>NC_134875.1:140730483-143130483 GCF_049852395.1 Peromyscus maniculatus bairdii | reverse complement strand
CAGCCGGGACTGACCTACTCTGGTGATGGGATGGCCAAACACCCTAATAGTTGTGCCATAATCCCCATCCAAGGACTGAGGAATCTGGATGCAGACATCCACAGCTAGGCTCTGGGTGGAGCACTGGGAGTCTAATTAGTGAGAAAGAGGAGGGTTTATATGAGCGAAAATTGTTGAGACCAAGGTTGGATAAAGCACAGGGACAAATAACCAAATGAATGGAAACACATGAACTATGAACCAAATGCGAAGGGGCCCCCAACTGGATCAGGCCCTCTGAATAGGTGAGACAGTCAATTGGCTTGATCTGATTGGGAGGCATCTAGGCAGTGGTACCAGGTCCTGGGCTCGTTGCATGAGTTAGCTGTTTGAAACCTGGGACTTATGCAGGGATGCTTGGCTCAATCTGGGAGGAGGGGACTGGACCTGCCTGGACTGAGTCTATCAGGTCAAACCCAGTCCTTGGGGGAGACCTTGATCTGGAGGAGTTGGGAATGTGGGGTGTACTGGTGGAAGGGGTGGGGGGCAGGAAGGGAAAGAACAAGGGAATCTGTGCTTATTATGTAGAACTGAATAGTATTGTAAAATTTTTAAAAAAAGGCTCAGAAAAGACTTTCCAATCAAACGGTCTTAAGAAGCAAAGTGGCGTAGCCATCCTAATATCTAACAAAATAGACTTCAAACTAAAATCAATCAAAAGAGATGAAGAAGGACCTTACATATCCCTCACAGGAAAGATCCACCAAAATGAAGTTTCAAATCTGAACATTTATGCCCCAAAGACAAGGAAACCCACATATATAAAAGAAATTTTAGGAAAGCTTAAATACACATAGAACCCCACACATTAATAGTGGGAGACTTCAACACCCCACACTCATCAATGGACAGTTCTGCAAAATTGAAAGTTAACAGAGAAACAAGGAGCTTAACTGCTATTATGACTCAAATGGACTTAATAGATATCTACAGAACATTCCATTCTAACAAAAAAGAACATACCTTCTTCTCAGGACCCCCATGGAACTTTCTCTAAAATCTAACACATACTCAGTCAAAAACCAAATCTCAACAGATACAAAAAAATTGGATTAACCTCCTGTGTTCTATCAGACCACCATGGTTTAAAGTCAGATTTCAACAAAAAAAATTACAGAAAACATACAATCTCATGGAAACTTAATAATGCTCCAATCAATCATCAATGGGTCAAGGAAGAAACAAAGAAAGAAAGTAAAGACTTCCTAGAGATCACAGAAAATGAATACACTATATACCCAAATTATGGGACGCTATGAGTGCAGTGCTAAGAGGAAAATTCATAGCACCAAATGCCCACATAAAGAAGTTGGAGAAATCTCACACTATCAACTTAACAGCACAACTGAAAGCTCTAGAACAAGAAGAAGCAAATTCACCCAGGAAGAATAGATGCCAGGAAATAATCAATTTGAGGGCTGAGTTTAAAAAAATAGAAACAAAGAGAACAATACAAAGAATCAATGAAGCAAAGAGTTTGTTCTTTGAGAAAATCAACAAGATACACTAACCCTTATGCAAAGTAACCAAAAGACAGAGAGAGAGCATCCAAATTATCAAAATCCAAAATAAAAAGGGAGACATAATATATGACACTGAGGAAATCCAGAGAACCATCAGCTCATACTTCAAAAACCTGTACTCCACAAAACTAGAAAACTGAAAATAAGTGGATAATTTTCTGCATAGGCACCACATACCAAAGTTAAATCAAGACCAGATAAACTATTGAAATAGACCAATAGCTCTTAAGGAAATAGAAACAGTCATTAAAAGTCTCCCAACTATAAAAAAGCCCAGGACCAGATGGTTTCAGCACAGAATTCTATCAGATCTTTAAAGGGATACTACCAATTCTCCTTAAATTGATCCACACAAGAGAAACAGAAGGAACGTTACCACACACCTTCTATAAGGCTAAAATTACCCTGAATCCAAAACAAACAAAGATACAACAAAGAAAGAGGACTACACACCAATCTTGCTCATGAACATTGATGCAAAAATACTCAATAAAATACTGGCAAACAGACTCCAAGTACACATCAAAACAATTAGTCACTATGATTAAGTAGGATTCATCCCAGAGATGCAAGGGTGGTTCAACATATGAAAGTGTGTCAAGATAATACACCATATAAAAAATCTGAAAGAAAAAAACCACATAATCATCTCACTAGATGCTGAAAAGGCCTTTCACAAAATCCAACACCCCTTCATGATAAAGGTCTTGGAGATATAAGCCACATAAATCATTGCCTCTCCAAGTTGCTTTTGGGAAACAAAATCTCCCAAGATCTTAGTAGCTATGGACTTCCCATATATAATCTGTTTCTATATCTAAGAGGTTTATGAAAGCAAGGTGGCACCATACTCTCCAGTGAAGACATTTGCTTTAATAATTGAACGTCTTTCTTCCGTTCCACTATGGCAGTATTTTTTCTTTTGTTTTCATCAGTTGTTTATTTTATTTTATTTTTTTGGTAAAGTCACCAGGAATTATAACGACTAATTCATGCATAAATTCAAAAGTAAATTACTTTTTAAAAAGGCTATTAACAAATCAGAGGGCTGTTTAAAATGTTGGTCCATTATGACTGTATATTCAGTGGTCATAGTCCACCATTCAGCCTTAGTAGCCATGGAAACATAAGAATTTTTAAAGTGAGTTACTTCTCTGACAACTAGCAGTCACTTACCTTCGTAGAAGAGAAAAAGAGGCAAGTATTTTCCATTTCCAGATGGTTTTATTAATCACATTCAATTTCACAGGGCACAGAATGCCAGAGAGGGTCATTGACATGCGATTAAATATGTGTAAGTCTTGCTGAATATCATAAGTGCCTGGAAGCCGTGTGTGTGAATACAGGAAGCCAGCATTTGCACTGCTGTCTTTGTAGCTTCCTGAAGTTGAGTGTATGAAGGAGCTTTCCTGTGTTGTTTCCTTAACTACAAAATAAGAATAATGATTGGGTGGGTAACATTGCAGGGCCAGTAATAACAGATGTACCAATACTCCTGACGTGTTAAAATAAGAATCCAACTAAGCCAAGATCAGGAGGGGAATGGAAAGGATTGTGGCATCCAGGGGTTGGGGACAATACTGCTCTCAGCTGAAATGTCTGCCTAACAGAACTTCTTTTTCTGAAGGTGTTTCTGTACTTCCTCTGACTCCATTAATGGGCCTTTCCTATTACTGAGAAGACCATCTGTGGTCTTGCTACCGTCCAAATGGATCTACTTATCCAGAATACACAAAGGTAAAAACCTTACATTATATGGAGGCTTTCACATATAGTCTTTATGAAACACAGGAATCCACTCCATGGCTTTCAAACATAGGCAGAAACAGAACCTGACAAGCTAGCTCAGTGTTTTGGAACAACAGCAATCTTCATCCTGTTTCCACTTCTTCTATAAAACTCCACATTCCTGTAGTCCACTGCCTCAAATGTGCCTTGGCAAGGAAGAGGATGTGGGCAGAGTGTTACCCAAGCTACTATCAATTGAAGACCCATCTTGCTGATGGAACTTCCTTAGTAGAACAGCTACTAGCTCCACTAAGTTAGAAAGTACATCTCATAGAGATGGTGAAGCCAAGCATAGTGGCTAGGGAAGGTTTCCTGGAAAGAGATCCCATTTGTAGGTCCCTCAAACCTTCTTCAGGGACAGTGTTAATGACATTATCTACATGCCTAGTGAGTTAATGACTTTGTCTCCTTCCTTTCTGATAAATTATCATCCCTCAGGTAATTTTTTTCCATGAGTAACACTACATCTGAGGATTTGAATTGATGAGTGATTTAAATAAGTTTGTGCAGAGAATTAAGGTGGAGTCTTAGTTTTTTTATTAAGAAAATTTTTCATTCATTTCACACACCAAAGATCCCCCTCTTTCCTTCTGCCCCCCCCCAGCCTCCTCTTCCAACCCATCCCCCACTCCCTCCCACAAGAAGGTAAGGCCTTCCATGTGGAGGTACATTCAGTAGAGGCAAGTCCAAGCTTTTCCCCCTGCCTCAAGACTGCACCATCATAGGTAGTGGACTACTGTTCAAGCAACAGAGATGGATTCTGATCCTACTGCCAGGGGGCCTCCCAGGCAGATCAAGCTACACAACTGTCTCACTATGCAAAGGGTGTCCATCCCATGTAGGCTCCACAGCCATTGATCCAACTTTCATGAGTTCCCTCTAGTGTGGTTTTGGTCGTCCCTGAATGTTTCCCCATCATGATCCTGATGCACTTGCTCATTGAATCCCTCTTCTCTCTCTCTTTGACTGGACTCCTGGAGCTCTGTCTAGTGATTGGCTGTGGATCTCTGCATCTGCTTCCATCAATCATTGGAGAAAATTTCTGTGATAACAGTTAGGGTATTCAGCGGTCTGATCTCTGGGGCAAGCCAGGTCAGTTCAGGCACCCTCTCCACTACTGCTAGTAGCCCAGACTGGGGTCATCCATGGGAATTCCTAGCAACTTCCCTAGCACCAGGTTTTTTCTATCCCCATGATCTCTCTCTCTCTCTCTCTCTCTCTCTCTCTCTCTCTCTCTCTCTCTCTCTCTCTCTCTCTCTCTCTCCCCTCTCTCTCTCTCTTTCTCTCTCTCGTATTTATTTCATTGCATTTCCCATTCTGTAGTCTGTCGTTTTGTCTTGTTGACTGTGTCCTTTGCCCTACAATAGCTTCTAAGTTTCAAGAGGTCCCATGTATTAATTGTTGTTCTCAGTGTCTGTGCTACTGTTGTTATATTTAGGAAGTGATCACTGGTGTCAATGTTTTCAAGACTACTTCCTACTTTTTCTTCAATCAGATTCAGAGTAACCAGATTTATGTTGAGGTCTTTGATCCACATGGACTTAAGTTTTGTGCATAGTGACAGATATGGATCTATTTGCAGCCTCCTACATGTTGACATCCAGTTATGCCAGCACCTTTCGTTGAAGATACTTTCTATTTTTCATTGTATAGTTTGGCTCCTTTGTCAAAAACCACCTTCTGTTTCTATTGTGTGGAACAATTTGAAGAGTATTGGTATTAATGCCCCTTTGACAATATGTTAGAATTCTAAATTGAAACCATCTGGTCCTGGGCTTTTTTAGGCTAGGAGCCTTTTAATGATTGTTTGTATTTCTTTAGGGGTTATTGATCTATTTAAATAGTTCATCTGGTCTTGATTTAACTTCGGTATGTGGTACCTATCCAGAAAATTGTCCGTTTCATTTAGATTTTCCAATTTTGTGGAGTACAGGTTTTTGAAGTATGACCTGATGATTCTCTGGATTTCCTCATTGTTAGTTGTTACATCTACCTTTTTATTTCTGATTTTATTAATTTTGATGCTCTCTCTCTCTCTCTGCCTTTGTGTTAGTCTGGATAAGGGCTTGTCTATCTTGTTGGTTTTCTCAAAGAACAACTCTTTGTTTCGTTTATTCTTTATATTGGTCTCTTTGTTTCTATTTTATTGATTTCAGCTCTTAATTTGATAATTTCCTTGCATCTATTGCTCCTGTGTGACTTTGCTTTTTCTTGTTCTAGAGCTTTCAGGTGTGTTGTTAAGTCACTAATGTGAGATTTCTCCAACTTCATCATGTGGGCATTTAGAGCTATGAATTTTCCCTTTAGCACTGCTTTCATAGTGTCCCATAGTCTGGGTATGTAGTACATTGATTTTCATTGAATTCTAGGAAGTCTTTAATTTCTTTCTTATTTCTTCTTTAAAACATTGGTGATTCGTTTGAGCATTATTCAGTTTCCATGAGATTGTAGGCTTTCTGTAATTTTTGTTGTTGTTGAAATCTAACTTTAAACCATGGTGATCTGATAGAATATAGGAGGTTATTCCATTTTTTTTGTATCTGTTGAGATTTGCTTTGTGACCAAGTATGTGGTTGATTTTATAGAAAGTTCCATCAGGTGCTAAGAAGAAGGTATTTTGTGTTAGGTTGGAATGTTCTGTAGATATCAATTAAGTCTATTTGAGTCAACATCATTTAAGCCCCTTATTTCTCTGTTAAGTTTCGATTTTGCAGATCTGTCCAATGGTGAGTGTAGGGTGGTGAAGTCTCTCACTATTAATGTGTTTGGTTTGATGTGTGATTTAAGCTTTAATAATTTTTTTCATATGTGGGTGCCCTTGTATTTGTGGTATAAATGTTCAGAATTGAAACTTTGTCTTAGTGGATTCCTGTGATGAACGTGTAATGCCCTTCTCAATTGCTTTTGATTGATTTTAGTTTGAAGTCTATTTTGTTAGATATTAGGATAGCTATACCAGCTTGTTTCTTAAGTCCATTTGATTGGAAAGACTTCCCATCCTTTTACTCTGAGGTAATGTGTATCTTTGAAATTGAGGTATGTTTCTTGTATGGAGCAGAAAGATGGGTCTGCTTTCATATCCATTCTACTAGTCTGTGTCTTTTTATAGGTGAATTAAGACAATTGATATTAAGGGATATTAAAGACCAGTGATTATTAATTCCTGTTATCTTTTGGTGGTAGTGTGTGTGTATTTCTCTTCTTTGGAATTTACTGCTGTGGGATGATCTATTGTCTGTGTTTCATGGTTGTATCTGATTTCCTTAGGTTGGTATTTTCCTTTTAGTGCTTTCAGTAGGGCTGGATTTGTGGATAGGTATTGTTTAAATCTGGTTTTGTTTGGGAATATCTTACTCACTCTGTTTATGGCTATTTTAAAGTTTTGTCGGTTATGTTAGTCTAGGCTGGCATCCATGGTCTCTTACTGTCTGCATTACATCTGTCCATGTCCTTCTGGCTTTCAAAGTCTCCCTGGAGAAGTAGGGTGTTATTCTGATGGGTCTGCCTTCGTAAGTCTCTTGGCCTTTTATCTTAGCTGCTCTTAATATTCTTTCTTTATTATGTATGTTTAGTGGTTTAATTATTATGTGGTGAGGGGACATTTTGGGGGGGGACAGTCTGTTTGGTGTTCTATAAGCTTATTGCATCTCCATAGGTATTTCCTTCTTTAAGTTGGGAAAGTTTTCTTCCATGATTTTTGTTGAATAAATTTTCTGTGCCTTTGATTTGGTATTCTTCTCCTGTTTCTATCCCTATTATTCTTAGGTTTGTCTTTTCATGGTGTCCAAGATTTCCTGGACATTTTGTGTTATTACTTTTTTGGCTTTGGTATTTTCTTTTTTTTATTTTTGTTGTGTTTTTAACTTTAGTCCCATAATGTTTATTGTTATTTTAGAGAAAAAATGTGGTTTGGGTTTTTTTTTGTTTTTTGATTGTTTGTTTGTTTTTTGTATCTATAACTTAGTCATAGGAGGGTTGGTAATTTTTTTTGAGATTTCTTATGTTCTGTTTTGATAATAAAATGCTCTTCAATTAAAGACAGTTTCTTTCTTATTGCTTGTTGTGGCTTTTATTTGTTCTCCTTGCCTGTTGTAGTTTCCAGAATGTCTATTAATGTATCCAATATGACTGGGAACATTCCACCTTCACAGTCATGTTCCTGACCTCCAAAGGAAACCGCTTCCTCTTTTAGCACTGTGATGTCACCTGTAACCATTCTGCACATGTTCTTTATGAAGTTGTTCAAGTTCCCTCTGGTTACATTTTCCCGAGGGCATTTTATCATGAAAGGGTATTGAATGTGTCAAAGACTTTTAATAGTCCCATCACTTCTCTGGAGAGCTGCTTGATATTTAACCTCTGGTCTCTCTGGCTCTTATAATTTTTCCACCTCCTTCTTCCATGATTTTTCCTGAGCTTTAGGTATAAAAATTGTGTCATAGATGTATCAATCATAGTTGGGTACCCTATGGTCACCCTCTGATTTCAACAAATTCTCTGATTTGTGGATCTCTGTAATAGCCCTATCTGTTGTAAGAAGAAGCTTCTTTGATCAGGGGTCAGAGATACTCTTCCCTAGATACAAGGGTAAGTGTTCAGAATGAAGTTAGGACTCATATTGCATTAGGAGATGGCAGTAGTAGAGTCTATGGCCTCTCTAACCATTTGTGGTTGCCTAGGTTTACAGTTTTAGGCATGAATGCCCCAATACCAAGGAGGTATTGGACTCAATTAAAAAGCTGTTGGTTACTCTCAAGATAAAAGTGTCACTATTGTGCCATTGAGGGTACCTTGCCTGCATGGTCATTGTTGTGGTTCATAGGCTTTAAAGCTTGGTGGGACTATTGATTGCTTTTTACCCCTGGCAGCTTTCATAGCACAGTATAAATATATTTCTTCTACGAACTTAACATAAACCAATAACTTTACCTTGGGTTAAGCAGATTGATCTTCATAATGTGGATGGACCTCATTCAATGAAGGCTTTACTCTCAAGAGACTAGTGTCTTCAGCAAGAGAATTCCCTCTGTGGGTTACTTTCTCACTCAAATAGCAACTTTTTCCTGATTTTTCAGGTCAACTCTTACCCTGAAGATTTTGGACTTGCCAATTTGTACAGTCCCATGGGCCACACACTTAAGATCAGTCTGCTAACATAAGCACACACACCAATATCTCCATTTCTCTGAAGATCCCTGAATAACATAGCAACACACATACTGCTGCCAAGATCAGTGAGTAATTCTTTACTTTTCATCTCACATAAAATTCTAGAAACCTCCTTGAAATATTCTGCAAATTACCGTTGAAAGAGATTCTTTCTCAGATTTTTCTCTCACTTTACTGGTCATTGTCCTAATTACTTTTATAAATTTCTTTTTTTGTAAAACTGAAATTTATTATAATCCACAGTCGTTCTAGGGACCTCCATGCTATATACATAGCCCCCATGGTTCTATGGGTTGTGGTCTGATTGTTCTTTATTTTATATCTAGAATCCACTTATGAGTGAGTACATACCATGACTGTCTTTCTGGGTTTGGATTACCTCACTCAGGATGATTTTTTCTAGTTCCATCCATTTGCCTGAAAATTTCATGCTTTCATTGTTTTTCTCTGCTGAGTAGTACTCCATTGTGTTTATGTACCACATTTTTTTTTTCATCCATTCTTCTGTTGCGGGCATCTAGGTTGTTTCCAGGTTCTGGCTATTACAAATAGTGCTGCTATGAACATAGCTGAGCATGTATCTTTATGGTATGAATCAGCATTCCTTGGGTATATGCCCAAGAGTGGAATGGCTGGGTCTTGAGGTAGTTCGATTCCTAATTTTCTGAGAAACCAACATACTGACTTCCACAGTGGTTGTACAAGCTTACATTCCCACCAACAGTGGAGGAGTGTTCCCTTTGCTCCACATCCTCTCCAACATTGACTGTCATTGGTGTTTTTGATCTTTGCCATTCTGACAGGTGTAAGGTGGTATCTCAGAGTCGTTTTGATTTGCATTTCTCTGATGATTAAGGATGTTGAGCATTTCTTTAAATGTCTTTCAGCCATTTGTGATTCTTGTTTTGTGAATTCTCTGTTTAGCTCTTTAGTCCATTTATAATTGGACTGTTTACTATTTTGATGTCTAGTTTCTTGAGTTCTTTATATACTGTGGAGATCAATCCTCTGTCAGATGTGGGGTTGGTGAAGATCTTTTCACATACTGTTGGCTGTCTTTTTGTCTGATTGACTGTGTCTTTTGTCCTGCAATGCTTCTCAATTTTGAGAGGTCCCATTTATTAATTATTGTTCTGAGGGTCTGTGTTGTTGGTGTTTTATTTAGGAAATGGTCTCTGGTGCCAATGCGTTCAAGAGTGCTTCCTACTTTCTTTTCTATTAAGTTTAGTGTAACTGGATTTATGTTCAGGTCTTTGATCCACTTGGACTTGAGTTTAGTGCATGGTGACAGATATGGATCTATTTGTAATCTTTTCAATATTAACATCCAGTTGTACCAGCACCATTTGTTGAAGATACTTTCTTTTTTCCATTGTATAGTTTTGGCTCCTTTGTCAAAAACCAGGTGTTCACATGTGCATGGATAGTCAGGGTCTTCAACTCGATTCCATTGGTCCATATGTCAGTTTTTATACCATTACCAAGCTGTTTTTAATACTATAGCTCTATAGTGGAGTTTGAGGTCAGGGATGGTGATGCCTTCAAAAGTTGCTTTATCATATACGATCCTTTTAGCTATCCTGGGTCTTTTGTTTTTCCATATGAATTTGAGTATTTTTCTTTCCAAGTCTGTGAAGAATTGTGTTGGGATTTTGATGGGGATTGCATTGAATCTGTAGAAATGCTTTTGGTAAGATTGCCATTTTTACTATGTTAATCCTACCTATTTCTTAGCATGGGAGATCCTTCCATTTTCTGATATCTTCTTCAATTTCTTTCTTTAGAGATTTAAAGTTCTTATCAAAAAGGTCCTTCACTTGTTTATTTAGTGTTATCCCAAGGTATTTTCTATTATTTGAGGCTATTGTAAAGGGTGCTGTTTCTCTGACATCTTTCTCAGCTGTTTTAACATGTGTGTATAGGAGGGCTACTGATTTTATTTGAGTTGATCTTGTATCCTGCCACTTTACTGAAGGAGTTTATCAGCTGTAGGAATTCCCTGGTAGAGTTTTTGGGGTCACATATGTATACTATCATATCATCTGCAAATAATGAAAGTTTGACTTCTTCCTCTCCAATTTGTATCCCTTTGATCTCCTTTTGTTGTCTTATTGCTCTAGCTAGAACTTCTACTACTATATTGAATAAATATGGGGAGAGTGGACAGCCTTGTTTTGTTCCTGAATTTAGTACTATCACTTTGAGTTTCTCTCCATTTAATTTGATGTTGGCTGTTGTCTTGCTATAAGTTGCCTTTATTATGTTTAGAAATGTTCCTTGTATTCCTGGTCTTTCTAAGACCTTTATCATGAAGGGGTGTTGGATTTTGTCAAAGGCTTTTTCAGCATCTTTCAGTTTGTTTATATTGTGTATTACACTGACAGATTTTCGTATGTTGAACCATCCTTGCATCCCTGGGATGAATCCTACTTGGTCATGATGGATAATTGTTTTGATGTATCCTTGGATTTGGTTTGCCAATATTTTGTTGAGTATTTTTGCATCAATGTTCATGAGAGAGGTTGGTCTGGAGTTCTCTTTCTTTGTCGCATCTTTGTGTGGTTTGGATATCAGGGTAATTGTAGCCTCATAAAAAGAGTTTGGTAGTGTTCCTTCTGTTTCTATTGTGTGTATCACTTTGAAGAGTATTGGTATTAGTTCTTCTTTGAAAGTCTGGTAGAATTCTGGACTGAAACCATCTGGTCCTGGGCTTTTTTTGGTTGGGAGACTTTTGATGACTGTTTCTATTGCTTTAGAGGTTATTGGTCTATTTAAATGGTTTATCTAGTCTTGATTTAATTTAGTATGTGGTATTTATCCAGAAAATTGTCCATTTCTTCCTGGTTTTCCATTTATATTGAGTACAGGTTTTTGAAGTATGATCTGATGATTCTCTGGTCTTCTTCCTTGTCTCTTGTTATGTCTCCCTTTTCATTTCTGATTTTGTTAATTTGGGTGCTCTACCTTTGCCTTTTTGTTAATTTGGCTAGGGGTTTGTCTATCTTGTTGATTTTTTCAAAGAACCAACTCTTTGTTTCTTTGATTTTTTTGTATTGTTTTCTTGTTCTCTATTTCATTGATTTCAGGCCTCAGTTTGAATATTTCCTGGTGTCTGTTTCTCCTGGGTGAGTTTGTTTCTTTTTGTTCTAGAGCTTTCAGTTGTGCTGTTAGTTCACTGGTATGGGACTGCTCCATCTTCTTTATGTGTGCATTTAGAGCTATGAATTTTCCTCTCAGCACTGCTTTCATAGTGTCCCATAAGTTTCGGTATGTTGTACGTTACTTTTCATTGAATTCTAGGAAATCTTTAATTTATTTCTTTATTTCTTCCTTGAGCCATTGATGTTTCAGGTAGGCATTATTCAGTTTCCATGAGTTTGTGGGTTTTCTATAATTTTTGTTGTTGTTGAGGTCTAATGATCTTCTAGCTTTCATAGTCTCTATTGAGATGTCTGGTGTTATTCTGATGGGTTTGCATTTATATATTACTTGGTCTTTTTCCTTTGTGGCTCTTAATATTTTTTCTTTGTTCTGTGTGTTTAGTGTTTTGATTATTATGTGGTGAGGGGACTTTTTTTGGATCCAGCCTATTCAGTATTCTGTAAGCTTCTTGTATCTTAATAGGTATTTCTTTCTTTGGGTTAGGAAAGTTTTCTTCTACGATTTTGTTGAATATATTTTCTGGGCCTTTGAGTTGGTATTCTTCTCCTTCTATCCCTATTATTCTTAGGTTTGGTCTTTTCATGGGGTCCCAAATTTCCTGTACGTTTTGTGTTAAGATGTTTTTGTCTTTAGTGTTTTTTTTTTTTGACTGAAGAATCTATTTTCTCTATTGTGTCTTCAGTGTCAGAGATTCTCTGTTCCATCACCTGCAATCGGTTGGTTATGCTTGTTTCTGTAGTACCTGTTCGTTTTGTCAGGATTTCTATTTCCAACATTCCCTCAGCATGTGTTTTCTTTATTGTCTCAAATTCATTTTGCAGATCTTGGAATGTTTCTCTCATCTGTTTAATTGCTTTTTCTTGGATTTCTTTGATTTCTTCCCATTTTTTGTTTGTTTTTTCTTCCAATTTTTATGGCAGTTTTTCATTTCCTTCTTAATGGAGTTTTTCATTTTCTCTTTAAGGGAAATTTTTATTTCCTCTTTAATGGAGTTTTTCATTTCCTCTTTTTTTTGCAGTTTAAAATAATCTAATTATGGATTTTTTTATTTTACAATGCTATTCAGTTCTACATAATAGCCACAGATTCCCTTGTTCTCTCCCTTCCTGTCCCCCATCTCCTTCCCCCCAGAACACCCCCCATTCCCACCTCCTCCAGATCAAGGTCTCCCCCAAGGACTGGGATCTACCCAATAGACTCAGTCCAGGCAGGTCCAGTCCCCTCCTCCCAGATTAAGCCAAGTGTCCCTGCATAAATCCCAGGTTTCAAACAGCTAACTCATGAAACTAGCCCAGGACCTGGTTTCACTGCCTAGATGCCTCCCAAACAGATCAAGCCAATCAACTGTCTCACCTATTCAGAGGGCCTGATCCAGTTGGGGGCCCCTCAGCCTTTGGTTCATAGTTTATGTGTTTCCATTTGTTTGATTATTTGTCACTGTGCTTTATCCAACCTTGATTTCAACAATTCTCGCTCATATAATCCCTCCTCTTTCTCACTAAATAGATCCCAGAGCTCCACCCAGGGCCTAGCCGAGCATGTCTGCATCCAGATTCCTCAGTCCTTGGATGGGGTTTATGGCACAACTATTAGGGTGTTTGACCATCCCATCACCAGAGTAGGTCAGTCCCAGCTTTCTCTTGACCATTGCCAGCAGTCTTTGTGGGGGCATCTCTTTGGATTTCTGTGGGCCTCTGTAGCACTTTGTTTCTTCCTTTTCTCATGTGGTCTTCATTTACCATGGTCTCCTATGTGTTTTTCTCCCTCCCTTTTCTTGATCCTTGTATTCTGCTGGTTACTTGCATCTTTGTTTCCTGTTTGTTTACTCATATTTTCTATTTCCAGCATTCCTTCTGTTTGTGTCTTCTTCATTGTTTCTATTTCCCTTTTCAGGTTTTGAACTGTTTCCTTCACATGTTTAATTGCTTTTTCATGGTTTTCTTGCCTTTCTTTAAGGGATTTATTGATTTCCTCCTATTTTTCATTTGCCTTTTCCTCTATTTCTTTATTGATTTTTTCCAATTTTTTGTTTGTCTTTTCCTCAATTCCTTTAAGGGAATTTTTCATTTTTTCTTGAAAGGCCTCTATCATCTTCATGAAGCTATTTTTAAGGTCATTTTCTTCTGATTGTTCTACATTATTATGTTAGGTCTTACTGTTAGAAGAGGGCTAGGTTCTGTTGATGCCATATTGTTCTTTATGTTGTATGTATTTTTGCATTGAAATCTACCCATCTCTTCCTCTAATAGGTGCAATAGGTGTCTGTGTCTGAGCAAGCTGCTATTCGTCCACTCTGTGCTTTTTGTGTCTGTGACTCAGGGGGTCCCTTTGTGTCCAGTCTTGGCTCTTGGTCTAATTGGAGCGGGCAGATTCTAAATATCACTTGGCCCAATGCAAGCTAGCTGATTCTGTGACTCATCTAGTTGCTCTTGGTCTTCTCAGGGCTCTTGGTATAGTTAGAGCTGGTGGAATATATGTCTTAGAAAACCTCTCTTGGTTCAGTGAGAACTGACAGATTATGTGTCTGAGGTAGCCACCATTGAACCAATGAGAGCTGGTGGATTCCTTATCTCAGCATGTTGTTGGGGTTGTAGGCAGAAGGGTATTGGGTAGTGCTTGGGGTATCGAATGTAGGGTCGGATGGGAGGGGTTAGTGGAGAAGCCTGGCCAAAGGAAATTTTCCTTGCTAGCCAGCATCTGGGGAAGAGTTGTCTGGGGGTTCTTGGGGACTGTTTGTTTCCCAGTGTCTGGGTCCCAGAGGCAGGACTCTCTGGGAGGGAGGGGAGTCACTCACCTCTTGGTCCAATGCGAGCTGGAAGATTCCTAGTCTCAGGAAATTACTGGGATCCCAGGCACATGGGTATTGGAGTAGGGCTTGGGTCTTGTAGATTGCAGGGTCTGATAGGGGATTAGGGGAGGCTGGCCATGGGGAGTTTTCCCTACTGGCCAGCAACCCATGGAGGCTTAGTTTTATGTTCAAAGAAGGTATTTGAATACGTGAAGAGAAAATGATGGAAATATCCATGAAACCTCATATTTTACACAGAGATTTTAGTTTTCTTATACTGAGGAATGAGTTCAGAGTCTTATTCATCTTAGGTGATCACTATAACACTAAGCTATGTCACCATCCCAAATACCTACATGTCTTGAAAGTCATTCTCAATCTAGCTTTAATTATGAGATATATGTGGTTCTTGGTTTTTTAGTAATAATTACATTTCAGAAAATACTAATAAGAAGTACAGTGTATACTACTCCATTGATCTACCTAGAGTTCTTTATTTGGTGTGTGTCTTTTGGGTTAATATACATTTGTGAATAAATATATGCATATGTATACACATATGTGTATATACTTGTATACACATGAACGCAGTATGAATGGCATTCTCACATGATTGGATATACCATGTGAATTATAGTTTTCATTTTTTGATTTCAGCAGGCCATGTAGGTTAGTTCCTTTTTTAATAGTCATGAGAACTTTCATCACATTATTTTAGAAGTGATAATTTATTTGAGCATTCTTTTGTTTATTACCGTCATTTACATTATTCATAATATTTCTATATTACAAACAAAGGTGAATAAACATGATCTTAGTGTGATATTGCAAACCCCAATCTCACTGTCAATTACAAGCACTGAAACACCTGGTCAACAAATATGAACATTTCAGCATTTGATGGATATTATGAAATTGTTGTCCAAAATATCATAAAGTAGCTATTCCCACTATACTCAGGAATCTTTAAGCTTCTCTTACTATTATTTACAGTGTTCAGAATAGTAATCTGTACATAGACCACTGAAATATCTGCATGTGACAACAGGGAAAATGGTATGAGAGCACAGTGCTCTCTAAGCCATGACTCCTCTTTTCCTGCCTTCCCTTGTATTCTCACTGACTCTATTCTTCTTTGATGCCTTCTTCAGATTTGCCAACATGAAGGAGTACATCTTCAAGTTCAGTGGCCTGATTTGCAGTACATCAGCTTTAGTATTTGAAATCATCCTTGCAGACAGCCAATGCTGGCGCCTGTGGGAGTTTAACAACAAGCTTGTGCAATTTGTGTCAATT
The DNA here is from genome assembly GCF_049852395.1 of Peromyscus maniculatus bairdii. Taxonomy (NCBI): domain Eukaryota; kingdom Metazoa; phylum Chordata; class Mammalia; order Rodentia; family Cricetidae; genus Peromyscus; species Peromyscus maniculatus. Next base: position 143,114,718 of record NC_134875.1, on the reverse strand, counting down.
GGACTCTGGGAAGCTTATTACACTCAGGACTTTAACATCTCTGGGTCTATGACCAGGATGGTGGTTCACACCCCTATCAATGAAACCTGGAACAAGTCATCGGAATTTCAATATTTACAAGTCCTGATAGCATGGGCCATATCGATGAAAATCCTAGTCCTGATTTTCACTTCAGTGGCCATTAAGATCAGCTGCATGGAAGACCCATTCATTGAGATACAGCTGTTTTGCTACAAGATGTCTGCCATAATTTTGGCTGTGAGCAGCCTTTTCACTCTTGTTACTGTAACCTTGAACCACCTCGTAGACATGTATGGGCAAACCACACTTGACTTTCCACCTGACTTTCCCGTAAAGAAAGTAGATATTATAAAGAAACACTGCACAAAGGTGTTCCCAATGGGTGTCCTGACAGCCACAATGTCGCTCTTTGGTGTCATTTCGTTCCTCTATGAGATGATCTTCTTGACAATACAGAGTCGGGTGAGGGCACCATGTGCTTCCAAACTGGCTGAGCAAAAGGCCTGAAGTGAGGGCTTTGGCATTTGTAACATCTACCAAGAGAATCCTTGAAGAAATTGCCCATTTTCACACAGTATTTGCAATCACCAACTCATTCCAAATAAAATATCAACTTGGTTTCTGGGGTGTATCTAAATTGTATATCCTCCCTTCCTGTCAAATACACTCCTTTCTTTAACTGTTTTCTCATTCTAACCTCTGTGGGTGATGATCATGTCTTTGGATGCTGCCAACAAGCAGCAGCAGGCAAGAGTACTGGTAAAATGTAAGTTGCTTAAATAAACATGATATATACAAGGTGAAAGAGGGATTGTAAGTAAGCTGATACCTCAACACACATACACAAGAACCCCACATTCCTGTGTGGAAACACTTAAGTACTCACATCTCTGGAGGGGAGAGCTGGATGTCTCAGCCTTAGCACTGCTGGTAATATGGGATGCTCCCTTGAAGTAAGAAGGCAATGCTGTACACTGAATATGCCATTGCCATCTGCAGACTGTCTCTACTAGAAAGCAGTAGCCATATCCTAATTCCCTGGTTGTGAAGATCACAAAAGACCAGGCATCTCCAATGTGCTCTGATGGGCCATGTGATGTGCAGAAGACAGGACAGCTTGTCAGAGTTGGGTTTCTTGTTTTATCATCTCCACCACTGTGTTCAATCTCACATTATAAGGCTTGATGGCACACACTCTTACACAGTGAGCAATCTCACCCACCTCAAGTTTATTGCTTTGAAGATACAATATTCTCTCCCTTGTTGCTATAAGTTGAAGTTCATTTCATTATGCAAAATACATTTATTCCATCTTTAAAACAGTCCCATGTTTCTTTGAGAGTCCAGTGTCTTTTTTGGGACTTGGCAGGATTTCAACAGTGAGACCCTGGACAATCATAAATCGACTCCCAGACTTCTAACATAAAATGGTACAGAGTAAACATTACCATTATAAAAGGGAAGAGTGTGCGCACGGGATGCTCACATTGGATGGGAGCGGTCGAGTGGTCTCTTCAGACAAACCGGAAAGCACCTTGGGCCCAACACTCGCAGTCGCCTTCCTGACACACAGAACTAGCAGACACGGAGCCCGGTGTCAGGAAGTCAAAGATACTCTGCTTCTCTGGAGAAGCATGTGATAATGTACAGTGTGTGTACACGGAGGGAACAGTTGGTCAGAAGTGGCTTCTTGGTTCCCCAAGGGGAAAGACTGGCTTTGTAATGATCATTTTCCTTATTTATTTTATTAAACTGGTGGAGTCCGAGCGTTACGTGAAGTGCCGGTGATTCTGTCAGCAAATCTCAGCATATTTTATTAGTTTTTCGGCAGAAGTAGTCTGTTGTTTGTTTCTGTTTTTAAGGTGAACTGAAAATTCTAGCTGAAATCACTAAGATAATCATGAGATGATTGCAGTGAGCGGGCTGACGCGGTCAGGAGGAGCTGTCCCTGGCTGAATGTTTGCTCTTTGTCATAGTTTGTCACTTGCTTTTTTTTAAGCTTTAATTTCAGTAAAGTAGAAATTCCCTGTTGGTAGAATGATCAAGGAAACCCGTGTGATGCTGGCATGTTGTCGGCCAGAACCCCAAACTCCTCACAGCTGTGCTGTTTTGAGTCTCTCGCCTTGGGATGGACTGCTAGAATCTTCAGAATCCCAGCAGCAGGGAGGAGCTAGAGCCCTTTGCAAGATGACACTTTGGGGAGGTAGACCAGTAATCCAGAAAAGAAGCCCCTCCCCTCCTGACCCGCACATCCATTAGAACGGTGTTCAGAAGCTTGTGACAGGAGTCTCCTGTATGTCTGAGCATCAAGTAGCTTGGCAGTGGCTGAACGTAACTTGTAGAAAGCAACTGAGGATTATAGTCCAAGTCACAGCAGCCAGGCTCTGGATAGTCCATCTCACTGCATTCTTCATGCGGTGGTGGTGGCCTGCTGATAAGCCCCTAATTTTCCAAGGTAATTTTACTAAAACTGTTGACTGAGAAGCAAACAGCAAAAAGAAATGTTTTGTGCTGCTATTATTAACATTTACTTTCTGTACTTTTTAGCTCAGTAAATGACTTCATCTGTTCGTCCCATAAGCATGATTGTAACAGGGTCACTTAGCTAATCGGACTTCGTAGACAGATGTGCTGGGAGAAGAAGATGACCTTTTGACAGACTCATTTTATGGTGTCTGAAGCCTTACCCTGGCTGGGGTTTGTGATCTGCGGGCTTTACCCAGAGAACACAAGTAGGAGCGTTGGGGGGTCAGGGCCATTGAGAGCACGTGATGTTGAGGGCTTAAAACAAATTGTGTTGGAATCCAGAACTGCGTTTTTTGCAGCTTTGTGTTCAACGAAAAAGCATAAAGTATGGCTGAGTTCTCGAGGCTGCCTCGTGCAGCCCTGAAGTACGGTCTTGTTTGTTTGCACACAGATTTTGAATTTAAGGCATATGCAGGAAAAGGCCTAGTTAAGTTCTGGATGGTGGCAAGTTCTAGCAAGGTTGCTAAGGTCCTGGCAGGAGATCAGGTCTGCCCGGGGCAGTCGGCAGGCGAGGACAACTTACTGGCTGTTGGCTCTAACTCTGTTTTATTCTTAGTGCAGAAGGACCTAAGTAAAACATTTTGAATTTTATCAGAAACTTTATCAGTAAACTTTAAAAACATACAGGGTTTGGGTTGGGGACTGGGAGTATCAGGTATAGGAAGTGAAGAAGGTGACCCCCCCAGCACACGTTTCAAGGTGATCGTTCTTTGCCTGCGATGATGATGATGAGGGCAGATGCAGGTGTGAACAAGGCTAATTGCTGTGTAATTATGTACATGTTTGCTGGGGCAGCTGTCCCAAATTTTGTATATTAGAACAAAAGTTTCTATGAATTATCATAACTAAAATTAAATATTCTAAGTTAAGCCCCACTTCTGGGTCATGTGGCTTCTGTCATAGGAATTTTACCTTTAGAAGGTCACTGAAGACAGGAGCCACGTGGCTTAGGAAGGGGGCAAGGAAATGTGCTGTAGTGGCCTTCCGGCCTCAGCCATCAGTGGAGGGTTTTCCTTAACTTGATGGCCATAGGAAGACCTCACTTTCAAATCCTCCTGATACTTTCTGTAAAGATGCTTTTCCTTAAAGATTCTCTTCATGAGGGATGTGGCTGGGAGCTGGGAGGCAAGGTGCTAGAGTCCTAGCTCTCCGGTGAACTCAACTGTGTGACCTTGGGCAAGTCACTTACCCTCTCTGTGCTTCAGTTCCCTCCTGTAAATGGGAGTAATACCTACCTCACAGGGTTGTTTTCGGGATGAATTCGAGGTCCTGTCTGTAATGCATTTAAGGTTCTTGAAGAAGGCGCTATATAAATACAAAGTCTTATCTATTAAAGTTGAAAAAAAATAAAATCTTACAGAGTAAATATTACCATTATAAAAGGGAGGAGTGTGGACATGGTAAGGGAAGAGTGTCTTGAATGACGACCTACACCCAAGACAGAAAAATCTCAATCCCGAAGCTCTATATTATACCTGTCATTTAGTGATATGATGGTATGTATCATTTTGGAGTCAAGGGGCTGAAGAAACCCTGGCCTTCCAGTTTTACTGGCTGTAGCACTATAACCTATCCTTCTTTCTCTCTTTTCTTTTTTCTTTCTTTCTCTCTTCCTTCATTTCTCTGTCTCTCTCTATCTCTCTGTCTCTATCTGTCTTTCTCTCTCCCTCTCTCTCTCTATTTCTTGGATTGTTGAGACAGGGTTTCTCTGTGAAACAGAGTCATGGGTGTGCTTGAACTTACTCTGTAGAACTGGCTTGCCTCAAACATATAGAGATTCACCTGCCTGTGCCTCCTGAGAGCGAGGATTAAAGGTGTGTGCCACCATTGCGCAGCTTGAAGCCTCTTTCTTGAGCTCTCTACAATATATACATGTAGCTTTACATGCCAAGCACATCAAGGGCCTGTCTTCCAACATTCTACTGTCTCCACTGAAGCATCAAGTTCATATTCAGTTTCATGAAGGGGTCTTCTAGTATTACTGGATGGCCTTCATGGGTCTCAAGCCATGATATACATTACATGACCTTAGGGGTTCTGAAACTGTGAATCAAGATTCTATTTACCATATAATCTTGAGTTTGTGCTTACTGAAAATTCAGTACCACATGGAATATTCTCCCCAATTCTTTGGCAGGTTGTGATGGAATGGGATGGAACCTGGCTATGCTGGATAGGGTTTTTTTGTTTTGTTTTTTTGTTTTTGGGGTTTTTGTCACCTTGATGCAGTCTTGATTCATCTGAAAGAGTAAACTTTAGTTGAGTGAATGCCTTCAGGAAACTGGCCTTTAAGAGAGTGTGTGGAAGCTGGGTGTGGTGGTTCACACCATTGATCTCAGCACTTAGAAGGCAGAGGCAGTGGTTCTCTATGGATTCGAGGCCAGCCTATCCTACAGAGCAAGTTCCAGGACAGGCAGGGTACACAGAAAAACCCTGTCTCAAAAAAGCAAAACAAAGAAAAATAGAAAGTGTGTGGATCATTCTCTTGAGGAATGATTAACCTGGGAGGATCTAGTTCACTGTGTGTGATACATGTGTTCGAGAGTTGCATAAGGAAGCAAGCTGAGGTAGCCATGGAGAGCAACTGAGTGTTCCTTCATGGTATGTGCTTCAGTTCCTGTCTCCAAGTTTCTGCCTTGGTTCCTTACCTATGTGTTCTGTCAGTAATGGACTGTGAATCTCTTGCTGTGGCTTTCTCTAAAGTGAACTTCCCCAGAATCAAACCCAACTGCAATATCTCTACCCTAAAAGGCCTACCTTGGGATGCTTAGCTCAGATACGGTCTTTACCTGGTGAGGTTTCCAGAATCTCTCCTGCCAGCCCAATCCACACTGTACCAGGCCCAGAGCTGGTCACATGGATTCTTCATTTAACTGTAGCTGGTGAATTCCCTATGAGCCAGTACCACCCCTACACTCTAGATGAAGCCTATACATCATCTTTGCTCATAGAATTTCCCTGAACTTCTCCTGCCAGAACCATCTACGAAATCCCAGACCTAAGTCCCATAATGCAGCTCCTGCACTTGCTATTTCTGTGTAGTTCCCCTACATCCAAGCCTGCCTATGCCAGCTGTACACGCCAGGCCTAACTCCTATGCACAGATCTTGTACCAACTTTGCTTGAACGGTCCACAGATATTCCCTTGCTTGTGCAATGTTTACCCTTTCAAGCCTGGTCCTAATCAGACAGCTCTTAAACCAAATTTCCTGGTGAGTTCCTCCTGTAGTAAGCCCAAATGTGCAATATGCCTAAGATGCCTAGATAGCTAAGTATGTGTAGATCAAGCAAAGTGTTTACTTTGTGAGGAAGTCTGAGCCTCCCCTGTCAGCACTATATCCAACTCCCTTGAACAGGTCACCCTGGATTTCCCTATTGTACTCCCAGAACCAAGCTCACTCCTGCTGTCTGCACTCTCCTAGGCCTAACTCTGCATGTCTATGTTGTGCACCCCCTTTTTCTGGTCATCTCCCCATAGGCTTTCCTGCGATCAACATCACTTCATATCCCGGTCCAGCTCTGGCCAAAAAATGCCACACCAGATTTCACTGGTGAGTTCTCTCTTGAGCAAGCCCATCTGTGAATTCTTGATTTGAACTTACAGGTGTTGCACTGATCTTACCTGTGAAAGTCCCTGGAACCTCGCCCACCAGTGACATCACCACACTCCCATAGCTATCTCTGGTGGTATAGTTCCTGAACCGTCTTTTCCTGGTTAGTTCTTCAAGAAGCCTTCCAACCTGGGTGATGAACATACTACATACCAAGTTCTGTATGCACCCAGATTTGGGTTGTTGAGTTCTCCAATATCTCACCTTCCAGAGACATCTACTTTCTCCAATATCTACCTTGTGTCATGAAGCTCTGGTAATAGATTTCCTTCATAGTTATGCCACAACCAAGCACCCATGCACCATCTTCAGAGTCATAAGGCATATATCTGGTTGCATAGATCAAAGAATGGGTGTGCTTGTTGGCATTCCCTGGAAGCTTGCTTAACAGAGTCATCTGGTCTCTCAGCCATAGCTCAGGTCATTCAACTCTTACAACAGCTTTCTGTGGTTATTTTTATTTATTTAATTTACAATACCATTCAGTTCAACATAATAGCCACAGATTCCCTTGTTCTCTCCCTTCCTGCCCCCCTCCCCTTCCTCCCAGCCCACTCCACATTCAAACCTCCTCCAGATCAAGGTCTCCCCCAAGGACTGGGATCAACGTGATAGACTCAGTCCAGGCAGATCCAGTCCCCTCCTCCCAGATTAAGCCAAGCATCACTGCATAAGTCCCAGGATACAAACAACTAACTCATGTAATGAGCCCAGGACCTGGTACCACTGCCTAGATGCCTCCCAAACAGATCAAGCCAATCAACTGTCTCACCTACTCAGAGGGCCTGATCCAGTTGGGGGACCCTCAGCCTTTGGTTCATAGTTCATTTGTTTCAATTCTTTTGGCAATTTATCCCTGTGCTTTATCCAACCTTGGTTTCAAGAATTCTCTCTCATATAAACCCTCCTCTTTCTCACTAATTAGACTCCCAGTGCTCCACCAGGGGCCTAGCTGTGGATGTCTGCATCCTGATTCCTTAGTCCTTGGATGGGGTTTCTGACACAACTATTAGGGTGTTTGGCCATCCCATCACCAGAGTAGGTCAGTCCCAGCTGTCTCTCAACCATTGCCAGCAGTCTTTGTGGGGGTATCTTTGTGGATATCTGTGGGCCTCTTTAACTCTTTGTTTCTTCCTTTTATCATGTGGTCTTCATATACCATGGTCTCCTATTCCTTGTTCTCCCTCTCTTTTCTTGATCCAGCTAGGATCTCCTGCTCTCTTTCCCTCGACCTTCGCCCTTCATTGCTCCCACTCATGTCCAGGCTGTTCATGTAGAGCTCATCCATTTCTCTGAGTCTTTCTTGGGGTCCTGTTTTCCAGGTAGCCTCACTGGTGATGTGAGTAGCAGTCCAGTCATCCTTGTTCCACATCTAGCATCCTCCTATGAGTGAGTACGTACCATATTTGTCTTTTTGAGTCTGGGATACCTCACTCAGGATAATTTTTTCTAGATCCATCCATTTGCCTGCAAACCTCATGATGTCATTGTTTTTCTCTGCTGAGTAGTATTCCATTGTGTATATGTGCCACAATTTGTTTATCCATTCTTCAGTTGAAAGGCATCTAGGTTGTTTCCAGGTTTTGACTATTACAAACAATGCTGATATGAACATAGCTGAGCAAGTGTTCCTGTGGTATGATTGAGCATTTCTTGGGTATATGCCCAAGAGTGGTATAGCTGGATCTTGGGGGAGATTGATTCCCAATTTTCTAAGAAAGCACCATTTTGATTTCCAAAGTGGTTGTACAAGCTTGCATTCCCACCAGCAGTGGAGGAGAATTCCTCTAGTTCCACGTCTTCTGCAGCATAAAGTGTCTTCAGTGTTTTTGACCTTAGCCATTCTGACAGGCATAAGGTGGTATCTCAGAGTTGTTTTGATTTGCATTTCCCTGATGATTAGGGATGTTGAGCAATTCCTTAAATGTCTTTCAGCCATTTGAGTTTCCTCTGTTGAAAATTCTCTGTTTAGTTCAAAAGCCCATTTCTCAATTGGACTGTTGGTCATTTTCATGTCTAATTTATTGATTTCCTTATATATTCTGCATATCAGTCCTCTGTCACCTGTGGGGTTGGTGAAGGTCTTTTCCCATTCTGTAGGCAGTCGCTTTACCTTGTTGACCATATTCTTTCCTCTACAAAAGCTTCTCAGTTTCAAGAGGTCCCATTGATTGATTGTTTCTCCAAGTGTCTGTGCTACTGGTGTTATATTTAGGAAGTTATCTCCTATGCCAATGCTTTCAAGACTCCTTCCTATTTTTTCTTCTATCAGGATCAGAGTAGCTGGATTTATGTTGAGGTCCTTGACCTACTTGGGCTTAAGTTTTGAGTATGGTGACAGATATGAATTTATTTGCAACCTTCTACACGTTGATATCCAGTTATGCCAGCACCATTTGTTGAAGATGCTTTCTTTTTTCCATTGGACACTCTTGGCTTCTTTGTCAAAAATTATATGTTCATAGGTGTTTGGGCTAATGTCAGGGGTCTTCAATTCGATTGCAATGGTGGACATGTCGGTTTTTATACCAATACCAAGCTGTTTTTTATTACTGTAGCTCTATAGTAGAGCTTGAAGTCAGGGATTGTGATGCCTCCAGAGGTTGTTTTATTGTACAGGTTTCTTTTAGCTATCCTGGGTTTTTTGTTTTTCCATATAAAGTTGAGTATTATTCTTTCCAGGTCTGTGAAGAATTGTGTTGGTATTTTGATGGGGATTGCATTGAATCTGTAGATTGCTTTTGGTAAGATTGCCAGTTTTACTATGTTAACCCTGCCTATCCATGAGCATGGGAGATCTTTCCATTTTCTGACATCGTCTTAAATTTCTTTTTTCAGGGACTTAAAGTTCTTGTCATATAGGTCCTTCACTTGCTTGGTTAGTCTTAGCCCAAGGTATTTTATGTCATTTGTGGCTATTGCAAAGGGTGATGTATCTCTAATTGCCTTCTCAGTTTCTTTGTCCATTGAATATAGGAGGGCTACCGATTTTTTGAGTTGATCTTGTATCCTCCTATGTTGCTGAAGGTGTTTATAAGCTTTTCCAGTTCCTGGGTGGAATCTTTGGGGTCACTCAAATATACTATCATGTCATCTGCAAATAGGGAAAGCTTGACTTCTTCCTTTCCAATTTGTATCCCCATAATCTCCTTATGTTGTCTTATTATTCTGGCTAGAACATCAAGTACTATATTGAATACGTATGGAGAGAGTGGCCAGCCTTGTCTTGTTCCTGATTTTATTGGAATTGCTTTGAGTTTCTCTCCATTTAATTTGATGTTGGCTGTTGGCTTGCTGTAAATTGCCTTTATTATGTTTAGGTAAGTTCCCTGTATTCCTGATCACTCCAAGACTTTTATCATGATGGGGTGTTGGATTTTGTCAAATGCCTTTTCTGCATCTAGTGAGATGATCATGTGGTTTTTTTTTCTTTGAGTTGGTTTATATTTTGTATTACATTGATGGATTTTGTATGTTGAACCACCCTTGCATCCCTGGGATGAAGCCTACTTGATCAGGGTGGATAATTGTTCTAATGTGTTCTTGGAGTTTTTTTGACAGTATTTTATTGAGTATTTTTGCATCAATATTCATGAGGGAGATCGGTCTGTAGTTCTTTCTTTGTTGCATACTTGTTTGGTTTAGGAATCAGGGCAATTGTAGCCTCATAGAAGGAGTTTGGTAATGTTCCTTCTGTTTCTATTATGTGGAACAATTTAGAGAGAATTGGTATTAACTCTTCTTTGAAGGTCTGGTAGAATTCTGCGCTGAAACCATATGGTCCTGGGCTTTGTTTGGTTGAGAGACTTTTAATGATTGTTTCTATTTCCTTAGGGGTTATTGGACTATTTAAATAGTTTATCTGGTCTTGAGTTAACTTAGGTATGTGGTACATATCTAGAAAAATGTCCATTTCTTTTAGGTTTTCCAGTTTTGTGGAGTAGAGGTTTTTAAAATATGACCTTATAATTCTCTGGATTTCCTCAATGTCTGTTGTTATGTCCCCCTTCCTTCTCTATCCAGAGGACATTGTCCAGTCCCATGGGGGCTCCACAGCCACCAGTCTACAGTCCTTGGGCTTCCACCGGTGTGACCAGTCATCTCTCCATGTCTTCCTATCATGATCCAAATGTCCTCTGCATGCAGAATCCCTCCTCTCCCTTATTGATTAGATTCCCAGAGCTTAGCCAGTTGCCAGTCCATGGATATATGCATCTGCCTCCACCAATCACTGGACAAAGGCTTTATGATGACTGTTGGGGTATTCACCAGAATAGACCAGTCCAGACACCCTCTAGACCACTGCCAGCCTCCCAAGTGGGGTCATCCTTATCGAATCCTGAGAGCCTCCTCAGCACCCAGCCTCTTACTATTGCCGTGATATCCTCATCTATCATGTTATCTTCCTCCCTACTCTCCAACTCTCTCCCTGTTCCAGCTTTCCCCTCCCATTTCTCTATGTTCTCATCACCCACTACTTGCCCTCTGGCACTCCCTCATCCATTTCAGTCATGTAGATCTCATCCACTTCTCCTTCACAGGGTCATCCATGTGTCCCTCCTAGGGTCTTTTCCTGTTAGCTAGCCTCTCTGGAGATGTGGGTTGTAGTCTGGACATCCCTTCACTCACATCTAGTATCCACTTTTGAGTGAGTACATACTATGTTTGTCCTTCTGAGTCTGGGTTACCTCACTCAAGATGACGTTTTCTTGATCCATCCTTTTGCCTGCATATTTCAGGATATCATTGGTGTTTTTTACTGCAGAGTAGTACTCCATTGTGTATATGTGCCATATTTTCTTTATTCATTCTGCAGTTGAAGGGCATCTAGGTTGTTTCTAGGTTCTTGCTATTATGAATAATGCTGATATGAACATAGTTGAGCATGTGTTCTTGTGGTAAGATTGAGCATTTCTTGGATATATGACCAAGAGTGGTATAACTTGGTCTTTAGGAAGACTTATTCCCAATTTTCTGAGAAACCACCATACTGATTTCCAGAGTGGTTGCATAACCAGATGTCATCATAGAGCCTTTTTCTAGTGACTGATGGAGGCAGATACAGAGATCCACATCCAGGCACCAGGCAGAGTCCCGGTAATCTAATTGTTGAGAAATAGGAGAGATACTGCAGGCAAGGGACATCGAGATCATGAAGGGAGGATGTGCAGAGATGACTGGCCACACTAGTGCAAGCCCATGAACTGTGGACTGGTGTCTGTGGAGCACCCATGGGACTGGACTAGGCCCTTTGAAAATGAAAGACGGTTGTTTGACTCAAACTGTTTGGGGGGCACCCAGGCAGGGGGATCAGGATCTGTCCCAGGTGCATGGGCAGGCTTCTGGAACCACGTCCTATGGTGTGACACCCTGCACAGCCTTGGTGCAGTGGGAAGGTCCTGGACCTGCCTAGGCTCAGTGTGCTGGGCTCTGTTGACTATGCATAGGAGACCTCGATTTGGGACATGTGAGGAGGCGAGGTGGCTTGGGAAAGAGGGCTGGGGGTGTGAGGAGGGAGGACGAGGGGTCTGTGGATAACACTGGGAGTGAGTAGAAAATTTCTTAATAAAGAAAAATGAAAGAAAAAAAGACCATTTAATTGGAAAGACTTTTCCCACCCTTTTATTCTGAGGTAGTGTCTAAATTTGAAATTGAGGTGTGTTTCTTGTATGCAGCAGAAAGATGAGTCCTGCTTTCATATCCATTCTGTCAGCCTGTGTCTTTTTATGGGTGAATTAAGTCCATTGATATTAAGGGACATTAATGACCAATGATTGTTAGTTCCTGTTATCTTTTGGTTGTAGTGTGAGTGTGTACTTCTCTTCTTTGGGGATTATTGTTGTGGTGTTATCTATTGCATGTTTTTTCGTGGATGTGTCTGACTTCCTTAGATTCGAATTTTCCTTCTGGTGCTTTCTGTAGGGCTGGATTTGTAGATAGGTATGGTTTAAATCTGGTGTTGACTTGGAATGACTTGTTCACTCTGTCTATGGTGATTGAAAGCTTTGTAGGGTATATTAGTCTAGGCTGGCATCCATGGTCTATTAGTGTCTGCATTACATGTGTCCACGTCCTTCTAGCTGTCAAAATCTCCATTGAGAAACTGAGTGTTATTCTTTTAGGTTTGCCTGTATAAGTCACTTGGCCTTTTTCCTTTGCTGCTCTTAGTATTCTTTCTTTATTCTGTAGGTTTAGTTGTTTAATTATTATGTGGCCAGGTGACTTTTTTTTGGGGGGGGGGGTTATTCAGTTTTGCTCTTATATAGGCTTCTTGTATCTTCATAGGTATTTCTTTAAGTTGGGAACGGTATTTCTTTAAGTTTTCTTCAGTGATCTTGTTCAATATATTTTCTGTGCCTTTGTGTTTCTATTCTTCTCCTTCCTCTATCCTTATTATTCTTAGGTTTGGTCTTTTCATGTTATCCCAGATTTCTTGGACATTTTGTGTTATGTCTTTTTTTTGGCTTTGGTATTTTCTCTGACTCACTAATCCATTTCCTCTATTCTATCTTCTACACCAGAGATCCTCACGTACATCTCTTGTATTCTGTTGGTTATGCTTGCATCTGTGTTTCCTGTTTGTTTACTCAGATTTTCTATTTCCAGCTTTCCCTCTGTTTGTGTCTTCTTCATTGTTTCTATTTCCCTTTTCTGGTCTTGAACTATTTCCCTCACCTGTTTAATAGCTTTTTCTTGGTTTTTTTTAAAAGGGATTTATTGCTTTCTTCCAATTTTTATTTGTCTTTCCTATTATTCATTATACATTTCTTCCAATTTTTTTGTTTGTCCTTTTCTCAATTTCTTTATTGATTTCTTCCACTTTTTTGTTTGTCTTTTCCTCAATTACATTTTTCATTTTTTTCTTGAAATGCCTTTAGCATCTTCATGATGCTATTCTTAAATTTGCTCTCCTCTGCTACTGATACATTGTGATATTCAGGTCCTTCTGTTGGAGGAGGCCTAGATTCTCGTGATGCAGTATTGTTCTTTGTTTTATTTTATGTACTTCTGCTTTGATGTCTGCCCTTCTCCTCCTCTAAAAGGTATAAGAGGTGCCTGTGTCTGAGTGAGTTGCTGTTGGTCCCCTTGTGCTTATTGTGTCTGTTTCACAGGGGGCCCTTCTGAGTCTAACCTTAGCTCTCGATCTAATTGGAACAGGCAGATTCTGTGTCTTAGGGAGCTGCTCTTGGCTTGACCCAAGCTAGTTGATTCTGTGACTCATGGATCCATTCTTGGCCTTATCAGGGCTCTTGGTCCAGTCAGAGCCAATAGATTCTATCTTTCAGTAAGCGTATCTTGGTCCAATGAGTGGTGGCAGATACTACTTCTCAGAAAGCCACTCTTGGTCTAATGAAGGCTGGCAGATTTGCTATCTCCTGAAGTTACTCTTGGTCCAATGACAGCTCTTTGACTAATGAGAGCTCTCTCACTAAGCCTGATGAGAGCTGGGGGTTGGTTTCTAAGCCTCAGGAAGTGGCTAGGATCTTGGGCAGATGGGTATGAGGGCAGAGTGTTAGATTGCAGGGTCTGCTGATGGGTCTTGGTGAATTGGGAGCTTTCACACAGGAGCCCTGCCTGCTCACTGTTAACCACCCTTCACTAATCCTATGTAACACAAAATTGTGAGAGGCCCACTAGCACATTTGATGTTTGTTGTCTTTATTTTTCTTATGCTAGACATTTAGGGTTGTAGACTCTGCTGCTCAGTTGCATAAATTAAATGTAATGCTTTTTTTGGGAACCAGAGTAGATGGCATCACGCACCAGTACTGTATTGCCAAAGGCAAAGTGATTGTACATACTGTATTGGGCAGTATAGCCAAAGCAATGTTCATAACTGCCTGAACTATTATCATCAGCAAAGGAAAGGTGAATTTTAAGGTAGCATGATTGTTCTGGACGTTTGCTGCTGGCTAATCCATCATGGTATTTCCAGACATGATATAGATAAGAAGCTACTAAATGGCTGTTTAATCTATAGAAGCAAAAAGAAATGTATCAAATAAATGAAAGGCTCTGCACAGGGAGCCTAAATATTATAATATACCATCCTGAAACTGAAAAGGAAAAGTAAAGATGTTAGAGTTGTCTTGTATGCCATCTACCTTAAGAATCACTCTGAGTTAAATAAGATATGCCAGTTAAATGCTGTTGTCCTAGATTTTGTCTGTGAGATGAGACTTTCTTGCGAAAAGGCTGAGCATCTTTCCCTATGACACCCCTGATTTCTTCTTCTGATTATTTCCCCAGATGCCAAGCACACATTGACTTAAGAACTTTGAATGGATAAGATTTTGACCTATTGAGGTAAAAATGTTCCATTCCTTGAAGCATTGTAGAAGGGAAGGAAAAATTGTCTTCCTCTTGTCTGCCTCCTTTATTAATGCCTGGTCATACATAAAATCTTGTATATAATTCTAGGTAGGAAAGTCATAAGGAAGAGATGCACTTTGTGTTCAGCCAATTGTCACCATAATCAACAGCCAGTTTCCTTGTTCTAATACATTTTGGAGTTCTGATTTATAGAGAAGCTAATGCCTTTGTACATGGGAAATGTTAGTGAATTGTCTGATGCTAATTAATCTCAGAGAGAAGATGGATCTGAAAATGGGAGTTGACATTCCCATTTCAGGTCCAAGCATGTCTGTCTCAAAATATCCTGCAAAGTTCATAGCATGACACTGTGACAAGGAAAGAGGAGAACTACAAACAGTGTAAGAGCCTAGACACTATGACCCCTAAAGACAGCTAAGGGTTAACTTATTGCAAATAAAAACTACTCTTGTTTATCTCTTGACAAAAAATTATTCATCATTAAAAAAGGTCCTGGGATCATAATCTGTGGAGAAGGCATAGAGGGCCTTCAACCTAGAAGTTTCTCAGTCAGTAAATACAGAAGCCTGATTTTATTTAGAATTATTTGTTGTAACTTTCTCCAGAAGGTTATAAGCATAGATTAAAGGAGGTTTTGCTATGTATCTGCCACATCTCTATTTTTGCTGCTCATACTCATTCAAAACCAAGAATAAGGCTAATGTACATCTTCCACTGTACAAACTGTAAAACAAAGGGAAAAGATACCAGAAATGAGGCCCTGAGGAATCTAATTGTGAAGAGTGATGGGGGTAAAAATACAACAAGTCTAACTGTCCATTCAGCTCCTTTATGGGTCTCAAAGAGGAAAAGTGTAATGTAAAAGCAGAATACAGATTGATGATCTCAAGAGTGGATAAAAGGCCTCTTGGTGAAAGGCCTACCTGTGTTAGTCTTGAGTTACTTACTAGGGAAGGGTAGAGGAGAAAATATACCTGAGTTCTGAATAAATTCAGCCTGTACTAACATCCACTCTCCTCTACTGTCAATAAACTGAGGCTTTCTTTATGGTGATTGTTTCTTCAGAATCTGGAGTCCTAGATTTTCAGAACTGGTAGTCCCTCTACCAACATCTTTTACATAACCATAAATGTTGTCCCGTTCACTCTGGAGAGGGAACGGAGCCTTAAATCTCTTCACATCGACTCATGAATGTACTCTCTCAGGCACCTTCCCTGCTTTGGGGCTGCCAATTCAACCTCAATTTTTGTTCATGGAATTCAAACTGTAGCACTTTATCTTGGTTGTCCTAACACAAACAATAGGATCAACACCACAGTTGATGAGACATTTTGGCAAAGAACTACATTTAACATCTTAGTGTAGACAAAATACTGGAATGGAATTGCAGCAACAGGAAATCTGATCCTTCAAGCATACACATTGATTCTAGGAAAGCATTTGAATGTTTAACTTCTCCATGACATTAATCATGGTGTGGGCATATGTTCATCGATGGAAATTTATAACTGTCAGACAATAGGATGGATAAAATTTCAGCTTGACTTGGGAGATGAGTAGGTTTTTACCTCTTGAATCAAACCTGTGCTCTCTTCCTCATGCACATCTTGCAACAGATGAAATCCACAAGGAAATCTTCAAAGTCATTTGATTTCTGTGAAACCTTTGGAGCAGTGGTAAACCTCAAAACCTACTTTCACCTTCCTAACACTATGACCCTTTAATAAATTTCTTCATATTCTAGTGACCACCATCCATAACATTATACCATCACTACTTTATAACTGTAATTGTTCTACTTTTATGAATCATAACATAAATATCTGATATGCATCCCCCAAGGGGGTCCCAACTCCCAGGTTGAGAACCACTGTTGTAGAGGGTTTGGGATGATTTTCTAGCCTGTATTGTTTATTCTTCCTCTAAGGAAGATAAAACTGTTTTTTGTGTGATTTTTTTTAATCACAGGACTGATAGTTATTCTAATGCTTGTACTATTTCTAGGTGAGAACTGTTACCTATATCAAATAATGTACTGTCATCAAATAACTGTCTGGAGCCATGGATCTATGCAAACCAAAGAATTTTATTGTATCCCTCTGGATTGTAACTAAGAACTATCCTTGGATGGCCTTCCTTTCTCTGGTCTATGCTTAAAACTTCATCTCCTATCAGGAGGAAATACCTAGAAAAACATAATGACACTCAATCTTCATCTCTAACAGGGATGTTATGAGAGGGTTCAGGGGAACTTGTGATGGTTACAAAAGGAAAAAGATCCCATTAATAAGGGATGTTGCTTGTCCTTGATGTTCCCTTCCACAGGAGGCTGTCACACTCAGAAAGAGCTAGTGGATAATAAAGGGGGAAAACAGCCTCTTGGTCCTTCCTGGGGAAGGACCAATCACGGAGGAGATGACTTCCTGAGGGAAAGAGCCTGGAGAGCCTATAAAAAGTCTTATCCAGAGCCCTAGGGCAGACTTCAACCTCTGGGGTGCCTTCCCATGCCCTTGATGGAAGCTGTTTTTCTGTTCTTATAAAGTTCATGCTTTTGTTATTTATCTCTGTGATTACTGCTTCTTTGCTCCTATATCAATCTGTCATTTACTTTCACTCTCAGCTGCCCTTACGGTCTTCCACTGTCATGTTCTTTCAAGGAGCCTTAGGATGCCCCTATTCTCTCTCCTGTAGCTGTTGTATTCCTGTTCTAAATATCATATCTTCAACTCTGCCTGTCAATGGCCATGTCAGCCAATATCTGTCTCAATTTGTCTTCTTCCAATATGTACAGCTTTTTGTTTGTCTCATGAAACAACTTTGCTGGTAGCTCCTGACTACTGTTCCTCAAAAAAAAAAACATAAATATAGTCTGTGCCCCCTTTGAGGAAGAGGCCATTAGAGGGTTCACATATGCTTTCTGTATTCTTCACTACCTTAATGTGTGTGTGTATGGCTGCTTCCAGGAAAGAGAGACTAACCAATGAGAAAGTGGCTCGATAAGACTGAACTGTAAGGAAGACTGTGGGGCATTATCATAAGTAAGGATGGATATAGAAGTGCTCAAATCATTGTGCATAATACTACCCCTTGGCAGGTGGTCCTGGTGTGTATAATGCAGCAGGATAAGCATGCCATGAGGCACAATCCAGTAGTAGCTTTAGTCAATGGCTTCTGTTTCTGGTGCTGCCTCTATATTTCTGCCCTTCTTGAGTTCCTGCTCAGATTTCCAACAGTGATAGACTGTTAGCCAGACATGTAAAATCAAAGAAATCCTGTAATCTCAAAGTTTCTTTTGTTTTATGGTTTTATATTATTAGAGCAATTGACATCCAAACAAAGACAGAAAATGGTGCCAGAACACTGTATTGCTGAGGTAGACCACACTGTTTCTCTTTGGGAAGACTATGGTGAACTTAGAATTTGATCCTGAAAAGGTGTTCAGTGCTAAGAGTTCAGTGTGCTGTTTTATGGGATCTTGGAAGACTATCATGGTTAGAGCAACACAGATAATGGAGACCTGGCCTTTGAAGTTTAGTCAGGAAGGAAAGATTCTAACAGGACAATTTGAAGAATTTTTGAGTTAACATTTTGTTTCTACTTGGCTGGGGTGGAGTAAACATCTGTAATTGAAAGAGATCAGCATTTCTGAAGGAAAATCTCGTGGGAAATGTTTTCTGAGGATAATCACACATGTGCTATGTTCAAGAGGGGGGCAATACTATACCTTGTGCTGACAAACAAACCTAAAAATATATACTATCCTCCTAGAATGTACTGGTTTTGAAAGCATGAATGGGACATGTATAGCATCAGAGGCTTAGGACTGTAAGGAGCATAAGAATCCTTTGTTGACAAAGGAATGGAAGCACAGGATCTATGAACCAAGGGCTGAGGGGCCCCCAACTGGATCAGGCCCTCTGAATAGGTGAGACAGTTGATTGCCTTGATCTGTTTGGGAGACATCTAGGCAGTGGTACCAGGTCCTGGGCTCGTTGCATGAGTTAGCTGTTTGAAACCTGGGACTTATACAGGGACGCTTGGCTCAATCTGGGAGGAGGGGACTGGTCCTGCCTGGAATGAGTCTATCAGGTCAATCCCAGTCCTGGGAGAGACCTTGATCTTGAGGAGGTGGGAATGGGGGTGCACACCTGGGGGGGAAGGGCAGGAGGCACGAAGGGAGAGAACAAGGGAATCTGTGGCTACTATGTAGTACTGAATAGTATTGTAAAATAAATAAAAGAAAAAAAAGAATCCTTTGTTGAATGTGCAGCTTTAGTGGAGGTAAAAACTCCAGGATTCAACGGGTAACAAAAAGATTGCATCTAGACACAATCTGGCAACGTGAAAGTCTCTGAAAAGGGCACAAGAGAGGCTACTGGCAAAAGTGTAGCCCACTTGCATTGGAGACCTCAAATTATTGGACATGCCACTACCATGGTATGACCACCAAATATAAAAACAGGTGTGCAGTAGAGCCACCTAAGCCTACGAGATATAAGGTGCATGTTATAGATTGCAAATCTGGAGAACAGGGAGTTACTAGGTCCTTTGGAGCCCAGGAGTTCCTGGATGAATACCAGATGCAGGGCAATCAGCTATTTGTTTTGCTTTGATTTAATTGTAACTGTATCCTAATGCCCTCCATTTGGGAAAAGAAAGTATTCAACTTGCTTTTATTTTTTTTAATTTTACAGAAACCCATAATTATCAGATACTGAATATTTTATAAAGATTTTGAACAAAGATTTTCATTGTTTTCTAGAGCCTTCTGATACTTAGAGAGAATCTGGTCTTTCCATATCAAGTGTCAACAATCATGAAATTCTAGCCTATCAGTGTCCATTGGAGGATCTTTATTACAGCCCTGACTTGCTTCCTGGGAACTTCAGTTCCAATTCTTCCTCATGGTCAGCTTCTACGTGTATTATTTCACATGGATATTTTTCTCTCAGTGTATCTTGCTCTTCCACCCTCATAACCAAGATCCACCATTTTAGATACTTGACTCATCTCTGGGACAAAAGTCATGACATAAACAACTCAGCAAAGAAAGGTTTATTTTGGCTGTCAGTGTGAGGGAACATGCCATCATGCCCAAGAAGTCATGAGCATAAGAACACTAAGTTGCTTGTAGTAAGTAGTATATCAGTAGTTAGGAAGCAGTGAGCAATGACTGCTGGTGCTCAGCTTTCTTCATTATATGCAGCCTGGGTTCATAGTCCATGGATTGATGACATCTACATTTAGGGCTGATATTCTCACACTGAATCTAGAAAATCTTTGACAATAACCAGAAGCTCTTATCCTCTTCTTGACTCTAGCTCTTGTCTTTTCATCATTCAGTATTAACCATCTTAAACCCACTTCTTGCCAATTTCACTTCATAATATTACATTACTGCATTCATTTACTTGTGTGCAAGTGTTTGGAGTGTTTATGTGTTATTTTCTAACATGAGACCATGTGAAACTGCATACCTATGGAGGGCAAGAGTCAACTTTTAGGTGTGTTATATGGGTCTTGAATGAGGGCTCAAAGCTTGAAGGTATCATCCACTTTCATTGGGGTTAAGAACTTAGGTCCTGCAAAGAAAACTCAGAAAGTCAGGAAAGGGAAATAACAACTGAGTAGAGAGAAGGGTACTAGACCAAGCAGGATGATTCCAGACCTGAGGTAGGAAAAGCATGCAGTAGCTGCCTGCCAAAAGTGACACTGACAGAGATGTGAAGGCTTCTGATGGAAAATAAAAGATATGGATCTGAGAAACACACAAAAACAACTCCCCACAGGAGTGAGCAATTGTGAGAGTCCCTAACAGTTTCAAATTGACAGAGAAACAGATAGTCTCTGGGCATAGGGAATGAAAAAGAAGCAAAACTGCACAAACTTTATTAAAACTGTCAAACAGTATCCTCTAGACTAGTGGTTCTCAACCTTTCTAATGTTGCACCCCTCTAATAGAGTTCCTCCTGTTGTAGTTATCCCTAACCATTTTTTATGGCTACTTCATCACTGTAATATTGTTAATTTAAAGAATTGTATTGTCAATATTTTTGGAGATAGAGGGTTGTCAAAGGGGTCTCAAACCACAGGTTGTGAACTAGTGCACAAGGCAATGGGAGGTGCACTCTAGCTGGGAATCTGCTCTGAAGCTGAGGTCAGATCATTTTGATAGGCAATGCCCCCTCCAGAGTCCCTCTCCTTCATGATTGGTCCTAAGCAAGTGTTCCTTGAATAGTTTCTGTTGCCTCTGCTTCCTGCCTGTTAGCAGATTTTATCAGTTCCAATCTCCTAGTTGGTGTTAGAAATAGCATCCTTTCTTAAAGGAGACAGGCATAATTTTTTAGAATAAACAATTTCCATCAAATTCCCTCCATTGCCCTTTCTCAGAGATTAACATTGGATGGCACCAGACTGTGTGCAAATGGAGTTCTGGCTAATTTTTGCTGAGAAGACATGATGTTTCCAGGTATTGACCAGAAAGAAGGGAGCCCTTGGTTGGAAATCAGATTCTTCATGCCAGTCAAGAAGGCTGCATTAGGACACATTTGTCTGTGTATATATAGGATCTGGAACAGCCAGTTGATAACTGTGTCGTGCTGGTGAGGTACCATCTATCATAGAGTGAATCTTTGAAAACAATTACAACCCCAAGTGATCATGTGATTTAGGAAAAGTCACAAAATGCCACATTGTGACAGTTTTGATCTTTGTACTTATGAGAGGAGGAATACAGGCAAGAAACACCCCAAACCCCTCTGCAGGCCTTAGAGTAGCCATAAGTGAGGGTAAGGAGTACCTTACAGCTTTTCTCTAGGGCAGCCTCCGTGTGCTGACCACAGAGAGGTACATCCCCAGGTGGGTGAATCTCAGGTGTGTGGCTAGAGTTTTCCTGCCTTGCCAACTGTGAGGACAAAACCTTGTCACCTGCCAGTCCCACAGCTGCTCAGACCCAACCAAGTAAACACAGAGACTTATTTTGCTTACAAACTTTATGGCCATGGCAGGCTTCTTGCTAACTGTTCTTATAGCTTAAATTAATCCATTTCCATAAATCTATACCTTGCCACATGGCTCATAGCTTACTGGCATCTTCACATGCAGCTTGTCATCATGGCGCCTGGCAGTGTATCTGACTCAGCCTTCCACTTCCCAGAATTCTTCTCCTCCTTGTCCCGCCT
The DNA here is from genome assembly GCF_049852395.1 of Peromyscus maniculatus bairdii. Classification (NCBI taxonomy): domain Eukaryota; kingdom Metazoa; phylum Chordata; class Mammalia; order Rodentia; family Cricetidae; genus Peromyscus; species Peromyscus maniculatus. The sequence continues at coordinate 143,093,045 of NC_134875.1, read as the reverse complement.
TTATACCTCCTCCTGCCTGACTACTGGGCCATCAGTGTTTTATTTACTAACCAATCGGAGCAACACATTTGCAATACAGAACATCCCACAGCACAGCTGCCAAGGACTTTTCAAACAGGTTTCAATTAGGGCTCTCTGTTTTCAAATGACTGTGGTTTTAGTCCAAATTGTTGATTTTCTTTGTATTATAAACCTATGTAAGAGTCCTTATCATTTCCTGTGCCACAACCTGAAGGTGATCCTGCTTTGTAATGTCTTCCACAAGACAAATTATTCTACAAATTTAAGTTCAGCCATATTCAGGCTTTCAGGACACAGATACAATGCAGCCAGCTCTGTGCCAGCAGAGAACATGAATGACCACTGGCCCCTTTCACCTTACAGTCCTTGATCCTCTTTGAATACTCATGAGCAGCTCCCACCTCTCCACATCCTTCTAGAATTGCACATTCCCCGTGTAATGGCCAATTAAACACTTTTTTTAGAACATTTGAGTGCATTTGGACCTAAGGCATAGGTCCAAATATTTCCACATTACACAAGTACTGATTTCAAAAGTTTAATTAGTTCATGGTTAGGTTAATAACATTAACTTGATAGCCTGCCCCCAACTTCCCTTCTGGACCAGAGGTGAGTACCTGGGTCCAATCCGGACCCCATCCCTGGGCACCAACCACTCGGGAAGACCTGCCCAACTTGGCACCAGGTTCTGGCCACTGGGCAGCTCCACTTCTAGCCCCACCGGGAGGGATCCCCTTTTCCAAGCTCCCCGGCAGCCCCTGCAATCTCCGCGCCCTGCCCCTACGCCCATCTGCCCGAGACCCCAGCCACTTCCTGAGACTTAGAGACCAGCCCCCAGCTCCCAGGCTGCCCCCGACTTCCCTTCTGGTCCAGAGGTGAGCACCCGGGTCCAACCCGGACCCCATCCCTGGGCACCAGCCACTCCGGGAAGAACTGCCCAACTTGGCACCAGGTTCTGGCCACCGCCAGCTCCCCTTCTAGCACCACTGGGAGGGATCCCCTTTTCCAAGCCCCCCGGCAGCCCCTGCAATCTCTGCGCCCTGCCCCCATGCCCATCTGCCCGAGATCCCAGCCACTTCCTGAGACTTAGAGACCGGTCTCCAGCTCCCAGCCTGCCCCCGACTCCCCTTCTGGACCAGAGGTGAGTACCCGGGTCCAACCCGGACCCCATCCCTGGGCACCAGCCACTCCGGGAAGACCTGCCCAACTTGGCACCAGGTTCTGGCCACTGGGCAGCTCCCATTCCAATTCCACCGGGAGGGATCCCCTTTTTCAAGGACCCCGACAGCCCGTGCAATCTCCAAGCCCTGCCCCCATGCCCATCTGCCTGAGACCCCAGCCACTTCCTGAGACATAGAGACTGGTCCCCAGCTCCCAGCCTGCCCCCTACTTCCCTTCTGGACCAGAGGTGAGTACCTGGGTCCAACCCGGACCCCATCCCTGGGCACCAGCCACTCCGGGAAGACCTGCCCAACTTGGCACCAGGTTCTGGCCACCGGACAGCTCCCCTTCTAGCCGCACCGGGAGGGATCACCTTTTCCAAGCCCCCCGGCAGCCCCTGCAATCTCCACGCCCTGCCCCCACGCCCATCTGCCGGAGACCCAAGCCACTTCCTGAGACTTAGAGACTGGCCCCCAGCTCCCAGGGTGTCCCCTACTGCCATTCTGGACCAGAGCCTACCCCTGACTTCCCTTCTGGACCAGAGAGTTGGACAAGAGATCTCCCTTTTGGACAAGAGAGAGAGTCTTCCTGAATCTGTCAGCTCTTTCTGAAACAAGTACACTGATAAGACCACGAAGGAACCACAAGGAGATGGGCATACGTCAAGGCAGAACAACATACAACAAAATGAAGAGCAATACAGCATCACCAGAACCTAGCGCGCCTCCAACATCTAGACCTGAACACCAAAAATTGGAAGAAGCAGAAGAAAGTAGCCTTATGAGTAACTTGATGAAGAAGGTAGAGGCTTGTGTAGAGGAAAAGACAAGAAAATTGGAAGAACGCTGTAAATAACTAGAGGAAAGGGCAAACAAATTAGAAGAAAACAATAAAGTCCTGGAAGAAAACAATAAAGCACTGAAAGAAAATCATGAAAAAGCAATGAAACAAGCAATGGAAACAGTCCAAGAACTGAAAAGGGAAATTGAAAAAATAAAGAAGACACAAACAGAGGGAATGCTGGAAATAGAAAACCTGAGTAAAAGATCAGGAATTTCGGATTCAAGTACAACCAACAGAATGCAAGAGGTGGAAGAGAGGATCTCGGGCATTGAAGATACAGTCGAAGAAATAGTTTCATCAGTCAAAGGAAACACTAAAGCCAACAAAGTCATGAAACAAAATGTCCAAGAAATCTGGGACACCATGAAAAGACCAAACCTACGAATTATAGGGATAGAAGAAGGTGAAGAATACCAACTCAAAGGCACAGAAAATATATTCAACAAAATTATAGAAGAAAACTTTCCCAACTTAAAGAAGGAAATGCCTATGAAGATACAAGAAGCCTATAGAACAGACTAGACCCCCCAAAAAAGTCCCCTCGACACATAATAATTAAACAACTAAATGTACAGAATAAAGAAAGAATATTAAGAGCAGCCAAGGAAAAAGGCAAAGTGACATATAAAGGTAAGCCCATCAGAATAACACCCGATTTCTCAATGGAGACTTTGAAAGCCAGAGGGACCTGGTCAGATGTAATCCAGACACTAAGAGACCATGGATGTCAGCCCAGACTAATATACCCAGCAAAACTTTCAATCATCATAGACGGAAGGAACAAGACATTCGAAGACAAAGCCAGATTTAAACGATACCTATCCACAAACCCAGCCCTACAGAAAGCACTAGAAGGAAAATTCCAACCGAAGGAAGTCAGATACACACTTGAAAACACAGGCAATAGATAAAGCCACAACAGTAAACCCCAAAGAAGGGAAGTACACACACATTACCACCAAAAATAACAGGGATGAACAATCACTGGTCATTAATATCCCTTAATATCAACGGACTTAATTCACCTACAAAAAGACATAGACTTACAGAATGGATACGAAAGCAGAACCCAACTTTCTGCTGCATACAAGAGACATATCTCAAATTCAAAGACAGACACTACCTAAGAATAAAAGGCTGGGAAAAGACTTTCCAATCAAATGGTCTTAAGGATCAAGCAGGGGTAGCCATCCTGATATCCAACAAAATAGACTTCAAACTAAAATCAATCAAAAGAGATAAAGAAGGACATTACATACTCATCACAGGAAAGATCCACCAAGATGAAGTTTCAATTCTGAACATTTATGCCCCAAACACAAGGGCACCCACATATGTAAAAGAAACATTACTAAAGCTTAAACCACATATAAAACCCCTCACATTAATAGTGGGAGATCTCAACACCCGACTTTCACCACTGGACAGATCTCCCAAATCGAAACTTAACAGAGGAATAAAGGACTTAACTGATGTCATGACCCAATTGGACCTAATAGAAATCTACAGAACATTCCAACCTAACAAGAAAGAATATACATTCTTCTCAGCACCCCATGGAACTTTCTCTAAAATCGACCACATACTTGGCCACAAAGCAAATCTCAACAGATACAAAACAATCAGAATAACCTCCTGTGTTCTATCAGACCACCATGGTTTAAAGTTAGATTTCAACAACACCAAAAACTACAGAAAACCTACAATCTCATGGAAAATGAATAATGCTCAACTGAATCACCAAAGGGTTAAGGAAGAAATAAAGAAAGAAATTAAAGACTTCCTAGAGATCAATGAAAATGAAGACACCACATACCCAAACTTATGGGACACTATGAAAGCAGTGCTAAGAGGGAAATTCATAGCACTAAATGCCCACATAAAGATGTTGGAGAACTCTCACACTAGTGATTTAACAGCAAACCTGAAAGCTCTAGAACAAGAAGAAGCAAAGTCCCCCAGGAAGAATAGACGCCAGGAAATTATCAAAGTGAGAGGTGAAATTAATAAATCAGAAACTAAGAGAATAATACAAAAAATTAATGAAACAAAGAGTTGGTTCTTTGAGAAAATCAACAAGATAGACAAGCCCTTATCCAAACTAACCAAAAGACAGAGAGAGAGAATCCAAATCAATAAAATCAAAAATGAAAAGGGGGACATAACAACAGACATTGAGGAAATCCAGAGAATTATAAGGTCATATTTCGAAAACCTCTACTACACAAAACTGGAAAACCTAAAAGAAATGGACATTTTTCTGGATAATTATCACATACCTAAGTTAAATCAAGACGAGATAAACTATTAAAATAGCCCAATAACCCCTAAGGAAATAGAAAGAGTCATTAAAAGTCTCCCAACCAAAAAAAGCCCAGGACCAGATGGTTTCAGCGCAAAATTCTACCAGATCTTCAAAGAAGAGTTAATTCCAATACTCTCTAAATTGTTCCACATAATAGAAAAAGAAGGAACATTACCAAACTCGTTCTATGAGGCTACAATTACCCTGATTCCTAAACCAAACAAGGATACAACAAAGAAAGAGAACTACAGACCGATCTCCCTAAGGAGATTATGGGGATACAAATTGGAAAGGAAGAAGTCAAGCTTTCCCTATTTGCAGATGACATGATAGTATACTTGAGTGAGCCCAAAGATTACACCCAGGAATTGATAAAGCCTATAAACACCTTCAGCAACATAGCAGGATACAAGATCAACTCAAAAAAATCAGTAGCCCTCCTATATACAATGGACAAAGAAGCTGAGAAGACAATTATGGATACATCACCCTTTACAATAGCCAAAAATGACATAAAATACCTTGGGGTAACACTAACCAAGCAAGTGAAGGATCTATATGACAAGAAGTTTAAGTCCCTGAAAGAAGAAATTGAAGACGATGTCAGAAAATGGAAAGATCTCCCATGCTCATGGATAGGCAGGGTTAACATAGTAAAAATGGCAATCTTACCAAAAGCAATCTACAGATTCAATGCAATCCCCATCAAAATACCAACACAATTCTTCACAGACCTGGAAAGACTACTACTCAACTTCATATGGAAAAACAGAAAACCCAGGATAGCTAAAAGAAACCTGTACAATAAAACAACTTCTGGAGGCATCACAATCCCTGACTTCAAGCTCTACTATAGAGCTACAGTAATAAACACAGCTTGGTATTGGCATAAAAACTGACATGTGGACCAATGGAATCGAACTGAAGACCCTGACATTAACCCATATACCTATGGACATATAATCTTTGACAAAGAAGCCAAAAGTGTACAATGAAAAAAAGAAAGCTGAGTACCATGAGAACTGATCTGGTTCCTTGACCTCCATACTCTACAACATGCATAGCAGACTTGCCTGGTGAGATGCTCTGCTGTCAGCATATAAACTCCACTCTGGAATCAAGCTGTGTTCAAGTAGTATGTGGGAGGGTCGAGGGAAAGAGAGCTTGGGGGAGCAGGAGATACCAGCAGGATCAGGAACAGAGAGGGATAACAAGGAAAGGAGACTATGGTGAATGAAGACCACATGAGAATAGGAAGAAGCAAAGTGCTAGAGAAGTCCACAGAAATCCACAAGTATACCCCCACAATAGACTGCTGGCAAATGGTCAAGAGACAGCCTGAACTGACCTACTCTGGTGATAGGATGGCCAAACACCCTAATTGTTGTGCTAGAAACCCCATCCAATTTTTGAGGGAACTGGATGCAGAGATCCATGGATAGGCCATGGGTGGAGCTCTGGGATTCCAATTGCCAAGAAAAAGAAGGGATGATATGAGAGAGAATTGTTGAAACCAAGGTTGAATAAAGCACAGGGACAAATAGCCAAATGAATAGAAACACATGAATTATGAACCAATGGCTCAGGGGCTCCTAACTGGCTCAGGCCCTCTGAAGAGTTGAGACAGTTGATTGGCTTGATCTGTTTGGGAGGCATGAAGGCAGTGGGACTGGGTCCTGTGCTCAGTGCATGAGTTGGATGGGTGAAACGTGGGGCTTATGCAGGACTACTTTGCTCAGCCAGGGAAGAGGGGACTGGACCTGCCTGGACTGAGTCTACCAGGTTGATCTCAATCCTCGGGGGGAGTCTTTGCCCTGGAGGAGAAGGGAATGGGAGGTGAGCTGGGGGGAAGGGGAGCGAGGCGGGAGAAGGGAGAACATGGGATTCTTGGGCTGATATGTAGAATTAAATAATATTAAAATAAAATTAAATTAAATTTAAAAAATTGATATATTTGGACCATAAATTTTCAAGAAGAGGATTGGGAATGGTTAATATTGAATGTTGAGTGTACAGGATCTATAATCAAGAAATACAGAAGCCTAAGGAAATGTCTCAAATAGGTTAAGATGGGGTTAATTGGGCTGGGAAGAACCATCTGAAATAAAGTAGTATCATTCCTTGGACTGAGGTTCCTGGCTGCATAACCAGGAGAGAGCTAGGTGAGCATCTGCAGTGCTCTAACTACTCTCCCTGCTCCCTAACTACCAATGCAATGTAGCGAGCAACTTGGGACTCTTGCTCCCATGATCTCTCAGTCATGATGTATATTTCCTAAAATTAAGAGCCAGTTCAACTTTCCTTCCTTTACTTGCTCATGTTATGTATTTTGTCAGAGAAATGAATCAGGTATGTGATATGGTGGGTGGTGGTGAAGGAGATGGAAGATCTAGGTCAGTTATTCTCAAACTTCCTAATGCTGTGACACTCTAATACACTTCCCCACGTTGCAGTGAACCCCAACCCCAACCATAAAGTTATTTTCATTACTACTTCATAACTGCAATTTTCTTTTGTTATTAATCATAACGTAAATATCTGTGTATTGCAATGGTCTTAGGCAATCCCTGTGAAAGGGTCATTCAACCCCGAAAAGGGGCCACAAACCACAGGTTGAGAACCACTGATATAGATCCATTGAGAGAAAGTATTCTCGCAGTGTAACACACACTCAGAAAGCTGACAAGATAAAGAATAGGAAGTAATGTTCCCAGGAAGAAAACCAGGATATTTTTAGGGTCCTAAAGGATGGCTGATAGATTAGAATGGTCCTATGCTCACCACCACATGGACCATCAGAGCACACTGGAAATGCCTGGGCATTTGTGGCATTTATTCATGACTGGGGAAATAGGAGATGGGTACTGCCTTCTAAGAGAGAGAATACAGATGGCAATAGCATACTCAGTGAACAGCATTGCCTTCTTTCTCCAAGAGAGCATCCCACACTCCTAGCAGTGCCAAGGCTAAAACATCCTGCTCTACCTTTCAGAGATTTGAATAATTAAGTGTCTCCACACAGAATGTGGTTTCTTTTTGTGTGTTGAGGTGTCTGCTTACTTGCAAACCTTATTGCTCATGGGATTTACCAGGTTTACTTAGGAAACATGCCTTTATACTGTACTCTTTCTTGCTATTGCTTGTTGGCACTGTCAAATGGGATCACTACCTGCAGTTTAGTATGTGAAAACATTTAAAGAATGGAATGCGTTTGACAGCAAGGAAGGAATAAAACTTAGACACAGTCCCAGAAATCAATTTGATATTTTATATAGAATGAATTGGTGATTACACAGTACTGTGTACAAAGGGCAATTTCTTCAAGGATTCTCCTGGCAGATGTTAAAATGCCAGAGCCCTCACTTCAGACCTTTTGCCCAGCCAGGTTGGGAGCACACCGGGCCTTCACCTGACTCTGTACTGTCAAGGAGATCATCTCACAGAGAAACAAAATCACGCCAAAGAGTGACATCGTGGCTGTCAGGACACCCATTGGGAACACCTTTGTGCAGTGTTTCTTTATAATGTCCTCCATTTTAACGGGGAAGTCAGGTGAAAAGTCAAGAGTGGTTTGCCCATAGATGTCTACTAGGTGGTACAGGGTCACAGTAACAATTGTGAAAAGGCTGCTCACAGCCAAAATTATGGCAGACATCTTGTAGCAAAACAGCTGGATATCAATGAATGGGCCTTCCATGCAGCTGATCTTAATGGCCACTGAAGTGAAAATCAGGACAAGGATTTTCATCAAAATGGCCCATGCTATCAGGACTTGTAAATACTGAAATTCTGATGACTTGTTCCAGGTTTCATTGATAGGGGTGTGAACCAACATCCTGGTCATAGACCCAGAGATGTTAAAGTCCTGAGTGTAATAAGCTTCCCAGAGTCCAATTGACACAAATTGCACAAGCTTGTTGTTAAACTCCCACAGGCGCCAGCATTGGCTGTTTGCAAGGATGATTTCAAATACCAAAGCTGATGTACTACAAATCAGGCCACTGAACTTGAAGATGTACTCCTTCATGTTGGCAAATCTGAAGAAGGCATCAAAGAAGAATAGAGTCAGTGAGAATACAAGGGAAGGCAGGAAAACAGAAGGAGTCATGGCTTAGAGAGCACTGAGCTCTCATACCTTGTCCCTGTTGTCACATAAAGATGTTTCAGTGGTCTCTGTACAGATTATTATTCTTCACAGAGTAGATAATAATATTTGTTGACTAGGAATTTCAATGCTTAGAACCGACAATGAGAAGAGAGTTTGCAATATCATATGTAATGTCATGCTTATTTTACCTGTATTTGCAATTTCTAAATATTTTAGTACCATAAAGTGAGGAAAAAGCAGAGGAATGCTCAAACTAACTGTCATTTCTAAAATGTAGTACTATAGTATTACATGAGTACTACAAACTAAAGTCATCAATGAAAGAACCAAAGAATATGAAAATAATTCATATAGTAAACTCTTTTATGTAAAAAAACACACTTGACATAAATTTGTATATGCATATATGTGTATACAAATTGATCTATACATGATACACCTCATAAATGATAGTGTACAATGCTATTCCACCTTGTGAATTTTACAGAAATGTACCTTTCTCTAAAGAAAGCTATATGTATTTTATTGAAACCAGAAAGAGTATGCCCATCAACATCTATCTGTAATATAGCTGGGGATAGAGTTCAGTGGTAAAGTGATTATCTAACACACACAAAACCCTCAATTCTTCTTTAGTATCTGTAAACCAATTCTATATGTAAAATTGTCCAGAGACTGAGTCAGAGGAATAGGGAAATGGATAATTAACACATAAAATCATATAAATCCATAAAAGTGGATATTTCCAATTATAACATATCTCTTACTTGAAATTTCATCTTTAGATAATTATTTTCGTTTCAGTGAAACAAAAAGAATCCTGACATATTTTTGTGAGCATTTATCTTCTTTCACAGACAATTTACACTCTGTATTGTAAGTTTGAACTAACTTCTTTGCATCTTTTCTCAATTCCAGGCTTAGGATGAAGGAAGGAGGTGAGTCATTTACTCACTAGGCATGTGGATAACATCACTGTCAACTGCACATGCAGAAGGTTGAAGGGGCCTACACACTGGATCTCCTTGCCAGGAAACCTTCCCTAAACAGCTACCCCCTGCTCTAAAGTCTCTGTAGAATGTGTTTCCTGACTGAGTGAAGGCACTAGCTGTTCTACTAGGGAAGTTTCATCAGCAGGATGAGTTCACAATTCATGGTGGCTTGGGTAACACCCTGCCCACATCATCTTCCTTTCCAAGGCAGGCCCAATGCAATGGAGTACAAGAACAGTGTGCTTTGATTAGTACTGAAAACACAATGAACATTGCTGTTATTCCAGAAAAAAAAATGAGCTAACTTGGCAGTATCTGTTTCTTCTGGTGTTAGAAACACGTGGAGTAGATGCATGTGATTCATAAAGACCATATTTGAAAGATCCCATATATAACATAAAGATTTTATACCTTTGTGTATTATGGATAAGAAGATTCATTTAGAACATGGCAGGATCATAGTCGTTCTTCCCAGTGACAGTAAATGCCCATATATGCAATCAGAGAAAGAGTGGAAAAACCTTCAAAAAAAGAAATTCTATTAGACAGACGTTTCAGCTCAGAGCAATGACTCCCCAACCCCTTGATTCCACAATCCTTACCATTCATTCCTGTCCTTGGCTTAAGAAGAACTTCATTTGAACACGTCAGGAGTATTCATACATCTGACTCTCTAAGGACACCCGTCTAAACATTTGCCCCATTTTGTAAGTAAGGAAACAACAGAGAGAGGTTAATTCATAAACTCAACATCAGGGACCTACACAACTAAAACCCGCAGGGCAGCTCAATGACTACCTGCAGTCCCACATGGGGCTTCTAGACACTTACGATATTCAACAGCATTTACAAAAAACTTACCCACATGTCAATGGTCCTTTCTGGCATTCTTTGTCCTGTGAAATTGAATGTGATTAATAAAACCACCTGGGAAGGTAAAATACTTGCCTCTTTTTCTCTTCTAGTAAGACCAAATGTTAGTGACTGCCAGTTGACAGAGAATTAACTCACTTTAAAAATTCTTGTTTCCATGGCTACTAGGGCTGAATGGTGGATTATGAGCAAAGAAGACAACTTCATAGCCATATTTGGCCATAAAGGACGGACCAGTGTGCTTAACTTCCCTTTGTATGTGAATAGTCTTTAAAAGAGTAATTTCCATTTGAAATCATGCATCAAATAAGTACTACAATGCCTAATGGGCATAGCAGAGATAGTTATTTGAAAAAAAGAAAAAAATAAGCCTTCATCCCCCATTCCTTGCCCTCCAGTGCCTGTGTAGTGGAAGGATAGAAGTTTCACTTTAGGCAAAGTGTCTTCATTGGAGACTTTGAGACCAACTTACCTTGTAGAAACATCTTAGATATAGACACAAAGTTTATATTGTATGTAATAACAGATTATATGTATATAAATTCATGAGGTATTTTGTTTTGAATAGAAAAATATCCTACTTTTATCTTTCTGCGTTTGACTTCAAACTCTTACTTTGAGGATACTAGTTAGGGTTTCTATTGCTGTGGTAAAAGCACCATGATCAAAACAATTTGGAGAGAAAATGCTTCATGTAGCTCACATTGCCACATCATAGTGCATCATCTCAGCAGATTAGGGCAGGCACTCAAGGCAGAAACCAGACAGAAAATGAATCAAGCAGGAGCCATGGAAAAACACTGCTTACTGAGTTACCCCCCATAGCTTGCACAATGTGCATTTTTTTTTTTTTTTTGGTTTTTGGAGACAGGGTTTCTCTGTGTAGCTTTGCGCCTTTCCTGGAACTTGCTTTGGAGAGCAGGCTGGCTTCAAACTCACAGAGATCTGCCTGCCTCTGTCTCCCAAGTGCTGGGATTAAAGGTGTGTGCCACCACCGCCTGGGTGACAATGCGCATTTTTATATCATCCATTACCAGAGACCCAGGTTTTTTAATGTTCACCTTCTGCCAGGACATCCTACATAATATACTAATCAAATAAATTACTAACCAAGAAAATGTCCTATAGACTTGACTATAGGCAATTTGATCAATTTGATGGAGAGAATCCCTTAATTAAGCTTCTTCTTTCCAGGTAACTCTTAAGTTCTTACAAACTGATTAAAGCTATGTAAATTTACACAATGTTATTTCTTACTATGGTCACATCTTGAGAACATACCATACTGTAAGCATATACCTAAAAATATCCAAAGTGTGTAAATGAATGGTAAAAAGAGAAGGAAATTTTGACTTCCTTTTAAACCTTATCTCTTTGTACTCCATAATGTATCTGTGGTATAATAAGCAATGAAGAAATCCTACACTTTCTGCTTAATGGCAGCATCCAGAACACACTGATATCAAAATCAGGGTGAATTTCTTAGAGGGAGCTGTGGAGATCAATGGGAATTGCATAAACATCCTGTTACACTACCAAGCCTGCCAGAAGCACCTGCATGCTCCCAAACCTAGTTCTGGGTGTGCAGGTAGCACACAGGTTTTGAATGCTGAGCTCCCCAGAAACAAACCCAGAAGAACTACCCCCTCATTCTAGTCCTAGTTAAAGACTTGGGTTACTTGCCTCCTGCTTGGGTTACCTTCGTGAGTTTCTCTGGAACCTGTGGAATCATGGGCCCACATTCTTAGCTCTGTATGTACTGGCCAGTCCGATGAAACAGCACAGGACCTTGCAAGGCCTATATATCACCACACTTCTATGTCAAGCTTCTTCTGTCTCACAGTCATTGCACTGGATTTCCCTGAAAAGGATTCTGAGAATCAAGGCTGCCTGTGCCATTTTCACAGCATCTCCTGATGTCCTGATTGCAGTTTTGCCTGGTGTGCTCCTCAAAGGTTAGATGCCAGTGCCTTATGCACACTCAAAGGCTTAGCACCCATAACTGAGCTCCTGCATTAGCATTCCCTGGTCACTCCTGGAGCCAAACCTGTCTATGCAATTAACACACCCCCAAGTTCTAGACACACCAATCCTGCACTGATTTACATGGTTATGATCTACAGAAACTTTCCTGCCTGGGCTATGCATATACACATTGGCCTTGCTCTGAAGGCCAGTTAAGACTCAGTTACTTCACTTGCTTTCTCTGCTGAGTACTATGAGAACTGATCTGGTGCCTTGACCTCTATACTCTACACCTTGCATAACAGACTTCCCTGGTGAGCTAAAAAGATGCTCTGCTGTCAGCATATAAACTCCACTCTGGAATCAAGCTCTGTTCAAGCAGTATGTGCACCAACGTTATCTGGCAAGTGACCCCAGAACCACCTATAGCTGTGCCCCCTTCAGCCCCAGGTCTTGTTCTGAATGCAGACACCACACACTGGCTTTCCCTAAGACTTTCCAATGAAACTTGAAATCTGTCACAATTCTCTTCTCACAGCCATTGCTCCCTTTCAAGGAGCCAATGGAGTATTTCTGAGGTGAGTTCTCCAAGAAGCAAAGCAATCTGTGCCATCCTACCTCACATGGCCTGGATCAAGACATATACCTCCTGGACTGGGTTTTCCTAGTGAGATCCTCCCGAACCAGTTTTGCCTATACCATCTTGCACACTATCCATCCCTGTTTTGAGTGTACAGAACATATACTGTAGGAGGCTTTCTTGCAATGTCAGCCCCAAATCATAACACAGAGACTTTTTATTTATTACTTATGAATGTGCAGCCTTACCTTAGGCCTATTTCTAGCCAGCTTGTATTCAAACTAAAATTAACCTATATCTATTAATCTATGCACTGCACTGAGGCTCATTTACCTCATCTGTGTACTGTCCATCCTGTTTTCCTGCTTCCTCTGTATCTGATTGGCTGGACAATGGGTTGTACTGGTGTTTCTTTGCCTTTCTTTCCACTAGCCCTGCCTATCCCTCCTCTGCTTAGCTATTGGCCATTCAGTTTTTTGTTTTTCTATTTTACATTTTATGTATTAATTAAAGTATTCAATTTTCACTTTTCTTTATTAAGAAATATTCTACTCACTCTACATACTACCCACAGACCTCATCTCCTCCCTCCTCCAACCCCCCAGCACTTCCTCACAAGCCACGCCATATCCCCACAACCCCCAAATCAAGGTCTCCCACGCAGGGTCAGCAGAGCCTGGCATACTGAGCCTAGGTAGGTGCAAGCCCCGCCCCACTGCATCAAGGCTGTGCAAGGAGTCACACCACAGACAATGGGCTCCCAGAAATTTGCCCATGCATCAGGGACATTTCCCATTCTGCCCTTATGGGTAACCCCCAAACAGTTGGAGCTGAACAACTTCCTTCTGTATCCAGAGGGTCTTATCCAGTCCCATGGGGCCTCCACAGCCACCAGTCTGCAGTTCTTGGGCTTCTACCAGTGTGGCCGATCATTTCTGCATGTCCTCTCATCATGATCTCAACGTCCCCTGCATGCAGAATCCCTCCTCTCTCTTATTGATTAGATTCCCAGTGCTTAGCCATGTGCCTGTGCATGGATATCTGCATATGCTTCCACCAGTCACTGAAAAAATGCTCTATGATGACTGTTGGGGTATTCACCAGAATAGACCAGTCTAGGCACCATCTTGACCACTGCCAGCCTGCCAGTGGGGTCATCCTTGTGGAATCCTGAGAGCCTCCTCAGTACCCTGCCTCTTCCTATTCCCATGATGACCTCATCTATCATGGTATCTTCCTCCCTGCCCTCCCACTCTGTCCCTGTTCCAGCTTGACCCTCCCATTTCTCTATGTTCTTTTCCCCCACATCTTGACCTCTGGCACGCCCCCCATCCAGTTCACTCATGTAGATCTCATCCACTTCTCCTTCACAGAATCATTGATGTGTCCCTCCTCGGGTCTTTTCCTGTTAGCTAGCCTCTCTGGATTTGTGGGTTGCAATCCCTTCTCTCCCATTTAGTATCTACTTATGAGTGAGTACATACTATGTTTGTCGTTCTGCGTCTGGGTTACCTCACTCAAAGTGATGTTTTCTAGATCTATCCATTTGCCTGCAAATTTCATGATATCATTGTTATTTACTGCTGAATAGTACTACATTGTGTATATGTGCCATATTTTCTTTATTCATTCTTCAATTGAAGGGCACCTGGGAATCTAGGTTCCTGCTATTACGAATAATGCTGATATGAACATATTTGAGCATGTGTTCTTGTGGTAAGATTGAGCATTTCTTGGATATATGACCAAGAGTGGTATATCTGGGTCTTTAGGAAGACTTATTCCCAATTTTCTGAGAAACCACCAGACTGATTTCCAGAGTGGTTGCATAACCTAGCTGTCATCATATAGTCTTTCTCTAGTGAATGATGGAGGCAGATACAGAGATCCACATCCATGCACCAGGCTGAGCCCCGGGAATCCAATTGGTGAGAGAGAGGAGAGATATTGCAGGTGAGGGACATAGAGATCATGATGGGAGGATGTGCAGAAATGACTGGCAAAACTATTGGAAGCCCATGAACTGTGGACTGGTGTCTGTGGAGCACCCATGGCACTGGAAAAGGAAGATGGTTGTTTGGCTCAAACTGTCTGTGGGGCACCTATGCAGGGGGATTGGCATCTGTCCCTGGTCTATGGGCAGTCTCTGGAACCAGGTCCTGTGGAATGACACCTTGCACAGCCTTGGTGCAGTGGGAAGGGCCTGGACCTGCCTAGGCTCAGTGTGCTGGGCTCTGCTGACTCCGCACAGGAGACCTCGATTTTGGGGATGTGGGGAAGCCAGGTGTCTTGGGCAAGAGGGCTGGGGGTGTAGGAAAGAAGAGGAGGAGTCTGTGGATAATATGTGGAGTGATTAGAAAATTTCTTAATAAAGAAAAATGAAAGAAAAAAAGACCATTTAATTGGAAAGACTTTTTCCACCCTTTTATTCTGAGGTAGTGTCTAAATTTGAAATTGAGGTGTGTTTCTTGTATGCAGCAGAAAGATGAGTCCTGCTTTCATATCCATTCTGTCAGCCTGTGTCTTTTTATAGGTGAATTAAGTCCATTAATATTAAGGGATATTAATGACCAATGATTGTTAGTTCCTGTTATCTTTTGGTGGTAGTGGGAGTGTGTACTTCTCTTCTTTGGGATTTACTACTGTGGTGTTATCTATTGCCTGTTTTTTTATGGGTGTATCTGATTTCCTTAGGTTGGAATTTTCCTTCTAGTGCTCTCTATAGGGCTAGATTTGTAGATAGGTATGGTTTAAATCTGGTTTTGTCGTGGAATGTCTTATTCACTCTGCCTATGGTGATTTCAAGTTTTGCTGGCTATATCAGTCTAGGCTGGCATCCATGGTCTCTTAGTTTCTGCATTACATCTATCCAGGTCCTTCTGGCTGTCAAAGTCCATTGAGAAAATTGTTATTCTGATGGGTTTGCCTTTATAAGTCACTTGGATTTTTTCCTTTGCTGCTCTTATTCTTTCTTTATTCTGTAGGTTTATTTGTTTAATTATTATGTGGACAGGGCATTTTTTGGGGGGGGTCTATTTGGTTTGCTGTTCTATAGGCTTCGTGTATCTTCATATGTATTTTTTTCTTTAAGTTGGAAAAGTTTTCTTCTGTGATCTTGTTCAATAAGTTTTCTGTGCCTTGGAGTTGGTATTCTTCTCCTTCCTCTGTCATTATTCTTAGGTTTGCTCTTTTCATTGTATCCCAGATTTCTTGGACATTTTGATTTATGTCTTTTTGGCTTTGATATTTTCTTTGACGGACTAATCCATTTCCTCTATTCTATCTGTTACACCAGAGATCCTTGCTTCCATCTCTTGTATTCTGTTGGTTATGCTTACATCTGTGTTTCCTGTTTGTTTACTCAGATTTTCTATTTCCAGCTTTCCTTCTGTTTGTGTCTTCTTCATTGTTTCTATTTTCCTTTTCTAGTCTTGAACTGTTTCCCTCACCTGTTTCATTGATGTTCATGGTTTTTTAAAAGGGATTTATTGCTTTCTTCCAAGTTTTATTTGTCTTTTCCTCTTATTTTTTATAGATTTCTTCCACTTTTTTGTTTGTATTTTCCTCAATTACTTTTTCATTTTTTTTTCTTGAAATACATTTAGCATCTTCATGATGCTATTCTTAAGTTTGCTTTCTTCTGCTTCTTCTACCTTGTGATATTCAGGTCCTACTGTTGGAGGAGGGCTATGTTCTGGTGGTGCTGTATTGCTCTTTGTGTTTTTTTATGTACTTCTGCTTTGACTTCTGTCCTTCTCCTCCTCTAATAGGTAAAGAGGTGCCTGTGTCTGAGCGAGTTGCTGTTGGTCCCCTCTCTGCTTGTTGTGTCTGTTTCTCAGGGGTCCTTCCTTAGTCTAACTTTAGCTCTTGGTATAATTGGAACAGGCAGATTATGTGTCTTAGGGAGCTGCTCTTGTGTTGACCCAAGCTAGTTGAATCTGTGACTCATGGATCCATTCTTGATCTTATCAGGGCTCTTGGTCCAGTCAGAGCCAATAGATTCTGTCTTTTAGGAAGCCTATCTTGGTCCAATGAGAGGTGGCAGGTACTACTTCTCAGAAAGCCACTCTTGGACTAATGAGGGCTGGCAGATTCCCTGTCTCCTGAGGTTACTCTTGGTCCAATGACAGCTCTTTGACTAATGAGAGCTCTCTCACTAAGCCTGATGAGAGCTGGGGGTTGGTTTCTTAGCCTCAGGAAGTGGTTAGGATCTTGGGCAGATGGGTATGAGGGCAGAGTGTTAGATTGCAGGGTCTGCTGATGGGTCTTGGTGAATTGGGAGCTTTCCCACAGGAGCCCTGCCTGCTGGCTGTTAACTGCCCTCCACTAACCCTATGTAACACAAAATTTTGAGAGGGGCACAAGCACATTTGAAGTTTGTTGTCTTTATTTTTCTTATGCCAGACAGATAGGGTTGCAGACTCTGCTGCTCAGTTGGATGAATTAAATGTAATGGGTTTTGGGCACCAGAGTGGGACCAGGCAGCAGTACTGAATTGCCAAAGCAAAGTGATTGTACATATTGTATTGGGCAGTATAGCCAAAGCAATGTTCTTAACTGCCTGAACCATAACTGTCAGCAATGGAAAGGTATAAAATCAGAGGCTCAGGACTGTGAGGAGCATAAGAATCCTCTGTTGTATGTGCAGCCTTGATGGAGGTTCAAACTCCAGGATTAAATGGTTAACAATAAGATTGCATTCTAGACACAATCTGGCAACATGAAAGTCTCTGAAACGGGCACAAGACTAGCTATTGGTAAAATGCAGCCCACTTGCATTGGAGACCTCAAACTAGTGGACATGCCACTACCATGGTATGACCACCAAATATAAAACAGGTGTGCAGTAGAGCCACCTGAGCCTATGAGATATAAGATGCATGTTATGGATTGCAAATCTGGAGAACAGGAACTTACTATGTCCTTTGGAGCCCAGGAGGTTCTGGATGAATACCAGATGCAAGGCAATCAGCTATTTGTTTTGCTTTGATTTAATTATAACTGAATCCTAATGCCCTCCATTGGGAAAAGAATGTATTCAACTTGCTTTTATTCTTTTTAATTTTACAGAAACCCATATTTATGAGACATCGAATATTTTATAAAGATGTTGAACAAAGATTTTGGATGTTTTCTAGAGCCTTTTGATACTGTAATTCACTTTTTTGTTGCATCTTTGTGTTTGGGTATCAGGGTAACTGTAGCCTCATAAAAAGAGTTTGATAATATTCCTTCTGTTTCTATTGTATGGGACAATTTGAAGAGTGTTGGAATTAGCTCTTCTTTGAAATTCTGGTAGATTTGTGCCCTGAAGCCATCTGTTCTTGGATTTTTTTTTTGTTTGGGACACTTTTAGTGACTGTTTCTATTTCCGTAAGGGTTATTGGTCTATTTAAATAGTTTATGTGGTCTTGATTTAAATTTCATATGTGGTATCTATCCAGAAAAATTAGCTTTTTTTCAGAGTTTTCAATTTTGTGTAGTACAGGTTTTTTAGTAAGACTTGATGATTCTCTGGATTTCCAAGTTGTCTGTTGTTATGTCTCCATTTTCATTTCTAATTCTGTTGATTTGGATGCTCTCTCCCTCTCTCTGCTTTTTGGTTACTGTGGATAAGGGCTTGTCCATCCTGTTGATTTTCTCAAAGAACCAACTCTTTATTTATTGATTATTTGTATTGTTCTCTTTGTTTCTATTTCATTGATTTCAGCACTCAATTTGAATATTTCCTGTTATCAATTTCTCCTGGGTGAGTTTGATTCGTTTTGTTCTAGAGCTTTCAGGTGTGCTATTAAGTCACTAGTGTGAGATTTCTTCATCTTCTCCATGTGGGCATTTAGTGGTATGAATTTTCCTCTTGGCACTGCTTTCTTAATGTCCCATAAGTTTGCATATGTTGTACTTTCATTTTCATTGATCTCTAGGAAATCTTTAATTTCTTTCTTTATTTATTTCTTGAACCATTGGTGATTTGTTTGGGCGTTGATCGATTTCTTTGAGACTGTAGGATTTCTGTAAATTTTGTTGTTGTTGAAATCTAACTTTAAGCCATTGGCATATACCCAAGGAATGCCCAATCGTACCGCAAGGACACATGCTCAACTACGGTAATAACAGCATTATTTGTAATAGCCAGAACCTGGAAACAACCTAGATGCCCCTCAACTTAAGAATGGATAAAGAGAATGTGGTATATGTACACACAGTGGGGTACTACTCAGCAGAAAAAAAAAACAATGACATCATGAGGTTTGCAGGCAAATGGATGGAACTAGAAAATATCATCTTGAGTGAGGTATACCCAGAAGGACTCAGAAGGACAAACATGGTATGTACTCAGTCATAAGTGGATACTAGATATAAAGCAAAGGATAACCAGACTACAACCCACAGCTCCAGAGTGGCTATCTAGTAAGGAAGAACTTAACAAGGGTGCATTGTTTGCCTAACAATGGAGAAATGGATGAGAACTACATGAGCAAACTGGGGGCAAGGGGGGGTAATAGAGGGCAAGAGACAGGTAATGAGAAAATAGAGGAGTGGAAGGTCCAACCTTAAAAGAGAACAGGGTGGGAGAGCTGGGAAAAACATACGATGAAAAATTAAGACACCATGGGAATAGGGAGAAAAAGAATATTAAGGAGATTCCCAGGAAACCACAAGGATGACTCTACCATCGACAACTTGCAAGAGTTGAGAGGGTCACTAGTCATTAATAACCATTAATATCAATGGACTTCATTCACCTGTAAAAAGACTCAGGCTAACAGAATGGATATGAAAACAGGACCCACATTTATGTTGCATAAAAGAAACACAGCTCAATTTTAAAGATAGATACTACCTCAGTATAAAAGGCTCAGAAAAGACTTTCCAATCAAATGGTCTTAAGAAGCAAACTGCTGTAGCCATCCTAATATCTAGCAAAATAGACTTCAAATTAAAATAAATCAAAAGAGATGAAGAAGGTCCTTACATACTCATCATAGGAAAGATCCACCAAAATGAAGTTTCAATTCTGAACATTTATGCCCCAAAGACAAGGAAACCCACATATATAAAAGAAACATTACGAAAGCTTAAATACACATAGAACCCCACACATTAATAGTGGGAGACTTCAACACCCCACACTCATCAATGGACAGATCTGCAAAATTGAAAGTTAACAGAGAAACAAGGGGCTTAACTGATGTTATGACTCAAATGGACTTAATAGATATTTACAGAACATTCCATCCTAACAAAAAAGAATATACCTTCTTCTCAGGACCCCCATGGAACTTTCTCTAAAATCTAACACATACTCAGTCAAAAAGCAAATCTCAACAGATACAAAAAAATTGGATTGACCTCCTGTGTTCTATCAGACCACCATGGTTTAAAGTTAGATTTCAACAAAAAAATTACAGAAAACATACAATCTCATGGAAACTTAACAATGCTGAAGTAAATCATCACTGGGTCAAGGAAGAAACAAAGAAAGAAACTAAAGACTTCCTAGAGATCACTGAAAATGAATACACTATATACCCAAAATTATGGGACGCTATGAGTGCAGTGCTAAGAGGAAAATTCATAGCACTAAATGCCCACATAAAGAAGTTGGAGAAATCTCACACTATCAACTTAACAGCACAACTGAAAGCTCTAGAACAAGAAGAAGCAAAGTCACCCAGGAAGAATAGGTGCCAGGAAATAATCAAATTGAGGGCTGAATTCAATAAAATAGAGACAAAGAGAACAATACAAAGAATCAGTGAAGCAAAGAGTTTGTTCTTTTAGAAAATCAACAAGATACACAAACCCTTATGCAAACTAACCAAAAGACAGAGCGAGAGCTTCCAAATTATTAAAATCCAAAATAAAAAGGGAGACATAATATATGACACTGAGGAAATCCAGAGAACCATCAGCTCATACTTCAAAAACCTGTACTCCACAAAACTAGAAAACTGAAAAGAAGTGGATAATTTTCTGCATAGGTACCACATACCAAAGTTAAATCAAGACCAGATAAACTATTTAAATACACCAATAGCCCTTAAGGAAATAGAAACAGTCATTAAAAGTCTCCCAACCATAAAAAAAGCCCAGGACCAGATGGTTTCAGTGCAGAATTCTATCAGATCTTCAAAGAGATACTACCAATTCTCCTTAAATTGATCCATACAAGAGAAACAGAAGGAACATTACCGCACACTTTCTATGAGGCTAAAATTACCCTGATTCCCAAACCAAACAAAGATACAACAAAAAAAGAGGACTACACACCAATCTCGCTCATGAACATTGATGCAAAAATACTCAATAAAATATTGGCAAACAGACTCCAAGTACACATCAAAACAATTATCCACTATGATTAAGGAGAATTCATCCCAGACATGCAAGGGTGATTCAACACATGAAAGTCTGTCAAGATAATACACCATATAAACAATCTGAAAGACAAAAACCACATAATCATCTTACTAGATGCTGAAAAGGTCTTTCACAAAATCCAACACCCCTTCATGATAAAGGTCTTGGAGATATCAGGAATACAGGAAACACACCTAAACATAGTAAAGGCAATTTACAGCAAGGCAACAGCTAACTTCAAAGTAAATGAAGAGAAAATCAAAGGGATTCCACTAAAATCAGGAACAAGACAAGGCTGTCCACTCTCCCCATACTTATTCAATATAGTACTTGAAGTTCTAGCTACAACAATACGACAACATAAGGAGATCAGAGGGATATAAATTGGAAAGGAAAAGTCAATCTTTCAATATTTCCAGATAACATGATAGTATACATAAGTGACCACAAAAATTCAACCAAGGAACTCATACACCTCAAAAACACCTTCAGCAGTGTAGCATGATACAAGATTAACTCAAA
This sequence comes from Peromyscus maniculatus bairdii, assembly GCF_049852395.1. NCBI lineage: Eukaryota > Metazoa > Chordata > Mammalia > Rodentia > Cricetidae > Peromyscus > Peromyscus maniculatus. The sequence continues at coordinate 143,071,311 of NC_134875.1, read as the reverse complement.
AAATCAGTAGTCATCCTATATATAAATGACAAATGGGCTGAGAAAGAATCAGACATATATCACCCTTTATAATAGCCAGAAATAATGTAAAACACCTTGGGGTAACTCTAATTAAACAAGTGAATGACCTGTGTGACAAGAACTTTACCCCTGAAGAAAGAAATTGAAGAAGATATCAGAAAATGGGAAGATCTCCCATGATCACGAATAGATAGGATTAATATAGTAAAAATGGCAATCTTACCAAAAGCAATGTACAGATTAAATGCAATCCCCATCAAAATACGAACACAATTCTTCACAGACCTGAAAAGAATAACACTCAACTTCATATGGAAAGACAAAAAACCCAGGAGAGCCAAAAGAATCCTGCACAAAAATACAACCTGTGGACGTATCATGTTCCCAGACTACAAGCTTTACTATAGAGCAACAGTAATAAAAACCAGCTTGGTACTGCCATAAAAACCGACATGTGGACCAATGGAACTGAACTGAAGACCCTGACGTTAATCTGCACACATATGAACAAATGATTTTCGACAAAGAAGCCAAAACTGTACAATAGAAGAAAGAAAGCATCTTCAACAAATGGTGCTGGCATAACTGGATGTCAACATGTAGAAGACTGCAAATAGATCCATATCTGTCACCATGCACAAAACTTAAGTCCATGTGGATCAAAGACCTCAACATAAATCCAGCTACTCTGAACCAGCTAGAAGAGAAAGTAGGAAGTAGTCTTGAACGCATTGGCATAGGAGATCACTTCCTAAATATAACACCAGTAGCACAGACACAGAGAACAACAATTAATACATGGGACCTCTTGAAACTTAGAAGCTATTGTAGGGCAAAGGACATGGTCAATAAGTCAAAATGACAGCTTGCAGAAAAGATGAGCAAAGCTCTTCACCAACCCCACATCTGACAGAAGGTTGATATCCAGAATATATAAAGAACTCAAGACACTATACATCAAAATACCTAACAGCTCAATTAAAAAGTGGGATATTCAGCTAAACAGAGAATTGTCAACAGAAGAAGCTCAAATGGCTGAAAGACATTTAAAGAATTGCTCAACATCCTTAGACATCAGGGAAATGTGAATCAAGACAACTCTGAGATACCATCTTACACCTGTCAGAATGGCTAAGATCAAATCCCTGAAGACAGCTTATGTTGGAGAGGATGTGGATCAAGGGGAACACTCCTGCACTTTTGGAATAAAAACTTGTATAGTCACTTTGCAAATCAATATGGTGTTTTCTTAGAAAATTGGGAATCGACCTCCCTCAAGACCCAGCTATATCACTCTTAGTCATATACTCAAGGAATGCTCAATCATACCACAACTACACATGCTTAACTATGTTCATAGCAGCATTATTTTTAATATGCAACCTGGAAACAATCTAGATGCCCCTCAACTGAAGAATGGATAAAGAAAATATCGTATATATACACAATGGAGTACTAGTCAGCAGAGAAAAAACAATGACATCATGAGGTTTGCAAGCAAATGAATGGAATTAGAAAATATCATCTTGAGTTAGGTAACCCAGAATCAGAAAGAAAAACATTATATGTACTCCCTAATAAGTTGATACTAGATGTAAAGCAAAGGATAACCAGACTGCATCCTGCAGCTCCAGGGAGGCTAGCTAGTAAGGTGGACCCTAGAAAAGACACAAGGATCACCAACAACAGAGAAATTGAATGAGATCTACATGAGCAAACTGGCTGTTAAAGGGGTAATGGAGGGCAAGGGATGGGGAAATGAGAATTTGTGGGAGTGGGAGGTTCAATCTGGATCAGGAACAGAGTGGGAGAACAAGGAAAGAGATACCATGATAAATGAAGGCACCATGGGAATAGGGAAAGCAGAGAGCTAGGGAGGTCCCTAGGAATCCACAAAAATGACTCCACCATAGACTACTGGCAATGGTTGAGAGGGTGCCTGAGCTGACATACTCTGGTGGTTAGATGGCCTAACTGTCATCATAGAAACCTCATCCAGTGACTGATCAAAGCTGATGCAGTGATCCACACCCAGGTCCCAGGCAGAGCTCCAGGAGTCCAATCGAAGAGAGAGATGAGGGATTCTATGAGCAAGAGATATCGAGACCATGACTGGAAAAAGTACATAGACAACCAGCCAAACTAATGGAGACACATAAACTGTTCACCAATAGCTGAGGAGCACCCATGGTAATGTACTAGGCCATCTGGATAAGTGAGAGAGTAGTTTGGCTTGAACGGTTAGGAGGGCCCCCAGGCCATGGGACTGGGACCTGTTGCTTGTGCATGAGCCGGCTTTGAGCCTATGCCAATGGTGAGACACTTTGTGCAGCCTTGGTGCAGGGAGGAGGGGCATGAACCTGCTCAATGTAGTATACTGGGCTCTGCTCACTCCCTATGGGAGACCTTGGCTTGGAAGATATGGGAATGGGGCGTGTGTTGGGTGGGAAGCCTGGGAGGGTGGGAGGAGGGAAGACGGGAAATCTGTGGTTGACATGTAAAATGAATAGAAAGTCTCTTTTTTTTAAATGGAGGAAACTAGTTCCAAAAAAAAAAGGAAAGCCATTTTCACTTTTTTCTCTTCTCTCTTCACTCTTTTCTTCTGCTTCATTTTGAGTATGAATTTAGAGTATGAGAGGTTCTCTAACTTTAACTGTACTAAGAAGGATTACTGGATATATATTTATAATCATCTGCATAACTAGGTGACAGCCATTTCTGGGGAAACTTTTGATTTTTCTTTGGTTTTGTTTGTAAATTGATACAAGTTAATCTGGCAGGAGGAACCCCAGTTAATAAAATGCCTACTTCTGATTGCCTACAGGCAAATCTATAGGGAATTTCTTGATTAATGATTGACATAGGAGGACCTAACTCACTGGGCAATGTCACCTCTGGGTGTCTGGGCCTGGAAGGCGTGAAGAAGCAAGATGAGCAAGATGAACCATCTGTGGGAAGGAACCAGTATGCAGTGGCTTCTTCATTTAGTTCCTGCCTCCAGTTTCCTCCCTGGAGTTCCTGTCCTGACCTCTTTTGATGATGGACTATGATGTGGAAATATAAGCCACATAAACCATTGCCGCTCCAAGTTGCTTTTGGGAAACAAAATTTCCCAAGATCTTAGTAACAATGGACTTCCCATATCTAATCTGTTTCTGTATTTAAGAGGTTTGTGGAAGCAAGGTGGCACCATACTCTCCAGTGAAGTCATTTTGCTTTTATAATTGAACGTCTTTCTTCCCTTCCACTATGGCAGTATTTTTTCTTCTGTTTTCATCAGTTGTTTTTTGTAAAGCCACTGGGAATTATAATGACTAATTCATGCATAAATTCAAAAGTCAATTACTTTTTAAAAAGACTATTAACACATCAAAGGGCTGTTTAAAATGTTGTTCCATTATGACTGTATATTCAGTAGTCATAATCCACCATTCAGCCTTAGTAGCCATGGAAACATAAGATTTTTTAAAGTCAGTTACTTCTCTGACAACTAGCAGTCACTTACCTTCATAGAAGAGAAAAAAGAGGCACATATTTTCCATTTCCAGGTGGTTTTATTAATCACATTCAATTTCACAGGGCACAGAATGCCAGAGAGGGTCATTGACATGCGATTAAGTATGTATGAGTCTTGCTGAATATCATAAGTGCCTGGAAGCCCTGTGTGTGAATACAGGAAGCCAGGGAACTGCACTGCTGTCTGTGTAGCTTCCTGAAGTTGAGTGTATGAATTAGCTTTCCTGTGTTGTTTCCTTAACTACAAAATGGGGATAATGATTGGGTGGGTAACATTGCAGGGCCAGTAATAACAGATGTACCAATTCTCCTGAAGTGTTAAAATGAAAATCCAACTAAGCCAAGATCAGGAGGGGAATGGAAAGGATTGTGGCATCCAGGGGTTGGGGAGAATACTGCTCTCAGCTGAAATGTCTGCCTAACAGAACTTCTTTTTCTGAAGATGTTTCTGTTCTTCCTCTGACTCCATTTATGAGAATTTTCTATTACTGAGAAGACCATCTGTGGTCTTGCTACCTTCCAAATGGATCTACTTATACAGAATACACAAAGGTAAAAATTTTACATTACATGGAAGCTTTCACATACAGTCTTTATGAAACACAGGAATCCACTCCATGGCTATCAAACATAGGCAGAAACAGATCCTGACAAGCTAGCTCAGTGTTTTGGAATAACAGCAATCTTCATCCTGTTTCCACTATTTCTATAAAACTCCACATTCCTGTAGTCCACTGCCTCAAACGTGCCTTGGAAAGGAAGAGGATGTAGGCAGAGTGTTACCCAAGCTACTATCAATTGAAGACCCATCTTGCTGATGGAACGTCCTTAGTAGAACAGCTAATGCCTCCACTAACTTAGAAAGTACATCTCATAGAGAATATGAAGCCAAGCATAGCAGCTAGGGAAGGTTTCCTGGCAAGAGATCCCATTTGTAAGTCCCTCAAACCTCCTTCAGGGACAGTGGTAATGACATTATCCACATGCCTAGTGAGTTAATGACTTTGCCTCCATCCTTTCTGATAAATTATCATCCCTCAGGTAAAGTTTTTTGCATGAGTGACAGTACACCTGGGGATTTGAATTGATGAGTGATTAAAATAAGTTTGTGCAGAGAGTTAATGTGGAGTCTTAGTTTTTTTATTAAGAAAATTTTTCATTAATTTCACACACCAAAGATCCCCCTCTTTCCTTCTTCTGCCCCACCCAGCCTCCCCTTCCAACCCATCCCCCACTCCCTCTCACAAGAAGGTAAGGCCTCCCATGTGGAGGTACATTCAGTAGAGGCAAGTCCAAGCTTTTCCCCCTGCCTCAAGACTGCACCATCCTAGGTAGTGGACTACCATTCAAGCAACAGAGATGGATCCTGATCCTACTGCCAGGGGGCCTCCCAGGCAGATCAATCTACACAACTGTCTCACTATGCAAAGGGTGTCCATCCCATGTAGGCTCCACAGCCATTGATCCAACTTTCATGAGTTCCCTCTAGTGTGGTTTTGGTCGTCTGTGAATGTTTCCCCATCATGATCCTGATATACTTGCTCATTGAATCCCTCTTCTCTCTCTTTGACTGGACTCCTGGAGCTCTGTCTAGTGATTGGCTGTGGATCTCTGCATCGGCTTCCATCAATCATTGGAGAAAAGTTCTGTGATAACAGTTAGGGTATTCACCGGTCTGATCTCTGGGGCAAGCCAGGTCAGTTCAGGCACCCTCTCCACTACTGCTAGTAGCAGAGACTGGGGTCATCCATGGGAATTCCTAGCAACTTCCCTAGCACCAGGCTTTTTCTATCCCCATGATTCTCTCTCTCTCTCTCTCTCTCTCTCTCTCTCTCTCTCTCTCTCTCTCTCTCTCTCTGGTGGTAATCTAATTGTACTGAAATATTATTTTGATTGTATGTTAATAAATAAAGTTGTCTGGGGGTCAGAGCTATTAGAGCCATAGCAAGAGTGTGGCGGTGGTGGCACACGCCTTTAATCCCACAGATATCTGTGTGTTCAGGGTCAGAGCTATTAGAGCCATAGCAAGAGTGTGGCGGTGGTGGCACACGCCTTTAATCCCATAAGATCTCTGTGTGTTCAGGGATACAGTCAGCATTGGAGACATATGCCTTTAAGACCTAGGGGGCTGTACATTCAGACAGTGACGAGGCAGTCATGTGTTTGGGTTTACAACCAATGAGAAGGCAGAACAACATACTATAAAATAAACGAACCGACAGGAAGTAGGTTTCTTTTCGCGAAGCTGGGACAGCAGGAGGAAGGGTGAGATTTTAGCTCTGAGCTCTGACCTCTAGGCTTTCTCTTTTACATTGTTTCTGTGTTTCTTATTTAATAAGACCGTTGGTTACATCTACATCTGGCGCCCAACGTGACAAGAATCCATTAAAAACTGCTTGGCTTGGCGGCAGGCGGCCCGCGGCGGCGGCGGCGGAGGAACGCAGCGGCACGCAGCGGCACGCGGCTGCACGCGGCGGCCGGCGGCGATCGTCTTCTTAGTCCGAGCAGCGGCTTCTTAGCCTGGGTCTAGTTCTGCTTGAGCTCAGGCTGGACTATCGGTGAGCTGCTTGCTTAAATCCTGCTTGCTTAAAGCCGGTGCTACAAACAATTCAGACTTGCCCTGCCGAACAGGGCCCTGCCTGTAAAGCCAATGCACGTGGTCGGAGCTTAAGGAAGTCAGACCCAAGCCTTGACTCGGCACAAGAGGGAACACGTGGCTGCATTTAAACTTTAGCCAGCTATGCTTTCTTGTTCTCTCTCTCTCTCTCTCTCTCTCTCTCTCTCTCTCTCTCTCTCTCTTTCTCTTTGGATTTACACCTGGGACACTAGGTGACTGCTTTGAAAATCCCCTCGGATTTCTACTGTTCTACGCAGATTTGGTAAGTCATAACATATCAGATATTTTAAAGGAAACTATCTAAAAGAGAATTTTTTCCACATTAAAAAACAAATGGGTTTTATGTGTACATTGGAAGAAAATTGGTTTTTGTTCGAAATTTTAGGCAGTCTGGCAATGGAACAACTATATAATATTAGTATTGGTGGAATTATGCACCTTATCACTATAATAATCCACATTTTAATATTTAAAAAGATAGTCAATTTAAGTGCCAGGATAACAGCTTTAGAAGAACTTGTTAAACCTGTAAAAATTCAGACAGAAGAAATTAACAGTGAAGTTGTTTCAAGTCGGGATCATAAGGTTGCAGAAAGAAAGCCTGTTTTCACACAGTCACCCTTAATTTATCCTGTAACAGTACAGCAGATGCCTGATCAAATGGCTACACAAAATACTTGGGCTCCAATTGAAATGTTGGATTTAAAAAGGTTTAAGGAGGCAATAGTATCTTATGGCATGCATTCCCCATATGTAAAGCAAATGTTAAACACTTGGTCAACATATAATAGGATAGTACCACAGGATTGGCGGGACCTTGCACAAGGTGTTCTGGAACCCAGCCAGAGACTTCAATTTCTGACTTGGTTTAAGGAGGAGGCTAAAAACATAGAAAAACAATGGAGGGATAAAGGAATACAAGTTTGCCAGGATCAGCTTATGGGCGAAGGCCAATATGCTTCAGCACAAGCACAATGTTTATATGATGTCCAAACCCTAATTTTATGTCGAATGGCAGCCTTGAATGCATGGGACAGAGTTGAGGAACCAGGAAAAAAATCTGAGTCATTTACAAAGGTGATGCAAGGCCCAAAAGAGTCTTTTACAGATTTTTTACAAAGACTGGCTTCAGCAGTAAAGAGAATGGTCTCGGATTCAGATGCTAGTAAGGCAATAATTGAATCTTTGGCCTTTGAGAATGCGAATGCAGCATGCAAAAGAATAATCAGGCCATTAAGGGCAAGATCTGCACCTATAGAAGATTGGATTAGAGAAACAATTAATGTTGAAGCTGATGAGCATGATGATACATGGGTAGGAGAAGTAATTTCAAAAGGTTTGAGGAGTGTTAGATGTTTTGGATGTGGAAAGCAAGGACATTTGAAAAGGGACTATAGACAGGTCATTCCCAGAAACAATGTTTCTTCAAGGAACAATGGCAACAGAATGCCCCTTCCTTCTGGAGTATGCAGAAGGTGTGGTAAGGGAAAACACTGGACCAACGAATGTAGATCAACAAAGGACAGACAGGGTAATCCTTTACCTCAGTCTTCGGGAAACTCCCAGAGGGGCCTCAGGCAGGCCCCCAGTGCAAATCCAGTTCAAACCTTCCTGCAGCCATAGAGGAAATGCCTGCTCTGGAGAGCGATTAAATAACCAAATGCCTATTGGAATAAATCATGCTGGTCAGGATGATGAAACAGAGAGAATAGAAAATTCAGGAGAAAACATAAAGAAAATTTTTTGGCAAACTTCTATTAATGAACAAAGACCAAAATTAACAATAAAAATAAATGGTGTTTTGTTGTCTGGTCTGGTAGACACAGGTGCGGACGTTACCATAATTGCACCAGAATTTTGGCATCCAACTTGGCCTCTTCAGGAGGTAAACGTTCAACTGTTAGGAATTGGGACATTATCTCAGGTGAAACAGAGTGCAAGATGGCTCGAATGTATAGGTCCGGAAGGACAGAGAGGAAAATTAAAACCATATGTGGCTAACATAACTATGAACCTGTGGGGTCGAGACTTGTTGCAACAATGGAATACTCAGATTAACATCCCTCCAATCTCAGAAACAAATCATAAACTAGCACATGATACTGAGAGAAATATTAGAAGATATTGTTCTAATGAGTGGTCACCAGCCATCCATATTATACAAGAACAGGGCACAATAACTGATGATCTTCCAAAGACACCAACAGCTCTACCTTTAAAATGGTTAACAGACAAGCCTGTATGGGTCCAGCAATGGCCTTTAACAACAGAGAAACTCCAGGCTTTAGAAGAGCTGGTAGAAGAACAGTTAAATGCTCAGCATATTGAAGAATCAACCAGCCCTTGGAATTCTCCTGTATTTGTTATTAAAAAGAAATCTGGTAAATGGAGAATGGTAACAGACCTTAGGGCAATTAACAAAGTAATTCAGCCAATGGGTTCTCTACAATCTGGGATGCCTTTGCCTACTCTGTTACCAAAAGGATGGCCTCTCATAGTTATTGATTTAAAAGACTGTTTCTTTTCAATACCCTTACAAGAAAAAGACAGAGAAAGATTTGTTTTTACAGTGCCTACTTATAATAATTCTCAACCGGTTAAAAGATTTCAATGGAGGGTCCTCCCACAGGGAATGTTGAATAGCCCAACTCTGTGCCAATATTTTGTACAGCAACCATTGGAAGTGATACGTAAAAAATTTCCTAAATCTATAATTTATCATTATATGGATGATATTTTACTAGCTGACTCAAATGCAGATACTTTAGAAATAATATTTGAAGAAGTAAAGAAAATTTTGCCTTGCTGGGGATTACAAATTGCTCCTGAAAAGATACAAAGAGGAGATTCTATTAATTATTTAGGATATAAAATAGAGCTACAAAAAATTAGACCCCAAAAGGTGCAAATTCGGAGAGATAGACTACAGACTCTTAATGACTTTCAAAGATTATTTGGAGATATTTCTCATCTACAAACTATTGTTGGGGTAAAAAATGATGAACTGACTAATTTGCTCAAAACCTTAGAAGGTGACAAGGACTTAAATAGTCCAAGAGAATTATCACCTGAAGCTGAGAAAGAATTAGCCTTGGTAGAAAAGAAAGTGCATGAAGGACACGTGAATCGTATTGATCCAAAGCTGGATTGCATTTTGGTTATTTTACCTTCTAGGCGTTCTCCTACTGGAATATTAATGCAGAGGGAAGATATTATATTGGAATGGATATTTTTACCAAATAAACCAAATAAAAAATTAAAAACTTATGTGGAAAAAATCTCTGACTTGATTTACAAAGGAAAACTGAGACTTCGTCAATTAGCAGGCATAGACCCAGCAGAAATTGTCGTACCATTAACTAAGGAGGACATTGAAAAATTATGGACAGAAAGTGAACCTTGGCAAAGAGCTTGCAGTAATTTTTTGGGAGAAATTAACAGCAAATATCCCAAAAGCAATAGAATTGATCTTATAAAGAGAGCTGATTGGATCTTGCCTCAAATTGTACGGCAAAAACCCATATCTGGAGTTCGTACATTTTAAACAGATGCCAACAAAGAAGGAAAGGCAGGTTACAAATCAGAAAATTTAAGTAAAGTGGTTCAAAGTCCGTATAATTCAGTTCAAAAATCAGAATTGTATGCTATTCTGTTGGTATTAATGGATTTTTCAGAACCTCTCAACATAGTAACTGACTCTCAGTATGCTGAGAGTGGTGTTACATATTGAGACTGCAGAATTTATCCCTGATGCTTCAGAATTAACTTCACTATTTATTCAATTACAAGATACAATCAGGAAAAGGAATCATCCTTTATATATAACTCACATTCGATCCCATACTGGTCTGCCAGGCCCTCTAGCACAAGGCAATGATGAGATTGATAAATTATTGATAGGAAATGTGCTGGAGGCCTCAGAATTTCATAAAAAACATCACGTTAATAGAAAAGGTTTAAAAAAGGATTTTTCCATAACCTGGCAACAAGCCAAAGAAATAGTAAAGAAATGTCCTACTTGTTCCTTCTACAATCAGACGCCATTACCAGCAGAATGTAACCCAAAGGGTACTCAGAGAAATGAGATCTGGCAGATGGACGTGTTTCACTTTGCAGAATTTGGAAAATTGAAATATGTACACCACACTATCGATACTTATTCAGGATTTCAATGGGCAACTGCTTTGAGTTCTGAAAAAGCTGATTCTGTAATCACTCATTTGCTAGAATTTATGGCCATCATGGGTATACCTGCACAAATCAAAACTGACAATGCTCCATCATATGTCTCTGTTAAAATGAAACAGTTTTTTGCTTATTACAATATAAAGCATATTACAGGCATACCATATAATCCTACAGGTCAAGCAGTTATAGAAAGATCAAACAACTCTAAAGGATATGCTAAATAAACAGAAATGGGTAACAAAAACCCCCAGAAATAGACTGCATAATGCTCTTCTAACTTTGAATTTTCTGAATGCCAATGAGAAAGGAACAACAGCTGCAGAGAGACATTGGATAATAGAAAAAACTACAGAATTAAATCAGCCTATATACTTTAAGGATGTGCTGACCTCAGAATGGAAACCAGGGTATGTATTACATTGGGGACGTGTTTTTGCTTTTGTTTCTACAGGAGAAGATAAGCTGTGGGTACCATCAAAATTGATAAAGGTTCGATTTGAACAAGAGAGACCTCTTAATTGAGGAGGTGATAGTTCATCAACCAGCATGATCATCCAATTTAAACTAACTTGTATCAATAACACATGCCTTTTCATTTAATCAGATAATAACTTGCCAAAAAGGAACATCCCCAAAATTAGTCTTGGGGAAAGGTTTTTGTTTTTGTCTTGTAGGAGAATGAAGGTTAAGGAATCTGAAGAACACTGGACAAATGGGACACCTGAAGAAAAGGGACAAATCATCTATCCCAAGAAACAGAATGAAACGGTGTATGGGTATATATTATCTAAAAAAATGTTATGTCTTCCTAAATGTTTGTTTCTGCTTTTCTCTAAAGATTTAACACTATTGGTTTTCTAATAGTCCCAGTTCAATTAAAATTTAAAGCTGACTTTGGAGTTGGAGAATGGCTCTCTCCTTCTTTAAAATCAAGAATGTTGTTAAAAGGTAAATGCAAACTCCCTGTATCATGCCAGAATAAGAGCCATCTTCTGCTATGGTACAGGACAAACCAAAATTAATTAAGGGACTATTCTATTACTAATCTCAACTCTTTGATTCTATTCTGATTCTTTAAACTTTTCTCAAAGTATAAATTTTATATCAAAATTTACAAGATTAATATATATATATATATATATATATATACATTTTAAACTTTGTTAAGATATGAACGGTCACATAGAATACTAACTAATTCTAGAAAAAAGGCTAGCTGCATATATATGTTTTTGTGTTCGAGTCTCTTATCAGTTTTCTGCAGGAAATCATGGCCAGGCCTAACATCAACTGAAGTCTCCAGAAAGAAGATGGGGCCCCACAACAACAACAATTCCACGTGGACAATAATAATATCATTAAGCTGACAAACATCATCCATAGATCAGCTTTGAACTATAAGATGCTCAGAGCAATTTTGAGATGACTAGCTGAGATGATCCAGTCTCAAAGACTACTTGAATAAGGACTTGAGATAAACCCTGAACTTTGGCATTATACACAGACTGGATAATGAAGGATATAGTCACCTCTCCTAGAATTTGACAATTAACCTCAAATTTTTCTTTCAGGATAAAGAAAACTTCGCCCATAACCAGCAGGAAGCAATTTTAAGAATACGACGCCCACATTCCCAAAGAGGTGGTGTGGGGCGGGTGGTTTTTTGGTCTTTTTAATGGGTTTTGGGTCTGGGATAATTTTCAGTATTTAGGGGGGTTGGTTACAAGTTATTGTCAAGGGTTAGGAAAAAGGCTAAGCAAAGGAGATTAGATTTAAGGTTCTTGTTTAAAAAATAAGAGAAAGAAAGAAAAGAAAAAGACAATTACTAGTTTTAAATACTTTACATTGGATTGAATTGTTTTATATTGTACACAAATTTGAAACTGATATTGTTAGAAAATGCTATATGTATATTTCTAATTGTATTTATTCCATCCATTTAACAATGTGATGCAAATTTCTGATCCTTGAATGTTATTATTATCAACTATTAGGATATAAAGAAATGAAAGCTAGTAGTTAGACATTATCATAGAACTTGTAGTCATATTAGATATGTTTTAAAAATTGAGCAGAGATGTTTTAGACAGGTCATCTTCAAACCCTTCAGAGATCTACAGAATATGGCAATTAAAATGTTTTAATAACTTAGAAAATTTTTCTTTTTTGAGACATGTCGGCTCCTGGCAGTACCAATCTACTTTAGAGAAAATATGGGCATTGAAGAAACTGCATATGGAGTCAACTTTCATTCTGGCAAAAGTTAGCCACTGGACAACAAAGTATCCTCGAATCAACAGGACAAAATGGACAGACAGATCACGAAACAAGGGACTACTGATTCTTGCCAAAACAAGTGTGGTTATGGCTTTATCAAAAGGCATCTTCTGAGGCCAGGACAATAGGGCCCCATCCCTGAAGTGGCCTTCGCATCCGGAAAAGGTACAATGCCCTTTTCTTTGAAGGCAGCTTAACAGGCAGAGGGCCGATGGATTCTGTTGTACAATGGAACAGCAGCTGAAAGCTCATGCCTCTCAAAAGTAGACTGGCATTTAATAGAGGGATGTGGAGAAGAAGGGGATGCTGAGATGAAGCCATATATACACAGCCAAGAAGAATGGACAGCTGAATTCAAAAACTGTCAACAATTTCCAGAATTTAAAATCCTGAATCATGACAGGACACTAGTGGAATTCAGGTGTTTCTGGTACGTGGAGTGCTCTCACCCAATGTGAGGTTGAACTGTTGACCTTGTATACATCCTACTTCACAAATGAGTCTGTCAGATACACTAAGCCTATAGGCTGAAGATGATGCCCCAACACTGCGGAGAAACCTCAGGTGACTGCCCAGGCAGCTGGCTGTTTCTGTCAACTCACAAAATTTTTTGGAAGTTGCTTGCATGCACTTCCTGTTTTTATTTTTGTTAGCTAATTATTCCCTTCTTGGGTCTCTGAGGGAATTGAAGATTAGTTAGTTATGGTTGAAGATTAGTTAGTTATAGTTGAAAATTAATTAGGATAGAAAGTGCATTAGATACATCTTGGATTTACCAAAATAGGATAGATAATGGAATTATTTTCTCTGATTTGTCAAATACCTGTTTAGGTATTTATTACTTGTATATATTGTATATAGTTATTGTACTTTTGTATATAGTTTTTCTTTTGTTAGTTATAACCTTTTGCTTTTTTTCTTTTTATTAAAATAGAAAAGGGGAAATGTGGTGGTAATCTAATTGTACTGAAATATTATTTTGATTGTATGTTAATAAATAAAGTTGTCTGGGGGTCAGAGCTATTAGAGCCATAGCAAGAGTGTGGCGGTGGTGGCACACGCCTTTAATCCCATAGATATCTGTGTGTTCAGGGTCAGAGCTATTAGAGCCATAGCAAGAGTGTGGCGGTGGTGGCACACACCTTTAATCCCATAAGATCTCTGTGTGTTCAGGGATACAGTCAGCATTGGAGACATATGCCTTTAAGACCTAGGGGGCTGTACATTCAGACAGTGACGAGGCAGTCATGTGTTTGGGTTTACAACCAATGAGAAGGCAGAACAACATACTATAAAAAAAACGAACCGACAGGAAGTAGGTCTCTTTTCGCGAAGATGGGACAGCAGGAGGAAGGGTGAGATTTTAGCTCTGAGCTCTGACTTCTCGGCTCTCTCTTTTACATTGTTTCTGTGTTTCTTATTTAATAAGACCGTTGGTTACATCTCTGTCTCTCTCTGTCTCTCTGTCTCTCTGTCTCTCTGTCTCTCTGTCTCTCTCTCTCTCTCTCTCTCTCTCTCTCTCTTGTATTTATTTCATTGCATTTCCCCTCTATGACTTTTCCAGTTCAATCATCCCATTCCCTTATACTCTCATCCCCTATTCCCTACCCTCCATGGCCCACCCTTCATTCCCAGTTTACTGATGAAGATCTCATCTATTTCCCCTTCCCAGGGCAGTCCATGCTTCCCTCTTTGAATCTGCCCTTTTAGTTAGCTATTGTGGAGTTGTGAGTTGTTGCCTCATTACACTTTGCTTTATATATAGTATCCACTTATGAGGGAGTACATACCATGTCTGTCTTTCTTAGTCCTTCTGGGTTACCTCACTCAGGAAGATTTTTTCTAGTTCCATCCATTTGCCTGCAAACATCATGATGTCATTGTTTTTTTTCTGCTGAGTAGTACCCCATTGTGTATATATATATACCATATTCTCTTTATCCATTCTTATGTTGAGGGGTTGTTTCCAGGTTCTGGCTATTATGAATAATTCTGATATGAACATAGTTGAGCGTGTGTCCTTGTGGTATGATTGAGTATTCCTTGGGTATTTGCACAAGAGGAAGATTGCTTGCCCATTTTCTGAGAAACCACCATACTGATTTTCAAAGTAGCTGTACCAGTTTGCACTCCCACCAACAGTGGAGGAGTGTTCCCCTTGTTCCACATCCTCTCTAACATAACCTGTCTTCAGGATTTTTGGTCTTAGCCACTCTGATGGGTGTACGATGGTATCTCAGAGTCGTTTTGATTTACATCTCCCTGATAATTAAGGATGCTGAGCAATTCCTTAAATGTCTTTTGGCCATTTGAAATTCTTCCTTTGAGAATTCACTCTTTAGCTCTAGACAATTTTTAATCGGATTTTTTGTTATTTTGTTGTCTAGCTTCTTGAGTTCTCGATATAATTTGGAGATCTGCCCTCTGTCAGAAGTGGGTTGTTGAAAATATTTTCCCATTCTGTAGGCTGTTGTTTTGTCTTATTTACTGTATCCTAAGCCTTACAGAAGCTTCTCAGTTTCAGGAAGTCCCACTTATTAATTGTAGTTCTCAGTGTCTGTGCTGCTGGTGTTATATTTAGGAAGTGGTCTCCTGTGCCAATTCATTCAAGATTATTTTCTACTTTCTCTTCTATCAGGTTCAGTGTAACTGGTTTTATATTGAGGCCTTCGATCCACTTGTACTTAAGTTTTATGCATTGAGATAGATATGAATCTATTTACAATTTTCATGTTGACATCCAGTTATGCCAGCACCATTTGTAGAAGATGCTTTCTTTTTTCCATTGTACAGTTTTGGCTTCTTTGTCAAAAATCAGGTGCTCATAGTAGTGTAGGTTAATGTCAGTGTCTTCAGTTCAACTTCATTCGTCCACATGTTATTTTTCATGCCAACAACAATCTCTTTTTATTACTATAGCTCTATAGTAGCTCTTAAAGTCAGGGATGGTGATACCTCCAGAGGTGGTTTTATTGTACAGGATTTTTTTTTTTTTTGCGGTGATGTATGTGTTTGAGAACTTTTTTAAAAAAAATATTTTTATTTTATAATTAACATAATTTTATAAATCAACAACGGATTAACCTGTCCTCCCTCCTCCAACTCCCCTTCATTCCAACCCAACCACCCACCAATTCCGACATCCTCCAAGGCAAGGTCTCCCATGGGGATTCAGCCCAGCCTGGTAAATCCAGTTGAGGCAAGTCCAGTCCCCTGCACCAAGGCTGAGCAAAGGGTCTCAGAATAGGCCCTGGTTTCCAAAAAGCCAACTCATGCACCAAGGACAGGTCCCAGTTCCACTGCCTAGGGGCCTACTAAACAGTTCAAGCTCATTAATTGTCTCACTTATCCAGAGGGCCTGCTCCAGTTCCATGGGAGCTCCTCATCTATTGGTTCACAGTTCATGTGTTTCTGTTAGTTTGTCTATTTGTCCCTGTGCTTTTTCCAATCATGGTCTCTATCTCTTGCTCATATAATCCCTCCTCTTCCTCACTGGTTGGTCTCCCGGAGCTCCACCTGGGGTTTGGCCATGGATCTCTGCATCTGCTTCCATCATTCACTGGATGAGAGTTTTATCATGACAGTTAGGGTATTCAGCCATCCCATCACAAGTGTATGTCATCTAACTCTCTTTACTCTTGCCAGTAGTTTATAGTGGAGGTATATTTGTGGATTTCTAGGGACCTCATTAGCACTCTGTTTCTTCCTATTCCCATGGGGGTCTTCATTTATCATGGTATCTCTTTGCTTGTTCTCCCACTCTGTTCCTGATCCAGCTAGGACCTCCCATTCCTCTAAGCACACTTTCCCACGACCCTTGCCCTCCATTACCCCCACACCCACCCCCAGTTTGCTCAGTAGATCTCATCCATTTTTCTGTCACTTGGCAATACCTGTGTCTTTCTTAAAGTCCTCTTTACTAGGTAGCCTCTGTAGAGTTGTGAGTTGCAGTCTGGTTATCCTTTGCTTTACATCTAGTATCCACTTATGAGGGAGTACATACCATGTTTGTCTTTCTGAGTCTGGGTTACTTCACTCAGATTTTTTTCTAGTTCCATCCATTTTCCTGCAAACGTCATGATGTCATTGTTTTTTCTCTGCTGACTAGTACTCCATTGTGTATATATACAACATTTTCTTTATCCATTCTTCAGTTAAAGGGCATCTAGATTGTTTCCAGGTTCTGGATATTAGAAATAAAGCTACTATGAACATAATTGAGCATGCATAGTTGTGGTATGATTGAGAATTTCTTGGGTATATGCCCAAGAGTGGTATAGATGAGTCTTGAGGGAGGTTGATTCACAATTTTCTAAGAAAGTGCCATATTGATTTGCGAAGTGGTTGTACAAGTTTTCATTCCCACCAACAGTAGGAATGTTCCCCTTGATCCACATCTTCTCCAACATAATCTATATTCAGGGATTTTGATCTTAGCCAATCTGATGGGTGTAAGATGGTATCTCAGAATCGTTTTGATTTGCATTACCCTGATGACTAAGGATATTGAGCAATTCCTTAAATGTTTTTCAGCCATTTGAGAATCTTCTGATGAGAATTCTCTGTTTAGCTGTATAGCCCACTTTTTAATTGGGACTGTTGGGTATTTGGATGTCTAGTGTCTTGAGTTCATTATACATTCTGGATATCAGCCTTCTGTCAAATGTGGGGTTAGTGAAGAGCTTTTCCCATTCTATAGTAGAGCTTGTAGTCAGGGATGTTGATGCCTCCAGACGTTGTTTTATTGTATAGGATTCTTTTGGCTATCCTGGGTTTTTTGTTTTTCCATATGAAGTTGTGTATTGTTCTTTCCTGGTCTGTGAAGAATTGTGTTGGGAAATTGATGGGGATTGCATTGAATCTGTACATTGCTTTTGGTAAGATTGCCAATTGTACTGTGTTAATCTGCCTATTCATGATCATGAGAGATCTTTCCATTTTCTGATATCTTCTTCAATTTCTTTCTTCAGGGACATAAAGTTCTTGTCACACAGGTCATTCACTTGTTTAGTTAGAGTTACCCCAAGGTATTTTATATTATTTGTGGCTATTGTAAAGGGTGATATTTCTCTGACTTCTGTCTCAGCCCATTTATCAATTGTATACAGGAGAGCTACTGATTTTCTTTGAGTTAATCTTGCATCCTGCCACATTACTGAAGATGTTCATCAGCTCTATGAGTTCCTTGGTTGAATTTTCATGGTCACTTATGTACACTATCATATCATCTGCAAATAGTGAAAGTTTGACTTCTTCCTTTCCAATTTGTATCCTCTTGATCTCCTTTTGCTGTCTTGTTGCTCTAGCTAGAACTTCTAGTACTACATTGAATAAATATGGGAATAATGGACAGCCTTGTCTTGTTCCTGGTATTAGTGGAATTGCTTTGAGTTTCTCTCCATTTACTTTGATGTTGGCTGCTGGCTTGCTGTAAATTGCCTTTATTATGTTTAGGTGTGTTTCCTGTATTCCTGATCTCTCCAAGACCCTTATCATGGAGAAGTGTTGGATTTTGTCAAAGGCCTTTTCAGCATTTCATGAAATGACCATGTAGATTTTTTTCTTTCAGTTTGTTTATATGGTGTATTACTTTGACAGACTTTCCCATGTTGAACTCCTTTGAATTTCTGAGATAAACCCTACTTGATCTAGGTGGATAATGTTTTTGATGTGTTGTTGGAGTCAGTTTGCCAATATTTTATTGATTATTTTTGCTTCAATATTCATGAGGGAGATTGGTCTGTAATTTTCTTTCTTATTTGCATGCTTTTGTGGCATGCGAATCAGAGGAACAGTAGCTTCATAAAAGGAGTTTGATAACATTCCTTCTGTTTCTATTGTGTGTAACAATTTGAAGAGTATTAGTATTAATGCCTCTTTGACAATATGGTAGAATTCTAAATTGAAACCATCTGGTCCTGGGCTTTTTTTGGTTGGGAGCCTTTTAATGATTGTTTGTATTTCTTTAGGGGTTATTGGTCTATTTAAATAGTTCGTCTGGTCTTGATTTAACTTCGGTATGTGGTACCTATCCAGAAAATTGTCCGTTTCATTTAGATTTTCCAATTTGGTTGAGAACACGTTTTTGAAGTATGACCTAATGATTCTCTGGATTTCCTCATTGTCAGTTGTTACATCTCCCTTTTCATTTCTGATTTTATTAATTTGGATGCTCTCTCTCTGCCTTTAGGTTAGTCTGGATAAGGGCTTGTCTATCTTGTTGGTTTCCTCAAAGAACAACTCTTTGTTTCATTTAT
Source organism: Peromyscus maniculatus bairdii (assembly GCF_049852395.1). NCBI lineage: Eukaryota > Metazoa > Chordata > Mammalia > Rodentia > Cricetidae > Peromyscus > Peromyscus maniculatus. The sequence goes on along the minus strand of NC_134875.1, from coordinate 143,052,435 downwards.
TCTTTATATTGTTCTCTTTGTTTCTATTTCATTGATTTCAGCTCTTAATTTGATAATTTCCTCGCATCTATTCCTCCTGTGTGACTTTGCTTTTTCTTGTTCTAGAGCTTTCAGGTGTGTTGTTAAGTCACTAAAGTGAGATTTCTCCAACTTCTTCATGTGGGCATTTAGAGCTATGAATTTTCCCTTTAGCACTGCTTTCATAGTGTCCCATAAGTCTGGGTATGGAGTACATTCATTTTCAATGAATTCTAGGATGTCTTTAATTTCTTTCTTATTTCTTCTTTAACCCATTGGTGAATTGTTTGAGCATTATTCAGTTTCCAAGAGTTTGTAGGCTTTCTGTAATTTTTGTTGATGTTGAAATTTAACTGTAAACCATGGTGGTCTGACAGAATATAGGAGGTTATTCCAATTTTTTTGTATCTGTTGAGATTTGCTTTGTGACCAAGTATGTGGTTGATTTTAGAGAAGGTTCCATCAGGTGCTGAGAAGAAGGTATTTTGTGTTAGGGTGGAATGTTCTGTAGATATCAATTAAGCTTATTTGAGTCATAACTTCAGTTAAGCCCCTTATTTCTCTTTTAAGTTTCGATTTTTTTTATTTTATTTTACAACACCATTCAGTTCAACCTAATAGCCACAGATTCCCCTGTTCTCCCCTTCTCACCCCCCTCCCCCTCCCCCCAGCCCACCCCCCATTCCCACCTCCTCCAGATCAAGGTCTCCCCTGAGGACCAGGATCGACCTGGTAGACTCAGTCCAGCCAGGTCCATTCCCCCCCTCCCAGACCGAGCCAAGTGTCCCTGCATAAGTCCCAGGATTCAAACAGCCAACTCATGCAATGAGCCCAGGACCAGGCACCAACTCACAGCTGCCTCCCAAACAGATCAAGCCAAATGACTGTCTCACCCGTTCAGGGGGGCTGATCCAGTTGGGGGCCCCTCAGCCTTTGGTTCATAGATCCTGTGCTTCCATTCATTTGGTTATTTGTCCCTGTGCTTTATTCAACCTTGGCTTCAACAATTCTCGCTCATATAAACCCTCTTCTTTCTCAATAATTAGACTCCCAGTGCTCCACCAGGGGCCCAGCCGAGGATGTCTGCATCCATATTCCTCAGTCCTTGGATGGGGTTTATGGCACAACTATCAGGGTGTCTGGCCATCCCATCACCACAGTAGGTCAGTTCCTGCCGTCTCTCGACCATTGCCAGCAGTCTTTTGCGGGGGTATCTTTGTGGATCTCCGTGGGCCTCCCTAGCTCTCTGCTTCCTCCCCTTCTCATGTGGTCTTCATTTACCATGGTCTCCTATTCCTTGTTCTCCCTCTCTTTTCTTGATCCAGCTGGGCTCTCCCACTCTCTTTCCCTCGGCCTTCGCCCTTAATTGTTCCCACTCATGACCAGGCTGTTCATGTAGATCTGATCCATTTCTCCGTGTCTTTTTTTGGGGTCCCGTTTTCCAGGTAGCCTCACTGGTGATGTGAGTAGCAGTCCAGTCATCCTTGTTCCACATCTAGCATCTTCCTATGAGTGAGTACATACCATATTTGTCTTTCTGAGTCTGGGTTACCTCACTCAGGATGATTTTTTCTAGATCCATCCATTTGGCTGCAATCCGTATGATGTCATTGTTTTTCTCTGCTGAGTAGTATTCCATTGTGTATATGTGCCACAATTTATTTATCCATTCTTCAGTTGAAGGGCATCTAGGTTGTTTCCAGGTTTTGGCTATTACACACAATGCTGATATGAACATAGCGGAGCAAGTGCTCTTGTGGGATGATTGAGCATTTCTTGGGTATATGTCCAAGAGTGGTATAGCTGGATCTTGGGGGAGATTGATTCCCAGTTTTCTAAGAAAGTGCCATATTGATTTCCAAAGCAGTTGTACAAGCTTGTATTCCCACCAGCAATGGAGGAGAGTTCCCCTAGTTCCACATCCTCTCCAGCATAAAGTGTCTTCAGTGTTTTTGATCTTAGCCACTCTGACAGGCGTAAGGTGGTATCTCAGAGTTGTTTTGATTTGCATTTCCGTGATGATTAGGGATGTTGAGCAATTCCTTAAGTATCTTTCAGCCATTTGGGTTTCCTCTGTTGAGAATTCTCTGTTTAATTCTAAAGCCCATTTCTCAATTGGACTGTTGGTTGTTTTGATTTCTAATTTCTTGAGTTCCTTATATATTCTGGATATCAGTCCTCTATCACATGTGGAGTTGGTGAAGATTTTTTCCCTTTCTTTAGGCTGTCACTTTGCCTTGTTGACCGTATCCTTTGCTCTACAAAAGCTTCTCAGTTTCAAGAGGTCCCATTGATTGACTGTTTGTCTCAGTGTCTGCGCTACTGGTGTTATATTTAGGAAGTGATCTCCTATGCCAATGCGTTCAAGATTACTTCCTACTTTCTCTTCTAGCAGATTCAGAGTAGCTGGATTTAAGTTGAGGTCTATGATCCACTTGGACTTAAGTTTTGTGCAAGGTGACAGATATGGATCTATTTGCAGCCTTCTAAACGGCGATTTTGCAGATCTGTCCAGTGTTGAGTGTGGGGTGGTGAAGTCTCTCACTATTAATGTGTTTGGTTTGATGTGTGATTTAAGCTTTAATAATTTTTTTTCATATGTGGGTGCCCTTGTATTTGTGGTATAAATGTTCAGAATTGAAACTTCATCTTGGTGGATTCCTGTGATGAGTATGTAATGCCCTTCTCAATCGCTCTTGATTGATTTTAGTTTGAAGTCTATTTTGTGAGATAGTTGGATAGCTATACCAGCTTGTTTCTTAAGTCAATTTGATTGGAAAGACTTCCCATCCTTTTACTCTGAGGTAATGTCTATCTTTGAAATTGAGGTTTGTTTCTTCTATGGAGCAGAAAGATGGGTCTGCTTTCATATCCAGTCTACTAGACTGTGTCTTTTTATAGGTGGATTAAGACCATTGATATTAAGGGATATTAAAGACCAGTGATTATTAATTCCTGTTATCTTTTGGTGGTAGTGTGTGTGTATTTCTCTTCTTTGGGATTTACTGCTGTGGGATTATCTATTGCCTGTGTTTCATGGTTGTATCTGATTTCCTTAGGTTGGAATTTTCCTTTTAGTGCTTTCAATAGGGCTGGATTTGTGGATAGGTATTGTTTAAATCTGGTTTTGTTTTGGAATGTCTTACTCACTCTGTTTTTGGTTATTTTAAAGTTTTGCTGGTTATGTTAGTCTAGGCTGGCATCCATGGTCTCTTAGTGTCTGCATTACATCTGTCCATGTCCTTCTGGCTTTCAAAGTCTCCATTGAGAAGTAGGGTTTTATTCTGATGGGTCTGCCTTCGTAGGTCTCTTGGCCTTTTATCTTAGCTGCTCTTAATATTCTTTCTTTATTATGTATGTTTAGTGGTTTAATTATTATGTGGTGAGGGGACATTTTGGGGGGCACAGTCTGTTTGGTGTTCTATAAGCTTATTGCATCTCCATAGGTATTTCCTTCTTTAAGTTGGGAAAGATTTCTTCCATGATTTTGTTGAATAAATTTTCTGTGCCTTTGATTTGGTATTCTTCTCCTGTTTCTATCCCTATTATTCTTAGGTTTGGTCTTTTCATGGTGTCCAAGATTTCCTTGACATTTTGTGTTATTACTTTTTTGGCTTTGGTATTTTCTTTTTTTTATTTTTGTTGTGTTTTTTATTTTAGTCCCATCATGTTTATTGTTAGTATAGAGAAAAATCTGTGGTTTGGGTTTTTTTGTTTTTTGATTATTTGTTTGTTTTTTGTATCTATAACTTAGTCATAGGAGGGTTGGTAATTTTTTTTGAGATTTCTTATGTTCTGTTTTGATAATAAAATGCTCTTCAATTAAAGACAGTTTCTTTCTTACTGCTTGTTGTGGCTTTTATTTGTTCTCCTTGCCTGTTGTAGTTTCCAGGATGTCTATTAATGTGTCCAATATGACTGGGAACATTCCACCTTCACAGTCATGTTGCTGACCTCCAAAGGAAACCACTTCCTCTTTCAGCACTGTGATGTCACCTGTAACCATTCTGCACATGTTCTTTATGAAGTTGTTCAAGTTCCCTCTGGTTACATTTTTCCGAGGGCATTTTATCATGAAAGAGTGTTGAATGTGTCAAAGACTTTTTATAGTCCCATCACTTCTCCGGAGAGCTGATTGGTATTTAACCTCTGGTCTCTCTGGCTCTTATAATTTTTCCACCTACTTCTTCCATGATTTTTCCTGATCTTTAGGTATAAAAATTGTGTCATAGATATATCAATCATAGTTGGGTACCCTATGGTCACCCTCTGATTTCAACAAATTCTCTGATTTGTGGATCTCTGTAATAGCCCTATCTGTTGTAAGAAGAAGCTTCTTTGATCAGGGGTCAGAGATGCTCTTCTGTAGATACAAGATTAAGTGTTCAGAATGAAGCTAGGAATCATACTGTATTAGGAGATGGCAGTAGTAGAGTCAATGGCATCTCTAACCATTTGTGGTTGGCTAGGTTTACTGTTTTATCCGTGAATTCCCCACTACCAAGGAGGACTTGGACTCAATTAAAAAGCTGTTGGTTACTCTCAAGATAAAAGTGTCACTATTGTGCCATTGAGGGTACCTTGCCTGGCTGGTCATTGTTGTGGTTCATAGGCTTTAAAGCTTGGTGGGACTATTGATTGCTTTTTCCCCCTGGCAGCTTTCATAGCACAGTATAAATATATTTCTTCTATGAACTTAACATAAACCCATAACTTTACCTTGGGTTAAGCAGATTGATCTTCATAATGTGGATGGACCTCATTCAGTGAAGGCTTTACTCTCAAGAGACTAGTGTCTTCAGCAAGAGAATTCTCTCTGTGGGTTACTTTCTCACTCAAATAGCAAATTTTTCTTGATTTTTCAGGCCAACTCTTACCCTGAAGATTTTGGACTTGCCAATTTGTACAGTCCCATGAGCCACACACTTAAGATCAGTCTGCTAACATAAGCACACACACCAATAGCTCCACTTCTCTGAAGATCCCTGAATAACATAGCAACACACATAGTGCTGCCAAGATCAGTGAATAATTCTTTACTTTTCATCTCACGTAAAATGCTAGAAACCTCCTTGAAATATTCTGCAAATTACCTTTGAAAGAGATTCTTTCTTAGATTTTTCCCTCACTTTACTGGTCATTGTCCAAATTCCTTTTATAAATTTATTCTTTTTTTTAGTAAAACCGAAATTTATTATAAGCCACAGTCATCCTAGGGACCTCCATGCTATATATATATAGAGCCTCCATGGTTCTATGGGTTGTAGTCTGATTGTTCTTTATTTTATATCTGGACCACTTATGAGTGAGTACATACCATGACTGTCTTTCTGGGTTTGGGTTACCTCACTCAGGATGATTTTTTCTAGTTCCATCCATTTGCCTGCAAATTTCATTGTTTTTCTCTGCTGAGTAGTACTTCATTGTATTATGTACCACATTTTTTTCATCCATTCTTCTGTTGACAGGCATCTAGGTTGTTTCCAGGATCTGGCTATTACAAATAGTGCCGCTATGAACATAGCTGAGCATGTATCTTTATGGTATGAATCAGCATTCCTTGGGTATATGCCCAAGAGTGGGATGGCTGGGTCGTGAGGCAGATCAATTACTAAATTTCTGAGAAACTGCCATACTGATTTCCACAATGGTTTTACAAGCTTACATTTCCACAAACATTGGAGGAGTGTTCCCTTTGCTCCACATCCTCTCCAACATTGACTGTCATTGGTGTTTTTGATCTTAGCCATTCTAACAGGTGTAAAGTGGTATCTCAGAGTCGTTTTTGATTTGCATTTCTCTGATGATTAAGGGTGTTGAGCATTTCTTTAAATGTCTTTCAGCCATTTGTGATTCTTGTTTTGTGAATTCTTTGTTTAGCTCTTTAGCCCATTTATAATTGGACTGTTTAGTATTTTGATGTCTAGTTTCTTGAGTTCTTTATATACTGTGGAGATCAATCCTCTGTCAATTGTGGGGTTGGAGAAGATCTTTTCCCATTCTGTTGGCTGTCTTTTTGTCTTATTGACTGTGTCTTTTGAGAGGTCCCATTTATTAATTATTGTGCACAGGGTCTGTGCTGTTGGTGTTTTATTTAGGAAAAGGTCTCCGGTGCCAATGTGTTCAAGAGTGCTTCCTACTTTCTTTTCTATTAAGTTTAGTGTAACTGGATTTATGTTCAGGTCTTTGATCCACTTGAACTTGAGTTTTGTGCATGGTGACAGATATGGATCTATTTGTAATCTTTTAAATATTGACATCCAATTATACCAGCACCAGTTGATATGGTGTTGTGCTGGTGAGGTACCATCTATCATAGAGTGAATATATGAAAACAATTACAAACCCAAGTGATCATGTGATTTAGGAAAAGTCACAAAAATCCCACATTGTGACAGTTTTGATCTTTGTACTTATGAGAGGAGGAATACAGGCAAGAAATGCCCCAAACCCCTCTGCAGGCCTTAGAGTAACCAAAAGTGAGGGTAAGGAGTTCCTTACACTTTTTCTCTAGGGTAGCCTCTATGTGCTGACCACAGGGAGGTACATCCACAAGCGGGTGAATCCCAGCAGTGTAGCTAGAGTTTTCCTGCCTTGCCCACAGTGAGGACAAATCTTTGTCACCTGCCAGTCCCACAGCCACTCAGACCCAACCAAGTAAACACAGAGACTTATATTGCTTACAAACTTTATGGCCATGGCAGGCTTCTTGTTAACTGTTCTTATAGCTTAAATTAATCCATTTCCATAAATCTATACCTTGCCACATGGCTCATGGCTTACTGGCATCTTCACATGCAGCTTGTGATCATGGCGGCTGGCAGTGTATCTGACTCTGCCTTTCACTTCCCAGAATTATTCTCCTCCTTGTCCTGACTATATACCTCCTCCTGCCTGACTACTGGGCCATCAGTGTTTTATTTACTAAACAATCAGAGCAACACATTTGCCATACAGAACATCCCACAGCACAGCTGCCAAGGACTTTTCAAACAGGTTTCAATTAGGGCTCTCTGTTTTCAAATGACTGTGTTTTTAGTTCCAATTGTTGATTTTCTTTATATTATAAACCTATGTAAGAGTCCTTATCATTTCCTGTGCCACAACCTGAAGGTGATCCTGCTTTGTAATGTCCTCCACAAGACAAATTATTCTACAAATTTAAGTTCAGCCATATTCAGGCTTTCAGGACACAGGTAAAATGCAGCCAGCTTTGTGCCAGCATAGAACATGAATGACCACTGGCCCCTTTCACCTTACAGTCCTTGATCCTCTTTGAATACTCATGAGCAGCTCCCACCTCTCCACATCCTTCTAGAATTGCACATTCCCCATGGAATGGACAATTAAATTCTTTTTTAGAACATTTGATACATTTCTAAGGCATAGCTCCAAATATTTCCACATTACACAAGTACTGATTTCAAAAGTTTAGTAAGTTCTTGGTTAGGTTAATAACATTAACTAGAACAATTCTATTCCAAGGGCCACTTTTCTGCATTATTTTCCTCTCTCATTGTAACAAATATCTGACATGATGAAAGGAAGGAAAGAGTGGATATTTGAACATTATTTTCTCACAGGTTGAGGGTACTGTAACAGCAGAGAGTGTATGGTGTAGGAAGTATGAGGCTTCTGGTCACTCTGTGCAGGTCACCAGGGAGCAGAGAGCTATGAATGTTTCTGATCTTCTAGATGTCTTCTTTTCTATGCAGACTCAGTCCACTGATCATGGAATGATGCCACCAATATTTATCATAAATGACCCACCTCACTTATCCTAGCCTAAATATTCTCATATTCATGTTTAGAAGTCTTTTCATTTTATGATTCTATATTCTGTCATCTGCCACATATTGCTCATAATCAAAAGAGTTCGTGACATCTGATCTTGTTTCTGTTCTCAGTTGAGTCTGGGTATATTGAGTTTATAATAGATACTTTCTGTCAGGAACACACATATCTCTGTTACTTTCAATCCCCTTGGCTTCCAGTTTAAAATTCCTCATCACATATCTATAGATGTAACTCTACATTCTTCACCATTCACTCTACTCTCTGTCCTGTGTGGGTTTAATTTCCAGCACATACATAATTTGTCCACTCGAATTAATGAAATTTATATACTCCTAGATAGCTACTGCTTACCAAGTCCCCTATAACATCACCACAAGCCATGGAACAAATGTTCCCATACAACAACACACAAACACACACGTGTGCACACAAACATGCACAAACAAATTAATGTAATAAAAATGATGTGTTGGACATATAAAACCCCACACATTAATAGTGTGCAAGTTCAACAACCAACTTTCACCACTGGACAGATATCCCAAATCGAAATTTAACAGAGAAATAAAGGACTTAATTGATGTCATGATTCAAATTGAGTAATCAGTATCTACAGAACATTCCATCCTAACAAAAAAGAATATACTTTCTTCTCAACACCCCATGGGACCTTCTGTAAAATCGACCACATACTTGGTCACAAAGCAAATCTCAACAGATACAAAACAATTGGAATAACCTCCTGTGTTCTATCAGACCACCATGGTTTAAAGTTAGATTTCAACAACAACAAAAACTACAGAAAACCTACAATCTCAAGAAAACTGAATAATGCTCAACTGAATCACCAATGGGTTAGGGAAGAAATAAAGAAGTTACACACTTCCTAGAGATCAATGAAACTGAAGGCACCACATACCCAAATTTATGGGATACTATGAAAGTTGTACAAAGAGGGGAATTCATACCACTAAATGCCCACATAAGAAGTTGGAGAAATCTCACACTAGTGACTTAAGAGCACACCTGAAAGCTCTAGAACAAGAAGAAGCAAAGTCTCCCAGGAAGAATAGACGCCAGGAAATTATCAAAGTGAGAGCTGAAATCAATAAAATAGAAACAGTGAGAGCTGAAATCAATAAAATAGAAACAAAGAGAACCATACAAAAAATTAATGAAACAACGAGTTGGTTCTTTGAGAAAATCAACAAAATAGACAAGCCTTTATCCAACTGACCAAAAGAGAGAGAGCATCCAATTTAGCAAAATCAGAAATGAAAAGGGGGACATAACAGCAGACATTGAGGAAAACCAGAGAGTCATCAGGTCATACTTCAAAACCCTCTACTCCACAAAACTGGAAAATCTGAAAGAAATGAATAATTTTCTGGTTAGGTACTATATACCTAAGTTAAATCAAGACCAGATGAACTATTTATATAGTCCAATAAGCCTTAAGGAAATAGAAACAGTCATTAAAATCTCCCAAGCAAGAAAAGCCCAGGACCAGATGTTTTCAGCACAGAATTCTGCCAGATCTTCAAAGAAGAGTTAAAACCAATACTCCCTAAATTGACCCACACAATAGAAACAGAAGGAACATTACCAAACTCCTCTATTAGGCTATAATTACCCTGATTCCTAAACCAAACAAGGATACAACAAAGACAGTGAATTACAGACCAATATTACTCATTAACTTTGATGCAAGAATACTCAATAAAATACTGGCAAACAGATTCCAAGAACCTGTCAAAACAATTATCTAACATGATCAAGTTGGCTTCATCCCAAAGATGCAAGGGTGGTTCAACATACAAAAGTCCATCAATGTAAAACATCATATAAATAATCTCAAAAAAAAAACACATGATCATCTCACTACATGCAGAAAAGACTTTTGAGAAAATCCAACACCACTTCATAATAAAGGTCTTGGAGCGATCAGGAATACAGAGAACATACCTAAATATAATAAAGGCAATTTACAGCAAGCCAACAGCCAACATCAAATTAAATGGAGAGAAACTCCATTCAATTCCACAAATACCAGGAACAAGGCAAAGCTGTCAGCTCTCCATATACTTATTCAATATTATGTTTGAAGTTCTATCTGGTACAATAATAAAATATAAAGAGAATAAGGGGATACAAATTGGAAAGGAAGAAGTCAAGCTTTCCCTATTTGCAGATGACATGATAGTATACATGAGTGACCCCAAAGATTCATCCAAGGAATTGATACAGCTTATAAACACCATCAACAATGAAGCAGGATACAAGATCAACTCAAAAACATCAGTAACCCTCCTATATACAATTGACAAAGAAACTGAGAAGGCAATTAGAGATACATCACCCATTAAAATAGCCACAAATGTTATAAAATACCTTGGGGTAACACTAACCAAGCAAGTGAAGGTCCTATATGACAAGAACATTAAGTCGCAGAATAAAGAAATTGAAGAAGATGTCAAAGAATGGAGAGATCTCCCATGCTCATGGATAGGCAGGACTAACATAGTAAAATGGCAATTTTACCAAAGGAAATCTACAGATTCAATGCAATCCCCATCAAAATACCAACACAAATCTTCACAGACCTGGAAAGAACAATACTCAACTTCATATGGAAAAACAAAAAACCCAGGAGAGCCAAAAGAATCATGTACAATAAAACAACCTGTGGAAGCATCACGATCCCTGAATTCAAGCTCTACTATACAGCTACAGTAATAAAAACAGCTTGGTACTGGCAGAAATACCAACATGTGGACCAATGGAATAGAACTGAAGACTCTGGCATTAATCTGCACACCTATGAACATATAATTTTTGACAAAGAAGCCAAGAGTGTCCAATGGAAAAAAAGAAAGCATCTTCAACACATGGTGCTGGCATAACTGGATATCACTGTGTAGAAGGCTGCAAATAGATCCATATCTATCACCGTGCACAAAACCTAAGTTCAAGTGGATCAAAGAGCTCAACATAAATCCAGCTACTCTGAACCTGCTAGAAGAGAAAGTAGGAAGTAGTCTTGAACACATTGACACCAGAGTTCACTTCCTAAATTTAATAACAGTAGCTCAGAGACAGAGAGAAACAATCAATCAATGGAACCTCTTGAAACTGAGAAGCTTTTGTAGAGCAAAGGATTTGGTCAACAAGGCAAAGCAACAGCCTACAGAATGGGAAAAAATTTTCACCAATGAAACATAGGACAGAGGACTGATATCCAGAATATATAAAGAAATCAAGATATTAAACATCAAAATGCCCAACAGTCCAATTAAAAAATGGGCTATAAAACTAAACAGAGAATTCTCAACAGAGGAAATTCAAATGGCTGAAAAACATTTAAGGAATTGCTCAACATCCCTAATTATCAGGGAAATGCTAATCCAAACATTAGCATTTGGATGAGATATCACCTTATGCCTGTCAGAATGGCTAAGATCAAAAACACTGAACATACCTTATGCTGGAGAGGATGTGGAGCTAGGGGAAATCTCCTCCACTGCTGGTGTGAATGCAAACTTGTACACCCACTTTGGAAATCAATATGGCACTTTCTTAGAAAATTGGGAATTAATCTCCCCCAAGATCCAGCTATACAACTCTGAGGCATATTCCCAAAGAATGCTCAATCATACCACAAGGGCATTTGCTCAGCAATGTTCATATCAGCATTGTTTGTAATAGCCAGAAACAGAAAACAACCAAGATGCCCTTCAACTGAAGAATGGATAAATAAAATGTGGTATATATACACAATGTAATACTACTCAGCATAGAAAAAACAATGACATCATGACATTTGAAGGCAAATGGATGTATCTAAAAAAATCATGCTGAGTGAGGAAACCCAAACTCACAAAGACAACCATGGTATGCACTCACTCATAGGAGGATATTAGATGTGGAACAAGGATGACTGGCCTGCTACTCACAACACCAGGGAGAGTACCTGGAAAACAGAAGCCCAAGAAAGACACTGGAATTGCCCAGTGACAGAGAAATGGATGAGATCTACATGAACAGCCTGGACGTGAGTGTGGGTAATGAAGGGCGAGGGTAGTGGGAAAGAGAGCTTGGGGGAGCAGGAGATACCAGCTGGATCAGGAACAGAGAGGGATAACAAGGAATAGGAGACCATGGTGAATGAAGACAACATGAGAATAGGAAGAAGCAAAGTGCTAGAGAGGCCCACAGAAATCCACAAAGATACCCCCACAATAGACTGCTGGCAATGGTCAAGAGACAGCCTGAACTGACCTACTCTGGTGATAGGATGGCCAAACACCCTAATTGTTGTGCTAGAAACCCCATCCAATGATTGAGGGAACTGGATGCAGAGATCCATGGCTAGGCCAAGGGTGGAGCTCTGGGATTCCAATTGCCAAGAAAAAGGAGGGATGATATGAGAGAGAATTGTTGAAACCAAGGTTGAATAAAGCACAGGGACAAATAGCCAAATGAATGGAAACACATGAATTATGAACCAATGGCTCAGGGGCTCCCAACTGGATCAGGCCCTCTGAAGAGTTGAGACAGTTGATTGGCTTGATCTGTTTGGGAGGCATCCAGGCAGTGGGACTGGGTCCTGTGCTTGGTGCATGAGTTGTCTGTGTGAAACCTGGGTCTTATGCAGGGATACTTTGCTCAGCCTGGGAAGAGGGGACTGGACCTGCCTGGATTGATCTACCAGGTTAATCTCAATCCTCAGGGGGAGTCTTTCCCTGGAGGAGAAGGGAATGGGAGGTGAGCTGTGGGGAAGGGAACCGAGGCGGGAGAAGGGAGAACATGGGATTCTGGGGCTGATATGTAGAATTAAATAATATTGTAAAATAAAATTAAATTAAATTTTAAAAATTGATATATTTGGACCATAAATTTTCAAGAAGAGGATTGGGAATGGTTAATATTGAATGTTGAGTGTACAGGATCTAAAATCAAGAAATACAGAAGCCTAAGGAAATGTCTCAAATAGGTTAAGATGAGGTTAATTGAGCTGGGAAGAACCATCTGAAATAGAGTAGCATCAAACCTTGTTCTGAGGTTTCTGGTTGCATAACCAGGAGAGAGCTAGGTGAGCATCTGCAGTGCTCTAACTACTCTCCCTGCTCCCTAACTACTAATGCAATGTAGCAAGCAACTTGGGACTCTTGCCCCCATGATCTCTCAGTCATGATGTATATTTCCTCAAATTAAGAGCCAGTATAAACTTTCCTTCCTTCTCTTCCTCATGTTATGTATTTTGTCAGAAAAATGAATCAGGTATGTGATATGGTGGGTGGTGGTGAAGGAAATAGAAGATCTAGGTCAGTTATTCTCAAACTTCCTAATGCTCTGACACTCTGATACACTTCCCCATGTTGCAGTGACCCCCAACCCCAACCATAAAGTTATTTTCATTACTAATTCATAACTGCAATTTTCTATTGTTATTAATCATAACGTAAATATCTGTGTTTTGCAATGGTCTTAGGCAATCCCTGTGAAAGGGTCATTCAACCCAGAAAAGGGGCCACAAACCACAGGTTGAGAACCACTGATATAGATCCATTGAGAGAAAGTATTTTTTTTATTTTTTATTTTTTATTATTATTTTACAACACCATTCAGTTCAACATAATAGCCACAGATTCCCCTGTTCTCCCCCTCTCGCCCACCCCTCCCCCCAGCCCACCGACATTCCCACCTCCTCCAGATCAAGATCTCCCCCGAGGACCGGGGTTGACCTGGTAGACTCAGTCCAGGCAAGTCCATTCCCCCCCTCCCAGACCGAGCCAAGTGTCCCTGCATAAGTCCCAGGATTCAAACAGACAACTCATGCAATGAGCCCAGGACCTGGCACCAACTCACAGCTGCCTCCCAAACAGATCAAGCCAAATGACTGTCTCACCCGTTCAGGGGGGCTGATCCAGTTGGGGGCCCCTCAGCCTTTGGTTCATAGATCCTGTGCTTCCATTCATTTGGTTATTTGTCCCTGTGCTTTATTCAACCTTGGCTTCAACAATTCTCGCTCATATAAACCCTCTTCTTTCTCAATAATTAGACTCCCAGTGCTCCACCAGGGGCCCAGCCGAGGATGTCTGCATCCATATTCCTCAGTCCTTGGATGGGGTTTATGGCACAACTATCAGGGTGTCTGGCCATCCCATCACCACAGTAGGTCAGTTCCTGCCGTCTCTCGACCATTACCAGCAGTCTTTTGCGGGGGTATCTTTGTTGATCTCCGTGGGCCTCCCTAGCTCTCTGCTTCCTCCCCTTCTCACCTTCTCATGTGGTCTTCATTTACCATGGTCTCCTATTCCTTGTTCTCCCTCTCTTTTCTTGATCCAGTTAGAATCTCCCACTCTCTTTCCCTCGACTGTCGCCCTTCATTGTTCCCACTCATGACCAGGCTGTTCATGTAGATCTCGTCCATTTCTCCGTGTCTTTTTTTGGGGTCCCGTTTTCCAGGTAGCCACACTGGTGATGTGAGTAGCAGTCCAGTCATCCTTGTTCCACATCTAGCATCTTCCTATGAGTGAGTACATACCATATTTGTCTTTCTGAGTCTGGGTTACCTCACTCAGGATGATTTTTTCTAGATCCATCCATTTGCCTGCAAACCGTGTCATGTCATTGTTTTTCTCTGCTGAGTAGTATTCCATTGTGTATATGTGCCACAATTTATTTATCCATTCTTCAGTTGAAGGGCATCTAGGTGTTTCCAGGTTTTGGCTATTACAAACAATGCTGATATGAACATAGTTGAGCAAGTGCTCTTGTGGTATGATGAGCATTTCTTGGGTATATGCCCAGGAGTGGTATAGCTGGATCTTGGGGGAGATTGATTCCCAATTTTCTAAGAAAGCGCCATATTGATTTCCAAAGTGGTTGTACAAGCTTGCATTCCCACCAGCAGTGGAGGAGAGTTCCCCTAGTTCCACATCCTCTCCAGCATAAAGTGTCTTCAGTGTTTTTGATCTTAGCCACTCTGACAGGCGTAAGGTGGTATCTCAGAGTTGTTTTGATTTGCATTTCCCTGATGATTAGGGAAGTTGAGCAATTCCTTAAATGTCTTTCAGCCATTTGGGATTCCTCTGTTGAGAATTCTCTGTTTAGTTCTAAAGCCCATTTCTCAATTGGACTGTTGGTCCTTTTGATGTCTAATTTCTTGAGTTCCTTATATATTCTGGATATCAGTCCTCTGTCAGATGTGGGGTTCGTGAAGATCTTTTCCCATTCTGTAGGCTGTCGCTTTGCCTTGTTGACCGTATCCTTTGCTCTACAAAAGCTTCTCAGGTTCAAGAGGTCCCATTGATTGATTGTTTGTCTCAGTGTCTGTGCTACTGGTGTTATATTTAGGAAGTGATCTCCTATGCCAAGGCGTTCAAGACTATTTCCTACTTTCTCTTCTAGCAGGTTCAGAGTAGCTGGATTTATGTTGAGGTCTTTGATCCACTTGGACTTAAGTTTTGTGCACGGTGACATATATGGATCTATTTGCAGCCTTCTACACGCTGATATCCAGTTATGCCAGCACCATTTGTTGAAGATGCTTTCTTTTTTTCATTGTACACTTTTGGCTTCTTTGTCAAAAATTATATGTCCATAGGTGTGTGGGTTAATGTCAGGGTCTTCAATTCCATTCCATTGGTCCACATGTCGGTTTTTATGCCAATACCAGGTTGTTTTTATTACTGTAGCTCTATAGTAGAGCTTGAAGTCGGGGATTGTGATGCCTCCAGAAGTTGTTTTATTGTACAGGTTTCTTTTAGCTATCGTGGGTTTTTTGTTTTTCCATATGAAGTTGAGTATTGTTCTTTCCAGGTCTGTGAAGAATTGTGTTGGTATTTTGATGGGGATTGTATTGAATCTGTAAATTGCTTTTGGTAAGATTGCCATTTTTACTATGTTAACCCTGCCTATCCATGAGCATGGGAGATCTTTCCATTTTCTGACATCTTCTTCAATTTCTTTTTTCAGGGACTTAAAGTTTTTGTCATATAAGTCCTTCACTTGCTTGCTTAGTGTTACCCCAAGGTATTTTATGTCATTTTTGGCTATTGTAAAGGGTGATGTATCTATAATTGCCTTCTCAGCTTCTTTGTCCATTGTATGTAGGAGGGCTACTGATTTTTTTGAGTTGATCTTGTATTCTGCTATGTTGCTGAAGGTGTTTATAAGCTTTATCAATTCCTGGGTGGAATCTTTGGGGTCACTCAAGTATACTATCATGTCGTCTGCAAATAGGGAAAGCTTGACTTCTTCCTTTCCAATTTGAATCCCCTTAATCTCCTTATGTTGTCTTATTGCTCTGGCTAGAACTTCAAGTACTATATTGAATTAGTATGGGGAGAGTGGACAGCCTTGTCTCGTTCCTGATTTTAGTGGAATTGCTTTGAGTTTCTCTCCATTTAATTTGATGTTGGCTGTTGGTTTGCTATATATTGCCTTAATTATATTTAGGTATGTTCCCTGTATTCCTGATCGCTCCAAGACTTTTATCATGAAGGGGTGTTGGATTTTGTCAAATGCCTTTTCTGCATCTAGTGAGATGATCATGTGGTTTTTTTCTTTGAGTTTGTTTATATGGTGTATTACATTGATGGACTTTCGTATGTTGAACCACCCTTGCATCCCTGGGATGAAGCCTACTTGATTATGGTGGATAATTGTTCTGATGTGTTCTTGGAGTCTGTTCCCAGTATTTTATTGAGTATTTTTGCATCAATGTTCATGAGGGAGATCGGTCTGTAGTTCTCTTTCTTTGTTGCATCCTTGTTTGGTTTAGGAATCAGGGTAATTGTAGCCTCATAGAAGGAGTTTGGTAATGTCCCTTCTGTTTCTATTATGTGGAACAATTTAGAGAGTATTGGTATTAACTCTTCTTTGAAGGTCTGGTAGAATTCTGCGCTGAAACCATCTGGTCCTGGGCTTTTTTTGGTTGGGAGACCTTTAATGACTGTTTCTCTTTCCTTAGGGGTTATTGGACAATTTAAATAGTTTATCTCGTCTTGATTTAACTTAGGTATGTGGTATCTATCCAGAAAAATGTCCATTTTTTTAGGTTTTCCAGTTTTGTGTAGTAGAGGTTTTTGAAATATGACCTTATAATTCTCTGGATTTCCTCAATGTCTGTTGTTATGTCCCCCTTTTCATTTCTGATTTTGTTGATATGGATTCTCTCTCTCTCTGCCTTCTTGTTAGTTTGGATAAGGGCTTGTCTATCTTGTTGATTTTCTCAAAGAACCAACTCTTTGTTTCATTAATTTTTTGTATTATTCTCTTAGTTTCTAATTTATTAATTTCACCTCTCACTTTGCTAATTTCCTGGCGTCTGTTCTTCCTGGAAGACTTTACTTCTTCTTGTTCTAGAGCTTTCAGATGTGCTGTTAATTCACTAGTGTGGGATTTCTCCAACTAATTTATGTGGGCATTTAGTGCTATGAATTTCTCTCTTAACACTGCTTTCATAGTGTCCCATAAGTTTGGGTATGTGGTGCCTTCATTTTCATTGATCTCTAGGAAGTCTTTAATTTCTTTCTTTATTTCTTCCTTAACCCATTGGTGATTCAATTGAGCATTATTCAGTTTCCATGAGATTGTAGGTTTTCTGTAGTTTTTGGTGTTGTTGAAATCTAGCTTTAAACCATGGTGGTCTGATAGAACACAGGAGGTTATTCTGATTGTTTTGTATCTGTTGAGATTTGCTTTGTGGCCAAGTATGTGGTCGATTTTAGAGAAAGTTCCATGGGGTGCTGAGAAGAAAGTATATTCTTTCTTGTTAGGATGGAATGTTCTGTAGATATCTATTAGGTCCAATTGGGTCATGACATCAGTTAAGTCCTTTATTTCTCTGTTAAGTTTCGATTTGGGAGATCTGTCCAGTGGTGAAAGTGGGGTGTTGAGATCTCCCACTATTAATGTGTGGGGTTTTATATGTGGTTTAAGCTTTAGTAATGTTTCTTTTACGTATGTGGGTGCCCTTGTGTTTGGGGCATATATGTTCAGAATTGAAACTTCATCTTGGTCGATCTTTCCTGTGACGAGGATGTAATGTCCTTCTTGATCTCTTTTGATTGATTTTAGTTTGAAGTCTATTTTGTTGGATATCAGGATGGCTACCCCTGCTTGTTTCTTAAGACCATTTGATTGAAAAGTCTTTTCCCAGCCTTTTATTCTTAGGTAGTGTCTGTCTTTGAATTTGAGATGTGTTTCTTGTATGCAGCAGAAAGATGGGTCCTGCTTTCGTATGCATTCTGTAAGTCTATGTCTTTTTATAGGTGAATTAAGTCCATTGATATTAAGGGATATTAATGACCAGTGATTCTTCATCCCTGTTATTTTTGGTGGTAGTGTGTGTGTACTTCTCTTCTTTGGGGTTTATTGTTGTGGCTTTATCTATTGCCTGTGTTTTCAAGTGTGTATCTGACTTCCCTCGGTTGGAATTTTCCTTCTAGTGCTTTCTGTAGGGCTGGGTTTGTGGATAGGTATTGTTTAAATCTGGCTTTGTCTTCGAATGTCTTGTTCCTTCAGTCTATGATGATTGAAAGTTTTGCTGGGTATATTAGTCTGGGCTGACATCCATGGTCTCTTAGTGTCTGCATTACATCTGTCCAGGTCCTTCTGGCTTTCAAAGTCTCCATTGAGAAGTCGGGTGTTATTCTGATGGGTTTACCTTTATAGGTCACTTGGCCTTTTTCCTTGGCTGCTCTTAATATTCTTTCTTTATTCTGTACATTTAGTTGTTTAATTATTATGTGTCGAGGGGACTTTTTTGGGGGGTCTAGTCTGTTTGGTGTTCTATAGGCTTCTTGTATCTTCATAGGCATTTCCTTCTTTAAGTTGGGAAAGTTTTCTTCTATAATTTTGTTGAATATATTTTCTGTGCCTTTGAGTTGGTATTCTTCACCTTCTTCTATCCCTATAATTCGCAGGTTTGGTCTTTTCATGGTGTCCCAAATTTCTTGGACATTTTGGTTCATGACTTTGTTGGCTTTAGTGTTTCCTTCGACTGATGAAACTATTTCTTCTACTGTGTCTTCAATGCCAGAAATCCTCTCTTCCATCTCTTGCATTCTGTTGGTTATACTTGCATCTGAAGTTCCCCATCTTTTACTCAGGTTTTCTATTTCCAGCATTCCCTCTGTTTGTGTCTTCTTTATTTTTTCAATTTCCCTTTTCAGTTCTTAGACTGTTTCCTTTGTTTGTTTCATTACTTTTTCATGATTTTCTTTCAGTGCTTTATTGTTTTCTTGCAGGACTTTATTGTTTTCTTCCAGGAATTTATTGTTTTCTTGGAGGGTTTTATTGTTTTCTTGGAGGGCTTTATTGTTTTCTTGGAGGGCTTTATTGTTTTCTTCTAATTTGTTTGCCCTTTCCTCTAGTTGTTTACAGCGTTCTTCCAATTTTCTTGTCTTTTCCTCTACACAAGCCTCTACCTTCTTCATCAAGTTACTCATAAGGCTACGTTCTTCTGCTTCTTCCAATTTTTGGTGTTCAGGTCTAGATGTTGGAGGCGGGCTAGGTTCTGGTGATGCTGTATTGCTCTTCATTTTGTTGTATGTACTTCTGCCTTGACGTCTGCCCATCTCCTTATGGTTCCTTCTTGGTCTTATCAGTGTACTTGTTTTACAAAGACCTGACAGATTCAGGAAGACTCTCTCTCTTGACCAAAATGGTGTTCTCTTGTCCAACTTCCTGGTCCAGAAGGGAAGTCCGGGGCAGGCTTTGGTCCAGAATGGCAGTCTGGGACAGGCTGGGAGCTGGGGGCCGGTCTCTAAGTCTCAGGAAGTGGCTTTGGTCTCGGGCAGATGGGCGTGGGGGCAGGGCGCGGAGATTGCAGGGGCTGCGGGGGTGGGGGGGGGGCTTGGAAAAGGAGATCCCTCCCAGTGGGGCTAGAAGGGGAGCTGCCCAGTGGCCAGAACCTGGTGCCAAATTGGGCAGGTCTATGCGGAGTGGCTGGTGCCCAGGGATGGGGTCCGGGTTGGACCGGGGTACTCACCTCTGGTCCAGCGAGAGAAAGTATTTATGCAGTATATATAACACACACTCAGAAAGCTGACCTGATAAAGAATAGGCACTAATGTTTCCAGGAAGAAAACCAGGATATTTTTAGGGTCCTAAATGATGGCTGATAGATTAGAATGGTCCTATACTACCCACCACATGGACCATCAGAGCACACTGGAAATGCCTGGACATTTGTGGCATTTATTCATGACTGTGGAAATAGGAGATGGGTACTGCCTTCTAAGAGAGAGACGACAGATGGCAATAGCATACTCAGTGAACAGCATTGACTTCTTTCTCCAAGAGAGCATCCCACACTCCCAGCAGTGCCAAGGCTAAAACTTCCTGCTCTACCTTTCAGAGATTTGAATACTTAAGTGTCTCCACACAAGAATGTGGTTTCTTTTTTTTGTGTTGAGGTGTCTGCTTACTTGCAAACCTTATTGCTCATGGTATTTACTAGGTTTACTGAGGACACATGCCGTTGTACTGTACTCTTTCTTGCTATTGCTTGTTGGCACTGTCGAAAGGGATCATGACCTGCAGTTTGGTATGTGAAAACATTTAAAGAATGGAATGCATTTGGCAGCAAGGAAGGAATAAAACTTAGACACACTCCCAGAAATCAAGTTGATATTTTATATAGAATGAATTGGTGATTACGCAGTACTGTGGACAAAAGGGCAATTTCTTCAAGGATTCTCCTGGCAGATGTTAAAATGCCAGAGCCCTCAGTTCAGACCTTTTGATCTGCCAGGTTGGAAGCACACCGGGCCTTCACCTGACTCTGTACTGTCAAGGAGATCATCACACAGAGAATCAAAATCACGCCAAAGAGTGACATCGTGGCTGTCAGGACACCCATTGGGAACACCTTTGTGCAGTGTTTCTTTATAATGTCCTCCATTTTAACGGGAAAGTCGGGTGAAAAGTCAAGAGTGGTTTGCCCATAGATGTCTACTAGGTGGTTCAAGGTCACAGTAACAAGAGTGAAAAGGCTGCTCACAGCCAAAATTATGGCAGACATCTTGTAACAAAACAGCTGGATATCAATGAATTGGTCTTCCATGCAGCTGATCTTAACGGCCACTGAAGTGAAAATCAGTACTAGGATTTTCATCAATATGGCCCACGATATCAGGACTTGTAAATACTGAAATTCCGATGACTTGTTCCAGGTTTCATTGATAGGGGTATGAACCAACATCCTGGTCATAGACCCAGAGATGTTAAAGTCCTGAGTGTAATAAGCTTCCCAGAGTCCAATTGACACAAATTGCACAAGCTTGTTGTTAAACTCCCACAGGCGCCAGCATTGGCTGTTTGCAAGGATGATTTCAAATACCAAAGCTGATGTACTGCAAATCAGGCCACTGAACTTGAAGATGTACTCCTTCATGTTGGCAAATCTGAAGAAGGCATCAAAGAATAGAGTCAGTGAGAATACAAGGGAAGGCAGGAAAACAGAAGGAGTCATGGCTTAGAGAGCACTGAGCTCTCATACCTTTTCCCTGTTGTCTCATGGAGATATTTTAGTGGTCTATGTACAGATTATTATTCTTCAGAGAGTAGATAATAATATTTGTTGACTAGGAATTTGAATGCTTTGAACTGACAATGAGAAGAGAGTTTGCAATATCATATGTAATTAAATGCTTATTTTACCTGTATTTGCAATTTCTAAATATTTTAGTACCATAAAGTGAGGAAAAAGCAGAGGAATGCTCAAACTAATTGTCATTTCTAAAATAAAGTACTATATAATATTACATGACTACGACAAACTAGTCATTAATGACAGAACCAAAAATAAAGAAAAAATCACATAGTAAACTCAATTATGTAAACATAATAACACACTTGACATAAATTTGTGTATACATATATGTATATACAAATTCATCTGTACATGATCCACCTCATAAATGATAGTGTACAATGCTATTCCATCTTGTGAATTTTTCAGAAATGTACTCTGCTCTAAATAAAGCTATATGTATTTTATTGAAACCAGAAAGAGTATGCCCATCAACACCTATCTGTAATATTGCCGGGCATAGAGCTCAGTGGTAAAGTGATTTTCTAACACACACAAAACCCTCAATTCTCCTTTAGTATCTGTAAACCAAAATCTATGTGTAAAATTGTCCAGAGACTGAGTCAGAGGAATAGGGAAATGGATAATTAACACATAAAATCATATAAATCCATAAATTGGATATTTCCAATTATAACATATCTCTTACTTGAAATTTCATCTTTAGATAAAGACCCTGTGAAAGCGTCATTCAACCCAGAAAAGGTTCATTTCAGTGAAACAAAAAGAATCCTCACATATTTTTGTGAGCATGTATCTTCTTTCACAGACAATTTACACTCTGTATTGTAACTTTGAACTAACTTCTTTGCATCTTTTCTCAATTCCAATCTTAGGATGAAGGAAGGAGGTGAGTCATTTACTCACTAAGCAGGTGGATAACGTCACTGTCAACTGCACATGCAGAAGGTTGAAGGGGCCTACACACTGGATCTCCTTGCCAGGAAACCTTCCCTAAACAGCTACCCCCTGCTCTAAAGTCTCTGTAGAATGTGTTTCCTGACTGAGTGAAGGCACTAGCTGTTCTACTAGGGAAGTTTCATCAGCAAGATGAGTTCACAATTCATGGTGGCTTAGGTAACACCCTGCCCACATCATCTTCCTTTCCAAGGGAGGCCCGAGGCAATGGACTACAAGAAGAGTATGCTTTGAAGTAGTACTGAAAACACAATGAACATTGCTGTGATTCCAGAAAAAAAAATGAGCTAGCTTGGCAGTATCTGTTTCTTCTGGTGTTTGAAACACGTGTAGTAGATACATGTGATTCATAAAGACCATATTTGAAAGACCCCATATATAACATAAAGATTTTATACCTTTGTGTATTATGGATAAGAAGATTCATTTAGAAGGTGGCAGGATCACAGTCGTTCTTCCCAGTAACAGTAAATGCCCATATATGCAGTCAGAGAAAGAGTGGAAAAAACCTTCAAAAAAGAAATTCTATTAGACAGACATTTCAGCTCAGAGCAATGTCTCTCCAACCCCTTGATTCCACAATCCTTACCATTCACTCCTGTCCTTGGCTTAAGAAGAACTTCATTTGAACACTTCGGGAGTATTCATACATCTGACTCTAAGGACACCCATCTAAACATTTCCCCCATTTTGTAAGTAAGGAAACAACAGAGAGAGGTTAATTCATAAACTCAACATCAGGGACCTACACAACTAAAACCCGCAGGGCAGCTCAATGACTACCTGCAGTCCAACATGGGGCTTTTAGAGAGTTAACGACATTCAACAGCATTTACACACACTTACCCACATGTCAATGGCCCTTTCTGGCATTCTTTGTCCTATGAAATTGAATGATATTAATAAAACCACCTGGGAAGGTAAAATACTTGCCTCTTTTTCTCTTCTAGTAAGACCAAATGTTAGTGACTGCCAGTTGACAGAGAATTAAGTCACTTTAGAAATTCTTGTTTCCATGGCTACTAGAGCTGAATGGTGGATTATGAGCAAAGAAGACAACTTCATAGCCATATTTGGCCATAAAGGACGGACCAGTGTGCTTAATTTCCCTTTGTATGTGAATAGTCTTTAAAAGAGTAATTTCCATTTTGAAATCATGCATCAAATATGTACTACAATGCCTAATGGGCATAGCAGAGATAGTTATTTGAAAAAAAGAAAAAAAATAAGCCTTCATCCCCCATTCCTTTCACTCCAGTGTCTGTGTGGTGGAAGGATAGAAGTTTCACTTTAGGCAAAATGTCTTCATTGGAGACTTTGAGACCAACTTACCTTGTAGAAACATCTTAGATAGAGACACAAAGTATATATTGTCAGTAATAACAGATTATATGTATATAAAGTCATGAGGTACTTTGTTTTGAATAGAAAAATATCCTCCTTTTATCTTTCTGTGTTTTACTTCAAACTATTACTTTGATGATACTAGTTAGGGTTTCTATTGCTGTGGTAAAATCACCATGACCAAATTCAAGTTGGAGAGGAAATGCTGCATGTAGCTCACATTTCCACATCATATTGCATCATCTCTACAGATTAGGGCAGGCACTCAAATCAGAAACCAGACAGAAAATGAATCAAGCAGGAGACATGGAAAAACACTGCTTACTGAGTTGCCCCCCATAGCTTACATAATGTGCATTTTTATATCATCCATTACCAGAGGCCCAGATTTTCTACTACTCACCTTCTGACAGGACATCCTACATAAGATACTAATCAAAAAAATTACTAACCTTTCCAGGTCTGTGAAGAATTGTGTTGGTATTTTGATGGGAATTGCATTGAATCTGTAGATTGCTTTTGGTAAGATTGCCATTTTTACTATGTTAACCCTGCCTATCCATGAGCATGGGAGATCTTTCCATTTTCTGACATCGTCTTCAATTTCTTTTTTCAGGGACTTAAAGTTCTTGTCATATAGGTCCTTCACTTGCTTGATTAGTCTTAGCCCAAGGTATTTTATGTCATTTGTGGCTATTGCAAAGGGTGATGTAGCTCTAATTGCCTTCTCAGTTTCTTTGTCCATTGTATATAGGAGGGCTACTGATTTTTTTGAGTTGATCTTGTATCCTGCTATGTTGCTGAAGGTGTTTGTAAGCTTTATCAATTCCTGGGTGGAATCTTTGGGGTCACTCAAGTATACTGTCATGTCATCTGCAAATAGGGAAAGCTTGACTTCTTCCTTTCCAATTTGTATGCCCTTAATCTCCTTATGTTGTCTTATTGCTCTGGCTAGAATGTCAAGTACTATATTGAAAAAGTATGGGGAGAGTGGACAGCCTCACTCATAGGAAGATGCTAGATGTAGAACAAGGATGACTGGACTGCTACTCACATCACCAGTGAGGCTACCTGGAAAATGGGACCCCAAGAAAGACACAGAGAAATGGATGAGATCTACATGAACAGCCTGGACATGATTGAGAGCAATGGAGGGCAGGGGTCGAGGGAAAGAGAGCAGGAGATCCTAGCTGGATCAAGAAAAGAGAGGGAGAACAAGGAATAGGAGACCATGGTAAATGAAGACCACATGAGAAAAGGAAGAAGCAAAGAGCTGAAGAGGCCCACAGAAATCCACGGGGATACCCCCACAAAGAACTGCTGGCAGTGGTTGAGAGACAGCCAGGAAGGACCTACTCTGGTGATGGGATGGCCAAACACCCTAATGGTTGTGCCATAAAACCCATCCAGGGACTTAGAAATCTGGATGCAGACATCCACAGCTAGGCCACAGGTGGAGCGCTAGGAGTCTAATTAGTGAGAAAGAGAAGGGTTTATATGAGCAAGAATTGTTGAAACCAGGTTTGGATAAAGCAAAGGGACAGATAACCAAATGAATGGAAACACATGAACTATGAACCAAAGGCTGAGGGGCCCCCAACTGGATCAGGCCCTCTGAATAGGTGAGACAATTGATTGACTTGATCTGTTTGGGAGGCATCTAGGCAGCGGTACCAGGTCCTGGGCTAGTTGCATGAGTTAGCTGTTTGAAACCTGGGACTTATACAGGGACACTTGGATCAGTCTGGGAGGAGGGGACTGGACCTGCCTGGACTGAGTCTACCAGGTTGATCTCAATCTTTGCCCTGCAGGAGAAGGGAATGGGAGGTTGGCTGGGAGGAAGGAGAGGATTTGCCCTGGAGGAGGTGGGAAATGGGGAGTATGCTGGGGGAAATAGGAGGGGGCAGGGGTGGAGAGAGCAAGGGAATCTGTGGCTATTATGTGAAACTGAATAGCATTGTAAAATAAATTGTAAAATAAAAGAAAATGTCCTATACACTTGACTATAGGCAATTTATGGAGAGAATCCCTTAATTAAGCTTCTTCTTTCCAGGTAACTCTTAAGTTCTTACAAACTGATAAAAGCTATGTAAATTTACACAATGTTATTTCTTACTATGATCACATCTTGAGAACATACCATAATGTAAACATATACCTAAAAATATCCAAAGTGTTTAAATGAATGGTAAAAAGAGAAGGAAATTTTAACTTCCTTTTAAAACATCTCTTTGTACTACATAATGTATCTGTGCTATAATAAGCAATGAAGAAAACCTACACTTTCTGCTACAAGGCAGCTTCCAGAACACACTGATATCAAAATCAGGGTGGATTTCTTACAGTGAGTTGTGGAGATCAATGGGAAGTGCATAAACAACCTGTTACTGAACCAAGTCTGCCAGAAGCTCCTGCATCCTCCCAAACCTAGTTCTGGGTGTGCAGAAAGTACACAGGTATTGACTGCTGAGCTCCCCAGAAACACCCACAAGAACTACCCCCTCATTCTAGTCCTAGTTAAAGACTTGGGTTACATGCCTCCTGCTTGGGTTACCTTTGTGAGTTTCTCTGGAACCTGTGGAATCATGGACCCACATTCTTAGCTCTGTATGTACTGGCTAGTCTGATGAAACACCACAGGACATTGCAAGGCCTCTATATCACCACACTTCTAAGTCAAGCTTCTTCTGTCTCACAGTCATTGCACTGGATTTCCCTGAAAAGGATTCTGAGAATCAAGGCTGCCTGTGCCATTTTCACAGCATCTCCTGATGTCCTGATTGCAGTTTTGCCTGGTGTGCTCCTCAAAGGTTTCATGCCAGTGACTTATGCACACTCAGAGGCTTAGCACCCATAACTGAGCTCCTGCATTAGCATTCCCTGGTCACTCCTGGAGCCAAGCCTGTCTATGCTATTAACACACCCCCCAAGTTCTAGACGCACCAAACTTGCACTGATTTACATAGTGATGTTCTACAGAACCTTTCCTGCCTGGGCTATGCATATACACATTGGGCTATGCATATACACATATACACACTGAAGACCAGTTAAGACTCAGTTACTTCACTTACTTTCTCTGCTGAGTAGATCTGATCTGGTGCCTTGGCCTCCATACTCTACACCTTGCATAGCAGACTTGCCTGGTGAGATGCTCTGCTGTCAGCATATAAACTCCACTCTGGAATCAAGCTGTGTTCAAGCAGTATGTGCACCAACTTTACCTGGCAAGTGCCCCCAGAACCACCTATAGCTGTGCCCCCTTCAGCCCCAGGCCTTGTTCTGAATGCAGAGACCACACACTGGCTTTCCCTAAGACTTTCCAATGAAACTTGAAATCTGTCACAATTCTCTTCTCCCAGCCATTGCTCCCTTTCAAGCAGCCAGTGGAGGAATTCTGAGGTGAGTTCTCCAAGAAGCAAAGCAATCTGCCCCATTCTAACTTATATGGCCTGGCTCTAGACATATACCTCCTGGACTGGGTTTTCCTAGTGAGATCTTCTAGAACCAGTTTTCCCTGTACCATCTTGCACACTATCCATCCCTGTTTTGAGTGTACAGAACATATACTGTAGGAGGCTTTCTTGCAATGCCAGGCCCAAATCATAACACAGAGACTTTTTATTTAATTATGAATGTGCAGCCTTACCTTAGGCCTATTTCTAGCCAGCTTTTTTTCAAACTAAAATTAACCTATATCTATTAATCTATATACTGCCCTGAGGCTCATTTACCTCATCTGTATACTCTCCATCCTGTTTTCCTACTTCCTCTGTATCTGATTGGCTGGGCCCTGGCTTGTCCTGGTGTTTCTTTGTCTTTCTTTCCAACAGCCCTGCATATTCCTTTTCTGCTTAGCTATTGGCCACTCAGTTTTTTGTTTTTCTATTTTACATTTTATGTATTAATTAAAGTTTTCAATTTTCATTTTTCTTTATTAAGAAATATACTACTCACCACCCACAGACCTCATCTCCTCCATCCTCCAACCCCCCAGGCCTTCCTCACAAGCCACCCCATATCCCCACAACCCCCAAATCAAGGTCTCCCATGCAGAGTCAGCAGAGCCTGGCATACTGAGCCTAGGCAGGAACAAGCCCCGCCCCACTGCATCAAGGCTGTGCAGGAGTCACACCACAGACACTGGACTCCCAGAAGCTTGCCCATTCACCAGGGACAGATCCCAATCCCCCTTTAAGTGTAACCCCCAAACAGTTGGAGCCGAACAACTTCCTTCTGTATCGAGAGGGCCTAGTCCAATCCCATGGGGACTCCACAGCCACCAGTCTACAGTTCTTGTGCTTCTAGCAGTATGGCCAGTCATCTCTGCATGTCTTCCCATTATGATCTCAACGTCCGCTGCATGCAGAATCCCTCCTCTCTCTTATTGATTAGATTCCCAGAGCTTAGCCATGTGCCTGTGCATGGATATCTGCATCTGCCTCCACCATTCACTGGACAAAGGCTCTATGATGACTGTTGGGGTATTCACCAGAATAGACCAGTCCAGGCACCCTCTAGACCACTGCCAGCCTCCCAAGTGGGGTCATCCTTATCGAATCCTGCAAGCCTCCTCAGCACCCTGCCACTTCCTATTCCAATGATGCCCTCATCTATCATGTTATCGTCCTACCTGCCCTCCCACTCTGTCCCTGTTCCAGCTTGACCCTCTCATTTCCCAATATTCTCGTCCCCCACATCTTGCACTCTGGCACCCACCCCATCCAGTTCACTCATGTAGATCTCATCCACTTCTCCTTCACAGGGTCATCCATGTGTCCCTCCTAGGGTCTTTTCCTGTTAGCTAGCCTCTCTGGATTTGTGGGTTGCAATCCCTTCTTTCCCATTTAGTATCTACTTATGAGTGAGTACATACTATGTTTGTCCTTCTGAGTCTGGATTACCTCACTCAAGGTGATGTTTTCTAGATCTATCCATTTGCCTGCAAACTTCATGATATCATTGTTATTTACTGCTGAGTAGTACTCCATTATGTATATGTGCCATATTTTCTTTATTCATTCTTAAATTGAAGGGCATCTAGGATGTTTCTAGGTTCCTGCTATTACGAATAATGCTGATAATGAACATGGATGAGCATGTGTTCTTGTGATAAGAGTGAGCATTTCTTGGATATATGACCAAGAGTGGTATATCTGGGTCTTTAGGAAGACTTATTCCCAATTTTCTGGGAAAACACCATACTGATTTCCAGAGTGGTTGCATAACCTAGCTGTCATCATAGAGTCTTTCTCTAGTGAATGATGGAGGCAGATACAGAGATCCACATCCAGGCACCTGGGTCAGCCCCGAGAATCCAATTGGTGAGAGAGAGGAGAGATATTGCAGGCGAGGGACATAGAGATCATGATGGGAGGATGTGCAGAGATGACTTGCCACACTAGTGGAAGCCCATGAACTGTGGACTCGTGTCTGTGGAGCACCCATGGCACTGGAAATGGAAGATGGTTGTTTGGCTCAAACTGTCTGTGGGGCACCCAGGCAGGGAGATCACGATCTGTCCCTAGTCTATAGGCAGGCTTCTGGAACCATGTCCTGTGGTGTGACACCTTGCACAGCCTTGGTGCAGTGGGAAGGACCTGGACGTGCCTAGGCTCAGTGTGCTGGGCTCTGCTGACTCTGCATAGGAGACCTCGATTTTGGGGAAGTGGGGAAGCCAGGTGGCTTGGGCAAGAAGGCTGGGGGTGTGAGGAGAGAAGAGGAGGAGTCTGTGGATAACATGTGGAGTGAGTAGAAAATTTCTTTTTTTTTTTTTTTTTTTTTGTTTTTTTTTTTTTTTTTGTTTTTCGAGACAGGGTTTCTCTGCGTAGCTTTGCGCCTTTCCTGGAGCTCACTTGGTAGCCCAGGCTGGCCTCGAACTCACGGAGATCCGCCTGGCTCTGCCTCCCGAGTGCTGGGATTAAAGGCGTGCGCCACCACCGCCCGGCGAAAATTTCTTAATAAAGAAAAATGAAAGAAAAAAAAAATTGGAAAGACTTTTCCCACCCTTTTATTCTGAGGTAGTGTCTAATTTTGAAATTGAAGTGTGTTTCTTATATGCAGCAGAAAGATGAGTCCTGCTTTCATATCCATTCTGTCGGCCTGTGTCATTTTATAGGTGAATTAAGTCCATTTAATTTAATTTAAGGTGAATTGATATTAAGGGATATTAATGATCAATGATTGTTAGTTCCTGTTATCTTTTGGTGGTAGTGTGAGTGTGTACTTCTCTTCTTTGGGATTTACTACTGTGGTGTTATCTATTGCCTATTTTTTCATGGATGTATCTGACTTCCTTAGGTTGGAATTTTCCTTCTAGTGCTTTCTGTAGGGCTGGATTTGTAGATAGGTATGGTTTAAATCTGGTTTTGTCTTGGAATGTCTTGTTCACTCTGTCTATGATGATTGCAAATTTTGCTGGGTATATCAGTCTAGGCTGGCATCCATGGTCTCTTAGTGTCTGCATTACGTCTGTCTAGGTCCTTCTGGGTTTCAATGTCTCCATCGAGAAACTGGGTGTTATTATTATGGGTTTGCCTTTATAAGTCACATGGCATTTTTCCTTTGCTGCTCTTATTCTTTCTTTATTCTGTAGGTTTAGTTGTTTAATTATTATGAGGCCAGGGCATTTTTTTTGGGGGGGGGTCTATTCGGTTTGCTGTTCTATAGGATTCTTGTATCTTCATATGTATTTCTTTCTTTAAGTTGGGAACGTTTTCTTCTGTGATCTTGTTCAATATGTTTTCTGTGCCTTTGAGTTGGTATTCTTCTCCTTCCTCTGTCATTATTCTTAGGTTTGGTCTTTTCATTGTATCCCAGATTTTTTGGACATTTTGTGTTATGTCTTTTTGGCTTTGATATTTTCTTTGACTGACTAATCCATTTCCTCTATTGTATCTTTTACACCAGAGATCTTCGCTCCCATCTCTTATATCTGTTGCTTATGCTTGCGTCTGTGTTTCCTGTTTGTTTACTCAGATTTTCAATTTCCAGATTTTTCTCTGTTTGTGTCTTCTTCATTGTTTCTATTTCCCTTTTCTGGTCCTGAACTGTTTCCCTCACCTTTTTCATTTCTCTTCTTGGCTTATTAAAAGGGATTTATTGCTTTTTTCCAATTTTTATTTGTCTTTTCCTCTTATTCTTTATAGATTTCTTCCATTTTTTTGTCTTTTGCTCAATTCCTTTATTGATTTTTTCCACTTTTTTGTATGTCTTTTCTTCAGTTACATTTTTTTCTTCAAATGCCTTTATCATCTTCATGATGTTATTCTTAAGGTTGCTCTCTTCTGCTTCTGATACATTGTGACATTAAGGTCCTGCTGTTGAAGGAGGGCTAGGTTCTGGTGATGCTGTATTGCTCTTTGTGATCTTTTATGTACTTTTGCTTTGACGTCTGTCCTTCTCCT
Organism: Peromyscus maniculatus bairdii; assembly: GCF_049852395.1. NCBI lineage: Eukaryota > Metazoa > Chordata > Mammalia > Rodentia > Cricetidae > Peromyscus > Peromyscus maniculatus. The sequence continues at coordinate 143,021,346 of NC_134875.1, read as the reverse complement.
CCTCTAGTAGGTATAAGAGGTGCCTGTATCTGAGGGAGTTGCTGTTGGTTCCCTCTGTGCTTGTTGTATCTGTTTCTCAGGGGGGGGCCTTCTGGGTCTAGCCTTAGCTCTTGGTCTAATTGGAACAGGCAGATTCTGTGTCTTAGGGAGCTGCTCTTGGGTTGACCCAAGCTAGTTGATTCTGTGACTCCTGGTTCCATACTTGGTCTTATCAGGGCTCTTGGTCCAGTCAGAGCCAATAGATTCTATCTTTCAGGAGGCCTATCTTGGTCCAATGAGTGGTGGCAGATACTACTTCTCAGAAAGCCACTCTTGGACTAATGAGGTCTGGCAGATTCCCTGTCTCCTGAGGTTACTCTTGGTCCAATGACAGCTCTTTGACTAATGAGAGCTCTCTCCCTAAGCCTAATGAGAGCTCGGGGTTGGTTTCAAAGCTTCAGGAAGTGGCTAGGATCTTGGGCAGATGGGTATGAGGGCAGAGTTATAGATTGCAGGGTCTGCTGAAGGGTCTTGGTGAATTGGGAGCTTTCCCACAGGAGCCCTGCCTGCTGGCTGTTAAACGCCCTTCACTAATCCTATGTAACACAAAATTGTGAGAGGGGCACTAGCACATTTGAAGTTTGTTGTCTTTATTTTACTTATGCCAGACAGATAGGGTTGGAGACTCTGCTGCTCAGTTGGATGAATTAAATGTAATGAGTTTTGTGGTGGTAATCTAATTGTACTGAAATGTGATTTTGATTTTATGTTAATAAATAAAGTTGCCCAGGGGTCAGAGCTATTAGAGCCATAGCAAGAGTGTGGCGGTGGTGGCACACGCCTTTAATCCCATAGATTTCTGTATGTTCAGGGATACAGCCAGCATTGGAGACATATGCCTTTAAGACCTAGGGGGCTGTACATTCAGACAGTGATGAGGCAGTCACGTGTTTGGGTATACAACCAATGAGAAGGCAGAACAAAATACTATAAATATACAAACAGACAGGATATAGCTCTCTTTTGGGAAGATGGGACACCGCAGGCAGAAGGGTGAGATTTTAGCTCTAAGCTCTGATCTCTCGGCTTTCTCTTTTACATTGTTTCTGTGTTTCTTATTTAATAAGACTGTTGGATATATCTACAGGGTTTTGGGGCAGCAGAGTAGATGGGACCAGGCAGCAGTACTGAATTGCCAAAGGCAAAGTGGTTGTACATATTGTATTGGGCAGTATAGCCAAAGCAATGTTCTTAACTGCCTGAACCATAATTGTCAGCAAAGGAAAGGTATAGAATCAGAGGCTCAGGACTCTGAGGAGCATAATAATCCTTTGTTGAATGTGCAGCCCTGATTGAGGTTCAAACTCCAGGATTAAATGTTTAACAAGAAGATTGCATTCTAGGCACAATCTGGTAGCGTTAAAGTCTCTGAATAGGGCATAAGACTGACTATTGGTAAAATGCAGCACACTTGCATTGGAGACCTCAAACTAGTGGACATGCCACTACCATGGTATGACCACCAAATACAAAAACAGGTGTGCAGTATAACCAGCCTGAGCCTATGAGATATAAGGTGCATGCTATGGATTGCAAATCTGGAGAACAGGAACTTACTACGTCCTTTGGAGCCCAGGAAGTCCTGGATGAATACCAGGGCAATCAGCTATTTGTTTTGCTTTGATTTAATTGTAACTGTATTCCAATGCCCTCCATGGGGAAAAGAATGTATTCAACTTGCTTATATTCTTTTTAATTTTACAAAAACCCATGTTTATGAGACATCGAATATTTTATAAAGATTTTGAACAAAGATTTTGGATGTTTTCTAGAGCCTTTTGATACTGTAATTCACTTTATTTTTTGCATCTTTGTGTTTGGGTATCATGGTAACTGTAGCCTCATAAAAAGAGTTTGATAATATTCCTTCTGTATCTATTGTGTGGGACAATTTGAAAAGTGTTGGATTAGCTCTTCTTTGAAATTCTGGTAGATTTGTGCCCTGAAGCCATCTGTTCTTGGATTTTTCTGGTTGGGACACTTTTAGTGACTGTGTCTGTTTCCTAAAGGGTTATTGGCCTATTTAAATAGTTTATGTGGTCTTGATTTAAATTTGGTATGTGGTACCTATCCAGAAAACTTTCCTTTTCTCTTAGAGTTTTCAATTTTGTGTAGTTCAGTTTTTTTAGTAAGACCTGATGATTCTCTGGATTTCCTCATTGTCTGTTGTTATGTCTCCATTTTCATTTCTAATTCTGTAGATTTGGATGCTCTCTCCCTCTCTCTGCTTTTTGGTTACTGTGGATAAGGGCTTGTCTATTCTGTTGATTTCCTCAATGAACCAACTCTTTATTGATTATTTGTATTGTTCTCTTTGTTTCTATTTCATTGTTTTCAGCACTCCATTTGATTATTTCCTGTTATCAATTTCTCCTGGGTGAGTTTGATTCTTTTGGTTCTAGAGCTTTCAGGTGTGCTATTACGTCACTAGTGTGAACTTTCTTCATCTTCTCCATGTGGGCATTTACTGGTATGAATTTTCCTCTTAGCACTGCTTTCTTAATGTCCCATAAATTTGGGTATGTTGTACTTTCATTTTCATTGATCTCTAGGAAATCTTTAATTTCTTTCTTTATTTCTTTCTTTACCCATTGGTGCTTCATTTGGGCATTGTTCAATTTCTTTGAGACTGTAGGATTTCTGTAAATTTTGTTGTTGTTGAAATCTAACTTTAAGCCATTGGCATATACCCAAGGAATGCCCAATCATACCACAAAGACACATGCTCAACTATGTTAATAGCAGCATTACTTGTAATAGCCAGAACTTGGAAACAACCTAGATGCCCCTCAACTTAAGAATGGATAAAGAGAATGTGATATATATATATATATATATATATATATATATATATATATATACACACACACACACACACACACACACACACACACACAGTGGTGTACTACTGATCAGAAAAATACAATGACATCATGAGGTTTGAAGGCAAATGGATGAAACTAGAAAATATCATCCTGAGTGAGGTATACCCAGAAGGACTCAGAAGGACAAACATGGTATGTACTCAGTCATAAGTGGATACTAGATATGAAGCAAAGGATAACCAGACTACAATCCAGAGCTCCAGAGAGGCTAGCTAGTAAGGAAGAACTTAGCAAGGGTGCATTGATTGCTCAACAATGGAGAAATGGATGAGATCTACATGAGCAAACTGGGGGCAAAGGGTGGGAGGTAATGGAGGGCAAGGGACATGGAATGAGAAATTAGAGGAGTAGAAGGTTCAAGCTTAAAATGGAACAGGGTGGTATAGCTGGGAAAGATATACCATGAAAAATTAAGACACCATGGGAATACGGAGAAAAAGAATATTAAGGAGATTCCCAGGAAACCACAAGGATGACTCTACCATAGGCAACTGGCAATAGTTGAAAGGGTCACTGGTCATTAATATCCATTAATATCAATGGACTTCATTCACCTTTAAAACGACTCAGGATAACAGAATGGATATGAAAACAGGACCCACATTTATGTTGCATAAAAGAAACAAACCTCACTTTCAAAGATAGATACTACCTCAGTATAAAAGGCTCAGAAAAGCCCCGACTTCCCTTCTGGACCAGAGGTGAGTATCTGGGCCCAATCCAGACCCCATCCCTGGGAACCAGCCACTCCAGGAAGACCTGCCCAACTTGGCCCCAGGTTCTGGCCACCGGGGAGCTCCCCTTCTAGCCACACCGGGAGGAATCCCCTTTTCCAAGCCCCCCCCCCCGGAAGCCCCTTCAATCTCCACGCCCTGCCCCCACGCCCATCTGCCCGAGACCCCAGCCACTTCCTAAGACTTAGAGAGTGGCCCGCAGCTCCCATCCTGCCCCTGACTTCCCTTCTGGACCAGAGGTGAGTATCCAGGCCCAACCGGGACCCCATCCCTGGGCACCAGCCACTCTAGGAAGACCTGCCCAACTTGGCCCCAGGTTCTGGCCACTGAGCAGGTCCCCTTCTAGCCCCACTGGGAGGGATCTCCTTTTCCAAGACCCCCCCAGCAGCCCCTGCAATCTCCGTGCCCTGCCCCCTCCCCCATCTGCCTGAGACCCCAGGCACTTCCTGAGACTTAGAGACTGGCCCCCAGCTCCCATCCTGCTCCATACTTCCCTTCTGGACCAGAGACTTCCGGTCCAGATAAGAGCTTCCATCCTGCCCCAGAGTTCGCATTTGGACAAGAGAACTCACATCTGGACAAGAGAGAGAGACTTCCTGAATCTGTCAGCTCTTTCTGAACCAAGTACACTGATAAAACCAAGAACGAACCACAAGGAGATGGGCAGACGTCAAGGCAGAAGTACAATACAAGTAAATGAAGAGCAATACAGCATCACCAGAACCTAGCCCGCCTCCAACATCTAGACCTGAACATCAAAAATTGGAAGGAGCAGAAGAAAGTAACCTTATGAGTAACATCATGAAGAAGGTAAAGGCTTGTGTAGCCCAGAAAATTGGAAGAACGCTGTAAACAACTAGAAGAGGGGAAACAAATTAGAAGAAAACAATAAAGTCCTGCAAGAAAACAATGAAGTCCTTGAAGAAAACAATAAAGTCCTGGAAAACAAAAAAGTACTGGAAGAAAACAATAAAATACTGGAAGAAAACAATAAATTACTGAAAGAAAATCGTGAAAAAGCAATGAAACAAATAAAGGAAACAGTCCAAGACCTGAAAAGGGAAATTGAAAAAATAAAGAAGACACAAACACAGGGAATGCTGGAAATAGAAAACCTGAGTAAAAGATCGGGAACTTCAGATGCAAGTATAACCAACAAAATGCAAGAGATGCAAGAGAGGATCTCTGGCATTGAAGATACAGTAGAAGAATTAGTTGCATCGGTCGAAGGAAACACTAAAGACAACAAAGTCATGAACCAAAATGTCCAAGAAATTTGGGACACCATGAAAAGACCAAACCTATGAATTATAGGGATAGAAGTAGGTGAAGAATACCAACTCAAAGGCACAGAAAATATATTCAACAAATTTATAGAAGAAAACTTTCCCAACTTAAAGAAGGAAATGCCTATGAAGATACAAGAAGCCTATAGAACACGAAACAGACTAGACCCCCAAAAAAAGTCCCCTCGACACATAATAATTAAACAACTAAATGTACAGAATAAAGAAAGAATATTAAGAGCAGCAAAGGAAAAATGCCAAGTGACCTATAAAGGTAAACCCATCAGAATAACAAGCGATTTCTCAATGGAGACTTTGAAAGCCAGAAGGACCTGGACAGATGTAATGAAGACACTAAGAGACCATGGATGTCAGCCCAGACTAATATACCCAGCAAAACTTTCAATCATCATAGACGGAAGGAACAAGACATTCGAAGACAAAGCCAGATTTAAACAATACCTATCCACAAACCCAGCCCTACAGAAAGCACTAGAAGGAAAATTCCAACTGAAAGAAGTCAGATACACACTCGAAAACACAGGCAATAGATAAAGCCACAACAGTAAACCACAAAGAAGAGAAGGACACACACACTACCACCAAAAATAACAGGTATAAACAATCACTGGTCGTTAATATCCCTTAATATCAACGGACTTAATTCACCTATAAAAAGACATAGGCTGACACAATGGATATGAAAACAGGACCTTTCTTTCTGCTGCATTCAAGAAACACATCTCAAATTCAAAGACAGACACCACCTAGAAATAAAAGGCTGGGAAAAGACTTTCCAATGAAATGGTCTTAAGAAACAAGCAGGTGTAGCCATCCTGATATCCAACAAAATAGACTTCAAACTAAAATCAATCAAAAGAGATCAAGAAGGGCATTACATCCTCATCACAGGAATGATCCACCAAGATGAAGTTTCAATTCTGATCACTTATGCCCCAAACACAAGGGCACCCACATATGTAAAAGAAATATTACTAAAGCTTAAACCTCATATAAAACCCCACACATTAATAGTGGAAGATCTCAAAAACCCACTTTCACCACTGGACAGATCTCCCAAAATGAAAGTTAACAGAGAAATGAAGGACTTAACTGATGTCATGATCAAATTGGACCTAATAGATATCTACAGAACATTGCATCCTAACAAGAAAGAATATAACTTCTTCTCAGCACCCCATGGAACTTTCTCTAAAATCAACCACATACTTGGCCACAAAGCAAATTTCAAAACAATTGGAATAACATCCTGTGTTCTATCAGACCACCATGGTTTAAAGTTAGATTTCAAAAACAACAAAAACTACAGAAAACCTACAATCTCATGGAAACTGAATAATGCTCAACTGAATCACCAATGGGTTAAGGAAGAAAGAAAGAAAGAAATTAAAGACTTCCTAGAGATCAATGAAAATGAAGACACCACATACCCAAACATATGGGACACTATGAAAGCAGTGTTAAGAGAGAAATTCATAGCACTAAATGCCCACATAAAGTAGTTGGAGAGATCCCACACTAGGGAATTAACAGCACACCTGAAAGCTCTAGAACAAGAAGAAGCAAAGTCTCCCAGGAATAATAGACGCCAGGAAATTATCAAAGTGAGGTGAAATTAATAAATTAGAAACTAAGAGAATAATACAAAAAATTAATGAAACTAAGAGTAGGTTCTTTGAGAAAATCAACAAGATAGACAAGCCCTTAACCAAACTAATGAAAAGACAGAGAGAGAGCATCCAAATCAACAAAATCAGAAATGAAAAAGGGGACATAACAACAGACATTGAGGAAACCCAGAGAATTATAAGGTCATATTTCAATAACCTCTACTCCACAAAACTGGAAAACCTAAAAGAAATGGACATATTTCTGGATAGGTACCACATACCTAAGTTAAATCAAGACCAGATAAACTATTTAAATAGTCCAATAACCCCGAAGGAAAGAGAAACAGTCATTAAAAGACTCCCAAACAAAAAAAGCCCAGGACCATACAGTTTCAGCGCAGAATTCTACCAGATCTTCAAAGAAGAGTTAATACCAATACTCTCTAAATTGTTCCACATAATGGAAACAGAAGGCACATTACCAAACTCCTTCTATGAGGCTACAATTACCCTGATTCCTAAACCAAACAAGGATGCAACAAAGAAAAAGAACTACAAAGCGATCTCCCTCGTGAACATTGATGCAAAAATACTCAACAAAATACTGGCAAACAGACTCCAAGAACACATCAGAACAATTATTCACCATGATCAAGTAGGCTTCATCCCAGAGAGCAAGGGTAGTTCAACATACGAAAGTCCACCAATGTAATACACCATATAAACAAACTCAAAGAAAAAAACCACATGATCATCTCACTAGATGCAGAAAAGACATTTGACAAAATCCAACACCCCTTCATGATAAAAGTCCTGAAGTGATCAGGAATACAGGGAACATACCTAAACATAATAAAGGCAATTTACAGCAAGTCAACAGCCAACATCAAATTAAATGGAGAGAAACTCAAATGACAAGAACTTTAAGTCGCAGAAAAAAGAAATTGAAGAAGATGTCTGAAAATGGAGACATCTCCCATGCTCATGAATAGGCTGGACCAACATAGTAAAATGGCAATTTTACCAAAGAAAATCTACAGATTCAATGCAATCCCCATCAAAATACCAACACAATTCTTCACAGACCTGGTAAGAATAATACTCAACTTCATATGGAAAAACAAAAAACCAAGGAGAGCCAAAAGAATCCTGTACAATAAAACAACCTCTGGAGGCATCACATTCCCTGACTTCAAGCTCTACTATAGAGCTACAGTAATAAACACAGCTTGGTATTGGCATAAAAACTGACATGTGGACCAATGGAATCGAACTGAAGACCCTGACATTAACCCATATACCTATGGACATATAATCTTTGACAAAGAAGCCAAAAGTGTACAATGGAAAAAAGAAAGCATCTTCAACAAATGGTGCTGGCATAACTGGATATCAACGTGTAGAAGGCTGCAAATAGATCCATATCGGTCACCATGCACAATACTTAAGTCCAAGTGGATTAAGGACTTCAACATAAATCCAGCTACTCTAAAACTGCTAGAAGAAAAAGTAGGAAGGAGTCTTGAATGCATTGGCATAGGAGATCACTTCTTAAATATAACATCAGTAGCACAGACACTGAGAGAAACAATCAATCAATGGGACCTCTTGAAACTGAGAGGCTTTTGTAGAGCAAAGGATATGGTCAACAAGGCAAAGCGACTGCCTACAGAATGGGAAAAGATCTTTACCAAGTCCATATGTGACAGAGGACTGATATGCAGAATATATAAGGAACTCAAGAAATTAGACATCAAAATGACCAACAGTCCAATTAAGAAATGGGCTTTAGAACTAAACAGAGAATTCTCAACAGAGGAAACTCAAATGGCTGAAAGACATTTAAGGAATGGCTCAACATCCCTAATCATCAGGGAAATGCAAATCAAAACAACTCTGAGATACCACCTTATGCCTGTCAGAATGGCTAAGATCAAAAGCACTGAACATACCTTATGCTGGAGAGGATGTGGAAATAGGAGAACACTCCTCCACTGCTGGTGGGAATGCAAGCTTGTACAACCACTTTGGAAATCAATATGGTGCTTTCTTAGAAAATTGAGAATCAATCTCCCCCAAGATCCAGCTATACCACTCCTGGGCATATACCAAAGAAATGCTCAATCATACCACAAGAGCACTTGCTCAGCTATGTTCATATCAGCATTGTTTGTAATAGCCAAAACCTGGAAAAAACCTAGATGCCCTTCAACTGAAGAATGGATAAATAAATTGTGGCACATATACACAATGGAATACTACTCAGCAGAGAAAAACAATGACATGACACGGTTTGCAGGCAAATGGATGGATCTAGAAAAAATCATCCTGAGTGAGGCAACCCAGACTCAGAAAGACAAATATGGTATGTATTCACTCAAAGGAAGCTGCTAGATGTGGAACAAGGATGACTGGACTGTTATTCACATCACTAGTGAGGCTACCTGGAAAACGGGACCCCAAGAAAGACACAGAGAAATGGATGAGCTCTATATGAACAGCCTGGACATGAGTGGGAGCCGTGAAGGGCGAGGGTTGAGGGAAAGAGAGCGGGAGATCCTAGCTGGATCAAGAAAAGAGAGGGAGAAAAAGGAGTGTGAGACCATGGTAAATGATGACCACATGAGAAAAGGAAGAAACAAAGAACTGGTGAGGCTCACAGAAACACAAAAAAGATACCCCCACAAAAGACTGCTGGCAATGATGGAGAGACAGCCGGGACTGACCTACTCTGGTGATGGGATGGCCAAACACCCTAGTAGTTATGCCATAATCCCCATCCAAGGACGGAGGAATCTGGATGCAGACATCCATGGCTAGGCCCTGGGTGGAGCTCTGGGAGTCTAATTAGTGAGAAAGAGGAGGGTTTATATGAGCGAGAATTATTGAGACCAAGGTTGGATAAAGCACAGGGACAAATAACCAAATGAATGGAAACACATGAACTATGAACCAAACGCTGAGGGTCCCCAACTGGATCAGGCCCTCTGAATAGGTGCGACAGTAAATGGGCTTGATGTGTTTGGGAGGCATCTAGGCATGAGTTAGCTGTTTGAAACCTGGGACTTATGCAGGGACGCTTGGCACAATCTGGGAGGAGGGGCCTGGACCTGCCTGGACTGAGTCTATCAGGTTGATCCCAGTCCTTGAGGGAGACCTTGATCTGGAGGAGGTGGGAATGGGGGGTGTGCTGGGGGGGAAGGGGAGGGGGTCAGTAAGGGAGAGAACAAGGGAATCTGTGTCTATTATGTAGAACTGAATAGTATTGTAAAATTTTTTTAAAAAGGCTCAGAAAAGACTTTCCAATCAAATGGTCTTAACAAGCAAACTGGTGTAGCCATCATAATATCTAACAAAATAGAATTCATACTAAAATCAATCAAAAGAGATGAAGAAGGACCTTACATACCCCTCAAAGGAAAGATCCACCAAAATGAAGTTTCAATTCTGAACATTTATGCCCCAAAGACAAGGAAACCCACATATATAAAAGAAACTTTAGGAAAGCTTAAATACACATAGAACCCCACACATTAATAGTGGGAGACTTCAACACCCCACACTCATCAATGGACAGATCTGCAAAATTGAAAGTTAACAGAGAAACAAGGGGCTTAACTGATGTTATGACTCAAATGGACTTAATAGATATCTACAGAACATTCCATCCTAACAAAAAAGAATATACCTTCTTCTCAGGACCCCCATGGAACTTTCTCTAAAATCTAACACATACTCAGTAAAAAAGCAAATCTCAACAGATACAAAAAAATGGATTAACCTCCTGTGTTCTATCAGACCACCATGGTTTAAAGTTAGATTTCAACAAAAAAAATTACAGAAAACATACAATCTCATGGAAACTTAATAATGCTCAAATAAATCATCAATGGGTCAAGGAAGAAACAAAGAAAGAAACTAAAGATTTCCTAGAGATCAATGAAAATAAATACACCATATACCCAAAACTATGGAATGCTATGAGTGCAGTGCTAAGAGGAAAATTCATAGCACTAAATGCCCACATAAAGAAGTTGGAGAAATCTCACACTATCAACTTAACAGCACAACTGAAAGCTCTAGAACAAGAGAAGCAAAGTCACCCAGGAAGAATAGGTGCCAGGAAATAATCAAATTGAGGGCTGAATTCAAAAAAATAGAAACAAAGAGAACAAACAATACAAAGAATCAATGAAGCAAAGAGTTGGTTCTTTGAGAAAATCAACAAGATACACTAACCCTTATGCAAACTAACCAAAAGATAGAGAGAGAGCATCCAAATTATCAAAATGCAAAATAAAAAGGGAGACATAATATATGACACTGAGGAAATCCAAAGAACCATCAGCTCATACCTCAAAAACCTGTACTCCACAAAACTAGAAAACTGAAAAGAAGTGGATAATTTTCTGGATAGGCACCACATACCAAAGTTAAATCAAGACCAGATAAACTATTTAAATAGACCAATAGCTCTTAAGGAAATAGAAACAGTCATTAAAAGTCTCCCAAACATTAAAAAGCCCAGGACCAGATGGTTTCAGCGCAGAATTCTATCAGATCTTTAAAGAGATACTACCAATTCTCCTTAAATTGATCCACACAAGAGAAACGGAAGGAAAGTTACCACACACCTTCTATGAGGCTAAAATTACCCTGATTCCAAAACAAACAAAGATACAACAAATAAAGAGGACTACACACCAATCTTGCTCATGAACATTGATGCAAAAATACTCAATAAAATACTGGCAAACAGACTCCAAGTACACATCAAAAGAATTATCCACTATGATTAAGTAGGATTCATCCCAGAGATGCAAGGGTGATTCAACATATGAAACTCTGTCAAGATAATACACCATATAAAAAATCTGAAAGAAAAAAAAACACATAATCATCTCACTAGATGCTGAAAAGGCCTTTCACAAAATCCAACACCCCTTCATGATAAAGGTCTTGGAGATATAAGCCACATAAACAATTGCCTCTCCAAGTTGCTTTTGGGAAACAAAATCTCCCAAGATCTTAGTAGCTATGGACTTCCCATATATAATCTGTTTCTGTTTCTAAGAGGTTTATGGAACCAAGGTGGCACCATAATCTCCAGTGAAGACATTTTGCTTTTATAATTGAATGTCTTTCTTCCCTTCATCTATGGCAGTATTTTTTCTTTTGTTTTCATCAGTTTTTTTTTGGTAAAGCCACCAGGAATTATAACGACTAATTCATGCATAAATTCAAAAGTAAATTACTTTTTAAAAAGACTATTAACACATCAGAAGGCTGTTTAAAATGTTGGTCCATTATGACTGTATATTCAGTGGTCATAGTCCACCATTCAGCCTTAGTAGCCATGGAAACATAAGAATTTTTAAAGTGAGTTACTTCGTTGATAACTAGCAGTCACTTACCCTCGTAGAAGAGAAAAAGAGGCAAGTATTTTACATTTCCAGGTGGTTTTATTAATCACATTCAATTTCACAGGTGGTTTTATTTATCACATTCAATTTCACAGGGCACAGAATGCCAGAGAGGGTCATTGACATTTGATTAAGTATGTGTAAGTCTTGCTGAATATCATAAATGCCTGGAAGCCCTGTGTGTGAATACAGGAAGCCAGCATTTACACTGCTCTCTGTGTAGCTTCCTGAAGTTGAGTGTATGAATTAGCTTTCCTGTGTTGTTTCCTTAACTACAAAATGGGGATAATGATTGGGTGGGTAACATTGCAGGGCCAGTAATAACAGATGTACCAATTCTCCTGAAGTGTTAAAATGAGACTCCAACTAAGCCAAGATCAGGAGGGGAATGGAAAGGATTGTGGCATCCAGGGGTTGGGGAGAATACTGCTCTGAGCTGAAATGTCTGCCTAACAGAACTTCATTTTCTGAAGGTGTTTCTGTTCTTCCTCTGACTCCATTAATGGGCCTTTCCTATTACTGAGAAGACCATCTGTGGTCTTGCTTCCATCCAAATGGATCTACTTATCCAGAATACACAATGGTAAAAACATTACATTATATCGAGGCATTCACATACAGTCTTTATGAAACACAGGAATCCACTCCATGGCTTTCAAACATAGGCAGAAACAGATCCTGACAAGCTAGCTCAGTGTTTTGGAACAACAGCATTCTTCATCCTGTTGCCACTATTTCTGTAAAACTCCACATTCCTGTAGTCCACTGCCTCAAATGTGCCTTGGCAAGGAAGAGGATGTGGGCAGAGTGTTACCCAAGCTACTATCAATTGAAGACCCATCTTGCAGATGGAACTTTCTTAGTAAAACAGCTACTGCCTCCACTAAGTTAGAAAGTACATCTCATAGAGACTATGAATCCAAGCAGAGCAGCTAGGGAAGGTTTCCTGGCAAGAGATCCCATTTGAAATTCCCTGAAACCTCCTTCACGGACAGTGGTAATGACATTATCCACATGCCTAGTGAGTTAATGACTTTGTCTCCTTCCTTTCTGATAAATCATCATCTCTAAGTTAAATTTTTTTCCATGAGTAACACTACATCTGAGGATTTGAATTGATGAGTGATTTAAATAAGTTTGTGCAGAGAGTTAATGTGGAGTCTTAGTTTTTTTATTAAGAAATTTTTTCATTCATTTCACACACCAAAGATCCCCCTCTTTCCTTCTTCTGCCACCCCCGCAGCCTCCCCTTCCAACCTATCCCCCACTCCCTCCCACAAGAAGGTAAGGCCTCCCATGTGGAGGTACTTTCAGTAGAGGCAAGAACAAGCTTTTCCCCCTGCCTTAAGACTGCACCATCATAGGTAGTGGACTACTGTTCAAGCAACAGAGATGGATTCTGATCCTACTGCCAGGGGGCCTCCCAGGCAGATCAAGCTACACAACTGTCTCACTATGCAAAGGGTGTCCATTCCATGTAGGCTCCACAGCCATTGATCCAACTTTCATGAGTTCCCTCTAGTGTGGTTTTGGTCGTCCCTGAATGTTTCCCCATCATGATCCTGATGCACTTGCTCATTGAATCCCTCTTCTCTCTCTCTTTGACTGGACTCCTGGAGCTCTGTCTAGTGATTGGCTGTGTATCTCTGCGTCTGCTTCCATCAATCATTGGAGAAAAGTTCTGTGATAATAGTTAAGGTATTCACCGGTCTGATCTCTGGGGCAAGCCAGGTCAGTTCAGGCACCCTCTCCACTACTGCTAGTAGCAGAGACTGGGGTCATCCATGGGAATTCCTAGCAACTTCCCTAGCACCAGGCTTTTTCTATCCCCATGATCTCTCTCTCTCTCTCTCTCTCTCTCTCTCTCTCTCTCTCTCTCTCTCTCTCTCTCTCTCTCTCTCTCTCTCTTTCTCTCTTGTATTTATTTCATTGCATTTCCCCTCTATCACTTTTCCAGTACAATCATCCCATTCCCTTATACTCTCATCCCCTATCCCCTACCCTCCATGGCCCACCCTTCATTCCCAGTTTACTGATGAAGATCTCATCTATTTCCCCTTCCCAGGGCAGTCCATGCTTCCCTCTTTGAATCTGCCCTTTTAGTGAGCTATTGTGGAGTTGTGGGTTGTTGCCTCATTACACTTTGCTTTATATATAGTATCCACTTATGACGGAGTACATACCATGTTTGTCCTTCTGAGTCCTTCTGGGTTACCTCACTCAGGACGATATTTTCTAGTTCCATCCATTTGCCTGCAAACCTCAGGATGTCATTGGTTTTTTTCTGCTGAGTAGTACACCACTCTTTATCCATTCTTAAGTTGAGGGGCATCTAGGTTGTTTCCAGGTTCTGGCTATTACGAATAATGCGGATATGAACATAGTAGAACATGTGTCCTTGTGGTATGATTGAGTATTCCTTGGTTATTTGCACAAGAGGAAGATTGGTCCCCAATTTTCTGAGAAACCACCATACTGATTTTCAAAGTAGCTGTACCAGTTTGCACTCCCACCAACAGTGGACGAGTTTTCCCCTTGTTCCACATCCTCTCTAACATAACCTGTCTTCAGGATTTTTGGTCTTAGCCACTCTGATGGGTGTAAGATGGTATCTCAGTGTCGTTTTGATTTACATCTCCCTGATAATTAAGGATGCTGAGCAATTCCTTAAAGGTCTTTTGGCCATTTGAAATTCTTCCTTTGAGAATTTACTCTTTAGCTCTAGACAATTTTCAATTGGATCTTTTGTTATTTTGTTGTCTAGCTTCTTGAGTTCTCGATATATTTTGGAGATCTGCCCTATGTCAGATGTGGGTTGTTGAAAATATTTTCCCATTCTGTAGGCTGTTGTTTTGTCTTATTTACTAGATCCTAAGCCTTACAGAAGCTTCTCAGTTTCAGGAAGTCCCACTTATTAATTGTTGTTCTCAGTGTCTGTGCTGCTGGTGTTATATTTAGGAAGTGGTCTCCTGTGCCAATGCATTCAAGATTATTTTCTACTTTCTCTTCTATCAGGTTCAGTGTAACTGGTTTTATATTGAGGCCTTCGATCCACTTGGACTTAAGTTTTATGCATTGTGATAGATATGAATCTATTTGCAATTTTCATGTTGACATCCAGTTATGTCAGCACCATTTGTTGAAGATGCTTTCCTTTTTTCCATTGTACAGTTTTGGCTTCTTTGTCAAAAATCAGGTGCTCATAGTAGTGTAGGTTAATGTCAGTGTCTTCAGTTCAACTTCATTCATCCACATGTTGGTTTTCATGCCAACACCAATCTCTTTTTATTACTATAGCTCTATAGTAGCTCCTAAAGTCAGGGATGGTGATACCTCCAGAGATAGTTTTATTGTACAGGATTTTTTTTTGCAGTGATGTGTGTGTTTGAGAACTTTTTTAAATAAATATTTTTATTTTATAATTAACATAATTTTACATATCAACCACGGATTAACCTGTCCTCCCTCCTCCAACTCCCCTTCATTCCAACCCAACCACAAACCAATTTCCACATCCTCCAAGGCAAGGTCTCCCATGGGGATTCAGCCCAGCCTGGTAGATCCAGTTGAGGCAGGTCCAGTCCCCTGCACCAAGGCTGAGCAAAGGGTCTCAGAATAGGCCCTAGTTTCCAAAAAGCCAACTCATGCACCAAGGACAGGTCTCAGTTCCACTGCCTGGGGGCCTCCTAAACAGCTCAAGCTCATCAATTGTCTCACTTATCCAGAGGGCCTGCTCCAGTTCCATGGGAGCTCCTCAGCTATTGGTTCACAGTTCATGTGTTTCTGTTAGTTTGTCTATTTGTCCCTGTGCTTTTTCCAATCATGGTCTCAATATCTCTTGCTCATATAATCCCTCCTCTTCCTCACTGGTTGGTCTCCCGGAGCTCCATCTGGGTTTTGGCCATGGATCTCTGCATCTGCTTCCATCAGTCACTGGATGAGAGTTCTATCATGACAGTTAGGGTATTCGGCCATCTGATCACAAGTGGAGGTCATCTAACTCTCTTTACTATTGCCAGTAGTTTATAGTGGAGGTATATTTGTGGATTTCTAGGGACCTCCCTAGCACTCTGTTTCTTCCTATTCCCATGGGGGTCTTCATTTATCATGTTATCTCTTTGCTTGTTCTCCCACTCTGTTCCTGATCCAGCCAGGACCTCCCATTCCCCTAAGCACAATTTCCCACGACCCTTGCCCTCCATTACGCCCACCCCCACCCCCAGTTTGCTCAGTAGATCTCATCCATTATTCTGTCACTTGGCAATACCTGTGTCTTTCTTAAAGTCCTCTTTACTAGGTAGCCTCTGTAGAGTTGTGAGTTGCAGTCTGGTTATCCTTTGCTTTACATCTAGTATCCACTTATGAGGGAGTATATACCATGTTTTTCTTTCTGAGTCTGGGTTACTTCACTCAGATTTTTTTCTAGTTCCATCCATTTTCCTGCAAACCTCATGATGTCATTGTTTTTTCTCTTCTGACTAGTATTCCATTGTGTATATATACAACATTTTCTTTATCCATTCTTCAGTTGAGGGGCATCTAGATTGTTTCCAGGTTCTGCGTATTAAAAATAATGCTGCTATGAACATAGGTAAGCATGTGTAGTTGTGGTATGATGGAGCATTCCTTGAATATATGCCCAAGAGTGGTATAGCGGGGTCTTGAGGGAGGTTGATTCCCAATTTTCAAAGAAAGCACCATATTGATTTGCAAAGTGGCTATACAAGTTTTCATTCCAACAGTGCAGGAGTGTTCCCCTTGATCCACATCCTCTCCAAAATAAGCTGTCTTCAGCGATTTGATCTTAGCCATTCTGACAGGTGTAAGATGGTATCTCAGAATTGTTTTGATTTGCATTACCCTGATGACTAAGGATATTGAGCAATTCCTTAAATATTTTTCAGCCATTCGAGAATCTTCTGATGAGAATTCTCTGTTTAGCTGTATAGCCCACTTTTTAATTGGGACTCTTGGGTATTTGGATGTCTAGTGTCTTGAGTTCTTTATACATTCTGGATATCAGCCTTCTGTCAGATGTGGGGTTAGTGAACAGCTTTTCCCATTCTGTAGGCTGTCATTTTGTCTTGTTGACTGTGTCCTTTGCCCTACAATAGCTTCTAAGTTTCAAGAGCTCCCATGTATTAATTGTTGTTCTCAGTGTCTGCGCTACTGTTGTTATATTTAGGAAGTGATCTCTGGTGTCAATGGGTTCAAGACTACTTCCTACATTTTCTTCAATCAGATTCAGAGTAACCAGATTTATGTTGAGGTCTTTGATCCACATGGACTTAAGTTTTGTGCATAGTGACAGATATGGATCTATTTGCAGTCTACTATATGTTGACATCCAGTTATGCCAGCACCATTTGTTGAAGATGTTTCCTTTGTTCTATTATAGAGTTTTGGCTTCTTTGTCGAAATTCATTTGTTCATATGAGTGCAGATTAATGTCAGGGTCTTCAGTTCTGTTTCATTGGTCCACATGTCAGTTTTTATGACAGTACCAAACTGTTTGTATTACTGTAGCTCTATAGTAGAGCTTGTAGTCAGGGATGTTGATGCCTCCAGACGTTGTTTTATTGTATAGGATTCTTTTGGCTATCCTGGGTTTTTTGTTTTTCCATATGAAGTTGTGTATTGTTCTTTCCTGGTCTGTGAAGAATTGTGTTGGGAAATTGATGGGGATTGCATTGAATCTGTACATTGCTTTTGGTAAGATTGCCAATTGTACTGTGTTAATCTGCCTATTCATGATCATGGGAGATCTTTCCATTTTCTGATATCTTCTTCAATTTCTTTCTTCAGGGACTTAAAGTTCTTGTCACACAGGTCATTCACTTGTTTAGTTAGAGTTACCCCAAGGTATTTTATATTATTTGTGGCTATTGTAAAGGGTGATATTTCTCTGACTTCTGTCTCAGCCCATTTATCAATTGTATACAGGAGAGCTACTGATTTTCTTTGAGTTAATCTTGCATCCTGCCACATTACTGAAGATGTTCATCAGCACTATGAGTTCCTTGGTTGAATTTTCATGGTCACTTATGTATACTATCATATCATCTGCAAATAGTGAAAGTTTGACTTCTTCCTTTCCAATTTGTATCCCCTTGATCTCCTTTTCTGTCTTATTGCTCTAGCTAGAATTTCTAGTACTGTATTGAATAAATATGGGGAGAGTGGACAGCCTTGTCTTGTTCCTGGTATTAGTGGAATTGTTTTGAGTTTCTCTCCATTTACTTTGATGTTGGCTGTTGGCTTGTTGTAAATTGCCTTTATTATGTTTAGGTGTGTTTCCTGTATTCCTGATCTCTCCAAGACCCTTATCATGGAGAAGTGTTGGATTTTGTCAAAGGCCTTTTCAGCATTTCATGAAATGACCATGTCGATTTTTTTCTTTCAGTTTGTTTATATCGTGTATTACTTTGACAGACTTTCCCATGTTGAACTCCTTTGCATTCCTGAGATAAAGCCTACTTGATCATGGTGGATAATGTTTTTGATGTGTTGTTGGAGTCAGTTTGCCAATATTTTATTGATTATTTTTGCTTCAATGTTCATGAGGGAGATTGTTCTGTAATTTTCTTTCTTAGTTGCAACTTTTTGTGGCGTGCGAATCAGAGGAACAGTAGCCTCATAAAAGAAGTTTGGTAACATTCCTTCTGTTTCTATTGTGGGGAACAATTTGAAGAGTATTGGTATTAATGCCTCTTTGAAAATGTGGTAGAATTCTAAATTGAAACCATCTGGTCCTGGGCTTTTTTTGGTTGGGAGCCTTTTAATGATTGTTTGTATTTCTTTAGGGGTTATTGGTCTATTTAAATAATTCATCTGGTCTTGATTTAACTTCAGTATGTGGTACCTATCCAGAAAATTGTCCGTTTCATTTAGATTTTCCAATTTGGTTGAGTACACGTTTTTGAAGTATGACCTAATGATTCTCTGGATTTCCTCATTGTCAGTTGTTACATCTCCCTTTTCATTTCTGATTTTATTAATTTGGATGCTCTCTCTCTGCATTTAGGTTAGTCTGGATAAGGGCTTGTCTATCTTGTTGGTTTTTGTTCTCTTTGTTTCTATTTCATTGATTTCAGCTCTTAATTTGATAATAACCTCGCATCTATTCCTCCTGTGTGACTTTGCTTTTTCTTGTTCTAGAGCTTTCAGGTGTGCTGTTAAGTCACTAATGTGAGATTTCTCCAACTTCTTCATGTGGGCATTTAGAGCTATGAATTTTCCCTTTAGCACTGCTTTCATAGTGTCCCATAAGTCTGGGTATGTAGTACATTCATTTTCATTGAATTCTAGGATGTCTTTAATTTCTTTCTTATTTCTTCTTTAACCCATTGGTGAATTGTTTGAGCATTATTCAGTTTCCATGAGATTGTAGGCTTTCTGTAATTTTTGTTGTTGAAATTTAACTGTAAACCATGGTGGTCTGAGAGAATATAGGAGGTTATTCCAATTTTTTTTGTATCTGTTGAGATTGGCTTTGTGACCAAGTATGTGGTTGATTTTAGAGAAGGTTCCATCAGGTGCTGAGAAGAAGGTATTTTGTGTTAGGGTGGAATTTTCTGTAGATATCAATTAAGCCTATTTGAGTCATAACTTCAGTTAAGCCCCTTATTTCTCTGTTAAGTTTCGATTTTGCAGATCTGTCCAGTGGTGAGTGTGTGGTGGTGAAGTCTCTCACTATTAATGTGTTTGGTTTGATGTGTGATTTAAGCTTTAATAATTTTTTTTCATATGTGAGTGCCCTTGTATTTGTGGTATAAATATTCAGAATTGAAACTTCATCGTGGTAGATTCCTGTGATGAGTATGTAATGCCCTTCTCAATTGCTCTTGATTGATTTTAGTTTGAAGTCTATTTTGTGAGATAATAGGATAGCTATACCAGCTTGTTAATTTAGTCCATTTGGTTGGAAAGACTTCCCATCCTTTTACTCTGAGGTAATGTCTATCTTTGAAATTGAGGTGTGTTTCTTGTATGGAGCAGAAAGATGGGTCTGCTTTCATATCCATTCTACTAGCCTGTGTCTTTTTATAGGTTCATTAAGACCATTGATATTAAGGGATATTAATGACCAGTGATTATTAATTCCTGTTATCTTTTGGTGGTAGTGTGTGTGTATTTCTCTTCTTTAGGATTTACTGCTGTGGGATTATCTATTGCCTGTGTTTCATGGGTGTATCTGATTTCCTTAGGTTGGATTTTTCCTTTTAGTACTTCCAGTAGGGCTGGATTTGTGGATAGGTATTGTTTAAATCTGGTTTTGTTTTGGAATGTCTCACTCAATCTGTTTATGGTTATTTTAAAGTTTTGTTGGTTATGTTAGTCTAGGCTGGCATCCATGGTCTCTTAGTGTCTGCATTGCAACTGTCCAGGTCGTTCTGGCTTTCAAAGTCTCCATTGAGAAGTAGGGTGTTATTCTGATGGGTCTGCCTTCATAGGTCTCTTTGCCTTTTATCTAGCTGCTCTTCTCAGCCCTTTTATCATTTGTGTATAGGAAGGCTACTGATTTTGTTTGAGTTGATCTTGTATCCTGCCACTTTACTGAAGGAGTTTATCAGCTGTAGGAGTACCCTGGTAGAGTTTTGGGGGTCACCTATGTATACTATCACATCATCTGCAAATAATGAATGTTTGACGTCTTCCTTTCGAATTTGTATCCCTTTGATCTCCTTTTGTTGTCTTATTGTTCTAGCTAGAACTTCTAGTACTGTATTGAATAAATATGGGGAGAGTGGACAGCCTTGTCTTGTTCATGAATTTAGTGGTATCGCTTTGAGTTTCTCTCCATTTAATTTGATGTTGGCTGTTGGCTTGCTATAAATTGCCTTTATTATGTTTAGAAATGTTCCTTGTATTCCTGATCTTTCTAAGACCTTTATCATGAAGGGGTGTTGGATTTTGTCAAAGGCTTTTTCAGCATCTAATGAGATGATCATGTGTTTTTTTTCTTTCAGGTTGTTTATATGGTGTATTACACTGACAGATTTTCGTATGTTGAACTATCCTTGCATCCTTGGGATGAATCCTACTTGGTCGTGATGGATAATTGTATTGATGTATTCTTGGATTTGGTTTGCCAATATTTTATTATTTTTGCTTCAATGTTCATGTGGGAGATTGGTCTGTAGTTCTTTCTTTGTTGCATCTTTGTGTGGTTTGGGTATCAGGATAATTGTAGCCTCATAAAAAGGGTTTGGTAGTGTTCCTTCTGTTTCTATTGAGTGGATCACTTTGAAGAGTATTGGTATTAGTTCTTCTTTGAAAGTCTGGTAGAATTCTGCACTGAAACCATCTGGTCCTGGGCTTTTTTTGGTTGGGAGACCTTTGGTGACTGTTTCTATTTCTTTGGGGGTTATTGGTCTATTTAAATGGTTTATCTGGTCGTGATTTAATTTGGTATGTGTTATTTATCCAGAAAATTGTCCATTTCTTCCTGGTTTTGCATTAATGTGGAGTACAAGTTTTTGAAGTATGATCTGATGATTCTCTAGACTTCATTGCTGTCTGTTGTTATGTCTCCCTTTTCATTTCTGATTTTGTTAATGTGGGTGCTCTACCTTTGCCTTTTGGTTAATTTGGCTAGGGGTTTGTCTATCTTATTGATTTTTTCAAAGATCAAACTCTTTGTTTCATTGATATTTTGTATTGTTCTCTTGTTTTCTATTTCATTTTATTAAGCCATCAATTTGATTATTTCCTGGCATCTATTTCACCTGGGTGAGTTTGTTTCTTTTTGTTCTAGAGCTTTCAGTTGTGCTGTTAATTCATTGGTATGGGACTGCTCCATCTTCTTTATGTGTGCTTTTAGAGCTATGAATTTTCCTCTTAGCACTGCTTTCATAGTGTCCCATAAGTTTGGGTATGTTGTACTTTCATTTTCATTGAATTCTAGGAAATCTTTAATTTCTTTCTTTATTTCTTCCTTGACCCATTGATGTTTCAGGTGGGCATTATTCAGTTTCCATGAGTTTGTGGGTTTTCTATAATTTTTGTTGTTGTTGAGGTCTAACTTTAAGGCATGGTGGTGTGATAAGATACAGGAGGTAATTCCAATTTTTTTTGTATCTGTTGAGATTTGTTTTGTGGCCAAGCATGTGGTCAATTTTTGAGAAGGTTCCATGGGGTGCTGAGAAGAAGGTATATTCTTTTGTGTTAGGATGGAATGTTTTGTAGATATCTATTAACCCCATTTGAGTCATAACATCTTTTAGGTCCTTTATTTCTTTCTTAAGTTTCAGTCTGGTAGATCTGTCTTTTGGTGAGAGTCGTGTGTTAAAATCTCCCACTACTAATGTGTGGGGTTTGATGTGCGTTTTACACTTTAGTAGTGTTTCTTTTATGAATGTGGGTGCTTTTGTATTTGGAGCATAAATGTTTAGAATCGAGACTTCCTCTTGGTGGATTTTTCCTGTGATAAATATGCAATGTCCATCCTGATCTCTTCTGATTGATTTTAGTTTGAAGTCTATTTTATTAGATATTAGGATAGCTACACCAGATTGTTTCTTAGGTCCATTTGCTTGGAAAGCCTTTTCCCAGCCCTTTACTTGGAGGTAGTGTCTGTCTTTGAAGTTAAGTTGTGTTTCTTGTATGCAGCAGATGGATGGGTCCTGTTATTTTATCCATTCTGTTAGCCTGTGTCTTTTTATAGGTGAGTTGAGACCATTGATATTGATGGATATTAATGACCAGTGATTGTTAATTCCTGTTATTTTTGTGGTTGTGTTGTGTTGTCTTTCTTTGGTGTATGTTGGTGTGGGATTATCTATTTCTTGATTTTTCATGGATGTGTTTAGCTTCTTTGGGTTGGATTTTCCCTTCTAGTGCTTTCTGTAGGGCTGGGTTTGTGGACAGGTATTGATTAAATCTGGTTTTATCCTAGAATATTTTGTTTACTCCGCCTATATTGATTGAGAGTTTTGATGGGTATAAAAGTCTGGGTTGGCACCCGTGGTCTCTTAGTGTCTGCATAAGATTTGTACATGATCTTCTAGCTTTCATAGTCTCTATTGAGAAGTCTGGTGTTATTCTGATGGGTTTGCCATTATATGTTACTTGGTCTTTTTCCTTTGTGGCTCTTAATATTTTTTGTTTGTTCTGTGTGTTTAGTGTTTTGATTATTATGTGGTGAGGGGACTTTTTTTTGGATCCAGCCTATTCGGTGTTCTGTAAGCTTCTTGTATCTTCATAGGTATTTCTTTCTTTAGGTTAGGAAAGTTTTCTTCTATGATTTTGTTGAATATATTTTCTGTGCCTTTGAGTTGGTACCCTTCTTCTATCCCTATTATTCTTAGGTTTGGTCTTTTCATGGTGTCCCAAATTTCTTGGATGTTTTGTGTTACGACTTTTTTGTCTTTATTGTTTTTTTTATGACTGATAAATCTATTTTCTCCTTTGTGTCTTCAGTGTCAGAGATTATCTGTTCCATCTCTTGCAATCGGTTGGTTATGCTTGTTTCTGTATTACCTGTTCATTTAGTCAGGTTTTCTATTTCCAGCATTCGCTCAGGATGTGTTTTCTTTATTGTCTCAAATTCATTTTTCAGATCTTGGAATGTTTCTTTCATCTGTTTAATTGCTTTTTCTTGGCTTTCTTTGATTTCTTCCCATTTTTTCTTTGTTTTTTCTTCCATTACTTTAAGGGAGTTTTTCATTTCCTCTTTAAGGGAGTTTTTCATTTTCTCTTTAAGGGAAGTTTTTATTTCCTCTTTAATGGAGTTTTTCATTTCCTCTTTAAGGGAAGTTTTATTTCCTCTTTAATGGAGTTTTTCATTTCCTCTTTAAGGGAATTTTTTATTTCCTCTTTAAGGGAATTTTTTTCTTCTTTAAGGGCCTCTATCATCTTCTTAAAGTCATTTTAGGATTGATTTCTTCTGTTTTTACTGTCTTGGAATGTTCAGGTCTTGCAGGTATAGAATCACTAAGTTCTGATGTTGTCATATAGGATTTTATGTTGTTGCCTGTATTTTTGCACTGGCGTCTACTCATCTCTTCCTCTGCTTGGTGCAGCTGGTGTCTATGTCTGAGAGTGCCTCTCTTGTTCTAATTTTTAGTCTTGGTTCACTAGGATTTCTTGGTTAAATTGGTGCTATTAGGCTGTTTCTTCAGGAGCAGCTGATCTCAGTTGGTGAAGCATATACTTATGATTCTGGTGATCTGGTTTGGTGGCTGGGCAGTGCCTTCTTCTGTGTTCCCAGGTCACGTTTTTTTCATTTGTCAACTCCTCAGCTATTCTTGTTTCTTCAGACTTCAAACTGTAGGGATCTGAATCCTCTCCCAGATGGATTTCAGCTGAGCAGGGTAGTCTCACCAACACCTCCAAGTTGTTGGGTTTCGCAGGATCAGCAGCTGGGCCCTGGGTTGGCCTCAGATGGAGTGTTGAGATGCGTTCTGGTTCCATCCCACAGAGATAGCTTCTTCCCAGGGTGTTGGGGTTAGAAGCGTCCCTGTTCCAAGATCTTGATTAAGAGCTTGTTTTCACTAGCTCTTCAGCGGGTAATAGCTCAGTTTCTGGTCTTTATTGCAACTGTGTTTCAGCTGCCACCTGCTGTGCCTCCTGCCTCCCCACTGGGCTATCCTCTGCCTCTGATGGGCCTGCCTGCCTCTGCCAGGCCTGTCTACCTCTGCCGGCCACCACTGCAGGTCTACCTGCCTCTGCTTGTCACTGCTGCTGTGCCTGTCTACCTCTGCAGGCTGCCACAGGGCCTGTCTGTCTCTGCCGGCCGCCGCCGCACCTGTCTACCTCTGCAGGCCGCACCAGGGCCTGTATGTCTCTGCTGGGCGCTGCCTCTAGGCCTACCTGTCTTTGCCTATTGCCACCGACACGCCTGTCTTTCTCTGTGGGCTGCAACCAGGCCTCTCTGTCTCTGTGGGCCGCCACAGGGTCTGTATGTCTTTGCCAGCCTGCTGGGCCTGTCTGTCTCTGACAGCCACTGCCACAACCGGGCCTCTGGTATTTTCTTTGACTGATTAATTTATTTCCTCTATTGTATCCACTACACCAGAGATTCTCTCTTTCATCTCTTGAATTCTGCTGGTTACTTGCATCTGTGTTTCCTGTTTGTTTACTCATATTTTCTATTTCCAGCATTCCCTCTGTTTGTGTCTTCTTCATTGTTTCTATTTCCCTTTTCAAGTTTTGAACTGTTTCCTTCACATGTTTAATTGCTTTTTCATGGTTTTCTTGCCTTTCTTTAAGGGATTTATTGATTTCCTCCTATTTTTCATTTGCCTTTTCCTCTATTTCTGTATTGATTTCTTCCAATTTTTTGTTTGTCTTTTCCTCAATTCCTTTTAGGGAATTTTTCATTTTTTCTTGAAAGGCCTCTATCATCTTCATGAAGCTATTTTTAAGGTCATTTTCTTCTGATTGTTCTACATTATTATGTTAGGTCTTACTGTTAGAAGAGGGCTAGGTTCGGTTGATGCCATATTGTTCTTTATGTTGTTGTATGTATTTTTGCATTGAAATCTACCCATCTCTTCCTCTAATAGGTGCAAGAGGTGCCTGTGTCTGAGCAAGCTGCTATTGGTCCACTCTGTGCTTTTTGTGTCTGTGACTCAGGGGGTCCCTTTGTGTCCAGTCTTAACTCTTTGTCTAATTGGAGCTGGCAGATTCTAAATATCAGGGAGTACACTTGGCCCAATGCAAGCTAGCTGATTCTGTGACTCATCTAGTTGTTCTTGGTCTTCTCAGGGCTTTTTGTATAGTCAGAGCTGATGGAATCTGTGTCTTAGGAAGCCGCCCTTGGTTCAGTGAGAACTGGCAGAATCTGTGTCTCAAGAAGCCACCATTGATCCAATGAGAGCTGGTGGATTCCTTGTCTCAGCAAGTTGCTGGGGTTGTAGGCAGATGGGTATTGAGTAGTGTTTGGGTTTTAGACTGAAGGGTCTGAAGGGGGTATTAGTGGAGAAACCTGGCCCAAGGAAATTTTCCCTGCTAGCCAGGAACTGGGGAGGAGTTGTCTAGGGGTTCTTGGGGACTCTTTGTTTCCCAGGGCGTGGGTTCCAGAGGCAGGACTCTCTGGGAGGGAGGGGAGTCACTCACCTCTTGGTCCAATGTGAGCTGGAAGATTCCTTGTCTCAGGAAGTTACTGGGATCCCAGGCACATGGGTATTGGAGTAGGGCTTGGGTCTTGTAGATTGCAGGGTCCGATAGGGGGTAGGGGAGCCTGGCCATGGGGAGTCTTAGTTTTATGTTCAGAGAAGATATTTGAGTATGTGAAGAGCAAATGATGGAAATATCCATGAAACCTCATATTTTACACAGAGATTTTAGTTTTCTTATACTGAGGAATGAGTTCAGAGTCTTATTCATCTTAGATGATCACTAAAACTCTAAGCTATATCCCCATCCCAAATACCTACATGTCTTGAAAGTCATTTTCAATCTAGCTTTAACTATGAGATATACGTGGTTCTTGGTTTTTTAGTAATAATTACATTTCAGAAAATACTAATAAGAAGGACAGTGTACACTATTCCATTGATCTACTGAGAGTTCTTTATTTGGTGTATGTCTTTTGGGTTAATATACATTTGTGAATAAATATATGCATATGTATACACATATGTGTATATACTGGTGTACACATGTACGCAGTATGAATGGCATTCTCACATGATTGGATATACCATGTGAATTATAGTTTTCATTTTTTAATTTCAGCAGGCCATGTAGGTTACTTCCTTTTTTAATAGTCATGAGAAATTTTATCACATTTTTTTAGAAGTGATAATTAATTTGAGCATTCTTTTGTTTATTACCCTCATTTACATTATTCATAATATTCCTATATTACAAACACAGGTGAATAAACATGACCTTGGTGTGATATTGCCAACCCCCATCTCACTGTCAATTCCAAGCATTGAAACACCTGGTCAACAAATATGAACATATCAGCATTTGATGGATATTATGAAATTGTTGTCCAAAATATCATAAAGTAGCTATTCCCACTATACTCATGGATCTCCAAGCTTCTCTTACTATTATCTACAATGTTCAGAATAGTAATCTGCACATAGACCACTGAAATATCTCCATGTGACAACAGGGAAAAGGTATGAGAGCTCAGTGCTCTCTGAGACATGACTCCTTCTGTTTTTCTGCCTTCCCTTATATTCTCACTGACTCTTTTCTTCTTTGATGCCTTCTTCAGATTTGCCAACATGAAGGAGTACATCTTCAAGTTCAGTGGCCTGATTTGCAGTACATCAGCTTTGGTATTTGAAATCATCCTTGCAAATAGCCAATGCTGGTGCCTGTGGGAATTTAACAACAAGCTTGTGCAATTTGTGTCAATTGGACTCTGGGAAGCTTATTACACTCAGGACTTTAACATCTCTGGATCTATGACCAGGATGTTGGTTCACACCCCTATCAATGAAACATGGAACAAGTCATCGGAATTTCAGTATTTACAAGTCCTGATAGCATGGGCCATATCGATGAAAATCCTAGTACTGATTTTCACTTTAGTGGCCATTAAGATCAGCTGCATGGAAGACCCATTCATTGAGATACAGCTGTTTTGCTACAAGATGTCTGCCATATTTTTGGCTGTGAGTAGCCTTTTAACACTTGTTACTGTGACCTTGAACCACCTCGTAGACATGTATGGGCAAACCACACTTGACTTTCCACCTGACTTTCCCGTAAAGAAAGAAGACATTATAAAGAAACACTGCACAAATGTGTTCCCAATGGGTGTCCTGACAGCCACGATGTCACTCTTTGGTTTTATTTTGTTCCTCTATGAGACGATCTCCTTGAAAATGCAGAGTCAAGTGAAGGCACCATGTGTTTCCAAACGGGCTGAGCACAAGGCCTGAAGTGAGGGCTTTGGCATTTGTAACATTTACCAGGAGAATCCTTGAAGAAATTGCCCATTTTCACACAGTACTATGTAATCACCAACTCATTCCAAATAAAATATCAACTTGGTTTCTGGGATTTGTCTAAATTGTATATCCTCCCTTCCTGTCAAATACACTCCTTTCTTTAAATGTTTTCTCATTCTAACCTCTGTGGGTGATGATCATGTCTTTGGATGCTGCCAACAAGCAGCAGCAGGCAAGAGTACTGGTGAAATGTAAGTTGCTTAAATAAACATGATATATACAAGGTGAAAGAAGCTTTGTATGTAAGCTGATACCTCAACACACATACACAAGAACCCCACATTCCTGTGTGGAAACACTTAAGTACTCAGATCTCTGGAGGGGAGAGCTGGATGTCTCAGCCTTAGCACTGCTGGCAGCATGGGATGCTCTCTTGAAGTAAGAAGGCAATGCTGCACACTGAAGATGCCATTGCCATCTGCAGCCTGTCTCTACTAGAAAGCAGTAGCCATATCCTAATTCCCTGGTTGTGGAGATCACAAAAGGCCAGGCATCTCCAATGTGCTCTGATGGGCCATGTGGTGTGCAGAAGACAGGACAGCTTGTCAGAGTTGGGATTCTTGTTTTATCATCTCCACCACTGTGTTCAATCTCACATTATAAGGCTTGATGGCACACACTCTTACACAGTGAGCAATCTCACCCACCTCAAGTTTATTGCTTTTAAGATACAATATTCTCCCCCTTGTTGCTATAAGTTGAAGTTCATTTCATTATGCAAAATACATTTATTCCATCTTTAAAACAGTCCCATGTTTCTTTGGGAGTCCAGTGTCCTTTTTGGGACATGGCATGTTTTCAACAATGAGACCCTGGACAATCATAAATCGACTCCCAGACTTCTAACATAAAATGGTACAGAGTAAACAATACCATTATAAAAGGGAGGAGTGGGGACACGGTAAGGGAAGAGTGTCTTGAATGAGGACCTAAACCCAAGAGGGAAAAATCTAAATCCCAAAGCTCTATATTATACCTGTCATAATATGATGGTATGTATCATTTTGGAGTCAAGGGGCTGAAGGAACCCTGGCCTTCCAGTTTTACTGGCTGTAGCACTGTAACCTTTATTTCTTTCTCTCTTTCCTTTTTTCTTTCTTTCTTTTTTCTTTCTTTCTTTCTTTCTTTCTTTCTTTCTTCCTTCCTTCCTTCCTTCCTTTATCTCTGTCTCTCTATCTATCTCTCTGTCTCTATCTGTCTTTCTCTCTCCCTCTCTCTCTCTCATTTCTTGGATTTTTGAGACAGGGTTTCTCTGTGAAACAGAGTCACAGGTGTGCTTGAACTTACTCTGTAGAACTGGCTTGCCTCAAACATATAGAGATCCACCTGCCTATGCCTCCTGAGAGCAGGGATTAAAGGTGTGTGCCACCATTGCCCGGCTTGAAGCCTCTTTCTTGAGCTCTCTACAATATATACATGAAGCTTTCTAAGCCAAGCACATCAAGGGCCTGTCTTCCAACATTCTACTGTCTCCACTGAAGCATCAAGTTCATATTCAGTTTCATGAAGGGGTCTTCTAGTCTTCCTGGATGGCCTTCATGGGTCTCAAGCCATGATATACATTACATGACCTTAGGGGTTCTGAAACTGTGAATCAAGATTCTATTTACCAGCCGGGCGGTGGTGGCACACGCCTTTAGTCCCAGCACTCGGGAGGCAGAGGCAGGTGAATCTTTGTGAGTTCGAGGCCAGCCTGGGCTTCCAAGTGAGTTCCAGGAAAGGCACAAAGCTACACAGAGAAACCCTGTCTCAAAAATCCAAAAAAAGAAAAGAAAAGAAAAGAAAAAAGAAAAAAAAAGATTCTATTTACCATATAATCTTGAGTTTGTGCTTACTGAGAATTCAGTACCACATGGAATATTCTCCTCAATTATTTGGCAGGTTGTGATGGAATGGGATGGAACCTGGCTATGCTGTATAGGGTTTTTTTGTTTTGTTTTTTTGTTTTTGGGTTTTTTTTGTCACCTTGAAAGCCTGTCTCAAAAAAGCAAAACAAAGAAAAATAGAAAGTGTGTGGATCATTCTCTTGAGTAATGATTAACCTGGAAGGATCTTGTCCACTGTGTGTGATACATGTGTTCATGAGTTGAATAAGGAAGCAAGCTGAGGTAGCCATGGAGAGCAAGCAGTGTTCCTTCATGGTCTGTGCTTCAGTTCCTGTCTCCAAGTTTCTTCCTTGATTCGTTACCTATGTGTTCTGTCAGTGATGGACTGTGAAGCTCTTGCTCTGGCTTTCTCTAAGGTGAACTTCCCCAGAATCAAACCCAACTGCACTATCTCTGCCCTCAAAGGGCTACCTTGAGATGCTTAGTTCAGGCATGGTCTTTACCTGGTGAGATTTCCAGAATCTCTCCTGCCAGCCCAATCCACACTGTACCAGGCCCAGAGCTGGTCACATGGATCCTTCATTTAACTGTAGCTGGTGAATTCCCTAAGAGCCAGTACCACCCCCACACTCTAGATGAAGCCTATACATCAGCTTTGCTCATGGAATTTCCCTGAACTTCTCCTGCCAGAACCATCTATGAAATCCCAGGCCTAAGTACCATAATGCAGCTCCTGCACTTGCTATTTCTGTGTAGTTCCCCTACATCTCAGCCTGCCTATGCCATCTGTACACATCAGGCCTATCTCCTATGCACAGATCTTGTACCAACTTTGCTTGAACGGTCCACAGATATTCCCTTGCTTGTGCAATGTTTACTCTTTCAAGCCTGGTCCTAATCAGACAGATTTTTGACCAAATTTCCTGATGAGTTCCCCCAGTAGTAAGCCCAGATGTGCAATATGCCTACTAAGAGGCCTAGATAGCTAAGTATGTGTAGATCAAGCAAAGTGTTTACTTTGTGAGGAAGTCTGAGCCTCCCCTGTCAGCACTATATCCAACTCCCTTGAACAGGTCACCCTGGATTTCCCTATTGTACTCCCATAACCAAGCTCACTCCTGTTGTATGCACTCTCCTAGGCCTAACTCTGCATGTCTATGTTGTGCACCCCCTTTTTCTGGTCATCTCCTCATAGCCTTTCCTGCAATCAACATCACTTCATATCCCAGCCCAGCTCTGGCCAAACAAATGCCACACCAGATTTCCCTAGTGAGTTCTCTCTTGAGCAAGCACATCTGTGAATTCTTGATTTGAACTTACAGGACTTGCAAGGTCTAACCTGGGAAAGTCCCTGGAACCTCGACCACCAATGACATCACCACACTCCCATGGCTATCTCTGGTGGTATAGATCCTGAACCACCTTTCCTGGTTAGTTCTTCAAGAAGCCTTCCAACCTGGATGATGACCATACTCCATACCAAGGTCTGTATGCACCCAGATTTGGCTTGTTGAGTTATCCAATATCTCACCTTCAGAGACATCTACATTTTCTAATATCTACCTGGTGTCATGAAGCTCTGGTAATAGATTTCCCTGATAGTTATTCCACAACCAAGCATCCAAGCACCATCTTCAGAGTCTTAAGACATAAAACTGGTTGCATAGATCAAAGATTGGGTGTGCCTGTTGGCATTCCCTGGAAGCTTGCTTAACAGAGTCATCTGCTCTCTCAACCCTAGGTCAGGTCATGCAGCTCTTGCAACAGCTTTCTGTGGTGATGTGTTATTTGTGCTCTAATAAATAAAGCTTACATGGAGTTCAGGGGAAAAAGCCACCAACTATATTAAACATAGAAGTCAGGCCTTTAATCCCAGCATCTGGAAGGCAGAGAGTCATCCAGATCTCTGGGAGTTCAGGGCCACACTAGGAACAGAGCCAGGCACAGTGGCACACACCTTTAAATTCCAACACTATTTAGCTATAAAGGTGTGCAGGTCTATACAGACAGGAAGTGACAGAGCTGGACAGAAAGAGAAAGTGATGTAGCATGGTGGAGAGAGGCAGTAAAGATGGCAGGGACAGAGAGGATATAGGCGTGAGTAAATAGGAAGTGACTCTCTCTGGAAGTTGGTGAGATGAGGTTGGCTGTGGCTTGTACTATTCCTGTGATCTCAGTTTTCCCCCAATATCTGGCTCCGGGCTTTTTTATTACTAAGACTGTGGGAGCCCATTCTCGGGTTCCTCGTGGCTTTACCCAACAGGTCCAAATAGAGGATGATCAGGACCACGGGCCTGAGTGCAAATGTCTGAGATGGTCTGTACTTGGCTGTGCTGGGGGAGGAGGTCTTTTGCTCCACCCCTTGGCATCTCTAAAAAAACCCTGGGCCAGAGACAGTTGGGGCCCGTTGGAATAGGTTCCAGGCCCTCTCGAGGCTATCCTTTATTTTCTATCTGTTTATCTCCATGAGATTCTCCGCTATAAATCCTTCTATCTAATATTTCCTGCAGATCGCACTCAAGAAAACTCTGGGAAGCTGTGGGGGTGGTGGGTAAACGCCCCACATAAGACTATTTAGCAATTCATGTTAGCCATCTTTCCCAAGTGAGTACTCCCAGAACCAAGACCACTGGCACCATCTCTACCATCCAAGGCCAAGAGCTGGATTCACAGATTGCACAGCAGTGTTGCCTGATGATGCTACCCGAACCTGTTACTGAACCAAGCCTGCCAGAAGCACCTGCATCCTCCCAAACCTAGTTCTGGGTGTGTAGGTAGCACACAGCTTTTGACTGCTGAGCTCCCCAGAAACACACCCAGAAGAACTACCCCCTCATTCTAGTCCTAGTTAAAGACTTGGGTTACATGCCTCCTGCTTGGGTTACCTTCGTGAGTTTCTCTGGTACCTGTGGAATCATGGACCCACATTCTTAGCTCTGTATGTACTGGCTAGTCTGATGAAACACCACAGGATCTTGCAAGGACTCTACATCACTACACTTCTAAGTCAAGCTTCTTCTGTCTCACAGTCATTGACCTGGATTTCTCTGAAAAGGATTCTGAGAATCAAGGCTGCCTGTGCCATTTTCACAGCATCTCCTGATGTCCTGATTGCAGTTTTGCCTGGTGTGCTCCTCTTAGGTTTCATGCCAGTGCATTATGCAAACTCGGAGGCTTAGAACCCATAACTGAGCTCCTGCATTAGCATTCCCTGGTCACACCTGGAGCCAAGCCTGTCTATGCTGTTAACACACTCCCAAGTTCTAGATGCACC
Organism: Peromyscus maniculatus bairdii; assembly: GCF_049852395.1. Taxonomy (NCBI): domain Eukaryota; kingdom Metazoa; phylum Chordata; class Mammalia; order Rodentia; family Cricetidae; genus Peromyscus; species Peromyscus maniculatus. The sequence goes on along the minus strand of NC_134875.1, from coordinate 142,988,328 downwards.
AAACCTGCACTGATTTACATGGTGATGTTCTACAGAACATTTCCTGCCTGGGCTATGCATGTACACATTGGCCTTGCTCTGAATGCCAGTTAACACTCAGTTACTTCACTTGCTTTCTCTTGCTTTTCTCTGTATCTGCCTCTACCAGTCACTGGACAAAGGCCCTATGATGACTGTTGGGGTATTCACCAGAATAGACCAGTCCAGGCACCCTCTAGACCACTGCCAGCCTCCAATGTGGGGTCATACTTATCGAATCCTAAGAGCCTCCTCAGCACCCAGCTTCTTACTATTCCTATGATGTCCTCATCTATCATGTTAACTTCTTCCCTACCCTCCAACTCTGTCCCTGTTCCAGCTTTCCCCTCCCATTTCTCTATGTTCTCATCACCCACTACTTGCCATCTGGCACCCCCTCATCCATTTCAGTCATGTAGATCTCATCTACTTCTCCTTCACAGGGTCATCCATGTGTCCCTCCTAGGGTCTTTTCCTGTTAGCTAGCCTCTCTGGAGATGTGGGTTGTAGTCTGGACATCCCTTCACTCACATATAGTATCCACTTATGAGTGAGTACATACTATATTTGTCCTTCTGAGTCTGCGTTACCTCACTCAAGATGATGTTTTCGAGATCCATCCTTTTGCCTGCAAATTTCATGATATCATTGTTTTTTACTGCTGAGTAGTACTCCATTGTGTATATGTGCCATATTTTCTTTATTGATTCTTCAGTTGAAGGGCATCTAGGTTGTTTCTAGGTTCTTGGTATTATGAATAATGCTGATATGAACATAGTTGAGCATGTGTTCTTGTGGTAACAGTGAGCATTTCTTTGATATATGACCAAGAGTGGTATAACTCGGTCTTTAGGAAGACTTATTCCCAATTTTCTGAGAAACCACCATACTGATTTCCAGAGTGGTTGCATAACCTAGATGTCATCATAGAGACTTTATATAGTGACTGATGGAGGCAGATACAGAGATCCACATCCAGGCACCCGGCTGAGCCCCGGGAATCCAATTGTTGAGAGAGAGGAGAGATACTGCAGGGAAGGGGCTTCATGATCATGAAGGGAGGATTTGCAGAGATGACTGGCCACACTAGTGGAAGCCCATGAACTGTGGACTGGTGTCTGTGGAGCACCCATGAGACTGGACTAGGCCCTTTGAAAATGAAAGATGGTTGTTTGGCTTAAACTGTTTGGGGGCACCCAGGCAGAGGGATCAGGATCTGTCCCAGGTGCATGGGAAGGCTTCTGGAACCAGGTCCTTTGGAGTGACACCCTGCACAGCCTTGGTGCAGTGAGAAGGTCCTGGACCTGCCTAGGCTCGGTGTGCTGGACTCTGTTGATTCTGCATAGGAGATCTCAATTTGGGGAATGTGAGGATGCGAGGTGGCTTGGGAAAGAGGGCTGAGGGTGTGAGGAGGGAGGAGGAGGGGTCTGTGGATAACACCTGGAGTGAGTAGAAAAATTCTTAATAAAGAACAATGAAAGAAAAAAAGATCATTTAATTGGAAAGACTTTTCCCACACTTGAGGTGTGTTTCTTGTATGCAGCAGAAAGATGAGTCCTGCTTTCATATTCATTCTGTCAGCCTTTGTCTTTTTATGGGTGAATTAAGTCCATTGATATTAAGGGACATTAATGACCAATGATTGTTAGTTCCTGTTATCTTTTGGTTGTAGTGTGAGTGTGTACTTCTCTTCTGTGGGGTTTATTGATGTGGTGTTATCTATTGCCTGTTATTCTTGGACATATCGGAATTCCTTAGGTTGGAATTTTCCTTCTGGTGCTTTCTGTAGGGCTAGATTTGTAGATAGGTATGGTTTAAATCGGGTTTTGACTTGGAATGTCTTGTTCATTCTGTCTATGGTGATTGAAAGCTTTGTTGGGTATATCAGTCTAGGCTGGCATCCATGGTCTCTTAGTGTTTGCATTACATCTGTCCACGTCCTTCTAGCTGTCAAAGTCTCCACTGAGAAACTGGGTGTTATTCTGATGGATTTCCCTGTATAAGTCACTTGGCCTTTTTCCTTTGCTGCTCTTAGTATTCTTTCTTTATTCTGTAGGTTTAGTTGTTTAATTATTATGTGGCCAGGGGACTTTTTTGGGGGAGGGGGTCTCTTCAGGTTTGCTCTTATATAGGCTTCTTGTATCTTCATATGTATTTCTTTCTTTAAGTTGGGAAAGTTTTATTCTGTGATCTTGTTCAATATATTTTCTGTGCCTTTGAGTTAGTATTGTTCTCCTTCCTCTATCCTTATTATTCTTAGGTTTGGTCTTTTCATGGTATGCCACATTTCTTGGACATTTTGTGTTATGTCTTTTTTTGGCTTTCGTATTTTCATTGAATGACTAATCCATTTTCTCTATTCAATCTTCTACACCAGAGATCCTCTCTTCCATCTCTTGTATTCTGTTGGTTATGCTTGCATCTGTGCTTCCTGTTTGTTTACTCAGATTTTCTATTTCCAGCTTTCCCTCTGTTTGTGTCTTCTTCATTGTTTCTATTTCCGTTTTCTGGTCTTGAACTGTTTCCCTCACTTGTTTAATAGCTTTTTCATGATTTTTTAAAAAGGGATTTATTGGTTTCTTCCAATTTTTATTTGTCTTTCCTATTATTCTTTATAGATTTCTTCCAATTTTTTGTTTGTCCTTTTCTCAATTTCTTTTTTGATTTCTTCCACTTTTTTGTTGGTCTTTTCCTCAATTACATTTTTCATTGTTTTTGTTGAAATGTCTTTAGCATCTTCATGTTGCTATTCTTAAGTTTGCTCTCTTCTGCTTCTGGTACATTGTGATGTTCAGGTCCTGCTGTTGGAGGAGGCCTAGTTTCTGGTGATGCAGTATTGTTCTTTGTGTTGTTTTATGTACTTCTGCTTTGACAACTGTCCTTCTCCTCCTCTAAAATCTATAAGAGGTGCCCGTGTCTGAGTGAGTTGCTGTTGGTCCCCTCTGTGCTTATTGTGTCTGTTTCTCAGGGGGCCCTTCTGAGTCTAACCTTAGCTCTTGGTCTAATTGGAACAGGCAGATTCTGTGTCTTAGGGAAATGCTCTTGGCTTGACCCAAGCTAGTTGATTCTGTGACTCATGGATCCATTCTTGGTCTTATCAGGGCTCTTGGTCCAGTCAGAGCCAATAGATTCTATGTTTCAGGAAGCCTAACTGGTCCAATGAGAGGTGGCAGATACAACTTCTCAGAAAGCCACTCTTGGTCTAATGAGGGCTGGCAGATTCCCTGTCTCCTGAGGTTACTCTTACTCCAATGACAGCTCTTTGAATAATGAGAGCTCTCTCCCTAAGCCCGATGAGAGCTGGGGGTTGGTTACTAAGCCTCAGAAAGTGGCTAGGAACTTGGGCAGATGGGTATGAGGGCAGAGTGTTAGATTGCAGGGTCTGCTGATGGGTCTTGGTGAATTGGGAGCTTTCCCACAGGAGCCCTGCCTGCTGGCTGTTAACTGCCCTTCACTAATCCTATGTAACACAAAATTATGAGAGGGGTACTAGCACATTTGAAGTTTGTTGTCTTTATTTTTCTTATGCCAGACAGATAGGGTTGGAGACTCTGCTGCTCAGTTGGATGAATTAAATGTAATGGGTTTTGGGGCACCAGAGTAGATGAGACCAGGCTGCAGTACAGAATTGCCAAAGGCAAAGTGGTTGTACATATTATATTGGGCAGTATAGCCAAAGCAATGTTCATAACTCCCTGAACCATAATCGTCAGCAAAGGAAAGGTGAATTTTAAGGTCTCATGATTGGTCTGGACCTTTGGTGCTGGCTAATCCATCATGGTATTTCCAGACATGATATAGATAAGAAGCTACTAAATGGCTGTTTAATCTATAGCAGCAAAAAGAAATGTATCAAATAAATGAAAGAAAGACTCTGTACTGGGAGCCTAAATTTTATAATATACCATCCTGAAACGGAAAATGAAAAGTAAAGAAGTTAGAGTTGTCTTGTATGCCATCTACCTTAAGAATCACTCTGAGTTAAATAAGATATGCCAATTAAATCCTGATGTCATAGATTTTGTCTGTGAGATGAGACTTTCTTGCGAAAAGGCTGAGCATCTTTCCCTATGACACACCTGATTTCTTCTTCTGATTATTTCCCCAGATGCCAAGCACACATTGACTTAAAAACTTTGAATGGATAAGATTTTGACCTATTGAGGTAAAAATGTTCCATTCCTTGAAGCATTGTAGAAGGGAAGGAAAAATTGTCTTCCTCTTGTCTGCCTCCTTTATCAATGCCTGGTCATACATAAATCTTGTATATAATTCTAGGTAGGAAAGTCATAAGGAAGAGATGCACTTTGTACTCAGCTAGATGTCACCATAATCAGCAGCCAGTTTCCTGTTTCTAATACATTTTGGAGTTCTGATTTATAGAGAAGCAAATGCCTTTGTACATGGGAAATGTTAGTGAATTGTCTGATGCTAATTAATCTCAGAGAGAAGATGGATCTGATAATGGGAGTTGACATTGCCATTTCAGGTCTGAGCATGTCTATTTCAAAATGTCCTGCAAAGTTCATAGCATGACACTGTGACAAGGAAAGAGGAGAAATACAAACAGTGTAAGAGCCCAGACACTATGACCCCTAAAGACAGCTAAGGGATAACTTATTGCAAATAAAAACTACTCTTGTTTATCTTCTGACATAAAATCAATCATCATTAATAAAAGGTCCTGTGATGATTATCTGTGGAGAAGGCATAGAGGGCCTTCAACCTAGAAGCTTCTCAGTCAGTAAATACAGAAGCCTAATTTTAATTAGAATTATTTGTTGTAACTTTATCCAGGAGGTTATTAGCATAGATTAAAGGAGGTTTTGCTATGTATCTGCCACATCTCTACTTTTGCTGCTCATACTCATTCAAAACCAAGAATAAGGCTAATGTACATCTTCCAATGTACAAACTGTAAAACAAAGGGAAAAGATACCAGAAATGAGCCCCTGAGGAATCTAATTGTGAAGAGTGATGAGGGTAAAAATGCAACAAGTCTAACTGTCCATTCAGCTCCTTTATGGGTCTCAGAGAGGAAAAGTGTAATGTAAAAGCAGAATACAGATTGATGATCTCAAGAGTGGATAAAAGGAATCTTAGTGAAAGGCCTACCTGTGTTAGTCTTGAGTTACTTACTAGGGAATGGTAGAAGAGAAAATATACCCGAGTTCTGAATACATTCAGCATGTACTAACATCCACTCTCCTAGACTGTCAATCAACTGAGGCTTTATTTATGGTGATGATTTCTTCAGAATCTGGAGTCCTAGATTTTCAGAACTGGTAGTCCTTCTACCGACATCTTTTACATAACCATAAATATTCTTCTGGTCACTCTGGAGAGGGAACGGAGCCTTAAATCACTTCACATCGACTCACGAATATACTCACTCAGGCACCTTCCCTTCTTTGGGGCTGCCAATTCAACCTCAATTTTTGTTCATGGAATTCAAAGTATAGCACTTTATCTTGGTTGTCCTAACACAAACAATAGGATCAACACTACAGTTGATGAGACATTTTGGCAAAGAACTACATTTAACATCTTAGTGTAGACAAAATACTGGAATGGAATTGCAGCAGCAGGAAATCTGATCCTTCAAGCATACACATTGATTCTAGGAAAGCATTTGAATGTTTAAATTCTCCATGTCATCAATCATGCTGTTGGCATATGTTCATCGATGGAAATTTATAGCTGTCAGACAACAGGATGGATAAAATTTCAACTTGACTTGGGAGGTGAGTAGGTTTTTACCTCTTGAATCAAACCTGTGCTCTCTTCCTCATGCATATCTTGCAACAGATGAAATCCACAGGGAAGTCTTCAAAGTCATCTTTGATGTCCGTGAAACCTTTGGAGCAGTAGCTCTAAACATCTAAACCTATTTTCACCTTCCTAACACTATGACACTTTAATGGACTTCTTCATATTCTGGTGACCACCATCCATAAAATTATACCATTACTACATTGTAACTGTAATTGTTCTACTTTTCTGAATCATAACATAAATATCTGATATGCATCCCCCAAGGGGGTCCCAACTACCAGGTTGAGAACCACTGCTGTAGAGGGTTTTGGAGGATTTTCTAGCCTGTATTGTTTATTCTTCCTCTAAGAAAGATAAAAAATTTTTTTTTTTGTAATCATGGGACTTATAGTTATTCTAATGCTTGTACTATTTCTAGGTGAGAACTGTTGCCTCTATCAAATAATGCACTGTCATCAAATGAGTGTCTGGAGCCATGGATCTCTGCAAACCAGAGAATTTTACTGGTCCCTCTGGATTGTAACTAAGAACTATCCTTGGATGGACTTCCTTTCTCTGGTCTATGCTTAAAACTTCATCTCCTATCAGGAGGAAATACCTAGAAAAACATAATGACACTCAATCTTCATCTCTAACAGGGATGTTATGAGAGGGTTCAGGGGAACTTGTGATGGTTACAAAAGGAAAAAGATCCCATTAATAAGGGATGTTGCTTGTCCTTGATGTTCCCTTCCACAGGAGGCTGTCACACTCAGAAAGAGCTAGTGGATAATAAAGGGGGAAAACAGCCTCTTGGTCCTTCCTGGGGAAGGACCAATCATGGAGGAGATGACTTCCTGAGGGGAAGAGCCTGGAGAGCCTATAAAAAGTCTTATCCAGAGCCCTAGGGCAGACTTCAACCTCTGGGGTTCCTTCCCATCCCCTTGATGGCAACTGTTTGTCTGTTCTTATAAAGTCCTTGCTTTTGTTATTTATCTTTGTGATTACTCCTTCTTTGCTCCTATATCAATCTGTCATTTTTTTCACTTTCAGCTGCCCTTAGGGTCTTCCACTGTCATGTTTTGTCAGAGAGTCTTAGGATGTTCCTATTCTCTCTCCTGTGGCTGTTGTATTCCCGTTCTAAATATCATATCTTCAACTCTGCCTGTCAATGGCCATGTCAGCCAATATCTGTCTCAATTTGTCTTCTTCCAATATGTACAGATTTTTGTCTGTCTCATGAAACAACTTTGCTGGTAGCTCCTGACTACTGTTCCTCAAAAAAAAAAAAACCATAAAAATAGTCTGTGCCCCCTTTGAGGAAGAGGCCATTAGACGGTTCACGTATGCTTTCTGTATTCTTCACTACCTTAATGTGTGGGTGTATGGCTGCTCCCAGGAAAGAGAGACTAACAAAGGAGCAAGTGACTTGATAAGACTGAACTGTAAGGAAGAATGTGGGGCATTATCATAAGTAAGGATGGATATAGAAGTGTTCAAATCATTGTGAATAATATTACCCCTTGGCAGTTGGTCCTGGTGTGTATAATGCAGCAGGATAAGCAAGCCATGAGGCACAATCCAGTAGCAGCTTTAGTCCATGGCTTCTGTTTCTGCTGCTGCCTCTAGGTTTCTGCCATTGAGTTCCTGCTCAGATTTCCAACAGTGATAGATTGTTAGCCAGACATATAATATCAAACATCCTGTAATCTCAAAGTTTCTTTTGTTTATGGTTTTATATTATTACAGCAATTGACATCCAATCAAAGATAGAAAATGGTGCCAGAACACTGTATTGCTGAGGTAGACCACACTGTTTCTATTTGGGAAGACTATAGTGACCTTTGCATTTGATGCTGAAAAGGTGTTCAAGGCTAAGAGTTCAGTGTGCTGTTTTATGGGACCTTGGAAGATTATCATGGTAAGAGCAGCACAGATAATGGAGGCCTGGCCTTTGAAGTTTAGCCAGGAAGGAAGGATTCTAACAGGACAATTTGATGAATTTTTGAGTTAGCATTTTGATTCTACTTGGTTGGGGTGGAGTAATCATCTGTAATTGAAAGAGATCAGCATCTCTGAAGGAAAATCTCGTGGGAAATGTTTTCTGAGGATAATCACACATGTGATATGTTCAAGAGGGGGGCAATACTATAACTTGTGCTGACAAACAAACCTAAAAATATATATTATCCTCCTAGAATGTACTGGTGTTGAAAGCATGAAGGGGACATGTATAGCATCAGAGAGTTAGGACTGTGAGGAGCATAAGAATCCTTTGTTGAATGTGCAGCCTTAATGGATATACAAACACCAGGATTCAACGGGTAACAAAAAGATTGCATCTAGACACAATCTGGCAGCATGAAAGTCTCTGAAAAGGGCACAAGAGAGGCTATTGGTAAAAGTGCAGCCCACTTGCATTGGAGACCTCAAATTACTGGACATGCCACTACCATGGTATGACCACCAAATATAAAAACAGATGTGCAGTAGAGCCACCTGAGCCTACGAGATATAAGGTGTATGCTATGGATTGCAAATCTAGAGAACAGGGAGTTACTATGTCCTTGGGAGCCCAGGAGTTCCTGGATTAATACCAGATGCAGGACAATCAGCTATTTGTTTTGCTTTGATTTAATTGTAACTGTATCCTAATGCCCTCCATTTGGGAAAGGGAAGTATTCGACTTGCTTTTTTTTTTTAATTCTACAGAAGCCCATAGTTATGAGACACTGAATATTTTATGAAGATTTTGAACAAAGATTTTCAAAGTTTTCTAGAGCCTTGTGATACTTAGAGAGAATCTGGTCTTTCCATATCAAGTGTCAAAAATCATGAAATTCCAGCCTATCAGTGTCCATTGGAGGATCTTTATTACAGCCCTGACTTGCTTCCTGGGAACTTCAGTTCCAATTCTTCCACATGGTCAGCTTCTACGTGTATTATTTCACATGGATATTTTTCTCTCAGTGTATCTTGCTCTTCCACCCTCATAACCAAGATCCACCATTTTAGATAATTGACTCATCTCTGGGACAACAGTCATGACATAAGTAACTCAGGAAGGACAGGTTTATTTTGTCTGTCAGTGTGAGGGATCATGCCATCATGCCCAAGAAGTTATGAAGATAAGAACATGAAGTTGCTTGTAGTAAGTTGTATATCAGCAGTTAGGAAGCAGTGAACAATGACTGCTGGTGCTCAGCTTTCTGCTTTATATGCAGTCTGGGTTCATAGTCCATAGAATGATGCCATCTACATTTAGGGCTGATCTTCTCACACTGCATCTAGAAAATCTTTGACATTAACCAGTAACTCTTATCCACTTCTTGACTCTAGCTCTTGTCTTTTCATCATTCAGTATTAACCATCTTCAACTCACTTACTACCAATTTCACTTCATAATAGTACATTACTACATTCATTTACTTATGTGAAAGTGTTTGGAGTGTTTATGTGTTATTTTCAAAGATGAGACCAGGTGCAACTGCAGACATATGGAGGTCAAGAGTCAACTTTTAGGTGTGTTATATGGGTCTTGAATGAGGGCTCAAAGCTTGTTTCATTGGGGTTAAGAACTTAGGTCCTGGAAAGAAAACTTAGAAAGACAGGAAAGGGAAATAACAATTGAGTAAAGAAGGGTACTAGACAGAGCAGGACGATTCCAGACCTGAGGTAGGAAAAGCATGCAGTAGCTGCCTGCCAAAAGTGACATTAACAGAGATGTGAAGGCTTCTGATAGAAAGTAAAATGTAGGGATCTGAGAAAGACATGAAAACAACTCCCCACAAAAGTGAACAATAGTGAGAGTCCCTAACAGTTGCAAATTGACAGAGAAACAGATAGTCTCTGGGCATAGGGAACGAAAAAGAAGCAAAATTGCACAAACCTTATTAAAACTGTCAAACAGTATCCTCTAGACTAGTGGTTCTCAACCTTTCTAATGCTGCACCCCTCTAATAGAGTTCCTCCTGTTGTAGTTACCCCTAACCATTTTTATGGCTACTTCATCACTGTAATATTGTTAATTTAAAGAATTGTATTGTCAATATTTTTGGAGATAGAGGGTTGTCAAAGGGGTCTCAAACCACAGGTTGTGAACTAGTGCACAAGGCAATGGGAGGTGCACTCTAGCTGGGAATCTGCTCTGAAGCTGAGGTCAGATCATTTTGATAGGCAATGCCCCCTCCAGAGTCCCTCTCCTTCATGATTGGTCCTAAGCAAGTGTTCCTTGAACAGTTTCTGTTACCTCTGCTTCCTGCCTGTTAGCAAATTTTATCAGGTCCAATCTCCTAGTTGGTGTGAGAAATGAGCATCATTTCTTAAAAGAGACAGGCATAATTTTTTAGAATAAACAATTTCCCTCAAATTCCCTCCATTGCCCTTTCTCAGAGATTAACATTGGATGGCACCAGACTGTGTGCAAATGTAGTTCTGACTAATTCTTGCTGAGAAGACATGATGTATCCAGGTATTGACCATAAAGAAGGGAGCCCTTGATTGGAAAGCAGATTCTTCATGCCAGTAAAGAAGGATACATTAGGACACACTTGTCTGTGTAAACATAGGATCTGGAACAGCCAGTTGATATTGTGTTGTGCTGGTGAGGTACCATCTATCATAGAGTGAATGTATGAAAACAATTACATCCCCAAGTGATCATGTGATTTAGGAAAAGTCACAAAATGCCACATTGTGACAGTTTTGATCTTTGTACTTATGAGAGGAGGAATACAGGCAAGAAACACCCCAAAACCCTCTGCAGGCTTTATAGTAACCATAAGTGAGGGTAAGGCATTCCTTACAGCTTTTCTCTAGGGCAGCCTCTATGTACTTACCACAGGGAGGTACATCCAAGCGGGTGAATCCCAGCTGTGTAGCTAGAGTTTTCCTGCCTTGCCCACAGTGAGGACAAATCTTTGTCACCTGCCAGTCCCACAGCCACTCAGACCCAAACAAGTAAACATTGAGACATATTGCTTACAAAATTTATGGCCATGGCAGGCTTCTTGCTAACTGTTCTTATAGCTTAAATTAATCCATTTTCATAAATCTATCCCTTGCCACATGGCTCATGGCTTACTGGCATCTTCACATGCAGCTTGTCATCATGGCAGCTGGCAGTGTATCTGACTCAGCATTCCTCTTCCCAGAATTATTCTCCTCCTTGTCCTGCCTATATACCTCCTCCTGCCTGACTACTGGGCCATCAGTGTTTTATTTACTAAACAATCAGAGCAACACATTTGCAATACAGAACATCCCACAGCACAGCTGCCAAGGACTTTTCTAACAGGTTTCAATTAAGGTTCTCTGTTTTTAAATGACTGTGTTTTTCGTTCCAATTGTTGATTTTCTTTGTATTATAAACCTATGTAAGAGTCCTTATCATTTCCTGTGCCACAACCTGAAGGAGATCCTGCTTTGTAATGTCCTCCACAAGACAAATTATTCTACAAATTTAAGTTCAGCCATATTCAGGCATTCAGGACACAGGTAAAATCCAGCCAGCTCTGTGTCAGCATAGAACATGAACGACCACTGGCCCCTTTCACCTTACAGTCCCTGATCGTCTTTGAATACTCATGAGCAGCTCCCACCTCTCCACATCCTTCTAGAATTGCATATTCCCCATGGAATGGCCAATTAAACACTTTTTTTAGAACATTTGAGTGCATTTCTAAGGCATAGCTCCAAATATTTCCACATTACACAAGTACTGATTTCAAAAGTTTAATAAGTTCATGGTTAGGTTAATAACATTAACTAGAGCAATTCTATTCCAAGGACCACTTTCCTACATTACTTTCCTGTCTCATTGTAACAAATATCTGACATGATGAAAGAAAGGAAAGAGTGGATATTTGAACATTATTTTCTCACAGTTTGAGGGTACTGTAACAGCAGAGAGTGTATGATATAGGAAGTATGAGGCTTCTGGTCACTCTGTGAGGGCACCAGGGAGCAGAGAGCTATGAATGTTTCTGATCTTCTAGATGTCTTCTTTTTTATGCAGACTCAGTCCACTGATCATGGAATGATGCCACCACATTTATCATAAATGACCCACCTCACTTATCCTAGCCTAAATATTCTCATATTCATGTTTAGAAGTCTTTTCATTTTATGATTCTATATTATGTCATCTGGCACATATTGCTCATAATCAAAACAGTACGTGACATCTGATCTTGCTTCTGTTCTCAGTTGAGTCTGGGTATATTGAGTTTATAATAGATACTTTCTGTCAGGAACACTCATATCTCTGTTAATTTCAATCCCATTGGCTTCCAGTTTAAAATTCCTTGTCACATATCTATAGATGTAACTCTACATTCTTCACCATTCACTCTACTCTCTGTCCTGTGTGGGTTTAATTTCCAGCACATACATAATTTGTCCACTCGAATTAATGAAATTTACATACCGCTAGATAGATACTGCTTACCAAGTCCCATATGACATCACCACAAGCCATGGAACAAATGTTCCCATACAACAACACACAAACACACACGTGTGCACACAAACATGCACAAACAAATTAATGTAATAAAAATGATATGTTGGACATATAAAATCCCACACATTAATAGTGGGCAAGTTCAACACCCCACTTTCAGCACTGGACAGGTATCCCAAATCGAAATTTAACAGAGAAATAAAGGACTTAATTGATGTCATGATTCAAATGGAGTAATCAGTATCTATAGAACATTCCATCCTAACAAAAAAGAATTTACCTTCTTCTCAACACCCCATGGGACCTTCTGTAAAATCAACCACATACTTGGTCACAAAGCAAATCTCAACAGATACAAAACAATTGGAATAACCTCCTGTGTTCTATCAGACCACCATGGTTTAAAGTTAGATTTCAACAACAACAAAACTACAGAAAACCTACAATCTCAAGAAAACTGAATAATGCTCAACTGAATCACCAATGGGTTAGGGAAGAAATAAATAAAGAATTTACACACTTCCTTGAGATCAATGAAACTGAAGACACCACATACCCAAACTTATGGGACACTATGAAAGTAGAACAAAGAGGGAAATTCATAGTACTAAATGCCCACATAAGAAGTTGGAGAAATCTCACACTAGTGACTTAACAGCACACCTCAAAGCTCCAGAAGAAGAAGAAGCAAAGTCTCCCAGGAAGAATAGACGCCAGGAAATTATCAAAGTGAGAGCTGAAATCAATAAAATAGAAACAGTGAGAGCTGAAATCAATAAAATAGAAACAAAGAGAACCATACAAAAAATTAATGAAACAACATATTGGTTCTTTGAGAAAATCAACAAAATAGACAAGCCTTTATCCAACTGACCAAAAGAGAGAGAGCATCCAAATTAGCAAAATCAGAAATGAAAAGGGGGACATAACAACAGACATTGAGGAAATCCAGAGAGTCATCAAGTCATACTTCAAAAACCTCTACTCCACAAAACTGGAAAATCTGAAAGAAATGAATAATTTTCTGGTTAGGTACTATATACCTAAGTTAAATCAAGACCAGATGGAATATTTAAATAGTCCAATAACCCTTAAGGAAATAGAAACAGTCATTAAAATCTCCCAAGCAAGAAAAGCCCAGGACCAGATGTTTTCAGTGCAGAATTCTGCCAGATCGTCAAAGAAGAGTTAAAAGCAATACCTCCTAAATTGCTCCACACAATAGAAACAGAAGGAATATTACCAAACACCTCTATTAGGCTAAAATTACCCTGATTCCTAAACCAAACAAAGATACAACAAAGACAGAGAATTACAGACCAATATTACTCATTAACATTGATGCAATAAGATTTTGGCAAACAGATTCCAAGAACCCATCAAAACAATTATCTAACATGATCAAGTTGGCTTCATCCCAAAGATGCAAGGGTGCTTCAACATACAAAAGTCCATCAGTGTAATACACCATATAAACAAACACAAAAAAAAAACACATGATCATCTCACTAGATGCAGAAAAGACTTTTGACAAACTCTAACACCCTTTCGTGATAAATGTCTTGGAGCGATCAGGAATACAGGGAACATAACTAAATATAATAAAGGCAATTTACAGCAAGCCAACAGCCAACATCAAATTAAATGGAGAGAAATTCAAATCAATTCCACAAATATCAGGAAAAAAGCAAAGCTGTCTGCTCTCCGTATACTTATTGAATATAGTATTTGAAGTTCTAGCCAGAACAATAAGACAATATAAGGAGATTAAGGGGATACAAATTGGAAAGGAAGAAGTCAAGCTTTCCCTATTTGCAGATGACATAATAGTATACATGAGTGACCCCAAAGATTCATCCAATGAATTGATACAGCTTATAAACACCTTCAGCAATGTAGCAGGATACAAGATCAACTCAAAAATATCAGTAGCCCTCCTATATACAATTGACAAACAGGCTGAGAAGGAAATGAGAGATACCTCACCCATTAAAATAGCCACAAATGTTATAAAATACCTTGGGGTAACACTAACCAAGCAAGTGAAGGTCCTATATGACAAGAACATTAAGTCGCAGAAAAAAGAAATTGAAGAAGATGTCAGAAAATGGAGAGATCTCCCATGCTCATGGATAGGCAGGACTAATACAGTAAAAATGGAAATTTTACCAAAGCTAATCTACAGATTCAATGCAATCCCCATCAAAATACCAACACAAATCTTCACAGACCTGGAAAGAATAATACTCAAATTCATATGGAAAAACAAAAAACCAAGGAGAGCCAAAAGAATCATGTACAATAAAACAACCTCTGGAAGCATCATGATCCCTGAATTCAAGCTCTACTATAGAGCTACAGTAATAAAAACAGCTTGGAACTGGCAAAAATACCAACATGTGGACCAATGGAATAGAACTGAAGACTCTGGCATTAATCTGCACACTTATGAACATATAATTTTTGACAAAGAAGCCAAGGGTGTCCAATGGAAAAAAGAAAGCATCTTCAACAAATAGTGCTGGCATAACTGGATATCACTGTGTAGAAGGCTGCAAATAGATCCATATCTATCACCGTGCACAAAACCTAAGTTCAAGTGGATCAAAGACCTCAACATAAATCCAGCTACGCTGAACCTGCTAGAAGAGAAAGTAGGAAGTATTCTTGAACACATTGACACCAGAGTTCACTTCCTAAATTTAATAACAGAGACTGAGAGAAACACTCAATCAATGGGACCTCTTAAAACTGAGAAGCTTTTGTAGAGCAAAGATGTGGTCAACAAGGCAAAGCAACAGCCTACAGAATGGGAAAAAATCTTCACCAACCCCACATCGGACAGAGGACTGATATGCAGACTATATGAGGAACTCAAGAAATTAAACATCAAAATGCCCAACAGTCCAATTAAAAAATGGGTTATAGAACTAAACAGAGAATTCTCAAAAGAGGAAACTCAGATGGCTGAAAAACATTTAAGGAATTGCTCAACATCCCTAATTATCAGGGAAATGCTAATCCAAACAACTCTGAGATATCACCTTATGCCTGTCAGAATGGCTAAGATCAAAAACACTGAACATACCTTATGCTGGAGAGGATGTGGAGCTAGGGGAACTCTCCTCCACTGCTGGTGTGAATGCAAACTTGTACACCCACTTTGGAAATCAATATGGCACTTTCTTAGAAAATTGGGAATTAATCTCCCCCAAGATCCACCTATACAACTCTGAGGCATATTCCCAAGGAATGCTCAATCATACCACAAGGGCATTTGCTCAGCAATGTTCATATCAGCATTGTTTGTAATAGTCAGAAACAGAAAACAACCTAGATGCCCTTCAACTGAAGAATGGATAAATAAAATGTGGTATATATGCACAAAAATACTACTCAGCAGAGAAAAAACAATGACATCATGAGGTTTGCAGGCAAATGGATAGATCTATAAAAAATCATCCTGAGTGAGTAAACCCAAACTCACAAAGACAACCATGGTATGCACTCACTCATAGGAGGATATTAGATGTGGAACAAGAATGATTGGCCTGGTACTTAAAACACCAGGGAGAGTACCTAGAAAACAGAAGCCGAAGAAAGACACAGGAATCGCCCAGTGTCAGAGAAATGGATGAGATCTACATGAACAGCCTGGACATGAGTGGGGGTAATGAAGGACAAGGGTCGAACGAAAGAGAGCTTGGGAGAGCAGGAGATACCAGCTGGATAAGGAACAGAGAGGGAGAACAAGGAATAGGAGACCATGGTGAATGACGACCACATGAGAATATGAAGAAGCAAAGTGCTAGAGAGGCCCACAGAAATCCACAAAGATAGCCCCACAATAGACTGCTGACAACGGTCAAGAGACAGCCTGAACTGACCTACGCTGGTGAAAGGATGGCCAAACACCCTAATTGTTGTGCTAGAAACCCCATACAATGACTGAGGGAACTGGATGCAGAGATCCATGGCTAGGCCATGGGTGGAGCTCTGGGATTCCAATTGCCAAGAAAAAGGAGGGATGATATGAGAGAGAATTGTTGAAACCAAGGTTGAATAAAGCACAGGGACAAATAGCCAAACGAATGGAAACACATGAATTATGAACCAATGGCTCAGGGGCTCCCAACTGGATCAGGCCCTCTGAAGAGTTGAGACAGTTGATTGGCTTGATCTGTTTGGGAGGCATCAAGGCAGTGGGACTGGGTCCTGTGCTCGGTGCATGAGTTGGCTGTGTGACACCTGGGGCTTATGCAGGGATACTTCCTCAGCCGGGGAAGAGGGGACTGGACCTGCCTGGACTGAGTCTACCAGGTAGATCTCAATCCTCGGGGGGAGTCTTTGCCCTGGAGGAGAAGGGAATGGGAGGTGAGCTGGGGGGAAGGGGAGCGAGGCAGGAGAAGGGAGAACATGGGATTCGGGGTTGATATGTAGAACTAAATAATATTATAAAATTAAATTAAATTAAATTTAAAAAATTGATATATTTGGACCATAAATTTTAAAGAACAGGATTGGGAATGGTTAATATTGAATGTTGAGTATACAGGATATAAAATCAAGAAATACAGAAGCCTAAGGAAATGTCTCAAATAGGTTAAGATGAGGTTAATTGGGCTGGGAAGAACCATCTGAAATAAAGTAGCTTCATTCCTTGGACTTAGGTTCCTGGCTGCATAACCAGGAGAGAGCTAGGTGAGCATCTACAGTGCTCTAACTACTCTCCCTGCTCCCTAACTACTAATGCAATGTAGCAAACAACTTGGGACTCTTGCCCCCATGATCTCTCAGTCATGATGTATATTTCCTCAAATTAAGAGCCAGTATAAACTTTCCTTCCTTTACTTGCTCATGTTATGTATTTTGTTAGAAAAATGAATCAGGTATGTGATATGGTGGGTGGTGGTGAAGGAGATGGAAGATCTAGGTCAGTTATTCTCAAACTTATTAATGCTCTGACACTCTAATACACTTCCCCATGTTGCAGTGACCCCCAACCCCAACCATAAAGTTATTTTCATTACTACTTCATGACTGCAATTTTCTTTTGTTATTAATCATAACATAAATATCTGTGTATTGCAATGGTCTTAGGCAATCTCTGTGAAAGAGTCATTCAACCCAGAAAAGGAACCACAAACCACAGGTTGAGAACCACTGATATAGATCCATTGAGAGAAAGTACTTACACAGTATATATAACACACACTCAGAAAGCTGACCTGATAGAGAATAGGGACTAATGTTCCCAGGAAGAAAACCAGGATATTTTTAAGGTCCTAAATGATGGCTGATAGATTAGAATCGTCCTATGCTACCCAACACATGGACCATCAGAGCACACTGGAAATGCCTGGGCATTTGTGGCATTTATTCATGACTGTGGAAATAGGAGATGGGTACTGCCTTCTAAGAGAGAGACGACAGATGGCAATAGCATACTCAGTGAACAGCATTGCCTTCTTTCTCCAAGAGAGCATCCCACACTCCCAGCAGTGCCAAGGCTAAAACTTCCTGCTCTACCTTTCAGAGATTTGAATACTTAAGTGTCTCCACACAAGAATGTGGTTTCTTTTTTTTTGTGTGTTGAGGTGTCTGCTTAATTGCAAACCTATTGCTCATGGGATTCACTAGGTTTACTTAGGAAACATGCCGTTGTACTGTACTCTTTCTTGCTATTGCTTGTTGGCACTGTGGAATGGGATCACGACCTGCAGTTTAGTATGTGAAATCATTTAAAGAATGGAATGCGTTTGGCAGCAAGGAAGGAATAAAACTGAGACACACTCCCAGAAATCAAGTTGATATTTTATATAGAATGAATTGGTGATTACACAGTACTGTGTACAAAGGGCAATTTCTTCAAGGATTCTCCTGGCAGATGTTAAAATGCCAAAGCCCTCAGGTCAGACCTTTTGCTCAGCCAGTTTGGAAGCACACCGGGCCTTCACCTGACTCTGTACTGTCAAGGAGATCATCTCACAGAGAAACAAAATCACGCCAAAAAGTGACATCGTGGCTGTCAGGACACCCATTGGGAACACCTTTGTACAGTGTTTCTTTATAATGTCCTCCATTTTAACGGGAAAGTTGGGTGAAAAGTCAAGTGTGGTTTGCCCATAGATGTCTACTAGGTGGTTCAAGGTCACAGTAACAAGTGTGAAAAGGCTGCTCACAGCCATAATTATGGCAGACATCTTGTAGCAAAACAGCTGGATATCAATGAATTGGTCTTCCATGCAGCTGATCTTAATGGCCACTGAAGTGAAAATCAGGACTAGGATTTTCATCAAAATGGCCCATGCTATCAGGACTTGTAAATACTGAAATTCCGATGACTTGTTCCAGGTTTCATTGATAGGGGTGTGAACCAACATCCTGGTCATAGACCCAGAGATGTTAAAGTCCTGAGTGTAATAAGCTTCCCAGAGTCCAATTGACACAAATTGCACAAGCTTGTTGTTAAACTCCCACAGGCGCCAGCATTGGCTGTTTGCAAGGATGATTTCAAATACCAAAGCTGTTGTACTACAAATCAGGCCACTGAACTTGAAGATGTACTCCTTTCATGTTGGCAAATCTGAAGAAGGCATCAAAGAAGAATAGAATCAGTGAGAATACAAGGGAAGGCAGGAAAATAGAAGTCATGGCTTAGAGAGCACTGAGCTCTCATACCTTGTCCCTGTTGTCACATAAAGATGTTTCAGTGGTCTATGTACAGATTATTATTCTTCACAGAGTAGATAATAATATTTGTTGACTAGGAATTTCAATTCTTAGAACTGACAATGAGAAGAGAGTTTGCAATATCATATGTAATTCAATGCTTATTTTACCTGTATTTGCAATTTCTAAATATTTTAGTACCATAAAGTGAGGAAAAAGCAGAGGAATGCTCAAACTAATTGTCATTTCTAAAATATACTACTATATAATATTACATGACTACTACAAACTAAAGACATTAATGACAGAACCAAAGATTAAAAAATCACATAGTAAACTCAATTATGTAAAAATAATAACACACTTGACATAAATTTGTGTATACATATATGTATATACAAATTCATCTGTACATGATCCACCTCATAAATGATAGTGTACAATGCTATTCCATCTTGTGAATTTTATAGAAATGTACCCTGCTCTAAAGAAAGCTATATGTTTTTTATTGAAACCAGAAAGGGTTTGCCCATCAACATCTATCTGTAATATTGCCGGGCATAGAGCTCAGTGGTAAAGTGATTATCTAATACACACAAAACCCTTAATTCAGCTTTAGTATCTGTAAACCAAAATCTATCTGTTAAATTGTCCAGAGACTGAGTCAGAGGAATAGGGAAATGGATAATTAACACATAAAATCATATAAATCCATAAATTGGATATTTCCAATTATAACACATCTCTTACTTGAAATTTCATCTTTAGATAATTAGCTTCATTTCAGTGAAACAAAAAGAATCCTGACATATTTTTGTGAGCATATATCTTCTTTCACAGACAATTTACACTCTGTATTATTACTTTGAACTAACTTTTTTGCATCTTTTCTCAATTCCAGTCATAGGATGAAGGAAGGAGTTGAGTCATTTACTCAATAGGCAGGTGGATAACGTCACTGTCAACTGCACATGCAGAAGGTTGAAGGGGCCTACACACTGGATCTCCTTCCCAGGAAACCTTCCCTAAACAGCTACCCCTGTTCTAAAGTCTCTGTAGAATGTGTTTCCTGACTGAGTGAAGGCACTAGCTGTTCTACTAGGGAAATTTCATCAGCAAGATGAGTGAGTTCACAATTCATATATAACATAAAGATTTTATACCTTTGTGCATTATGGACACGAAGATTCATTTAAAAGGTGGCAGGATCACAGTCATTCTTCTCAGTAACAGTAAATGCCCATATATGCAGTCAGAGAAAGAGTGGAAAAACCTTCAAAAAAAGAAATTCTATTAGACAGACATTTCAGCTCAGAGCAATGTCTCTCCAACCCCTTGATTCCACAATCCTTACCATTCACTCCTGTCCTTGGCTTAAGAAGAACTTCATTTGAACACTTTGGGAATATTCATACATCTGACTCTCTAAGGACACCCATCTAAACATTTCCCCCATTTTGTAAGTAAGGAAACAACAGAGAGAGGTTAATTCATAAACTCAACATCAAGGACCTACACAACTAAAACCCACAGGGCAGCTCAATGTCTACCTGCAGTCTCACATGGGGCTTCTAGACACTTACGATATTGAACAGCATTTACACACACTTACCCACATGTCAATGGCCCTTTCTGGCATTCTTTGTCCTGTGAAATTGAATGTGATTTATCAAACCACCTGGGAATGTAAAATACTTGCCTCTTTTTCTCTTCTAGTAAGACCAAATGATAGTGACTGCCAGTTGACAGAGAATTAACTCACTTTAAAAATTCTTGTTTCCATGGCTACTAGAGCTGAATGGTGGATTATGAGCAAAGAACACAGCTTCATAGCCATATTTGGCCATAAAGGACGGACCAGTGTACTTAATTTCCCTTTGTATGCGAATAGTCTTTGAAAGAGTAATTTCCATTTTGAAATCATGCATCAAATAAGTACTATGCCTAATGGGCATAACAGAGATAGTTATTTGAAAAAAAGAAAAAAAAATAAGCCTTCATCACCCATTCCTTGCCATCCAGTGTCTGTGTGGTGGAAGGATGGAAGTTTCACTTTAGGCCAAGTGTCTTCATTGGAGACTTTGAGACCAACTTACCTTGTAGAAACATCTTAGATAGAGACACAAAGTATATATTGTCAGTAATAACAGTTTATATGCATGTAAATTCATGAGGTACTTTGTTTTGAATAGAAAATTATCCTCCTTTTATCTTTCTGTGTTTTACTTCAAACTGTTACTTTGATGATACTAGTTAGGGTTTCTATTGCTGTGGTAAAATCACGATGACCAAATTCAGGTTGGAGAGGAAATGCTGCATGTAGCTCACATTGCCACATCATATTGCATCATCTCAACAGATTAGGGCAGGCACTCAAGGCAGAAACCAGACAGAAAATGAATCCAGCAGGAGACATGGAAAAACACTGCTTACTGAGTTGCCCCACCCATAGCTTACTTAATGTGCATTTTTATATCATCCATTACCAGAGGCCCAGGTTTTCTACTGCTCACCTTCTGCAAGGACATCCTACATAAGATACTAATCAAAAAATTACTAACCTTTCCAGGACTGTGAAGAATTGTGTTGGTATTTTGATGGGAATTGCATTGAATCTGTAGATTTCTTTTGGTAAGATTGCCATTTTTACTATGTTAACCCTGCCTATCCATGAGCATGGGAGATCTTTCCATTTTCTGACATCGTCTTCAATTTCTTTTTTCAGGGACTTAAAGTTCTTGTCATATAGGTCCTTCACTTGCTTGGTTAGTCTTACCCCAAGGTATTTTATGTCATTTGTGGCTATTTCAAAGGGTGATGTATCTCTAATTGCCTTCTCAGTTTCTTTGTCCATTGTATATAGGAGGGCTACTGATTTTTTTGAGTTGATCTTGTATCCTGCTATGTTGCTGAAGACTTTTTGAGTTGATCTTGTATCCTGCTATGTTGCTGAAGGTGTTTGTAAGCTTTACCAGTTCTTCAGAGGAATCTTTGGGGTCACTCAAGTATACTATCATGTCATCTGCAAATAGGGAAAGCTTGACTTCTTCCTTTCCAATTTGTATGCCCTAAATCTCCTTATGTTGTCTTATTGCTCTAGCTAGAACTTCAAGTACTATATTGAAAAAGTATGGGGAGAGTGGACAGCCTCAATCATAGGAAGATGCTAGATGTAGAACAAGGATGACTGGTCTGCTACTCACATCACCAGTGAGGCTACCTGGAAAATGGGACCCCAAGAAAGACACGGAGAAATGGATGAGATCTACATGAACAGCCTGGACATGATTGGGAGCAATGAAGTACAAGGCTCGAGGAAAAGAGAGCGGGAGATCCTAGCTGGATCAAGAAAACAGAGGGAGAACAAGGAATAGGAGACCATGGTAAATGAAGACCACATGAGAAAAGGAAGAAGCAAAGAGCTGAAGAGGCCCACAGAAATCCACAGTGATACCCCCACAAAGGACTGCTGGCAGTGGTAGAGAGACAGACGGGAAGGACCTACTCTGGTGATGGGATGGTCAAACACCCTAATGGTTGTGCCATAAAACCCATCCAGGGACTGAGGAATCTGGATGCAGACATCCACAGCTAGGAGTCTAATTAGTGAGAAAGAGAAGGTTTTATATGAGTGAGAATTGTTGAAACCAGGTTTGGATAAAGCTCAGGGACAGATAACCAAATGAATGGAAACACATGAACTATGAACCAAAGGCTGAGGGGCCCCCAACTGGATCAGGTCCTCTGAATAGGTGAGACAATTGATTGACTTGATTTGTTTGGGAGGCATCTAGGCAGTGGTACCAGGTACTGGGCTAGTTGCATGAGTTAGCTGTTCGAAACCTGGGACTTATGCAGGGATGCTTGGCTCAATCTGGGAGGAGGGGACTGGACATGCCAGGACTGAGTCTGTGGGGTCGATCCCAGTCCTCGTGGGTGGCCTTGATCTGGAGGAGGTGGGAATGGGGGGTGTGCTGGGAGAAAGGGGAGGGGGCAGGGAGGGGAGAGAGAAAGGGAATCTGTGGCTATTATGTGGAACTGAATAGCATTGTAAAATAAATAATAATAATAAAAAATACTAACCAAGAAAATATACTATAGACTTGACTATAGGCAATTTATGGAGAGAATCCCTTAATTAAGATTTTTCTTTCCCGGTAACTCTTAAGTTCTTACAAACTGATGAAATCTATGTAAATTTACACAATATTATTTCTTACTATGATCACATCTTGAGAACATACCATACTGTAAGCATATAGCTAAAAATATCCAAAGTATGTAAATGAATGGCAAAAAGAGAAGGAAATTTTGACTTCCTTTTAAACCTTACCTCTTTGTACTACATAATGTATCTGTGGTATAATAAGCAATGAAGAAAACGTATACTTTCTGCTACAAGGCAGCTTCCAGAACACACTGATATCAAAATCAGGGTGGATTTCTAAGAGTGAGTTGTGGAGATCAATGGGAAGTGCATAAACAACCTGTTACTGAACCAAGTCTGCCAGAAGCACCTGCATCCTCCCAAACCTAGTTCTGGGTGTGCAGATAGCACACAGGTATTGACTGCTGAGCTCCCCAGAAACACACCCACAAGAACTACCCCCTCATTCTAGTCCTAGTTAAAGACTTGGGTTACTTGTCTCCTGCTTGGGTTACCTTTGTGAGTTTCTCTGGAACCTGTGGAATCATGGACCCACATTCTTAGCTCTGTATGTACTGGCTTGTCTGATGAAACACCACAGGATCTTGCAAGGCCTCTACATCACCATACTTCTAAGTCAAGCTTCTTCTGTCTCACAGTCATTGAACTGGATTTCCCTGAAAAGGATTCTGAGAA
The DNA here is from genome assembly GCF_049852395.1 of Peromyscus maniculatus bairdii. NCBI lineage: Eukaryota > Metazoa > Chordata > Mammalia > Rodentia > Cricetidae > Peromyscus > Peromyscus maniculatus. The sequence continues at coordinate 142,964,578 of NC_134875.1, read as the reverse complement.
TCAAGGCTGCCTGTGCCATTTTCACAGCATCTCCTGATGTCCTGATTGCAGTTTTGCCTGGTGTGCTCCTCATAGGTTTCATGCCAGTGCCTTATGCAAACTCGGAGGCTTAGCACCCATAACTGAGCTCCTGCATTAGCATTCCCTGGTCACTCCTGGAGCCAAACCTGTCTATGCTATTAACACACCCCCAAGTTGTAGACGCACCAAACTTGCACTGATTTACATAGTGATGTTCTACAGAACCTTTCCTGCCTGGGCTATGCATATACACATTGGCCTTGCTCTGAAGACCAGTTAAGACTCAGTTTCTTCACTTACTTTCTCTGCTGAGTATCCTGAGAACTGATCTGGTGCCTTGGCCTCCATACTCTACACCTTGCATAGCAGACTTGCCTGGTGAGATGCTCTGCTGTCAGCATATAAACTCCACTCTGGAATCAAGCTGTGTTCTAGCAGTATGTGCACCAACTTTACCTGGCAAGTGCCCCCAGAACCACCTATAGCTGTGCCCCCTTCAGCCCCAGGCCTTGTTCTGAATGCAGAGACGACACACTGGCTTTCCCTAAGACTTTCCAATGAAACTTAAAATCTGTCACAATTCTCTTCTCCCAGCCATTGCTCCCTTTCAAGGAGCCAGTGGAGGATTTCTGAGGTGAGTTCTCCAAGAAGCAAAGCAATCTGCCCCATTCTACCTCATATGGCCTGGCTCTATACATATACCTCCTGGACTGGGTTTTCCTAGTGAGATCTTCTAGAACCAGTTTTCCATGTACCATCTTGCACACTATCCAGCCCTGTTTTGAGTGTACAGAACATATACTGTAGGAGGCTTTCTTGCAATGCTAGCCCCAAATCATAACACAGAGACTTATTATTTATTAATTATAAATGTGCAGTCTTAGCTTAGGACTATTTCAAGCTAGCTTGTTTTCAAACTTAAATTAACATATTTCTATTAATCTATGTGTCACCCTGAGGCTCATTTACCTCATCTGTGTACTGTCCATCCTGTTTTCCTGCTTCCTCTGTATCTGATTGGCTGGGCACTGGCTGGCCCTGGTCTCTTTTTCTTTCTTTCAACCAACCCTGCCTATCCCGCCTCTGCTATTGGCCATTCAGTTTTTTCTTTTTCAATTTTACATTTTATGTATTAATTAAAGTTTTTCAATTTTCATTTTTCTTTATTAAGAAATATTCTACTCACTCTACATACCACCCACAGACCTCATCTCCTCCCTCCTCCAACCCCCCAGCCCTTCCTCCCAAGACACCACATATCCCCACAACCCATAAATCAAGGTCTCCCATGCAGAGTCAGTAGAGCCTGGCATACTGAGCCTAGGTAGGTCCAAGCCCCGCCCCACTGCATCAAGGCTGTGCAAGGAGTCACACCACAGACACTGGGATTCCAGAAGCTTGCCCATTCACCAGGGACAGATCCCAATCCACCCTTATGGGTAACCCCCAAACAGTTGGAGCCGAACAACTTCCTTCTGTATTCAGAGGTCCTAGTCCAGTCCCATGGGGGCTCCACAGCAACCAGTCTACAGTTCTTGGGCTTCTACCAGTGTGGCCAGTCATTTCTGCATGTCCTCCCATCATGATCTCAACGTCCCCTGAATGCAGAATCCCTCCTCTCTCTTATTGATTAGATTCCCAGAGCTTAGCCATGTGCCTGTGCATGGATATCTGCATCTGACTCCACCAGTCACTGGACAAAGGCTCTATGATGACTGTTGGGGTATTCACCAGAATAGACCAGTCCAGGTACCCTCTTGAACACTGCCAGCCTGCCAGGGATCATCATTGTCGAATCCTGAGACCCTACTCAGCACCCTGCCTCTTCCAATTCCTATGATGTCCTCATCTATCATGGTATCTTCCTCCCTGCCCTCCCATTCTGTCCCTGTTCCAGCTTGACCCTCCCATTTCCCTATGTTCTCTTCCCCTACATCTTGCCCTCTGGCACCCCCCCCATCCAGTTCACTCATGTAGATCTCATTCACTTCTCCTTCACAGAATCATCAATGTGTCCCTCCCAGGGTCTTTTCCTGTTAGCTAGCCTCTCTGGATTTGTGGGTTGCAATCCCTTCTCTCTCATTTAGTATCTACTTATGAGTGAGTACATACTAAGTTTGTCCTTCTGAGTCTGGGTTACCTCACTCAAGGTGATGTTTTCTAAATCTATCCATGCTATTACGAATAATGCTGATAATGAACATTGTTGAGCATGTGTTCTTGTGGCAAGATGGAGCATTTCTTGGATATATGACCAAGAGTGGTATATCTGGGTCTTTAGGAAGACTTATTCCCAAATTTCTGAGAAACCACCATACTGATTTCCAGAGTGGTTGCATAACCTAGCTGTCATCATAGCGTCTTTCTCTAGTGAATGATGGAGGCAGATACAGAGATCCATATCCAGGCACCTGGGTGAGCCCCGCGAATCCAATTGGTGAGAGAGGGGAGAGATATTGCAGGCAAGGGACATAGAGATCATGATGGGAGGATGTGCAGAGATGACTTGCCACACTAGTGGAAGCCCATGAACTGTGGACTGGTGTCTGTGGAGCACCCATGGCACTGGAAATGGAAGATGGTTGTTTGGCTCAAACTGTCTGTGGAGCACCCAGGCAGGGGGATCATGATCTGACCCTAGTCTATAGGCAGGCTTCTGTAACCAGGTCCTGTGGTGTGACACCTTGCACAGCCTTGGTGCAGTGGGAAGGGCCTGGACGTGCCTAGGCTCAGTGTGCTGGGCTCTGCTGACTCTGCATGGGGGACCTCGATTTTGGGGAAGTGGGGAAGCCAGGTGGCTTGGGCAAGAAGGCTGGGGGTGTGAGGAGAGAAGAGGAGGAGTCTGTGGATAACATGTGGAGTGAGTAGAAAATTTCTTAATAAAGAAAAATGAAAGAAAAAAAAGACCATTTAATTGGAAAGACTTTTCCCACCCTTTTATTTTGAGGTAGTGTCTAATTTTGAAATTGAAGTGTGTTTCTTATATGCAGCAGAAAGATGAGTCCTGCTTTCATATCCATTCTGTCAGCCTGTGTCTTTTTATAGGTGAATTAAGTCCATTTAATTTAATTTAAGGTGAATTGATATTAAGGGATATTAATGACCAATGATTGTTAGTTCCTGTTATCTTTTGGTGGTAGTATGAATGTGTACTTCTCTTCTTTGGGATTTACAACACTGGTGTTATCTATTACCTATTTTTTCATGGATGTATCTGACTTCCTTAGGTTGGAATTTTCCTTCTAGTGCTTTCCGTAGGGTTGGATTTGTAGATAGGTATGGTTTAAATCTGGTTTTGTCTTGGAATGTCTTGTTCACTCTGTCTATGATGATTGCAAATTTTGCTGGGTATATCAGTCTAGGCTGGCATCCATGGTCTCTTAGTGTCTGCATTACATCTGTCTAGGTCCTTCTGGCTTTCAATGTCTCCATTGAGAAACTGGGTGTAATTCTGATGGGTTTGCCTTTATAAGTCACTTGGCTTTTTTCCTTTGCTGCTCTTATTCTTTCTTTATTCTGTAGGTTTGGTTGTTTAATTATGATGTGGCCAGGGCATTTTTTGGGGGGGGGAGGGTCTATTCGGTTTGCTATTCTATAGGCTTCTTGTATCTTCATATGTATTTCTTTAAGTTGGGAACGTTTTCTTCTGTGATCTTGTTCAATATATTTTCTGTGCCTTTGAGTTGGTATTCTTCTCCTTCCTCTATCATTATTCTTAGGTTTGGTCTTTTCATTGTATCCCAGATTTCTTGGACATTTTGTGTAATGTCTTTTTGGCTTTGATATTTTCATTGACTGACTAATCCATTTCCTCTATTCTATCTTTTACACCAGAGATCTTAACTCTCATCTCTTATATTCTGTTGGTTATGCTTGCGTCTGTTTCCTGTTTCTTTACTCAGATTTTCTATTTCCAGCTTTCCCTCTGTTTGTGTCTTCTTCATTGTTTCTCTTTCCCTTTTCTGGTCTTGAACTGTTTCCCTCACCTGTTTCATTGCTGTTCATGGTTTATTAAAAGGGATTTATTGCTTTTTTTCCAATTTTTATTTGTCTTTTCCTCTTATTCTTTATAGATTTCTTCCATTTTTGTCTTTTTCTCAATTCCTTTATTGATTTTTTCCACTTTTTGTATGCCTTTTCTTCAGTTACATTGTTTTCTTCAAATGCCTTTATCATCTTCATGATGTTATTCTTAAGGTTGCTCTCTTCTGCTTCTGATACATTGTGACATTAAGGTCCTGCTGTTGGAGGAGGGCTAGGTTCTGGTGATGCTGTATTGCTCTTTGTGTACTTTTATGTACTTCTGCTTTGACATCTGTCCTTCTCCTCCTCTAATAGGTATAAGAGGTGCCTGTGTCTGAGCGAGTTGCTGTTGGTTCCCTCTGTGCTTGTTGTATCTGTTTCTCAGGGGGCCCTTCTGGGTCTAGCCTTAGCTCTTGTTCTAATTGAAACAGGCAGATTCTGTGTCTTAGGGAGCTGCTCTTGGGTTGACCCAAGCTAGTTGATTCTGTGACTCCTGGTTCCATACTTGGTCTTATCAGGGCTCTTGGTCCAGTCAGAGCCAATAGATTCTATCTTTCAGGAAGCCTATCTTGGTCCAATGAGAGGTGGCAGATACTACTTCTCAGAAAGCCACTCTTGGTCTAATGAGGGCTGGCAGATTCCCTGTCTCCTGAGGTTACTCTTGGTCCAATGACAGCTCTCTGACTCATGAGAGCTCTCTCCCTAAGCCCGCTGAGAGCTGGGGGTTGGTTTCTAAGGCTCAGGAAGTGGCTTGGATCCTGTGCAGATGGGTATGAGGGCAGAGTTTTAGATTGCAGGGTCTCCTGATGGGTCTTGGTGAATTGGGAGCTTTCCCACAGGAGCCCTGCCTGCTGGCTGTTAACTGCCCTTCACTAATCCTATGTAACAAAAAATTGTGAGAGGGGCACTAGCACATTTGAAGTTTGTTGTCTTTATTTTTCTTATGCCAGACAGATAGGGTTGGAGACTCTGCTGCTCAGTTGGATGAATTAAATGTAATGGGTTTTGTGGTGGTAATCTAATTGTACTGAAATGTGATTTTGATTGTATGTTAATAAATAAAGTTGCCCGGGGGTCAGAGCTATTAGAGCCATAGCAAGAGTGTGGCGGTGGTGGCACACGCCTTTAATCCCATAGATCTCTTTATGTTCAGGGATACAGCCAACATTGGAGACATATGCCTTTAAGACCTAGGGAGCTGTACATTTAGACAGTGACGAGGCAGTCACGTGTTTGGGTTTACAACCAATGAGAAGGCAGAACAAAATACTATAAATAGACGAACAGACAGGATATAGCTCTTTCGGGAAGTTGGGACACTGCAGGCAGAAGGGTGAGATTTTAGCTCTGAGCTCTGACCTCTCGGCTTTCTCTTTTACATTGTTTCTGTGTTTCCTATTTAATAAGACTGTTGGATACATCTACATCTGGCGCCCAACGTGACAAGAATCCATTAAAAACCGCTTGGCTTGGGGGCAGGTCCGCTCTCCTGCAAGGGCGGCAGGCCAAGTGGCCGGCTTCTTAGTCCGAGCGGCAGCTTCTTAGTCCGAGCAGAGGCTTCCTAGTCCGAGCAGCAGCTTCCTAGCCTTGGTCTAGGTCTGTTTGACCTCAGGCTCGACTATCTGTGAGCTGCTTGCTTAAAGCCTGCTTGCTTAAAGCCGGTGCTACAAACAACTCAGACCTGCCCTGCTGAACAGGGCCCTGCCTGTAAAATCAACACACGTGGTTGGAGCTTAAGGAAGCCAGACCCAAGCCTTGACTCGGCACAAGAAGGAACACGTGGCTGAATTTAAGCTTTAGCCGGCTACGCTTTCTTGTGCGTTCTCTCTCTCTCTCTCTCTCTCTGGATTTACACCTTGGACACAGGTGGCTGTTTTGAAAATCCCCTCGGATTTCTACTGTTCTACGCAGATTTGGTAAGTAACAACATATCAGATATTTTAAAGGAAACTATTTTTTCCACAAAAGTAATTCAGCCTATGGGCTCTCTACAATCTGGGATGCCTTTGCCTACTCGATTACCAAAAGGATGGCCTCTCATAGTTATTGATTTAAAAGACTGTTTCTTTTCAATACCCTTACAAGAAAAAGACAGAGAAAGATTTGCTTTTACAGTGCCTACTTATAATAATTCTCAACCGGTTAAAAGATTTCAATGGAGGGTCCTCCCAGAGGGAATGTTGAATAGCCCAACTCTGTGCCAATACTTTGTACAACAGCCATTGGAAAGTGATATGTAAAAAATTTCCTAAATCTATAATTTATCATTATTTGGAAGATATTTTACTAGCTGACTCAAATGCAGATACTTTAGAAAGAATGTTTGAAGAAATAAAGAAAATTTTGCCTTGCTGGGGATTACAAATTGCTCCTGAAAAAATACAAAGAGGAGATTCTATTAATTATTTAGGATATAAAATAGAGCTACAAAAAATTAGACCCCAAAAAGTGCAAATTAGGAGAGATAGACTACAGACTCTTAATGACTTTCAAAGATTATTTGGAGATATTTCTCATCTACAAACTATTGCTGGGGTAAAAAATGATGAACTGACTAATTTGTTCAAAACCTTAGAAGGCGACAAGGAGTTAAATAGTCCAAGAGAATTATCACCTGAAGCTGAGAAAGAATTGGCCTTGGTAGAAAAGAAAGTGCATGAAGGACACGTGGATCGTAATGATCCAAAGCTGGATTGCATTTTGTTTATTTTACCTTCTAGGCATTCTCCTACTAGAATATTAAAGCAGAGGGAAGATATCATATTGGAATGGATATTTTTACCAAATAAACCAAATAAAAAATTAAAAACTTATGTGGAAAAAATCTCTGACTTGATTTACAGAGGAAAATTGAGACTTCATCAGTTAGCAGGCATAGACCCAGCAGAAATTGACATACCATTAACTAAGGAGGACATTGAAAAATTATGGACTGAAAGTGAACCTTGGCAAAGAGCTTCCAGTAATTTTTTGGGAGAAATTAACAGCAAATATCTCAGAAACAATAGAATTGATCTTATAAAGAGAGCTGATTGGATCTTGCCTCGAATTGTATGGCAAAAACCCATATCTGGAGTTCATAATTTTATACAGATGCCAACAATGAAGGGAAGGCAGGTTACAAATCAGAAAATTTAAGTAAAGTGGTACAAAGTCCGTATAATTCAGTTCAAAAATCAGAATTGTATGCTATTCTGTTAGTATTAATGGATTTTTCAGAACCTCTCAACATAGTAACTGACTCTCAGTATGCTGAAAGAGTGGTGTTACATATTGAGACTGCAGAATTTATCCCTGATGCTTCAGAATTAACTTCACTATTTATCCAATTACAAGATACAATCAGGAAAAGGAATCATCCTTTATATATAACTCACATTCGATCCCATACTGGTCTGCCAGTCACTCTAGCACAAGGCAATGATGAGATTGATAAATTATTGATAGGAAATGTGCTGGAGGCTTCTGAATTTCATAAAAAAAATCATGTCAATAGTAAAGGCTTAAAAAAGGATTTTTCCATAACCTGGCAACAAGCCAAAGAAATAGTAAAGAAATGTCCTACTTGTTCCTTCTACAATCAAATGCCATTACCAGCAGGATGTAACCCAAAGGGTACTCAGAGAAATGAAATCTGGCAGATGGACGTGTTTCACTTTGCAGAATTTGGAAAATTGAAATATGTACACCACACCATCGATACTTATTCAGGATTTCAATGGGCAACTGCTTTGAGTTCTGAAAAAGCTGATTCTGTAATCACTCATTTGCTAGAAGTTATGGCCATCATGGGTATACCTGCACAAATCAAAACTGACAATGCTCCATCATATGTCTCTGTTAAAATGAATCAGTTTTTTGCTTATTACAATATAAAGCATATTACAGGCATACCACATAATCCTACAGGTCAAGCAGTTATAGAAAGATCAAACAGAACTCTAAAGGATATGCTAAATAAACAGAAAGGGGTAACAAAAACCCCCAGAAATAGACTGCATAATGCTTTTCTAACTTTGAATTTTCTGAATGCCAATGAGAAAGGAACAACAGCTGCAGAGAGACACTGGATAATAGAAAAAACTACAGAATTAAATCAGCCTATATACTTTAAGGATGTGCTGACCTCAGAATGGAAACCAGGGTATGTATTATATTGGGGACGAGGTTTTGCTTTTGTTTCTACAGGAGAAGATAAGCTGTGGGTACCATCAAAATTGATAAAGGTTCGATTTGAACAAGAGAGACCTCTTAATTAGAGGAGGTGATAGTTCATCAACCAGCATGAACATCCAATTTAAACTAACTTGTACCAGTAACACATGCCTTTTCATTTAATCAGATAATAACATGCCAAAAGGAAACATCCCCAAAATCAGTCTTGGGGAAAGGTTTTTGTTTTTGTCTTTTAGGAGAATGAAGGTTAAGGAATCTGAAAAACATAAGACAAATGAGACAACTGAAGAAAAGGGACAAATCATCTATCCCAGGAAACAGAGTGAAACGGCGTATGGGTATATATAATCTAAAAAAATTTTATGTCTTCTTAAATGTTCGTTTCTGCTTTTCTCTAAAGATTTAACACTATTGGTCTTCTAATACTCTCAGTTCAATTAAAATTTAAAGCTGACTTTGGAGTTGGAGAATGGCTCTCTCCTTCTTTAAACTCAAGCATGTTGTTAAAAGGAAAATGCAAACTCCCTGTATCATGCCAGAATAAAAGAGCCATCTTCTGCTATGGTACAGGACAAAAGCAAAATTAATTAAGGGACTATTCTATTACTAATCTCAACTCTTTGATTCTATTCTGATTCTTTAAACTTTTCTTAATGTATAAATTTTATATCAAAATTTACAAGATTAATATATATATATACATATATATATTAAACTTTGTTAAGGTATGAATGGTCATATAGAGTACTATATAGAGTACTAAATAATTCTAGAAAAAAGGCTAGCTGCACATATATGTTTTTGTGTTTGAGTCTCTTATCAGTTTTCTGCAGGAAATCACGGCCAGGCCTAACATCAACTGAAGTCTTCAGGAAGAAGATGGGGCCCCACAACAACAACAATTCCACGTGGACAATAATAATATCAATAAGCTGACAAACATCATCCACAGATCAGCTTTGAACTACAAGGTGCTCAGAGCAATTTTGAGATGACTAGCTGAGATGATCCAGTCTCAAAGACTACTTGAATAAGGACTTGAGATAAACCCTGAACTTTGGCATTATACACAGACTGGATAATGAAGGATATAGTTACCTTTCCTAGAATTTGACAATTAACCTCAAATTTTTCTTTCAGGATAAAGAAAACTTCGCCCATACCCAGCAGGAAGCAATTTTAAGAATGCGACTCCCACATTCCCAAAGAGGTGGTGTGGGGCCGGTGGTTTTTTGGTCTTTTTAATGGGTTTTGAGTCTGGGATAATTTTCAGTATTTAAGGGGGTTGGTTACAAATTGTTGTCAAGGGTTAGGAAAAAGGCTAAGCAAAGGAGATTAGATTTAAGGTTCTTGTTTTAAAAAAAGGAAGGAAAAGAAAGAAAGAAAAGAAAAAGACAATTACTAGTTTTAAATACTTTACATTGGATTGGATTGTTTTATATTGTATACAAATTTGAAATTGATATTGTTAGAAAATGCTATATGTATATTTCTAATTGTATTCATACCATTCATTTAACAATGTATTGCAAATTTCTGATCCTTGAATGTTAATATTACCAACTATTAGGATATAAAGAAATGAAAGTTAGTAGTTAGACATTACAATAGAACTTGTAGTCATATTAGATATGTTTTAAAAATTGAGCAGAGACGGTTCAGACAGGTCATCTTCAAACCCTTCAGAGATCTACAGAATATGGCATTTAAAATGTTTTAATAACTTAGAAAATTTTTCATTTTTGAGACATGTCAGCTCCTGGCAGTACCAATCTACTTCAGAGAAAATATGGGCTTTGAAGAAACTGCATATGGAGTCAACTTTCATTGTGGCAAAAGTTAGCCACTGGACAACAAAGAATCCTCAAATCAACAGGACAAAATGGACAGACAGGACACGAAACAAAGGACTACTGATTCTTGCCAAAACGAGTGTGGTTATGACTTTATCAAGAGGCATCTTCTGAGGCCAGCACAATATGGCCCCATCCCTGAAGTGGCCTTCACATCCGGAAAAGGTACGGTGCCCTTTTCTTCGAAGGCAGCTTAACAGGCAGAGGGCCGATGGCTTCTGTTGTGCAATGGAACAGCAGCTGAAAACTCACACCTCTCGATAGTAGACTGGCATTTAATAGAGGGATGTGGAGAAGAAGGGGATGCTGAGATGAAGCCATATATACACAGCCAAGAAGAATGGACAGCTGAATTCAAAAACTGTCAACAATTTCCAGAATTTAAAATCCTGAATCATGACATGACACTAGTGGAATTCAGGTGTTTCTGGTACGTGGACTGCTCTCACCCAATGTGAGGTTGAACTGCTGACCTTGTGTACAACCTACTTCACAAATGAGTCTGTCAGATACACTAAGCCTATAGGCTGAAGATGATGCCCCAACACTGCGGAGAAACCTCAGGTGACTGCCCAGGCAGCTGGCTGTTTCTGTCAACTCACAAATTTTTTGGAAGTGGCTTGCATACACTTCCTGTTTTTATTTTTGTTAGCTAATATTATTTCCTTCTTGGGTCTCTGAGGCAGTTGAAGATTAGTTAGTCATGGTTGAAGATTAGTTAGTTATAGTTGAAAATTAATTAGGATAGAAAGTACATTAGATACATCTTGGATTTACCAAAATAGGATAGATGATGGAATTATTTTCTCTGATTTGTCAAATACCTGTTTAGGTATTTATTACTTGTATATATTGTATATAGTTATTGTAATTTTGTATATAGTTTTTCTTTTATTAGTTATAAACTTTTGTTTTTTTTTTCTTTTCATTAAAATAGAAGAGGGGAAATGTGGTGGTAATCTAATTGTACTGAAATGTGATTTCGATTGTATGTTAATAAATAAAGTTGCCCGGTGGTCAGAGCTATTAGAGCCATAGCAAGAGTGTGGCGGTGGTGGCACATGCCTTTAACCCCATAGATCTCTGTATGTTCAGGGATACAGCCAGCATTGGAGACATATGCCTTTAAGACCTAGGGGGCTGTACATTCAGACAGTGACGAGGCAGTCACGTGTTTGGGTTTACAACCAATGAGAAGGCAGAACAAAATATTATAAATAGACGAACAGACAGGATATTGCTCTCTTTCGGGAAGCTGGGACACCGCAGGCAGAAGGGTGAGATTTTAGCTCTGAGCTCTTACCTCTCGGCTTTCTCTTTTACATTGTTTCTGTGTTTCTTATTTAATAAGACTGTTGGATACATCTACACGGTTTTGGGGCACCAGAGTAGATGGGACCAGGCGGCAGTACGGAATTGCCAAAGGCAAAGTGGTTGTACATATTGTATTGGGCAGTATAGCCAAAGCAATATTCTTAACAGCCTGAACCATAATTGTCAGCAAAGGAAAGGTATAGAATCAGAGGCTCAGGACTCTGAGGAGCATAAGAATCCTTTGTTGAATGTGCAGCCTTTATGGAGGTTCAAACTCCAGGATTAAATGGTTAACAAGAAGATTGCATTCTGGGCACAATCTGGCAGGGTTAAAGTCTCTGAATAAGGCACAAGACTGGCTATTGGTAAAATGCATTCCACTTGCATTGGAGACCTCAAATTAGTGGACATGCCACTACCAATTCTATGACCACCAAATAAAAAAACAGGTGTGCAGTAGAACCAGACTGAGCCTATGAGATATAAGGTGCATGCTATGGATTGCAAATCTGGAGAACAGGAACTTACTATGTCCTTTGGAGCCCAGGAGGTCCTGGATGAAAACCAGATACAGGGCAATCAGCTATTTGTTTTGCTTTGATTTAATTGTAACTGTATTCCAATGCCCTCCATGGGGAAAAGAATGTATTCAACTTGCTTTTATTCTTTTTAGTTTTAAAGAAACCCATATTTATGAGACATCGAATATTTTATAAAGATTTTGAACAAAGATTTTGGATGTTTTCTAGAGCCTTTTGATACTGTAATTCACTTTCTTTGTTGCATCTTTGTGTTTGGGTATCATGGTAACTGTAGCCTCATAAAAAGAGTTTGATAATATTCCTTCTGTTTCTATTGTGTGGGACAATTTGAAGAGTGTTGGAATTATCTCTTCTTTGAAATTCTGGTAGATTTCTACCCTGAAGCCATCTGTTCTGGGATTTTTATGGTTGGGACACTTTTAGTGACTGTTTCTGTTTCCTTAAGGGTTATTGGCCTATTTAAATAGTTTATGTGGTCTTGATTTAAATTTGGTATGTGGTACCTATCCAGAAAAATTTCCTTTTCTTTTAGAGTTTTCAATTTTGTGTAGTACAGGTTTTTTAGTAAGACTTGATGATTCTCTGGATTTCCACATTGTCTGTTATTATGTCTCCATTTTCATTTCTAATTCTGTTGATTTGGATGCTCTCTCACTCTCTCTGCTTTTTGGTTACTGTGGATAAGGGCTTGTCCATCCTGTTGATTTTCTCAAAGAACCAACTCTTTATTTTTTGATTATTTGTATTGTTCTCTTTGTTTCAATTTCATTGATTTCAGCACTCAATTTGATTATTTCCTGTTATCAATTTCTCCTGGGTGAGTTTGATTCTTCTTGTTCTAGAGCTTTCAGGTGTGCTATTAAGTCACTAGTGTGAGCTTTCTTCATCTTCTCCATGTGGGCATTTAGTGGTATGAATTTTCCTCTTGGCACTGCTTTCTTAATGTCCCATAAATTTGGGAATGTTGTACATTCATTTTCATTGATCTCTAGGAAATCTTTAATTTCTTTATTTCTTTCTTTACCCATTGGTGCTTCATTTGGGCATTGTTCAATTTCTTTGAGACTGTAGGATTTCTGTAAATTTTGTTGTTGTTGAAATCTAACTTTAAGCCATTGGTATATACCCAAGGTGTGCCCAATCATACCACAAAGACACATGCTCAACTATGTTAATAGCAGCATTATTTCTAATAGCCAGAACCTGGAAACAACCTAGATGCCCCTCAACTTAAGAATGGATAAAGAGAATGTGATATATATATATATATATGTATATATGTATATGTATATATATATATATATCATATATATATATATACACAGTGGTGTACTACTCAGCAGAAAAATATAATGACATCATGAGGTTTGAAGGCAAATGGATGAAACTAGAAAATATCATCCTGAGTGAGGTATACCCAGAAGGACTCAGAAGGACAAACATGGTATGTACTCAGTCATAAGTGGATACTAGATATAAAGCAAAGGATAACCAGACTACAATCCACAGCTCCAGAGAGGCTAGCTAGTAAGGAAGAACTTAGCAAGGGTGCATTGATTGCCCAATAATGGAGAAATGGATGAGATCTACATGAGCAAACTTGGGGCAAAGGGGGGGTAATGGAGGGCAAAAGACAGGGAATGAGAAATTAGAGGAGTAGAAGGTTCAAGCTTAAAATGGAAGAGGGTGGGATAGCTGGGAATGACATACAATGAAAAATTAAGACACCATGGGAATAGGGAGAAAAAGAATATTAAAGAGATTCCCAGGAAACCACAAGGATGACTCACCTGTAAAGCGACTCAGGCTAACAGAATGGATATGAAAACAGGACCCACATTAATGTTGCATAAAAGAAACACACCTCAATTTCAAAGATAGATACTACCTCAGTATAAAAGGCTCAGAAAAGCCCCGACTTCCCTTATGGACCAGAGGTAAGTATCCAGGTCCAATCCAGAGCCCATCCCTGGGCAACCGCCACTCTGGGAAGAGCTGCCCAACTTGAACCCAGGTTCTGGCCACCGGGCAGGTCCCCTACTTGCCCCATCGGGAGGGATCCTCTTTTCCAAGCCCCCCCCAGCAGCCCCTGCATCTCCATGCCCTGCCCCCCAGGCCCATCTGCCCAAGACCCCAGCCACTTCCTGAGACTTAAAGACCAGCCCCCAGCTCCCATCCTGCCCCCAACTTCTTTTCTGGACCAGAGGTGAGTATCCGGGCCCAACCTGGACCCCATCCCTGGGCACCAGCCACTCTGGGAAGACCTGCCTAACTTGGCCCGAGGTTCTGGCCACCGGGCAGGTCCCCTTCTAGCCCCACAAGGAGGGATCACTTTTTCCAAGCCCCCCCCCAGCAGCCCCTGCAATCTCCGCACCCTGCCCCCACCCCCATCTGACTGAGACCCAAGCCACTTTCTGAGACTTAGAGACTGGCCCCCAGCTCCCATCCTGCTCCCTACTTCCCTTATTGACCAGAGACTTACGGTCCAGATAAGATCTTCCATCCTGCCCGTGAGTTCGCATTTGGGCAAGAGAACTCACATCTGGACAAGAGAGACTTCCTGAATCTGTCAGCTCTTTCTGAACCAAGTACACTGATAAGAACAAGAACAAACCACAAGGAGACGGGCAGACATCAAGGCAGAAGTACATACAACAAAATGAAGAGCAATACAGCATCACCAGAACCTAGCCTGGCTCCAGCATCTAGACCTGAACATCAAAAATTGGAAGAAGCAGAAGAAAGTAGCCTTATGAGTAACATCATGAAGAAGGTAAAGGCTTGTGTAGAAGAAAAGACAAGAAAATTGGAAGAATGCTGTAAACAACTAGACGAAAGGGCAAACAAATTAGAAGAAAACTGTAAAGTCCTGCAAGAAAACAATGAAGTCCTGGAAGAAAACAATAAAGTCCTGGAAGAAAATAATAAAGTCCTGGAAGAAAACAGTAAAATACTGGAAGAAAACAATAAAGTACTGAAAGAAAATCATGAAAAAGCAATGAAACAAATAAAGGAAACAGTCCAAGACCTGAAAAGGGAAATTGAAAAAATAAAGAAGACACAAACATAGGGAATGCTGGAAATAGAAAACCTGAGTAAATGATCGGGAACTTCGGATGCAAGTATAACCAAAAGAATGCAAGAGATGGAAGAGAACATCTCTGGCATTGAAGGTACAGTAGACGAAATAGTTTCATCAGTCGAAGGAAACACTAAAGCCAACAAAGTCATGAACCAAAATGTCCAAGAAATTTGGGACACCATGAATAGACTAAACCTACGAATTATAGGGATAGAAGAAGGTGAAGAATACCAACTCAAAGGCACAGAAAATATATTCAACAAAATTATAGAAGAAAACTTTCCCAACTTAAAGAAGGAAATGCCTATGAAGATACAAGAAGCCTATAGACCACCAAACAGACTAGACCCCAAAAAAAGTCCCCTCGACACATAATAATTAAACAACTAAATGGACAGAATAAAGAAAGAATATTAAGAGCAGCAAAGGAAAAAGGCCAAGTGACCTATAAAGGAAATCCCATCAGAATAACACCCGATTTCTCAATGGAGACTTTGAAAGCCAGAAGGACCTGGACAGATATAATGAAGACACTATGAGACCATGGATGTCAGCCCAGATTAATATACCCAGCAAAAATTTTATCATCATAGATGGAAGGAACAAGACATTTGAAGACAAAGCCAGATTTAAACAATACATATCCACAAACCCAGCCCTACAGAAATCACTAGAAGGAAAATTCCAACTGAAGGAAGTCAGATACACACTCGAAAACAGAGGCAATAAAAAGCCACAACAGTAAACCACAAAGAAGAGAAGGACACACACACTACCACCAAAAATAACAGGGATGAACAAACACTGGTCGTTAATATCCCTTAATATCAACGGACTTAATTAACCTATGAAAAGACATAGGCTGACAGAATGGATACAAAAGCAGGACCCATCTCAAATTCAAAGACAGACACCACCTAAGAATAAAAGGCTGGGAAAAGACTTTCCAGTCAAATGGTCTTAAGAAACAAGCGGGTGTAGCCATCCTGATATCCAAAAAAATAGACTTCAAACTAAAATCAATCAAATGAGATCAAGAAGGGCATTACATCCTCATCACAGGAATGATCCACCAAGATGAAGTTTCAATTCTGAACATTTATGCCCCAACCACAAGGGCACCCACATATGTAAAAGAAACATTACTAAAGCTTAAACCTCATATAAAACCCCTCACATTAATAGTGGGAGATCTCAGCAACCCACTTTCACCACTGGACAGATCTCGCAAAATGAAAGTTAACAGAGAAATAAAGGACTTAACTGATGTCATGACCCAATTGGAACTAATAGATATCTACAGAACATTCCATCCTAACAAGAAAGAATAAAACTTCTTCTCAGCACCCCATGGAACTTTCTCTAAAATCGACCACATACTTGGCCACAAAGCAAATCTCAACAGATACAAAACAATTGGAATAACCTCCTGTGTTCTATCAGACCACCATGGTTTAAAGTTAGATTTCAACAACAACAAAAACTACAGAAAACCTACAGTCTCATAGAAACTAAATAATGCTCAACTGAATCATCAATGGGTTAAGGAAGAAATAAAGAAAGAAATTAAAGACTTCCTAGAGATCAATGAAAATGAAGACACAACATACACAAACATATGGGACACTATGAAAGCAGTGTTAAGAGGGAAATTCATAGCACTAAATGCCCACATAAAGGAGTTGGAGAGATCCCACACCAGTGGCTTAACATCAACACCTGAAAGCTCTAGAACAAGAAGAAGCAAAGTCTCCCAGGAAGAATAGACGCAAGGAAATTATCAAAGTGAGAGGTGAAATTAATAAATTAGAAACTAAGAGAATAATCCAAAAAAAATTAATGAAACTAAGAGTTGGTTCTTTGAAAAAATCAACAAGGTAGACAAGCCCTTAACCAAACTAATGAAAAGACAGAGAGAGAGCATCCAAATCAACAAAATCAGAAATGAAAAAGGGGACATAACAACAGACACTGAGGAAATCTAGAGAAATAAAAGATCATATTTCAAAAAACTCTACTCCACAAAACTGGAAAACTTAAAAGAAATGAACATTTTTCTAGATAGGTACCACATACCTAAGTTAACTCAAGACCAGATAAACTACTTAAATAGTCCAATAACCCCTAAGGAAATAGAAACAATCATTAAAATCTCTCAACCAAACAAAGCCCAGGACCATATAGTTTCAGTGCAGAATTCTACCAGACCTTCAAAGAAGACTTTGTACCAATACTCTCTAAATTGTTCCACATAATAGAAACAGAAGGAACATTACCAAACTCCTTCTATGAGGCTACAATTACCCTGATTCCTAAACCAAACAAGGATGTAACAAAGAAAGAGAACTACAAAGCGATCTCCCTCATGAACATTGATGCTAAAATCCTCAACAAAATACTGGCAAACAGACTCCAAGAACACATCAGAACAATTATTCACAATGACCAAGTAGGCTTCATCCCAGAGAGCAAGGGTAGTTCAACATACGAAAATCCATCAATGTAATACACCATATAAACAAACTCAAAGAAAAAAAACCACATGATCATCTCACTAGATGCAGAAAAGGCATTTGACAAAATCCAACACCCCTTCATGATAAAAGACTTGGAGCGATCAGGAATACAGGGAACATACCTAAACATAACAAATGCAATTTACAGCAAGCCAACAGCCAACATCAAATTAAATGGAGAGAAACTCAAAGCAATTCCAATAAAATCAGGAACAAGGCAAGGCTGTCCACTCTCCCCATACTTATTCAATACAGTACTTGATGTTCTAGCCAGAGCAATAAGACAACATAAGGAGATTAAGGGCATACAAATTGGAAAGGAAGAAGTCAAGCTTTCCCTATTTGCAGATGACATGATAGTATACTTGAGTGACCCCAAAGATTCCACCCAGGAACTGGAAAAGCTTATAAACACCTTCAGCAACATAGCAGGATACAAGATCAACTCAAAAAAAATCAGTAGCCCTCCTATATACAATGGACAAAGAAACTGAGAAGGCAATTAGAGATACATCCTTTACAATAGCCACAAATGACATGAAATACCTTGGGGTAACACTAACCAAGCAAGTGAAGGAACTATATGACAAGAACTTTAAGTCCCTGAAAAAATAAATTGAAGAAGATGTCAGAAAATGGAAAAATATCCCATGCTCATGGATAGGCAGGGTTAACATAGAAATAATGGCAATCTTACCAAAAGCAATCTACAAATTTAATGCAATCCCATCAAAATACCAACACAATTCTTCACAGACCTGGAAAGAATACTACTCAACTTCATATGGAAAAACAAAAAAACAAGGAGAGCCAAAAGAATCCGGTGGAATAAAACAACCTCTGAAGGCATCACATTCCCTGACATCAAGCTCTACTATTGAGCTACAGTAAGACAAAAAGCTTGGTATTGGCATAGAAACCGACATGTGGACCAATGGAATGGAATTGAAGACCCTGACATTAACCCACACACCTATGAACATATAATTTTTGATAAGCCAAAAGTGTACAATGGAAAAAAGAAAGCATCTTCAACAAATGGTGCTGGCATAACTGAATATCAACGTGTAGAAGGCTGCAAATAGATTCATATCTGCCGCCATTCACAAAACTTAAGTCCAAGTGGATCAAGGACCTCAACATAAATCCAGCTACTCTGATCCTGCTAGAAGAAAAGGTAGGAAGGAGTCTTGAACGCATTGGCATAGGAGATCACTTCCTAAATATAATACCAGTAGCACAGACACTGAGACAATCAATCAATCAATGGGACCTCTTGAAACTGAGAAGCTTTTGTAGAGCAAAGGATACGGTCAACAAGGCAAAGCGACAGCCTACAGAATGGGAAAAGATCTTCACCAACTCCACATGTGACAGAGGACTGATATGCAGAATATATAAGGAACTCAAGAAATTAGACATCAAAATGACCAAAAGTCCAATTGAGAAATGGGCTTTAGAACTAAAGAGAGAATTCTCAACACAGGAAACTCAAATGGCTGAAAGACATTTAAGGAATTGCTCAACATCCCTTATCATCATGGAAATGCAAATCAAAACAACTCTGAGATACCACCTTATGTCTTCATAATGGCTAAGATCAAAAACACTGAACATACCTTACGATGGAGAGGATGTGAAACTAGGAGAACTCTCCTCCACTGCTGGTGGGAATGCAAGTTTGTACAACAACTTTGGAAATCAATATGGCGCTTTCTTAGAAAATTGGGAATCAATCTCCCCCAAGATCCAGCTACACCACTCCTGGGCATATACCAAAGAAATGCTCATTAATACCACAAGAGCACTTGCTCAGCTATGTTCATATCTGCATTATTTGAAATAACCAAAACCTGGAAAAAACCTAGATGCCCTTCAACTGAAGAATGGATAAAAAAAATTGTGGCACATATACACAATGGAATAATACTCAGCAGAGAAAAACAATGACATCATGAGGTTTGCAGGCAAATGGATGGATCTAGAAAAAATCATCCTGAGTGAGGTAACCCAGACTCAGAAAGACAAATATGGTATGTACTCACTCATAGGAAGATGCTAGATGTGGAACAAGGATGACTGGACTGTTACTCACATCACCAGTGACGCTACCTGAAAAACAGGACCCCAAGAAAGACTCGGAGAAATGGATGAGCTCTACATGAACAGCCTGGACATGAGTGGGAGCTGTGAAGGACGAGGGTTGAGGGAAAGAGAGCGGGAGATCCTAGCTGGATCAAGAAATGAGAGGGAGAAAAAGGAGTGGGAGACCATGGTAAATGAAGACCACATGAGAAAAGGAAGAAACAAAGAGCTGGAGAGGCCCACAGAAATCCACAAAGATACCCCCACAAAAGACTGCTGGCAATGGTCGAGAGACAGCCGGGACTGACCTACTCTGGTGATGGGATGGTCAAACACCCTAATAGTTGTGCCATAATCCCCATCCAAGGACTGAGGAATCTGGATGCAGACATCCACAGCTAGGCTCTGGGTAGAGCACTGGGAGTCTAATTAGTGAGAAAGAGGAGGGTTTATATGAGCGAAAATTTTTGAGACCAAGGTTGGATAAAGCACAGGGACAAATAACCAAATGAATGGAAACACATGAACTATGAACCAAATGCGAAGGGGCCCCCAACTGGATCAGGCCCTCTGAATAGGTGAGACAGTCAATTGGCTTGATCTGATTGGGAGGCATCTAGGCAGTGGTACCAGGTCCTGGGCTCGTTGCATGAGTTAGCTGTTTGAAACCTGGGACTTATGCAGGGACGCTTGGCTCAATCTGGGAGGAGGGGACTGGACCTGCCTGGACTGAGTCTATCAGGTCAATCCCAGTCCTTGGGGGAGACCTTGATCTGGAGGAGGTGGGAATGTGGGGTGTACTGGTGGAAGGGGTGGGGGGCAGGAAGGGAAAGAACAAGGGAATCTGTGCTTATTATGTAGAACTGAATAGTATTGTAAAATTTTTTAAAAAAAGGCTCAGAAAAGACTTTCCAATCAAACGGTCTTAAGAAGCAAAGTGGCGTAGCCATCCTAATATCTAACAAAATAGACTTCAAACTAAAATCAATCAAAAGAGATGAAGAAGGACCTTACATATCCCTCACAGGAAAGATCCACCAAAATGAAGTTTCAAATTTGAACATTTATGCCCCAAAGACAAGGAAACCCACATATATAAAAGAAATTTTAGGAAAGCTTAAATACACATAGAACCCCACACATTAATAGTGGGAGACTTCAACACCCCACACTCATCAATGGACAGTTCTGCAAAATTGAAAGTTAACAGAGAAACAAGGAGCTTAACTGATGTTATGACTCAAATGGACTTAATAGATATCTACAGAACATTCCATTCTAACAAAAAAGAACATACCTTCTTCTCAGGACCCCCATGGAACTTTCTCTAAAATCTAACACATACTCAGTCAAAAAGCAAATCTCAACAGATACAAAAAAATTGGAATAACCTCCTGTGTTCTATCAGACCACCATGGTTTAAAGTTAGATTTCAACAAAAAAAAATTACAGAAAACATACAATCTCATGGAAACTTAATAATGCTCCAATCAATCATCAATGGGTCAAGGAAGAAACAAAGAAAGAAACTAAAGACTTCCTAGAGATCACAGAAAATGAATACACTATATACCCAAATTATGGGACGCTATGAGTGCAGTGCTAAGAGGAAAATTCATAGCACCAAATGCCCACATAAAGAAGTTGGAGAAATCTCACACTATCAACTTAACAGCACAACTGAAAGCTCTAGAACAAGAAGAAGCAAATTCACCCAGGAAGAATAGGTGCCAGGAAATAATCAAATTGAGGGCTGAGTTAAAAAAAATAGAAACAAAGAGAACAATACAAAGAATCAATGAAGCAAAGAGTTTGTTCTTTGAGAAAATCAACAAGATACACTAACCCTTATGCAAAGTAACCAAAAGACAGAGAGAGAGCATCCAAATTATCAAAATCCAAAATAAAAAGGGAGACATAATATATGACACTGAGGAAATCCAGAGAACCATCAGCTCATACTTCAAAAACCTGTACTCCACAAAACTAGAAAACTGAAAATAAGTGGATAATTTTCTGCACAGGCACCACATACCAAAGTTAAATCAAGACCAGATAAACTATTTAAATAGACCAATAGCTCTTAAGGAAATAGAAACAGTCATTAAAAGTCTCCCAACTATAAAAAAGCCCAGGACCAGATGGTTTCAGCGCAGAATTCTATCAGATCTTTAAAGGGATACTACCAATTCTCCTTAAATTGATCCACACAAGAGAAACAGAAGGAACGTTACCACACACCTTCTATAAGGCTAAAATTACCCTGAATCCAAAACAAACAAAGATACAACAAAGAAAGAGGACTACACACCAATCTTGCTCATGAACATTGATGCAAAAATACTCAATAAAATACTGGCAAACAGACTCCAAGTACACATCAAAACAATTATCCACTATGATTAAGTAGGATTCATCCCAGAGATGCAAGGGTGGTTCAACATATGAAAGTGTGTCAAGATAATACACAATATAAAAAATCTGAAAGAAAAAAACCCACATAATCATCTCACTAGATGCTGAAAAGGCCTTTCACAAAATCCAACACCCCTTCATGATAAAGGTCTTGGAGATATAAGCCACATAAATCATTGCCTCTCCAAGTTGCTTTTGGGAAACAAAATCTCCCAAGATCTTAGTAGCTATGGACTTCCCATATATAATCTGTTTCAGTATCTAAGAGGTTTATGAAAGCAAGGTGGCACCATACTCTCCAGTGAAGTCATTTTGCTTTTATAATTGAACGTCTTTCTTCCCTTCCACTATGGCAGTATTTTTTCTTTTGTTTTCATCAGTTTTTTTTTTGGTAAAGCCACCAGGAATAATAACGACTAATTCATGCATAAATTCAAAAGTAAATTACTTTTTAAAAAGGCTATTAACACATCAGAGGGCTGTTTAAAATGTTGGTCCATTATGACTGTATATTCAGTGGTCATAGTCCACCATTCAGCCTTAGTAGCCATGGAAACATAAGAATTTTTAAAGTGAGTTACTTCTCTGACAACTAGCAGTCACTTACCTTCGTAGAAGAGAAAAAGAGGCAAGTATTTTCCATTTCCAGGTGGTTTTATTAATCACATTCAATTTCACAGGGCACAGAATGCCAGAGGGTCATTGACATGCGATTAAGTATGTGTAAGTCTTGCTGAATATCCTAAGTGCCTGGAAGCCGTGTGTGTGAATACAGGAAGCCAGCATTTGCACTGCTGTCTGTGTAGCTTCCTGAAGTTGAGTGTATGAAGGAGCTTTCCTGTGTTGTTTCCTTAACTACAAAATAAGAATAATGATTGGGTGGGTAACATTGCAGGGCCAGTAATAACAGATGTACCAATACTCCTGACGTGTTAAAATAACAACCCAACTAAGCCAAGATCAGGAGGGGAATGGAAAGGATTGTGGCATCCAGGGGTTGGGGACAATACTGCTCTTAGCTGAAATGTCTGCCTAACAGAACTTCTTTTTCTGAAGGTGTTTCTGTACTTCCTCTGACTCCATTAATGGGCCTTTCCTATTACTGAGAAGACCATCTGTGGTCTTGCTACCTTCCAAATGGATCTACTTATCCAGAATACACAAAGGTAAAAACCTTACATTATATAGAGGCTTTCACATACAGTCTTTATGAAACACAGGAATCCACTCCATGGCTTTCAAACATAGGCAGAAACAGAACCTGACAAGCTAGCTCAGTGTTTTGGAACAACAGCAATCTTCATCCTGTTTCCACTTCTTCTATAAAACTCCACATTCCTGTAGTCCACTGCCTCAAATGTGCCTTGGCAAGGAAGAGGATGTGGGCAGAGTGTTACCCAAGCTACTATCAATTGAAGACCCATCTTGCTGATGGAACTTCCTTAGTAGAACCGCTACTAGCTCCACTAAGTTAGAAAGTACATCTCATAGAGATGGTGAAGCCAAGCATAGTGGCTAGGGAAGGTTTCCTGGCAAGAGATCCCATTTGTAGGTCCCTCAAACCTTCTTCAGGGACAGTGGTAATGACATTATCTACATGCCTAGTGAGTTAATGACTTTGTCTCCTTCCTTTCTGATAAATTATCATCCCTCAGGTAATTTTTTTCCATGAGTAACACTACATCTGAGGATTTGAATTGATGAGTGATTTAAATAAGTTTGTGCAGAGAGTTAAGGTGGAGTCTTAGTTATTTATTAAGAAAATTTTTCATTCATTTCACACACCAAAGATCCCCCTCTTTCCTTCTTCTGCCCCCCCCAGCCTCCTCTTCCAACCCATCCCCCACTCCCTCCCACAAGAAGGTAAGGCCTTCCATGTGGAGGTACATTCAGTAGAGGCAAGTCCAAGCTTTTCCCCCTGCCTCAAGACTGCACCATCATAGGTAGTGGACTACTGTTCAAGCAACAGAGATGGATTCTGATCCTACTGCCAGGGGGCCTCCCAGGCAGATCAAGCTATACAACTGTCTCACTATGCAAAGGGTGTCCATCCCATGTAGGCTCCACAGCCATTGATCCAACTTTCATGAGTTCCCTCTAGTGTGGTTTTGGTCGTCCCTGAATGTTTCCCCATCATGATCCTGATGCACTTGCTCATTGAGTCCCTCTTCTCTCTCTCTTTGACTGGACTCCTGGAGCTCTGTCTAGTAATTGGCTGTGGATCTCTGCATCTGCTTCCATCAATCATTGGAGAAAATTTCTGTGATAACAGTTAGGGTATTCAGCGGTCTGATCTCTGGGGCAAGCCAGGTCAGTTCAGGCACCCTCTCCACTACTGCTAGTAGCCCAGACTGGGGTCATCCATGGGAATTCCTAGCAACTTCCCTAGCACCAGGCTTTTTCTATCCCCATGATCTCTCTCTCTCTCTCTCTCTCTCTCTCTCTCTCTCTCTCTCTCTCTCTCTCTCTCTCTCTCTCTCTCTCTCTCTCCTCTCTGTCTCTCTTTCTCTCTCTCGTATTTATTTCATTGCATTTTCCATTCTGTAGTCTGTCGTTTTGTCTTGTTGACTGTGTCCTTTGCCCTACAATAGCTTCTAAGTTTCAAGAGGTCCCATGTATTAATTGTTGTTCTCAGTGTCTGTGCTACTGTTGTTATATTTAGGAAGTGATCACTGGTGTCAATGTTTTCAAGACTACTTCCTACTTTTTTTTCAATCAGATTCAGAGTAACCAGATTTATGTTGAGGTCTTTGATCCACATGGACTTAAGTTTTGTGCATAGTGACAGAGATGGATCTATTTGCAGCCTCCTACATGTTGACATCCAGTTATGCCAGCACCTTTCGTTGAAGATACTTTCTATTTTTCATTGTATAGTTTGGCTCCTTTGTCAAAAACCACCTTCTGTTTCTATTGTGTGGAACAATTTGAAGAGTATTGGTATTAATGCCCCTTTGACAATATGTTAGAATTCTAAATTGAAACCATCTGGTCCTGGGCTTTTTTAGGTTAGGAGCCTTTTAATGATTGTTTGTATTTCTTTAGGGGTTATTGATCTATTTAAATAGTTCATCTGGTCTTGATTTAACTTCGGTATGTGGTACCTATCCAGAAAATTGTCCGTTTCATTTAGATTTTCCAATTTTGTGGAGTACAGGTTTTTGAAGTATGACCTGATGATTCTCTGGATTTCCTCATTGTCAGTTGTTACATCTACCTTTTTATTTCTGATTTTATTAATTTCGATGCTCTCTCTCTCTCTGCCTTTGGGTTAGTCTGGATAAGGGCTTGTCTATCTTGTTGGTTTTCTCAAAGAACAACTCTTTGTTTCGTTTATTCTTTATATTGTTCTCTTTGTTTCTATTTTATTGATTTCAGCTCTTAATTTGATAATTTCCTTGCATCTATTGCTCCTGTGTGACTTTGCTATTTTCTTGTTCTAGAGCTTTCAGGTGTGTTGTTAAGTCACTAATGTGAGATTTCTCCAACTTCATCATGTGGGCATTTAGAGCTATGAATTTTCCCTTTAGCACTGCTTTCATAGTGTCCCATAGTCTGGGTATGTAGTACATTGATTTTCATTGAATTCTAGGAAGTCTTTAATTTCTTTCTTATTTCTTCTTTAACCCATTGGTGATACGTTTGAGCATTATTCAGTTTCCATGAGATTGTAGGCTTTCTGTAATTTTTGTTGTTGTTGAAATCTAACTTTAAACCATGGTGATCTGATAGAATATAGGAGGTTATTCCATTTTTTTTGTATCTGTTGAGATTTGCTTTGTGACCAAGTATGTGGTTGATTTTATAGAAAGTTCCATCAGGTGCTAAGAAGAAGGTATTTTGTGTTAGGTTGGAATGTTCTGTAGATATCAATTAAGTCTATTTGAGTCAACATCATTTAAGCCCCTCATTTCTCTGTTAAGTTTCGATTTTGCAGATCTGTCCAGTGGTGAGTGTAGGGTGGTGAAGTCTCTCACTATTAATGTGTTTGGTTTGATGTGTGATTTAAGCTTTAATAATTTTTTTCATATGTGGGTGCCCTTGTATTTGTGGTATAAATGTTCAGAATTGAAACTTCGTCTTAGTGGATTCCTGTGATGAACGTGTAATGCCCTTCTCAATTGCTTTTGATTGATTTTAGTTTGAAGTCTATTTTGTTAGATATTAGGATAGCTATACCAGCTTGTTTCTTAAGTCCATTTGATTGGAACGACTTCCCATCCTTTTACTCTGAGGTAATGTGTGTCTTTGAAATTGAGGTGTGTTTCTTGTATGGAGCAGAAAGATGGGTCTGCTTTCATATCCATTCTACTAGTCTGTGTCTTTTTATAGGTGAATTAAGACCATTGATATTAAGGGATATTAAAGACCAGTGATTATTAATTCCTGTTATCTTTTGGTGGTAGTGTGTGTGTATTTCTCTTCTTTGGAATTTACTGCTGTGGGATGATCTATTGTCTGTGTTTCATGGTTGTATCTGATTTCCTTAGGTTGGTATTTTCCTTTTAGTGCTTTCAGTAGGGCTGGATTTGTGGATAGGTATTGTTTAAATCTGGTTTTGTTTGGGAATGTGTTACTCACTCTGTTTATGGTTATTTTAAAGTTTTGTCGGTTATGTTAGTCTAGGTTGGCATCCATGGTCTCTTAGTGTCTGCATTACATCTGTCCATGTCCTTCTGGCTTTCAAAGTCTCCCTTGAGAAGTAAGGTGTTATTCTCATGGGTCTGCCTTCGTAAGTCTCTTGGCCTTTTATCTTAGCTGCTCTTAATATTCTTTCTTTATTATGTATGTTTAGTGGTTTAATTATTATGTGGTGAGGGGACATTTTGGGGGGGGCACAGTCTGTTTGGTGTTCTATAAGCTTATTGCATCTCCATAGGTATTTCCTTTTTAAGTTGGGAAAGTTTTCTTCCATGATTTTGTTGAATAAATTTTCTGTGCCTTTGATTTGGTATTCTTCTCCTGTTTCTATCCCTATTATTCTTAGGTTTGTCTTTTCATGGTGTCCAAGATTTCCTGGACATTTTGTGTTATTACTTTTTTGGCTTTGGTATTTTCTTTTTTTTATTTTTGTTGTGTTTTTAATTTTAGTCCCATAATGTTTATTGTTATTATAGAGAAAAATGTGGTTTGGGTTTTTTTTTGTTTTTTGATTGTTTGTTTGTTTTTTGTATCTATAACTTAGTCATAGGAGGGTTGGTAATTTTTTTTTTTTGAGATTTCTTATGTTCTGTTTTGATAATAAAATGCTCTTCAATTAAAGACAGTTTCTTTCTTATTGCTTGTTGTGGCTTTTATTTGTTCTCCTTGCCTGTTGTAGTTTCCAGAATGTCTATTAATGTGTCCAATATGACTGGGAACATTCCACCTTCACAGTCATGTTCCTGACCTCCAAAGGAAACCGCTTCCTCTTTTAGCACTGTGATGTCACCTGTAACCATTCTGCACATGTTCTTTATGAAGTTGTTCAAGTTCCCTCTGGTTACATTTTCCCGAGGGCATTTTATCATGAAAGGGTATTGAATGTGTCAAAGACTTTTAATAGTCCCATCACTTCTCTGGAGAGCTGCTTGATATTTAACCTCTGGTCTCTCTGGCTCTTATAATTTTTCCACCTCCTTCTTCCATGATTTTTCCTGAGCTTTAGGTATAAAAATTGTGTCATAGATGTATCAATCATAGTTTGGTACCCTAAGGTCACCTACCCTCTGATTTCAACAAATTCCCTGATTTGTGGATCTCTGTAATAGCCCTATCTGTTGTAAGAAGAAGCTTCTTTGATCAGGGGTCAGAGATACTCTTCCCTAGATACAAGGGTAAGTGTTCAGAATGAAGTTAGGACTCATATTGCATTAGGAGATGGCAGTAGTAGAGTCTATGGCCTCTCTAACCATTTGTGGTTGCCTAGGTTTACAGTTTTAGGCATGAATGCCCCAATACCAAGGAGGTCTTGGACTCAATTAAAAAGCTGTTGGTTACTCTCAAGATAAAATTGTCACTATTGTGCCATTGAGGGTACCTTGCCTGCCTGGTCATTGTTGTGGTTCATATGCTTTAAAGCTTGGTGGGACTATTGATTGCTTTTTACCCCTGGCAGCTTTCATAGCACAGTATAAATATATTTCTTCTATTAACTTAACATAAACCAATAACTTTACCTTGGGTTAAGCAGATTGATCTTCATAATGTGGATGGACCTCATTCAATGAAGGCTTTACTCTCAAGAGACTAGTGTCTTCAGCAAGAGAATTCCCTCTGTGGGTTACTTTCTCACTCAAATAGCAACTTTTTCCTGATTTTTCAGGTCAACTCTTACCCTGAAGATTTTGGACTTGCCAATTTGTACAGTCCCATGGGCCACACACTTAAGATCAGTCTGCTAACATAAGCACACACACCAATAGCTCCATTTCTCTGAAGATCCCTGAATAACATAGCAACACACATAGTGCTGCCAAGATCAGTGAGTAATTCTTTACTTTTCATCTCACCTAAAATTCTAGAAACCTCCTTGAAATATTCTGCAAATTACCGATGAAAGAGATTCTTTCTCAGATTTTTCTCTCACTTTACTGGTCATTGTCCTAATTCCTTTTATAAATTTCTTTTTTTGTAAAACTGAAATTTACTATAATCCACAGTCGTTCTAGGGACCTCCATGCTATATACATAGCCCCCATGGTTCTATGGGTTGTGGTCTGATTGTTCTTTATTTTATATCAAGAATCCACTTATGAGTGAGTACATACCATGACTGTCCTTCTGGGTTTGGATTACCTCACTCAGGATGATTTTTTCTAGTTCCATCCATTTGCCTGAAAATTTCATGCTTTCATTGTTTTTCTCTGCTGAGTAGTACTCCATTGTGTTTATGTACCACATTTTTTTTTCATCCATTCTTCTGTTGCGGGCATCTAGGTTGTTTCCAGGTTCTGGCTATTACAAATAGTGCTGCTATGAACATAGCTGAGCATGTATCTTTATGGTATGAATCAGCATTCTTTGGGTATATGCCCAAGAGTGGGATGGCTGGGTCTTGAGGTAGTTCGATTCCTAATTTTCTGAGAAACCAACATACTGACTTCCACAGTGGTTGTACAAGCTTACATTCCCACCAACAGTGGAGGAGTGTTCCCTTTGCTCCACATCCTCTCCAACATTGACTGTCATTGGTGTTTTTGATCTTTGCCATTCTGACAGGTGTAAGGTGGTATCTCAGAGTCGTTTTGATTTGCATTTCTCTGATGATTAAGGATGTTGAGCATTTCTTTAAATGTCTTTCAGCCATTTGTGATTCTTGTTTTGTGAATTCTCTGTTTAGCTCTTTAGTCCATTTATAATTGGACTGTTTACTATTTTGATGTCTAGTTTCTTGAGTTCTTTATATACTGTGGAGATCAATCCTCTGTCAGATGTGGGGTTGGTGAAGATCTTTTCACATACTGTTGGCTGTCTTTTTGTCTGATTGACTGTGTCTTTTGCCCTGCAATGCTTCTCAATTTTGAGAGGTCCCATTTATTAATTATTGTTCTGAGGGTCTGTGTTGTTGGTGTTTTATTTAGGAAATGGTCTCTGGTGCCAATGCGTTCAAGAGTGCTTCCTACTTTCTTTTCTATTAAGTTTAGTGTAACTGGATTTATGTTCAGGTCTTTGATCCACTTGGACTTGAGTTTAGTGACAGATATGGATCTATTTGTAATCTTTTCAATATTTACATCCAGTTATACCAGCACCATTTGTTGAAGATACTTTCTTTTTTCCATTGTATAGTTTTGGCTCCTTTGTCAAAAACCAGGTGTTCACATGTGCATGGATAGTCAGGGTCTTCAACTCGATTCCATTGGTCCATATGTCAGTTTTTATACCATTACCAAGCTGTTTTTAATACTATAGCTCTATAGTAGAGTTTGAGGTCAGGGATGGTGATGCCTTCAAAAGTTGCTTTATCATATACGATCCTTATAGCTATCCTGGGTCTTTTGTTTTTCCATATGAATTTGAGTATTTTTCTTTCCAAGTCTGTGAAGAATTGTGTTGGGATTTTGATGGGGATTGCATTGAATCTGTAGAAATGCTTTTGGTAAGATTGCCATTTTTACTATGTTAATCCTACCTATTTCTTAGCATGGGAGATCCTTCCATTTTCTGATATCTTTTTCAATTTCTTTCTTTAGAGATTTAAAGTTCTTATCAAAAAGGTCCTTCACTTGTTTATTTAGTGTTATCCCAAGGTATTTTCTATTATTTGTGGCTATTGTAAAGGGTGCTGTTTCTCTGACTTCTTTCTCAGCCATTTTAACATGTGTGTATAGGAGGGCTACTGATTTTATTTGAGTTGATCTTGTATCCTGCCACTTTACTGAAGGAGTTTATAAGCTGTAGGAATTCCCTGGTAGAGTTTTTGGGGTCACATATGTATACTATCATATCATCTGCAAATAATGAAAATTTGACTTCTTCCTCTCCAATTTGTATCCCTTTGATCTCCTTTTGTTGTCTTATTGCTCTAGCTAGAACTTCTAGTACTATATTGAATAAATATGGGGAGAGTGGACAGCCTTGTTTTGTTCCTGAATTTAGTACTATCACTTTGAGTTTCTCTCCATTTAATTTAATGTTGGCTGTTGTCTTGCTATAAGTTGCCTTTATTATGTTTAGAAATGTTCCTTGTATTCCTGGTCTTTCTAAGACCTTTATCATGAAGGGGTGTTGGATTTTGTCAAAGGCTTTTTCAGCATCTTTCAGTTTGTTTATATTGTGTATTACACTGACAGATTTTCGTATGTTGAACCATCCTTGCATCCCTGGGATGAATCCTACTTGGTCGTGATGGATAATTGTTCTGATGTATCCTTGGATTTGGTTTGCCAATATTTTGTTGAGTATTTTTGCATCAATGTTCATGAGGGAGTTTGGTCTGGAGTTCTCTTTCTTTGTCGCATCTTTGTGTGGTTTGGATATCAGGGTAATTGTAGCCTCATAAAAAGAGTTTGGTAGTGTTCCTTCTGTTTCTATTGTGTGGATCACTTTGAAGAGTACTGGTATTAGTTCTTCTTTGAAAGTCTGGTAGAATTCTGGACTGAAACCATCTGGTCCTGGGCTTTTTTTGGTTGGGAGACTTTTGATGACTGTTTCTATTGCTTTAGAGGTTATTGGTCTATTTAAATGGTTTATCTAGTCTTGATTTAATTTGGTATGTGGTATTTATCCAGAAAATTGTCCATTTCTTCCTGGTTTTCCATTTATATGGAGTACAGGTTTTTGAAGTATGATCTGATGATTCTCTGGTCTTCTTCCTTGTCTCTTGTTATGTCTCCCTTTTCATTTCTGATTTTGTTAATTTGGGTGCTCTACCTTTGCCTTTTTGTTAATTTGGCTAGGGGTTTGTCTATCTTGTTGATTTTTTCAAAGAACCAACTCTTTGTTTCTTTGATTTTTTTGTATTGTTTTCTTGTTCTCTATTTCATTGATTTCAGGCCTCAGTTTGAATATTTCCTGGTGTCTGTTTCTCCTGGGTGAGTTTGTTTCTTTTTGTTCTAGAGCTTTCAGTTGTGCTGTTAGTTCACTGGTATGGGACTGCTCCATCTTCTTTATGTGTGCATTTAGAGCTATGAATTTTCCTCTCAGCACTGCTTTCATAGTGTCCCATAAGTTTCGGTATGTTGTACGTTACTTTTCATTGAATTCTAGGAAATCTTTAATTTATTTCTTTATTTCTTCCTTGAGCCATTGATGTTTCAGGTAGGCATTATTCAGTTTCCATGAGTTTGTGGGTTTTCTATAATTTTTGTTGTTGTTGAGGTCTAATGATCTTCTAGCTTTCATAGTCTCTATTGAGATGTCTGGTGTTATTCTGATTGGTTTGCATTTATATATTACTTGGTCTTTTTCCTTTGTGGCTCTTAATATTTTTTCTTTGTTCTGTGTGTTTAGTGTTTTGATTATTATGTGGTGAGGGGACTTTTTTTGGATCCAGCCTATTCAGTATTCTGTAAGCTTCTTGTATCTTAATAGGTATTTCTTTCTTTTGGTTAGGAAAGTTTTCTTCTACGATTTTGTTGAATATATTTTCTGGGCCTTTGAGTTGGTATTCTTCTCCTACTATCCCTATTATTCTTAGGTTTGGTCTTTTCAAGGGGTCCCAAATTTCCTGTACGTTTTGTGTTAAGATGTTTTTGTCTTTAGTGTTTTTTTTTTTTTGACTGAAGAATCTATTTTCTCTATTGTGTCTTCAGTGTCAGAGATTCTCTGTTCCATCACTTGCAATCGGTTGGTTATGTTTGTTTCTGTAGTACCTGTTCGTTTTGTCAGGATTTCTATTTCCAACATTCCCTCAGCATGTGTTTTCTTTATTGTCTCAAATTCATTTTGCAGATCTTGGAATGTTTCTCTCATCTGTTTAATTGCTTTTTCTTGGCTTTCTTTGATTTCTTCCCACTTTTTGTTTGTTTTTTTCTTCCAATTTTTATGGCAGTTTTTCATTTCCTTCTTAATGGAGTTTTTCATTTTCTCTTTAAGGGAAATTTTTATTTCCTCTTTAATGGAGTTTTTCATTTCCTCTTTTTTTTGCAGTTTAAAATAATCTAATTATGGATTTTTTTATTTTACAATGCTATTCAGTTCTACATAATAGCCACAGATTCCCTTGTTCTCTCCCTTCCTGCCCCCCATCTCCTTCCCCCCAGAACACCCCCCATTCCCACCTCCTCCAGATCAAGGTCTCCCCCAAGGACTGGGATCGACCCAATAGACTCAGTCCAGGCAGGTCCAGTCCCCTCCTCCCAGATTAAGCCAAGCGTCCCTGCATAAATCCCAGGTTTCAAACAGCTAACTCATGCAACTAGCCCAGGACCTGGTTTCACTGCCTAGATGCCTCCCAAACAGATCAAGCCAATCAACTGTCTCACCTATTCAGAGGGCCTGATCCAGTTGGGGGCCCCTCAGCCTTTGGTTCATAGTTCATGTGTTTCCATTTGTTTGATTATTTGTCCCTGTGCTTTATCCAACCTTGATTTCAACAATTCTCGCTCATATAATCCCTCCTCTTTCTCACTAAATAGACTCCCAGAGCTCCACCCAGGGCCTAGCCATGCATGTCTGCATCCAGATTCCTCAGTCCTTGGATGGGGTTTATGGCACAACTATTAGGGTGTTTGACCATCCCATCACCAGAGTAGGTCAGTCCCAGCTTTCTCTCGACCATTGCCAGCAGTCTTTGTGGGGGCATCTCTTTGGATTTCTGTGGCCCTCTGTAGCACTTTGTTTCTTCCTTTTCTCATGTGGTCTTCATTTACCATGGTCTCCTATGTGTTTTTCTCCCTCCCTTTTCTTGATCCTTGTATTCTGCTGGTTACTTGCATCTGTGTTTCCTGTTTGTTTACTCATATTTTCTATTTCCAGCATTCCCTCAGTTTGTGTCTTCTTCATTGTTTCTATTTCCTTTTTCAGGTTTTGAACTGTTTCCTTCACATGTTTAATTGCTTTTTCATGGTTTTCTTGCCTTTCTTTAAGGGATTTATTGATTTCCTCCTATTTTTCATTTGCCTTTTCCTCTATTTCTTTATTGATTTCTTCCAATTTTTTGTTTGTCTTTTCCTCAATTCCTTTAAGGGAATTTTTCATTTTTTCTTGAAAGGCCTCTATCATCTTCATGAAGCTATTTTTAAGGTCATTTTCTTCTGATTGTTCTACATTATTATGTTAGGTCTTACTGTTAGAAGAGGGCTAGATTCTGTTGATGCCATATTGTTCTTTATGTTGTTGTATGTATTTTTGCATTGAAATCTACCCATCTCTTCCTCTAATAGGTGCAATAGGTGTCTGTGTCTGAGCAAGCTGCTATTGGTCCACTCTGTGCTTTTTGTGTCTGTGACTCAGGGTGTCCCTTTGTGTCCAGTCTTGGCTCTTGGTCTAATTGGAGCGGGCAGATTCTAAATATCACTTGGCCCAATGCAAGCTAGCTGATTCTGTGACTCATCTAGTTGCTCTTGGTCTTCTCAGGGCTCTTGGTATAGTTAGAGCTGGTGGAATATGTGTCTTAGAAAACCTCTCTTGGTTCAGTGAGAACTGACAGATTATGTGTCTGAGGTAGCCACCATTGAACCAATGAGAGCTGGTGGATTCCTTATCTCAGCATGTTGCTGGGGTTGTAGGCAGAAGGGTATTGGGTAGTGCTTGGGGTATCGAATGTAGGGTCGGATGGGAGGGGTTAGTGGAGAAGCCTGGCCAAAGGAAATTTTCCTTGCTAGCCAGCATCTGGGGAAGAGTTGTCTGGGGGTTCTTGGGGACTGTTTGTTTCCCAGGGTCTGGGTCCCAGAGGCAGGATTCTCTGGGAGGGAGGGGAGTCACTCACCTCCTGGTCCAATGCGAGGTGGAAGATTCCTTGTCTCAGGAAGTTACTGGGATCCCAGGCACATGGGTATTGGAGTAGGGCTTGGGTCTTGTAGATTGCAGAGTCTGATAGGGGATTAGGGGAGCCTGGCCATGGGGAGTTTTCCCTACTGGCCAGCAACCCATAGAGGCTTAGTTTTATGTTCAAAGAAGGTATTTGAATACGTGAAGAGAAAATGATGGAAATATCCATGAAACCTCATATTTTACACAGAGATTTTAGTTTTCTTATACTGAGGAATGAGTTCAGAGTCTTATTCATCTTAGGTGATCACTATAACACTAAGCTATGTCACCATCCCAAATACCTACATGTCTTGAAAGTCATTCTCAATCTAGCTTTAATTATGAGATATATGTGGTTCTTGGTTTTTTAGTAATAATTACATTTCAGAAAATACTAATAAGAAGTACAGTGTACACTACTCCATTGATCTACCTAGAGTTCTTTATTTGGTGTGTGTCTTTTGGGTTAATATACATTTGTGAATAAATATATGCATATGTATACACATATGTGTATATACTTGTATACACATGAACGCAGTATGAATGGCATTCTCACATGATTGGATATACCATGTGAATTATAGTTTTCATTTTTTGATTTCAGCAGGCCATGTAGGTTAGTTCCTTTTTTAATAGTCATGAGAACTTTCATCACATTATTTTAGAAGTGATAATTTATTTGAGCATTCTTTTGTTTATTACCCTCATTTACATTATTCATAATATTTCTATATTACAAACAAAGGTGAATAAACATGATCTTAGTGTGATATTGCCAACCCCAATCTCACTGTCAATTCCAAGCACTGAAACACCTGGTCAACAAATATGAACATTTCAGCATTTGATGGATATTATGAAATTGTTATCCAAAATATCATAAAGTAGCTATTCCCACTATACTCAGGAATCTTTAAGCTTCTCTTACTATTATTTACAGTGTTCAGAATAGTAATCTGTACATAGACCACTGAAATATCTGCATGTGACAACAGGGAAAATGGTATGAGAGCACAGTTCTCTCTAAGCCATGACTCCTCTTTTCCTGCCTTCCCTTATATTCTCACTGACTCTATTCTTCTTTGATGCCTTCTTCAGATTTGCCAACATGAAGGAGTACATCTTCAAGTTCAGTGGCCTGATATGCAGTACATCAGCTTTGGTATTTGAAATCATCCTTGCAGACAGCCAATGCTGGCGCCTGTGGGAGTTTAACAACAAGCTTGTGCAATTTGTGTCAATTGGACTCTGGGAAGCTTATTACACTCAGGACTTTAACATCTCTGGGTCTATGACCAGGATGGTGGTTCACACCCCTATCAATGAAACCTGGAACAAGTCATCGGAATTTCAATATTTACAAGTCCTGATAGCATGGGCCATATCGATGAAAATCCTAGTCCTGATTTTCACTTCAGTGGCCATTAAGAGCAGCTGCATGGAAGACCCATTCATTGAGATACAGCTGTTTTGCTACAAGATGTCTGCCATAATTTTGGCTGTGAGCAGCCTTTTCACTCTTGTTGCTGTGACCTTGAACCACCTAGTAGACATGTATGGGCAAACCACACTTGACTTTCCACCTGACTTTCCCGTAAAGAAAGAAGACATTATAAAGAAACACTGCACAAAGGTGTTCCCAATGGGTGTCCTGACAGCCACAATGTCGCTCTTTGGTGTCATTTCGTTCCTCTATGAGATGATCTTCTTGACAATACAGAGTCGGGTGAGGGCACCATGTGCTTCCAAACTGGCTGAGCAAAAGGCCTGAAGTGAGGGCTTTGGCATTTGTAACATCTACCAAGAGAATCCTTGAAGAAATTGCCCATTTTCACACAATATTTGCAATCACCAACTCATTCCAAATAAAATATCAACTTGGTTTCTGGGGTGTATCTAAATTGTATATCCTCCCTTCCTGTCAAATACACTCCTTTCTTTAACTGTTTTCTCATTCTAACCTCTGTGGGTGATGATCATGTCTTTGGATGCTGCCAACAAGCAGCAGCAGGCAAGAGTACTGGTGAAATGTAAGTTGCTTAAATAAACATGATATATACAAGGTGAAAGAGGGATTGTAAGTAAGCTGATACCTCAACACACATACACAAGAACCCCACATTCCTGTGTGGAAACACTTAAGTACTCAGATCTCTGGAGGGGAGAGCTGGATGTCTCAGCCTTAGCACTGCTGGCAATATGGGATGCTCTCTTGAAGTAAGAAGGCAATGCTGTACACTGAATATGCCATTGCCATCTGCAGACTGTCTCTACTAGAAAGCAGTAGCCATATCCAAATTCCCTGGTTGTGAAGATCACAAAAGACCAGGCATCTCCAATGTGCTCTGATGGGCCATGTGATGTGCAGAAGACAGGACAGTTTGTCAGAGTTGGGTTTCTTGTTTTATCATCTCCACCACTGTGTTCAATCTCACATTATAAGGCTTGATGGCACACACTCTTACACAGTGAGCAATCTCACTCACCTCAAGTTTATTGCTTCTAAGATACAATATTCTCTCCCTTGTTGCTATAAGTTGAAGTTCATTTCATTATGCAAAATACATTTATTCCATCTTTAAAACAGTCCCATGTTTCTTTGAGAGTCCAGTGTCTTTTTTGGGACTTGGCAGGATTTCAACAGTGAGACCCTGGACAATCATAAATCGACTCCCAGACTTCTAACATAAAATGGTACAGAGTAAACATTACCATTATAAAAGGGAAGAGTGTGCGCACGGGATGCTCACATTGGATGGGAGCAGTCGAGTGGTCTCTTCAGACAAACCGGAAAGCACCTTGGGCCCAACACTCGCAGTCGCCTTCCTGACACACAGAACTAGCAGACACGGAGCCCGGTGTCAGGAAGTCAAAGATACTCTGCTTCTCTGGAGAAGCATGTGATAATGTACAGTGTGTGTACACGGAGGGAACAGTTGGTCAGAAGTGGCTTCTTGGTTCCCCAAGGGGAAAGACTGGCTTTGTAATGATCATTTTCCTTATTTATTTTATTAAACTGGTGGAGTCCGAGCGTTACGTGAAGTGCCGGTGATTCTGTCAGCAAATCTCAGCATATTTTATTAGTTTTTCGGCAGAAGTAGTCTGTTGTTTGTTTCTGTTTTTAAGGTGAACTGAAAATTC
Organism: Peromyscus maniculatus bairdii; assembly: GCF_049852395.1. Lineage (NCBI taxonomy): Eukaryota > Metazoa > Chordata > Mammalia > Rodentia > Cricetidae > Peromyscus > Peromyscus maniculatus. The sequence continues at coordinate 142,927,011 of NC_134875.1, read as the reverse complement.
TAGCTGAAATCACTAAGATAATCATGAGATGATTGCAGTGAGCGGGCTGACGCGGTCAGGAGGAGCTGTCCCTGGCTGAATGTTTGCTCTTTGTCATAGTTTGTCACTTGCTTTTTTTTAAGCTTTAATTTCAGTAAAGTAGAAATTCCCTGTTGGTAGAATGATCAAGGAAACCCGTGTGATGCTGGCATGTTGTCGGCCAGAACCCCAAACTCCTCACAGCTGTGCTGTTTTGAGTCTCTCGCCTTGGGATGGACTGCTAGAATCTTCAGAATCCCAGCAGCAGGGAGGAGCTAGAGCCCTTTGCAAGATGACACTTTGGGGAGGTAGACCAGTAATCCAGAAAAGAAGCCCCTCCCCTCCTGACCCGCACATCCATTAGAACGGTGTTCAGAAGCTTGTGACAGGAGTCTCCTGTATGTCTGAGCATCAAGTAGCTTGGCAGTGGCTGAACGTAACTTGTAGAAAGCAACTGAGGATTATAGTCCAAGTCACAGCAGCCAGGCTCTGGATAGTCCATCTCACTGCATTCTTCATGCGGTGGTGGTGGCCTGCTGATAAGCCCCTAATTTTCCAAGGTAATTTTACTAAAACTGTTGACTGAGAAGCAAACAGCAAAAAGAAATGTTTTGTGCTGCTATTATTAACATTTACTTTCTGTACTTTTTAGCTCAGTAAATGACTTCATCTGTTCGTCCCATAAGCATGATTGTAACAGGGTCACTTAGCTAATCGGACTTCGTAGACAGATGTGCTGGGAGAAGAAGATGACCTTTTGACAGACTCATTTTATGGTGTCTGAAGCCTTACCCTGGCTGGGGTTTGTGATCTGCGGGCTTTACCCAGAGAACACAAGTAGGAGCGTTGGGGGGTCAGGGCCATTGAGAGCACGTGATGTTGAGGGCTTAAAACAAATTGTGTTGGAATCCAGAACTGCGTTTTTTGCAGCTTTGTGTTCAACGAAAAAGCATAAAGTATGGCTGAGTTCTCGAGGCTGCCTCGTGCAGCCCTGAAGTACGGTCTTGTTTGTTTGCACACAGATTTTGAATTTAAGGCATATGCAGGAAAAGGCCTAGTTAAGTTCTGGATGGTGGCAAGTTCTAGCAAGGTTGCTAAGGTCCTGGCAGGAGATCAGGTCTGCCCGGGGCAGTCGGCAGGCGAGGACAACTTACTGGCTGTTGGCTCTAACTCTGTTTTATTCTTAGTGCAGAAGGACCTAAGTAAAACATTTTGAATTTTATCAGAAACTTTATCAGTAAACTTTAAAAACATACAGGGTTTGGGTTGGGGACTGGGAGTATCAGGTATAGGAAGTGAAGAAGGTGACCCCCCCAGCACACGTTTCAAGGTGATCGTTCTTTGCCTGCGATGATGATGATGAGGGCAGATGCAGGTGTGAACAAGGCTAATTGCTGTGTAATTATGTACATGTTTGCTGGGGCAGCTGTCCCAAATTTTGTATATTAGAACAAAAGTTTCTATGAATTATCATAACTAAAATTAAATATTCTAAGTTAAGCCCCACTTCTGGGTCATGTGGCTTCTGTCATAGGAATTTTACCTTTAGAAGGTCACTGAAGACAGGAGCCACGTGGCTTAGGAAGGGGGCAAGGAAATGTGCTGTAGTGGCCTTCCGGCCTCAGCCATCAGTGGAGGGTTTTCCTTAACTTGATGGCCATAGGAAGACCTCACTTTCAAATCCTCCTGATACTTTCTGTAAAGATGCTTTTCCTTAAAGATTCTCTTCATGAGGGATGTGGCTGGGAGCTGGGAGGCAAGGTGCTGGAGTCCTAGCTCTCTGGTAAACTCAACTGTGTGACCTTGGGCAAGTCACTTACCCTCTCTATGCTTCAGTTCCCTCCTGTAAATGGGAGTAATACCTACCTCACAGGGTTATTGTGGGGATGAATTCGAGATCCTGTCTGTAACGCATTTAAGGTTCTTGAAGAAGGCGCTATATAAATACAAAGTCTTATCTATTAAAGTTGAAAAAAAATAAAATGGTACAGAATAAATATTACCATTATAAAAGGAAGGAGTGCGGACATGGTAAGGGAAGAGTGTCTTGAATGAAGACCTACAACCAAGAGAGAAAACTCTGAATCCCGAAGCTCTATATTATACCAGTCATCTAGTGATATGATGGTATGTATCATTTTGGAGTCAAGGGGCTGAAGGAACCCTGGCCTTCCAGTTTTACTGGCTGTAGCACTATAACCTTTACTTTTTTCTCTCTTTCCTTTTTTCTTTCTCTCTTTCCTTTTTTCTTTCTTTCTTTCTTTCTTCCTTCCTTCCTTTCTCTCTGTCTCTCTCTCTATCTCTCTGTCTCTATCTGTCTTTCTCTCTCTCCCTCTCTCTCTCTCATTTCTTGGATTTTTGAGACTGGGTTTCTCTGTGAAACAGTCATGGGTGTGCTTGAACTTACTCTGTAGAACTGGCTTGCCTCAAACTTATAGAGATCCACCTGCCTGTGCCTCCTGAGAGCTAGGACTAAAGGTGTGTGCCACCATTGCCCGGCTTGAAGCCTCTTTCTTGAGCTCTCTACAATATATACATGAAGCTTTCTAAGCCAAGCACATCAAGGGCCTGTCTTCCAACATTCTACTGTCTCCACTGAAGCATCAAGTTCATATTCAGTTTCATGAAGGGGTCTTCTAGTCTTCCTGGATGGTCTTCATGGGTCTCAAGCCATGATATACATTACATGACCTTAGGGGTTCTGAAACTGTGAATCAAGATTCTATTTACCAGCCGGGCGGTGGTGGCACACGACTTTAATCCCAGCACTCGGGAGGCAGAGGCAGGCGGATCTTTGTGAGTTCGAGGCCAGCCTGGGTTTCCAAGTGAGTTCCAGGAAAGGCGCAAAGCTACACAGAGAAACCCTGTCTCAAAAAACCAAAAAAAAAAAAAAGAAAAAAGAAAAAAAAGATTCTATTTACCATATAATCTTGAGTTTGTGCTTACTGAGAATTCAGTACCACATGGAATATTCTCCCCAATTCTTTGGCAGGTTGTGATGGAATGGGATGGAACCTGGCTATGCTGTATAGGGTTTTTTTGTTTTGTTTTTTTAGTTTTTGGGGTTTTTTTGTCACCTTGAAACCCTGTGTCAAAAAAGCAAAACAAAGAAAAATAGAAAGTGTGTGGATCATTCTCTTGAGTAATGATTAACCTGGGAGGATCTTGTCCACTGTGTGTGATACATGTGTTCATGAGTTGAATAAGGAAGCAAGCTGAGGTAGCCATGGAGAGCAACTGAGTGTTCCTTCATGGTATGTGCTTCAGTTCCTGTCTCCAAGTTTCTGCCTTGGTTCCTTACCTATGTGTTCTGTCAGTAATGGACTGTGAATCTCTTGCTGTGGCTTTCTCTAAGGTGAACTTCCCCAGAATCAAACCCAACTGCAATATCTCTACCCTAAAAGGCCTACCTTGGGATGCTTAGCTCAGATACGGTCTTTACCTGGTGAGATTTCCAGAATCTCTCCTGCCAGCCCAATCCACACTGTACCAGGCCCAGAGCTGGTCACATGGATTCTTCATTTAACTGTAGCTGGTGAATTCCCTATGAGCCAGTACCACCCCTACACTCTAGATGAAGCCTATACATCATCTTTGCTCATAGAATTTCCCTGAACTTCTCCTGCCAGAACCATCTACGAAATCCCAGACCTAAGTCCCATAATGCAGCTCCTGCACTTGCTATTTCTGTGTAGTTCCCCTACATCCAAGCCTGCCTATGCCAGCTGTACACACCAGACCTAACTCCTATGCACAGATCTTGTACCAACTTTGCTTGAATGGTCCACAGATATTCCCTTGCTTGTGCAATGTTTACCCTTTCAAGCCTGGTCCTAATCAGACAGCTCTTAAACCAAATTTCCTGGTGAGTTCCTCCTGTAGTAAGCCCAAATGTGCAATATGCCTAAGATGCCTAGATAGCTAAGTATGTGTAGATCAAGCAAAGTGTTTACTTTGTGAGGAAGTCTGAGCCTCCCCTGTCAGCACTATATCCAACTCCCTTGAACAGGTCACCCTGGATTTCCCTATTGTACTCCCAGAACCAAGCTCACTCCTGCTGTCTGCACTCTCCTAGGCCTAACTCTGCATGTCTACGATGTGCACCCCCTTTTTCTGGTCATCTCCCCATAGCCTTTCCTGCGATCAACATCACTTCATATCCCGGTCCAGCTCTGGCCAAAAAATGCCACAACAGATTTCACTGGTGAGTTCTCTCTTGAGCAAGCCCATCTGTGAATTCTTGATTTGAACTTACAGGTGTTGCACTGATCTTACCTGGGAAAGTCCCTGGAACCTCGCCCACCAGTGACATCACCACACTCCCATAGCTATCTCTGGTGGTATAGCTCCTGAACCGTCTTTTCCTGGTTAGTTCTTCAAGAAGCCTTCCAACCTGGGTGATGAACATACTACATACCAAGTTCTGTATGCACCCAGATTTGGGTTGTTGAGTTCTCCAATATCTCACCTTCCAGAGACATCTACTTTCTCCAATATCTACCTTGTGTCATGAAGCTCTGGTAATAGCTTTACTTCATAGTTATGCCACAACCAAGCACCCATGCACCATGTTCAGAGTCATAAGGCATATATCTGGTTGCATAGATCAAAGAATGGGTGTGCTTGTTGGCATTCCCTGGAAGCTTGCTTAACAGAGTCATCTGGTCTCTCAGCCATAGCTCAGGTCATTCAACTCTTACAACAGCTTTCTGTGGTGATGTTTTTTTATTTATTTTACAATACCATTTAGTTCAACATAATAGCCACAGATTCCCTTGTTCTCTCCCTTCCTGCCCCCCTCTCCTTCCCCCCAGCCCACTCCACATTCAAACCTCCTCCAGATCAAGGTCTCCCCCAAGGACTGGGATCAACGTGATAGACTCAGTCCAGGCAGGTCCAGTCCCCTCCTCCCAGATTAAGCCAAGCATCACTGTATAAGTCCCAGGATTCAAACAACTAACTCATGTAATGAGCCCAGGACCTGGTACCACTGCCTAGATGCCTCCTAAACAGATCAAGCCAATCAACTGTCTCACCTACTCAGAGGGCCTGATCCAGTTGGGGGACCCTCAGCCTTTGGTTCATAGTTCATTTGTTTCAATTCTTTTGGCAATTTATCCCTGTGCTTTATCCAACCTTGGTTTCAACAATTCTCGCTCATATAAACCCTCCTCTTTCTCACTAATTAGACTCCCAGTGCTCCACCAGGAGCCTAGCTGTGGATGTCTGCATCCTGATACCTAAGTCCTTGGATGGGGATTCTGGCACAACTATTAGGGTGTTTGGCCATCCCAACACCAGAGTAGGTCAGTCCCGGCTGTCTCTCAACCATTGCCAGCAGTCTTTGTGGGGGTATCTTTGTGGATATCTGTGGGCCTCTTTAACTCTTGGTTTCTTCCTTTTCTCATGTGGTCTTCATATACCACGGTCTCCTATTCCTTGTTCTCCCTCTCTTTTCTTGATCCAGCTAGGATCTCCTGCTCTCTTTCCCTCGACCTTTGCCCTTCATTGCTCCCACTCATGTCCAGGCTGTTCAACTAGAGCTCATCCATTTCTCCGAGTCTTTCTTGGGGTCCTGTTTTCCAGGTAGCCTCACTGGTGATGTGAGTAGCAGTCCAGTCATCCTTGTTCCACATCTAGCATCCTCCTATGAGTGAGTACGTACCATATTTATCTTTCTGAGTCTGGGATACCTCACTCAGGATAATTTTTTCTAGATCCATCCATTTGCCTGCAAACCTCATGATGTCATTGTTTTTCTCTGCTGAGTAGTATTCCATTGTATATATGTGCCACAATTTGTTTATCCATTCTTCAGTTGAATGGCATCTAGGTTGTTTCCAGGTTTTGACTATTACAAACAATGCTGATATGAACATAGCTGAGCAAGTGTTCCTGTGGTATGATTGAGCATTTCTTGGGTATATGCCCAAGAGTGGTATAGCTGGATCTTGGGGGAGATTGATTCCCAATTTTCTAAGAAAGCACCATTTTGATTTCCAAAGTGGTTGTACAAGCTTGCATTCCCACCAGCAGTGGAGGAGAATTCCTCTAGTTCCACGTCTTCTGCAGCATAAAGTGTCTTCAGTGTTTTTGATCTTAGCCATTCTGACAGGCATAAGGTGGTATCTCAGAGTTGTTTTGATTTGTATTTCCCTGATGATTAGGGATGTTGAGCAATTCCTTAAATGTCTTTCAGCCATTTGAGTTTCCTCTGTTGAAAATTCTCTGTTTAGTTCTAAAGCCCATTTCCCAATTGGACTGTTGGTCATTTTTATGTCTAATTTATTGATTTCCTTATATATTCTGCATATCAGTCCTCTGTCACATGTGGGGTTGGTGAAGATCTTTTCCCATTCTGTAGGCAGTCGCTTTACCTTGTTGACCATATTCTTTCCTCTACAAAAGCTTCTCAGTTTCAAGAGGTCCCATTGATTGATTGTTTCTCCCAGTGTCTGTGCTACTGGTGTTATATTTAGGAAGTGATCTCCTATGCCAATGCTTTCAAGACTCCTTCCTATTTTTTCTTCTATCAGGATCAGAGTAGCTGGATTTATGTTGAGGTCCTTGACCTACTTGGGCTTAAGTTTTGAGTATGGTGACAGATACGAATTTATTTGCAACCTTCTACACGTTGATATCCAGTTATGCCAGCACCATTTGTTGAAGATGCTTTCTTTTTTCCATTGGACACTCTTGGCTTCTTTGTCAAAAATTATATGTTCATAGGTGTGTGGGCTAATGTCAGGGGTCTTCAATTCGATTGCAATGGTGGACATGTCGGTTTTTATACCAATACCAAGCTGTTTTTATTACTGTAGCTCTATAGTAGAGCTTGAAGTCAGGGATTGTGATGCCTCCAGAGGTTGTTTTATTGTACAAGATCCTTTTGGCTATCCTGGGTTTTTTGTTTTTCCATATAAAGTTGAGTATTATTCTTTCCAGGTCTGTGAAGAATTGTGTTGGTATTTTGATGGGGATTGCATTGAATCTGTAGATTGCTTTTGGTAAGATTGCCAGTTTTACTATGTTAACCCTGCCTATCCATGAGCATGGGAGATCTTTCCATTTTCTGACATTGTCTTCAATTTCTTTTTTCAGGGACTTAAAGTTCTTGTCATATAGGTCCTTCAATTGCTTGGTTAGTCTTAGCCCAAGGTATTTTATGTCATTTGTGGCTATTGCAAAGAGTGATGTATCTCTAATTGCCTTCTCAGTTTCTTTGTCCATTGAATATATGAGGGCTACCGATTTTTTTGAGTTGATCTTGTATCCTGCTATGTTGCTGAAGGTGATTATAAGCTTTACCAGTTCCTGGGTGGAATCTTTGGGGTCACTCAAATATACTATCATGTCATCTGCAAATAGGGAAAGCTTGACTTCTTCCTTTCCAATTTGTATGCCCTTAATCTCCTTATGTTGTCTTATTGCTCTGGCTAGATCATCAAGTACTATATTGAATAAGTATGGAGAGAGTGGACAGCCTTGCCTTGTTCCTGATTTTATTGGAATTGCTTTGAGTTTCTCTCCATTTAATTTGATGTTGGCTGTTGGCTTGCTGTAAATTGCCTTTATTATGTTTAGGTAAGTTCCCTGTATTCCTGATCACTCCAAGACTTTTATCATGATGGGGTGTTGGATTTTGTCAAATGCCTTTTCTGCATCTAGTGAGATGATCATGTGGTTTTTTTTTCTTTGAGTTGGTTTATATGTTGTATTACATTGATGGACTTTTGTATGTTGAACCACCCTTGCATCCCTGGGATGAAGCCTACTTGATCAGGGTGGATAATTGTTCTAATGTGTTCTTGGAGTTTTTTTGCCAGTATTTTATTGAGTATTTTTGCATCAATATTCATGAGGGAGATCGGTCTGTAGTTCTTTCTTTGTTGCATACTTGTTTGGTTTAGGAATCAGGGCAATTGTAGCCTCATAGAAGGAGTTTGGTAATGTTCCTTCTGTTTCTATTATGTGGAACAATTTAGAGAGAATTGGTATTAACTCTTCTTTGAAGGTCTGGTAGAATTCTGCGCTGAAACCATATGGTCCTGGGCTTTGTTTGGTTGAGAGACTTTTAATGATTGTTTCTATTTCCTTAGGGGTTATTGGACTATTTAAATAGTTTATCTGGTCTTGAGTTAACTTAGGTATGTGGTACATATCTAGAAAAATGTCCATTTCTTTTAGGTTTTCCAGTTTTGTGGAGTAGAGGTTTTTAAAATATGACCTTATAATTCTCTGGATTTCCTCAATGTCTGTTGTTATGTCCCCCTTCCTTCTCTATCCTGAGGACCTTGTCCAGTCCCATGGGGGCTCCACAGCCACCAGTCTACAGTCCTTGGGCTTCCACCGGTGTGACCAGTCATCTCTCCATGTCTTCCTATCATGATCCAAATGTCCTCTGCATGCAGAATCCCTCCTCTCCCTTATTGATTAGATTCCCAGAGCTTAGCCAGTTGCCAGTCCATGGATATATGCATCTGCCTCCACCAATCACTGGACAAAGGCTTTATGATGACTGTTGGGGTATTCACCAGAATAGACCAGTCCAGACACCCTTTAGACCACTGCCAGCCTCCCAAGTGGGGTCATCCTTATCGAATCCTGAGAGCCTCCTCAGCACCCAGCCTCTTACTATTGCCGTGATATCCTCATCTATCATGTTATCTTCCTCCCTACTCTCCAACTCTCTCCCTGTTCCAGCTTTCCCCTCCCATTTCTCTATGTTCTCATCACCCACTACTTGCCCTCTGGCACTCCCTCATCCATTTCAGTCATGTAGATCTCATCCACTTCTCCTTCACAGGGTCATCCATGTGTCCCTCCTAGGGTCTTTTCCTGTTAGCTAGCCTCTCTGGAGATGTGGGTTGTAGTCTGGACATCCCTTCACTCACATCTAGTATCCACTTTTGAGTGAGTACATACTATGTTTGTCCTTCTGAGTCTGGGTTACCTCACTCAAGATGACGTTTTCTTGATCCATCCTTTTGCCTGCATATTTCAGGATATCATTGGTGTTTTTTACTGCAGAGTAGTACTCCATTGTGTATATGTGCCATATTTTCTTTATTCATTCTGCAGTTGAAGGGCATCTAGGTTGTTTCTAGGTTCTTGCTATTATGAATAATGCTGATATGAACATAGTTGAGCATGTGTTCTTGTGGTAAGATTGAGCATTTCTTGGATATATGACCAAGAGTGGTATAACTTGGTCTTTAGGAAGACTTATTCCCAATTTTCTGAGAAACCACCATACTGATTTCCAGAGTGGTTGCATAACCTAGATGTCATCATAGAGCCTTTTTCTAGTGACTGATGGAGGCAGATACAGAGATCCACATCCAGGCACCAGGCTGAGTCCCGGTAATCTAATTGTTGAGAAATAGGAGAGATACTGCAGGCAAGGGACATCGAGATCATGAAGGGAGGATGTGCAGAGATGACTGGCCACACTAGTGCAAGCCCATGAACTGTGGACTGGTGTCTGTGGAGCACCCATGGGACTGGACTAGGCCCTTTGAAAATGAAAGACGGTTGTTTGACTCAAACTGTTTGGGGGGCACCCAGGCAGGGGGATCAGGATCTGTCCCAGGTGCATGGGCAGGCTTCTGGAACCACGTCCTATGGTGTGACACCCTGCACAGCCTTGGTGCAGTGGGAAGGTCCTGGACCTGCCTAGGCTCAGTGTGCTGGGCTCTGTTGACTATGCATAGGAGACCTCGATTTGGGACATGTGAGGAGGCGAGGTGGCTTGGGAAAGAGGGCTGGGGGTGTGAGGAGGGAGGACGAGGGGTCTGTGGATAACACTGGGAGTGAGTAGAAAATTTCTTAATAAAGAAAAATGAAAGAAAAAAAGACCATTTAATTGGAAAGACTTTTCCCACCCTTTTATTCTGAGGTAGTGTCTAAATTTGAAATTGAGGTGTGTTTCTTGTATGCAGCAGAAAGATGAGTCCTGCTTTCATATCCATTCTGTCAGCCTGTGTCTTTTTATGGGTGAATTAAGTCCATTGATATTAAGGGACATTAATGACCAATGATTGTTAGTTCCTGTTATCTTTTGGTTGTAGTGTGAGTGTGTACTTCTCTTCTTTGGGGATTATTGTTGTGGTGTTATCTATTGCATGTTTTTTCGTGGATGTGTCTGACTTCCTTAGATTCGAATTTTCCTTCTGGTGCTTTCTGTAGGGCTGGATTTGTAGATAGGTATGGTTTAAATCTGGTGTTGACTTGGAATGACTTGTTCACTCTGTCTATGGTGATTGAAAGCTTTGTTGGGTATATTAGTTTAGGCTGGCATCCATGGTCTATTAGTGTCTGCATTACATGTGTCCACGTCCTTCTAGCTGTCAAAATCTCCATTGAGAAACTGAGTGTTATTCTTTTAGGTTTGCCTGTATAAGTCACTTGGCCTTTTTCCTTTGCTGCTCTTAGTATTCTTTCTTTATTCTGTAGGTTTAGTTGTTTAATTATTATGTGGCCAGGGGACTTTTTTTTGGGGGGGGGGTATTCAGTTTTGCTCTTATATAGGCTTCTTGTATCTTCATAGGTATTTCTTTAAGTTGGGAACGGTATTTCTTTAACTTTTCTTCAGTGATCTTGTTCAATATATTTTCTGTGCCTTTGCGTTTCTATTGTTCTCCTTCCTCTATCCTTATTATTCTTAGATTTGGTCTTTTCATGTTATTCCAGATTTCTAGGACATTTTGTGTTATGTCTTTTTTTTGGCTTTGGTATTTTCTCTGACTCACTAATCCATTTCCTCTATTCTATCTTCTACACCAGAGATCCTCACGTACATCTCTTGTATTCTGCTGGTTATGCTTGCATCTGTGTTTCCTGTTTGTTTACTCAGATTTTCTATTTCCAGCTTTCCCTCTGTTTGTGTCTTCTTCGTTGTTTGTATTTCCCTTTTCTGGTCTTGAACTATTTCCCTCACCTGTTTAATACCTTTTTCTTGGTTTTTTTAAAAGGGATTTATTGCTTTCTTCCAATTTTTATTTGTCTTTCCTCTTAATCTTTATAAATTTCTTCCATTTTTTGTTTGTCCTTTTCTCAATTTCTTTATTGATTTCTTCCACTTTTTTGTTTGTCTTTTCCTCAATTACATTTTTCATTTTTTTTCTTGAAATGCCTTTAGCATCTTCATGATGCTATTCTTAAGTTTGCTCTCTTCTGCTTCTGGTACATTGTGATGTTCAGGTCCTTCTGTTGGAGGAGGCCTAGATTCTGGTGATGCAGTATTGTTCTTTGTTTTATTTTATGTACTTCTGCTTTGATGTCTGCCCTTCTCTTCCTCTAAAAGGTATAAGAGGTGCCTGTGTCTGAGTGAGTTGCTGTTGGTCCCCTTGTGCTTATTGTGTCTGTTTCACAGGGGGCCCTTCTGAGTCTAACCTTAGCTCTTGATCTAATTAGAACAGGCAGATTCTGTGTCTTAGGGAGCTGCTCTTGGCTTGACCCAAGCTAGTTGATTCTGTGACTCATGGATCCATTCTTGGCCTTATCAGGTCTCTTGGTCCAGTCAGAACCAATAGATTTTATCTTTCAGTAAGTGTATCTTTGTCCAATGAGAGGTGGCAGATACTACTTCTCAGAAAGCCACTCTTGGTCTAATGAAGGCTGGCAGATTTGCTGTCACCTGAAGTTACTCTTGGTCCAATGACAGCTCTTTGACTAATGAGAGCTCTCTCCCTAAGCCCGATGATAGCTGGGGGTTGGTTTCTAAGCCTCAGGAAGTGGCTAGGATCTTGGGCAGATGGGTATGAGGGCAGAGTGTTAGATTGCAGGGTCTACTGATAGGTCTTGGTGAATTGGGAGCTTTCACACAGGAGCCCTGCCTGCTCACTGTTAACCACCCTTCACTAATCCTATGTAACACAAAATTGTGAGAGGGGCATTAGCACATTTGATGTTTGTTGTCTTTATTTTTCTCATGCTAGACATTTAGGGTTGGAGACTCTGCTGCTCTGTTGCATAAATTAAATGTAATGCTTTTTTTGGGCACCAGAGTAGATGGCATCACGCACCAGTACTGTATTGCCAAAGGCAAAGTGATTGTACATTCTGTATTGGGCAGTATAGCCAAAGCAATGTTCATAACTTCCTGGACTATAATCGTCAGCAAAGGAAAGGTGAATTTTAAGGTGGCATGATTGTTCTGGACATTTGTTTCTGGCTAATCCATCATGATATTTCCAGACATGATATAGATAAGAAGCTACTAAATGGCTGTTTATTCTATAGAAGCAAAAAGAAATGTATCAAATAAATGAAAGGCTCTGCACAGGAGCCTAAATATTATAATATACCATCCTGAAACTGAAAAGGAAAAGTAAAGATATTAGAGTTGTCTTGTGCGCCATCTACCTTAAGAATCACTCTGAGTTAAATAAGATATGCCAGTTAAATGCTGTTGTCCTAGATTTTGTCTGTGAGATGAGACTTTCTTGCGAAAAGGCTGAGCATCTTTCCCTATCTAACCCCTGATTTCTTCTTCTGATTATTTCCCCAGATGCCAAGCACACATTGACTTAAGAACTTTGAATGGATAAGATTTTGACCTATTGAGGTAAAAATGTTCCATTCCTTGAAGCATTGTAGAAGGGAAGGAAAAATTGTCTTCCTCTTGTCTGCCTCCTTTATCAATGCCTGGTCATACAGATAATCTTGTATATAATTCTAGGTAGGAAAGTCATAAGGAAGAGATGCCCTTTGTGTTCAGCCAATTGTCCCCATAATCAACAGCCAGTTTCCTATTTCTAATACATTTTGGTGTTCTGATTTATAGAGAAGCAAATGCCTTTGTACATGGGAAATGTTAGTGAATTGTCTGATGCTAATTAATCTCAGGGAAAAGATGTATCTGAAAATGGGAGTTGACATTGCCATTTCAGGTCCAAGCATGTCTGTCTCAAAATATCCTGCAAAGTTCATAGCATGACACTGTGACAAGGAAAGAGGAGAAATACAAACAGTGTAAGAGCCTAGACACTATGACCCCTAAAGACAGCTAAGGGTTAACTTATTGCAAATAAAAACTACTCTTGTTTATCTTCTGACAAAAAATCATTCATCATTAATAAAAGGTCCTGGGATCATAATCTGTGGAGAAGGCATAGAGGGCCTTCAACCTAGAAGTTTCTCAGTCAGTAAATACAGAAGCCTGATTTTATTTAGAATTATTTGTTGTAACTTTATCCAGAAGGTTATAAGGATAGATTAAAGGAGGTTTTGCTATGTATCTGCCACATCTCTATTTTTGCTGCTCATACTCATTCAAAACCAAGAATAAGGCTAATGTACATCTTCCACTGTACAAACTGTAAAACAAAGGGAAAAGATACCAGAAATGAGGCCCTGAGAAATCTAATTGTGAAGAGTGATGGGGGTAAAAATACAACAAGTCTAACTGTCCATTCAGCTCCTTTATGGGTCTCAGAGAGGAAAAGTGTAATGTAAAAGCAGAATACAGATTGATGATCTCAAGAGTGGATAAAAGGCCTCTTGGTGAAAGGCCTACCTGTGTTAGTCTTGAGTTACTTACTAGGGAAGGGTAGAGGAGAAAATATACCTGAGTTCTGAATAAATTCAGCATGTACTAACATCCACTCTCCTCTACTGTCAATCAACTGAGGCTTTATTTATGGTGATGGTTTCTTCAGAATCTGGAGTCCTAGATTTTCAGAACTGGTAGTCCCTCTAGCAACATCTTTTACATAACCATAAATGTTGTCCCGTTCACTCTGGAGAGGGAACGGAGCCTTAAATCTCTTCACATCGACTCACAAATGTACTCACTCAGGCACCTTCCCTGCTTTGGGGCTGCCAATTCAACCTCAATTTTTGTTCATGGAATTCAAAGTATAGCACTTTATCTTGGTTGTCCTAACACAAACAATAGGATCAACACCACAGTTGATGAGACATTTTGGCAAAGAACTACATTTAACATCTTAGTGTAGACAAAATACTGGAATGGAATTGCAGCAGTAGGAAATCTGATCCTTCAAGCATACACATGGATTCTAGGAAAGCATTTGAATGTTTAACTTCTCCATGACATTAATCGTGGTGTGGGCATGTGTTCGTCTATGGAAATTTATAGCTGTCAGACTTGGGAGATGAGTAGGTTTTTACCTCTTGAATCAAACCTGTGCTCTCTTCCTCATGCACATCTTGCAACAGATGAAATCCACAAGGAAATCTTCAAAGTCATCTTTGATTTCTGTGAAACCTTTGGAGCAGTGGTAAACCTCAAAACCTACTTTCACCTTCCTAACACTATGACTCTTTAATAAATTTCTTCATATTCTGGTGACCACCATCCATAACATTATACCATCACTACTTTATAACTGTAATTGTTCTACTTTTATGAATCATAACATAAATATCTGATATGCATCCCCCAAGGGGGTCCCAACTCCCAGGTTGAGAACCACTGTTGTAGAGGGTTTGGGATGATTTTCTAGCCTGTATTCTTTATTCTTCCTCTAAGGAAGATAAAACTGTTTTTTTGTGTGTTTTTTTTAATCACGGGACTGATAATTATTCTAGTGCTTGTACTATTTCTAGCTGAGAACTGTTACCTATATCAAATAATGTACTGTCATCAAATAACTGTCTGGAGCCATGGATCTATGCAAACCAAAGAATTTTATTGTATCCCTCTGGATTGTAACTATGAACTATCCTTGGATGGCCTTCCTTCCTCTGGTCTATGCTTAAAATTCATCTCCTATCAGGAGGAAATACCTAGAAAAACATAATGACACTCAATCTTCATCTCTAACAGGGATGTTATGAGAGGGTTCAGGGGAACTTGTGATGGTTAGAAAAGGAAAAAGATCCCATTAATAAGGGCTGTTGCTTGCTCTTGATGTTCCCTTCCACAGGAGGCTGTCACACTCAGAAAGTGCTAGTGGATAATAAAGGGGGAAAACAGCCTCTTGGTCCTTCCTGGGGAAGGACCAATCATGGAGGAGATGACTTCCTGAGGGAAAGAGCCTGGAGAGCCTATAAAAAGTCTTATCCAGAGCCCTAGGGCAGACTTCAACCTCTGGGGTGCCTTCCCATGCCCTTGATGGCAGCTGTTTGTCTGTTCTTATAAAGTTCGTGCTTTTGTTATTTATCTCTGTGATTACTGCTTCTTTGCTCCTATATCAATCTGTCATTTACTTTCACTCTCAGCTGCCCTTAGGATTTCCCACTGTCATGTTCCATCAGAGAGCCTTAGGATGTTCCTATTCTCTCTCCTGTGGCTTTTGTATTCCCGTTCTAAATATCATATCTTCAACTCTGCCTGTCAATGGCCATGTCAGCCAATATCTGTCTCAATTTGTCTTCTTCCAATATGTACAGATTTTTGTCTGTCTCATGAAACAACTTTGGTGGTAGCTCCTGACTGCTGTTCCTCAAAAAAAACCATAAAAATAGTCTGTGCCCCCTTTGAGGAAGAGGCCATTAGAGGGTTCACATATGCTTTCTGTATTCTTCACTACCTTAATGTGTGGGTGTATGGCTGCTTCCAGGAAAGAGAGACTAACCAATGAGAAAGTGGCTCAATAAGACTGAACTGTAAGGAAGACTGTGGGGCATTATCATAAGTAAGGATGGATATAGAAGTGCTCAAATCATTGTGCATAATACTACCCCTTGGCAGGTGGTCCTGGTGTGTATAATGCAGCAGGATAAGCATGCCATGAGGCACAATCCAGTAGTAGCTTTAGTCAATGGCTTCTGTTTCTGCTGCTGCCTCTACATTTCTGCCCTTCTTGAGTTCCTGCTCAGATTTCCAACAGTGATAGACTGTTAGCCAGACATGTAATATCAAAGAAATCCTGTAATCTCAAAGTTTCTTTTGTTTTATGGTTTTATATTATTAGAGCAATTGACATCCAAACAAAGACAGAAAATGGTGCCAGAACACTGTATTGCTGAGGTAGACCACACTGTTTCTATTTGGGAAGACTATGGTGAACTTAGAATTTGATGATGAAAAGGTGTTCAGTGCTAAGAGTTCAGTGTGCTGTTTTATGGGATATTGGAAGACTATCATGGTAAGAGCAACACAGATAATGGAGACCTGGCCTTTGAAGTTTAGTCAGGAAGGAAAGATTCTAACAGGACAATTTGAAGAATTTTTGAGTTAGCATTTTGATTCTACTTGGCTGGGGTGGAGTAAACATCTGTAATTGAAAGAGATCAGCATTTCTGAAGGAAAATCTCGTGGGAAATGTTTTCTGAGGATAATCACACATGTGCTATGTTCAAGAGGGGGGCAATACTATACCTTGTGCTGACAAACAAACCTAAAAATATATACTATCCTCCTAGAATGTACTGGTTTTGAAAGCATGAATGGGACATGTATAGCATCAGAGGCTTAGGACTGTAAGGAGCATAAGAATCCTTTGTTGACAAAGGAATGGAAGCACAGGATCTATGAACCAAAGGCTGAGGGGCCCCCAACTGGATCAGGCCCTCTGAATAGGTGAGACAGTTGATTGCCTTGATCTGTTTGGGAGGCATCTAGGCAGTGGTACCAGGACCTGGGCTCGTTGCATGAGTTAGCTGTTTGAAACCTGGGACTTATGCAGGGACGCTTGGCTCAATCTGGGAGGAGGGGACTGGTCCTGCCTGGAATGAGTCTATCAGGTCAATCCCAGTCCTGGGAGAGACCTTGATCTTGAGGAGGTGGGAATGGGGGGTGCACGCCTGGGGGGGGGGAAGGGCAGGAGGCATGAATGGAGAGAACAAGGGAATCTGTGGCTATTATGTAGTACTGAATAGTATTGTAAAATAAATAAAAGAAAAAAAAGAATCCTTTGTTGAATGTGCAGCTTTAGTGGAGGTAAAAACTCCAGGATTCAACGGGTAACAAAAAGATTGCATCTAGACACAATCTGGCAGCATGAAAGTCTCTGAAAAGGGCACAAGAGAGGCTACTGGCAAAAGTGTAGCCCACTTGCATTGGAGACCTCAAATTATTGGACATGCCACTACCATGGTATGACCACCAAATATAAAAACAGGTGTGCAGTAAGTAGAGCCACCTAAACCTACGAGATATAAGGTGCATGTTATGGATTGCAAATCTGGAGAACAGGGAGTTACTAGGTCTTTGGAGCCCAGGAGTTCCTGGATGAATACCAGATGCAGGGCAATCAGCTATTTGTTTTGCTTTGATTTAATTGTAACTGTATCCTAATGCCCTCCATTTGGGAAAAGAAAGTATTCAACTTGTGTTTATTTTTTTTTAATTTTACAGAAACCCATAATTATCGGATACTGAATATTTTATAAAGATTTTGAACAAAGATTTTCATTGTTTTCTAGAGCCTTGTGATACTTAGAGAGAATCTGGTCTTTCCATATCAAGTGTCAACAATCATGAAATTCTAGCCTATCAGTGTCCATTGGAGGATCTTTATTACAGCCCTGACTTGCTTCCTGGGAACTTCAGTTCCCATTCTTCCACATGGTCAGCTTCTACGTGTATTATTTCACATGGATATTTTTCTCTCAGTGTATCTTGCTCTTCCACCCTCATAACCAAGATCCACCATTTTAGATACTTGACTCATCTCTGGGACAAAAGTCATGACATAAGCAACTCAGCAAAGAAAGGTTTATTTTGGCTGTCAGTGTGAGGGAACATGCCATCATGCCCAAGAAGTCATGAGCATAAGAACACTAAGTTGCTTGTAGTAAGTAGTATATCAGTAGTTAGGAAGCAGTGAGCAATGACTGCTGGTGCTCAGCTTTCTTCATTATATGCAGCCTGGGTTCATAGTCCATGGATTGATGACATCTTCATTTAGGGCTGAGCTTCTCACACTGAATCTAGAAAATCTTTGACAATAACCAGAAGCTCTTATCCTCTTCTTGACTCTAGCTCTTGTATTTTCATCATTCAGTATTAACCGTCTTAAACCCACTTCTTGCCAATTTCACTTCATAATATTACATTACTGCATTCATTTACTTGTGTGCAAGTGTTTGGAGTGTTTATGTGTTATTTTCTAACATGAGACCATGTGAAACTACATACCTATGGAGGGCAAGAGTCAACTTTTAGGTGTGTTATATGGGTCTTGAATGAGGGCTCAAAGCTTGAAGGTATCATCCACTTTCATTGTGGTTAAGAACTTAGGTCCTGGAAAGAAAACTCAGAAAGTCAGGACAGGGAAATAACAACTGAGTAGAGAAGGGTACTAGACCAAGCAGGATGATTCCAGACCTGAGGTAGGAAAAGCATGCAGTAGCTGCCTGCCAAAAGTGACACTGACAGAGATGTGAAGGCTTCTGATGGAAAATAAAAGGTATGGATCTGAGAAACACACAAAAACAACTCCCCACAGGAGTGAACAATTGTGAGAGTCCCTAACAATTTCAAATTGACAGAGAAACAGATAGTCTCTGGGCATAGGGAACGAAAAAGTAGCAAAACTGCACAAACTTTATTAAAACTGTCAAACAGTATCCTCTAGACTAGTGGTTCTCAACCTTTCTAATGCTGCACCCCTCTAATAGAGTTCCTCCTGTTGTAGTTACCCCGAACCATTTTTTATGGCTACTTCATCACTGTAATATTGTTAATTTAAAGAACTGTATTGTCAATATTTTTGGAGATAGAGGGTTGTCAAAGGGGTCTCAAACCACAGGTTGTGAACTAGTGCACAAGTGGATGGGAGGTGCACTCTAGCTGGGAATCTGCTCTGAACCTGAGGTCAGATTATTTTGATAGGCAATGCCACCTCCAGAGTCCCTCTCCTTCATGATTGGTCCTAAGCAAGTGTTCCTTGAACAGTTTCTGTTGCCTCTGCTTCCTGCCTGTTAGCAGATTTTATCAGTTCCAATCTCCTAGTTGATGTTAGAAATGAGCATCCTTTCTTAAAGGAGACAGGCATAATTTTTTTTTTTAACTTGGAAACATTTCCATATAATGTTTGACACAGAAATCATCAAATAGAAGTATACAATGTTGACAGGAGGCAGTACATTTATAATTTATAACCCCAAATGTATTTATAAGTTAGAAATGGAAAGATCTACAAATGAAATTATGAAGGTTCACCAAAGTCATTTAATCTGTCAGTTTCTCATTCATTTTTATGTCTTAATAATATTCTATTGTATGAATAAGCCACATTTTATTTCTCTCCAGTATTTGATAGCTATTTGAGTTGTTTTAACTTTTTTACTATTAGCAACACACTGCTGTAAACCTTCATGTACATGTTTCATAGGTGCACATTTTCAGTAGTTTGAGGATATATTCCTAAGGGTAGAATTGTTGAGTAACAGAGTAACAATGTTTTGCATTTTGACCAACCACCAAACTGTTTTGCCAAAGTGGCACACCATTTTACAATCTCACCAAATCCTTGTTTTTAAGGCTCTGATTTTTGTACAAAAGCATTCAATCATTCTGTCAGACCAAACCAGGAAAAGTAAGCTATAGTTCAGAGCTGTTCTATTCCATTTACTATGCAAAGCCATTCTTGGCGTTTGCAACTCTCAGCCCTTTTGAGTATTCTTGCAGTGTTCACCTTTTCCTCCACCACTTTTTTTTCTTCTTTTTTTCTGGTTTATTCCTATCTATTACAAATGTATAAAAAATCCTCCATCAACGCAGCTGATAGCAGCAGAACCTTGAGAAATATACCTTTGGTTTGCCTCAGAAAAGGAACACATATTGTACTGTAAAGTTTATAAAATTGGCGCAAAACATTGTGATAATGTTACAATACCAGTTTTAAGAGTTCAGTGACTAATGGGGAGCTGATGGGATACATGCAGAACTGTGAAAGCGATCTCACTTAGCCAGCTGTACACGTAGACTGTAAATCTACATTCAGATCATTTCTGATCTAAGACTATCATCTCAGTTTATCTGTTGAGGTCAACCAGGAAACCCTAGAATATACCTTGATTTTTGCAAAAAACAAAATAGGGGGAGGGGTTTTTTCAGCATTTCAGTCCACGAGTAACAGTATCCTAACAGGCAAAGTGTTCTCTCACTGTCAACATAGAATGAACTGCTGCTGGAGGTCAACTTGGGCTTTAATTTGCATTAGCGCTTACATGCATAGTAGTCCAAGTTGTTGACCTCATGACTTTAAAAAGTAACTCTAAAAAAGTAAAATGGCCCTTCTTGGAAGACTAAAGAAAGACATCCAGCCATAGTTGTAAAAAGTCTCATCAAAACAATATACCCTTTTATGAATTACGCCCCAATTTAAAAAAAAAAAGTAGCCCCAAATAAGAAGCAGCTCTGAAAAAGAAAATATAACTTAAGATATTTGAAAAAAACAAGGTGAATACAGGTTCAAAAATAATTAAGATACATTTTCTTAAGGCTACCTAGAATTAGGCTTTAAAGAATTCTACCATTTCAAGTTTACCACTAGTTACTAGATACCTATTTACAAACAAGATGTTCACCTTTTTTGTTCCTTTATCAAGAGAAAAATCTACCTTCAGATTATGAGGGTGGTGATGGGGAGGGACTAGAAAACAAGATTCAAACAATCCCATGTAAATATCACATTTTTCAAATGGAAGAACTCCAAACTGCACTAGAAGATCCAATCACTAAGACACTTTCCATTGAAATGATTTAAGTACAACTACATGGCACCAAGGTTTAGGCCTAATATAGGCCTGACAACCAAGTCCTTGTTTTCTGGAAGAAAGGCCTCAAAAGTCCCACTCAATTCCACATAACAATACTTCAAAGATCAATTAAGTTTTCCTTTCCTTAATATTTTTG
Source organism: Peromyscus maniculatus bairdii (assembly GCF_049852395.1). Lineage (NCBI taxonomy): Eukaryota > Metazoa > Chordata > Mammalia > Rodentia > Cricetidae > Peromyscus > Peromyscus maniculatus. The sequence goes on along the minus strand of NC_134875.1, from coordinate 142,906,217 downwards.
TTTTTGACTTCTAATCTTAAAGACTAGATTAAAACTTAGCTCATTTCCCAGAAGGCATTGCTTCCCTTTGCTCTATGAAAGAGTCCACCAAGACCTCTTCCTCAAAACCACCTAGCCCCCAGCCTCCAGCCTGTGCTTTCTCAACATCCTGAAAAAGTAATGTAGGTAAAATATGCTCATGAACATTAAAACTAGTTGTTAGAAAGACGTAACTAGCTTTATAATTTAAGTTTTAAAGCATAAATACTTGCAGCTTAATCTGCACTGACAATGATTGTCGAAGCCTAGAATTCAACATTTACAAATTCTCATTCACACACACAAGCCACACTATTATCACACAACTTATGTCTTGAGAGAATCTTCTGCTTTTTAAATCTTTGGCCTCCCAGTCAATCCTAAGTTCAACCAACTTTTCCGAGTTCTGGTAGTTACCTGAACCACTGAGGCATTGCCACAAGACTTCTTCTCTTTTGAAACATCCTTTTTCTCTAGATATTAGGATAGCTACGCCAGCTTGTTTCTTCTGTGGTGTATGTTGGTGTGGGATTATCTATTGCTTGATTTTTCATGGATGTGTTTAGCTTCTTTAGGTTGAATTTTCCCTTCTAGTGCTTTCTGTAGGGCTGGGTTTGTAGACAGGTATTGATTAAATCTGGTTTTATCCTGGAATATTTTGTTTATTCCGCCTATGGTGATTAAGAGTTTTGCTGGGTATAATAGTCTGGGTTGGCATCCGTGGTCTCTTAGTGTCTGCATGAGATTTGTCCATGATCTTCTCGCTTTCATAGTCTCTATTGAGTAGTCTGGTGTTATTCTGATGGGTTTACCTTTATATGTTACTTGGTCTTTTTCCTTTGCGGCTCTTAATATTTTTTCTTTGTTCTGTGTGTTTGGTGTTTTGATTATTATGTGGCGAGGGGACTTTTTTTTTGGATCCAGCCTATTTGGTGTTCTGTAAGCTTCTTGTATCTTCATAGGTATTTCTTTCTTTAGGTTAGGAAAGTTTTCTTCTATGATTTTGTTGAATATATTTTCTGTGCCTTTGAGTTGGTATTCTTCTCCTTCTTCTATCCCTATTATTCTTAGGTTTGGTCTTTTCATGGTGTCCCAAATTTCCTGGACGTTTTGTGTTACAACTTTTTTGTCTTTAGTATTTTCTTTGACTGACGAATCTATTTTCTCTATCATGTCTTGAGTGTCAGAGATTCTCTGTTCCATCTCTTGCAATCGGTTGGTTATGCTTGTTTCTATAGTTCCTGTTCGTTTTGTCAGGATTTCTATTTCCAGCATTCCCTCAGCATGTGTTTTCTTTATTGTCTCAAATTCATTTTTCAGAACTTGGAATGTTTCTTTCATCTGTTTAATTGCTTTTTCTTGGCTTGATTTGATTTCTTCCCATTTTTTGTTCATTTTTTCTTCCATTTCTTTAAGGGAGTTTTTAATTTCCTCTTTAATGGAGTTTTTCATTTCCTCTTTAAGGGAAGTTCTTATTTCCTCTTTAAGAGAGTGTTTCATTTCCTGTTTAAGGAAAGTTTTTATTTCCTCTTTAAGGTAGTTTTTCATTTCCTCTTTAAGGAAAGTTTTTATTTCCTCATTGAGGGAATGTTTTATTTCTTCTTTAAGGGCCTCTATCATCTTCTTAAAGTCATTTTTAGGGTTGATCTCTTCTGTTTCTTCTGTCATGGTATGTTTAGGTCTTGCAGGTATAGAATCACTAGGTTCTGATGTTGCCATATAGGTCTTTATGTTGTTGCCTGTATTTTTGCACTGGCGTCTACTCATATTTTCCTCTGTGCGGTGCAGGTGGTGTCTGTGTCTGAGAGTGCCTCTCTTGTTCTAATTTTTAGTCTTGGTTTAGTAGGGGTTCTTGGTTAAATTGGTGCTATTGGGCTGTTTCTTCAGGGACAGCTGATTTCAGTCGATGAATTATATACTTATGATTCTGGTGATCTGGTTTAGTGGCTGGGTAGCGCCTTCTTCTGTGTTCCCAGGTCACGTTTTGTTCATTTGTCAACTCCTCAGCTGATCTTGTTTCTTCAGACTTCAAACTGTAGGCATCTGAATCCTCTCCCAGATGGGTTTCAGCTGAGCAGGGTAGTCTCACCAACTCTTCCAAGTTGTTGGGTTTCACAGGATCAGCAGTTGGGCCCTGGGTTGTCCCCAAACGGAGTGCCCAGACTCGCCCTGGTTCTGACCCACGGAGATAACCTCTTCCCCAGGTGTTGGGGCTAGGGGCGTCCCCGTTCCAAGCTGCGTCCACCCCTCTCCGTCCCTGGGCCTGTCCACCCCTGTGGCCCGCCACCACAGGCCCACCTGGGTCCACTTGTCTCCGCCGCAGGGCCTGTATGTCCCTGGGTCTGTCTGCCTCTGCGGGCGGCCAATGGGCCTGTATGTCTCTGCCGGCTGCCACCGCGGGCCTACCTACCCCTGCCCGTCACTGCTGCCGGGCCCATCCACCTCTGCGAACTGCCACCAGGCGTGTATGTGTCTCCCGGTTGCCGCTGGGCCTGTATGTCCCTGTCGGCCACTGCCACCGGGCCCTTCCACCTTCGCGAGTCGCCGCTGCGGACCCACCTGCATCCGCCCGTTTCTGCCCAGTGGCCTGTCTACTTCTGTGGGCCGCCGCCGCTGGGCCTGAATGTCTCTGCCGGCCGCCACCGCCGGGCCCGTCCACCTCTGTCTGCTTATCTCTGCAGCAGGGCCTGTCCACCTCTGTGGGCCGCCGCTGGGCCTGAATGTCTCCGCCGGCTACCGCCAGCCTAAATGTCCCTGTCGGCCGCTGCCGCCGGACCCATCCACCTCTGCGGGCCGCTGCCACAGGCCTACCTGCGTCTGCTTATCTCCGCCATCTTGGATCGGCATAATTTTTTAGAATAAACAATTTCCCTCAAATTCCCTCCATTGCCCTTTCTCAGAGATTAACATTGGATGGCACCAGACTGTGTGCAAATGGAGTTCTGGCTAATTCTTGCTGAGAAGACATGATGTTTCCCGTTATTGACCAGAAAGAAGGGAGCCCTTGGTTGGAAAGCAGATTCTTCATGCCAGTCAAGAAGGCTGCATTAGGACACATTTGTCTGTGTATATATAGGATCTGGAACAGCCAGTTGATAACTGTGTCGTGCTGGTGAGGTACCATCTATCATAGAGTGAATCTTTGAAAACAATTAAAACCCCAAGTGATCATGTGATTTAGGAAAATCACAAAATCCCACATTGTGACAGTTTTGATCTTTGTACTTATGAGAGGACAAATACAGGCAAGAAACACCCCAAACCCCTCTGCAGGCCTTAGAGTAACCATAAGTGAGGGTAAGGAGTACCTTACAGCTTTTCTTTAGGGCAGCCTCCATGTGCTGACCACAGAGAGGTACATCCCCAGGTGGGTGAATCTCAGGTGTGTGGCTAGAGTTTCCCTGCCTTGCCAACTGTGAGGACAAAACTTTGTCACCTGCCAGTCCCACAGCTGCTCAGACCCAACCAAGTAAACACAGAGACTTATTTCGCTTACAAACTTTATGGCCATGGCAGGCTTCTTGCTAACTGTTCTTATAGCTTAAATTAATCCATTTCCATAAATCTATACCTTGCAACATGACTCATAGCTTACTGGCATCTTCACATGCAGCTTGTCATCATGGCTGCTGGCAGTGTATCTGACTCAGCCTTCCACTTCCCAGAATTCTTCTCCTCCTTGTCCCGCCTTTATACCTCCTCCTGCCTGACTACTGGGCCATCAGTGTTTTATTTACTAACCAATCGGAGCAACACATTTGCAATACAGAACATCCCACAGCACAGCTGCCAAGGACTTTTCAAACAGGTTTCAATTAGGGCTCTCTGTTTTCAAATGACTGTGGTTTTAGTCCAAATTGTTGATTTTCTTTGTATTATAAACCTATGTAAGAGTCCTTATCATTTCCTGTGCCACAACCTGAAGGTGATCCTGCTTTGTAATGTCCTCCACAAGACAAATTATTCTACAAATTTAAGTTCAGCCATATTCAGGCTTTTAGGACACAGATACAATGCAGCCAGCTCTGTGCCAGCAGAGAACATGAATGACCACTGGCCCCTTTCACCTTACAGTCCTTGATCCTCTTTGAATACTCATGAGCAGCTCCCACCTCTCCACATCCTTCTAGAATTGCACATTCCCCGTGTAATGGCCAATTAAACACTTTTTTTAGAACATTTGAGTGCATTTCTAAGGCATAGGTCCAAATATTTCCACATTACACAAGTACTGATTTCAAAAGTTTAATTAGTTCATGGTTAGGTTAATAACATTAACTTGATAGCCTGCCCCCGACTTCCCTTCTGGACCAGAGGTGAGTACCTGGGTCCAATCCGGACCCCATCCCTGGGCACCAACCACTTGGGAAGACCTGCCCAACTTGGCAAAAGGTTCTGGCCACCGCCAGCTCCCCTTCTAGCACCACCGGGAGGGATCGCCTTTTCCAAGCCCCCCGGCAGCCCCTGCAATCTCCACGCCCTGCCCCCACGCCCATCTGCCCGAGACCCCAGCCACTTCCTGAGACTTAGAGACAGGTCCCCAGTTCCCAGCCTGCCCCCGACTTCCCTTCTGGACCAGAGGTGAGTACCTGGGTCCAACCCGGACCCCATCCCTGGGCACCAGCCACTCCGGGAAGACCTGCCCAACTTGGCACCAGGTTCTGGCCACCGGACAGCTCCACTTCTAGCCCCACCAGGAGGGATCCCCTTTTCCAAGCCCACTGGCAGCCCCTGCATTCTCCACGCCCTGCCCCCACGCCCATCTGCCCGAGACCCAAGCCACTTCCTGAGACTTAGAGACTGGCCCCCAGCTCCCAGAGTGTCCCCGACAGCCATTCTGGACCAGAGCCTGCCACCGACTTCCCTTCTGGACCAGAGAGTTGGACAAGAGAACTCCCTTTTGGACAAGAGAGAGAGTCTTCCTGAATCTGTCAGCTCTTTCTGAAACAAGTACACTGATAAGACCAAGAAGGAACCACAAGGAGATGGGCAGACATCAAGGCAGAAGTACATACAACAAAATGAAGAGCAATACAGCATCACCAGAACCTAGCCCGCCTCCAACATCTAGACCTGAACACCAAAAATTGGAAGAAGCAGAAGAAAGTAGCCTTATGAGTAACTTGATGAAGAAGGTAGAGGCTTGTGTAGAGGAAAAGACAAGAAAATTGGAAGAATGCTGTAAACAACTAGAGGAAAGGGCAAACAAATTAGAAGAAAACAATAAAGTCCTGGAAGAAAACAATAAAGCACTGAAAGAAAATCATGAAAAAGCAATGAAACGAACAATGGAAACAGTCCAAGAACTGAAAAGGGAAATTGAAAAAATAAAGAAGACACAAACAGAGGGAATGCTGGAAATAGAAAACCTGAGTAAAAGATCAGGAATTTCGGATGCAAGTACAACCAACAGAATGCAAGAGGTGGAAGAGAGGATCTCAGGCATTGAAGATACAGTCGAAGAAATAGTTTCATCAGTCGAAGGAAACACTAAAGCCAACAAAGTCATGAACCAAAATGTCCAAGAAATCTGGGACACCATGAAAAGACCAAACCTACGAATTATAGGGATAGAAGAAGGTGAAGAATACCAACTCAAAGGCACAGAAAATATATTCAACAAAATTATAGAAGAAAACTTTCCCAACTTAAAGAAGGAAATGCCTATGAAGATACAAGAAGCCTATAGAACACCAAACAGACTAGACCCCCAAAAAAAGTCCCCTCGACACATAATAATTAAACAACTAAATGTACAGAATAAAGAAAGAATATTAAGAGCAGCCAAGGAAAAAGGCAAAGTGACCTATAAAGGTAAGCCCATCAGAATAACACCGGAATACTCAATGGAGACTTTGAAAGCCAGAGGGACCTGGTCAGATGTAATCCAGACACTAAGAGACCATGGATGTCAGCCCAGACTAATATACCCAGCAAAACTTTCAATCATCATAGACAGAAGGAACAAGACATTCGAATACAAAGCCAGATTTAAACAATACCTATCCACAAACCCAGCCCTACAGAAAGCACTAGAAGGAAAATTCCAACCGAAGGAAGTCAGATACACACTTGAAAACACAGGCAATAGATAAAGCCACAACAGTAAACCACAAAGAAGGGAAGTACACACACACTACCACCAAAAATAACAGGGATTAACAATCACTGGTCATTAATATCCCTTAATATCAACGGACTTAATTCACCTATAAAAAGACATAGACTTACAGAATGGATACGAAAGCAGAACCCAACTTTCTGCTGCATACAAGAAACACATCTCAAATTCAAAGACAGACACTACCTAAGAATAAAAGGCTGGGAAAAGACTTTCCAATCAAATGGTCTTAAGAAACAAGCAGGGGTAGCCATCCTGATATCCAACAAAATAGACTTCAAACTAAAATCAATCAAAAGAGATAAAGAAGAACATTACATACTCATCACAGGAAAGATCCACCAAGATGAAGTTTCAATTCTGAACATTTATGCCCCAAACACAAGGGCACCCACATATGTAAAAGAAACATTACTAAAGCTTAAACCACATATAAAACCCCACACATTAATAGCGGGAGATCTCAACACCCGACTTTCACCACTGGACAGATCTCCCAAATCGAAACTTAACAGAGGAATAAAGGAATTAACTGATGTCATGACCCAATTGGACCTAATAGATATCTACAGAACATTCCATCCTAACAAGAAAGAATATATATTCTTCTCAGCACCCCATGGAACTTTCTCTAAAATCGACCACATACTTGGCCACAAAGCAAATCTCAACAGATACAAAACAATTAGAATAACCTCCGGTGTTCTATCAGACCACCATGGTTTAAAGTTAGATTTCAACAACACCAAAAACTACAGAAAACCTACAATCTCATGGAAAATGAATAATGCTCAACTGAATCACCAAAGGGTTAAGGAAGAAATAAAGAAAGAAATTAAAGACTTCCTAGAGATCAATGAAAATGAAGACACCACATACCCAAACTTATGGGCTAAGAGGGAAATTCATAGCACTAAATGACCACATGATGTTGGAGAAATCTCACACTAGTGACTTAACAGCACACCTGAAAGCTCTAGAACAAGAAGAAGCAAAGTCCCCCAGGAAGAATAGACGCCAGGAAATTATCAAAGTGAGAGGTGAAATTAATAAATCAGAAACTAAGAGAATAATACAAAAAATTAATGAAACAAAGAGTTTGTTCTTTGAGAAAATCAACAAGATAGACAAGCCCTTATCCAAACTAACCAAAAGACAGAGAGAGAGAATCCAAATCAACAAAATCAGAAATGAAAAGGGGGACATAACAACAGACATTGAGGAAATCCAGAGAATTATAAGGTCGTATTTCGAAAACCTCTACTCCACAAAACTGGAAAACCTAAAAGAAATGGACATTTTTCTGGATAATTACCACATACCTAAGTTAAATCAAGACGAGATAAACTATTTAAATAGCCCAATAACCCCTAAGGAAATAGAAAGAGTCATTAAAAGTCTCCCAACCAAAAAAAGCCCAGGACCAGATGGTTTCAGCGCAAAATTCTACCAGATCTTCAAAGAAGAGTTAATTCCAATACTCTCTAAATTGTTCCACATAATAGAAAAAGAAGGAACATTACCAAACTCCTTCTATGAGGCTACAATTACCCTGATTCCTAAACCAAACAAGGATACAACAAAGAAAGAAAACTACAGACCGATCTCCCTCATGAATATTGATGCAAAAATACTCAATAAAATATTGGCAAACAGATTCCAAGAACACATCAGAACAATTATCCACTGTGATCAAGTAGGCTTCATCCCAGGGATGCAAGGGTGGTTCAACATACGAAAGTCCATCAACATATTACACCATATAAACAAACTCAAAGAAAAAAACCACATGATCATCTCACTAGATGCAGAAAAGGCATTTGACAAAATCCAACACCCCATCATGATAAAAGTCTTGGAAATCAATATGGTGCTTTCTTAAAAAATTGGGAATCAATCTCGCCCAAGATCCAGCTATACCACTTTTGGGAATATACCCAAGAAATGCTCAATCATACCACAAGAGCACTTGCTCAGCTATGTTCATATCAGCATTGTTTGTAATAGCCAAAACCTGGAAACAACCTAGATGCCCTTCAACTGAAGAATGGATAAATAAATTGTGGCACATATACACAATGGAATAATACTCAGCAGAGAAAAACAGTGACATCATACGGTTTGCAGACAAATGGATGGATCTAGAAAAAATCATCCTGAGTGAGGTAACCCAGACTCAGAAAGACAAATATGGTATGTACTCACTCATAGGAAGATGCTAGATGTGGAACAAGGATGACTGGACTGCTACTCACATCACCACTGAGGCTACCTGGAAAACGAGACCCCAAAAAAGACACGGAGAAATGGATGAGATCTACATGAACAGCCTGGTCATGAGTGGGAACAATGAAGGGCAACGGTCAAGGGAAAGAGAGCGGGAGATCCTAGCTGGATCAAGAAAAGAGAGTGAGAACAAAGAATAGGAGACCATGGTAAATGAAGACCACATGAGAAGGGGAGGAAGCAGAGAGCTAGGGAGGCCCACGGAGATCCACAAAGATACCCCCACAAAAGACTGCTGGCAATGGTCGAGAGACAGCAGGAACTGACCTACTGTGGTGATGGGATGGCCAGGCACCCTGTTAGTTGTGCCATAAACCCCATCCAAGGAAGGTCTGAGGAATCTGCATGCAGACATCCTCGGCTGGGCCCCTGGTGGAGCACTGGGAGTCTAATTAATGAGAAAGAAGAGGGTTTATATGAGCGAGAATTGTTGAAGCCAAGGTTGGATAAAGCACAGGGACAAATAACTAAATGAATGGAAGCACAGGATCTATGAACCAAAGGCTGAGGGGCCCCAACTGGATCAGGCCCCCTGAACGGGTGAGACAGTCATTTGGCTTGATCTGTCTGGGAGGCAGCTGTGTGTTGGTGCCGGGTCCTGGGCTCGTTGTATGAGTTGGCTGTTTGAATCCTGGGACCTATGCAGGGACGCTTGGCTCCGTCTGGGAGGGCGGGACTGGACCTGGCTGGACTGAGTCTACCAGGTCGATCCCGGTCCTCGGGGGAGACCTTGATCTGGAGGAGGTGGGAATGGGGGTGGGGAGGGGGGAGGGGGAGGGGGACGAGAGTGGGAGAACAGGGGAATCTGTGGCTATTATGTTGAAATAAATGATGTTGTAAAATAAATTTACTTAAAAAAAAAATAACATTAACTTGAAGAATACTATTCCAAGGACCACTTTTCTATGTTACGTTCCTGTCTGATTGTTGGGACAAATATCTGACATGATGAAAGGAAGAAATGAGTGGATATTTGAACATTATTTTCTCACAGGTTGAGGGTACTGTAACAGCAGAGAGTGTATGGTGTAGCAAATATGAGGCTTCTGGTCACTCTGTGCCTGTCACCATGGAGCAGAGAGCTATGAATGTTTCTGATGTTCTAGATGTCTTCTTTTTTGTGCAGTCTGAGTCCACTGCTCATGGAATGATGCCACCTATATTTATCATAAATCATCCAACTCACTTATCCTAGCCTAAATATTCTCATATACATGTTTAGAAGTCTTTTCATTTTATGATTCTATATCCTGTCATCTGCCACATATTGCTCATAATCAAAAGAGTTTGTGACATCTGATCTTGCTTCTGTGCTTGAGTCTGGGTATATTGAGTTTATAATAGATACTTTTCGTCAGGAACACTCATATCTCTGTTACTTTCAATCCCATTGGCAGCAATTTAAAAATTCCTCGTCACATATCTATAGATGTAACTCTACATTCTTCACCAGTCACTCTACTCTCTGTCCTGTTTGGGTTTAATTTCCAGCACATACATATTTTGTCCACTTGAATTAATGAAATTTATATACCCCTAGATGGCTACTGCTTACCAAGTCCCATATAACATCACCACAAGCCATGGAACAAATGTTCCCATACAACCACACACAAACACACACACACGTGCGCACACAAACACTCACAAACAAATTAATGTAATAAAAATGATATGTTGGACATATAAAACCCCACACATTAATAGTGGGCAAATTCAACACCCGACTTTCACCACTGCACAGATATCCCAAATCGAAATTTAACAGAGAAATAAAGGACTTAATTGATATCACAATACAAATGGACTTAATCAGTATCTACAGAACATTCCATCCTAACAAAAAAGAATAATCCTTCTTCTCAACACCCAATGGGACCTTCTGTAAAATCAACCACATACTTTGTCACAAAGCAAATCTCAACAGATACAAAACAATTTGAATAACCTTCTGTGTTCTATCAGACCACCATGGTTTAAAGTTAGATTTCAACAACAACAAAAACTACAGAAAAACTACAATCTCAAGAAAACTGAATAATGCTCAACTGAATCACCAGTGGGTTAGGGAAGAAATAAAGAAAGAAATTACACACTTCCTTGAGATCAATGAAACTGAAGACACCACATACCCAAACTTATGGGACACTATGAAAGCAGTACAAAGAGGAATATTCATAGCACTAAATGCCCACATAAGAAGTTGGAGAAATTGCACACTAGTGACTTAACAGCACACCTGAAAGCTCTAGAAAAAGAAGAAGCAAAGTCTCCCAGGAAGAATAGATGCCAGGAAATTATCAAAGTGATAAGTGAAATCAATAAAATAGAAACAAAGAGAACAATACAAAAAATTAATGAAACAAAGAGTTGGTTCTTTGAGAAAATCAACAAGATAGACAAGCCTTTATCCAACTGACCAAAAGACAGAGAGAGAGCATCCAAATTAGCAAAATCAGAAATGAAAAGGGGGACATAACAACAGACATTGAGGAAATCCAGAGAGTCATCAAGTCATACTTCAAAAACCTCTACTCCACAAAACTGGATAATCTGAAAGAAATGAATAATTTTCTGGTTAGGTACTATATACCTAAGTTAAATCAAGACCAGATGAAATATTTAAATAGTCCAATAACCCTTAAGGAAATAGAAACAGTCATTAAAATCTCCCAAGCAAGAAAAGCCCAGGACCAGATGTTTTCAGTGCAGAATTCTGCCAGATCGTCAAAGAAGAGTTAAAACCAATACTCCCTAAATTGCTCCACACAATAGAAACAGAAGGAATATTACCAAACTCCTCTATAAGGCTACAATTACCCTGAATTCTAAATGAAACTCTGGCATTAATCTGCACACCTATGAACATATAAATTTTGACAAAGAAGCCAAGAGTGTCCAATGGAAAAAAGAAAGCATCTTCAACAAATGGTGCTGGCATAACTGGATATCAATATGTAGAAGGCTGCAAATAGATCCATATCTATCACCGTGCACAAAATCTAAGTTCAAGTGGATCAAAGGCCTAAACATAAATCCAGCTACTCTGAACCTGCTAGAAGAGAAAGTAGGAAGTAGTCTTGAACACATTGGCACCAGAGATCACTGCCTAAATATAATAACAGTAGCTCAGACACTGAGAGAAACAATCAATGAATGGGACTACTTGAAACTGAGAAGCTTTTGTAGAGCAAAGTATATGGTCAACAAGGCAAAGCAACAGCCTACAGAATGGGAAAAGATCTTCACCAACTCCACATCTGACAGAGGACTGATATCCAGGATATATAAGGAACTCAAGAAATTAAACATCAAAATGCCCAACAGTCCAAATAAAAATTGGGCTATAGAACTAAACAGAGAATTCTCAACAGAGGAAACTCAAATGGCTGAAAAACATTTAAGGAATTGCTCAACATCCCTAATCATCATGGAAGTGCTAATCCAAACAACTCTGAGATATCACCTTATGCCTGTCAGAATGGCTAAGATCAAAAACACTGAACATACCTTATGATGGAGAGGATGTGGAGCTAGGGGAACACTCCTCCACTGCTGGTGGGAATGCAAACTTGTACACCCACTTTTGAAATCAATATGGCACTTTCTTAGAAAATTGGGAATTAATCTCCCCCAAGATCCAGCTATACAACTCTGAGGCATATTCCCAAGGAATGCTCAATCATACCACAAGGGCACTTGCTCAGCAATGTTCATATCAGCATTGTTTCTGATAGCCAGAAACAGAAAACAACCTAGATGCCCTTCAACTGAAGAATGGATAAATAAAATGTGGTATATATACACAATGTAATACTACTCAGCATAGAAAAAACAATGACATCCTAAGGGGTGCAGGCAAATGAATTGATCTAGAAAAAATCATCCTGGGTGAGGTAACCCAAACTCACAAAGACAACCATGGTATGCACTCACTCATAGGAGGATATTAGATGTGGAACAAGGATGACTGGCCTGCTACTCACAACACTAGGGAGAGTACCTGGAAAACAGAAGCCCAAGAAAGACACGGGAATTGCCCAATGTCAGAGAAATGGATGAGATCTACATGAACAGCTTGGACATGAGTGGGGGTAATGAAGGGCGAGGGTCGAGGGAAAGAGAGCTTGGGGGAGCAGGAGATACCAGCTGGATCAGGAACAGAGAGGGATAACAAGGAATAGGAGACCATGGTGAATGAAGACAACATGAGAATAGGAAGAAGCAAAGTGCTAGAGAGGCCCACAGAAATCAATAAAGAAGCCCCCACAATAGACTGCTGGCAATGGTCAGAAGATAGCCCGAACTGACCTACTCTGGTGATAGGATGGCCAAACACCCTAATTGTTGTGCTAGAAACCCCATCCAATGATTGAGGGAACTGGATGCAGAGATCCATGGCTAGGCCATGGGTGGAGCTCTGGGATTCCAATAGCCAAGAAAGAGGAGGGATGATATGAGACAGAATGGTTGAAACCAAAGTTGAATAAAGCACAGGGACAAATAGCCAAATGAATGGAAACACATGAATTATGAACCAATGGCTCAGGGGCTCCCAACTGGATCAGGCCCTCTGAAGAGTTGAGACAGTTGATTGGCTTGATCTGTTTGTGAGGCATCCAGGCAGTGTGTTGGGTCCTGTGCTCAGTGCATGAGTTGTCTGTGTGAAACCTGGGGCCTATGCAGGGATACGTTGCTCAGCCTGGGAGGTGAAGACTGGACCTGCCTGGACTGAGTCTACCAGGTCGATCCTGGTCCTCGGTGGAGGAAGGGGAGCCGGGCAGGAGAAGGGAAAACATGGGAATCTGAGGCTGATATGTAGAATTAAATAATATTGTAAAATACAATAAAATTAAATCTTAAAAATTGATATATTTGGACCATAAATTTTCAAGAAGAGGATTGGGAATGGTTAATATTGAATGTTGAGTGAACAGGATCTATAATCAAGAAATACAGAAGCCTAAGGAAATGTCTCAAATAGGTTAAGATGAGGTTAATTGGGCTGGGAAGAACCATCTGAAAGAGAGTAGCATCATTCCTTGGACTGAGGTTCCGGGCTGCTTAACCAGGAGAGAGCAAGGGGAGCATCTGCAGTGCTCTAACTACTCTCCCTGCTCCCTAACTACCAATGCAATGTAGCAAGCAACTTGGGACTCTTGCCCCCCTTGATCTCACAGTAATGATGTATATTTACTCAAATTAAGAGCCAGTTCAACTTTCCTTCCTTTACTTGCTCATGTTATGTACTTTGTCAGAGAAATCAAACAGGTATGTAATATGGTGGGTGGTGGTAATGGAGATGGAAGATCTAGTTATTCTCAAACTTCCTAATGCTGTGACACTCTAATACACTTCCCCATGTTGCAGTGACCCCCAACCCCAACCATAAAGTTATTTTCATTACTACTTCATAACTGCAATTTTCTTTTGTTATTAATCATAACGTAAATATCTGTGTTTTGCAATGGTCTTAGGCAATCCCTGTGAAAGTGTCATTCAACCCCGAAAAGGGGCCACAAACCACAGGTTTGAGAACCACTGATTTAGATTCACTCAGGGAAAGTATTCAGTCAGTGTAACACACACTCAGAAAGCGGACCTAATAAAGAATAGGGACTAAGGTTCCAGGGAGAAAACCAGGATTTTTTTAGGGTCCTAAAGGATGGCTGATAGATTAGAATGGTCCTATGCTACCCACCACATGGACTATCAGAACACACTGGAAATGCCTGGGCATTTGTGGCATTTATTCATGACTGTGGAAATAGGAGATGGGTACTGCCTTCTAAGAGAGAGAATACAGATGGCAATAGCATACTCAGTGAACAGCATTGCCTTCTTTCTCCAAGAGAGCATCCCACACTCCCAGCAGTGCCAAGGCTAAAACATCCTGCTCTACCTTTCAGAGATTTGAATACTTAAGTGTCTCCACACAAGAATGTGGTTTCTTTTATTGTGTTGAGGTGTCTGCTTACTTGCAAACCTTATTGCTCATGGGATTCACTAGGTTTACTTAGGAAACATGCCTTTGTACTGTACTCTTTCTTGCTATTGCTTGTTGGCACTGTCGAATGGGATCACGACCTGCAGTTTAGTATGTGAAATCATTTAAAGAATGGAATGCATTTGGCAGCAAGGAAGGAATAAAACTGAGACACACTCCCAGAAATCAAGTTGATATTTTATATAGAATGAATTGGTGATTACACAGTACTGTGTACAAAGGGCAATTTCTTCAAGGATTCTCCTGGCAGATGTTAAAATGCCAGATCCCTCACTTCAGACCTTTTGCTCAGCCAGGTTGGAATCACACCGGGCCTTCACCTGACTCTGTACTGTCAAGAAGATCATCTCACAGAGAAACAAAATCACGCCAAAGAGTGACATCGTGGCTGTCAGGACACCCATTGAGAACACCTTTGTGCACTGTTTCTTTATAATGTCCTCCATTTTAACGGGGAAGTCGGGTGAAAAGTCAAGAGTGGTTTGCCCATAGATGTCTACTAGGTGGTTCAAGGTCACAGTAACAAGTGTGAAAAGGCTGCTCACAGCCAAAATTATGACAGACATCTTGTAGCAAAACAGCTGGATATCAATGAATGGGCCTTCCATGCAGCTGATCTTAATGGCCACTGAAGTGAAAATCAGGACAAGGATTTTCATCAAAATGGCCCATGCTATCAGGACTTGTAAATACTGAAATTCTGATGACTTGTTCCAGGTTTCATTGATAGGGGTGTGAACCAACATCCTGGTCATAGACCCAGAGATGTTAAAGTCCTGAGTGTAATAAGCTTCCCAGAGTCCAATTGACACAAATTGCACAAGCTTGTTGTTAAACTCCCACAGGCGCCAGCATTGGCTGTTTGCAAGGATGATTTCAAATACCAAAGCTGATGTACTACAAATCAGGCCACTGAACTTAAAGATGTACTCCTTCATGTTGGCAAATCTGAAGAAGGCATCAAAGAAGAATAGAGTCAGTGAGAATACAAGGGAAGGCAGGAAAACAGAAGGAGTCATGGCTTAGAGAGCACTGAGCTCTCATACCTTGTCCTTGTTGTCACATAAAGATATTTCAGTGGTCTATATACAGATTATTATTCTTCACAGAGTAGATAATAATATTTGTTGACTAGGAATTTCAATTCTTAGAACTGACAATGAGAAGAGAGTTTGCAATATCATATGTAATTAAATGCTTATTTTACCTGTATTTGCAATTTCTAAATATTTTAGTACCATAAAGTGAGGAAAAAGCAGAGGAAAGCTCAAACTAATTGTCATTTCTAAAATATAGTACTATATAATATTACATGACTACTACAAACTAAAGTCATTAATGACAAAACCAAAGATAAAAAAATCACATAGAAAACTCATTTATTTAAAAATAATAACACACGACATAAATTTGTATATACATATATGTATATACAAATTCATCTGTACATGATCCACCTCATAAATGATAGTGTACAATGCTATTCCATCTTGTGAATTTTACAGAAATGTACCCTTCTCTAAAGAAAGCTATATGTATTTTATTGAAACCAGAAAGAGTATGCCCATCAACATCTATCTGTAATATAGCTGGGGATAGAGTTCAGTGGTAAAGTGATTATCTAACACACACAAAACCCTCAATTCTTCTTTAGTATCTGTAAACCAAATACTATATGTAAAATTGTCCAGAGACTGAGTCAGAGGAATAGGGAAATGGATAATTAACACATAAAATCATATAAATCCATAAAAGTGAATATTTCCAATTATAACACATCTCTTACTTGAAATTTCATCTTTAGACAATTAGTTTCATTTCAGTGAAACAAAAAGTATCCTGACATATTTTTGTGAGCATATATCTTCTTTCACAGACAATTTACACTCTGTATTGTAACTTTGAACTAACTTCTTTGCATCTTTTCTCAATTCCAGTCATAGGATGAAGGAAGGAGGTGAGTCATTTACTCACTAGGCATGTGGATAACATCACTGTCAACTGCACATGCAGAAGGTTGAAGGGGCCTACACACTGGATCTCCTTGCCAGGAAACCTTCCCTAAACAGCTACCCCCTGCTCTAAAGTCTCTGTAGAATGTGTTTCCTGACTGAGTGAAGGCACTAGCTGTTCTACTAGGGAAATTTCTTCAGCAGGATCAGTTCACAATTCAGGGTGGCTTGGGTAACACCCTGCCCACATCATCTTCCTTTCCAAGGCAGGCCCAATGCAATGGAGTACAAGAACAGTGTGCTTTGATTAGTACTGAAAACACAATGAACATTGCTGTTATTCCAGAAAAAAAAATGAGCTAGCTTGGCAGTATCTGTTTCTTCTGGTGTTAGAAACACGTGGAGTAGATGCATGTGATTCATAAAGACCATATTTGAAAGATCCCATATATAACATAAAGATTTTATACCTTTGTGTATTATGGATAAGAAGATTCATTTAGAAGGTGGCAGGATCACAGTCGTTCTTCCCAGTGACAGTAAATGCCCATATATGCAGTCAGAGAAAGAGTGGAAAAACCTTCAGAAAAAGAAATCCTATTAGACAGACATTTCAGCTCAGAGCAATGACTCCCCAACCCCTTGATTCCACAATCCTTACCATTCATTCCTGTCCTTGGCTTAAGAAGAACTTCATTTGAACACGTCGGGAGTATTCATACATCTGACTCTCTAAGGACACCCGTCTAAACATTTGCCCCATTTTGTAAGTAAGGAAACAACAGAGAGAGGTTAATTCATAAACTCAACATCAGGGACCTACACAACTAAAACCCGCAGGGCAGCTCAATGACTACCTGCAGTCCCACATGGGGCTTCTAGACACTTACGATATTCAACAGCATTTACAAAAAACTTACCCACATGTCAATGGTCTTTTCTGGCATTCTTTGTCCTATGAAATTGAATGATATTAATAAAACCACCTGGGAAGGTAAAATACTTGCCTCTTTTTCTCTTCTAGTAAGACCAAATGTTAGTGACTGCCAGTTGACAGAGAATTAACTCACTTTAAAAATTCTTGTTTCCATGGCTACTAGGGCTGAATGGTGGATTATGAGCAAAGAAGACAACTTCATAGCCATATTTGGCCATAAATGACAGACCAGTGTGCTTAATTTCCCTTTGTATGTGAATAGTCTTTAAAAGAGTAATTTCTATTTTGACATCATGCATCAAATAAGTACTACAATGCCTAATGGGCATAGCAGAGATAGTTATTTGAAAAAAAGAAAAAAAGCCTCCATCCCCCATTCCTTTCCCTCCAGTGTCTGTGTGGTGGAAGGATAGAAGTTTCACTTTAGGCAAAGTGTCTTCATTGGAGACTTTGAGACCAACTTACCTTGTAGAAACATCTTAGATATAGACACAAAGTTTATATTGTATGTAATAACAGATTATATGTATATAAATTCATGAGGTATTTTGTTTTGAATAGAAAAATATCCTCCTTTTATCTTTCTGTGTTTGACTTCAAACTCTTACTTTGAGGATATTAGTTAGGGTTTCTATTGCTGTGGTAAAAGCACCATGACCAAAACAATTTGGAGAGAAAATACTTCATGTAGTTCACATTGCCACATCATAGTGCATCATCTCAGCAGATTAGGGCAGGAACTCAAGGCAGAAACCAGACAGAAAATGAATCAAGCAGGAGCCATGGAAAAACACTGCTTACTGAGTTACCCCCCATAGCTTGCACAATGTGCATTTTTTTTTTTGGTTTTTGGAGACAGGGTTTCTCTGTGTAGCTTTGCGCCTTTCCTGGAACTTGCTTTGGAGACCAGGCTGGCCTCAAACTCACAGAGATCTGCCTGCCTCTGTCTCCCGAGTGCTGGGATTAAAGGCTTGCGCCGCCACCACCGCCTGGCTGACAATGCGCATTTTTATATCATCCATTACCAGAGGCCCAGGTTTTTTAATGCTCACCTTCTGCCAGGACATCCTACATAAGATAATAATCAAAAAAATTACTAACCAAGAAAATGTCCGATAGACTTGACTATAGGCAATTTGATCAATTTGATGGAGAGAATCCCTTAATTAAGCTTCTTCTTTCCAGGTAACTCTTAAGTTCTTACAAACTGATTAAATCTATGTAAATTTACACAATGTTATTTCTTACTATGGTCACATCTTGAGAACATACCATACTGTAAGCATATACCTAAAAATATCCAGAGTGTGTAAATGTATGGTAAAAAGAGAAGGAAATTTTGACTTCCTTTTAAACCTTATCTCTTTGTACTCCATAATGTATCTGTGGTATAATAAGCAATGAAGAAATCCTACACTTTCTGCTTAATGGCAGCTTCCAGAACACACTGATATCAAAATCAGGGTGAATTTCTTAGAGGGAGCTGTGGAGATCAATGGGAATTGCATAAACATCCTGTTACAGTACCAAGCCTGCCAGAAGCACCTGCATCTTCCCAAACCTAGTTCTGGGTGTGCAGGTAGCACACAGGTTTTGAATGCTGAGCTCCCCAGAAACACACCCAGAAGAACTACCCCCTCATTCTAGTCCTAGTTAAAGACTTGGGTTACTTAACTCCTGCTTGGGTTACCTTCGTGAGTTTCTCTGGAACCTGTGGAATCATGGACCCACATTCTTAGCTCTGTATATACTGGCCAGTCCGATGAAACAGCACAGGACCTTGCAAGGCCTCTATATCACCACACTTCTATGTCAAGCTTCTTCTGTCTCACAGTCATTGCACTGAATTTCCCTGAAAAGGATTCTGAGAATCAAGGCTGCCTGTGCCATTTTCACAGCATCTCCTGATGTCCTGATTGCAGTTTTGCCTGGTGTGCTCCTCAAAGGTTTCATGCCAGTGCCTTATGCACACTCGGAGGCTTAGCACCCATAACTGAGCTCCTGCATTAGCATTCCCTGGTCACTCCTGGAGCCAAACCTGTCTATGCTATTAACACATTCTCAAGTTCTAGACACACCAATCCTGCACTGATTTACATGGTTATGATCTACAGAACCTTTCCTGCCTGGGCTATGCATATACACATTGGCCTTGCTCTGAAGGCCAGTTAAGACTCAATTACTTCACTTGCTTTCTCTGCTGAGTACCCTGAGAACTGATCTGGTGCCTTGACCTCCATACTCTGTTGCTAGAGTTTTCCGCTTTGCCCACAGTCAGGACAAATCTTTGTCACCTGCCAGTCCCACAGCCGCTCAGACCCAACCAAGTAAACACAGAGACTTATATTGCTTACAAACTGTATGGCCGTGGCAGGCTTCTTGCTAACTGTGCTTATAGCTTAAATTAGTCCATTTCCATAAATTTATACCTTGCCACGTGGCTGGTGGCTTACCGGCATCTTCACATGCTGCTGGTCATGGCGGCGGCTGGCAGTCAGTCCTTCTGCCTTCCTGTCCTTTTATTTCTCCTCTCTGTTAGTCCCGCCTATCCTTCCTGCCTAGCCACAGCCGATCAGGTTTTATTTATTGATCAATCAGAACAACTTGACATACAGACCATCCCCCAGCACAGCCAAGTGCAGACCATCTCAGACACCTGCACTCAGGCCCATGGTCCTAATCATCCTCTATGCAGACCTGCTGGGTAACGCCACAAAGAACCCAAGAAGGGCTCCCACAGGACATACAGAACATCCCACAGCAATACTCTACACCTTGCATAGCAGACTTACCTGGTGACCTAAAAAGATGCTCTGCTGTCAGCATATAAACTCCACTCTGGAATCAAGCTGTGTTCAAGCAGTATGTGCACCAACGTTATCTGGCAAGTGACCCCAGAACCACCTATAGCTGTGCCCCCTTCAGCCCCAGGCCTTGTTCTGAATGCAGACACCACACACTGGCTTTCCCTAAGACTTTCCAATGAAACTTGAAATCTGTCACAATTCTCTTCTCACAGCCATTGCTCCCTTTCAAGGAGCCAATGGAGGATTTCTGAGGTGAGTTCTCCAAGAAGCAAAGCAATCTGTGCCATCCTACCTCACATGGCCTGGATCTAGACATATACCTCCTAGACTGGGTTTTCCTAGTGAGATCCTCCCGAACCAGTTTTGCCTATACCATCTTGCACACTATCCAGCCCTGTTTTGAGTGTACAGAACATATACTGTAGGAGGCTTTCTTGCAATGCCAGCCCCAAATCATAACACAGAGACTTTTTATTTATTACTTATGAATGTGCAGCCTTACCTTAGGCCTATTTCTAGCCAGCTTTTTTTCAAACTAAAATTAACCTATATCTATTAATCTATGTACTGCACTGAGGCTCATTTACCTCATGTGTGTACTGTCCATCCTGTTTTCCTGCTTCCTCTGTATCTGATTGGCTGGACACTGGCTTGTCCTGGTGTTTCTTTGCCTTTCTTTCCACCAGCCCTGCCTATCCCTCCTCTGCTTAGCTATTGGCCATTCAGTTTTTTGTTTTTCTATTTTACATTTTATGTATTAATTAAAGTATACAATTTTCACTTTTCTTTATTAAGAAATATTCTACTCACTCTACATACCACCCACAGACCTCATCTCCTCCCTCCTCCAACCCCCCAGCACTTCCTCACAAGCCACGCCATATCCCCACAACCCCCAAATCAAGGTCTCCCACGCAGGGTCAGCAGAGCCTGGCATACTGAGCCTAGGTAGGTGCAAGCCCCACCCCACTGCATCAAGGCTGTGCAAGGAGTCACACCACAGACAATGGGCTCCCAGAAGCTTGCCCATGCATCAGGGACATTTCCCATTCTGCCCTTATGGGTAACCCCCAAACAGTTGGAGCCGAACAACTTCCTTCTGTATCCAGAGGGTCTTGTCCAGTCCCATGGGGCCTCCACAGCCACCAGTCTACAGTTCTTGGGCTTCTACCAGTGTGGCCAGTCATTTCTGCATGTCCTCCCATCATGATCTCAACGTCCCCTGCATGCAGAATCCCTCCTCTCTCTTATTGATTAGATTCCCAGAGCTTAGCCATGTGCCTGTGCATGGATATCTGCATATGCTTCCACCAGTCACTGAAAAAATGCTCTATGATGACTGTTGAGGTATTCACCAGAATAGACCAGTCTAGGCACCATCTAGACCACTGCCAGCCTGCCAGTGGGGTCATCCTTGTGGAATCCTGAGAGCCTCCTCAGCACCCTGCCTCTTCCTATTCCCATGATGACCTCATCTATCATGGTATCTTCCTCCCTGCCCTCCCACTCTGTCCCTGTTCCAGCTTGACCCTCCCATTTCCCTATGTTCTCCCCCCACACATCTTGACCTCTGGCACCCCCCCCCATCCAGTTCACTCATGTAGATCTCATCCACTTCTCCTTAACAGAATCATCGATGTGTCCCTCCCAGGGTCTTTTCCTGTTAGCTAGCCTCTCTGGATTTGTGGGTTGCAATCCCTTCTCTCCCATTTAGTATCTACTTGTGAGTGAGTATATACTATGTTTGTCCTTCTGAGTCTGGGTTACCTCACTCAAGGTGATGTTTTCTAGATCTATCCATTTGCCTGCAAATTTCATGATATCATTGTTATTTACTGCTGAGTAGTACTACATTGTGTATATGTGCCATATTTTCTTTATTCATTCTTCAATTGAAGGGCATCTGGGATGTTTCTAGGTTCCTGCTATTACGAATCTTGTGGTAAGATTGAGCATTTCTTGGATATATGACCAAGAGTGGTATATCTGGGTCTTTAGGAAGACTTATTCCCAATTTTCTGAGAAACCACCAGACTGATTTCCAGAGTGGTTGCATAACCTAGCTGTCATCATAGAATCTTTCTCTAGTGAATGATGGAGGCAGATACAGAGATCCACATCCATGCACCAGGCTGAGCCCCGGGAATCCAATTGGTGAGAGAGAGGAGAGATATTGCAGGCGAGGGACATAGAGATCATGATGGGAGGATGTGCAGAAATGACTGGCAAAACTATTGGAAGCCCATGAACTGTGGACTGGTGTCTGTGGAGCACCCATGGCACTGGAAAAGGAAGATGGTTGTTTGGCTCAAACTGTCTGTGGGGCACCCATGCAGGGGGATTGGCATCTGTCCCTGGTCTATGGGCAGGCTCTGGAACCAGGTCCTGTGGAATGACACCTTGCACAGCCTTGGTGCAGTGGGAAGGGCCTGGACCTGCCTAGGCTCAGTGTGCTGGGCTCTGCTGACTCCGCACAGGAGACCTCAATTTTTGGGATGTGGGGAAGCCAGGTGGCTTGGGCAAGAGGGCTGGGGGTGTAGGAAAGAAGAGGAGGAGTCTGTGGATAATATGTGGAGTGATTAGAAAATTTCTTAATAAAGAAAAATGAAAGAAAAAAGACCATTTAATTGGAAAGACTTTTTCCACCCTTTTATTCTGAGGTAATGTCTAAATTTGAAATTGACGTGTGTTTCTTGTATGCAGCAGAAAGATGAGTCCTGCTTTCATATCCATTCTGTCAGCCTGTGTCTTTTTATAGGTGAATTAAGTCCATTAATATTAAGGGATATTAATGACCAATGATTGTTAGTTCCTGTTATCTTTTGGTGGTAGTGTGAGTGTGTACTTCTCTTCTTTGGGATTTACTACTGTGGTGTTATCTATTGCCTGTTTTTTCATGGATGTATCTGATTTCCTTAGGTTGTAATTTTCCTTCTAGCGCTCTCTATAGGGCTAGATTTGTAGATAGGTATGGTTTAAATCTTGTTTTGTCGTGGAATGTCTTGTTCACTCTGCCTATGGTGATTTCAAGTTTTGCTGGGTATATCAGTCTAGGCTGGCATCCATGGTCTCTTAGTTTCTGCATTACATCTGTCCAGGTCCTTCTGGCTGTCAAAGTCCATTGAGAAAATTATTGTTATTCTGATGGGTTTGCCTTTATAAGTCACTTGGCTTTTTTCCTTTGCTGCTCTTATTCTTTCTTTATTCTGTAGGTTTAGTTGTTTAATTATTATGTGGACAGGGCATTTGGGGGGGAGTCTATTTGGTTTGCTGTTCTATAGGCTTCGTGTATCTTCATATGTATTTTTTTCTTTAAGTTGGAAAAGTTTTCTTCTGTGATCTTGATCAATATGTTTTCTGTGCCTTGGAGTTGGTATTCTTCTCCTTCCTCTATCATTATTCTTAGGTTTGGTCTTTTCATTGTATCCCAGATTTCTTGGACATTTTGATTTATGTCTTTTTGGCTTTGATATTTTCTTTGACGGACTAATCCATTTCCTCTATTCTATCTGTTACACCAGAGATCCTTGCTTCCATCTCTTGTATTCTGTTGGTTATGCTTACATCTGTGTTTCCTGTTTGTTTACTCAGATTTTCTATTTGCAGCTTTCCTTCTGTTTGTGTCTTCTTCATTGTTTCTATTTCCCTTTTCTGGTCTTGAACTGTTTCCCTCACCTGTTTCATTGCTCGTCATGGTTTTTTTAAAGGGATTTATTGCTTTCTTCCAATTTTTATTTGTCTTTTCCTCTTATACTTTATAGATTTCTTCCACTTTTTGGTTTGTCTTTTCCTCAATTACATTTTTCATTTTTTTTCTTGAAATGCCTTTAGCATCTTCATGATGCTATTCTTAAGTTTGCTTTCTTCTGCTTCTTCTACCTTGTGATATTCAGGTCCTGCTGTTGGAGGAGGGCTAGATTCTGGTGATGCTGTATTGCTCTTTGTGTTTTTTTATGTACTTCTGCTTTGACTTCTGTCCTTCTCCTCCTCTAATAGGTAAAGAGGTGCCTGTGTCTGAGCGAGTTGCTGTTGGTCCCCTCTCTGCTTGTTGTGTCTGTTTCTCAGGGGTCCTTCCTTAGTCTAACTTTAGCTCTTGGTATAATTGAAACAGGCAGATTATGTGTCTTAGGGAGCTGCTCTTGTGTTGACCCAAGCTAGTTGAATCTGTGACTCATGGATCCATTCTTGATCTTATCAGGGCTCTTGGTCCAGTCAGAGCCAATAGATTCTGTCTTTTAGGAAGCCTATCTTGGTCCAATGAGAGGTGGCAGGTACTACTTCTCAGAAAGCCACTCTTGGACTAATGAAGGCTGGCAGATTCCCTGTCTCCTGAGGTTACTCTTGGTCCAATGACAGCTCTTTGACTAATGAGAGCTCTCTCACTAAGCCTGATGAGAGCTGGGGGTTGGTTTCTAAGGCTCAGGAAGTGGCTAGGATCTTGGGCAGATGGGTATGAGGGCAGAGTGTTAGATTGCAGGGTCTGCTGATGGGTCTTGGTGAATTGGAAGCTTTCCCACAGGAGCCCTGCCTGCTGGCTGTTAAACACCCTTCACTAATCCTATATAACACAAAATTGTGAGAGGGATACTAGCACATTTGAAGTTTGTTGTCTTTATTTTTCTTATGCCAGACAGATAGGGTTGGAGACTCTGCTGTTCAGTTGGATGAATTAAATGTAATGGGTTTTGGGCACCAGAGTGGGACCAGGCAGCAGTACTGAATTGCCAAAGCAAAGTGATTGTACATATTGTATTGGGCAGTATAGCCAAAGCAATGTTCTTAACTGCCTGAACCATAACTGTCAGCAATGGAAAGGTATAAAATCAGAGGCTCAGGACTGTGAGGAGCATAAGAATCCTCTGTTGTATGTGCAGCCTTGATGGAGGTTCAAACTCCAGGATTAAATAGTTAACAAGAAGATTGCATTCTAGACACAATTTGGCAACATGAAAGTCTCTGAAATGGGCACAAGACTAGCTACTGGTAAAATGCAGCCCACTTGCATTGGAGACCTCAAACTAGTGGACATGCCACTACCATGGTATGACCACCAAATATAAAACAGGTGTGCAGTAGAGCCACCTGAGCCTATGAGATATAAGGTGCATGTTATGGATTGCAAATCTGGAGAACAGGAACTTACTATGTCCTTTGGAGCTCAGGAGGTCCTGGATGAATACCAGATGCAGGGCAATCAGCTATTTGTTTTGCTTTGATTTAATTATAACTGAATCCTAATGCCCTCCATTGGGAAAAGAATGTATGCAACTTGCTTATTCTTTTTAATTTTACAGAAACCCATATTTATGAGACATCGAATATTTTATAAAGATTTTGAACAAAGATTTTGGATGCTTTCTAGAGCCTTTTGATACTGTAATTCACTCTTTTGTTGCATCTTTGTGTTTGGGTATCAGGGTAACTGTAGCCTCATAAAAAGAGTTTGATAATATTCCTTCTGTTTCTATTGTATAGGACAATTGGAAGAGTGTTGGAATTAGCTCTTCTTTGAAATTCTGGTAGATTTGTGCCCTGAAGCCATCTGTTCTTGGATTTTTTTTGTTTGGGACACTTTTAGTGACTGTTTCTATTTCCTTAAGTGTTATTGGCCTATTTAAATAGTTTATGTGGTCTTGATTTAAATTTCATATGTGGTATCTATCCAGAAAAATTAGCTTTTTTTCAGAGTTTTCAATTTTGTGTAGTACAGGTTTTTTAGTAAGACTTGATGATTCTCTGGATTTCCACGTTGTCTGTTGTTATGTCTCCATTTTCATTTCTAATTCTGTTGATTTGGATGCTCTCTCACTCTCTCTGCTTTTTGGTTACTGTGGATAAGGGCTTGTCCATCCTGTTGATTTTCTCAAAGAACCAACTCTTTATTTATTGATTATTTGTATTGTTCTCTTTGTTTCTATTTCATTGATTTCAGCACTCAATTTGAATATTTCCTGGTATCAATTTCTCCTGGGTGAGTTTGATTCGTTTTGTTCTAGAACTTTCAGGTGTGCTATTAAGTCACTAGTGTGAGATATCTTCATCTTCTCCATGTGGGCATTTAGTGGTATGAATTTTCCTCTTGGCACTGCTTTCTTAATGTCCCATAAGTTTGGGTATGTTGTACTTTCATTTTCATTGATCTCTAGGAAATCTTTAATTTCTTTCTTAATTTATTTCTTGAACCATTGGTGATTTGTTTGGGCGTTGATCGATTTCTTTGAGACTGTAGGATTTCTGTAAATTTTGTTGTTGTTGAAATCTAACTTTAAGCCATTGGCATATACCCAAGGAATGCCCAATCATACCACAAAGACACATGCTCAACTATGTTAATAGCAGCATTATTTGTAATAGCCAGAACCTGGAAACAATCTAGATGCCCCTCAACTTAAGAATGGATAAAGAGAATGTGATATATGTATACACAGTGGGGTACTAGTCAGCAGAGAAAAAACAATGACATCATGAGGTTTGCAGGCAAATGGATGGAATTAGAAAATATCATCTTGAGTTAGGTAACCCAGAATCAGAAAGAAAAACATTATATGTACTCCCTAATAAGTTGATACTAGATGTAACGCAAAGGATAACCAGACTGCATCCTGCAGCTCCAGGGAGGCTAGCTAGTAAGGAGGACCCTAGAAAAGACATAAAGATCACCAACAACAGAGAAATTGAATGAGATCTACATGAGCAAACTGGCTGTTAAAGGGGTAATGGAGGGCAAGGGATGGGGAAATGAGAATTTGTGGGAGTGGGAGGTTCAATCTGGATCAGGAACAGAGTGGGAGAACAAGGAAAGAGATACCATGATAAATGAAGGCACCATGGGAATAGGGAAAGCAGAGAGCTAGGGAGGTCCCTAGGAATCCACAAAAATGACTCCACCATAGACTACTGGCAATGGTTGAGAGGTTGCCTGTGCTGACCTACTCTGGTGGTTAGATGGCCTAACTGTCATCATAGAAACCTCATCCAGTGACTGATCAAAGCTGATGCAGTGATCCACACCCAGGTCCCAGGCAGAGCTCCAGGAGTCCAATCGAAGAGAGAGATGAGGGATTCTATGAGCAAGAGATATCGAGACCATGACTGGAAAAAGTACATAGACAACGAGCCAAACTAATGGAGACACATAAACTGTTCACCAATAGCTGAGGAGCCCCCATGGTAATGTACTAGGCCATCTGGATAAGTGAGACAGTAGTTTGGCTTGAACGGTTAGGAGGGCCCCCAGGCCATGGGACTGGGACCTGTTGCTTGTGCATGAGCCAGCTTTGAGCCAATGCCAATGGTGAGACACTTTGTGCAGCCTTGGTGCAGGGAGGAGGGGCATGAACCTGCTCAATGTAGTATACTGGGCTCTGCTCACTCCCTATGGGAGACCTTGGCTTGGAAGATATGGGAATGGGGCGTGTGTTGGGTGGGAAGCCTGGGAGGGTGGGAGGAGGGAAGACGGGAAATCTGTGGTTGACATGTAAAATGAATAGAAAATCTCTTTTTTTTAATGCAGGAAACTAGTTCCAAAAAAAAAGGAAAGCCATTTTCACTTTTTTCTCTTCTCTCTTCACTCTTTTCTTCTGCTTCATTTTGAGTATGTATTTAGAGTATGAGAGGTTCTCTAACTTTAACTGTACTAAGAAGGATTACTGGATATATATTTATAATCACCTGCATAACTAGGTGACAGCCATTTCTGGGGAAACTTTTGATTTTTCTTTGGTTTTGTTTGTAAATTGATACAAGTTAATCTGGCAGGAGGAACCCCAGTTAATAAAATGCCTACTTCTGATTGCCTACAGGCAAACCTATAGGGAATTTCTTGATTAATGATTGACATAGGAGGACCTAACTCACTGGGCAATGTCACCTCTGGGTGTCTGGGCCTGGAAGGCATGAAAAAGCAAGGAGAGCAAGATGAACCATCTGTGGGAAGTAACCAGTATGCAGTGGCTTCTTCATTTAGTTCCTGCCTCCAGTTTCCTCCCTGGAGTTCCTGTCCTGACCTCTTTTGATGATGGACTATGATGTGGAAATATAAGCCACATAAACCATTGCCTCTCCAAGTTGCATTTGGGAAACAAAATTTCCCAAGATCTTAGTAACAATGGACTTCCCATATATAATCTGTTTCTGTATCTAAGAGGTTTGTGGAAGCAAGGTGGCACCATACTCTCCAGTGAAGACATTTTGCTTTTATAATTGAACGTCTTTCTTCCCTTCCACTATGGCAGTATTTTTTCTTTTGTTTTCATCAGTTTTTTTTGTAAAGCCACTGGGAATTATAATGACTAATTCATGCATAAATTCAAAAGTCAATTACTTTTTAAAAAGACTATTAACACATCAAAGGGCTGTTTAAAATGTTGTTCCATTATGACTGTATATTCAGTGGTCATAGTCCACCATTCAGCCTTAGTAGCCATGGAAACATAAGATTTTTTAAAGTCAGTTTCGTCTCTGACAACTAGCAGTCACTTACCTTCATAGAAGAGAAAAAAGAGGCACATATTTTACATTTCCAAGTGGTTTTATTAATCACATTCAATTTCACAGGGCACAGAATGCCAGAGAGTGTCATTGACATGCAATTAAGTATGTGTAAGTCTTGCTGAATATCATAAGTGCCTGGAAGCCCTGTGTGTGAATACACGAAGCCAGGGAGCTGCACTGCTCTCTGTGTAGCTTCCTGAAGTTGAGTGTATGAATTAGCTTTCCTGTGTTGTTTCCTTAACTACAAAATGGGGATAATGATTGGGTGGGTAACATTGCAGGGCCAGTAATAACAGATATACCAATACTCCTGAAGTGTTAAAATGAGAATCCAACTAAGCCAAGATCAGGAGGGGAATGGAAGGATTGTGGCATCCAGGGGTTGGGGAGAATAATGCTCTCAGCTGAAATGTCTGCCTAACAGAACTTCTTTTTCAGAAGGTGTTTCTGTTCTTCCTCTGACTCCATTTATGGGCATTTCCTATTACTGAGAAGACCATCTGTGGTCTTGCTACCTTCCAAATGGATCTACTTATACAGAATACACAAAGGTAAAATTTTTACATTACATGGAAGCTTTCACATACAGTCTTTATGAAACACAGGAATCCACTCCATGGCTTTCAAACATAGGCAGAAACAGATCCTGACAAGCTAGCTCAGTGTTTTGGAATAACAGCAATCTTCATCCTGTTTCCACTATTTCTGTAAAACTCCACATTCCTGTAGTCCACTGCCTCAAATGTGCCTTGGAAAGGAAGAGGATGTGGGCAGAGTGTTACCCAAGCTACTATCAATTGAAGACCCATCTTGCTGATGGAACTTCTTTAGTAGAACAGCTAATGCCTCCACTAACTTAGAAAGTACATCTCATAGAGAATATGAAGCCAAGCATAGCGGCTAGGGAAGGTTTCCTGGCAAGAGATCCCATTTGTAAGTCACTCAAACCTCCTTCAGGGACAGTGGTAATGACATTATCCACATGCCTAGTGAGTTAATGACTTTGCGTACATCCTTTCTGATAAATTATCATCCCTCAGGTAAAGTTTTTTCCATGAGTGACAGTACATCAGAGGATTTGAATTGATGAGTGATTTAAATAAGTTTGTGCAGAGAGTTAATGTGGAGTCTTAGTTTTTTTATTAAGAAAATTTTTCATTAATTTCACACACCAATCAAAGATCCCCCTCTTTCCTTCTTCTGCCCCACCCAGCCTCCCCTTCCAACCCATCCCCCACTCCCTCTCACAAGAAGGTAAGGCCTCCCATGTGGAGGTACATTCAGTAGAGGCAAGTCCAAGCTTTTCCCCCTGCCTCAAGACTGCACCATCCTAGGTAGTGGACTACCGTTCAAGCAACAGAGATGGATCCTGATCCTACTGCCAGGGGGCCTCCCAGGCAGATCAAGCTACACAACTGTCTCACTATGCAAAGGGTGTCCATCCCATGTAGGCTCCACAGCCATTGATCCAACTTTCATGAGTTCCCTCTAGTGTGGTTTTGGTCGTCCCTGAATGTTTCCTCATCATGATCCTGATGCACTTGCTCATTGAATCCCTCTTCTCTCTCTTTGACTGGACTCCTGGAGCTCTGTCTAGTGATTGGCTGTGGATCTCTGCATCGGCTTCCATCAATCATTGGAGAAAAGTTCTGTGATAACAGTTAGGGTATTCACCGGTCTGATCTCTGGGGCAAGCCAGGTCAGTTCAGGCACCCTCTCCACTACTGCTAGTAGCAGAGACAGGGGTCATCCATGGGAATTCCTAGCAACTTCCCTAGCACGAGGCTTTTCCTATCCCCATGATATCTCTCTCTCTCTCTCTCTCTCTCTCTCTCTCTCTCTCTCTCTCTCTCTCTCTCTCTCTCTCTCTCCTCTCTCTCTCTCTCTCTCATATTTATTTCATTGTATTTCCCCTCTATCCCTTTTCCAGTTCAATCATCCCATTCCATTATGCTCTCATCCCCTATCCCCTACCCTCCATGCCCCACCCCTCATTCCCAGTTTACTGATGAAGATATCATCTATTTCCCCTTCCCAGGGCAGTCCATGCTTCCCTCTTTGATTCTTCCCTTTTAGTTAGCTTCTTTGGAGTTGTGAGTTGTTGCCTCATTACACTTTGCTTTATATATAGTATCCACTTATGAGGGAGTACATACCATGACTGTCTTTCTTAGTCCTTCTGGGTTACCTCACTCAGGAAGATATTTTCTAGTTCCATTCATTTGCCTGCAAACATCACGATGTCATTGTTTTTTTCTGCTGAGTAGTACCCCATTGTGTATATATATACCACATTCTCTTTATCCATTCTTATGTTGAGGGGTTATTTCCAGGTTCTGGATATTACGAATAATGCGGATATGAACATAGTTGAGCGTGTGTCCTTGTGGTATGATTGAGTATTCCTTGGGTATTTGCACAAGAGGAAGATTGATTGCCCATTTTCTGAGAAACCACTATACTGATTTTCAAAGTAGCTGTACCAGTTTGCACTCCCACCAACAGGGGAGGAGTGTTCCCCTTGTTCCACATCCTCTCTAACATAACCTGTCTTCAGGATTTTTGGTCTTAGCCACTCTGATGGGTGTAAGATGGTATCTCAGAGTCGTTTTGATTTACATCTCCCTGAAAATTAAGGATGTTGAGCAATTCCTTAAATGACTTTTGGTCATTTGAAATTCTTCCTTTGAGAATTCACTCTTTAGCTCTAGACAATTTTTAATCGGATTTTTTGTTATATTGTTGTCTAGCTTCTTGAGTTCTCGATATAATTTGGAGATCCGCCCTCTGTCAGATGTGCGTTGTTGAAAATATTTTCCCATTCTGTAGGCTGTTGTTTTGTCTTATTTACTGTATCCTAAGCCTTACAGAAGCTTCTCAGTTTCAGGAAGTCCCACTTATTAATTGTTGTTCTCAGTGTCTGTGCTGCTGGTGTTATATTTAGGAAGTGGTCTCCTGTGCCAATTCATTCAAGATTATTTTCTACTTTCTCTTCTATCAGGTTCAGTGTAACTGGTTTTATATTGAGGCCTTCGATCCACTTGGACTTAAGTTTTATGCATTGTGATAGATATGAATCTATTTGCAATTTTCATGTTGACATCCAGTTATGTCAGCACCATTTGTTGAAGATGCTTTCCTTTTTTCCATTGTACAGTTTTGGCTTCTTTGTCAAAAATCAGGTGCTCATAGTAGTGTAGGTTAATGTCAGTGTCTTCAGTTCAACTTCATTCATCCACATGTTGGTTTTCATGCCAACACCAATCTCTTTTTATTACTATAGCTCTATAGTAGCTCCTAAAGTCAGGGATGGTGATACCTCCAGAGGTAGTTTTATTGTACAGGATTTTTTTTGCAGTGATGTGTGTGTTTGAGAACTTTTTTAAATAAATATTTTTATTTTATAATTAACATAATTTTACATATCAACCACGGATTAACCTGTCCTCCCTCCTCCAACTCCCCTTCATTCCAACCCAACCACAAACCAATTTCCACATCCTCCAAGGCAAGGTCTCCCATGGGGATTCAGCCCAGCCTGGTAGATCCAGTTGAGGCAGGTCCAGTCCCCTGCACCAAGGCTGAGCAAAGGGTCTCAGAATAGGCCCTAGTTTCCAAAAAGCCAACTCATGCACCAAGGACAGGTCCCAGTTCCACTGCCTGGGGGCCTCCTAAACAGCTCAAGCTCATCAGTTGTCTCACTTATACAGAGGGCCTGCTCCAGTTCCATGGGAGCTCCTCAGCTATTGGTTCACAGTTCATGTGTTTCTGTTAGTTTGTCTATTTGTCCCTGTGCTTTTTCCAATCATGGTCTCAATATCTCTTGCTCATATAATCCCTCCTCTTCCTCACTGTTTGGTCTCCCGGAGCTCCATCTGGGGTTTGGCCATGGATCTCTGCATCTGCTTCCATCAGTCACTGGATGAGAGTTCTATCATGACAGTTAGGGTATTCGGCCATCTGATCACAAGTGGAGGTCATCTAACTCTCTTTACTATTGCCAGTAGTTTATAGTGGAGGTATATTTGTGGATTTCTAGGGACCTCCCTAGCACTCTGTTTCTTCCTATTCCCATGGGGGTCTTCATTTATCATGTTATCTCTTTGCTTGTTCTCCCACTCTGTTCCTGATCCAGCCAGGACCTCCCATTCCCCTAAGCACAATTTCCCACGACCCTTACCCTCCATTACGCCCACCCCCACCCCCAGTTTGCTCAGTAGATCTCATCCATTATTCTGTCACTTGGCAATACCTGTGTCTTTCTTAAAGTCCTCTTTACTAGGTAGCCTCTGTAGAGTTGTGAGTTGCAGTCTGGTTATCCTTTGCTTTACATCTAGTATCCACTTATGAGGGAGTATATACCATGTTTGTCTTTCTGAGTCTGGGTTACTTCACTCAGATTTTTTTCTAGTTCCATCCATTTTCCTGCAAACCTCATGATGTCATTGTTTTTTCTCTGCTGACTAGTATTCCATTGTGTATATATACAACATTTTCTTTATCCATTCTTCAGTTGAGGGGCATCTAGTTTGTTTCCAGGTTCTGTGTATTAAAAATAATGCTGCTATGAACATGGGTAAGCATGTGTAGTTGTGGTATGATGGAGCATTCCTTGAGTATATGCCCAAGAGTGGTATAGCTGGGTCTTGAGGGAGGTTGATTTCCAATTTTCTAAGAAAGTGTCATATTGATTTGCAAAGTGGTTGTACAAGTTTTCATTCCCACCAACAGTGCAGGAGTGTTCCCCTTGATCCACATCCTCTCCAACATAATCTGTATTCAGGGATTTTGATCTTAGCCATTCTGATGGGTGTAAGATTGTATCTCAGAATCGTTTTGATTTGCATTACCCTGATGACTAAGGATATTGAGCAATTCCTTAAATGTTTTTCAGCCATTCGAGAATCTTCTGATGAGAATTCTCTGTTTCACTGCATAGCCCACTTTTTAATTGGGACTGTTGGGTATTTGGATGTCTAGTGTCTTGAGTTCTTTATACATTCTGGATATCAGCCTTCTGTCAGATGTGGGGTTTGTGAAGAGCTTTTCCCATTCTGTAGGCTGTCGTTTTGTCTTGTTGACTGTGTCCTTTGCCCTACAATAGCTTCTAAGTTTCAAGAGGTCCCATGTATTAATTGTTGTTCTCAGTGTCTGTGCTACTGTTGTTATATTTAGGAAGTAATCTCTGGTGTCAATGGGTTCAAGACTACTTCCTACTTTTTCTTCAATCAGATTCAGAGTAACCGGATTTATGTTGAGGTCTTTGATCCACATGGACTTAAGTTTTGTGCATAGTGACAGATATGGATCTATTTGCAGTCTTCTATATGTTGACATCCAGTTATGCCGGCACCATTTGTTGAAGATGCTTCCTTTGTTCTATTATAGAGTTTTGGCTTCTTTGTCGAAAATCATTTGTTCATATGTGTGCAGATTAATGTCAGGGTCTTCAGTTCTGTTTCATTGGTCCACATGTCAGTTTTTATGACAGTACCAAACTGTTTGTATTACTGTAGCTCTATAGTAGAGCTTGTAGTCAGGGATGTTGATGCCTCCAGACGTTGTTTTATTGTATAGGATTCTTTTGGCTATCCTGGGTTTTTTGTTTTTCCATATGAAGTTGTGTATTGTTCTTTCCTGGTCTGTGAAGAATTGTGTTGGGAAATTGATGGGGATTGCATTGAATCTGTACATTGCTTTTGGTAAGATTGCCAATTGTACTGTGTTAATCTGCCTATTCATGATCATGGGAGATCTTTCCATTTTCTGAAATCTTCTTCAATTTCTTTCTTCAGGGACTTAAAGTTCTTGTCACACAGGTCATTCACTTGTTTAGTTAGAGTTACCCCCAAGGTATTTTATATTATTTGTGGCTATTGTAAAGGGTGATATTTCTCTGACTTCTGTCTCAGCCCATTTATCAATTGTATACAGGAGAGCTACTGATTTTCTTTGAGTTAATCTTGTATCCTGCCACATTACTGAAGATGTTCATCAGCTCTATGAGTTCCTTGGTTGAATTTTCATGGTCACTTATGTATACTATCATATCATCTGCAAATAGTGAAAGTTTGACTTCTTCCTTTCCAATTTGTATCCCCTTGATCTCCTTTTGCTGTCTTATTGCTCTAGCTAGAATTTCTAGTACTGTATTGAATAAATATGAGGAGAGTGGGCAACATTGTCTTGTTCCTGGTATTAGTGGAATTGTTTTGAGTTTCTCTCCATTTACTTTGATGTTGGCTGTTGGCTTGTTGTAAATTGCCTTTATTATGTTTAGGTGTGTTTCCTGTATTCCTGATCTCTCCAAGACCCTTATCATGGAGAAGTGTTGGATTTTGTCAAAGGTCTTTTCAGCATTTCATGAAATGACCATGTAGATTTTTTTCTTTCAGTTTGTTTATATGGTGTATTACTTTGACAGACTTTCCCATGTTGAACTCCTTTGCATTTCTGAGATAAAGCCTACTTGATCATGGTGGATAATGTTTTTGATGTGTTGTTGGAGTCAGTTTGCCAATATTTTATTGATTATTTTTGCTTCAATGTTCATGAGGGAGATTGGTCTGTAATTTTCTTTCTTAGTTGCAACTTTTTGTGGCGTGCGAATCAGAGGAACAGTAGCCTCAAAAAAGCAGTTTGGTAACATTCCTTCTGTTTCTATTGTGGGGAACAATTTGAAGAGTATTGGTATTAATGCCTCTTTGAAAATATGGTAGAATTCTAAATTGAAACCATCTGGTCCTGGGCTTTTTTTGGTTGGGAGCCTTTTAATGATTGTTTGTATTTCTTTAGGGTTTATTGGTCTATTTAAATAATTCTTCTGGTCTTGATTTAACTTCGGTATGTGGTACCTATCCAGAAAATTGTCCGTTTCATTTAGATTTTCCAATTTGGTTGAGTACACGTTTTTGAAGTATGACCTAATGATTCTCCGGATTTCCTCATTGTCAGTTGTTACATCTCCCTTTTCATTTCTGATTTTATTAATTTGGATGCTCTCTCTCTGCATTTAGGTTAGTCTGGATAAGGGCTTGTCTATCTTGTTGGTTTTCTCAAAGAACAACTCTTTGTTTCATTTATTCTTTATATTGTTCTCTTTGTTTCTATTTCATTGATTTCAGCTCTTAATTTGATAATTTCCTTGCATCTATTCCTCCTGTGTGACTTTGCTTTTTCTTGTTCTAGAGCTTTCAGGTGTGCTGTTAAGTCACTAATGTGAGATTTCTCCAACTTCTTCATGTGGGCATTTAGAGCTATGAATTTTCCCTTTAGCACTGCTTTCATAGTGTCCCATAAGTCTGGGTATGTAGTACATTCATTTTCATTGAATTCTAGGATGTCTTTAATTTCTTTTTTATTTCTTCTTTAACCCATTGGTGAATTGTTTGAGCATTATTCAGTTTCCATGAGATTGTAGGCTTTCTGTAATTTTTGTTGTTGAAATTTAACTGTAAACCATGGTGGTCTGAGAGAATATAGGAGGTTATTCCAATTTTTTTTGTATCTGTTGAGATTTGCTTTGTGACCAAGTATGTGGTTGATTTTAGAGAAGGTTCCATCAGGTGCTGAGAAGAAGGTATTTTGTGTTAGGGTGGAATTTTCTGTAGATATCAATTAAGCCTATTTGAGTCATAACTTCAGTTAAGCCCCTTATTTCTCTGTTAAGTTTCGATTTTGCAGATCTGTCCAGTGGTGAGTGTGTGGTGGTGAAGTCTCTCACTATTAATGTGTTTGGTTTGATGTGTGATTTAAGCTTTAATAATTTTTTTTCATATGTGAGTGCCCTTGTATTTGTGGTATAAATATTCAGAATTGAAACTTCATCGTGGTAGATTCCTGTGATGAGTATGTAATGCCCTTCTCAATTGCTCTTGATTGATTTTAGTTTGAAGTCTATTTTGTGAGATAATAGGATAGCTATACCAGCTTGTTAATTAAGTCCATTTGGTTGGAAAGACTTCCCATCCTTTTACTCCGAGGTAATGTCTATCTTTGAAATTGAGGTGTGTTTCTTGTATGGAGCAGAAAGATGGGTCTGCTTTCATATCCATTCTACTAGCCTGTGTCTTTTTATAGGTGAATTAAGACCATTGATATTAAGGGATATTAATGACCAGTGATTATTAATTCCTGTTATCTTTTGGTGGTAGTGTGTGTGTATTTCTCTTCTTTAGGATTTACTGCTGTGGGATTATCTATTGCCTGTGTTTCATGGGTGTATCTGATTTCCTTAGGTTGGATTTTCCTTTTAGTACTTCCAGTAGGGCTGGATTTGTGGATAGGTATTGTTTAAATCTGGTTTTGTTTTGGAATGTCTTACTCAATCTGTTTATGGTTATTTTAAAGTTTTGTTGGTTATATTAGTCTAGGCTGGCATCCATGGTCTCTTAGTGTCTGCATTGCAACTGTCCAGGTCCTTCTGGCTTTCAAAGTCTCCATTGAGAAGTAGGGTGTTATTCTGATGGGTCTGTCTTCATAGGTCTCTTTGCCTTTTATCTAGCTGCTCTTCTCAGCCCTTTTATCATTTGTGTATAGGAGGGCTACTGATTTTATTTGAGTTGATCTTGTATCCTGCCACTTTACTGAAGGAGTTTATCAGCTGTAGGAGTACCCTGGTAGAGTTTTGGGGGTCACCTATGTATACTATCACATCATCTGCAAATAATGAATGTTTGACGTCTTCCTTTCCAATTTGTATCCCTTTGATCTCCTTTTGTTGTGTTATTGCTCTAGCTAGAACTTCTAGTACTGTATTGAATAAATATGGGGAGAGTGGACAGCCTTGTCTTGTTCCTGAATTTAGTGGAATCACTATGAGTTTCTCTCCATTTAATTTGATGTTGGCTGTTGGCTTGCTATAAATTGCCTTTATTATGTTTAGAAATGTTCCTTGTATTCCTGATCTTTCTAAGACCTTTATCATGAAGGGGTGTTGGATTTTGTCAAAGGCTTTTTCAGCATCTAATGAGATGATCATGTGTTTTTTTTCTTTCAGGTTGTTTATATGGTGTATTACACTGACAGATTTTCGTATGTTGAACTATCCTTGCATCCTTGGGATGAATCCTACTTGGTCGTGATGGATAATTGTATTGATGTATTCTTGGATTTGGTTTGCCAATATTTTATTATTTTTGCTTCAATGTTCATGTGGGAGATTGGTCTGTAGTTCTCTTTCTTTGTTGCATCTTTGTGTGGTTTGGGTATCAGGATAATTGTAGCCTCATAAAAAGGGTTTGGTAGTGTTCCTTCTGTTTCTATTGAGTGGATCACTTTGAAGAGTATTGGTATTAGTTCTTCTTTGA
Organism: Peromyscus maniculatus bairdii; assembly: GCF_049852395.1. Taxonomy (NCBI): domain Eukaryota; kingdom Metazoa; phylum Chordata; class Mammalia; order Rodentia; family Cricetidae; genus Peromyscus; species Peromyscus maniculatus. The sequence goes on along the minus strand of NC_134875.1, from coordinate 142,868,288 downwards.
AAGTCTGGTAGAATTCTGCACTGAAACCATCTGGTCCTGGGCTTTTTTTGGTTGGGAGACCTTTGATGACTGTTTCTATTTCTTTGGGGGTTGTTGCTCTATTTAAATGGTTTATCTGGTCTTGATTTAATTTGGTATGTGTTATTTATCCAGAAAATTGTCCATTTCTTCCTGGTTTTCCATTTATGTGGAGTACAGGTTTTTGAAGTATGATCTGATGATTCTCTGGACTTCTTCATTGTCTCTTGTTATGTCTCCCTTTTCATTTCTGATTTTGTTAATGTGGGTGCTCTACCTTTGCCTTTTGGTTAATTTGGCTAAGGGTTTGTCTATCTTATTGATTTTTTCAAAGAACCAACTCTTTGTTTCATTGATTTTTTGTATTGTTCTCTTGTTTTCTATTTCGTTTTATTAAGCCATCAATTTGATTATTTCCTGGCATCTATTTCACCTGGGTGAGTTTGTTTCTTTTTGTTCTAGAGCTTTTAGTTGTGCTGTTAATTCATTGGTATGGGACTGCTCCATCTTCTTTATGTGTGCTTTTAGAGCTATGAATTTTCCTCTTAGCACTGCTTTCATAGTGTCCCATAAGTTTGGGTATGTTGTACTTTCATTTTCATTGAATTCTAGGAAATCTTTAATTTCTTTCTTTATTTATTCCTTGACCCTTTGATGTTTCAGGTGGGCATTATTCAGTTTCCATGAGTTTGTGGGTTTTCTATAATTTTTGTTGTTGTTGAGGTCTAACTTTAAGGCATGGTGGTATGATAAGATACAGGAGGTAATTCCAATTTTTTGTATCTGTTGATTTGTTTTGTGGCCAAGCATGTGGTCAGTTTTTGAGAAGGTTCCATGGGGTGCTGAGAAGAAGGTATATTCTTTTGTGTTAGGATGGAATGTTCTGTAGATATCTATTAACCCCATTTGAGTCATAACATCTTTTAGGTCCTTTATTTCTTTCTTAAGTTTCAGTCTGGTAGATCTGTCTTTTGGTGAGAGTGGTGTGTTAAAATCTCCCACTACTAATGTGTGGGGTTTGATGTGCATTTTACACTTTAGTAGTGTTTCTTTTATGAATGTGGGTGCTTTTGTATTTGGAGCATAAATGTTTAGAATCGAGACTTCCTCTTGGTGGATTTTTCCTGTGATAAATATGCAATGTCCATCCTGATCTCTTCTGATTGATTTTAGTTTGAAGTCTATTTTATTAGATATTAGGATAGCTACACCAGCTTGTTTCTTAGGTCCATTTGCTTGGAAAGCCTTTTCCCAGCCCTTTACTCGGAGGTAGTGTCTGTCTTTAAAGTTAAGTTGTGTTTCTTGTATGCAGCAGATGGATGGGTCCTGTTTTCTTATCCATTCTGTTAGCCTGTGTCTTTTTATAGGTGAGTTGAGACCATTGATATTGATGGATATTAATGACCAGTGATTGTTAATTCCTGTTATTTTTGTGGTTGTGTTGTGTTGTCTTTCTTTGGTGTATGTTGATGCGGGATAATCTATTGCTTGATTTTTCATGGATGTGTTTAGCTTCTTTGGGTTGGATTTTCCCTTCTAGTGCTTTCTGTAGGGCTGGGTTTGTGGACAGGTATTGATTAAATCTGGTTTTATCCTGGAATATTTTGTTTACTCCGCCTATATTGATTGAGAGTTTTGATGGGTATAAAAGTCTGGGTTGGCATCCGTGGTCTCTTAGTGTCTGCATAAGATTTGTACATGATCTTCTAGCTTTCATAGTCTCTATTGAGAAGTCTGGTGTTATTCTGATGGGTTTGCCTTTATATGTTACTTGGTATTTTTCCTTTGTGGCTCTTAATATTTTTTGTTTGTTCTGTGTGTTTAGTGTTTTGATTATTATGTGGTGAGGGGACTTTTTTTCTTTGGATCCAGCCTATTCGGTGTTCTGTAAGCTTCTTGTATCTTCATAGGTATTTCTTTCTTTAGGTTAGGAAAGTTTTCTTCTATGATTTTGTTGAATATATTTTCTGTGCCTTTGAGTTGGTACCCTTCTTCTATCCCTATTATTCTTAAGTTTGGTCTTTTCATGGTGTCCCAAATTTCTTGGATGTTTTGTGTTACGACTTTTTTGTCTTTATTGTTTTTTTTATGACTGATAAATCTATTTTCTCCTTTGTGTCTTCAGTGTCAGAGATTATCTGTTCCATTTCTTGCAATCGGTTGGTTATGCTTGTTTCTGTAGTACCTGTTCATTTAGTCAGGTTTTCTATTTCCAGCATTCGCTCAGGATGTGTTTTCTTTATTGTCTCAAATTCATTTTTCAGATCTTGGAATGTTTCTTTCATCTGTTTAATTGCTTTTTCTTGGCTTTCTTTGATTTCTTCCCATTTTTTCTTTGTTTTTTCTTCCATTACTTTAAGGGAGTTTTTCATTTCCTCTTTAATGGAGTTTTTCATTTTCTCTTTAAGGGAAGTTTTTATTTCCTCTTTAATGGAGTTTTTCATTTCCTATTTAAGGGATGTTTTTATTTCCACTTTAATGGAGTTTTTCATTTCCTCTTTAAGGGAAGTTTTATTTCCTCTTTAATGGAGTTTTTCATTTCCTCTTTGAGGGAATTTTTTTCTTCTTTAAGGGCCTCTATCATCTTCTTAAAGTTAAAATTTTAGGATTGATTTCTTCTGTTTTTTCTGTCTTGGAATGTTCAGGTCTTGCAGGTATAGAATCACTAAGTTCTGATGTTGCCATATAGGATTTTATGTTGTTGCCTGTATTTTTGCACTGGCGTCTACTCATCTCTTCCTCTGCTTGGTGCAGCTGGTGTCTATGTCTGAGAGTGCCTCTCTTGTTCTAATTTTTAGTCTTGGTTCACTAGGATTTCTTGGTTAAATTGGTGCTATTAGGCTGTTTCTTCAGGAGCAGCTGATCTCAGTTGGTGAAGCATATAATTATGATTCTGGTGATCTGGTTTGGTTGCTGGGCAGTGCCTTCTTCTGTGTTCCCAGGTCACGTTTTGTTCATTCGTCAACTCCTCAGCTGATCTTGTTTCTTCAGATGTCAAACTGTAGGGATCTGAATCCTCTCCCAGATGGATTTCAGCTGAGCAGGGCAGTCTCACCAACACCTCCAAGTTGTTGGGTTTCGCAGGATCAGCAGCTGGGCCCTGGGTTGGCCTCAGATGGAGTGTTGAGATGTGTTCTGGTTCCATCCCACAGAGATAGCTTCTTCCCAGGGTGTTGGAGTTAGAAGCATCCCTGTTCCAAGATCTTGATTAAGAGCTTGTTTTCACTAGCTCTTCAGCGGGTAATAGCTCAGTTTCTGGTCTTTATTGCAACTGTGTTTCAGCTGCCGCCTGCTGTGCCTCCTGCCTCCCCACTGGGCTGTCTTCTGCCTCTGATGGGCCTGCCTGCCTCTGCCAGGCCTGTCTACCTCTGCCGGCCACCACTGCAGGTCTACCTGCCTCTGCTTTTCACCGCTGCTGTGCCTGTCTACCTCTGTGGGCTGCCACAGGGCCTGTCTGTCTCTGCCGGCCGCCGCCGCACCTGTCTACCTCTGCAGGCCGCACCAGGGCCTGTATGTCTCTGCTGGGCGCTGCCTCTAGGCCTACCTGTCTTTGCCTATTGCCGCCGATAGGCCTGTCTTTCTCTATGGGCCACAACCAGGCCTCTCTGTCTCTGTGGGCCGCCACAGGGTCTGTATGTCTTTGCCAGCCTGCTGGGCCTGTCTGTCTCTGACAGCCACTGCCACAACCGGGCCTCTGGTATTTTCTTTGACTGATTAATTTATTTCCTCTATTGTATCCACTACACCAGAGATTCTCTCTTTCATCTCTTGAATTCTGCTGGTCACTTGCATCTGTGTTTCCTGTTTGTTTACTCATATTTTCTATTTCCAGCATTCCCTCTGTTTGTGTCTTCTTCATTGTTTCTATTTCCCTTTTCAGGTTTTGAACTGTTTCCTTCACATGTTTAATTGCTTTTTCATGGTTTTCTTGCCTTTCTTTAAGGGATTTATTGATTTCCTCCTATTTTTCATTTGCCTTTTCCTCTATTTCTGTATTGATTTCTTCCAATTTTTTGTTTGTCTTTTCCTCAATTCCTTTTAGGGAATTTTTCATTTTTTCTTGAAAGGCCTCTATCATCTTCATGAAGCTATTTTTAAGGTCATTTTCTTCTGATTGTTCTACATTATTATGTTAGGTCTTACTGTTAGAAGAGGGCTAGGTTCAGTTGATGCCATATTGTTCTTTATGTTGTTGTATGTATTTTTGCATTGAAATCTACCCATCTCTTCCTCTAATAGGTGCAAGAGGTGCCTGTGTCTGAGCAAGCTGCTATTGGTCCACTCTGTGCTTTTTGTGTCTGTGACTCAGGGGGTCCCTTTGTGTCCAGTCTTAGCTCTTTGTCTAATTGGAGCTGGCAGATTCTAAATATCAGGGAGTACACTTGGCCCAATGCAAGCTAGCTGATTCTGTGACTCATCTAGTTGTTCTTGGTCTTCTCAGGGCTCTTTGTATAGTCAGAGCTGATGGAATCTGTGTCTTAGGAAGCCGCCCTTGGTTCAGTGAGAACTGGCAGAATCTGTGTCTCAAGAAGCCACCATTGAACCAATGAGAGCTGGTGGATTCCTTGTCTCAGCAAGTTGCTGGGGTTGTAGGCAGATGGGTATTGGGTAGTGTTTGGGTTTTAGACTGAAGGGTCTGAAGGGGGTATTAGTGGAGAAGCCTGGCCCAAGGAAATTTTCCCTGCTAGCCAGGAACTGGGGAGGAGTTGTCTAGGGGTTCTTGAGGACTGTTTGTTTCCCAGGGCCTGGGTTCCAGAGGCAGGACTCTCTGGGAGGGAGGGGAGTCACTCACCTTTTGGTCCAATGTGAGCTGGAAGATTCCTTGTCTCAGGAAGTTACTGGGATCCCAGGCACATGGGTATTGGAGTAGGGCTTGGGTCTTGTAGATTGGAGGGTCTGATAGGGGGTAGGGGAGCCTGGCCATGGGGAGTCTTAGTTTTATGTTCAGAGAAGATATTTGAGTATGTGAAGAGCAAATGATGGAAATATCCATGAAACCTCATATTTTACACAGAGATTTTAGTTTTCTTATACTGAGGAATGAGTTCAGAGTCTTATTCATCTTAGATGATCACTAAAACTCTAAGCTATATCCCCATCCCAAATACCTACATGTCTTGAAAGTCATTTTCAATCTAGCTTTAATTATGAGATATATGTGGTTCTTGGTTTTTTAGTAATAATTACATTTCAGAAAATACTAATAAGAAGGACAGTGTACACTATTCCATTGATCTACCGAGAGTTCTTTATTTGGTGTATGTCTTTTGGGTTAATATACATTTGTGAATAAATATATGCATATGTATACACATATGTGTATATACTGGTGTACACATGTACGCAGTATGAATGGCATTCTCACATGATTGGATATACCATGTGAATTATAGTTTTCATTTTTTAATTTCAGTAGGCCATGTAGGTTACTTCCTTTTTTAATAGTCATGAGAAATTTTATCACATTATTTTAGAAGTGATAATTAATTTGAGCATTCTTTTGTTTATTACCCTCATTTGCATTATTCATAATATTCCTATATTACAAACACAGGTGAATAAACATGACCTTGGTGTAATATTGCCAACCCCCATCTCACTGTCAATTCCAAGCATTGAAACACCTGGTCAACAAATATGAACATATCAGCATTTGATGGATATTATGAAATTGTTGTCCAAAATATCATAAAGTAGCTATTCCCACTATACTCATGGATCTCCAAGCTTCTCTTACTATTATCTACAATGTTCAGAATAGTAATCTGCACATAGACCACTGAAATATCTCCATGTGACAACAGGGAAAAGGTATGAGAGCTCAGTGCTCTCTAAGAAATGACTCCTTCTGTTTTTCTGCCTTCCCTTATATTCTCACTGACTCTATTCTTCTTTGATGCCTTCTTCAGATTTGCCAACATGAAGGAGTACATCTTCAAGTTCAGTGGCCTGATTTGCAGTAAATCAGCTTTGGTATTTGAAATCATCCTTGCAAATAGCCAATGCTGGCGCCTGTGGGAATTTAACAACAAGCTTGTAAAATTTGTGTCAATTGGACTCTGGGAAGCTTATTACACTCAGGACTTTAACATCTCTGGGTCTATGACCAGGATGTTGGTTCACACCCCTATCAATGAAACCTGGAACAAGTCATCGGAATTTCAGTATTTACAAGTCCTGATAGCGTGGGCCATATTGATGAAAATCCTAGTACTGATTTTCACTTCAGTGGCCATTAAGATCAGCTGCATGGAAGACCCATTCATTGAGATACAGCTGTTTTGCTACAAGATGTCTGCCATATTTTTGGCTGTGAGTAGCCTTTTCACACTTGTTACTGTGACCTTGAACCACCTCGTAGACATGTATGGGCAAACCACACTTGACTTTCCACCTGACTTTCCCGTAAAGAAAGAAGACATTATAAAGAAACACTGCACAAATGTGTTCCCAATGGGTGTCCTGACAGCCACGATGTCACTCTTTGGTTTCATTTTGTTCCTCTATGAGATGATCTCCTTGAAAATGCAGAGTCAAGTGAAGGCACCATGTGTTTCCAAACGGGCTGAGCACAAGGCCTGAAGTGAGGGCTTTGGCATTTGTAACATTTACCAGGAGAATCCTTGAAGAAATTGCCCATTTTCACACAGTACTATGTAATCACCAACTCATTCCAAATAAAATATCAACTTGGTTTCTGGGATTTGTCTAAATTGTATATCCTCCCTTCCTGTCAAATACACTCCTTTCTTTAAATGTTTTCTCATTCTAACCTCTGTGGGTGATGATCATGTCTTTGGATGCTGCCAACAAGCAGCAGCAGGCAAGAGTACTGGTGAAATGTAAGTTGCTTAAATAAACATGATATATACAAGGTGAAAGAAGGTTTGTAAGTAAGCTGATACCTCAACACACATACACAAGAACCCCACATTCCTGTGTGGAAACACTTAAGTACTCAGATCTCTGGAGGGAAGAGCTGGATGTCTCAGCCTTAGCACTGCTGGCAATATGGGATGCTCTCTTGAAGTAAGAAGGCAATGCTGCACACTGAATATGCCATTGCCATCTGCAGCCTGTCTCTACTAGAAAGCAGTAGCCATATCCTAATTCCCTGGTTGTGGAGATCACAAAAGGCCAGGCATCTCCAATGTGCTCTGATGGGCCATGTGGTGTGCAGAAGACAGGACAGCTTGTCAGAGTTGGGATTCTTGTTTTATCATCTCCACCACTGTGTTCAATCTCACATTATAAGGCTTGATGGCACACACTCTTACACAGTGAGCAGTCTCACCCACCTCAAGTTTATTGCTTCTAAGATACAATATTCTCCCCCTTGTTGCTATAAGTTGAAGTTCATTTCATTATGCAAAATACATTTATTCCATCTTTAAAACAGTCCCATGTTTCTTTGGGAGTCCAGTGTCCTTTTTGGGACATGGCATGTTTTCAACAATGAGACCCTGGACAATCATAAATCGACTCCCAGACTTCTAACATAAAATGGTACAGAGTAAACAATACCATTATAAAAGGGAGGAGTGGGGACACGGTAAGGGAAGAGTGTCTTGAATGAGGACCTAAACCCAAGAGGGAAAAATCTAAATCCAAACGTTCTATATTATACCTGTCATAATATGATGGTATGTATCATTTTGGAGTCAAGGGGCTGAAGGAACCCTGGCCTTCCAGTTTTACTGGCTGTAGCACTGTAACCTTTACTTCTTTCTCTCTTTCCTTTTTTCTTTCTTTCTTTCTTTCTTTCTTTCTTTCTTTCTTTCTTTCTTTCTTTCTTTCTTTCTTCCTTCCTTCCTTCCTTCCTTCCTTCCTTTCTCTCTGTCTCTCTCTCTATCTCTCTGTCTCTATCTGTCTTTCTCTCTCCCTCTCTCTCTCTCATTTCTTGGATTTTTGAGACAGGGTTTCTCTGTGAAACAGAGTCATGGGTGTGCTTGAACTTCCTCTGTAGAACTGGCTTGCCTCAAACTTATAGAGATTCACCTGCCTGTGCCTCCTGAGAGCTAGTATTAAAGGTGTGTGCCACCATTGCCCGGCTTGAAGCCTCTTTCTTGAGCTCTCTACAATATATACATGTAGCTTTCTAAGCCAAGCACATCAAGGGCTTGTCTTCCAACATTCTACTGTCTCCACTGAAGCATCAAGTTCATATTCAGTTTCATGAAGGGGTCTTCTAGTCTTCCTGGATGGTCTTCATGGGTCTCAAGCCATGATATACATTACATGACCTTAGGGGTTCTGAAACTGTGAATCAAGATTCTATTTACCAGCCGGGCGGTGGTGGCACACGCCTTTAATCCCAGCACTCGGGAGGCAGAGGCAGGTGGATCTTTGTGAGTTCGAGGCCAGCCTGGGCTTCCAAGTGAGTTCCAGGAAAGGCGCAAAGCTACACAGAGAAACCCTGTCTCAAAAAACCAAAAAAAAAAGAAAAAAGAAAAAAAAGATTCTATTTACCATATAATCTTGAGTTTGTGCTTACTGAGAATTCAGTACCACATGGAATATTCTCCCCAATTCTTTGGCAGGTTGTGATGGAATGGGATGGAACCTGGCTATGCTGTATAGGGTTTTTTTGTTTTGTTTTTTTAGTTTTTGGGGTTTTTTTGTCACCTTGAAACCCTGTGTCAAAAAAGCAAAACAAAGAAAAATAGAAAGTGTGTGGATCATTCTCTTGAGTAATGATTAACCTGGGAGGATCTTGTCCACTGTGTGTGATACATGTGTTCATGAGGTGAATAAGGAAGCAAGCTGAGGTAGCCATGGAGAGCAAGCAGTGTTCCTTCATGGTCTGTGCTTAAGTTCCTGTCTCCAAGTTTCTTCCTTGATTCGTTACCTATGTGTTCTGTCAGTGATGGACTGTGAAGCTCTTGCTCTGGCTTTCTCTAAGGTGAACTTCCCCAGAATCAAACCCAACTGCACTATCTCTGCCCTCAAAGGCCTACCTTGAGATGCTTAGTTCAGGCATGGTCTTTACCTGGTGAGATTTCCAGAATCTCTCCTGCCAGCCCAATCCACACTGTACCAGGCCCAGAGCTGGTCACATGGATCCTTCATTTAACTGAAGCTGGTGAATTCCCTAAGAGCCAGTACCACCCCCACACTCTAGATGAAGCCTATACATCAGCTTTGCTCATGGAATTTCCCTGAACTTCTCCTGCCAGAACCATCTATGAAATCCCAGGCCTAAGTACCATAATGCAGCTCCTGCACTTGCTATTTCTGTGTAGTTCCCCTACATCTCAGCCTGCCTATGCCATCTGTACACACCAGGCCTATCTCCTATGCACAAATCTTGTAACAACTTTGCTTGAACGGTCCACAGATATTCCCTTGCTTGTGCAATGTTTACTCTTTCAAGCCTGGTCCTAATCAGACAGCTTTTTCACCAAATTTCCTGATGAGTTCCCCAAGTAGTAAGCCCAGATGTGCAATATGCCTACTAAGAGGCCTAGATAGCTAAGTATGTGTAGATCAAGCAAAGTGTTTACTTTGTGAGGAAGTCTGAGCCTCCCCTGTCAGCACTATATCCAACTCCCTTGAACAGGTCACCCTGGATTTCCCTATTGTACTCCCAGAACCAAGCTCACTCCTGTTGTATGCACTCTCCTAGGCCTAACTCTGCATGTCTACGTTGTGAACCCCCTTTTTCGGTTCATCTCCCCATAGCCTTTCCTGCAATCAACATCACTTCATATCCCAGCCCAGCTCTGGCCAAACAAATGCCACACCAGATTTCACTGGTGAGTTCTCTCTTGGGCAAGCACATCTGTGAATTCTTGATTTGAACTTACAGGACTTGCAAGGTCTAACCTGGGAAAGTCCCTGGAACCTCGGCCACCAATGACATCACCACACTCCCATGGCTATCTCTGGTGGTATAGATCCTTAACCACCTTTCCTGGTTAGTTCTTCAAGAAGCCTTCCAACCTGGGTGATGACCATACTCCATACCAAGGTCTGTATGCACCCAGATTTGGTTTGTTGAGTTATCCAATATCTCAACTTCAGAGACATCTACATTTTCTAATATCTACCTTGTGTCATGAAGCTCTGGTAATAGATTTCCCTGATAGTTATTCCACAACCAAGCATCCAAGCACCATCTTCAGAGTCTTAAGACATAAAACTGGTTGCATAGATCAAAGATTGGGTGTGCCTGTTGGCATTCCCTGGAAGCTTGCTTAACAGAGTCATCTGCTCTCTCAACCCTAGGTCAGGTCATGCAGCTCTTGCAACAGCTTTCTGTGGTGATGTGTTATTTGTGCTCTAATAAATAAGGCTTACATGGAGTTCAGAGGAAAAAGCCAGCAACTATATAAAAAATTGAAGTCAGGCCTTTAATCCCAGCATCTGGAAGGCAGAGAGTCATCCAGATCTCTGGGAGTTCAAGGCCGCACTAGGAACAGAGCCAGGCACAGTGGGACACACCTTTAAATTCCAACACTATTTAGCTATAAAGGTGTGCAGGTCTATACAGACAGGAAGTGACAGAGCTGGACAGAAAGAGAAAGTGATGTAGCATGGTGGAGAGAGGCAGTAAGATGGCAGGGACAGAGAGGATATAGGCTTGAGTAAACAGGAAGTGACTCTCTCTGGAAGTTGGTGAGATGAGGTTGGCTGTGGCTTGTACTATTCCTCTGATCTCAGTTTTCCCCCAATATCTGGCTCTGGGCTTTTGTATTACTAAGACCAATTAGCAATTCATGTTAACCATCTTTCCGAAGTGAGTACTCCCAGAACCAAGAACACTGGCACCATCTCTACCATCCAAGGCCAAGAGCTGGATTCACAGATTGCACAGCAGTGTTGCCTGATGATGCTACCCAGAACCTTTTCCTCCAGCTTCTCCCTGGCACTCCCAGGTATAGAGGTCTAGTTACATATGGGCAGACTCATATCAGCTTTGCCTTGGTAGGTTCAAAGAACCTCTCCCATCAGCACCATCTACCCAGTTCCTAGCCTAGCTGTTTTTGTAGATTTCCCTCACTTCTCTGTTCTGTTGTATACCAACTAAACTGAGCAGGCCTGTACCATTTCTTTATTCCCTACACCTATTTCTGGATGTTCATATTGCTTGCCAGATTTGCCCCATGAATTTAAAGCACATGGCCAGAGCCTTCTCCACACTCACAGATGTAGTCCAGGTCACATTCAAACTGTTAAAGAAGATTCATTTCCTGGAGAGTTCACCAAGAACCAAGAATACCTGCACCATTTCCACAGTTCAATGTTAACTCTGGATGCATACATGTACATCAGATTTTCCCAATGACCAGAAATTTGCCCACTAGTTCCATTTCCACTTATCCAGCAAGTAGCTCCTATAGAAGATTTTCCTGGTAAGTTCCACAGAACCAAGCCTGCCAGAAGCACCTGCATCCTCCCAAACCTAGTTCTGGGTGTGCAGGTAGCACAAAGGTTTTGAATGCTGAGCTCCCCAGAAACACACCCACAAGAACTACCCCCTCATTCTAGTCCTAGTTAAAGACTTGGGTTACTTGACTCCTGCTTGGGTTACCTTCGTGAGTTTCTCTGGAACCTGTGGAATCATGGACCCACATTCTTAGCTCTGTATGTACTGGCTAGTCTGATGAAACACCACAGGAACTTGCAAGGCCTCTACATCACTACACTTCTAAGAAAAGCTTCTTCTGTCTCACAGTCATTGCACTGGATTTCTCTGAAAAGGATTCTGAGAATCAAGGCTGCCTGTGCCATTGTCACAGCATCTCCTGATGTCCTGATTGCAGTTTTGCCTGGTGTGCTCCTCATAGGTTTCATGCCAGTGCCTTATGCACACTCGGAGGGTTAGCACCCATAACTGAGCTCCTGCATTAGCATTCCCTGGTCACTCCTGGAGCCAAGCCTGTCTATGCTATTAAGACACTCCCAAGTTCTAGATGCACCAAACCTGCACTGATTTACATGGTGATGTTCTACAGAATCTTTCCTGCCTGGGCTATGCATATACACATTGGCCTTGCTCTGAATGCCAGTTAAGACTCAGTTACTTCACTTGCTTTCTCTTGCTTTTCTCTGCATCTGCCTCCACCAGTCACTGGACAAAGGCTCTATGATGACTGTTGGGGTATTCACCAGAATAGACCAGTCCAGGCACCCTCTTGACCACTGCCAGCCTCCCAAGAGGGGTCATCCTTATCAAATCCTAAGAGCCTCCTCAGCACGCAGCCTCTTACTATTCCCATGATGTCCTCATCTATCATGTCATCTTCCTCCCTACCCTCCAACTCTGTCCCTGTTCCAGCTTTCCCCTCCCATTTCTCTATGTTCTCATCACCCAATACTTGCCCTCTGCCACCCCCTCATCCAGTTCAGTCATGTAGATCTCATCTACTTCTCCTTCACAGGGTCATCCATATGTCCCTCCTAGTGTCTTTTCCTGTTAGCTAGCCTCTCTGGAGATGTGGGTTGTAGTCTGGACATCCCTTCACTCGCATCTAGTATCCACTAATGAGTGAGTACATACTATGTTTCTCCTTCTGAGTCAGGGTTACCTCACTCAAGATGATGTTTTCTAGATCCATCATTTGCCTGCAAATTTCATGATATCATTGTTTTTTACTGCTGAGTAGTACTCCATTGTGTATATGTGCCATATTTTCTTTATTGATTCTTCAGTTGAAGGGCATCTAGGTTGTTTCTAGGTTCTTGCTATTACGAATAATGCTGATATGAACATAGTTGAGCATGTGTTCTTGTGGTAATATTGAGCATTTCTTGGATATATGACCGAGAGAGGTATAACTCAGTCTTTAGGAAGACTTATTCCCAATTTTCTGAGAAACCACCATACTGATTTCCAGAGTGGTTGCATAACCTAGATGTCATCATAGAGCCTTTATCTAGTGACTGATGGAGGCAGATACAGAGATCCACATCCAGGTACCCGGCTGAGCCCCGGGTATCCAATTGTTGAGAGAGAGGAGAGATATTGTGGGCAAGGGGCTTCATGATCATGAAGGGAGGATTTGCAGAGATGACTGGCCACACTAGTGGAAGCCCATGAACTGTGGACTGGTGTCTGTGGAGCAGCCATGAGAATGGACTAGGCCCTTTGAAAATGAAAGATGGTTGTTTGGCTTAAACTGTTTGGGGGCACCCAGGCAGGGGGATCAGGATCTGTCCCAGGTGCATGGGCAGGCATCTGGAACCAGGTCCTGTGGTGTGACACCCTGCACAGCCTTGGTGCAGTGGGAAGGTCCTGGACCTGCCTAGGCTCATTGTACTGGGCTCTGTTGATTCTGCATAGGAGACCTCAATTTGGGGAATGTGAGGATGCCAGGTGGCTTGGGAAAGAAGGCTGAGGGTGTGAGGAGGGAGGAGGAGGGGTCTGTGGATAACACGTGGAGTGTGTAGAAAATTTCTTAATAAAGAAAAATGAAAGAAAAAAGACCATTTAATTGGAAAGACTTTGCGGACCCTTGAGGTGTGTTTCTTGTATGCAGCAGAAAGATGAGTCCTGCTTCCATATCCATTCTGTCAGCCTTTGTCTTTTTATGGGTGAATTAAGTCAATTGATATTAAGGGATATTAATGACCAATGATTGTTACTTCTTGTTATCTTTTGGTTGTAGTGTGAGTGTGTACTTCTCTTCTTTGGGGTTTATTGATGTGGCATTATCTATTGCCTGTTTTTCTTGGATGTATCGGACTTCCTTAGGTTGGAATTTTCCTTCTGGTGCTTTCTGTAGGGCTGGATTTGTAGACAGCTATGGTTTAAATCGGGTTTTGACTTGGAATGTCTTGTTCATTCTGTCTATGGTGATTGAAAGCTTTGTTGGGTATATCAGTCTAGGATGGCATCCATGGTCTCTTAGTGTTTGCATTACATCTGTCCACGTCCTTCTAGCTGTCAAAGTCTCCATTGAGAAACTGGGTGTTATTCTGATGGGTTTCCCTGTATAAGTCACTTGGCCTTTTTCCTTTGCTGCTTTTAGTATTCTTTCTTTATTCTGTAGGTTTAGTTGTTTAATTATTATGTGGCCAGGGGACTTTTTGGGGGGCGGGGGTCTATTCAGGTTTGCTCTTATATAGGCTTCTTGTATCTTCATAGGTATTTCTTTCTTTAAGTTGGGAAAGTTTTCTTCTGTGATCTTATTCAATATGTTTTCTGTGCCTTTGAGTTGGTGTTGTTCTCCTTCCTCTATCCTTATTATTCTTAGGTTTGGTCTTTTCATGGTATGCCACATTTCTTGGAAATTTTGTGTTATGTATTTTTTTGGCTTTGGTATTTTCATTGAATGACTAATCCATTTTCTCTATTCAATCTTCTACACCAGAGATCCTCTCTTCCATCTCTTGTATTCTGTTGGTTATGCTTGCATCTGTGTTTCCTGTTTGTTTACTCAGATTTTTAATTTCCAGCTTTCCCTCTGTTTGTGTCTTCTTCATTGTTTCTATTTCCCTTTTCTGGTCTTGAACTGTTTCCCTCACCTGTTTAATAGCTTTTTCATGATATTTTAAAAGGGATTTATTGCTTTCTTCCAATTTTTATTTGTCTTTCCTCTTAATCTTTATAAATTTCTTCCATTTTTTGTTTGTCTTTTTCTCAATTTCTTTATTGATTTCTTCCACTTTTTTGTTTGTCTTTTCCTCAATTACATTTTTCATTTTTTTTCTTGAAATGACTTTAGCATCTTCATGATGCTATTCTTATGTTTGCTCTCTTCTGCTTCTGGTACATTGAGATGTTCAGGTCCTGCTGTTGGAGGAGGCCTAGGTTCTGGTGATGCTGTATTGTTCTTTGTGTTGTTTTATGTACTTCTGCTTTGACATCTGTCCTTCTCCTCCTCTAAAAGCTATAAGAGGTGCCTGTGTCTGAGTGAGTTGCTGTTGGTCCCCTCTGTGCTTATTGTGTCTGTTTCTCAGGGGGCCCTTCTGAGTCTAACCTTAGCTCTTGGTCTAATTGGAACAGGCAGATTCTGTGTCTTAGGGAGCTGCTCTTGGCTTGACCCAAGCTAGTTGATTCTGTGACTCATGGATCCATTCTTGGTCTTATCAGGGCTCTTGGCCCAGTCAGAGCCAATAGATTCTATCTTTCAGGAAGCCTAACTTGGTCCAATGAGAGGTGGCAGATACTACTTCTCAGAAAGCCACTCTTGGTCTAATGAGGGCTGGCAGATTCCCTGTCTCTTGAGGTTACTCTTGGTCCAATGACAGCTCTTTGACTAATGAGAGCTCTCTCCCTAAGCCCGATGAGAGCTGGGGGTTGGTTTCTAAGCCTCAGAAAGTGGCTAGGATCTTGGGCAGATGGGTATGAGGGCAGAGTGTTAGATTTCAGGGTCTGCTGATGGGTCTTGGTGAATTGGGAGCTTTCCCACAGGAGCCCTGCCTGCTGGCTGTTAAACGCCCTTCACTAATCCTATGTAACACAAAATTGTGAGAGGGGCACTAGCACATTTGAAGTTGTTGTCTCTATTTTTCTTATGCCAGACAGAAAGGGTTGGAGACTCTGCTGCTCAGTTGGATGAATTAAATGTAATGGGTTTGGGAGCACCAGAGTAGATGGGACCAGGAGGCAGTACTGAATTGCCAAAGGCAAAGTGGTTGTACATATTATATTGGGCAGTATAGCCAAAGCAATGTTCATAACTGCCTCAACCATAATCGTCAGCAAAGGAAAGGTGAATTTTTAGGTCTCATGATTGGTCTGGACCTTTGGTGCTGGCTAATACATCATGGTATTTCCAGACATGATATAGATAAGAAGTTACTAAATGGCTGTTTAATCTATAGCAGCAAAAAGAAATGTATCAAATAAATGAAAGAAAGACTCTGTACAGGGAGCCTAAATTTTATATTATACCATCCTGAAACTAAAAGGAAAAGTAAAGATGTTAGAGTTGTCTTGTATGTCATCTACCTTAAGAATCACTCTGAGTTAAATAAGATATGCCAATTAAATGCTGATGTCCTAGATTTTGTCTGTGAGATGAGACTTTCTTGTGAAAAGGCTGAGCATCTTTCCCTATTAAACCCCTGATTTCTTCTTCTGATTATTTCCCCAGATGGCAAGCACACATTGACTTAAGAACTTAGAATGGATAAGATTTTAACCTATTGAGGTAAAAATGTTCCATTCCTTGAGGCATTGTAGAAGGGAAGGAAAAATTGTCTTCCTCTTGTCTGCCTCCTTTATCAATGCCTGGTCATACAGATAATCTCGTATATAATTCTATGTAGGAAAGTCATAAGGAAGAGATGGACTTTGTGTTCAGCCAGTTGTCACCATAATCATCAGCCAGTTTCCTATTTTTAATACATTTTGTTGTTCTGATTTATAGAGAAGCAAATGTCTTTGTACATGGGAAATGTTAGTGAATTGTCTGATGCTAATTAATCTCAGAGAGAAGATGGATCTGAAAATGGGAGTTGACATTCCCACTTCAGGTCCAAGCATGTCTATTTCAAAATGTCCTGCAAAGTTCATAGCATGACACTGTGACAAGGAAAGAGGAGAACTACAAACAGTGTAAGAGCCTAGTCTCTATGACCCCTAAAGACAGCTAATGGATAACTTATTGCAAATAAAAACTACTCTTGTTTATCTTCTGACATAAAATCAATCATCATTAATAAAAGGTCCTGGGATGATTATCTGTGGAGAAGGCATAGAGGGCCTTCAACCTAGAAGTTTCTCAGTCAGTAAATATAGAAGCCTGATTTTAATTAGAATTATTTGTTGTAACTTTCTCCAGGAGGTTATTAGCATAGATTAAAGGAGGTTTTGCTATGTATCTGCCACATATCTATTTTTGCTGCTCATACTCATTCAAAACCAAGAATAAGGCTAATGTACATCTTCCACTGTACAAACTGTAAAATAAAGGTAAAAGATACCAGAACTGAGGCCCTGAGGAATCTAATTTTGAAGAGTGATGAGGGTAAAAATACAATAAGTCTACCTGTCCATTCAGCTCCTTTATGGTTTTCAGAGAGGAAAACTGTAATTTAAAAGCAGAATACAGATTGATGATCTCAAGAGTGGATAAAAGGCCTCTTGGTGAAAAGCCTACCTGTGTTAGTCTTGAGTTACTTACTAGGGAAGGGTAGAGGAGAAAATATACCTGAGTTCTGAATAAACTCAGCATGTACTAACATCCACTCTCCTAGACTGTCAATCAACTGAGGCTTTATTTATGGTGATGATTTCTTCAGAATCTGGAGTCCTAGATTTTCAGAACTGGTAGTCCCTCTACCGACATCTTTTACATAACCATAAATGTTCTCCCGTTCACTCTGGAGAGGGAACGGAGCCTTAAATCTCTTCACATCGACTCACGAATGTACTCACTCAGGCACCTTCTCTGCTTTGGGGCTGCCAATTCAACCTCAATTTTTGCTCATGGAATTCAAACTGTAGCACTTTATCTTGGTTGTCCTAACACAAACAATAGGATCAACACCACAGTTGATGAGACATTTTGGAAAAGAACTACATTTAACATCTTAGTGTAGACAAAATACTGGAATGGAATTGCAGCAGCAGGAAATCTGATCCTTCAAGCATACACATTGATTCTAGGAAAGCATTTGAATGTTTAAATTCTCCATGTCATCAATCATGGTGTGGGCATATGTTCATCGATGGAAATTTATAGCTGTCAGACAACAGGATGGATAAAATTTCAGCTTGACTTGGGAGATGAGTAGGTTTTTACCTCTTGAATCAAACCTGTGCTCTCTTCCTCATGCACATCTTGCAACAGATGAAATCCACAAGAAATCTTCAAAGTCATCATTGATTTCTGTGAAACCTTTGGAGCAGTGGCTCTAAACTTCTAAACCTACTTTCACCTTCCTAACACTTTGACCCTTTAATAAATTTCTTCATATTCTGGTGACCACCATCCATAACATTATACCATTACTACATTGTAACTGTAATTGTTCTACTTTTATGAATCATAACATAAATATCTGATATGCAGCCCCCAAGGGGGTCCCAACTACCAGGTTGAGAACCACTGCTGTAGAGGGTTTTGGAGGATTTTCTAGCCTGTATTGTTTATTCTTCCTCTAAGGAAGATAAAAAATGTTGTTGTTTTTTTGTAATCACGGGACTGATAGTTATTCTAATGCTTGTACTATTTCTAGGTGAGAACTGTTGCCTCTATCAAATAATCCACTGTCATCAAATGACTGCCTGGAGCCATGGATCTGTGCAAACCAGAGAATTTTACTGTATCCATCTGGATTTTAACTAAGAACTATCCTTGGAGGGCCTTCCTTTCTCTGGTCAATGCTTAAAACTTCATCTCCTATCAAGAGGAAATACTGAGACAAACATCACCCCCATAATGACACTCAATCTTCATCTCTAACAGGGATGTTATGAGAAGGTCCAGGGGAACTTGTGATGGTTAGAAAAGGAAAAAGATCCCATTAATAAGGGCTGTTGCTTGCCCTTGATGTTGTTCCCTTCCACAGGAGGGTGTCACACTCAGAAAGTGCTAGTGGATAGCAAAGGGGGAAAACAGCCACTTGGGGAAGGACCAATCATGGAGGAGATGACATCCTGAGGGAAAGAGCTTGGAGAGCCTATAATAAGTCTTATCCAGAACCCTAGGGCAGACATCAACCTCTGGGGTTCCTTCCCATCCCCTTGATGGCAACTGTTTGTCTGTTCTTATAAAATCCTTGCTTTTGTTATTTATCTCTGTGATTACTGCTTCTTTGCTCCTATATCAATCTGTCATTTACTTTCACTCTCAGCTGCCCTTAGGATCTGCCACTGTCATGTTCCATCAGAGAGCCTTAGGATGTTCCTATTCTCTCTCCTGTGGCTGTTGTATTCCCGTTCTAAATATCATATCTTCAACTCTGCCTGTCAATGGCCATGTCAGCCAATATCTGTCTGAGTGTATCTTCTTCCAATACGTACAGCTTTTTGTCTGTCTCATGAAACAACTTTGCTGGTAGCTCCTGACTACTGTTCCCCCCAAAAAACCCCATAAAAATAGTCTGTGCCCCATTTGAGGAAGAGGCCATTAGAAGGATCACATATGCTTTCTGTATTCTTCACTACCTTAAAGTGTGGGTGTATGCCTGCTTCCAGGAAAGAGATACTAACAAATGAGAAAGTGGCTCGATAGACTGAACTGTAAGGAAGACTGTGGGCATTATCATAAGTAAGGATGGATATAGAAGTGTTCAAATCATTGTGCATAATATTACCCCTTGGCAGTTGGTCCTGGTGTGTATAATGCAGCAGGATACACAAGCCATGAGGCACAATCCAGTAGCAGCTTTAGTCCATGGCTTCTGTTTCTGCTGCTCCCTCTAGGTTTCTGCCCTTCTTGAGTTCCTGCTCAGATTTCCAACAGTGATAGACTGTTAGCCAGACATGTAATATCAAAGATATCCTGTAATCTCAAAGTTTTTTGTTTATGGTTTAATATTATTACAGCAATTGACATCCAAACAAAGACAGAAAATGGTGCCAGAACACTGTATTGCTGAGGTAGACCACACTGTTTCTATTTGGGAAGACTATGGTGAACTTTGAATTTGATGCTGAAAAGGTGTTCAATGCTAAGAGTTCAGTGTGCTGTTTTATGGGATCTTGGAAGATTATCATGATAAGAGCAGCACAGATAATGGAGGCCTGGCCTTTGAAGTTTAGGCAGGAAGGAAAGATTATAACAGGACAATTTGAAGAATTTTTGAGTTAGCATTTTGATTCTACTTGGCTGGGGTCGAGTAATCAATTGTAATTGAAAGAGATCAGCATCTCTGAAGGAAAATCTCCTGGGAAGTGTTTTCTGATGATAATCACACATGTGCTATGTTCAAGAGGGGGGCAATACTATACCTTGTGCTGACAAACAAACCTAAAAATATATATTATCCTCCTAGAATGTACGGCTTTGAAAGCATGAAGGGGACATGTATAGCATCAGAGGCATAGGACTGTGAGGAGCATAAGAATCCTTTGTTGAATGTGCAGCCTTAATGGAGATACAAATTCCAGGATTCAACGGGTAACAAAAAGATTGCATCTAGACACAATCTGGCAGCATGAAAGTCTCTGAAAAGGGCACAAGAGAGGCTATTGGTAAAAGTGCAGCCCACTTGCATTGGAGACCTCAAATTAGTGGACATGCCACTACCATGGTATGACCACCAAATATAAAAACAGGTGTGCAGTAGAGCCACCTGAGCCTACGAGATATAAGGTGCATGCTATGGATTGCAAACCTGGAGAACAGGGAGTTACTAGGCCCTTTGGAGCCCAGGAGTTCCAGGATGAATACCAGATGCAGGGCAATCAGCTATTTGTTTTGCTTTGATTTAATTGTAACTGTATCCTAATGCCCTCCATTTGGGAAAAGAAAGTATTCAAATTGCTTTTATTTTTTTTTAATTTTACAGAAGCCCATAGTTATTAGACACTGAATATTTTATAAAGATTTTGAACAATGATTTACAATGTTTTCTAGAGCCTTGTGATACTTAGAGAGAATCTGGTCTTTCCATATCAAGTGTCAACAATCATGAAATTCTAGTCTCTCAGTGTCCATTGGAGAATCTTTATTACAGCCCTGACTTGCTTCCTGGGAACTTCAGTTCCAATTCTTCCACATGGTCAGCTTCTACGTGTATTATTTCACATGGATATTTTTCTCTCAGTGTATCTTGCTCTTCCACCCTCATAACCAAGATCCACCATTTTAGATACTTGACTCATCTCTGGGACAAAAGTCATGACATAAGCAACTCAGCAAAGAAAGGTTTATTTTGTCTGTCAGTGTGAGGGAACATGCCATCATGCCCAAGAAGTCATGAGGATAAGAGCACGAAGTTGCTTGTAGTAAGTTGTATATCAGCAGTTAGGAAGCAGTGAGCAATGACTGCTGGTGCTCAGCTTTCTGCTTTATATGCAGTCTGGGTTCATAGTCCATAGAATGATGCCATCTACATTTAGGGCTGATCTTCTCACACTGAATCTAGAAAATCTTTGACATTAACCAGAAGCTCTTATCCTCTTCTTGACTCTAGCTCTTGTCTTTTCATCATTCAGTATTAACCGTCTTAAATCCACTTCCTGCTAATTTCACTTCATAATAGTACATTACTACATTCATTTACTTATGTGCAAGTGTTTGGGGTGTTTATGTGTTATTTTCAAAGATGAGACCAGGCGCAACTGCAGACATATGGAGGTCAAGAGTCAACTTTTAGGTATGTTATATGGGTCTTGAATGAGGGCTCAAAACTTGAAGGTATCATCCAGTTTCATTGGGGTTAAGAACTTAGGTCCTGGAAAGAAAACTCTGAAAGACAGAGAAGGGAAATAACAATTGATTAAAGAAGGGTACTAGACAGAGCAGGACGATTCCACACCTGAGGTAGGAAAAGCATGCAGTAGCTCCCTGCCAAAAGTGACACTGACAGAGATGTGAAGGCTTCTGATAGAAAGTAAAAGGTATGGATCTGAGAAAGACACGAAAACAACTCCCCACAGGAGTGAACAATTGTGAGAGTCCCTAACAGTTTCAAATTGACAGAGAAACAGATAGTCTCTGGGAATAGGGAAAGAAAAAGAAGCAAAACTGCACAAACTTTATTAAAACTGTCAAACAGTATCCTCTAGACTAGTGGTTCTCAACCTTTCTAATGCTGCACCCCTCTAAGAGAGTTCCTCCTGTTGTAGTTACCCCTAACCATTTTTATGGCTACTTCATCACTGTAATATTGTTAATTTAAAGAATTGTATTGTCAATATTTTTGGAGATAGAGGGTTGTCAAAGGGGTCTCAAACCACAGGTTGTGAACTAGTGCACAAGGCAATGGGAGGTGCACTCTAGCTGGGAATCTGCTCTGAAGCTGAGGTCAGATCATTTTGATAGGCAATGCCCCCTCCAGAGTCCCTCTCCTTCATGATTGGTCCTAAGCAAGTGTTCCTTGAACAGTTTCTGTTGCCTCTGCTTCCTGAATGTTAGCAAATTTTATCCGTCCCAATCTCCTAGTTGGAGTAAGAAATGAGCATTCTTTTTTAAAGGAGACAGGCATAATTTTTTAGAATAAACAATTTCCCTCAAATTCCCTCCATTGCCCTTTCTCAGAGATTAACATTGGATGGCACCAGACTGTGTGCAAATGGAGTTCTGACTAATTCCTGCTGAGAAGACATGATGTTTCCAGGTATTGACCAGAAAGAAGGGAGCCCTTGGTTGGAAAGCAGATTCTTCATGCCAGTCAAGAAGGATGCATTAGGACACACTTGTCTGTGTAAATATAGGATCTGGAACAGCCAGTTGATATGGTGTTGTGCTGGTGAGGTACTATCTATCATAGAGTGAATATATGAAAACAATTACAAACCCAAGTGATCATGTGATTTAGGAAAAGTCACAAAAATCCCACATTGTGACAGTTTTGATCTTTGTACTTATGAGGAGGAATACAGGCGAGAAACGCCCCAAACCCCTCTGCAGGCCTTAGAGTAACCAAACGTGAGGGTAAGGAGTTCCTTACAGCTTTTCTCTAGGGCAGCCTCTATGTGCTGACCACAGGGAGGTACATCCATAGGGGGGTTAATCGCAGCTGTGTAGCTAGAGTTTTCCTGCCTTGCCCACAGTGAGGACAAATCTTTGTCACCTGCCAGTCCCACAGCCACTCAGACCCAACCAAGTAAAAACAGAGACTTATATTGCTTAAAGTATATGGCCATGGCAGGCTTCTTGCTAACTGTTCTTATAGCTTAAATTAATCCATTTCCATAAATCTATACCTTGCCACAGATGCTTACTAGCATCTTCACATGCAGCTTGTCATCATGGTGGCTGGCAGTGTATCTGACTCAGCCTTCCACTTCCCAGAATTATTCTCCTCCTTGTCCTGCCTATACACCTCCTCCTGCCTGAATACTGGGCCATCAGTGTTTTATTTACTAACCAATCAGAGCAACACGTTTGCAATACAGAACATCCCACAGCACAGCTGCCAAGGACTTTTCAAACAGGTTTCAATTAGGGCTCTCTGTTTTCAAATGACTGTGGTTTTAGTCCCAGTTGTTGATTTTCTTTGTATTATAAACCTATGTAAGAGTACTTATCATTTCCTGTGCCACAACCGGAAGGTGATCCTGCTTTGTAATGTCCTCCACAAGACAAATTATTCTACAAATTTAAGTTCTGCCATATTCAGGCTTTCAGGACACAGGTAAAATGCAGCCAGCTCTGTGCCAGCATAGAACATGAACGACCACTGGCCCCTTTCACCTTACAGTCCTTGATCCTCTTTGAATACTCATGAGCAGCTCCCACCTCTCCACATCCTTCTAGAATTGCACATTCCCCGTGTAATGGAAAATTAAACACTTTTTTAGAACATTTGAGTACATTTCTAAGGCATAGGGCCAAATATTTCCACATTACACAAGTACTGATTTCAAAAGTTTAATAAGTTCATGGTTAGGTTAATAACATTAACTAGGACAATTCTATTCCAAGGACCACTTTCCTACATTAATTTCCTGTCTCATTGTATCAAATACCTGACATGATGAAAGAAAGGAAAGAGTGGATATTTGAACATTATTTTTCACAGGTGGAGAGTACTGTAACAGCAGAGAGTGTATGGTGTAGGAAGTATGAGGCTTCTGGTCACTCTGTGCAGGTCACCAGGGAGCAGAGAGCTATGAATGTTTCTGATCTTCTAGATGTCTTCTTTTTTATGCAGACTCAGTCCACTGATCATGGAATGATGCCACCTATATTCATCATAAATGACCCGCCTCACTTATCCTAGCCTAAATATTCTCATATACATGTTTAGAAGTCTTTTCATTTTATGATTCTATATTCTGTCATCTGCCACATATTGCTCATAATCAAAAGAGTTTGTGACATCTGATCTTGCTTCTGTGCTTGAGTCTGGGTATATTGAGTTTATAATAGATACTTTCTGTCAGGAACACACATATCTCTGTTACTTTCAATCCCATTGGCTTCCAGTTTAAAATTCCTTGTCACATATCTATAGATGTAACTCTACATTCTTCACCATTAACTCTACTCTCTGTCCTGTGTGGGTTTAATTTCCAGCACATACATAATTTGTCCACTTGAATTAATGAAATTTATATACCCCTAGATAGCTACTGCTTACCAAGTCCCCTATAACATCACCACAAGCCATGGAACAAATGTTCCCATACAACCACACACAAACACACGTGTGCACACAAACATGCACAAACAAATTAATGTAATAAAAATGATATGTTGGACATATAAAACCCCACACATTAATAGTGTGCAAGTTCAACACCCCACGTTCGCCATTGGACAGATATCCCAAATTGAAATTTAACAGAGAAATAAAGGACTTAATTGATGTCATGATTCAAATTGAGTAATCAGTATCTACAGAACATTCCATCCTAACAAAAAAGAATATACCTTCTTCTCAAAACGCCATGGGACCTTCTGTAAAATCGACCACATACTTGGTCACAAAGCAAATCTCAACAGATTCAAAACAATTGGAATAACCTCCTGTGTTCTATCAGACCACCATGGTTTAAAGTTAGATTTCAACAACAACAAAAACTACAATCTCAAGAAAATATGAATAATGCTCAACTGAATCACCAATGGGTTAGGAAAGAAATAAAGAAAGAAATTACACACTTCCTAGAGATCAATGAAACTGAAGACACCACATACCCAAATTTATGGGACACTATGAAAGTAGTACAAAGAGGGAAATTCATAGCAGTAAATGCCCACATAAGAGGTTGGAGAAATCTCACACTAGTGACTTAACAGCACACCTGAAAGCTCTAGAACAAGAAGTAGCAAAGACTCCCAGGAAGAATAGACGCCCGGAAATTATCAAAGTGAGAGCTGAAATCAATAAAATAGAAACAAAGAGAACCATACAAAAAATTAATGAAACAAAGAGTTGGTTCTTTGAGAAAATCAACAAGATAGACAAGCCTTTATCCAACTGGCCAAAAGAGAGAGAGCATCCAAATTAGCAAAATCAAAAATGAAAAGGGGGACATAACAACAGACATTGAGGAAATCCAGAGAGTCATCAAGTCATACTTCAAAAACCTCTACTCCACAAAACTGGAAAATCTGAAAGAAATGAATAATTTTCTGGTTAGTTACTATATACCTAAGTTAAATCAAGACCAGATGAACTATTTAAATAGTCCAATAAACCTTAAGGAAATAGAAACAGTCATTAAAATCTCCCAAGCAAGAAAAGCCCAGGACCAGATGTTTTCAGCACACAATTCTGCCGGATCTTCAAAGAGGAGTTAAAACCAATACTCCCTAAATTGTTTCTCACAATAGAAACAGAAGGAATATTACCAAACTCCTTTATTAGGCTATAATTACCCTGATTCCTAAACCAAAGAAGGATACAACAAAGACAGAGAATTACAGACCAATATTACTCATAAACATTGATGCAAGAATACTCAATAAAATACTGTCAAACAGATACCAAGAACCCATCAAAACAATTATCTAACATGATCGAGTTGGCTTCATCCCAAAGATGCAAGGGTGGTTCAACATACGAAAGTCCATCAATGTAATACACCATATAAACAAACTCAAAAAAAAACCACATGATCATCTCACTAGATGCAGAAATGACTTTTCACAAAATCCAACACCCCTTCATGACAAAGGTCTTGGAGAAATCAGGAATACAGAGAACATACATAAATATAATAAAGGCAATTTACAGCAAGCCAACAGCCAACATCAAATTAAATGAACAGAAACTCAAATCAATTCCACAAATATCAGGAACAAGGCAAAGCTGTCAGCTCTCCATATACTTATTCAACATAGTATTTGAAGATCTATCCAGAACAATAAGACAATATAAGGATATTAAGGGGATACAAATTGGAATGGAAGAAGTCAAGCTTTCCCTATTTGCAGATGACATGATAGTATACATGAGTGACCCCAAAGATTCATCCAAGGAATTGATAGAGCTTATAAACACCATCAGCAATGTAACAGGATACAAGATCAACTCAAAAACATCAGTAGCCCTCCTATATACAATTGACAAAGAAACTGAGAAGACAATTAGAGATACATCACCCATTAAAATAGCCACAAATGTTATAAAATACCTTGGGGTAACACTAACCAAGCAAGTGAAGGTCCTATATGACAAGAACATTAAGTCGCAGAATAAAGAAATTGAAGAAGATGTCAGAAAATGGAGAGATCTCCCATGCTCATGGATAGGCAGGACTAACATAGTAAAAATGGCAATTTTACCAAAGCTAATCTACAGATTCACTGCAATCCCCCATCAAAATACCAACACAATTCTTCACAGACCTGGAAAGAATACTACTCAACTTCATTTGGAAAAACAAAAAACCAAGGAGAGCCAAAAGAATCCTGTACAATAAAACAACCTCTGGAAGCATCACGATCCCTGAATTCAAGCTCTACTATAGAGCTACAGTAATACAAACAGCTTGGTATTGGCATAAAAACCAACATGTGGAACAATGGAATCGAATTGAAGACCCTGACATTAATCTGCACACCTATGAACATATAATTTTTGACAAAGAAACCAAGAGTGTCCAATGGATAAAAGAAAGCATCTTCAACAAATGGTGCTGGCATAACTGGATATCAATGTGTAGAAGGCTGCAAATAGATCCATATCTATCACCGTGCACAAAACCTAAGTCCAAGTGGATCAATGACCTAAACATAAATCCAGCTACTCTGAACCTGCTAGAAGAGAAAGTAGGAAGTAGTCTTGAACACATTGACACCAGAGTTCACTTCCTAAATTTAATAACAGTAGCTCAGACACTGAGAGAAACAATCAATCAATGGGACCTCTTGAAACTGAGAAGCTTTTGTAGAGCAAAGGATTTGGTCAACAAGGCAAACCAACAGCCTACAGAATGGGAAAAGATCTTCACCAACCCCACATTGGACAGAGGACTGATATCCAGAATATATAAGGAAATCAAGAAATTAAACCTCAAAATGCCCAACAGTCCAATTAAAAAATGGGCTATAGAACTAAACAGAGAATTCTCAACAGAGGAAACTCAAATGGCTGAAAGATATTTAAGGAATTGCTCAACATCCCTAATTATCAGGGAAATGCAAATCAAAACAACTCTGAGATACCACCTTACACCTGTCAGAATGGCTAAGATCAAAAACACTGAACATACCTTATGCTGGAGAGGATGTGGAACTAGGAGAACTCTCCTCCACTGCTGGTGAAATGCAAGTTTGTACAACTTTGGAAATCAATATGGCGCTTTCTTATAAAATTGGGAATCAATCTCCCCCAAGATCCAGGAATCCAAGGAATGAGGAATCTGGATGCAGACATCCACGGCTGGGCCCTGGGTGGAGCACTGGGAGTCTAATTAGTGAGAAAGAGGAGGGTTTATATGAGCGAGAATTGATGAGACCAAGGTTGGATAAAGCACAGGGACAAATAACCAAATGAATGGAAACACATGAACTATGAACCAAAGGCTGAGGGGCCCCCAACTGGATCAGGCCCTCTGAATAGGTTAGACAGTTGATTGGCTTGATCTGTTTGGGAGGCATCTAGGCATTGGTACCAGGTCCTGGGCTCGTTGCAGGAGTTAGCTGTTTGAAACCTGGGACTAATGTAGGGACGCTTGGCTCAATCTGGGAGGAGGGCCTGGACCTGCCTGGACTGAGTCTATCAGGTCAATCTCAGTCCTTGGGGGAGACATTGATCTGGAGGAGGTGGGAATGTGGGGTGTACTGGGGGGAAGAGGGGGGCAGGAACGGAGAGAACAAGGGAATCTGTGGCTATTATGTAGAACTGAATAGTATTGTAAAATTAAAATAAAAGGCTCAGAAAAGACTTTCCAATCAAACAGTCTTAAGAGGCAAACTGGTGTAGCCATCCTAATATCTAACAAAATAGACTTCAAACTAAAATCAATCAAAAGAGATGAAGAAGAACCTTACATACACCTCACAGGAAAGATCCACCAAAATGAAGTTTCAATTCTGAACATTTATGCCCCAAAGACAAGGAAACCCACATATATAAAAGAAACTTTAGGAAAGCTTAAATACACATAGAACACCACACATTAATAGTGGGAGACTTCAACACCCCACACTCATCAATGGACAGATCTGCAAAATTGAAAGTTAACAGAGAAGCAAGGGGCTTAACTGATGTTATGACTCAAATGGACTTAATAGATATCTACAGAACATTCCACCCTAACAAAAAAGAATATACCTTCTTCTCAGGACCCCATGGAACTTTCTCTAAAATCTAACACATACTCAGTCAAAAAGCAAATCTCAACAGATACAAAAAAAATTGGATTAACCTCTTGTGTTCTATCAGACCACCATGGTTTAAAGTTAGATTTCAACAAAAAAAAATTACAGAAAACACACAATCTCATGGAAACTTAAAAATGCTCATATAAATCATCAATGGGTCAAGGAAGAAACAAAGAAAGAAACTAAAGATTTCCTAGAGATCAATGAAAATAAATACACCATATACCCAAAACTATGGAATGCTATGAGTGCAGTGCTAAGAGGAAAATTCATAGCACTAAATGCCCACATAAAGAAGTTGGAGAAATCTCACACTATCAACTTAACAGCACAACTGAAAGCTCTAGAACAAGAGAAGCAAAGTCACCCAGGAAGAATAGGTGCCAGGAAATAATCAAATTGAGGGCTGAATTCAAAAAAATAGAAACAAAGAGAACAATACAAAGAATCAATGAAGCAAAGAGTTGGTTCTTTGAGAAAATCAACAAGATACACTAACCCTTATGCAAACTAACCAAAAGATAGAGAGAGAGCATCCAAATTATCAAAATCCAAAATAAAAAGGGAGACATAATATATGACACTGAGGAAATCCAGAGAACCATCAGCTCATACTTCAAAAACCTGTACTCCACAAAACTAGAAAACTGAAAAGAAGTGGATAATTTTCTGGATAGGCACCACATACCAAAGTTAAATCAAGACCAGATAAACTATTTAAATAGACCAATAGCTCTTAAGGAAATAGAAACAGTCATTAAAAGTCTCCCAAACACAAAAAAGCCCAGGACCAGATGGTTTCAGCGTAGAATTCTATCAGATCTTTAAAGAGATACTACCAATTCTCCTTAAATTGATCCACACAAGAGAAACAGAAGGAACGTTGCCACACACCTTCTATGAGGCTAAAATTACCCTGATTCCAAAACAAAAAAAGATATAACAAAGAAAGAGGACTACACACCAATCTCGCTCATGAACTTTGATGCAAAAATACTCAATAAAATATTGGCAAACAGACTCCAAGTACACATCAAAACAATTATCCACTATGATTAAGTAGGATTCATCCCAGAGATGCAAGGGTGGTTCAACATATGAAAGTCTGCCAAGATAAAACACCATATAAACAATCTGAAAGAAAAAACCACATAATCATCTCACTAGATGCTGAAAAGGCCTTTCACAAAATCCAACACCCCTTTATGATAAAGGTCTTGGAGATATAAGCCACATAAATCATTCCCTCTCCAATTTGCTTTTGGGAAACAAAATTTCCCAAGATCTTAGTAGCTATGGACTTCTCATATATATTCTATTTCTGTATCAAAGAGGTTTATGGAAGCAAGGTGGCACCATATTCTCCAGTGAAGACATTTGCTTTTATAATTGAACGTCTTTCTTCCCTTCCACTATGGCAGTATTTTTTCTTTTGTTTTCATCAGTTTTTTTTTTTTTTGGTAAAGCCACCAGGAATTATAACGACTAATTCATGCATAAATTCAAAAGTAAATTACTTTTTTAAAAGGCTATTAACACATCAGAGGGCTGTTTAAAATGTTGGTCCATTATGACTGTATATTCAGTGGTCATAGTCCACCATTCAGCCTTAGTAGCCATGGAAACATAAGAATTTTTAAAGTGAGTTACTTCTCTGACAACTAGCAGTCACTTACCTTCGTAGAAGAGAAAAAGAGGCAAGTATTTTCCATTTCCAGGTGGTTTTATTAATCACATTCAATTTCACAGGGCACAGAATGCCAGAGAGGGTCATTGACATTTGATTAAGTATGTGTAAGTCTTGCTGAATATCATAAGTGCCTGGAAGCCCTGTGTGTGAATACAGGAAGCCAGCATTTACACTGCTGTCTGTGTAGTTTCCTGAAGTTGAGTGTATGAATTAGCTTTCCTGTGTTGTTTCCTTAACTACAAAATGGGGATAATGATTGTGTGGGTAACATTGCAGGGCCAGTAATAACAGATGTACCAATACTCCTGACGTGTTAAAATGAGAATCCAACTAAGCCAAGATCAGGAGGGAAATGGAAAGGATTGTGGCATCCAGGGGTTGGGGAGAATACTGCTCTGAGCTGAAATGTCTGCCTAACAGAACTTCTTATTCTGAAGGTGTTTCTGGTCTTCCTCTGACTCCATTAATGGGCATTTCCTATTACTGAGAAGACCATCTGTGGTCTTGCTACCGTCCAAATGGATCTACTTATCCAGAATACACAAAGGTAAAAACCTTACATTATATGGAGGCTTTCACATACAGTCTTTATGAAACACAGGAATCCACTCCATGGCTTTCAAACATAGGCAGAAACAGAACCTGACAAGCTAGCTCAGTATTTTGGAACAACAGCAATCTTCATCCTGTTTCCACTATTTCTGTAAAACTCCACATTCCTGTAGTCCACTGCCTCAAATGTGCCTTGGCAAGGAAGACGATGTGGGCAGAGTGTTACCCAAGCTACTATCAATTGAAGACCCATCTTGCTGATGGAACTTCCTTAGCAGAACAGCTACTACCTCCACTAAGTTAGAAAGTACATCTCATAGAGACAGTGAAGCCAAGCATAGCAGCTAGGGAAGGTTTCCTGGCAAGAGATCCCATTTGTAGGTCCCTCAAACCTTCTTCAGGGACAGTGGTAATGACATTATCTACATGCATCGTGAGTTAATGGCTTTGTCTCCTTCCTTTCTGATAAATTATCATCCCTCAGGTAAATTTTTTTCCATGAGTAACACTACATCTGAGGATTTGAATTGATGAGTGATTTAAATAAGTTTGTGCAGAGAGTTAATGTGGAGTCTTAGTTTTTTTTTATTAAGAAATTTTTTCATTCATTTCACACACCAATAAGAGATCCCCCTCTTTCCTTCTTCTGCCCCCCCAGCCTCCCCTTCCAACCCATCCCCCACTCCCTCCCACAAGAAGGTAAGGGCTCCCATGTGGAGGTATATGCAGTAGAGGCAAGTCCAAGCTTTTCCCCCTGCCTCAAGACTGCACCATCATAGGTAGTGGACTACTGTTCAAGCAACAGAGATAGATTCTGATCCTACTGCCAGGGGGCCTCCCAGACAGATCAAGCTACACAACTGTCTCACTATGCAAAGGGTGTCCATCCCATGTAGGCTTCACAGCCATTGATCCAACTTTCATGATTTCCCTCTAGTGTGGTTTTGGTCGTCCCTGAATGTTTCCCCATCATGATCCTGATGCACTTGCTCATTGAATCCCTCTTCTCTCTCTCTTTGACTGGACTCCTGGAGCTCTGTCTAGTGATTGGCTGTGGATCTCTGCATCTGCTTCCATCAATCATTGGAGAAAAGTTCTGTGATAACAGTTAGGGTATTCACCAGTCTGATCTCTGGAGCAAGCCAGGTCAGTTCAGGCACCCTCTCTACTGCTAGTAGCCCAGACTGGGGTCATCCATGGGAATTCCTAGCAACTTTCCTAGCACCAGGCTTTTTCTATCCCCATGATAACTCTCTCTCTCTCTCTCTCTCTCTCTCTCTCTCTCTCTCTCTCTCTCTCTCTCTCTCTCTCTCTCTCTCTCATATTTATTTCATTGCAATTCCCCTCTATCCCTTTTCCAGTTCAATCATCCCATTCCCTTATACTCTCATCCCCTATCCCCTACCCTCCATGGCCCACTCCTCATTCTCAGTTTACTGATGAAGATCTCATCTATTTCCCCTTTCAGGGTAGTCCGAGCTTCCCACTTTGATTCTGCCCTTTTAGTTAGCTTCTGTGGAGCTGTGGGTTGTTGCCTCATTACACTTTGCTTTATATATAGTATCCACTTATGAGGGAGTACATACCATGTTTGTCCTTCTGAGTCCTTCTGGGATACCTCACTCAGGACAATATTTTCTAGTTCCATCCATTTGCCTGCAAACCTCAGGATGTCATTGTTTTTTCTGCTGAGTAGTACCCCACTGTGTATATATATACAACATTCTCTTTATCCATTCTTAAGTTGAGGGGCATCTAGGTTGTTTCCAGGTACTGGCTATTATGAATAATGCTGATATGAACATAAGAACATTTGTCCTTGTGGTATGATTAAGTATTTCTTGGTTATTTTCACAAGAGGAAGATTGGTTCCCAATTTTCTGAGAAACTACCATACTGATTTTCAAAGTAGCTGTACCAGTCTGCACTCCCACCAACAGTGGAAGAGTTTCCCCCTTGATCCACATCCTCTCTAACATAACCTGTCTTCAGGATTTTTGGTCTTAGCCACTCGGATGGGTGTAAGATGGTATCTCAGAGTCGTTTTGATTTACATCTCCTGATAATTATGGATGCTGAGAAATTCCTTAAATGTCTTTTGGCCATTTGAAATTCTTCCTTTGAGAATTCACTCTTTAGCTCTAGACAATTTTTAATTGGATTTTTTATTATCTTGTTGTCTAGCTTCTTGAGTTCTCGATATAATTTGGAGATCTGCCCTCTGTCAGATGTGCGTTGTTGAAAATATTTTTCCACTCTGTAGGCTGTTGTTTTGTCTTATTTACTGTATCCTAAGCCTTACAGAAGCTTCTCAGTTTCAGGAAGTCCCACTTATTAATTGTTGTTCTCAGTGTCTGTGCTGCTGGTGTTATATTAAGGAAGTGAACTCCTGTGCCAATGCATTCAAGATTATTTTCTACTTTCTCTTCTATCAGGTTCAGTGTAACTCGTTTTATATTGAGGCCTTCCATCCACTTGGACTTAAGTTTTGTGCATTGTGATAGATATGAATCGATTTACAATTTTCATGTTTACATCCAGTTATGCCAGCACCATTTGTTGAAGATGCTTTCTTTTTTCCATTGTACAGTTTTGGCTTCTTTGTCAAAAATCAGGTGCTCATAGTAGTGTAGGTTAATGTCAGTGTCTTCAGTCCAACTTCATTCATCCACATGTTGGTTTTCATGCCAAGACCAAACTCTTTTTATTACTATAGCTCCATAGTAGCGCTTGAAGTCAGGGATGGTGATACCTCCAGAGGTGGTTTTATTGTACAGGATTCTTTTTTTTTGGAGTGATGTGTGTGTTTGAGAACTTTTTTAAATAAGTATTTTTATTTATAATTAACTTAATTTTACATATCAGACACGGATTAACCTGTCCTCCCTCCTCCAACCCCCCTTCATTCCACCCCAACAACCCACCAATTCCCACATCCTCCAAGGCAAGGTCTTCCATGGGGATTCATCCCAGCCTGGTAGATCCAGCTGAGGCAGGTCCAGTCCCCTGCACCAAGGCTGAGCAAAGGGTCTCAGAATAAGCCCTGGTTTCCAAAAAGCCAACTCATGCACCAAGGACAGGTCCCAGTTCCACTGCCTAGAGGCCTCCTAAACAGTTCAAGCTCATCAATTGTCTCACTTATCCAGAGGGCCTGCTCCAGTTCCATGGGGGCTCCTCAGCTATTGGTTCACAGTTCATGTGTTTCTGTTAGTTTGTCTATTTGTCCCTGTGCTTCTTTCAATCATGGTCTCAATATCTCTTGCTCATATAATCCCTCCTCTTCCTCGTTGGTTGATCTCCCAGAGCTCCACCTGGGGTTTGGCCATGGATCTCTGCATCTGATTCCATCAGTTACTGGATGAGAGTTCTATCATGACAGTTAGGGTATTCAGCCATCCCATCACAAGTGGAGGTCATCTAACTCTCTTTACTCTTGCCAGTAGTTAATAGTGGAGGTATATTTGTGGATTTCTAGGGACCTCCTTAGCACTCTGTTTCTTCCTATTCCCATGGGGGTCTTCATTTATCATTGTATCACTTTGCTTGTACTCCCACTCTGTTCCTGGTCCAGCTAGGACCTCCCATTCCCCTAAGCACACTTCCCACGATCCTTGCCCTCCATTACGCCCCACCCAACCCCAGTTTGCTCAGTAGATCTCATCCATTTTTCTGTCACTTGGCAATACCTGTGTCTTTCTTAAAGTCCTCTTTACTAGGTAGCCTCTATAGAGTTGTGAGTTGCAGTCTGGTTATCTTTGCTTTACATCTAGTATCCACTTATGAGGGAGTACATACCATGTTTGTCTTTCTGAGTCTGGGTTACTTCACTCAGATTATTTTCTAGTTCCATCCATTTGCCTGAAAACCTCATGATGTCATTGTTTTTCTCTGCTGAGTAGTGCTCCATTGTGTATATATACAACATTTTCTTTATCCATTCTTCAGTTAACGGGCATCTCGATTGTTTCCAGGTCCTGGATATTAGAAATAAAGCTACTATGAACATAGTTGAGCATGTGTAGTTGTGGTATGATTGAGAATTCCTTGGGTATATGCCCAAGAGTGGTATTGCTGGGTCTTGAGGGAGGTTGATTTCCAATTTTCTAAGAAAGTGCCATAATGATTTGCAAAGTGGTTGTACAAGTTTTCATTCCCACCAACAGTGTAGGAGTGTTCCCCTTGATCCACATCCTCTCCAACATAATCTGTATTCAGGGATTTTGATCTTAGCCATTCTGATGGGTGTAACATGGTATCTCAGAATCATTTTGATTTGCATTTCCCTGATGACTAAGGATATTGAGCAATTCCTTAAATGTATTTCAGCCATTCGAGAATCTTCTGTTGAGAATTCTCTGTTTCGCTGTATAGCCCACTTTTTAATTGGGACTGTTGGGTATTTGGATGTCTAGTGTCTTGAGTTCTTTATGCATTCTGGATATCAGCCTTCTGTCAGATGTGGGGTTTGTGAAGAGCTTTTCCCATTCTGTAGGCTGTCGTTTTGTCTTGTTGACTGTGTCCTTTGCCCTACAATAGCTTCTAACTTTCAAGAGGTCCCATGTATTAGTTGTTGTTCTCAGTGTCTGTGCTACTGTTGTTATATTTAGGAAGTGATCTCTGGTGTCAATGTTTTCAAGACTACTTCCTACTTTTAATTCAATCAGATTCAGAGTAACCAGATTTATGTCGAGGTCTTTGATCCACATGGACTTAAGTTTTGTGCATAGTGACATATATATATATATATATATATATATATATATATATATATATATATATATTTGCAGTCTTCTACATGTTGACATCCAGTTATGCCAGCACCTTTTGTTGAAGATACTTTCTATTTTCCATAGTATAGTTTTGGCTCCTTTGTCAAAAACCACCTTCTGTTTCTATTGTGTGGAACAATTTGAAGAGTATTGGTATTAATGCCCCTTTGACAATATGTTAGAATTCTAAATTGAAACCATCTGGTCCTGGGATTTTTTAGGTTGGGAGCCTTTTAATGATTGTTTGTATTTCTTTAGGGGTTATTGGTCTATTTAAATAGTTCATCTGGTCTTGATTTAACTTCGGTATGTGGTACCTATCCAGAAAATTGTCCGTTTCATTTAGATTTTCCAATTTTGTGGAGTATAGGTTTTTGAAGTATGACCTGATGATTCTCTGGATTTCCTCATTGTCAGTTGTTACATCTCCCTTTTTATTTCTGATTTTATTAATTTGGATGCTCTCTTTCTCTGCCTTTGGGTTAGTCTGGATAAGGGCTTGTCTATCTTGTTGGTTTTCTCAAAGAACAACTCTTTGTTTCGTTTATTCTTTATATTGTTCTCTTTGTTTCAATTTTATTGATTTCGGCTCTTAATTTGATAATTTCCTTGCATCTATTCCTCCTGTGTGACTTTGCTTTTTCTTGTTCTAGAGCTTTCAGGTGTGTTGTTAAGTCACTAATGTGAGATTTCTCCAACTTCATCATGTGGGCATTTAGAGCTATGAATTTTCCCTTTAGCACTGCTTTCATAGTGTCCCATAGTCTTGGTATGTAGTACATTGATTATCATTGAATTCTAGGAAGTCTTTAATTTCTTTCTTATTTCTTCTTTAACCCATTGGTAATTCGTTTGAGCATTATTCAGTTTCCATGAGATTGTAGGCTTTCTGTAATTTTTGTTGTTGAAATCTAACTTTAAACCATGGTGATCTGATAGAATATAGGAGGTTATTCCAATTTTTTGTATCTGTTGAGATTTGCTTTGTGACAAGTATGTGGTTGATTTTAGAGAAGGTTCCATCAGGTGCTGAGAAGAAGGTATTTTGTGTTAGGTTGGAATGTTCTGTAGATATCAATTAAGTCTATTTGAGTCAACATCATTTAAGCCCCTTATTTCTCTGTTAAGTTTCGATTTTGTAGATCTGTCCAGTGGTGAGTGTAGGGTGGTGAAGTCTCTCACTATTAATGTGTTTGGTTTGATGTGTGATTTAAGCTTTAATAATTTTTTTCATATGTGGGTGCCCTTGTATTTGTGGTATAAATGTTCAGAATTGAAACTTCGTCTTAGTGGATTCCTGTAATGAGCATGTAATGCCCTTCTCAATTGCTTTTGATTGATTTTAGTTTGAAGTCTATTTTGATAGATATTAGGATAGCTATACCAGCTTGTTTCTTAAGTCCATTTGATTGGAAAGACTTCCCATCTTTTTACTCTGAGGTAATGTCTAACTTTGAAATTTAGGTGTGTTTCTTGTATGGAGCAGGAGGATGGGTCTGCTTTCATATCCATTCTACTAATCTGTGTCTTTTTATAGATGAATTAAGACCATTGATATTAAGGGATATTAAAGAACAGTGATTATTAATTCCTGTTATCTTTTGGTGGTAGTGTGTGTGTATTTCTCTTCTTTGGGATTTACTTCTGTGGAATTATCTATTGCCTGTGTTTCATGGTTGTATCTGATTTCCTTAGGTTGGTATTTTCCTTTTAGTGCTTTCAGTAGGGCTGGATTTGTGGATAGGTATTGTTTAAATCTGGTTTTGTTTGGGAATGTCTTACTCACTCTGTTTATGGTTATTTTAAAGTTTTGTTGGTTATGTTAGTCTAGGCTGGCATCCATGGTCTCTTAGTGTCTGCATTACATCTGTCCATGTCCTTCTGTCTTTCAAATTCTCCATTGAGAAGTAGGGTGTTATTCTGATGGGTCTGCCTTTGTAAGTCTCTTGGCCTTTTATCTTAGCTGCTCTTAATATTCTTTCTTTATTATGTATGTTTAGTGGTTTAATCATTATGTGGTATGGGGACTTTTTTGGGGGGGGGGCACAGTCTGTTTTGTGTTCTATAAGCTTATTGCATCTCCATAGGTATTTCCTTCTTTAAGTTGGGAAAGTTTTCTTCCATGATTTTGTTGAATAAATTTTCTGTGCCTTTGATTTGGTATTCTTCTCCTGTTTCTATCCCTATTATTCTTAGGTTTGTCTTTTCAGGGTGTCCAAGATTTCCTGGACATTTTGTGTTATTACTTTTTTGGCTTTGGTATTTTTTTTTATTTTTGTTGTGTTTTTAATTTTAGTCCCATAATGTTTTTTGTTAGTATAGAGAAAAAATGTGGTTTGGGTTTTTTTTTTGTTTTTTGATTGTTTGTTTGTTTTTTGTATCTATAACTTAGTCATAGGAGGGTTGGTAATTTTTTTTTGAGATTTCTTATGTTCTGTTTTGATAATAAAATGCTCTTCAATTAAAGACAGTTTCTTTCTTATTGCTTGTTGTGGCTTTTATTTGTTCTCCTTGCCTGTTGAAGTTTCCAGAATGTCTATTAATGTGTCCAATATGACTGGGAACATTCAACCTTCACAGTCATGTTCCTGACCTCCAAAGGAAACCGCTTCCTCTTTCAGCACTGTGATGTCACCTGTAACCATTCTGCACATGTTCTTTATGAAGTTGTTCAAGTTCCCTCTGGTTACATTTTCCCGAGGGAATTTTATCATGAAAGGGTATTGAATGTGTCAAAGACTTTTTATACTCCCATCACTTCTCTGGAGAGCAGCTTGATATTTAACCTCTGGTCTCTTTGTCTTTTATAATTTTTCCACCTCCTTCTTCCATGATTTTTCCTGAGCTTTAGGTATAAAAATTGTGTCATAGATGTATCAATCATAGTTGGGTACCCTACGGTCACTTACCCTCTGATTTCAACAAATTCTCTGATTTGTGGATCTCTGTAATAGCCCTATCTGTTGTAAGAAGAAGCTTCTTTGATCAGGGGTCAGAGATACTCTTCCCTAGATACAAGGGTAAGTGTTCAGAATGAAGTTAGGAATCATATTGTATTAGGAGATGGCAGTAGTAGAGTCTATGGCCTCTCTAACCATTTGTGGTTGCCTAGGTTGACAGTTTTAGGCATGAATGCCCCAATACCAAGGAGGCCTTGGACTCAATTAAAAAGCTGTTCGTTACTCTCAAGATAAAAGTGTCACTATTGTGCCATTGAGGGTACCTTGCCTGCCTGGTCATTGTTGTGGTTCATAGGCTTTAAAGCTTGGTGGGACTATTGATTGCTTTTTCCCCCTGGCAGCTTTCATAGCACAGTATAAATATATTTCTTCTGTGAACTTAACAAAAACCCATAACTTTACCTTGGGTTAAGCAGATTGATCTTCATAATGTGGATGGACCTCATTCAGTGAAGGCTTTACTCTCAAGAGACTAGTGTTTTCAGCAAGAGAATTCCCTCTGTGGGTTACTTTTTCACTCAAACAGCAACTTTTTCCTGATTTTTCAGGTCAACTCTTACCCTGAAGATTTTGGACTTGCCAATTTGTACAGTCCCATGAGCCACACACTTTAGATCAGTCTGCTAACATAAGCACACACACCATTAGCTCCATTTCTCTGAAGATCCCTGAATAACATAGCAACACACATAGTGCTGCCAAGATCAGTGAATAATTCTTTAGTTTTCATCTCACATAAAATTCTAGAAACCTCCTTGAAATATTCTGCAAATTAATTTTGAAAGAGATTCTTTCTTATATTTTTCTCTCACTTTACTGGTCATTGTCCTAATTCCTTTTATAAATTTCTTTTTTGTAAAACTGAAATTTATTATAAGCCACAGTCGTCCTAGGGACCTCCATACTATATTCATAGCCCCCATGGTTCTATGGGTTGTGGTCTGATTGTTCTTTATTTTATATCTAGATTCTACTTATGAGTGAGTACATACCGTGACTGTCTTTCTGGGTTTGGATTACCTCACTCAGGATGATTTTTTCTAGTTCCATCCATTTGCCTGAAAATTTCATGCTTTCATTGTTTTTCTCTGCTGAGTAGTACTCCATTGTGTTTATGTACCACATTTTTTTTTCATGCATTCTTCTGTTGCGGGTATCTAGGTTGTTTCCAGGTTCTGGCTATTACAAATAGTGCCGCTATGAACATAGCTGAGCAGGTATCTTTATGGTATGAATCAGCATTCCTTGGGTATATGCCCAAGAGTAGGATGGCTGGGTCTTGAGGTAGTTCGATTCCTAATTTTCGGAGAAACCACCATACTGATTTCCACAGTGGTTGTACAAGCTTACATTCCCACCAACAGTGGAGGAGTGTTCCCTTTGCTCTACATCCTCTCCAACTTTGACTGTCATTGGTGTTTTTGATCTTTGCCATTCTGACAGGTGTAAGGTGGTATCTCAGAGTCGTTTTGATTTGTATTTCTCTGATGATTAAGGATGTTGAGCATTTCTTTAAATGTCTTTCAGCCATTTGTGATTCTTGTTTTGTGAATTCTCTGTTTAGCTCTTTAGTCCATTTATAATTGGACTGTTTACTATTTTGATGTCTAGTTTCTTGAGTTCTTTATATACTGTGGAGATCAATCCTTTGTCAGATGTGGGGTTGGTGAAGATCTTTTCCCATACTGTTGGCTAACTTTTTGTCTTATTGACTGTGTCTTTTGCCCTGCAATGCTTCTCAATTTTGAGAGGTCCCCTTTATTAATTATTGTGCTCAGGGTGTGTGCTGTTGGTGTTTTATTTAGGAAATGGTCTCTGGTGCCAATGTGTTCAAGAGTGCTTCCTACTTTCTTTTCTATTAAGTTTAGTGTTACTGGATTTTTGTTCAGGTCTTTGATCCACTTGGACTTGAGTTTAGTGCATGGTGACAGATATGGATCTATTTGTAATCTTTTCAATATTAACATCCAGTTATACCAGCACCATTTGTTGAAGATACTTTCTTTTTTCCATTGTATAGTTTTGGCTCCTTTGTCAAAAACCAGGTGTTCACATGTGCATGGATAGTCAGGGTCTTCAACTCGATTCCATTGGTCCATATGTCAGTTTTTATACCATTACCAAGCTGTTTTCAATACTATAGCTCTATAGTAGAGTTTGAGGTCAGGGATGGTGATGTCTTCAAAAGTTGCTTTATCATATACGATCCTTTTAGCTATCCTGGGTCTTTTGTTTTTCCATATGAATTTGAGTATTTTTCTTTCCAAGTCTGTGAAGAATTGTGTTGGGATTTTGATGGGGATTGCATTGAATCTGTAGAAATGCTTTTGGTAAGATTGCCATTTTTACTATGTTAATCCTACCTATTTCTTAGCATGGGAGATCCTTCCATTTTCTGATATCTTCTTCAATTTCTTTCTTTAGAGATTTAAAGTTCTTATCAAAAAGGTCCTTCACTTGTTTATTTAGTGTTATCCCAAGGTATTTTCTATTATTTGTGGCTATTGTAAAGGGTGCTGTTTCTCTGACTTCTTTCTCAGCCGTTTTAACATTTGTGTATAGGAGGGCTACTGATTTTATTTGAGTTGATCTTGTATCCTGCCACTTTACTGAAGGAGTTTATCAGCTGTAGGAATTCCCTGGTAGAGTTTTTGGGGTCACTTATGTATACTATCATATCATCTGCAAATAATGAAAGTTTGACTTCTTCCTCTCCAATTTGTATCCCTTTGATCTCCTTTTGCCGTCTTATTGCTCTAGCTAGAACTTCTAGTACTATATTGAATAAATATGGGGAGAGTGGACAGCCTTGTTTTGTTCCTGAATTTAGTAGTATCACTTTGAGTTTCTCTCCATTTAATTTGATGTTGGCTGTTGGCTTGCTATAAGTTGCCTTTATTATGTATAGAAATGGTCCTTGTATTCCTGATCTTTCTAAGACCTTTATCATGAAGGGGTGTTGGATTTTGTCAAAGGCATTTTCAGCATCTAATGAGATGATCTTGTGTTTTTTACTTTCAATTTGTTTATGTTGTGTATTACACTGACAGATTTTCGTATGTTGAACCATCCTTGCATCCCTGGGATGAATCCTACTTGGTCGTGATGGATAATTGTTTTGATGTATCCTTGGATTTGGTTTGCCAATATTTTGTTGAGTATTTTTGCATCAATGTTCATGAGGGAGTTTGGTCTGGAGTTCTCTTTCTTTGTCGCATCTTTGTGTGGTTTGGATATCAGGGTAATTGTAGCCTCATAAAAAGAGTTTGGTAGTGTTCCTTCTGTTTCTATTGTGTGGATCACTTTGAAGAGTATTGGTATTAGTTCTTCTTTGAAAGTCTGGTAGAATTCTGCACTGAAACCATCTGGTCCTGGGCTTTTTTTGGTTGGGAGACTTTTGATGACTGTTTCTATTACTTTAGGGGTTATTGGTCTATTTAAATGGTTTATCTAGTCTTGATTTAATTAGGTATGTGGTATTTATCCAGAAAATTGTCCATTTCTTCCTGGTTTTACATTTATGTGGAGTACAGGTTTTTGAAGTATCATCTGATGATTCTCTGGACTTCTTTGTTGTCTCTTGTCATGTCTCCCTTTTCATTTCTGATTTTGTTAATTTGTGTGCTCTATCTTTGCCTTTTTGTTGATCTGGCTAGGGTTTGTCTATCTTGTTGATTTTTTCAAAGAACAAACTCTTTGTTTCATTGATTTTTTGTATTGTTCTCTTGTTCTCTATTTCATTGATTTCAGCCCTCAATTTGAATATTTCCTGGTGTCTGTTTCTCCTGGGTGAGTTTGTTTCTTTTTGTTCTAAAGCTTTCAGTTGTGCTGTTAATTCACTGGTATGGGACTGCTCCATCTTCTTTATGTGTGCATTTAGAGCTATGAATTTTCCTCTCAGCACTGCTTTCATAGTGTCCCATAAGTTTGGGTATGTTGTACTTTACTTTTCATTGAATTCTAGGAAATCTTTAATTTCTTTCTTTATTTCTTCCTTGAGCCATTGATGTTTCAGGTGGGCATTATTAAGTTTCCATTAGTTTGTGGGTTTTCTATAATTTTTGTTGTTGTTGAGGTCTAATGATCTTCTAGCTTTCATAGTCTCTATTGAGATGTCTGGTGTTATTCTGATGGGTTTGCCTTTATATGTTACTTGGTCTTTTTCCTTTGTGGCTCTTAATATTTTTTCTTTGTTCTGTGTGTTTAGTGTTTTGATTATTATGTGGTGAGGGGACTTTTTTTTGGATCCAACCTATTCGGTATTCTGTAAGCTTCTTGTATCTTCATAGGTATTTCTTTCTTTAGGTTAGGAAAGTTTTCTTCTATGATTTTGTTGAATATATTTTCTGGGCTTTTGAGTTGTTATTCTTCTCCTTCTATCCCTATTATTCTTAGGTTTGGTCTTTTCATGGGGTCCCAAATTTCCTGTACGTTTTGTGTTACGATGTTTCTGTCTTTAGTGTATTTTTTTTTTGACTGAAGAATCTATTTTCTCTATTGTGTCTTCAGTGTCAGAGATTCTCTGTTCCATCACTTGCAATCGGTTGGTTATGCTTGTTTCTGTACTACCTGTTCGTTTAGTCAGGATTTCTATTTCTAACATTCCCTCAGCATGTGTTTTCTTTATTGTCTCAAATTCATTTTGCAGATCTTGGAATTTTTCTTTCATCTGTTTAATTGCTTTTTCTTGGATTTCTTTGATTTCTTCCCATTTTTTGTTTGTTTTTTCTGCCATTTTTTTATGGCAGTTTTTCATTTCCTTCTTAATGGAGTTTTTCATTTTCTCTTTAAGGGAAATTTTTATTTCCTCTTTAATGGAGGTTTTCATTTCCTCTTGTTTTTGCAGTTTAAAATAATCTAATTATGGATTTTTTTTATTTTACAGTGCTATTCAGTTCTACATAATAGCCACATTCCCTTGTTCTCTCCCTTCCTGCCCCCTTTCATTTCCCCCAGCACACCCTATATTCCCACCTCCTCCAGATCAAGGTCTCCCCCAAGGACTGGGATCGACCCCATAGACTCAGTCCAGGTAGGTCCAGTCCCCTCCTCCCAGATTAAGCCAAGCGTCCCTGCATAAGTCCCAGGTTTCAAACAGCTAAGTCATGCAACTAGCCCAGAACCTGGTATCACTGCCTAGATGCCTCCCAAACAGATCAAGCCAATCAACTGTCTCACCTATTCAGAGGGACTGATCCAGTTGGGGGCCCCTCAGCCTTTGGTTCATAGTTCATGTGTTTCCATTTGTTTGGTTATTTGTCCCTGTGCTTTATCCAACCTTGATTTCAACAATTCTCGCTCGTATAAACCCTCCTCTTTCTCACTAAATAGACTCCCAGAGCTCCACCCAGGGCCTAGCCGTGGATGTCTGCATCCAGATTCCTCAGTCCTTGGATGGGGTTTATGGCACAACTATTAGGGTGTTTGACCATTCCAGAGTAGGTCAGTCCCAGCTGTCTCTCGACCATTGCCAGCAGTCTTTGTGGGGGCATCTCTTTGGATTTCTGTGGGCCTCTTTAGCACTTTGTTTCTTCCTTTTCTCATGTGGTCTTCATTTACCATGGTCTCCTATGCCTTGTTCTCCCTCCCTTTTCTTGATCCTTGTATTCTGCTGGTTACTTGCATCTGTGTTTCCTGTTTGTTTACTCATATTTTCTATTTCCAGCATTCCCTCTGTTTGTGTCTTCTTCATTGTTTCTATTTCCCTTTTCAGGTTTTGAACTGTTTCCTTCACATGTTTAATTGCTTTTTCATGGTTTTCTTGCCTTTCTTTAAGGGATTTATTGATTTCCTCCTATTTTTCATTTGCCTTTTCCTCTATTTCTTTATTGATTTCTTCCAATTTTTTGTTTGTCCTTTCCTCAATTCCTTTAAGGGAATTTTTCATTTTTTTCTTGAAAGGCCTCTATCATCTTCATGAAGCTATTTTTAAGGTAATTTTCTTATGATTGTTCTACATTTTTATGTTAGGTCTTACTGTTAGAAGAGGGCTAGGTTCTGTTGATGCCATATTGTTCTTTATGTTGTTGTATGTATTTTTGCATTGAAATCTACCCATCTCTTCCTCTAATAGGTGCAATAGGTGTCTGTGTCTGAGCAAGCTGCTATTGGTCCACTCTGTGCTTTTTGTGTCTGTGACTCAGGGGGTCCCTTTGTGTCCAGTCTTGGCTCTTGGTCTAATTGGAGCGCGCAGATTCTAAATATCACTTGACCCAATGCAAGCTAGCTGATTCTGTGACTCATCTAGTTGCTCTTGGTCTTCTCAGGGCTCTTGGTATAGTTAGAGATGATGGAATATGTGTCTTAGAAAGCCTCTCTTGGTTCAGTGAGAACTGACAGATTATGTGTCT
Organism: Peromyscus maniculatus bairdii; assembly: GCF_049852395.1. NCBI lineage: Eukaryota > Metazoa > Chordata > Mammalia > Rodentia > Cricetidae > Peromyscus > Peromyscus maniculatus. Next base: position 142,823,603 of record NC_134875.1, on the reverse strand, counting down.
GAGGTAGTCACCATTGAACCAATGAGAGCTGGTGGATTCCTTATCTCAGCATGTTGCTGGGGTTTTAGGCAGATGGGTATTGGGTAGTGCTTGGGGTATCGAATATAGGGTCCGATGGGAGGTGGTTAGTGGAGAAGCCTGGCCAAAGGAAATTTTCCTTGCTAGCCAGCATCTGGGGAAGAGTTGTCTGGGGGTTCTTGGGGACTGTTTGTTTCCCAGGGTCTGGGTCCCAGAGGCAGGACTCTCTGGGAGGGAGGGGAGTCACTCACCTCTTGGTCCAATGCGAGCTGGAAGATTCCTTGTCTCAGGAAGTTACTGGGATCCCAGGCACATGGGTATTGGAGTAGGGCTTGGGTCTTGTAGATTGCAGGGTCTGATAGGGGATTAGGGGAGCCTTGCCATGGGGAGTTTTCTGTACTGGCCAGCAACCCATGGAGGCTTAGTTTTATGTTCAAAGAAGGTATTTGAATACGTGAAGAGAAAATGATGGAAATATCCATGAAACCTCATATTTTACACAGAGATTTTAGTTTTCTTATACTGAGGAATGAGTTCAGAGTCTTATTCATCTTAGGTGATCACTATAACACTAAGCTATGTCACCATCCCAAATACCTACATGTCTTGAAAGTCATTCTCAATCTAGCTTTAATTATGAGATATATGTGGTTCTTGGTTTTTTTAGTAATAATTACATTTCAGAAAATACTAATAAGAAGTACAGTGTACACTACTCCATTGATCTACCTAGAGTTCTTTATTTGGTTGTGTCTTTTGGGTTAATATACATTTGTGAATAAATATATGCATATGTATACACATATGTGTATATACTTATATACACATGAACACAGTATGAATGGCATTCTCACATGATTGGATATACCATGTGAATTATAGTTTTCATTTTTTGATTTTAGCAGGCCATGTAGGTTACTTCCTTTTTTAATAGTCATGAGAACTTTCATCACATTATTTTAGAAGTGATAATTTATTTGAGCATTCTTTTGTTTATTACCCTCATTTACATTATTCATAATATTTCTATATTACAAACGAAGGTGAATAAACATAATCTTAGGGTGATATTGCCAACCCCAATATCACTGTCAGTTCCAAGCACTGAAACACCTGGTCAACAAATATGAACATTTCAGCATTTGATGGATATTATGAAATTGTTGTCCAAAATATCATAAAGTAGCTATTCCCACTATACTCAGGAATCTTTAAGCTTCTCTTACTATTATTTACAGTGTTCATAATAGTAATCTGTACATAGACCACTGAAATATCTCCATGTGACAACAGGGAAAAAGGTACGAGAGCGCAGTGCTCTCTAAGCCATGACTCCTCTTTTCCTGCCTTCCCTTGTATTCTCACTGACTCTATTCTTCTTTGATGCCTTCTTCAGATTTGCCAACATGAAGGAGTACATCTTCAAGTTCAGTGGCCTGATTTGCAGTACATCAGCTTTGGTGTTTGAAATCATCCTTGCAAACAGCAAATGCTGGCGCCTGTGGGAGTTTAACAACAAGCTTGTGCAATTTGTGTCAATTGGACTCTGGGAAGCTTATTACACTCAGGACTTTAACATCTCTGGGTCTATGACCAGGATGGTGGTTCACACCCCTATCAATGAAACCTGGAAAAAGTCATCGGAATTTCAATATGTACAAGTCCTGATAGCGTGGGCCATATCGATGAAAATCCTAGTCCTGATTTTCACTTCAGTGGCCATTAAGATCAGCTGTATAGAAGACCCATTCATTGAGATACAGCTGTTTTGCTACAAGATGTCTGCCATAATTTTGACTGTGAGCAGCCTTTTCACTCTTGTTACTGTGACCTTGAACCACCTCGTAGACATGTATGGGCAAACCACACTTGACTTTCCACCTGACTTTCCCGTAAAGAAAGAAGACATTATAAAGAAACACTGCACAAAGGTGCTCCCAATGGGTGTCCTGACAGCCACAATGTCGCTCTTTGGTGTCATTTTGTTCCTCTATGAGATGATCTTCTTGACAATACAGAGTCGGGTGAGGGCACCATGTGCTTCCAAACTGGCTGAGCAAAAGGCCTGAAGTGAGGGCTTTGGCATTTGTAACATCTGCCAAGAGAATCCTTGAAGAAATTGCCCATTTTCACCAGTACTATGCAATCACCAACTCATTCCAAATAAAATATCAACTTGGTTTCTGGGGTGTATCTAAATTGTATATCCTCCCTTCCTGTCAAATACACTCCTTTCTTTAACTGTTTTCTCATTCTAACCTCTGTGGGTGATGATCATGTCTTTGGATACTGCTAACAAGCAGTAGCAGGCAAGAGTACTGGTGAAATGTAAGTTGCTTAAATAAACATGACATACACAAGGTGAAAGAGGTTTGTAAGTAAACTGACACCTCAACACACATACACAAGAACCCCACATTCCTGTGTGGAAACACTTAAGTACTCAGATCTCTGGAGGGGAGAGCTGGATGTCTCAGCCTTGGCACTTTTGGCAATATGGGATGCTCTCTTGAAGTAAGAAGGCAATGCTGTACACTGAAGATGCCATTGCCATCTGCAGCCTGTCTCTACTAGAAAGCAGTAGCCATATCCTAATTCCCTGATTGTGAAGATCACAAAAGGCCAGGCATCTCCACTGTGCTCTGGTGGGCCATGTGGTATGCAGAAGACAGGACCACTTGTCAGAGTTGGTTTTCTTGTTTTATCATCTCCACCACTGTGTTCAATCTCACATTATAAGGCTTGATGGCACACACTCTTACACAGTGAGCAATCTCACCTACCTCAAGTTTATTGCTTTTAAGATACAATATTCTCCCCCTTGTTGCTATAAGTTGAAGTTCATTTCATTATGCAAAATACATTTATTCCATCTTTCAAACAGTCCCATGTTTCTTTGAGAGTCCAGTGTCTTTTTTGGGACTTGGCAGGATTTCAACAGTGAGACCCTGGACAATCATAAATCGACTCCCAGACTTCTAACATAAAATGGTACAGAGTAAACATTACCATTATAAAAGGGAGGAGTGTGCGCACGGGATGCTCACATTGGATGGGAGTGGTTGAGTGGTCTCTCCACACAAACCAGAAAGCACCTTGGGCCCAACACTCGCAGTTGCCTTCCTGATACACAGAACTTGCAGACACGGAGCCCGGTGTCAGGAAGTCAAAGATACTCTGCTTCTTTGGAGAAGTGTGTGATAATGTACAGTGTGTGTACACGGAGGGAACAGTTGGTCAGAAGTGGCTTCTTGGTTCCCCAAGGGGAAAGACTGGCTTTGTAATGATCATTTTCCTTATTTATTTTATTAAACTGGTGGAGTCTGAGCATTACATGAAGTGCCGGTGATTCTGTCAGCAAATCTCAGCATATTTTATTAGTTTTTTGGCAGAAGTAGTCTGTTGTTTGTTTCTGTTTTTAAGGTGAACTGAAAATTCTAGCTGAAATCACTAAGATAATCATGAGATGATTGCAGTGAGCGGGCTGACACGGTCAGGAGGAGCTGTCCCTGGCTGAATGTTTGCTCTTTGTCATAGTTTGTCACTTGCTTTTTTTTAAGCTTTAATTTCAGAATGATCAAGGAACCCCGTGTGATGCTGGCATGTTGTCGGCCAGAACCCCAAACGCCTCACAGCTGTGTTGTTTTGATCTCTAGCCTTGGGATGGACTGCTAGATTCTTCAGAATCCCAGCAGCCGGGAGCAGCTAGAGCCCTTTGCAAGATGACACGTTGGGGAGGTAGACCAGTAATCCAGAAAAGAAGCCCCTCCCCTCCTGACTGGCACATCTGTTAGAACGGCGTTCAGAAGCTTCTGACAGGAGTCTCCTGTATGTCTGAGCATCAAGTAGCTTGGCAGTGGCTGAATGTAACTTGTAGAAAGCAACTGAGGATTATAGTCCAAGTCACAGCAGCCAGGCTCTGGATAGTCCATCTCACTGCATTCTTCATGCGGTGGTGGTGGCCTGCTGATAAGCCCCTAATTTTCTAAGGTAATTTTACTAAAACTGTTGACTGAGAAGCAAACAGCAAAAAGAAATGTTTTGTGCTGCTATTATTAACATTTACTTTCTGTACCTTTTAGCTCAGTAAATGACTTCATCTGTTCGTCCAATAAGCATGATTGTAAAAGTGTCACTTAGCTAATCGGACTTCGTAGACAGATGTGCTGGGAGAAGAAGATGACCTTTTGACAGACTCATTTTATGGTGTCTGAAGCCTTACCCTGGCTGGGGTTTGTGATCTGCAGGCTTTACCCAGAGAACACAAGTAGGAGCGTTGGGGGGTCAGGGCCATTGAGAGCACGTGATGTTGAGGGCTTAAACAAAATTGTGTTGGAATCCAGAACTGCGTTTTTTGCAGCTTTGTGTTCAAAGAAAAAGCATAAAGTATGCCTGAGTTCTCGAGGCTGCCTCATGCAGCCCTGAAGTACGGTCTTGTTTGCTTGCACACACTTTTTGAATTTAAGGCATATGCAGGAAAAGGCCTAGTTAAGTTCTGGATGGTGGCAAGTTCTAGCAAGGTTGCTAAGGTCCTGGCAGGAGATCAGGTCTGCCCGGGGCAGTCGGCAGGCGAGGACAACTTACTGGCTGTTGGCTCTAACTCTGTTTTATTCTTAGTGCAGAAGGACCTAAGTAAAACATTTTGAATTTTATCAGAAACTTTATCAGTAAACTTTAAAAACATACAGGGTTTGGGTTGGGGACTGGGAGTATCAGGTATAGGAAGTGAAGAAGGTGACCCCCCCAGCACACGTTTCAAGGTGATCGTTCTTTGCCTGCGATGATGATGATGAGGGCAGATGCAGGTGTGAACAAGGCTAATTGCTGTGTAATTATGTACATGTTTGCTGGGGCAGCTGTCCCAAATTTTGTATATTAGAACAAAAGTTTCTATGAATTATCATAACTAAAATTAAATATTCTAAGTTAAGCCCCACTTCTGGGTCATGTGGCTTCTGTCATAGGAATTTTACCTTTAGAAGGTCACTGAAGACAGGAGCCACGTGGCTTAGGAAGGGGGCAAGGAAATGTGCTGTAGTGGCCTTCCGGCCTCAGCCATCAGTGGAGGGTTTTCCTTAACTTGATGGCCATAGGAAGACCTCACTTTCAAATCCTCCTGATACTTTCTGTAACGATGCTTTTCCTTAAAGATTCTCTTCATGAGGGATGTGGCTGGGAGCTGGGAGGCAAGGTGCTAGAGTCCTAGCTCTCCGGTGAACTCAACTGTGTGACCTTGGGCAAGTCACTTACCCTCTCTATGCTTCAGTTCCCTCCTGTAAATGGGAGTAATACCTACCTCACAGGGTTATTGTGGGGATGAATTCGAGGTCCTGTCTGTAATGCATTTAAGGTTCTTGAAGAAGGCGCTATATAAATACAAAGTCTTATCTATTAAAGTTGAAAAAAAATAAAATGGTACAGAATAAATATTACCATTATAAAAGGAAGGAGTGCGGACATGGTAAGGGAAGAGTGTCTTGAATGAAGACCTACAACCAAGAGAGAAAACTCTGAATCCCGAAGCTCTATATTATACCAGTCATCTAGTGATATGATGGTATGTATCATTTTGGAGTCAAGGGGCTGAAGGAACCCTGGCCTTCCAGTTTTACTGGCTGTAGCACTATAACCTTTACTTTTTTCTCTCTTTCCTTTTTTCTTTCTCTCTTTCCTTTTTTCTTTCTTTCTTTCTTTCTTCCTTCCTTCCTTTCTCTCTGTCTCTCTCTCTATCTCTCTGTCTCTATCTGTCTTTCTCTCTCTCCCTCTCTCTCTCTCATTTCTTGGATTTTTGAGACTGGGTTTCTCTGTGAAACAGTCATGGGTGTGCTTGAACTTACTCTGTAGAACTGGCTTGCCTCAAACTTATAGAGATCCACCTGCCTGTGCCTCCTGAGAGCTAGGACTAAAGGTGTGTGCCACCATTGCCCGGCTTGAAGCCTCTTTCTTGAGCTCTCTACAATATATACATGAAGCTTTCTAAGCCAAGCACATCAAGGGCCTGTCTTCCAACATTCTACTGTCTCCACTGAAGCATCAAGTTCATATTCAGTTTCATGAAGGGGTCTTCTAGTCTTCCTGGATGGTCTTCATGGGTCTCAAGCCATGATATACATTACATGACCTTAGGGGTTCTGAAACTGTGAATCAAGATTCTATTTACCAGCCGGGCGGTGGTGGCACACGACTTTAATCCCAGCACTCGGGAGGCAGAGGCAGGCGGATCTTTGTGAGTTCGAGGCCAGCCTGGGTTTCCAAGTGAGTTCCAGGAAAGGCGCAAAGCTACACAGAGAAACCCTGTCTCAAAAAACCAAAAAAAAAAAAGAAAAAAGAAAAAAAAGATTCTATTTACCATATAATCTTGAGTTTGTGCTTACTGAGAATTCAGTACCACATGGAATATTCTCCCCAATTCTTTGGCAGGTTGTGATGGAATGGGATGGAACCTGGCTATGCTGTATAGGGTTTTTTTGTTTTGTTTTTTTAGTTTTTGGGGTTTTTTTGTCACCTTGAAACCCTGTGTCAAAAAAGCAAAACAAAGAAAAATAGAAAGTGTGTGGATCATTCTCTTGAGTAATGATTAACCTGGGAGGATCTTGTCCACTGTGTGTGATACATGTGTTCATGAGTTGAATAAGGAAGCAAGCTGAGGTAGCCATGGAGAGCAACTGAGTGTTCCTTCATGGTATGTGCTTCAGTTCCTGTCTCCAAGTTTCTGCCTTGGTTCCTTACCTATGTGTTCTGTCAGTAATGGACTGTGAATCTCTTGCTGTGGCTTTCTCTAAGGTGAACTTCCCCAGAATCAAACCCAACTGCAATATCTCTACCCTAAAAGGCCTACCTTGGGATGCTTAGCTCAGATACGGTCTTTACCTGGTGAGATTTCCAGAATCTCTCCTGCCAGCCCAATCCACACTGTACCAGGCCCAGAGCTGGTCACATGGATTCTTCATTTAACTGTAGCTGGTGAATTCCCTATGAGCCAGTACCACCCCTACACTCTAGATGAAGCCTATACATCATCTTTGCTCATAGAATTTCCCTGAACTTCTCCTGCCAGAACCATCTACGAAATCCCAGACCTAAGTCCCATAATGCAGCTCCTGCACTTGCTATTTCTGTGTAGTTCCCCTACATCCAAGCCTGCCTATGCCAGCTGTACACACCAGGCCTAACTCCTATGCACAGATCTTGTACCAACTTTGCTTGAATGGTCCACAGATATTCCCTTGCTTGTGCAATGTTTACCCTTTCAAGCCTGGTCCTAATCAGACAGCTCTTAAACCAAATTTCCTGGTGAGTTCCTCCTGTAGTAAGCCCAAATGTGCAATATGCCTAAGATGCCTAGATAGCTAAGTATGTGTAGATCAAGCAAAGTGTTTACTTTGTGAGGAAGTCTGAGCCTCCCCTGTCAGCACTATATCCAACTCCCTTGAACAGGTCACCCTGGATTTCCCTATTGTACTCCCAGAACCAAGCTCACTCCTGCTGTCTGCACTCTCCTAGGCCTAACTCTGCATGTCTACGATGTGCACCCCCTTTTTCTGGTCATCTCCCCATAGCCTTTCCTGCGATCAACATCACTTCATATCCCGGTCCAGCTCTGGCCAAAAAATGCCACAACAGATTTCACTGGTGAGTTCTCTCTTGAGCAAGCCCATCTGTGAATTCTTGATTTGAACTTACAGGTGTTGCACTGATCTTACCTGGGAAAGTCCCTGGAACCTCGCCCACCAGTGACATCACCACACTCCCATAGCTATCTCTGGTGGTATAGCTCCTGAACCGTCTTTTCCTGGTTAGTTCTTCAAGAAGCCTTCCAACCTGGGTGATGAACATACTACATACCAAGTTCTGTATGCACCCAGATTTGGGTTGTTGAGTTCTCCAATATCTCACCTTCCAGAGACATCTACTTTCTCCAATATCTACCTTGTGTCATGAAGCTCTGGTAATAGCTTTACTTCATAGTTATGCCACAACCAAGCACCCATGCACCATGTTCAGAGTCATAAGGCATATATCTGGTTGCATAGATCAAAGAATGGGTGTGCTTGTTGGCATTCCCTGGAAGCTTGCTTAACAGAGTCATCTGGTCTCTCAGCCATAGCTCAGGTCATTCAACTCTTACAACAGCTTTCTGTGGTGATGTTTTTTTATTTATTTTACAATACCATTTAGTTCAACATAATAGCCACAGATTCCCTTGTTCTCTCCCTTCCTGCCCCCCTCTCCTTCCCCCCAGCCCACTCCACATTCAAACCTCCTCCAGATCAAGGTCTCCCCCAAGGACTGGGATCAACGTGATAGACTCAGTCCAGGCAGGTCCAGTCCCCTCCTCCCAGATTAAGCCAAGCATCACTGTATAAGTCCCAGGATTCAAACAACTAACTCATGTAATGAGCCCAGGACCTGGTACCACTGCCTAGATGCCTCCTAAACAGATCAAGCCAATCAACTGTCTCACCTACTCAGAGGGCCTGATCCAGTTGGGGGACCCTCAGCCTTTGGTTCATAGTTCATTTGTTTCAATTCTTTTGGCAATTTATCCCTGTGCTTTATCCAACCTTGGTTTCAACAATTCTCGCTCATATAAACCCTCCTCTTTCTCACTAATTAGACTCCCAGTGCTCCACCAGGAGCCTAGCTGTGGATGTCTGCATCCTGATACCTAAGTCCTTGGATGGGGATTCTGGCACAACTATTAGGGTGTTTGGCCATCCCAACACCAGAGTAGGTCAGTCCCGGCTGTCTCTCAACCATTGCCAGCAGTCTTTGTGGGGGTATCTTTGTGGATATCTGTGGGCCTCTTTAACTCTTGGTTTCTTCCTTTTCTCATGTGGTCTTCATATACCACGGTCTCCTATTCCTTGTTCTCCCTCTCTTTTCTTGATCCAGCTAGGATCTCCTGCTCTCTTTCCCTCGACCTTTGCCCTTCATTGCTCCCACTCATGTCCAGGCTGTTCAACTAGAGCTCATCCATTTCTCCGAGTCTTTCTTGGGGTCCTGTTTTCCAGGTAGCCTCACTGGTGATGTGAGTAGCAGTCCAGTCATCCTTGTTCCACATCTAGCATCCTCCTATGAGTGAGTACGTACCATATTTATCTTTCTGAGTCTGGGATACCTCACTCAGGATAATTTTTTCTAGATCCATCCATTTGCCTGCAAACCTCATGATGTCATTGTTTTTCTCTGCTGAGTAGTATTCCATTGTATATATGTGCCACAATTTGTTTATCCATTCTTCAGTTGAATGGCATCTAGGTTGTTTCCAGGTTTTGACTATTACAAACAATGCTGATATGAACATAGCTGAGCAAGTGTTCCTGTGGTATGATTGAGCATTTCTTGGGTATATGCCCAAGAGTGGTATAGCTGGATCTTGGGGGAGATTGATTCCCAATTTTCTAAGAAAGCACCATTTTGATTTCCAAAGTGGTTGTACAAGCTTGCATTCCCACCAGCAGTGGAGGAGAATTCCTCTAGTTCCACGTCTTCTGCAGCATAAAGTGTCTTCAGTGTTTTTGATCTTAGCCATTCTGACAGGCATAAGGTGGTATCTCAGAGTTGTTTTGATTTGTATTTCCCTGATGATTAGGGATGTTGAGCAATTCCTTAAATGTCTTTCAGCCATTTGAGTTTCCTCTGTTGAAAATTCTCTGTTTAGTTCTAAAGCCCATTTCCCAATTGGACTGTTGGTCATTTTTATGTCTAATTTATTGATTTCCTTATATATTCTGCATATCAGTCCTCTGTCACATGTGGGGTTGGTGAAGATCTTTTCCCATTCTGTAGGCAGTCGCTTTACCTTGTTGACCATATTCTTTCCTCTACAAAAGCTTCTCAGTTTCAAGAGGTCCCATTGATTGATTGTTTCTCCCAGTGTCTGTGCTACTGGTGTTATATTTAGGAAGTGATCTCCTATGCCAATGCTTTCAAGACTCCTTCCTATTTTTTCTTCTATCAGGATCAGAGTAGCTGGATTTATGTTGAGGTCCTTGACCTACTTGGGCTTAAGTTTTGAGTATGGTGACAGATACGAATTTATTTGCAACCTTCTACACGTTGATATCCAGTTATGCCAGCACCATTTGTTGAAGATGCTTTCTTTTTTCCATTGGACACTCTTGGCTTCTTTGTCAAAAATTATATGTTCATAGGTGTGTGGGCTAATGTCAGGGGTCTTCAATTCGATTGCAATGGTGGACATGTCGGTTTTTATACCAATACCAAGCTGTTTTTATTACTGTAGCTCTATAGTAGAGCTTGAAGTCAGGGATTGTGATGCCTCCAGAGGTTGTTTTATTGTACAAGATCCTTTTGGCTATCCTGGGTTTTTTGTTTTTCCATATAAAGTTGAGTATTATTCTTTCCAGGTCTGTGAAGAATTGTGTTGGTATTTTGATGGGGATTGCATTGAATCTGTAGATTGCTTTTGGTAAGATTGCCAGTTTTACTATGTTAACCCTGCCTATCCATGAGCATGGGAGATCTTTCCATTTTCTGACATTGTCTTCAATTTCTTTTTTCAGGGACTTAAAGTTCTTGTCATATAGGTCCTTCAATTGCTTGGTTAGTCTTAGCCCAAGGTATTTTATGTCATTTGTGGCTATTGCAAAGAGTGATGTATCTCTAATTGCCTTCTCAGTTTCTTTGTCCATTGAATATATGAGGGCTACCGATTTTTTTGAGTTGATCTTGTATCCTGCTATGTTGCTGAAGGTGATTATAAGCTTTACCAGTTCCTGGGTGGAATCTTTGGGGTCACTCAAATATACTATCATGTCATCTGCAAATAGGGAAAGCTTGACTTCTTCCTTTCCAATTTGTATGCCCTTAATCTCCTTATGTTGTCTTATTGCTCTGGCTAGATCATCAAGTACTATATTGAATAAGTATGGAGAGAGTGGACAGCCTTGCCTTGTTCCTGATTTTATTGGAATTGCTTTGAGTTTCTCTCCATTTAATTTGATGTTGGCTGTTGGCTTGCTGTAAATTGCCTTTATTATGTTTAGGTAAGTTCCCTGTATTCCTGATCACTCCAAGACTTTTATCATGATGGGGTGTTGGATTTTGTCAAATGCCTTTTCTGCATCTAGTGAGATGATCATGTGGTTTTTTTTTCTTTGAGTTGGTTTATATGTTGTATTACATTGATGGACTTTTGTATGTTGAACCACCCTTGCATCCCTGGGATGAAGCCTACTTGATCAGGGTGGATAATTGTTCTAATGTGTTCTTGGAGTTTTTTTGCCAGTATTTTATTGAGTATTTTTGCATCAATATTCATGAGGGAGATCGGTCTGTAGTTCTTTCTTTGTTGCATACTTGTTTGGTTTAGGAATCAGGGCAATTGTAGCCTCATAGAAGGAGTTTGGTAATGTTCCTTCTGTTTCTATTATGTGGAACAATTTAGAGAGAATTGGTATTAACTCTTCTTTGAAGGTCTGGTAGAATTCTGCGCTGAAACCATATGGTCCTGGGCTTTGTTTGGTTGAGAGACTTTTAATGATTGTTTCTATTTCCTTAGGGGTTATTGGACTATTTAAATAGTTTATCTGGTCTTGAGTTAACTTAGGTATGTGGTACATATCTAGAAAAATGTCCATTTCTTTTAGGTTTTCCAGTTTTGTGGAGTAGAGGTTTTTAAAATATGACCTTATAATTCTCTGGATTTCCTCAATGTCTGTTGTTATGTCCCCCTTCCTTCTCTATCCTGAGGACCTTGTCCAGTCCCATGGGGGCTCCACAGCCACCAGTCTACAGTCCTTGGGCTTCCACCGGTGTGACCAGTCATCTCTCCATGTCTTCCTATCATGATCCAAATGTCCTCTGCATGCAGAATCCCTCCTCTCCCTTATTGATTAGATTCCCAGAGCTTAGCCAGTTGCCAGTCCATGGATATATGCATCTGCCTCCACCAATCACTGGACAAAGGCTTTATGATGACTGTTGGGGTATTCACCAGAATAGACCAGTCCAGACACCCTTTAGACCACTGCCAGCCTCCCAAGTGGGGTCATCCTTATCGAATCCTGAGAGCCTCCTCAGCACCCAGCCTCTTACTATTGCCGTGATATCCTCATCTATCATGTTATCTTCCTCCCTACTCTCCAACTCTCTCCCTGTTCCAGCTTTCCCCTCCCATTTCTCTATGTTCTCATCACCCACTACTTGCCCTCTGGCACTCCCTCATCCATTTCAGTCATGTAGATCTCATCCACTTCTCCTTCACAGGGTCATCCATGTGTCCCTCCTAGGGTCTTTTCCTGTTAGCTAGCCTCTCTGGAGATGTGGGTTGTAGTCTGGACATCCCTTCACTCACATCTAGTATCCACTTTTGAGTGAGTACATACTATGTTTGTCCTTCTGAGTCTGGGTTACCTCACTCAAGATGACGTTTTCTTGATCCATCCTTTTGCCTGCATATTTCAGGATATCATTGGTGTTTTTTACTGCAGAGTAGTACTCCATTGTGTATATGTGCCATATTTTCTTTATTCATTCTGCAGTTGAAGGGCATCTAGGTTGTTTCTAGGTTCTTGCTATTATGAATAATGCTGATATGAACATAGTTGAGCATGTGTTCTTGTGGTAAGATTGAGCATTTCTTGGATATATGACCAAGAGTGGTATAACTTGGTCTTTAGGAAGACTTATTCCCAATTTTCTGAGAAACCACCATACTGATTTCCAGAGTGGTTGCATAACCTAGATGTCATCATAGAGCCTTTTTCTAGTGACTGATGGAGGCAGATACAGAGATCCACATCCAGGCACCAGGCTGAGTCCCGGTAATCTAATTGTTGAGAAATAGGAGAGATACTGCAGGCAAGGGACATCGAGATCATGAAGGGAGGATGTGCAGAGATGACTGGCCACACTAGTGCAAGCCCATGAACTGTGGACTGGTGTCTGTGGAGCACCCATGGGACTGGACTAGGCCCTTTGAAAATGAAAGACGGTTGTTTGACTCAAACTGTTTGGGGGGCACCCAGGCAGGGGGATCAGGATCTGTCCCAGGTGCATGGGCAGGCTTCTGGAACCACGTCCTATGGTGTGACACCCTGCACAGCCTTGGTGCAGTGGGAAGGTCCTGGACCTGCCTAGGCTCAGTGTGCTGGGCTCTGTTGACTATGCATAGGAGACCTCGATTTGGGACATGTGAGGAGGCGAGGTGGCTTGGGAAAGAGGGCTGGGGGTGTGAGGAGGGAGGACGAGGGGTCTGTGGATAACACTGGGAGTGAGTAGAAAATTTCTTAATAAAGAAAAATGAAAGAAAAAAAGACCATTTAATTGGAAAGACTTTTCCCACCCTTTTATTCTGAGGTAGTGTCTAAATTTGAAATTGAGGTGTGTTTCTTGTATGCAGCAGAAAGATGAGTCCTGCTTTCATATCCATTCTGTCAGCCTGTGTCTTTTTATGGGTGAATTAAGTCCATTGATATTAAGGGACATTAATGACCAATGATTGTTAGTTCCTGTTATCTTTTGGTTGTAGTGTGAGTGTGTACTTCTCTTCTTTGGGGATTATTGTTGTGGTGTTATCTATTGCATGTTTTTTCGTGGATGTGTCTGACTTCCTTAGATTCGAATTTTCCTTCTGGTGCTTTCTGTAGGGCTGGATTTGTAGATAGGTATGGTTTAAATCTGGTGTTGACTTGGAATGACTTGTTCACTCTGTCTATGGTGATTGAAAGCTTTGTTGGGTATATTAGTTTAGGCTGGCATCCATGGTCTATTAGTGTCTGCATTACATGTGTCCACGTCCTTCTAGCTGTCAAAATCTCCATTGAGAAACTGAGTGTTATTCTTTTAGGTTTGCCTGTATAAGTCACTTGGCCTTTTTCCTTTGCTGCTCTTAGTATTCTTTCTTTATTCTGTAGGTTTAGTTGTTTAATTATTATGTGGCCAGGGGACTTTTTTGGGGGGGGGGGGTATTCAGTTTTGCTCTTATATAGGCTTCTTGTATCTTCATAGGTATTTCTTTAAGTTGGGAACGGTATTTCTTTAACTTTTCTTCAGTGATCTTGTTCAATATATTTTCTGTGCCTTTGCGTTTCTATTGTTCTCCTTCCTCTATCCTTATTATTCTTAGATTTGGTCTTTTCATGTTATTCCAGATTTCTAGGACATTTTGTGTTATGTCTTTTTTTTGGCTTTGGTATTTTCTCTGACTCACTAATCCATTTCCTCTATTCTATCTTCTACACCAGAGATCCTCACGTACATCTCTTGTATTCTGCTGGTTATGCTTGCATCTGTGTTTCCTGTTTGTTTACTCAGATTTTCTATTTCCAGCTTTCCCTCTGTTTGTGTCTTCTTCGTTGTTTGTATTTCCCTTTTCTGGTCTTGAACTATTTCCCTCACCTGTTTAATACCTTTTTCTTGGTTTTTTTAAAAGGGATTTATTGCTTTCTTCCAATTTTTATTTGTCTTTCCTCTTAATCTTTATAAATTTCTTCCATTTTTTGTTTGTCCTTTTCTCAATTTCTTTATTGATTTCTTCCACTTTTTTGTTTGTCTTTTCCTCAATTACATTTTTCATTTTTTTTCTTGAAATGCCTTTAGCATCTTCATGATGCTATTCTTAAGTTTGCTCTCTTCTGCTTCTGGTACATTGTGATGTTCAGGTCCTTCTGTTGGAGGAGGCCTAGATTCTGGTGATGCAGTATTGTTCTTTGTTTTATTTTATGTACTTCTGCTTTGATGTCTGCCCTTCTCTTCCTCTAAAAGGTATAAGAGGTGCCTGTGTCTGAGTGAGTTGCTGTTGGTCCCCTTGTGCTTATTGTGTCTGTTTCACAGGGGGCCCTTCTGAGTCTAACCTTAGCTCTTGATCTAATTAGAACAGGCAGATTCTGTATCTTAGGGAGCTGCTCTTGGCTTGACCCAAGCTAGTTGATTCTGTGACTCATGGATCCATTCTTGGCCTTATCAGGTCTCTTGGTCCAGTCAGAACCAATAGATTTTATCTTTCAGTAAGTGTATCTTTGTCCAATGAGAGGTGGCAGATACTACTTCTCAGAAAGCCACTCTTGGTCTAATGAAGGCTGGCAGATTTGCTGTCACCTGAAGTTACTCTTGGTCCAATGACAGCTCTTTGACTAATGAGAGCTCTCTCCCTAAGCCCGATGATAGCTGGGGGTTGGTTTCTAAGCCTCAGGAAGTGGCTAGGATCTTGGGCAGATGGGTATGAGGGCAGAGTGTTAGATTGCAGGGTCTACTGATAGGTCTTGGTGAATTGGGAGCTTTCACACAGGAGCCCTGCCTGCTCACTGTTAACCACCCTTCACTAATCCTATGTAACACAAAATTGTGAGAGGGGCATTAGCACATTTGATGTTTGTTGTCTTTATTTTTCTCATGCTAGACATTTAGGGTTGGAGACTCTGCTGCTCTGTTGCATAAATTAAATGTAATGCTTTTTTTGGGCACCAGAGTAGATGGCATCACGCACCAGTACTGTATTGCCAAAGGCAAAGTGATTGTACATTCTGTATTGGGCAGTATAGCCAAAGCAATGTTCATAACTTCCTGGACTATAATCGTCAGCAAAGGAAAGGTGAATTTTAAGGTGGCATGATTGTTCTGGACATTTGTTTCTGGCTAATCCATCATGATATTTCCAGACATGATATAGATAAGAAGCTACTAAATGGCTGTTTATTCTATAGAAGCAAAAAGAAATGTATCAAATAAATGAAAGGCTCTGCACAGGAGCCTAAATATTATAATATACCATCCTGAAACTGAAAAGGAAAAGTAAAGATATTAGAGTTGTCTTGTGCGCCATCTACCTTAAGAATCACTCTGAGTTAAATAAGATATGCCAGTTAAATGCTGTTGTCCTAGATTTTGTCTGTGAGATGAGACTTTCTTGCGAAAAGGCTGAGCATCTTTCCCTATCTAACCCCTGATTTCTTCTTCTGATTATTTCCCCAGATGCCAAGCACACATTGACTTAAGAACTTTGAATGGATAAGATTTTGACCTATTGAGGTAAAAATGTTCCATTCCTTGAAGCATTGTAGAAGGGAAGGAAAAATTGTCTTCCTCTTGTCTGCCTCCTTTATCAATGCCTGGTCATACAGATAATCTTGTATGTAATTCTAGGTAGGAAAGTCATAAGGAAGAGATGCCCTTTGTGTTCAGCCAATTGTCCCCATAATCAACAGCCAGTTTCCTATTTCTAATACATTTTGGTGTTCTGATTTATAGAGAAGCAAATGCCTTTGTACATGGGAAATGTTAGTGAATTGTCTGATGCTAATTAATCTCAGGGAAAAGATGTATCTGAAAATGGGAGTTGACATTCCCATTTCAGGTCCAAGCATGTCTGTCTCAAAATATCCTGCAAAGTTCATAGCATGACACTGTGACAAGGAAAGAGGAGAACTACAAACAGTGTAAGAGCCTAGACACTATGACCCCTAAAGACAGCTAAGGGTTAACTTATTGCAAATAAAAACTACTCTTGTTTATCTTCTGACAAAAAATCATTCATCATTAATAAAAGGTCCTGGGATCATAATCTGTGGAGAAGGCATAGAGGGCCTTCAACCTAGAAGTTTCTCAGTCAGTAAATACAGAAGCCTGATTTTATTTAGAATTATTTGTTGTAACTTTATCCAGAAGGTTATAAGGATAGATTAAAGGAGGTTTTGCTATGTATCTGCCACATCTCTATTTTTGCTGCTCATACTCATTCAAAACCAAGAATAAGGCTAATGTACATCTTCCACTGTACAAACTGTAAAACAAAGGGAAAAGATACCAGAAATGAGGCCCTGAGAAATCTAATTGTGAAGAGTGATGGGGGTAAAAATACAACAAGTCTAACTGTCCATTCAGCTCCTTTATGGGTCTCAAAGAGGAAAAGTGTAATGTAAAAGCAGAATACAGATTGATGATCTCAAGAGTGGATAAAAGGCCTCTTGGTGAAAGGCCTACCTGTGTTAGTCTTGAGTTACTTACTAGGGAAGGGTAGAGGAGAAAATATACCTGAGTTCTGAATAAATTCAGCATGTACTAACATCCACTCTCCTCTACTGTCAATCAACTGAGGCTTTATTTATGGTGATGGTTTCTTCAGAATCTGGAGTCCTAGATTTTCAGAACTGGTAGTCCCTCTAGCAACATCTTTTACATAACCATAAATGTTGTCCCGTTCACTCTGGAGAGGGAACGGAGCCTTAAATCTCTTCACATCGACTCACAAATGTACTCACTCAGGCACCTTCCCTGCTTTGGGGCTGCCAATTCAACCTCAATTTTTGTTCATGGAATTCAAAGTATAGCACTTTATCTTGGTTGTCCTAACACAAACAATAGGATCAACACCACAGTTGATGAGACATTTTGGCAAAGAACTACATTTAACATCTTAGTGTAGACAAAATACTGGAATGGAATTGCAGCAGTAGGAAATCTGATCCTTCAAGCATACACATGGATTCTAGGAAAGCATTTGAATGTTTAACTTCTCCATGACATTAATCGTGGTGTGGGCATGTGTTCGTCTATGGAAATTTATAGCTGTCAGACTTGGGAGATGAGTAGGTTTTTACCTCTTGAATCAAA
Source organism: Peromyscus maniculatus bairdii (assembly GCF_049852395.1). Taxonomy (NCBI): domain Eukaryota; kingdom Metazoa; phylum Chordata; class Mammalia; order Rodentia; family Cricetidae; genus Peromyscus; species Peromyscus maniculatus. The sequence goes on along the minus strand of NC_134875.1, from coordinate 142,806,008 downwards.
CCTGTGCTCTCTTCCTCATGCACATCTTGCAACAGATGAAATCCACAAGGAAATCTTCAAAGTCATCTTTGATTTCTGTGAAACCTTTGGAGCAGTGGTAAACCTCAAAACCTACTTTCACCTTCCTAACACTATGACTCTTTAATAAATTTCTTCATATTCTGGTGACCACCATCCATAACATTATACCATCACTACTTTATAACTGTAATTGTTCTACTTTTATGAATCATAACATAAATATCTGATATGCATCCCCCAAGGGGGTCCCAACTCCCAGGTTGAGAACCACTGTTGTAGAGGGTTTGGGATGATTTTCTAGCCTGTATTCTTTATTCTTCCTCTAAGGAAGATAAAACTGTTTTTTTGTGTGTTTTTTTTAATCACGGGACTGATAATTATTCTAGTGCTTGTACTATTTCTAGCTGAGAACTGTTACCTATATCAAATAATGTACTGTCATCAAATAACTGTCTGGAGCCATGGATCTATGCAAACCAAAGAATTTTATTGTATCCCTCTGGATTGTAACTATGAACTATCCTTGGATGGCCTTCCTTCCTCTGGTCTATGCTTAAAATTCATCTCCTATCAGGAGGAAATACCTAGAAAAACATAATGACACTCAATCTTCATCTCTAACAGGGATGTTATGAGAGGGTTCAGGGGAACTTGTGATGGTTAGAAAAGGAAAAAGATCCCATTAATAAGGGCTGTTGCTTGCTCTTGATGTTCCCTTCCACAGGAGGCTGTCACACTCAGAAAGTGCTAGTGGATAATAAAGGGGGAAAACAGCCTCTTGGTCCTTCCTGGGGAAGGACCAATCATGGAGGAGATGACTTCCTGAGGGAAAGAGCCTGGAGAGCCTATAAAAAGTCTTATCCAGAGCCCTAGGGCAGACTTCAACCTCTGGGGTGCCTTCCCATGCCCTTGATGGCAGCTGTTTGTCTGTTCTTATAAAGTTCGTGCTTTTGTTATTTATCTCTGTGATTACTGCTTCTTTGCTCCTATATCAATCTGTCATTTACTTTCACTCTCAGCTGCCCTTAGGATTTCCCACTGTCATGTTCCATCAGAGAGCCTTAGGATGTTCCTATTCTCTCTCCTGTGGCTTTTGTATTCCCGTTCTAAATATCATATCTTCAACTCTGCCTGTCAATGGCCATGTCAGCCAATATCTGTCTCAATTTGTCTTCTTCCAATATGTACAGATTTTTGTCTGTCTCATGAAACAACTTTGGTGGTAGCTCCTGACTGCTGTTCCTCAAAAAAAACCATAAAAATAGTCTGTGCCCCCTTTGAGGAAGAGGCCATTAGAGGGTTCACATATGCTTTCTGTATTCTTCACTACCTTAATGTGTGGGTGTATGGCTGCTTCCAGGAAAGAGAGACTAACCAATGAGAAAGTGGCTCAATAAGACTGAACTGTAAGGAAGACTGTGGGGCATTATCATAAGTAAGGATGGATATAGAAGTGCTCAAATCATTGTGCATAATACTACCCCTTGGCAGGTGGTCCTGGTGTGTATAATGCAGCAGGATAAGCATGCCATGAGGCACAATCCAGTAGTAGCTTTAGTCAATGGCTTCTGTTTCTGCTGCTGCCTCTACATTTCTGCCCTTCTTGAGTTCCTGCTCAGATTTCCAACAGTGATAGACTGTTAGCCAGACATGTAATATCAAAGAAATCCTGTAATCTCAAAGTTTCTTTTGTTTTATGGTTTTATATTATTAGAGCAATTGACATCCAAACAAAGACAGAAAATGGTGCCAGAACACTGTATTGCTGAGGTAGACCACACTGTTTCTATTTGGGAAGACTATGGTGAACTTAGAATTTGATGATGAAAAGGTGTTCAGTGCTAAGAGTTCAGTGTGCTGTTTTATGGGATATTGGAAGACTATCATGGTAAGAGCAACACAGATAATGGAGACCTGGCCTTTGAAGTTTAGTCAGGAAGGAAAGATTCTAACAGGACAATTTGAAGAATTTTTGAGTTAGCATTTTGATTCTACTTGGCTGGGGTGGAGTAAACATCTGTAATTGAAAGAGATCAGCATTTCTGAAGGAAAATCTCGTGGGAAATGTTTTCTGAGGATAATCACACATGTGCTATGTTCAAGAGGGGGGCAATACTATACCTTGTGCTGACAAACAAACCTAAAAATATATACTATCCTCCTAGAATGTACTGGTTTTGAAAGCATGAATGGGACATGTATAGCATCAGAGGCTTAGGACTGTAAGGAGCATAAGAATCCTTTGTTGACAAAGGAATGGAAGCACAGGATCTATGAACCAAAGGCTGAGGGGCCCCCAACTGGATCAGGCCCTCTGAATAGGTGAGACAGTTGATTGCCTTGATCTGTTTGGGAGACATCTAGGCAGTGGTACCAGGACCTGGGCTCGTTGCATGAGTTAGCTGTTTGAAACCTGGGACTTATGCAGGGACGCTTGGCTCAATCTGGGAGGAGGGGACTGGTCCTGCCTGGAATGAGTCTATCAGGTCAATCCCAGTCCTGGGAGAGACCTTGATCTTGAGGAGGTGGGAATGGGGGGTGCACGCCTGGGGGGGGGGAAGGGCAGGAGGCATGAATGGAGAGAACAAGGGAATCTGTGGCTATTATGTAGTACTGAATAGTATTGTAAAATAAATAAAAGAAAAAAAAGAATCCTTTGTTGAATGTGCAGCTTTAGTGGAGGTAAAAACTCCAGGATTCAACGGGTAACAAAAAGATTGCATCTAGACACAATCTGGCAGCATGAAAGTCTCTGAAAAGGGCACAAGAGAGGCTACTGGCAAAAGTGTAGCCCACTTGCATTGGAGACCTCAAATTATTGGACATGCCACTACCATGGTATGACCACCAAATATAAAAACAGGTGTGCAGTAAGTAGAGCCACCTAAACCTACGAGATATAAGGTGCATGTTATGGATTGCAAATCTGGAGAACAGGGAGTTACTAGGTCTTTGGAGCCCAGGAGTTCCTGGATGAATACCAGATGCAGGGCAATCAGCTATTTGTTTTGCTTTGATTTAATTGTAACTGTATCCTAATGCCCTCCATTTGGGAAAAGAAAGTATTCAACTTGTGTTTATTTTTTTTTAATTTTACAGAAACCCATAATTATCGGATACTGAATATTTTATAAAGATTTTGAACAAAGATTTTCATTGTTTTCTAGAGCCTTGTGATACTTAGAGAGAATCTGGTCTTTCCATATCAAGTGTCAACAATCATGAAATTCTAGCCTATCAGTGTCCATTGGAGGATCTTTATTACAGCCCTGACCTGCTTCCTGGGAACTTCAGTTCCCATTCTTCCACATGGTCAGCTTCTACGTGTATTATTTCACATGGATATTTTTCTCTCAGTGTATCTTGCTCTTCCACCCTCATAACCAAGATCCACCATTTTAGATACTTGACTCATCTCTGGGACAAAAGTCATGACATAAGCAACTCAGCAAAGAAAGGTTTATTTTGGCTGTCAGTGTGAGGGAACATGCCATCATGCCCAAGAAGTCATGAGCATAAGAACACTAAGTTGCTTGTAGTAAGTAGTATATCAGTAGTTAGGAAGCAGTGAGCAATGACTGCTGGTGCTCAGCTTTCTTCATTATATGCAGCCTGGGTTCATAGTCCATGGATTGATGACATCTTCATTTAGGGCTGAGCTTCTCACACTGAATCTAGAAAATCTTTGACAATAACCAGAAGCTCTTATCCTCTTCTTGACTCTAGCTCTTGTATTTTCATCATTCAGTATTAACCGTCTTAAACCCACTTCTTGCCAATTTCACTTCATAATATTACATTACTGCATTCATTTACTTGTGTGCAAGTGTTTGGAGTGTTTATGTGTTATTTTCTAACATGAGACCATGTGAAACTACATACCTATGGAGGGCAAGAGTCAACTTTTAGGTGTGTTATATGGGTCTTGAATGAGGGCTCAAAGCTTGAAGGTATCATCCACTTTCATTGTGGTTAAGAACTTAGGTCCTGGAAAGAAAACTCAGAAAGTCAGGACAGGGAAATAACAACTGAGTAGAGAAGGGTACTAGACCAAGCAGGATGATTCCAGACCTGAGGTAGGAAAAGCATGCAGTAGCTGCCTGCCAAAAGTGACACTGACAGAGATGTGAAGGCTTCTGATGGAAAATAAAAGGTATGGATCTGAGAAACACACAAAAACAACTCCCCACAGGAGTGAACAATTGTGAGAGTCCCTAACAATTTCAAATTGACAGAGAAACAGTTAGTCTCTGGGCATAGGGAACGAAAAAGTAGCAAAACTGCACAAACTTTATTAAAACTGTCAAACAGTATCCTCTAGACTAGTGGTTCTCAACCTTTCTAATGCTGCACCCCTCTAATAGAGTTCCTCCTGTTGTAGTTACCCCGAACCATTTTTTATGGCTACTTCATCACTGTAATATTGTTAATTTAAAGAACTGTATTGTCAATATTTTTGGAGATAGAGGGTTGTCAAAGGGGTCTCAAACCACAGGTTGTGAACTAGTGCACAAGTGGATGGGAGGTGCACTCTAGCTGGGAATCTGCTCTGAACCTGAAGTCAGATTATTTTGATAGGCAATGCCACCTCCAGAGTCCCTCTCCTTCATGATTGGTCCTAAGCAAGTGTTCCTTGAACAGTTTCTGTTGCCTCTGCTTCCTGCCTGTTAGCAGATTTTATCAGTTCCAATCTCCTAGTTGATGTTAGAAATGAGCATCCTTTCTTAAAGGAGACAGGCATAATTTTTTTTTTAACTTGGAAACATTTCCATATAATGTTTGACACAGAAATCATCAAATAGAAGTATACAATGTTGACAGGAGGCAGTACATTTATAATTTATAACCCCAAATGTATTTATAAGTTAGAAATGGAAAGATCTACAAATGAAATTATGAAGGTTCACCAAAGTCATTTAATCTGTCAGTTTCTCATTCATTTTTATGTCTTAATAATATTCTATTGTATGAATAAGCCACATTTTATTTCTCTCCAGTATTTGATAGCTATTTGAGTTGTTTTAACTTTTTTACTATTAGCAACACACTGCTGTAAACCTTCATGTACATGTTTCATAGGTGCACATTTTCAGTAGTTTGAGGATATATTCCTAAGGGTAGAATTGTTGAGTAACAGAGTAACAATGTTTTGCATTTTGACCAACCACCAAACTGTTTTGCCAAAGTGGCACACCATTTTACAATCTCACCAAATCCTTGTTTTTAAGGCTCTGATTTTTGTACAAAAGCATTCAATCATTCTGTCAGACCAAACCAGGAAAAGTAAGCTATAGTTCAGAGCTGTTCTATTCCATTTACTATGCAAAGCCATTCTTGGCGTTTGCAACTCTCAGCCCTTTTGAGTATTCTTGCAGTGTTCACCTTTTCCTCCACCACTTTTTTTTTCTTCTTTTTTTCTGGTTTATTCCTATCTATTACAAATGTATAAAAAATCCTCCATCAACGCAGCTGATAGCAGCAGAACCTTGAGAAATATACCTTTGGTTTGCCTCAGAAAAGGAACACATATTGTACTGTAAAGTTTATAAAATTGGCGCAAAACATTGTGATAATGTTACAATACCAGTTTTAAGAGTTCAGTGACTAATGGGGAGCTGATGGGATACATGCAGAACTGTGAAAGCGATCTCACTTAGCCAGCTGTACACGTAGACTGTAAATCTACATTCAGATCATTTCTGATCTAAGACTATCATCTCAGTTTATCTGTTGAGGTCAACCAGGAAACCCTAGAATATACCTTGATTTTTGCAAAAAACAAAATAGGGGGAGGGGTTTTTTCAGCATTTCAGTCCACGAGTAACAGTATCCTAACAGGCAAAGTGTTCTCTCACTGTCAACATAGAATGAACTGCTGCTGGAGGTCAACTTGGGCTTTAATTTGCATTAGCGCTTACATGCATAGTAGTCCAAGTTGTTGACCTCATGACTTTAAAAAGTAACTCTAAAAAAGTAAAATGGCCCTTCTTGGAAGACTAAAGAAAGACATCCAGCCATAGTTGTAAAAAGTCTCATCAAAACAATATACCCTTTTATGAATTACGCCCCAATTTAAAAAAAAAAAAGTAGCCCCAAATAAGAAGCAGCTCTGAAAAAGAAAATATAACTTAAGATATTTGAAAAAAACAAGGTGAATACAGGTTCAAAAATAATTAAGATACATTTTCTTAAGGCTACCTAGAATTAGGCTTTAAAGAATTCTACCATTTCAAGTTTACCACTAGTTACTAGATACCTATTTACAAACAAGATGTTCACCTTTTTTGTTCCTTTATCAAGAGAAAAATCTACCTTCAGATTATGAGGGTGGTGATGGGGAGGGACTAGAAAACAAGATTCAAACAATCCCATGTAAATATCACATTTTTCAAATGGAAGAACTCCAAACTGCACTAGAAGATCCAATCACTAAGACACTTTCCATTGAAATGATTTAAGTACAACTACATGGCACCAAGGTTTAGGCCTAATATAGGCCTGACAACCAAGTCCTTGTTTTCTGGAAGAAAGGCCTCAAAAGTCCCACTCAATTCCACATAACAATACTTCAAAGATCAATTAAGTTTTCCTTTCCTTAATATTTTTGTTTTTGACTTCTAATCTTAAAGACTAGATTAAAACTTAGCTCATTTCCCAGAAGGCATTGCTTCCCTTTGCTCTATGAAAGAGTCCACCAAGACCTCTTCCTCAAAACCACCTAGCCCCCAGCCTCCAGCCTGTGCTTTCTCAACATCCTGAAAAAGTAATGTAGGTAAAATATGCTCATGAACATTAAAACTAGTTGTTAGAAAGACGTAACTAGCTTTATAATTTAAGTTTTAAAGCATAAATACTTGCAGCTTAATCTGCACTGACAATGATTGTCGAAGCCTAGAATTCAACATTTACAAATTCTCATTCACACACACAAGCCACACTATTATCACACAACTTATGTCTTGAGAGAATCTTCTGCTTTTTAAATCTTTGGCCTCCCAGTCAATCCTAAGTTCAACCAACTTTTCCGAGTTCTGGTAGTTACCTGAACCACTGAGGCATTGCCACAAGACTTCTTCTCTTTTGAAACATCCTTTTTCTCTAGATATTAGGATAGCTACGCCAGCTTGTTTCTTCTGTGGTGTATGTTGGTGTGGGATTATCTATTGCTTGATTTTTCATGGATGTGTTTAGCTTCTTTAGGTTGAATTTTCCCTTCTAGTGCTTTCTGTAGGGCTGGGTTTGTAGACAGGTATTGATTAAATCTGGTTTTATCCTGGAATATTTTGTTTATTCCGCCTATGGTGATTAAGAGTTTTGCTGGGTATAATAGTCTGGGTTGGCATCCGTGGTCTCTTAGTGTCTGCATGAGATTTGTCCATGATCTTCTCGCTTTCATAGTCTCTATTGAGTAGTCTGGTGTTATTCTGATGGGTTTACCTTTATATGTTACTTGGTCTTTTTCCTTTGCGGCTCTTAATATTTTTTCTTTGTTCTGTGTGTTTGGTGTTTTGATTATTATGTGGCGAGGGGACTTTTTTTTTGGATCCAGCCTATTTGGTGTTCTGTAAGCTTCTTGTATCTTCATAGGTATTTCTTTCTTTAGGTTAGGAAAGTTTTCTTCTATGATTTTGTTGAATATATTTTCTGTGCCTTTGAGTTGGTATTCTTCTCCTTCTTCTATCCCTATTATTCTTAGGTTTGGTCTTTTCATGGTGTCCCAAATTTCCTGGACGTTTTGTGTTACAACTTTTTTGTCTTTAGTATTTTCTTTGACTGACGAATCTATTTTCTCTATCATGTCTTGAGTGTCAGAGATTCTCTGTTCCATCTCTTGCAATCGGTTGGTTATGCTTGTTTCTATAGTTCCTGTTCGTTTTGTCAGGATTTCTATTTCCAGCATTCCCTCAGCATGTGTTTTCTTTATTGTCTCAAATTCATTTTTCAGAACTTGGAATGTTTCTTTCATCTGTTTAATTGCTTTTTCTTGGCTTGATTTGATTTCTTCCCATTTTTTGTTCATTTTTTCTTCCATTTCTTTAAGGGAGTTTTTAATTTCCTCTTTAATGGAGTTTTTCATTTCCTCTTTAAGGGAAGTTCTTATTTCCTCTTTAAGAGAGTGTTTCATTTCCTGTTTAAGGAAAGTTTTTATTTCCTCTTTAAGGTAGTTTTTCATTTCCTCTTTAAGGAAAGTTTTTATTTCCTCATTGAGGGAATGTTTTATTTCTTCTTTAAGGGCCTCTATCATCTTCTTAAAGTCATTTTTAGGGTTGATCTCTTCTGTTTCTTCTGTCATGGTATGTTTAGGTCTTGCAGGTATAGAATCACTAGGTTCTGATGTTGCCATATAGGTCTTTATGTTGTTGCCTGTATTTTTGCACTGGCGTCTACTCATATTTTCCTCTGTGCGGTGCAGGTGGTGTCTGTGTCTGAGAGTGCCTCTCTTGTTCTAATTTTTAGTCTTGGTTTAGTAGGGGTTCTTGGTTAAATTGGTGCTATTGGGCTGTTTCTTCAGGGACAGCTGATTTCAGTCGATGAATTATATACTTATGATTCTGGTGATCTGGTTTAGTGGCTGGGTAGCGCCTTCTTCTGTGTTCCCAGGTCACGTTTTGTTCATTTGTCAACTCCTCAGCTGATCTTGTTTCTTCAGACTTCAAACTGTAGGCATCTGAATCCTCTCCCAGATGGGTTTCAGCTGAGCAGGGTAGTCTCACCAACTCCTCCAAGTTGTTGGGTTTCACAGGATCAGCAGTTGGGCCCTGGGTTGTCCCCAAACGGAGTGCCCAGACTCGCCCTGGTTCTGACCCACGGAGATAACCTCTTCCCCAGGTGTTGGGGCTAGGGGCGTCCCCGTTCCAAGCTGCGTCCACCCCTCTCCGTCCCTGGGCCTGTCCACCCCTGTGGCCCGCCACCACAGGCCCACCTGGGTCCACTTGTCTCCGCCGCAGGGCCTGTATGTCCCTGGGTCTGTCTGCCTCTGCGGGCGGCCAATGGGCCTGTATGTCTCTGCCGGCTGCCACCGCGGGCCTACCTACCCCTGCCCGTCACTGCTGCCGGGCCCATCCACCTCTGCGAACTGCCACCAGGCGTGTATGTGTCTCCCGGTTGCCGCTGGGCCTGTATGTCCCTGTCGGCCGCTGCCACCGGGCCCTTCCACCTTCGCGAGTCGCCGCTGCGGACCCACCTGCATCCGCCCGTTTCTGCCCAGTGGCCTGTCTACTTCTGTGGGCCGCCGCCGCTGGGCCTGAATGTCTCTGCCGGCCGCCACCGCCGGGCCCGTCCACCTCTGTCTGCTTATCTCTGCAGCAGGGCCTGTCCACCTCTGTGGGCCGCCGCTGGGCCTGAATGTCTCCGCCGGCTACCGCCAGCCTAAATGTCCCTGTCGGCCGCTGCCGCCGGACCCATCCACCTCTGCGGGCCGCTGCCACAGGCCTACCTGCGTCTGCTTATCTCCGCCATCTTGGATCGGCATAATTTTTTAGAATAAACAATTTCCCTCAAATTCCCTCCATTGCCCTTTCTCAGAGATTAACATTGGATGGCACCAGACTGTGTGCAAATGGAGTTCTGGCTAATTCTTGCTGAGAAGACATGATGTTTCCCGTTATTGACCAGAAAGAAGGGAGCCCTTGGTTGGAAAGCAGATTCTTCATGCCAGTCAAGAAGGCTGCATTAGGACACATTTGTCTGTGTATATATAGGATCTGGAACAGCCAGTTGATAACTGTGTCGTGCTGGTGAGGTACCATCTATCATAGAGTGAATCTTTGAAAACAATTAAAACCCCAAGTGATCATGTGATTTAGGAAAATCACAAAATCCCACATTGTGACAGTTTTGATCTTTGTACTTATGAGAGGACAAATACAGGCAAGAAACACCCCAAACCCCTCTGCAGGCCTTAGAGTAACCATAAGTGAGGGTAAGGAGTACCTTACAGCTTTTCTTTAGGGCAGCCTCCATGTGCTGACCACAGAGAGGTACATCCCCAGGTGGGTGAATCTCAGGTGTGTGGCTAGAGTTTCCCTGCCTTGCCAACTGTGAGGACAAAACTTTGTCACCTGCCAGTCCCACAGCTGCTCAGACCCAACCAAGTAAACACAGAGACTTATTTCGCTTACAAACTTTATGGCCATGGCAGGCTTCTTGCTAACTGTTCTTATAGCTTAAATTAATCCATTTCCATAAATCTATACCTTGCAACATGACTCATAGCTTACTGGCATCTTCACATGCAGCTTGTCATCATGGCTGCTGGCAGTGTATCTGACTCAGCCTTCCACTTCCCAGAATTCTTCTCCTCCTTGTCCCGCCTTTATACCTCCTCCTGCCTGACTACTGGGCCATCAGTGTTTTATTTACTAACCAATCGGAGCAACACATTTGCAATACAGAACATCCCACAGCACAGCTGCCAAGGACTTTTCAAACAGGTTTCAATTAGGGCTCTCTGTTTTCAAATGACTGTGGTTTTAGTCCAAATTGTTGATTTTCTTTGTATTATAAACCTATGTAAGAGTCCTTATCATTTCCTGTGCCACAACCTGAAGGTGATCCTGCTTTGTAATGTCCTCCACAAGACAAATTATTCTACAAATTTAAGTTCAGCCATATTCAGGCTTTTAGGACACAGATACAATGCAGCCAGCTCTGTGCCAGCAGAGAACATGAATGACCACTGGCCCCTTTCACCTTACAGTCCTTGATCCTCTTTGAATACTCATGAGCAGCTCCCACCTCTCCACATCCTTCTAGAATTGCACATTCCCCGTGTAATGGCCAATTAAACACTTTTTTTAGAACATTTGAGTGCATTTCTAAGGCATAGGTCCAAATATTTCCACATTACACAAGTACTGATTTCAAAAGTTTAATTAGTTCATGGTTAGGTTAATAACATTAACTTGATAGCCTGCCCCCGACTTCCCTTCTGGACCAGAGGTGAGTACCTGGGTCCAATCCGGACCCCATCCCTGGGCACCAACCACTTGGGAAGACCTGCCCAACTTGGCAAAAGGTTCTGGCCACCGCCAGCTCCCTTTCTAGCACCACCGGGAGGGATCGCCTTTTCCAAGCCCCCCGGCAGCCCCTGCAATCTCCACGCCCTGCCCCCACGCCCATCTGCCCGAGACCCCAGCCACTTCCTGAGACTTAGAGACAGGTCCCCAGTTCCCAGCCTGCCCCCGACTTCCCTTCTGGACCAGAGGTGAGTACCTGGGTCCAACCCGGACCCCATCCCTGGGCACCAGCCACTCCGGGAAGACCTGCCCAACTTGGCACCAGGTTCTGGCCACCGGACAGCTCCACTTCTAGCCCCACCAGGAGGGATCCCCTTTTCCAAGCCCACTGGCAGCCCCTGCATTCTCCACGCCCTGCCCCCACGCCCATCTGCCCGAGACCCAAGCCACTTCCTGAGACTTAGAGACTGGCCCCCAGCTCCCAGAGTGTCCCCGACAGCCATTCTGGACCAGAGCCTGCCACCGACTTCCCTTCTGGACCAGAGAGTTGGACAAGAGAACTCCCTTTTGGACAAGAGAGAGAGTCTTCCTGAATCTGTCAGCTCTTTCTGAAACAAGTACACTGATAAGACCAAGAAGGAACCACAAGGAGATGGGCAGACATCAAGGCAGAAGTACATACAACAAAATGAAGAGCAATACAGCATCACCAGAACCTAGCCCGCCTCCAACATCTAGACCTGAACACCAAAAATTGGAAGAAGCAGAAGAAAGTAGCCTTATGAGTAACTTGATGAAGAAGGTAGAGGCTTGTGTAGAGGAAAAGACAAGAAAATTGGAAGAATGCTGTAAACAACTAGAGGAAAGGGCAAACAAATTAGAAGAAAACAATAAAGTCCTGGAAGAAAACAATAAAGCACTGAAAGAAAATCATGAAAAAGCAATGAAACGAACAATGGAAACAGTCCAAGAACTGAAAAGGGAAATTGAAAAAATAAAGAAGACACAAACAGAGGGAATGCTGGAAATAGAAAACCTGAGTAAAAGATCAGGAATTTCGGATGCAAGTACAACCAACAGAATGCAAGAGGTGGAAGAGAGGATCTCAGGCATTGAAGATACAGTCGAAGAAATAGTTTCATCAGTCGAAGGAAACACTAAAGCCAACAAAGTCATGAACCAAAATGTCCAAGAAATCTGGGACACCATGAAAAGACCAAACCTACGAATTATAGGGATAGAAGAAGGTGAAGAATACCAACTCAAAGGCACAGAAAATATATTCAACAAAATTATAGAAGAAAACTTTCCCAACTTAAAGAAGGAAATGCCTATGAAGATACAAGAAGCCTATAGAACACCAAACAGACTAGACCCCCAAAAAAAGTCCCCTCGACACATAATAATTAAACAACTAAATGTACAGAATAAAGAAAGAATATTAAGAGCAGCCAAGGAAAAAGGCAAAGTGACCTATAAAGGTAAGCCCATCAGAATAACACCGGAATACTCAATGGAGACTTTGAAAGCCAGAGGGACCTGGTCAGATGTAATCCAGACACTAAGAGACCATGGATGTCAGCCCAGACTAATATACCCAGCAAAACTTTCAATCATCATAGACAGAAGGAACAAGACATTCGAATACAAAGCCAGATTTAAACAATACCTATCCACAAACCCAGCCCTACAGAAAGCACTAGAAGGAAAATTCCAACCGAAGGAAGTCAGATACACACTTGAAAACACAGGCAATAGATAAAGCCACAACAGTAAACCACAAAGAAGGGAAGTACACACACACTACCACCAAAAATAACAGGGATTAACAATCACTGGTCATTAATATCCCTTAATATCAACGGACTTAATTCACCTATAAAAAGACATAGACTTACAGAATGGATACGAAAGCAGAACCCAACTTTCTGCTGCATACAAGAAACACATCTCAAATTCAAAGACAGACACTACCTAAGAATAAAAGGCTGGGAAAAGACTTTCCAATCAAATGGTCTTAAGAAACAAGCAGGGGTAGCCATCCTGATATCCAACAAAATAGACTTCAAACTAAAATCAATCAAAAGAGATAAAGAAGAACATTACATACTCATCACAGGAAAGATCCACCAAGATGAAGTTTCAATTCTGAACATTTATGCCCCAAACACAAGGGCACCCACATATGTAAAAGAAACATTACTAAAGCTTAAACCACATATAAAACCCCACACATTAATAGCGGGAGATCTCAACACCCGACTTTCACCACTGGACAGATCTCCCAAATCGAAACTTAACAGAGGAATAAAGGAATTAACTGATGTCATGACCCAATTGGACCTAATAGATATCTACAGAACATTCCATCCTAACAAGAAAGAATATATATTCTTCTCAGCACCCCATGGAACTTTCTCTAAAATCGACCACATACTTGGCCACAAAGCAAATCTCAACAGATACAAAACAATTAGAATAACCTCCGGTGTTCTATCAGACCACCATGGTTTAAAGTTAGATTTCAACAACACCAAAAACTACAGAAAACCTACAATCTCATGGAAAATGAATAATGCTCAACTGAATCACCAAAGGGTTAAGGAAGAAATAAAGAAAGAAATTAAAGACTTCCTAGAGATCAATGAAAATGAAGACACCACATACCCAAACTTATGGGCTAAGAGGGAAATTCATAGCACTAAATGACCACATGATGTTGGAGAAATCTCACACTAGTGACTTAACAGCACACCTGAAAGCTCTAGAACAAGAAGAAGCAAAGTCCCCCAGGAAGAATAGACGCCAGGAAATTATCAAAGTGAGAGGTGAAATTAATAAATCAGAAACTAAGAGAATAATACAAAAAATTAATGAAACAAAGAGTTTGTTCTTTGAGAAAATCAACAAGATAGACAAGCCCTTATCCAAACTAACCAAAAGACAGAGAGAGAGAATCCAAATCAACAAAATCAGAAATGAAAAGGGGGACATAACAACAGACATTGAGGAAATCCAGAGAATTATAAGGTCGTATTTCGAAAACCTCTACTCCACAAAACTGGAAAACCTAAAAGAAATGGACATTTTTCTGGATAATTACCACATACCTAAGTTAAATCAAGACGAGATAAACTATTTAAATAGCCCAATAACCCCTAAGGAAATAGAAAGAGTCATTAAAAGTCTCCCAACCAAAAAAAGCCCAGGACCAGATGGTTTCAGCGCAAAATTCTACCAGATCTTCAAAGAAGAGTTAATTCCAATACTCTCTAAATTGTTCCACATAATAGAAAAAGAAGGAACATTACCAAACTCCTTCTATGAGGCTACAATTACCCTGATTCCTAAACCAAACAAGGATACAACAAAGAAAGAAAACTACAGACCGATCTCCCTCATGAATATTGATGCAAAAATACTCAATAAAATATTGGCAAACAGATTCCAAGAACACATCAGAACAATTATCCACTGTGATCAAGTAGGCTTCATCCCAGGGATGCAAGGGTGGTTCAACATACGAAAGTCCATCAACATATTACACCATATAAACAAACTCAAAGAAAAAAACCACATGATCATCTCACTAGATGCAGAAAAGGCATTTGACAAAATCCAACACCCCATCATGATAAAAGTCTTGGAAATCAATATGGTGCTTTCTTAAAAAATTGGGAATCAATCTCGCCCAAGATCCAGCTATACCACTTTTGGGAATATACCCAAGAAATGCTCAATCATACCACAAGAGCACTTGCTCAGCTATGTTCATATCAGCATTGTTTGTAATAGCCAAAACCTGGAAACAACCTAGATGCCCTTCAACTGAAGAATGGATAAATAAATTGTGGCACATATACACAATGGAATAATACTCAGCAGAGAAAAACAGTGACATCATACGGTTTGCAGACAAATGGATGGATCTAGAAAAAATCATCCTGAGTGAGGTAACCCAGACTCAGAAAGACAAATATGGTATGTACTCACTCATAGGAAGATGCTAGATGTGGAACAAGGATGACTGGACTGCTACTCACATCACCACTGAGGCTACCTGGAAAACGAGACCCCAAAAAAGACACGGAGAAATGGATGAGATCTACATGAACAGCCTGGTCATGAGTGGGAACAATGAAGGGCAACGGTCAAGGGAAAGAGAGCGGGAGATCCTAGCTGGATCAAGAAAAGAGAGTGAGAACAAAGAATAGGAGACCATGGTAAATGAAGACCACATGAGAAGGGGAGGAAGCAGAGAGCTAGGGAGGCCCACGGAGATCCACAAAGATACCCCCACAAAAGACTGCTGGCAATGGTCGAGAGACAGCAGGAACTGACCTACTGTGGTGATGGGATGGCCAGGCACCCTGTTAGTTGTGCCATAAACCCCATCCAAGGAAGGTCTGAGGAATCTGCATGCAGACATCCTCGGCTGGGCCCCTGGTGGAGCACTGGGAGTCTAATTAATGAGAAAGAAGAGGGTTTATATGAGCGAGAATTGTTGAAGCCAAGGTTGGATAAAGCACAGGGACAAATAACTAAATGAATGGAAGCACAGGATCTATGAACCAAAGGCTGAGGGGCCCCAACTGGATCAGGCCCCCTGAACGGGTGAGACAGTCATTTGGCTTGATCTGTCTGGGAGGCAGCTGTGTGTTGGTGCCGGGTCCTGGGCTCGTTGTATGAGTTGGCTGTTTGAATCCTGGGACCTATGCAGGGACGCTTGGCTCCGTCTGGGAGGGCGGGACTGGACCTGGCTGGACTGAGTCTACCAGGTCGATCCCGGTCCTCGGGGGAGACCTTGATCTGGAGGAGGTGGGAATGGGGGTGGGGAGGGGGGAGGGGGAGGGGGACGAGAGTGGGAGAACAGGGGAATCTGTGGCTATTATGTTGAACTAAATGATGTTGTAAAATAAATTTACTTAAAAAAAAAATAACATTAACTTGAAGAATACTATTCCAAGGACCACTTTTCTATGTTACGTTCCTGTCTGATTGTTGGGACAAATATCTGACATGATGAAAGGAAGAAATGAGTGGATATTTGAACATTATTTTCTCACAGGTTGAGGGTACTGTAACAGCAGAGAGTGTATGGTGTAGCAAATATGAGGCTTCTGGTCACTCTGTGCCTGTCACCATGGAGCAGAGAGCTATGAATGTTTCTGATGTTCTAGATGTCTTCTTTTTTGTGCAGTCTGAGTCCACTGCTCATGGAATGATGCCACCTATATTTATCATAAATCATCCAACTCACTTATCCTAGCCTAAATATTCTCATATACATGTTTAGAAGTCTTTTCATTTTATGATTCTATATCCTGTCATCTGCCACATATTGCTCATAATCAAAAGAGTTTGTGACATCTGATCTTGCTTCTGTGCTTGAGTCTGGGTATATTGAGTTTATAATAGATACTTTTCGTCAGGAACACTCATATCTCTGTTACTTTCAATCCCATTGGCAGCAATTTAAAAATTCCTCGTCACATATCTATAGATGTAACTCTACATTCTTCACCAGTCACTCTACTCTCTGTCCTGTTTGGGTTTAATTTCCAGCACATACATATTTTGTCCACTTGAATTAATGAAATTTATATACCCCTAGATGGCTACTGCTTACCAAGTCCCATATAACATCACCACAAGCCATGGAACAAATGTTCCCATACAACCACACACAAACACACACACACGTGCGCACACAAACACTCACAAACAAATTAATGTAATAAAAATGATATGTTGGACATATAAAACCCCACACATTAATAGTGGGCAAATTCAACACCCGACTTTCACCACTGCACAGATATCCCAAATCGAAATTTAACAGAGAAATAAAGGACTTAATTGATATCACAATACAAATGGACTTAATCAGTATCTACAGAACATTCCATCCTAACAAAAAAGAATAATCCTTCTTCTCAACACCCAATGGGACCTTCTGTAAAATCAACCACATACTTTGTCACAAAGCAAATCTCAACAGATACAAAACAATTTGAATAACCTTCTGTGTTCTATCAGACCACCATGGTTTAAAGTTAGATTTCAACAACAACAAAAACTACAGAAAAACTACAATCTCAAGAAAACTGAATAATGCTCAACTGAATCACCAGTGGGTTAGGGAAGAAATAAAGAAAGAAATTACACACTTCCTTGAGATCAATGAAACTGAAGACACCACATACCCAAACTTATGGGACACTATGAAAGCAGTACAAAGAGGAATATTCATAGCACTAAATGCCCACATAAGAAGTTGGAGAAATTGCACACTAGTGACTTAACAGCACACCTGAAAGCTCTAGAAAAAGAAGAAGCAAAGTCTCCCAGGAAGAATAGATGCCAGGAAATTATCAAAGTGATAAGTGAAATCAATAAAATAGAAACAAAGAGAACAATACAAAAAATTAATGAAACAAAGAGTTGGTTCTTTGAGAAAATCAACAAGATAGACAAGCCTTTATCCAACTGACCAAAAGACAGAGAGAGAG
The DNA here is from genome assembly GCF_049852395.1 of Peromyscus maniculatus bairdii. NCBI lineage: Eukaryota > Metazoa > Chordata > Mammalia > Rodentia > Cricetidae > Peromyscus > Peromyscus maniculatus. Next base: position 142,788,517 of record NC_134875.1, on the reverse strand, counting down.
CATCCAAATTAGCAAAATCAGAAATGAAAAGGGGGACATAACAACAGACATTGAGGAAATCCAGAGAGTCATCAAGTCATACTTCAAAAACCTCTACTCCACAAAACTGGATAATCTGAAAGAAATGAATAATTTTCTGGTTAGGTACTATATACCTAAGTTAAATCAAGACCAGATGAAATATTTAAATAGTCCAATAACCCTTAAGGAAATAGAAACAGTCATTAAAATCTCCCAAGCAAGAAAAGCCCAGGACCAGATGTTTTCAGTGCAGAATTCTGCCAGATCGTCAAAGAAGAGTTAAAACCAATACTCCCTAAATTGCTCCACACAATAGAAACAGAAGGAATATTACCAAACTCCTCTATAAGGCTACAATTACCCTGAATTCTAAATGAAACTCTGGCATTAATCTGCACACCTATGAACATATAAATTTTGACAAAGAAGCCAAGAGTGTCCAATGGAAAAAAGAAAGCATCTTCAACAAATGGTGCTGGCATAACTGGATATCAATATGTAGAAGGCTGCAAATAGATCCATATCTATCACCGTGCACAAAATCTAAGTTCAAGTGGATCAAAGGCCTAAACATAAATCCAGCTACTCTGAACCTGCTAGAAGAGAAAGTAGGAAGTAGTCTTGAACACATTGGCACCAGAGATCACTGCCTAAATATAATAACAGTAGCTCAGACACTGAGAGAAACAATCAATGAATGGGACTACTTGAAACTGAGAAGCTTTTGTAGAGCAAAGTATATGGTCAACAAGGCAAAGCAACAGCCTACAGAATGGGAAAAGATCTTCACCAACTCCACATCTGACAGAGGACTGATATCCAGGATATATAAGGAACTCAAGAAATTAAACATCAAAATGCCCAACAGTCCAAATAAAAATTGGGCTATAGAACTAAACAGAGAATTCTCAACAGAGGAAACTCAAATGGCTGAAAAACATTTAAGGAATTGCTCAACATCCCTAATCATCATGGAAGTGCTAATCCAAACAACTCTGAGATATCACCTTATGCCTGTCAGAATGGCTAAGATCAAAAACACTGAACATACCTTATGATGGAGAGGATGTGGAGCTAGGGGAACACTCCTCCACTGCTGGTGGGAATGCAAACTTGTACACCCACTTTTGAAATCAATATGGCACTTTCTTAGAAAATTGGGAATTAATCTCCCCCAAGATCCAGCTATACAACTCTGAGGCATATTCCCAAGGAATGCTCAATCATACCACAAGGGCACTTGCTCAGCAATGTTCATATCAGCATTGTTTCTGATAGCCAGAAACAGAAAACAACCTAGATGCCCTTCAACTGAAGAATGGATAAATAAAATGTGGTATATATACACAATGTAATACTACTCAGCATAGAAAAAACAATGACATCCTAAGGGGTGCAGGCAAATGAATTGATCTAGAAAAAATCATCCTGGGTGAGGTAACCCAAACTCACAAAGACAACCATGGTATGCACTCACTCATAGGAGGATATTAGATGTGGAACAAGGATGACTGGCCTGCTACTCACAACACTAGGGAGAGTACCTGGAAAACAGAAGCCCAAGAAAGACACGGGAATTGCCCAATGTCAGAGAAATGGATGAGATCTACATGAACAGCTTGGACATGAGTGGGGGTAATGAAGGGCGAGGGTCGAGGGAAAGAGAGCTTGGGGGAGCAGGAGATACCAGCTGGATCAGGAACAGAGAGGGATAACAAGGAATAGGAGACCATGGTGAATGAAGACAACATGAGAATAGGAAGAAGCAAAGTGCTAGAGAGGCCCACAGAAATCAATAAAGAAGCCCCCACAATAGACTGCTGGCAATGGTCAGAAGATAGCCCGAACTGACCTACTCTGGTGATAGGATGGCCAAACACCCTAATTGTTGTGCTAGAAACCCCATCCAATGATTGAGGGAACTGGATGCAGAGATCCATGGCTAGGCCATGGGTGGAGCTCTGGGATTCCAATAGCCAAGAAAGAGGAGGGATGATATGAGACAGAATGGTTGAAACCAAAGTTGAATAAAGCACAGGGACAAATAGCCAAATGAATGGAAACACATGAATTATGAACCAATGGCTCAGGGGCTCCCAACTGGATCAGGCCCTCTGAAGAGTTGAGACAGTTGATTGGCTTGATCTGTTTGTGAGGCATCCAGGCAGTGTGTTGGGTCCTGTGCTCAGTGCATGAGTTGTCTGTGTGAAACCTGGGGCCTATGCAGGGATACGTTGCTCAGCCTGGGAGGTGAAGACTGGACCTGCCTGGACTGAGTCTACCAGGTCGATCCTGGTCCTCGGTGGAGGAAGGGGAGCCGGGCAGGAGAAGGGAAAACATGGGAATCTGAGGCTGATATGTAGAATTAAATAATATTGTAAAATACAATAAAATTAAATCTTAAAAATTGATATATTTGGACCATAAATTTTCAAGAAGAGGATTGGGAATGGTTAATATTGAATGTTGAGTGAACAGGATCTATAATCAAGAAATACAGAAGCCTAAGGAAATGTCTCAAATAGGTTAAGATGAGGTTAATTGGGCTGGGAAGAACCATCTGAAAGAGAGTAGCATCATTCCTTGGACTGAGGTTCCGGGCTGCTTAACCAGGAGAGAGCAAGGGGAGCATCTGCAGTGCTCTAACTACTCTCCCTGCTCCCTAACTACCAATGCAATGTAGCAAGCAACTTGGGACTCTTGCCCCCCTTGATCTCACAGTAATGATGTATATTTACTCAAATTAAGAGCCAGTTCAACTTTCCTTCCTTTACTTGCTCATGTTATGTACTTTGTCAGAGAAATCAAACAGGTATGTAATATGGTGGGTGGTGGTAATGGAGATGGAAGATCTAGTTATTCTCAAACTTCCTAATGCTGTGACACTCTAATACACTTCCCCATGTTGCAGTGACCCCCAACCCCAACCATAAAGTTATTTTCATTACTACTTCATAACTGCAATTTTCTTTTGTTATTAATCATAACGTAAATATCTGTGTTTTGCAATGGTCTTAGGCAATCCCTGTGAAAGTGTCATTCAACCCCGAAAAGGGGCCACAAACCACAGGTTTGAGAACCACTGATTTAGATTCACTCAGGGAAAGTATTCAGTCAGTGTAACACACACTCAGAAAGCGGACCTAATAAAGAATAGGGACTAAGGTTCCAGGGAGAAAACCAGGATTTTTTTAGGGTCCTAAAGGATGGCTGATAGATTAGAATGGTCCTATGCTACCCACCACATGGACTATCAGAACACACTGGAAATGCCTGGGCATTTGTGGCATTTATTCATGACTGTGGAAATAGGAGATGGGTACTGCCTTCTAAGAGAGAGAATACAGATGGCAATAGCATACTCAGTGAACAGCATTGCCTTCTTTCTCCAAGAGAGCATCCCACACTCCCAGCAGTGCCAAGGCTAAAACATCCTGCTCTACCTTTCAGAGATTTGAATACTTAAGTGTCTCCACACAAGAATGTGGTTTCTTTTATTGTGTTGAGGTGTCTGCTTACTTGCAAACCTTATTGCTCATGGGATTCACTAGGTTTACTTAGGAAACATGCCTTTGTACTGTACTCTTTCTTGCTATTGCTTGTTGGCACTGTCGAATGGGATCACGACCTGCAGTTTAGTATGTGAAATCATTTAAAGAATGGAATGCATTTGGCAGCAAGGAAGGAATAAAACTGAGACACACTCCCAGAAATCAAGTTGATATTTTATATAGAATGAATTGGTGATTACACAGTACTGTGTACAAAGGGCAATTTCTTCAAGGATTCTCCTGGCAGATGTTAAAATGCCAGATCCCTCACTTCAGACCTTTTGCTCAGCCAGGTTGGAATCACACCGGGCCTTCACCTGACTCTGTACTGTCAAGAAGATCATCTCACAGAGAAACAAAATCACGCCAAAGAGTGACATCGTGGCTGTCAGGACACCCATTGAGAACACCTTTGTGCACTGTTTCTTTATAATGTCCTCCATTTTAACGGGGAAGTCGGGTGAAAAGTCAAGAGTGGTTTGCCCATAGATGTCTACTAGGTGGTTCAAGGTCACAGTAACAAGTGTGAAAAGGCTGCTCACAGCCAAAATTATGACAGACATCTTGTAGCAAAACAGCTGGATATCAATGAATGGGCCTTCCATGCAGCTGATCTTAATGGCCACTGAAGTGAAAATCAGGACAAGGATTTTCATCAAAATGGCCCATGCTATCAGGACTTGTAAATACTGAAATTCTGATGACTTGTTCCAGGTTTCATTGATAGGGGTGTGAACCAACATCCTGGTCATAGACCCAGAGATGTTAAAGTCCTGAGTGTAATAAGCTTCCCAGAGTCCAATTGACACAAATTGCACAAGCTTGTTGTTAAACTCCCACAGGCGCCAGCATTGGCTGTTTGCAAGGATGATTTCAAATACCAAAGCTGATGTACTACAAATCAGGCCACTGAACTTAAAGATGTACTCCTTCATGTTGGCAAATCTGAAGAAGGCATCAAAGAAGAATAGAGTCAGTGAGAATACAAGGGAAGGCAGGAAAACAGAAGGAGTCATGGCTTAGAGAGCACTGAGCTCTCATACCTTGTCCTTGTTGTCACATAAAGATATTTCAGTGGTCTATATACAGATTATTATTCTTCACAGAGTAGATAATAATATTTGTTGACTAGGAATTTCAATTCTTAGAACTGACAATGAGAAGAGAGTTTGCAATATCATATGTAATTAAATGCTTATTTTACCTGTATTTGCAATTTCTAAATATTTTAGTACCATAAAGTGAGGAAAAAGCAGAGGAAAGCTCAAACTAATTGTCATTTCTAAAATATAGTACTATATAATATTACATGACTACTACAAACTAAAGTCATTAATGACAAAACCAAAGATAAAAAAATCACATAGAAAACTCATTTATTTAAAAATAATAACACACGACATAAATTTGTATATACATATATGTATATACAAATTCATCTGTACATGATCCACCTCATAAATGATAGTGTACAATGCTATTCCATCTTGTGAATTTTACAGAAATGTACCCTTCTCTAAAGAAAGCTATATGTATTTTATTGAAACCAGAAAGAGTATGCCCATCAACATCTATCTGTAATATAGCTGGGGATAGAGTTCAGTGGTAAAGTGATTATCTAACACACACAAAACCCTCAATTCTTCTTTAGTATCTGTAAACCAAATACTATATGTAAAATTGTCCAGAGACTGAGTCAGAGGAATAGGGAAATGGATAATTAACACATAAAATCATATAAATCCATAAAAGTGAATATTTCCAATTATAACACATCTCTTACTTGAAATTTCATCTTTAGACAATTAGTTTCATTTCAGTGAAACAAAAAGTATCCTGACATATTTTTGTGAGCATATATCTTCTTTCACAGACAATTTACACTCTGTATTGTAACTTTGAACTAACTTCTTTGCATCTTTTCTCAATTCCAGTCATAGGATGAAGGAAGGAGGTGAGTCATTTACTCACTAGGCATGTGGATAACATCACTGTCAACTGCACATGCAGAAGGTTGAAGGGGCCTACACACTGGATCTCCTTGCCAGGAAACCTTCCCTAAACAGCTACCCCCTGCTCTAAAGTCTCTGTAGAATGTGTTTCCTGACTGAGTGAAGGCACTAGCTGTTCTACTAGGGAAATTTCTTCAGCAGGATCAGTTCACAATTCAGGGTGGCTTGGGTAACACCCTGCCCACATCATCTTCCTTTCCAAGGCAGGCCCAATGCAATGGAGTACAAGAACAGTGTGCTTTGATTAGTACTGAAAACACAATGAACATTGCTGTTATTCCAGAAAAAAAAATGAGCTAGCTTGGCAGTATCTGTTTCTTCTGGTGTTAGAAACACGTGGAGTAGATGCATGTGATTCATAAAGACCATATTTGAAAGATCCCATATATAACATAAAGATTTTATACCTTTGTGTATTATGGATAAGAAGATTCATTTAGAAGGTGGCAGGATCACAGTCGTTCTTCCCAGTGACAGTAAATGCCCATATATGCAGTCAGAGAAAGAGTGGAAAAACCTTCAGAAAAAGAAATCCTATTAGACAGACATTTCAGCTCAGAGCAATGACTCCCCAACCCCTTGATTCCACAATCCTTACCATTCATTCCTGTCCTTGGCTTAAGAAGAACTTCATTTGAACACGTCGGGAGTATTCATACATCTGACTCTCTAAGGACACCCGTCTAAACATTTGCCCCATTTTGTAAGTAAGGAAACAACAGAGAGAGGTTAATTCATAAACTCAACATCAGGGACCTACACAACTAAAACCCGCAGGGCAGCTCAATGACTACCTGCAGTCCCACATGGGGCTTCTAGACACTTACGATATTCAACAGCATTTACAAAAAACTTACCCACATGTCAATGGTCTTTTCTGGCATTCTTTGTCCTATGAAATTGAATGATATTAATAAAACCACCTGGGAAGGTAAAATACTTGCCTCTTTTTCTCTTCTAGTAAGACCAAATGTTAGTGACTGCCAGTTGACAGAGAATTAACTCACTTTAAAAATTCTTGTTTCCATGGCTACTAGGGCTGAATGGTGGATTATGAGCAAAGAAGACAACTTCATAGCCATATTTGGCCATAAATGACAGACCAGTGTGCTTAATTTCCCTTTGTATGTGAATAGTCTTTAAAAGAGTAATTTCTATTTTGACATCATGCATCAAATAAGTACTACAATGCCTAATGGGCATAGCAGAGATAGTTATTTGAAAAAAAGAAAAAAAGCCTCCATCCCCCATTCCTTTCCCTCCAGTGTCTGTGTGGTGGAAGGATAGAAGTTTCACTTTAGGCAAAGTGTCTTCATTGGAGACTTTGAGACCAACTTACCTTGTAGAAACATCTTAGATATAGACACAAAGTTTATATTGTATGTAATAACAGATTATATGTATATAAATTCATGAGGTATTTTGTTTTGAATAGAAAAATATCCTCCTTTTATCTTTCTGTGTTTGACTTCAAACTCTTACTTTGAGGATATTAGTTAGGGTTTCTATTGCTGTGGTAAAAGCACCATGACCAAAACAATTTGGAGAGAAAATACTTCATGTAGTTCACATTGCCACATCATAGTGCATCATCTCAGCAGATTAGGGCAGGAACTCAAGGCAGAAACCAGACAGAAAATGAATCAAGCAGGAGCCATGGAAAAACACTGCTTACTGAGTTACCCCCCATAGCTTGCACAATGTGCATTTTTTTTTTTGGTTTTTGGAGACAGGGTTTCTCTGTGTAGCTTTGCGCCTTTCCTGGAACTTGCTTTGGAGACCAGGCTGGCCTCAAACTCACAGAGATCTGCCTGCCTCTGTCTCCCGAGTGCTGGGATTAAAGGCTTGCGCCGCCACCACCGCCTGGCTGACAATGCGCATTTTTATATCATCCATTACCAGAGGCCCAGGTTTTTTAATGCTCACCTTCTGCCAGGACATCCTACATAAGATAATAATCAAAAAAATTACTAACCAAGAAAATGTCCGATAGACTTGACTATAGGCAATTTGATCAATTTGATGGAGAGAATCCCTTAATTAAGCTTCTTCTTTCCAGGTAACTCTTAAGTTCTTACAAACTGATTAAATCTATGTAAATTTACACAATGTTATTTCTTACTATGGTCACATCTTGAGAACATACCATACTGTAAGCATATACCTAAAAATATCCAGAGTGTGTAAATGTATGGTAAAAAGAGAAGGAAATTTTGACTTCCTTTTAAACCTTATCTCTTTGTACTCCATAATGTATCTGTGGTATAATAAGCAATGAAGAAATCCTACACTTTCTGCTTAATGGCAGCTTCCAGAACACACTGATATCAAAATCAGGGTGAATTTCTTAGAGGGAGCTGTGGAGATCAATGGGAATTGCATAAACATCCTGTTACAGTACCAAGCCTGCCAGAAGCACCTGCATCTTCCCAAACCTAGTTCTGGGTGTGCAGGTAGCACACAGGTTTTGAATGCTGAGCTCCCCAGAAACACACCCAGAAGAACTACCCCCTCATTCTAGTCCTAGTTAAAGACTTGGGTTACTTAACTCCTGCTTGGGTTACCTTCGTGAGTTTCTCTGGAACCTGTGGAATCATGGACCCACATTCTTAGCTCTGTATATACTGGCCAGTCCGATGAAACAGCACAGGACCTTGCAAGGCCTCTATATCACCACACTTCTATGTCAAGCTTCTTCTGTCTCACAGTCATTGCACTGAATTTCCCTGAAAAGGATTCTGAGAATCAAGGCTGCCTGTGCCATTTTCACAGCATCTCCTGATGTCCTGATTGCAGTTTTGCCTGGTGTGCTCCTCAAAGGTTTCATGCCAGTGCCTTATGCACACTCGGAGGCTTAGCACCCATAACTGAGCTCCTGCATTAGCATTCCCTGGTCACTCCTGGAGCCAAACCTGTCTATGCTATTAACACATTCTCAAGTTCTAGACACACCAATCCTGCACTGATTTACATGGTTATGATCTACAGAACCTTTCCTGCCTGGGCTATGCATATACACATTGGCCTTGCTCTGAAGGCCAGTTAAGACTCAATTACTTCACTTGCTTTCTCTGCTGAGTACCCTGAGAACTGATCTGGTGCCTTGACCTCCATACTCTGTTGCTAGAGTTTTCCGCTTTGCCCACAGTCAGGACAAATCTTTGTCACCTGCCAGTCCCACAGCCGCTCAGACCCAACCAAGTAAACACAGAGACTTATATTGCTTACAAACTGTATGGCCGTGGCAGGCTTCTTGCTAACTGTGCTTATAGCTTAAATTAGTCCATTTCCATAAATTTATACCTTGCCACGTGGCTGGTGGCTTACCGGCATCTTCACATGCTGCTGGTCATGGCGGCGGCTGGCAGTCAGTCCTTCTGCCTTCCTGTCCTTTTATTTCTCCTCTCTGTTAGTCCCGCCTATCCTTCCTGCCTAGCCACAGCCGATCAGGTTTTATTTATTGATCAATCAGAACAACTTGACATACAGACCATCCCCCAGCACAGCCAAGTGCAGACCATCTCAGACACCTGCACTCAGGCCCATGGTCCTAATCATCCTCTATGCAGACCTGCTGGGTAACGCCACAAAGAACCCAAGAAGGGCTCCCACAGGACATACAGAACATCCCACAGCAATACTCTACACCTTGCATAGCAGACTTACCTGGTGACCTAAAAAGATGCTCTGCTGTCAGCATATAAACTCCACTCTGGAATCAAGCTGTGTTCAAGCAGTATGTGCACCAACGTTATCTGGCAAGTGACCCCAGAACCACCTATAGCTGTGCCCCCTTCAGCCCCAGGCCTTGTTCTGAATGCAGACACCACACACTGGCTTTCCCTAAGACTTTCCAATGAAACTTGAAATCTGTCACAATTCTCTTCTCACAGCCATTGCTCCCTTTCAAGGAGCCAATGGAGGATTTCTGAGGTGAGTTCTCCAAGAAGCAAAGCAATCTGTGCCATCCTACCTCACATGGCCTGGATCTAGACATATACCTCCTAGACTGGGTTTTCCTAGTGAGATCCTCCCGAACCAGTTTTGCCTATACCATCTTGCACACTATCCAGCCCTGTTTTGAGTGTACAGAACATATACTGTAGGAGGCTTTCTTGCAATGCCAGCCCCAAATCATAACACAGAGACTTTTTATTTATTACTTATGAATGTGCAGCCTTACCTTAGGCCTATTTCTAGCCAGCTTTTTTTCAAACTAAAATTAACCTATATCTATTAATCTATGTACTGCACTGAGGCTCATTTACCTCATGTGTGTACTGTCCATCCTGTTTTCCTGCTTCCTCTGTATCTGATTGGCTGGACACTGGCTTGTCCTGGTGTTTCTTTGCCTTTCTTTCCACCAGCCCTGCCTATCCCTCCTCTGCTTAGCTATTGGCCATTCAGTTTTTTGTTTTTCTATTTTACATTTTATGTATTAATTAAAGTATACAATTTTCACTTTTCTTTATTAAGAAATATTCTACTCACTCTACATACCACCCACAGACCTCATCTCCTCCCTCCTCCAACCCCCCAGCACTTCCTCACAAGCCACGCCATATCCCCACAACCCCCAAATCAAGGTCTCCCACGCAGGGTCAGCAGAGCCTGGCATACTGAGCCTAGGTAGGTGCAAGCCCCGCCCCACTGCATCAAGGCTGTGCAAGGAGTCACACCACAGACAATGGGCTCCCAGAAGCTTGCCCATGCATCAGGGACATTTCCCATTCTGCCCTTATGGGTAACCCCCAAACAGTTGGAGCCGAACAACTTCCTTCTGTATCCAGAGGGTCTTGTCCAGTCCCATGGGGCCTCCACAGCCACCAGTCTACAGTTCTTGGGCTTCTACCAGTGTGGCCAGTCATTTCTGCATGTCCTCCCATCATGATCTCAACGTCCCCTGCATGCAGAATCCCTCCTCTCTCTTATTGATTAGATTCCCAGAGCTTAGCCATGTGCCTGTGCATGGATATCTGCATATGCTTCCACCAGTCACTGAAAAAATGCTCTATGATGACTGTTGAGGTATTCACCAGAATAGACCAGTCTAGGCACCATCTAGACCACTGCCAGCCTGCCAGTGGGGTCATCCTTGTGGAATCCTGAGAGCCTCCTCAGCACCCTGCCTCTTCCTATTCCCATGATGACCTCATCTATCATGGTATCTTCCTCCCTGCCCTCCCACTCTGTCCCTGTTCCAGCTTGACCCTCCCATTTCCCTATGTTCTCCCCCCACACATCTTGACCTCTGGCACCCCCCCCCATCCAGTTCACTCATGTAGATCTCATCCACTTCTCCTTAACAGAATCATCGATGTGTCCCTCCCAGGGTCTTTTCCTGTTAGCTAGCCTCTCTGGATTTGTGGGTTGCAATCCCTTCTCTCCCATTTAGTATCTACTTGTGAGTGAGTATATACTATGTTTGTCCTTCTGAGTCTGGGTTACCTCACTCAAGGTGATGTTTTCTAGATCTATCCATTTGCCTGCAAATTTCATGATATCATTGTTATTTACTGCTGAGTAGTACTACATTGTGTATATGTGCCATATTTTCTTTATTCATTCTTCAATTGAAGGGCATCTGGGATGTTTCTAGGTTCCTGCTATTACGAATCTTGTGGTAAGATTGAGCATTTCTTGGATATATGACCAAGAGTGGTATATCTGGGTCTTTAGGAAGACTTATTCCCAATTTTCTGAGAAACCACCAGACTGATTTCCAGAGTGGTTGCATAACCTAGCTGTCATCATAGAATCTTTCTCTAGTGAATGATGGAGGCAGATACAGAGATCCACATCCATGCACCAGGCTGAGCCCCGGGAATCCAATTGGTGAGAGAGAGGAGAGATATTGCAGGCGAGGGACATAGAGATCATGATGGGAGGATGTGCAGAAATGACTGGCAAAACTATTGGAAGCCCATGAACTGTGGACTGGTGTCTGTGGAGCACCCATGGCACTGGAAAAGGAAGATGGTTGTTTGGCTCAAACTGTCTGTGGGGCACCCATGCAGGGGGATTGGCATCTGTCCCTGGTCTATGGGCAGGCTCTGGAACCAGGTCCTGTGGAATGACACCTTGCACAGCCTTGGTGCAGTGGGAAGGGCCTGGACCTGCCTAGGCTCAGTGTGCTGGGCTCTGCTGACTCCGCACAGGAGACCTCAATTTTTGGGATGTGGGGAAGCCAGGTGGCTTGGGCAAGAGGGCTGGGGGTGTAGGAAAGAAGAGGAGGAGTCTGTGGATAATATGTGGAGTGATTAGAAAATTTCTTAATAAAGAAAAATGAAAGAAAAAAGACCATTTAATTGGAAAGACTTTTTCCACCCTTTTATTCTGAGGTAATGTCTAAATTTGAAATTGACGTGTGTTTCTTGTATGCAGCAGAAAGATGAGTCCTGCTTTCATATCCATTCTGTCAGCCTGTGTCTTTTTATAGGTGAATTAAGTCCATTAATATTAAGGGATATTAATGACCAATGATTGTTAGTTCCTGTTATCTTTTGGTGGTAGTGTGAGTGTGTACTTCTCTTCTTTGGGATTTACTACTGTGGTGTTATCTATTGCCTGTTTTTTCATGGATGTATCTGATTTCCTTAGGTTGTAATTTTCCTTCTAGCGCTCTCTATAGGGCTAGATTTGTAGATAGGTATGGTTTAAATCTTGTTTTGTCGTGGAATGTCTTGTTCACTCTGCCTATGGTGATTTCAAGTTTTGCTGGGTATATCAGTCTAGGCTGGCATCCATGGTCTCTTAGTTTCTGCATTACATCTGTCCAGGTCCTTCTGGCTGTCAAAGTCCATTGAGAAAATTATTGTTATTCTGATGGGTTTGCCTTTATAAGTCACTTGGCTTTTTTCCTTTGCTGCTCTTATTCTTTCTTTATTCTGTAGGTTTAGTTGTTTAATTATTATGTGGACAGGGCATTTGGGGGGGGAGTCTATTTGGTTTGCTGTTCTATAGGCTTCGTGTATCTTCATATGTATTTTTTTCTTTAAGTTGGAAAAGTTTTCTTCTGTGATCTTGATCAATATGTTTTCTGTGCCTTGGAGTTGGTATTCTTCTCCTTCCTCTATCATTATTCTTAGGTTTGGTCTTTTCATTGTATCCCAGATTTCTTGGACATTTTGATTTATGTCTTTTTGGCTTTGATATTTTCTTTGACGGACTAATCCATTTCCTCTATTCTATCTGTTACACCAGAGATCCTTGCTTCCATCTCTTGTATTCTGTTGGTTATGCTTACATCTGTGTTTCCTGTTTGTTTACTCAGATTTTCTATTTGCAGCTTTCCTTCTGTTTGTGTCTTCTTCATTGTTTCTATTTCCCTTTTCTGGTCTTGAACTGTTTCCCTCACCTGTTTCATTGCTCGTCATGGTTTTTTTAAAGGGATTTATTGCTTTCTTCCAATTTTTATTTGTCTTTTCCTCTTATACTTTATAGATTTCTTCCACTTTTTGGTTTGTCTTTTCCTCAATTACATTTTTCATTTTTTTTCTTGAAATGCCTTTAGCATCTTCATGATGCTATTCTTAAGTTTGCTTTCTTCTGCTTCTTCTACCTTGTGATATTCAGGTCCTGCTGTTGGAGGAGGGCTAGATTCTGGTGATGCTGTATTGCTCTTTGTGTTTTTTTATGTACTTCTGCTTTGACTTCTGTCCTTCTCCTCCTCTAATAGGTAAAGAGGTGCCTGTGTCTGAGCGAGTTGCTGTTGGTCCCCTCTCTGCTTGTTGTGTCTGTTTCTCAGGGGTCCTTCCTTAGTCTAACTTTAGCTCTTGGTATAATTGAAACAGGCAGATTATGTGTCTTAGGGAGCTGCTCTTGTGTTGACCCAAGCTAGTTGAATCTGTGACTCATGGATCCATTCTTGATCTTATCAGGGCTCTTGGTCCAGTCAGAGCCAATAGATTCTGTCTTTTAGGAAGCCTATCTTGGTCCAATGAGAGGTGGCAGGTACTACTTCTCAGAAAGCCACTCTTGGACTAATGAAGGCTGGCAGATTCCCTGTCTCCTGAGGTTACTCTTGGTCCAATGACAGCTCTTTGACTAATGAGAGCTCTCTCACTAAGCCTGATGAGAGCTGGGGGTTGGTTTCTAAGGCTCAGGAAGTGGCTAGGATCTTGGGCAGATGGGTATGAGGGCAGAGTGTTAGATTGCAGGGTCTGCTGATGGGTCTTGGTGAATTGGAAGCTTTCCCACAGGAGCCCTGCCTGCTGGCTGTTAAACACCCTTCACTAATCCTATATAACACAAAATTGTGAGAGGGATACTAGCACATTTGAAGTTTGTTGTCTTTATTTTTCTTATGCCAGACAGATAGGGTTGGAGACTCTGCTGTTCAGTTGGATGAATTAAATGTAATGGGTTTTGGGCACCAGAGTGGGACCAGGCAGCAGTACTGAATTGCCAAAGCAAAGTGATTGTACATATTGTATTGGGCAGTATAGCCAAAGCAATGTTCTTAACTGCCTGAACCATAACTGTCAGCAATGGAAAGGTATAAAATCAGAGGCTCAGGACTGTGAGGAGCATAAGAATCCTCTGTTGTATGTGCAGCCTTGATGGAGGTTCAAACTCCAGGATTAAATAGTTAACAAGAAGATTGCATTCTAGACACAATTTGGCAACATGAAAGTCTCTGAAATGGGCACAAGACTAGCTACTGGTAAAATGCAGCCCACTTGCATTGGAGACCTCAAACTAGTGGACATGCCACTACCATGGTATGACCACCAAATATAAAACAGGTGTGCAGTAGAGCCACCTGAGCCTATGAGATATAAGGTGCATGTTATGGATTGCAAATCTGGAGAACAGGAACTTACTATGTCCTTTGGAGCTCAGGAGGTCCTGGATGAATACCAGATGCAGGGCAATCAGCTATTTGTTTTGCTTTGATTTAATTATAACTGAATCCTAATGCCCTCCATTGGGAAAAGAATGTATGCAACTTGCTTATTCTTTTTAATTTTACAGAAACCCATATTTATGAGACATCGAATATTTTATAAAGATTTTGAACAAAGATTTTGGATGCTTTCTAGAGCCTTTTGATACTGTAATTCACTCTTTTGTTGCATCTTTGTGTTTGGGTATCAGGGTAACTGTAGCCTCATAAAAAGAGTTTGATAATATTCCTTCTGTTTCTATTGTATAGGACAATTGGAAGAGTGTTGGAATTAGCTCTTCTTTGAAATTCTGGTAGATTTGTGCCCTGAAGCCATCTGTTCTTGGATTTTTTTTGTTTGGGACACTTTTAGTGACTGTTTCTATTTCCTTAAGTGTTATTGGCCTATTTAAATAGTTTATGTGGTCTTGATTTAAATTTCATATGTGGTATCTATCCAGAAAAATTAGCTTTTTTTCAGAGTTTTCAATTTTGTGTAGTACAGGTTTTTTAGTAAGACTTGATGATTCTCTGGATTTCCACGTTGTCTGTTGTTATGTCTCCATTTTCATTTCTAATTCTGTTGATTTGGATGCTCTCTCACTCTCTCTGCTTTTTGGTTACTGTGGATAAGGGCTTGTCCATCCTGTTGATTTTCTCAAAGAACCAACTCTTTATTTATTGATTATTTGTATTGTTCTCTTTGTTTCTATTTCATTGATTTCAGCACTCAATTTGAATATTTCCTGGTATCAATTTCTCCTGGGTGAGTTTGATTCGTTTTGTTCTAGAACTTTCAGGTGTGCTATTAAGTCACTAGTGTGAGATATCTTCATCTTCTCCATGTGGGCATTTAGTGGTATGAATTTTCCTCTTGGCACTGCTTTCTTAATGTCCCATAAGTTTGGGTATGTTGTACTTTCATTTTCATTGATCTCTAGGAAATCTTTAATTTCTTTCTTAATTTATTTCTTGAACCATTGGTGATTTGTTTGGGCGTTGATCGATTTCTTTGAGACTGTAGGATTTCTGTAAATTTTGTTGTTGTTGAAATCTAACTTTAAGCCATTGGCATATACCCAAGGAATGCCCAATCATACCACAAAGACACATGCTCAACTATGTTAATAGCAGCATTATTTGTAATAGCCAGAACCTGGAAACAATCTAGATGCCCCTCAACTTAAGAATGGATAAAGAGAATGTGATATATGTATACACAGTGGGGTACTAGTCAGCAGAGAAAAAACAATGACATCATGAGGTTTGCAGGCAAATGGATGGAATTAGAAAATATCATCTTGAGTTAGGTAACCCAGAATCAGAAAGAAAAACATTATATGTACTCCCTAATAAGTTGATACTAGATGTAACGCAAAGGATAACCAGACTGCATCCTGCAGCTCCAGGGAGGCTAGCTAGTAAGGAGGACCCTAGAAAAGACATAAAGATCACCAACAACAGAGAAATTGAATGAGATCTACATGAGCAAACTGGCTGTTAAAGGGGTAATGGAGGGCAAGGGATGGGGAAATGAGAATTTGTGGGAGTGGGAGGTTCAATCTGGATCAGGAACAGAGTGGGAGAACAAGGAAAGAGATACCATGATAAATGAAGGCACCATGGGAATAGGGAAAGCAGAGAGCTAGGGAGGTCCCTAGGAATCCACAAAAATGACTCCACCATAGACTACTGGCAATGGTTGAGAGGTTGCCTGTGCTGACCTACTCTGGTGGTTAGATGGCCTAACTGTCATCATAGAAACCTCATCCAGTGACTGATCAAAGCTGATGCAGTGATCCACACCCAGGTCCCAGGCAGAGCTCCAGGAGTCCAATCGAAGAGAGAGATGAGGGATTCTATGAGCAAGAGATATCGAGACCATAACTGGAAAAAGTACATAGACAACGAGCCAAACTAATGGAGACACATAAACTGTTCACCAATAGCTGAGGAGCCCCCATGGTAATGTACTAGGCCATCTGGATAAGTGAGACAGTAGTTTGGCTTGAACGGTTAGGAGGGCCCCCAGGCCATGGGACTGGGACCTGTTGCTTGTGCATGAGCCAGCTTTGAGCCAATGCCAATGGTGAGACACTTTGTGCAGCCTTGGTGCAGGGAGGAGGGGCATGAACCTGCTCAATGTAGTATACTGGGCTCTGCTCACTCCCTATGGGAGACCTTGGCTTGGAAGATATGGGAATGGGGCGTGTGTTGGGTGGGAAGCCTGGGAGGGTGGGAGGAGGGAAGACGGGAAATCTGTGGTTGACATGTAAAATGAATAGAAAATCTCTTTTTTTTAATGCAGGAAACTAGTTCCAAAAAAAAAGGAAAGCCATTTTCACTTTTTTCTCTTCTCTCTTCACTCTTTTCTTCTGCTTCATTTTGAGTATGTATTTAGAGTATGAGAGGTTCTCTAACTTTAACTGTACTAAGAAGGATTACTGGATATATATTTATAATCACCTGCATAACTAGGTGACAGCCATTTCTGGGGAAACTTTTGATTTTTCTTTGGTTTTGTTTGTAAATTGATACAAGTTAATCTGGCAGGAGGAACCCCAGTTAATAAAATGCCTACTTCTGATTGCCTACAGGCAAACCTATAGGGAATTTCTTGATTAATGATTGACATAGGAGGACCTAACTCACTGGGCAATGTCACCTCTGGGTGTCTGGGCCTGGAAGGCATGAAAAAGCAAGGAGAGCAAGATGAACCATCTGTGGGAAGTAACCAGTATGCAGTGGCTTCTTCATTTAGTTCCTGCCTCCAGTTTCCTCCCTGGAGTTCCTGTCCTGACCTCTTTTGATGATGGACTATGATGTGGAAATATAAGCCACATAAACCATTGCCTCTCCAAGTTGCATTTGGGAAACAAAATTTCCCAAGATCTTAGTAACAATGGACTTCCCATATATAATCTGTTTCTGTATCTAAGAGGTTTGTGGAAGCAAGGTGGCACCATACTCTCCAGTGAAGACATTTTGCTTTTATAATTGAACGTCTTTCTTCCCTTCCACTATGGCAGTATTTTTTCTTTTGTTTTCATCAGTTTTTTTTGTAAAGCCACTGGGAATTATAATGACTAATTCATGCATAAATTCAAAAGTCAATTACTTTTTAAAAAGACTATTAACACATCAAAGGGCTGTTTAAAATGTTGTTCCATTATGACTGTATATTCAGTGGTCATAGTCCACCATTCAGCCTTAGTAGCCATGGAAACATAAGATTTTTTAAAGTCAGTTTCGTCTCTGACAACTAGCAGTCACTTACCTTCATAGAAGAGAAAAAAGAGGCACATATTTTACATTTCCAAGTGGTTTTATTAATCACATTCAATTTCACAGGGCACAGAATGCCAGAGAGTGTCATTGACATGCAATTAAGTATGTGTAAGTCTTGCTGAATATCATAAGTGCCTGGAAGCCCTGTGTGTGAATACACGAAGCCAGGGAGCTGCACTGCTCTCTGTGTAGCTTCCTGAAGTTGAGTGTATGAATTAGCTTTCCTGTGTTGTTTCCTTAACTACAAAATGGGGATAATGATTGGGTGGGTAACATTGCAGGGCCAGTAATAACAGATATACCAATACTCCTGAAGTGTTAAAATGAGAATCCAACTAAGCCAAGATCAGGAGGGGAATGGAAGGATTGTGGCATCCAGGGGTTGGGGAGAATAATGCTCTCAGCTGAAATGTCTGCCTAACAGAACTTCTTTTTCAGAAGGTGTTTCTGTTCTTCCTCTGACTCCATTTATGGGCATTTCCTATTACTGAGAAGACCATCTGTGGTCTTGCTACCTTCCAAATGGATCTACTTATACAGAATACACAAAGGTAAAATTTTTACATTACATGGAAGCTTTCACATACAGTCTTTATGAAACACAGGAATCCACTCCATGGCTTTCAAACATAGGCAGAAACAGATCCTGACAAGCTAGCTCAGTGTTTTGGAATAACAGCAATCTTCATCCTGTTTCCACTATTTCTGTAAAACTCCACATTCCTGTAGTCCACTGCCTCAAATGTGCCTTGGAAAGGAAGAGGATGTGGGCAGAGTGTTACCCAAGCTACTATCAATTGAAGACCCATCTTGCTGATGGAACTTCTTTAGTAGAACAGCTAATGCCTCCACTAACTTAGAAAGTACATCTCATAGAGAATATGAAGCCAAGCATAGCGGCTAGGGAAGGTTTCCTGGCAAGAGATCCCATTTGTAAGTCACTCAAACCTCCTTCAGGGACAGTGGTAATGACATTATCCACATGCCTAGTGAGTTAATGACTTTGCGTACATCCTTTCTGATAAATTATCATCCCTCAGGTAAAGTTTTTTCCATGAGTGACAGTACATCAGAGGATTTGAATTGATGAGTGATTTAAATAAGTTTGTGCAGAGAGTTAATGTGGAGTCTTAGTTTTTTTATTAAGAAAATTTTTCATTAATTTCACACACCAATCAAAGATCCCCCTCTTTCCTTCTTCTGCCCCACCCAGCCTCCCCTTCCAACCCATCCCCCACTCCCTCTCACAAGAAGGTAAGGCCTCCCATGTGGAGGTACATTCAGTAGAGGCAAGTCCAAGCTTTTCCCCCTGCCTCAAGACTGCACCATCCTAGGTAGTGGACTACCGTTCAAGCAACAGAGATGGATCCTGATCCTACTGCCAGGGGGCCTCCCAGGCAGATCAAGCTACACAACTGTCTCACTATGCAAAGGGTGTCCATCCCATGTAGGCTCCACAGCCATTGATCCAACTTTCATGAGTTCCCTCTAGTGTGGTTTTGGTCGTCCCTGAATGTTTCCTCATCATGATCCTGATGCACTTGCTCATTGAATCCCTCTTCTCTCTCTTTGACTGGACTCCTGGAGCTCTGTCTAGTGATTGGCTGTGGATCTCTGCATCGGCTTCCATCAATCATTGGAGAAAAGTTCTGTGATAACAGTTAGGGTATTCACCGGTCTGATCTCTGGGGCAAGCCAGGTCAGTTCAGGCACCCTCTCCACTACTGCTAGTAGCAGAGACAGGGGTCATCCATGGGAATTCCTAGCAACTTCCCTAGCACGAGGCTTTTCCTATCCCCATGATATCTCTCTCTCTCTCTCTCTCTCTCTCTCTCTCTCTCTCTCTCTCTCTCTCTCTCTCTCTCTCTCTCTCTCCTCTCTCTCTCTCTCTCTCATATTTATTTCATTGTATTTCCCCTCTATCCCTTTTCCAGTTCAATCATCCCATTCCATTATGCTCTCATCCCCTATCCCCTACCCTCCATGCCCCACCCCTCATTCCCAGTTTACTGATGAAGATATCATCTATTTCCCCTTCCCAGGGCAGTCCATGCTTCCCTCTTTGATTCTTCCCTTTTAGTTAGCTTCTTTGGAGTTGTGAGTTGTTGCCTCATTACACTTTGCTTTATATATAGTATCCACTTATGAGGGAGTACATACCATGACTGTCTTTCTTAGTCCTTCTGGGTTACCTCACTCAGGAAGATATTTTCTAGTTCCATTCATTTGCCTGCAAACATCACGATGTCATTGTTTTTTTCTGCTGAGTAGTACCCCATTGTGTATATATATACCACATTCTCTTTATCCATTCTTATGTTGAGGGGTTATTTCCAGGTTCTGGATATTACGAATAATGCGGATATGAACATAGTTGAGCGTGTGTCCTTGTGGTATGATTGAGTATTCCTTGGGTATTTGCACAAGAGGAAGATTGATTGCCCATTTTCTGAGAAACCACTATACTGATTTTCAAAGTAGCTGTACCAGTTTGCACTCCCACCAACAGGGGAGGAGTGTTCCCCTTGTTCCACATCCTCTCTAACATAACCTGTCTTCAGGATTTTTGGTCTTAGCCACTCTGATGGGTGTAAGATGGTATCTCAGAGTCGTTTTGATTTACATCTCCCTGAAAATTAAGGATGTTGAGCAATTCCTTAAATGACTTTTGGTCATTTGAAATTCTTCCTTTGAGAATTCACTCTTTAGCTCTAGACAATTTTTAATCGGATTTTTTGTTATATTGTTGTCTAGCTTCTTGAGTTCTCGATATAATTTGGAGATCCGCCCTCTGTCAGATGTGCGTTGTTGAAAATATTTTCCCATTCTGTAGGCTGTTGTTTTGTCTTATTTACTGTATCCTAAGCCTTACAGAAGCTTCTCAGTTTCAGGAAGTCCCACTTATTAATTGTTGTTCTCAGTGTCTGTGCTGCTGGTGTTATATTTAGGAAGTGGTCTCCTGTGCCAATTCATTCAAGATTATTTTCTACTTTCTCTTCTATCAGGTTCAGTGTAACTGGTTTTATATTGAGGCCTTCGATCCACTTGGACTTAAGTTTTATGCATTGTGATAGATATGAATCTATTTGCAATTTTCATGTTGACATCCAGTTATGTCAGCACCATTTGTTGAAGATGCTTTCCTTTTTTCCATTGTACAGTTTTGGCTTCTTTGTCAAAAATCAGGTGCTCATAGTAGTGTAGGTTAATGTCAGTGTCTTCAGTTCAACTTCATTCATCCACATGTTGGTTTTCATGCCAACACCAATCTCTTTTTATTACTATAGCTCTATAGTAGCTCCTAAAGTCAGGGATGGTGATACCTCCAGAGGTAGTTTTATTGTACAGGATTTTTTTTGCAGTGATGTGTGTGTTTGAGAACTTTTTTAAATAAATATTTTTATTTTATAATTAACATAATTTTACATATCAACCACGGATTAACCTGTCCTCCCTCCTCCAACTCCCCTTCATTCCAACCCAACCACAAACCAATTTCCACATCCTCCAAGGCAAGGTCTCCCATGGGGATTCAGCCCAGCCTGGTAGATCCAGTTGAGGCAGGTCCAGTCCCCTGCACCAAGGCTGAGCAAAGGGTCTCAGAATAGGCCCTAGTTTCCAAAAAGCCAACTCATGCACCAAGGACAGGTCCCAGTTCCACTGCCTGGGGGCCTCCTAAACAGCTCAAGCTCATCAGTTGTCTCACTTATACAGAGGGCCTGCTCCAGTTCCATGGGAGCTCCTCAGCTATTGGTTCACAGTTCATGTGTTTCTGTTAGTTTGTCTATTTGTCCCTGTGCTTTTTCCAATCATGGTCTCAATATCTCTTGCTCATATAATCCCTCCTCTTCCTCACTGTTTGGTCTCCCGGAGCTCCATCTGGGGTTTGGCCATGGATCTCTGCATCTGCTTCCATCAGTCACTGGATGAGAGTTCTATCATGACAGTTAGGGTATTCGGCCATCTGATCACAAGTGGAGGTCATCTAACTCTCTTTACTATTGCCAGTAGTTTATAGTGGAGGTATATTTGTGGATTTCTAGGGACCTCCCTAGCACTCTGTTTCTTCCTATTCCCATGGGGGTCTTCATTTATCATGTTATCTCTTTGCTTGTTCTCCCACTCTGTTCCTGATCCAGCCAGGACCTCCCATTCCCCTAAGCACAATTTCCCACGACCCTTACCCTCCATTACGCCCACCCCCACCCCCAGTTTGCTCAGTAGATCTCATCCATTATTCTGTCACTTGGCAATACCTGTGTCTTTCTTAAAGTCCTCTTTACTAGGTAGCCTCTGTAGAGTTGTGAGTTGCAGTCTGGTTATCCTTTGCTTTACATCTAGTATCCACTTATGAGGGAGTATATACCATGTTTGTCTTTCTGAGTCTGGGTTACTTCACTCAGATTTTTTTCTAGTTCCATCCATTTTCCTGCAAACCTCATGATGTCATTGTTTTTTCTCTGCTGACTAGTATTCCATTGTGTATATATACAACATTTTCTTTATCCATTCTTCAGTTGAGGGGCATCTAGTTTGTTTCCAGGTTCTGTGTATTAAAAATAATGCTGCTATGAACATGGGTAAGCATGTGTAGTTGTGGTATGATGGAGCATTCCTTGAGTATATGCCCAAGAGTGGTATAGCTGGGTCTTGAGGGAGGTTGATTTCCAATTTTCTAAGAAAGTGTCATATTGATTTGCAAAGTGGTTGTACAAGTTTTCATTCCCACCAACAGTGCAGGAGTGTTCCCCTTGATCCACATCCTCTCCAACATAATCTGTATTCAGGGATTTTGATCTTAGCCATTCTGATGGGTGTAAGATTGTATCTCAGAATCGTTTTGATTTGCATTACCCTGATGACTAAGGATATTGAGCAATTCCTTAAATGTTTTTCAGCCATTCGAGAATCTTCTGATGAGAATTCTCTGTTTCACTGCATAGCCCACTTTTTAATTGGGACTGTTGGGTATTTGGATGTCTAGTGTCTTGAGTTCTTTATACATTCTGGATATCAGCCTTCTGTCAGATGTGGGGTTTGTGAAGAGCTTTTCCCATTCTGTAGGCTGTCGTTTTGTCTTGTTGACTGTGTCCTTTGCCCTACAATAGCTTCTAAGTTTCAAGAGGTCCCATGTATTAATTGTTGTTCTCAGTGTCTGTGCTACTGTTGTTATATTTAGGAAGTAATCTCTGGTGTCAATGGGTTCAAGACTACTTCCTACTTTTTCTTCAATCAGATTCAGAGTAACCGGATTTATGTTGAGGTCTTTGATCCACATGGACTTAAGTTTTGTGCATAGTGACAGATATGGATCTATTTGCAGTCTTCTATATGTTGACATCCAGTTATGCCGGCACCATTTGTTGAAGATGCTTCCTTTGTTCTATTATAGAGTTTTGGCTTCTTTGTCGAAAATCATTTGTTCATATGTGTGCAGATTAATGTCAGGGTCTTCAGTTCTGTTTCATTGGTCCACATGTCAGTTTTTATGACAGTACCAAACTGTTTGTATTACTGTAGCTCTATAGTAGAGCTTGTAGTCAGGGATGTTGATGCCTCCAGACGTTGTTTTATTGTATAGGATTCTTTTGGCTATCCTGGGTTTTTTGTTTTTCCATATGAAGTTGTGTATTGTTCTTTCCTGGTCTGTGAAGAATTGTGTTGGGAAATTGATGGGGATTGCATTGAATCTGTACATTGCTTTTGGTAAGATTGCCAATTGTACTGTGTTAATCTGCCTATTCATGATCATGGGAGATCTTTCCATTTTCTGAAATCTTCTTCAATTTCTTTCTTCAGGGACTTAAAGTTCTTGTCACACAGGTCATTCACTTGTTTAGTTAGAGTTACCCCCAAGGTATTTTATATTATTTGTGGCTATTGTAAAGGGTGATATTTCTCTGACTTCTGTCTCAGCCCATTTATCAATTGTATACAGGAGAGCTACTGATTTTCTTTGAGTTAATCTTGTATCCTGCCACATTACTGAAGATGTTCATCAGCTCTATGAGTTCCTTGGTTGAATTTTCATGGTCACTTATGTATACTATCATATCATCTGCAAATAGTGAAAGTTTGACTTCTTCCTTTCCAATTTGTATCCCCTTGATCTCCTTTTGCTGTCTTATTGCTCTAGCTAGAATTTCTAGTACTGTATTGAATAAATATGAGGAGAGTGGGCAACATTGTCTTGTTCCTGGTATTAGTGGAATTGTTTTGAGTTTCTCTCCATTTACTTTGATGTTGGCTGTTGGCTTGTTGTAAATTGCCTTTATTATGTTTAGGTGTGTTTCCTGTATTCCTGATCTCTCCAAGACCCTTATCATGGAGAAGTGTTGGATTTTGTCAAAGGTCTTTTCAGCATTTCATGAAATGACCATGTAGATTTTTTTCTTTCAGTTTGTTTATATGGTGTATTACTTTGACAGACTTTCCCATGTTGAACTCCTTTGCATTTCTGAGATAAAGCCTACTTGATCATGGTGGATAATGTTTTTGATGTGTTGTTGGAGTCAGTTTGCCAATATTTTATTGATTATTTTTGCTTCAATGTTCATGAGGGAGATTGGTCTGTAATTTTCTTTCTTAGTTGCAACTTTTTGTGGCGTGCGAATCAGAGGAACAGTAGCCTCAAAAAAGCAGTTTGGTAACATTCCTTCTGTTTCTATTGTGGGGAACAATTTGAAGAGTATTGGTATTAATGCCTCTTTGAAAATATGGTAGAATTCTAAATTGAAACCATCTGGTCCTGGGCTTTTTTTGGTTGGGAGCCTTTTAATGATTGTTTGTATTTCTTTAGGGTTTATTGGTCTATTTAAATAATTCTTCTGGTCTTGATTTAACTTCGGTATGTGGTACCTATCCAGAAAATTGTCCGTTTCATTTAGATTTTCCAATTTGGTTGAGTACACGTTTTTGAAGTATGACCTAATGATTCTCCGGATTTCCTCATTGTCAGTTGTTACATCTCCCTTTTCATTTCTGATTTTATTAATTTGGATGCTCTCTCTCTGCATTTAGGTTAGTCTGGATAAGGGCTTGTCTATCTTGTTGGTTTTCTCAAAGAACAACTCTTTGTTTCATTTATTCTTTATATTGTTCTCTTTGTTTCTATTTCATTGATTTCAGCTCTTAATTTGATAATTTCCTTGCATCTATTCCTCCTGTGTGACTTTGCTTTTTCTTGTTCTAGAGCTTTCAGGTGTGCTGTTAAGTCACTAATGTGAGATTTCTCCAACTTCTTCATGTGGGCATTTAGAGCTATGAATTTTCCCTTTAGCACTGCTTTCATAGTGTCCCATAAGTCTGGGTATGTAGTACATTCATTTTCATTGAATTCTAGGATGTCTTTAATTTCTTTTTTATTTCTTCTTTAACCCATTGGTGAATTGTTTGAGCATTATTCAGTTTCCATGAGATTGTAGGCTTTCTGTAATTTTTGTTGTTGAAATTTAACTGTAAACCATGGTGGTCTGAGAGAATATAGGAGGTTATTCCAATTTTTTTTGTATCTGTTGAGATTTGCTTTGTGACCAAGTATGTGGTTGATTTTAGAGAAGGTTCCATCAGGTGCTGAGAAGAAGGTATTTTGTGTTAGGGTGGAATTTTCTGTAGATATCAATTAAGCCTATTTGAGTCATAACTTCAGTTAAGCCCCTTATTTCTCTGTTAAGTTTCGATTTTGCAGATCTGTCCAGTGGTGAGTGTGTGGTGGTGAAGTCTCTCACTATTAATGTGTTTGGTTTGATGTGTGATTTAAGCTTTAATAATTTTTTTTCATATGTGAGTGCCCTTGTATTTGTGGTATAAATATTCAGAATTGAAACTTCATCGTGGTAGATTCCTGTGATGAGTATGTAATGCCCTTCTCAATTGCTCTTGATTGATTTTAGTTTGAAGTCTATTTTGTGAGATAATAGGATAGCTATACCAGCTTGTTAATTAAGTCCATTTGGTTGGAAAGACTTCCCATCCTTTTACTCCGAGGTAATGTCTATCTTTGAAATTGAGGTGTGTTTCTTGTATGGAGCAGAAAGATGGGTCTGCTTTCATATCCATTCTACTAGCCTGTGTCTTTTTATAGGTGAATTAAGACCATTGATATTAAGGGATATTAATGACCAGTGATTATTAATTCCTGTTATCTTTTGGTGGTAGTGTGTGTGTATTTCTCTTCTTTAGGATTTACTGCTGTGGGATTATCTATTGCCTGTGTTTCATGGGTGTATCTGATTTCCTTAGGTTGGATTTTCCTTTTAGTACTTCCAGTAGGGCTGGATTTGTGGATAGGTATTGTTTAAATCTGGTTTTGTTTTGGAATGTCTTACTCAATCTGTTTATGGTTATTTTAAAGTTTTGTTGGTTATATTAGTCTAGGCTGGCATCCATGGTCTCTTAGTGTCTGCATTGCAACTGTCCAGGTCCTTCTGGCTTTCAAAGTCTCCATTGAGAAGTAGGGTGTTATTCTGATGGGTCTGTCTTCATAGGTCTCTTTGCCTTTTATCTAGCTGCTCTTCTCAGCCCTTTTATCATTTGTGTATAGGAGGGCTACTGATTTTATTTGAGTTGATCTTGTATCCTGCCACTTTACTGAAGGAGTTTATCAGCTGTAGGAGTACCCTGGTAGAGTTTTGGGGGTCACCTATGTATACTATCACATCATCTGCAAATAATGAATGTTTGACGTCTTCCTTTCCAATTTGTATCCCTTTGATCTCCTTTTGTTGTGTTATTGCTCTAGCTAGAACTTCTAGTACTGTATTGAATAAATATGGGGAGAGTGGACAGCCTTGTCTTGTTCCTGAATTTAGTGGAATCACTATGAGTTTCTCTCCATTTAATTTGATGTTGGCTGTTGGCTTGCTATAAATTGCCTTTATTATGTTTAGAAATGTTCCTTGTATTCCTGATCTTTCTAAGACCTTTATCATGAAGGGGTGTTGGATTTTGTCAAAGGCTTTTTCAGCATCTAATGAGATGATCATGTGTTTTTTTTCTTTCAGGTTGTTTATATGGTGTATTACACTGACAGATTTTCGTATGTTGAACTATCCTTGCATCCTTGGGATGAATCCTACTTGGTCGTGATGGATAATTGTATTGATGTATTCTTGGATTTGGTTTGCCAATATTTTATTATTTTTGCTTCAATGTTCATGTGGGAGATTGGTCTGTAGTTCTCTTTCTTTGTTGCATCTTTGTGTGGTTTGGGTATCAGGATAATTGTAGCCTCATAAAAAGGGTTTGGTAGTGTTCCTTCTGTTTCTATTGAGTGGATCACTTTGAAGAGTATTGGTATTAGTTCTTCTTTGAAAGTCTGGTAGAATTCTGCACTGAAACCATCTGGTCCTGGGCTTTTTTTGGTTGGGAGACCTTTGATGACTGTTTCTATTTCTTTGGGGGTTGTTGCTCTATTTAAATGGTTTATCTGGTCTTGATTTAATTTGGTATGTGTTATTTATCCAGAAAATTGTCCATTTCTTCCTGGTTTTCCATTTATGTGGAGTACAGGTTTTTGAAGTATGATCTGATGATTCTCTGGACTTCTTCATTGTCTCTTGTTATGTCTCCCTTTTCATTTCTGATTTTGTTAATGTGGGTGCTCTACCTTTGCCTTTTGGTTAATTTGGCTAAGGGTTTGTCTATCTTATTGATTTTTTCAAAGAACCAACTCTTTGTTTCATTGATTTTTTGTATTGTTCTCTTGTTTTCTATTTCGTTTTATTAAGCCATCAATTTGATTATTTCCTGGCATCTATTTCACCTGGGTGAGTTTGTTTCTTTTTGTTCTAGAGCTTTTAGTTGTGCTGTTAATTCATTGGTATGGGACTGCTCCATCTTCTTTATGTGTGCTTTTAGAGCTATGAATTTTCCTCTTAGCACTGCTTTCATAGTGTCCCATAAGTTTGGGTATGTTGTACTTTCATTTTCATTGAATTCTAGGAAATCTTTAATTTCTTTCTTTATTTATTCCTTGACCCTTTGATGTTTCAGGTGGGCATTATTCAGTTTCCATGAGTTTGTGGGTTTTCTATAATTTTTGTTGTTGTTGAGGTCTAACTTTAAGGCATGGTGGTATGATAAGATACAGGAGGTAATTCCAATTTTTTGTATCTGTTGATTTGTTTTGTGGCCAAGCATGTGGTCAGTTTTTGAGAAGGTTCCATGGGGTGCTGAGAAGAAGGTATATTCTTTTGTGTTAGGATGGAATGTTCTGTAGATATCTATTAACCCCATTTGAGTCATAACATCTTTTAGGTCCTTTATTTCTTTCTTAAGTTTCAGTCTGGTAGATCTGTCTTTTGGTGAGAGTGGTGTGTTAAAATCTCCCACTACTAATGTGTGGGGTTTGATGTGCATTTTACACTTTAGTAGTGTTTCTTTTATGAATGTGGGTGCTTTTGTATTTGGAGCATAAATGTTTAGAATCGAGACTT
Source organism: Peromyscus maniculatus bairdii (assembly GCF_049852395.1). Taxonomy (NCBI): domain Eukaryota; kingdom Metazoa; phylum Chordata; class Mammalia; order Rodentia; family Cricetidae; genus Peromyscus; species Peromyscus maniculatus. The sequence goes on along the minus strand of NC_134875.1, from coordinate 142,760,322 downwards.
CCTCTTGGTGGATTTTTCCTGTGATAAATATGCAATGTCCATCCTGATCTCTTCTGATTGATTTTAGTTTGAAGTCTATTTTATTAGATATTAGGATAGCTACACCAGCTTGTTTCTTAGGTCCATTTGCTTGGAAAGCCTTTTCCCAGCCCTTTACTCGGAGGTAGTGTCTGTCTTTAAAGTTAAGTTGTGTTTCTTGTATGCAGCAGATGGATGGGTCCTGTTTTCTTATCCATTCTGTTAGCCTGTGTCTTTTTATAGGTGAGTTGAGACCATTGATATTGATGGATATTAATGACCAGTGATTGTTAATTCCTGTTATTTTTGTGGTTGTGTTGTGTTGTCTTTCTTTGGTGTATGTTGATGCGGGATAATCTATTGCTTGATTTTTCATGGATGTGTTTAGCTTCTTTGGGTTGGATTTTCCCTTCTAGTGCTTTCTGTAGGGCTGGGTTTGTGGACAGGTATTGATTAAATCTGGTTTTATCCTGGAATATTTTGTTTACTCCGCCTATATTGATTGAGAGTTTTGATGGGTATAAAAGTCTGGGTTGGCATCCGTGGTCTCTTAGTGTCTGCATAAGATTTGTACATGATCTTCTAGCTTTCATAGTCTCTATTGAGAAGTCTGGTGTTATTCTGATGGGTTTGCCTTTATATGTTACTTGGTATTTTTCCTTTGTGGCTCTTAATATTTTTTGTTTGTTCTGTGTGTTTAGTGTTTTGATTATTATGTGGTGAGGGGACTTTTTTTCTTTGGATCCAGCCTATTCGGTGTTCTGTAAGCTTCTTGTATCTTCATAGGTATTTCTTTCTTTAGGTTAGGAAAGTTTTCTTCTATGATTTTGTTGAATATATTTTCTGTGCCTTTGAGTTGGTACCCTTCTTCTATCCCTATTATTCTTAAGTTTGGTCTTTTCATGGTGTCCCAAATTTCTTGGATGTTTTGTGTTACGACTTTTTTGTCTTTATTGTTTTTTTTATGACTGATAAATCTATTTTCTCCTTTGTGTCTTCAGTGTCAGAGATTATCTGTTCCATTTCTTGCAATCGGTTGGTTATGCTTGTTTCTGTAGTACCTGTTCATTTAGTCAGGTTTTCTATTTCCAGCATTCGCTCAGGATGTGTTTTCTTTATTGTCTCAAATTCATTTTTCAGATCTTGGAATGTTTCTTTCATCTGTTTAATTGCTTTTTCTTGGCTTTCTTTGATTTCTTCCCATTTTTTCTTTGTTTTTTCTTCCATTACTTTAAGGGAGTTTTTCATTTCCTCTTTAATGGAGTTTTTCATTTTCTCTTTAAGGGAAGTTTTTATTTCCTCTTTAATGGAGTTTTTCATTTCCTATTTAAGGGATGTTTTTATTTCCACTTTAATGGAGTTTTTCATTTCCTCTTTAAGGGAAGTTTTATTTCCTCTTTAATGGAGTTTTTCATTTCCTCTTTGAGGGAATTTTTTTCTTCTTTAAGGGCCTCTATCATCTTCTTAAAGTTAAAATTTTAGGATTGATTTCTTCTGTTTTTTCTGTCTTGGAATGTTCAGGTCTTGCAGGTATAGAATCACTAAGTTCTGATGTTGCCATATAGGATTTTATGTTGTTGCCTGTATTTTTGCACTGGCGTCTACTCATCTCTTCCTCTGCTTGGTGCAGCTGGTGTCTATGTCTGAGAGTGCCTCTCTTGTTCTAATTTTTAGTCTTGGTTCACTAGGATTTCTTGGTTAAATTGGTGCTATTAGGCTGTTTCTTCAGGAGCAGCTGATCTCAGTTGGTGAAGCATATAATTATGATTCTGGTGATCTGGTTTGGTTGCTGGGCAGTGCCTTCTTCTGTGTTCCCAGGTCACGTTTTGTTCATTCGTCAACTCCTCAGCTGATCTTGTTTCTTCAGATGTCAAACTGTAGGGATCTGAATCCTCTCCCAGATGGATTTCAGCTGAGCAGGGCAGTCTCACCAACACCTCCAAGTTGTTGGGTTTCGCAGGATCAGCAGCTGGGCCCTGGGTTGGCCTCAGATGGAGTGTTGAGATGTGTTCTGGTTCCATCCCACAGAGATAGCTTCTTCCCAGGGTGTTGGAGTTAGAAGCATCCCTGTTCCAAGATCTTGATTAAGAGCTTGTTTTCACTAGCTCTTCAGCGGGTAATAGCTCAGTTTCTGGTCTTTATTGCAACTGTGTTTCAGCTGCCGCCTGCTGTGCCTCCTGCCTCCCCACTGGGCTGTCTTCTGCCTCTGATGGGCCTGCCTGCCTCTGCCAGGCCTGTCTACCTCTGCCGGCCACCACTGCAGGTCTACCTGCCTCTGCTTTTCACCGCTGCTGTGCCTGTCTACCTCTGTGGGCTGCCACAGGGCCTGTCTGTCTCTGCCGGCCGCCGCCGCACCTGTCTACCTCTGCAGGCCGCACCAGGGCCTGTATGTCTCTGCTGGGCGCTGCCTCTAGGCCTACCTGTCTTTGCCTATTGCCGCCGATAGGCCTGTCTTTCTCTATGGGCCACAACCAGGCCTCTCTGTCTCTGTGGGCCGCCACAGGGTCTGTATGTCTTTGCCAGCCTGCTGGGCCTGTCTGTCTCTGACAGCCACTGCCACAACCGGGCCTCTGGTATTTTCTTTGACTGATTAATTTATTTCCTCTATTGTATCCACTACACCAGAGATTCTCTCTTTCATCTCTTGAATTCTGCTGGTCACTTGCATCTGTGTTTCCTGTTTGTTTACTCATATTTTCTATTTCCAGCATTCCCTCTGTTTGTGTCTTCTTCATTGTTTCTATTTCCCTTTTCAGGTTTTGAACTGTTTCCTTCACATGTTTAATTGCTTTTTCATGGTTTTCTTGCCTTTCTTTAAGGGATTTATTGATTTCCTCCTATTTTTCATTTGCCTTTTCCTCTATTTCTGTATTGATTTCTTCCAATTTTTTGTTTGTCTTTTCCTCAATTCCTTTTAGGGAATTTTTCATTTTTTCTTGAAAGGCCTCTATCATCTTCATGAAGCTATTTTTAAGGTCATTTTCTTCTGATTGTTCTACATTATTATGTTAGGTCTTACTGTTAGAAGAGGGCTAGGTTCAGTTGATGCCATATTGTTCTTTATGTTGTTGTATGTATTTTTGCATTGAAATCTACCCATCTCTTCCTCTAATAGGTGCAAGAGGTGCCTGTGTCTGAGCAAGCTGCTATTGGTCCACTCTGTGCTTTTTGTGTCTGTGACTCAGGGGGTCCCTTTGTGTCCAGTCTTAGCTCTTTGTCTAATTGGAGCTGGCAGATTCTAAATATCAGGGAGTACACTTGGCCCAATGCAAGCTAGCTGATTCTGTGACTCATCTAGTTGTTCTTGGTCTTCTCAGGGCTCTTTGTATAGTCAGAGCTGATGGAATCTGTGTCTTAGGAAGCCGCCCTTGGTTCAGTGAGAACTGGCAGAATCTGTGTCTCAAGAAGCCACCATTGAACCAATGAGAGCTGGTGGATTCCTTGTCTCAGCAAGTTGCTGGGGTTGTAGGCAGATGGGTATTGGGTAGTGTTTGGGTTTTAGACTGAAGGGTCTGAAGGGGGTATTAGTGGAGAAGCCTGGCCCAAGGAAATTTTCCCTGCTAGCCAGGAACTGGGGAGGAGTTGTCTAGGGGTTCTTGAGGACTGTTTGTTTCCCAGGGCCTGGGTTCCAGAGGCAGGACTCTCTGGGAGGGAGGGGAGTCACTCACCTTTTGGTCCAATGTGAGCTGGAAGATTCCTTGTCTCAGGAAGTTACTGGGATCCCAGGCACATGGGTATTGGAGTAGGGCTTGGGTCTTGTAGATTGGAGGGTCTGATAGGGGGTAGGGGAGCCTGGCCATGGGGAGTCTTAGTTTTATGTTCAGAGAAGATATTTGAGTATGTGAAGAGCAAATGATGGAAATATCCATGAAACCTCATATTTTACACAGAGATTTTAGTTTTCTTATACTGAGGAATGAGTTCAGAGTCTTATTCATCTTAGATGATCACTAAAACTCTAAGCTATATCCCCATCCCAAATACCTACATGTCTTGAAAGTCATTTTCAATCTAGCTTTAATTATGAGATATATGTGGTTCTTGGTTTTTTAGTAATAATTACATTTCAGAAAATACTAATAAGAAGGACAGTGTACACTATTCCATTGATCTACCGAGAGTTCTTTATTTGGTGTATGTCTTTTGGGTTAATATACATTTGTGAATAAATATATGCATATGTATACACATATGTGTATATACTGGTGTACACATGTACGCAGTATGAATGGCATTCTCACATGATTGGATATACCATGTGAATTATAGTTTTCATTTTTTAATTTCAGTAGGCCATGTAGGTTACTTCCTTTTTTAATAGTCATGAGAAATTTTATCACATTATTTTAGAAGTGATAATTAATTTGAGCATTCTTTTGTTTATTACCCTCATTTGCATTATTCATAATATTCCTATATTACAAACACAGGTGAATAAACATGACCTTGGTGTAATATTGCCAACCCCCATCTCACTGTCAATTCCAAGCATTGAAACACCTGGTCAACAAATATGAACATATCAGCATTTGATGGATATTATGAAATTGTTGTCCAAAATATCATAAAGTAGCTATTCCCACTATACTCATGGATCTCCAAGCTTCTCTTACTATTATCTACAATGTTCAGAATAGTAATCTGCACATAGACCACTGAAATATCTCCATGTGACAACAGGGAAAAGGTATGAGAGCTCAGTGCTCTCTAAGAAATGACTCCTTCTGTTTTTCTGCCTTCCCTTATATTCTCACTGACTCTATTCTTCTTTGATGCCTTCTTCAGATTTGCCAACATGAAGGAGTACATCTTCAAGTTCAGTGGCCTCATTTGCAGTACATCAGCTTTGGTATTTGAAATCATCCTTGCAAATAGCCAATGCTGGCGCCTGTGGGAATTTAACAACAAGCTTGTAAAATTTGTGTCAATTGGACTCTGGGAAGCTTATTACACTCAGGACTTTAACATCTCTGGGTCTATGACCAGGATGTTGGTTCACACCCCTATCAATGAAACCTGGAACAAGTCATCGGAATTTCAGTATTTACAAGTCCTGATAGCGTGGGCCATATTGATGAAAATCCTAGTACTGATTTTCACTTCAGTGGCCATTAAGATCAGCTGCATGGAAGACCCATTCATTGAGATACAGCTGTTTTGCTACAAGATGTCTGCCATATTTTTGGCTGTGAGTAGCCTTTTCACACTTGTTACTGTGACCTTGAACCACCTCGTAGACATGTATGGGCAAACCACACTTGACTTTCCACCTGACTTTCCCGTAAAGAAAGAAGACATTATAAAGAAACACTGCACAAATGTGTTCCCAATGGGTGTCCTGACAGCCACGATGTCACTCTTTGGTTTCATTTTGTTCCTCTATGAGATGATCTCCTTGAAAATGCAGAGTCAAGTGAAGGCACCATGTGTTTCCAAACGGGCTGAGCACAAGGCCTGAAGTGAGGGCTTTGGCATTTGTAACATTTACCAGGAGAATCCTTGAAGAAATTGCCCATTTTCACACAGTACTATGTAATCACCAACTCATTCCAAATAAAATATCAACTTGGTTTCTGGGATTTGTCTAAATTGTATATCCTCCCTTCCTGTCAAATACACTCCTTTCTTTAAATGTTTTCTCATTCTAACCTCTGTGGGTGATGATCATGTCTTTGGATGCTGCCAACAAGCAGCAGCAGGCAAGAGTACTGGTGAAATGTAAGTTGCTTAAATAAACATGATATATACAAGGTGAAAGAAGGTTTGTAAGTAAGCTGATACCTCAACACACATACACAAGAACCCCACATTCCTGTGTGGAAACACTTAAGTACTCAGATCTCTGGAGGGAAGAGCTGGATGTCTCAGCCTTAGCACTGCTGGCAATATGGGATGCTCTCTTGAAGTAAGAAGGCAATGCTGCACACTGAATATGCCATTGCCATCTGCAGCCTGTCTCTACTAGAAAGCAGTAGCCATATCCTAATTCCCTGGTTGTGGAGATCACAAAAGGCCAGGCATCTCCAATGTGCTCTGATGGGCCATGTGGTGTGCAGAAGACAGGACAGCTTGTCAGAGTTGGGATTCTTGTTTTATCATCTCCACCACTGTGTTCAATCTCACATTATAAGGCTTGATGGCACACACTCTTACACAGTGAGCAGTCTCACCCACCTCAAGTTTATTGCTTCTAAGATACAATATTCTCCCCCTTGTTGCTATAAGTTGAAGTTCATTTCATTATGCAAAATACATTTATTCCATCTTTAAAACAGTCCCATGTTTCTTTGGGAGTCCAGTGTCCTTTTTGGGACATGGCATGTTTTCAACAATGAGACCCTGGACAATCATAAATCGACTCCCAGACTTCTAACATAAAATGGTACAGAGTAAACAATACCATTATAAAAGGGAGGAGTGGGGACACGGTAAGGGAAGAGTGTCTTGAATGAGGACCTAAACCCAAGAGGGAAAAATCTAAATCCAAACGTTCTATATTATACCTGTCATAATATGATGGTATGTATCATTTTGGAGTCAAGGGGCTGAAGGAACCCTGGCCTTCCAGTTTTACTGGCTGTAGCACTGTAACCTTTACTTCTTTCTCTCTTTCCTTTTTTCTTTCTTTCTTTCTTTCTTTCTTTCTTTCTTTCTTTCTTTCTTTCTTTCTTTCTTTCTTTCTTCCTTCCTTCCTTCCTTCCTTCCTTTCTCTCTGTCTCTCTCTCTATCTCTCTGTCTCTATCTGTCTTTCTCTCTCCCTCTCTCTCTCTCATTTCTTGGATTTTTGAGACAGGGTTTCTCTGTGAAACAGAGTCATGGGTGTGCTTGAACTTCCTCTGTAGAACTGGCTTGCCTCAAACTTATAGAGATTCACCTGCCTGTGCCTCCTGAGAGCTAGTATTAAAGGTGTGTGCCACCATTGCCCGGCTTGAAGCCTCTTTCTTGAGCTCTCTACAATATATACATGTAGCTTTCTAAGCCAAGCACATCAAGGGCTTGTCTTCCAACATTCTACTGTCTCCACTGAAGCATCAAGTTCATATTCAGTTTCATGAAGGGGTCTTCTAGTCTTCCTGGATGGTCTTCATGGGTCTCAAGCCATGATATACATTACATGACCTTAGGGGTTCTGAAACTGTGAATCAAGATTCTATTTACCAGCCGGGCGGTGGTGGCACACGCCTTTAATCCCAGCACTCGGGAGGCAGAGGCAGGTGGATCTTTGTGAGTTCGAGGCCAGCCTGGGCTTCCAAGTGAGTTCCAGGAAAGGCGCAAAGCTACACAGAGAAACCCTGTCTCAAAAAACCAAAAAAAAAAGAAAAAAGAAAAAAAAGATTCTATTTACCATATAATCTTGAGTTTGTGCTTACTGAGAATTCAGTACCACATGGAATATTCTCCCCAATTCTTTGGCAGGTTGTGATGGAATGGGATGGAACCTGGCTATGCTGTATAGGGTTTTTTTGTTTTGTTTTTTTAGTTTTTGGGGTTTTTTGTCACCTTGAAACCCTGTGTCAAAAAAGCAAAACAAAGAAAAATAGAAAGTGTGTGGATCATTCTCTTGAGTAATGATTAACCTGGGAGGATCTTGTCCACTGTGTGTGATACATGTGTTCATGAGGTGAATAAGGAAGCAAGCTGAGGTAGCCATGGAGAGCAAGCAGTGTTCCTTCATGGTCTGTGCTTAAGTTCCTGTCTCCAAGTTTCTTCCTTGATTCGTTACCTATGTGTTCTGTCAGTGATGGACTGTGAAGCTCTTGCTCTGGCTTTCTCTAAGGTGAACTTCCCCAGAATCAAACCCAACTGCACTATCTCTGCCCTCAAAGGCCTACCTTGAGATGCTTAGTTCAGGCATGGTCTTTACCTGGTGAGATTTCCAGAATCTCTCCTGCCAGCCCAATCCACACTGTACCAGGCCCAGAGCTGGTCACATGGATCCTTCATTTAACTGAAGCTGGTGAATTCCCTAAGAGCCAGTACCACCCCCACACTCTAGATGAAGCCTATACATCAGCTTTGCTCATGGAATTTCCCTGAACTTCTCCTGCCAGAACCATCTATGAAATCCCAGGCCTAAGTACCATAATGCAGCTCCTGCACTTGCTATTTCTGTGTAGTTCCCCTACATCTCAGCCTGCCTATGCCATCTGTACACACCAGGCCTATCTCCTATGCACAAATCTTGTAACAACTTTGCTTGAACGGTCCACAGATATTCCCTTGCTTGTGCAATGTTTACTCTTTCAAGCCTGGTCCTAATCAGACAGCTTTTTCACCAAATTTCCTGATGAGTTCCCCAAGTAGTAAGCCCAGATGTGCAATATGCCTACTAAGAGGCCTAGATAGCTAAGTATGTGTAGATCAAGCAAAGTGTTTACTTTGTGAGGAAGTCTGAGCCTCCCCTGTCAGCACTATATCCAACTCCCTTGAACAGGTCACCCTGGATTTCCCTATTGTACTCCCAGAACCAAGCTCACTCCTGTTGTATGCACTCTCCTAGGCCTAACTCTGCATGTCTACGTTGTGAACCCCCTTTTTCGGTTCATCTCCCCATAGCCTTTCCTGCAATCAACATCACTTCATATCCCAGCCCAGCTCTGGCCAAACAAATGCCACACCAGATTTCACTGGTGAGTTCTCTCTTGGGCAAGCACATCTGTGAATTCTTGATTTGAACTTACAGGACTTGCAAGGTCTAACCTGGGAAAGTCCCTGGAACCTCGGCCACCAATGACATCACCACACTCCCATGGCTATCTCTGGTGGTATAGATCCTTAACCACCTTTCCTGGTTAGTTCTTCAAGAAGCCTTCCAACCTGGGTGATGACCATACTCCATACCAAGGTCTGTATGCACCCAGATTTGGTTTGTTGAGTTATCCAATATCTCAACTTCAGAGACATCTACATTTTCTAATATCTACCTTGTGTCATGAAGCTCTGGTAATAGATTTCCCTGATAGTTATTCCACAACCAAGCATCCAAGCACCATCTTCAGAGTCTTAAGACATAAAACTGGTTGCATAGATCAAAGATTGGGTGTGCCTGTTGGCATTCCCTGGAAGCTTGCTTAACAGAGTCATCTGCTCTCTCAACCCTAGGTCAGGTCATGCAGCTCTTGCAACAGCTTTCTGTGGTGATGTGTTATTTGTGCTCTAATAAATAAGGCTTACATGGAGTTCAGAGGAAAAAGCCAGCAACTATATAAAAAATTGAAGTCAGGCCTTTAATCCCAGCATCTGGAAGGCAGAGAGTCATCCAGATCTCTGGGAGTTCAAGGCCGCACTAGGAACAGAGCCAGGCACAGTGGGACACACCTTTAAATTCCAACACTATTTAGCTATAAAGGTGTGCAGGTCTATACAGACAGGAAGTGACAGAGCTGGACAGAAAGAGAAAGTGATGTAGCATGGTGGAGAGAGGCAGTAAGATGGCAGGGACAGAGAGGATATAGGCTTGAGTAAACAGGAAGTGACTCTCTCTGGAAGTTGGTGAGATGAGGTTGGCTGTGGCTTGTACTATTCCTCTGATCTCAGTTTTCCCCCAATATCTGGCTCTGGGCTTTTGTATTACTAAGACCAATTAGCAATTCATGTTAACCATCTTTCCGAAGTGAGTACTCCCAGAACCAAGAACACTGGCACCATCTCTACCATCCAAGGCCAAGAGCTGGATTCACAGATTGCACAGCAGTGTTGCCTGATGATGCTACCCAGAACCTTTTCCTCCAGCTTCTCCCTGGCACTCCCAGGTATAGAGGTCTAGTTACATATGGGCAGACTCATATCAGCTTTGCCTTGGTAGGTTCAAAGAACCTCTCCCATCAGCACCATCTACCCAGTTCCTAGCCTAGCTGTTTTTGTAGATTTCCCTCACTTCTCTGTTCTGTTGTATACCAACTAAACTGAGCAGGCCTGTACCATTTCTTTATTCCCTACACCTATTTCTGGATGTTCATATTGCTTGCCAGATTTGCCCCATGAATTTAAAGCACATGGCCAGAGCCTTCTCCACACTCACAGATGTAGTCCAGGTCACATTCAAACTGTTAAAGAAGATTCATTTCCTGGAGAGTTCACCAAGAACCAAGAATACCTGCACCATTTCCACAGTTCAATGTTAACTCTGGATGCATACATGTACATCAGATTTTCCCAATGACCAGAAATTTGCCCACTAGTTCCATTTCCACTTATCCAGCAAGTAGCTCCTATAGAAGATTTTCCTGGTAAGTTCCACAGAACCAAGCCTGCCAGAAGCACCTGCATCCTCCCAAACCTAGTTCTGGGTGTGCAGGTAGCACAAAGGTTTTGAATGCTGAGCTCCCCAGAAACACACCCACAAGAACTACCCCCTCATTCTAGTCCTAGTTAAAGACTTGGGTTACTTGACTCCTGCTTGGGTTACCTTCGTGAGTTTCTCTGGAACCTGTGGAATCATGGACCCACATTCTTAGCTCTGTATGTACTGGCTAGTCTGATGAAACACCACAGGAACTTGCAAGGCCTCTACATCACTACACTTCTAAGAAAAGCTTCTTCTGTCTCACAGTCATTGCACTGGATTTCTCTGAAAAGGATTCTGAGAATCAAGGCTGCCTGTGCCATTGTCACAGCATCTCCTGATGTCCTGATTGCAGTTTTGCCTGGTGTGCTCCTCATAGGTTTCATGCCAGTGCCTTATGCACACTCGGAGGGTTAGCACCCATAACTGAGCTCCTGCATTAGCTTTCCCTGGTCACTCCTGGAGCCAAGCCTGTCTATGCTATTAAGAAACTCCCAAGTTCTAGATGCACCAAACCTGCACTGATTTACATGGTGATGTTCTACAGAATCTTTCCTGCCTGGGCTATGCATATACACATTGGCCTTGCTCTGAATGCCAGTTAAGACTCAGTTACTTCACTTGCTTTCTCTTGCTTTTCTCTGCATCTGCCTCCACCAGTCACTGGACAAAGGCTCTATGATGACTGTTGGGGTATTCACCAGAATAGACCAGTCCAGGCACCCTCTTGACCACTGCCAGCCTCCCAAGAGGGGTCATCCTTATCAAATCCTAAGAGCCTCCTCAGCACGCAGCCTCTTACTATTCCCATGATGTCCTCATCTATCATGTCATCTTCCTCCCTACCCTCCAACTCTGTCCCTGTTCCAGCTTTCCCCTCCCATTTCTCTATGTTCTCATCACCCAATACTTGCCCTCTGCCACCCCCTCATCCAGTTCAGTCATGTAGATCTCATCTACTTCTCCTTCACAGGGTCATCCATATGTCCCTCCTAGTGTCTTTTCCTGTTAGCTAGCCTCTCTGGAGATGTGGGTTGTAGTCTGGACATCCCTTCACTCGCATCTAGTATCCACTAATGAGTGAGTACATACTATGTTTCTCCTTCTGAGTCAGGGTTACCTCACTCAAGATGATGTTTTCTAGATCCATCATTTGCCTGCAAATTTCATGATATCATTGTTTTTTACTGCTGAGTAGTACTCCATTGTGTATATGTGCCATATTTTCTTTATTGATTCTTCAGTTGAAGGGCATCTAGGTTGTTTCTAGGTTCTTGCTATTACGAATAATGCTGATATGAACATAGTTGAGCATGTGTTCTTGTGGTAATATTGAGCATTTCTTGGATATATGACCGAGAGAGGTATAACTCAGTCTTTAGGAAGACTTATTCCCAATTTTCTGAGAAACCACCATACTGATTTCCAGAGTGGTTGCATAACCTAGATGTCATCATAGAGCCTTTATCTAGTGACTGATGGAGGCAGATACAGAGATCCACATCCAGGTACCCGGCTGAGCCCCGGGTATCCAATTGTTGAGAGAGAGGAGAGATATTGTGGGCAAGGGGCTTCATGATCATGAAGGGAGGATTTGCAGAGATGACTGGCCACACTAGTGGAAGCCCATGAACTGTGGACTGGTGTCTGTGGAGCAGCCATGAGAATGGACTAGGCCCTTTGAAAATGAAAGATGGTTGTTTGGCTTAAACTGTTTGGGGGCACCCAGGCAGGGGGATCAGGATCTGTCCCAGGTGCATGGGCAGGCATCTGGAACCAGGTCCTGTGGTGTGACACCCTGCACAGCCTTGGTGCAGTGGGAAGGTCCTGGACCTGCCTAGGCTCATTGTACTGGGCTCTGTTGATTCTGCATAGGAGACCTCAATTTGGGGAATGTGAGGATGCCAGGTGGCTTGGGAAAGAAGGCTGAGGGTGTGAGGAGGGAGGAGGAGGGGTCTGTGGATAATACGTGGAGGTGTAGAAAATTTCTTAATAAAGAAAAATGAAAGAAAAAAGACCATTTAATTGGAAAGACTTTGCGGACCCTTGAGGTGTGTTTCTTGTATGCAGCAGAAAGATGAGTCCTGCTTCCATATCCATTCTGTCAGCCTTTGTCTTTTTATGGGTGAATTAAGTCAATTGATATTAAGGGATATTAATGACCAATGATTGTTACTTCTTGTTATCTTTTGGTTGTAGTGTGAGTGTGTACTTCTCTTCTTTGGGGTTTATTGATGTGGCATTATCTATTGCCTGTTTTTCTTGGATGTATCGGACTTCCTTAGGTTGGAATTTTCCTTCTGGTGCTTTCTGTAGGGCTGGATTTGTAGACAGCTATGGTTTAAATCGGGTTTTGACTTGGAATGTCTTGTTCATTCTGTCTATGGTGATTGAAAGCTTTGTTGGGTATATCAGTCTAGGATGGCATCCATGGTCTCTTAGTGTTTGCATTACATCTGTCCACGTCCTTCTAGCTGTCAAAGTCTCCATTGAGAAACTGGGTGTTATTCTGATGGGTTTCCCTGTATAAGTCACTTGGCCTTTTTCCTTTGCTGCTTTTAGTATTCTTTCTTTATTCTGTAGGTTTAGTTGTTTAATTATTATGTGGCCAGGGGACTTTTTGGGGGGCGGGGGTCTATTCAGGTTTGCTCTTATATAGGCTTCTTGTATCTTCATAGGTATTTCTTTCTTTAAGTTGGGAAAGTTTTCTTCTGTGATCTTATTCAATATGTTTTCTGTGCCTTTGAGTTGGTGTTGTTCTCCTTCCTCTATCCTTATTATTCTTAGGTTTGGTCTTTTCATGGTATGCCACATTTCTTGGAAATTTTGTGTTATGTATTTTTTTGGCTTTGGTATTTTCATTGAATGACTAATCCATTTTCTCTATTCAATCTTCTACACCAGAGATCCTCTCTTCCATCTCTTGTATTCTGTTGGTTATGCTTGCATCTGTGTTTCCTGTTTGTTTACTCAGATTTTTAATTTCCAGCTTTCCCTCTGTTTGTGTCTTCTTCATTGTTTCTATTTCCCTTTTCTGGTCTTGAACTGTTTCCCTCACCTGTTTAATAGCTTTTTCATGATATTTTAAAAGGGATTTATTGCTTTCTTCCAATTTTTATTTGTCTTTCCTCTTAATCTTTATAAATTTCTTCCATTTTTTGTTTGTCTTTTTCTCAATTTCTTTATTGATTTCTTCCACTTTTTTGTTTGTCTTTTCCTCAATTACATTTTTCATTTTTTTTCTTGAAATGACTTTAGCATCTTCATGATGCTATTCTTATGTTTGCTCTCTTCTGCTTCTGGTACATTGAGATGTTCAGGTCCTGCTGTTGGAGGAGGCCTAGGTTCTGGTGATGCTGTATTGTTCTTTGTGTTGTTTTATGTACTTCTGCTTTGACATCTGTCCTTCTCCTCCTCTAAAAGCTATAAGAGGTGCCTGTGTCTGAGTGAGTTGCTGTTGGTCCCCTCTGTGCTTATTGTGTCTGTTTCTCAGGGGGCCCTTCTGAGTCTAACCTTAGCTCTTGGTCTAATTGGAACAGGCAGATTCTGTGTCTTAGGGAGCTGCTCTTGGCTTGACCCAAGCTAGTTGATTCTGTGACTCATGGATCCATTCTTGGTCTTATCAGGGCTCTTGGCCCAGTCAGAGCCAATAGATTCTATCTTTCAGGAAGCCTAACTTGGTCCAATGAGAGGTGGCAGATACTACTTCTCAGAAAGCCACTCTTGGTCTAATGAGGGCTGGCAGATTCCCTGTCTCTTGAGGTTACTCTTGGTCCAATGACAGCTCTTTGACTAATGAGAGCTCTCTCCCTAAGCCCGATGAGAGCTGGGGGTTGGTTTCTAAGCCTCAGAAAGTGGCTAGGATCTTGGGCAGATGGGTATGAGGGCAGAGTGTTAGATTTCAGGGTCTGCTGATGGGTCTTGGTGAATTGGGAGCTTTCCCACAGGAGCCCTGCCTGCTGGCTGTTAAACGCCCTTCACTAATCCTATGTAACACAAAATTGTGAGAGGGGCACTAGCACATTTGAAGTTGTTGTCTCTATTTTTCTTATGCCAGACAGAAAGGGTTGGAGACTCTGCTGCTCAGTTGGATGAATTAAATGTAATGGGTTTGGGAGCACCAGAGTAGATGGGACCAGGAGGCAGTACTGAATTGCCAAAGGCAAAGTGGTTGTACATATTATATTGGGCAGTATAGCCAAAGCAATGTTCATAACTGCCTCAACCATAATCGTCAGCAAAGGAAAGGTGAATTTTTAGGTCTCATGATTGGTCTGGACCTTTGGTGCTGGCTAATACATCATGGTATTTCCAGACATGATATAGATAAGAAGTTACTAAATGGCTGTTTAATCTATAGCAGCAAAAAGAAATGTATCAAATAAATGAAAGAAAGACTCTGTACAGGGAGCCTAAATTTTATATTATACCATCCTGAAACTAAAAGGAAAAGTAAAGATGTTAGAGTTGTCTTGTATGTCATCTACCTTAAGAATCACTCTGAGTTAAATAAGATATGCCAATTAAATGCTGATGTCCTAGATTTTGTCTGTGAGATGAGACTTTCTTGTGAAAAGGCTGAGCATCTTTCCCTATCTAACCCCTGATTTCTTCTTCTGATTATTTCCCCAGATGGCAAGCACACATTGACTTAAGAACTTAGAATGGATAAGATTTTAACCTATTGAGGTAAAAATGTTCCATTCCTTGAGGCATTGTAGAAGGGAAGGAAAAATTGTCTTCCTCTTGTCTGCCTCCTTTATCAATGCCTGGTCATACAGATAATCTCGTATATAATTCTATGTAGGAAAGTCATAAGGAAGAGATGGACTTTGTGTTCAGCCAGTTGTCACCATAATCATCAGCCAGTTTCCTATTTTTAATACATTTTGTTGTTCTGATTTATAGAGAAGCAAATGTCTTTGTACATGGGAAATGTTAGTGAATTGTCTGATGCTAATTAATCTCAGAGAGAAGATGGATCTGAAAATGGGAGTTGACATTCCCACTTCAGGTCCAAGCATGTCTATTTCAAAATGTCCTGCAAAGTTCATAGCATGACACTGTGACAAGGAAAGAGGAGAACTACAAACAGTGTAAGAGCCTAGTCTCTATGACCCCTAAAGACAGCTAAGGGTTAACTTATTGCAAATAAAAACTACTCTTGTTTATCTTCTGACATAAAATCAATCATCATTAATAAAAGGTCCTGGGATGATTATCTGTGGAGAAGGCATAGAGGGCCTTCATCCTAGAAGTTTCTCAGTCAGTAAATATAGAAGCCTGATTTTAATTAGAATTATTTGTTGTAACTTTCTCCAGGAGGTTATTAGCATAGATTAAAGGAGGTTTTGCTATGTATCTGCCACATCTCTATTTTTGCTGCTCATACTCATTCAAAACCAAGAATAAGGCTAATGTACATCTTCCACTGTACAAACTGTAAAATAAAGGTAAAAGATACCAGAACTGAGGCCCTGAGGAATCTAATTTTGAAGAGTGATGAGGGTAAAAATACAATAAGTCTACCTGTCCATTCAGCTCCTTTATGGTTTTCAGAGAGGAAAACTGTAATTTAAAAGCAGAATACAGATTGATGATCTCAAGAGTGGATAAAAGGCCTCTTGGTGAAAAGCCTACCTGTGTTAGTCTTGAGTTACTTACTAGGGAAGGGTAGAGGAGAAAATATACCTGAGTTCTGAATAAACTCAGCATGTACTAACATCCACTCTCCTAGACTGTCAATCAACTGAGGCTTTATTTATGGTGATGATTTCTTCAGAATCTGGAGTCCTAGATTTTCAGAACTGGTAGTCCCTCTACCGACATCTTTTACATAACCATAAATGTTCTCCCGTTCACTCTGGAGAGGGAACGGAGCCTTAAATCTCTTCACATCGACTCACGAATGTACTCACTCAGGCACCTTCTCTGCTTTGGGGCTGCCAATTCAACCTCAATTTTTGCTCATGGAATTCAAACTGTAGCACTTTATCTTGGTTGTCCTAACACAAACAATAGGATCAACACCACAGTTGATGAGACATTTTGGAAAAGAACTACATTTAACATCTTAGTGTAGACAAAATACTGGAATGGAATTGCAGCAGCAGGAAATCTGATCCTTCAAGCATACACATTGATTCTAGGAAAGCATTTGAATGTTTAAATTCTCCATGTCATCAATCATGGTGTGGGCATATGTTCATCGATGGAAATTTATAGCTGTCAGACAACAGGATGGATAAAATTTCAGCTTGACTTGGGAGATGAGTAGGTTTTTACCTCTTGAATCAAACCTGTGCTCTCTTCCTCATGCACATCTTGCAACAGATGAAATCCACAAGAAATCTTCAAAGTCATCATTGATTTCTGTGAAACCTTTGGAGCAGTGGCTCTAAACTTCTAAACCTACTTTCACCTTCCTAACACTTTGACCCTTTAATAAATTTCTTCATATTCTGGTGACCACCATCCATAACATTATACCATTACTACATTGTAACTGTAATTGTTCTACTTTTATGAATCATAACATAAATATCTGATATGCAGCCCCCAAGGGGGTCCCAACTACCAGGTTGAGAACCACTGCTGTAGAGGGTTTTGGAGGATTTTCTAGCCTGTATTGTTTATTCTTCCTCTAAGGAAGATAAAAAATGTTGTTGTTTTTTTGTAATCACGGGACTGATAGTTATTCTAATGCTTGTACTATTTCTAGGTGAGAACTGTTGCCTCTATCAAATAATCCACTGTCATCAAATGACTGCCTGGAGCCATGGATCTGTGCAAACCAGAGAATTTTACTGTATCCATCTGGATTTTAACTAAGAACTATCCTTGGAGGGCCTTCCTTTCTCTGGTCAATGCTTAAAACTTCATCTCCTATCAAGAGGAAATACTGAGACAAACATCACCCCCATAATGACACTCAATCTTCATCTCTAACAGGGATGTTATGAGAAGGTCCAGGGGAACTTGTGATGGTTAGAAAAGGAAAAAGATCCCATTAATAAGGGCTGTTGCTTGCCCTTGATGTTGTTCCCTTCCACAGGAGGGTGTCACACTCAGAAAGTGCTAGTGGATAGCAAAGGGGGAAAACAGCCACTTGGGGAAGGACCAATCATGGAGGAGATGACATCCTGAGGGAAAGAGCTTGGAGAGCCTATAATAAGTCTTATCCAGAACCCTAGGGCAGACATCAACCTCTGGGGTTCCTTCCCATCCCCTTGATGGCAACTGTTTGTCTGTTCTTATAAAATCCTTGCTTTTGTTATTTATCTCTGTGATTACTGCTTCTTTGCTCCTATATCAATCTGTCATTTACTTTCACTCTCAGCTGCCCTTAGGATCTGCCACTGTCATGTTCCATCAGAGAGCCTTAGGATGTTCCTATTCTCTCTCCTGTGGCTGTTGTATTCCCGTTCTAAATATCATATCTTCAACTCTGCCTGTCAATGGCCATGTCAGCCAATATCTGTCTGAGTGTATCTTCTTCCAATACGTACAGCTTTTTGTCTGTCTCATGAAACAACTTTGCTGGTAGCTCCTGACTACTGTTCCCCCCAAAAAACCCCATAAAAATAGTCTGTGCCCCATTTGAGGAAGAGGCCATTAGAAGGATCACATATGCTTTCTGTATTCTTCACTACCTTAAAGTGTGGGTGTATGCCTGCTTCCAGGAAAGAGATACTAACAAATGAGAAAGTGGCTCGATAGACTGAACTGTAAGGAAGACTGTGGGCATTATCATAAGTAAGGATGGATATAGAAGTGTTCAAATCATTGTGCATAATATTACCCCTTGGCAGTTGGTCCTGGTGTGTATAATGCAGCAGGATACACAAGCCATGAGGCACAATCCAGTAGCAGCTTTAGTCCATGGCTTCTGTTTCTGCTGCTCCCTCTAGGTTTCTGCCCTTCTTGAGTTCCTGCTCAGATTTCCAACAGTGATAGACTGTTAGCCAGACATGTAATATCAAAGATATCCTGTAATCTCAAAGTTTTTTGTTTATGGTTTAATATTATTACAGCAATTGACATCCAAACAAAGACAGAAAATGGTGCCAGAACACTGTATTGCTGAGGTAGACCACACTGTTTCTATTTGGGAAGACTATGGTGAACTTTGAATTTGATGCTGAAAAGGTGTTCAATGCTAAGAGTTCAGTGTGCTGTTTTATGGGATCTTGGAAGATTATCATGATAAGAGCAGCACAGATAATGGAGGCCTGGCCTTTGAAGTTTAGGCAGGAAGGAAAGATTATAACAGGACAATTTGAAGAATTTTTGAGTTAGCATTTTGATTCTACTTGGCTGGGGTCGAGTAATCAATTGTAATTGAAAGAGATCAGCATCTCTGAAGGAAAATCTCCTGGGAAGTGTTTTCTGATGATAATCACACATGTGCTATGTTCAAGAGGGGGGCAATACTATACCTTGTGCTGACAAACAAACCTAAAAATATATATTATCCTCCTAGAATGTACGGCTTTGAAAGCATGAAGGGGACATGTATAGCATCAGAGGCATAGGACTGTGAGGAGCATAAGAATCCTTTGTTGAATGTGCAGCCTTAATGGAGATACAAATTCCAGGATTCAACGGGTAACAAAAAGATTGCATCTAGACACAATCTGGCAGCATGAAAGTCTCTGAAAAGGGCACAAGAGAGGCTATTGGTAAAAGTGCAGCCCACTTGCATTGGAGACCTCAAATTAGTGGACATGCCACTACCATGGTATGACCACCAAATATAAAAACAGGTGTGCAGTAGAGCCACCTGAGCCTACGAGATATAAGGTGCATGCTATGGATTGCAAACCTGGAGAACAGGGAGTTACTAGGCCCTTTGGAGCCCAGGAGTTCCAGGATGAATACCAGATGCAGGGCAATCAGCTATTTGTTTTGCTTTGATTTAATTGTAACTGTATCCTAATGCCCTCCATTTGGGAAAAGAAAGTATTCAAATTGCTTTTATTTTTTTTTAATTTTACAGAAGCCCATAGTTATTAGACACTGAATATTTTATAAAGATTTTGAACAATGATTTACAATGTTTTCTAGAGCCTTGTGATACTTAGAGAGAATCTGGTCTTTCCATATCAAGTGTCAACAATCATGAAATTCTAGTCTCTCAGTGTCCATTGGAGAATCTTTATTACAGCCCTGACTTGCTTCCTGGGAACTTCAGTTCCAATTCTTCCACATGGTCAGCTTCTACGTGTATTATTTCACATGGATATTTTTCTCTCAGTGTATCTTGCTCTTCCACCCTCATAACCAAGATCCACCATTTTAGATACTTGACTCATCTCTGGGACAAAAGTCATGACATAAGCAACTCAGCAAAGAAAGGTTTATTTTGTCTGTCAGTGTGAGGGAACATGCCATCATGCCCAAGAAGTCATGAGGATAAGAGCACGAAGTTGCTTGTAGTAAGTTGTATATCAGCAGTTAGGAAGCAGTGAGCAATGACTGCTGGTGCTCAGCTTTCTGCTTTATATGCAGTCTGGGTTCATAGTCCATAGAATGATGCCATCTACATTTAGGGCTGATCTTCTCACACTGAATCTAGAAAATCTTTGACATTAACCAGAAGCTCTTATCCTCTTCTTGACTCTAGCTCTTGTCTTTTCATCATTCAGTATTAACCGTCTTAAATCCACTTCCTGCTAATTTCACTTCATAATAGTACATTACTACATTCATTTACTTATGTGCAAGTGTTTGGGGTGTTTATGTGTTATTTTCAAAGATGAGACCAGGCGCAACTGCAGACATATGGAGGTCAAGAGTCAACTTTTAGGTATGTTATATGGGTCTTGAATGAGGGCTCAAAACTTGAAGGTATCATCCAGTTTCATTGGGGTTAAGAACTTAGGTCCTGGAAAGAAAACTCTGAAAGACAGAGAAGGGAAATAACAATTGATTAAAGAAGGGTACTAGACAGAGCAGGACGATTCCACACCTGAGGTAGGAAAAGCATGCAGTAGCTCCCTGCCAAAAGTGACACTGACAGAGATATGAAGGCTTCTGATAGAAAGTAAAAGGTATGGATCTGAGAAAGACACGAAAACAACTCCCCACAGGAGTGAACAATTGTGAGAGTCCCTAACAGTTTCAAATTGACAGAGAAACAGATAGTCTCTGGGAATAGGGAAAGAAAAAGAAGCAAAACTGCACAAACTTTATTAAAACTGTCAAACAGTATCCTCTAGACTAGTGGTTCTCAACCTTTCTAATGCTGCACCCCTCTAAGAGAGTTCCTCCTGTTGTAGTTACCCCTAACCATTTTTATGGCTACTTCATCACTGTAATATTGTTAATTTAAAGAATTGTATTGTCAATATTTTTGGAGATAGAGGGTTGTCAAAGGGGTCTCAAACCACAGGTTGTGAACTAGTGCACAAGGCAATGGGAGGTGCACTCTAGCTGGGAATCTGCTCTGAAGCTGAGGTCAGATCATTTTGATAGGCAATGCCCCCTCCAGAGTCCCTCTCCTTCATGATTGGTCCTAAGCAAGTGTTCCTTGAACAGTTTCTGTTGCCTCTGCTTCCTGAATGTTAGCAAATTTTATCCGTCCCAATCTCCTAGTTGGAGTAAGAAATGAGCATTCTTTTTTAAAGGAGACAGGCATAATTTTTTAGAATAAACAATTTCCCTCAAATTCCCTCCATTGCCCTTTCTCAGAGATTAACATTGGATGGCACCAGACTGTGTGCAAATGGAGTTCTGACTAATTCCTGCTGAGAAGACATGATGTTTCCAGGTATTGACCAGAAAGAAGGGAGCCCTTGGTTGGAAAGCAGATTCTTCATGCCAGTCAAGAAGGATGCATTAGGACACACTTGTCTGTGTAAATATAGGATCTGGAACAGCCAGTTGATATGGTGTTGTGCTGGTGAGGTACTATCTATCATAGAGTGAATATATGAAAACAATTACAAACCCAAGTGATCATGTGATTTAGGAAAAGTCACAAAAATCCCACATTGTGACAGTTTTGATCTTTGTACTTATGAGGAGGAATACAGGCGAGAAACGCCCCAAACCCCTCTGCAGGCCTTAGAGTAACCAAACGTGAGGGTAAGGAGTTCCTTACAGCTTTTCTCTAGGGCAGCCTCTATGTGCTGACCACAGGGAGGTACATCCATAGGGGGGTTAATCGCAGCTGTGTAGCTAGAGTTTTCCTGCCTTGCCCACAGTGAGGACAAATCTTTGTCACCTGCCAGTCCCACAGCCACTCAGACCCAACCAAGTAAAAACAGAGACTTATATTGCTTAAAGTATATGGCCATGGCAGGCTTCTTGCTAACTGTTCTTATAGCTTAAATTAATCCATTTCCATAAATCTATACCTTGCCACAGATGCTTACTAGCATCTTCACATGCAGCTTGTCATCATGGTGGCTGGCAGTGTATCTGACTCAGCCTTCCACTTCCCAGAATTATTCTCCTCCTTGTCCTGCCTATACACCTCCTCCTGCCTGAATACTGGGCCATCAGTGTTTTATTTACTAACCAATCAGAGCAACACGTTTGCAATACAGAACATCCCACAGCACAGCTGCCAAGGACTTTTCAAACAGGTTTCAATTAGGGCTCTCTGTTTTCAAATGACTGTGGTTTTAGTCCCAGTTGTTGATTTTCTTTGTATTATAAACCTATGTAAGAGTACTTATCATTTCCTGTGCCACAACCGGAAGGTGATCCTGCTTTGTAATGTCCTCCACAAGACAAATTATTCTACAAATTTAAGTTCTGCCATATTCAGGCTTTCAGGACACAGGTAAAATGCAGCCAGCTCTGTGCCAGCATAGAACATGAACGACCACTGGCCCCTTTCACCTTACAGTCCTTGATCCTCTTTGAATACTCATGAGCAGCTCCCACCTCTCCACATCCTTCTAGAATTGCACATTCCCCGTGTAATGGAAAATTAAACACTTTTTTAGAACATTTGAGTACATTTCTAAGGCATAGGGCCAAATATTTCCACATTACACAAGTACTGATTTCAAAAGTTTAATAAGTTCATGGTTAGGTTAATAACATTAACTAGGACAATTCTATTCCAAGGACCACTTTCCTACATTAATTTCCTGTCTCATTGTATCAAATACCTGACATGATGAAAGAAAGGAAAGAGTGGATATTTGAACATTATTTTTCACAGGTGGAGAGTACTGTAACAGCAGAGAGTGTATGGTGTAGGAAGTATGAGGCTTCTGGTCACTCTGTGCAGGTCACCAGGGAGCAGAGAGCTATGAATGTTTCTGATCTTCTAGATGTCTTCTTTTTTATGCAGACTCAGTCCACTGATCATGGAATGATGCCACCTATATTCATCATAAATGACCCGCCTCACTTATCCTAGCCTAAATATTCTCATATACATGTTTAGAAGTCTTTTCATTTTATGATTCTATATTCTGTCATCTGCCACATATTGCTCATAATCAAAAGAGTTTGTGACATCTGATCTTGCTTCTGTGCTTGAGTCTGGGTATATTGAGTTTATAATAGATACTTTCTGTCAGGAACACACATATCTCTGTTACTTTCAATCCCATTGGCTTCCAGTTTAAAATTCCTTGTCACATATCTATAGATGTAACTCTACATTCTTCACCATTAACTCTACTCTCTGTCCTGTGTGGGTTTAATTTCCAGCACATACATAATTTGTCCACTTGAATTAATGAAATTTATATACCCCTAGATAGCTACTGCTTACCAAGTCCCCTATAACATCACCACAAGCCATGGAACAAATGTTCCCATACAACCACACACAAACACACGTGTGCACACAAACATGCACAAACAAATTAATGTAATAAAAATGATATGTTGGACATATAAAACCCCACACATTAATAGTGTGCAAGTTCAACACCCCACGTTCGCCATTGGACAGATATCCCAAATTGAAATTTAACAGAGAAATAAAGGACTTAATTGATGTCATGATTCAAATTGAGTAATCAGTATCTACAGAACATTCCATCCTAACAAAAAAGAATATACCTTCTTCTCAAAACGCCATGGGACCTTCTGTAAAATCGACCACATACTTGGTCACAAAGCAAATCTCAACAGATTCAAAACAATTGGAATAACCTCCTGTGTTCTATCAGACCACCATGGTTTAAAGTTAGATTTCAACAACAACAAAAACTACAATCTCAAGAAAATATGAATAATGCTCAACTGAATCACCAATGGGTTAGGAAAGAAATAAAGAAAGAAATTACACACTTCCTAGAGATCAATGAAACTGAAGACACCACATACCCAAATTTATGGGACACTATGAAAGTAGTACAAAGAGGGAAATTCATAGCAGTAAATGCCCACATAAGAGGTTGGAGAAATCTCACACTAGTGACTTAACAGCACACCTGAAAGCTCTAGAACAAGAAGTAGCAAAGACTCCCAGGAAGAATAGACGCCCGGAAATTATCAAAGTGAGAGCTGAAATCAATAAAATAGAAACAAAGAGAACCATACAAAAAATTAATGAAACAAAGAGTTGGTTCTTTGAGAAAATCAACAAGATAGACAAGCCTTTATCCAACTGGCCAAAAGAGAGAGAGCATCCAAATTAGCAAAATCAAAAATGAAAAGGGGGACATAACAACAGACATTGAGGAAATCCAGAGAGTCATCAAGTCATACTTCAAAAACCTCTACTCCACAAAACTGGAAAATCTGAAAGAAATGAATAATTTTCTGGTTAGTTACTATATACCTAAGTTAAATCAAGACCAGATGAACTATTTAAATAGTCCAATAAACCTTAAGGAAATAGAAACAGTCATTAAAATCTCCCAAGCAAGAAAAGCCCAGGACCAGATGTTTTCAGCACACAATTCTGCCGGATCTTCAAAGAGGAGTTAAAACCAATACTCCCTAAATTGTTTCTCACAATAGAAACAGAAGGAATATTACCAAACTCCTTTATTAGGCTATAATTACCCTGATTCCTAAACCAAAGAAGGATACAACAAAGACAGAGAATTACAGACCAATATTACTCATAAACATTGATGCAAGAATACTCAATAAAATACTGTCAAACAGATACCAAGAACCCATCAAAACAATTATCTAACATGATCGAGTTGGCTTCATCCCAAAGATGCAAGGGTGGTTCAACATACGAAAGTCCATCAATGTAATACACCATATAAACAAACTCAAAAAAAAACCACATGATCATCTCACTAGATGCAGAAATGACTTTTCACAAAATCCAACACCCCTTCATGACAAAGGTCTTGGAGAAATCAGGAATACAGAGAACATACATAAATATAATAAAGGCAATTTACAGCAAGCCAACAGCCAACATCAAATTAAATGAACAGAAACTCAAATCAATTCCACAAATATCAGGAACAAGGCAAAGCTGTCAGCTCTCCATATACTTATTCAACATAGTATTTGAAGATCTATCCAGAACAATAAGACAATATAAGGATATTAAGGGGATACAAATTGGAATGGAAGAAGTCAAGCTTTCCCTATTTGCAGATGACATGATAGTATACATGAGTGACCCCAAAGATTCATCCAAGGAATTGATAGAGCTTATAAACACCATCAGCAATGTAACAGGATACAAGATCAACTCAAAAACATCAGTAGCCCTCCTATATACAATTGACAAAGAAACTGAGAAGACAATTAGAGATACATCACCCATTAAAATAGCCACAAATGTTATAAAATACCTTGGGGTAACACTAACCAAGCAAGTGAAGGTCCTATATGACAAGAACATTAAGTCGCAGAATAAAGAAATTGAAGAAGATGTCAGAAAATGGAGAGATCTCCCATGCTCATGGATAGGCAGGACTAACATAGTAAAAATGGCAATTTTACCAAAGCTAATCTACAGATTCACTGCAATCCCCCATCAAAATACCAACACAATTCTTCACAGACCTGGAAAGAATACTACTCAACTTCATTTGGAAAAACAAAAAACCAAGGAGAGCCAAAAGAATCCTGTACAATAAAACAACCTCTGGAAGCATCACGATCCCTGAATTCAAGCTCTACTATAGAGCTACAGTAATACAAACAGCTTGGTATTGGCATAAAAACCAACATGTGGAACAATGGAATCGAATTGAAGACCCTGACATTAATCTGCACACCTATGAACATATAATTTTTGACAAAGAAACCAAGAGTGTCCAATGGATAAAAGAAAGCATCTTCAACAAATGGTGCTGGCATAACTGGATATCAATGTGTAGAAGGCTGCAAATAGATCCATATCTATCACCGTGCACAAAACCTAAGTCCAAGTGGATCAATGACCTAAACATAAATCCAGCTACTCTGAACCTGCTAGAAGAGAAAGTAGGAAGTAGTCTTGAACACATTGACACCAGAGTTCACTTCCTAAATTTAATAACAGTAGCTCAGACACTGAGAGAAACAATCAATCAATGGGACCTCTTGAAACTGAGAAGCTTTTGTAGAGCAAAGGATTTGGTCAACAAGGCAAACCAACAGCCTACAGAATGGGAAAAGATCTTCACCAACCCCACATTGGACAGAGGACTGATATCCAGAATATATAAGGAAATCAAGAAATTAAACCTCAAAATGCCCAACAGTCCAATTAAAAAATGGGCTATAGAACTAAACAGAGAATTCTCAACAGAGGAAACTCAAATGGCTGAAAGATATTTAAGGAATTGCTCAACATCCCTAATTATCAGGGAAATGCAAATCAAAACAACTCTGAGATACCACCTTACACCTGTCAGAATGGCTAAGATCAAAAACACTGAACATACCTTATGCTGGAGAGGATGTGGAACTAGGAGAACTCTCCTCCACTGCTGGTGAAATGCAAGTTTGTACAACTTTGGAAATCAATATGGCGCTTTCTTATAAAATTGGGAATCAATCTCCCCCAAGATCCAGGAATCCAAGGAATGAGGAATCTGGATGCAGACATCCACGGCTGGGCCCTGGGTGGAGCACTGGGAGTCTAATTAGTGAGAAAGAGGAGGGTTTATATGAGCGAGAATTGATGAGACCAAGGTTGGATAAAGCACAGGGACAAATAACCAAATGAATGGAAACACATGAACTATGAACCAAAGGCTGAGGGGCCCCCAACTGGATCAGGCCCTCTGAATAGGTTAGACAGTTGATTGGCTTGATCTGTTTGGGAGGCATCTAGGCATTGGTACCAGGTCCTGGGCTCGTTGCAGGAGTTAGCTGTTTGAAACCTGGGACTAATGTAGGGACGCTTGGCTCAATCTGGGAGGAGGGCCTGGACCTGCCTGGACTGAGTCTATCAGGTCAATCTCAGTCCTTGGGGGAGACATTGATCTGGAGGAGGTGGGAATGTGGGGTGTACTGGGGGGAAGAGGGGGGCAGGAACGGAGAGAACAAGGGAATCTGTGGCTATTATGTAGAACTGAATAGTATTGTAAAATTAAAATAAAAGGCTCAGAAAAGACTTTCCAATCAAACAGTCTTAAGAGGCAAACTGGTGTAGCCATCCTAATATCTAACAAAATAGACTTCAAACTAAAATCAATCAAAAGAGATGAAGAAGAACCTTACATACACCTCACAGGAAAGATCCACCAAAATGAAGTTTCAATTCTGAACATTTATGCCCCAAAGACAAGGAAACCCACATATATAAAAGAAACTTTAGGAAAGCTTAAATACACATAGAACACCACACATTAATAGTGGGAGACTTCAACACCCCACACTCATCAATGGACAGATCTGCAAAATTGAAAGTTAACAGAGAAGCAAGGGGCTTAACTGATGTTATGACTCAAATGGACTTAATAGATATCTACAGAACATTCCACCCTAACAAAAAAGAATATACCTTCTTCTCAGGACCCCATGGAACTTTCTCTAAAATCTAACACATACTCAGTCAAAAAGCAAATCTCAACAGATACAAAAAAAATTGGATTAACCTCTTGTGTTCTATCAGACCACCATGGTTTAAAGTTAGATTTCAACAAAAAAAAATTACAGAAAACACACAATCTCATGGAAACTTAAAAATGCTCATATAAATCATCAATGGGTCAAGGAAGAAACAAAGAAAGAAACTAAAGATTTCCTAGAGATCAATGAAAATAAATACACCATATACCCAAAACTATGGAATGCTATGAGTGCAGTGCTAAGAGGAAAATTCATAGCACTAAATGCCCACATAAAGAAGTTGGAGAAATCTCACACTATCAACTTAACAGCACAACTGAAAGCTCTAGAACAAGAGAAGCAAAGTCACCCAGGAAGAATAGGTGCCAGGAAATAATCAAATTGAGGGCTGAATTCAAAAAAATAGAAACAAAGAGAACAATACAAAGAATCAATGAAGCAAAGAGTTGGTTCTTTGAGAAAATCAACAAGATACACTAACCCTTATGCAAACTAACCAAAAGATAGAGAGAGAGCATCCAAATTATCAAAATCCAAAATAAAAAGGGAGACATAATATATGACACTGAGGAAATCCAGAGAACCATCAGCTCATACTTCAAAAACCTGTACTCCACAAAACTAGAAAACTGAAAAGAAGTGGATAATTTTCTGGATAGGCACCACATACCAAAGTTAAATCAAGACCAGATAAACTATTTAAATAGACCAATAGCTCTTAAGGAAATAGAAACAGTCATTAAAAGTCTCCCAAACACAAAAAAGCCCAGGACCAGATGGTTTCAGCGTAGAATTCTATCAGATCTTTAAAGAGATACTACCAATTCTCCTTAAATTGATCCACACAAGAGAAACAGAAGGAACGTTGCCACACACCTTCTATGAGGCTAAAATTACCCTGATTCCAAAACAAAAAAAGATATAACAAAGAAAGAGGACTACACACCAATCTCGCTCATGAACTTTGATGCAAAAATACTCAATAAAATATTGGCAAACAGACTCCAAGTACACATCAAAACAATTATCCACTATGATTAAGTAGGATTCATCCCAGAGATGCAAGGGTGGTTCAACATATGAAAGTCTGCCAAGATAAAACACCATATAAACAATCTGAAAGAAAAAACCACATAATCATCTCACTAGATGCTGAAAAGGCCTTTCACAAAATCCAACACCCCTTTATGATAAAGGTCTTGGAGATATAAGCCACATAAATCATTCCCTCTCCAATTTGCTTTTGGGAAACAAAATTTCCCAAGATCTTAGTAGCTATGGACTTCTCATATATATTCTATTTCTGTATCAAAGAGGTTTATGGAAGCAAGGTGGCACCATATTCTCCAGTGAAGACATTTGCTTTTATAATTGAACGTCTTTCTTCCCTTCCACTATGGCAGTATTTTTTCTTTTGTTTTCATCAGTTTTTTTTTTTTTTGGTAAAGCCACCAGGAATTATAACGACTAATTCATGCATAAATTCAAAAGTAAATTACTTTTTTAAAAGGCTATTAACACATCAGAGGGCTGTTTAAAATGTTGGTCCATTATGACTGTATATTCAGTGGTCATAGTCCACCATTCAGCCTTAGTAGCCATGGAAACATAAGAATTTTTAAAGTGAGTTACTTCTCTGACAACTAGCAGTCACTTACCTTCGTAGAAGAGAAAAAGAGGCAAGTATTTTCCATTTCCAGGTGGTTTTATTAATCACATTCAATTTCACAGGGCACAGAATGCCAGAGAGGGTCATTGACATTTGATTAAGTATGTGTAAGTCTTGCTGAATATCATAAGTGCCTGGAAGCCCTGTGTGTGAATACAGGAAGCCAGCATTTACACTGCTGTCTGTGTAGTTTCCTGAAGTTGAGTGTATGAATTAGCTTTCCTGTGTTGTTTCCTTAACTACAAAATGGGGATAATGATTGTGTGGGTAACATTGCAGGGCCAGTAATAACAGATGTACCAATACTCCTGACGTGTTAAAATGAGAATCCAACTAAGCCAAGATCAGGAGGGAAATGGAAAGGATTGTGGCATCCAGGGGTTGGGGAGAATACTGCTCTGAGCTGAAATGTCTGCCTAACAGAACTTCTTATTCTGAAGGTGTTTCTGGTCTTCCTCTGACTCCATTAATGGGCATTTCCTATTACTGAGAAGACCATCTGTGGTCTTGCTACCGTCCAAATGGATCTACTTATCCAGAATACACAAAGGTAAAAACCTTACATTATATGGAGGCTTTCACATACAGTCTTTATGAAACACAGGAATCCACTCCATGGCTTTCAAACATAGGCAGAAACAGAACCTGACAAGCTAGCTCAGTATTTTGGAACAACAGCAATCTTCATCCTGTTTCCACTATTTCTGTAAAACTCCACATTCCTGTAGTCCACTGCCTCAAATGTGCCTTGGCAAGGAAGACGATGTGGGCAGAGTGTTACCCAAGCTACTATCAATTGAAGACCCATCTTGCTGATGGAACTTCCTTAGCAGAACAGCTACTACCTCCACTAAGTTAGAAAGTACATCTCATAGAGACAGTGAAGCCAAGCATAGCAGCTAGGGAAGGTTTCCTGGCAAGAGATCCCATTTGTAGGTCCCTCAAACCTTCTTCAGGGACAGTGGTAATGACATTATCTACATGCATCGTGAGTTAATGGCTTTGTCTCCTTCCTTTCTGATAAATTATCATCCCTCAGGTAAATTTTTTTCCATGAGTAACACTACATCTGAGGATTTGAATTGATGAGTGATTTAAATAAGTTTGTGCAGAGAGTTAATGTGGAGTCTTAGTTTTTTTTTATTAAGAAATTTTTTCATTCATTTCACACACCAATAAGAGATCCCCCTCTTTCCTTCTTCTGCCCCCCCAGCCTCCCCTTCCAACCCATCCCCCACTCCCTCCCACAAGAAGGTAAGGGCTCCCATGTGGAGGTATATGCAGTAGAGGCAAGTCCAAGCTTTTCCCCCTGCCTCAAGACTGCACCATCATAGGTAGTGGACTACTGTTCAAGCAACAGAGATAGATTCTGATCCTACTGCCAGGGGGCCTCCCAGACAGATCAAGCTACACAACTGTCTCACTATGCAAAGGGTGTCCATCCCATGTAGGCTTCACAGCCATTGATCCAACTTTCATGATTTCCCTCTAGTGTGGTTTTGGTCGTCCCTGAATGTTTCCCCATCATGATCCTGATGCACTTGCTCATTGAATCCCTCTTCTCTCTCTCTTTGACTGGACTCCTGGAGCTCTGTCTAGTGATTGGCTGTGGATCTCTGCATCTGCTTCCATCAATCATTGGAGAAAAGTTCTGTGATAACAGTTAGGGTATTCACCAGTCTGATCTCTGGAGCAAGCCAGGTCAGTTCAGGCACCCTCTCTACTGCTAGTAGCCCAGACTGGGGTCATCCATGGGAATTCCTAGCAACTTTCCTAGCACCAGGCTTTTTCTATCCCCATGATAACTCTCTCTCTCTCTCTCTCTCTCTCTCTCTCTCTCTCTCTCTCTCTCTCTCTCTCTCTCTCTCATATTTATTTCATTGCAATTCCCCTCTATCCCTTTTCCAGTTCAATCATCCCATTCCCTTATACTCTCATCCCCTATCCCCTACCCTCCATGGCCCACTCCTCATTCTCAGTTTACTGATGAAGATCTCATCTATTTCCCCTTTCAGGGTAGTCCGAGCTTCCCACTTTGATTCTGCCCTTTTAGTTAGCTTCTGTGGAGCTGTGGGTTGTTGCCTCATTACACTTTGCTTTATATATAGTATCCACTTATGAGGGAGTACATACCATGTTTGTCCTTCTGAGTCCTTCTGGGATACCTCACTCAGGACAATATTTTCTAGTTCCATCCATTTGCCTGCAAACCTCAGGATGTCATTGTTTTTTCTGCTGAGTAGTACCCCACTGTGTATATATATACAACATTCTCTTTATCCATTCTTAAGTTGAGGGGCATCTAGGTTGTTTCCAGGTACTGGCTATTATGAATAATGCTGATATGAACATAAGAACATTTGTCCTTGTGGTATGATTAAGTATTTCTTGGTTATTTTCACAAGAGGAAGATTGGTTCCCAATTTTCTGAGAAACTACCATACTGATTTTCAAAGTAGCTGTACCAGTCTGCACTCCCACCAACAGTGGAAGAGTTTCCCCCTTGATCCACATCCTCTCTAACATAACCTGTCTTCAGGATTTTTGGTCTTAGCCACTCGGATGGGTGTAAGATGGTATCTCAGAGTCGTTTTGATTTACATCTCCTGATAATTATGGATGCTGAGAAATTCCTTAAATGTCTTTTGGCCATTTGAAATTCTTCCTTTGAGAATTCACTCTTTAGCTCTAGACAATTTTTAATTGGATTTTTTATTATCTTGTTGTCTAGCTTCTTGAGTTCTCGATATAATTTGGAGATCTGCCCTCTGTCAGATGTGCGTTGTTGAAAATATTTTTCCACTCTGTAGGCTGTTGTTTTGTCTTATTTACTGTATCCTAAGCCTTACAGAAGCTTCTCAGTTTCAGGAAGTCCCACTTATTAATTGTTGTTCTCAGTGTCTGTGCTGCTGGTGTTATATTAAGGAAGTGAACTCCTGTGCCAATGCATTCAAGATTATTTTCTACTTTCTCTTCTATCAGGTTCAGTGTAACTCGTTTTATATTGAGGCCTTCCATCCACTTGGACTTAAGTTTTGTGCATTGTGATAGATATGAATCGATTTACAATTTTCATGTTTACATCCAGTTATGCCAGCACCATTTGTTGAAGATGCTTTCTTTTTTCCATTGTACAGTTTTGGCTTCTTTGTCAAAAATCAGGTGCTCATAGTAGTGTAGGTTAATGTCAGTGTCTTCAGTCCAACTTCATTCATCCACATGTTGGTTTTCATGCCAAGACCAAACTCTTTTTATTACTATAGCTCCATAGTAGCGCTTGAAGTCAGGGATGGTGATACCTCCAGAGGTGGTTTTATTGTACAGGATTCTTTTTTTTTGGAGTGATGTGTGTGTTTGAGAACTTTTTTAAATAAGTATTTTTATTTATAATTAACTTAATTTTACATATCAGACACGGATTAACCTGTCCTCCCTCCTCCAACCCCCCTTCATTCCACCCCAACAACCCACCAATTCCCACATCCTCCAAGGCAAGGTCTTCCATGGGGATTCATCCCAGCCTGGTAGATCCAGCTGAGGCAGGTCCAGTCCCCTGCACCAAGGCTGAGCAAAGGGTCTCAGAATAAGCCCTGGTTTCCAAAAAGCCAACTCATGCACCAAGGACAGGTCCCAGTTCCACTGCCTAGAGGCCTCCTAAACAGTTCAAGCTCATCAATTGTCTCACTTATCCAGAGGGCCTGCTCCAGTTCCATGGGGGCTCCTCAGCTATTGGTTCACAGTTCATGTGTTTCTGTTAGTTTGTCTATTTGTCCCTGTGCTTCTTTCAATCATGGTCTCAATATCTCTTGCTCATATAATCCCTCCTCTTCCTCGTTGGTTGATCTCCCAGAGCTCCACCTGGGGTTTGGCCATGGATCTCTGCATCTGATTCCATCAGTTACTGGATGAGAGTTCTATCATGACAGTTAGGGTATTCAGCCATCCCATCACAAGTGGAGGTCATCTAACTCTCTTTACTCTTGCCAGTAGTTAATAGTGGAGGTATATTTGTGGATTTCTAGGGACCTCCTTAGCACTCTGTTTCTTCCTATTCCCATGGGGGTCTTCATTTATCATTGTATCACTTTGCTTGTACTCCCACTCTGTTCCTGGTCCAGCTAGGACCTCCCATTCCCCTAAGCACACTTCCCACGATCCTTGCCCTCCATTACGCCCCACCCAACCCCAGTTTGCTCAGTAGATCTCATCCATTTTTCTGTCACTTGGCAATACCTGTGTCTTTCTTAAAGTCCTCTTTACTAGGTAGCCTCTATAGAGTTGTGAGTTGCAGTCTGGTTATCTTTGCTTTACATCTAGTATCCACTTATGAGGGAGTACATACCATGTTTGTCTTTCTGAGTCTGGGTTACTTCACTCAGATTATTTTCTAGTTCCATCCATTTGCCTGAAAACCTCATGATGTCATTGTTTTTCTCTGCTGAGTAGTGCTCCATTGTGTATATATACAACATTTTCTTTATCCATTCTTCAGTTAACGGGCATCTCGATTGTTTCCAGGTCCTGGATATTAGAAATAAAGCTACTATGAACATAGTTGAGCATGTGTAGTTGTGGTATGATTGAGAATTCCTTGGGTATATGCCCAAGAGTGGTATTGCTGGGTCTTGAGGGAGGATGATTTCCAATTTTCTAAGAAAGTGCCATAATGATTTGCAAAGTGGTTGTACAAGTTTTCATTCCCACCAACAGTGTAGGAGTGTTCCCCTTGATCCACATCCTCTCCAACATAATCTGTATTCAGGGATTTTGATCTTAGCCATTCTGATGGGTGTAACATGGTATCTCAGAATCATTTTGATTTGCATTTCCCTGATGACTAAGGATATTGAGCAATTCCTTAAATGTATTTCAGCCATTCGAGAATCTTCTGTTGAGAATTCTCTGTTTCGCTGTATAGCCCACTTTTTAATTGGGACTGTTGGGTATTTGGATGTCTAGTGTCTTGAGTTCTTTATGCATTCTGGATATCAGCCTTCTGTCAGATGTGGGGTTTGTGAAGAGCTTTTCCCATTCTGTAGGCTGTCGTTTTGTCTTGTTGACTGTGTCCTTTGCCCTACAATAGCTTCTAACTTTCAAGAGGTCCCATGTATTAGTTGTTGTTCTCAGTGTCTGTGCTACTGTTGTTATATTTAGGAAGTGATCTCTGGTGTCAATGTTTTCAAGACTACTTCCTACTTTTAATTCAATCAGATTCAGAGTAACCAGATTTATGTCGAGGTCTTTGATCCACATGGACTTAAGTTTTGTGCATAGTGACATATATATATATATATATATATATATATATATATATATATATATATATATATATATATATATATATATATATATATATATATATTTGCAGTCTTCTACATGTTGACATCCAGTTATGCCAGCACCTTTTGTTGAAGAT
The DNA here is from genome assembly GCF_049852395.1 of Peromyscus maniculatus bairdii. NCBI lineage: Eukaryota > Metazoa > Chordata > Mammalia > Rodentia > Cricetidae > Peromyscus > Peromyscus maniculatus. Next base: position 142,725,981 of record NC_134875.1, on the reverse strand, counting down.
ACTTTCTATTTTCCATAGTATAGTTTTGGCTCCTTTGTCAAAAACCACCTTCTGTTTCTATTGTGTGGAACAATTTGAAGAGTATTGGTATTAATGCCCCTTTGACAATATGTTAGAATTCTAAATTGAAACCATCTGGTCCTGGGATTTTTTAGGTTGGGAGCCTTTTAATGATTGTTTGTATTTCTTTAGGGGTTATTGGTCTATTTAAATAGTTCATCTGGTCTTGATTTAACTTCGGTATGTGGTACCTATCCAGAAAATTGTCCGTTTCATTTAGATTTTCCAATTTTGTGGAGTATAGGTTTTTGAAGTATGACCTGATGATTCTCTGGATTTCCTCATTGTCAGTTGTTACATCTCCCTTTTTATTTCTGATTTTATTAATTTGGATGCTCTCTTTCTCTGCCTTTGGGTTAGTCTGGATAAGGGCTTGTCTATCTTGTTGGTTTTCTCAAAGAACAACTCTTTGTTTCGTTTATTCTTTATATTGTTCTCTTTGTTTCAATTTTATTGATTTCGGCTCTTAATTTGATAATTTCCTTGCATCTATTCCTCCTGTGTGACTTTGCTTTTTCTTGTTCTAGAGCTTTCAGGTGTGTTGTTAAGTCACTAATGTGAGATTTCTCCAACTTCATCATGTGGGCATTTAGAGCTATGAATTTTCCCTTTAGCACTGCTTTCATAGTGTCCCATAGTCTTGGTATGTAGTACATTGATTATCATTGAATTCTAGGAAGTCTTTAATTTCTTTCTTATTTCTTCTTTAACCCATTGGTAATTCGTTTGAGCATTATTCAGTTTCCATGAGATTGTAGGCTTTCTGTAATTTTTGTTGTTGAAATCTAACTTTAAACCATGGTGATCTGATAGAATATAGGAGGTTATTCCAATTTTTTGTATCTGTTGAGATTTGCTTTGTGACAAGTATGTGGTTGATTTTAGAGAAGGTTCCATCAGGTGCTGAGAAGAAGGTATTTTGTGTTAGGTTGGAATGTTCTGTAGATATCAATTAAGTCTATTTGAGTCAACATCATTTAAGCCCCTTATTTCTCTGTTAAGTTTCGATTTTGTAGATCTGTCCAGTGGTGAGTGTAGGGTGGTGAAGTCTCTCACTATTAATGTGTTTGGTTTGATGTGTGATTTAAGCTTTAATAATTTTTTTCATATGTGGGTGCCCTTGTATTTGTGGTATAAATGTTCAGAATTGAAACTTCGTCTTAATGGATTCCTGTAATGAGCATGTAATGCCCTTCTCAATTGCTTTTGATTGATTTTAGTTTGAAGTCTATTTTGATAGATATTAGGATAGCTATACCAGCTTGTTTCTTAAGTCCATTTGATTGGAAAGACTTCCCATCTTTTTACTCTGAGGTAATGTCTAACTTTGAAATTTAGGTGTGTTTCTTGTATGGAGCAGGAGGATGGGTCTGCTTTCATATCCATTCTACTAATCTGTGTCTTTTTATAGATGAATTAAGACCATTGATATTAAGGGATATTAAAGAACAGTGATTATTAATTCCTGTTATCTTTTGGTGGTAGTGTGTGTGTATTTCTCTTCTTTGGGATTTACTTCTGTGGAATTATCTATTGCCTGTGTTTCATGGTTGTATCTGATTTCCTTAGGTTGGTATTTTCCTTTTAGTGCTTTCAGTAGGGCTGGATTTGTGGATAGGTATTGTTTAAATCTGGTTTTGTTTGGGAATGTCTTACTCACTCTGTTTATGGTTATTTTAAAGTTTTGTTGGTTATGTTAGTCTAGGCTGGCATCCATGGTCTCTTAGTGTCTGCATTACATCTGTCCATGTCCTTCTGTCTTTCAAATTCTCCATTGAGAAGTAGGGTGTTATTCTGATGGGTCTGCCTTTGTAAGTCTCTTGGCCTTTTATCTTAGCTGCTCTTAATATTCTTTCTTTATTATGTATGTTTAGTGGTTTAATCATTATGTGGTATGGGGACTTTTTTGGGGGGGGGGCACAGTCTGTTTTGTGTTCTATAAGCTTATTGCATCTCCATAGGTATTTCCTTCTTTAAGTTGGGAAAGTTTTCTTCCATGATTTTGTTGAATAAATTTTCTGTGCCTTTGATTTGGTATTCTTCTCCTGTTTCTATCCCTATTATTCTTAGGTTTGTCTTTTCAGGGTGTCCAAGATTTCCTGGACATTTTGTGTTATTACTTTTTTGGCTTTGGTATTTTTTTTTATTTTTGTTGTGTTTTTAATTTTAGTCCCATAATGTTTTTTGTTAGTATAGAGAAAAAATGTGGTTTGGGTTTTTTTTTTGTTTTTTGATTGTTTGTTTGTTTTTTGTATCTATAACTTAGTCATAGGAGGGTTGGTAATTTTTTTTTGAGATTTCTTATGTTCTGTTTTGATAATAAAATGCTCTTCAATTAAAGACAGTTTCTTTCTTATTGCTTGTTGTGGCTTTTATTTGTTCTCCTTGCCTGTTGAAGTTTCCAGAATGTCTATTAATGTGTCCAATATGACTGGGAACATTCAACCTTCACAGTCATGTTCCTGACCTCCAAAGGAAACCGCTTCCTCTTTCAGCACTGTGATGTCACCTGTAACCATTCTGCACATGTTCTTTATGAAGTTGTTCAAGTTCCCTCTGGTTACATTTTCCCGAGGGAATTTTATCATGAAAGGGTATTGAATGTGTCAAAGACTTTTTATACTCCCATCACTTCTCTGGAGAGCAGCTTGATATTTAACCTCTGGTCTCTTTGTCTTTTATAATTTTTCCACCTCCTTCTTCCATGATTTTTCCTGAGCTTTAGGTATAAAAATTGTGTCATAGATGTATCAATCATAGTTGGGTACCCTACGGTCACTTACCCTCTGATTTCAACAAATTCTCTGATTTGTGGATCTCTGTAATAGCCCTATCTGTTGTAAGAAGAAGCTTCTTTGATCAGGGGTCAGAGATACTCTTCCCTAGATACAAGGGTAAGTGTTCAGAATGAAGTTAGGAATCATATTGTATTAGGAGATGGCAGTAGTAGAGTCTATGGCCTCTCTAACCATTTGTGGTTGCCTAGGTTGACAGTTTTAGGCATGAATGCCCCAATACCAAGGAGGCCTTGGACTCAATTAAAAAGCTGTTCGTTACTCTCAAGATAAAAGTGTCACTATTGTGCCATTGAGGGTACCTTGCCTGCCTGGTCATTGTTGTGGTTCATAGGCTTTAAAGCTTGGTGGGACTATTGATTGCTTTTTCCCCCTGGCAGCTTTCATAGCACAGTATAAATATATTTCTTCTGTGAACTTAACAAAAACCCATAACTTTACCTTGGGTTAAGCAGATTGATCTTCATAATGTGGATGGACCTCATTCAGTGAAGGCTTTACTCTCAAGAGACTAGTGTTTTCAGCAAGAGAATTCCCTCTGTGGGTTACTTTTTCACTCAAACAGCAACTTTTTCCTGATTTTTCAGGTCAACTCTTACCCTGAAGATTTTGGACTTGCCAATTTGTACAGTCCCATGAGCCACACACTTTAGATCAGTCTGCTAACATAAGCACACACACCATTAGCTCCATTTCTCTGAAGATCCCTGAATAACATAGCAACACACATAGTGCTGCCAAGATCAGTGAATAATTCTTTAGTTTTCATCTCACATAAAATTCTAGAAACCTCCTTGAAATATTCTGCAAATTAATTTTGAAAGAGATTCTTTCTTATATTTTTCTCTCACTTTACTGGTCATTGTCCTAATTCCTTTTATAAATTTCTTTTTTGTAAAACTGAAATTTATTATAAGCCACAGTCGTCCTAGGGACCTCCATACTATATTCATAGCCCCCATGGTTCTATGGGTTGTGGTCTGATTGTTCTTTATTTTATATCTAGATTCTACTTATGAGTGAGTACATACCGTGACTGTCTTTCTGGGTTTGGATTACCTCACTCAGGATGATTTTTTCTAGTTCCATCCATTTGCCTGAAAATTTCATGCTTTCATTGTTTTTCTCTGCTGAGTAGTACTCCATTGTGTTTATGTACCACATTTTTTTTTCATGCATTCTTCTGTTGCGGGTATCTAGGTTGTTTCCAGGTTCTGGCTATTACAAATAGTGCCGCTATGAACATAGCTGAGCAGGTATCTTTATGGTATGAATCAGCATTCCTTGGGTATATGCCCAAGAGTAGGATGGCTGGGTCTTGAGGTAGTTCGATTCCTAATTTTCGGAGAAACCACCATACTGATTTCCACAGTGGTTGTACAAGCTTACATTCCCACCAACAGTGGAGGAGTGTTCCCTTTGCTCTACATCCTCTCCAACTTTGACTGTCATTGGTGTTTTTGATCTTTGCCATTCTGACAGGTGTAAGGTGGTATCTCAGAGTCGTTTTGATTTGTATTTCTCTGATGATTAAGGATGTTGAGCATTTCTTTAAATGTCTTTCAGCCATTTGTGATTCTTGTTTTGTGAATTCTCTGTTTAGCTCTTTAGTCCATTTATAATTGGACTGTTTACTATTTTGATGTCTAGTTTCTTGAGTTCTTTATATACTGTGGAGATCAATCCTTTGTCAGATGTGGGGTTGGTGAAGATCTTTTCCCATACTGTTGGCTAACTTTTTGTCTTATTGACTGTGTCTTTTGCCCTGCAATGCTTCTCAATTTTGAGAGGTCCCCTTTATTAATTATTGTGCTCAGGGTGTGTGCTGTTGGTGTTTTATTTAGGAAATGGTCTCTGGTGCCAATGTGTTCAAGAGTGCTTCCTACTTTCTTTTCTATTAAGTTTAGTGTTACTGGATTTTTGTTCAGGTCTTTGATCCACTTGGACTTGAGTAGTGCATGGTGACAGATATGGATCTATTTGTAATCTTTTCAATATTAACATCCAGTTATACCAGCACCATTTGTTGAAGATACTTTCTTTTTTCCATTGTATAGTTTTGGCTCCTTTGTCAAAAACCAGGTGTTCACATGTGCATGGATAGTCAGGGTCTTCAACTCGATTCCATTGGTCCATATGTCAGTTTTTATACCATTACCAAGCTGTTTTCAATACTATAGCTCTATAGTAGAGTTTGAGGTCAGGGATGGTGATGTCTTCAAAAGTTGCTTTATCATATACGATCCTTTTAGCTATCCTGGGTCTTTTGTTTTTCCATATGAATTTGAGTATTTTTCTTTCCAAGTCTGTGAAGAATTGTGTTGGGATTTTGATGGGGATTGCATTGAATCTGTAGAAATGCTTTTGGTAAGATTGCCATTTTTACTATGTTAATCCTACCTATTTCTTAGCATGGGAGATCCTTCCATTTTCTGATATCTTCTTCAATTTCTTTCTTTAGAGATTTAAAGTTCTTATCAAAAAGGTCCTTCACTTGTTTATTTAGTGTTATCCCAAGGTATTTTCTATTATTTGTGGCTATTGTAAAGGGTGCTGTTTCTCTGACTTCTTTCTCAGCCGTTTTAACATTTGTGTATAGGAGGGCTACTGATTTTATTTGAGTTGATCTTGTATCCTGCCACTTTACTGAAGGAGTTTATCAGCTGTAGGAATTCCCTGGTAGAGTTTTTGGGGTCACTTATGTATACTATCATATCATCTGCAAATAATGAAAGTTTGACTTCTTCCTCTCCAATTTGTATCCCTTTGATCTCCTTTTGCCGTCTTATTGCTCTAGCTAGAACTTCTAGTACTATATTGAATAAATATGGGGAGAGTGGACAGCCTTGTTTTGTTCCTGAATTTAGTAGTATCACTTTGAGTTTCTCTCCATTTAATTTGATGTTGGCTGTTGGCTTGCTATAAGTTGCCTTTATTATGTATAGAAATGGTCCTTGTATTCCTGATCTTTCTAAGACCTTTATCATGAAGGGGTGTTGGATTTTGTCAAAGGCATTTTCAGCATCTAATGAGATGATCTTGTGTTTTTTACTTTCAATTTGTTTATGTTGTGTATTACACTGACAGATTTTCGTATGTTGAACCATCCTTGCATCCCTGGGATGAATCCTACTTGGTCGTGATGGATAATTGTTTTGATGTATCCTTGGATTTGGTTTGCCAATATTTTGTTGAGTATTTTTGCATCAATGTTCATGAGGGAGTTTGGTCTGGAGTTCTCTTTCTTTGTCGCATCTTTGTGTGGTTTGGATATCAGGGTAATTGTAGCCTCATAAAAAGAGTTTGGTAGTGTTCCTTCTGTTTCTATTGTGTGGATCACTTTGAAGAGTATTGGTATTAGTTCTTCTTTGAAAGTCTGGTAGAATTCTGCACTGAAACCATCTGGTCCTGGGCTTTTTTTGGTTGGGAGACTTTTGATGACTGTTTCTATTACTTTAGGGGTTATTGGTCTATTTAAATGGTTTATCTAGTCTTGATTTAATTAGGTATGTGGTATTTATCCAGAAAATTGTCCATTTCTTCCTGGTTTTACATTTATGTGGAGTACAGGTTTTTGAAGTATCATCTGATGATTCTCTGGACTTCTTTGTTGTCTCTTGTCATGTCTCCCTTTTCATTTCTGATTTTGTTAATTTGTGTGCTCTATCTTTGCCTTTTTGTTGATCTGGCTAGGGTTTGTCTATCTTGTTGATTTTTTCAAAGAACAAACTCTTTGTTTCATTGATTTTTTGTATTGTTCTCTTGTTCTCTATTTCATTGATTTCAGCCCTCAATTTGAATATTTCCTGGTGTCTGTTTCTCCTGGGTGAGTTTGTTTCTTTTTGTTCTAAAGCTTTCAGTTGTGCTGTTAATTCACTGGTATGGGACTGCTCCATCTTCTTTATGTGTGCATTTAGAGCTATGAATTTTCCTCTCAGCACTGCTTTCATAGTGTCCCATAAGTTTGGGTATGTTGTACTTTACTTTTCATTGAATTCTAGGAAATCTTTAATTTCTTTCTTTATTTCTTCCTTGAGCCATTGATGTTTCAGGTGGGCATTATTAAGTTTCCATTAGTTTGTGGGTTTTCTATAATTTTTGTTGTTGTTGAGGTCTAATGATCTTCTAGCTTTCATAGTCTCTATTGAGATGTCTGGTGTTATTCTGATGGGTTTGCCTTTATATGTTACTTGGTCTTTTTCCTTTGTGGCTCTTAATATTTTTTCTTTGTTCTGTGTGTTTAGTGTTTTGATTATTATGTGGTGAGGGGACTTTTTTTTGGATCCAACCTATTCGGTATTCTGTAAGCTTCTTGTATCTTCATAGGTATTTCTTTCTTTAGGTTAGGAAAGTTTTCTTCTATGATTTTGTTGAATATATTTTCTGGGCTTTTGAGTTGTTATTCTTCTCCTTCTATCCCTATTATTCTTAGGTTTGGTCTTTTCATGGGGTCCCAAATTTCCTGTACGTTTTGTGTTACGATGTTTCTGTCTTTAGTGTATTTTTTTTTTGACTGAAGAATCTATTTTCTCTATTGTGTCTTCAGTGTCAGAGATTCTCTGTTCCATCACTTGCAATCGGTTGGTTATGCTTGTTTCTGTACTACCTGTTCGTTTAGTCAGGATTTCTATTTCTAACATTCCCTCAGCATGTGTTTTCTTTATTGTCTCAAATTCATTTTGCAGATCTTGGAATTTTTCTTTCATCTGTTTAATTGCTTTTTCTTGGATTTCTTTGATTTCTTCCCATTTTTTGTTTGTTTTTTCTGCCATTTTTTTATGGCAGTTTTTCATTTCCTTCTTAATGGAGTTTTTCATTTTCTCTTTAAGGGAAATTTTTATTTCCTCTTTAATGGAGGTTTTCATTTCCTCTTGTTTTTGCAGTTTAAAATAATCTAATTATGGATTTTTTTTATTTTACAGTGCTATTCAGTTCTACATAATAGCCACATTCCCTTGTTCTCTCCCTTCCTGCCCCCTTTCATTTCCCCCAGCACACCCTATATTCCCACCTCCTCCAGATCAAGGTCTCCCCCAAGGACTGGGATCGACCCCATAGACTCAGTCCAGGTAGGTCCAGTCCCCTCCTCCCAGATTAAGCCAAGCGTCCCTGCATAAGTCCCAGGTTTCAAACAGCTAAGTCATGCAACTAGCCCAGAACCTGGTATCACTGCCTAGATGCCTCCCAAACAGATCAAGCCAATCAACTGTCTCACCTATTCAGAGGGACTGATCCAGTTGGGGGCCCCTCAGCCTTTGGTTCATAGTTCATGTGTTTCCATTTGTTTGGTTATTTGTCCCTGTGCTTTATCCAACCTTGATTTCAACAATTCTCGCTCGTATAAACCCTCCTCTTTCTCACTAAATAGACTCCCAGAGCTCCACCCAGGGCCTAGCCGTGGATGTCTGCATCCAGATTCCTCAGTCCTTGGATGGGGTTTATGGCACAACTATTAGGGTGTTTGACCATTCCAGAGTAGGTCAGTCCCAGCTGTCTCTCGACCATTGCCAGCAGTCTTTGTGGGGGCATCTCTTTGGATTTCTGTGGGCCTCTTTAGCACTTTGTTTCTTCCTTTTCTCATGTGGTCTTCATTTACCATGGTCTCCTATGCCTTGTTCTCCCTCCCTTTTCTTGATCCTTGTATTCTGCTGGTTACTTGCATCTGTGTTTCCTGTTTGTTTACTCATATTTTCTATTTCCAGCATTCCCTCTGTTTGTGTCTTCTTCATTGTTTCTATTTCCCTTTTCAGGTTTTGAACTGTTTCCTTCACATGTTTAATTGCTTTTTCATGGTTTTCTTGCCTTTCTTTAAGGGATTTATTGATTTCCTCCTATTTTTCATTTGCCTTTTCCTCTATTTCTTTATTGATTTCTTCCAATTTTTTGTTTGTCCTTTCCTCAATTCCTTTAAGGGAATTTTTCATTTTTTTCTTGAAAGGCCTCTATCATCTTCATGAAGCTATTTTTAAGGTAATTTTCTTATGATTGTTCTACATTTTTATGTTAGGTCTTACTGTTAGAAGAGGGCTAGGTTCTGTTGATGCCATATTGTTCTTTATGTTGTTGTATGTATTTTTGCATTGAAATCTACCCATCTCTTCCTCTAATAGGTGCAATAGGTGTCTGTGTCTGAGCAAGCTGCTATTGGTCCACTCTGTGCTTTTTGTGTCTGTGACTCAGGGGGTCCCTTTGTGTCCAGTCTTGGCTCTTGGTCTAATTGGAGCGCGCAGATTCTAAATATCACTTGACCCAATGCAAGCTAGCTGATTCTGTGACTCATCTAGTTGCTCTTGGTCTTCTCAGGGCTCTTGGTATAGTTAGAGATGATGGAATATGTGTCTTAGAAAGCCTCTCTTGGTTCAGTGAGAACTGACAGATTATGTGTCTGAGGTAGTCACCATTGAACCAATGAGAGCTGGTGGATTCCTTATCTCAGCATGTTGCTGGGGTTTTAGGCAGATGGGTATTGGGTAGTGCTTGGGGTATCGAATATAGGGTCCGATGGGAGGTGGTTAGTGGAGAAGCCTGGCCAAAGGAAATTTTCCTTGCTAGCCAGCATCTGGGGAAGAGTTGTCTGGGGGTTCTTGGGGACTGTTTGTTTCCCAGGGTCTGGGTCCCAGAGGCAGGACTCTCTGGGAGGGAGGGGAGTCACTCACCTCTTGGTCCAATGCGAGCTGGAAGATTCCTTGTCTCAGGAAGTTACTGGGATCCCAGGCACATGGGTATTGGAGTAGGGCTTGGGTCTTGTAGATTGCAGGGTCTGATAGGGGATTAGGGGAGCCTTGCCATGGGGAGTTTTCCGTACTGGCCAGCAACCCATGGAGGCTTAGTTTTATGTTCAAAGAAGGTATTTGAATACGTGAAGAGAAAATGATGGAAATATCCATGAAACCTCATATTTTACACAGAGATTTTAGTTTTCTTATACTGAGGAATGAGTTCAGAGTCTTATTCATCTTAGGTGATCACTATAACACTAAGCTATGTCACCATCCCAAATACCTACATGTCTTGAAAGTCATTCTCAATCTAGCTTTAATTATGAGATATATGTGGTTCTTGGTTTTTTTAGTAATAATTACATTTCAGAAAATACTAATAAGAAGTACAGTGTACACTACTCCATTGATCTACCTAGAGTTCTTTATTTGGTTGTGTCTTTTGGGTTAATATACATTTGTGAATAAATATATGCATATGTATACACATATGTGTATATACTTATATACACATGAACACAGTATGAATGGCATTCTCACATGATTGGATATACCATGTGAATTATAGTTTTCATTTTTTGATTTTAGCAGGCCATGTAGGTTACTTCCTTTTTTAATAGTCATGAGAACTTTCATCACATTATTTTAGAAGTGATAATTTATTTGAGCATTCTTTTGTTTATTACCCTCATTTACATTATTCATAATATTTCTATATTACAAACGAAGGTGAATAAACATAATCTTAGGGTGATATTGCCAACCCCAATATCACTGTCAGTTCCAAGCACTGAAACACCTGGTCAACAAATATGAACATTTCAGCATTTGATGGATATTATGAAATTGTTGTCCAAAATATCATAAAGTAGCTATTCCCACTATACTCAGGAATCTTTAAGCTTCTCTTACTATTATTTACAGTGTTCATAATAGTAATCTGTACATAGACCACTGAAATATCTCCATGTGACAACAGGGAAAAAGGTACGAGAGCGCAGTGCTCTCTAAGCCATGACTCCTCTTTTCCTGCCTTCCCTTGTATTCTCACTGACTCTATTCTTCTTTGATGCCTTCTTCAGATTTGCCAACATGAAGGAGTACATCTTCAAGTTCAGTGGCCTGATTTGCAGTACATCAGCTTTGGTGTTTGAAATCATCCTTGCAAACAGCAAATGCTGGCGCCTGTGGGAGTTTAACAACAAGCTTGTGCAATTTGTGTCAATTGGACTCTGGGAAGCTTATTACACTCAGGACTTTAACATCTCTGGGTCTATGACCAGGATGGTGGTTCACACCCCTATCAATGAAACCTGGAAAAAGTCATCGGAATTTCAATATGTACAAGTCCTGATAGCGTGGGCCATATCGATGAAAATCCTAGTCCTGATTTTCACTTCAGTGGCCATTAAGATCAGCTGTATAGAAGACCCATTCATTGAGATACAGCTGTTTTGCTACAAGATGTCTGCCATAATTTTGACTGTGAGCAGCCTTTTCACTCTTGTTACTGTGACCTTGAACCACCTCGTAGACATGTATGGGCAAACCACACTTGACTTTCCACCTGACTTTCCCGTAAAGAAAGAAGACATTATAAAGAAACACTGCACAAAGGTGCTCCCAATGGGTGTCCTGACAGCCACAATGTCGCTCTTTGGTGTCATTTTGTTCCTCTATGAGATGATCTTCTTGACAATACAGAGTCGGGTGAGGGCACCATGTGCTTCCAAACTGGCTGAGCAAAAGGCCTGAAGTGAGGGCTTTGGCATTTGTAACATCTGCCAAGAGAATCCTTGAAGAAATTGCCCATTTTCACCAGTACTATGCAATCACCAACTCATTCCAAATAAAATATCAACTTGGTTTCTGGGGTGTATCTAAATTGTATATCCTCCCTTCCTGTCAAATACACTCCTTTCTTTAACTGTTTTCTCATTCTAACCTCTGTGGGTGATGATCATGTCTTTGGATACTGCTAACAAGCAGTAGCAGGCAAGAGTACTGGTGAAATGTAAGTTGCTTAAATAAACATGACATACACAAGGTGAAAGAGGTTTGTAAGTAAACTGACACCTCAACACACATACACAAGAACCCCACATTCCTGTGTGGAAACACTTAAGTACTCAGATCTCTGGAGGGGAGAGCTGGATGTCTCAGCCTTGGCACTTTTGGCAATATGGGATGCTCTCTTGAAGTAAGAAGGCAATGCTGTACACTGAAGATGCCATTGCCATCTGCAGCCTGTCTCTACTAGAAAGCAGTAGCCATATCCTAATTCCCTGATTGTGAAGATCACAAAAGGCCAGGCATCTCCACTGTGCTCTGGTGGGCCATGTGGTATGCAGAAGACAGGACCACTTGTCAGAGTTGGTTTTCTTGTTTTATCATCTCCACCACTGTGTTCAATCTCACATTATAAGGCTTGATGGCACACACTCTTACACAGTGAGCAATCTCACCTACCTCAAGTTTATTGCTTTTAAGATACAATATTCTCCCCCTTGTTGCTATAAGTTGAAGTTCATTTCATTATGCAAAATACATTTATTCCATCTTTCAAACAGTCCCATGTTTCTTTGAGAGTCCAGTGTCTTTTTTGGGACTTGGCAGGATTTCAACAGTGAGACCCTGGACAATCATAAATCGACTCCCAGACTTCTAACATAAAATGGTACAGAGTAAACATTACCATTATAAAAGGGAGGAGTGTGCGCACGGGATGCTCACATTGGATGGGAGTGGTTGAGTGGTCTCTCCACACAAACCAGAAAGCACCTTGGGCCCAACACTCGCAGTTGCCTTCCTGATACACAGAACTTGCAGACACGGAGCCCGGTGTCAGGAAGTCAAAGATACTCTGCTTCTCTGGAGAAGTGTGTGATAATGTACAGTGTGTGTACACGGAGGGAACAGTTGGTCAGAAGTGGCTTCTTGGTTCCCCAAGGGGAAAGACTGGCTTTGTAATGATCATTTTCCTTATTTATTTTATTAAACTGGTGGAGTCTGAGCATTACATGAAGTGCCGGTGATTCTGTCAGCAAATCTCAGCATATTTTATTAGTTTTTTGGCAGAAGTAGTCTGTTGTTTGTTTCTGTTTTTAAGGTGAACTGAAAATTCTAGCTGAAATCACTAAGATAATCATGAGATGATTGCAGTGAGCGGGCTGACACGGTCAGGAGGAGCTGTCCCTGGCTGAATGTTTGCTCTTTGTCATAGTTTGTCACTTGCTTTTTTTTAAGCTTTAATTTCAGAATGATCAAGGAACCCCGTGTGATGCTGGCATGTTGTCGGCCAGAACCCCAAACGCCTCACAGCTGTGTTGTTTTGATCTCTAGCCTTGGGATGGACTGCTAGATTCTTCAGAATCCCAGCAGCCGGGAGCAGCTAGAGCCCTTTGCAAGATGACACGTTGGGGAGGTAGACCAGTAATCCAGAAAAGAAGCCCCTCCCCTCCTGACTGGCACATCTGTTAGAACGGCGTTCAGAAGCTTCTGACAGGAGTCTCCTGTATGTCTGAGCATCAAGTAGCTTGGCAGTGGCTGAATGTAACTTGTAGAAAGCAACTGAGGATTATAGTCCAAGTCACAGCAGCCAGGCTCTGGATAGTCCATCTCACTGCATTCTTCATGCGGTGGTGGTGGCCTGCTGATAAGCCCCTAATTTTCTAAGGTAATTTTACTAAAACTGTTGACTGAGAAGCAAACAGCAAAAAGAAATGTTTTGTGCTGCTATTATTAACATTTACTTTCTGTACCTTTTAGCTCAGTAAATGACTTCATCTGTTCGTCCAATAAGCATGATTGTAAAAGTGTCACTTAGCTAATCGGACTTCGTAGACAGATGTGCTGGGAGAAGAAGATGACCTTTTGACAGACTCATTTTATGGTGTCTGAAGCCTTACCCTGGCTGGGGTTTGTGATCTGCAGGCTTTACCCAGAGAACACAAGTAGGAGCGTTGGGGGGTCAGGGCCATTGAGAGCACGTGATGTTGAGGGCTTAAACAAAATTGTGTTGGAATCCAGAACTGCGTTTTTTGCAGCTTTGTGTTCAAAGAAAAAGCATAAAGTATGCCTGAGTTCTCGAGGCTGCCTCGTGCAGCCCTGAAGTACGGTCTTGTTTGCTTGCACACACTTTTTGAATTTAAGGCATATGCAGGAAAAGGCCTAGTTAAGTTCTGGATGGTGGCAAGTTCTAGCAAGGTTGCTAAGGTCCTGGCAGGAGATCAGGTCTGCCCGGGGCAGTCGGCAGGCGAGGACAACTTACTGGCTGTTGGCTCTAACTCTGTTTTATTCTTAGTGCAGAAGGACCTAAGTAAAACATTTTGAATTTTATCAGAAACTTTATCAGTAAACTTTAAAAACATACAGGGTTTGGGTTGGGGACTGGGAGTATCAGGTATAGGAAGTGAAGAAGGTGACCCCCCCCCCAGCACACGTTTCAAGGTGATCGTTCTTTGCCTGCGATGATGATGATGAGGGCAGATGCAGGTGTGAACAAGGCTAATTGCTGTGTAATTATGTACATGTTTGCTGGGGCAGCTGTCCCAAATTTTGTATATTAGAACAAAAGTTTCTATGAATTATCATAACTAAAATTAAATATTCTAAGTTAAGCCCCACTTCTGGGTCATGTGGCTTCTGTCATAGGAATTTTACCTTTAGAAGGTCACTGAAGACAGGAGCCACGTGGCTTAGGAAGGGGGCAAGGAAATGTGCTGTAGTGGCCTTCCGGCCTCAGCCATCAGTGGAGGGTTTTCCTTAACTTGATGGCCATAGGAAGACCTCACTTTCAAATCCTCCTGATACTTTCTGTAACGATGCTTTTCCTTAAAGATTCTCTTCATGAGGGATGTGGCTGGGAGCTGGGAGGCAAGGTGCTGGAGTCCTAGCTCTCTGGTAAACTCAACTGTGTGACCTTGGGCAAGTCACTTACCCTCTCTATGCTTCAGTTCCCTCCTGTAAATGGGAGTAATACCTACCTCACAGGGTTATTGTGGGGATGAATTCGAGGTCCTGTCTGTAATGCATTTAAGGTTCTTGAAGAAGGCGCTATATAAATACAAAGTCTTATCTATTAAAGTTGAAAAAAAATAAAATGGTACAGAATAAATATTACCATTATAAAAGGAAGGAGTGCGGACATGGTAAGGGAAGAGTGTCTTGAATGAAGACCTACAACCAAGAGAGAAAACTCTGAATCCCGAAGCTCTATATTATACCAGTCATCTAGTGATATGATGGTATGTATCATTTTGGAGTCAAGGGGCTGAAGGAACCCTGGCCTTCCAGTTTTACTGGCTGTAGCACTATAACCTTTACTTTTTTCTCTCTTTCCTTTTTTCTTTCTCTCTTTCCTTTTTTCTTTCTTTCTTTCTTTCTTCCTTCCTTCCTTTCTCTCTGTCTCTCTCTCTATCTCTCTGTCTCTATCTGTCTTTCTCTCTCTCCCTCTCTCTCTCTCATTTCTTGGATTTTTGAGACTGGGTTTCTCTGTGAAACAGTCATGGGTGTGCTTGAACTTACTCTGTAGAACTGGCTTGCCTCAAACTTATAGAGATCCACCTGCCTGTGCCTCCTGAGAGCTAGGACTAAAGGTGTGTGCCACCATTGCCCGGCTTGAAGCCTCTTTCTTGAGCTCTCTACAATATATACATGAAGCTTTCTAAGCCAAGCACATCAAGGGCCTGTCTTCCAACATTCTACTGTCTCCACTGAAGCATCAAGTTCATATTCAGTTTCATGAAGGGGTCTTCTAGTCTTCCTGGATGGTCTTCATGGGTCTCAAGCCATGATATACATTACATGACCTTAGGGGTTCTGAAACTGTGAATCAAGATTCTATTTACCAGCCGGGCGGTGGTGGCACACGACTTTAATCCCAGCACTCGGGAGGCAGAGGCAGGCGGATCTTTGTGAGTTCGAGGCCAGCCTGGGTTTCCAAGTGAGTTCCAGGAAAGGCGCAAAGCTACACAGAGAAACCCTGTCTCAAAAAACCAAAAAAAAAAAAGAAAAAAGAAAAAAAAGATTCTATTTACCATATAATCTTGAGTTTGTGCTTACTGAGAATTCAGTACCACATGGAATATTCTCCCCAATTCTTTGGCAGGTTGTGATGGAATGGGATGGAACCTGGCTATGCTGTATAGGGTTTTTTTGTTTTGTTTTTTTAGTTTTTGGGGTTTTTTTGTCACCTTGAAACCCTGTGTCAAAAAAGCAAAACAAAGAAAAATAGAAAGTGTGTGGATCATTCTCTTGAGTAATGATTAACCTGGGAGGATCTTGTCCACTGTGTGTGATACATGTGTTCATGAGTTGAATAAGGAAGCAAGCTGAGGTAGCCATGGAGAGCAAGCAGTGTTCCTTCATGGTCTGTGCTTCAGTTCCTGTCTCCAAGTTTCTTCCTTGATTCGTTACCTATGTGTTCTGTCAGTGATGGACTGTGAAGCTCTTGCTCTGGCTTTCTCTAAGGTGAACTTCCCCAGAATCAAACCCAACTGCACTATCTCTGCCCTCAAAGGCCTACCTTGAGATGCTTAGTTCAGGCATGGTCTTTACCTGGTGAGATTTCCAGAATCTCTCCTGCCAGCCCAATCCACACTGTACCAGGCCCAGAGCTGGTCACATGGATCCTTCATTTAACTGAAGCTGGTGAATTCCCTAAGAGCTAGTACCACCCCCACACTCTAGATGAAGCCTATACATCAGCTTTGCTCATGGAATTTCCCTGAACTTCTCCTGCCAGAACCATCTATGAAATCCCAGGCGTAAGTACCATAATGCAGCTCCTGCTCTTGCTATTTCTGTGTAGTTCCCCTACATCTCAGCCTGCCTATGCCATCTGTACACACCAGGCCTATCTCCTATGCACAAATCTTGTAACAACTTTGCTTGAACGGTCCACAGATATTCCCTTGCTTGTGCAATGTTTACTCTTTCAAGCCTGGTCCTAATCAGACAGCTTTTTCACCAAATTTCCTGATGAGTTCCCCAAGTAGTAAGCCCAGATGTGTAATATGCCTACTAAGAGGCCTAGATAGCTAAGTATGTGTAGATCAAGCAAAGTGTTTACTTTGTGAGGAAGTCTGAGCCTCCCCTGTCAGCACTATATCCAACTCCCTTGAACAGGTCACCCTGGATTTCCCTATTGTACTCCCAGAACCAAGCTCACTCCTGTTGTATGCACTCTCCTAGGCCTAACTCTGCATGTCTACGTTGTGCACCCCCTTTTTCGGTTCATCTCCCCATAGCCTTTCCTGCAATCAACATCACTTCATATCCCAGCCCAGCTCTGGCCAAACAAATGCCATACCAGATTTCACTGGTGAGTTCTCTCTTGGTCAAGCACATCTGTGAATTTTTCATTTGAACTTACAGGACTTGCAAGGTCTAACCTGGGAAAGTCCCTGGAACCTCGGCCACCAATGACATCACCACACTCCCATGGCTATCTCTGGTGGTATAGATCCTTAACCACCTTTCCTGGTTAGTTCTTCAAGAAGCCTTCCAACCTGGGTGATGACCATACTCCATACCAAGGTCTGTATGCACCCAGATTTGGCTTGTTGAGTTATCCAATATCTCACCTTCAGAGACATCTACATTTTCTAATATCTACCTTGTGTCATGAAGCTCTGGTAATAGATTTCCCTGATAGTTATTCCACAACCAAGCATCCAAGCACCATCTTCAGAGTCTTAAGACATAAAACTGGTTGCATAGATCAAAGATTGGGTGTGCCTGTTGGCATTCCCTGGAAGCTTGCTTAACAGAGTCATCTGCTCTCTCAACCCTAGGTCAGGTCATGCAGCTCTTGCAACAGCTTTCTGTGGTGATGTGTTATTTGTGCTCTAATAAATAAAGCTTACATGGAGTTCAGGGGAAAAAGCCACCAACTATATTAAACATAGAAGTCAGGCCTTTAATCCCAGCATCTGGAAGGCAGAGAGTCATCCAGATCTCTGGGAGTTCAAGGCCGTACTAGGAACAGAGCCAGGCACAGTGGCACACACCTTTAAATTCCAACACTATTTAGCTATAAAGGTGTGCAGGTCTATACAGACAGGAAGTGACAGAGATGGACAGAAAGAGAAAGTGATGTAGCATGGTGGAGAGAGGCAGTAAAGATGGCAGGGACAGAGAGGATATAGGCGTGAGTAAATAGGAAGTGACTCTCTCTGGAAGTTGGTGAGATGAGGTTGGCTGTGGCTTGTACTATTCCTGTGATCTCAGTTTTCCCCCAATATCTGGCTCCGGGCTTTGTTATTACTAAGACTGTGGGAGCCCATTCTCGGGTTCCTCGTGGCTTTACCCAACAGGTGCTGGGGGAGGTCTTTTGCTCCACCCCTTGGCATCTCTAAAAAAACCCTGGGCCAGAGATAGTTGGGGCCCGTTGGAATAGGTTCCAGGCCCTCTCGAGGCTATCCTTTATTTTCTATCTGTTTATCTCCATGAGATTCTCCGCTATAAATCCTTCTATCTAATATTTCCTGCAGATCACACTCAAGAAAATTCTGGGAAGCTGTGGGGGTGGTGGGTAAACGCCCCACATAAGACTATTTAGCAATTCATGTTAGCCATCTTTCCCAAGTGAGTACTCCCAGAACCAAGAACACTGGCACCATCTCTACCATCCATGGCCAAGAGCTGGATTCACAGATTGCACAGCAGTGTTGCCTGATGATGCTACCCGAACCTGTTACTGAACCAAGCCTGCCAGAAGCACCTGCATCCTCCGAAACCTAGTTCTGGGTGTGCAGGTAGCACACAGCTTTTGACTGCTGAGCTCCTCAGAAACACACCCAGAAGAACTACCCCCTCATTCTAGTCCTAGTTAAAGACTTGGGTTACATGCCTCCTGCTTGGGTTACCTTCGTGAGTTTCTCTGGTACCTGTGGAATCATGGAGCCACATTCTTAGCTCTGTATGTACTGGCTAGTCTGATGAAACACCACAGGATCTTGCAAGGACTCTACATCACTACACTTCTAAGTCAAGCTTCTTCTGTCTCACAGTTATTGCACTGGATTTCCCTGAAAAGGATTCTGAGAATCAAGGCTGCCTGTGCCATTTTCACAGCATCTCCTGATGTCCTGATTGCAGTTTTGCCTGGTGTGCTCCTCTTAGGTTTCATGCCAGTGCCTTATGCAAACTCGGAGGCTTAGAACCCATAACTGAGCTCCTGCATTAGCATTCCCTGGTCACACCTGGAGCCAAGCCTGTCTATGCTGTTAACACACTCCCAAGTTCTAGATGCACCAAACCTGCACTGATTTACATGGTGATGTTCTACAGAACCTTTCCTGCCTGGGCTATGCATGTACACATTGGCCTTGCTCTGAATGCCAGTTAACACTCAGTTACTTCACTTGCTTTCTCTTGCTTTTCTCTGCATCTGCCTCTACCAGTCACTGGACAAAGGCCCTATGATGACTGTTGGGGTATTCACCAGAATAGACCAGTCCAGGCACCCTCTAGACCACTGCCAGCCTCCAAATTGGGGTCATCCTTATCGAATCCTAAGAGCCTCCTCAGCACCCAGCTTCTTACTATTCCTATGATGTCCTCATCTATCATGTTAACTTCTTCCCTACCCTCCAACTCTGTCCCTGTTCCAGCTTTCCCCTCCCATTTCTCTATGTTCTCATCACCCACTACTTGCCATCTGGCACCCCCTCATCCATTTCAGTCATGTAGATCTCATCTACTTCTCCTTCACAAGGTCAGCAATGTGTCCCTCCTAGGGTCTTTTCCTGTTAGCTAGCCTCTCTGGAGATGTGGGTTGTAGTCTGGACATCCCTTCACTCACATATAGTATCCACTTATGAGTGAGTACATACTATATTTGTCCTTCTGAGTCTGCGTTACCTCACTCAAGATGATGCTTTCGAGATCCATCCTTTTGCCTGCAAATTTCATGATATCATTGTTTTTTACTGCTGAGTAGTACTCCATTGTGTATATGTGCCATATTTTCTTTATTGATTCTTCAGTTGAAGGGCATCTAGGTTGTTTCTAGGTTCTTGCTATTACGAATAATGCTGATATGAACATAGTTGAGCATGTGTTCTTGTGGTAATATTGAGCATTTCTTGGATATATGACCGAGAGTGGTATAACTCATTCTTTAGGAAGACTTATTCCCAATTTTCTGAGAAACCACCATACTGATTTCCAGAGTGGTTGCATAACCTAGATGTCATCATAGAGCCTTTATCTAGTGACTGATGGAGGCAGATACAGAGATCCACATCCAGGTACCCGGCTGAGCCCCGGGTATCCAATTGTTGAGAGAGAGGAGAGATATTGCAGGCAAGGGGCATCATGATCATGAAGGGAGGATTTGCAGAGATGACTGGCCACACTAGTGGAAGCCCATGAACTGTGGACTGGTGTCTGTGGAGCAGCCATGAGACTGGACTAGGCCCTTTGAAAATGAAAGATGGTTGTTTGGCTTAAACTGTTTGGGGGCACCCAGGCAGGGGGATCAGGATCTGTCCCAGGTGCATGGGCAGGCTTCTGGAACCAGGTCCTGTGGTGTGACACCCTGCACAGCCTTGGTGCAGTGGGAAGGTCCTGGACCTGCCTAGGCTCATTGTGCTAGGCTCTGTTGATTCTGCATAGGAGACCTCAATTTGGGGAATGTGAGGATGCCAGGTGGCTTGGGAAAGAAGGCTGAGGGTGTGAGGAGGGAGGAGGAGGGGTCTGTGGATAACACGTGGAGTGTGTAGAAAATTTCTTAATAAAGAAAAATGAAAGAAAAAAGACCATTTAATTGGAAAGACTTTGCCGACCCTTGAGGTGTGTTTCTTGTATGCAGCAGAAAGATGAGTCCTGCTTCCATATCCATTCTGTCAGCCTTTGTCTTTTTATGGGTGAATTAAGTCCATTGATATTAAGGGATATTAATGACCAATGATTGTTAGTTCCTGTTATCTTTCGGTTGTAGTGTGAGTATGTACTTCTCTTCTTTGGGATTTATTGATGTGGCGTTATCTATTGCCTGTTTTTCTTGGATGTATCGGACTTCCTTAGGTTGGAATTTTCCTTCTGGTGCTTTCTGTAGGGCTGGATTTGTAGACAGGTATGGTTTAAATCGGGTTTTGACTTGGAATGTCTTGTTCATTCTGTCTATGGTGATTGAAAGCTTTGTTGGGTATATCAGTCTAGGATGGCATCCATGGTCTCTTAGTGTTTGCATTACATCTGTCCACGTCCTTCTAGCTGTCAAAGTCTCCATTGAGAAACTGGGTGTTATTCTGATGGGTTTCCCTGTATAAGTCACTTGGCCTTTTTCCTTTGCTGCTTTTAGTATTCTTTCTTTATTCTGTAAGTTTAGTTGTTTAATTATTATGTGGCCAGGGGACTTTTTTGGGGGTGGGGGTCTATTCAGGTTTGCTCTTATATAGGCTTCTTGTATCTTCATAGGTATTTCTTTCTTTAAGTTGGGAAAGTTTTCTTCTGTGATCTTATTCAATATGTTTTCTGTGCCTTTGAGTTGGTGTTGTTCTCCTTCCTCTATCCTTATTATTCGTAGGTTTGGTCTTTTCATGGTATGCCACATTTCTTGGACATTTTGTGTTATGTATTTTTTTGGCTTTGGTATTTTCATTGAATGACTAATCCATTTTCTCTATTCAATCTTCTACACCAGAGATCCTCTCTTCCATCTCTTGTATTCTGTTGGTTATGCTTGCATCTGTGTTTCCTGTTTGTTTACTCAGATTTTCTATTTCCAGCTTTCCCTCTGTTTGTGTCTTCTTCATTGTTTCTATTTCCCTTTTCAGGTTTTGAACTGTTTCCTTCACATGTTTAATTGCTTTTTCATGATATTTTAAAAGGGATTTATTGCTTTCTTCCAATTTTTATTTGTCTTTCCTCTTAATCTTTATAAATTTCTTCCATTTTTTGTTTGTCTTTTTCTCAATTTCTTTATTGATTTCTTCCACTTTTTTGTTTGTCTTTTCCTCAATTACATTTTTCATTTTTTTTCTTGAAATGACTTTAGCATCTTCATGATGCTATTCTTATGTTTGCTCTCTTCTGCTTCTGGTACATTGAGATGTTCAGGTCCTGCTGTTGGAGGAGGCCTAGGTTCTGGTGATGCTGTATTGTTCTTTGTGTTGTTTTATGTACTTCTGCTTTGACATCTGTCCTTCTCCTCCTCTAAAAGCTATAAGAGGTGCCTGTGTCTGAGTGAGTTGCTGTTGGTCCCCTCTGTGCTTATTGTGTCTGTTTCTCAGGGGGCCCTTCTGAGTCTAACCTTAGCTCTTGGTCTAATTGGAACAGGCAGATTCTGTGTCTTAGGGAGCTGCTCTTGGCTTGACCCAAGCTAGTTGATTCTGTGACTCATGGATCCATTCTTGGTCTTATCAGGGCTCTTGGCCCAGTCAGAGCCAATAGATTCTATCTTTCAGGAAGCCTAACTTGGTCCAATGAGAGGTGGCAGATACTACTTCTCAGAAAGCCACTCTTGGTCTAATGAGGGCTGGCAGATTCCCTGTCTCTTGAGGTTACTCTTGGTCCAATGACAGCTCTTTGACTAATGAGAGCTCTCTCCCTAAGCCCGATGAGAGCTGGGGGTTGGTTTCTAAGCCTCAGAAAGTGGCTAGGATCTTGGGCAGATGGGTATGAGGGCAGAGTGTTAGATTTCAGGGTCTGCTGATGGGTCTTGGTGAATTGGGAGCTTTCCCACAGGAGCCCTGCCTGCTGGCTGTTAAACGCCCTTCACTAATCCTATGTAACACAAAATTGTGAGAGGGGCACTAGCACATTTGAAGTTGTTGTCTCTATTTTTCTTATGCCAGACAGAAAGGGTTGGAGACTCTGCTGCTCAGTTGGATGAATTAAATGTAATGGGTTTGGGAGCACCAGAGTAGATGGGACCAGGAGGCAGTACTGAATTGCCAAAGGCAAAGTGGTTGTACATATTATATTGGGCAGTATAGCCAAAGCAATGTTCATAACTGCCTCAACCATAATCGTCAGCAAAGGAAAGGTGAATTTTTAGGTCTCATGATTGGTCTGGACCTTTGGTGCTGGCTAATACATCATGGTATTTCCAGACATGATATAGATAAGAAGTTACTAAATGGCTGTTTAATCTATAGCAGCAAAAAGAAATGTATCAAATAAATGAAAGAAAGACTCTGTACAGGGAGCCGAAATTTTATAATATACCATCCTGAAACTGAAAAGGAAAAGTAAAGATGTTAGAGTTGTCTTGTATGTCATCTACCTTAAGAATCACTCTGAGTTAAATAAGATATGCCAATTAAATGCTGATGTCCTAGATTTTGTCTGTGAGATGAGACTTTCTTGTGAAAAGGCTGAGCATCTTTCCCTATTAAACCCCTGATTTCTTCTTCTGATTATTTCCCCAGATGGCAAGCACACATTGACTTAAGAACTTAGAATGGATAAGATTTTAACCTATTGAGGTAAAAATGTTCCATTCCTTGAGGCATTGTAGAAGGGAAGGAAAAATTGTCTTCCTCTTGTCTGCCTCCTTTATCAATGCCTGGTCATACAGATAATCTTGTATATAATTCTATGTAGGAAAGTCATAAGGAAGAGATGGACTTTGTGTTCAGGCAGTTGTCCCCATAATCAATAGCCAGTTTCCTATTTTTAATACATTTTGTTGTTCTGATTTATAGAGAAGCAAATGTCTTTGTACATGGGAAATGTTAGTGAATTGTCTGATGCTAATTAATCTCAGAGAGAAGATGGATCTGAAAATGGGAGTTGACATTCCCACTTCAGGTCCAAGCATGTCTATTTCAAAATGTCCTGCAAAGTTCATAGCATGACACTGTGACAAGGAAATGGAGAACTACAAACAGTGTAAGAGCCTAGTCTCTATGACCCCTAAAGACAGCTAATGGATAACATATTGCAAATAAAAACTACTCTTGTTTATCTTCTGACATAAAATCAATCATCATTAATAAAATTATGATTATCTGTGGAGAAGGCATAGAGGGCCTTCAACCTAGAAGTTTCTCAGTTAGTAAATACAGAAGCCTGATTTTAATTAGAATTATTTGTTGTAACTTTCTCCAGGAGGTTATTAGCATAGATTAAAGGAGGTTTTGCTATGTATCTGCCACATTTTTGCTGCTCATACTCATTCAAAACCAAGAATAAGGCTAATGTACATCTTCCACTGTACAAACTGTAAAATAAAGGTAAAAGATACCAGAACTGAGGCCCTGAGGAATCTAATTTTGAAGAGTGATGAGGGTAAAAATACAATAAGTCTACCTGTCCATTCAGCTCCTTTATGGTTTTCAGAGAGGAAAACTGTAATTTAAAAGCAGAATACAGATTGATGATCTCAAGAGTGGATAAAAGGCCTCTTGGTGAAAAGCCTACCTGTGTTAGTCTTGAGTTACATACTAGGGAAGGGTAGAGGAGAAAATATACCTGAGTTCTGAATAAACTCAGCATGTACTAACATCCACTCTCCTAGACTGTCAATCAACTGAGGCTTTATTTATGGTGATGATTTCTTCAGAATCTGGAGTCCTAGATTTTCAGAACTGGTAGTCCCTCTACCGACATCTTTTACATAACCATAAATGTTCTCCCGTTCACTCTGGAGAGGGAACGGAGCCTTAAATCTCTTCACATCGACTCACGAATGTACTCACTCAGGCACCTTCTCTGCTTTGGGGCTGCCAATTCAACCTCAATTTTTGCTCATGGAATTCAAAGTATAGCACTTTATCTTGGTTGTCCTAACACAAACAATAGGATCAACACCACAGTTGATGAGACATTTTGGCAAAGAACTACATTTAACATCTTAGTGTAGACAAAATACTGGAATGGAATTGCAGCAGCAGGAAATCTGATCCTTCAAGCATACACATTGATTCTAGGAAAGCATTTGAATGTTTAAATTCTCCATGTCATCAATCATGGTGTGGGCATGTGTTCATCGATGGAAATTTATAGCTGTCAGACAACAGGATGGATAAAATTTCAGCTTGACTTGGGAGATGAGTAGGTTTTTACCTCTTGAATCAAACCTGTGCTCTCTTCCTCATGCACATCTTGCAACAGATGAAATCCACAAGAAATCTTCAAAGTCATCATTGATTTCTGTGAAACCTTTGGAGCAGTGGTAAACCTCAAAACCTACTTTCACCTTCCTAACACTATGACCCTTTAATAAATTTCTTCATATTCTGGTGACCACCATCCATAACATTATACCATTACTACATTGTAACTGTAATTGTTCTACTTTTATGAATCATAACATAAATATCTGATATGCAGCCCCCAAGGGGGTCCCAACTACCAGGTTGAGAACCACTGCTGTAGAGGGTTTTGGAGGATTTTCTAGCCTGTATTGTTTATTCTTCCTCTAAGGAAGATAAAAAATGTTGTTGTTTTTTTGTAATCACGGGACTGATAGTTATTCTAATGCTTGTACTATTTCTAGGTGAGAACTGTTGCCTCTATCAAATAATCCACTGTCATCAAATGACTGCCTGGAGCCATGGATCTGTGCAAACCAGAGAATTTTACTGTATCCATCTGGATTTTAACTAAGAACTATCCTTGGGGGGCCTTCCTTTCTCTGGTCAATGCTTAAAACTTCATCTCCTATCAAGAGGAAATACTGAGACAAACATCACCCCCATAATGACACTCAATCTTCATCTCTAACAGGGATGTTATGAGAGGGTTCAGGGGAACTTGTGATGGTTAGAAAAGGAAAAAGATCCCATTAATAAGGGCTGTTGCTTGCCCTTGATGTTGTTCCCTTCCACAGGAGGGTGTCACACTCAGAAAGTGCTAGTGGATAGCAAAGGGGGAAAACAGCCACTTGGGGAAGGACCAATCATGGAGGAGATGACATCCTGAGGGAAAGAGCTTGGAGAGCCTATAATAAGTCTTATCCAGAGCCCTAGGGCAGACATCAACCTCTGGGGTTCCTTCCCATCCCCTTGATGGCAACTGTTTGTCTGTTCTTATAAAGTCCTTGCTTTTGTTATTTATCTCTGTGATTACTGCTTCTTTGCTCCTATATCAATCTGTCATTTACTTTCACTCTAAGCTGCCCTTAGGGTCTTCCACTGTCATGTTCTGTCAGAGAGCCTTAGGATGTCCCTATTCTCTCTCCTGTGGCTGTTGTATTCCCGTTCTAAATATCATATCTTCAACTCTGCCTGTCAATGGCCATGTCAGCCAATATCTGTCTGAGTGTGTCTTCTTCCAATATGTACAGCTTTTTGTCTGTCTCATGAAACAACTTTGCTGGTAGCTCCTGACTACTGTTCCCAAAAAAAAACCCCATAAAAATAGTCTGTGCCCCATTTGAGGAAGAGGCCATTAGAAGGTTCACATATGCTTTCTGTATTCTTTACTACCTTAATGTGTGGGTGTATGCCTGCTTCCAGGAAAGAGACACTAACAAATGAGAAAGTGGCTCGATAAGACTGAACTGTAAGGAAGACTGTGGGCATTATCATAAGTAAGGATGGATATAGAAGTGTTCAAATCATTGTGCATAATATTACCCCTTGGAAGTTGGTCCTGGTGTGTATAATGCAGGAGGATAAGCAAGCCATGAGGCACAATCCAGTAGCAGCTTTAGTCCATGGCTTCTGTTTCTGCTGCTCCCTCTAGGTTTCTGCCCTTCTTGAGTTCCTGCTCAGATTTCCAACAGTGATAGACTGTTAGTCAGACATGTAATATCAAAGATATCCTGTAATCTCAAAGTTTCTTTTGTTTATGGTTTAATATTATTACAGCAATTGACATCCAAACAAAGACAGAAAATGGTGCCAGAACACTGTATTGCTGAGGTAGACCACACTGTTTCTATTTGGGAAGACTATGGTGAACTTAGAATTTGATGCTGAAAAGGTGTTCAATGCTAAGAGTTCAGTGTGCTGTTTTATGGGATCTTGGAAGATTATCATGGTAAGAGCAGCACAGATAATGGAGGCCTGGCCTTTGAAGTTTAGGCAGGAAGGAAAGATTATAACAGGACAATTTGAAGAATTTTTGAGTTAGCATTTTGATTCTACTTGGCTGGGGTCGAGTAATCAATTGTAATTGAAAGAGATCAGCATCTCTGAAGGAAAATCTCCTGGGAAGTGTTTTCTGATGATAATCACACATGTGCTATGTTCAAGAGGGGGGCAATACTATACCTTGTGCTGACAAACAAACCTAAAAATATATATTATCCTCCTAGAATGTACTGGTGTTGAAAGCATGAAGGGGACATGTATAGCATCAGAGGCATAGGACTGTGAGGAGCATAAGAATCCTTTGTTGAATGTGCAGCCTTAATGGAGATACAAATTCCAGGATTCAACGGGTAACAAAAAGATTGCATCTAGACACAATCTGGCAGCATGAAAGTCTCTGAAAAGGGCACAAGAGAGGCTATTGGTAAAAGTGCAGCCCACTTGCATTGGAGACCTCAAATTAGTGGACATGCCACTACCATGGTATGACCACCAAATATAAAAACAGGTGTGCAGTAGAGCCACCTGAGCCTACAAGATATAAAGTGCATGCTATGGATTGCAAACCTGGAGAACAGGGAGTTACTAGGTCCTTTGGAGCCCAGGAGTTCCAGGATGAATACCAGATGCAGGGCAATCAGCTATTTGTTTTGCTTTGATTTAATTGTAAATGTATCCTAATGCCCTCCATTTGGGAAAAGAAAGTATTCAAATTGCTTTTATTTTTTTTTTAATTTTACAGAAGCCCATAGTTATTAGACACTGAATATTTTATAAAGATTTTGAACAATGATTTACAATGTTTTCTAGAGCCTTGTGATACTTAGAGAGAATCTGGTCTTTCCATATTAAGTGTCAACAATCATGAAATTCTAGTCTCTCAGTGTCCATTGGAGAATCTTTATTACAGCCCTGACTTGCTTCCTGGGAACTTCAGTTCCAATTCTTCCACATGGTCAGCTTCTACGTGTATTATTTCACATGGATATTTTTCTCTCAGTGTATCTTGCTCTTCCACCCTCATAACCAAGATCCACCATTTTAGATACTTGACTCATCTCTGGGACAAAAGTCATGACATAAGCAACTCAGCAAAGAAAGGTTTATTTTGTCTGTCAGTGTGAGGGAACATACCATCATGCCCAAGAAGTCATGAGGATAAGAGCACGAAGTTGCTTGTAGTAAGTTGTATATCAGCAGTTAGGAAGCAGTGAGCAATGACTGCTGGTGCTCAGCTTTCTGCTTTATATGCAGTCTGGGTTCATAGTCCATAGAATGATGCCATCTACATTTAGGGCTGATCTTCTCACACTGAATCTAGAAAATCTTTGACATTAACCAGAAGCTCTTATCCTCTTCTTGACTCTAGCTCTTGTCTTTTCATCATTCAGTATTAACCGTCTTAAATCCACTTCCTGCTAATTTCACTTCATAATAGTACATTACTACATTCATTTACTTATGTGCAAGTGTTTGGGGTGTTTATGTGTTATTTTCAAAGATGAGACCAGGCGCAACTGCAGACATATGGAGGTCAAGAGTCAACTTTTAGGTGTGTTATATGGGTCTTGAATGAGGGCTCAAAACTTGAAGGTATCATCCAGTTTCATTGGGGTTAAGAACTTAGGTCCTGGAAAGAAAACTCTGAAAGACAGAGAAGGGAAATAACAATTGATTAAAGAAGGGTACTAGACAGAGCAGGACGATTCCAGACCTGAGGTAGGAAAAGCATGCAGTAGCTCCCTGCCAAAAGTGACACTGACAGAGATGTGAAGGCTTCTGATAGAAAGTAAAAGGTATGGATCTGAGAAAGACACGAAAACAACTCCCCACAGGAGTGAACAATTGTGAGAGTCCCTAACAGTTTCAAATTGACAGAGAAACAGATAGTCTCTGGGCATAGGGAAAGAAAAAGAAGCAAAACTGCACAAACTTTATTAAAACTGTCAAACAGTATCCTCTAGACTAGTGGTTCTCAACCTTTCTAATGCTGCACCCCTCTAAGAGAGTTCCTCCTGTTGTAGTTACCCCTAACCATTTTTATGGCTACTTCATCACTGTAATATTGTTAATTTAAAGAATTGTATTGTCAATATTTTTGGAGATAGAGGGTTGTCAAAGGGGTCTCAAACCACAGGTTGTGAACTAGTGCACAAGGCAATGGGAGGTGCACTCTAGCTGGGAATCTGCTCTGAAGCTGAGGTCAGATCATTTTGATAGGCAATGCCCTCTCCAGAGTCCCTCTCCTTCATGATTGGTCCTAAGCAAGTGTTCCTTGAACAGTTTCTGTTGCCTCTGCTTCCTGAATGTTAGCAAATTTTATCCATCCCAATCTCCTAGTTGGAGTAAGAAATGAGCATTCTTTTTTAAAGGAGACAGGCATAATTTTTTAGAATAAACAATTTCCCTCAAATTCCCTCCATTGCCCTTTCTCAGAGATTAACATTGGATGGCACCAGACTGTGTGCAAATGGAGTTCTGACTAATTCCTGCTGAGAAGACATGATGTTTCCAGGTATTGACCAGAAAGAAGGGAGCCCTTGGTTGGAAAGCAGATTCTTCATGCCAGTCAAGAAGGATGCATTAGGACACACTTGTCTGTGTAAATATAGGATCTGGAACAGCCAGTTGATATGGTGTTGTGCTGGTGAGGTACTATCTATCATAGAGTGAATATATGAAAACAATTACAAACCCAAGTGATCATGTGATTTAGGAAAAGTCACAAAAATCCCACATTGTGACAGTTTTGATCTTTGTACTTATGAGGAGGAATACAGGCGAGAAATGCCCCAAAACCCTCTGCAGGCCTTAGAGTAACCATAAGTGAGGGTAAGGCATTCCTTACAGCTTTTCTCTAGGGCAGCCTCTATGTACTGACCACAGGGAGGTACATCCATAGGGGGGGTAATCGCAGCTGTGTAGCTAGAGTTTTCCTGCCTTGCCCACAGTGAGGACAAATCTTTGTCACCTGCCAGTCCCACAGCCACTCAGACCCAACCAAGTAAAAACAGAGACTTATATTGCTTAAAGTATATGGCCATGGCAGGCTTCTTGCTAACTGTTCTTATAGCTTAAATTAATCCATTTCCATAAATCTATACCTTGCCACAGATGCTTACTGGCATCTTCACATGCAGCTTGTCATCATGGCGGCTGGCAGTGTATCTGACTCAGCCTTCCACTTCCCAGAATTATTCTCCTCCTTGTCCTGCCTATACACCTCCTCCTGCCTGAATACTGGGCCATCAGTGTTTTATTTACTAACCAATCAGAGCAACACGTTTGCAATACAGAACATCCCACAGCACAGCTGCCAAGGACTTTTCAAACAGGTTTCAATTAGGGCTCTCTGTTTTCAAATGACTGTGGTTTTAGTCCCAGTTGTTGATTTTCTTTGTATTATAAACCTATGTAAGAGTACTTATCATTTCCTGTGCCACAACCGGAAGGTGATCCTGCTTTGTAATGTCCTCCACAAGACAAATTATTCTACAAATTTAAGTTCTGCCATATTCAGGCTTTCAGGACACAGGTAAAATGCAGCCAGCTCTGTGCCAGCATAGAACATGAACGACCACTGGCCCCTTTCACCTTACAGTCCTTGATCCTCTTTGAATACTCATGAGCAGCTCCCACCTCTCCACATCCTTCTAGAATTGCACATTCCCCGTGTAATGGAAAATTAAACACTTTTTTAGAACATTTGAGTACATTTCTAAGGCATAGGGCCAAATATTTCCACATTACACAAGTACTGATTTCAAAAGTTTAATAAGTTCATGGTTAGGTTAATAACATTAACTAGGACAATTCTATTCCAAGGACCACTTTCCTACATTAATTTCCTGTCTCATTGTATCAAATACCTGACATGATGAAAGAAAGGAAAGAGTGGATATTTGAACATTATTTTTCACAGGTGGAGAGTACTGTAACAGCAGAGAGTGTATGGTGTAGGAAGTATGAGGCTTCTGGTCACTCTGTGCAGGTCACCAGGGAGCAGAGAGCTATGAATGTTTCTGATCTTCTAGATGTCTTCTTTTTTATGCAGACTCAGTCCACTGATCATGGTATGATGCCACCTATATTTATCATAAATGACCCGCCTCACTTATCCTAGCCTAAATATTCTCATATACATGTTTAGAAGTCTTTTCATTTTATGATTCTATATTCTGTCATCTGCCACATATTGCTCATAATCAAAAGAGTTTGTGACATCTGATCTTGCTTCTGTGCATGAGTCTGGGTATATTGAGTTTATAATAGTTACTTTCTGTCAGGAACACACATATCTCTGTTACTTTCAATCCCATTGGCTTCCAGTTTAAAATTCCTTGTCACATATCTATAGATGTAACTCTACATTCTTCACCATTAACTCTACTCTCTGTCCTGTGTGGGTTTAATTTCCAGCACATACATAATTTGTCCACTTGAATTAATGAAATTTATATACCCCTAGATAGCTACTGCTTACCAAGTCCCCTATAACATCACCACAAGCCATGGAACAAATGTTCCCATACAACCACACACAAACACACGTGTGCACACAAACATGCACAAACAAATTAATGTAATAAAAATAATATGTTGGACATATAAAACCCCACACATTAATAGTGTGCAAGTTCAACACCCCACGTTCGCCATTGGACAGATATCCCAAATTGAAATTTAACAGAGAAATAAAGGACTTAATTGATGTCATGATTCAAATTGAGTAATCAGTATCTACAGAACATTCCATCCTAACAAAAAAGAATATACCTTCTTCTCAAAACGCCATGGGACCTTCTGTAAAATCGACCACATACTTGGTCACAAAGCAAATCTCAACAGATTCAAAACAATTGGAATAACCTCCTGTGTTCTATCAGACCACCATGGTTTAAAGTTAGATTTCAACAACAACAAAAACTACAGAGAACCTACACTCTCAAGAAAATATGAATAATGCTCAACTGAATCACCAATGGGTTAGGAAAGAAATAAAGAAAGAAATTACACACTTCCTAGAGATCAATGAAACTGAAGACACCACATACCCAAATTTATGGGACACTATGAAAGTAGTACAAAGAGGGAAATTCATAGCAGTAAATGCCCACATAAGAGGTTGGAGAAATCTCACACTAGTGACTTAACAGCACACCTGAAAGCTCTAGAACAAGAAGAAGCAAAGACTCCCAGGAAGAATAGACGCCCGGAAATTATCAAAGTGAGAGCTGAAATCAATAAAATAGAAACAAAGAGAACCATACAAAAAATTAATGAAACAAAGAGTTGGTTCTTTGAGAAAATCAACAATAGACAAGCCTTTATCCAACTGACCAAAAGAGAGAGAGCATCCAAATTAGCAAAATCAAAAATGAAAAGGGGGACATAACAACAGACATTGAGGAAATCCAGAGAGTCATCAAGTCATACTTCAAAAACCTCTACTCCACAAAACTGGAAAATCTGAAAGAAATGAATAATTTTCTGGTTAGTTACTATATACCTAAGTTAAATCAAGACCAGATGAACTATTTAAATACTCCAATAAACCTTAAGGAAATAGAAAC
The DNA here is from genome assembly GCF_049852395.1 of Peromyscus maniculatus bairdii. Taxonomy (NCBI): domain Eukaryota; kingdom Metazoa; phylum Chordata; class Mammalia; order Rodentia; family Cricetidae; genus Peromyscus; species Peromyscus maniculatus. The sequence goes on along the minus strand of NC_134875.1, from coordinate 142,693,840 downwards.
AGTCATTAAAATCTCCCAAGCAAGAAAAGCCCAGGACCAGATGTTTTCAGCACAGAATTCTGCCGGATCTTCAAAGAGGAGTTAAAACCAATACTCCCTAAATTGTTTCACACAATAGAAACAGAAGGAACATTACCAAACTCCTTTATTAGGCTATAATTACCCTGATTCCTAAACCAAACAAGGATACATCAAAACAGATAATTACTGACCAATATTACTCATAAACATTGATGCAAGAATACTCAATAAAATACTGGCAAACAGATACCAAGAACCCATCAAAACAATTATCTAACATGATCGAGTTGGCTTCATCCCAAAGATGCAAGGGTGGTTCAACATACGAAAGTCCATCAATGTAATACACCATATAAACAAACTCAAAAAAAAAACCACACGATCATCTCACTAGATGCAGAAATGACTTTTGACAAAATCCAACACCCCTTCATGACAAAGGTCTTGGAGCAATCAGGAATACAGAGAACATACATAAATATAATAAAGGCAATTTACAGCAAGCCAACAGCCAACATCAAATTAAATGAACAGAAACTCAAATCAATTCCACAAATATCAGGAACAAGGCAAAGCTGTCAGCTCTCCATATACTTATTCAACATAGTATTTGAAGTTCTATCCAGAACAATAAGACAATATAAGGATATTAAGGGGATACAAATTGAAAAGGAAGAAGTCAAACTTTCCCTATTTGCAGATGACATGATAGTATACATGAGTGACCCCAAAGATTCATCCAAGGAATTGATAGAGCTTATAAACACCATCAGCAATGTAACAGGATACAAGATCAACTCAAAAACATCAGTAGCCCTCCTATATACAATTGACAAAGAAACTGAGAAGGCAATTAGAGATACATCACCCATTAAAATAGCCACAAATGTTATAAAATACCTTGGGGTAACACTAACCAAGCAAGTGAAGGTCCTATATGACAAGAACATTAAGTCGCAGAAAAAAGAAATTGAAGAAGATGTCAGAAAATGGAGAGATCTCCCATGCTCATGGATAGGCAGGACTAACATAGTAAAAATGGCAATTTTACCAAAGCTAATCTACAGATTCACTGCAATCCCCCATCAAAATACCAACACAATTCTTCACAGACCTGGAAAGAATACTACTCAACTTCATTTGGAAAAACAAAAAACCAAGGAGAGCCAAAAGAATCCTGTACAATAAAACAACCTCTGGAAGCATCACGATCCCTGAATTCAAGCTCTACTATAGAGCTACAGTAATACAAACAGCTTGGTATTGGCATAAAAACCAACATGTGGAACAATGGAATCGAATTGAAGACCCTGACATTAATCTGCACACCTATGAACATATAATTTTTGACAAAGAAACCAAGAGTGTCCAATGGAAAAAAGAAAGCATCTTCAACACATGGTGCTGGCATAACTGGATATCAATGTGTAGAAGGCTGCAAATAGATCCATATCTGTCACCGTGCACAAAACCTAAGTCCAAGTGGATCAATGACCTCAACATAAATCCAGCTACTCTGAACCTGCTAGAAGAGAAAGTAGGAAGTAGTCTTGAACACATTGACACCAGAGTTCACTTCCTAAATTTAATAACAGTAGCTCAGACACTGAGAGAAACAATCAATCAATGGGACCTCTTGAAACTGAGAAGCTTTTGTAGAGCAAAGGATTTGGTCAACAAGGCAAACCAACAGCCTACAGAATGGGAAAAGATCTTCACCAACCCCACATTGGACAGAGGACTGATATCCAGAATATATAAGGAAATCAAGAAATTAAACCTCAAAATGCCCAACAGTCCAATTAAAAAATGGGCTATAGAACTAAACAGAGAATTCTCAACAGAGGAAACTCAAATGGCTGAAAGATATTTAAGGAATTGCTCAACATCCCTAATTATCAGGGAAATGCAAATCAAAACAACTCTGAGATACCACCTTACACCTGTCAGAATGGCTAAGATCAAAAACACTGAACATACCTTACGCTGGAGAGGATGTGGAACTAGGAGAACTCTCCTCCACTGCTGGTGAAATGCAAGTTTGTACAACTTTGGAAATCAATATGGCGCTTTCTTATAAAATTGGGAATCAATCTCCCCCAAGATCCAGGAATCCAAGGAATGAGGAATCTGGATGCAGACATCCACGGCTGGGCCCTGGGTGGAGCACTGGGAGTCTAATTAGTGAGAAAGAGGAGGGTTTATATGAGCGAGAATTGATGAGACCAAGGTTGGATAAAGCACAGGTACAAATAACCAAATGAATGGAAACACATGAACTATGAACCAAAGGCTGAGGGGCCCCCAACTGGATCAGGCCCTCTGAATAGGTTAGACAGTCGATTGGCTTGATCTGTTTGGGAGGCATCTAGGCAGTGGTACCAGGTCCTGAGCTCGTTGCATGAGTTAGCTGTTTGAAACCTGGGACTAATGTAGGGACGCTTGGCTCAATCTGGGAGGAGGGCCTGGACCTGCCTGGACTGAGTCTATCAGGTCAATCTCAGTCCTTGGGGGAGACATTGATCTGGAGGAGGTGGGAATGTGGGGTGTACTGGGGGGAAGGGGGGGCAGGAACGGAGAGAACAAGGGAATCTGTGGCTATTATGTAGAACTGAATAGTATTGTAAAATTAAAATAAAAGGCTCAGAAAAGACTTTCCAATCAAACAGTCTTAAGAGGCAAACTGGTGTAGCCATCCTAATATCTAACAAAATAGACTTCAAACTAAAATCAATCAAGAGATGAAGAAGAACCTTACATACCCCTCACAGGAAAGATCCACCAAAATGAAGTTTCAATTCTGAACATTTATGCCCCAAAGACAAGGAAACCCACATATATAAAAGAAACTTTAGGAAAGCTTAAATACACATAGAACACCACACATTAATAGTGGGAGACTTCAACACCCCACACTCATCAATGGACAGATCTGCAAAATTGAAAGTTAACAGAGAAGCAAGGGGCTTAACTGATGTTATGACTCAAATGGACTTAATAGATATCTACAGAACATTCCACCCTAACAAAAAAGAATATACCTTCTTCTCAGGACCCCATGGAACTTTCTCTAAAATCTAACACATACTCAGTCAAAAAGCAAATCTCAACAGATACAAAAAAAATTGGATTAACCTCTTGTGTTCTATCAGACCACCATGGTTTAAAGTTAGATTTCAACAAAAAAAAATTACAGAAAACACACAATCTCATGGAAACTTAAAAATGCTCAAATAAATCATCAATGGGTCAAGGAAGAAACAAAGAAAGAAACTAAAGATTTCCTAGAGATCAATGAAAATAAATACACCATATACCCAAAACTATGGAATGCGATGAGTGCAGTGCTAAGAGGAAAATTCATAGCGCTAAATGCCCACATAAAGAAGTTGGAGAAATCTCACACTATCAACTTAACAGCACAACTGAAAGCTCCAGAACAAGAGAAGCAAAGTCACCCAGGAAGAATAGGTGCCAGGAAATAATCAAATTGAGGGCTGAATTCAAAAAAATAGAAACAAAGAGAACAATACAAAGAATCAATGAAGCAAAGAGTTGGTTCTTTGAGAAAATCAACAAGATACACTAACCCTTATGCAAACTAACCAAAAGATAGAGAGAGAGCATCCAAATTATCAAAATCCAAAATAAAAAGGGAGACATAATATATGACACTGAGGAAATCCAGAGAACCATCAGCTCATACTGCAAAAACCTGTACTCCACAAAACTAGAAAACTGAAAAGAAGTGGATAATTTTCTGCATAGGCACCACATACCAAAGTTAAATCAAGACCAGATAAACTATTTAAATAGACCAATAGCTCTTAAGGAAATAGAAACAGTCATTAAAAGTCTCCCAAACATTAAAAAGCCCAGGACCAGATGGTTTCAGCGCAGAATTCTATCAGATCTTTAAAGAGATACTACCAATTCTCCTTAAATTGATCCACACAAGAGAAACAGAAGGAACGTTGCCACACACTTTCTATGAGGCTAAAATTACCCTGATTCCAAAACAAAAAAAGATATAACAAAGAAAGAGGATTACACATCAATCTCGCTCATGAACATTGATGCAAAAATACTCAATAAAATATTGGCAAACAGACTCCAAGTACACATGAAAACAATTATCCACTATGATTAAGTAGGATTCATCCCAGAGATGCAAGGGTGGTTCAACATATGAAAGTCTGCCAAGATAAAACACCATATAAACAATCTGAAAGAAAAAACCACATAATCATCTCACTAGATGCTGAAAAGGCCTTTCACAAAATCCAACACCCCTTCATGATAAAGGTCTTGGAGATATAAGCCACATAAATCATTCCCTCTCCAATTTGCTTTGGGAAACAAAATTTCCCAAGATCTTAGTAGCTATGGACTTCCCATATATAATCTATTTCTGTATCTAAGAGGTTTATGGAAGCAAGGTGGCACCATACTCTCCAGTGAAGACATTTGCTTTTATAATTGAACGTCTTTCTTCCCTTCCACTATGGCAGTATTTTTTCTTTTGTTTTCATCAGTTGTTTTTTTTTTTTGGTAAAGCCACCAGGAATTATAACGACTAATTCATGCATAAATTCAAAAGTAAATTACTTTTTAAAAAGGCTATTAACACATCAGAGGGCTGTTTAAAATGTTGGTCCATTATGACTGTATATTCAGTGGTCATAGTCCACCATTCAGCCTTAGTAGCCATGGAAACATAAGAATTTTTAAAGTGAGTTACTTCTCTGACAACTAGCAGTCACTTACCTTCGTAGAAGAGAAAAAGAGGCAAGTATTTTCCATTTCCAGGTGGTTTTATTAATCACATTCAATTTCACAGGGCACAGAATGCCAGAGAGGGTCATTGACATTTGATTAAGTATGTGTAAGTCTTGCTGAATATCATAAGTGCCTGGAAGCCCTGTGTGTGAATACAGGAAGCCAGCATTTACACTGCTGTCTGTGTAGTTTCCTGAAGTTGAGTGTATGAATTAGCTTTCCTGTGTTGTTTCCTTAACTACAAAATGGGGATAATGATTGTGTGGGTAACATTGCAGGGCCAGTAATAACAGATGTACCAATACTCCTGACGTGTTAAAATGAGAATCCAACTAAGCCAAGATCAGGAGGGGAATGGAAAGGATTGTGGCATCCAGGGGTTGGGGAGAATACTGCTCTCAGCTGAAATGTCTGCCTAACAGAACTTCTTTTTCAGAAGGTGTTTCTGTTCTTCCTCTGACTCCATTAATGGGCCTTTCCTATTACTGAGAAGACCATCTGTGGTCTTGCTACCGTCCAAATGGATCTACTTATCCAGAATACACAAAGGTAAAAACCTTACATTATATGGAGGCATTCACATACAGTCTTTATGAAACACAGGAATCCACTCCATGGCTTTCAAACATAGGCAGAAACAGATCCTGACAAGCTAGCTCAGTGTTTTGGAACAACAGCAATCTTCATCCTGTTTCCACTATTTCTGTAAAACTCCACATTCCTGAGTCCACTGCCTCAAACGTGCCTTGGAAAGGAAGAGGATGTGGGCAGAGTGTTACCCAAGCTACTATCAATTGAAGACCCATCTTGCTGATGGAACTTCCTTAGTAGAACAGCTACTGCCTCCACTAATTTAGAAAGTACATCACATAGAGACTATGAATCCAAGCAGAGCAGCTAGGGAAGGTTTCCTGGCAAGAGATCCCATTTGTAAGTCCCTTAAACCTCCTTCAGGGACAGTAGTAATGACATTATCCACATGCCTAGTGAGTTAATGACTTTGTCTCCTTCCTTTCTGATAAATTATCATCCCTCAGGTAAATTTTTTTCCATGAGTAACACTACATCTGAGGATTTGAATTGATGAGTGATTTAAATAAGTTTGTGCAGAGAGTTAATGTGGAGTCTTAGTTTTTTTATTAAGAAATTTTTTCATTCATTTCACACACCAATCAAAGATCCCCCTCTTTCCTTCTTCTGCCCCCCCCAGCCTCCCCTTCCAACCCATTCCCCACTCCCTCACACAAGAAGGTAAGGCCTCCCATGTGGAGGTACATTCAGTAGAGGCAAGTCTAAGCTTTTCACCCTGCTTCAAGACTGCACCATCATAGGCACCATCATAGGTAGTGGACAAGCAACAGAGATGGATTCTGATCCTACTGCCAGGGAGCCTCCCAGGCAGATCAAGCTACACAACTGTCTCACTATGCAAAGTGTGTCCAACCCATGTAGGCTCCACAGCCATTGATCCAACTTTCATGAGTTCCCTCTAGTGTGGTTTTGGTCGTCCCTGAATGTTTCCCCTTCATGATCCTGATGCACTTGCTTATTGAATCCCTCTTCTGTCTCTCTTTGACTGGACTCCTGGAGCTCTGTCTAGTGGTTGGCTGTGGATATCTGCATCTGCTTCCATCAGTCATTGGAGAAAATTTCTGTGATAACAGTTAGGGTATTCACCGGTCTGGTCTCTGGGGCAAGCCAGGTCAGTTCAGGCACCCTCTACACTACTGCTAGTAGCCCAGACTGGGGTCATCCATGGGAATTCCTAGCAACTTCTCTAGCACCAGGCTTCTTCTATCCCCATGCTCTCTCTCTCTCTCTCTCTCTCTCTCTCTCTCTCTCTCTCTCTCTCTCTCTCTCTCTCTCTCTCTCTCTCTCTCTCTCTCTCCTCTCTCTCTCTTTCTCTCTCTCATATTTATTTCATTGCATTTCTCCTCTATCCCTTTTCCAGTTCAATCATCCCATTCCATTATGCTCTCATCCCCTATCCCCTACCCTCCATGGCCCACTCCTCATTCTCAGTTTACTGATGAAGATCTCATCTATTTCCCCTTCCCAGGGCAGTCCGTGCTTCCCTCTTTGAATCTGCCCTTTTAGTTAGCTTCTGTGGAGTTGTGGGTTGTTGCCTCATTACACTTTGCTATATATATAGTATCCACTTATGATGGAGTACATACCATGTTTGTCCTTCTGAGTCCTTCTGGGTTACCTCACTCAGGATGATATTTTCTAGTTCCATCCATTTGCCTGCAAACTTCAGGATGTCATTGTTTTTTTCTGCTGAGTAGTACCACACTATGTATATATATAACACATTCTCTTTATCCATTTTTAACTTGAGGGGCATCTAGGTTGTTTCCAGGTTCTGGCCATTACGAATAATGCTGATATGAACATAGTAGAACATGTGTCCTTGTGGTATGATTGAGTATTCCTTGGTTATTTGCACAAGAGGAAGATTGGTTCCCAATTTTCTGAGAAACCACCATACTGATTTTCAAAGTAGCTGTACCAGTTTGCACTCCCACCAACAGTGGAGGAGTTTCCCCCTTGATCCACATCCTCTCTAACATAACCTGTCTTCAGGATTTTTGGTCTTAGCCACTCTGATGGGTGTAAGATGGTATCTCAGAGTCGTTTTGATTTACATCTCCCTGATAATTAAGGATGCTAAGCAATTCCTTAAATGTCTTTTGGCCATTTGAAATTCTTCCTTTGAGAATTCACTCTTTAGCTCTAAACAACTTTTAATTGGATTTTTTATTATCTTGTTGTCTAGCTTCTTAAGTTCTCGATATAATTTGGAGATCTGCCCTCTGTCAGATGTGGGTTGTTGAAAATATTTTCCCATTCTGTAGGCTGTTGTTTTGTCTTATTTACTGTATCCTAAGCCTTACAGAAGCTTCTCAGTTTCAGGAAGTCCCACTTATTAATTGTTGTTCTCAGTGTCTGTGCTGCTGGTGTTATATTAAGGAAGTGAACTCCTGTGCCAATGCATTCAAGATTATTTTCTACTTTCTCTTCTATCAGGTTCAGTGTAACTGGTTTTATATTGAGGCCTTCAATCCACTTGGACTTAAGTTTTATGCATTGTGATAGATATGAATCTATTTACAATTTTCATGTTGACATCCAGTTATGCCACACCATTTGTTGAAGATGCTTTCTTTTTTCCATTGTACAGTTTTGGCTTCTTTGTCAAAAATCAGGTGCTCATAATAGTGTAGGTGAATGTCAGTGTCTTCAGTCCAACTTCATTCATCCACATGTTGGTTTTCATGCCAACATCAATCTCTTTTTATTACTATAGCTCCATAGTAGCGCTTGAAGTCAGGGATTATGATACCTCCAGTGGTGGTTTTATTGTACAGTATTCTTTTTTTTTTTTGCAGTGATGTGTGTGTTTGAGAACTTTTTTAAATAAATATTTTTATTTTATAATTAACTCAATTTTACATATCAGCCACGGATTAACCTGTCCTCCCTCCTCCAACTCCCCTTCATTGCAACCCAACCACAAACCAATTTCCACATCCTCCAAGGCAAGGTCTTCCATGGGGATTCATCCCAGCCTGGTAGATCCAGCTGAGGCAGGTCCAGTACCCTGCACCAAGGCTTAGCAAAGTCTCTCAGAATAGGCCCTGGTTTCTAAAAAGCCAACTCATGCACCAAGGACAGGTCCCAGTTCCACTGCCTAGGGGCCTCCTAAACAGTTCAAGCTCATCAATTGTCTCACTTATCCAGAGGGCCTGCTCCAGTTCCATGGGGGCTCCTCAGCTGTTGGTTCACAGTTCATGTGTTTCTGTTAGTTTGTCTATTTTTCCCTGTGCTTTTTCCAATCATGGTCTCAATATCTCTTGCTCATATAATCCCTCCTCTTCCTCGCTGGTTGATCTCCCGGAGCTCCACCTGGGGTATGGCCATGGATCTCTGCATCTGCTTCCATCAGTCACTGGATGAGAGTTCTGTCATGACAGTTAGGGTATTCAGCCATCCCATCACAAGTGGAGGTCATCTAACTCTCTTTACTCTTGCCAGTAGTTTATAGTGGAGGTATATTTGTGGATTTCTAGGGACCTCCCTAGCACTCTGTTTCTTCCTATTCCCATGGGGGTCTTCATTTATCATGGTATCACTTTGCTTGTACTCCCACTCTGTTCCTGATCCAGCTAGGACCTCCCATTCTCCTAAGCGCACTTTCCCACGAACTTTTTCTCCATTACCCCTACCCCCACCCCCAGTTTGCTCAGTAGATCTCATCCATTTTTCTGTCACTTGGCAATACCTGTGTCTTTCTTAAAGTCCTCTTTACTAGGTAGCCTCTATAGAGTTGTGAGCTGCAGTCTGGTTATCTTTGCTTTACATCTAGTATCCACTTATGAGGGAGTACATACCATGTTTGTCTTTCTGAGTCTGGGTTACTTCACTCAGATTTTTTTCTAGTTCCATCCATTTGCCTGCAATCCTCATGATGTCATTGTTTTTCTCTGCTGAGTAGTGCTCCATTGTGTATATATACAACATTTTCTTTATCCATTCTTCAGTTAAAGGGCATCTCGATTGTTTCCAGGTTCTGGATATTAGAAATAAAGCTACTATGAACATAGTTGAGCATGTGTAGTTGTGGTATGATTGAGAATTCCTTGGGTATATGCCCAAGAGTGGTATAGATGAGTCTTGAGGGAGGTTGATTCCCAATTTTCTAAGAAAGTGCCATATTGATTTGCAAAGTGGTTGTACAAGTTTTCATTCCCACCAACAGTGTAGGAGTGTTCCCCTTGATCCACATCCTCTCCAACATAATCTGTATTCAGGGATTTTGATCTTAGCCATTCTGATGGGTGTAAGATTGTATCTCAGAATAGTTTTGATTTGCATTACCCTGATGACTAAGGATATTGAGCAATTCCTTAAAAGTTTTTCAGCCATTTGAGAATCTTCTGTTGAGAATTCTCTGTTTCGCTGTATAGCCCACTTTTTAATTGGGACTGTTGGGTATTTGGATGTCTAGTGTCTTGAGTTCTTTATGCATTCTGGATATCAGCCTTCTGTCAGATGTGGGGTTGGTGAAGAGCTTTTCCCATTCTGTAGGCTGTCGTTTTGTCTTGTTGACTGTGTCCTTTGCCCTAAATAGCTTCTAACTTTCAAGAGGTCCTATGTATTAATTGTTGTTCTCAGTGTCTGTGCTACTGTTGTTATATTTAGGAAGTGAGCTCTGGTGTCAATGTCTTCAAGACTACTTCCTACTTTTTCTTCAATCAGATTCAGAGTAACCAGATTTATGTTGAGGTCTTCGATCCACATGGACTTAAGTTTTGTGCATAGTGACAGATATGGATCTATTTGCAGTCTCCTACATGTTGACATCCAGTTATGCCAGCACCTTTTGTTGAAGATACTTTAATTTTCCATTGTATAGTTTTGGCTCCTTTGTCAAAAACCACCTTCTGTTTCTATTGTGTGGAACAATTTGAAGAGTTTTGGTATTAATGCCCCTTTGACAATATGTTAGAATTCTAAATTGAAACCACCTGGTCCTGGGCTTTTTTTGGTTGGGAGCCTTTTAATGATTGTATGTATTTCTTTAGGGGTTATTGCTCTATTTAAATAGTTCATCTGGTCTTGATTTAACTTCGGTATGTGGTACCTATCCAGAAAATTGTCCGTTTCATTTAGATTTTCCAATTTTGTGGAGTACAGGTTTTTGAAGTATGACCTGATGATTCTCTGAATTTCCTCATTGTCAGTTGTTACATCTCCCTTTTCATTTCTGATTTTATTAATTTGGATGCTCTTTCTCTCTGCCTTTAGGTTAGTCTGGATAAGGGTTTGTCTATCTTGTTGGTTTTTGTCAAAGAACAACTCTTTGTTTCATTTATTCTTTATATTGTTCTCTTTGTTTCTATTTTATTGATTTCATCTCTTAATTTGATAATTTCCTTGCATCTATTCCTCCTGTGTGACTTTGCTTTTTCTTGTTCTAGAGCTTTCAGGTGTGCTGTTAAGTGACTAATGTGAGATTTCTCCAACTTCATCATGTGGGCATTTAGAGCTATGAATTTTCCCTTTAGCACTGCTTTCATAGTGTCCCATAGTCTGGGTATGTAGTACATTGATTTTCATTGAATTCTAGGAAGTCTTTAATTTCTTTCTTATTTCTTCTTTAACCCATTGGTGATTCAGTTGAGCATTATTCAGTTTCCATGAGATTGTAAGCTTTCTGTAATTTTTGTTGTTTTTGAAATCTAAATTTAAACCATGGTGGTCTGATAGAATATAGGAGGTTATTCCAATTTTTTGTATCTGTTGAGATTTGCTTTGTGACCAAGTATGTTGTTGATTTTAGAGAAGATTCCATCAGGTGCTGAGAAGAAGGTATTTTGTGTTAGGTTGGAATTTTCTGTAGATATCAGTTAAGTCTATTTGAGTCAACATCATTTAAGCCCCTTATTTCTCTGTTAAGTTTCGATTTTGTAGATCTGTCCAGTGGTGACTGTAGGGTGGTGAAGTCTCTCACTATTAGTGTGTTTGGTTTGATGTGTGATTTAAGCTTTAATAATTTTTTTCATATATGGGTGCCCTTGTATTTTTGGTATAAATGTTCAGAATTGAAACTACGTCTTAGTGGACTCCTGTGATACGCATGTAATGCCCTTCTCAATCGCTTTTGATTGATTTTAGTTTGAAGTCTATTTTGTTAGATATTAGGATAGCTACACCAGCTTGTTTCTTAAGTCCATTTGATTGGAAAGACTTCCCATCCTTTTACTCTGAAGTAATGTCTATCTTTGAAATTGAGTCGCGTTTCTTGTATGTAGCGGAAAGATGGGTCTGCTTTCATGTCCATTCTACTAGCCTGTGTCTTTTTATAGGTGAATTAAGACCATTGATATTAAGGGATATTGATGGCCAGTGAATATTAATTCCTGTTATCTTTTGGTGGTAGTGTGTGTGTGTATTTCTCTTCTTTGGGATTTACTGTTGTGGGATTATCTTTTGCCTGTGTTTCATGGGTGTATCTGATTTCCTCAGGTTGCAATTTTCATTTCAGTATTTTCAGTAGGGATGGATTTGTGGATAGGTATTGTTTAAATCTGGTTTTGTCTTGAAATGTCTTATTCATTCTGTTTATGGTTATTTTAAAGTTTTGTTGGTTATGTTAGTCTAGGCTGGCATCCATGGTCTCTTAGTGTCTGCATTACATCTGTCCACGTCCTTCTGGCTTGCAAAGTCTCCATTGAGAAGTAGGGTGTTATTCTGATGGGTCTGCCTTCGTTGGTCTCTTGGCCTTTTACCTTAGCTTCCCTTAATATTCTTTCCATAGGTATTTACTTCTTTAAGTTGGGAAAGTTTTCTTCCATGATTTTGTTGAATATATTTTCTGTGCCTTTTATTTGGTATTCTTATCTTGCTTCTATCCCTATTATTCTTAGGTTTGGTCTTTTCATGGTGTCCAAGATTTCCTGGACATTTTGTGTTATGATTTTTTGGCTTTGGTATTTTTCTTCTTTTTGTAGTGTTTTTAATTTTAGTCCCATCATGTTTATTGTTAGTATAGAGAAAAAACTGTGGTTTGTTTTTTTTTGTTTTGTGTTTGTTTGTTTTTTCTATCTATGACTTAGTCATAGAAGGGTTGGTAATTTTTTTTGAGATTCCTTATGTTCTGTTTTGATAATAAAATGCTCTTCAATTAAAGACAGTTTCTTTCTTACTACTTGTTGTGGCTTTTATTTGTTCTCCTTACCTGTTGTAGTTTCCAGAATGTGTATTAATGTGTCCAATATGACTGGCAACATTCCACCTTCCCAGTCATGTTCCTGACCTCCAAAGGAAACCGCTTCCTCTTTCAGCACTGTGATGTCACCTGTAAACATTCTACACATGTTCTTTATGAAGTTGTTCAAGTTCCCTCTGGTTACATTTTTCCGAGGGCGTTTCATCATGAAAGGGTATTGAATGTGTCAAAGACTTTTTATAGTCCCATCACTTCTCTGGAGAGCTGCTTGATATTTAACCTCTGGTCTCTTTGTCTCTTATAATTTTTCCACCTCCTTCTTCCATGATTTTTCCTGAGCTTTAGGTATAAAAATTGTGTCATAGATGTATCAATCATAGTTGGGTACCCTACGGTCACTTACCCTCTGATTTCAACAAATTCTCTGATTTGTGGATCTCTGTAATAGCCCTATCTGTTGTAAGAAGAAGCTTCTTTGATCAGGGGTCAGAGATACTCTTCTGTAGATACAAGGGTAAGTGTTCAGAATGAAGTTAGGAATCATACTGTATTAGGAGATGGCAGTAGTAGAGTCTATGGCCTCTCTAACCATTTGTGGTTGGCTAGGTTTACAGTTTTAGGCATGAATGCCCCACTACCAAGGAGGCTTTGGACTCAATTAAAAAGCTGTTGGTTACTCTCAAGATAAAAGTGTCACTATTGTGACATTGAGGGTACCTTGCCTGGCTGGTCATTGTTGTGGTTCATAGGCTTTAAAGCTTGGTGGGTCTATTGATTGCTTTTTCCCCCTGGCAGCTTTCATAGCACAGTATAAATATATGTCTTCTATGAACTTAACATAAACCAATAACTTTACCTTGGGTTAAGCAGATTGATCTTCATAATGTGGATGGACCTCATTCAGTGAAGGCTTTACTCTCAAGAGACTAGTGTCTTCAGCAAGAGAATTCTCTCTGTGGGTTACTTTCTCACTCAAATAGCAACTTTTTCCTGATTTTTCAGGCCAACTCTTACCCTGAAGATTTTGGACTTGCCAATTTGTACAGTCCCATGAGCCACACACTTAAGATCAGTCTGCTAACATAAACACACACACCATTATCTCCATTTCTCTGAAGATCCCTGAATAACATAGAAACACATATAGTGCTGCCAAGATCAGTGAATAATTCTTTAGTTTTCATCTCACCTAAAATTCTAGAAACCTCCTTGAAATATTCTGCAAATTACCTTTGAAAGAGATCCTTTCTTATATTTTTCTCTCACTTTACTGGTCACTGTCCTAATTCCTTTTATAAATTTCTTTTTTTTTATTTTACAACACCATTCAGTTCAACATAATAGCCACAGATTCCCCTGTTCTCCCCTTCTCGCCCCCCTCCCCCTCCCCCCAGCCCACCCCCCATTCCCACCTCCTCCAGATCAAGGTCTCCCCCGAGGACCAGGATCGACCTGGTAGACTCAGTCCAGCCAGGTCCATTCCCCCCCTCCCAGACCGAGCCAAGTGTCCCTGCATAAGTCCCAGGATTCAAACAGCCAACTCATGCAATGAGCCCAGGACTCGGCACCAATGCACAGTTGCCTCCCAAACAGATCAAGCCAAATGACTGTCTCACCCATTCAGGGGGCCTGATCCAGTTGGGGGCCCCTCAGCCCTTGGTTCATAGATCCTGTGCTTCCATTCATTTGGTTATTTGTCCCTGTGCTTTATCTAACCTTGGCTTCAACAATTCTGGCTCATATAAACCCTCTTCTTTCTCACTAATTAGACTCCCAGTGCTCCACCAGGGGCCCAGCCATGGATGTCTGCATCCAGATTCCTCATTCCTTGGATGGGGTTTATGGCACAACAATCAGGGTGTCTGGCCATCCCATCACCAGAGTAGGTCAGTTCCTGCCGTCTCTCGACCATTGCCAGCAGTCTTTTGTGGGGGTATCTTTGTGGATCTCCGTGGGCCTCCCTAGCTCTCTACTTCCTCCCCTTCTCATGTGGTCTTCATTTACCATGGTCTCCTATTCCTTGTTCTCCCTCTCTTTTCTTGATCCAGCTGGGATCTCCCACTCTCTTTCCCTCGACTGTCGCCCTTCATTGTTCCCACTCATGACCAGGCTGTTCATGTAGATCTCATCCATTTCTCCGTGTCTTTTTGGGGGGTCCCGTTTTCCAGGTAGCCTCACTGGTGATGTGAGTAGCAGTCCAGTCATCCTTGTTCCACATCTAGCATCTTCCTATGAGTGAGTACATACCATATTTGTCTTTCTGAGCCTGGGTTACCTCACTCAGGATGATTTTTTCTAGATCCATCCATTTGCCTGCAAAACCATATGATGTCATTGTTTTTCTCTGCTGAGTAGTATTCCATTGTGTATATGTGCCACAATTTATTTATCCATTCTTCAGTTGAAGGGCGTCTAGGTTGTTTCCAGATTTTGGCGATTACAAACAATGCTGATATGAACATAGCTGAGCAAGTGCTCTTGTGGTATGATTGAGCATTTCTTGGGTATATGCCCAACTCCACATGTGACAGAGGACCAATATGCAGAATATATAAGGAACTCAAGAAATTAGACATCAAAACGACCAACAGTCCAATTGAGAAATGGGCTTTAGAATTAAACAGAGAATTCTCAACAGAGGAAACCCAAATGCCTGAAAGACATTTAAGGAATTGCTCAACATCCCTAATCATCAGGGAAATGCAAATCAAAACAACTCTGAGATACCACCTTACACCTGTCAGAGTGGCTAAGATCAAAAACACTGAAGACACTTTATGCTGGAGAGGATGTGGAACTATAAATTTCTTTTTTTGTAAAACTGAAGTTTATTATAAGCCACAGTCGTCTTAGGGACCTCCATGCTATATACATAGCCCCCATGGTTCTATGGGTTGTGGTCTGATTGTTCTTTATTATATATCTAGAATCCACTTATGAGTGAGTACATACCATGACTGTCTTTCTGGGTTTGGATTACCTCACTCAGGATTATTTTTTCTAGTTCCATCCATTTGCCTGAAAATTTCATGCTTTCATTGTTTTTCTCTGCTGAGTAGTACTCCATTGTGTTTATGTACCACATTTTTTTTTCATCCATTCTTCTGTTTGCGGGCATCTAGGTTGTTTCCAGGTTCTGGCTATTACAAATAGTGCCGCTATGAACATAGCTGAGCATGTATCTTTATGGTATGAATCAGTATTCCTTGGGTATATGCCCGAGAGTGGGATGGCTGGGTCTTGAGGTAGTTCGATTCCTAATTTTCTGAGAAACGACCATACTGATTTCTACAGTGGTTGTACAAGCTTACATTCCCACCAACAGTGGAGGAGTGTTCCCTTTGCTCCACATCCTCTCCAACATTGACTGTCATTGGTGTTTTTGATCTTTGCCATTCTGACAGGTGTAAGGTGGTATCTCAGAGTCGTTTTGATTTGCATTTCTCTGATGATTAAGATTGTTGAGCATTTCTTTAAATGTCTTTCAGCCATTTGTAATTCTTGTTTTGTGAATTCTCTGTTTAGCTCTTTAGTCCATTTATAATTGGACTGTTTAGTATTTTGATGTCTAGTTTCTTGAGTTCTTTATATACTGTGGAGATCAATCCTCTGTCAGATGTGGGGTTGGTGAAGATCTTTTCTGATACTGTTGGGTGTCTTTTTGTCTTATTGACTGTGTCTTTTGCCCTGCAAAAGCTTCTCAATTTCGAGAGGTCCCATTTATTAATTGTTGTGCTCAGGGTCTGTGCTCTTGGTGTTTTATTTAGAAAATGGTCTCCGGTGCCAATGCGTTCAAGAGTGCTTCCTACTTTCTGTTCTATTAAGTTTAGTGTAACTGGATTTATGTTCAGGTCTTTGATCCACTTGGACTTGAGTTTTGTGCATGGTGACAGATACGGATCTATTTGTAATCTTTTCAATATTGACATCCAGTTATACCAGCACCATTTGTTGAAGATACTTTCTATTTTCCATTGTATAGTTTTGGCTCCTTTGTCAAAAACCAGGTGTTCATATGTGCATGGATTAATGTCAGGGTCTTCAATTCGATTCCATTGGTCCATATGTCGGTTTTTATACCATTACCAAGCTGTTTTTAATACTATAGCTCTATAGTAGAGTTTGAGGTCAAGGATGGTGATGCCTCCAAAGGTTGCTTTATCATATAGGATCCTTTTAGTTATCCTGGGTCTTTTGTTTTTCCATATGAAGTTGAGTATTTTTCTTTCCAAGTCTGTGAAGAATTGTGTTGGGATTTTGATGGGGATTGCATTGAATCTGTAGATTGCATTTGGTAAGATTGCCATTTTTACTATGTTAATCCTACCTATTCTTTAGCATGGGAGATCCTTCCATTTTCTGATATATTCTTCAATTTCTTTAGAGATTTAAAGTTGTTATCAAAAAGGTCCTTCACTTGTTTAGTTAGTTATCTATTATCCCAAGTTATTTTCTATTATTTGTGGCTATTGTAAAGGGTGCTGTTTCTCTGACTTCTTTCTCAGCCATTTTAACATTTGTGTTTAGGAGGGCTACTGATTTTATTTGAGTTGATCTTGTATCCTGCCACTTTACTGAAGGAGTTTATCAGCTTTAGGAATTCCCTGGTAGAGTTTTTGGGGTCACATATGTATACTATCGTATCATCTGCAAATAATGAAAGTTTGACTTCTTCCTTTCCAATTTGTATCCCTTTGATCTCCTTTTGTTTTCTTATTGCTCTGGCTAGAACTGCTAGTACTATATTGAATAAATATGGGGAGAGTGGAGAGCCTTGTCTTGTTCCTGAATTTAGTGGTATCACTTTGAGTTTCTCTCCATTTAATTTGATGTTGGATGTTGGCTTGCTATAAATTGCCTTTATTATGTTTAGAAATGTTCCTTGTATTCCTGATCTTTCTAAGACCTTTGTCATGAAGGGGTGTTGGATTTTGTCAAAGGCTTTTTCAGCATCTAATGAGATGATCATGTGGTTTTTTCTTTCAGTTTGTTCATATGGTGTATTACACAGATAGATTTTCGTATGTTGAACCATCCTTGCATCCCTGGGATGAATCCTACTTGGTCATGATGGATAATTGTTTTGATGTATCCTTGGATTTGGTTTGCCAATATTTTGTTGAGTATTTTTGCATCAATGTTCATGAGGGGGTTTGATCTGGAGTTCTCTTTCTTTGTCGCATCTTTGTGTGGTTTGGATATCAGGGTAATTGTAGCCTCATAAAAAGAGTTTGGTAGTGTTCCTTCTGTTTCTATTGAGTGGATCACTTTGAAGAGTATTGGTATTAGTTCTTCTTTGAAAGTCTGGTAGAATTCTGCACTGAAACCATCTGGTCCTGGGCTTTTTTTGGTTGGGAGACCTTTGATGACTGTTTCTATTTCTTTGGGGGTTATTGGTCTATTTAAATGGTTTATCTGCTCTTGATTTAATTTGGTATGTGTTATTTATCCAGAAAATTGTCCATTTCTTCCTGGTTTTCCATTTATGTGGAGTACAGGTTTTTGAAGTATGATCTGATGATTCTCTGGACTTCTTCATTGTCTCTTGTTATGTCTCCCTTTTCATTTCTGATTTTGTTAATGTGGGTGCTCTACCTTTGCCTTTTGGTTAATTTGGCTGGGGGTTTGTCTATCTTATTGATTTTTTCAAAGAACCAACTCTTTGTTTCATTGATTTTTTTGTATTGTTCTCTTGTTTTTATTTCATTTTATTAAGCCATCAATTTGATTATTTCCTGGCATCTATTTCACCTGGGTGAGTTTGTTTCTTTTTGTTCTAGAGCTTTCAGTTGTGCTGTTAATTCATTGTTATGGGACTGCTCCATCTTCTTTATGTGTGCATTTAGCTATGATTTTCGTCTTAGCACTGCTTTCATAGTGTCCCATAAGTTTGGGTATGTTGTACTTTCATTTTCATTGAATTCTAGGAAATCTTTAAATTCTTTCTTTATTTTTTCCTTGACCCATTGATGTTTCAGGTAGGCATTATTCAGTTTCCATGAGTTTGTGGGTTTTCTATAATTTTTGTTGTTGTTGAGGTCTAACTTTAAGGCATGGTGGTGTGATAAGATACAGTAGGTTATTCCAATTTTTTTGTATCTGTTGAGATTTGTTTTGTGGACAAGCATGTGGTCAATTTTTGAGAAGGTTCCATGGGGTGCTGAGAAGAAGGTATATTCTTTTGTGTTAGGATGGAATGTTCTGTAGATATCAATTAACTCCATTTGAGTAATAACATCTGTTAGGTCCTTTATTTCTTTGTTAAGTTTCAGTCTGGTAGATCTGTCTTTTGGTGAGAGTGGTGTGTTAAAATCTCCCAATACTAATGTGTGGGGTTTGATGTGCATTTACACTTTAGTACTGTTTCTTTTATGAATGTGGGTGCTCTTGTATTTGGAGCATAAATGTTTAGAATCGAGACTACATCTTGGTGGATTTTTTGTGATAAATATGTAAAGTGCATCCTGATCTCTTTTCATTGATTTTAGTTTGAAGTCTATTTTATTAGATATTAGGATAGCTACACCATTTTGTTTCTTAGGTCCATTTGCTTGGAAAGCCTTTTCCCAGCCCTTTACTGGGACGGAGGTACTGTCTGTCTTTGAAGTTAAGGTGTGTTTCTTGTATGCAGCAGATGGATGGGTCCTGTTTTCTTATCCATTCTGTTAGCCTGTGTCTTTTTATAGGTGAGTTGAGACCATTGATATTGATGGATATTAATGACCAATGATTGTTAATTCCTGTTATTTTTGTGGTTGTGTTGTGTTGTCTTTCTTTGGTGTATGTTGGTGTGGGATTATCTATTGCTTGATTTTTCATGGATGTGTTTAGCTTCTTTTGGTTGGATTTTCCCTTCTAGTGCTTTCTGTAGGGCTGGGTTTGTGGACAGGTATTGATTAAATCTGGTTTTATCCTGCAATATTTTGTTTACTCAGCCTATAGTGATTGAGAGTTTTGCTGGGTATAATAGTCTGGGTTGGCATCCGTTGTCTCTTAGTGTCTGCATAAGATTTGTACATGATCTTCTAGCTTTTATAGTCTCTATTGAGATGGCTGCTGTTATTCTGATGGGTTTGCCGTTATATGTTACTTTGTATTTTTCCTTTGTGGCTCTTAATATTTTTTCTTTGTTCTGTGTGTTTAGTGTTTTGATTATTATGTGGTGAGGGGACTTTTTTTTGGATCCAGCTTATTCGGTATTCTGTAAGCTTCTTGTATCTTCATAGGTATTTCTTTCTTTAGGTTAGGAAAGTTTTCTTCTATGATTTTGTTGAATATATTTTCTGTGCCTTTGAGTTGGTATTCTTCTTCTTCTATCTCTATTATTCTTAGGTTTGGTCTTTTCATGGTGTCCCAAATTTCCTGTACATTTTGTGTTACAATGTTTTTGTCTTTAGTGGTTTTTTTTTGACTAATGAATCTATTTTCTCTATTGTGTCTTCAGTGTCAGAAATTCTCTGTTCCATCACTTGCAATCAGATGGTTATGCTTGTTTCTGCAGTACCTGTTCGTTTAGTCAGGATTTCTATTTCCAGCATTCCCTCAGCATGTGTTTTCTGTATTGTCTCAAATTCATTTTTCAGATCTTGGAATGTTTCTTTCATCTGTTTAATTGCTTTTTCTTGGATTTCTTTGATTTCTTCCAATTTTTTGTTTGTTTTTTCTTCCATTTTTATGGGAGTTTTTCATTTCCTCTTTAATGGAGTTTTTCATTTTCTCTTTAAGGGAAATTTTTATTTCCTCTTTAATGGAGTTTTTCATTTCCTCTTTTTTGCAGTTTAACATAATCTATTTATGGATTTTTTTTATTATTTTACAATGCTATTCAGTTCTACATAATAGCCACAGATTCCCTTGTTCTCTCCCTTCCTGCCCCCTCCACTTCCTCCCAGCACACCCCCCATTCCCACCTCCTCCAGATCAATGTCTCCCCCAAGGACTGGGATCGACCTGATAGACTCGGTCCAGGCAGGTACAGTCCCCTCCTCCCAGATTAAGCCAAGCGTCCTTGCATAAGTCCCAGGTTTCAAACAGCTAACTCATGAAACAAGCCCAGGACCTGGTACCACTGCCTAGATGCCTCCCAAACAGATCAAGCCAATCAACTGTCCCACCTATTCAGAGGGCCTGATCCAGTTGCGGGCCACTCAACCTTTGGTTCATAGTTCATGTGTTTCCATTTGTTTGGTTATTTGTCCCTGTGCTTTATCCAACCTTGGTTTCAACAATTCTCGCTCATATAAACCCTCCTCTTTCTCACTAATTAGACTCCCAGAGCTCCATCCAGGCCCTAGCCATGGTTGTCTGCATCCAGATTCCTCAGTACTTGGATGGGGTTTCTGGCACAACTATTAGGGTGTTTGGCCATCCCATCACCAGAGTAGGTCAGTCCCAGCTGTCTCTCAACCATTGCCACAAGTCTTTGTGGGGGCATCTCTTTGGATTTCTGTGAGCCTCTTTAGCTCTATGTTTCTTCCTTTTCTCATGTGTTCTTCATTTACCATGGTCTCCTATGCCTTGTTCTCCCTCCCTTTTTTTGTTCCTTGTATTCTGCTGGTTACTTGCATCTGTGTTTCCTGTTTGTTTACTCATATTTTCTATTTCCAGCATCCCCTCTGTTTGTGTATTCTTCATTGTTTCTATTTCCCTTTTCAGGTTTTGAACTGTTTCCTTCACATGTTTAATTGCTTTTTCATGGTTTTCTTGCCTTTCTTTAAGGGATTTATTGATTTCCTCCTATTTTTCATTTGCCTTTTCCTCTATTTCTGTATTGATTTCTTCCAATTTTTTGTTTGTCTTTTCCTCAATTCCTTTTAGGGAATTTTTCATTTTTTCTTGAAAAGCCTCTATCATCTTCATGAAGCTATTTTTAAGGTCATTTTCTTCTCATTGTTCTACATTATTATGTTAGGTTTTACTGTTAGAAGAGGGCTAGGTTCAGTTGATGCCATATTGTTCTTTATGTTGTTGTATGTATTTTTGCATTGAAATCTACCCATCTCTTCCTCTAATAGGTGCAAGAGGTGCCTGTGTCTGAGCAAGCTGCTATTGGTCCACTCTGTGCTTTTTGTGTCTGTGACTCAGGGGGTCCCTTTGTGTCCAGTCTTAGCTCTTTGTCTAATTGGAGCTGGCAGATTCTAAATATCAGGGAGTACACTTGGCCCAATGCAAGCTAGCTGATTCTGTGACTCATCTAGTTGCTCTTGGTCTTCTCAGGGCTCTTGGTATAATCAGAGCTGGTGGAATATGTGTCTTTGGAAGTCTCTTGGTTCAGTGAGAACTGACAGATTATGTGTCTCAGGAAGCCACCATTGAACCAATGAGAGCTGGTGGATTCCTTATCTCAGCATGTTGCTGGGGTTGTAGGCAGATGGGTATTGCGTAGTGCTTGTTGTGTCGAATGTAGGGTCCGATGGGAGGGGGTTAGTGGAGAAGCCTGGCCAAAGGGAATTTTCCTTGCTAGCCAACATCTGGGTAAGAGTTGTCTAGGGGTTCTTGGGGACTGTTTGTTTCCCAGGGCCTGGGTTCCAGAGGCAGGACTCTCTGGGAGGGAGGGGAGTCACTCACCTCTTGGTCCAATGGGAACAGGAAGATTCGTTGTTTCTGGAAGTTACTGGGATCCCAGTCACATGGGTATTGGAGTAGAGCTTGGGTCTTGTAGATTGCAGGGTCTGATACGGGATTAGGGGAGCCTGGCTGTGGGGAGTTTTCCCTATTGGCCAGCAACCCATGGAGTCATAGTTTTATGTTCAAAGAAGGTATTTGAGTATGTGAAGAGAAAATGATGGAAATATCCATGAAACCTCATATTTTACACAGAGATTTAAGTTTTCTTATACTGAGGAATGAGTTCAGAGTCTTTTTCATCTTAGGTGATCACTATAACACTAAACTATATCACCATCCCAAATACCTACATGTTTTGAAAGTCATTCTTAATCTAGGTTTAATTATGAGATATATGTAGTTCTTGGTTTTTTAGTAATAATTACATTTCAGAAAATACTAATAAGAAGTACAGTGTACACTACTCCATTGATCTACAAGAGTTCTTTATTTGGTGTGTGACTTTTGGGTTAATATATATTTGTGAATAAATATATGCATATGTATACACATATGTGTATATACTGGTATACACATGTATGCAGTATGAATGACATTCTCACATGATTGGATATACCATGTGAATTATAGTTTTCATTTTTTGATTTCATTGGGCCATGTAGGTTAGTTCCTATTTTATATAGTCATGGAAGTTTCATCACATTATTTTAGAAGTGATAATTAATTTGAGCATTCTTTTGTTTATTACCCTCATTTACATTATTCATAATATTCCCATATTACAAACACAGGTGAATAAACATGATCTTGGTGTGATATTGCCAACCCCAATCTCACTGTCAGTTCCAAGCACTGAAACACCTGGTCAACAAATATGAACATTTCAGCATTTGATGGATATTATGAAATTGTTGTCCAAAATATCATAAAGTAGCTATTCCCACTATACTCATGGATTTCCAAGCTTCTCTTACTATTATTTACAGTGTTCAGAGTAGTAATCTGTACATAGACCACAGAAATATCTCCATGTGACAACAGGGAAAAAGGTATGAGAGCGCAGTGCTCTCTAAGCCATGACTCCTCTTTTCCTGCCTTCCCTTGTATTCTCACTGACTCTATTCTTCTTTGATGCCTTCTTCAGATTTGCCAACATGAAGGAGTACATCTTCAAGTTCAGTGGCCTGATTTCCAGTACATCAGCTTTGGTATTTGAAATCATCCTTGCAAACAGCCAATGCTGGCGCCTGTGGGAGTTTAACAACAAGCTTGTGCAATTTGTGTCAATTGGACTCTGGGAAGCTTATTACACTCAGGACTGTAACATCTCTGGGTCTATGACCAGGATGTTGGTTCACACCCCTATCAATGAAACCTGGAACAAGTCATCGGAATTTCAATATTTACAAGTCCTGATAGCGTGGGCCATATCGATGAAAATCCTAGTCCTGATTTTCACTTCAGTGGCCATTAAGATCAGCTGCATGGAGGACCCATTCATTGAGATACAGCTGTTTTGCTACAAGATGTCTGCCATAATTTTGGCTGTGAGCAGCCTTTTCACGCTTTTTGCTGTGACCTTGAACCACCTCGTAGACATGTATGGGCAAACCACACTTGACTTTCCACCTGACTTTCCCGTAAAGAAAGAAGACATTATAAAGAAACACTGCACAAAGGTGTTCCCAATGGGTGTCCTAACAGCCACAATGTCGCTCTTTGGTGTCATTTTATTCCTCTATGAGATGATCTTCTTGACAATACAGAGTCGGGTGAGGGCACCATGTGTTTCCAAACTGGCTGAGCAAAAGGCCTGAAGTGAGGGCTTTGGCATTTGTAACATCTGCCAAGAGAATCCTTGAAGAAATTGCCCATTTTCACACAGTACTATGCAATCACCAACTCATTCCAAATAAAATATCAACTTGGTTTCTGGGGTGTATCTAAATTGTATATCCTCCCTTCCTGTCAAATATACTCCTTTCTTTAAATCTTTTCTCATTCTAACCTCTGTGGATGATGATCATGTCTTTGGATGCTGCCAACAAGCAGCAGCAGGCAAGAGTACTGGTGAAATGTAAGTTGCTTAAATAAATATGACATATACAAGGTGAAAGAGGTTTGTAAGTAAACTGGCACCTCAACACACATACACAAGAACCCCACATTCCTGTGTGGAAACACTTAAGTACTCAGATCTCTGGAGGGGAGAACTGGATGTCTCAGCCTTAGCACTGCTGGCAGCATGGGATGCTCTCTTGAAGTAAGAAGGCAATGCTGCACACTGAAGATGCCATTGCCATCTGCAGCCTGTCTCTACTAGAAAGCAGTAGCCATAACCTAATTCCCTGGTTGTGGAGATCACAAAAGGCCAGGCATCTCCAATGTGCTCTGGTGGGCCATGTGGTGTGAAGAAGACAGGACAGCTTGTCAGAGTTGGGTTTCTTGTTGTATCATCTCCACCACTGTGTTCAATCTCACATTATAAGGCTTGATGGCACATACTCTTACACAGTGAGCAATCTCACCCACCTCAAGTTTATTGCTTTTAAGATACAATATTCTCCCCCTTGTTGCTATAAGTTAAAGTTCATTTCATTATGCAAAATACATTTATTCCATCTTTAAAACAGTCCCATGTTTCTTTGGGAGTCCAGTGTCTTTTTTGGGAAATGGCAGGTTTTCTACAGTGAGACCCTGGACAATCATAAATCAACTCCCAGACTTCTAACATAAAATGGTACAGAGAAAATATTACCATTATAAAAGGAAGGAGTGCGGACATGGTAAGGGAAGAGTGTCTTGAATGAAGACCTACAACCAAGAGAGAAAACTCTGAATCCCGAAGCTCTATATTATACCTGTCATCTAGTGATATGATGGTATGTATCATTTTGGAGTCAAGGGGCTGAAGGAACTCTGGCCTTCCAGTTTTACTGGCTGTAGCACTATAACCTATCCTTCTTTCTCTCTTGCCTTTTTTCTTTCTCTCTTTCCTTTTTTCTTTCTTTCTTTCTTTCTTTCTTTCTTTCTTTCTTTCTTTCTTTCTTCCTTCATTTCTCAGTCTCTCTCTCTGTCTCTCTGTCTCTATCTGTCTTTCTCTCTCCCTCTCTCTCTCTCATTTCTTGGATTTTTGAGACAGGGTTTCTCTGTGAAACAGTCATCGATGTGCTGGAACTTACTCTGTAGAACTGGCTTGCCTCAAACTTATAGAGATCCACCTGCCTGTGCCTCCTGAGAGCTGGGATTAAAGGTGTGTGCCACCATTTCCCGGCTTGAAGCCTCTTTCTTGAGCTCTCTACAATATATACATGTAGCTTTCTAGGCCAAGCACATCAAGGGCCTGTCTTCCAACATTCTACTGTCTCCACTGAAGCATCAAGTTCATATTCAGTTTCATGAAGGGGTCTTCTAGTCTTCCTGGATGGCCTTCATGGGTCTCAAGCCATGATATACATTACATGACGTTAGGGGTTCTGAAACTGTGAATCAAGATTCTATTTACCATATAATCTTGAGTTTGTGATTACTGAAAATTCAGTACCACATGGAATATTCTCC
This sequence comes from Peromyscus maniculatus bairdii, assembly GCF_049852395.1. Classification (NCBI taxonomy): domain Eukaryota; kingdom Metazoa; phylum Chordata; class Mammalia; order Rodentia; family Cricetidae; genus Peromyscus; species Peromyscus maniculatus. Next base: position 142,668,177 of record NC_134875.1, on the reverse strand, counting down.
CCAATTCTTTGGCAGGATGTGATGGAATGGGATGGAACCTGGCTATGCTGGATAGGGTTTTTTTGTTTTGTTTTTTTTTGTTTTTGGATTTTTTTGTCACCTTGATGCAATCTTGATTCATCTGAAAGAGTAAACTTTAGTTGAGTGAATGCCTTCAGGAAACTGGCCTTTAAAGAGTGTGTGGAAGCTGGGTGTGGTGGTTCACACCATTGATCTCAGCACTTAGAAGGCAGAGGCAGTGTTTCTCTATGGATTGGAGGCCAGGCTATCCTACAGAGCAAGTTCCAGGACATGCAGGGTACACAGAGAAACCTTGTCTCAAAAAAGCAAAACAAAGAAAAATAGAAAGTGTGTGGATCATTCTCTTGAGGAATGATTAACCTGGGAGGATCTAGTCCACTGTGTGTGATACATGTGTTTCAGAGTTGCATAAGGAAGCAAGCTGAGGTAGCCATGGAGAGCAACTTAGTGTTCTTTCATGGTCTGTGCTTCAGGTCCTGTCTCCAAGTTTCTTCCTTGATTCTTTACCTATGTGTTCTGTCAGTAATGGACTGTGAAACTCTTGCTCTGGCTTTCTCTAAGGTGAGCTTCCCCAGAATCAAACCCAACTGCAATATCTCTACCCTAAAAGGCCTACCTTGAGATGCTTAGCTCAGATACGGTCTTTACCTGGTGAGATTTCCAGAATCTCTCCTGCCAGCCCAATCCACACTGTACCAGGCCCAGAGCTGGTCACATGGATCCTTCATTTAAATGTAGCTGGTGAATTCCCTAAGAGCCAGTACCACCCCCACACTCTAGATGAAGCCTATACATCAGCTTTGCTCATAGAATTTCATTGAACTTCTCCTGCCAGCACCATCTATGAAATCCCAGAACTAAGCCCCATAATGCAGCTCCTGCACTTGCTATTTCTATGTAGTTCCCCTACATCCCAGCCTGCCTATGCCATCTGTACACACCAGGCCTATCTCCTACGCACAAATCTTGTAACAACTTTGCTTGAATGGTCCACAGATATTCCCTTGCTTGTGAAATGTTTACCCTTTCAAGCCTGGTCCTAATCAGACAGCTTTGACCAAATTTCCTGATGAGTTCCCCCAGTAGTAAGCCCAGATGTGCAATATGCCTACTAAGAGGCCTAGATAGCTAAGTATGTGTAGATCAAGCAAAGTGTTTACTTTGTGAGGAAGTCTGAGCCTCCCCTGTCAGCACTATATCCAACTCCCTTGAACAGGTCACCCTGGATTTCCCTATTGTACTCCGAGAACCAAGCTCACTCCTGCTGTCTGCACTCTCCTAGGCCTAACTCTGCATGTCTACGTTGTGCACCCCCTTTTTCTGGTCATCTCCCCATAGCCTTTCCTGCGATCAACATCACTTCATATCCCGGTCCAGCTCTGGCCAAAAAATGCCACAACAGATTTCACTGGTGAGTTCTCTCTTGGTCAAGCCCATCTGTGAATTCTTGATTTGAAACTTACAGGTGTTGCACTGACCTTACCTGGGAAAGTCCCTGGAACCTCGCCCACCAGTGACATCACCACACTCCCATGGCTATCTCTGATGGTATAGCTCCTGAACCATCTTTTCCTGGGTAGTTCTTCAAGAAGCCTTACAACCTGGGTGATGAACATACTCCATACCAAGTTCTGTATGCACCCAGATTTGGATTGTTGAGTTCTCCAATATCTCAACTTCCAGAGACATCTACTTTCTCCAATATCTACCTTGTGTCATGAAGCTCTGGTAATAGCTCTCCTTCATAGTTATGCCCTAACCAAGCACCCATGCACCATGTTCAAAGTCTTAAGGCATAGATCAGGTTGCATAGATCAAAGATTGGGTGTGCTTGTTGGCATTCCCTGGAAGCTTGCTTAACAGAGTCATCTGGTCTCTCAGCCCTAGCTCAGGTCATTCAGCTCTTACAACAGCTTTCTGTGGTGATGTTTTTTTATTTATTTTACAATACCATTCAGTTCTACATAATAGCCACGGATTCCCTTGTTCTCTCCCTTCCTGCTGCCCTCCCCTTCCCCACAGCGCACTCCACATTCAAACCTCCTCCAAATCAAGGTCTCCCCCAAGGACTGGGATCAACCTGATAGACTCAGTCCAGGCAGGTCCAGTCCCCTCCTCCCAGATTAAGCCAAGCATCACTGCATAAGTCCCAGGATTCAAACAGCTAACTCATGTAATGAGCCCAGGACCTGGTACCACTGCCTAGATGACTCTCAAACAGATAAAGCCAATCAACTGTCTCACCTATTCAGAGGGCCTGATCCAGTTGGGGGCCCCTCAGCCTTTGGTTCATAGTTCATTTGTTTCAATTAATTTGGCTATTTGTCCCCGTGCTTTATCCAAACTTGGTTTCAACAATTCTCACTCATATAAACCCTCCTCTTTCTCACTAATTAGACTCCCAGTGCTCCACCAGGGGCCTAGCTGTGGATGTCTGCATCCAGATTCCTATGTCCTTGGATGGGTTTTCTGGCACAACTATTAGGGTGTTTGGCCATCACATCACCAGAGTAGGTCAGTCCCGGCTGTCTCTCAACCATTGCCAGCAGTCTTTGTGGGGGTATCTTTGTGGATATCTGTGGGCCTCTTTAAATTTGTTTCTTCCCTTTCTCATGTGCTCTTCATTTACTATGGTCTCCTATTCATGTTCTCCCTCTCTTTCTTGATCCAGCTAGGATATCCCGCTCTCTTTCCCTCAACCCTCGCCCTTCATTGCTCCCACTCATGTCTAGGCTGTTCATGTAAATATCATCCATTTCTCCGAGTCTTTCTTGGGGGCCTGTTTTCCTGGTAGCCTCACTGGTGATGTGAGCAGCAGTCCAGTCATCCTTATTCTACATCTAGCTTTCTCCTAGGAGTGAGTACATACCATATTTGTCTTTCTGAGTCTGGGATACCTCACTCAGGATAATTTATTCTAGATCCATTAATTTGCCTGCAAACCTCATGACATCATTTTTTTTTCTCTGCTGAGTAGTATTCCATTGTGTATATGTGCCACAATTTATTTATCCATTCTTCAGTTGAAGGGCATCTAGGTTGTTTCCAGGTTTTGGCTATTACAAACAATGCTGATATGAACATAGCTGAGCAAGTGCTCTTGTGGTATGATTGAACATTTCTTGGGTATATGCCCAAGAGTGGTATAGCTGGATCTTGGGGGAGATTGATTCCCAATTTTCTAAGAAAGCACCATATTGATTTCCAAAGTGGTTGTACAAGCTTGCATTCCCACCAGCAGTGGAGGAGGGTTCTCCTAGTTCCACATCTTCTGCACCATAAAGTGTCTTCAGTGTTTTTGATCTTAGCCATTCTGACAGGCATAAGGTGGTATCTCAGAGTTGTTTTGATTTGCATTTCCCTGATGATTAGGGATGTTGAGCAATTCCTTGAATGTCTTTCAGCCATTTGAGTTTCCTGTGTTGAGAATTCTCTGTTTAGTTCTAAAGCCCATTTCTCCTTGGACTGTTGGTCATTTTGATGTCTAATTTCTTGAGTTCCTTATATATTGTGGATATCAGTCCTCTGTCACATGTGGGGTTGGTGAAGATCTTTTCCCATTCTGTAGGCGGTCGCTTTGCCTTGTTGACTGTATCCTTTGCTCTACAAAAGCTTCTCAGTTTCAAGCGGTCCCATTGATTGGTTGTTTGCCCCAGTGTCTGTGCTACTGGTGTTATATTTAGGAAGTGATCTCCTATGCCAATGCGTTCAAGACTCCTTTCTACTTTTTCTTCTAGCAGGATCAGAGTAGCTGGATTTATGTTGAGGTCCTTGATCCACTTGGACTTAAGTTTTGTGCATGGTGACAGATATGAATCTATTTGCAGCCTTCTACACGTTGATATCCAGTTATGCCAGCACAATTTGTTGAAAATGCTTTCTTTTTTCCATTGGACACTCTTGGCTTCTTTGTCAAAAATTATATGTTCATAGGTGGGTAGGTTAATGTCAGGGTCTTCAATTCGATTCCTTTGTTCCACATGTCGGTTTTTATGCCAATACCAAGCTGTTTGTATTACTGTAGCTCTATAGTGGAGCTTGAAGTCAGGGATTGTGATGCCTCCAGAGGTTGTTTTATTGTACAAGATTCTTTTGGCTATCCTGGGTTTTTTGTTTTTCCATATGAAGTTGAGTATTATTCTTTCCAGGTCTGTGAAGAATTGTGTTGGTGTTTTGATGGGGATTGCATTGAATCTGTAGATTGCTTTTGGTAAGATTGTCATTTTTACTATGTTAACCCTGCCTATCCATGAGCATGGGAGATCTTTCCATTTTCTGACATCTTCTTCAATTTTTTTTTCAGGGACTTAAAGTTCTTGTCATATAGGTCCTTCACTTGCTTGGTTAGTCTTACCCCAAGGTATTTCATGTCATTTGTGGCTATTGCAAAGGATGATGTATCTCTAATTGCCTTCTCAGTTTCTTTGTCCGTTGTATATAGGAGGGCTACCGATTTTTTTGAGTTGATCTTGTATCCTGCTATGTTGCTGAAGGTGTTTGTAAGCTTTACCAGTTCCTGGGTGGAATCTTTGGGGTCACTCAAGTATACTATCATGACATCTGCAAATAGGGAAAGCTTGACTTCTTCCTTTCCAATTTGTATGCCCTTAATCTCCTTATGTTGTCTTATTGCTCTGGATAGAACTTCAAGTTCTATATTAAATAAGTATGGGGAGAGTGGATAGCCTTGCCTCATTCCTGATTTTATTGGAATTGCTTTGAGTTTCTCTCCATTTAATTTGATGTTGGCTGTTGGCTTGCTGTAAATTGCCTTTATTATGTTTAGGTATTTTCCCTGAATTCCTGATTGCTCCAAGACTTTTATCATGAAGGGGTGTTGGATTTTGTCAAATGCCTTTTCTGTAGCTAGTGAGATGATCATGTGGTTTTTTTTCTTTGAGTTTGTTTATATGGTGTATTACATTGATGGAATTTCGTATGTTGAAACACCCTTGCATCCCTGGGATGAAGCCTACTTGATCATGATGGATAATTGATCTAATGTGTTCTTGGAGTGTTTTGCCAGTATTTTATTGAGTATTTTTGCATCAATATTCATGAGGGAGATCGGTCTGTAGTTCTCTTTCTTTGTTGCATCCTTGTTTGGTTTAGGAATCAGGATAATTGTAGCCTCATAGAAGGAGTTTGGTAATGTTCCTTCTGTTTCTATTATGTGGAACAATTTAGAGAGTATTGGTATTAACTCTTCTTTGAAGGTCTGGTAGAATTCTGCGCTGAAACCATATGGTCCTGGGCTTTGTTTGGTTGGGAGACTTTTAATGACTGTTTCTATTTCCTTAGGGGTTATTGGACTATTGAAATAGTTTATCTGGTCTTGAGTGAACTTAGGTATGTGGTACCAATCTAGAAAAATGTTCATTTCTTTTAGGTTTTCCAGTTTTGTGGAGTAGAGGTTTTTGAAATATGACCTTATAATTCTCTGGGTTTCCTCAATGTCTGTTGTTATGTCCCCCTTTTCATTTTTGATTTTGTTGATTTGGATTCTCTCTCTCTGCCTTTTTGTTAGTTTGGATAAGGGCTTGTCTATCTTCTGATTTTCTCAAAGAACCAACTCCTAGTTTCATTAATTTTTTTGTATTATTCTCTTAGTTTCTAATTTATTAATTTCACCTCTCACTTTGATAACTTCCTGGCATCTATTCTTCCTGGGAGATTTTGCTTCTTCTTGTTCTAGAGCTTTCAGGTGTGCTGTTAAGTCACTAGTGTGAGATTTCTCCAACTTCTTTATGTGGGCATTTAGTGCTATGAATTTCCTTCCTAGCACTGCTTTCATGGTGAACCATAAGTTTGGGTATGTGGTGTCTTCATTTTTGTTGATCTCTAGGAAGTCTTTAATTTCTTTCTTTATTTCTTCCTTAACCCATTGGTGATTCAGTTGAGCATTATTCAATTTCCATGAGATTGTATGTTTTCTGTAGTTTTTGTTGCTGTTGAAATCTAAATTTAAACCATAGTGGTTTGATAGAACACAGGAGGTTATTCCAATTGTTTTGTATCTGTTGAGATTTGCTTTGTGGCCAAGTATGTGGTCAATTTTAGAGAAAGTTCCATGGGGTGCTGAGAAGAAGGTATATTCTTTCTTGTTAGGATGCAATTTTCTGTAGATATCTATTAGGTCTGATTGGGTCATGACATCAGTTAAGTTCTTTATTTCTCTGTTAAGTTTCAATTTGGGAGATCTGTCCAGTGGTGAAAGTCGGGTGTTGTGAGCTCCCACTATTAATGTGTGGGGTTTTATATGTGGTTTAAACTTTAGTAATGTTTCTTTTACATATGTGTGTGCCCTTGTGTTTGGGGTATAAATGTTCAGAATTGAAACTTCATCTTGGTGGATCTTTCCTGTGATGAGTATGTAATGCTCTTCTTGATCTCATTTGATTGGTTTTAGTTTGAAGTCTATTTTGTTGGATATCAGGATGGCTACACCTGCTTGTTTCTTAAGACCATTTGATTGGAAAGTCTTTTCCCAGCCTTTTATTTCTAGGTGGTGTCTGTCTTTGAATTTGAGATGTGTTTCTTGAATGCAGCAGAAAGAAAGGTCCTGTTTTCATATCCATTCTGTCAGCCAATGACTTTTTATAGGTGAATTAAGTCCATTGATATTAAGGGATATTAACGACCAGTGATTTTTCATCCCTGTTATTTTTGGTGGTAGTGTGTGTGTACTTCTCTTCTTTGGGGTTTACTGCTGCAGCTTTATCTATTACCTGTGTTTTCGAGGGTGTATCTGACTTCCCTCGGTTGGAATTTTCCTTCTAGTGCTTTCTATAGGGCTGGATTTGTGGATAGGTATTGTTTAAATCTGGCTTTGTCTTCGAATGTCTTGTTCCTTCCGTCTATGATGATTGAAAGTTTTGCTGGATATATTAGTCTGGGCTGACATCCATGGTCTCTTAGTGTCTGCATTACATCTGTCCAGGTCCTTCTCGCTTTCAAAGTCTCCATTGAGAAATCGGGTGTTATTCTGATGGGTTTACTTTTATAGGTCACTTGGCCTTTTTCCTTTGCTGCCCTTAATATTCTTTCTTTATTCTGTACATTTAGTTGTTTATTATGTGTCAAAGGGACTTTTTTGGCCGTCTAGTCTGTTTGGTATTCTATAGGCTTCTTGTATCTACATAGGCATTTCCTTCTTTAAGTTGGGAAAGTTTTCTTCTATGATTTTGTTGAATATATATTCTGTGCCTTTGAGTTGCTATTCTTCACCTACTTCTATCCCTATAATTTGTAGGTTTGGCCTTTTCATGGTGTCCCAAATTTCTTGGACATTTAGGTTCATGACTTTGTTGTCTTTAGTGTTTCCTTCGACTGATGAAACTATTTCTTCTACTGTATCTTCAATGCCAGAGATCCTCTATTCCATCTCTTGCATTCTGTTGGTTCTACCTGCATCTGAAGTTCCTGATCTTTTACTCAGATTTTCTATTTCCAGCATTCCCTCTGTTTGTGTCTTCTTTATTTTTTCAATTTCCCTTTTCAGGTCTTGGACTGTTTCCTTTATTTGTTTCATTGCTTTTTCATGATTTTCTTTCAGTACTTTATTGTTTACTTCCAGTACTTTATTGTTTTCTTCCTGGACTTTATTGTTTTCTTCTAATTTGTTTGCCCTTTCTTCTAGTTGTTTACAGCGTTATTCCCATTTTTTTGTCTTTTCCTCTACACAAGCCTCTACAATCTTCATGATGTTACTCATAAGGCTACTTTCTTCTGCTTCTTCCAATTTTTGATGTTCAGGTCTAGATGTTGGAGGTGGGCTAGGTTCTGGTGATGCTGTATTGCTCTTCATTTTGTTGTATGTACTTCTGCCTTGACGTCTGCCCATCTCCTTGTGGTTCATACTCTGTCTTATGAGTGTACTTGGTTCAGAAAGAGCTGACAGATTCAGGAAGTCTCTCTCTCTTGTCCAGATGGCAGTTCTCTTGTCCAAATGGGAACTCCGGGGCAGAATGGAAGCTCTTATGTGGACCGGAAGTCTGGGGCAGAATGGGAGCTTTTGTCCAGACAGGAAGTCCGGGGTAGGATGTGTGCTCTTGTCCAGAAGGGAAGCCCAGGTCAGGGTGTGAGCTCTTGTCCAGGAGGGGAGTCCAGGGAAAGATGGGAGCCCTCTCTGGTCCAGAATGGAAGTCCGGGGCAGGATGGGAGCTGAGGGCTGCTCTCTAAGTCTCAGGAAGTGGCTGGGGTATAGGGCAGTTGGGCATGGGGGCAGGGCGTGGAGATTGCAGGGCCTGCCTGGGGGCTTGGAGAAGGGGATCCTTCCTGGTGGGGCTAGAAGGGGACCTGCCCGGTGGCCAGAACCTGGGGCCAAGTTGGGCTGGTCTTCCTGGAGTGGCTGGTGCCCAGGGATGGGGTCTGGGTTGGGCCCGGATACTCACCTCTGGTCCAGAAGGGAAGTTGGGGGCAGGATGGGAGCTGGGGGCTGGTCTCTAAGTCTCAGAATGTGGCTGGGGTCATGGGAAGATGGGCGTGGGAGCAGGGCGTGGAGATTGCAGGGGCTGCCGGGGGGCTTGGAAAAGGGGATCCCTCCTGGTGGGCTAGACGGGGACCTGCCCAGTGGCCAGAAACTGGGGCCAAGTTGGGCAGGTCTTCCTGGAGTGGCTGGTGCCCAGGGATGGGGTCCGGGTTGGGCCCGGATACTCACCTCTGTTCCAGAAGGGAAGTTGGGGGCAGGATCCTGTGGTGATTTGTTATTTGTCCTCTAATAAATAAGGCTTACATGGAGATCAGAGGAAAAAGCCAGCCACTATATTAAACACACAAGTCAGGCCTTTAATCCCAGCATCTGGAAGACAGAGAGTCATCCAGATCTCTGGGAGTTCAAGGCCGCACTAGGAACAGAGCCAGGCATGGTGGCACACACCTTTAAATTCCAACACTATTTAGCTATAAAGGTGTGGAGGTCTATACAGACAGGAAGTGACAGAGCTGGACAGAAAGAGAAAGTGATGTAGCATGGAGGAGAGAGGCAGTAAGATAGCAGGGACAGAAAGGATATAGGCGTGAGTAAACAGGAAGTGACTCTCTCTGGAAGTTGGTGAGATGAGGTTGGCTGTGGCTTGTACTATTCCTGTGATCTCAGTTTTTCCCCCAATATCTGGCTCTGGGCTTTTTTATTACTAAGACCATTTAGCAATTCATGTTAGCCATCTTTCCCAAGTGAGTACTCCCAGAACCAAGAACACTGGCACCATCTCTACCATCCAAGGCCAAGAGCTGGATTCACAGATTGCACAGCAGTGTGGCCTGATGATGCTACCCAGAACCTTTTCCTCCAGCTTCTCCCTGGCACTCCCAGGTATAGAGGTCTAGTTACAGATGGGCAGACTCATATCAGCTTTGCCTTGGTAGGTTCAAAGAACCTCTCCCATCAGCACCATCTACCCAGTTCCTAGCCTAGCTGTTTTTGTAGATTTCCCTCACTTCTCTGTTCTGTTGAATACCAACTAAACTGAGCAGGCCTGTACCATTTCTTTATTCCCAAGACCTATTTCTGGATGTTCATATTGCTTGCCAGATTTACCCCATGAATTTAAAGCACATGGCCAGAGCCTTCTCAACACTCACAGACGTAGTCCAGGTCACATTAAAACTGTCAATGAAGCTTCATTTCCTAGAGAGTTCACTCAGAACCAAAAATACCTGCACCATTCACACAGTTCAATGTTAACTCTGGATGCACACATGTACATCAGATTTTTCCGATGACCACAAATTTGCCCACTAGTTCCATTTCCACTTGTCCAGCAAATAGCTCCTAGATAAGAATTTCCTAGTAAGTTCCACAGAACCAAGCCTGCAAGAAGCACCTGCATGCTCCCAAACCTAGTTCTCTGTGTGCAGGTAGCACAAAGGTTTTGAACGATGAGCTCCCCAGAAACACACCCACAAGAGCTACCCCCTCATTCTAGTCCTAGTTAAAGCCTTGGGTTAATTGCCTCCTGCTTGGGTTACCTTCATGAGTTTCTCTGGAACCTGTGGAATCATGGACCCACATTCTTAGCTCTGTATGTACTGGCTAATCTGATGAAACACCACAGGACCTTGCAAGGCCTCTACATCACCATACTTCTAAGTCAAGCTTCTTCTGTCTCACAGTTATTGCACTGGATTTCCCTGAAAAGGATTCTGAGAATCAAGGCTGCCTGTGCCATTTTCACAGCATCTCCTGATGTCCTGATTGCAGTTTTGCCTGGTGTGCTCCTCATAGGTTTCATGCCAGTGCCTTATGCACACTCGGAGGCTTAGCTCCCATAACTGAGCTCCTGCATTAGCATTCCCTGTCACTCTTGGAGCCAAGCCTGTCTATGCTATTAACACACTCCCAAGTTCTACACGCACCAAACCTGCACTGATTTACATGGTGGTGTTCTACAGAAACTTTCCTGCCTGGGCTATGCATATACACATTGGCCTTGCTCTGAAGGCCAGTTAAGACTCAGTTACTTCATTTACTTTCTCTGCTGAGTACCCTGAGAACTGATCTGGTGCTTGCCCGCCATACTCTACACCTTGCATAGCAGACTTGCCTGGTGAGCTACAAAGATGCTCTGCTGTCAGCATATAAACTCCACTCTGGAATCAAGCTGTGTTCAAGCAGTATGTGCACCAATGTTACCTGGCAAGTGCTCCCAGAACCAACTATAGCTGTGCCCCTTTCAGCCCCAGGCCTTGTTCTGAATGCAGAGACCACACATTGTCTTTCCCTACAATATTCCAATGAAACTTGAAATCTGTCACAATTCTCTTCTCCCAGCCATTGCTCCCTTTCAAGGAGCCAATGGAAGAATTCTGAGGTGAGTTCTCCAAGAAGCAAAGCAATCTGTGCCATCCTACCTCATACTGCCTGGCTCTAGACATATACCACCTGGACTGGGTTTTCCTAGTGAGATCTTCTAGAACCAGTTTCCCTGTACCATCTTGCACACTATCCAGCCCTGTTTTGAGTGTAAAGAGCATATACTGTAGGAGGCTTTCTTGCAATGCCAGCCCAAATCATAACACAGAGACTTATTAATTAATTAAGAATGTGAAGCCTTAGCTTAGGCCTATTTTTAGCCAGCTCATTTTTTAATTTAAATTAAACTATATCTATTAATCTATGTGCTGCCCTGAGGCTCATCTGTGTACTGTCCATCCTGTTTTCCTGCTTCCTCTGTATCTGCTTGGCTGGGCCTGGCTGGCCCCGGTGTTTCTTTGTCTTTCTTTCAACCACCCCTGCCTATCCCTCCTCTGCTTAGCTATAGGCCATTCAGGGTTTTATTTTTCTATTTTACTTTTTATGTATTAATTAAAATTTTTCAATTTTCATTATTCTTTATTAAGAAATATTCTACTCACTCTACGTACCACACACAGATCCCATCTACCCCCTCCTCCAATCCCCGAGCCCTTCCTCACAAGCCACCCCATATCCCCAAACCTCCAAATCAAGGTCTCCCATGCAGAGTCAGCAGAGACTGGCATACTGAGCCTAGGCAACACCAAGCCATGCCCCACTGCATCAAGGCTGCGCAAGGAGTCACACCACAGACACTGGGCTCCCAGAAGCTTGCCCATGCACCAGGGACAGACCCAATCCCCCCTTATGTGTAACCCCCAAACAGTTTGAGCCAAACAACTTCCCTCTGTATCCAGAGGGCCTAGTTCAGTCCCATGGGGGCTCCAAAGCCACCAGTCTACTGTTCATGGGCTTCCACCACTGTGACCAGTCATCTCTGCATGTTTTCCCATCATGATCTCAATGTCCCCTGCATGCAGAATCCCTCCTCTCTCTTATTGATTAGATTCCCAGAGCTTAGCCATGTGCCTGTCCATGGATATCTGCACCTGCCTCCACCAGTCACTGGACAAAGACTCTATGATGACTGTTGGGGTATTCACCAGAATAGACCAGTCCAGGCACCCTCTAGACCACTGCCAGCCTCCCAAGTGGGGTCATCCTTATCGAATCCTGAGAGCCTCCTCAGCACCCAGCCTCTTACTATTCCCATGATATCCTCATCTATCATGTCATCTTCCTCCCTAACCTCCAACTCTGTCCCTGTTCCAGCTTTCCCCTCCCATTTCTCTATGTTCTCATCACCCACTACTTGCCCTCTGCCACCCCCTCATCCAGTTCAGTCATGTAGATCTCATCCACTTCTCCTTCACAGTATCATCCATGTGTCCCTCCTAGGGTCTTTTCCTGTTAGCTAGCCTCTCTGGAGATGTGCGTTGTAGTCTGGACATCCCTTCACTCACATCTAGTACCCACTTTTGAGTGAGTACATACTATGTTTGTCCTTCTGAGTCTGGGTTACCTCACTCAAGATGATGTTTTCTAGATCCATCCTTTTGCCTGCAAATTTCAGGATATCATTGTTTTTTTTACTGCAGAGTAGTACTCCATTGTGTATATGTGCCATATTTTCTGTATTCATTCTTCAGTTGAAGGGCATCTAGGTTGTTTCTAGGTTCTTGGTATTATGAATAATGCTGATATGAACATAGTTGAGCATGTGTTCTTGTGGTAAGATTGAGCATTTCTTGGATATAAGACCAATAGTGGTATAACTCGGTCTTTAGGAAGGCTTACTCCCAATTTTCTGAGAAACCACCATACTGATTTCCAGAGTGGTTGCATAACCTAGCTGTCATCATAGAATCTTTCTCTAGTGAATGATGGAGGCAGATACAGAGATCCACACCCAGGCACCAGGCTGAGTCCCAGTAATCCAATTGGTGAGAGAGAGGAGAGATACTGCAGGCAAGGAACATCGAGATCATCAAGGGAGGATGTGGAGAGATGACTGGCCACACTAGTGCAAGCCCATGAACTGTGGACTGGTGTCTGTGGAGCACCCATGGGACTGGACTAGGCCCTTTGAAAATGAAAGATGGTTGTTTGGCTCAAACTGTTTGGGGGGCACCCAGGCAGGGGGATCAGGATCTGTCCTAGGTGCATGGGCAGGCTTCTGGAACCAGGTCCTATGGTGTGACACCCTGCACAGCCTTGGTGCAGTGGGAAGGTCCTGGACTTGCCTAGGCTCAGTGTGCTGGCCTCTGTTGACTCTGCATAGGAGACCTCGATCTGGGAGATGTGAGGAGGTGAGGTGGCTTGAGAAAGAGGGCTGGGGGTGTGAGGAGGGAGGAGGAGGGGTCTGTGGATAACACTTGGAGTGAGTAGAATATTTCTTAATAAAGAAAAATGAAAGAAAAAAGACCATTTAATTGGAAAGACTTTTCCCACCCTTTTATTCTGAGGTAGTCTCTAAATTTGAAATTGAGGTGTGTTTTTTTTTTGTATGCAGCAGAAAGATGAGTCCTGCTTTCATATCCATTCTGTCAGCCTGTGTCTTTTTATGAGTGAATTAAGTCCATTGATATTAAGGGATATTAATGACCAATGATTGTTAGTTCCTGTTATCTTTTGGTTGTAGTGTGAGTGTGTACTTCTCTTCTTTGGGGTTTATTGTTGTGGTGTTATCTATTGCCTGTTTTTTCGTGGATGTATCTGACTTCCTTAGGTTGAAATATTCCTTCTGGTGCTTTCTGTAGGGCTGGATTTGTAGATAGGTATGGTTTAAATCTGGTTTTGACTTGGAATGTCCTGTTCACTCTGTCCATGGTGATTGAAAGCTTTGTTGGGTATATTAGTCTAGACTGGCACCCATGGTCAATTAGTGTCTGCATTACATGTGTCCACGTCCTTCTAGCTGTCAAAGTCTCCATTGAGAAACTGGGTGTTATTCTGATGGGTTTGCCTGTGTAAGTCACTTGGCCTTTTTCCTTTGCTGCTCTTAGTATTCTCTTTATTCTGTAGGTTTAGTTGTTTAATTATTATGTGGCCAGGGGACTTTTTTGGGGGGGTCTATTCAGTTTTGATCTTATATAGGCTTCTTGTATCTTCATAGGTATTTCGTTAAGTTGGGAACGTTTTTTTCGGTGATCTTGTTCAATATATTTTCTGTGCCTTTGAGTTGCTATTGTTCTCCTTCCTCTATCCTTATTATTCTTAGGTTTGGTCTTTTCATGGTATCCCAGATTTCTTGGACATTTTGTGTTATGTCTATTTTGGCTTTGGTATTTTCTCTGACTGACTAATCCATTTCCTCTATTCAATCTTCTACACCAGAGATCCTCACATACATCTCTTGTATTCTGTTGGTTATGCTTGCATCTGTGTTTCCTGTTTGTTTACTCAGATTTTCTATTTCCAGCTTTCCCTCTGTTTGTGTCTTCTTCATTGTTTCTATTTCCCTTTTCTGGTCTTGAATTATTTCCCTCACCTGTTTATTAGCTTTTTCATGTTTTTTAAAGGGATTTATTGCTTTCTTCCAATTTTTATTTCTTTCCTCTTATTCTTTATAGATTTCCAATTTTTTGTTTGTCCTCTTCTCAATTTCTTTATTGATTTCTTCCACTTTTTGTTTGTCTTTTCCTCAATTACATTTTTCATTTTTTTTTCTTGAAATGCCTTCAGCATCTTCATGATGCTATTCTTAAGTTTGCTCTCTTCTGCTTCTGATACATTGTGATATTCAGGTCCTGCTGTTGGAGGAGGCCTAGGTTCTGGTGATGCTGTATTGTTCTTTGTGTTGTTTTATGTACTTCTGCTTTGACATCTGTCCTTCTCCTCCTCTAAAAGCTATAAGAGGTGCCTGTGTCTGAGTGAGTTGCTGTTGGTCCCCTCTGTGCTTATTGTGTCTGTTTCTCAGGGTTCCTTTCTGAGTCTAACCTTAGCTCTTGGTCTAATTGGAACAGGCAGATTCTGTGTCTTAGGGAGCTGCTCTTGGCTTGACCCAAGCTAGTTGATTCTGTGACTCATGGATCCATTCTTGGTCTTATCAGGGTTCTTGGCCCAGTCAGAGCCAATAGATTCTATCTTTCACTAAGCGTATCTTGGTCCAAAGAGAGGTGGCAGATACTACATTTCAGAAAGCCACTCTTAGTCTAATGAGGCCTGGCAGAATCCCTATCTCCTGAGGTTACTCTTGGTCCAATGACAGCTCTTTGACAAATGAGAACTCTCTCACTAAGCCTGATGAGAGCTGGGTGTTGGTTTCTAAGCCTCAGGAAATGGCTAGGATCTTAGGCAGATGGGTATGAGTGCAGAGTATTAGATTGCAGGGTCTGCTGATGGTCTTGGTGAATTAGGAGCTTTCCCACTTGAGCCCTGCCTGTTGGCTTTTAACCACCCTTCACTAATCCTATGTAACACAAAATTGTGAGAGGGGCACTAGCACATTTGAAGTTTGTTGCCTTTATTTTTCTTATGCCAGGCAGTTAGGGTTGGAGACTCTGCTGCTCAGTTGGATGAATTAAATGTAAGGCTTTTTTTGGGCACCAGAGCAGATGGCATCACGCAACAGTACTGTATTGCCAAAGGCAAAGTTATTGTACATACTGTATTGGACAGTATAGCCAAAGCAATGTTCATAAATGCCTGAACCATAATTGTCAGCAAGGAAAGGTGAATTTTAAGGTGGCATGATTGTTCTGGACCTTTGGTGCTGGCTAATCCATCATGGTATTTCCAGACATGATATAGACAAGAAGCTACTAAATGGCTGTTTAATCCATAGAAGCAAAAAGAAATATATCAAATAAATGAAAGGCTCTGCCCAGGGAGCCTAAAATTTATAATATAGCATCCTGAAACTGAAAAGGAAAAGTAAAGATATTAGAGTTATCTTGTGTGCCATCTACCTTAAGAATCACTCTGAGTTAAATAAGATATGCCAATTAAATCCTGATGTCCTAGATTTTGTCTGTGAGATGAGACTTTCTTGTGAAAAGGCTGAGCATCTTTCCCTATGACACCCCTGATTTCTTCTTCTGATTATTTCCCCAGATGGCAAGCACACATTGACTTAAGAACTTAGAATGGATAAGATTTTGACCTATTGAGGTAAAAATGTTCCATTCCTTGAAGCATTGTAGAAGGGAAGGAAAAAATGTCTACCTCTTGTCTGGCTCCTTTATCAATGCCTGGTCATACAGATAATGTTGTATATAATTCTATGTAGGAAAGTCATAAGGAAGAGATGTCCTTTGTGTTCAGGCAGTTGTCACCATAATCAACAGCCAGTTCCCTGTTTCTAATTCATTTTGGAGTTCTGATTTATAGAGAAGCAAATGTCTTTGTACATGGGA
Source organism: Peromyscus maniculatus bairdii (assembly GCF_049852395.1). Classification (NCBI taxonomy): domain Eukaryota; kingdom Metazoa; phylum Chordata; class Mammalia; order Rodentia; family Cricetidae; genus Peromyscus; species Peromyscus maniculatus. The sequence goes on along the minus strand of NC_134875.1, from coordinate 142,652,004 downwards.
AATGTTAGTGAATTGTCTGATGCTAATTAATCTCAGAGAGAAGATGGATCTGAAAATGGGAGTTGACATTCCCATTTCAGGTCCAAGCATGTCTATTTCAAAATGTCCTGCAAAGTTCATAGCATGACACTGTGACAAGGAAAGAGGAGAACTACAAACAGTGTAAGAGCCTAGACACTATGACCCCTAAAGACATCTAAGGGTTAACTTATTGCAAATAAAAACTACTCTTGTTTATCTTCTGACATAAAATCATTCATCATTAATAAAAGGTCCTGGGATGATTATCTGTGGAGAAGGCATAGAGGGCCTTCAACCTAGAAGTTTCTCAGTCAGTAAATACAGAAGCCTGATTTTAATTAGAATTATTTGTTGTAACTTTCTCCAGAAGGTTATAAGGATAGATTAAAGGAGGTTTTGCTATGTATCTGCCACATCTCTATTTTTGCTGCTCATACTCATTCAAAACCAAGAATAAGGCTAATGTACATCTTCCACTGTACAAACTGTAAAACAAAGGGAAAAGATACCAGAAATGAGGCCCTGAGGAATCTAATTGTGAAGAGTGATGGGGGTAAAAATACAATAAGTCTAACTGTCCATTCAGCTCCTTTATGGGTCTCAGAGAGGAAAAGTGTAATGTAAAAGCAGAATACAGATTGATGATCTCAAGAGTGGATAAAAGGCCTCTTGGTGAAAGGCCTACCTGTGTTAGTCTTGAGTTATTTACTAGGGAAGGGTAGAGGAGAAAATATACCTGAGTTCTGAATAAATTCAGCCTGTACTAACATCCACTCTCCTCTACTGTCAATCAACTGAGGCTTTATTTATGGTGATGGTTTCTTCAGAATCTGGAGTCCTAGATTTTCAGAACTGGTAGTCATTCTACCGACATCTTTTACATAACCATAAATATTCTTCTGGTCACTCTGGAGAGGGAACGGAGCCTTAAATCTCTTCACATCGACTCATGAATGTACTCACTCAGGCACCTTCCCTGCTTTGGGGCTGCCAATTCAACCTCAATTTTTGTTCATGGAATTCAAAGTATATCACTTTATCTTGGTTGTCCTAACACAAACAATAGGATCAACACCACAGTTGATGAGACATTTTGGCAAAGAACTACATTTAACATCTTACTGTAGACAAAATACTGGAATGGAATTGCAGCAGCAGGAAATCTGATCCTTCAAGCATACACATTGATTCTAGGAAAGCATTTGAATGTTTAAGTTCTCCATGACATCAATCATGCTGTTGGCATAGGTTCATCAATGGAAATTTATAGCTGTCAGACAATAGGATGGATAAAATTTCAACTTGACTTGGGAGATGAGTAGGTTTTTACCTCTTGAATCAAACCTGTGCTCTCTTCCTCATGCACATCTTGCAACAGATGAAATCCACAAGGAAATCTTCAAAGTCATCTTTGATTTCTGTGAAACCTTTGGAGTAGTGGCTCTAAACCTCTAAACTTATTTTAACCTTCCTAACACTTTGACCCTTTAATAAACTTCTTCAGATTCTGGTAACCACCATCCATAAAATTATACCATTATTACTTTATAACTGTAATTGTTCTACTTTTATGAATCATAACATAAATATCTGATATGCAGCCCCCAACGGGGTCCCAACTACCAGGTTGAGAACCACTGTTGTAGAGGGTTTTGGATGATTTTCTAGCCTGTATTCTTTATTCTTTCTCTAAGGAAGATAAAACTTTTTTTTTGTAATCACGGGACTTCTAGTTATTCTAATGCTTGTACTATTTCTAGGTGAGAACTGTTGCCTCTATCAAATAATGCACTGTCATCAAATGACTGTCTGGAGCCATGGATCTGTGCAAACCAGAGAATTTTACTGTATCCATCTGGATTGTAACTAAGAACTATCCTTGGATGGCCTTCCTTTCTCTGGTCTATGCTTAAAACTTCATCTCCTATCAGGAGGAAATACCAAGACAAACATCGCCCCCATAATGACACTCAATCTTCATCTCTAACATGGATGTTATGAGAGGGTTCAGGGGAACTTGTGATGGTTAGAAAAGGAAAAAGATCCCATTAAAAAGGGATGTTGCTTGCCCTTGATATTGTTCCCTTCCACAGGAGGCTGTCACACTCAGAAAGTGCTCTTTCCTTCCAGGAAAGAGAGACTAACAAATGAGAAAGTGGCTCGATAAGACTGAACTGTAAGGAAGACTTTGGGGCATTATCATAAGTAAGGATGGATATAGAAGTGTTCAAATCATTGTGCATAATATTACCCCGTGGCAGTTGGTCCTGGTGTGTATAATGCAGCAGGATAAGCAAGCCATGAGGCACAATCCAGTAGCAGCTTTAGTCCATGGCTTCTGTTTCTGCTGCTGCCTCTACATTTCTGCCCTTCTTGAGTTCCTGCTCAGATTTCCAACAGTGATAGACTGTTAGCCAGACATGTAATATCAAAGATATCCTGTAATCTCAAAGTTTCTTTTGTTTTATGGTTTTATATTATTACAGCAATTGACATCCAAACAAAGACAGAAAATTGTGCCAGAACACTGAATTGCTGAGGTAAACCACATTGTTTCTATTTGGGAAGACTATGGTGAACTTAGAATTTGATGCTGAAAAGGTGTTCAGTGCTAAGAGTTCAGTGTGCTGTTTTATGGGATCTTGGAAGATTATCATGGTAAAAGCAACACAGATAATGGAGGCCTGGCCTTTGAAGTTTAGCCGAGAAGGAAAGATTCTAACAGGACAATTTGATGAATTTTTGAGTTAGCATTTTGATTCTACTTGGCTGGGGTGGAGTAATCATCTGTAATTGAAAAAGATCAGCATCTCTGAAGGAAAATCTCGTGGGAAATGTTTTCTGAGGATAATCACACACGTGATATGTTCAAGAGGCGGGCAATACTATACCTTGTGCTGACAAACAAACCTAAAAATATATATTATCCTCCTAGAATGTACTGGTGTTGAAAGCATGAAGGGGACATGTATAGCATCAGAGGCTTAGGACAGTGAGGAGCATAAGAATCCTTTGTTGACAAAGGAATGGAAACACATGAACTATGAACCGAAGGCTGAGGGGCCGCCAACTGGATCAGGCCCTCTGAATAGGTGAGACAGTTTATTGGCTTGATCTGTTTGGGAGGCATCTAGGCAGTGGTACCAGGTCCTGGGCTCGTTGCATGAGTTAGCTGTTTGAAACCTGGGACTTAAGCAGGGACGCTTGGCTCAATCAGGGAGGAAGTGACTAGACCTGCCTGGACTGAGTCTATCAGGTTGAACCCAGCCCTTGGGGGAGACCTTGATCTGGAGGAAGTGTGAATGGGGATTGGCTGGGGGGAAGGGGAGGAGGGCAGGAAGGGAGAGAACAAGGGAATCTGTGGCTATTATGTAGTACTGAATAGTATTGTAAAATAAATTTTAAAAAAGAATCCTTTGTTGAATGTGCAGCATTAATGGAGGTACAAACTCCAGGATTCAATGGGTAACAAAAAGATTGCATCTAGACACAATCTGGTAGCGTGAGTCTCTGAAAAGGGCACAAGAGAGGCTATTGGTAAAAGTGCAGCCCACTTGAATTGGAGACCTCAAATTAGTGGACATGCCACTACCATGGTATGACCACCAAATATAAAAACAGGTGTGCAGTAGAGCAACCTGAGCCTACGAGATATAAGGTGCATGCTATGGATTGCACATCTGGAGAACAGGGAGTTACTAGGTCCTTTGGAGCCCAGGAGTTCCAGGATGAATGCCAGGCCAGGGCAATCAGCTATTTGTTTTGCTTTGATTTAATTGTAACTGTATCCTAATGCCCTCCATTTGGGAAAAGAAAGTATTCAACTTGCTTTTATTTTTTTTAATTTTACAGAAACCCATAATTATCAGATACTGAATATTTTATAAAGATTTTGAACAAAGATTTTCGATCTTCTCTAGAGCCTTGTGATACTTAGAGAGAATCTGGTCTTTCCATATCAAGTGTCAACAATCATGAAATTCTAGTCTATCAGTGTCCATTGGAGGATCTTTATTACAGCCCTGACTTGCTTCCTGGGAACTTCAGTTCCAATTCTTCCACATGGTCAGCTTCTACGTGTATTATTTCACATGGATATTTTTCTCTCAGTGTATCTTGCTCTTCCACCCTCATAACCAAGATCCACCATTTTAGATACTTGACTCATCTCTGGGACAAAAGTCATGACATAAGCAACTCAGCAAAGAAAGGTTTATTTTGTCTGTCAGTGTGAGGGAACATGCCATCATGCCCAAGAAGTCATGCATAAGAACATGAAGTTGCTTGTAGTAAGTAGTATATCAGCAGTTAGGAAGCAGCGAGCAATGACTGCTGGTGCTCAGCTTTCTTCTTTATATGCAGTCTGGGTTCATAGTCCATAGAATGATGCCATCTACATTTAGGGCTGATCTTCTCACACTGAATCTAGAAAATCTTTGACATTAACCAGAAGCTCTTATCCTCTTCTTGACTCTAGCTCTTGTCTTTTCATCATTCAGTATTAACCGACTTAAACCTACTTCTTGCCAATTTCACTTCATAATATTACATTACTATATTCATTTACTTGTGTGCAAGTGTTTGTAGTGTTTATGTGTTATTTTCTAACATGAGACCATGTGCAACTGCATACCTATGGAGGTCAAGAGTCAACTTTTAGGTGTGTTATATGGGTCTTGAATGAGGGCTCAAAACTTGAAGGTATCATCCAGTTTCATTGGGTTTAAGAACTTAGGTCCTGGAAAGAAAACTCAGAAAGACAGGAAAGGGAAATAACAATTGAGTAGAGAAGGGTACTAGACAGAGCAGGACGATTCCAGACCTGAGGTAGGAAAAGCATGCAGTAGCTGCCTGCCAAAAGTGACACTGACAGAGATGTGAAGGATTCTGATAGAAAGTAAAAGGTATGGATCTGAGAAAGACACGAAAACAACTCCCCACAGGAGTGAACAATTGTGAGAGTTCCTAACAGTTTCAAATTGACAGAGAAACAGATAGTCTCTGGGCATAGGGAAAGAAAAAGAAGCAAAACTGCACAAACTTTATTAAAACTGTCAAACAGTATCCTCTAGACTAGTGGTTCTCAACCTTTCTAATGCTGCACCCCTCAAATAGAGTTCCTCCTGTTGTAGTTACTCCTAACCATTTTTATGGCTACTTCATCACTGTAATATTGTTAATTTAAAGAATTGTATTTTCAATATTTTTGGAGCTAGAGGGTTGTCAAAGGGGTCTCAAACCACAGGTTGTGAACTAGTGCACAAGTGGATGGGAGGTGCACTCTAGCTGGGAATCTGCTCTGAAGCTGAGGTCAGATCATTTTGATAGGCAATGCCCTCTCCAGAGTCCCTCTCCTTCATGATTGGTCCTAAGCAAGTGTTCCTTGAACAGTTTCTGTTGCCTCTGCTTCCTGCCTGTTAGCAGATTTTATCAGTTCCAGTCTCCTAGTTGGTGTGAGAAATGAGCATTCTTTTTTAAAAGAGACAGGCCTAATTTTTTAGAATAAACAATTTCCCTCAACTTCCCTCCATTGCCCTTTCTCAGAGATTAACATTGGATGGCACCAGACTGTGTGCAAATGGAGTTCTGGCTAATTCTTGCTGAGAAGACATGATGTTTCCAGGTATTGACCAGAAAGAAGGGAGCCCTTGGTTAGAAAGCAGACTCTTCATGGCAGTCAAGAAGGATACATTAGGACACACTTGTCTGTGTAAATATAGGATCTGGAACAGCCAGTTGGTATTGTGTTGTGCTGGTGAGGTACCATCTATCATAGAGTGAATTTATGAAAACAATTACAACCCCAAGTGATCATGTGATTTAGGAAAAGTCACAAAATCCCACATTGTGACAGTTTTGATCTTTGTACTTATGAGAGGAGGAATACAGGCAAGAAACACCCCAAACCCCTCTGCAGGCCTTAGAGTAACCATAAGTGAGGGTAAGGAGTTCCTTACAGCTTTTCTCTAGGGCAGCCTCTATGTGCTGACCACAGGGAGGTACATCCATAGGGGGGTTAATCCCAGCTGTGTAGCTAGAGTTTTTCTGCCTTGCCCACAGTGAGGACAAATCTTGGTCACCTGCCAGTCCCACGGCCACTCAGACCCAACCAAGTAAACGCAAAGACTTATATTGCTTAGAAACTTTATGGCCATGGCAGGCTTCTTGCTAACTGTTCTTATAGCTTAAATTAATCCATTTCCATAAATCTATACCTTGCCACTTGGCTCATGGCTTACTGGCATCTTCACATGCAGCTTGTCATCATGGCGGCTGGCAGTGTATCTGACTCAGCCTTCCACTTCCCAGAATTATTCTCCTCCTTGTCCTGCCTTTATACCTCCTCCTGCCTGACTACTGGGCCATCAGTGTTTTATTTACTAACCAATCAGAGCAACACGTTTGCAATACAGAACATCCCACAGCACAGCTGCCAAGGACTTTTCAAACAGGTTTCAATTAGGGCTCTCTGTTTTCAAATGACTGTGGTTTTAGTCCCAGTTGTTGATTTTCTTTGTATTATAAACCTATGTAAGAGTACTTATCACTTCCTGTGCCACAACCGGAAGGTGATCCTGCTTTGTAATGTCCTCCACAAGACAAATTATTCTACAAATTTAAGTTCAGCCATATTCAGGCTTTCAGGACACAGGTACAATGCAGCCAGCTCTGTGCCAGCATAGAACATGAACGACCACTGGCCCCTTTCACTTTACAGTCCCTGATCCTCTTTGAATACTCATGAGCAGCTCCCACCTCTCCACATCCTTCTAGAATTGCACATTCCCCATGTAATGGAAAATTAAACACTTTTTTAGAACATTTGAGTACATTTCTAAGGCATAGGGCCAAATATTTCCACATTACACAAGTACTGATTTCAAAAGTTTTAGGTTAATAACATTAACTTGAACAATTCTATTCCAAGGACCACTTTTCTATGTTACGTTCCTGTCTCATTGTTGTGACAAATATCTGACATGATGAAAGAAAGAAATGAGTGGATATTTGAACATTATTTTCTCACAGGTTGAAGGTACTGTAACAGCAGAGAGTGTATGGTGTAGGAAATATGAGGCTTCTGGTCACTCTGTGCCTGATACCAGGGAGCAGAGAGCTATGAATGTTTCTGATCTTCTAGATGTCTTCTTTTTTATTCAGTCTGAGTCCACTGCTCATAAAATGATGCCAACTATATTTATCATAAACCATCCACCTCACTTATCCTAGCCTAAATATTCTCATATACATGTTTAGAAGTCTTTTCATTTTATGATTCTATATCCTGTCATCTGCCACATATTGCTCATGATCAAAAGAGTTCATGACATTTGATCTTGCTTCTGTGCTCAGGTGAGTCTGGGTATATTGAGTTTATAATAGATACTTTTTGTCAGGAACACTCATATCTCTGTTACTTTCAATCCCATTGGCAGCCAGTTAAAAATTCCTCGTCACATATCTATAGATGTAACTCTACATTCTTCACCAGTCACTCTATTCTCTGTCCTGTTTGGGTTTAATTTCCAGCACATACATAATTTGTCCACTTGAATTAATGAAATTTATATACCCCTAGATGACTACTGCTTACCAAGTCCCATATAACAGCACCACGAGCCATGGAACAAATATTCCCGTACAACCACACACAAACACACATGTGTGCACACAAACACGCACAAACAAATTAATGTAATAAAAATGATATGTTGGACATATAAAACCCCACACAATAATAGTGGGCAAGTTCAACACCACACTTACACCACTGAACACATATCCCAAATCAAAACTTAACAGAGAAATAAAGGACTTAATTGATGTCATGATTCAAATGGACTTAATCAGTATCTACAGAACATTCCATCCTAACAAAAAAGAATAATCCTTCTTCTCAACACCCAATGGGACCTTCTGTAAAATCGACCACATACTTGGTCACAAAGCAAATCTCAACAGATTCAAAACAATTGGAATAACCTCCTGCCTTCTATCAGACCACCATGGTTTAAAGTTAGATTTCAACAACAACAAAAACTACAGAGAACCTACACTCTCAAGAAAGCTGAATAATGCTCAACTGAATCACCAATGGGTTAGGGAAGAAATAAAGAAAGAAATTACACACTTCCTAGAGATCAATGAAACTGAAGACATCACATACCCAAACTTATGGGACACTAGGAAAGCAGTACAAAGAGGAATATTCATAGCACTAAATGCCCACATAAGAAGTTGGAGAAATCTCACACTAGTGACTTAACAGCACACCTGAAAGCTCTAGAACAAGAAGAAGCAAAGACTCCTAGGAAGAATAGATGCCAGGAAATTATCAAAGTGAGAGCTGAAATCAATAAAATAGAAACAAAGAGAACAATACAAAAAATTAATGAAACAACGAGTTGGTTCTTTGAGAAAATCAACAAGATAGACAAGCCGTTATTCAAACTGACCAAAACACAGAGAGAGAGCATCCAAATTAGCAAAATCAGAAATGAAAAGGGGGACATAACAACAGACATTGAGAAAATCCAGAGAGTCATCAGGTCATACTTCAAAAACCTCTACTCCACAAAACTGGAAAATCTGAAAGAAAGGAATAATTTTCTGGTTAGGTACTACATACCTAAGTTAATTCAAGACCAGATGAACTATTTATATAATCCAATAACCCTTAAGGAAATAGAAACACTCATTAAAATCTCCCAACCAAGAAGAGCCCAGGACCAGATGGTTTCAGCACAGAATTCTGCCAGATCTTCAAAGAAGAGTTAATACCAATATTCCCTAAATTACTCCACATAAGAGAAACAGAAGGAACATCACGAAACTCCTCTATAAGGCTACAATTACCCTGATTTCTAAACCAAACGAGGATACAACAAAGAAAGAGAATTAGAGACCAATCTCACTCATGAACATTGATGCAAGAATACTCAATAAAATACTGGCAAACAGATTCCAAGAACACATCAAAACAATTATCTAACATGATCAATTAAGCTTCATCCCAAAGATGCAAGGGTGGTTCAACATATGAAAGTCAATCAATGTAATACAACATATAAACAAACTCAAAGAAAAAAAAACACATGATCATTTCACTAGATGCAGAAAAGGCATTTGACAAAATCCAACACCCCTTCATGATAAAGGTCTTGGAGTGATCAGGAGTACAGGGAACATACCTAAATATAATAAAGGCAATTTACAGCAAGCCAACAGCCAACATCAAATTAAATGAGAGAAACTCAAATCAATTCCACAAAAATCGGGAACAAGGGAAAGCTGTCCCCTCTCTGTATACTTATTCAATATAGTACTAGAAGTTCTAGCCAGAACAATAAAAAAATATAAGGAGATTAAGGGGATACATATTGGAAAGGAAGAAGTCAAGCTTTCCCTATTTGCAGATGACATAATAGTATACTTGAGTGACCCCAAAGATTCATCCAAGGAACTGATACAGCTTATAAACACCATCAGCAACATAGCAGGATAGAAGATCAACTCAAAAATATCAGTAGCCCTCCTATATACAATTGACAAACAGGCTGAGAAGGAAAAGAAAGATATCTCACCCATTAAAATAGCCACAAATGTTATAAAATATCTTGGGGTAACACTAACCAAGCAAGTGAAGGTCCTATATGACAAGAACTTTAAGTCGCAGAAAAAAGAAATTGAAGAAGATGTCAGAAAATGGAGACCTCTCCCGTGCTCATGGATAGGCTGGACCAACATAGTAAAAATGACAATTTTACCAAAGGAAATCTACAGATTCAATGCAATCCCCATCAAAATACCAACACAATTCTTCACAGACCTGGAAAGAATAATACTCAAATTCATATGGAAAAACAAAAAGCAAGGAGAGCCAAAAGAATCCTGTACAATAAAACAACCTCGGTAAGCATCACAATCCCTGACTTCAAGCTCTACTATAGAGCTACAGTAATAAAAACAACTTGGTACTGGCATAAATACCAACATGTGGACGAATGGAATCGAACTGAAGACCCTGACATTAATCTGCACACCTATGAACATATAATTTTTGACAAAGAAGCCAAGAGTGTCCAATGGAAAAAAGAGAGCATCTTCAACAAATGGTGCTGGCATAACTGGATATCAACGTGTAGAAGGCTGCAAATAGATCCATATCTATCACCGTGCACAAAACCTAAGTTCAATTGGATCAAAGACCTCAACATAAAACCAGCTACTCTGAATCTGCTAGAAGAGAAAGTAGGAAGTAGTCTTGAACACATTGACATGAGAGATCACTTCATAAATATAATACCAGTTGCTCAGACACTGAGAGAAACAATCAATAAATGGGACCTCTTGAAACTGAGAAGCTTTTGTAGAGCAAAGGATATGGTCAACAAGGCAAAGTGACAGTCTACAGAATGGGAAAAGATCTTTACCAACCCCACATGTGACAGAGGACTGATATCCAAAATATATAAAGAACTCAAGAAATTAGGCATCAAAATGCCCAACAGTCCAATTAAGAAATGGGCTATAGAACTAAACAGAGAATTCTCAACAGAGTAAACTCAAATGGCTGAAAGACATTTAAGGAATTGCTCAACTTCCCTAATTATCAGGGAAATGCAAATCCAAACAACTTGAGATATCACCTTATGCCTGTCAGAATGGCTAAGATAAAAAACACTGAACATACCTTATGCTGGAGAGGATGTGGAGCTAGGGGAACTCTCCTCCACTGCTGGTGTGAATGCAAACTCATACGCCCACTTTGGAAAACAATATGGCACTTTCTTCGAAAATTGGGAATTAATCTCCCCCAAGATCCAGCTATACCACTCATGGGCATATACCCAAAGAATGCTCAAGCATACCACAAGGGCACTTGCTCAGCAATATTCATATCAGCATTGTTTGTAATAGCCAGAAACAGAAAACAACCTAGATGCCCTTCAACTGAAGAATGGATAAATAAAATGTGGTACATATACACAATGGAATACTAATCAGCAGAGAAAAACAATGACATCCTGTGGTGTGCATGCAAATGGATCGATCTAGAAAAAATCATTCTGAGTGAGGTAACCCAAACTTGCAAAGACAACCATGGTATGCACTCACTCATAGGAGGATATTAGATGTGGAACAAGGATGACTGGCCTGCTACTCACAACACCATGGAGAGTACCTGGAAAACAGAAGCCCAAGAAAGACACGGGAATCGCCCAGTGTCAGAGAAATGGATGAGATCTACAGGAACAGCCTGGACGTGAGTGGGGGTAATGAAGGGCAACGGTCAAGGGAAAGAGGGCTTGGGGAAGCAGGAGATACCAACTGGATCAGGAACAGAGAGGGAGAACAAGGAATAGGAGACCATGGTAAATGAAGACCACATGAGAATAGGAAGAAGCAAAGTGCTAGAGAGGCCCACAGAAATCCACAAAGATGCCCCCACAATAGAATGCTGGCAATGGTCAAGAGACAGCCTGAATTGACCTACTCTGGTGATAGGATGGCCAAACACCTTAATTGTTGTGCTAGAAACCCCATCCAATGACTGAGGAAACTGGATGCAGAGATCCATTGCTAGGCCATGGGTGGAGCTCTGGGAGTCCAATTGCCATGAAAAAGGAGGGTTGATATGAGACAGAATTGTTGAAACCAAGGTTGAATAAGCACAGGGACAAATAGCCAAACGAATGGAAACACATGAGTTATGAACCAATGGCTCAGGGGCTCCCAACTGGATCAGGCCCTCTGAAGAGTTGAGACAGTTGATTGGCTTGATCTGTTTGGGAGGCATCCAGGCAGTGGGTTGGGTCCTGTGCTCAGTGCATGAGTTGCCTGTTTGAAACCTGGGGCTTATGCAGGGATACTTTGCTCATCCTGGGAGGTGGGGACTGGACCTGCCTGGACTGAGTCTACCAGGTTGATCTCAATCTTTTCCCTGTAGGAGAATCGAATGGGAGGTTGGCTGGGAGGAAGGGGAGCGGAGCAGGAGAAGGGAGAACATGGGAACCTGGGGCTGATATGTAGAATTAAATAATATTGTAAAATAAAATTAAAATAAATATAAAAAAATGATATATTTGGACCATAAATTTTCAAGAACAGGATTGGGAATGGTTAATATTGAATGTTGAGTGTACAGGATCTAAAGTCAAAAAATACAGAAACCTATGGAAATGTCTCAAATAGGTTAAAATGAGGTTAATTGGGCAGGGAAGAACCATCTGAAATAAAGTAGCTTCATTCCTTGGACTTAGGTTCCTGGCTGCATAACCAGGAGAGAGCTAGGTGAGCATCTGCAGTGCTCTAACTACTCTCCCTGCTCCCTAACTACCAATGCAATGTAGCAAGCAACTTGGGACTCTTGCCCCCATGATCTCACAGTCATGATGTGTATTTCCTCAAATTAAGAGCCAGTATAAACTTTCCTTCCTTTACTTGCTTATGTTATGTATTTTGTCAGAGAAATGAATCAGGTATGTGATATGGTGCGTGGTGATGAAGGAGATGGAAGATCTAGGTCAGTTATTCTCAAACTTCCTAATGCTGTGACACTCTAATACACTTCCCCATGTTGCAGTGACCCCCAACCCCAACCATAAAGTTATTTTCATTACTACTTCATAACTGCAATTTTCTATTGTTATTAATCATAATGTAAATATGTGTGTTTTGCAATGGTCTTAGGCAATCCCTATGAAAGGGACATTCAACCCCGAAAAGGGGCTACAAACCACAGGTTGATAACCACTGATATAGATCCATTGAGAGAAAGTATTTACGCAGTATATATAACACACACTCAGAAAGCTGACCTGATAAAGAATAGGAACTAATATTCCCACGAAGAAAACCAGGATTTTTTTAGGGTCCTAAAGGATGGCTGATAGATTAGAATGGTCCTATGCTACCCACCACATGGACCATCAGAGCACACTGAAAATGCCTGGGCATTTGTGGCATTAATTCATGACTGGGGAAAGAGGAGATGGCTACTGCCTTCTCAGAGACAGATGACAGATGGCACTAGCATACTCAGTGAACAGCATTGCCTTCTTTCTCCAAGAGAGCATCCCACACTCCCAGCAGTGCCAAGGCTAAAACATCCTGCTCTACGTTTCAGAGATTTGAATACTTAAGTGTCTCCACACAAGAATGTGGTTTCTTTTATTGTCTTGAGGTGTCTTTTTATTTGCACAGTGTATTTCTCATGGGATTCACAAGGTTTACTTAGGAAACATGCCTTTATCCTGTACTCTTTCTTGATATTGCTTGTTGGCACTGTGGAATGGGATCAAGACCTGCAGCTAAGTATGTGAAAACATTTAAAGAATGGAATGCGTTTGACAGCAAGGAAGGAATAAAACTTAGACACAGTCCTTGAAATCAAGTTGATATTTTACATAGAATGAATTGGCAATTACACAGTACTGTGTACAAATGGGCAATTTCTTCAAGGATTCTCCTTGCAGATGTTAAAATGCCAGAGCCCTCACTTCAGACTTTTGCTCAGCCAGGTTGGATGCACACTGGGCCTTCACCTGACTCTGTACTGTCAAGGAGATCATCTCACAGAGAATCAAAATCACGCCAAAGAGTGACATCGTGGCTGTCAGGACACCCATTGGGAACACCTTTGTGCAGTGTTTCTTTATAATGTCCTCCATTTTAACGGGAAAGTCGGGTGAAAAGTCAAGAGTGGTTTGCCCATAGATGTCTACTAGGTGGTTCAAGGTCACAGTAACAAGTGTGAAAAGGCTGCTCACAGCCAAAATTATGGCAGACATCTTGTAGCAAAACAGCTGTATCTCAATGAATGGGCCTTCCATGCAGCTGATCTAAATGGCCACTGAAGTGAAAATCAGGACTAGGATTTTCATCAAAATGGCCCATGCTATCAGGACTTGTAAATACTGAAATTCCGATGACTTGTTCCAGGTTTCATTGATAGGGGTGTGAACCAACATCCTGGTCATAGACCCAGAGATGTTAAAGTCCTGAGTGTAATAAGCTTCCCAGAGTCCAATTGACACAAATTGCACAAGCTTGTTGTTAAACTCCCACAGGCGCCAGCATTGGCTGTTTGCAAGGATGATTTCAAACACCAAAGCTGATGTACTACAAATCAGGCCACTGAACTTGAAGATGTACTCCTTCATGTTGGCAAATCTGAAGAAGGCATCAAAGAAGAAAAGAGTCAGTGAGAATATAAGGGAAGGCAGAAAAACAGAAGGAGTCATGGCTTAGAGAGCACTGAGCTCTCATAACTTGTCCCTGTTGTCACATAAAGATGTTTCAGTGGTCTATGTACAGATTGTTATTCTTCACAGAGTAGATAATAATATTTGTTGACTAGGAATTTCAATGCTTAGAACTGACAATGAGAAGAGAGTTTGCAATATCATATGTAATTCAATGCTTACTTTATCTGTATTTGCAATTTCTAAATATTTTAATACCATAAAGTGAGGAAAAGGCAGAGGAATGCTCAAAATAATTGTCATTTCTAAAATATAGTACTATAACATTACATGACTACTACAAACTAAAGTCATCAATGAAGGAACCAAAGAATATGAAAATAAATCACATAGTAAACTCTTTTATGTAAAAATAATAACACACTTGACATAAATTTGTGTATACATGTATGTGTGTACAAATTGATCTGTACATGATACACCTCATAAATGATAGTGTACAATGCTATTCCACCTTGTGAATTTTACAGAAATGTACCCTGCTCTAAAGAAAGCTATATGTATTTTATTGAAACCAGAAAGAGTATGCCCATCAACATTTATCTGTAATATTGCCGGGCATAGAGCTCAGTGGTAAAGTGATTATCTAACACACATAAAACCCTCAATTCTTCTTTAGTATTTGTAAACCAAAATCTATCTGTTAAATTGTCCAGAGACTGAGTCAGAGGAATAGGGAAATGGATAATTAACACATAAAATCATATAAATCCATAAAAGTGGATATTTCCAATTATAGCACATCTCTTACTTAAAATTTCATCTTTAGATAATTAGTTTCATTTCAGTGAAACAAAAAGAATCCTGACATATTTTTGTGAGCATATATCTTCTTTCACAGAAAATATACACTCTGTATTGTAACTTTGAACTAACTTCTTTGCATCTTTTCTCAATTCCAATCTTAGGATGAAGGAAGGAGGTGAATCATTTACTCAATAGGCAGGTGGATAACTTCACTGTCAACTGTGCATGCAGAAGGTTGAAGGAGCCTACACACTGGATCTCCTTGCCAGGAAACCTTCCCTAAACAGCTACCCCCTGTTCTAAAGTCTCTGTAGAATGTGTTTCCTGACTGAGTGAAGGCACTAGCTGTTCTACTAGGGAAGTTTCATCAGCAGGATCAGTTCACAATTCATGGTGGCTTAGGTAACACCCTGCAGACATCATCTTACTTTCCAAGGCAGGCCTGATGCAATGGACTACATGAACAGTGTGCTTTGAAGTAATACTGAAAACACAATGAACATTGCTGTTATTCCAGAAAAAAAAAATGAGCTAGCTTGGCAGTATCTATTTCTTCTGGTGTTTGAAACACGAGGAGTAGATGCATGTGATTCATAAAGACCATATTTGAAAGATCCCATATATAACATAAAGATTTTATACCTTTGTGTATTATGGATAAGAAGATTCATTTAGAAGGTGGCAGGATCACATTCGTTCTTCCCAGTGACAGTAAATGCCCATATATGCAGTCAGAGAAAGAGTGGAAAAACCTTCAGAAAAAGAAATTCTATTAGGCAGACATTTCAGCTCAGAGTAATGTCTCTCTAACCCCTTGATTCCACCATCCTTAACATTCATTCCTGTCCTTGGCTTAAGAAGAACTTCATTTGAACACTTCGGGAGTATTTATACATCTGACTCTATAAGGACACCCATCTAAACATTTCCCCCATTTTGTAAGTAAGGAAACAACAGAGAGAGGTTAATTCATAAACTCAACATCAGGGACCTACACAACTAAAACCCGCAAGGCAGCTCAATGATTACCTGCACTCCCACATGCCAATGGCTCTTTCTGGCATTCTTTGTTCTATGAAATTGAATGTGATTAATAAAACCACCTGGGAATGTAAAATACTTGCCTCTTTTTCTGTTCTAGTAAGACCAAATGTTAGTGACTGCCAGTTGACAGAGAATTAACTCACTTTAAAAATTCTTGTTTCCATGGCTACTAGGGCTGAATGGTGGATTATGAGCAAAGAACACAACTTCCTAGCCATATTTGGCCATAAAGGACGGACCAGTGTGCTTAACTTCCCTTTGTATGTGAATAGTCTTTAAAAGAGGAATTTCCTTTTTGAAATCATGCATCAAATAAGTACTACAATGCCTAATGGGCATAGCAGAGATAGTTATTTGAAAAAAAAAGAAGAAAAATAAGCCTTCATCCCCCATTCCTTTCCCTCCAGTGTTTTAGGTGGAAGGATAGAAGTTTGACTTTAGGCAAAGTGTCTTCATTGGAGACTTTGAGACCAATTTACTTTGTAGAAACATCTTAGATAGAGACACAAAGTATATATTGTCAGTAATAACAGATTATATGTATATAAATTCATGAGGTATTTTGTTTTGAATTGAAAAATATCCTCCTTTTATCTTTCTGTGTTTTACTTCAAACTGTTACTTTGATGATACTAGTTAGGCTTTCTATTGCTGTGGTAAAAGCACCATGACCAAAACAAGTTGGAGCGAAACTGCTGCATGTAGCTCAAATTGCCACATCATATTGCATCATCTCAACAGATTAGGACAGGCACTCAAGGAGCAAACCAAAGACAGAAAATGAATCAAGCAGGAGCCATGGAAAAACACTACTTACTGAGTTGCCCCCCATAGCTTGCTCGATGTGCATTTTTATATCATCCATTACCAGAGGCCCAGGTTTTCTACTGCTCACCTTCTGCCAGGACATCCTACATAAGATACTAATCAAAGAATTACTAACCAAGAAAATGTCCTATAGACTTGACTATAGGCAATTTGATGGAGAGAATCCCTTAAATAAGCTTCTTCTTTCCAGGTAACTCTTAAGTTCTTACAAACTGATAAAAGCTATGTAAATTTACACAATGTTATTTCTTACTATGATCACATCTTGAGAACATACCATACTGTAAGCATATACCTAAAAATATCCAGAGTGTGTAAATGAATGGTAAAAAGAGAAGGAAATTTTGACTTCCTTTTTAAACCTTATCTCTTTGTACTCCATAATGTATCTGTGGTATAATAAGCAATGAAGAAAACCTACACTTTCTGCTACATGGCAGCTTCCAGAACACACTGATATCAAAATCAGGGTGAATTTCTTAGAGTGAGTTGAGTAGATCTATGGGAATTGCATAAACATCCTGTTACAGTACCAAGCCTGCCAGAAGCACCTGCATCCTCCCAAACCTAGTTCTGGGTGTGCAGGTAGCACACAGGTTTTGAATGATGAGATCCCCAGAAACACACCCACAAGAACTACCCCCATCATTCTAGTCCTAGTTGAAGACTTGGGTTACTTGCCTCCTGCTTGGTTTACCTTCGTGAGTTTCTCTGGAACCTGTAGAATCATGGACCCACATTCTTAGTTATGTATGTACTGGCTAGTCTGATGAAACACCACAGGATCTTGCAAGGCCTCTATATCACCACACTTCTAAGTCAAGCTTCTTCTGTCTCGCAGTCATTGCACTGGTTTTCCCTGAAAAGGATTCTGAGAATCAAGGCTGCCTGTGCCATTTTCACAGCATCTCCTGATGTCCTGATTGCAGTTTTGCCTGGTGTGCTCCTCAAAGGTTTCATGCCAGTGCCTTATGCACACTCGGAGGCTTAGCACCCATAACTGAGCTCCTGCATTAGCATTCCCTGGTCACTCCTGGAGCCAAGCCTGTCTATGCTATTAACACACTCCCAAGTTCTAGACGCACCAAACCTGCACTGATTTACATAGTGATGTTCTACAGAACCTTTCCTGCCTGGGCTATGCATATACACATTGGCCTTGCTCTGAAGGCCAGTTAAGACTCAGTTACTTCACTTACTTTCTCTGCTGAGTACCCTGAGAACTGATCTGGTGCCTTGGCCTCCATACTCTACACCTTGTATAGCAGACTTGCCTGGTGAGATGCTCTGCTGTCAGCATATAAACTCCACTCTGGAATCAAGCTGTGTTCAAGCAGTATGTGCACCAACTTTACCTGGCAAGTGCCCCCAGAACCACCTAAAGCTGTCCCCCCTTCAGCCCCAGGCCTTGTTCTGAATTCAGAGACCACACACTGGCTTTCCCTATGACATTCCAATGAAACATGAAATCTGTCACAATTCCCTTCTCCCAGCCATTGCAACCTTTAAAGGAGCCAATGGAGGAATTCTGAGGTGAGTTCTCCAAGAAGCATAGCAATCTGCCCCATTCTAACTTATATGGCCTGGCTCTAAACATATACCTCCTGGACTGGGTTTTCCTAGTGAGATCCTCTAGAACCAGATTTCCCTGTACCATCTTGTACACTATCCAGCCCTGTTTTGAGTGTAAAGAACATATACTGTAGGAGGCTTTCTTGCAATGCCAGCCCCAAATCATAACACAGAGACTTTTTATTTATTAATTATTAATGTGCAGCCTTACCTTAGGCCTATTTCTAGCCAGCTTGTTTTCAAACTAAAATTAACCTATATCTATTAATCTATGTACTGCCCTGAGGCTCATTTACCTCATCTGTATACTGTCCATCCTGTTTTCCTGCTTCCTCTGTATGTGATTGGCTGGGCACTGGCTTGTCCTGTTGTCTCTTTTTCTTTCTTTCCACCAGCCCTGCATATTCCTTCTCTGCTTAGCTATTGGCCATTCAGTTTTTTGTTTTTCTATTTTACATTTTATGTATTAATTAAAGTTTTCAATTTTCATTTTTCTTTATTAAGAAATATTCTACTCACTCTACATACCACCCAGAGACCTAAGCTCCTCCATCCTCCAAACCCCAGCCCTTCCTCACAAGCCACCCCATATCCCCAGAAACCCCAATTCAAGGTCTCCCATGCAGAGTCAGCAGAGCCTGGCATACTGAGGCTAGGTAGGTCCAAGCCCCGCCCCACAGCATCAAGGCTGTGCAAGGAGTCACACCACAGACACTGGGCTCCCAGAAGCTTGCCCATGCACCAGGGACAGATCCCAATCCCCCTTTATGTGTAACCCCCAAACAGTTTGAGCCGAACAACTTCCTTCTGTATCGAGATGGCCTATTCCAGTCCCATGGGGGCTCCACAGCCACCAGTCTACAGTTCTTGTGCTTCTATCAGTGTGGCCAGTCATCTCTGCATGTCTTCCCATCATGATCTCAACGTCCCCCGCATGCAGAATCCCTCCTCTCTCTTATTGATTAGATTCCCAGAGCTTAGCCATGTGCCTGTGCATGGATATCTGCATCTGCCTCCACCATTCACTGGACAAAGGCTCTATGATGACTGTTGAGGTATTCACCAGAATAGACCAGTCCAGGCACCCTCTAGACCACTGCCAGCCTCCCAAGTGGGGTCATCCTTATCGAATCCTAAGAGCCTCCTCAGCACACTGCCTCTTCCTATTCCCTGATGCCCTCATCTATCATGGTATCTTCCTCCCTGCCCTCCCACTCTCTCCCTGTTCCAGCTTGACCCTCCCATTTACCAATGTTCTCATCCCCCACATCTTGCCCTCTGGCACCCCCCCCCATCCAGTTCACTCATGGAGATCTCATCCACTTCTCCTTCACAGGGTCATCCATGTGTCCCTCCTAGGGTCTTTTCCTGTTAGCTACCCTCTCTGGATTTGTGGGTTGCAATCCCTTCTCTCCCATTTAGTATCTACTTATGAGTGAGTACATACTATGTTTGTCCTTCTGAGTCAGGGTTACCTCACTCAAGGTGATGTTTTCTAGATTTATCCATTTCCTTGTAAATTTCATGATATCATTGATTTTTACTGCTGAGTAGTACTCCATTGTGTATATGTGCCATATTTTCTTTATTCCTTCTTAAGTTGAGGGGCATCTAGGATGTTTCTAGGTTCCTGCTATTATGAATAACGCTGATAATGAACATAGTTGAGCATGTGTTCTTGTGGTAAGATTGAGCATTTCTTGGATATATGACCAAGAGTTGTATAACTCAGTCTTTAGGAAGACTTATTACCGATTTTCTGAGAAACCACCATACTGATTTCCAGAGTGGTTGCAAAACCTAGCTGTCATCATAGAGTCTTTCTCTAGTGAATGATGGAGGCAGATACAGAGATCCACATCCAGGCACCAGGCTGAGCCCCGGGAATCCAATTGGTGAGAGAGAGGAGAGATATTGCAGGCGAGGGACATAGAGATCATGATGGGAGGATGTGCAGAAATGACTGGCCAAACTATTGGAAGCCCATGAACTGTGGACTGGTGTCTGTGGAGCACCCATGGCACTGGAAAAGGAAGATGGTTGTTTGGCTCAAACTGTCTGTGGGGCACCCATGCAGGGGGATCGAGATCTGTCCCTGGTCTATGGGCAGGCTCTGGAACCAAGTCCTGTGAATGACACCTTGCACAGCCTTGGTGCTGTGGGAAGGGCCTGGACCTGCCAAGGCTCAGTGTGCTGGGCTCTGCTGACTCTGCATAGGAGACATCGATTTTGGGGATGTGGGGAAGACAGGTGGCTTGGGCAAGAGGGCTGGGGGTGTAGGAGAGAAGAGGAGGAGTCTGTGGATAATATGTGGAGTGAGTAGAAAATTTCTTAATAAAGAAAAATGAAAGAAAAAAAAGACCATTTAATTGGAAAGACTTTTCCCACCCTTTTATTCTGAGGTAGTGTCTAAATTTGAAATTGAGGTGTGTTTCTTGTATGCAGCAGAAAGATGAGTCCTGCTTTCATATCCATTCTGTCAGCCTGTGTCTTTTTAGAGGTGAATTAAGTCCATTGATATTAAGGGATATTAATGACCAATGATTGTTAGTTCCTGTTATCTTTTGGTGGTAGTGTGAGTATGTACTTCTCTTCTTTGGGATTTATTGTTGTGGTGTTATCTATTGCCTGTTTTTTCATGGATGTATCTGACTTCTTTAGGTTGGAATTTTCCTTCTAGTGCTTTCTGTAGGGTTAGATTTGTAGATAGGTATGGTTTAAATCTGGTTTTGTCTTGGAATGTCTTGTTCACTCTGTCCATGATGATTGCAAGTTTTGCTGGGTATATCAGTCTAGGCTGGCATCCACGGTCTCTTAGTGTCTGCATTACATCTGTCCACGTCCTTCTGGCTTTCAAAGTCTCCATTGAGAAACTGGGTGTTATTCTGATGGGTTTGCCTTTATAAGTCACTTGGCTTTTTTCCTTTGCTGCTCTTATACTTTCTTTGTTCTGTAGGTTTAGTTGTTTAATTATGATGTGGCCAGGGCATTTTTTTTTTGGGGGGGGGGGATCTAATCAGTTTGCTGTTCCATAGGCTTCTTGTAACTTCATATGTATTTTTTTCTTTAAGTTGGATAAGTTTTCTTCTGTGATCTTGTTCAATATGTTTTCTGTGCCTTTGAGTTGGTATTCTTCTCCTTCCTCTATCATTAATCTTAGGTTTGGTCTTTTCATTGCATCCCAGATTTCTTGGACATTTTGTGTTATGTCTTTTTGGCTTTGATATTTTCTTTGACTGACTAATCCATTTCTTCTATTCTATCTTTTACACCAGAGATTTTTGCTTCCATCTCTTGTATTCTGTTGGTTATGCTTACATCTGTGTTTCCTGTTTGTTTACTCAGATTTTCTATTTCCAGCTTTCCCTCTGTTTGTGTCTTCTTCATTGCTTCTCTTTCCCTTTTCTAGTCTTGAACTGTTTCCCTCACCTGTTTCATTGCTCATCATGGTTTTTTAAAAGGTATTTATTGCTTTCTTCCAATTTTTATTGGTCTTTTCCTCTTATTTTTATTGATTTCTTCCACTTTTTTGTTTTTCTTTTCCTCAATTACATTTTTCATTTTTTTTCTTGAAATGCCTTTAGCATCTTTATGATGCTATTCTTAAGTTTACTCTCTTCTGCTTCTGGTACATTGTGATGTTCAGGTCCTGCTGTTGGAGGAGGCCTAGGTTCTGGTGATGCTGTATTGTTCTTTGTGTTGTTTTATGTACTTCTGCTTTGACATCTGTCCTTCTCCTCCTCTAAAAGCTATAAGAGGTGCCTGTGTCTGAGTGAGTTGCTGTTGGTCCCCTTGTGCTTATTGTGTCTGTTTCTCAGGGTTCCTTTCTGAGTCTAACCTTAGCTCTTGGTCTAATTGGAACAGGCAGATTCTGTGTCTTAGGAAGCTGCTCTTGGCTTGACCCAAGCTAGTTGATTCTGTGACTCATGGATCCATTCTTGGTCTTATCAGGGCTCTTGGCCCAGTCAGAGCCAATAGATTCTATCTTTCAGGAAGCCTATCTTCGTCCAATGAGAGGTGGCAGAAACTACTTCTCAGAAAGCCACTCTTGGTCTAATGAAGGCTGGCAGATTTGCTGTCACCTGAAGTTACTCTTGGTCCAATGACAGCTCTTTGACTAATGAGAGCTCTCTCCCTAAGCCCGATGAGAGCTGGGGGTTGGTTTCTAAGGCTCAGGAAGTGGCTAGGATCTTGTGCAGATGGGTATGAGGGCAGAGTTTTAGATTGCAGGGTCTGCTGATGGGTCTTGATGAATTGGGAGCTTTCCCTCAGGAGCCCTGCCTGCTGGCTGTTAAATGCCCTTCATTAATCCTATGTAACACAAAATTGTGAGAGGGGCAATAGTACATTTGAAGTTTGTTGTCTTTTTTTTTCTTATGCCAGACAGTTAGGGTTGGAGACTCTGTTGCTCATTGGATGAATTAAATGTAATGGGTTTTGGTCACCAGAGTGGGATCAGGCAGCAGTACTGAATTGCCAAAGGCAAAGTGATTGTACATATTGTATTGGGCAGTATAGCCAAAGCAATGTTCTTACATGCCTGAACCATAACTGTCGGCAAAGGAAAAGTATAGAATCACAGGCTCAGGACTGTGAGGAGCATAAGAATCCTTTTTTTGAATGTGCAGCCTTGATGGAGGTTCAAACTCCAGGATTAAATGGTTAACAAGAAGATTGCATTCTAGGCACAATCTGGCAACGTGAAAGTCTCTGAATAGGGCACAAGACTGGCTATTGGTAAAATGCAGCCCACTTGCATTGGAGACCTCAAATTAGTGGACATGCCACTACCATTGTATGACCACCAAATACAAAAACAGGTATGCAGTAGAGCCACCTGAGCCTATGAAATATAAGGTGCATGCTATGGATTGCAAATCTGGAGAACAGGAACTTGATATGTCATTTGGAGCCCAGGAGGTCCTGGATGAATACCAGATGCAGGGCAATCAGCTATTTGTTTTGCTTTGATTTAATTGTAACTGAAACCTAATGCCCTCCATTGGGAAAAGAATGTATTCAACTTGCTTTTATTCTTTTTAATTTTACAGAAACCCATATTTATGAGACATCGAATATTTTATAAAGATTTTGAACAAAGATTTTGGATGTTTTCTAGAGCCTTTTGATACTGGAATTCACTTTTTTGTTGCATCTTTGTGTTTGGGTATCAGGGTAACTGTAGCCTCATAAAAAGAGTTTGATAATATTCCTTCTGTTTCTATTGTGTGGGACAATTTGAAGAGTGTTGGAATTAGCTCTTCTTTGAAATTCTGGTAGATTTCTGCCCTGAAGCCATCTGTTCTTGGATTTTTCTGGTTGGGACACTTTTAGTGATTGTTTCTATTTCCTTAAGGGTTATTGGCCTATTTAAATAGTTTATGTGGTCTTGATTTAAATTTGGTATATGGTACCTATCCTGAAAACTTTCCTTTTCTTTTAGAGTTTTCAATTTTGTGTAGTACAGGTTTTTTAGTAAGACCTGATGATTCTCTGGATTTCCTCATTGTCTGTTGTTATGTCTCCAATTTCATTTCTAATTCTGTTGATTTGGATGCTCTCTCACTCTCTCTGCTTTTTGGTTACTGTGGATAAGGGCTTGACTATCCTGTTGATTTTCTCAAAGAACCAACTCTTTGTTTATTGATTATTTGTATTGTTCTCTTTGTTTCTATTTCATTGATTTCAGCCCTCAATTTGATTATTTCCTGTTATCAATTTCTCCTGGGTGAGTTTGATTCTTTTTGTTCTAGAGCTTTCAGGTGTCCTATTAAGTCACTAGTGTGAGATTTCTTCATATTCTCCATGTGAGCATTTAGTGGTATGAATTTTCCTCTTGACGCTGCTTTCTTAATGTCCCATAAGTTTGGGTATGTTGTACTTTCATTTTCATTGATCTCTAGGAAATCTTTAATTTCTTTCTTTATTTCTTTCGTGACCCATTGGTGCTTCATTTGGGCATTGTTCAATTTCTTTGAGACTATAGGATTTCTGTAAATTTTGTTTTTGTTGAAATCTAACTTTAAGCCATTGGCATATACCCAAGGAATGCCCAATCATACCACAAGGACACATGCTCAGCTATGTTAAGAGCAGCATTATTTGTAATAGCCAGAACCTGGAAACAACCTAGATGCCCCTCAACTTAAGAATGGATAAAGAGAATGTGATATATATATATATATATATATATATATATATATATATATATATATTTGTGTGTGTGTGTGTGTGTGTGTGTGTGTGTGTGTGTGTACTACTCAGCAGAAAAAACAATGACATCATGAGGTTTGCAGGCAAATGGATGGAACTAGAAAATATCATCCTGACTGATGTAACCCAGAAGGACTCAGAAGGACAAACATGGTATGTACTCAGTCATAAGTGGATACTAGATATAAAGCAAAGGATAACCAGACTACAATCCACAGCTCCAGAGAGGCTAGCTAGTAAGGAAGCACTTAGCAAGGGTGCATTGTTTGCCTATCAATGGAGAAATGGATGAGATCTACATGAGCAAACTGGGGGCAAGGGGGGCGTAATGGAGGGCAAGAGACAGGGAATGAGAAATTAGAGTGGAAGGTTCAAGCTTAAAAGGGAACAGGGTGGGAGAGCTGGGAAAGACATATCATGAAAAATTAAGACACCATGGGAATAGGGACAAAAAAGAATATTAAGGAGATTCCCAGGAAACCACAAGGATGACTCTACCATAGACAACTGGCAATAGTTGAGAGGGTCACTGGTCATTAATATCCATTAATAACAATGGACTTCATTCACCTGTAAAAAGACTCAGGCTAACAGAACGGATTTGAAAACAGGACCCACATTTATGTTGCATAAAAGAAACACACTTCAATTTCAAAGATAGATACTACCTCAGTCTAAAAGTCTCAGAAAAGACTTTCCAATCAAATGGTCTTAAGAAGCAAACTGGTGTAGCCATCCTAATATCTAACAAAATAGACTTCAAACTAAAATCAATCAAAAGAGATGAAGAAGGACCTTACATACCCCTCACAGGAAAGATCCACCAAAATGAAGTTTCAATTCTGAACATTTATGCCCCAAAGACAAGGAAACCCACATATATAAAAGAAACATTAGGAAAGCTTAAATACACATAGAACCCCACACATTAATAGTGGGAGACTTTAACACCCCACACTCATCAATGGACAGATCTGCAAAATTGAATGTTAACAGAGAAACAAGAGGCTTAACTGATGTTATGACTCAAATGGACTTAATAGGTAACCACAGAAATTGCATCCTAACAAAAAAGAATATACCTTCTTCTAAGGACCCCCATGGAACTTTCTCTAAAATCTAACACATACTCAGTCAAAAAGCAAATCTCAACAGATACATAAAAAATTGGATTAACCTCCTGTGTTCTATCAGACCACCATGGTTTAAAGTTAGATTTCAACAAAAAAATTGCAGAAAACATACAATCTCATGGAAACTTAATAATGCTCAACAAAATCATCAATGGGTCAAGGAAGAAATAAAGAAAGAAACTAAAGACTTCCTAAGATCAACAGAAGAAGCTCAAATGGCTGAAAGACATTTAAAGAATTGCTCAACATCCTTAGACATCAGGGAAATGCGAATCAAGACAACTCGGAGATACCATCTTACACCTGTCAGAATGGCTAAGATCAAAAACCCTGAAGACAGCTTATGTTAGAGAGGATGTGGATCAAGGGGAACACTCCTGCACTGTTGGAATGAAAACTTGTATAGCCACTTTGCAAATCAATATGGTGCTTTCTTAGAAAATTGGGAATCAACCTCCCTCAAGACCCAGCTATACCACTCTTGGGCATATACCCAAGGAATTCTCAATCATACCACAACTACACATGCTCAACTATGTTCATAGTAGCTTTATTTCTAATATCCAGAAACTGGAAACAATCTAGATGCCCTTTAACTGAAGAATGGATAAAGAAAATGTTGTATATATACACAATGGAGTACTAGTCAGCAGAGAAAAACAATGACATCATGAGGTTTGCAGGCAAATGGATGGAATTAGAAAATATCATCCTGAGTGAGGTAACCCAGAATCAGAAAGACAATATCATCCTGAGTGAGGTATACCCAGAAGGACTCAGATGGACAAACATGGTATGTACTCCCTCATAAGTGGATACTAGATGTAAAGCAAAGGATAACCAGACTGCATCCTACAGCTCCAGGGAGGCTAGCTAGTAAGGAGGACCCTAGAAAAAACTCAAAGGATCGACAACAACAGAGAAATTGAATGAGATCTACATGAGCAAACTGGGTGTTAAAGGGGTAATGGAGGGCAAGGGATGGGGAAATGAGAATTTGTGGGAGTGGGAGGTTCAATCTGGATCAGGAACAGAGTGGGAGAACAAGGAAAGAGATACTATGATAAATGAAGGCACCATGGGAATAGGGAAAGCAGAGAGCTAGGGAGGTCCCTAGGAATCCACAAAAATGACTCCACCATAGACTACTGGCAGTGGTTGAGAGGGTACCTGAGCTGACCTACTCTGGTGTTTAGATGGCTGAATACCCTAACTGTCATCATAGAAACCTCATCCAGTGACTGATCGAAGCTGATGCAGTGATCCACACCCAGGTCCCAGGCAGAGCTCCAGGAGTCCAATCGAAGAGAGAGATGAGGGATTCTATGAGCAAGAGATATCAAGACTATGACTGGAAAAAGTACCTAGACAACCAGTCAAACTAGTGGAGACACATAAACTGTTCACCAATAGCTGAGGAGCCCCCATGGTACTGTACTAGGCCATCTGGATAAGTGAGACAGTTGTTTGGCTTGAACTGTTTGGAGGGCCCCCAGGCCATGGGACTGGGACCTGTTGCTTATGCATGAGCCGGCTTTGGAGCCTATGCCTATGGTGAGACACTTTGTGCAGCCTTGGTGCAGGGAGGAGGGGCATGAACCTGCCTCAATGGAGTGTACTAGGCTCTGCTCACTCCCTATGGGAGACCTTGGCTTGGAAGATATGGGAATGGGGCGTGTGTTGGGTGGGAAGCCTGGGAGGGTGGGAGGAGGGAAGACGGGAAATCTGTGGTTGACATGTAAAATGAATAGAAAAATCTCTTTTTTTTTAAATGCAGGAAGCTAGTTCCAAAAAAAGGAAAGCCATTTTCACTTTTTTCTCTTCTCTCTTCACTCTTTTCTTCTGCTTCATTTTGAGTATGTATCTAGAGGATGAGAGGTTCTCAAACTTTAATTGTACTAAGAAGGATTACTGGATATATATTTATAATCACCTGCATAACTAGGTGACAGCCATTTCTGGGGAAACTTTTGATTTTTCTTTGGTTTTGTTTGTAAATTGATACAAGTTAATCTGGCAGGAGGAACCCCAGTTAATAAAATGCCTACTTCTGATTGCCTACAGGCAACCCTATAGGGAATTTCTTGACTATTGATTGATATAGGAGGACCTAACTCAGTGGGCAATGTCACCTCTGGGTGTCTGGGCCTGGAAGGCGTGAAAAAGCAAGGTGAGCAAGATGAACCATCTGTGGGAAGAAACCAGTATGCAGTGGCTTCTTCATTTAGTTCCTGCCTCCAGTTTCCTCCCTGGAGTTCCTGTCCTGACCTCTTTTGATGATGGACTATGATGTGGAAATATAAGCCACATAAACCATTGCCTCTCCAAGTTGCTTTTGGGAAACAACGTTTCCCAAGATTTAGTAACTAGGGACTTCCCATATCTAATCTGTTTCTGTATCTAAGAGGTTTATGGAAGCAAGGTGGCACCATACTCTCCAGTGAAGACATTTTGCTTTTATAATTGAACGTCTTTCTTCCCTTCCACTATGGCAGTATTTTTTCTTTTGTTTTCATCAGTTGTTTTTTGTAAAGCCACTGGGAATTATAATGACTAATTCATGCATAAATTCAAAAGTCAATTACTTTTTAAAAAGACTATTAACACATCAAAGGGCTGTTTAAAATGTTGTTCCATTATGACTGTATATTCAGTGATCATAGTCCACCATTCAGCCTTAGTAGCCATGGAAACATAAGATTTTTTAAAGTCAGTTTCTTCTCTGACAACTAGCAGTCACTTACCTTCATAGAAGAGAAAAAAGAGGCACATATTTTCCATTTCCAGGTGGTTTTATTAATCACATTCAATTTCACAGGGCACAAAATGCCAGAGAGGGTCATTGACATGCGATTAAGTATGTATAAGTCTTGCTGAATATCATAAGTGCCTGGAAGCCGTGTGTGTGAATACAGAAAGCCAGCGTTTGCACTGCTGTCTGTGTAGCTTCCTGAAGTTGAGTGTATGAATTAGCTTTCCTGTGTTGTTTCCTTAACTACAAAATGGGGATAATGATTGGGTGGGTAACATTGCAGGGCCAGTAATAACAGATGTACCAATACTCCTGAAGTGTTTAAATGAGACTCCAACTAAGCCAAGATCAGGAGGGGAATGGAAAGGATTGTGGCATCCAGGGTTTGGGGAGAATACTGCTCTCAGCTGAAATGTCTGCCTAACAGAACTTCTTTTTCTGAAGATGTTTCTGTTCTTCCTCTGACTCCATTTATGGGAATTTCCTATTACTGAGAAGACCATCTGTGGTCTTGGTACCGTCCAAATGGATCTACTTATCCAGAATACACAAAGGTAAAAACCTTACATTATATGGAGGCTTTCACATACAGTCTTTATGAAACACAGGAATCCACTCCATGGCTTGCAAACATAGGCAGAAACAGAACCTGACAATCTAGCTCAGTGTTTTGGAACAACAGCAATCTTCATCCTGTTTCCACTTCTTCCATAAAACTCCACATTCCTGTAGTCCACTGCCTCAAATGTGCCTTGGCAAGGAAGAGGATGTGGGCAGAGTGTTACCCAAGCTACTATCAATTGAAGACTCATCTTGCTGATGGAACTTCCTTAGTAGAACAGCTACTACCTCCAATAAGGTAGAAAGTACATCTCATAGAGACGGTGAAGCCAAGCATAGCGGCTAGGGAAGGTTTCCTGGCAAGAGATCCCATTTGTAGTTCCCTCAAACCTTCTTCGGGACAGTGGTAATGACATTATCTACATGCATCGTGAGTTAATGACTTTGTCTCCTTCCTTTCTGATAAATTATCATCTCTCAGGTTATAGTTTTTTGCATGAGTGACAGTACATCTGAGGGTTTGAATTGATGAGTGATTTAAATAAGTTCGTGCAGATAGTTAATGTGGAGTCTTAGTTAAGTATTTTATTATGATTTTTTTTCATTCATTTCACACACCAATCAAAGATCCCCTCTTTCCTTCTCCTGCCCCCCATCCTCCCCTTCAAACCCATCCCACTCCCTCCCACAAGAAGGCAAAGCCTCCCATGTGGAGGTACATTCAGTAGAGGCAAGTCCAGGCCCTTTCCCCTGCCTCAAGGCTGCACGAGGTGTCCCATCATAGGTAGTGAACTCCACAGAGTCCACTCAAGCAACAGAGATGGATTCTGATCCTACTGCCAGGGGGCCTCCCAGGCAGATCAAGCTACACAACTGTCTCACTATGCAAAGGGTGTCCATCCCATGTAGGCTCCACAGCCATTGATCCAACTTTCATGAGTTCCCTCTAGTGTGGTTTTGGTCGTCCCTGAATGTTTCCCCATCATGATCCTGATGCACTTGCTCATTGAATCCCTCTTCTCTCTCTCTTTGACTGGACTCCTGGAGCTCTGTATAGTGATTGGCTGTGGATCTCTGGATCTGCTTCCATCAATCATTGGAGAAAACTTCTGTAATAACAGTTGGGGTATTCAGCGGTCTGATCTCTGGGGCAAGCCAGGTTAGTTCAGGCACCACCCCCACTACTGCTAGTAGCCAAGGCTCGGGTCATCCATGGTAATTCCTAGCAACTTCCTTAGCACCAGGCTTTCTCTATCCCCATGATCTCTCTCTCTCTCTCTCTCTCTCTCTCTCTCTCTCTCTCTCTCTCTCTCTCTCTCTCTCTCTCTCTCGTATTTATTTCATTTCATTTCCCCTCCATCCCTTTTCCAGTTCATTCATCCCATTCCCTTATGCTCTCATCCCCTATCCCCTACCCTCCATGGCCCACCCTTCATTCCCAGTTTACTGATGAAGATCTCATCTATTTCCCCTTCCCAGGGCAGTCCATGCTTCCCTCTTTGATTCTTCCCTTTTAGTTAGCTTCTGTGGAGTTGTGGGTTGTTGCCTCATTACACTTTGCATTATATCTAGTATCCACTTATGAGAGAGTACATACCATGTCTGTCTTTCTGAGTCCTTCTGGTTTACCTCACTCAGGATGATATTTTCTAGTTCCATCCATTTGCCTGCAAACCTCATGATGTCATTGTTTTTCTCTGCTGATTAGTACCCCACTGTGTATATGGACCACAATTTCTTAATTCATTCTTAAGTTGAGGGGCATCTAGGTTGTTTCCAGGTTCTGGCTATTATGAATAATGCTGATATGAACATAGTAGAACATATGTCCTTGTGGTATGATTGAGTATTCCTTGGGTATATGCACAAGAGTGGTATAGCTGGGTTTTGAGGAAGATCGATTCCCAATTTTCTGAGAAACCACCATACTGATTTTCAAAGTAGCTGTACCAGTTTGCACTCCCACCAACAGTGGAGGAGTTTTCCCCTTGTTCCACATCCTCTCTAATATAACCTGTCTTCAGGATTTTTGGTCTTAGCCACTCTAATGGGTGTAAGATGGTATCTCAGAGTCATTTTGATTTACATCTCCCTGATAATTAAGGATGCTAAGCAATTCCTTAAATGTCTTTTGGCCTTTTGAAATTCTTCCTTTGAGAATTCACTCTTTAGCTCTAGACAATTTTTAATTGGACTTTTTGTTATTTTGTTGTCTAGCTTCTTGAGTTCTCGATATAATTTGGAGATCCTCCCTCTGTCAAATGTGGGTTGTTGAAAATATTTTCCCATTCTGTAGGCTGTTGTTTTGTCTTATTTACTGTATCCTAAGCCTTACAGAAGCTTCTCAGTTTCAGGAGGTCCCATTTATTAATTGTTGTTCTCAGTGTCTGTGTTGCTGGTGTTATATTTAGGAAGTGGTCTCCTGTGCCAATGCATTCAAGATTATTTTCTACTTTCTCTTCTATCAGGTTCAGTGTAACTGGTTTTATATTGAGGACTTCGATCCACTTGGACTTAAGTTTTGTGCATTGTGATAGATATGAATCTATTTGCAATTTTCATGTTGACATCCAGTTATGCCAGCACCATTTGTTGAAGATGCTTTCTTTTTTCCATTGTACAGTTTTGGCTTCTTTGTCAAAAATCAGGTGCTCATTGTAGTGTAGGTTAGTGTCAGTGTCTTCAGTTCAACTTCATTCATCCACATGTTGGTTTTCATGCCAACACCAATCTCTTTTTATTACTATAACTCTATAGTAGCGCTTGAAGTCAGGGATAGTGATACCTCCAGAGGTGGTTTTATTGTACAGGATTCTTTTTTTTCAGTGATGTGTGTTTGAGAACTTTTTTAAATAAATATTTTAATTTTATAATTAACATAATTTTACAAATCAGCCAGGGATTAACCTTTCCTCCCTCCTCCAACCCCCCTTCATTCCACCCCAACCACAAACCAATTCCCACATCCTCCAAGGCAAGGTCTTCCATGGGGATTCATCCCAGCCTGGTAGATCCAGTTGAGGCAGGTCCAGTCCCCTGCACCAAGGCTGAGCAAAGGGTCTCAGAATAGGCCCTGGTTTCTAAAAAGCCAACTCATGCACCAAGGACAGGTCCCAGTTCCACTGCCAAGGGGCCTCCTAAACAGTTCAAGCTCATCAATTGTCTCACTTATCCAGAGGGCCTGCTCCAGTTCCATGGGAGCTCCTTAGCTATTGGTTCACAGTTCATGTGTTTCCGTTAGTTTGTCTATTTGTCCCTGTGCTTTTTCTAATCACGGTCTCAATATCTCTTGCTCATAAAATCCCTCCTCTTCCTCGCTTGTTGGTCTCCTGGAGCTCCACATGGGGTTTGGCCATGGATCTCTGCTTCTGCTTCCAACAGTCACTGGATGAGAGTTCTATCATGACAGTTAGGGTATTCAGCCATCCCATCACAAGTGGAGGTCATCTAACTCTCTTTACTCTTGCCAGTAGTTTATAGTGGAGGTATATTTGTGGATTTCTAGGGACCTCCCTAGCACTCTGTTTCTTCCTATTCCCATGGGGGTCTTCATTTATCATGGTATCTCTTTGCTTGTTCTCCCACTCTGTTCCTGATCCAGCTAGGACCTCCCATTCCCCTAAGTGCACTTTCGCACGAACTTTTTCTCCATTACCCCCACCCCCACCCCCAGTTTGCTCAGTAGATCTCATCCATTTTTCTGTCACTTGGCAATACCTGTGTCTTTCTTAAAGTCCTCTTTACTAGGTAGCCTCTATAGAGTTGTGAGTTGCAGTCTGGTTATCCTTTGCTTTACATCTAGTATCCACTTATGAGGAAGCACATACCATGTTTGTCTTTCTGAGTCTGGGTTACTTCACTCAGATTTTTTTCTAGTTCCATCCATTTGCCTGCAAACCTCATGATGCCATTGTTTTTCTCTGCTGATTAGTACTCCATTGTGTATATATACAACATTTTCTTTATCCATTCTTCAGTTAAAGGGCATCTCGATTGTTTCCAGTTTCTGGATATTAGAAATAAAGCTACTATGAACATAGTTGAGCATGTGTAGTTGTGGTATGATTGAGAATTCCTTGGGTATATGCCCAAGAGTGGTATAGCTGGGTCTTGAGGGAGGTTGATTCCCAATTTTCTAAGAAAGTGCCATATTGATTTGCAAAGTGGTTGTACAAGTTTTCATTCCCACCAACAGTGTAGGAGTGTTCCCCTTGATCCACATCCTCTCCAACAAAATCTGTATTCAGGGATTTTGATCTTAGCCATTCTGATGGGTGTAAGATTGTATCTCAGAGTCGTTTTGATTTGCATTTCCCTGATGACTAAGGATATTGAGCAATTCCTTAAATGTCTTTCTGTTGGGGACCGACTCTGGACAGTGGTGTGTTGAACCTGTGTAACCTTCCACGATTTATCAAGCCTCGTGTAAATAGGAGGCTCTTAGTCTAACCTAGGAATGTATGATTAAATAAACTTCTTGGAGCCTGTACTAAATCAGGTAGCTGCAGGGGCCTGGGACCAAAGCGACCTCCTGCTGACCCTCCATTAGGAATTTTCTTTGTCCTCTCCTCACTCTTCCTGCTCCCCCTCCCTACCTGAAGCCCTGTTTATAAGCTCTAACACCCAGTCAATAAAGGAGACCTTGACGCAACTCAGACTGACTCTGTCTTTCTTCATGTACTTGGTCTCCTTTCCCTCTCGCCCCCCATTGATTCCCAGGTGGTCCCTCCTTGAGACCCTCAAATAACCTGGCCTGCTGGACGGGTCAAGTGGCGCCTGAACGTGGGGCTTGAGGCATGGCGGCTCACTATTGGACAGCAAAGAGAAAACGGGGTCTGGCCAGACTCACTAGGGTAGAGGTGCCCCAACAGCATCACTTGTGCGCCGTGGGCAACCTTGAGGAAAGTGCCGTTCATCAGTCAATGGGTAAAGTACTCTCTAAAGAGGCTCTCTTCATTAAGGAAATGAAGATTTCAGGGAGAGGGGAATAAGAGTCAAAAAGAAAGAAAGAAAAAAAGATTTAATTAAGTTTTTCTGTTTTGTGGAAGAAAAATGTCCCTGGCTGGTTATTAATGGCCCAGGCATCCACCCTTTGACGTGGAATAAAGTCAGAAAAGATATCAATAACTTACTTAAGGATTGAGAGAATGTCCTCGATGCATTCTTTAGTTTCTATGGAGTAATCAGAGATGTTTTAAAGGATTTAGAAAAAGATAGTAGGGTGTCACATCTTCTGGCACTTGCTGAGGACCTATTAAACGATGTGTCCATCCCAGAAGACAGTAAGAGTGAGGTTGCCACAAATCACATTGAACAAACGACCAAAAGACCCCACCGGGACCATCAAGGGTCCAGAGGTTTATTGACATCTACCGGTAAGAGCACTCTCTGTCTTGTCTCTGTCTCTGTCTTGTCTCGTTAAGTTTTGTGCTGGTCGACTGATTTGTACTTTGCAGGCTCACTGGGACAGACGTGTCCGGACAGTGATCCTGGGAGGGAAAGAGAGACGTCTCATTCCCTGATTTGGGCAAGGGACCCCCTAGTCCCGAGCCATTCGGGGGCACCTCAGAGATGACCATTTGATTTTAGGAGTCTCCTCCAGGGAGTGCTCAGGAGAGGAGCATCTTTGGGTACCTTTCCCCATGGTGGGAGGAAGTGCCACTTTGCATTTTGTCCCGGGAAATTGTTAGAGACATTTTGTAGGGTTTTTTGTATGTTTTATTGTGGTCATTGTTACTTTACACTCTGTTTCTTTTCCAAGAAATAAGGTATATGTCTGACTGACAGGGATGTGAAAGCCCCCTGATGTCTGTTTGATCAAGGACAGAGATCCTCGAGTCTGGATTGTTTTTGGTGTGATTGAGCCTGGAGGGTCACTCTCCACAGAGCACATCAGGCTGTCATTGTTCTTGGAGCTTTGTTGGTTGTCTCGTTGGGGCAAAGTTTTTCTTTCGTGTGCCCTTGGTCTTGTGTGTAGTATGTTAACTGTTCTCACTGTTGACTTGACTGTGGCGGACGCTATGGGACAGTCCCCTTCTTCTCCACTAGACCTTTGCCTAGCCCACTGGAGGGATGTGTGAGCCACAATCGAGGGGCTTGCTTGCTGTGAGTGAGGCCATCATCATCTCAGTGCTGATGTGCCGGTACTTGGATTGCCTGTGTAAATGTCATCTGTTTCTGCTACTAACCTCCCTTATTTTCCTGGGGAGAAGGAGAGAGAGGCACAGCGAGGGCCACCTCCCTCCCTCCCTAGCTCTCATGCTATCAGGACTCAGGCAGCTGGCTGCTCTCACGAGGGTGGGGGTGTGTGCTCTCGGTAGAGGCAGGCTAAGATTCTCATGTCCTGCTCTGGACAGGACAATGGCTGCCTGAAACTGACAAAACTGTGTGAACACTGAACAGAAAATCTGACTTTAGTCAGAGGAATTAACAAAAACTTTTTTTCAGGAACACTGGCAGCCAAGGACATACTTTATGACCACTGCTCCCCCTCCCTTCCTTTACTGTGATAACTTCAAGGTCTCTTCTGCCAGCCAGGAATTTCTCTTGTTAACCCTTCTCTGTCCTGATTGTGAAACCTCAGTAACCCACACACACACACTTCATCCCCTACAGACAAAGAGAAGCTAAAACCAGGATTCTTAAATGTAGATAAGAACTTAGACGCCTTTTTCCAGGTGGCTTTATCAACTACAGAAACTTAAGAAAACACAGAGTTAGGATATATGATCATCTGACAGAGACTAAGTGGTCATAAAACATCCCAAACTCCCCAAACCCTGGAGAGAGCTCATAAAACTCCTAAACACGGTTGCTAAACAAACGAGAAATAAAGATAACATAAAAAACTACTGATATGAACCTAAAAGAGGGATGTGGGCAGTGGGAGATGAATTATGTGGTCTGTGCTAGCCTCACAAAGAAAGGCATGTGCTCCTTCCAACCTCCCTGCTGTGTGTGAGAAGTTTGGAACTAGCCCCCCTGCCGAGGCTTGTAAACTTCATTTGTATAAACCTTGCTTTTGCATTCTGTACCTGAGGTCTTTGGTGGCTTCTTTGGGGACAAGATCTGGGCATAACACTGATATTGCTTGAAAAAGAAATGTTAAATTACCAGTTCAAGATACTAGGAAAATTATGGTTTTGTTTCCACAGGAAAAATAAAAATTTACATGGGTTTTGGTCATTTGAGTTCAATGTGTTACAAATACTTGCCATCATTTAAGAAAATTGGTTTCAAATTATTGTTGGTTAAAATAAAAGTTTAAATAAATGAATTTTTGACTAGAGGAAGCAGTTTAAGATATAAAAATTTAAAGGCTTAAGCATGTCATGAGGGTTTAAAAAATATAATGAAACTTTAAGGTCTAACTTTAAAGTTTAAGTAAACATGTTTCAGATTTCTTTCTCTTGCTATTCTGCTGTTACATGGAGACTCCAAAGGGTCATAGTTTTTAAAATGTCTGTCTACTCTGCAGGTATGAATGAAAATGTGGCCACATGTATGTTTGGTTTTGAATGTCTGATTTTGCATGCATGTCCTTTGTGTTAAGGAATACAAGTTAATACTAGTCATCTGGCTATCCAGATACTAGTTTAAAGCATAAACGGTTCTATTTAAATAAAAACAAACTGAGAGGTATATTTGACTAATATATCTATAGGAGAACAAATTAGCCTGGTCATTATTACCAAACTTAGAGATATTTTCAAGATTAGGCCTAGATTTGTTTGGCTCAGATACATTTAATGGATAATGGTCCTCAAACCTGTCAATGATCTGATGAACATGACATTTAAATTATTTTATTAAAAACTTACTATCGGAAACAGAGACTCCCAGCTCCCCAGCTCCTAGCAATGACTCCCAAGATCTCCAAAGAAGATATGGAATGACAAGAAGATGCCACCTGATTGCGAACGACACTGACCACAGGGCAAGATGCTCCAATGCAATACCTGCCTCCAAGACCCAGCCCAGACTGTGGACAAGTAGTAGGGCACTGTCAGTCTTCCGTGTCCCTATTCCACAGAAAAGGTACTCTGCCTTATGGGCTTTATGGTGGTAGAAGATTGATGTTGTTCTGACTGGTACCTCCAATGCTATAGAGACCTGGGTAGGGATTGATCACTGTAATTTATAGGATTGGAAGCTTCTTGGTCTGCACTCAGATATAGTTTATCCATCTCAGATTTCTGATAGTACTGATGGCTAGGCTAGCTCTAACTTTGTCAGCATGGCAGCATCAACCAGATCCTTCTGCAAGGCCATAGCTAGCCTGTTAGCTCACTTTAAAAGAAAATGTTCTAAGATGTAAAAATTTAAATAAATCATAAAGGTTCGGATATGAGTCTAAAATAAGATATATTTCAGATTACTCTCCTGTTCTATGGTTCAGAGCTTAACATTTAGGAGTCCTGATGAGCTGATAG
Organism: Peromyscus maniculatus bairdii; assembly: GCF_049852395.1. NCBI lineage: Eukaryota > Metazoa > Chordata > Mammalia > Rodentia > Cricetidae > Peromyscus > Peromyscus maniculatus. Next base: position 142,614,434 of record NC_134875.1, on the reverse strand, counting down.
AGCAATGACCACTTACTGTTCAGTCTCAAGCTCAACATTTTGGATTTGCTTTAGATGTGATCTAGATATGTCTAAATGTAAATCTAAAAGTGCTTCTCACCAGGCCAAAAATCTCTGTCCAATTTATACCTGGCTTTCTGGACAGAAGAAAAATGCCCAAATCTGTAGTTCTTGTTGGGACTCAAAGGTATAAGTCTACTTCTGCTGTTTTACAGATACCCATTATCTGCTTTGTCTACAATATGGATTTCAGTACAGATTGGTAATACTAATGTATCTAAAACTTTTATGTCATTTTGTAAGTAGGCCTCAAAGGATCAAAAGAGTCATAAAAACATAGACCCACTCCACAGAGGTTGAAAGAACCCTAGATAAGTATTCCTAAAGATGGTATTTTTCCTCTCTCCTGGTCTTGGGATTAGTGCTTTCCCCATTACTAAGGGTATGGACCTAAGGTTTCAAATAAGTTCATAAAATTTAACCTCTGTTCCTAGTTTAAATCTGTCTCAACAGATTTCTACTTGGCTGGCAGACACCTCCAAGTTTCAGTTCTTGACTCCACTGCTCCAGACGACTGTGGACTCCGGACATGCTATAGGCTAACGTGGACCAGCCCAGCTAACATGATTCTTCTCTGTCCCTATGGGGTCAGGCAGCTACATGCTACTGACAAATGCCCCCTGCCCAGTCTTTGACCAGCTTTTCAGCCTTTTGGGGGAGGGGCCCTGATAACGACGCCCCAATGCCAGCTTGAAGCAGTTCCAGAAAGAGAATACATCGTCCCATTTTCCTTGTTCAAAAAAGGCTGAAATGCTGGGTCAAAAGAAAACTCCCTGGCATAGAGACAAGATGGCTAATTGTACATGAACTATGCATGGCCATTACAGGCCATGAGTTACTAAAATAGGCCATGAGGTACCAAATATAATGCCATAATTTTAAGATTAAAATTTGTCAAAAAGAAAACGGGGGAGTGAAAGACCCTAGCCCTTCAGGCTTACACCCCCAAGCCTCAGGAATAGAGAAAACTTCAAGCACCAGGAAATGAGAAACTAAAAATCTAGTTCCAAGAGCAACCTGACTTAGTCATTGTTCAATCTCCTCTGCAACCATATAACAATGTAAAGAGATTTCTGTTAAGAGATGTGCTCAACTGTGACTGGGATAGTTGCAGGTGTTCCAGGAAGGACCACTGTGACCTTTGTGTAAACTCCACTCCCGCCTTGATACCCCCCTTGAGGTTTCAAGAAAAATGTTCCTGTTGATGCAAATTACCCGTCTGTGATCACTCTGTACCCAGACCATGATCTTGTGAAACGAAATTGTATGGGAATTGTAATCTTGTGGGTTTTTCCTTTATTAGCCTTTATGGGGCTGCAGTAAGATGCATCTCTTGCTCTTAGGAGCAGGGTTTGCCCTTCTATATAGAAGCTTTAAAGAATCCCCTTGGCTTTCTACCCTGATCCCCACCCTCCTGGACCCCTGATTATTTTCCTTCTCCTTCTCATTACCTTTGGTCCCTGGGCCTTTCAGCGGTTGACTCGGTTTATCAAAAATCATATTGATTCAGCCTTACCACGACATGTCTCTATTCATTATCACAGAGTAGATTCCGAGGAGGCCGGCCAGGAGCCCCATCAAGGACTCAGATTCAGTGTCCTAAAGCCCTAACGTCCCTACGGTCTTGCTAGAGAGTACTCAATGACGGGAATAGTACAGGGCCCACGCCGGAGTCAACAGCGTACAGAGGTCATCGAGACTGGCTCAACATGACATGCTGCTGTGCGTGGGAGTCCCCCTGTATAGCCTAAGACAGAGGCTCTCTCGGACCTCCGCAACCCCGATCACATGGACTTGGTCCATTTTTGAGAAAAGAGGGGTATGTTGATATTTCATTTGTACTGAAATGTGATTTTAATTTTATGTTAATAAATAAAGTTGCCCTGGGGTCAGAGCTATTAGAGTCATAGCAAGAGCGTGGTGGTTAGAAGAGCTAGGTAGATTTCTGTGTGTTCAGGGATACAGCCAGTATTGGAGACATACGCCTTTAAGACCTGGAGGGCGGTACTTACAGGCAGTGATGAGGCAGTCATGTGGTTGGGTTTACAACCAATGAGAAGGCAGAACAGAAAGACTATTTAAACACAGACAAACAGGAAGTAGCTCTCTCTCAGGGAAGCTAGGAGCACTGCAGGAGGTAAGATTTTATCTCTGAGCTCTGACCTCTCGGCTTTCTCTTTTACATTGGCTCTGTGTTTCTTATTTTAATAAGACGATTGGATACATCTACATCTGGCGCCCAACGTGACAAGAATCCAATAAAAACTGCTTGGGGCCGGCTCCCTAGCCTGAGCAGCCAGCTCCCTAGTCTGAGCAACCGGCTCCCTAGCCCCGGCCCAGGTCTGCTTGGCCTCAGGCCGGACTAACTGTGAGCTGCTTGTTTAAAGCCAGTGCTACAAACAACTCAGGCCTGCCCTGCCAAACAGGGCCCCTGCCTGTAAAGCCAAGCCTTGACTCGGCTCAAGCGGGAACAAGTGGCTGGATTTAAGCTTTAGCCGGCTACGCTTTCACTTTCACTTTCACTTTCGCTTTTGCTTTTGCATTCTCTCTCTGTCTCTCTCTGTCTCTCTGTCTCTGTCTCTGTCTCTGTCTCTCTCTCTCTCTCTCTCTCTCTCTCTCTGGATTCACACCTAGGACACTAGGTGGCTGTTTTGAAATTCACTCGGATTTCTACTGTTCTACGCAGATTTGGTAAGTCATAAAGGAAACTATTTAAAAGACAAATTTTTTCCACATTTAAAAAAAAATGGGTTTTCTGTGTACATTGGAAGAAAAGTGGGTTTTGTTTGAAATTTTAGGCAATCTGACAATGGAACAACTACATGAAAAGATTAGTATTATGGGAATTATGCAGTTTATCACCATGCTTATTCACATTTTACTATTTAAAAAGATAGTCAAGCTTCTTTTCCTCTCTGAGCAAGATGGCTGGGGGTGAGGTTGGAGTGATTCTCGGGCAGCCACATCTTTCCCGACAGGATCTCGCCACATTGGATGTCACCAAGTTGACACCACTTTCACATGAAGTTATCAGCAGACAAGCTACAATTAATATTGGTACAATTGGTCATGTAGCTCATGGGAAGTCCACTGTGGTAAAGGCTATTTCTGGAGTTCACACCGTCAGATTCAAAAATGAACTAGAAAGAAATATTACCATCAAGCTTGGATATGCTAATGCTAAGATTTATAAACTTGATGACCCAAGTTGTCCTAGACCAGAATGTAACAGGTCATGTGGAAGTAGTACACCAGATGAGTTTCCTACAGACATTCCAGGGACCAAAGGGAACTTCAAACTAGTCAGGCATGTTTCCTTTGTTGACTGTCCTGGCCATGATATTTTGAAGGCTACGATGCTGAACGGCACAGCAGTGATGGACGCAGCTCTTCTGTTGATAGCTGGTAATGAATCATGTCCTCAGCCTCAGACTTCTGAACACCTGGCTGCCATAGAAATCATGAAACTCAAGCATATTTTGATCTTACAAAATAAAATTGATCTGGTAAAAGAAAGTCAGGCTAAGGAACAATATGAGCAGATTCTTGCATTTGTACAAGGAACAGTAGCAGAAGGAGCACCAATTATTCCAATTTCTGCTCAGCTGAAATATAATATTGAAGTTGTTTGTGAGTACATAGTGAAGAAAATACCAGTGCCCCCAAGAGACTTTACTTCAGAACCCTGTCTCATTGTTATCAGGTCATTTGATGTCAACAAACCTGGCTGTGAAGTTGATGACCTTAAGGGAGGTGTAGCTGGTGGTAGTATTCTAAAAGGAGTGTTGAAGGTAGGCCAGGAGATAGAAGTGAGACCTGGTATTGTTTCCAAAGATAGTGAAGGAAAACTCATGTGTAAACCAATCTTTTCCAAAATTGTATCACTTTTTGCGGAACATAATGATCTTCAGTATGCTGCCCTAGGTGGTCTCATTGGAGTTGGCACAAAGATTGACCCCACTTTGTGCAGAGCTGACAGAATGGTGGGACAAGTGCTTGGTGCAGTTGGAGCTTTGCCTTAAATATTCACAGAACTGGAAATTTCCTATTTCCTGCTTAGACGTCTTCTGGGCGTCCGAACTGAAGGAGACAAGAAAGCAGCAAAGGTCCAAAAGCTGTCTAATAATGAAGTGCTTATGGTCAACATAGGATCCCTGTCAACGGGAGGAAGAGTTAGTGCCATCAAGGCTGATTTGGGCAAGATTGTTTTGACTAATACTGTGTGCACAGAAGTAGGAGAAAAAATTGCCCTTAGCCGAAGAGTTGAGAAACATTGGCGTTTAATTGGTTGGGGTCAGATAAGAAGAGGAGTGATCATTAAGCCAACTGTAGATGATGACTGAAGAATCCAAGTTAAACAATGCCTTGGGATGGAATTGGGATTTCTTTTAATGTCTAGGGGTATATTTTCAAAGCAATACTAGGGAATTAATTTCGTAGCTCATTACCTTAGTAGTAGCTGTAAGAATATTCTCATTTTGGTGATGAATTCAACCTCAACTTCTAATATAGGGCCTACAAGTAAATGTTAAAGTACATACTATATTGGGTTAAATCTACATTTTAGCAGAAGTTAAACATTCCAAAATGATGTCTGATTTGTCAATGAGTGAAAGTTTGAAGTGAAACTTCACTACAACCAGCCTTTGCTATAGCACACATATCATGAACCTATCTAAAATGAAATGGTCTCTTCATGATTTTATCCAGGAGTGGCTCCATGGTGAAGGACAGTTGTTGCTGTCAAAAACAAGGGCCCACACTTTCCGTGACCCACTCCCTTTATTTGGTCTTCTGTTATCTGAAATTGGAAGGGAAGGAAGACCAGTGAGCTCAAATGAGCAAGGCTCTTAGAAATTGAGTGCTCAGTCCCTTGCCACAGGTGACCCTTTGCTCTTAGCTTTTTCCGGGATGTGACCAGGACAATCCAGCACCAGAAGGTGTCACCCTCTTCCAGTGCCCTGAGACTGTGTCTTTCTTATTTATGCCTAAAAATCTCAGTCTTCCCTCACCAACAAATAGTATTATAACGATGGATGATAAATGATAGTTGACAAGGTTCTGTCCAGGTTGTGTTTTCTGGGGTCTTTGTTTTAGTAACAGAGTCTCCTGCATGATGAACAAGCACCCTACTGCTGACTACTGCCCCTAGCTGTAGTAGTTGGTAGGATTATAGTGTAAATTATGCTGTTAGTAATCTTTGAGCCTTAGAAGAGATAAAGACTGTTCAAAAGCAGAGTGTGTTGGTTCTAAGTCTATCCCCCACGTGCCTGCAATTTTCCTGTGCTGTGCTTTTGAATTAATCGTGATTTTGCTTAATTAGATGTTCTGTTAGAGCAGTGATTTCCAACTCTAGCTGTCATGAGAATTGCTGGGGAATTAAAAAAAAAGGCCAGGCAGTGGTAGTGGTGGTAGTGCATAACTTTAATCCCAGCACTATGGAGGCAGAGGCAGCTAGCCTGGTCTACAGAGTGAGTTCCAGGATGGCCAGGGCTACACAGAGAAACCCTATCTCTAAAAACTTGGCAGGGAGCAACTCCCCAGTGTTGAGAACGAAGTTTAAGTGGTTGAGAAATACACATACTGAGTAATGTCACTGGCTTTTGGTAGTTTGATATTTGATACTCTTGTTTGCTTTTCTTTTGATTTGCATAAAAATGGGATTTAATTCCACAATTACTGTGTTGTGATCTTTTGCATACTGAAGCTGCCTTATAGAGGTGTAGGACTGTGGCTGTGAGTTTTTAAGAGTTTTGAGGAAACTGTTGACGTTACGTATTTGATTGACTCTGAAGGGTTGTGTTGTAGCATGAAGAACACATTTAAATAAAACAAGGTTCTGAGTCAAGCATTAAAAAAAAAAGATAGTCGATTTAAGTGCCAGGATGACAGCTTTAGAAAAACTTGTTAAACCTGTAAAAATTCAGACAGAAGAAATTAACAGTGGAGTTGGTTCAAGTTTGGATCATAAGGTTACAGAAAGAAAGCCTGTTTTCACACAGTCACCCTTAATTTATCCTGTAACCGTACAGCAGATGCCTGATCAAATGGCTACACAAAATATTTGGGCTCCAATTGAACTGATGGATTTTAAAAGGTTTAAGGAGGCAATAGTATCTTATGGCATGCATTCCCCATATGTAAAGCAAATGTTAAACTCTTGGTCAGCATATAATAGGATTGTACCACAGGACTGGCGGGACCTTGCACAAGCTGTTCTGGAACCCAGCTAGAGACTTCAGTTTCTAACGTGGTTTAAGGAGGAAGCTAAAAACGTAGAAAAACAATGGAGGGATAAAGGAATACAAGTTTGTCAGGATCAGCTTATTGGAGAAGGCCAATATGCTTCGGTACAAACACAATGTTTATATGATGTCCAAACCCTAATTTTATGTCAAATGGCAGCCTTGAATGCATGGGACAGAGTTGAGGAACCAGGAAAAAACCTGAGTCATTCACAAAGGTTATGCAAGGCCCAAAAGAATCTTTCACAGATTTTTTAGAAAGACTGGCTTCAGCAGTACACAGAATGGTCTCAGAATCAGAAGCTAGTAAGGCAATAATTGAAGCTTTGGCATTTGAGAATGCGAATGCAGCATGCAAAAGAATAATCAGACCGTTAAAGGCAAGATCTGCACCTTTGGAAGATTGGATTAGAGAAACAATTAATGCTGAGGCTGATGAGCATGATGATACGTGGGTAGGAGAAGTAATTTCAAAAGGTTTGAGGAGTGTTAGATGTTTTGGGTGTGGAAAGCATGGACATTTTAAAAGGGACTGTAAACAGGTCATTCCTAGAAGCAATGTTTCTTCAAGAAACAATGGCAACAGAATGCCCCTTCCTTCTGGAGTATGCAGAAGGTGTGGTAAGGGAAAACACTGGACCAACGAATGTAGATCAACAAAGGACAGACAGGGTAATCCTCTGCCTCAGTTTTTGGGAAACTCCCGGAGGGGCCTCATGCAGGCCCCCATAGCAAAACCAGTTCAAACCTTTCCTGCAGCTGTAGAGGAAATCCCTGCTCTGAGCGATTAAATAACCAAATGACTATTGGAATAAATCATGCTGGTCAGGATGATGAAAGAGAGAGAATTGAAAATTCAGGAGAAAACATAAAGGAAATTTTTTGGCCAACTTCTATTAATGAACAGAGACCAAAATTAACAATAAAAATAAATGGTGTTTTGTTGTCTGGTCTGGTAGACACAGGTGCGGACGTTACCATAATTGCACCAGAATTTTGGCATCCAGCTTGGCCTCTTCAGGAGGTAAACGTTCAACTGTTAGGAATTGGGACATTATCTCAGGTGAAACAGAATGCAAGATGGCTGGAATGTATAGGTCCAGAAGGACAGAGAGGAAAATTAAAACCATATGTGGCTAACATAGCTATGAACCTGTGGGGTCGAGACTTGTTGCAACAATGGAATACTCAGATTAAAATCCCTCCAATCTCAGAAACAAATCATAAATTAGCACATGTTTCTGAGAGAAATATTAGAAGGCATTATTTTGAGTGGTCACCAGCCATCCATATTATACAAGAACAGGGCACAACAACTGATAATCTTCCAAACATACCAACAGCTCTACCTTTAAAATGGTTAACAGACAAGCCTGTATGGGTCCATCAATGGCCTTTAACAACAGAGAAACTCCAGGCTTTAGAAGAGCTGGTAGAAGAACAGTTAAATGCTCAGCATATTGAACAGTCAACCAGCCCTTGGAATTCTCCTGTATTTGTTATTAAAAAGAAATCTGGTAAATGGAGAATGGTAACAGACCTTATAGCAATTAACAAAGTAATTCGGCCAGTGGGCTTTCTACAATCTGGAATTCCTTTGCCTACTCTGTTACCAAAAGGATGGCCTCTCATAGTTATTGATTTAAAAGACTGTTACTTTTCAATACCCTTACAAGAAAAAGACAAAGAAAGATTTGCTTTCACAGTGCCTACTTATAATAATTCTCAACCGGTTAAAAGATTTCAATGGAGGGTCCTCCCACAGGGAATGTTAAATAGCCCAACGCTGCGCCAATATTTTGTACAACAGCCATTGGAAGTGATACGTAAAAAATTTCCTAAATCTATAATTTATCATTATATGGATGATATTGTATTAGCTGACTCAAATGCAGATACTTTAGAAATAATGTTTGAAGAAGTAAAGAAAATTTTGCCTTGCTGGGGATTACAAATTGCTCCTGAAAAAAATACAAAGAGGAGATTCTATTAATTATTTAGGATATAAAATAGAGCTACAAAAAATTAGACCCCAAAAGGTGCAAATTAGGAGAGATAGACTACAGACTCTTAATGACTTTCAAAGCTTATTTGGAGATATTTCTCATCTATGAACTATTGTTGGGGTAAAAAATGATGAACTGACTAATTTGTTCAAAACCTTAGAAGGTGACAAGGACTTAAATAGTCCAAGAGAATTATCACCTGAAGCTGAGAAAGAATTGGCCTTGGTAGAAAAGAAAGTACATGAAGGGCACGTGGATCGTATTGATCCAAAGCTGGATTGCATTTTGGTTATTTTACCTTCTAGGCATTCCCCTACTGGAATATTAATGCAGAGGGAAGATATTATATTGGAATGGATATTTTTACCAAATAAACCAAATAAAAAATTAAAAACTTATGGGGAAAAAATCTCTGACTTGATTTGGAAAGGAAAATTGAGACTTCGTCAATTAGCAGGAATAGACCCAGCAGAAATTGTCGTACCATTAACTAAGGAGGACATTGAAAAATTATGGACAGAAAGTGAACCTTGGCAAAGAGCATGCAGTAACTTTTTGGAAGAAATTAACAGCAAATATCCCAAAAGCAACAGAATTGATTTTATAAAGAGAGCTGATTGGATCTTGCCTCGAATTGTACGGCAAAAACCCATATCTGGAGTTCGTACATTTTATACAGATGCCAACAAACAAGGAAAGGCAGGTTACAAATCAGAAAATTTAAGTAAAGTGGTTCAAAGTCCTTATAATTCAGTTCAAAAATCAGAATTGTATGCTATTCTGTTGGTATTAATGGATTTTTCAGAACCTCTCAACATAATAACTGACTCTCAGTATGCTGAAAGAGTGGTATTACATATTGAGACTGCAGAATTTATCCCTGATGCTTCAGAATTAACTTCACTATTTATTCAATTACAAGATACAATCAGGAAAAGGAGTCATCCTTTATATATAACTCATATCCGATCTCATACTGGTCTGCCAGGCCCTCTAGCACAAGGCAATGATGAGATTGATAAATTATTGATAGGAAATGTGCTGGAGGCCTCAGAATTTCATAAAAAACATCATGTCAATAGTAAAGGTTTAAAAAAGGATTTTTCCATAACCTGGCAACAAGCCAAAGAAATAGTAAAGAAATGTCCTACATGTTCCTTCTATAATCAAACGCCATTACCAGCAGGATGTAACCCAAAGGGTACTCAGAGGAATGAAATCTGGCAGATGGACGTGTTTCACTTTGCATAATTTGGAAAACTGAAATATGTACACCACACTATCGATACTTATTCAGGATTTCAATGGGCAACTGCTTTGAGTTCTGAAAAAGCTGATTTTGTAATCACTCATTTGCTAGAAGTTATGGCCATCATGGGTATACCTGCACAAATCAAAACTGACAATGCTCAATCATATGTCTCTGTTAAAATGAAACAGTTTTTTGATTATTACAATATAAAGCATATTACAGGTATACCACATAATCCTACAGGTCAAGCAGTTATAGAAAGATCAAACAGAACTATGAAGGATATGCTAAATAAACAGAAAGGAGTAACAAAAACCCCCAGAAATAGACTGCATAATGCTCTATTAACTTTGAATTTTCTGAATGCCAATGAGAAAGGAACAACGGCTGCAGAGAGACATTGGGTAATAGAAAAGACTACAGAATTAAATCAGCCTATATACTTTAAAGATGTGCTGACTTCAGAATGGAAACCAGGGTATGTATTACGTTGGGGACGAGGTTTTGCTTTTGTTTCTACAGGAGAAGATAAGCTGTGGGTACCATCAAAATTGATAAAGGTTCGATTTGAACAAGAGAAACCTCTTAATTAGAGGAGATGATAGTTCATCAACCAGCATGAACATCCAATTTAAACTAACTTGTACCAGTAACACATGTCTTTTCATTTAATCAGATAATAACTTGCCAAAAAGGAACATCTCCAAAATTAGTCTTGGGGAAAGGTTTTTGTTTTTTTGTCTTTTAGGAGAATGAAGGTTAAGGAATCTGAAGAACACAGGACAAATGAGACAACTGAAGAAAAGGGACAAATCATCTATCCCAGGAAACAAAGTGAAACGGCGTATGGGTATATATAATCTAAAAAAAATTTTATGTCTTCTTAAATGTTTGTTTCTGCTTTTCTCTAAAGATTTAACACTATTGGTCTTCTAATACTCCCAGTTCAATTAAAATTTAAAGCTGACTTTGGAGTTGGAGAATGGCTCTCTCCTTCTTTAAACTCAAGCATAGTGTTAAAAGGAAAATATAAACTCCCTGTATCATGCCAGAATAAAAGAGCCATTTTCTGCTATGGGACAGGACAAATGCCAAATTAATTAAGGGACTATTCTATTACTAATCTCAACTCTTTGATTCTATTCTGATTCTTTAAACTTTTCTTAAAGTATAAATTTTATATCAAAATTTACAAGATTAATATATATAGATATATATACATTTTAAACTTTGTTAAGATATGAATGGTCATATAGAGTACTAATTCTAGAAAAAAAGGCTTCAATTAGCTGCATATATATATGTCTTTGTGTTCGAGTCTCTTATCAGTTTTCTGCAGGAAATCACGGCCAGGCCTAACATCAACTGAAGTCTCCGGGAAGAAGATGGGGCCCCACCACAACAACAACAATTCCATGTGGAGAATAATAATATCACTAAGCTGACAAACATCATCTACAGATCAGCTTTGAACTACAAGGTGCTCAGAGCAATTTTGAGATGACTAGCTGAGATGATCCAGTCTCACAGACTACTTGAATAAGGACTTGAGATAAACCCTGAACTTTGGCTTTATACACAGACTGGATAATAATTAAGGATATAGTTACCTTTCCTAGAATTTGACAATTAACCAAAAATTTTTCTTTCAGGATAAAGATAACTTCGCCCATACCCAGCAGGAAGCAATTTTAAGAATGACGCCCACATTCCCAAAGAGGTGGTGTGGGGTGGGTGGTTTTTTTTGGTCTTTTAAATGGGTTTTGGGTCTGGGATAATTTTCATTATTTAGGGGAGTAGGTTACAAGTTGTTGTCAAGGGTTAGGGAAAAGGCTAAGCAAAGGAGATTAGATTTAAGGTTCTTGTTTAAAAAAAAAGAAAGAAAGAAAGAAAAGAAAAAGACAATTACTAGTTTTAAATACTTTACATTATTACCAACTACTAGGACATAAAGAAATGAAAGTTAGTAGTTAGACATTACAATAGAAATTGTAGTCATATTAGATATGTTTTAAAAATTGAGCAGATATATTTTAGACAGGTCATCTTCAAACCCTTCAGAGATCTACCGAATATGGCATTTAAAATGTTTTAATAACTTAGAAATTTTTCTTTTTTGAGACATGTTGGCTCCTGGCAGTACCAATCTACTTCAGAGAAAATATGGGCATTGAAGAAACTGCATATGGAGTTAATTTTCATTGTGGCAAAAGTTAGCCACTGGACAACAAAGTATCCTCGAATCAACAGGACAAAATGGACAGACAGAACACGAAACAAAGGACTACCGATTCCTGCCAAAACAAGTGTGGTTATGGCTTTATCAGAAGGCATCTTCTGAGGCCAGGTCAATATGGCACCATCCCTGAAGTGGCCTTCACAATCCGGAAAAGGTACAGTGTCCTTTTCTTCGAAGACAGCTGAACAGGCAGTGGGCCGATGGCTTCTGGTGTGCAATAGAACAGCAACTGAAAGCTCAAGCCTCTCAATAGTAGAGTGGCATTTAATAGAGGGATGTGGAGAAGAAGGGGATGCTGAGATGAAGCCATATATACACAGCCAAGAAGAATGGACAGCTGAATTCAAAAGCGGTCAACAATTTCCAGAATTTAAAATCCTGAATCATGACATGACACTAGTGGAATTCAGGTGTTTCTGGTACATGGACTGCTCTCACCCAATGTGAGGTTGAACTGTTGACCTTGTGTACAACCTACTTCACAAATGAGTCTGTCAGATACGATAAGCCTATAGGCTGAAGATGATGCCCCAACACTGCGAAGAAACCTCAGGTGACTGTCCAGGCAGCTGGCTGTTTCTGTCAACTCACAAAATTTTTGGAAATTGCTTTTGTGCACTTCCTGTTTTTATTTTTGTCAGCTAATATTATTCCTTCTTGGGTCTCTGAGGGAGTTGAAGATTAGTTAGTTATAGTTGAAGATTAATTAGGATAGAAAGTGAATTAGATACATTTTGGACTTACTAAAATAGGATAGATAAGGGAATTATTTTCTCTGATTTGTCAAATACAAATGGACTAGATATCGTTTAGGTAATTGTTACTTGTATACATTGTATATAGTTATTGTACTTTTGTATATAGTTTTTCTTTTGTTAGTTATAACCTTTTGCCTTTTTTCTTTTTATTAAAATAGAAAAGGGGAAATATGGTGATATTTTATTTGTACTGAAATGTGATTTTAATTTTATGTTAATAAATAAAGTTGCCCTGGGGTCAGAGCTATTAGAGCCATAGCAAGAGCGTGGTGGTTAGAAGAGCTAGGTAGATTTCTGTGTGTTCAGGGATAAAGCCAGTATTGGAGACATACGCCTTTAAGACCTGGAGGGCGGTACTTACAGGCAGTGATGAGGCAGTCATGTGGTTGGGTTTACAACCAATGAGAAGGCAGAACAGAAAGACTATTTAAACACAGACAAACAGGAAGTAGCTCTCTCTCGGGGAAGCTAGGAGCACTGCAGGAGGTAAGATTTTATCTCTGAGCTCTGACCTCTAGGCTTTCTCTTTTACATTGGCTCTGTGTTTCTTATTTTAATAAGATGATTGGATACATCTACAGAGGGGGAACTGTTGAGGACCAACTCTGGACAGCGGTGTCTTGAACCTGTGTAACCTTCCACGATTTATCAAGCCTCGTGTAAATAGGAGGCTCTTAGTCTAACCTAGGAATGTACGATTAAATAAACTTCTTGGAGCCTGTACTAAATCAGGTAGCTGCAGGGGCCTGGGACCAAAGCGACCTCCTGCTGACCCTCCCTTAGGAATTTTTTTTGTCCTCTCCTCACTCCTCCTGCTCCCCCTCCCTACCTGAAGCCCTGTTTATAAGCTCTAACACCCAGTCAATAAAGGAGACCTTGACGCAACTCAGACTGACTCTGTCTTTCTTCATGAGCTTGGTCTCCTTTCCCTCTCAACCCCCATTGATTCCCAGGTGGTCCCTCCTCGAGACCCTCGAATGACCTGGCCTGCTGGACGGGTCATCTTTCAGCCATTCGAGAATCTTCTGTTGACAATTCTCTGTTTAGCTGTATAGCACACTTTTTAATTGGGACTGTTGGGTATTTGGATGTCTAGTGTCTTGAGTTCTTTATACATTCTGAATATCAGCCTTCTGTCAGATGTGGGGTTGGTGAAGAGCTTTTCCCATTCTGCAGGCTGTCCTTTTGTCTTGTTGACTGTGTCCTTTGCCCTAAAAAAGCTTATAAGTTTCAAAAGGTCCCATGTATTAATTGTTGTTCTCAGTGTTTGTGCTACTGTTGTTATATTTAGGAAGTGATCTCTGGTGTCAATGCATCCAAGACTACTTCCTACTTTTTCTTCAATCAGATTCAGAGTAACCGGATTTATGTTGAGGTCTTTGATACACATGGACTTAAGTTTTGTGCATAGTGACAGATATGGATCTATTTGCAGTCTCCTACATGTTGACATCCAGTTATGCCAGCACCATTTGTTGAAGATGCTTTCTTTCTTCTATTTTACAGGTTTGGCTTCTTTGTCGAAAATCATTTGTTCATACGTGTGCAGATTAATGCCAGGGTCTTCAGTTCGGTTCCATTGGTCCACATGTCGGTTTTTATGACAGTACCAAACTGTTTGTATTACTGTAGCTCTATAGTAGAGCTTGTAGTCAGGGATTGTGATGCCTCCAGAGGTTGTTTTATTGTATAGGATTCTTTTGGCTATCCTGGGTTTTTGTTTTTCCATATGAAGTTGAGTATTGTTCTTTCCAGGTCTGTGAATAATTGTGTTGGGAATTTGATGGGGATTGCATTGAATCTGTAAATTGCTTTTGGTAAGATTGCCAATTGTACTGTGTTAATCTGCCTATTCATGATCATGGGAGATCTTTCCATTTTCTGATATCTTCTTCAATTTCTTTCTTCAGAGACTTAAAGTTCTTGTCACACAGGTCATCCACTTGTTTAATTAGAGTTACCCCAAAGTATTTTATATTATTTGTGGCTATTGTAAAGGGTGATGTTCCTCTGACTTCTGTCTCAGCCCATTTATCAATTGTATACAGCAGAGCTACTGATTTTCTTTGAGTTAATCTTCTATCCTGCCACATTACTGAAGATGTTCATCAGCTGTATGAGTTCCTTGGCTGAATTTTCATGGTCACTTATGTATACTATCATATCATCTGCAAATATTGAAAGCTTGACTTCTTCCTTTCCAATTTGTATCCTCTTGATCTCCTTTTGCTGTCTTATTGCTCTAGCTAGAACTTCAAGTACTACATTGAATTAATATGGGGATAATGTACACCCTTGTCTTGTTCCTGGTATTAGTGGAATCGCTTTGAGTTTCTCTCCATTTACTTTGATGTTGGCTGTTGGCTTGCTGTAAATTGCCTTTATTATGTTTAGGTGTGTTTCCTGTATTCCTGATCTCTCCAAGACCCTTATCATGGAGAAGTGTTGGATTTTGTCAAAGTCCTTTTCAGCATCTCATGAAATGACCATGTAGATTTTTTTCTTTCAGTTTGTTTATGGTGTATTACTTTGACAGACTTTCCCATGTTGAACTCCTTTGCTTTTCTGAGATAAGGCCTACTTAATCATGGTGGATAATGTTTTTGATGTGTTGTTGGAGTCAGTTTGCCAAAATTTTATTGATTATTTTTGCTTCAATGTTCATGAGGGAGATTGGTCTATAATTTTCTTTCTTTATTGCATCTTTTTGTGGCATGTGAATCAGAGTAACAGTAGCCTCATAAAAGGAGTTTGGTAACATTCCTTCTGTTTCTATTGTGTGGAACAATTTGAAGAGTATTAGTATTAATGCCTCTTTGACAATATGGTAGAATTCTAAATTGAAACCATCTGGTCCTGGGGTCTTTTAAGTTGGGAGCCTTTTAATGATTGATTGTATTTTTTTAGGGGTTATTGGTCTATTTAAATAGTTCATCTGGTCTTGATTTAACTTCGGTATGTGGTACCTATCCAGAAAATTGTCCGTTTCATTTAGATTTTCCAATTTTGTGGAGTACAGGTTTTTGAAGTATGACCTGATGATTCTCTGGATTTCCTCATTGTCAGTTGTTACATGTCCCTTTTCATTTCTCATTTTATTAATTTGGATGCTCTCTCTCTGCCTTTGGGTTAATCTGGATAAGGGCTTGTCTATCTTGTTGGTTTTCTCAAAGAACAACTCTTTGTTTCATTTATTCTTTATATTGTTCCCTTTGTTTCTATTTTATTGATTTCAGCTCTTAATTTGATAATTTCCTTGCATCTATTCCTCCTGTGTGACTTTGCTTTTTCTTGTTCTAGAGCTTTCAGGTGTGCTGTTAAGTCACTAATGTGAGATTTCTCCAATTTCTTCATGTGGGCATTTAGAGCTATGAATTTTCCCTTTAGCACTGCTTTCATAGTGTCCCATAGTCTGGGTATGTAGTACATTCATTTTCACTGAATTCTAGGAAGTCTTTAATTTCTTTCTTATTTCTTGTTTAACCCATTGGTGATTCATTTGAGCATTATTCAGTTTCCATGAAATTGTAGGCTTTCTGTAATTTTTATTGTTGTTGAAATCTAACTTTAAACCATGGTGGTCTGATAGAATATAGGAGGTTATTCCAATTTTTTGTATCTGTTGAGATTTGCTTTGTGACCACGTATGTGGTTGATTTTAGAGAAGATTCCATCAGGTGCTGAGAAGAAGGTATTTTGTGTTAGAGTGGAATGTTCTGTAGATATCAATTAGGTCGATTTGAGTCATAACATCAGTTAAGCCCCTTATTTTTCTGTTAAGTTTAGATTTTGCAGATCTGTCCAGTGTTGAGTGTGGGGTGGTGAAGTCTCTCACTATTAATGTGTTTGGTTTGATGTGTGATTTAAGCTTTAATAATTTTTTTCATATGTGAGTGTCCTTTTATTTGTGGTATAAATGTTCAGAATTGAAACTTCATCTTGGTAGATTCCTGTGATGAGTATGTAATGCCCATCTCAATCACTCTTGATTGATTTTAGTTTCAAGTCTATTTTGTTAGATTAGGATAGCTATACCAGCTTGTTTCTTAAGTCCATTTGATTGGAAAGACTTCCCATCCTTTTACTCTGAGGTAATGTCTATCTTTGAAATTGAGTCGTGTTTCTTGTATGTAGCAGAAAGATGGGTCTGCTTTCATATCCATTCTACTAGCCTGTGTCTTTTTATAGGTGAATTAAGACCATTGATATTAAGGGATATTAATGACCAGTGATTATTAATTCCTGTTATCTTTTGGTGGTAGTGTGTGTATATTTCTCTTCATTGGGATTTACTGCTGTGGGATTATCTATTGCCTGTGTTTCATGGGTGTATCTGATTTCCTTAGGTTGGAATTTTCTTTTAGTGCTTCCACTAGGGCTGGATTTGTGGATAGGAATTGTTTAAATCTGGTTTTGTCTTGGAATGTCTTATTCACTGTTTATGGTTATTTTAAAGTTTTGTTGGTTATGTTAGTCTAGACTGGCATCCATGGTCTCTTAGTGTCTACATTACATCTGTCCAGGTCCTTCTGGCTTTCAAATTCTCCATTGAGATGCAGGGTGTTATTCTGATGGGTCTGCCTTCGTAGGACTCTTGGCCTTTTATCTTAGCTGCTCTAAATATTCTTTCTTCATTATGTATGTTTAGTGGATTAATTATTATGTGGTGAGGGGACATTTGGGGGGGACACAGTCTGTTTGGTGTTCTATAAGCTTATTGCATGTCCATAGGTATTTCCTTTTTTAAGTTGGGAAAGTTTTCTTCCATGATTTTGTTGAATATAGTTTCTGTGCCTTTGATTTGGTATTCTTCTCTTGCTTCTATCCCTATTATTCTTAGGTTGGACATTTCATGGTGTCCAAGATTTCCTGCACATTTTGTGTTATTACTTTTTTGGCTTTTGTATTTTTTTTTATTTTAGTCCCATCATGTTTATTGTTAGTATAGAGAAAAAACTGTGTTTTTTTGTTTTTTGTTTGATTATTTGTGTTTTGTATGTATGACTTAGTCATAGGAGGGTTGGTATTTTTTTTGAGATTCCTTATGTTCTGTTTTGAGAATAAAATGCTCTTGAATTAAAGACAGTTTCTTTCTTACTACTTGTGGCTTTTATTTGTTCTCCATGCCTGTTGTGGTTTGCAGAATGTCTATTAATGTGTCCAATATGACTGGGAACATTTCACCATCCCAGTCATGTTACTGACCTCCAAAGGAAACCGCTTCCTCTTTCAGCACTGTGATGTCACCTGTAACCATTCTGCACATGTTCTTTATGAAGTTGTTCAAGTTCCCTCTGGTTAAATTTTCCGAGGTCATTTTATCATGAAAGCGTATTGAATGTGTCAAACACTTTTTATAGTCCCATCACTTCTCTGGAGAGCTGCTTGATATTTAACCTCTGGTCTCTCTGGCTCTTATAATTTTTCCACCTCCTTCTTCCATGATTTTTCCTGAGCTTTAGGTATAAAAATTGTGTCATAGATATACCAATCATAGTTGAGTACCCTACGGTCACTTACCCTCTGATTTCAAAAAATTCTGATTTGTGGATCTCTGTAATAGCCCTATCTGTTGTAAGAAGAAGCTTCTTTGATCAGGGGTAAGAGATACTCTTCTGTAGATACAAGGGTAAATGTTCAGAATGAAGTTAGGTGTTTTTGATCTTAGCTACTCTGACAGGCGTAAGGTGGTATCTCAGAGTTGTCTTGATTTGCATTTCCCTGATGATTAGGGAAGTTGAGCAATTCCTTAAATGTCTTTCAGCCATTTGGGATTCCTCTGTTGAGAATTCTCTGTTTAGTTCTAAAGCCCATTTCTCAATTGGACTATTGGTCCTTTTGATGTCTAATTTCTTGAGTTCCTTATATATTCTGGATATCAGTCCTCTGTCAGATGTGGGGTTGGTGAAGATCTTTTCCCATTCTGTAGGCTGTCGCTTTGCCTTGTTGACCGTATCCTTTGCTCTACAAAAGCTTCTCAGTTTCAAGAGGTCCCATTGATTGATTGTTTGTCTCAGTGTCTGCGCTACTGGTGTTATATTTAGGAAGTGATCTCCTATGCCAAGGCGTTCAAGACTATTTCCTACTTTCTCTTCTAGGAGGTTCAGAGTAGCTGGATTTATGTTGAGGTCTTTGATCCACTTGGACTTAAGTTTTGTGCACGGTGACAGATATGGATCTATTTGCATCCTTCTACACGCTGATATCCAGTTATGCCAGCACCATTTGTTGAAGATGCTTTCTTTTTTCCATTGTACATTTTTGGCTTCTTTGTCAAAAATTATATGTCCATAGGTGTTTGGGTTAATGTCAGGGTCTTCAATTCGATTCCATTGGTCCACATGTCGGTTTTTATGCCAATACCAGGCTGTTTTTATTACTGTAGCTCTATAGTAGAGCTTGAAGTCGGAGATTGTGATGCCTCCAGAAGTTGTTTTATTGTACAGGTTTCTTTTAGCTATCCTGGGTTTTTTGTTTTTCCATATGAAGTTGAGTATTGTTCTTTCCAGATCTGTGAAGAATTGTGTTGGTATTTTGATGGGGATTGCATTGAATCTGTAAATTGCTTTTGGTAAGATTGCCATTTTTACTATGTTAACCCTGCCTATCCATGAGCATGGGAGATCTTTCCATTTTCTGAGATCTTCTTCAATTTCTTTTTTCAGGGACTTAAAGTTCTTGTCATATAGGTCCTTCACTTGCTTGGTTAGTGTTACCCCAAGGTATTTTATGTCATTTTTGGCTATTGTAAAGGGTGATGTATCTCTAATTGCCTTCTCAGCTTCTTTGTCCATTGTATATAGGAGGGCTACTGATTTTTTTGAGTTGATCTTGTATCCTGCTATGTTGCTGAAGGTGTTTATAAGCTTTATCAATTCCTGGGTGGAATCTTTGGGGTCACTCAAGTATACTATCATGTCGTCTGCAAATAGGGAAAGCTTGACTTCTTCCTTTCCAATTTGAATCCCCTTAATCTCCTTATGTTGTCTTATTGCTCTGGCTAGAACTTCAAGTACTATATTGAATAAGTATGGGGAGAGTGGACAGCCTTGTCTCATTCCTGATTTTAGTGGAATTGCTTTGAGTTTCTCTCCATTTAATTTGATGTTGGCTGTTGGTTTGCTATATATTGCCTTTATTATGTTTAGGTATGTTCCCTGTATTCCTGATCGCTCCAAGACTTTTATCATGAAGGGGTGTTGGATTTTGTCAAATGCCTTTTCTGCATCTAGTGAGATGATCATGTGGTTTTTTTCTTTGAGTTTGTTTATATGGTGTATTACATTGATGGACTTTCGTATGTTGAACCACCCTTGCATCCCTGGGATGAAGCCTACTTGATCATGGTGGATAATTGTTCTGATGTGTTCTTGGAGTCTGTTTGCCAGTATTTTATTGAGTATTTTTGCATCAATGTTCATGAGGGAGATCGGTCTGTAGTTCTCTTTCTTTGTTGCATCCTTGTTTGGTTTAGGAATCAGGGTAATTGTAGCCTCATAGAAGGAGTTTGGTAATGTTCCTTCTGTTTCTATTATGTGGAACAATTTAGAGAGTATTGGTATTAACTCTTCTTTGAAGATCTGGTAGAATTCTGCGCTGAAACCATCTGGTCCTGGGCTTTTTTTGGTTGGGAGACCTTTAATGACTGTTTCTATTTCCTTAGGGGTTATTGGACTATTTAAATAGTTTATCTGGTCTTGATTGAACTTAGGTATGTGGTATCTATCCAGAAAAATGTCCATTTCTTTTAGGTTTTCCAGTTTTGTGGAGTAGAGGTTTTTGAAATATGACCTTATAATTCTCTGGATTTCCTCAATGTCTGTTGTTATGTCCCCCTTTTCATTTCTGATTTTGTTGATTTGGATTCTCTCTCTCTGTCTTTTGGTTAGTTTGGATAAGGGCTTGTCTATCTTGTTGATTTTCTCAACGAACCAACTCTTTGTTTCATTAATTTTTTGTATTATTCTCTTAGTTTCTAATTTATTAATTTCACCTCTCACTTTGATAATTTCCTGGCGTCTATTCTTCCTGGGAGACTTTGCTTCTTCTTGTTCTAGAGCTTTCAGATGTGCTGTTAATTCACTAGTGTGCGATTTCTCCAACTTCTTTATGTGGGCATTTAGTGCTATGAATTTCCCTCTTAACACTGCTTTCATAGTGTCCCATAAGTTTGGGTATGTGGTGTCTTCATTTTCATTGATCTCTAGGAAGTCTTTAATTTCTTTCTTTATTTCTTCCTTAACCCATTGGTGATTCAGTTGAGCATTATTCAGTTTCCATGAGGTTGTAGGTTTTCTGTAGTTTTTGTTGTTGTTGAAATCTAGCTTTAAACCATGGTGATCTGATAGAACACAGGAGGTTATTCTGATTGTTTTGTATCTGTTGAGATTTGCTTTGTGGCCAAGTATATGGTCGATTTTAGAGAAAGTTCCATGGGGTGCTGAGAAGAAAGTATATTCTTTCTTGTTAGGATGGAATGTTCTGTAGATATCTATTAGGTCCAATTGGGTCATGACATCAGTTAAGTCCTTTATTTCTCTGTTAAGTTTCGATTTGGGAGATCTGTCCAGTGGTGAAAGTGGGGTGTTGAGATCTCCCACTATTAATGTGTGGGGTTTTATATGTGGTTTAAGCTTTAGTAATGTTTCTTTTACATATGTGGGTGCCCTTGTCTTTGGGGCATATATGTTCAGAATTGAAACTTCATCTTGGTCGATCTTTCCTGTGACGAGGATGTAATGTCCTTCTTGATCTCTTTTGATTGATTTTAGTTTGAAGTCTATTTTGTTGGATATCAGGATGGCTACCCCTGCTTGTTTCTTAAGACCATTTGATTGAAAAGTCTTTTCCCAGCCTTTTATTCTTAGGTAGTGTCTATCTTTGAATTTGAGATGTGTTTCTTGTATGCAGCAGAAAGATGGGTCCTGCTTTCGTATCCATTCTGTAAGTCTATGTCTTTTTATAGGTGAATTAAGTCCGTTGATATTAAGGGATATTAATGACCAGTGATTCTTCATCCCTGTTATTTTTGGTGGTAGAGTGTGTGTACTTCTCTTCTTTGGGGTTTACTGTTGTGGCTTTATCTATTGCCTGTGTTTTCAAGTGTGTATCTGACTTCCCTCGGTTGGAATTTTCCTTCTAGTGCTTTCTGTAGGGCTGGGTTTGTGGATAGGTATTGTTTAAATCTGGCTTTGTCTTCGAATGTCTTTTTCCTTCCGTCTATGATGATTGAAAGTTTTGCTGGGTATATTAGTCTGGGCTGACATCCATGGTCTCTTAGTGTCTGCATTACATCTGTCCAGGTCCTTCTGGCTTTCAAAGTCTCCATTGAGAAATCGGGTGTTATTCTGATGGGTTTACCTTTATAGGTCACTTGGCCTTTTTCCTTGGCTGCTCTTAATATTCTTTCTTTATTCTGTACATTTAGTTGTTTAATTATTATGTGTCGAGGTGACTTTTTTTGGGGGTCTAGTCTGTTTGGTGTTCTATAGGCTTCTTGTATCTTCATAGGCATTTCCTTCTTTAAGTTGGGAAAGTTTTCTTCTATAATTTTGTTGAATATATTTTCTGTGCCTTTGAGTTGGTATTCTTCACCTTCTTCTATCCCTATAATTCGTAAGTTTGGTCTTTTAATGGTGTCCCAGATTTCTTGGACATTTTGGTTCATGACTTTGTTGGCTTTAGTGTTTCCTTCGACTGATGGAACTATTTCTTCTACTGTATCTTCAATGCCAGAAATCCTCTCTTCCATCTCTTGCATTCTGTTGGTTATACTTGCATCCGAAGTTCCTGATCTTTTACTCAGGTTTTCTATTTCCAGCATTCCCTCTGTTTGTGTCTTTTTTATTTTTTCAATTTCCCTTTTCAGTTCTTGGACTGTTTCCTTTATTTGTTTCATTGCTTTTTCATGATTTTCTTTCAGTGCTTTATTGTTTTCTTCCAGGACTTTAATGTTTTCTTGGAGGGCTTTATTGTTTTCTTCTAATTTGTTTGCCCTGTCCTCTAGTTGTTTACATCGTTCTTCCAATTTTCTTGTCTTTTCCTCTACACAAGCCTCTACCTTCTTCATGAAGTTACTCATAAGGCTACTTTCTTCTGCTTCTTCCAATTTTTGGTGTTCAGGTCTAGATGTTGGAGGCGAGCTAGGTTCTGGTGATGCTGTATTGCTCTTCATTTTGCTGTATGTACTTCTGCCTTGACGTCTGCCCATCTCCTTGTGGTTCCTTCTTGGTCTTATCAGTGTACTTGTTTCACAAAGAGCTGACAGACTCAGGAAGACTCTCTTGTCCAAAAGGGAGTTCTCTTGTCCAACTCTTTGGTCCAGAAGGGAAGTCAGGGGCAAGCTCTGGTCCAGAATGGCAGTCGGGGACAGGCTGGGAGCTGGGGGCCGGTCTCTAAGTCTCAGGAAGTGGCTGGGGTCTCGGGCAGATGGGCGTGGGGGCAGGGCACGGAGACTGCAGGGGCTGTCGGGGGGCTTGGAAAAGGGGATCCCTCCCGGTGGGGCTAGAAGGGGAGCTGTCCGGTGGCCAGAACCCAGCGCCAAGCTGTGCAGGCCTCCCCGGGGTGGCTGGTGCCCAGGGATGGGGTCCGGGCTGGACCTGGGGACTCACCTCTGGTCCAGAAGGGAAGTCGGGGGCAGGCTGGGAGCTGGGGGCCGGTCTCTAAGTCTCAGGAAGTGGCTGGAGTTTCGGGCAGATGGGCGTGGGGGCAGGGCGCGGAGACTGCAGGGGCTGCTGGGGGCTTGGAAAGGGGGATCCCTCCCGGTGGGGCTAGAAGGGGAGCTGTCCGGTGGCCAGGACCCAGCGCCAAGCTGTGCAGGCCTCCCCGCAGTGGCTGGTGCCCAGGGATGGTGTCCGGGCTGGACCCAGGGACTCACCTCTGGTCCAGAAGGGAAGTCGGGGGCAGGCTGGGAGCTGGGGGCCGGTCTCTAAGTCTCAGGAAGTGGCTGGAGTCTCGGGCAGATGGGCGTGGGGGCAGGGCGCGGAGACTGCAGATAGATCTTCATAATGTATATGGACCTCATTCAGTGAAGGCTTTACTCTCAAGAGACTAGTGTCTTCAGCAAGGGAATTCTCTCTGTGGGTTACTTTCTCACTCAAATAGCAACTTTTTCCTGATTTTTCAGGCCAACTCTTACCCTGAAGATTTTGGACTTGCCAATTTGTACAGTCCCATGAGCCACACACTTAAGATCAGTTGGCTAACATAAGCACACACACCAATAGCTCCATTTCTCTGAAGATCCCTGAATAACATAGCAACACATGTAGTGCTGCCAAGATCAGTAAATAATTCTTTACTTTCCATCTCACCTAAAATTCAAGAAACCTCCTTGAAATATTCTGCAAATTACCTTTGAAAGAGATACTTTCTTAGATTTTTCTCTCACTTTACTCGTCATTGTCCAAATTCCTTTTATAAATTTCTTTTTTTTAGTAAAGCCAAAATTTATTATAAGCCACAGTCGTCCTAGGGACCTCCATGCTATATATATAGCCTCCATGGTTCTATGGGTTGTAGTCTGATTGTTCTTTATTTTATATCTAGAATCCACTTATGAGTGAGTACATACCATGACTGTCTTTCTGGGTTTGGGTTACCTCACTCAGGATAATTTTTTCTAGTTCCATCCATTTGCCTGAAAATTTCATGCTTTCATTGTTTTTCTCTGCTGAGTAGTACTCCATTGTGTATATGTACCACATTTTTTTTTTTCATCCATTCTTCTGTTTGCAGGCATCTAGGTTGTTTCCAGGTTCTGGCTATTACAAATAGTGCCTCTATGAACATAGCTGAGCATGTATCTTTATGGTATGAATCAGCATTCCTTGGGTATATGCCCAAGAGTGGGATGGCTGGGTCTTGAGGTAGTTCGATTCCTAATTTTCTGAGAAACCGCCATACTGACTTCCACAGTGGTTGTAAAAGCTTACATTCCCACCAATAGTGGAGGAGTGTTCCCTTTGCTCAACATCCTCTCCAACATTGACTGTCATTGGTGTTTTTGATCTTAGTCATTCTCACAGGTGTAAGGTGGAATCTCAGAGTCATTTTGATTTGCATTTCTCTGATGATTAAGGATGTTGAGCATTTCTTTAATTGTTTTTCAGCCATTTGTGATTCTTGTTTTGTGAATTCTCTGTTTAGTTCTTTAGCCCATTTTTAATTGGACTGTTTAGAATTTTGATGTCTAGTTTCTTCAGTTCTTTATATACTGTGGAGATCAATCCTCTGTCAGATGTGGGGTTGGTGAAGATCTTTTCCCATTCTGTTGGCTGTCTTTTTATCTTATTGACTGTGTCTTTTGCCCTGAAAAGCTTCTCAATTTCGAGAGGTCCCATTTATTAATTATTGTGCTCAGGGTCTGTGCTCTTGGTGTTTTATTTAGGAAATGGTCTCCGGTGCCAATGCTTTCAAGAGTGCTTCCTACTTTCTTTTCTACTAAGTTTAGTGTAATTGGATTTATGTTCAGGTCTTTGATCCACTTGGACTTGAGTTTAGTGCATGGTGACAGATATGGATCTATTTGTAATCTTTTCAACATTGACATCCAGTTATACCAGCACCATTTGTTGAAGATACTTTCTATTTTCCATTGTATCATTTTGGCTCCTTTATCAAAAATCAGGTGTTCACATGTGCATGAATTAATGTCAGGGTCTTCAATTCGATTCCATTGGTCCATATGTCGGTTTTTATACCATTACCAAGCTGTTTTTATTACTAGAGCTCTATAGTAGAGTTTGAGGTCAGGGATGGTGATGCCTCCAAAGGTTGCTTTATCGTATAGGATTATTTTAGTTATCCTGGGTCTTTTGTTTTTCCATATGAAGTTGAGTATTTTTCTTTCCAAGTCTGAAGAATTGTGTTGTGATTTTGATAGGGATTGCATTGCATCTATGGATTGCTTTTGGTAAGATTGCCATTTTTACTATGTTAATCCTACCTATCCATGAGCATGGGAGATCCTTCCATTTTCTGATATCTTCAATTTCTTTCTTTAGAGATTTAAAGTTGTTATCAAAAAGGTCCTTCACTTGTTTAGTTAATGTTATGCCAAGGTATTTTCTATTATTTGTGGCTATTGTAAAGGGTGCTGTTTCTCTGACTTCTTTCTCAGCCCTTTTATCATTTGTGTATGGGAGGGCTACTGATTTTATTTGAGTTGATCTTCTATCCTGCCACTTTACTGAAGGAGTTTGTCAGCTGTAGGAGTTCCCTAGTAGAGTTTTTGGGGTCACTTATGTATACTATCATATCATCTGCAAATAGTGAAAGTTTGATTTCTGCCTTGCCAATTTGTATCCCTTTGATCTCCTTTTATTTTCTTATTGCTCTAGCTAGAACTTCTAGTACTATATTGAATAAATATGTGGAGAGTGGAGAGCCTTGTCTTGTTCCTGAATTTAGTGGTATCACTTTGAGTTTCTCTCCGTTTAATTTGATGTTGGCTGTTGGCTTCCTATAAATTGCTTTTATTATGTTTAGAAATGTTCCTTGTATTCCTGATCTTTCTAAGACCTTTATCATGAAGGGGTATTGGATTTTGTCAAAGGCTTTTTCAGCATCTATGGAGATGATCATGTGTTTTTTTTCTTTCAGTTTGTTTATATGGTGTATTACATTGACTGATTTTCATATGTTGAACCATCCTTGCATCCCTGGGATGAATCCTATTGGTGTGATGGATAATTGTTTTGATGTATTCTTGGATTTGGTTTGCCAATATTTTGTTGAGTATTTTTGCATCAATGTTCATGAGGGAGATTGGTCTGTTGTTCTCTTTCTTTATTGCATCTTTGTGTGGCTTGGGTATCAGGGTAATTGTAGCCTCATAAAAAGAGTTTGGTAGTGTTCCTTCTATTTCCGTTGTGTGGAACACTTTGAAGAGTATTGGTATTAGTTCTTCTTTGAAAGTCTGGTAGAATTCTGCACTGAAACCATCTGGTCCTGGGCTTTTTTTGGTTGGGAAACTTTTGATTACTGTTTCTATTTCTTTAGGGGTTATTGGTCTATTTAAATGGTTTATCTGGTCTTGATTTAATTTGGTATGTGGTATTTATCCAGAAAATTGTCCATTTCTTCCTGGTTTTCCATTTATGTGGAGTACAGGTTTTTGAAGTATGATCTGATGATTCTCTAGACTTCTTTGCTGTCTGTTGTTATGTCTCCCTTTTCATTTCTGATTTTGTTAATTTGGGTGCTCTATCTTTGCCTTTTTGTTAATTTGGCTAGGGGTTTGTCTATCTTGTTGATTTTTTCAAAGAACCAACTCTTTGTTTCATTGATTTTTTTGTATTCTCTTGTTTTCTATTTCGTTTTATTAAGCCATCAATTTGATTATATCCTGGTGTCTGTTTCTCCTGGGTGAGTTTATCTCTTTTTGTTCTAGAGCTTTCACTTGTGCTGTTAATTCATTGGTATGGGACTGCTCCATCTTCTATATGTGTGCATTTAGAGCTATGAATTTTCCTCTTAGCACTGCTTTCATAGTGTCCCATAAGTTTCGGTATGTTGTACTTTCCTTTTCATTGAATTCTAGGAAATCTTTAATTTCTTTCTTTATGTCTTCCTTAACCCATTGATGTTTCAGGTGGGTATTATTTAGTTTCCATGAGTTTGTGGGTTTTCTATATTTTTTGTTGTTGTTGAGGTCTAACTTTAAGGCATGGTGGTGTGATAAGATACAGTAGGTTATTCCAATTTTTTTGTATCTGTTGAGATTTGTTTTGTGGACAAGCATGTGGTCAATTTTTGAGAAGGTTCCATGGGGTGCTGAGAAGAAGGTATATTCTTTTGTGTTAAGATGGAATGTTCTGTAGATATCTATTAACCCCATTTGAGTCATAACATCTGTTAGGTCCTTTATTTCTTTCTTAAGTTTCAGTCTGGTAGATCTGTCTTTTGGTGAGAGTGGTGTGTTAAAATCTCCCACTACTAATGTGTGTGTTTTGATGTGCATTTTACACTTTAGTAGTGTGTCTTTTATGAATGTGGGTGCTTTTGTATTTGGAGCATAAATGTTTAGAATTGAGACTTCCTCTTGGTGGATTTTTCCTGTGATAAATATGCAATGTCCATCCTGATCTCTTTTGATTGATTTTAGTTTGAAATCTATTTTATTAGATATTAGGATAGGTACACCAGCTTGTTTCTTAGGTCCATTTGCTTGGAAAGCCTTTTCCCAGCCCTTTACTTGGAGGTAGTGTCTGTCTTTGAAGTTAAGGTGTGTTTCTTGTATGCAGCAGATGGATGGGTCCTGTTTTCTTATCCATTCTGTTAGCCTGTGTCTTTTTATAGGTGAGTTGAGACCATTGATATACAAGGATATTAATGACCAGTGATTGTTAATTCCTGTTATTTTTTGTGGTTCTGTTGTGTTGTCTTTCTTTGGTGTATGTTGGTGTGGGATTATCTATTTCTTGATTTTTCATGGATGTGTTTAGCTTCTTTGGGTTGGATTTTCCCTTCTAGTGCTTTCTGTAGGGCTGAGTTTGTGGACAGGTATTGATCAAATCTGGTTTTATCCTGCAATATTTTGTTTACTCTGCCTATGGTGATTGAGAGTTTTGCTGGGTATAATAGTCTGGGTTGGCATCCGTGGTCTCTTAGTGTCTGCATAAGATTTGTACATGATCTTCTAGCTTTCATAGTCTCTATTGAGAAGTCTGGTGTTATTCTGATGGGTTTGCCTTTATATGTTACTTGGTCTTTTTCCTTTGTGGCTCTTAATATTTTTTCTTTGTTCTGTGTGTTTATTGTTTTGATTATTATGTGGCAAGGGGACTTATTTTTTGATGCAGCCTATTCAGTGTTCTATAAGCTTCTTGTATCTTCATAGGTATTTCTTTCTTTAGGTTAGGAAAGTTTTCTTCTATGATTTTGTTGAATATATTTTCTGTGCCTTTGAGTTGGTACTCTTCTTCTATCTGTATTATTCTTAGGTTTGGTCTTTTCATGGTGTCTCAAATTTCTTGGATGTTTTGTGTTACAACGTTTTTGTCTTTAGTGTTTTCTTTGACTGATGAATCTATTTTCTCTATTGTGTCTTCAGTGTCAGAGATTCTCTGTTCCATCTCTTGCAATCGGTTGGTTATGCTTGTTTCTGTAGATCCTGTTCATTTAGTCAGGATTTCAATTTCCAGCATTCCCTCAGCATGTGTTTACTTTATTGTCTCAAATTCATTTTTCAGATCTTGGAATGTTTCTTTCATCTGTTTAATTGCTTTTTCTTGGCTTTCTTTGATTTCTTCCTATTTTTTGTTTGTTTTTTTTTTCATTTCTTTAAGGGAGTTTTTCATTTCCTCTTTAACGGAAGTTTTATTTCCTCTTTAATGGAGTTTTTCATTTCCTCATTAAGGGAATTTTTTATTTCCTCTTTAAGGGAATTTTTTCTCTTTAAAGGCCTCTATCATCTTCTTAAAGTCATTTTAGGATTGATTTCTTCTATTTTTTCTGTCTTGGTATGTTCAGGTCTTGCAGGTATAGAATCACTAGGTTCTGATGTTGCCATATAGGTTTTTATGTTGTTGCCTGTATTTTTGCACTGGCATCTACTCATCTCTTCCTCTGCTTGGTGCAGGTGGTGTCTATGTCTGAGAGTGCCTCTCTTGTTCTAATTTTTAGTCTTGGTTCACTAGGATTTCTTGGTTAAATTGGTGCTATTGGGCTGTTTCTTCAGGAGCAGCTGATCTCAGTTGGTGAAGTATATACTTATGACTCTGGTGATCTGGTTTGGTGGCTGGGCAGTGCCTTCTTCTGTGTTGCCAGGTCACGTTTTGTTCATTTGTCAACTCCTCACCTGATCTTGTTTCTTCAGACTTCAAACTGTAGGGATTTGAATCCTCTCCCAGATGGATTTCAGCTGAGCAGGGTAGTCTCACCAACACCTCCAAGTTGTTGGGTTTCACAGGATCAGCATCTGGGCCCTGGGTTGGCCTCAGATGGAGTGTTGAGATGCGTTCTGGTTACATCCCACAGAGATAGCTTCTTTCCCAGGTGTTGGGGTTAGAAGCGTCCCT
This sequence comes from Peromyscus maniculatus bairdii, assembly GCF_049852395.1. Lineage (NCBI taxonomy): Eukaryota > Metazoa > Chordata > Mammalia > Rodentia > Cricetidae > Peromyscus > Peromyscus maniculatus. The sequence continues at coordinate 142,584,853 of NC_134875.1, read as the reverse complement.
GTTCCAAGATCTTGATTAAGAGCTTGTTTCCACTAGCTCTTCAGCGGGTAATAGCTCAGTTTCTGGTCTTTATTGCAACTGTGTTTCGGCCACTGCCTGCAGCGCCTGCCTGCCTCCCCACTGGGCTGCCATCTGGCTCTGCTGGGCCTGCCTGCCTCTGCCAGGCCTGTCTACCTCTGCCGGCCACCACTGCAGGTCTACCTGCCTCTGCTTATCACCGCTCCTGTGCCTGTCTACCACTGCAGGCTGCCACCGAGCCTGTATGTCTCTGCCGGCTGTCGCTGCCAGGCCTGTCTGTCTCTGCTGGCCACCGCTGTGCCTATCTACCTCTGCAGGCCGCCACGGGGCCTGTATGTCTCTGCTGGCTGCTGCTAGGCCTACCTGCCTCTGCCTATCGCAACCAGTGCCGGGCCTGTCTGTCTCTGTGGGCCGCCACCGGGCCTGTATGTGTCTGCCAGCCTTCTGGGCCTGTCTGTCTCTGCCAGCCACCGCCGGGCCTCTGGTATTTTCTTTGACTGATTAATTTATTTCCTCTATTGTATCCTCTACACCAGAGATTCTCTCTTTCATCTCTTGTATTCTGCTGGTTACTTGCATCTGTGTTTCCTGTTTGTTTACTCATATTTTCTATTTCCAGCATCCCCTCTGTTTGTGTATTCTTCATTGTTTCTATTTCCCTTTTCAGGTTTTGAACTGTTTCCTTAGCAAGTTTGATTGCTTTTTCATGGTTTTCTTGGCTTTCTTTAAGGGATTTATTGATTTCCTCCTATTTTTCATTTGCCTTTTCCTCTATTTCTTTATTGATTTCTTCCAATTTTTTGTTTGTCTTTTCCTCAATTCCTTTAAGGGAATTTTTCATTTTTTCTTGAAAGGCCTCTATCATCTTCATGAAGCTATTTTTAAGGTCATTTTCTTCTGATTGTCCTACATTATCATTTTAGGTCTTGCTGTAAGAAGAGGGCTAGGTTCTGTTGATGCCATATTGTTCTTTATGTTGTTGTATGTATTTTGCATTGAAATCTGCCCATCTCTTTCTCTAATAGGTGCAAGAGATGCCTGTGTCTGAGCAAGCTGCTATTGGTCCACTCTGTGCTTTTTGTGTCTGTGACTCAGGGGGTCCCTTTGTGTCCAGTCTTAGCTCTTTGTCTAATTGGAGCTGGCAGATTCTAAATATCAGGGAGTACACTTGGCCCAATGCAAGCTAGCTGATTCTGTGACTCATCTAGTTGTTCTTGGTCTTCTCAGGGCTCTTGGTATAGTCAGAGCTAGTGGAATCTCTGTCTTAGGAAGCCTCTCGGTTCAGTGAGAACTGGCAGATTCTGAGTCTCAGGAAGCCACCATTGATCCAATGAGAGCTGGTGGATTCTTTGTCTCAGCAAGTTGCTGGGGTTGTAGGCAGATGGGTATTGGGTAGTGCTTGGGTTGTAGACTGTAGGGTCCAATGGGGGGCTTAGTGGAGAAACCTGGTCCAAGGAAATTTTCCCTGCTAGCCAGCATCTGGGGAAGAGTTGTCTAGGGGTTCTTGGGGACTGTTTGTTTCCCAGGGCCTGGTTTCCAGAGGCAGGACTCTCTGGGAGGGAGGGGAGTCACTCACCTCTTGGTACAATGTGAGCTGGAAGATTCCTTGTCTCACGAAGTTACTGGGATCCCAGGCACATGGGTATTGGAGTAGGGCTTGGGTCTTGTAGATTGCAGGGTCTGATAGGGGGTTAAGGGAGCCTGGCCGTGGGGAGTTTTCCCTACTGGCCAGCAACCCGTGGAGTCTTAGATTTATGTTCAAAGAAGGTATTTGTGTACGTGAAGAGAAAATGATGGAAATATCCATGAAACCTCATATTTTACACAGAGATTTTAGTTTTCTTATACTGAGGAATGAGTTCAGAGTCTTATTCATCTTAGGTGATCACTATAACACTAAGCTATATCCCCATCCCAAATACCTACATGTCTTGAAAGTCATTCTCAATCTAGCTTTAATTATGAGATATATGTGGTTCTTGGTTTTTTAGTAATAATTACATTTCAGAAAATAATAAGAAGGACAGTTGTATGTATGGAAATGGATCAATTTAACATAAAAGCACAGTTAGCAAGATAAGGACAGTTAGCAGGAAGCCTGCCACGGCCATGCAGTTTGCAAGCAAAATAAGTCTCTGTGTTTACTTGGTTGGGTCTGAGCGGCTGTGGGACTGGCGGGTGACAGAGATTTGTCCTGACTGTAGGCAAGGAAGAAAACTCTAGCAACAGTTGTACACTACTCCATTGATTTACCTAGAGTTCTTTATTTGGTGTGTGCCTTTTGGGTTAATATACATTTGTGAATAAATATATGCATATGTATACACATATGTGTATATACTGGTATACACATGTATGCAGTATGATGGCATCCTCACATGATTGAATATACCATGTGAATTATAGTTTTCATTTTTTATTTCAGCAGGCCATGTAGGTTACTTCCTTTTTTAATAGTCATGAGAAATTTTATCACATTATTTTAGAAGTTATAATTAATTTGAGCATTCCTTTGTTTATTACCTCATTTACATTATTCATAATATTCCTATATTACAAACACAGGTGAATAAGCATGATCTTAGTGTGATATTGCCAACCCCCATCTCACTGTCAATTCCAAGCACTGAAACACCTGGTCAACAAATATAAACATTTCAGCATTTGATGGATATTATGGAATTGTTGTCCAAAATATCATAAAGTAGCTATTCCCACTATACTCATGGATCTCCAAGCTTCTCTTACTATTATCTACAATGTTCAGAATAGTAATCTGCACACAGACCACTGAAATATCTCCATGTGACAACAGGGAAAAGGTATGAGAGCTCAGTGCTCTCTAAGCTATGACTCCTTCTGTTTTCCTGCCTTCCCTTATATTCTCACTGACTCTATTCTTCTTTGATGCCTTCTTCAGATTTGCCAACATGAAGGAGTACATCTTCAAGTTCAGTGGCCTGATTTGCAGTACATCAGCTTTGGTATTTGAAATCATCCTTGCAAACAGCCAATGCTGGCGCCTGTGGGAGTTTAACAACAAGTTTGTGCAATTTGTGTCAATTGGACTCTGGGAAGCTTATTACACTCAGGACTTTAACATCTCTGGGTCGATGACCAGGATGTTGGTTCACACCCCTATCAATGAAACCTGGAACAAGTCATCAGAATTTCAGTATTTACAAGTCCTGATAGCATGGGCCATTTTGATGAAAATCCTAGTCCTGATTTTCACTTCAGTGGCCATTAAGATCAGCTGCATGGAAGACCAATTCATTGAGATCCAGCTGTTTTACTACAAGATGTCTGCCATATTTTGGGCTGTGAGCAGCCTTTTCACGCTTGGCGCCCAACGTGTTGGCAAGAGTTTCTACCTAAAACCTGAGAAAAGATTCTAAAATGGAGCTAAAAACAGCTTCCTAATTGTGTCTCTCAAATGAGCGGCAGCTGCCGGTTTGAGCTACTTGTGCGTTCCTGGTGTGTGCGCTTAACCTGCAGTAAGGCGGAAATGAGGCCTCTGCAAGTGGCACATTAAGCTGCGTGGTGGATTTAGCCTTTGCTAGTTACAAAACAAAAAGGATTCTGGGCTACACGCTGCTTGGATAAAAGCATAGACTCATGATAGCTCCCAGAGCTGGCGGTAAACTTACCACCGCCATGTTGGGAAGCTGAGGTGGACGGAGCCAGCAGCCATAGTGCTGTTTCAGTCTTACAAATGCTGCAGTTTAAGGCGGTGGATTCACAATAAGACAGATTCAGATGGAACAAGACTTTAAATGCTTTACAATGTGTGTAAAAATGTACATAGGCTTGGAAGAGAGAGGAAAAGGAACATAGACAGTTATATAAAGAAATAGAAAGTTTTAAAATAGTAAAGTCTTTAAAGAGAAAGTAAAAGTAATATAAAAAATAAGCCATGTAAAGATGGATATCACACAGAGAGTCTGGATTATATTGTCTTTGGGATTTTTAACTGCAGAAAGACATTTGATTGTAAAGACTGCTCAGTTAAATCAATGTGTATATTTTAAAGGTATTTCAATTTTGAAATTTATGTCTAAGGATGTTTTGCTTTGGAAAGGAGACTCTGCTTTTGTTTCTACAGAAAATCAGAGGCTATGGATTTGTTCCAGATTAAGATACATCAGGTTTGACCAGCCAAGACCACATGAAAGGTCTCTGATGACACCATGGCCGAGATGACTCAACATCCAGAATTGATTCAAGGCAACTGGCTCAGACGATACAGCCTCACGGACTACTCCATGATCCTTAAATATTCTTTGTGTCCCCATAAGATACAGCGCCCCCCTCCAGCAGGAAGTAGTAAGAGAAGCTTCGCCCAAATTCCCAAATATACCAAGCTGGCTTTGGAGATGTGTAAAAGTTAAAACCTTCCTTTTTAAAAAAAAGAAAAGGGAAGTGTTGTGGGATGTTAATATATTTCCTGTGGGAGCCCTTCTTGGGTTCCTTGTGGCGTTACCCAGCAGGTTTGCATAGAGGATGATTAGGACCATGGGCCTGAGTGCAGGTGTCTGAGATGGTCTGCACTTGGCTGTACTGGGGGATGGTCTGTATGTCAAGTTGCTCTGATTGGTCAATAAATAAAACCTGATTGGTTGTGGCTAGGCAGGAAGTATAGGCGGGACTAACAGAGAGGAGAAATAAAAGAACAGGAAGGCAGAAGGAGACGCTGCCAGCCACTGCCAGGACAAGCAGCATGTGAAGATGCTGGTAAGCCACGAGCCACGTGGCAAGGTATAGATTTGTAGAAATGCGTTACTTTAAGATATAGGAACAGTTAACAGGAGGCCTGCCACGGCCATACAGTTTGTAAGCAATATAAGTCTCTGTGTTTGCTTGGTTGGGTCTGAGCGGCTGTGGGACTGGCGGGTGACAGAGATTTGTCCTGACTGTGGGCAAGGCAGGAAAACTCTAGCAACACACTCTTCTTACTGTGACCTTGAACCATCTCGTAGACATGTATGGACAAACCACACTTGACTTTCCACCTGACTTTCCCGTAAAGAAAGAAGACATTATAAAGAAACACTGCACAAATGTGTTCCCAATGGGTGTCCTGACAGCCACCATGTCACTTTTTGGTTTCATTTTGTTCCTCTATGAGATGATCTCCTTGAAAATGCAGAGTCAGATTAAGGCCCAGTGTGCTTCCAAACTGGCTGAGCAAAAGGCCTGAACTGAGGGCTTTGGCATTTGTAACATCTGCCAGGAGAATCCTTGAAGAAATTGCCAATTTTCACACAGTACTGTGTAATCACCAACTCATTCCAAATAAAATATCAACTTGGTTTCTGGAGTGTGTCTAAATTGTATATCCTCCCTTCCTGTCAAATACACTCCTTTCTTTAAATGTTTTCTCATTCTAACCTCTGTGGGTGATGATCATGTCTTTGGATGCTGCCAACAAGCAGTAGCAGGCAAGAGTACTGGTGAAATGTAAGTTGCTTAAATAAACATGACATATACAAGGTGAAAGAGGGTTTGTAAGTAAGCTGACACCTCAACACACATACACAAGAACCCTACATTCCTGTGTGGAAACACTTAAGTACTCAGATCTCTGGAGGGGAGAGCTGGATGTCTCAGTCTTGGCACTGCTGGCATTATGGGATGCTCTTGAAGAAAGAAGGCAATGCTGCACACTGAAGATGCCATTGCCATCTGCAGCCTGTCTCTACTAGAAAGCAGTAGCCATATCCTAATTCCCTGGTTGTGAAGATCACAAAAGGCCAGGCATCTCCAATGTGCTCTGATGGGCCATGTGGTGTGCAGAAGACAGGACAGCTTGTCAGAGTTGGTTTTCTTGTTTTATCATCTCCACCACTGAGTTCAGTCTCACATTATAAGGCTTGATGGCACACACTCTTACACAGTGAGCAATCTCACCCACCTCAAGTTTATTGCTTCTAAGATACAATATTCTCCCCCTTGTTGCTATAAGTTGAAGTTCATTTCATTATGCAAAATACATTTATTCCATCTTTAAAACAGTCCCATATTTCTTTGGGAGTCCAGTGTCTTTTTTGGGACTTGGCAGGTTTTCAACAGTGAGACCCTGGACAATCATAAATCGACTCCCAGACTTCTGAGATAAAATGGTACAGAGTAAACATTACCATTATAAAGGGAGGAGTGGGGACACGGGAAGGGAAGAGTGTCTTGAATGAAGACCTACACCCAAGAGAGAAAAATCTGAATCCCGAAGCTCTATATTATACCTGTCATCTAGTGATATGATGGTATGTATCATTTTGGAGTCAAGGGGCTGAAGGAACCCTGGCCTTCCAGTTTTACTGGCTGTAGCACTATAACCTTTACTTTTTTCTCTCTTTCCTTTTTTCTTTCTCTCTTTCCTTTTTTCTTTCTTTCTTTCTTCCTTCCTTCCTTTCTCTCTGTCTCTCTCTCTGTCTCTATGTCTCTATCTGTCTCTCTCTCTCATTTCTTGGATTTTTGAGACAGGGTTTCTCTGTGAAACAGTCATGGGTGTGCTGGAACTTACTCTGTAGAACTGGCTTGCCTCAAACTTATAGAGATCCACCTGCCTGTGCCTCCTGAGAGCTGGGATTAAAGGTGTGTGCCACCATTGCCCGGCTTGTAGCCTCTTTCTTGAGCTCTATACAACATATACATGTAGCTTTCTAGGCCAAGCACATCAAGGGCCTGTCTTCCAACATTCTACTGTCTCCATTGAAGCATCAAGTTCATATTCAGTTTCATGAAGGGGTCTTCTAGACTTCCTGGATGGCCTTCATGGGTCTCCAGCCATGATATATATTACATGACGTTAGGGGTTCTGAAACTGTGAATCAAGATTCTATTTACCATATAATTTTGAGTTTGTGCTTACTGAAAATTCAGTACCACATGAAATATGCTCCCCAGCTCTTTGGCAGGATGTGATGGAATGGGATGGAACCTGGCTATGCTGGATAGGGGTTTTTTTGTTTTGTTTTTTGTTTTTTGTGTTGTTTTTTTGTCATCTTGATGCAATCTTGATTCATCTGAAAGAGTAAACTTTAGTTGAGTGAATGCCTTCAGGAAACTGGCCTTTAAGAGAGTGTGTGGAAGCTGGGTGTAGTGGTTCACACCATTGATCTCAGCACTTAGAAGGCAGAGGCAGTTGTTCTCTATGGATTCGAGGCCAGCCTATTCTACAGAGCGAGTTCCAGGACAGGCAGGGTACACAGAGAAACCCTGTCTCAAAAAAGCAAAACAAAGAAAAATAGAAAGTGTGTGGATCATTCTCTTGAGGAATGATTAACCTGGGAGGATCTTGTCCACTGTGTGTGATACATGTGTTCATGAGTTGAATAAGGAAGCAAGCTGAGGTAGCCATGGAGAGCAAGCAGTGTTCCTTCATGGTCTGTGCTTCAGTACCTGTCTCCAAGTTTCTTCCTTGATTCCTTACCTATGTGTTCTGTCAGTGATGGACTGTGAAGCTCTTGCTCTGGCTTTCTCTAAGGTGAACTTCCCCAGAATCAAACCCAACTGCACTATCTCTGCCCTCAAAGGGCTACCTTGAGATGCTTAGTTCAGGCATGATCTTTACCTGGTGATATTTCCAGAATCTATCCTGCCAGCCCAATCCACACTGTACCAGGCCCAGAGCTGGTCACATGGATCCTTCATTTAACTGTAGCTGGTGAATTCCCTAAGAGCCAGTACCACCCCCACACTCTAGATGAAGCCTATACATCAGCTTTGCTCATAGAATTTCCCTGAACTTCTCCTGCCAGAACCATCTATGAAATCCCAGAACTAAGTCCCATAATGCAGCTCCTGCACTTGCTATTTCTGTGTAGTTCCCCTACATCCCTGCCTGCCTATGCCATCTGTACACACCAGGCCTATCTCCTATGCACAGATCTTGTAACAACTTTGCTTGAACGGTCCACAGATGTTCCCCTGCTTGTGCAATGTTTACCCTTTCAAGCCTGGTCCTAATCAGACAGCTCTTTCACCAAATTTCCTGATGAGTTGCCCCAGTCGTAAGCCCAGATGGGCAATATGCCTACTAAGAGGCCTAGATAGCTAAGTATGTGTAGATCAAGCAAAGTGTTTACTTTGTGAGGAAGTCTGAGCCTCCCCTGTCAGCACTATACCCAACTCCCCAGACCTTGAACAGGTCACCCTGGACTTCCCTATTGTACTCCCAGAACCAAGCTCACTCCTGTTGTCTGCACTCTCCTAGGCCTAACTCTGCATGTCTACGTTGTGCACCCCCTTTTTCTGGTCATATCTCCAAAGCTTTTCCTGCAATCAACATCACTTCATATCCGGGCCCATTTCTGGCCAAACAAATGCCACACCAGATTTCACTGATGAGTTCTGTCTTGAGCAAGCCCATTTGTGAATTCTTGATTTGAACTTACAGGTCTTGCACTGATCTAACCTGGGAAAGTCCCTGGAACCTCGGCCACCAGTGACATCACCACACTCCCATGGCTATCTCTGATGGTATAGCTCCTGAACCATCTTTTCCTGGTTAGTTCTTCAAGAAGCCTTCCAACCTGGGTGATGAACATACTCCATACAAAGGTCTGTATGCACCCAGATTTGGGTTGTTGAGTTCTCCAATATCTCACCTTCCAGAGACATCTACTTTCTCCAATATCTACCTTGTGTCATGAAGCTCTGGTAATAGCTTTCCTTCATAGTTATTCCACAACAAAGCACCCATGCACCATGTTCAGAGTCTTAAGGCATAGATCTGGTTGCATAGATCAAAGATTGTGTGTACCAGGTGGCATTCCCTGGAAGCTTGCTTAACAGAGTCATCTGCTCTCTCAGCCCTACTTCAGGTCATGAAGCTCTTGCAACAGCTTTCTGTGGTAATATTTTATTTGTGCTCTAATAAATAAAACTTACTTCGAGATCAGAGGACAAAGCCAGCCACTATATTAAACAGAAGTCAGGCAATGGTAGCACAATACTTTAATGCTAGCATTCGGGAGACAGAGATTCATCCAGATCTCTGTGAGTTCAAGGCCACACTGGGAACAGATAGGCATTGTGGCACATGCCCTTAAATTCCAACACTAGTTAACCATAAAGGTCTGGAGGCCTGTACAGATAGGCAGGAAGTGACAGAGCTGGGCAGAAAGAGGAAGTGATGTTGCTCAGTGGAGAGAGGATGTTAGATGGCAGGGACAGAAAGGTATAGGCCTGAGTATACAGGAAGTGGCTCTCTCTGGAAGTTGGTGAGGTGAGGTTGGCTGTGGCTTGTCCTATTCCTCTGATCTTGGATTTCATCCCAATATCTTGCTCCAGGTTGTTTATTTATAAGACCATTTAGCAATTCCTCTTATAGCTGGTACCCCAATGTTTGTGACACAAATTCATGAAAAAGCCACTTGTCTGTGACATTATAGGCCCAGGCTCTGGCACAAGCCTCACTCAGCTGGAGTCTCTACCCTGTGTGGGCCAGATTCTCTGGCTTCTTCTGTCCTGATGGGTTGTGGGCTCTCTCTAATTTCCATCTCAGATTGCTACCACACTAGGTAGCTGCTTTTAAACTCCCTTGGAATTCTACTGTTCTACACAATCAGCAGACTTGGTAAATTAATTAAGATATCTTAAAGAGAGAAATTAGTTAAAAGAGAAATTTTTTCCACATTAAAAAATTGGGAACCCTCCGAGACTGCAACTGGTCCCTGAGACAGAGCCCACCAGCAACCGATTGGACTAAGACATGAGTCTCTATCCTCAGACCCGAATACCCCAGCCCCTAGGCTTTGGGCCCAAGGTGCACAACCCTGACCCCTACACCACCACCCATTGCAGTCCCAGTTTCAGGACAGTAGGCAGGCATACCTACTGCAGACAGGTCAGACTACCACCATCCCCCACCAGACCCTGTAACCCACAAGCCCCACCCCTCCCAACCCACCCATGCCAAGATTGCAGCTACTCCCAGAGACAGAGCCCACTAGCACCAGTTAGACTAAGAGCTGCTACCTAAGACAAAGAGTCCATCCACACCAATTAGACCAAGAGCTCACACTGGACCAAGAGTATCGATCAGACCAAGAGAGGCTCACTCAGACACAGATACCACGTGTACCAAGTGGAGAAAAAGATGAGTAGACACCAGTGTAAAAATACAGTCAACAACATAAAAACCAATATGGCTCCATCAGAACCTACATCAACAAGACCTGAACATCCCAACACAGAAGAAATCAACCTTTAAAATGGCCTTAAGAAAATGTAGAGATCATTAAAGACAAAATGAAAAATTCCCTTAAAGAAATTGAGGAAAAGTCAAACAAAAAATGGGAAGAAATCAGTAAATCCCTTGAAACCCAAGAGAAAGCAATTAAACAAGTAAGGGAAACAGTTCAAGATTTGAAAACAGAAATCGAGAAAATAAAGAAGACACGAACTGAGGGAATGCTGGAAGTGGAAAATTGGGGTAAATAAACAGGAACTACAGATGCAAGTATAACCAACAAAATGCAAGACATGGAAGAGCAGATCACTGGCATTGAAGATGAGGTAGAGGAACCAGATTCATCAGTCAAAAAAAAACCCACTAAAGCCAACAAAGCCAGGACCCAAAATGTCTAGGAAATTTGAGACACCAAGAAAAGACCAAACCTAAGAATAATAGGGATAGGAGGAGGAGGAGGAGGAGGAGGAGGAGGAGGAGGAGGAAGAGAAGCAGGAGGAGGAGAAGGAGAAGGAAAAGGAGAAGAAGACCAACTCAGAGGCACAGAAAATATATTCAACAAAATCTTAGAAGAAAACTTTCCCAACCTGTAGCATGAATCTTAAAAGTTCTTATTAATATAATCAAACCTGAAGCCAGTTATTGGGGTGAATGCTGGAAGATCAGAGAAGCAGAACAAGCCACAGCCACCTTGCTAATTCCTCAGCTGACTGTTTCCTCAGACTGGAAGCTTCTGAGTCCTCATCCAAATGGATCTCAGCTGAACTGCTTCTCAAAAGCCTGAAGCTTAACCAGCCAAATACTTCTCGTTTCTGGTCCTCATGCCTTATATATATCTTTCTGCTTTCTGCCATCACTCCCTGGGATTAAAGGCGTGAGTCACCATGCTTGGCTGTAACCTTGAACACACAAAGATCCAGAGGGATTTCTGCCTCTGGAATGCTAGAATTAAAGGTGTGTGCTACCACTGCCTATCCTCTATGTTTAATATTGTGGCTGTTCTGTCTCTGACCCCAGATAAGTTTATTAGAGTGCACAGTATTTTGGGGAACACAATACCACCACATCAACCAAAAGAAAAAAAATGCCTATAAAGATATAAGAAGGCTACAGAACACCAAATAGACTGGATCCAAAAAAAGTCCCCTTGCCACATAATAATCAAGCCACTAAATATACAGAATAAAGAAAAAATATTAAGAGCTGCAAAGGAAAAAGGCCAAGTAACATATAAAGACAGACCCATAAAAATAACACCCAGAGTAACACCCAACTTCTCAATGTGGACTCTAAAAGCCAGAAGGTCCTGGACAGACGTTACACAGACATTATGAGACCATGGATGCCAACCCAGACTATTATACCCAGCAAAACTTTCAATCGACATAGACGGAGTAAACAAAATATTCCATGATAAAAACAGATTTAAACAATATCTTTCCATGAATCCAGCCCTACAGAAAGCACTAGAAGGAAAAATCCAACCAAAGGAAGTTAGATACACCCATGAAAACACAGGTAATAGATAGTACCACACCAACAAACACCAAAGAAGAGCAACATACAACACTACCACCAAAAAATAAAAGGAATTAACAATCACTGGTCCTTAATATCCATTAATATCAATGGTCTAAATTCACCTATAAAAAGACACAGAATAACAGAATGGATATGAAAACAATATCCATCCTTCTGCTGCATACAAGAAACACATCTCAACTTCAAAGACATACACTCTCTCAGAATAAAAGGCTAGGGAAAGTCTTTGCAATCAAATGGATTTAAGAAGCAAGCTGGTGTAGCTATGCTAATATCTAATAAAGTAGACTTCAAACTAAAATCAATCAAACTAAAAGAGATTGGGAAGGACATAATATATTTATCACAGGGAAAATCTGGCAAAATGAAGTCTCAATTCTGAATATTTATGACCCAAATAAAAGAGCACTTACATTTGTAAAAGAAACATTACTAAAGCTTAATTCACACATCAAACTAATTACACTAGTAGTGGGAGACTTCAACACCCCACTCTGATCACTGGACAGGTCTGTCAGACTGAACCTTAACAGAGAAATAAGGGAAATAACAAACATTATGACTCAAATGGACTTAATAGATATCTACAGAATATTCTACCCTAACACACAAAAAAATATACCTTCTTTTTAGCACCCCATGGAACCTTCTCTAAAATCAACCACATGCTTGGTCACAAAGCAAATCTCAACAGATACAAAAAAATTGAAATAACCTTCTGTATCTTATCAGACCACCATGGGTTAAAGACAGATTTCAAAAACAAAAATTACAGAAAGCCTACAATCTCATGGAGACGGAACAATGCCCAACTGAATCACAAATGGGTCAAGGAAGAAATAAGAAAGAAATTAAAGATTTCCTAGAATTCATTGAAAATGAATGTACAACATTCCCAAACTTATGGGATACTATGAAAGAAGTGCTAAGAGGAAAACTCATAGAACTAAATGCCCACATGAAGAACTTGGAGAAATCTCACACTAGTGACTTAACAGCACAACTGAAAGCTCTACAACAAAAAGAAGCAAACTCACCAAGGAGAAACAGATGCCAGGAAATAATCAAATTGAGAGCTGAAATCAATAAAATAGAAACAAATATAACAATACAAAGAATCGATAAAACAAAGAGTTGGTTCTTTGAGAAAATCAACAGGATAGACAAGCCCTTATCCAAATTAACCAAAAAGCAGAGAGAAAGAGCATCCAAATTAGCAAAATCAGAAATTAAAAGGGAGACAAAACAACAGACAATGAGGAAATCCATAGAATCAACAGGTCATACTTCAAAAACCTGTACTCCACAAAGTTGGAAAATCTGAAAGAAATGAACAATTTTCTGGATAGGTACCACATACCAAAGTTAAATCAAGACCAGATAAACTATTTAAATAGACAAATAACCCCTAAGGAAATTAAAAAACAGTCATTAAAAGTCTCCCAACCAAAAAAAAAAAGCCAAGGCCCAGATGGCTTCAGTGCAGAATTCTACCAGATTTTCAAAGAGGCATTCATACCAATACTCTTCAAATTTTTCCACACAAAAGAAACAGAAGGAACATTACCAAACTCTGTTTATGAGGCCACAATTACCCTGAAACCCAAACCACACAAAGATGCAACAAAGAAAGAAAATTACAGACCAATCTCCCTCATGAACATTGAAGTAAAAATACTCAATAAAATACTTGCTAACCGAATCCAGGAACACATCAAAAAATTATCCACCCTAACCAAATTGGCTTCATCCCAGGGATGCAAGGATGATTCAACATACAAAAATCTGTCAATGTAATACACTGTATAAACAAACTGAAAGAAAAAAACCACATGATCATCTTATTGGATGCTGAAAAAAGCCTTTGACAAAATCCAACACCCCATCATGGTAAAGGTCTTGGAGAGATCAGGATTACAAGGAAATACCTAAACATAATAAAGGCAATTTACAACAAGCCAAAACAAACAAACAAAAACATCATATTAAATGGAAAGAAACTCAATGCAATTCCACTAAAATCAGGAACAAGACAAGGCTGTCCACTCTCCCCATACTTATTCAACATAGTACTTGAAGTTCTAGCTAGGGCAATAAGACAACAAAAGGAGATCAAGGGGATACAAATTAGAATGGAAAAAGTCAAACTTTCACTATTTGCAGACAATATGATATTATACATAAGTGACCACAAAATTCTACCAGGGAACTCCTACAGCTGATAAACTCCTTCAGTAAGATGGCAGGATACAAGATTAACTCAAAAAAAAAATCAGTAGCCCTCCTATATACAAATGATAAATGGGCTAAGAAAGAAATCAGAAAAACATCACTCTTTACAATAGCCAAAAATGACATAAAATACCTTGGGGTAACTCTAACTAAGCAAGTGAAAGACCTGTAAGATAAGAACTTTAAGTCTCTAAAAAAAGAAATTGAAGAAGATACCAGAAAATGGAAAGATCTCTCATGCTCATGGATAGGTAGAATTAACATAGAAAAAATGGCAATCTTTCCAAAGCAATCTACAGATTCAATGCAATCCCCATCAAAATCCCAACACAATTCTTCAGACTTGGAAAGAACAATGCTTAACTTTATATGGAAAAGCAAAAAACCTAGGATAGCTAAAAGAATTGTGTATAATAAAGGAACCTCTGGAGGCATCACAATCCCTGACCTCAAGCTCTGCTATAGAGCTACAGTAATAAAAAACAGTTTGGTACTGGCATAAAAACCAACATGTGGACCAATGGACTCAAATTGAAGACCCTGACAATAATCTGCACACCTATGAACACATGATTTTTGACAAAGAAGTCAAAACTGTATGATGGAAAAAAGAAAGCATCTTCAAAAAATGGTGCTGGCATAACTTGATATCAACATGCAGAAGATTGCAAATAGATCCATATCTGTTACCATGAAAAGAAACTCAATTCCAAGTGGATCAAAGACCTTAGCATAAATTCAGTTACCTGAACTTGATAGAAGAGAAAGTAGGAAGTAGTCTTGAATGCACATTGGCACAGGAGACCACCTCCTAAATATAACATCAGTAGTACAGACACTGAGAGCAACAATTAATAAATGGGACCTCCTGAAACTGAGAAGCTTTTGTAGAGCAAAGAACACAGTCAACAAGACAAAACGACAGCCTGTAGAATGGGAAAAGATCTTTACCAACCCCACATCTGATAGAGGGCTGATCTGCAAAATATATAAAGAACTCAAACAGCTAGACTTCAAAATACTGAACAATCCAATTGAAAATGGGCTACAGCGCGTACCACAGAATTCTCAACAGAAGAATTTCAAATGGCTGAAAGATATTTAAGGAATTGCTCAACATCCTTAGTCATCAGGGAAATGCAAATCAAAACAACTCTGAGATACCATCTTACACCTCTCAGAATGGCTAAGATCAAAAACACTGAAGACAATTTACATTGGAGAGGATGTGGAGCAAGGGGAACACCCCTACACTGTTGGTGGGAATGCAAACTTGTACAGCCACTCTGGCAATCAGTATGGTGCTTTCTCAGAAAATTGAGAATAATTCTTCCTCAAGACCCAGTTATAGCACTCTTGGGCATATACCCAAAGAATGTTCAATCTTACCACATGGACACATGCTCACCTATGTTCATATCAACATTATTTGTAATAGCAAGAACCTGGAAACAACCTAGATGCCCCTCAACTGAATAATGGATAGAGAAAATGTGGCACATATATACAATGGAGTACTACTCGGCATTAAAATACAATGGTATCATGAAATTTGCAGGTGAATGGATGAAACTGGAAAATATTATCCTGAGTGAGGTAACCCAGACTCAGAAGGACATAGTATGTACTCATTCATAAAGTGGATACCAATTGTAAGGGAAGCAATTGGCAGACTGCAACCCACAGCTACAGAGAGGCTAACTAACAAGGAGGACTGAAAGTGGGATGCATGGATCACCCTGAGAAGGGGAAATAGATGAGATCTGCATGAGTAATCTAGGCATGAGTGGTGGGCAATGGAGGATAGGGGATTGAGAATGAGAATATGAGGGAAAGAGATGGTCGAGCTGGAACAGGGATGGAATGGGAAAGCAGTGGAATAGATACCATGATAGAGGGAGACATCATTTGGATAGAGAGTAAATGGGTGCTTGGGAAGTTCCCAGGAATCCCCCAGAATGATCCCCAACTTGGACAACTAAAAATAGTGGAGAGGGTGCCTGAACTGAAATGGCTTGCCCCCGAGATCAGACTGGTGAATACCCTAACTGTCATCACAGAGATTTTCTCCGTTGACTGATGGAAGCAGATGTAGACATCCACAGCCAGGAGGTAATTTCAATGTTTTGTGTCTGTTTAGATTTGTTTTGTGATGAGTATGTGGTCGATATTAGAGAAGGTTCCATGGGGTGCTGAGAAGAAGGGATAGTCTTTTGTGTTAGGGTGGAATGTTCTGTAGATATCTATTAAGACCATTTGAGTCATAACATCTGTTAGGTCCCTTATTTCTCTTTTAAGTTTCAATCTGGCAGATCTGTCCAGTGTTGAGAGTGGAGTGTTGAAGTCTTCCACTATTAATGTGTGGAGTTTGATGTGTGATTTAAGCTTTAGTAATGTTTCTTTTTTCATATGTGGGTGCCCTTGTATTTGGGGCATAAATGTTCAGAATTAAGACTTCATCTTGGTGGATCTTTCGTGTGATGAGTATGTAACATCCTTTTCAATCTCTTTTGATTGATTTTAGTTTGAATTCTATTTTGTTAGATATTAGGCTAGCTACACCAGCTTGCCTCTTAAGTCCATTTGATTGAAAAGTCTTTTCCCAGCCTTTTACTCTGAGGTAGTGTCTGCCTTTAAAGTTGCCTTTTTTCTCATGTATTCAGCAGGAGGATGGGTCATGATTTGTATCCATTCTGTTAGCCTGTGTCTTTTTATGGGTAAATTAAGACCACTGATATTAAGTGATATTAATGACAAGTGATCATTAATTCCTGTTGTCTTTTGTTGGTAGTGTGTGTGCATTTCCCTTCTTTGGGATTTACTGCTATGGGGTTATCTATTGCTTGTGTTTTTGTGGGTGTATCTGACTTCCTTAGGTTGAAGTTTTCCTTCTAGTGCTTTCTGTAGGGCTGGATTTGTGGGTAAATATTGTTTAAATCTAGTTTTGTCTTGGAATGTCTTGTTCACTCTGTCTATGGTGATTGAAAGTTTTGCTGGATATGTTAGTCTAGGCAAGCATCCATGGTCTCTTAGTATCTGTGTTACATCTGCCCAGGACTTTCTGGCTTTCAAAGTCTCCATTGAGTTGTTGGGAGTTATTCTAATGGTTCTGCCTTTATAAGTCACTTGGCCTTTTTCCTTTTGTGCTTTTAATATTCTTTTTTTATTTTTTATTTTTTGTCTTTTTTTTTCAGAGCTGAGGACCAAACCCAGGGCCTTGCACTTGCTAGGCAAGTGCTCTACCACTGAGCTAAATCCCCAACCCCAATATTCTTCTTTTATTCTGTGTGTTTAGTGGTTTAATTATTATGTGGCAAGGGCACTTGGGGGGTCTAGTCTGTTTAGTTTTCTATAAGCTTATTGTATCTTCATAGGTATTTTCTTCACTAAGTTGGGAAATTTTTCTTCCATGATTTTGTTGAATATATTTTCTGTGCCTTTGAGTTGGTATTTTTCTCCTTCTTCTATCCCTATTATTCTTTGGTCTTTTCATGGTGTCCCAGATTTACTGGACATTTTGTGTTATGACTTTTTTTGTGTTGGAATTTTGTTTGACTGATGAATCTATTTCCTCTACTGTATCCTCTACACCAGAGATTCTCTCTTCAGTCTCTTATATTCTGTTGGTTATGCTTGTATCTGTGTTTCCTGTTTATTTACTCAGATTTTCTACTTCCAGCATTCCCTCTGTTTGTGTCTTCTTCATTGTTTCCATTTTACTTTTCAGGTCTTGAACTGTTTCTTTCGCATATTTAATTGCTTTTTCATGGTTTTCTTGGCTTTCTTTGAGAGATTTATTGATTTCTTCCAAATTTTTTTGTCTTTTCCTCAATTTCCTTATTGATTTCTTCTAATTTTTTTTATTTATCTTTTCTTCAATTTCTTTAAGGGAGTTCTTTATTTCCTCTTTAAAGGCCTCTAGCATCTTCATGAAGTCATTTTAAGGTTGCTTTCTTCTACTTTTCTAAATTTTGATGTTCATGTCTTGCTGTTGTAGAACAACTAGGTTCTGGTGATGCCATATTGCTCTTTATGTTGTTTTATGTATTTTTGCACTGTTGAGAACCAATCTCTTCCTCCAACAGTCGCAAGAGGTGACTATGTGTGAGCAAGCTGCTATTGGTCCAGTCTGTGCTTGCTGTGTCTGTGTCTTGGGGGCCACTCTGGACCCAAACTTAGCTCTCAGTCTCATTGGAGCTTGCAGAATCTGTATCTCAGGGAGCTGCTCTTGGTCCAATCCAATCTGGCTGGTTCTGTGCCTCAGGGAGCTGCTCTTGGTCTTATCAGGGCTCTTGGTCCAGTCAGAGCTGGTGTGTCAGGGACAAGGACAGAATCTCTAGTTAGTGGAAAAATACAGACCCCTGATAAGACAGGGAACTAGATCAGCTTACAGTCAGGTTGCCTAGCAACAGGACAGTGAATCAGAGCCCTTGACCCTCTCACCCTGTAAACATCCTATACAAACATCCTGTTAGCTTGCCCCATCTTATGCAGATGACAGCTTCTTGCTCCCCCCAACCTGTAGGAACTATATAAACCCTTGTGGAAGGAAATAAAGTTGCACCTTGATCAGAATCTAGACTTGGTGTCTTTCCTTTGTATCTCCTGTCCCTACATTCCCTCCTTAGGGTGGTCGAGAACCCGTTGTAGCCCTGCAGGCAGGGCACTGGTAGATTTTATGTCTCAGGAAGCCACTCTTGGACTGATAAGAGCTGGCAGGTTCTGTGTCTCAGGAAGCAACTGGTGTCACAGGGGGGTAGATATTGTGGCAGAGTTTTCCCTGCTGGCCAGCAACTGGCAGAGATGGATTGGAGTTCCCAGGGATTGGTTATGTTCTGAGACATTTCTTATCTACAGACTGCGGTTGCGGTAAAACCTGATGTACTGAGTAATTTGTTCAAAACCTTAGAGGGTGACAAGGACTTAAATAGTCCATGAGAATTATCACCTAAATTTGAGAGAGACTTGGCTTTGGTGGAAAAAAAATACAGGATGCTAATGTGGATCGTGTGGATGCAAAACTTGATTGCATTTGGTTATTTTGCCCTTTAAGCATTCTCCTTCAGAAATTTTAATGCAGAGGGAAGATATTATATTGGAATGTATATTTGTACCAAATAAACAGAGTGAAAAATTAAAAATTTATGTGGAAAAGATCTGTGACTTGATTTTAAAAGGAAAATTGAGACATTGTCAATTAGCAGGAATAGACCCAGCAGAATCTGTAGTACCTTTAACTAATGAAGAAAATGGCACATTATGGGCAAAAAGTAAACCTTGGCAAAGAGCTTGCAGTCATTTTTTGGGAGAGATTAATAGCAAACATTCCCAAAGCGATAGAATTAAACTTATAAAGAGAGCTAACTGGATCCTGCCTCATACTGTATGGAAAACACCAATATCTGGAGACCCTACATTTTATACAGATGCCAATAAACAAGGAAAGGCAGGTTACAAACCAGAAACTTTAAGTAATGTGGCACAAAGTACTTATAATTCTTTCCCAAAATCAGAATTGTATGCTACTCTGATTGTATTAATGGATTTTTTGGAACTTCTCAACATAGTTACTGACTCAGTATGCTGAAAGAATGGTCTTATATATTGAGACTGCAGAACTTATCTGTGATGAGTCAGAATTAACTTTGTTATTTATTCAGTTACAAGATATAATCAGGAACATCCCTTATATATTACTCACATCCACTCCCGTACGGGTCTTCCAGGACATCTAGCACAAGGTAATGATGAGACTGATAAACTATTGATAGGAAATGTGGTGGAGGCCTCAGAATTTCATAAAAAAAAACCATCATGTCAATAATAAAGGTTTAAAAAAGGATTTTTCCATAAACTGGCAACAAGCCAAGGAAATTGTAAGGAAATGTCCTAGTTCTTCTTTTTACCAGCAGGATGTAACCTAAAGGGTATTCAGAGGAATGAAATCTGGCAGATGGATGTGTTTCATTTTTCAAAATTTGGAAAATTGAAATATGTACACCACACTATTGATACCTATTCAGGATTTCAATGGGCAAAACTGCTCTGAATTCCCAAAAGTCTGATTCTGTAATCATGCCTTTGCTAGAAGTTATAGCCACTATGGGTAAACCTGTACAAATTAAGACTGACAATGCTCCAGCATATGCCTCTGGTAAAATGAAACTATTTTTGGCTTATCACAATATAAAGCATATTACAGGTATACCCCACAATCCTACAGGCCAAGCAGTCATAGAAATATCAAATCAAACTCTACAGGATATGCTAAATAAACAGAAAGTGGTAACAAAAAAAACAGAAATAGACTGCATAATGCTCTATTAACTTTGAATTTTCTCAGTGCTAATGAGAAAGGAACAACAGCTCTGGAGAGACAGTGGATAACAGAAAAAAAACTACAGAATTAAATCAGCCTGTATACTTCAAAGATGTGCTGACCTGAGAATGAAAACCATGATATGTATTACATTGGGGATGACATTTTGATTTGTTTCTATAGGAGAAGAAAAGCTATGGATACCATCAAAACTGATAAAGGTTTGATTTGAACAAGAGAGCCCTCTTAATTAGAAGAGGTAATAGTTCATCAACCAGCATGACCATTCAATTTAAATTAACTTATACCACTAACAAATGCTTTTCATTTAGTCAGATGTAACTTGTCAAAAGGGAACCTCCCCAAAGTTAGGGTTGGGGAAGGGTTTTTAGTTTTGTCTTTCAGAGAATGAAGGCCAAGGCATCTGAAGAAAACTGGACAAATGAGACATCTGAAGAAAAAGGACAAATCATCCAGAAAAAATGCCCCAAGAGAAAGAGCAAATTGGCCTATTGGTATATCATATATCTAATAGGATAAAATTTTATAAGTCTTACTAAATGTTTGTTTCTGCTGTTTTCTACAGACAACAAAATGGTCTTTATGTAGTCCTAGTACAATTAAAAATTAAAGCTGGCTTTGGAATTGGCTTGTGGCTCTCTCCTCCTCTAAATCCAAGCATGCTTGTTAAAAGAAAATGCAAAATCTCTTTATCATGTTAGAAGACCCATCTAATATGAGACAGAAGAAAACCCAAACCCAAAATTAAGGGACTATTTATTCTATCGCCACTAATTTCATAAATCTTTGGTTCTATTTTCACTCTTTAAAACTTTTCTTAAGGTTTGAATTTTATATCAAAATTTATAAGATTTGTATATATATATATATATACTTTTGTCATGATATTAATGGTCATACAGAGTACTAACTAATTCTTTTTTTTAAAGGCTTCCCCAGGCGGTGGTGGCACACATCTTTAATCCCAACACTCAGGAGTCAGAGCCAGGTGGATCTCTGTGAGTTCAAGGCCATCCTGGGCTACAGAGTGAGTTCCAGGAAAGGCACAAAGCTACACAGAGAAACCCTGTATCAAAAAGAAAAAACAAAAATAAAAAGGCTTCATCTAGCTTCCTGTACATGTTTTTTCTGTTTGGGTTTTTCTCAGCTTTGGGCAGGGAACCATGACCGTGCCTAACAGTGACTTTGAAGTCTCCAAAAAGATGATGGGGCCCCACAATGATTCCATCAGGACAATGATAATCCCACTAAGCTGACAAACACCACCCAAAGATTGGCTTTGGACTGCAAACTGCTCAGGACAATTTTGAGATGGCTAGCTGAGATGATCCAGCCTCACAGACTATTTGAGTAAGGACTTGAGACAAGCCCTGCATTTCATATTATGCA
This sequence comes from Peromyscus maniculatus bairdii, assembly GCF_049852395.1. NCBI lineage: Eukaryota > Metazoa > Chordata > Mammalia > Rodentia > Cricetidae > Peromyscus > Peromyscus maniculatus. The sequence goes on along the minus strand of NC_134875.1, from coordinate 142,563,137 downwards.
GAAACTGGACAACAAATGATACAGCTACCTCTCCCAGAACTTGGCAATTAACCCAAAATTTTTCTTTTTAGGATCCCCCTAAAGATGTCTTTGCCCCCAAACAGCAGGAAGTAATTTTATGAATATGATGCCCACATTCCCAAGAGATGGGATAGGTGGTTTTTGGTCATTCAATTGGTTTTAGATAATTGTCATCGTTTAGGATGGTTGGTTACAAGTTGTTTTGTTAATGCTCAGGGAAAACGCTATACAAGGGAAATCAGATTCAGGGTTCTTGTTTGAAAAAAAAGATGATATAGATAAGAGGTAGATTATTAAATCTACTCTGAAAAAAGATATAGAAATGATAGAATAAAGGGTAGATTATTGAATATACTCTGAAAAGAAAAAAGAGAAAATATGGATATGATAAGACAAAAGATTTGATCATTAAATCTACTTTAAAGGGCAACTACTAGTTTTAAACATTTACATTGGATTGGATTTTTATATATTGTATACAAATTATATAGATTGATACAGATTTGAGATTGATTTTGTCAGAATATACTGTATATATATTTCTAATCTTGTTTAAGGTATTGTACCTATACAGTTCACTTAACAAGGTAATGCAATTTGTTAATCCTTAAAAGTTATTATTACTAACTATTTAGGATAATAAAGAAAGGCAGGTTAGTAGTTAGTCACTACAATTGAACTTATAGTCATATTAGGTATGTTTTCAAGGTCAAGCAGAAATATATTTTAGATAGACAGGTCATCTTCCAACACTTCAGAGTTCTTCAGAATATGGTATTTAAGATGTTTTAATAACATAGATTTTTTTCCATTTTTTATAACAATGAGACATGTCTGCTCCTGCCAGCACCAATCTACTTCAGAGAAGATATGGACACTGAAGAACCTCCACATGGAGTTTACTTTCACTGCGGCAGAAGTTATCCACTGGGCAAAAAAGTGCACTCACATCAACTTCTGACAGTATTCTATCCAAAATGGACAAGCAAGACACAAATAAAAGAACTACCAGTCCTTGCCAAGACACAGTAGGAAAATCCTGCTTCACAATGAGTCTGTCAGATATGTTAAGATGATGCCCCAGTGTTGGAGAGAAACCTCGGGTGACTGTCTAGGCAGCTGGCTGTTTCTGTCATAACTCACATTTTTTGGAAGTTGCTTGTTTGCACTTCCTGTTTTACTAGGTAATATTATTTCCTTCTCTGGTCTCTAAAAGAATTAAAGATTAGATAGTTATAGTTTTCCTTGTTAACAATTCAGAAAAGAAACTCACTAAAGAGGTGTAAAGTGTATACATTTGAAAGATATCAAAAGATAGTTTTCTGTTGGTTATACAAGGTAAGATAGAAAGTGAATTAGGAACATTTTGGACTCACCAAAATAGAATAGATAATGGAATATTTTTGCTGAATTTGTCAAATGCAAATGGACTAGACATTGCTGATGTCTTTATTGCTTGTATAAGCTGTATATAGTTATTGTACTTATTGTATATAGTTTTTCTTATATTAGTTATAAGTTTTTTTTATTTAGACAAAAAGGGGAAATACGGTGATATTTTATCTGTGTCCCCCAATAAAGTTTATCTGAGGATCAGAGGAAAAAGCCAGCCACTATAGTAAACATAGAGCTTAGGCAGTAGTAGCACAAGCCTTTAATCCTATCACTTGGAGACACAGATCCATCTAGATCTCTGTGAATTCAAGGCCACACTGGGAATGAAGCAAGGTGTGGTGGCACACACCTTCAATTCCAACGCTAGTTAACCATAAAGGTCTGGAGGTCTGTACAGACAGGAAGTGACAGAGCTGAGCAAAAAGATTAAGTGATATAACTGTGGAGAGAGAAGTGAGATGCAGAACAGAAAAGCATATAGGTGTGGGTATACAGGAAGTAGGTCTCTTTGGAAGCTGAGGGTTGGTAAGGTGAAGTTGGCTTTGGCTTGTCCTATTCCTCAGATCTTTCAGAGTTTACCACAATATCAGGCTCCAGGTTTTTATTAATAAGATCATTTCGCATTTCATCTACATCACTGCAAATACTTAAGATATTAATAAACACAAATCTCTTGAACGATAGCATGTATCCATCTCTGGATAATGCTCAAAGAGAAATCAGCCTAGAACAGATATAACATTCCACATATGCTATCATCCTTAACTTTCTTCTAGGTTTATACTCAGTATTTCAGTTTCTACAGAGCATTCTTCTATTTATCCACAGGATGACAGCATAAGGATGGCAGCATAACAAGCCCATCAATACAGAAGAAGCAAAACATAATTTCAGTTATTCTTCAGCTATGATAATTTCGATTATCATAAGCTCATATAACATTATTCTGATACTTTATAGAATAACAACAAAAGCAAAAATTAAATTCAGTATTTTAATATCCACATAGTATTCTTCCATTTACTCACAGGATGGCAGCAAAAGCCCATCAAATGAACTACAAGCAAAAATAAAGTATTTCTACGTCCAGATCGTATTCCTCCATTTGTCTATGGGATGGCAGCAATAATAAGCCTATCAAATACAGTAGAAACAAAAACTAATTTCAGTATTTCTACCTCCAGAAATCATTCTTCTACTTCTCCACATGACCACAAGCTAGGCCCCAAAGTCCAGTTAAAGAAAAAAACATGTGATTCCATGTACATAAAGCATTTTTCCATTTGACCACAAGATGGAAGCATAAGCAATCAAATACAGAAGAATATATTTCAGGTTTTTCTTTCTTTCTTTGAAAGGAAGAGACCTTGTGATCAAAATGGGAGCTGAGCTCTTCTTACTCCTGAACATAACTCAAAAGGACATTCAGAAGACAAGACCAGCCTGACAGAGATGAAACATTTGCCTAAATGTTCAGGAAATGCAAGCCACACTGTTGCTCTCCCCACTTAAGTAAAGTTAAAAGATCCTATGTGTTTTCCCTTCAGGAAACACTCCTTCAAAAGGAGATGGCATGGAGTGTAAATAGTGATGGAGGAATTCAAGAGTGAACTTAAAAGCTTCATTAGTCAACAGTGCAGCAACTGACAATCTCTGGAGGCATAGGCCCATCCTCTAACCAATGGTTCTAATAACTTTCACAGATATGCTATTTGTTGTAAAGAGCCCTGTAGTGATCTCTTATCTTTTGGTGATATCCAGTTCAAAAAGCACTTAAGCCCATTAATATTGACATAATTTTTTTAGGATTTATATATTATGTAGTGTTCCTCCTGCATGTATGCCTGCATGCCAGAAGAGGGCACCAGATCTTATTATAGATGACTGTGAACCACCATGTCGTTGCTGGGAATTGAACTCAGGACTTCTGTAAGAGGTGCCAACGCTCTTAACCTCTGAGTCATCTCTCCAGCTCAATATATAATATAATTCTACATCAATTCCCATACAGTGTGACTATTCCTACAATGCCCCCAACTCTTTTTCACTTTTATTAAACATATTTTCTTTTTTCACATAGTATAATCTGGATAGAGTTTCCCCTCCCTCTACTCTTCCCATGAATTTTATCACTTACCCTACTATCATAAAGTATTCCCCCTTTGTAAAAAGGATAGCAGCATAAAATAATTTCCAATATTCTAAGTTCATATGGTGTTCTTCCATTTGTCCACAGGATGGCAAGATAATGAAACACAGATACAGCAAAATAGTAATTCTATGTCCTTAAATTCTGGGTCTATGCAGAATAACCACAGTACAAGCAAAAAAAAATAAATTCAGTTTTTCAATGTCCAAGATTACTAATGAAGAAAATAAACTTAGTTGTTTTTAAGATATTTTTTCTTTTTTTTTTGTATTTTTTTAAATATTTATTTATTTATTTATTTATTTATTTATTTATTTATTTATTTATTTTTACATCCTGACTGCAGTTTCTCCTCCCTGCCCTCCTCCCATTCCTTCCCCTACCTCCCCTCTACCCAGTCACCCAATCCACTCCTCCTCTGTTTCTGTTCAGAAAGGGGCAGGCTTCCGATGGATATCAACAAAACATGGCATATCAAATTATAGTAAGAAAAGGCACCTCCCCTTGTATTAAGTCTAGGAAAGACAACCAAGAATGAGGAATAGAGTCCCAAAAGCTAGCAAAAGAGTCAAGGACAGCTTCTGCTCCTACTATTAGGAGTCACATAAGAAGACCAAGCTACACAAATGTCACATATATGCTGATGGTCATATATGAGATCAGTCCTATGCAGGCTCCCTGGTTGTCAGTTCAGACTCTGTGAGCTCCTATGAGCCCAGGTTAGTTGATTCTATAACTTTTCTTGTGGTGTCCTTGATCCCTCTGGCTCCTAGAATCCTTCCTCCCTCTCTTCAGCAGGATTCTCTGAGCTTGGCCTAATGTTTGACTGTGGGTTTCTGCATCTGTTTCCATCAGCTGCTGGAAGAAGCTTCTCTGATGACAATCAGGGTAGTCACCAATCTATGAGTATAACAGAATACCATTAGGCATCATTACATTGATATTTCTTTTCTCTAGTCATGTTTGGTTCTATCCTGGGTCTCTGGGCCATCCAGCCTGTGGGTTCTGGCACTCCAGAAAGTGTTCAAGGTGGGCTTACTCTTGTGGCATGTTTCTCAGGCTAGTTGGTCACTCCCACAATCTCTGTGCCACCCTTATCCCCCAGCACACCCCATAGGCTGGACAGACTGTAGGTCAAAGGTTATGTGGCTGGGTTTGTGTCCCAATCCCTCCACTGGAAGTCTTGCCTGGTTATAGAAGTTGGCCAGTTCAGGCTATGCATCCACTATTGCTCAGTCTTAGCTGGGATCACAGAAGTAGATTCCTGGGAATTTCCATTGCACTGTTTCTACCTCACCCAGAAATGGCCTCCTTTTCCAGTACTCCATCCCCTCAATCTCTCTTATCCCCCACCAACTGATCCCTCCCATTCCCATCCACACCCAGTCCCAGTCCACCTGTGAAATCTATTCTATTTTTCCTTCCTAGGGAGATCTAAGCATCCTCCCTTGAGTCCTCCTTGTTACTTAGCTTCTCTGAGTCTGTGGATTGTAGACTGGTTATCCCCTTTGCTTTACATCTACTGTCCACTTATTAAATGAGCACATACCACATTTGTCTTTCTGGGTCTGGGTTACCTCACTCAGGAACATTTTTTTGTAGTTCCATTCATTTGCCTGCAAATTTCATGTCATTATTTTTAACAGCTGAGTAATAGTCCATTGTGTAAACATACCACAATTTCTTTATCCATTCTTAGCTTGAGGGACATCTAGGTTGTTTCTAGGTTCTGGATATTATGAGTAAAGGTGCTATGAACATAGTTGAGTAAGTGTCCTTGTGGTATGATTGAGGATCCTTTGGGTATATACCCAGTTATAATGTAAAAGAAAAGAGCACAGCATAAAACTAGTAGGATATTTGACAAAAATACATACACATTCTGTTACAATCTTTTTAAAATTTTTGAAATGTTGAAGAATGTAAGAAATTATATTCAATAATCACGTGGAAGACTGAGCATGAACTAAACTGAAAAATGAAATGAGGTTGTCTGGCAATATTGGAGACATACATAATACAGTTAAAGACATAGAAGACATTTTTTTCATGTGTATTAATTTATTAGTGGGCTAGTTAAACTACCAAATTTATAAAGTTAAAACTAAAACAAAGTTAAATAACTACAAAAAAGCAATTTTAATTGAAGTCTACAAATTCTTAGAAAATGAAAGACTCTAGCACACCAAAGGCTTATACAATTTTAAGTGTCAATTTAAAAAATACTAAATTTATTAGAACTAATGAGATTATCAAGGTTTCTCGCTATATGACAAACATATGAAGTATTGGGCTTTAAACCAGTAATCACGTGTAAAATATGAAAGAAAATAATAGTACATTAAACAATAAGTAAATTCTATGAAACAGTCTGGTAAATGTTAAAGTTTCTCATATAGGAAGAACTCTTTCTCAAAAGATTAAAAACAAGCTCTGAGTTAGACCATGTTTTCTTACTTGTGTTAGTTTCCTTTCTTGCTATTGCAGCAAGATATTTAGCAGCAACACCTTAGGAGTGGAAGGACTTGTTTGGACTCAAGGGTTTGATCATCATGGGCGGGAACACATGGTGATGGCCATGGTTTAGTCATTGTTCATGGGTGAATATTGTAGCAGGTCACATAATAGTTAGTGGCCAACCAAAAAGCAGAGAATGGGACTGGAAGCAGGGCCTGGCTTTACTGCTCAAAGGCTAGTCCCCAGTAGCTTCTACCACATATGACTCTGACCCAAAGTTACCAAAGCATCCCAAAGACCACGACAATCTGGACTAGGTTCAAATACATAAGCAATGGGGGATCTGCGACATTCAAATAATAGCAAATGAGAAGTCTTACAATGAAAGACTTACATGATCAAGATACCAATATTTTTCTAATAAAATGCATGTACATGTCTTTAAATTGATATTATGACTAAAGCTACCAACTTTCCTAATTCTTTTTGTTGTTGTTGTTTTGTTTTGTTTTGTTTTCCGAGTCAAGGTTTCTCTGTGTAGCTTTGCGCCTTTCCTGGAACTCACTCTGTAGCCCAGGCTGGCCTCGAACTCACAGAGATCCGCCTGCCTCTGCCTCCCGAGTACTGGGATTAAAGGCGTGCGCCACCACCGCCCGGCCAACTTTCCTAATTCTAAGTGATGAGTGGTTTTAAAATTTAGTTTAAAATAAACAAATTTAGTTTAAAAAAATAACTAAACTTAAAGCTCATGTCAGGTCCCTGATGATGGTCTCAGAACAGCTGTTTGGACTCGTTTGTTCCTTCTCTCAATTTGCTCACATTAAGTAAATGCCCTGTCTGCTTTTTATTATTACTTATCTCTTGAATTGGAATATCAAGGACAGGTGGCCAAGCCTGGATTGTTAGAGCTGCCAGGTTCCAAGCTTTGACCTTAACAACTCCAGTAACAATTCTAGCAAGTTGTGGCCAAGAGAAAAGACATATTTGGGGTGTCAGCCACTGAGAGCAAGTTTACTCCAAATAGAGACAAATGATTGAATGGTCTCACACAGCTCCAATAATCACTTGTGTTTTCTCTTCTTCCCCCTTCAGCTGCCATCAGCTGCTCTCTGCCTGTATTGGATAAAGCAGAGAAACAAGTACTTTATTGATGTATCCAACCGTCTTATTAAATAAGAAACACAGAAACAATGTAAAAGAGAAAGCCGAGAGGTCAGAGCTCAGAGCTAAAATCTCACCCTTCCTCCTGCTGTCCCAGCTTCGCGAAAAGAGACCTACTTCCTGTCGGTTCGCTTTTTTTATAGTATGTTGTTCTGCCTTCTCATTGGTTGTAAACCCAAACACATGACTGCCTCGTCACTGTCTGAATGTACAGCCCCCTAGGTCTTAAAGGCATATGTCTCCAATGCTGACTATATCCCTGAACACACAGAGATCTTATGGGATTAAAGGCGTGTGCCACCACCGCCACACTCTTGCTATGGCTCTAATAGCTCTGACCCTGAACACACAGATATCTATGGGATTAAAGGCATGTGCCACCACCGCCACACTCTTGCTATGGCTCTAATAGCTCTGACCCCCGGACAACTTTATTTATTAACATACAATCAAAATAATAATTCAGTACTATTAGATTACCACCACATTCCCCCTTTTCTATTTTAATAAAAAGAAAAAGAAAGCAAAAGGTTATAACTAACAAAAGAAAAACTATATACAAAAGTACAATAACTATATACAATATATACAAGTAATAAATACCTAAACAGGTATTTGACAAATCAGAGAAAATAATTCCATTATCTATCCTATTTTGGTAAATCCAAGATGTATCTAATGCACTTTCTATCCTAATTAATTTTCAACTATAACTAACTAATCTTCAACCATAACTAACTAATCTTCAACTCCCTCAGAGACCCAAGAAGGGAATAATTAGCTAACAAAAATAAAAACAGGAAGTGCATACAAGCAACTTCCAAAAAATTTTGTGAGTTGACAGAAACAGCCAGCTGCCTGGGCAGTCACCTGAGGTTTCTCCGCAGTGTTGGGGCATCATCTTCAGCCTATAGGCTTAGTGTATCTGACAGACTCATTTGTGAAGTAGGATGTACACAAGGTCAACAGTTCAACCTCACATTGGGTGAGAGCAGTCCACGTACCAGAAACACCTGAATTCCACTAGTGTCCTGTCATGATTCAGGATTTTAAATTCTGGAAATTGTTGACAGTTTTTAAATTCAGCTGTCCATTCTTCTTGGCTGTGTATATATGGCTTCATCTCAGCATCCCCTTCTTCTCCACATCCCTCTATTAAACGCCAGTCTACTTTTGAGAGGCATGAGCTTTCCGCCGCCATGACCAGAGACACTGCAGCCGCCACCATGACCAGCAGCATGTGAAGACGCCAGTAAGCCACCAGCCACATGACAAGGTATAGATGTATGGAAATGGATCAATTTAAGATAAAAGCACAGTTAGCAAGATAGGGACAGTTAGCAGGAAGCCTGCCACGGCCGTGCAGTTTGTAAGCAAGATAAGTCTCTGTGTTTACTTGGTTGGGTCTGAGCGGCTGTGGGACTGGCGGATGACAAAGATTTGTCCTGACTGTGGGCAAGGCGGAAAAGTCTAGCAACAGTACTTAGGCTCTGTTTTGGATTCTCAGTACCTTTGGCACTTCACGCTTTGCTTTCCTTTTGGTTAGTGAGCCCTTTTGAGCTGTTCTCTCCAAAGCACCTTGGCAATTTGGTAACTGGATTTGTCTTTTGGAGTTCTTCTGTGCCACTGGGCATCTGCTGAATCATTTGGACTTTTTTTTGCCACAGCCTGACGCAGGAGGTCAGGGTAAAAGTCTCAGGAGTCACCACATGGGTTCTGGGAACCAAACTAAGGTCACCAGGCCTAGCAACAAGTACCTTTATCCACTGAGCCAATTCACTGGCCCAAGGATTATTCTAGTAAAATTTTCTCATACTCTAAATGAAGTAATGATTTTTGAGATCAATTAAGTATTTGAGTTAAATTCTCTCTTTTTTATAGTTTTGACTTTGCTCTTCTGAAAATGGGTAATAGGTTAGAGATAGTGCTCAGTGGAAGAACACTTCCTAGCATGTGTTCGTTCCTAGGTTCAATCTACAGTGCTGTAAAACACATATACACACTTGGAGAAAGTGTCTTGCCCAAGCTAGCTTGGAATTCACAGCCTCCTGAGTTCTGGGATTACAGGCCTGTACTATCATGCTGGACCTTTCATAGTTTTAAAAGCATACACATACCTACCAATATGCCTTTAGTTAGAATGTTATATGAAATATACACAAAATTAACTCTTCATAGAATTATTGAAAAATAGACAAATTTGATTGGCAGTCAACATAAAGTTAAAAGACATTTTTATCTTTTAAAATCCTAAATAATGAAGGTGGGTAGGACTCTTGTTACTGGCCAGCTCACTGTCTCTTGCAATGTACTCAACAAACCTGTTTTCATTCATAAGAGAGAAAAATAAGGGCACAGATGGCTCAGTGGGTACAAGAAACCTGAGTTCAATACCCAGAACCTACATACAGGTGAAAGCAAAGAATTGACTTCACAAAGTTGTTCACTGATCTCCACAGTCACATGCCATGGCACATCCATGTGCACACATACAGTAAATAATAAAAATAAATTTTTAACTAAAATTCTGAATGTTGGAAATAATTGGTTCAATTGAAAGTTAGGTTAATATAGGCAGGTGGATCAGTAGGAAAGCACTTCCCTAGCATATGTTCCAACCTTAAGTTTCAACATCAACAATACAAACATACCCAATAAGTACAGTTAAATTCAAAATAATGTCCAGATATATTCAAGTTCTCAAATATTAAATCTGTTACTGAAGTTGAAAGGTATCATACCATCATTGAGGAAGCATCTATACTCAGACTTCTATATTCAAGGCTAACACTCCACCACTGAGCTACATTCCCTACTAAGAGGTTACTCTTAACCCCTTGCCATATTGGGCAGCTCACAGCATAAGGCATTCACTCAGTCACAGCCATGTAGAGGGCCTGGAGGCAGATACCTCAGTAGTAGAGTACTTATTAGAATGCACAAGTTGCTGCTGGGTTCCATCTGCCATCCAGAAACTTCTATGGAGTACATCTATCACAGCCACTTTTCACAGCTGTCTGATAGGACAGGACAACTGTGTGCCTTTGGAGGTAGCAGCTTAGAATCTCAGGCTGGGTGTCTATGTAAATACTCCCAGACTGAGTTCCTGTCATCTGATGGAGTGAAATGTTAATGGGATGCAAAGATGACATGCATGAGTACAGGCAGCATTTTTTGCCTTGAATCCTGCATTCTGTTTGATTAGTTTAACCTTATGGAGTACATAAAATGCTAACGTCCAGCTGCAAAGCTTCAGAGGTATGCCATGTATTGTAGTGGTTTATACCTTAACATTTAACCCATTTCTCTGCTCCCTGGGGAATTCCATAGCTCTGCAAATAAATATACCATACAAGGAATGGGTTTTAAATGTAGACTTGAAACCCCAAAACCACTGGTTTTTACTTGTTGTTGGACAGTGACTTCAGCTGATAAAGTGTGAGCATCATGAATCTCTTAAAAACAAGAATCTATGCATTGAGAAATGATACCTCAGTAATGAGTTCATGAGCTAAACGGTGCAGCATGAGAAGAGTAAAAAATCAAAGACAAGGGGAAAGGAGAGGGACAGATGAGTCCTAAGATGTTGACACCATTATAGGGCTCCCTTCCACCAGAAAGCAACGTTGAGGACTAAATTTGCATCTTCTTGCTTAACTTCCTATTCCTTCCCTTAGATCCACCTTTGATCCCTATTTTACATAGGAAGCACTAGAGGTGAGATAAGTTGTCCAAGGTCAGCAAGGTGGTAAAGTTGAGAATCAAACCCAGCAAGTTAGGATTATTTCCCAAGAAGGTAGCTAGAGATTTGTGCCTCTGCCCCTACAGAATCTGCAAGCTGTAAGACTAGAAAAATGCACCTTCTCACCCCACCATCTTAAAGCAACACAGTCTGATTTTGAGATACTGAGGTGGGCTGCAGATGGTTAAATTTGATGCCTCATTGACTATAGCTGTTTGCAAGGGAGTGTGCACATGAGTGTGTGAATGTGTTTCGGGAAACAATTAGGATAGGTACATATGTACACTTATAATATATTTCAAAACCTTGTTCATCCCTTACCTAATGTTTCATTTCGCAGTATGTCATTCAGTGAAATGAGTTTAGTGGGGGTAGGGGGTGTTGGGTGGTTGTATGATTAAATGCTGTGGAGTCACCAGACTGTCAAATCAAACCATAAAGTTTGACTAATGTATATGCTTATCTATTTACTAATCTTTGGTCATGGAGAATGAGCTCAGAGACTTGAGTGCTCCACAGACATTCAAGTGTGGCTCAGAGCAGGAAATAGGAAGCCCACAGGAAACCTGACACTTGGCTTGTGGTGTGTGGTTAGTGTGTGGGCAGAAAGCACCCTTTTCTTCAGCCCTTAGTACACATTGAGGAAGCACTGTTGGAGGCACAGGCTGAAAAGGAAACCTGTGAATCTCAGGACTAGAAGGTGCTGATATACAACATGTGCATAAGTTACTTCTCTCTTCATAGTCTAAGGGCCTATCTGTAATGGACCTAAGTGTAATGAAACCCCCAAAATGTTTCTTTGGTTTCCCTGTTCTGTCCTTGGTCTAGGATTCAGAGCTGACCAACTATGTAACACAAGGGTCTCACCCTGGAGGCACTTCTGTGGTCTATCTCGGGGGCTGGAAAAGTTTTCCTTAAAGGAGACAGTGAAACAAGACATGGTGGCCCATGTCTTTAATCCTAGCACTCTGAACGCAGTCAGACCTCTGGGAGTTCTAGGCCAGCCTGACCTACATAGCAAGGGGATGGTACAGATTGTAGTCTTTCTTTTTTTTTTTTTTTTTTTTTTTTGGTTTTTCGAGACAGGGTTTCTCTGTGTAGCTTTGCGCCTTTCCTGGAGCTCACTTGGTAGCCCAGGCTGGCCTCGAACTCACAGAGATCCGCCTGACTCTGCCTCCCAAGTGCTGGGATTAAAGGCGTGCGCCACCAACGCCCGGCTAGATTGTAGTCTTTCGAAGTCATGCAGTCTCTGCTGCAACTGTCCAACTCTATTATAGATAGAGACCACCCTAGGTTACACAAAATCCTGTATTAAAAAAAAAACACAAATTTTTATTAAAGACCATCACTTAGTCTTTGAAGGAGTTGTAAATTCGGGGGCAGACATTAAGAACCTGTGATGTGGGTCTAAAGAGATGGCTCAGTAGTTAAAGAGCACTGGCTGCTCTTCCCAAAGACCTGATTTCAAATCCCAGCAACACATGGTAGTTCACAACATTCTATAACTCCAAGATCTGACACTCTCACACAGACATACATGCAGGCAAAACACTTACACACACACACACACACACACACACACACACACACACACACACACGACACATAAAATAATAAATTATTTTAAAAAAGAATTTGTGGTATAATTCTATGAAAGCCTAAGACAGGGACTGAATGGAAAGAAAGGCTCGCTGAACTGTGACAACAGAGAAACAAGAAGATATTGTTCCTTAAACTTGCTGGCACCACGTGAGAGAAATTGTAAGAGGGTGGGAAGGCCTGCAACTGAACTGGTCCGGAATCCTTTCCACCAGAACTGAGGACCACCCGACCGCTCCACCTGGGCTTCTCTGAACACAAATACTGCCTCCCTCCTCACCTATTGTGCTGGGCCTCCCGGACCTCAGCTGACTAGCCAATAGCCTCCCTGCATGCCCGGACTTGGCAGAAGTTAACAGTCAGACCTTGCATGAGTCCACAGAGAACTCCCAAAGGTTTTGCTGGTGCCAGGGCTAGCCCTTTGCAGCCTGTCCACGGAGCACCCAAACACATCTTTTTATTATTATTATTTTTTAAATTTATTAAATTTAATTTTACATATCAGCCACGGATTCCCTTGTTCTCCCCCATCCCCCCCACCTTACCCCAGCCCACCCCCATTCCCATCTCCTCCAGGGCAAAGACTCCCCCGAGGATTGAGTTTACCTGGTAGACTCAGTCCAGGCAGGTCCAGTCCCCTCCTCCCAGGCTGAGCCAAGTGTCCCTGTATAAGCCCCACGTTCCAAACTACCAGTTCATGCACTGAGGACAGGAACCGGTCCCACTGTCTGGATGCCTCTCAAACAGATCAAGCCAATCAAATGTCTTACCTATTCAGAGGGCCTGATCCAGTTGGGGGCTCCTCAGCTATTGGTTCATAGTTCATGTGTTTCCTTTCATTTGGATATTTGTCCCTGTGCTTTTTCCAACCTTGGTCTCAACAATTCTCGCTCATACAAACCCTCCTCTATCTCGCCAATTGGACTCCTGGAGCTCCACCTGGGGCCTGGCCTTGGATCACTGCATCCGGTTCCCTCAGTCATTGGATGGGGTTTCTGGCCCAACTATTAGGGTGTTTGGCCATCCCATCACCAGAGTAGTTCAGTCCGGGCTATCTCTCGACCATTGCCAGCAGTCTTTTGTGGGGGTATCTTTGTGGATTTCTGTGGCCCTCTTTAGCTCTTTGTTTCTTCCTTTTCTCATGTGGTCTTCATTTACCATGGTCTCCTATTCCTTGTTCTCCCTCTCTTTTCTTGATCGAGCTAGGATCTCCCGCTCTCTTTCCCTCGACCCTTGCCCTTCATTGCTCCCACTCATGTCCAGGCTGTTCATGTAGATCTCATCCATTTCTCCGTGTCTTTCTTGGGGTCCTGTTTTCCAGGTAGCCTCACTGGTTCCACACCTAGCATCTTCCTATGAGTAAGTACATACCATATTTGTCTTTCTGAGTCTGGGTTACCTCACTCAGGATGATTTTTTCTAGATCCATCCATTTGCCTGCAAACATCAGGATGTCATTGTTTTTCTCTACTGAGTAGTATTCCATTGTGTATATGTGCCATAATTTATTTATCCATTCTTCAGTTGAAGGGCATCTAGGTTGTTTCCAGGTTTTGGCTATTACAAACAATGCTGATATGAACATAGCTGAGCAAGTGCTCTTGTGTTATGATTGAGCATTTCTTGGGTATATGCCCAAGAATGGTATAGCTGGATCTTGGGGGAGATTGATTCCCAATTTTCTAAGAAAGCACCATATTGATTTCCAAAGTGGTTGTACAAGCTTGCATTCCTCTCCAGCATAAAGTGTCTTCAGTGTTTTTGATCTTAGCCATTCTGACAGGCATAAGGTGGTATCTCAGAGTTGTTTTGATTTGCATTTCCCTGATGATTAGGGATGTTGAGCAATTCCTTAAATGTCTTTCAGCCATTTGAGTTTCCTATGTTGAGAATTCTCTGTTTAGTTCTATAGCCCATTTCTTAATTGGACTGTTGGTCGTTTTGATGTCTAATTTCTTAAGTTCCTTATATATTCTGGATATCAGTCCTCTGTCAGATGTGGAGTTGGTGAAGATCTTTTCCCATTCTGTAGGCTGTCGCTTTGCCTTGTTGACCGTATCCTTTGCTCTACAAAAGCTTCTCAATTTCAAGAGGTCCCATTGATTGATTGTTTCTCTCAGTGTCTGTGCTACTGGTGTTATATTTAGGAAGTGATCTCCTATGCCAATGCGTTCAAGACTACTTCCTACTTTCTCATCTAGCAGGTTCAGAGTAGCTAGATTTGTGTTGAGGTCCTTGATCTACTTGGACTTAAGTTTTGTGCACGGTGACAGATTTGCAGCCTTCTACACGTTGATATCCAGTTATGCCAGCACCATTTGTTGAAGATGCTTTCTTTTTTCCATTGTACACTTTTGGCTTCTTTGTCAAAAATTATATGTTCATAGGTGTGCAGGTTAATGTTAGGGTCTTCAATTCGATTCCATTGGTACACATGTCGGTTTTTATGCCAATACCAAGCTGTTTTTATTACTGTAGCTCTATAGTAGAGCTTGAAGTCAGGGATCGTGATGCCTCCAGAGGTTGTTTTATTGTACAGGATTCTTTTGGCTCTCCTGGGTTTTTTGTTTTTCCATATGAAGTTGAGTAGTATTCTTTCCAGGTCTGTGAAGAATTGTGCTGGTATTTTGATGGAGATTGCATTGAATCTGTAGATTGTTTTTGGTAAAATTGCCATTTTTACTATGTTGGTCCTGCCTATCCATGAGCATGGGATATCTTTCCATTTTCTGACATCTTTTTCAATTTTTTTCAGCGACTTAAAGTTCTTGTCATATAGGTCCTTCACTTCCTTGGTTAGTGTTACCACAAGGTATTTTATGCCATTTGTGGCTATTGTAAAGGGTGATATATCTCTGATTTCCTTCTCAGCTTCTTTGTCCATTGTATATAGGAGGGCTACCGATTTTTTTGCGTTGATCTTGTATCCTGCTACATTGCTGAAGGTGTTTATAAGCTTTAAACACATCTTACAAGTGTGCTGGAAGTAGCGAAACCCCAGGGCACGCACTACTGCCCCACCCCCACCCATGCGCCCCGCCCCCTTGGGTTGGCGGTGGTAGGCAGCTGTGCTCCCAGAGAGCAACCTTTGCAGGCGCCTGAAGTAATACTGAGCTGCAGCACCCCCTGGGGCTTCACTGTGAACAGCAGTGTCAAGCCTGACCTTGGTCATCACCAACGCAAAGCAACCTTGGAGTCTGCCCGCCTGGTGACCCCTACCCTGAAGGCTTGTCAGGTTGGGTGCATGGTCTGCGTGAGTTACCTGTGGGGGTGTGGGTTCTGGACAGTTATAGCTGTGGAGTTGCGGTGCCACCGTGACTCCAGGAGACTGCCAGTTTAAATGGCTCCATTTCTGAGGTCCCCTTTCTCTCCTCCAGGAAAGAGTTTGGTCTCTAGAACAGCGGTTCTCAACCTTCCTAATGCTGCAACCCTTCAATACAGTTCCTCATGTTGTGGTGACCCCCACCATAAAATTATTTTCATTGCCACTTCATAGCTGTAATTTTGCTACTGTTGAGAACCTCTGCTCCAGAGTCTTCTGTCGTTCCTGGTTATTTCATTGGGAAACCTACATCAGTGGTGCTGCCTGGAGTGAGGGAAAGAAAATTCCCAGGAGCCAGAGATTGACACAGCTGTGCCCCAATCTGCATTGCTATCTAGGGTCCCTGTTTTTGCAGGTGTTGACCTGTACTTGCTTCCACTCAAATCCAAATTAGCAGCCGCCAGCAGCCCAGCTTTTCTATTTGGGGAAAAGTGTGGCTAGTGGACACAAACAAAATAAAAAAGCCCAGGAACTGAAGCAGAAGCATGGTAAGTTTAAGGGAAGCCTGGGTATGTAGGGAGACCCTGTAAAAAAATGTACAGAGGACCTTAGTCAGTGGTACATTGCTTGTCCAGCATTTGTGGGACTCTGGGCTTGAACCCCAAGATCACAAAAAATAACGATAATAAATTGAAAAAATAAATAATAGAGCTTCATGTAAGTGAACCTCAAAGCAAAGATTTTATGTATGTCAAAGCATAAATATCATTACCTTCACTTTCACTAGTGTTACCACTGGCCCCATTGTCCTTGCTTTGTTAGTATAAAAGTAACTCACATTTATTAAGCACTTTCTGAATGCCAGGCATGATTTTAATCCCTTGACAAATAAAGCCAATTCTTGTCAAGCATAAATCACTCCATCTCTCATTTATAGGTGAGAATCCAAGATATTAACATCTGGCTTGTGCCAAGCATGATGACAAATGCCTTAATCCCAATACTTGGGAGGCAGAGGCAGGTGGATCTCTATGAGTTCAAGACCAGCCTGGCCTAAAGAGTGAGTTCCAGTTATCCAGAGGGCCTAGTCCAGTACCATGGGGGCTCCTCAGCTATTGGTTCATAGCTCATGTGTTTCCACTAGTTTGGCTATTTGTCCCTGTGCTTTTTCCAATCATGGTCTCAATATCTTTTGCTCATATAATCCCTCCTCTCTCTCATCAATTGGACTACTGAAGCTCTGCCTGGGGCTTGGCCGTGGATCTCTGCATCTGCTTCCATCAGTCACTGGATGGGAGTTCTATCATAACAGTTAGGGTGTTCGGCCATCTGATCACCAGAGTAGGTCAGCTCAGGCACCCTCTCGACCACTGCCCTCTGGATAAGTGAGACAGTTGCTTAGCTTGAACTGTTTAGTGGACCCACAGGCAGTGAGACCAGGACCTGTCCTTAGTGCATGAGCAGCTTTTTGGAACCTGGTGCATATGGTGGGACACTTTGCACAGCCTTGGTGCAGGGAGGAGGGGCTTGGACCTGTCTCAACTGAATGTACCAGGCTCTGCTGACTCCCCAGGGGAGACCTTGCCTTGGAGGAGGTGAGAATAGGGAAGTGGGTTGGAGGAGAATGCTGGGGGGTGGGAGGAGGGAGGACAGGGGAATCCATGGTTGATATGTAAAACAAATAGAAAAATCTCTTAATAAAAAAAAAGACTGAATTCCAGGACAGCCAGGGTTAAAAAAAAATGTGACTTGTGGGAGTCATGATGTTTGAAGGCATTGTAGCCATCTCAAACATGCCTTGCCTTTCTCTCCCCAATTCCCTCTGCCTTGCTAAAAACCATTAGATTATATTCCTAAAGCTAGCCCCCAAGGCCATTGTGAGCTGTATGACCTAGATGTGGGAGCTGGGATCCAAACTTGGGTCCTCTGCAAGAGTACCAATTGCTGTTAACTGATGGGTCATCTCTCCAGCCCCTCATTTTTATTTATTTTATTCATTTATTTCATTTAGAAATAGCCTTACTATGTAGCCTAAGGTGGACACAAACTTACAGTCCTGCTTCTGCCACCAAGGGTTGGGACTACACACCTGGCTCCTTCGTTTCTTTCTTTTCTTTTTTTTAAAGGTTATATTTATTTATTTATCATGTATACAGTGAGTGTTTGGCCTGCAGGCCAGAAGAGGGCACCATATCTCATTTTAAATGGTTGTGAGCCACCATGTGGTTGCTGGGAATTGAACTCAGGACCTCTGGAAGAACAGCCAGTGTTCTTAACCTCTGAGCCATCTCTCCAGCCCCCTCCTTCGTTTCTTTTAATTTGCAACTAAACTTTATACATATTGTGGTGAGAATGCTCCCATAGGCTCAGATGTTTGGGTACTTCATCCCCAGTTAGTAGTGCAATTTGGGTAAGTTTAGGATATGTGGCTTTGCTGGAAGAAGTATGTCACTAGTGCTGGGCTTTGAGGTTTCAAAGCACCATTCCCAGTTCACTCTCTTTACTTCTCATTTATGGTATGAGCTCTTAGCTATTCCTACCACCTTGTCTGCCTACTGCCACACTTTCCCACCATGATGGTAGTGGACACTTATTCTACTGGACCTATAAGCCCAAATAAATCCCTCCTTCTATAAGTTACCTTGGTCTTGGTTGATGTAAAATGACACTGGTTGCTGGTGCTGGTTGCTGGTGGAAAAGTCATGAGCCACAGCCATGACTGCCAGAGTTATAAAGAGCTTTATTAGAAAGAAATAAGGGATAGGAGGGGATCCAGGCCTGGTGGGGGAGGGAGCAGAGCAGAGCATGGAACAGAGAGAGAACACAGAGCAGAGAGCGCAGAGAGAGGGGTGGGGATCCGCATCCAGCTTTTTAAGGTGGGGATTGTGTGACCATGTGGTGGGTGCAGTGGGTATGTAATCACCCATGCCCCCTGATGACATAAGACACCAGACCCCAAGCTATGCATGTGCCGGAGTGCAGCTGAAGTGAGAGCAAAATCCTAACATTCCAAACTTTTTGCTTATTATAAAAAAGCAAATGAATAGGAATAGGGGCATCATTTCTCCCAGAAAAACTGCTTCCAACTGACTTGGTGGGCATCGGTTGGCTCTTAGGGGGAATAGGGAAGGGAGCCTTCTGAGGTAGACAGGTGTTCTGGGATGTTGGGCTGTCCTGCTGCCCTGGAGCCGTTCATTCCTCTTGGCTTGGCACTCTGGCTACTTTTGTATCTGACAGGATGCTGGTGAGATAGGAAGACTCTGAAGTAGATCCGACCTGTTCAGGTAGATTTAAGCTGGTTTCTGGAGCTTGGGAAAAATTTTTGAACATGTTAAGAAGCAGCCATGAGAAGATTAGTGATCATTTGTCGTGTTTAGTACTCTGCTTATATTGGTTAGTGTTAATGGGAGAGACAGAGAGATTGGAACATGTTAAGCTTTATCAGAGACAGATTATTTTAAGGTACCTGTTTCCTTTATTAATTTAGCATCCAGGAGACAGGTGATCAATTGTTGAAGGCATTTATCAGTAATGGGTGGTTATATTAAAGTTTGTTTTTGCAGAGCCCAGATTAAAGTCTGTTTTTGTAGAGCCCAGACACTTTTGGGTCTGGGGGTGTAAATAAGTTTTAGCTGTTACAGTTTCTTACTTGATGATCCCTGGACTCCAGTTCTGCGGTGGTCCTGTACCATTAGCTGAGCAGTGAGTTAGGAGAGGGAACTGGGAAGAGAAAAGCTCATTGTGCATGAAAACATATTTCTTTGGAATTAGGGACAAGGCAGAGATCAGGGCCCTGTCTCTGTACACGAGGAGGAGAAGCACTTCTGACAGGTCTGGAGTGAGGCACATGGAGGAGCAATGAAGTGAAAGCTCCTACCTTAGCTGGAAAATCTTTTCCCATTAAGTAACTCTGAAAGTGCAATTAAATCTGGTGAGGTGAGTAAGGCTGTCCTCCCTACCCCGACAATAGGGAAATGAGGAAAGGTGAGACCCCAAAATTCCTAGGACTGGGTTAGTGGCTCTGGTGTCCAGAAGGAAAGAAATGGATCACTTCCATGCTGTGTTCTGGGTTCCCTGAGAGCCTGTGACCAAACCTAGGTCTGCTGGAGTTCTTAGCTTGATGTTCCCATGCCATCTTGGTGCCAGGGGGCAGTCAGCTGACTGGTTTTATTTCTAGGTGGCATTTTTAACAAGGCTCAATTGGTGGCCTGGCAGGGCACTCACTAGCCTATGTGGCCTTTTTTCCTCCCTTAAAACAGGAACCCAATGGCTTTCAGGAGCCAGTGTGTGCCAACACTTGGGGATTTTGATCTCGGGCCTTTTTTTTTTATCTCTTCCCTGGTACACCTTGACGTCCACAGATGACACTTTCGCCTGTGGGGTCAGGAGTCTTGCTCTCTAGATGCTCAAGTTTTAGTCCCATGTCAGGGAGGTCTTAGGGACCTTGATGTTTGCTGGCTTGAGGACAGCTTTTGGAAGACCTGCCAGGAGGCAGGCTATAAACTGATCTCTGACTTAAGAGCCATCCTGATTACTGTAAACTTATTTGCATGGATCCTAGCCTGCTTCCAGACACATCTGTGCCTCTCATGGCAGCTTGAAAAAGAGTGGGAGGAGTTAAGGTGAGTTAGGGTGAGAGTCAGCAGAAGCAGCCCACTCAACACAATACTGGAAAGCAGAAAGCAGAAGTCAGAAAGACAGAAGTGGTTGCATGTGGCAGGCGGCTGTAGGGGGAGGGAAAAGGATTCAGAGCTTCAGTAGAAAGCTTGGGGATAAGGTAACTCTTTTCATTTGCCCATTCACTGGCAGAAGTTCCTGTGAAGCCATTATGTGGCCAAATTTACTGGTATCCACCCCTATGTCCCACGGATGCAGCTGAGAGAGAAAAATAAAAAATTAAAATAACAAAGATCCCAGGCTCCTATCTCAAGCATCCCTGAGAATAGGCAGTCTTCGAATTGGCATTAACAGCACAGGTTACCCAAACCATTGTCACGGTAGGGGTAAGGCCTAGAGCGTACATACCCAGAAGACACCCTCTGGGGGCCGGAAAGCATCCTATACTTTGTCAAGATAGAATGTGCCATGGTATGCAGCCAAGGACCCCCCCCAGGGGTCCAACGCGAATGAAATAGCTCAGGCTGCAGTTACTGGGACTCACCAATCACACCTTCAGTGGAGGTGCAGGATGCAGCAATGACGAATGTGGTGTGTAGATGGTGTGCAGGTCCAGCAGCTGGGAAAATGAAAAAAGCAGATCTGGCCATAGCCAGGCACTCACAGGTCCTGGGTTAGGCTTCTGACATTCAGCCCCAGATGCTGAGTGCACAGAATTTCCTATCCAAGTTCATGGCACCAAATGATGGTAAAACGGTGCTGGTTGGTATCGCTGATTACCGGCGGAAAAGTCCAACTACCAAAATTAGAAAGAGCTTTATTAGAAGGGAAAGGTGGGGAGAAGAAAGGAGGGAGAGCCAGGCCTGGGGGAGGGAGCAGAGCAGAGCAGAGAGGAAACACAGAGAGCACAGAGAGAGGGGTTGGGGTCTGCATCTAGCTTTTTAAGGCAGGGATTGCATGACCACGTAGTCGCCCTTGCCCCCTGATGACGTAAGACAATAGACCCCAAGCTGCACATGAGCCAGAGTGCAGCTGGAGTGAGAGTAGGATCCTAACATTGGTGCTTTATCACAGCAACAGAAAAATAATATCTAGATTGATGGTATATAGCATGACATTGTGAAATATGTATACATTGTACACAATAATTTTGTAGCAGGGTCCTGTGCTGTTGTTCTCTTTGAGGGAGGGGGCCAAGTAGGCACAGAGTCAAACCACACAGACTCTGGGAGAATGTCCAAACAACAAGCTCAGTTTATTCAGGAAGAGACAAGCCTTATATACCCTCCACCCCACTCTGGTGTGACATGGCTGCCTCTCATTGGGCCAGGTCATCTCCAGATCTTGTCTCAGCTGCTGTTGCTAAGGTCCTTGGGCAGACCCAGTTTGGCTATCAAAAGGTATCTTTTTTACTGTTTTGGGCTCGCTGGCCCTCAAGCCTGTTAGGGATGAGTCATCCTACATAATTTATTGGAGCTAGTTAACATATGCATTACCCCACAAACAATATTTTGTGTGTGAAAAGAACAATTAACTTCCTTCAGCAACTTTCAAAATATAGTATGTTCCTTGTAGCTGCAGTCTCTATGAATAGAACAGAACTCTTGGACTTCTTTTCATGAAGATTTTGTCTTTTCAGCATCACCTCCTCCTGCTCCCCAGACCTATGTAGTTTTAAATTTTTCACACAATGCCCTCCAGGTTCATCATTGTGCAAATGATAGGGATTTTATTTTATTTTTAATGTCAAATAGAGTTCCATTTTATATAACTGTCACATTATCCATTTGTCTGTGGGTGGACACTGGGGTTGAGTCCATATCTTGAGTATTCTGAGAAGCACTTCAATGAACCTGGACATGCAGTTATCTGTCAAAGCTGCTGACTAATTCCCTTGGGATACTCACTAGTAAAGTTGTTTGGTCATATGGTTAGTTCTAAGCTCAATTATTTGAGGAGCCTCTCTCCTGATTTTCATAAATATTGTAGCAATTTGCATTCCAACCAATGATATGGAAGGGTCCCCTTTTCTCACATACTTTGCTACTCCTGTCACCCCTTATTTTTGATAGTAACATTTGTAACAAATGTGATGTGACATCTCATGATCATTTCAATGTGCATATCTTCTGTACTTAGTGATATTGACCATTTTTTATATGCCCATTGGTAGACTCTTCCTGTTAAGGGATATTTCTTTAGTCTGTTAGTGCGGTGTAGTTGATTTATTTTCTGACATTAAACCCTGCATTTAATTGTTGTTACCAATTAATTAATTGTTAATTGTTAGAATAAACTCCACTTAGCTGGAACATTTTGTACTTTTTCTATATTGCTGAATTTTTAAAAAAAAATATAGACTGGTTTAATTTAGTAGTTGTTATAATCCAATGTCTCCTAGCAGCTATTGTTTGCTCATCAGCAATCAAAAATTTAAAGTTAATACAACACTATATAGGATCCAGACTCCCCGTATATTTCCCATTTCTACATGGCTTATTCTTTTTTATTTTTTTAATTTTTATTTTAAAAAAATTTCTTTCCTTTTACACACCAACCCCTCCCTCCTCTTCTCCCACTCCCTCCACATACTCCCATCCCACCCCCATCCACTCTTCAAAAAGAATAAGGTCTTCCTTTGGTAGTCAATACAGGCTGTTATACCATGTTGGGGCTAGACATAGACCCTCCCTTCTGCCTCAAGGCTGGGATCAAAAAAGGCATTAAAATGGGAAATAATGATCAAATTATATTATACGATAAAAGTTTTGAAATTAATAAATGAAGTTAATTAATTATACTTTTAATTTTTCTCAGATATGAGATGGGTATTAACTATTCTGGTCCTTTAAGAATATATGTCTTGACTCTGGTTCATTGCTCATAATGTGACATCTCTGGTAGCTATGGAAACATAAGAATTTTTTAAGTCACTCTCTTACCGTGGGCAGTCACTAATATTTGGGCCTCATAAAAGAGAAAAATAGGCAAGTATTTTCTATTTTCTACATAGTTTCTATTAGTAAGTTTCAATTTCATGACATAGAATGTCAAAGAGGCCACTGACATGTTTCAGATATTTTTGACACCATTTCCATGTGAGTAAATCCTACTTTATTTAATAAGTGCTGTGAATACTTGCATGTCTATGAAGGCTCTCGAGCTGGCACTAACCATTATACCTGTGTAGTTGTCTGAAGTTCATTATGTGAATTAGCCTCTCTATGTTGTTCTTCTATCTACAAAATGGGAATAATGATTGTGTGGATCTCATTGGAGGGACGATAATGTAAAATATGCTAATACCCCAGAAGTATATAAATGAGGTTCCAACTAAGCAAAACAGAGGAGAGGAATGGAAAGGTTTGGGTGAACCAGGATTTGGTTGGTGGAACACTGCTGTGAATTGAAATAACTGTCTAACAGAATTTCTTTTACTGAAGGTGATTCGCCTCTTGTGTGACTCCCTGTCTGGTCGTCATTTCCTGTTGTTTGGAAGACATTTATAATCTTCGCATATACCAAATGGTTCTTCTCACCCTTGATATGCAAAGGTAAAAACTTAAAATAATCCATTGAGATTTTCAAGTAGGATCTTTCTGAAGCACATGCATCTACTCCATGGGATTCAGACATGGGCAGAACTGTATCCAGCCAGGCTAGCTCATTTGCCTTGCACAACAGCATTCTCCACTCTGTTTCCATTTGTGCTTCAAAATTCACTGCTCCTGCTCTCAACAGCTTCAGATCTGCCTTGGCAAGGAATAAGAGTGTGATATTACACAAGCCACTGTCAATTGAAAACCCATCTTGCAGGTGTAACTTCCCAAGTAGTACAGCAACTGCCTCCTTCCAATTAGGAAGCACATTCCACAGTCTGTGGAGCACAGGGTAGCTGGTACAGATTTCCTGGTAAGGAGATCCAGTTTGTAGGTCCCCCAAACATTGTGCATGGGAAATGGCAATGTCATTATCTAGAGGTCTTAGCCAACTTTCTATTCAAAGCATGGTGACACTCCTTGAGCCATAGTTTTTCAGAAGCATTAATACTACCTTCAAAGAAGTGATCTAAATAAGTTGGTGTACAGTAAATGTGGAGTCTCAATTCATGCTGAAGAAGATAGGTGTAAACACAATATAGACAAGATGCTTTATGCATTTCAATTAAATGAAGAAAATTTTCTGAAAAGGACCTTTGGGTAAGTTTTAGGAAATGCTTGAAACATCTATGAATCCTCATGTTTTACAAATAGATTTTAGTTTTCTGGGAAAAAAGAAAGAATTCAAGTTTCCCACATGATCTTTTTCTTTCTTTCTTTTTCTTTTTTTCTCTTTTTTTGAGACAGGTTTTCTCTGTGAGACAGTCCTGGCTGTCCTGGCACTCACTCTGTAGACCAGGCTGGCCTCACTCACAGAGATCTGCCTGCCTCTGCCTCCTGAGTGCTGGGATTAAAGGTATGCACCACAGCCACCTAGCTCCCCACATGTTCTGCAATCACACATATACTAGCACACACATGTACACATACAGTGAAATATACATAATTCAAGTGTGAAATTTTGATATACATGCATATACCATGTTAAACATTTGTCATTTTCCTTTGTTCTTCCAGCAGACAGTACAAGTAAGTTCAGTGTTTGTAATATTCCACAATCATATTTTAGAAGTGAAATTATTCTAAACAATACCTCTGCTTATTGCTACCATTTAAGTTATGTATCATTTTTATGTATTGCAAACATAGTGGAAATGAGCATCACCTTACATATAATATTGCAAACTCATTTTGACTTAATTTCAAGCATTAAAGTTCTTAGTTAACAAATATACACATTTCAGCATTTGACAGATACAGTGAAATTGCTAAGCAAAACCTCTTATAGAGGGAGCTTCTGCTATATTTGTGGAATTTGGGGCATCTTACACTCTTACCTGTAGTATGATGATCCCTAATACATAGATAGACTGCTTAAATACAACTGTGAGACAGCATAGCCAAGGTATGAGAGTTTAGCTCTCCATAAAGCATGACTCATTTTGTTTCCCAACTTCCCTTGTGTTCCCGGCTTGACTATATCCTTGTTCAATCTCATCTTCAGATTTTTCAGTGGAAAAGGGTGCATCTTCAAGCTGAGTGCCCTCCTTAGCAGCCTATTAGCTTTGGTGTTTGAAATAATCATTGCAAGCAGCCAATGCTGGCGCCCACGGAGATTCGACAACAACATTTTGCAATTTGTGTCCTTTGGACTCTGGGAGGCTTATTCCCCTCAAGAGCTTAATGAATCAGGGACTGTAACCAAGATGCTGGTGCACACCACTACCGAATCTACCAGGACCAGTTCACCTGAGTTTCAGATTGCACAGACCCTGATAGTGTGGGCCATTTTGATGAAGCCTGTAGTTCTGGTTTTTGGTGTAGTTGCTATTAAGATCAGCTGCATGAAAGACCCATTTGTGGAGATGGCGACATACTGCTACAATGTTTCTGCCTCAGTTTTGTGTGTTAGCAGCTTGTTCACATTGGTTTCTGTCAGCTGGAACCACTTTGTAGATCATTATGGCCAAACCACTCTTGACTTTCCACCATACTTTCCTGTTAGCAAAGAAGCACTGATAACCAAATACTGCACTACTGTGCTGCCATTAGGGGTTCTGACAGCTGCCATCTCACTTTTCAGTGCAGTTATCTTTCTTTCTGAGATAAGCGTTTTGCAACTACAGAGTTGGAAGAAGGCCCAGCATGCTTCCATAGTGACCACTCAAGAGGCCTGAAGTAAGGGCTCCTGCATTTGCAACATCTGTCAGAGGGCTCCTTGAAGAAATTTCCTATTCACACACAAAACTCAAGTACTCATCAGTTTGTTCTAAATAAAGCATAAACATGGTTCTCTGGGTGTGTCTAATCTTACTTCCTCCTCTATCTGTCTAGAATGTTCCTTTTGATAACTGTTTTCACATCCTAAACTCTGTGAAGGTCATGATCATGTGTTCAGATTTGGCCAATAAGGTATAATAAACAAAAGTAATGGTGAAATGCAATGTGCAAAATAAACACAACAAATACCAATGAAAGAAGGTTTGTGAGGAAGCTGCCACTTAAACAAAAGAAAGTAACCACACTCCTTTGTAGAGTCCATTAGGTACTCAGGTCTAATGAGGGCAGAGCTGGACTTCTTTATTGTTGGCTTTGCTGACAGTGTGTGCCCTTTTCATAAAGTGGGGAGGTCATGCTGTACACTGGGCAGTGAGCATCTCCTGTATTTCTGTTTGTAAATATCACAAATAGCCAGGCATTTCCAGTGTGCTCTGATGGAACAAGTGGTATGAAGACCGGAGGACAGGTTGTCCAAGTTGCTTTCCTTGTTTTATCTATTAAGTCACTGGGTTCAAACACACAAGTTTGATACAAAAAATATTTACCCATTATACCCCATTTCACATAAGGATACTCCATACTTTGTGCCCATAGAATGAAAGCCATTTCATAGAGAAAAAGAAACTCATGGCATCTATAAAATTTTCCATAGTCTTTATTAGCCCGAACTTTGTTCAGTAGTCCAAAGTCTCTTTTGGGACTCAGGGCAGTTTTTCAACCATGAGAACTTAGACAATCAGAAATTGACTCCTTTATTTCTAAAATAAAATGATATAGATAAATTACCATTATAAAAGGGAGGAAGGAGACATAGCTGCTGTGAACTATTTCTTTACTCTGTGTTGCCATTAAATAAACAAGCTGACTGGCCAATAGCTGAATAGGATAAAGTTAGGCTGGAAAGCCAAATTGAGAATGATAGGGAGAAGAAGGGTGAAGTCAAGGGAGACACCAGCTAGCTGCAGAGCAAGCAGGATGTGTAGAAGATGAGGTAAGAAACCATAAAACACATGGCAAAGCATATATAGAAATATGGGTTAATTTAAGTATAAGACTTAGCTAGTAACTGTACCATAGAGAATGGGCTCCAAAAATCCAGTTCTTGTACCCGAAATAAGTCCTGATCCCATTGCCAGGGAACCCACAAACACATCAAGCCACACAACTTTCATCCACATTCAGAGGGCCTGGTTCGGTCCCATGCAGGCTCCCCAACTGTCAGTCCAGAGTCCATGAACTCCTACTAGCTTGAGCTCCTACTAGCTCCTACTAGCTATCTCTGTGGTTTTTCCCATCATGATTCTGAACCCCCTTGCTCTTATAATCCTCCCTCCCTCTCTTCTACTCAACTTCAAGATCTTGGCCAAGTGATTGGCTGTGGGTCTCTGCATCTGCTTCTATCAGTCACTGGATGTAGGTTCTATTATGACAATTATGGTAGACACCAATCCAAGTGCAGGGGAAGTCTAGTTCAAGCACCCTCTCCACCATTTCTGTGAGTCTTAGCTGGGGACAATCTTGTGAGTTCCTGGGGTTTTCCCCAGCTGCAGATTTCTCCCCATCCCCTTAATGGTTCACTCTGTCAAGATATCTCTTCACTGCTCTCCCCACCCATCTCTCCCCCAACTCAGCCATCTTGAGCCCTGATGTTCCCAATCCCATCCCTTCCCCTCTACTCCCTCCTGCCAGTTTACCCAAAAGATCTTAACCCTTTCCCCTCCCTGGGGCAATCTATGTGTGTCCCTCTTAGTGTCTGCCTCTAGCTTCTCTGGGGTTATGGATTGTAGCCCAGTTATCCTTTGCTTTGCTTCTAACATTCACTTATGAGTAAGTACATACCAAGTTTGTCTTTCTGGGTCTGCTCACTCAGGATGAATTTTTCTAGTTCCATCCATTTGTTTACAGATTTCATAATGATATTATTTTTTACTGCTGCATAATACTCCATTGTGTAAATGTACCATATTTTCTTTATCCATTCTTCTGTTGAAGGGCATCTAGGTTGTTGCCGTGTTCTGGCTATCACAAACAATACTGCTATGAACATGGTTGAGCAACTGTCCTTGTGGTGTGGTTGAGCAACTTTTGGGTATATGCCCAGGAGTGGTATTGCTAGGTCTTGAGGTAGGTAAATTCCTAGCTTTCTGAGATACCACCACACTGATTTCCAGAGTGGCTCTACAAGATTGCATTCCCACCATCAGTAGAGGAGTGTTCCCCTTTCTCCACATCTTCTCCAGCATAAGCTGTTGTCTGTATTTTTTATCTTAGCCATTCTGACAGGTGTAATATGGTATCCCAGAGTCATATTGATTTGCATTTCCCTGATAGCTAAAGATTTTGAACATTTCCTTAAATGCCTTTCTGCCCTTTGAGATTCTTTTGTGGGGAATTCTCTGTTTAGCTCTATAGCAAATTTTTTAATTGGGTTATTTGATATTTTGGTGTCTAGTTTCTCAAGTTCTTCATATATTTTAGGGATCAGCCCTCTATCTGATGTGGAGTTGGTGAAGATCTTTTCCCATTCTGTAGGCTGTCCCTTTGCCTTGTTGACCGTATCCTTTGCTCTACAAAAGCTTCTCAGTTTCCAGAGGTCCCATTGATTGATTGTTTCTCTCAGTGTCTGTGCTACTGGTGTTATATTTAGGAAGTGATCTCCTATGCCAATACATTCAAGACTCCTTCCTAATTTTTCTTCTAGCAAGATCAGAGTAGCTGGATTTATGTTGAGGTCCTTGATCTACTTGGACTTAGTTTTGTGCATGGTGACAGACATGAATCTATTTGCAGCCTTCTACATGTTGATATCCAGTTATGCCAGTACCATTTGTTGAAGATGCTTTCTTTTTCCATTGTATAATTTTGAATTCTTTGTCAAAAATCAGGTGTTCATAGGTGTGTGGGTTAATGTCAGGGTCTTCAATACAATTCCATTGGTCA
The DNA here is from genome assembly GCF_049852395.1 of Peromyscus maniculatus bairdii. Lineage (NCBI taxonomy): Eukaryota > Metazoa > Chordata > Mammalia > Rodentia > Cricetidae > Peromyscus > Peromyscus maniculatus. The sequence goes on along the minus strand of NC_134875.1, from coordinate 142,533,915 downwards.
CTGTGTCTGTTTTTATGCCAATACCAAGCTGTTTTTTATTATTATAGCTCTATAGTAGAGCCTGAAGTCAGGGATGGTGATGCCTCTGGAAGTTCCTTTATTGTATAAGATTGTTTTGGCTATCCTGGGTTTTTTGTTTTTCCATATGAAGTTGAGTATTGTTCTTTCAAGGTCTGTGAAGAATTGCATCAGGATTTTGGTGGGGATTGCATTAAATCTGTAGATTGCTTTTGGTAAGACTGTCATTTTTACTATGTTGATTCTGCCTATCCACAAACCTGGGAAATCTTTCCATTTTCTGATATCTTCTTCAATTTCTTTCTTCTTGTCATACAGGTCTTTCACTTGTTTGTTAGAGCTACCCCAGGATATTTTGTTATTTGTGGCCATTGTAAAGGGTAATGTTTCTCTAATTTCTTTATCAGCCCATTTATCATTTGTATATATGAGGGCCACTGATGTTTTTTAGTTAATCTTGTATCCTGCCATATTACTGAAGGTGTTTATCAGGTGTAGGAGTTTCCTGGTGAAATTTTTGGGGTCATTGATGTAGACTATCATATCATCTGCAAATAGAGAAAATTTGATTTCTTTTCCAATTTGTATCCCCTTTATCTCCTTTTGTTGTCTTATTGCTGTAGCTAGAACTTCAAGTACTATGTTGAATAAGTATGGGGAGAGTGGACAGCTTTGTCTTGTTCCTGATTTTAGTGGAATCACTTTGAGATTCTCTCCATTTACTTTGATGTTGGCTGTTGGCTTGCTGTAAATTGCCTTTATTGTGTTTAGGTATGTTTCTTGTATTCCTGATCTCTCCAAGACCTTTATCATGAAGGGTTGTTAGATTTTGTCAAAGGCTTTTCCAACATCTAATGAGATGATCATGTAGTATTTTTTTCTTTTAGTTTGTTTATATGGTGGATTACATTGACAGATTTTCATATGTTGAAGCATTCCTGCATCCCTGGGATGAAGCCTACCTGATCATGGTAGATGATTTTTTTGATGTGTTCCTGGATTCAGTTTGCTAGTATTTTACTGGGTATTTTTGCATCAAAATTCATGAGGGAGATTGGTCTGTAATTCTCTTTCCTAGTTGCATCTTTATGTGGTTTGGGTATCAGGGTAACTGTAGCCTTGTAAAGGGAGTTTGACAATGTTCCTTCTGATTCTTTTGTTCAGAACAATTTTAGGAGTATTGGTATTAGCTCTTCTTTGAAATTCTAGTAGAATTCTGCACTGAAACCATTTGACCATGTGCTTTTTTTTGGTTGGGAGACTTTTGATGACTGCTTCTATTTCCTTTGGGGTTATTGGTCTATTTAAGTTCTTTATCTGATCTTGATTTAATTTTGGTATGTAGTACATATCCAAAAAAATATCTATTTCTTTTGTATTTTCCAATTTTGCAGAGTGCAGTCTTTTGAAGTATGATCTAATGATTCTCTGGATTTTCTCAGTGTCTATTATTATATCCCCCTTTTCATTTCTGATTTTGTTAATTTGGATATTATCTCTCTGCTTTTTGCTTAGTTTGGATAAGGGTTTGTCTATCTTGTTGATTTTCTCAAAGAACCAACTCTTTGTTTCATTGATTCTTTGTATTGTTCTCTTTGTTTCTATTTTTTTGATTTCAGCTCTCAATTTGATTATTTCCTGGCATCTATTCCTCCTTGGTGAGTTTGCTTCTTTTTGTTCTAGAGCTTTCAGTTGTGCTATTAAGTCACTAGTGTGAGATTTCTGCAACTTCTTTATGTGGGCATTTAGAACTAAGAATTTTCCTCTTAGCACTGCTTTCATGGTGTCCCATAAGTTTGGGTATGTGGTGCCTTCATTTCCATTGATCTCTAATCTTTAATTTCTTTATTTCTTCCTTGACCCAATGATAATTCAGTTAAGCATTGTTCAGTTTCCATGAGTTGGTTGGGCTTTCTGTAATTTTTGTTGTTGAAATCTAACTTTAAGCCATGGTGGTCAGATAAGATATAGGGGGTTATTCCAATTTTTTAATATCTTTTGAGATTTGTTTTGTTACTGAGTATGTGTCAGTTTTGGAGAAGGTTCCATGGGGTGCTGAAAAGAATGTTTATTCTTCTGTATTTGGGTGAAATGTTCTATAGATGTCTGTTAGGTCCATTTGAGTCATAGTATCTGTTAGTTCCCTTATTTCTCTGTTAAGTTTCTGTCTGTCAGATCTGTCCAGTGGTAAGAGTGGGGTGTTGAAGTCTCCCACTATTAGTGTGTGGGGTTTTATGTGTGATTTGAGCTTTAGTAATGTTTCTTTTACAAATGTAGGTGCCCTTGTATTTGGAGCATACATGCTCAGAATTGAGACTTCCTCTTGAATGATTTTTCCTGTGATGAATATAAAATGCCCTTCTTCCTCTCTTTTGATTGATTTTAGTTTGAAATTTATTTTGTTAGATATTAGGATAGCTACACCAGCTTTTTTCTTGGGTTTATTTGATTGGAAAGTTTTTTCCTCAACCGTTTACTCAGAGGTAATATCTGTCTTTGAGGTTGAGGTGTGTTTCTTGTATGCAGCAGAAGGATGGATCCTGATTTTGTATCCATTCTATTAGCCTGTGTCATTTTATAGGTGAATTGAGTCCATTGATATTAAGGGATATTAGTGACCAGTGTTTGTATTTCCTCTTTTTTTTGGTGGTAGTATGTGTGTGTGTTTGTGTTTCCCTTCTTTGGGATTTGTTGATGCGAGGTGATCTGTTGTCTGTGTTTTGGTGGTTGCAGCTAGCTTCCTTGGGTTGGAGTTTTCCTTCTAGTACTTTCTGTAGGGCTGGATTTGTGGATAGGTAATGTTTAAATCTGGTTTTGTCGTGAAATATTTTGTTTTCTCCATCTGCAATGATTGACAGCTTTGCTGGGTATAGTAGTCTGGGCTGTTATCCATGGTTTCTTAGTATCTGCAGAACGTCTGTCCAGGACCTCCTGGCTTTCATAGTTTCCATTGAGTAGTCAGGTGTAATTCTGATAGGTCTGCCTTTAAATGTTACTTGATTTTCTTCCTTTACTTCTCTTAATATTCTTTCTTTATTCCATATGTTAATATTTTGACTGTTATGTGACCCGAGAGGACTTTTTTGTGGTCCAGTCTATTTGGTGTTCTGTATTCTTCTTGTACCTCCATAGGCAAGTCTTTCTTTAGGTTGGGAAAGTTTTCTTCTATAATTTTGTAGAATACATTTTTGTGCCTTTGAGCTGGAGTTCTTCTCCTTCTATCCCTATTATTCTTAGGTTTGGTCTTTTTATGGTATCCCAGATTTCTTGCATGTTTTGTGTTAAAATTTTGATGGGTTTATCATTTTCTTTCACCATGAATCTATTTCTTTATAGAATCCTCAATGCCTGAGATTCTCTCTTCCATTTCTTATATTCTGTTGTTTATGATTGCTGCTGTAGTTACTGTTTGTTTACTCAGATTTTTCTTTTTCCTTAATTCCCTCAGTTTATGTTTTCTTTATTGCTTCCATTTCAATTTTCATGTCTTGAACTGTTTCTTTCATCTCTTTGATTGTTTTTTCTTGGGTCTCTTGACTTTCTTTAAGAGATTTCTTGATTTCCTCCAATTTTTTGTTTGTCTTTTCCTCCATTTCTTTAAGGGAATTTTTCATTTCTTCTTTTAGGTTTTCTGTCATCTTCATAAAGGTCATTTTCTTCTGGGTCATCTCCTTTGGGATATTCAGGTCTTGCTGTTGTAGGATCACTAGGTTTTGGTGGTACCATATTGCTCTTTATGTTATTTAATGTGTTCTTACCCTGCCATCTACCCATTTTTTCCTTTAATCTGAACAGGTGGGGCTCTAGGTCACTCTTCTTCCAATTCGTCCAGGTGGGGCCTCTGGTTGTTCTTCTTCCTAACTGGTCCAGGAGGGGGCTTATAGCTCTGGTGTTTACTGTTCCCAATCAGTGCAGGGTGGGTATATGTCTCAGGTGGTCACTGTTCCCACTCGGTGCAGGGTGTGCATATGACTTTGGTGGTCACTGGTGCTGTAGGGGATGGTTGGCTTGGGGAGGGGGCAGGGGAAGAGGGAGCTGGCCAGTCCCTGGGTCTCCACTGGCTAAGGGGAGAGGCATGAGATGTGCCCCGAGTACCTAGGATCTAGAGTCCTGGTCTGCCCAGTCCAGAGATCAGGGCCTTACCTGTTCCCAATCAGTGCAGGGTGGGCTTATGGCTCTGGTGGTCACTGGTGCTGCAGTGGATGGTTGGATTGGTGAGAGGGGTGGGGGAAGAATCTGCTACCCAGTCTCTGGGGCTGCACTGGCTGGGAGGAAGGGCCACAGAAAGTTCCCCTGGGGCCTAAGGTCTAGAGAACTGTTCTTCCCAGTCTGGAGATGGGGCCTTAGCTGTTCTCAGTCCATGGAGTGTGGGGGTATGGCCTCAGCCTGCTTTCTTAAAGCATCTGAGACCTACTAGCCAGGAGTTTCACCCCCCTGAATTTGACTTGTGAATACCTTATCTGGTGTACTGACATTTATTTTTCTAAGAAAAATAGAACAGTGATGTTCCTTCTTAATATCTATGCCCTGCTGTGTTATATGCTCTTGTACACTGTAAAGATTTATCACTCAATTGGTTTAATAAAACACTGATTGGCCAGTAGCCAGGCAGGAAGTATAGGCAGGGTGAACAGACTAGGGGAATTCTGGGAAGAAGGGGGGGCAGATTCAGGAGTCACCAGCTAGATGCAGAGGAAGCAAGATGAGAATGTTGGACATAGAAACAATACCCAAGTCATGTGGCTAAACATAGATAAGAATTATGGGTTAACTTAAGTGTAAGAGCTAGTTAGTAATAAGCTTGAGCTACTGCCTGAGCATTTATAATTAATATTAAGCCTCTGAGTCAATTACTTGGGAAGCGGCTGCTGAGTATTTGGGAACAGGCACGTGGGAGAGAAACTTTTTTCTACAATGCCCCAACACAAGGGTACACAAGCTTATAAAACAAACACTACTACATCTTAAATCACATATTGACCCTCACACACTGATAGTGGGAGACTTCACTATCCCACTCTCAACAATGGACAAGTCATCCAGACAAAATCTAAACAGAGTATTACAGGAGCGAACATGTTATAAATCATATAGACCTAGCAGATATTTACAGAACATTTCATGCAAACACAAAAGAATATACATTCTTCTCAGCACCTCATGGAAGTTTCTCCAAAATTGATCACACATTGAGACACAGTAAGTTGAACACCCAGAGGAGTAAACTGCAAGAAATAAACTGAGAACTGAAATCAATGAAACAGAAACAAAGAGGCAATACAAAGAATGAAACAAAGACTTGGTTCTTTGAGAAAATCAACAAGATAGACAAACCTTACCCAAACAAACTAAAAGGTGAAGAGAGAATATCCAAATTAACAAAATCAGAAATGAAAAAGGGACATAACAGATGAAGAAATCCAGAGAATCATAAGAACATATTTTTTAAATCTGTACTCCACAAAATTAGTAAATCTAAAAGAACTGGATAATTTTTTTGTTAGGTACCACTTACCAAAGTTAAATCAAGATCAGATAAGCAATTTAAACAGACCTATAACCTGCAGTGAAATAGAAACAGTCATTAATAGTGCCCCAACCAAAAAAATAAATAAATAAATAAGCAGTGCCAGATGGTTTTACCTCTGAATTCTACCAGACTTTCAAATAAGAGTTGATGCCAATACTCCTCCTCAAATTATTCCACAAAATAGAAACAGAAGGAAAATTGCCAAACTGAGTCTATGAGGCCACAGTTACCCTCATACCCAAACCACATAAAGAACCAACAAAGGAAGTGAATTATAGATGAATTCCCCTTATGAACACAGATGTAAAAATACTCAATAAAAAACCTGCTCTCCCCCTTCCCCCCAGGTGGCTGTTATGTAGAACTGAATAGTATTGTAACATAAAATAAAAATAAATAAATAAATTTTTTCAAGAGATATGAAAGAAAAATAAACAAAAACAAAAATCCTGCAAACTGAAACCAAGAACACGTCAAAGTAAGCTTCATCCCAAAGATTCATGGATGGGTTAATATACAAAAATCACTAAATGTATAAACATTTATATATAAACAAACTGAAAGAAAAAGCACATGATCATCTCATTAGATGCAGAAAAGGCTTTTGACAAAATCCAACATCTCTTCATGATAAAAGTCCTGGAGATATTAAGGATACAAGGGACATACCTAAGCATAATACAGGCACTTTATGGCAAGCCTATTGCCAACATCAAATTAAATGGAAACTCAAAGCAATTCCACTAAAATCAGAAACAAGACAAGGTTGTCCACTCTCTCCTTATCTATTCAATATAGTGATTGAAGTTTTAGCTGGAGCAATAACACAACTAAGGAGATCAAGGGGATGCAGTTTGGAAAGAAAGAAGTCAAAGTATCATAATTTGCAAGTGAAATAATAGTACACATTAATGAATCTGAAAAATCCACCAGGAAACACCTACAGCTGATAAACACTTTCAGCAAAATGACTGGATACAAGCAAAATCAGCTAAAAAAAAATCAGTTGCCCTTCTATATACAAATGAAGAATGGACTGAGAAAGAAATCAGGGAAACAACACCTTTCACAAAAGCCTCATGTAGTGGGTAGCCATTCCAGCTTTGGTCTGGAAGTTCAAACCCCCACTGAGGCTTCGGTAACTATCACACCTACAAGGCGGGGCCAAGGGGGGGCCCTGAAGACCTGGGATGTGCCGCTCTTCCTGCTTGGACCATGGACGCTAGAGGTAGACCAAGGAGAGTTCTCCAGAGAACGCTGCCGGACTGTGCTGTGTCTTTCACAGAATCTGCAACCTACCTATCCCTTCATTTGTAAATTACGCCATTAAATAAATCTCCTTTTGAACTATGTGGAGTGGCCTTAATAATTACACCAATAGACTCAAATAATATAAAACATCTTGAGGTAATGCTAACCAAGAAAGTAAAAGATTTGCATGAAAAAAAAAACTTCTCAAAAAACCCTGTCTCGAAAAACCAAAAATAAATAAATAAATAAATAAATATAAAAAAATTTAAAAAAATAAAAAAAACTTCAAGACTTTGAAGGAAGAAATTTAAGAAGACATCAGAAGATGTAAAAATCTCCCATGTTCAAGGATCAGTAGGATTAACATATTAAAAATGGTGAGCAGAATTGCGCAGCGGAAGTGTGCTGGCCCCATAACATATTAAAAATGGCCATCTAAGCAATCTATATCCCCATTAATACAATCCCCATCAAAATGTAATCCCCAACACAATTTTTTATTCTCTCATACAATAGATCCCAACAACAGTTTCCCTTCTCTCCATTCCTCCCAGTGCCCACCCTTACCTCTCCTCTCCCACAGATTCCCTCCTCCTCCATTTCCCATCAGGAAAGAGCAGGCCTCCCAGTGATATCAACCAAACATGGCATAATAAATTACAATAAGAATAGGCCCAAACCCTCTTATCAGGCCTGGGCAAGGCAACCCAGTGGGAGGAAAAGAATCCAAAGAGCAGGCAAAAGAGTCAGATACACCCCTGCTCCTACTATTAGGAGTCCCACAAAAACACCAAGCTAACAACCATAACATATTTGCAGAGAATCTAATGCAGACCCATGCAGGTTCTGTGGTTGCCACTTCAGACTCTGTGAGCTTCTAAGAGCCCTGCTTAGTTTATTCTGTGGACCATGTTCTCCTGGTGTCCTTGACCCCTCTGGCTCCTACAGTTCTTCCTCTCCCTCTTCTGCCAGGTTCCCCAAGCTCTGAGGAAAGGGACCTGATGAAGATCTCCATTTTGTACTCTCTCTTCACCTAATGTTTGGCTATGGGTCTCTGCATCTGTGGGTCATCTGTTCCCATCAGCTGTTAGAGGAAGCCTCTCTGATGATTGGGCTAGGCACCAATCTATGAGTTTATCAGAATATCATTAGGAATCATTTTATTGATTTTATTTTTCTATTCTAGGTCTCTGGGCTATCCATCCTCCAGTTCCTGGTTATCTAGGCTGTGTCAGGCTCCTTTTTGAGGCATGGGCTTCAAATTAGACCAGTCATTGGTTGGCCACTCCCACAAATTCTGCACTTCCATTGCCCCGGTATATATTGTAGATAGGATAAATTGTTGGTCAAAGGTTTTATGGCTGGTTTGGTGTCCTAGTCCCACCATTGGAAGTTACCTAGTTATAGAAAATGGCCAGTTCAGGCTCTGTAGCTTCCATTACTAGGAGTCATCATGAGGATCAGCCTTGTAGAATTCTGGGACTTTCTATTGCACTAGATTTCCACATTGTGCCCCTGAAATGCCCTCCAATTCTAGTCTTCTCTCTCTGTCACCTGATCCATCCTGTTTCCATTCCCACCCATTCCCTATCTACCCACAAAATCTATTCTATTTCTCCTTCCTAGGGAGATCCATGTATCCTCCTTAGAGCCTTCATTGTTACTTAGCCTTTCTGGTCTGTGGGTTGTAGCATTAGTATCATTTACTTAACAGTTTCCAACACAATTCTTTACAGGACTTGAAAGGACAATTTTCAACTTCATATGGAAAAACTAAAAAACCCAGGATAACTAAAACAATTCTGAACATCATAAGGACTGCTGGAGGTATCACTATCCCTGATTTCAAGTTGTACTACAGAACTATAGTAATAAGAACTGCATGGTTTAGACATAAATAACAGACACATTAATCAATAAATTGAAATTAAAGACCCAGGCATAAATCCAAACACACATGGAAATATGATTTGTGATAAAGAAGCCAGAAAAACACACTGGAAAAAAAGACAGAAACAAATGATACTCTTCAAACTGGATGTCTGCATGTAGAAGAATGCAAATAGATCCATATTTATCATCCTGCACAAAATTCAAGTCCAAGTGGATCAAAGATCTCAACATAAAACCAGATATGCTGAACCTGAGAGAAAAGAAAGTAGGTAATAGCTTTGAATGCATTCACACAGTAGATGACTTCCTGAACAGAACACCAATAACACAGACACTAAGATCAACAACTAATAAATGGGACCTCAAGAAACTGAGAAACTTCTGTTCAGCAAAGGACACCACAAATTGGGGAAATGGGCAGCCTACAGAATGAAAAAGATTTTGACCAACTCTACACCTGATAGAGTACTAATATAAAATATATGTAAAGAACTCAAGAAACTAAATATCAAAAACCCAAATAATCCAATTTAAAAATGGAGTACCGATCTAAACAGAGAATTTTCAATAGAGAAAACTCAAATGGCTGAGAAACACTTAAAGAAATGTTTAACATCCTTAGCCATCAGGGAAATTCAAATCAAAACTACTTTGAGATTCCATGTCACACCTGTCAGAATAGCTAAGATCAATAACACAAGTGACAGCTCATGCTGGCAAGGATGTGGTGTAAGGGGAACAGTCATCCACTGCTGGTTGGAGTGAAAATTTGTACAACCACTATGGAAATCAATATGGCCATTCCTTAGGAAGTTGGGAATTGATCTACCTCAAAATCTAGGCATAATACTCTTGGGCCTATACACAAAGTCACTTCATCCTACCATGGGAACACTTTCTCAACCATATTTAGTGCTGCTGTATTCATAACAGACAAAAACTGGAAAATAACCTAGATTTCCCTTAACCAAAGAATGGATAAAGAAAATGTAGATGTGCACAATGGATTATGTGGTAATCAAAATGTAATTGGCCCCCATCATCTCATAGGGAGTGGCACTATTAGGAGCTGTGGCTTTGTTAGAGTGGATATGGCCTTATTGGAGGAAGTATGTCACTGTGGGGGTGAGCTTTGAGGTTTCTTATGCTTAAGACACCATACAGTGTCTCAGTCAGCTTCTCATTGCCTGCAAGATGAATGACTCTCATCTATACTCCAGCACCATGTCTGCCTGCATGCCGCCATGCTACCTGCTATGATGATAATGGATGAAACCTCTGAAACTGTAAGCAAGCCACCTCAATTAAATGTTTTCTTTATAAGAGTCGCCATGGTCATGGTGTGTCTTCACAGCAATAAAAACCCTAACTAAGAGTATTACTCACCAATTTTTTAAAAATGACATCATGAAATTTGTAGGCTAATGGATGGAATTAGAAAAAAAATAATTCTGAGTGAGGTAATACAGACCCAGAAAGACAAACATGGTATATATTAACTTATAAGTGGATATTAGTTGTTAATTAAGTAATAACCAAGCTACAATCTGTAGACTCAGAAAGGTTAGGTAAAGAGGAGGGCTCTAGGGGGAATTCATGGCTCTCCCTGGGAAGTGGAAATAGAATATATTATACTGGTAGACTGGTAGAGGATGGAGATGGGAGTGGGAGGAACCAGGTGTGATGGGGAGATGGGATGGAGGGAGAGAGTGTGGAGAGAGACAGCTGGAATTGAGAGGCATTTGGGGATGGTGTGGAAACCTAGTACAGTGGAAACTTCCTGGAATCTATGAAGGTGATCCTAATGAGGATTCTTGGTAATGGGGGATACGGAGTCTCAGCTGGTCATCTCTTGTAGCCAGGAAAGGCTTCCAGTGTCAGAACTGAGTTGTATTCAACTGAATTGTTGGCCAAGGTGAGGGTCCCATGGAAATCCTCAAACAACCCAGGCTGATGTTAAGACAAAGGGTTGCTCTCCACAAACTGACAGCATGACCGCTTTGCCAGGGACAACATCCACACAACTCATTGAACAAGAAATCAAGCTGCTGTCTACATGGAACCTTCACCCTTAAGTTCTAGTATCTTTGTTTGGGAAGGTAGTCTGACAACTACCAAAGGAGAAATGTGAACAACCAACCTAGACACAAAACCTCTAACCTACAATCTTTCCAGCCTACAAAATAGGACAATAGTGGCACAGCTGTGGGAGCAGATAACCAATGTCTGATTTGACTTAAGGCCCATTCCATGAGAAGGAATTCATACTCAACACTGCTTGGATAACCAAGAACCAGAGACTAGGTAGCCCAGAGACCTAGAGTAAAACCAAACAAGACTGGTCTAAAAAAATCCATAAAATGATTCCTAATGATATTCTGCTATACTCATAGATCAGTGGCTTATCCAGTCATCATCAGAGAGGCTTCTTTTGGCAGCAGATGGGAGCAGGTGCAGAGACTCACAGTCAGACATTATGTGGAGATAGGGTCTAAATTGGAGGACTCCATTAAATCCCTCCACTTAGAGGTCTAGAAATCCTGTGCAAGAGGAGGCAAAAAGATTGTAAGATTCACAGGGAATGGAAGGACACCAGAAGAACAAAGTCCTCTGAATCAAATAAACAAGGTATATATGAACTCACAGAGACTGAAACAGCAAGCCTACATGGATCTATATCGGGTCCTCTGTTTATATATTATAGCTATTAGCATAGTATTTTTATGGGATTTCTGATTATAAGAACAAGTGGGCCAGGAGGTGGTGGCACATGCCTTTAATTCTAGGACTCAGGAGGCAGAGCCAGGCAGATCTCTGAGTTCAAGGCCAGCCTGGTCTACAGAGGGAGAGCCAGGACAGGCATCAAAACAACACAGAGAAAACCTGTCTCAAAAAGAAGAAGGAGGAGGAGGAGGGGGAGGAAGAGGAGGGGGAGGAAGAGGAGGAGGAGGAAAAGAAGAAGAAGAAGAAGAAGAAGAAGAAGAAGAAGAAGAAGAAGAAGAAGAAGAAGAAGAAGAAGAAAAAGAAGAAGAAGAAGAAGAAGAAGAAGAAGAAGAAGAAGAAGAAGAAGAAGAAGAAGAAGAAGAAGAAGAAGAAGAAGAAGAAGAAGAAGAAGAGGTTCTCAGACTCTCTCTCACCTACTCTTGGGACTCTTTACCTCCTGTTGGGTTGCCATGTGCAACTTCAATACAATAGTTTTTGCTTCATCTTATATTTCATTTTGTCATGTTTGGTTGTTATATCTTAGAAGCCAGGTGAATCTCTGTGAGTTTGAAGTCAGCCTGGTCTACAAAGCAAGTACCAGGATAGTCAGGACATACAGAGAAATCTGTATCCAAAAAAGCCTGATCTTTCCTAAGGAAGGGATCTAGAAGGTGGAGAGGATCTTGGAAAAGTAAAGGGAGGGGAAAATATAATCAGGATATATTGTAAAAGAAAAATCTATTTTCCATAAAAGAAAATACATAAATGCATGAGAGCAGAGGTATCCCAATAAAACCTTATTTTATAAAAATGAGCAAGGTGACTAGAGAGATGGCTCAGGGGTTAAGAGCACTGGCTGCTCTTCCAGAGGACCCTGGTTCAAATCCCAGCACCTACATGGCAGCTCAAAACTATCTATAACTCCAGTTCCAGGCCTTCTGACACCCTCACACAGACATTCATGCAGGCAAAACACCAATGCACGTAAAAATAAATAAATCTTTAAAAAAATAAACAGAGGGGTGAATTGTCCTGTAGGTTATACTTGAACAACACTTGCCCAAGACTACTGTTCTGGTTAGTTTTTTGTCAACTGGACACAAGATAGGAATGTCTTGAAAGAAGGAACCTCAATTGAGAAAATGCCTCCATAGAATTGGGATATAAACAAGCAGATGGGGGTATTTTATTGATTAATGATTAACGTAGAAGGCCCAGCCCACTATGGCCAGTGCTTGTCCTGGAAAGATAGATGGTCCTGAGTTGTATGAAAAAGCAAGCTATATAAAGAACAAGCTAATCATCAACATCCCTTTGTAGTCTCTGTTTCTGATGAGTTTGCATGATATACATTAAAATAAAAATCAAGGTTTCAAATGTTTGTCAGTGGGCTGCCTGCTGGATAGTTTTATGACAGCTGATACAAGCTTGAGTCATTGGAAAGGAGGCAACTTCAATTGAGAAAATGCCTCCATAAGATCAGACTACAGGGAAGCCTGTAGGCATTTTCTTAATTAATGATTAATGTGGGAGGGCCCAGCCCATTGTAGGTGGGATTACCCCTGGGCTAGTAGTTTTGGTTATATAAAAAAAGCAGGCTGAGTAAGCCATAAGGAACAAGCCAGTAAGCAGCATTCCTCCATGACCTTTGCATAAGCTCCTGCCTCCAGGTTCTTACTCTGCTTGAATCCCTGCCCTTACTGCCTCTGATAAAATGTTGCATGGAACTCTGAATGAAATAAACCCTTTCTTTCCCATGTTGCCTGTTTTTGCTGTTGTTGTTGTTTTGGGGTTGGGGTGTTTTTTTTTTTTTTTGAGACAGCGTTTCTCTGTGTAGCTCTGGCTGTCCTAAAACTCACTTTGTAGACCAGGCTGGTCTCGAACTCACAGAGATCCACATTCCTCTGCCTCCCAAGTGTTGGTATTAAAGGCATGAGCCACCATGCCTGGCTCTAAGTTGCCTTTAGTAATGTTGTTTCATTACCACAATAATAACCCTAACTAAAACAGCTGCTTAAAATTGTTTTTAGTACTATGTACAATATGGCTAATGCAGTGGATTTCTCTGTTATGGGATGGTGTACTTAAAATAGTGTCTTGTTATGTTTGAAACCCATGACCCTCTTAATTAGAACTTTAGCATTCTGAGATTATAGATCTATACTCTGCTGGCTAGTTTTATGTCAACTTGATACAAACTAGAGCTACCTGAAATTGAGATACTGAAGAAATTGAGAAAAGTTATCTCAGTTGAGAAAAATGCCTCCATAAGATCTAGCTGTAAGGCATTTTCTTAATTAGGGATTGATGGAGGAGGGAACAGCCCATTGTGGATTATGTCATCCCTGGGCTGGTGGTCCTGGATTCTATAAGAGAGCAAGCTGAGCCAGCCATGCAGAGCAAGTCAGTCAGAAGTGCCCCTCCATAGCCTTTTCATCAGCTCCTGCCTCCAGGTTCCTGCCCTGCTTGAGTTCCTGTCCTGACTTCCTTCAATGATGAACAGTGTTGTGGAAGTGTAAGCCAACTGAATGCTTTCCTTCCCATCTTTCTTTGGTCATGGCGTTTCATCATAGCAATAGTAGCCCCAACTAAGACATGTATCAACATGCCTGTTTTTTGTTTGTTTGTTTGTTTGTTTGTTTGTTTTGTGGGGAAGGGGTTGATTCTGTGACAGGATCTTGCTGTATAGACTAGGCTGGCCTTGAACTCTCATCTTTCATCTACTCCCAAGTGCTAGGATCATAGGCATATACCATTGTGCCTAGGGAGAAGGTTGTTCTTAATGTCCTTCAGTGTACCACTTGTCACAGTTTTCTTTTCCACAAATGGCTCTTGATAAGTTGTCTGTTGAATGATGGTCCTTCCTTCAATGCTGGGGTGTTAGGAATCTTTATTTTTCTACTTGCTACCCAAAGAGTTCTCAGTTTTTGGAGTAGTCTATTAAAGAGTCTGATAAATGACCCAGGAGAGTCTAGAACCTAGGAAATAGCTCACAGAAGAGGAGATATATTTGCGGTAGGTTTTAAGCTGGAATTTTCCATGCAAGGGAAGAAGAAACATGTAGGAAGGAAAATCAAGAGCCCAAATAAAGGGCTTGGGGCACAGCAAAACCTAGCATGTTTAGAGAGAAGGCGCCATCTTGGCAAAGGGAACCGGAATACATGATGAGTGGCATCTATGCTGGCATCTAAGTCCCAGCAGATTGCCACCAGCTGAAATGTAGCAAAGTGTTAAGGTGGAAGCTATTGATACATTTGTGAAATCTATGTCTTGAATACCAGTGAATAAAGGATAATCAGTCTACTCAATGAAAATTATTAACAAAAATGTTGACTATGAAAAACAGAAAGCATTGAAGAAAAATGCTTATTCTGCATTAAGTTTAAAAAAAATAGGGGTCCTTAGTATAAAGTATCCTAGGACCATGAAGATTGAGTTAGAGACTTTTCTCTCTGTTTTGACAAAGTACCTGACAAAAATCACCTGACAAAAAAAATGGGGGGGGTAGTATTATTTTGCCTCATGGTTTCAGAGAAATCTTAGTTACTTTTCTGTTGCTGTAAGAAAATGCCATGATAACTCCTCCAACAAGGTCTTACACCCTAGTCCTTCCCAAACAATTCCACCAAAAGGAGACTAAATATTCAAACTTGAGAGCCATGAGGTCCATTCTCATATGAGCCATGGGGGTCATTCTCATTCAAATCACCACATTCTATTTCCTGTCCTCCATAGGTTTGTGGCCATGTCATAATTCAAAATGCATTTAGAAAAATTTCAAAAGTCCCTATAGTCTTCCATAGTCCCAACACCATTTTAAATCCAAAGTCTCTACTGGAACTCAAGGCAATCTCTTAACTGCAACCACTTGCAAACTCAAAATTCGAATTACATACTTCCAATATACAATGGCACAGAAAATACATTACCATTACAAAAGGGAGGAAGGTGGGCATACTGAGGAAATACTGAACCAAAGCAAGAGGGAAACCCAGCACAACAAACTCCAAATCCTGTAGCTCTATGTTCCATGTCAAAAGAATTATATAGTAGAAGGCAAAACTTTCCACTATAAACACAAATTGACTTTCTTTACTGCAGAGTTTGGGGCCATCTGGCCTTCGATAAGTCTCTTAGACACAAACACAGATCGAATATTGATAGTCTATAATTGCTGGAACCCTGGGACGTTTTGTTGTCATTACAAACAAATTCACCTTTTTCCTTTCTTATTTTATTTTCAACATGAGTATCACACAGTTATACAGAGAACTGTAAATATATACCATCTGTCTTCTTACTCTAGTCAAAATTTTAAATCCCGCTATACAACATATAGTTTAAATGAACCAGAGAAAAAAGTTACCAGAGAGGTGAAAAAAGGGCAGATTCAATATCCAAGTCTCTTTTGAAACTCAAGGCAATCTCTTAATTGTAAAATCAAAACGCAAGTTACATATTTCCAATATACAATGGCACAAAATATACATTACCATTCCAAAAGGGATATAATGTGGGAATACTGGATCAAATCAAGACCAAAACCCAGGAGGGAAAACTTTAAATCCTATAGCTCCATGTCTGATGTCAGAGGGCTTAGATGGCTCTACCCTTCCAGCTTTGCTGCCTACAAGATAAATCTCTCTCCTGGGCTGGTTCCACTCCCCGTGTACAACTCCCCTTGGCAGATATTCCATGCCTTGGCATGTCAAACATCTTGGAGTCTCCAACACAATCTAGATTTCACTTTCACTACCTCATGCAATAGCTTCTCAGGACCTCCATGCTGGGACACTTCTGCCACACACTGGCTTGCTTCAATGGTTCTCCTTAACCACAGAGGAAGATTTCACAACCCCTTTAACTGGTGTATCCTTTGTGACTAGAAAGTCAGAACCATGTGAACAGCATTGCCAAATTTGGCTGCCTGCTTGGAATGAAGACTGGCCTCCTTGAATCACATTTGCAGAAGCTTTGATTTGTTTTTTTGGAAACAGGGAATTCTTTGGGCCTTTTCATTTTACAAGTTGGAAGTTTAGCTATGTGGGGTCTTGTCCTGGGTCACCAATTTATTCTATTTTGCATCAAGCCTCTTAATCTCCTTATCTCTTTTCATCACAAGCCTTTTGGCTCCCACATTAAATTTCCTGCCATTTTTTTCTCCCCACACTGTACATTTTGTAATTCTTTTTGCCCTACTTTGTTGTTGGTTGTTTTTACTCTTTGCTCTTTGCGGGGGAGGGGGGCTGCCACCCAGCTCCAAAGTAAATCACACACAGAGGCTTATTCTTTCTTATAAATTACCGGCCTAAGCTTGACTTGTTAATTGCCAGCTTTTCCTAACTTTAAATTACCTCACTACCTTTTGCCTCTGGGTTTTTACCTTTCTCTATATCTTTTCTTTCCTTCTTATTCCGTGTCTGGCTGTGTGGCTGTGTGACTGGCCCCTGGAACCCCCCTCTCCTCCTTTTCTCATTCCTTGATCCTTGATCTCTTTTCTCTCTTTTTCTCCTATTTATTCTCTCTGTCTGCCAGCCCTACCTATCCTTTCTCCTGTCCTGCTACTGGCCATTCAGCTCTTTATTAGACCAATCAGGTGTTTTAGACAAGCAAAGTAACACAGCTTCACAGAGTTAAACAAATGCAACATAAAAGAATGCAACATATCTTTACATCATTAAACAAATGTTCTACAGCATAAACAAATGTAACACATCTTAAAATAATATTCTATAACACTGCTTGCTCTTTTTCATTGTAGACCTCCATACGAGTGATTACTAAGGACCACATGACAGAGTCAATGTTAAGTTGTCTTGTAATCTGCTCCACCAAAGAAATCAGCCCATTGCTTTTCAATTTAGCCTCAGTCTAAATCTTGGGACAAGAGCTGAAGGAAACCACATTCTTTATCAAAATATGAGAATGGTCTCTAGCCCAGGTGCTAATATTGTTCCCCTCTTGAGCTAGGCCTCCATAATCCAAATAATTTTCAGGAGTACTGCTTTCCAAACCCCTCTTAAGATGTTCCTATTAAGTTCTGGTTATAGCATCCAACTGTTTTTCTAGTCCAAAGTCTCAAAGTTGTCCACATGCCTCCAAAAACACCATGGTCAGGCTTTTCACATCAAGGCCCAATCCAACTTCTGTCTTTGTTACTTTTCTGTTGCTGTAATAATGTACCATGGCCAAGGCAACTTTTCATAAAATAAAGAGTTTAGTTGGATTTATGGTTCTAGATGATTAGAGATTATGATGGTGGAAGGAAGACATAGTGAAAGGCAGCTAGAGCAGTAGCTAAAGCTCACATCTTGATCTGTAAGCACAAGGCAGAGTGAACACTGGGAATGGCACTAGTCTTTTAAAACCTCAAAGTGTGCCACCAACAAGGCCACACCTCCTAATCTTTCCAAACAGTTCAACCAACTGGAGATCAAGTATTCTTAGGGGAAGAGGGGGGAATCAGTCTCATTCAAGCACCATCAGTTGAGAACACAGCATTCAAAATCCTGAGCCATGGAGGCATTTTTATACTCAACTATAACAATGATTCTTCATAATTACACATGAAACTTAATGCAGATACAGGAAAGTGACTTGAGGGTGTTCCCCAATGTGAGACTGTTTTATTGGTCTCATAATAATGTGAGTTATTCCTTTTATTCTCCAAGTTGCTTTTTCTATTATTACCAAAATCACCTTAACTTTTTAAGAAACTTTTGTTTTATCATTTTCATATTTATTTCTTTATTGAGAGTTGCACATGCCACAGCATACAGGTGAAGGACAGAGAACAACTTGTGGGAGTTAGTGCTCTGTCTTTACAATGCATGTCTCCAGACCAGAACTGAGTAAAGCTTGGTAGCAAATATCTTTATCTGCTGAGACAGGCCTCATGTTAACTATTTGCGTGAGTGTGTGTGTGTGTGTGTGTGTGTGTGTGTGTGTGTGTGTGTGTGTGTGTAGGGTTGGTGCATGTCTAGGTTTAGTGCCTTTTATTGTCAATCTCCAGTTGTACATTCATAACACTATTTCCCAATATCCAGTTATTTGCCAAGCTTTCAAGGATTTGAAGCTATTGGGGGAACACTCTAGTGTGAAGGATGAGACTGTCTCATCTGCCACCTCTACACTGACAAGCAGGAGCTGAAGATTATGCTCACTTTGCCTATGCTAACTTCTTGGTCAGTGCTCCTAGGAAAGTAATATTTCCCCCTCCCACCTACCAACTCAAAGAGGCCCCTGTGTGCAGTCTCCTCATCTCAAGCCCATCACTGGCCTGGAAAGAAGTTTCTCCCTTAATGTATAACATAAGTGATGCTTTCCCCCTGCTGGATGTTACCCATGTTTAGCAGATGTTAAGAGTATCGGCTGGGGTATTGGGTCTCCATCATCAGGACTCATGTGAATCAAAGCTAGACACTTTAAGTGTAATCCTATTTTAGCAAGATTCTTGTGGTATTTCTTTTGGCTGCTATCCAAGGCAAGTCCATGTTTCACTTCATGCCATGTTATGGCAGGGCAGGTCACCTGGAACCAGTCCATACCCCCATAAATCCTCTCCTTGCATTTCATTTCTATATCAAGCAAGAGAACTTGGGTAGGAGTTGAGGACTGAGCTGTGATGATTTTTTTACATGCCCATATTGAAATCAAAAGCTGTTGTAACCATATTCCATGATTTATGCTAAGAATAAAATCTCTCAGCATATTTTTGTACTATTTTATATACTGGGCATAAAACAAGTTTATGTATGGTAAGAATTATGTCTTGGGAAGAAAATATAATCCTCTTGAGAGATTAAATAGAAGTGGGTCAACAGTAAGTGATCCTCTAACAAGGATAGAATTGCTGTCCCTTGTTTCTTGAGTGTAATTCGATGGGAGCATGTGTCTATGTGTCTGTGTGCACATGCATGTGTGCATGTGTGTATTCTCTTTGGCTTATTTGACATATTTTCTATATGATCAGTCTTTCTCTCTCTCTAGTCTTGCTTTTATCAGCACCCTTCCTCTTCCACCACCTTACCCCATCCCTGCCCCTGAAAAGAGAAACCTTTATAACATAGGAAACACCAGTGGAGGAAACTGAAATGACTTCCTTATAACTGAATATTACAGAAATGTTAGTACTTACAGAAACAACACAAAAGAAAGTGTAGCACCCTTATCTTCACCCTCTTCTAGTGTGTGAATGTGGGGTGCAAAGATGGTTATGTATCCATTAGTCATAAGGTCAGACCTGTCTCAAAAATATTTTCCAAAACTTTACCATGGGGCCCCAGCCATGAACTCCTTATTTCTTGTTCATTGTGTGCTGTCTACATTGCATTACTGCCCTTAACAACAATCTTTGTAAAATGAAGTTCCAGCTCCCTCTCTCTGGTCCCTGTCCTATATGTGATGAGGTAGGCTTATTTTGTTTTGTTCTGTTCTTGTTTTTATTTGGGGGGGGTGTTTTTTTGGTTTGGTTTGGTTTTTTAATGAGGATTTAGGCTCTGCAAGGTGGAGTATGGATAAATCTTTTCAGTAGATGACCCTCTTTGTGTTATCACTCAGTCACCACCATATATTAATATCCCTTGGGTTTGAGTAAGATTTGGAAGTAATTTTTTGATGCTTTTTTTTCAAGACAGGGTCTCTCACTCTGTAGCTCTGACTGCCCTGGAACTCACTGTAGACCAGGCTGGCCTCAAGCTCAGAGATCTGCCTACCTCTGCCTCCTGAGTGCTGAGATTAAAGACATGTGCCACTACACCTGGCTTGAGGGTAATTTTTTAATCAACGTATAATTTTAGCATTGAAGGGGACTTTGTAGATGAGTGAATTCCACCTTTCCATTGGTCAGAAGAGTTGGCTAGAGAAACTAATGATCGCAGACCTAGGCTTCAGGACCATAAGGATACAGAATCTGTACCAAACTCTTCCATTACTGCATCTGCTTTCATTAGTTTTCTCACTCTGGTACTGAGACCAGAGCTCACTCCCTGATCTAAATATCAGATTATTTTGAAAGGATTGGGTTTCATTATGGCACACACCTTTAATCCCAGAAGGCAGAGTCAAAGGGATCTCTGTGAGTTCCAGCTCAGCCTGATCTACATAGCAAGTTCCAGGTCAACAAAGGATACATACTGAGACCTTGTGTGGTGGTTTGAATGAGAATGGTCCTCATAAGCTCATGTTTCAATGCTTAGTCCACAGCTGATAGAACTTTTTCAGAAGGATCAGAGGGTGTGGCCTCATTGAAGGAGATGTATCCCTGGAGAAGGACTTTGAGGTTTCAAAAGCCCAAACTTGTCATTCTTAGTGACCTCTGTGTCCAATTTGTGGGTTAGGATGTAAGCTGTTAGCTACTGCTCCAGTGCCATGTCTACCTGCCTGATGCCATGCCCCCCCCCACCAAGATGGTCATAGACTCTAACCCTCTGAAACTTTAAGCTTCCAATTAAACACTTCCTTTTATGATTTAATTTAATTTATTTATTTATTTTACAGCCTGACCACAGTTTCTCCTCCCTCCTCTCCTTCCATTTCCTCCCTCCACTTCCCTTCCACCTCCACCTCAATTCACTCCTCTGTTTCTGTTCAGAAAAGGGCAGACCTCCCATGGGTATCAACAAAGCATTGCATATCAAGTTGCAGTAAGACTAAGACCTCCCCTTGTAGTAAGGCTAGGCAAGGAAATCCAGTATGAGGAATAGGATCCCAAGTGCCATCCAAAGCAATGAGGACAGTCTTTGCTCCCATTGTTAGGAGTCCAAGCTAAACAACTGTTACATATATGTAGAGGGCCTAGATCCCATGCTGGCTCCCTGGTTGTTGTTGGTTCAGTCTCTGTGAGCCCAGGTTAGTTGATTCTGTGGGTTTTCTTGAGATGTCCTTGACCCCTCTGGCTCATACAGTTCTTCCTCCCTCTCTTCCTCGGGATTCTTTGAGCTCAGCCTAATGTTTGGCTGTGGGTCTCTGCATCTACTTCCATCAGTTACTAGATGAAGGTTCTCTGAAGACACCTGGGGTAGTCACCAATCTGATCACAGGAGATGGCCAGTTCAGGCTATGTATCCACTATTGTTAGGAGTCTTAGCTGGGGTTTATAGATTCATGGGAGTGTCCCTAGCATCAGGTTTCTACCTGACCCCAAAATGCTCCTCCTCCATTTCCAGTCTTCTCTTTCAGTACCCTCACCTTCTATCCACCCCTAAACCTGATTCCTCAAGTTCCCGACCCCACCCAACCTCAGTCCACCAAGGAGATTTCCTTTATTTCCCCTTCCCAGGGAGAACCATGCATCCCCACTTAGGCCCAAGTGCTTCTTTTTGTAAGTTGTCTTGGTCTGGTGTTTTGTCACAGCAATAGAAAAGTAGCTAAGAAACCTTATCTCAAAGAAATATGCTCTGTGCTGGATTATTGTCTCCAAACATAGACTAATGTAGGCATTCTATGCCTCTTTGAGGGAGGGCAGGCTAAGCTGTGGTGTTGGGCAGGTTAGGTGTTATATTAGCCTTTTAAGGTAACAAAATACCTGAGATAAGTGGGAAGAACCATTTATTTTGGCTGATGGTTTCAAAGGTTTCGGTCCAGGGTCTACCTCTGTTGCTGTGAACCTGTAAGGAAGCAAAACATGGTGATAATAGAATGTGGCACAGAAGGCTGCTTAATTCATGGAAGCCAGGAAGCAGAGAGGTAGAGGATGGGTTTGGCTATACCCACCAAAGGCCTGTGCCCCCAATGAGCTATTGTTTCCTTTAACTAGATCCTACCTCCTAATAATCCATTCTGCTGTGGACTAGTGAACAGATTCATCCATTGGAGAGGATAGTAACCTAATGATCTAATTATCTCTCAATAGTACCATTAACTAAAAACCAGGCTCTAGATTAGGAGCCCATGGGGCTTTTGTGGGGGGTGGGGGTGGGTGGGTTTGTTTTGTTGTTGTTGTTGTTTGTTTGATTGTTTGTTTTTTGAGACAGGGTCTTTTTGTGTAGCCCTGGCTTTCCTGGAACTCACAGCATAGACCAGACCAGCCTAGAATGAGTGCTGGGATTAAAGGTGTGTGCCACTACAGCTGGCTTTGTAGGGGATGCTTTTATATCAGACCACACCATGAATATTAAATATAACTTCTACCTGTGATATGTTCGACTTGAGATGGGTTTATCGGGATATGACCGCTTCATTATTTGACACACATTTGTAATGCTAAGAAGGCTTTGCCATCTAAGGCTGTTTTGTTCACACACCAGCACCAGTCTTCCCTTGCTTCTGTGTGTCTCCTGTTTTCCCTTCCCTCCCTCTCAACCCTAAATCACAAGTTAAGCTTCTATTATTCAGTTTTTCCTAAGCCCATTGATAACCCACTGTTCCTTGTTCACATCTCCTTCCCTAGTCAGCTTTCACCCACTTTGTGCAGCACTCTTCCTGCAGATTTTTCTTACTCAGCCTCCCCCTTGCAGAATCCTGGAGAATGTGTATGAGTCCAGCACACAAGTCAGAGTCGGGTGCCTAAGGGAAAAAAATGGAGGTGGCAGACAGGCCAACAGCAACAGCAAGCTTTGAGTGCCCCCTTGTGTGACATTGCAGAATTGCAGGGTGTTGGCTATTGAAAACAATGCATTCCACTTCAAAAACACAGATTTTGAGCTGCTATGGACCAACTGCTTGCATGCAAGAACAAACTAGCTTTCTGATTTCCCAGAGCAGGTTGACCAAAGAGGGACCTTGCTGTATGTTTATGTTGAATATGTATTTTGTATGAAAGTGACAGAGAGTGTACCCCAGGGGAGAAATGAGCCTTGTGTGGAAGAGGGTGTCAAGCCAAGAGTATTATAATTATACTAATTGTAGAGGGGACAGGAACAACGATGAAGCAATGACTAGATCAAAATCCTAACAGTTATCTTGTATACATTTCCAACTTTTAGATGGAGGCACAGTGAGTCCTTGTATCAGGTCTGAGAATTAGTTATTTGGGTTCTAAGTAGCTCCTCTGGCTTCCTCTGCAGTACCCTCACAATATTCTCCAAAGAATTTCCTAAGTTTCCAGGGATTCCCACAATCTCTCACTACATCCCCCTGAGACCATGTTGTTAATTTTATACTTGCCAGGCCCCTCCTCTCCAGCTTCCTCCTACCATGAGATAGGCCCACAACATTATTCCTGTTCTTGGTCAGGATCTCATGCATGACATCTCTTTTCTCTGAAACTTGTCCTATCCTTACAAACGTTTCTACTCACACTGCTTCATACTGCTTTCTCTTTAACATTTAAAAAGGAAAAAAATTTAAGAAAATAAAAGTAATTTTCAGTTTATCTGTCTCATCTGCTGGATAATCATACCTTCAAGATATTTCTTCCAGTGTCTCAAACTCTTGTGTGTCTAGGGGTAAATAAGAGATCATTTCATTTGTCATAAGTTTCCAGGCATTAAAAATGAAAAAGAGATAACATCATTTGAGAATTTAAAAGGAGAGGTGTTTTTATTATGTAGTCAGTGACTGTGTTTTGTGACACAATCTCCCATTTGATATGGGACTCATGAAAGTAAGGGGATGTGGAAGGATCAAGAATGATCAGCCTTGGGACTGGACCTGGCTGGACTGAGTCTACCAGGTCGATCCCGGTCCTCGGGGGAGACCTTGATCTGGAGGAGGTGGGAATGGGGGGTGGGGTGGGGGGAGGGGGAGGGGGACGAGAGTGGGAGAACAGGGGAATCTGTGGCTATTATGTTGAACTAAATGATGTTGTAAAATAAATTTACTTTAAAAAAAATAAAAAGTTAAAAAAAAAAAAGAATGATCAGCCTTGCTCACTCCAGAGCCAGGGTGGCTAGTGAATGGCATTATATTTCCATATATTGTTTTTATTTCTTACATTGTATTATAATAAAATTATTTAGGGTGGCATGTTGTTTAGATAAGATTCATTTGAAACTTGTGTCTTTATATTCTTCCTCATTTCTAGAGTAATTCAAGTTCAGAGCATGTGAAAATGTCTTTGTTCATCTAGTAGACACAACCCACAGATATACATGATTCAAATATTTGGATTGCTTCCTAAGGAAAAAAAACTTAAGATCTTTCTCTTGTGTATTTAAGGACATGTGGAGATGTTTTCATGGTAGGTGGAAACAGAACCAAGGGATAATCAAGAAAAATATGAAACCAGGCATGGTGGCACATACCTTTAATCCCAGTACTTAGGAAACAGAAGTAGTGAGATCTCTGTGAATTCCAGCCCAGTCTAGTCTATATGTTGAGTTTTAGGTCAGCCAGAGCTACATAATGAGACACTGTCTCAAAAACTTATATGAATCAAAATCAAGTGATCCTGTTACTTGTTACATCATAGCTTTATTTCATCTCTATTCTCAGCATAGGGAGTCATTACAGAGCACACCCAGTGCTTGTTTTCTTAAATCTGGTGGACATCAGTATGGTACAGTCCTTTCTGTATGGGATTTATGTTCCTACGGAGTTGCCCCACCCTTATTAATGGTAGGTATTTGGAGAGATGCCACACTGGTGGTAGCATCCAAGCAAAGTGGTTCTCAGTCTCGGCACTCCATCTTTAGGGTTAAGTAATGAATGATTTGACAAGATATACAGTGCACCCAAAGACGTTGAGTTGTATAGTTGATGACTACACTCTATATGGCAGTCTTACCTCACCCTCCCAGTGAGAACCATCCTTCAAGAATCCTATCCTATTGGTTGGATAATCAATACTGCATCAATAGTAGTAGGTTTTGTCATGAGATAAAGTAGACATGTTCAGATGCTCTTAATACCTAAATTCAACTTGACATTTATATAATGTCAGGTTCCACTAAGGATAGTCTTCACCCAGCTCTTCATGAATAGTCCTCCTCCCTATCTCACCACAAAAATCCCTTACATTTCTCTCCTGCTTGGTACCAGCTTCGCTGTTGGTCCATGCTCCATGTCAGCTGAGATGATGGCTGTCACTTGGCTTGCTTTCTTAGGATATCATAATGGCCTCTCCATGCAGACACAGCAGTAGGTCTTCTGAGAGAATCTGTCACAGCAAAAACCCAGTGCAATAGCAGCCACAATAACCCTAGCATATAATTCTGTTTCTCTAGAACCACCCACCCAGTACCACAGTCTGTATTAGTCAGAGTTCTCTAAAGGAACAAAACTGATAGAATGGAATGTGTGCATTTATATGTGATGTGTATGGGGATTTATTAAGGTGGTTTAAAGGCTATGGTCCACGTAGTCCAACAATGACTATCTCCCAATGGAAAGGCCAAGGATTCAGTAGTTGTTCAGTCCATGAGACAGGATGTCTCAGCAGTCTCAATCTGGTGCTGGAGTCTGAGGAAAGTCCTAGAGAGCCTCTGGTCTTCAGTCTTCAGTTTTCAGTCTACATTGGAATCCTGAAGAAGTAGGTTCTAATACCAGCAAAGGAATGCCTCAAGAACAAAATAGATGAATTTCCAGCAAGAGTGAGGGCAAGCAGGCAAAAGCCAGTTTCCTCTTCTATGTCCTTTTATATGGGCTGCCACCAGGTGTGGCCCAGATTTCAGGTGGGTGCATCTTCCCACCTCAAAATGATCTAATCAAGAAAATCCCTCACAGTGGTAACCAGTTATTTGGGTTTTAGTTAATTCTATATGGAGTCAAGTTGACAATCAAGATTAGTCATCACAATTACCCAAGGGACTGGAATGAAGATCCTGTGCTTAAGAGCACTGGCTGCTCTTCCAGAGGACCCAGGTTTAATTCTCAGCATACAGATGGCATCTCATAACTGCCTATAAGTCCAGTCCTAGGAGATCCAGTGCCTTCTTCTGACACCTGTGGACACTAGGCAATAATGCAGTGCACAGATTTACATGTAGCCAAAACATCCATATACATAAAAAATAATAAACATTGTTTAAAAAATTGTTACTCGACATAAACAAAAGTCTATCAAAGGGGAAACTAGAAGAGGGGAATTAAATGGAGAGAGGAATGAAAGTGCAAGGTGAAGGAGGGAACATGGGGAGGGACAATTAACACTAGAGGCCATTTGAAGAGCCATATTGAAACCTACTACTGTAGAAGCTTCCTAAAATATAAACCTATATGAGAGTAATATAAATGGAGTCACCAAATAATAGGAGAGAGATTGCCCTAACTAGACTCTTAGGCCACCAAGTAAAACCTCCAATGCCAGAAGTAAGTTACATCTTATTGAGTTGTTGGCCAAAGGGCCCCAGTGGAAACCCCCAAACATCATAGACTATTGCCAAGGCTACTGGGTGCCCTCCACAACCTGATAGTGAAGCCCTATTGCTGAAGACAGCACTTACTTATACCATTGAACACAGAGAAGTAGAACCATGCCTAACTAGGAACTTCACTCATAGTGACTAGCAGTAGTCATGGTGCTAGAAGGTACTTTGCACACTCCCAGAGAAGAAAGGAAATAACCAAATCTCCCAGCTACAATCCCTAAGACCTAGAGCAGTAACCTGCCTAAAAGATATACTGGTGTAATACTAGCACCAATGTTTAGGGTCAGTTTGTTTTTCTGGTTTGATCTTACTGTTGACTTTGAACAAGGATCTCATCATAATACATTTTTACCACTCTAGACCTTCATGCAGAATGCCTCCTTACAGCTCAGTGATGGGAAGAGGAAAATTCCAAATAGAGTTTGTCAATACAGGAAGCAGCACATTGGTGTGTGATTTCTCTGCATTGATTTTCATCCCCTGAGAAATTTTAGTCACAAACTCTTTTTCCTCCCCTGGCTCCACCTTTCCTCAAAAGATAAATCACTGCTTCCCATTGTAGATGGCAGAATTCTCTGAAACCTGGAACAGGGACAAACTCCCCTGAAGCTCACTGAACTTATTTAGAGTTTGATTTTCTCAATCTATACTTTGAATTAGGGGTTAAGGATACTCCACATATTTCCCCAACTTACTGAGTGACTAGGGATTGTCAGAAATATTTATATCTGCAGCATTTCCTTTGGGAAAATGCTTCAAAATCATATAGCTATTTTCTATCAGTGTTCTATTGCTGTGAAGAGACACCATGGCCATGGCAACTCTTATAAAAGAAAGCATTTAATTGGAATTTGTTTATACTTTCAGTGGTTTAGTCCATTGACATCATGGTAAGAAGCATGATGGTAGGCAGGCAGACATGGTGCTGGAGAAGTAGTCAGCAGTTCTACATCCAGATCTGCAGGCATCAGAAGAAGAGAAAATGGGCTTGGAATGGGCTTTTTGAAACCTCAGCACTCACCCCCAGTGACACACTTCCTCCAACAAGGCCAGGCCTCCTAATCCTTTCAAATAGTGCTTTTCTCTGGTGACCAAGTGTTCAAATCTGTAAACCTATAGGGGCCATTCCTATTCAAAGCACCACCCTGGCTCCCATACACTTATAACCATATCATAATGCAAAATGCATTTACTCCAACTTCAAAAGTTTCTATAGTCTGTAACAGTTTCAATACTGTTTAAAAGTCCAAAGTTCATCAAAAACACAAGTGACAGCTCATGCTGGAGAGGATATAGAGCAAGGGGAACACTCATCCACTGCTGGTGGGAGTGCAAACTTGTACAGCCACTTTGGAAATCAATAATCCGGTTTCTCAGGAAATTGGAATAAATATACCTCAAGACCCAGCAATAATGTTCCTAAGCATATACCCAATGGATGCTCTACCATACCACAAGGGCACTTGCTCAACTATAACAGCTTTATTTCTAATAGCCAGAAACTGGAAACAACTTAGATGTCCCTCAAACAAAGAATGGATAAAGAAAATGTGGCACAATTTACACTGTGGAGTATTACTCAGTGGTTAAAAAAATGACATTGGGAAATTTACTGGCAAATGGATGGAACTAGAAAATCATCCTGAGTGAAGAAGACCAAACCTAGAAAGACAAACATGGCATGTACTCACTTATAAGTGGATATTAGCTATAAAGTAAAGGATAACCATGCTACAATCCACAGACCCAGAGAAGCTAAGTAACAAGGAAGGCTGAAGTGGGGTGCATGAATCTAATTGTAAATGGGAAATAGAATATACATCACTGTTGAATGGGAGAAGAGGTCTGGATGAGGGATGGGGATGGGAACAGTAGACATCAGGTGGGAGAAGGAACGAGGGAGAGAGTACTGGGAGAGACAACTGGAATATGGGGGCATCTCTGGGACAAGCTAGAAACCTAGAGCAATGGAAATGCCCAGGAATCTATGAGGGTGACCCTAGCTAAGACTCCTAGCAAAGGGGAACACAGAGCCTGAACTAGTCATCTCCTGTAACCAGGCAAGACTTCTAGTGGAGGGATTGGGACACCTACCCAGCTACATAACCTTCAACCTACAATTTTTCCTGCCTACAAGATGTGCTGGGGTAAAGGTGGTATAGAGATTGGAGTGACCAACCAATGACTGGTCCAGCTTGAAACCCATACCATGAGAGGGAGCCCATCCCTGAGGGCCAAGACCAGAAGCAGGATAGCCCAGAGACCTAGGATAGAACCAAACACTACTGGCAAAATTAGTCAATGAAATGATTCCTAATGATATCCAGTTATCCTCATAGATTGGTGCCTAGCCAAACTGCCATCAGAGAGGCTTCATCCAGCAACTGATAGAAACAGATACAGAGACCCACAGCCAAATATTAGGCAGAGCTTGGGGAATCCTGCTGAAGAGAGGGAGGATTTTAGGAGCCAGAGGGGTCAAGGACATCACAAGAAACCCAACAGAACCAACTAACCTGGGCTCATAGAGGCTCACAGAGACTGAACTGACAACCAGGGAGCTTTCATGGGACTGACCTAGGCACTCTACATATATGTGACAGTTGTGTAAACTTGATCTTCTTGTGGGACTCCCAACAGTGGAAAGAGAGGTTGTTTCTGACTGTTGCCTGCTTTTTGGACCCTTTCCTCCTACTGGATTGCTTCATCCAGCTTTAATAGAAGAGAAGGTGCCTAGTCTCACTGCAACTTGATATACCATGGCTGGCTGATATCCATGGTAGGCCCACCCTTTTTTGAAGAAAAACAGAGGAGGGGAAGTCAGAGAAAGGGACTTGGAGGAAATGAGGAAGGGGAAACATTGGTGGGGAAGTAAAAACAAAAATAAATTTAAAAAGTTCAAAGTCCCTTCTGAGACTCAAGGCAATCTCTTAATTGTAAGTCCTGTAAAATCAAAATCCAAAAGCAGATAACATACTCCCAACATACAATGGCACAGATTGTGAATTACCATTCCAAAATGGAGGAAAGGAAACATAGTGAGGAAATACTGGACCAAAGCAAGACCTAAAACCAGCTGTGCAAACTCCAAACACTACGTCTCCATGTCTGATGTCAAAGTGTTTTTCAGATCTCCAACTCCTTTCAGCTTTGTTGACTGCAACACATTTCTCTCTCTTGAGCTGATTCCACTCCTTCTGTGCAACTCCCTTTGGCAGATATCCCATGGCCCTAGCATGTCAAACATCTTGGGGTTTCCAACACAATCCAGTCTTCACTTTCACAGCTTCACATGGTGGCCTCTTTGGGCATCCATGCAGGGACATCCTGACACAGGCCTGATCTCAGCCACTTTATTTAGCTGCTGTGGTGGTTTGAATATGAATGGCCCCCAGAGGCTCATAGATTTGGATACTTGGTCACCAGATAGTGGCACTATTTAAAGACAATAAATGAGGATCAATCCTGAAGATGAATTATGACCCAGTTACAACGTAACTAATCTTTTCTACCCTCCTATGGTTACCTCACAGGCAACTAAAACAAATATTTTTAAATGGTGAATCTTTTTATCATTTTTAAATAACTAAATAAGGCTTTGTATACATATCAAGGTTTCCATCACTGAATCAGATGACCTTTGTCTTCATTATGTCATAATTTGATGCTGGTCTCTTTTTTACTTTAGCAGTGGAAGAACAGACCAGAAGATAGGGCCTCTTCTTTTGGCTTTCCTATGGGCATGAGAAGACCTGAGAAGTTGTCCATATCTGTGAGGGTGTGAATGGATTGGCAATAGGTAGGTTTCAGTCTATGGATAAGGGAGGTATTACTCAGAGACAGATGTCTATCTGCAGAATCAAGTGCTTTGTAACTGTGTTAAGTGATGTGTGTGGGCTCTGGCACCTAAACACTTTACAGAGAAAGTTGTGTGGAGACTCTAGCATTACTTTGATCATGGCAGTTTTCCCTGAGTAAGTGGATATCAAATTCCCTGTCCCTGAGAATGCATTAATTTGGGAATATAGTTTTGGAGGGGTCCAGATAAACTGCATCTTTGTCCCCCAAGTAAAAATCTGTTCATCTTTACATAAGATCATTTGTCAAAAATTAGCCTATTGTCAAAGTATGGCTTACATTTGACAAGTTCCACATTGCTATGGGGTGGGTGATGGGTGGTTGAAGCATGATTCATTAGAGAGTCTCTGGGTGTCCAGGATCAGGCTGAAAATTTGGCTGAACCCCCTAGATGAATCTAAGCCAAATCAGAATTATTATGTTGAATTCAAAGGATGAAAGGCCAGAACAGAAAGGTTCAATATGCACAAGAGGAAGCCCAAGGAAGACCACACACTTCCTTGGCCTCCCAGATAGCAACAGACAGGAACTTTGTGCTGGCCGCAAGAATCTCTGCAGGAGAATGCAGCCCACACTCATTAAGCCCATCCACACAAAGCAATCCAGCCACAGCTGTTTCTGGAGCAGCCAGCATTTGCATACCATCATTTGCCCTGGTGCTACAGCAGGTGTTTCATCTTCATGGTCAAGGGGTAGCCCGTGTATAATGCCGTTGTCCAACACTGTTTACAACTCCTGAAACATTGTGAGGAATGGTTAAGCCTTGTGACTAAATTCAACCTTGAAAGCAGTGTAGTCACAAAAAACCCCCTCATGAGATTTTTCCAGCACATCCAGGATGCTGCTGTAGAGGACCAAAGAGCCAGACGGATATTACAGGGTTCAACTCTGACCCTACTCAACATCTTAGAGCCTTATGTTTTGTCTGACTAAAAAATAGATCATGGAGCCAAGTGAAGTGCAGTTTGTCAAATGGAAAGGTCTGCTTTGTTCTCTCTCTGTGTGTCTCTTTCTCTGTCTCTCTCTGTGTGTCTCTCTCTGTCTCTGTCTCTGTCTCTCTCTCCCTCTCCCTCCCTCCCTGCCTTCCTCCCTCAATCTTTTCTCTTCATTCTGTTTCCTGTTGAATGCAAAAATGTCTGCCCACAACTTATTGGCTTCTGTAGTTTTTACTGTCTGTATCAGGTGTAGTATGTCAACATTTTAAGCAACATTGACCCTCCTATCTGTCCTCTATGCCCCCACTCCCACTCACTCATCATGCTCTCAGAAAACAAAATTACCATCTGTATCATAGCTCATTTGTTTCAAAATAGAACCAACAGATGATACTCGGTGTATAAAATAAATTTCTTTTTTATATTAAAGAATATAGTGAATGTTTTTTGTTGTTGTTGGTGGTGGTGGTGGTTTTGTTTTGTTTGTTTTCTTTTTGTTTTGCCTGGAAACTCCTGACAAATGAAGAGAGAACTCTATGTATTAAATACTTTTCTCATTGCTGTGAGAGAACACCTGACCAAACAACTCAAAGGGAAAATGATTGATTTAGCTAAGGTTTTAGGATATCACAGTCTAGCATGATGAAGAAGACAGCGTGACTGGAGCCTCATCTACAATAGCAGGAGTGTGAGGCAGCATGCTTATGTCTCTGACAGATCAAAATCAGGAAGGGGCACAAGCCTGAATTGGACAGGTGGCCCCATGTCCCAAAAGGTTCCACAACTTCCCAACACAGCATCAACAGCTGGAGACCAGATGTTCAAACACATAAGCTTGTGGAGAACATTTCAAACTCATATAGCACTGTTTTCTCAAGAAGAAAATAATGTAGATACTTCTTAGCAGACTTTCTTCATTAAATATGGAAAGGATACAGGCTGCCAAATGTGGAGTTGTTCAAAGCAAAGCAGCAGAGTAGTCCTCAGCTGCCAAGACACCAAAGAGTGGCAGGCATAGCTAGCATTGCACAGAATGCCACATGTGCTGATAGAAGGGAGGTGCTAAGTGACAATAAGACCAGTTGGATCTTGCCATTTGGGTCAGAAATGGTATAAGATCCAGAACAGAAATAACATCATCCTAGTTGGGATGTACATCTTCCACTGTCTGCCACTATCAAAGAAGCACATCCCAGCCGGGCAGTGGTGGTGCATGCCTTTAATCCCAGCACTTGGGAGGCACAGCCAGGTGGATCTCTGTGAGTTTGAGGCCAACCTGGGCTACCCACTGAGTTCTAGGAAAGGTGCAAAGCTACACAGAGAAACCCTGTCTCGAAAAAAAAAAAAAAAAAAAGAAGAAGAAGAAGCACATCCCTGTTACTGGTGTTCATTAATAATGCCTCAAGCTGTTGCTCTGATGATTTGGTTTATTTATAGTTAAGTAGAAACCATGCAGTAAAAAAAAAAACAATGAGGGTCTTTCAGAGATAATCATAATGGTCATGACTGAAGATGGCTGCACTGATGTCAGGCAGCATCCATACAAGCTTTGACAGCAGCCCCTGGATATTCTAGTAGCTTGTTACACAAAGGAAGCCTACATATTTCTTTTACTTTAGGCTATCTGTATTCTTTTTTTTTTTTTTTTTTTTTTTTTTTGGTTTTTTCGAGACAGGGTTTCTCTGTGTAGCTTTGCGCCTTTCCTGGAGCTCACTTGGTAGCCCAGGCTGGCCTCGAACTCACAGAGATCCGCCTGGCTCTGCCTCCCGAGTGCTGGGATTAAAGGCGTGCGCCACCACGCACGGCTTCTGTATTCTTTTAAGTAGTTTTAAATTTTATTTTTAATTGAAAAGTTATTTTCATACATACATTATGTATAAAGTTATTTTCATACATACATTATGATCAGGGTTTCCCCTCCCTCATCTCCTCCCATATCCCCCCCACCTCCCCACTCTTTCAACTCCACACCTTCTTTCTCAAGAAAACATACAGGCAAATAAAAAGCAAACAAACAAACAAAGACTGTCTTTAAAAGGCAAAGCATAGACTAGGAATATACCTCAGTGATAGAATATTTGCCTAGCATGTATGAGGCCTAGGTTCAATTCCTATCACCACAAAAAAGATATGACTGTGGCAGTGAAGGAGTACACCTGCAATCCTAGCACCTGTGTGGTTACAGCGCTTACAAATATTGGATACTTGCCAAGATCTAAACAAAAGAGAACATTTTTTCTTACAGCCTCTACAATGGAAGTTTGAATAGGAATTAGATAAATTATAAAGACTCAGAGCATGGTGCATATGAGTATTAAGGGGGTGGGTGGGGATGAAAACAGAAGGGATCAGGTGGGGGATGGAGGGAAAGAGTACTGAAAGAGATGACTGGAAAAGGAGTGCATTACAAAGTGAGGTAGAAACCTGATGCAATGGAAATTCCCAGGAATCTACAAGGGTGACCCCAGCTAAGACTCCTAGCTATAGGGTACACATAACCCAACCTGGCCATATCCTGTAACCAGGCAAGACTTCCAGTGGAAGGATTGGGATGCCAACCCAGCCATATAACCCTTGACGTACAATTTGTCCTGCCTACAAGATATGCTAGGGATAAAGGTGGAGCAGAAATTGTGGGAGTGGCCAACCAATGACTGGTGCAGCCTGAGACCCATGCCACAAGAGGGAGCCTACCCTTGACACTGCCTGCATGGCCAGGACCCAGTGACTTTATAGCCCAGAGACCTAGGATAGAACCAAACATGACTGAAGAACAAATGTCACAGTAATGATGCCTAATGATATTCTTCTGTACTCATAGATTGGTTCCTAGCCCAATTGTCATCAGAGAGGCTTCATCCAGCAGCTGATGGAAACAGATGCAGAGACCCACAGCCAAATATTAGGCAAAGCTTGGGGAATCCTGTGGAAGATGGGGAGAAAGGATTGTAGGAACCAGAGGGGTCAAGGACACCACAAGAAAACCCATAGAATCAGCTCACCTGGGTTCATAGGGGCTCAAAAAGACTGAACTGACAACCAGGGAGCCTGCATGGAACTGACCTAGGCCCTTTGCATATATGTTACAGTTGTGTAGCTTGATCTTTTTGTGAGACTCCTAACAGTGGGAGCACAGGCTGTCTCTGACTCTTTTGCTGGCTTTTGGGACCCTACTACTCATACTGGGTCACCTTGCCCAGCCTTAATACAAGGGGAGATGCTTAGTCTTTCTGCAACTTGATATGCCATGTTTTGTTAATATCCATGGGAGGCCTGCCCCATTCTGAAGGGAAATGGAGGGAGAATTAATGTAAGGGAGAAGGGAGGTGGGGGAGAGCTGGGAGGAAAAGAGGGAGGGGAAACTTTGGTAATAATAATAATAATAATAATAATAATAATAATAAAATGTCTTAAAAATAAATGTATTTTGTATGTAAAAATGAAAAATATATTTATAGAGCATGGTGCCTGTGGATGTTGAATACTACACTGTGTGAAACATTTAAAAACAAGCATTTATGGACTAGGTGTGGTAACACATGCCTTTAATCCCAGCACTAAGGAGGCAAAGGATCTCTGTGAGTTCAAGGCCAGCCTACATATAGAGTTCCAGATTAGCCAGCACTACAGAGACCCTGTCTCTAAAAAATATATATCAATAATAAAAGCAAGCATTTTGTGGATATTTTCTGTATACCAGAGTCAACCACATGTTTCTTTATGCCCTTTTAATGAATTGATACACTCACATTTAATTAGCTGGTGGATATTAACATTCTTGTCATGTGATGGAGGTAGTGAATTAGACAAGGTAAAAATAGCACAGCAATGATCTTATGTTGTCTCTAGTTTTTTACAGTGCTGATGCATCACAAAGAGAGTCATGGTGTCATTTCCCTATTATCCTAGCTTGTTCCCATAACAGGACAGAACCAATAGCAAAGGGCCCTCTTTGCCCCTCTTGGATCAGGGCCTTTGTCAATAATTGCCTGTGGGTGTCCAGAGTATACAAGGCCTTTACCTATGGCTTAAGTTCCCAAAAAGGCAATTCCTAAACAGTCATGTGTCTATCACTTAAGAAAAGGGGTAGGTTCTGGAATATGTATCATTTATGAATTTCATCTCTATGTGAATACCCATGTGTATGCACAGACCTATAAGGTCTATGCTGCTGCCTAGATAAATGTTAGAAAAATAACTGATGGAACAATTGCTTGACAGACATACATAACCCAAATAGTAGAGATGACTGGCTGATTAACTAAATGATAAGATAAATTCACATAATCCAAATGGTTAAATGATATATGATTGATTGCTTGGTGTGATAGACAATTGTTGATATATAGATGGAATAAACATGCTTGCATAAACTTACATGGTGTAGTCTACTACATACCTGTGGCAAAAAGTACAAAGATAGCTATTGACATAGGTAATAACATAAGATAGGAGACAATGGTGAAGAGGGTGGGTGGATGGGCAGATAGGCAGACAGATTGGCCAATAGTATATCTATTGCTATAGAGTCCACAACAAACAAAACAACACAAGATTACATTTAACACAGGAGGAAATGATGCAACCAAAAGATGCAATAAATAGGAGATATATGAAGTTTATAAGAAGATGAATTCTAAAAATTATGAGAAACAGTATGATAGATGCATAACCAGCAACTCAGTAATCAGGAACTGTAATTTTATGTACTGTTCACTTTCATGTCTTGTAGTTTAGTTTATAGCATCATCACACACCTAAGGAAAACCTTCTGCTATAATGTCTTGTGAAAATCAAGTGAACCTATACAAAAAAGTAATATAATCTTAGGGATTATCATCATATATGAGGTTAT
Source organism: Peromyscus maniculatus bairdii (assembly GCF_049852395.1). Taxonomy (NCBI): domain Eukaryota; kingdom Metazoa; phylum Chordata; class Mammalia; order Rodentia; family Cricetidae; genus Peromyscus; species Peromyscus maniculatus. The sequence continues at coordinate 142,497,624 of NC_134875.1, read as the reverse complement.
CATTGACCAAAACCTATGAGGCATATGGTTATACATGTCTTTAACTGGTGATCTCAGACTAAATTTTGAAAATTCTGGTGGTGCACACCTGTAAATTCAGCACTCAGGAGGCTAAAACAGGAGGATCCTGACTTCATGACCAGCTTGGGGTACCCTGTCTCAGGGGCTGGAGAGATGGCTCCATGGTTAAGAGAACTGGCTGTTCTTGCAGACCAGGGTTCAATTCCCAGCACCCACATGGTGGCTCACAACCACCTGTAACTCCAGTTCCAGGGCATCCAGTGCCTTCTAACCTCCACAGGCACCAAGCATACATGCAGGCAAAACAGTCATACACACAAAAAATATAAATTATTTTTTTAAAAAGACTCTGTCTCAGGAAGACAAGAGAAGAGAATAAAGAGAAAGGGAGGGTTAGGTGGACAATGAAGAGGAAAAAGAAATAAGTAAATGAAAAATGTAGGAAGAACATGTCCTGACTCCCAATAGTTGTCTGAAGTCCAGCCTGCTTATTTTTTCTCTATTTTTTACCCCCTGCAAGTTGGTAGAGCTTGTACCCAGAAGAGCTTAGGTAAAGCTTTGAGCACCACATTCGAAAGATTTAGGAAGCCCCTGGGAAAAACCTTGAAGAACATAGGTGGGGCCTCAGAAGAGCATGCAGCAAAATCTTCAGGGTAAACTCATGTGTATGTGACCCAGCTTCAGTTGCCTCAGAAACAATGCCAGTTACTTGGATAGCTTACTATATAAGTTTCTTTACATTATAGTAGAAGTTTATTGGGACCACGTGGCTTAGGATTTATACAGAAATTTCTGGGTCGATGGACCCCTCTGCGACAGTGATTATAAAACTGCAACAGAGTTTTCCTTTCTCCATGGATGGTTTCCACTATCTTTATTTTGATAATCTAAGCTTCATCGAAAATCTCTCCCATTCTTTGGGAGGTTGCTTGCTTGCTTGTTGTTTTCGGTACAGAGTCTTTCTATGTAGTCCTGACCGTCCAGGAGCACACTATATAGACCAGACTGGCCTCTCACCCATAAGAGATCAACTGTCCCCTGAGTGCTAGAGTTAAAGGCATGCACCACCATGCCAGTCTTTCTATCTCTGCCTTTTTAAATTGCTGCTTGTTTATTTAGGCAGGCTGACCTGGAACCTGTGATCTTTCTGCCTCAATTTCTCAAGTGATAGGATTATAGGTCTATGTCCCTATATCTGCCTCTTTGGGAATTTGGGTTTTGGTTTGGTTTTTTTATTAGTGGTTTTGTTTATTTGTTGCTATTGTTTTGAGACAAGGTCTCACTGTGTAGTCCTGGCTGGCCTCAGACACACAGAGATCGACCTGCTTCTGCCTCCTGAGTGCTAGGATTAAAGGGGTGCTCCCCGACACCTGGCTGGTTCTTTGGGTTTTTTTGTTTTTGTTTTTGTTTTTTTATTTTGTTGGTCATTTTGGGGGTGTTTTGTTTGTTTGTTTGGGGGTGTTTTTTATTTTTCTTGTTTTTTGGAGGGGATTTAGGGGGAGAGTTTGGTTCTTTTGTTTTTAGTTTTTTGGTTCTTTTTGTTTTTTTTTTTTTGACTTGTTGATTAACTTCATCTTGATACTGTTCTTAAAGCTAATCAAGAATATCTTTCATAGGGGATGGAGAGATGGCTCAGCAGTTAAGAGCACTATCTGCTCTTCCAGAGGACCCTGGTTCAATACTCAGCACCCACACAGCATCTAACAGTCATCTAGTACTCCAATCCCAGGAGATCCAACACCCTGTTCTGGCCTCTGTGGGCAATGCACCCACATACATAGTGCACAGACATGAATGTGTAGGCAAAGCACTCACACACATAAAATAAAAATAAATTGTTAAAAAAAAAAAAGAGAGAGAATGTCCTTCATTTCACAGTGTGCATCTGACTCTTGAGTAATGATGGAAACCTGGAAGTCAGTCATGAGATGTATCAGGAAGGCATATCAAGGGAATAATGTATGTCCTTAAGAAGGATTCCTGGTTTGGGATTGGAAAGATGGTTAAGAGCACTTGTTGCTTTTGTATAGGGCCTGTGTTTGTTTCCCAAAACCCACATGGTAGTTAACAATTGCGGTTATGTATTGTGTCCCCAATATACTGTGTCCCCCAATAAAATTTATCTGAGGATCAGAGGAAAAAGTCAGCCACTACAGTAAACATAGAAGTCAGGCAATGGTAGCACACGCCTTTAATTCTATCATTCGGGAGGCAGGAATCTGTCTGGATCTCTGTGAGTTCAAAGCCACACTGGGAACAGAACTAAGCATGGTTGACACACGCCTTTAATCCCAGTAATAACCATAGAGGTCTGGAGGTCTGTACAGACAGACAGGAAGTGACACAGCTGAGAAGGAAAAGGAAGTAATGTAGCTGGAGAGAGAGAGAGAGAGAGAGAGAGAGAGAGAGAGAGAGAGAGAATGATAGAGCAGAACAGAAAGGCATATAGGCAAGGGTATACAGGAAGTAGCTATCTTTGGAAACTGAGGTGTCAATGAGGTGAGGTTAGCTTGTGGCTTCTCCTATTTCTCTGATCTCTCAGGTTTTCACACACTAAAAAAAGATACAGAAATGATAGACTAAAGGGTAGATTATTGAATGTATTCTGAAAAGAAAAGGGAGAGGATATAGATATGATATAGATAAAAAGGTAGATTATTGAATCTACTTTTAAAAGGCAACTAGTAGTTTTAAATATTTTACATTGGATTGGATTTTTGTATATTGTATTCAAATTATGTATATTGGAACAAATTTGAGATTGATTTATATAGATATGATAAGATAAAAAGGTAGATTATTGAATCTACTTTTAGAAAGCAGCTACTAATTTTAAGTATTTTACATTGGATTGGATTTTTATATATTGTATACAAATTATGTATATTGATACAAATTTGAGATTGATTTTGTTAAAAAATTCTATATGTGTATGTATAATCTTGTTCAAGATATTGTACCTATACAGTTCATTTAACAATATAATGCAATTTGCTAATCCTTGAAAGTTATTATTATCAACTATTAGGATATAGAGAAATGAAAGTTAGTAGTTAGACATTACAATCGATCTTATAGTCATATTAGGTATGTTTTCAAGGTCAAACAGAGATATATTTTAGATAGATAGGTCATCTTCAAACACTTCAGAGATCTGCAGAATATGGCATTTAAGATATTTTAATAACAGATTTTTTTTCCTTTTTTATGACTATGAGACATGTCTGCTCCTGGCAGCACCCATCTACTCCAGAGAAGATATGGACATTGAAGAACCTTCACATGGAGTTTACTTTCACTGTGGCAAAAGTTAACCAATGGACAAGAAAATGCCCTCGCATTGACTGCTGACAGTATGCTGTCCAAAATGAACAAGCAAGACACAAAACAAAGGACTACCAATCCTTGCAAAGACAAGTGTGGTTGCAGCTTTGGCAACAGGCATCCTCTGAGGCCAGGGCAATATGGCACTATTGTTGAAGTGGCTTTGCAATCCAGAAAAGGTACAGTGCCCCTTCCTTCGAAGGCAGCTGAGCAGGCAGTAGACCAAAGGCTCCTGGTGTGCAGTGGAACAGTAGCTGGAACAGATATACTTTGAAGAGTAACTATGCTGATGGAGTCTGGCCTCTCAATGGTAGACTGGCATTTAATAAAGGAGATGAAGACACCTGCAAGCTGAAAAGAATGGGAAGCTGAATTCCAAAAATACCAGCAATTTCCAGAATTTAAAATCCTGAATCATGACAGGACACTGGAGGAATTCAGGTTTATCTGGGACATGGAATACTCGCACTAAAAGTGGGGTCAAGTCTTGCATACATCCTGCTTCACAAATGAGTCTGTCAGATATGCTAAGACTGTAGGCTGAAGATGATGCCCCAACATTGCAGAGAAACCTCGGGTGACTGTCCAGGCAGCTGGCTGTTTCTGTCATAACTCACATATTTTGGAAGTTGCTTGTTTGCACTTCCTGTTTTAATGTTATTTCCTTCTCAGGTCTCTGAGGGTGTTGAAGATTACATAGTTATAGTTATAGTTTTCCTTGTTAAGAAAATCAGAAAAGAAACTCACTAAGAGGTGTTAAGTGTATAAATTTGAAAGACATCAAAAGATAGTTTTCTGTTGGTAATACAAGACAGGATAGGAAGTGAATTAGGTACATTTTGGACTCATCAAAATAGGATAGATAATGGAATATTTTCTCTGAATTTGTCAAATGCAAATGGACTAGACATTGTTGATGTATCTATTGCTTGTATATATTGTATATAGTTATTGTACGTATTGTATGTAGTTTTTCTTATATTAGTTATAACTTTATTATTATTTTTATTAGACAAAAAGGGGAAATGCTGTGATGTATTGTGTCCCCCAATATACTGTGTCCCCCAATAAAATTTATACAGGAAGTAGGTATCTTTGGAGACTGAGGTGTCAGTGAAGTAAGGTTTGCTTGTGGCTTCTCCTATTCCTCTGATCTCTCACATTTCATCCCCAATATCTGGCTCTGGGTTTTTATTTTAATAAGACCATTTAGCAATTCGTCTACAAACAATTATCTGTAACTTCAGTTCCAGGGGATCTAATACCCTCCTCCAACCTTTGTGGGCACTGCACACATGTGGTATACAGACATAAATGCAAGCAAAAATGCAGGCAAAAACTCATACACATAAAATGAAAATTTTAAAATCTTTTTCAAAAAAGACTCCATTTTTCCCAGTTGCAGTGCTTCTTATGTAACTTGTCTCATCCATAGTAAGGCAAGCAAGGCACAGCTTGTGACTTATTTGAAGAATAATGTGGACAAGGCAAGGAACAATTGAGGCACAGAAAATGATGGGATTCATAGACTTGACCTATTAGACTGTGAAGTTAATGCTCAGCAGAGTGGGATCTGTGGCTAGGAGTATAATCATTCTATGTCTTTAGAGACGCTACATAGGAAATAGCTGAATGAATATATTCTACTGTAACAGCACAGTGGTAGGTGGTGAGAAAGGTGGTGAGGTCTTATTCTGAAGTGAGGAGAGTGAACTATTTAAAGGTTGTTTATGGGTTAAGTAAATTGACAATAAATGTGTTAGTAAACAGAATCCTTAATAGAACAATAAAACCCAATGGAAACTCCCGATATGTTCACCCAGCGTCCACACAACTCCACTTGCAGCTATGCGTGTGCTAGCAGAGTTCCTCAGGGACTAATACAAATCACTGGTTTTACATCTAAGTTCTGTCTTTTCTCACCCCTCTCACCCCCATCACACTATCCCCTCCCTCCCATTATCATTGTCATGACCATCATCGTCACTTTCTCAACAATGGATTATTGCCCCCTATCTTCCCAGGATATTCTACCATCTTCCATCATTAAAACAATAACAAAATGATAACTACATCACCATATAGCCCCCAGCTGCAAGAAAAATGACTCGGACTCCCACAGTGTGTAGCTGGAAACATGGTTCAGCAGTTAAAAGCATTTGTTGCTCCTACAGAGGACCTGTATTCAGTTTCCAGCACCCACAATGGTGGCTCACAATAATCTGTAACTCCAGTCCCAGATGACCCAACACCCATTTCTGAACTCTGTGGGCACCAGGCATAAATATACATGTAGGCAAAGCACTCACACACAACAAGACAATTCTTTTTTAGAAAAGTGCGTGTCACTGTATCATTTATTTGTCTACTCCCTCAGTGATCTGGAATCAACACACTTGATGTGCATGATTCTGTCTGTAGGGCCTAATTCTGTCTGGCAAGTGGCTATACAGTGACCTCTCAGCACAACCCTGTCTCAGTTCACATGGGCAAACCTCCAGTCCATGAGGGTCAGGTGGGTAATTGGGAAGCATTGTCTTGACTGGATAGGCAGAGCAATAAGGGTTCTTGTTGAACCTGACTCATCAATGCCTGTCAAAGGAAAAAATGAGGATTTTTTTTCCTCAGCTCTGGAGGGGGGCAGTCTCTGCAGAACAGGTTAGAGATAAACTAGACAGAACCAGCTGAAATCAAGTGGCAAGGCTGGCCCCAAGAAGATAACAGACAGCAATGAGTGCTGTTCACACTCTCATGCTGGACATTACACCCACCAGAGAAACACACACTAGCCCTGCCTGCTGCCAACATCTTTTGCAGAGGTGCCTCTAATGCCTATCTCCTGATAGGCTTGCAACTCAAGAATGTGGAGACACCTGAGACTGGTTCTGTTTACATGTGTCTAGCTGCAATGGAGGCTGGAACACCAAATAGTTACCTCTGTCCTTTTAGAAGGATGTGGGAGGAAATATCCATACAGGAGAGGCTCCTGATGCTGGGGGAGGGATAAGACAGAATTCTGAGATTAAAAATACAGCTGCCCCTAGGAAATCTCTCTTTAGCATCTCCTTCAGAATACTGAGCAAAGTGAGTGAGGTCTCTCAAGAAAGATGCACAATTACCCAGAAATCGCTAGGCAACAGCTACCAGAAGCAGAGTCACACTGTGTTGGGAAACTACCTATAGTTTTGTGAGCCCAAAATGACAAATGCCAAAGTTTCACCATCTTTTGATAATTCTAAAGGGTCCTAATGTAGATAGGTTAGGAGATGCTACATGGCAGAATTGTATGTAATGTGCTGAGAAAGTATTTGTTGCGTTTCTATGTACATACTAGAGTGGTTTGTAACCCTAGTGCATGCTGCAACATTTTTGCAAAGAACAAAAGAGAAAACATGTGTATCTGTGTGTTTACAAGTTGTATGCATACAGATAGTTATTTAGATTTCTTTTTCTAGAGAGATAAATGGATAGATTTTTTTCCTTTCTTTTTTTTTTTTTTGTTTGTTTGGTTGTTTGGTTGGTTGGTTGTTTTGTTTTGGTTTTGGTTTTTGTGATGAAGACTTAGTAGCCCAGGCGTGGCCTTAAACTCCCTGGGTAGTTCAGGATGTCTGTGAACTCAAGCCAATACTCCTGTCTCAACTTTTCTAGTGTTACATACATGAATTACTGTGCCCAGCTACATGTATTACCTTAAATAAGGGAAAGGTGGGTACACAGCAATGATCATAGCTCCAGGGAGTCCTTAGGCTATTTTACTGCTTGACACAGCATAGGAGGGACAGCTATATGGAAGATATGATGCACTCCCATCCTACTGGGACTAGAGAAAGACCTGCTTCATACCTCCCAGTGATCCATTCCCAGTCTGTTCTGTTGGCCTTATCTGTGTCCCACACCACTCAAACCTTCCAGAAGACCACTGACTAGAGGTTATTTGGATAGAATCCACGTCAAAATGGACTTAGTCAGAAAGACTTTATTTAACTATTTTCTCAAGGACTTGGATCTGACACTTAGCATTACAGCTGGCCTCAGAAAAAGTCCAAATGGTTATTAAGAGTCAAGAGGTGACACTGAATGTTCTGGAAGGAATTTTCATTTCCAAGTTCTGGTGTGTTGCTTGTCCTAGCATAAAGCGCATCTTCAGGGAACTCCATTGTGGTGACCAGAGTGGGATTTGAAGGATTCTACATTGTGTCAGCACTGTGAAAGGAAGGAAGGCAGGAATACAATCCAAAACGATGAGACACAGAGCCTGAAAAGTAAGTAGGAGTGTCTGACCCCTACCCCATCCCCTCAGAGGTCCCCCTGAGCTTGGGAAATGGAGTCAACTTCTTTTATGTTGCGTGACCCAGTTGCAGTATGGATTTCAACAGTGCTGGCATCAGAACCTGGAGAAGAAAAGAAGCAGGCTGTGTTGGAGCTGAGGTCCCAGAGGGCTTTGTCTTGTTTTGTTGGCACAGGGTCACAAGTAGACTGGGCTGGCCTCAAACTTGATATGTAGTCAAGAATGACCTTGAACTTCCAATCCCCCTGCTTCCCCTTCCAAAGTGCTAGAATAACAGATATGTACCATCATATTAATTTTATACAGTGCTGGGGACTGAACCCAGGGCCTTATGCTAGCTAGTCAAGCAGTCTACTAACTGAGCAGTGTTGCCAGTCCCTAGAAAGCCTTCCATCAACTTCAGAAAATGTTCGTAGTACTCAACAATGAAATGAGATTTTTGTCTTTATTTTTCTTTACAGTAGAAAGGAAAGGAGGGAGGGAGGGAGAGGGGAAGAGAGAGAGAGAGAGAGAGAGAGAGAGAGAGAGAGAGAGAGAGAGAGAGAGAGAGAGAGAGAGAGGATATCTTAGTCAAACCTTAGCATCTAAGGTCTAAGGTCAGGTGTAGCTTTAATCCCAGCACTCGGGAGGCAGAGGTAGGTAGATCTCTGAGTTCGAGGTCAGCCTGGTCTACATAGCAAGCTCCAGGACAGCCAGGGCTACACAGAGAAACTCTGTCTTAAAAAAATAATTACCATGTATATCGCCTCTGTGTGTGTGTGTGTATAAAAAGGAGGGGGAAACCCACTATATCATCCCTTACTACATTTTATTCATTCATTCAGAGAAAAAAAAATGGAACAAACCTTAAAGAATCATTTCAGGCAGCTGACACATGGTTCCTGAGGAAATGTGACAGTTGAATTAAGGTGGCCCTGGAGCCCTGCATGCATCCTCTGGGATGTATAAACAAAGGACAGAGTCCATTCACAGGAAGCTGTGACATAGACAGTAGGTCCTCCTGCCTGGCTACCTGCACTCAGCTCCAGGAAGTCCCAGAGGGAAGGAATCTACGCCCTCTGTAAAACTCCCTCTTGTCCTCACATACAGTGCCACCAGTCTTTAAGCTGCAATTCCTGTCCTTCAGCACCTGGAAGTACCCAAAACAGCCTCTCCAACTTTCAAGGGTTGTAATTTAAACGCATATCAAGACCCAACATAAAACAGCACATGCCTGATAATGCTTTGCCAAGCCAGTTTCCTTGTTGTGATCATAAACTGGGGCCCTAGATGCAATGACTAAGTTACAAATGATGTTTCTCATATGGCATAGTGCACACATCCAAATAAGCTCTAAGTTATTTGGTGTTCATTTCTTGAGAAGCTGAAGGTGACCTTTCTCACTGGCCTTCATGTCTGGGACCTGTGAGAGCACATGCATGAGCGCACATGAGAGCAAGCTAGCTGCTGTATTTTGTTTCTAAGAGCTATTGCTAGGTTTTCTTCAGAATAATGAATTTTGTAGCTGATTACATTCTCTCTACAGTTTCCAGCTAAGAAGCTCAAAGGCAAACAAGTAGCCTCTCTAAGTAGCCTCACGTGGTTCATTTCCCCTGGCTTTCCTCAGATCTCAGCATTGTTCTCTGGTCTGTTCTATTTTCTTACTAATCAGTTTTCCCTTTGTTTTAGAATATGACATGTCTTACAGAAAGCAGTCCCAACGCAGTAAAAATGGTGGGGAAGTGAGCTCAATAAGCAAGATAAAATAAAATGTTCTCATCAAGGGTCACCCTGCAGGTCTACTTAATCACTTGACTAGCACTCCTTCCTTCCGGATAGCAAAATCCTTTGGAACAAACAGCAGACTTATTCTTTTGCTCCCAAAATACCCAGGAGCACTGGCTCTGAGCCAGGATATAAACTGGGCATGGAGAATTCAAAGACAGAGTCAGGAAGCAAGGAGGCCTTTCCCAGTATGCACAGGGCAAGTGACTGCCTTCCAGTCTCTAAGCCTCACCAACGGACTTGGCTTACTTTTGCAGCCTCAGCTGTCACTTCTATCAAACTCAAGCATACTGATCTACCTACCCTTTTCCTCCTCCTAAAGACATGGTCCTACAAAGGGCCTTTCCACAGCTCTTTGCCTGCAAAGCATCTCTCAGTTTTCTCATGACTCTGCCTTGTATTTTATTTCAGGTCTCAATTCAAATATTACCTCATCCATAGAGAAACTTCTGGGTTACCCTATCAAAAACCAGTCCTCCACCTCTCTCCCTGATTAGTGGCTCCTATTCTTAAGAAATTAGGTATTGAACTCAGAGCCTTGCACGTGTTAAGCAAGCTCTTTGCATCTGAGTTCTATCTCCTGCACCCTGATCAGTTCTGGTTCCTAGTATTTCTCACTACTGTGGACTTTCTGTAGTTGTTTTCTTTCTTCCTCTAGAATGGAGTACTCAGGAAACATATTGAGTGGATACAGTTGGGTCAATGCCTTAACAGTAGTGAGATGAGCCCTTGGAAGCTGGAGCAGTATTAAGACTGATGACCGAAGGAGGGCAGAAAGAATAACAATTTGGACAGAGGCAAGCACCATATTGCAGGATTACTCTAATGCACATGAGTCACTCACTGTGGCCTGTTAGGGAAACAGCAGCCAGACCTTCCCCAGGGGCAGATACAGATGAATCTGAGAGGCTACACGAGTGATGAAGACAGAGCAAATGTGATCCCCTCAGAGAATCTAGAGAAGGGAACAAAGAAATGTTTGGCCACGGACCTTACAGCCAGGCCCTGATTTGAGTGTGGGTGCCATCATGAGTAATGGAGGAAAACCATCTGGCTACAGTGGCCCGGCACCAGCTGGGAAGGCTTTTAAGAGCTTCCAGAATAGCACTGCCACAGGAGGGCCTGGCTGAAGGCACTTGAAAAAGATTTGATTCTCACAGGGTCACCCTGGTTATGAACTCATCTTGGGTGCATGAGAACTCATGTGGGATTTTTGTGGTTTTGTTCAAAAAGACCCAGCTGGGTATCATAAGGTGGCTTGTGATCAAGGTCTTTGCTGAGGATACTCCCCCATGACTTCACACTTGAGGACAAACTCAAGTCCCATGGCTTTATAGAGTATCCAGTTTTTCACTCCCTTCCCCCATCTCTATACAGAACAGTGATGCATAAGAACCCTCTCAAAGCCAAAGCTGCAGGAATAAAGCCACCTGAACCTAGCTCCATCTGTCCTAAGTCAGATAAGGGTTTGAGCTGTGAACTCTAACAAGCCTGGGTAGCCTTGGGTTTTCTTCTCTGTCTTACAGGTCTCCATGAAGAGAAGGAATTGATAGAGCAAGACTCTGGAGACAGCTGGAGAGGTGGCTCAGAGGTTAAGAGCACTAACTGCTCTTCCAGAAGTCCTGAGTTCAATTCCCAGCAACCACATGGTGGCTCACAACCATCTGTAATGAGATCTGGCACCCTCTTCTATATACATAATAAATAAATAAATCTTTGGTTGTTTGGCTCAAACTGTTTGGGGGGCACCCAGGCAGGGGGATCAGGATCTGTCCCTGGTCTATGGGCAGGCTTCTGGAATCCAGTACCTGTGGTGTGACACCTTGCACAGCCTTGGTGTAGTGGGAATGGGCTTGGACCTGCCTAGGCTTAGTGTGCTGGGCTCTGCTGACTCCCCATGGGAGACCTCGATTTGGGGGATGTGGGGATGCCGGGTGGCATGGGAAAGAGGGCTTGGGGTGGGAGGAGGGAGGAGGGGGGGTCTGTGGATAACATGTGGAGTGAGTAGAAAAAATCTTAATAAAGAAAAAAAGACTCTGGAGACAGTTCAGCATGGCTGCTACGGTACTGACTAGTTCCCCATTCATACATAGTCTGTGGACATCAGTTTACCATGACTTCAAGATATCAAACAACCAAACCCCAGAAATGATGCTCTGCATCATCACAGGCCCGGAGCAATAGGACCAAGCAATGGTAGACATGGTTCTTTTTATAATGTAATAATATTTCATTAGATGGATATATATCCTTTACCAGAAACTTCTAAAACTAGACCAAATTAAACCTTTCCTCTTAAGAGTTGTTCTCCTCAGAATTTTTGTTACTGCACAGAGAAATAATTAAAACATTGCTAGACCATACAGGACAATAGCAACCAAAAAGATGTGGAAATCTTTTAAACTGCACGATAGTATGCTAAGAAGCAAAACACTTAGGTAATTTACTTTCTGCACACCAGCCCTTTTCATTCCTTGCAGATCCATGTGTGCAAATTCCTCCACAGAGCCACCATACAAAATGGTGGTCACTTTATCTTAGGATTTTAATTTTGCTATTTTCAGGGTAAGGAAGTGTAAATTCCACTTCATACTTTTACAGGAAATGTTTTTGGTTAACTTTTCCAACTTACTTTGTGCCTGAAGAATGCCTCAAAAAGCTTATCTCAGCCAGCAGATAAGCAAACAATACATTACTGTGGGTTCTAAACTGACAGCTGCCTTTTATTCCTTTTCTTTTAATTAATTAATTAATTGAACAGATTCTATTGTCATTGTTTTCCTTTGTATATTTATAGTGTTGGGGGTGGAACCCAGGGCCTTGTACATGCTAGGCAAGTGCTCTATTACTTAGCTACACCTTCATCCTGATAACTGTTATTTTTAGAAAAATTCTTTTGCTTTCATTTGCTTTCTTTTTTTTTTTTTTTGGTTTTTTTTCGAGACAGGGTTTCTCTGTGTAGCTTTGCGCCTTTCCTGGAGCTCACTTGGTAGCCCAGGCTGGCCTCGAACTCACAGAGATCCGCCTGCCTCTGCCTCCCAAGTGCTGGGATTAAAGGCATGCGCCACCACCGCCCGGCTCATTTGCTTTCTTTTTCCTCCAATTTTTTCTCAAATCAATATTTTCAATGATTGCTCCATTAATTCAGTAGAATTATTATTTTAAGTGCTTTGAATTTGTGCAATAAACTATGAGGGCAGTGTTTATGGTCACTGCTGCAAACCCATGACACTGTTCCTAATACATGGCCTGGTGGAGTTCTTTACAGTCAACAGTAGTTGATTTAAAAAAATTATAAAGTGAGTATTTTTATACTATGAAATATTATTGATCTAAAAAAGAATTGTGTGCTGATGTTTGCTACTGGATGAACTTTCAAGACTTTAAGCTAAGAAGTCAGACAGAAAAGGGCAAATATTGTATAATGTGACTTATAGGAAATGTGTAGAACATTCATATATGTAGAAAAATTAGTGGCTGCCAGGAACTGAAGATGTAATTCAGTTGGTAAAGTGCTTGCCTAGCATGCATATAGCCCCAGATTCAATCCCAGCGCCATGTAAACTGAGCATGGTGGTGCATTCTCCTAATCTCAGCACTCATACGATAGAGGCAGAACAATCAGGAAAAGTCGGCATCAGCTGCATAGTGAGCTTGATGTCAATTTGTGATACATGAGACCCAGGCTCAAAAAAAAAAAAAAAAAGAATGGGAAATGTAGCCTCCAAGTGATAAGAATATTCTGGATTTAGATAGTGGGAACATCTACACAACTTCATGAATATAGCAAAATGCACTAAACTCTTCAAAGGATAAATTCTATGGTATTTGGGCTGTATATCACAATGGACTGTCTTTTTTTCGGGACTGTAGAGGGGTTCCAGTCTTCCTTACTATGCCAGAACCTCTTCCTTTTCTTTGAAAGGAATTGAGATAGGACTTGGGGTGTGGTTCTGTGGTGTAGCAATAATCTGACATTGGTAACACACCGGGTTCCATTTGAAGCACTATAAAAAGAGGAAAAAAGATCAGCAAAGAAGGGATCCTTAAGACAGCAGCCATTATGAACAATGGCCCTTTTTATTTTCCTGTTGGACCTTTGTTCATTTTTAAAGACTCTGAAAGCTTTCAGCCTATGAGCAACAGTCCTAGGCAATAGCTATCTGGAAGGAATAGAAACAAGAAGGGCCTTGTTAATTCTAGGAGAGGTAGGGTGCAGGGACCAGATGTAGTGGGATTTATTGTTAATGTAGGATTTTATTATAGTGTCAAAAATCGCTCAGTTGTTTTGAGTCGTCAGGATGGGAATTCAAACACACACAACTAATTCTAGGTGCAACTTTTTGCCTCCTGCCCCAGGTTCTATCAGTAACTTGGCATGCTGACAGCAGTCTAAACTTGTATGTCCCTGTCCATGAACTACTGGGGCTATATCAGAAGCCTACAGGCTAGGGTGTGACTGGGTTTGTAGTAATACCCCAGCATGGATGAGACCCTGGGTTCCATTCCAGCACAGCCAGAAAAAGAGAAAGAAAGTCCCAAAACACAAGGTTTCTCCATCTTGTAGGTCCAGCCAAAAGGGCTTCTCTGATTCTTCTAAAGCTCTCCAATACCAGCTCAGGGCATCAGGTCATGGATTTATCTACATGTTTTCTCACTCAAACTTGTCCCAAAATGAATCTTCTTCCACGTATTGAAATAACAGTAAAGAAAAAGAAGAAGAACTCCTCTAGTCAATTCCACACATGTTTCTCAAAATACACCAAAGTAGTTTGGTGGGGCTGTGTCTTGTCTGTCTCTCTCTCTCTCTCTCTGTGTGTGTGTGTGTGTGTGTGTGTGTGTGTGTGTGTGTGTGTGTGTGTGTGTACATGGATGTGCATGTACCCCAGACAACCTGTTCAAAAATGTAAGTTTCTTTAAGCTTTTGCAAAGGAGACATTTTCTGATCCAGGGGACATTATGCCCACAGAAGACATTTGTTAATGTGTAAAGAGCTTTCATTGTCACACTCTAGTGAACTGAGATTAAAGAGGATGCTAAACATTCTAAGTGCATAGAACAGCCTGTAGAAGCAGCTAGCTAAAAATAAGGGGTGCTGCTCTGGAAACAGTATGTGATAAGGAGTGTAGCATCAAAACCAGCTGAGAATGGGCAGGATTGTTCTGATGTACCTGAGTAAGTTTGTTGCTGTTTGATTTGTTTTTATTTATGTGTATCTATGAGTACATGTGTTCAGGTGCCCACCCAGACCAGAAGAGGGCATCATATCCCCTGGAGCTGGAGTTACAGGCGACTGTGAGTAACCCAATGTGGGTGCTGGGAACTAAGCCCCTGAGTGTTTTTAAACCTCTCTCCTTCGATTGCCAGGAAATTATAGCAACCAACTAGCTGGAGATGGTGGTATATTCCTGTAACAGCACTCAAACAGCTGAGGCAGGAGGACTGAATGTTAGAGACTAGCTTTTGTTTCATGGTGAGATTTTGTTTTAAAAATAAGGGCTTAGTGGGTATGAGCACTGGCAGTTCTTCCAGAAGAATCATGTTCAATTCCCAGCATCCATATAGCAGCTTACAAACACCCATAACTCCAGTTCCAAGGGGATCTGGTCCCACCTTTCGGTTTCCATGGGCACCAGGTATGAATGTGGTGCACAGACATACATGCAAGCAAAACAGCCATACACATAAAATGAAATAGATTTCTAAAAGAGGAGAGGTGGATAAATAAATAAAAAACAAAAAGAAGTGGAAGAAGAAATGCAAGAGTATAGTGACATGTAGGTTCCCATCTGCACCTCCCAGCTTAATGAGGGACTTCCAGGAGGCCCTGGGGGCTCTGCAGTTCACCTCCTTTGCCAACAGGGCATTACCTTCAGACAGAATGCTCAGCACCTCGTCAGAAGTGTGCCCCCCAACACACACCACCTTCCTGGGGTTTTCATGGGGCACACAGGAGCCCACAGGGGACTGGTATGTGCCCTCGGCAGCTGAGGCAGTCATTGCTTCCCACTGAATCACCATCTTGGGAGGGTGGACATCCAGGTTGCATCCTGTCCAGCCATAGAAGGCTAGAGACAAGAGAAGTCCTTGGGCTGGATTCAGTATTCCCTAGGAAGGAGGGCAAAAGGACACATGGAGGTCAAAGGGAAAGTGACAACCTTTGGTCAACATAATAAGTTCCATCCTGGTAAGCCCAGTGGCTGGTCTTCCTCTAAAACACCCATACACATAAAATAAACTATCATTTTAAAACAAACAAAAAAGAGTAACAGTTTGATACTGTGAGTTAATTTCAAATGCTTCATACTCTAGGCCAGAGCGACTTAACAGAGATTGCCTCGTTTTTATTCATTTGTTTATGCATTCACTCACACACTCACTCACTCATTTTGCAGTGCTGATGATCAAACACAGAAATCCTTGAATGCTAGGCTCTGCCATCAGGCTACATCCCAGCTCTGAGCCTAACCAATAATACAGTGACTCAATCTAGCTTAGCATTACATCAGGATGATAGAGATAATCCAAAAATCTTGCACTGGTTATATATTTATACATTTTACTTTGAATGTTTTTCATATTGATTTTCTTTTTTTACAAGAAGAAAAAATTAGTCTAGATTGGCCTACCATAATAAACCATGTGGTCCTGGCTGCATTCTGGATGCGTTTCAGAGAGCCTCCACGGATATCTGGTTGCATTTCAAGGTAGAACAAAAGACTTTCATTGATGATATTGGACAACCAACTGATGGGAAGAAAATGGTCCACAGGTAAAGAAAGCACTCAGTGAAATTCATTGTGACTTTTACCATGGTCTATATGTACCAGTTTTTGGTAGCAACTTGACCACTTTTGTGGGAAGGAATTGAGTTGTCACCAAGACTTTAAGAAGCACAAATCCTTCTCTTGGTCTAACACAGACCTCAAATAGTCCTCCTGGTAGAAACACTCCACATCACATCAAGGTGTAAAGTTTAACTCTATATCAAATCAGAACTCATTCTCCATGAGAGAGGTAACCTAAACACTTTCTTTCTTTCTTTCTCTCTTTTTCTTTTTTTAAATTTTATTTAAATAACATTTTTTCATTTATTTTACATATGGACCACAGTTTCCCCTCCCTCCTCTCCTCCCTGTCTCCCCTCCCCATCTTTCTTTCCTTTTTTATTGAGAAGTAACCTAAACTTTTGATGGAGACCAAAATGCTATTTTGATATTTTATATGGAATTTGTGTGTACCTGAGAGATGATGCATGCATGCTTGGGGGCAGGGGCAGGGGTAGGGGGAGTCATAGGACATCTCTAGGAGTTAGTTCTCTCCTGCCATCTTGTGAGATGCAGGAATCAAATTCAAGTAGTCAGTCCTGAGCATAAGCACCTCTACTTACTGAACCATCTCATTAGTCCTGTGGTAATTTAAAGGAGAATGGCTTTGGTAGGCTCATCCATTTGAATACTTGATTCCCAGTTGGTGGGGTTATTTGGGAAAGGTTAGGAGGTGTGGTCTTGTTGAAGGGGGAGTGTCACTGGTGGTGAGCTCTGAAGTTTCAAAAGCCCACAGCATTCTTTACTTCCATTTTGTGAACTGGGATGTGAACTTTGAGATGCTGCTCCAGTGCCCTGCCAGTCTGCTTGCTACCATGCTCCTTGCTATGATGGTGAAGAACTCCTATCCTTCAGGAATTGTAAGCTCCAACGCCCCTCTCTGTCTCTCTGTCTCTCTGTCTCTGTCTCTCTCTCTGTCTCTCTGTCTCTCTGTCTCTCTCTCTCTCATTTTGTTTTTTTGTTTTGTTTTGTTTTGTTTTGTTTTGTTTTGTTTTGTTTTGTTTTTCGAGAGACAGGGTTCTCGATAGCTTTGCAGCCTGTCCTGGAACTTGCTCTATGGTCTGGCCTTGAACTCACAGAGATCTGCCTACCCCTGTCTCCCAAGTGCTGGGATTAAAGGCGTGGGCCACCACTGCCTGGCAAACCTTTCTTTCTATAAATTGCCTTTGTCATGATTTTTTATCACAGCAGTAGAAAAATACTTAAAACAAGTCCTTATGTGGAATTTTAAAATGTCAATCTTGGTAGGTCCCTGGAATGTGAAATAACAAGGTGAATGGATGACAAGCAGTAGATAATTTAGGCCTCTCCTCAGAGGGCATTTAAAGAAATGTCCTCATGCCAGGGGAATTAATACTACAAAGAGTTGACATGTTCTGTATGGTACTGATTCATTACTGTTTGGATAGAATCTTTTTTTTTATTAAGAAATTTTCTATTTTCTACTTACTTCACATACCACCCACAGATCCCCCTCCTCCCTTCTCCCACCCCTCAGCCCTCCCTCCCAAGCTACCCCAATCCCCACATCATCCAAATCAAGGTCTCCCATGGGGAGTCAGCAGAGCCTGGCACACCAAGCTGAGGCAGGTCCAAGCCCGTTCCCACTACACCAAGGCTGTGCAAGGTGTCACACCACAGGCACCGGATTCCAGAAGCCTGCCCATGCACCAGAGATGGATCCCGATCCCCCAGCCAGGTGCCCCCCAAACAGTTCGGGCTAAACAACTGTCTCCTGTAACCAACGGGCCTAGTCCAGTCCCATGGGGGCTCCACAGTTCATGTGTCTCCACCAGTGTGGCCAGTCATTTCTGCATGTCTTCCCATCATGATCTGGAAGTCCCCTGCCCTCAGAATCCCTCCTCTCTCCCATCGACTGGATTCATGGAGCTTAGCCTGGCACCCAGCTGCAGATCCCTGCATCTGCCTCCATCAGTCACTGGATAAAGGCTCTATGATGACAGTTAGGGTATTCACTAGACTAGTTAACAGAGTACACCAGTCCAGGCACCCCCTCGATCACTGCCAGCAGTCCAAGGTGGAGTCATCCCTGTGGATTCCTGAGAGCTTCCCTGGCACTCTGCCTCTTCCCACTCCCATGATGTCTTCATCTTGGATAGAATCTTTTTACATACGATTTGCTACATGCTTTCAAAGTATCAACCACAAATATTTGTGCAATGGTGGGCACAAAAGGGGATAGTTGCTCAGATTCTTCTCTACCCACCAGTGAGTGAGCTGAGCCTTTACACTGAAGATGGGCCTTGACCTTTCCCTAAAGACACAGGACTTGTGGGGACAAGAGTAAGACAGATGGGCACACTCATAAAACACAGCCAGGGCATGGGAAGATGACTCATCATTCAAAAGCACTTGCTGTTCTTGCAGAGGATCTAGGTTCAGTTCACAGCACCCACAAGATAGATCACAAATGTCTGTACCTGCTGGGCACAGTGGCACATGTCTTTAATGCCAGCACTTCAGAGGCAGGCATATCTCTGATAGTTCCAGGCTAACCAGAGCAACTTCATAAGACCCTCTGTCTTTAAAAATGAAAACAAAGTGGTAACTCCAAGGGAATCTGAACATCCTCTCCTGGTCTCCATGGGCACCAAACACACACATGGTACATACACTTCCACACAAGCAAAATACTTATATACATAAAATAAAAAGCATGACTGTCCCTTTATTTTGGTTAGCCCAGTAATGAGACGAAATATCAGGTGCATATGGATTAAATATTTGAAAACTGAGCCAGGCAGTGGTGGTGCACACCTTTAATCCCAGCACTCAGGAGGCAGAGGCAGGCAGATCTCTGTGAGTTCAAGGCCAGCCTGGTCTACAGAGCAAGATCCAGGAAAGGCACAAAGCTACACAGAGAAACCCTGTCTCGAAAAAAAAAATTTTTTTAAACTGAACATATAGCTGGGCATGACAGTACATGCCTGCAATCCCAGCACCTGGAAGACAGAGGCATGGGAATCACTGAAAATTCAAGGCCACTGGGGCCTACATAACATGTTCTGGGTCAGCTAGGGGTATATAGTGAGACATTGTCTCAAACAATGATAAAATAGAAGAGGAGGAAGAGAGAAAAGAAAAGAAAAACTGGCTGAATCTGTCTTTAAAAAACAAAACAAAAACTTGAACACTTAGCTTCTTATTTTCAGGGTTTGGTACATAATTGTCATAAAGGTTTTATAAAAATATATGAGTTCTGGATTTGCTGACCTGTTTTGTTCATTCCTTTAGGGAATACCTTACATTGTCTCAAAGATTTCCCTTCCAGATTCTTTCCATTGGAACACTCAAGTCACATTTGGAAAAGTAAAATGACAAGTTGGCATATCCTTCCCACTAACACAACCAACAATAAAAAAACTAGAAGAAAGGTTACCATGCAATTAACACCAGCATTATTTTGAAAAACCGGGTCTTGATCACGGCTCCCATCAGTCTCTCGTTCTCTGTGTAAACACCTTTTCTTCCTTTCAGTAAAGAGGCCACTATGGGGGTATAGAGGAATGTCAGACAACATTCATGACTTACATTAACTCCATAATAGAGAAGAAAATCGAAGCAGATATGAACTCTTACACATAGCCAGAAGGGCATGAGGCAAAGCCCATTACTAAGAGTCATTACAGTGTTGCACCTGAAGTCCTCACAGATACCAAGGTATACACATGTGCATGTACACATATATACACACACATACATAGAAACTTATACTTTGAAATAACTTTTTATTTGTGTGATACCTGGAATGAAACTTAGGGCCTCATGCATGCTAGGCAAGTGCTCTACCACTGAACTCTGTCGTTTAACTTACTGAGCCCAGAGAATTGCTACACACCTAGAGCTTCTCCTAGTTTCTCCCAGTATTAACATCATGCACAAATGCAGGACTTTTGTCACAACTGATAAATTAACACTGATCATTTTTTGTCACTGAACTCTTGATTTTATTAGGAATTCATTCAAGTACTGTGTTTTAAAAGGCTTGTTTTGTCCTTTCTAAAATAATATACACTTACTATTTTTTTTTTTTTTGGTTTTTCGAGACAGGGTTTCTCTGTGTAGCTTTGCGCCTTTCCTGGAACTCACTTGGTAGCCCAGGCTGGCCTTGAACTCACAGAGATCCGCCTGGCTCTGCCTCCCGAGTGCTGGGATTAAAGGCGTGCGCCGCCACCACCGCCCGGCTACACTTACTATTTTAGTATATTTAAAAATTTCACAATTCTTTTTAAAGACAAGTTAGAATATATGCTTAGAGAAGAATTAATGACCCTTGGTACCTCTAAACAGATATAACCACTGGAACATTATAGAGTTTGGCCAAGGCATTTCCACTGCTTTGCCAAAATAATACTTTAAAAAATCACTACTTGTGTGTAATTTTTAAAACAAAAATCCTATATTTAAATGCAGTTAAGAAAAAAATTCATCCAAAGATAAAAAATTCCTATCAATTATAATATACTTTTAAAAGATTATTTTAATTCTACAAGCAAAAGCTGGAGAGAGATGCCTCAGTGGTTAAAAGCACTTCCTGCTCTTGCAGAAGACTGGAGTTTGGTTCCCAGCAACCACATGACAGTTCACAACCATCTGTAACTTCAGTTCCAGGAAATCTGACGCCCTCTTTTGGCCTCTACAGATATGTAATGCATATAAACTCAGGTAGGCACACACATATACACATAAATATAGTAAATAAATAAATTTTTCAGCTTAACCAACTGTTGATACTATAGCATAAAAAGTATAGTATTTAAGCCGGGCGTTGGTGGCGCACGCCTTTAATCCCAGCACTCGGGAGGCAGAGGCAGGCGGATCTCTGTGAGTTCGAGGCCAGCCTGGGCTACCAAGTGAGCTCCAGGAAAGGCGCAAAGCTATACAGAGAAACCCTGTCTCGAAAAAAAAAACCAAAAAAAAAAAAAAGTATAGTATTTAATGCACTATACCTAAAAGCAGCTAGGAAAAGATGCATCTAAAGCATCAATAGTTTATTACTAGTGATAGAGACTTTAAGTACTCTCTTTAGAAATTTCTACAAACAACTGCTGATTCTTAAATGGCCTTTCTGCGAAGGCCAATGTGCAAATGCCTTAATTCACATTCTACCCAAGAGATACGCAGAAGCATGAGACAGATGGGCACTCGCTTCAAGTCATGGTCACTTGAGGAGATGGTAAGAGGTATGTCCCTCTGCTGACTCACTATCTCCCTCTCTTCTAGATTTACTATTGCAATGGATAAATTTCCTGTGTCCCACTTCCTGTTTCCTCTACATCTGAAAAATGCAAGTGCATAGGAATGACTAGACTCTGAATCCATACCTGATCCCTTCCCTTATCTGCCTCTTGCTCTATCTACTTCTATGTGGCCTCTACAATTTTACAAAATCACCTTCAGGCCTTCCATACTAAAGGCAGACTCTGGAAGAGCCCAGTACAGAAGTGAAGCCCAGCACAGAAGTGAAGACTAATGGTCTTTAGCTAAACAAATATCAACAAAAACCCTGTATAGCAAACAGGTAAATAGACTTTCACATTTTCACTTATTAAACATGGTCAGTTTGTCCAACTATTCTGTTCAAGTTTTTAAAAAATGATAAAGAAGGTCAATTGTGGTATGTAATTCCAGAGGGAATAGCTGTTTTTTTTTATGTGAGTCCAATGCATGCAGATGCACTTAGTGTCCATATACCAAGAGTAATTCCCCCAAGATTTACCTGCAGTCACTGTCTTGTGAAACAGGATAGGGTTGGCCACAAGGACAAGCAGTAGTGGCAAGTACGTGGTGACATAATGAGGGATAGCATGGTCCAGGCCCCTCTCACACCTTAAAAGAGGAATATCAAAACATTCTCCTTCAAAAAATGCTTCAGATGAGATGGCCCACTTACCTGGAAGCTGAGATAAGAGAATAGAGGAGAGGGAAATGCATCAATGTGCTTCTGACTGTGTCCAAAGGAAATATGACTCATTTCTCTTGTGTGAAAACAAGTAATGCATTACAGGATGGTGAAGGAGATGGATCGTGTTCCTGTCTCATATATGGGAAGAGTGATAGAGCATTTCACTAGGGGAACCCTTTTAAGGCCTACTAGGGAAACATAGGATGGAAAAAAGTCTTCTGGAGTGGTAGGCTCTCTGCACTGGGTCCCTTCAGGGAAAAGGCACACAATTCATGTGGAAGGGGAGACAAAGGCACCTATTTAAGTACAGAGCTTTGAGTACTTGCTACATGGCCTTGCCCAGTAACATAATATGATCCACTCCATATCCCTGAGCAACTCAGAATCTCAGAATGTAGAAATTCAAGATTTAAAATAAACTGGGTGTGGTGGTGCATGCCTTTAATCCCAGCACTCAGGAGTCAGAGGCAATTGAATCTCTGAGTTCGAGCCCAGCCTAGTCAATATAGCAAGTTCCAGGACAGCCAGTGCTATCTAATAGAGAGAACCTGCCTCAAAACAAAAAAGTTTTAAAATTAAATAGGTTTTCATTATCACGGATAACAAAAGTCACAGAAGTTATTCTTTTTGGGGCAACTAATAATGATTTCTACGAATTAATCACAGAAATAATTGGTTACGTTAAGATGTAGTGAAAGGCCATGCACTCGTGTTACAAAGATAGGAACTGAAGCTGAGAAATGGCTCAGAGGTTGAGAGCACTTGCTGCTCTTGCAGAAGACCTGGGTTCAGTTCCCAGCACTCATACATCACAATCATCAGAGAACCCTGTGCCCTCTTCAGACCTCCTCTGGCACCAGGCACACACATGGTGCACATACATACATGCAGGCAAAATACTGATATAAATAAAATATTTTTAATCCAAAAAAAGGTAAGAATTGCCGGGCGGTGGTGGCGCACGCCTTTAATCCCAGCACTCGGGAGGCAGAGCCAGGCGGATCTCTGTGAGTTCGAGGCCAGCCTGGTCTCCAAAGCGAGTTCCAGGAAAGGCGCAAAGCTACACAGAGAAACCCTGTCTCGAAAAACCAAAAAAAAAAAAAAAAAAGGTAAGAATTATCAGCTAAAACACACATGATTGATTTAAGAGAAGAAAATGGCTGCTGATAACTCTTACCGGGCAGTGGTAACACATGCCTTTAATTTCAGGAAGTAATACAGCAGGACACAGAAAGGTATATAAGGCATGAGGAAACAGGAACTTGCTATCTTGAGGCTGAGGATTTCATTGAGGTAAGCTAGAGGCTGGCTGTTCTGCTTCTCTGATCTTTCAGCTTTCACCCCAATATCTGGCTCTGGGTTTTTGGTTTTTTTTTTATCATAAGACCTTTTAAAATTCATGTTACAATGGGTAGCACAGAACTAAGAGATAATCATGCATCAATATTTTAAATCCAAGCCATCTGTCAAAGGCATTTGGGCACCCAGAGGCTCCTTGCAAGCCCTGAATCAATGAAACTCATGGGCTCAAATTGTTTTCTGGAAATTTCCAGGTCCCAGAGGGAACCACATGAAAAAAGAAAGCACTTTCCACGTGTATTCTACTACAATAGCTATAACACTGTTGTCTGCCCTTTGTAAGTTCTCCAGAAAGCAGAATATACAGTGGACCTGCACTGAACTCCCTGAGAACACTCATAGTTGGCAAGGTGTAGTGGTGTAAATGAGAAATGTCCCCAACAGGCCCAGGTATTTGAACAGTTGGCCCCCAGTTAGTAGTGTTGTTTGGGAGGTGATGTGCAGTCTTGTTGTCACACCTCCCTGTCATGATAGACTCTTAATCTCTTTGGAAGTGCAATCCCACATAAAATCTCCCTTCTTTAAACTTTAGTCATGGTGTTTTATCATAGCAACAGAAAAGTAAATTAATAAACAATGCAATACCAAAGTGGAGACAGATATCCAACAAAGGAACTGAAAGTAGTCAAAAAAAGTTCTACATTATGGGTCAGCAAACTTATCCTGTAAAGAGACAGATGGTTCATATATTTCAACTTCATGGTCTCTGTTGCAACTTCTGAATTCTGTCTTTGTAAAGCAAAGGCAGTTGCAGACAGCACATAAACAAGTATAGTTGTGTTCCAATAAAACTATATTCATAAACATTAGGCAAAGGGTAAGATTTGTCAGGAGGGTTCTGCTGTGCTGAGCCCTGCTTTACACATTTCTAAAATCACGGAGACACTGTTTATCTCTGTCTGTTTTCTACTTAAATTTAGAGTGTTCATCCTTAGGCCTTGAGGTTTTATAAATATCTCCATTTGCAGAGAGGGGATGGATCTCAGGGCATCAAGCATGTTGGAAATTCCTTTACCACTGAGTTACCTTGCCTAGGTCCCTTATTTTTTCCAGTTGGATTTATCTATACAGCTTTCATTCCCTATTAGAGACATACAACAGACCAGGGATCTGGGCACCATATTGCTGAGTGACCTGGCTTACCTGGACACAGAAGGGTAGTAAAGCATGACTGCCCCCTCCACACAGAGCAGCACAGCCAGGCCCCAGGCCATGATGTGGTATAGCAGGATGGTGCTAGGAGAAAACAGAAGAGGGGTGGCCACAGTTCAGAGGGTCACAGGCCTACCCAGTGGAAATGACCATATTAGCTTCTGTGCTTCAAAGAGCTTCCTGTGCTGTTGGTGAGGGGGTTGTTGGGTTTGGATTGTTGTTTTTTCAATTAAGATAAAATTCACATCACATAAAATTTGTTATTTGAAAGTGAACAATTCAGAGACACTTTGCAACATTCCCAGTGTTGTTCAATCATTACAACAATCTAGTTCCAGAACATTTTGATCATCACAAAAGAAGCGCTCATTCCCATTAGCAGTCACTATCATTCCTTCTGGCCCTGAAAGCTTCTAATATGCTTTGTTCTGTGGAATTGTCTGTTCTGGACATTCACAAAGACGATAGCACATTGAGTGGCTTTGTGTTTGGAATTTTCACTCAGCATGTTTTTCATAGCTGAGTAATACACCATTATATGGTCAGACCCTACTATGCTCCTTCATAATGGAAATTTAGACTGCTTCTATCTTTTGGCTACTATGAATAGTACTCTTATGAACATGTATATAGCTATCTCAGTTCCTGTTTTTAATTTTTGGTGTGCGTGTATGCGTGTGTATGTGCATAATTGCTGGGCCAAATGGTATTTTCGTGTTAAGCCTGCATACATACATCTTCATAGATGGCAGTCAGTTGCTCTATGACTAAGCTGCACTCGGCCCCTTCACATTTCATTTTTGAAGGAACCAAATTCTCTTTGTCTTTGATAACAGTGAACACTACTTTTTTTTTTTGGTTTTGAAGTGGTGTGTGTGTGTGTGTGTGTGTGTGTGTGTGTGTGTGTGTGTGTGTGTTTAAAAAACAAACAAACAAAAAAGTGGGAGTTCACTTTGTTGTCCAGAGTGGCCTTGAACTCCTGAGCTCAAGTAATTGTCCTGCTTTAGCCTACAAAGTAGCTGCAACTACAGATACACACCATTATGAAATTCCAGTTCTGATGACAGCCATCCTAACGGGAGGGTGATGACTGCTACTTCTGAGACTCATTCTTAATAAAAACCATAAGAGAAACAATCCCGTATGTAGATGTCCTCAGGCAGTACTGTCAAGCTCTTATCTGTTATGCTTTGAATGTTGCCAGGAAATTCTAATGTGAAAGTAACAGTGTTAAAGATATGAGGCCTTAAAAAAGAAATGGAGCCTTCTGAAAAGTGATTGATTTTGGTGTGTAATTAGTTGGCCCAGTTGCTTTGACCCTGTGGTAATACATTATGGTGATAGTATATGGCACGGTGAAATCACTCATTAAATGGACAGGAAGCAAGAGAGAAAGAAGGAAGGGCCAGGGGTCCATGACCCCCTTGCAGGGCAGACCTCAGATGACTTGAAGACTTCTCACTAAGCCACCCCTTAGAGGTTCTACCACTTCCCAATTGCACCCTGCTACAACTAAGCTTTTGACACGTGAGCCTTTGAGGGACAAATAAGATCCAAACTACAGCAGACAACCTTTTGGGGCACAATTTTCATGCCTGTTTCTCTTGACCCTCCACACCCACACACATGCTGCACACCATAACATGTTCATGGAGGTAAGAGGACAGCTCGTGGGATCTGGTTCTCTCTTTTCCAGGAACCAAACCCAGGTCATTAAGGCTGATGGCAAGTGCTCTTACCCACTGAGCCACCATGCTATCTAAGCCATCATATGGCATATAAGGTATATTTCTTTTTTCTAAAGATTTATTCATTTTTATTCATTTTATTTCGTGTGTATGTGTGAGTGCCTGCATGCTGTGGGATGGTCTGTATGTCAAATTGCTCTGATTGGTCAATAAATAAAACATTGGTTGGCCAGTGGCCAGGCAGGAAGTAGGTGGGACAAGGAGAGAGGAGAGTTCTGGGAAGCAGAAGGCTGAGGCAGAAAAACTGCCAGTCGCCACCATGACAAGCACCATGTGAAGACACCGGTAAGACACAAGCCACGTGGCAAGATATAGATTTATAGAAATGGATTAATTTAAGCTATAAGAACAGTTAGCAAGAAGCCTGCCACGGCCATACAGTTTGTAAGCAATATAAGTCTCTGTGTTTACTTGGTTGGGTCTGAGTGGCTGTGGGACTGGCAGGTGACAGAGATTTGTCCTAACTGTGGACAAGGCAGGAAAACTCTAGCTACACCTGCATGTATGTATATGCACCACTTGCATGCCTAGTGCCCTGCAAGGCCCCTAGAACTAGAGTTATGGGTAGCTGTAAGTTATGTAGAACTGTACCAGTACGATGAATCTCAACTTTCAGTGGTCAAAGTTTATGGAACAAAAGTTGTAGACACAGAAAATGCTAAGAACAAAGCAAGTCCTTTTTCTGAATATGAGGCTACAAGTTCAAGTAGATAGCATATAAAAGTCCTCATAAGAATCATACAAGAAATTTCTCCCCCTAAACACTAACTAAGGAAACAGGTACAGAGGCTGAGAAATCAAGTTCAGAACTGTGATCATCCAAAGCAGAAGACTAAGTTTATAAGTTAAGTAGCTGAAGAGTGTGGTAGCCAGAACAAGGTCCCAATGATGTCCATGTCCTGATGTCCAGAACCTAGAAGTACAAAGCTTTATACAACAGATGTGATAAAGTCCACAGATGTGACTGAGTAAGGACTTTTGAGGTGAGATCAGCTTAGATTACCAGGGTGGCCCAATATAATCATAGGAATCCATAAAAATACAGGAACTTTGGGTTAGAGTACGCATAGCCAAACTCCTGTCTCAAAAATAGGTAGGTAGGTAGGTAGGTAGGTAGGTAGATAGATAGATAGATAGAT
Organism: Peromyscus maniculatus bairdii; assembly: GCF_049852395.1. Lineage (NCBI taxonomy): Eukaryota > Metazoa > Chordata > Mammalia > Rodentia > Cricetidae > Peromyscus > Peromyscus maniculatus. The sequence goes on along the minus strand of NC_134875.1, from coordinate 142,470,076 downwards.
AGATAGATAGATAGATAGATAGATAGATAGATAGATAGATAGATACAAGCAGTGGTGGCACACCTTTAACCCCAGCACTCTGGGAGGCAGAGGCAGGCAGATTGAGTTTGAGGACAGCCTGGTATACAGAGTGAGTCCCATGACAGCCAGGGCTACACAGAGAAACCCTGTCTTGAAAAATGTAAACAAACAAACAAATAAGTAAATAAATGTAGGACTAGAGGGATGGCTCAGCATTAAAAGCACTGGCTGCTCTCCTAGAGTACTCAGGCTCGATTCCCAGCATCTACATGGTGGCTTCCAAACATCTGTAACTCAAATTCCAAGGTATTCAATACCTTATTCTACCCTCTGCATGCACATGATGCACAGACAGGCATGCAAGCAAAACACCCATACATAAAAAGAAATAAAGGTAAAAAAAAAAATTCAAAATGCAATAAGATAAGTGTCAAAGTTTAAAACACTAAAATCTAGAAAAGAAAAAAAGGGCTCTACTTTAAACAGGGGCAGGTGGGAAGCTAGAGAGATGCTTTAGTTAAGAGCACTATACTACTCTTGGAGAGGACCTGAGTTCAGTTCCCAGTACCCTTGTCAGGCAGTTTCATAAATGTCTGTAACTCTAGCTCTAAGTGATCCAGGTAATGCCCTCTTCTGACTTCTTCAGGTACTTGCAGTCACATTCATAAGCCCACATACAGATACACAAATATACACATAATTAAAAATAAATAATAAACAAAATGGGGGTGGATATCTTGGATGGAAATCAGACAAAGGGTGCAATCTGAAGGCTCAAACAGAGAAACTGCATCCCAGGACCTGGTGGGGATTAGACATCCCAAATTCTGCAGGCAAACCTGAGGGGTTTCTTTACTTCCTCCCTCCTCTGCACTCCCCATTCCCTGCATAGCTCACATTCCTGCCATATCCCTCCTTTATCTTTATGCTTGCACATACGCACCCAGCCCTACCCTTGTCACCCAATCCCCCAGATTTGAGAACAAGGCCTTCCAGATGCTGCCAGTAACTCTGTAGATTCACACAGCTGATCCCATGGAGCAGTGGATAGCATTCAGAGATGCTTTTTTGTGATTGGGTGAGCATGTTGGGCTCCATCAGTCACACACACTAGCTGTCATTCAAGATTCAGCAGGATACCTAGCAAATAGCACCCCATGTCCAATTGGGATTCTGACTTTGAAGATCAGCTGTATGAACAGAAAGCATGCTCATGGATCAGAGCAGGAAACCATAACATTAAGCAGGAAAAGAAGCAGAGGCTGGCACACAAAGCTTCTAAAGAAAAACCATTTTGTGCTAGCTGTCTGGGAGAGCACAAGGAAATGACTCCAGCATACTTTGCCTCCCCCATTGTAACCAGTTCCTGGAGTATCCCTCCTCTGGCCTCACAGGGGCAGGAAGCTGTGGGGGAGCATGTCAGTAATGTGAGTATTGCCAGAAGTCTAGGCTGTGTGGAGACTCAGCTACCCCAGAACAGCTGTCTGCGGGGAGCTGTATTGTTGATGACAGCAAAATCTGCTCATTCCACCACACCCTCCCCTCATTTTGGGCCACACTGGATGCATTTACAGAGTAGGGAGTGAGCAGTTCAGAAGGCAAGACCAACCAGTCCAAGACTGGAGGTCACTGAAGCCTGGACAGTAGTTCCTCCTTCTATGCAATAACAGCCATATCTGGGCCACAGGATACAGGAGGTAACTATATTAATAAAGGATGCCTTCTGAAACACAGCCAGGTTATGTGCCTTGCACCTCAACTCAGTGGCAACTCATGGTAGTCAGACCATAACTAATCCCCTACATACCTTTATCTGGATTCTAGACGGTTCCCAACTACAGGCATATGTAGGTTCCCCCACAAACATTCTGCCACTCATACTTCATTTCTTTTTGCAATAGGTTCCCATTATTCAGTCTGAGTTGACCTCCAACTACAGATACTCAGTCTCTGGCGTGCTTGAGGTTACTCAAGTGTGCCCCATGGAGAACTACACTGTCGTTTTCTTACAATAAATAGTACTTTTAGATCAAGGCCCTTTTTAAGGCCCCATGTAATTTATTTTGAAGCCTGTATATTCCACTCTAGGAGGGAGCTACAGTGAAAGTTGAAATTTAAACTTCACATCTATCTTAATGACCTTTCTTGGGATGGGAATTAAAGGGGGAAATACTCCTCTGTCTGCCAGAGAAAGTGGGTGAGTGCTGATCTCAAAGGACATGTAAAGTTTAGCCAGCCATGTTTGCCAAGTTGGGCCCCTGCCCTGGAATTCAGCAGGATACCTCTCCCCACTAGCCTCGGTCTCTCAGTGGCCATCTGCTGAAGCAGCTACACCCACTACCCTGGAAACCAGCAGCCTCTTCAAAGGGGAAAGTCACATTCCCAGCTCTGGTTCATTCCAGCCAGTGGAGGCCACACCCACACTTTGCCCAAGGCTCCAAGAAGTAGGACTTGTACCAGGCACCAGGGTGAGATTTAGTCCCCACGGAAACTGAGCATCTTTGTTACCTCTGCTGTGTACCTGGCTTCTCTATGATGAGGAACCCAGTCCATTCCTCACAGGCACATATCATTTTTTCAAAGTCTTATGATTTTTTTGTGTTTGTTTGTTTGTTTGTTTTGTTTTGTTTTTACACCCCGAACAATGTTTCCCCTCCCTCCTTTCCTTCCAGTTCCTTCCTTCACCTCTTCCCTCCTCCTCTTCCATTTCTATTCAGAAAAGGGCAGACCTCCCAGGGATATCAGCCAGCCATGGCACATCAAGTTGCAGTGAGACTAGGCACTTCCTCTCTTATTAAGGCTGAATGAGGCAACCCGGTAGGAGGAATGGGTCCCAAAAGCAGGCAACAGAGTCAGAGATATCCCCTGCTCCCATTGGTAGGAGTCCCACAAGAAGACCAAGCTATACAACTGTAACATACATGCAGACAGGCACATATCTTAAGGCTTGAAACTTGTCCTTGTTCTTGCCCTTGTAAAGTTTCTGGGGCTTCACATCCCATGTATTAACTTTCTACATGATGGCACATCCTCAGAAGCCACACTCTTCCTAGAACCTTCTAGATGCTGACATCACCATCATCTTGCCTGCTAAAATGAATGTTTACCTCATAATTAATACCAAAGCCCCAGAGTAGCAGGGGACAAGATGGGAGCCCAGATGATAAACAGAGCATAAAATCGGTGTGGGATGACATGAAGTGAGGGGCTCTCACATAGTGTTCACTTCTAAATCTTCCAAATGTCTGATCCCCCCCCCTTTCTTTAGTTTGTTTATTTTGGTTTGGCCACTGGAATTGAATTCAGGGTCTTGAATACATATGTTCTTCACTTGAACTTACCAACAGCTCATAACTATTTAATTTCCCAAGTTACTTATTTGCAAGGTTGTAAGAATTTTGATGTTTTAAATTTGCCATTGGTATCTTATAAAAATGAGCTGCCAGCTGAGAATAGTGGCAAATCCTTTTAATCTGAACCCCCAAGAAGCATAGGCAGGAGGATTCTAGGTTCAAGGAAAGCCTGGATTGCATAGTGAGACCAGGTTCCAAAAGAAATGTTACTATAAAAATGAGGAAGCATCAATATTTCTGGATGTAAATCCAATTGACAGGCTGAGCCTCAATGCAAAGAACCTTTGAATGCCCAATAGCATGTCCAAATTTTACTCACAAAATCAGGAAAGACATCTCTGTTCATGTTCCCAGTCAATAAATACCTCAGTCCTGCAGATCTCCTGATCACCAAGTACACATCAACTGCATAGCAGAAGAGCCACCAGAGGCAGGCACCATACAACAGCTGGATCCACATCTATAATCAAGAGGAGCTCAGCATCAAAGATTCTAGCAGCATGCATGAGGTGTCCAACTCACGCCTGAAATGAGGGACAGACACGGGTTTGCCTGGCAGCATCGGTGAGCTATCCCATGTGGACACATTTTCTGAAACTCATTATGGCTATGACCCAGAGGCATATGTGTATGCATTTGTCCTCTGTCTATATAGTTAGATTTGATATGGTAACTCTGTCTCGGGTGTGCTTACAGACAAGGCACTTAGAGGTCCATGATGCCAAATTTACAATGGTTGAAAGACTCCTGTGGTTTCAGGTAGAAGTTCTGTTTCTGAGAAGGGGAAAGTGTGAGCCTGAGAGACTCAGAAAGCACTTCAGTAAAAGGGGATGACAAGAGTGGAGTATGGGTTGCAACATAAAATCAATGTGCTTTAGTAATGCTGTTGAGACAGGGGCATTATTGGAATGCAGTTAGGAAAACATAGAGAGTGTAAATGGAAATAAGGTGGGAATTCTGTAGAGGAACTGAGACTCCACACAGTGTTCATGCTTTCTACACATCATTCCTATAAAGGGCAGTGCAGTGCAAGAAGCATAGCATGTTTCTCTGTGTGAAATATGTATATTTACTGAAGGCTTTATTTATACAAAAATTCATATGGAATATTTAATGTATATTTAAATATATTTCGTTTAGAAAACCACATCCAATCTCCTGTAGCTGGCTTTGATTGGGGCTGTGCACACATCATAGAAAGTGTGTGTGTGTGTGTGTGTGTGTGTGTGTGTGTGTGTGTGTGTGTGTGTAAGGCAGAGGCTGAGGCACTGGATGGGGTCATTCTCAGACTTGTGTGTCCATCTGCACCCCAGGCAGATTTGGCCTCACTCTGACTCCTGGTCCTCAGGTCCAGGGCATGACCTGAGAATTGCTTTCATCACAATTCCCAGTGTCTACTCTGCTGACTTTGAAGACCACCATGCAGCAGGAACAGAAGGAGGAGGGTGAACAAAGGGAGATAACTTACCGCACTCCCTACACAGAAAGCAGCAGGCCAAATGTCTGTTCCATTCACATTGGAGATGTTTTCAATGAAATCTGGGTAGGCTACCCACACCGTGGACCTGGTAACGATTCCTGTATGAGAATTAGATAGTAAAAACCTATTTGATTTTAATTCAAATCTGAAACAAGCTGGTTGCTTTGGAGGGGGATATAAAAAAAGAGAACAAAGGAAGGAAGGAAAGAAAGATGAAAGAGAAAAACAGACATATTGGTGTGTAACAATAAAGAGAAAAATGAAGGCTGAGAAACTGAGATAATTGTCAATGTCAGAGTTATCCCAGGCACTTAAGTGTCTAGTCAAACCATAAGCAGGAATGTGCATTATGCTCTAGTTGAAAAAGGATATTGGAAAACTCATTCTGTTATGTGTCAAGTAGTTAACCATGATTGTTTTGTGGAGCACAGTGTCTATTTCCTACCTTTTACTCTGCCCTAGCAGGACTTAAGAGGGTCTCAGATCAGGAGTAAATCCTGGGCAGTGCTGTATTCCCACACAACTTTGTGTAAATTCATGTAGAACTCACGTGCCATTTTCTTCTCTGGGGTGTTGAAAACGTTTTAAAATGTTGTGTCATTTTATAAAGGTGTCACAGAACACGCACCAGATAGAACTTTGTATACCTGAGGCTCAAAACCATAATGAGGGGCCAGAGATAGAGCTGCTTCTTGAAGATTTTACCCAGCACGCACGAGGCCCTGGTGATTTCAACAACAGCTCAAAAGATAGGACTTTCAGATTAAAAACAAAACCAAACAAACAAACACATAGGAAAGAACATGGGCACAGACAGTGTTGATTGTCCTCCTTGAATTAACCAAGGACCCATTTTAGTTTTGTTTGTTTGTTTCTGGATTTTAACTGCATAGTCTGAAATTTCCTTAATAAGCTCCACTAACAAACACATACTTTTGTTAAAAGTTCCACGGACTTTAATTTTACCAACCACTCTGCAGAATTCTCTAGTACTATCCAGTCACCTGGTGAATAGATCCAGCCCTGCTCTAAACACAAGGGCTAGTAATCACATATCTCAGAGCTGTTCCCAAACCTGGACTCCCCCGCTGGGGCCCCGCATCAGGGCCAGAGCAGGTCCCATCCAGTGAGTTGTGTACCATCCTCAAGCGAGGGCAGATCCCACTTTGTGGAACCCTGAACATTCCACCCTGTGAACTGCACATTCCAACCCAAAAAGGAGCTGGCTGTATGCGCTTACCCAGGCAGCCAAGAAAGTCGCAGGCGGTGGCAGCGCGGAGAATGTGGACTGAGGCCGGTGGAGATGTCGCAGGCGCCCTGTGACCAACAGATCTGCGCCCAGGCAGGAGCTGCAGGAGGCCAAGCACCAGGCGGAGAGCCCCGCTGCCCAGGCACAGCGCGTGGAACACCCGCGGTTGGAAGCTCAGCACCAGCTGTGTGGCTGCGTCCCTTGTAGGGCAGCAGAAGATTCCCAGGCGTGGGGAGGCCATTTGTCTTGCTCAGGGACCGGTCTCCGTTCTGAGGAATCCGAGGCTTTTCCCGGTCAGGTGCTGGGCTGGCGAGGGAGGTTGGACATCATGTGCCTGTGCCTCTCCCCCACCCTAGCCCCTTAGGCTACAAAGGCGCCTGGCTCCGTGGGGGCGGTGCGCCCTCCTCAAAGGCCACGAGGTCTCACGAGGCTAATGCTGGATCTTCAGACGGGGGATGGGGGAAGGAGCGCCAGAGGTGGGCAAGGGTCAGCAATTTCCCCATCCACCAGGCCTTCCCTGTACCTTACCTCCTCAGAACCTACAGCCTGCAACCTGCCATTTTCCCTTAACTGGTCTCCCTGGAGAGATATGTCCCATTAATCAGACAGTTCCTGTTTCTGACTGTGACATCTTCATGTGATGCCTGAGAGGCAACATACTCATGTTCATACACTAAGACTCGTCCCTCTGAATACATCCACTCCTAAACAGAAACAGTCTCCATATCCTACCTTCTCTGTGGTCCTGTCCCATGGAAGCAAACCCACAGGGACCTTCCTTTCAAATTAAAGACATCTGTAATTCCAGCACTTTGGAGGCAGAGGCAGGCCATCTTTATGAGTTCAAGTTCACCATGATCTACATAATGAGTTCCATGCCAACCAAAACTACACAGTGAGATCCTATCTCAACACACACACACACACACACACACACACACACACACACACACACACACACACAAATAAGCAAACAATTCACCCTCACACACCAAATAAAACTAAATGAACTACCAGCACCAAATTCAGGGGTCTTGCTTTTATGTTTTTAAGTCAGGGTCTGACTATGTAGACCAGGCTGACCTCTAACCCACAGAGATCCACCTGCCTCTGCCTCCAGGGTAGTGATATTAAAGGGGTGTGTTACCACCTCAGGGCAACTGATACCTGTGTTTATGGATTGTGAAACAGGACAAGGGTGAATACCAGAGGGCTAGGAATTTTCCAAGTTAAAACTTCATGTTTAGAGTTTTACTCTAGCCAGGTTAGTGGCCCATGCCTTTAATCCCAGGACGTGAGAGACAGAGGCAAGGCAGGTTTCTGTGAGTTCAAAGCCAGCCTGGTCTACATAATGAGTTCCTCGGCTGATAGGGCTACGGAGCGATCTTGTCTCAAATTTTTAAAAAATGTATTACTCCAGGACTCCTCTTTAAATTCCACCCTGCACCTGGTAGGCCAGCATCCTTTTACAAGCCCCACTCCACCCAGGCCTTGTCCCTCATCAGAGCTCTTGATACCTATCACTCCAAAGTTTCACAAGGTGTATTAACAATGGGTTACTTGCTCTCTCCACACACAACCCTTTACACAGCAAGCTCTACAGGACAAGGCACATGGCTTGGATCATACCTCTATTCTCTGCCTATGATGGGAAATCCAGCAAATTTCCTCCTTGAACTGTGTGCAGAGAGGTTTCAGGTGGAAACAGCACTGTGCAGAAAATATTTACAGGACCCAGAACAGGGTTTCTAACCTCGTTCATTATGCCAGAAAAACTACTTCATGTTTCTGTTTATGTACTGCATACAGTGGAATGATATCAATAGTAATAAAACAAATAATTGATGTGTTATATTGAGATTGGTTTTTGTGTGTAAGAGTGCTTTGCCTGCATGTATATCTGTGCAACATGTGTGTGCCTCACACTCATGAAGGCCAGATCAAACAGTTGTTACAGATGGTTGTGAGCTGACATATGGGTGCTGATAACTGAATCCAGTACTCTGGAAGAACAGCAAATATTCTTAACTGCTGAGCCATCTCTCCAACTGCTACATTAGGATTCTTAAAATACCTATATTTCAAAAATCATTCTGAACCTTGTTATTAATTTAATTCATATTTAATTGATTCCTATACTGTATAAATGTTCAGCTATAAATTGCAACTGTAATTAAATATTATGCTTATGTTCAAATTTAATTCTCTGTGATGTATACAGTATATATAAGGCACCAGTTCCCCTTAGGAGCAAGGCAAGGATCCATTGAGTAGAGGCAGAATATCTTAGGCCCCCTAGTATAAATGAGGAAGGTACAGATCATCTTGGACAGATAGGGAAGGCCATAGCTTCCTTTAGGCTGAGCAGGAAGACCTGAGGCCCCCTAGGTCAGAGAAGATTTCAGAGCAGTCCAGAAGCAGCCTAGGTGACCAATAGGCTGGTGAGAAGTTCCCTGCCAGGTCTCTTCCTCAGGCTTCTGCTCAGATACTCACGTCTGGGAATAAAAGACAAGGCTACTCTATTTCTAGTGACCAGCTTAAAAGCAGATGGCATGGAATTTAGATTCTGTTTGCTCCTTTTGTAGTCTGTGACCTCAAACCAAAGCAGTCCACCCCACTTCTCTTTTCCTTTGTTGCACTGGCTCAGCTTCTTTAGAACCATCTCTTTGACACATCTTGGAGCTGGGCAATTGAACAGGCTGTCTGCACACCAAGAGAGAAAGATCTGGCTTCTCATGTGCCTCTGGGATCCAAGGAACTTCTTGGCATTCTTTGATCTGGCTCATGAACAAAGGTGTGTTCCTTGATCAAATCTGTCCTCAGGTACATCCTCTGGACAGGGGCTGATGTCTCCAAGGTGGCCGTGCTCTCAGAGTCCTGATGTTAGGAATAATGATTTACTTTCTGAAGACTGTGGACACTGTTGGAGGGGAAACTCCCAAGACTTGACTGATGGCTGGGCTTGGTGCACCAGCAAAACCACACAAAAGTACTCAGGAACCTCTGTCCTTGGGTTCCACATGAACCAGATCCATGCCAGCAGACACAAGGCACCGTGGCAGCCATAGGTACATCATGCTCTCTGAATAACTTTGGACCCTCAGGACCTTCTGCTTAGGTGACTCACAGGCTAGGTTCATGCTTTCTGACATAAGGGCATTTACAGGGACAGCAGCATCTGCAGGTGCACCATGCAGCATGCATGACAAGTGCCATGCAGAAAGACCCTGTGACCTCAGGATCTGCATTGGCAAGGCCCCCAAGTGCTGACATGAGGTCACTATGGATGACAAGGAATATACATCCTTTGTCCTTCCCATTGTCTTCCAAACACTGAGCTCTGGGCAAAAATGAACCTCTCTTCATACACCTGACACTGACATAACAGGCACAAAATAGAAGAGTTATTATAGACAGCTGTTGACAGAAGGGTGTCAGCCTTCATCATTACAGGCTCAGATGCCTTTAAAGGAAAAATAAGTACTCTTCAGTAAAGATGATTGACATATGTTGCATCTTTGTCAGATGGATGTCCATGCCACTTTTCATATTTTTTAGACACACTGGATATGTAGCCTAGACTGGCCTGGAACTCTTTAACAACACTCCTGGCTCATTCTCCTGAGGACAGGAATTATAGGCATGTAATCAGTTATTAGTATCATGTAATCATATTATCAATTTTTGCAATTTAGCCTTTAATTAAATAGCAACATTATCCAGGGTTTGTTTTAGCACTAGAATTGCTGTTTATTTAATAGGGCTGTCTATAATTCTCAGTCTTTATCCATTCACATGGATGACTTCCTATATGAACAACATCAAATTCAAGATAGAGCAAAAGACTGTGCACAGATTATTAGCGGAAGTCTGAGTGGTAAGGGTGGTAAGAGCTTAATGAAAAGGTGACAAAAAGGTATTATTTCATGTGGGCTAGTGTTTTAAGATGCACAGTCAGCATTTGATGCAGGGCAATTAGATCATTAGCACAGACCCCTCTCTGATAAATTATATTGAGAAGCTGAATCTTCAATCTAAGCATGGTCCCCACCCATGAGATTTTGAAAACAGATCTTGAAGAATGTTATCTTCTTAAGAAGGTTTTATGACAGAAGAGATTTTTTTTCACATATAGTGGAGATAGCAATGTCACCATTGGGGATGGACTTCTTATAGTGTGGTGATGGTTTTTCTCCCCCTCAATATCTAGAAGATATGTTTTGAACTCCTCTTCAAACCATTTCCTGTCTGGCTAGCTCAGATGGAAGTTCCTCCTTTCTTTAGTTAAGAACCTTGTCATTGCTGGGGCCATGGCTCACACCTTTAATCCCAGCACTCGAGAGGCAGAGGCAGGCAGATCTCTGAGTTTGAGGCCAGCCTGATCTACAGAGTGAGTTCCAGGACAGCCAGGGTTATACAGAGAAACGAGACAAAACAAAAAAAGAAGCTCGTCATCCTGGACTTTAGCCACCATGTCAAGACTACACCTTCATCATTGCCACTTCCCAGTCTCCAGGTCTCATCTTTCTAGACATTTAATATATTATGGGCCAAGGTCCTACAAATTAGATCCACCACTGTGCCTCTAAAAACTGTCATAGTGAACAGAGACACTAAAGGAGTCCCCTTACCACTGGGGATGTGTTCCAATACCCTGGTACCTTCCTGCAACCACAGACGCTACTGGAATATCAATCTACCTGATTATTTTTTTTCCTATACATTAGTTTATAAAGAGGAGATTAACAGCTAATAATAAATTCAATTATGACAATGTTAATAATAAAAGTTATGTGAATGTGGTCTCTTGAAATATTGTATATGTGTATTTGGATTTTATGGTAATTAAGATGAGTAGACTACTATTTTGGAGTGTTGTTTGTACATGGATAGCCCTTCATAATCTGACTCTGATATTACTGGGGAACTTCTGTACTCGTTAAAAGATTTCTGTTTTCTGTTCCTGGTGCTCCTCTACTATCCCATGAAGGACATTTTTTTTGTCAGCATGCAACCTTTATTCCAGAGTCCATGCCTAACAAACCCTCTAAGGGTCACGTAGTGTCCTGTGAATGTTTAGGAGTAAACAAAGCCACCCAGAGAAATCTGTCTAGTAAGACTACTGAATGCTGGTACCAGGAAAGGCTTATGTTCCCTTGAGAAAAACATGTCTTTCGGAAGAGAGCTGGTTGATCTAACCATGACAAGTTATATTAACCCTCTGGGTCTCAATGTTTTCATGTGTAACACTGGGGTGACATGTATATTCACGTTTGCTAAGAGGACTTATTTACAATGTGCCTGACACACAGCAGGCATTCTGTGAAGTAGAAATTGTTTTTCCTTATGGCTGCTTTCTATCTCAGCACAAAGCCGAGCCTCATATACAAACTCTAAATATGAAATGTGAAGTACTATAATGGTGTCAGTCATGGACAGGCTACAGAGACCCTCTTCAGTTCGCTGCATACCTCTTTACAAAGAGAGATCTGTAACTTGCAACCAACATGATGCTGTGTGAAATACTTTCAAGATCTGATTGAGGGAATATTTAGCATTCTGTCTCATCACTAATAGATCTGCAGCTAAGTTAATTCTAATGTTTGCAATGATAGCTTTTAGAATCCTGTAGTAAGGTGATAATGGTCAGAAAGGATAACTTCATGTTGTGAAAGTCTTCTTTTAGCCACAGGCACTCTTACTCTCTAATTTTGACAGCTCCTTTGCCAGTCTGAATTCATAGGCATCCTGTGGGTAATGGAGAAAATAGTTAATACTGCCCTTTATCTGTTTTTGGTATTGAGGCTTCATGTTTTCTATCATTAAATTACACCTCCAGCCTCCTTGCCTTGTTAATTTTTTATTTATGTGTATGAGTATTTGCCTGCATGTACATATGTCTACTATGTTCATGGCACATGGCTGAGGAGGCAAGGAATGGGTATTGGCTCCCCTGGAACTGGAGCTATAGATGGTTGTGAGCCTCGGTGGTGGTTTGAAAGAAAATGGCCCCAAAGGGAGTGGCACTATTAGGAGGTGTGGCCTTGTTGGAGGAAGTGTGTCACTTCGGGGGCGTGCTTTGAGATTTCCTGTGCTCAGGATACCATCCAGTGTGTCAGTTGACTTTCTGTTGCCTGCAAAATGTATCACTCTCAGCTCTGGCATCAGGTCTGCCTGCAGGCTGCCATTCTCCCCATCACGATGATAATGGACTGAACCTCTGAAACTGTAAATGACCCCTTCAATTAAATGTTTTCTTTATAAGAGTGGTCATGGTGCCTCCTTACAACCCTAATTAAATAGCCTCCATGTGGGAACTGAACCCTGGTCCTTTGGAAGAGCAACAGGTGCTGTTAGCCACCGAATCATCTCTCCAGCCCCTCTTTTTGAAAAAATACTATATTAAAAAGTTTTGTGGATAATGTAGCCATATTTACCAATTTACTGCTGATTTGTAAACCTTGTGTAAAAATGTGGCACTCTATCCTAAAAAACATTTTATGAGTATAAATCTCTTTGGTTAGAAGAAAAAAACTAAAATAAATTAAGCTCTATTTCATAAGGATTAGCTATTTTTAAAACATTAACATTTTTATGAATATATACTAATTATGCAAAATAAATTAATTTATGACATGTGAAGTACAGTAATGGTGCCAGTCACAAACAGACTACATGGGCCCCGCTCTGTTCCCTGCACATCACTCTACAAACAGAAATCTACAAATATTGCAACTAACTAGGTCCTGTGTAAAATCCTGCTTGAGATCTGACTGGGCAAAAATGGGTCTTTAATATGCTGCTTTATCACTGGTAGATCTGCACCTAAATCAGTTCCCATGTTAGGTCACCCCTAGCAGTCCAAAAGAGTACATGCTTGTGCTCATATTTCTTGAGTAAAGCAGCTGAATATTCAACTCAAGGAGCACAGAGACTGTTTCTAACCACAGAGACAAAAGATATCTCTGCCTTTCCAAGGAGCATCAAATACACTCTAATTTTAGGAATCCCAGTGAAATTGTGTGTCCTGAGGAGGACAAAGCTATCACTACCAGAAGAGTTAAAGTCTGATAAAACTGGGACAATGTCTTCCTGTCAAGAGGTTTTTATTTTATTTTTTTGTGCCCAGAGAGATAGTTCAAGAACACTGGCTGCTCTTCCAAAGCACTGGCAAGAGAACCTAGTGAACCTGGGTTTAAGCTCCAGCATCTGTATGGCGGATTCCATCTGCTTGTAACTCCAGTCCCAGGAGGATCCGATGCCTTCTTCCGGCCTTCACAGGCACCAGGAATGCATGTGGTACATAGACACACATGCAAGCAAAACACTCATATACTGAAAATAAGTAAATACAAATTTTAAGAACTTTATTTATTCAAATGTGTATGATGTGTGTGCCATGATATGTGTGCCATGATGTGTGTGTGTGTGTGTGTGTGTGTGTGTGTGTGTGTGTGTGTAGGTCAGAGGAGAACCATGTGGAGGTGGTTCTTTCCTTCCACCTTTATGTGGGTTCCAGGGATTGAATTCCAGTTGTCAGGCTTGAGTGGCCAGCACTTTACTTGCTGAGCTAACTCACTAGCCCTGTCACCTGTCACAAGGTTTTGATATTTTCTCAGGATACTTGAGAAATAGAAATCTAGGTGTCATGAGAGCCAGGACAGATGGGTTCAACCTGGATACCCCCAAGAACATGGGTGAGTGGATTTAGGAAGGTAAATGGGCATCTCTCTTATAGCAGCCACATGACTCAGCCCAGTCTCCTTAGCATATTTATCAATGTCAATACAGACAATAGCCTCATTCACACTCACACGATGCACAACAGGGAACAATGTCTAACATGAAGACTCTAAAACAGATCTCAGAAAATACAGATTTGCACCTAAGCTTAAGAAAGAAAGTAAAGCTGGGCAGTGGTGGCACATGCCTTTAATCCCAGCACTCGGGAGGCAGACAGGTGGATCTCTGTGAGTTCAAGGCCAGCTTGGTCTACAGAGTGAGTTCCAGGACAGCCAGGACAAACACCGAGAAAACTGTCTCTAAAACCAAAAACAAGCAAAGAGTAAAGACACTGAGGAAGAAGGTGTGATCCTTTAAAGTGGCAGATGGGAAACCTGACAATTAGTATATAATGAACAAAAACATTAAGGAAACTGGGTGTGGTGGGGCACTCTTGTCATCCCAGTACTCCAGAGGTAAAGGCAATTGGATCCAGAGTTAGATGCCAGCTTGGACTACCCAGTAAGTTCCAAGGCTAGCATGAACTACAGAGTAAAAGCCTATGTCAAAAGAAGATAAAGAGATGGAGAAGGAGGGGGAGGAGAAGAATGAAGGTTTTGATTGCTGCACACAGTAATGATAGATTTATGAAAACACTGAAACCACTGTGGCGTTTGAATGAGAATGGCCCCCATAGGCTCATATATTTGAATACTTGGTCTTGGAGGTGTGGCCTTGTTAGAGGAAGTGTGTCACTGGAGACAAGATTTGTGGTTTAGGTTTCAAAAGACTCGTGCCATTTCCAGTGTGCTCTCCCTCTCGTGTCTTGTGGTTGTAGATCTAGATGTGAACTCTCAGCTGTTCCTTCAATCAGCCATCTAACCCTCTAAATCAGAGCTCTAACCCTCTAAACCTGAAAGCCAAATTAAACGCTTTCTTTCATAAACTGCCATGGTCATGATGCTTTATCACAACAACAGAAAAGTAACCAAGACACTCTGTTTCTGTTGTGTGATGCATCTGGTCTGTTTGAAAAAACTCTGACCAGAGTTGAGCTTCCCTATCCAAGCTTCACAGTGGCAGAGTCTAAAGATGCTCTTGGCACAGTGTTCTCTGGTTGTCCTTGCTGTCTCCTCCCAGTACCATCATGTGCTAAAAGTATCAGGATGGAGCTGTACTGGGGAAACAAGCCTCCAGCTACACATACAAACATCAACAAAAAAGAAAACTTTTTTTCTACTCTGTAAGACATGTCATGTATACCTTTCTAAGGTGGGCTTGTTTCATGAATATAGAAACCTAGCAAAGTATTAATAGGCATGATGGCTCACATCTGTAATCCCAGCACTTGGGAGATGCAGGTAAGAGAATTAGGAAGGAATCCAATTATCCTTGGCTACATAGATTTCAAGGGCAGATAATTTCTAAAGTCAATAAATAAGTTAGTCAAAAATTTAAAAAGTAGCGGACTTTCATTAACTTCAGACTAATTCCTCTTTTAAGGATGTAAACGCGGAACACACTTTAAGAACTTGTGGCACGTGGATGGGGAGATACCTCAGGTGGGTTCCGGCCCCAGCACCCACGTGGTGACTCACAAGGAACTGTAACTTCAGTTCCAGGGGATCTGATGTCTGCTCTTTTTCTGGCCTCTTGTCTGGCCTATGGAGGCATGAGGCAGGCAGCAGACCGCAGCACCCCCCCCCCCCCCCCCATTAACTTGAAGCACACTTTTATGAATGTTAAGGGTAGGGACTGAATGGAAGATAGGCCTCCTAAGCTGCGACAAGTGCCACCAGTATGCCATTTACTATGCCTGCTGGTGCCACAGAAGGGAATTTGCAAAGGAGTGGGAAGACCCAGGATAGATCAGGTCCAGGGTCCTTTCTGCGGAAAGGAGTTGCCTGGAGCATTAACCACAGGGCCAGAGCTTTGGGGTGTGCCCGCACATGGCCCGGAGCCAGGGCCAGAACTGCATCCTGGCGTACAGATGGTTCTTAGGGACAGCTTTTCTAGAGTCCCCGCGCTGGATCAAAGGTGCGGCCATACAGGACAGCGGGGACGCCAGGGTTTCGTCTTCACCTGTGAAGTCGCCCGCAGTCTGTTCCGCCCACCGGCTCAAAGGAGGAAGCGCTGGGCCGACTCCCGCTCCCAGTTGGAAGGTGCTGGACTGCAAACTATTCTGATCGCGGTCGCCTCCAGGTCCCGCCTAGTCCGGTATGGACACTTCCGCCGTCTCACCTGTTGCACCCGGCCTCCACGGCGGCGCCTAACCCCCCCCCCGCCCCCCCGCAAGGCTCTCAGCGCCTCCAGAGCTGGGCGGAGGGACCGTGGGATCTCATGTCGGACTGCGTCCAGTCGGGGCAGTTTTCGCTGGTCCCAGAGCGCGTGCCTCAACCACTATCGGTTGGGCGCACAAATTAAACCCCTTTGGACCTTTAGCGCACTCAGTGCGGAACCCCCATATGCGCGCTCCCGCCAGTGCCGGCTCCCGGGCGCGCGCCTGCCCCTCCCCCTCCCCTGCCCATGCCTGAGAGGAGCGCGCCTGCTCCGCCCCCTCCCCGTGCCCCTCCCCGCGCCGTTTTCCGCGCTCCCTCCTGGCCTGGCCCGCGCTGCGCTTTCCAAGTTGCAAAGCAAGTTGAGTGGTGGCCGGCGGCGGCGGCGGCGGCGGCGGTTGGTGGCAGCGGCGGTGGTGGCGGTGGCCTGGACGCCTGGCGGCTCATTGGTGGTGGGCCAACTTGTGCTTCCCGGAGTGCATGGGCGTGGGCCCTAGCGCCTGGAGGGGCTGAGCGCCCCGCATCATGGAGGGCGCCGAGCCCCGTGCGCGGCCCGAGCGCCTGGCCGAGGTTGAGGCGCGGGCGGCTGAAGGCGTCCGCCTGGTGGAGGTGCAGCTGAGCGGAGGCGCCCCTTGGGGCTTCACCCTGAAGGGCGGCCGCGAGCATGGCGAGCCTCTGGTCATCACTAAGGTAAGGCGACCTTGGGGTCTGCCCGGTGACAGTCCTGAGGTGGTGGTCCCGAGCCAGAGGGCTTGTCGGGGTTTTGGGGCACTGGATGAGGCGTCCGGTTAGCGGCCTCCCTTTCTGGGGCGCATCTGCCGGAGTCACCTGTGGATACTGGGTTCTGGTCAGCCGTAGGTGTGCGGTTCCGGCTCCATCCTGGCGGCCCTCGGGCGGCTCCCAACGTTGCTGGTAGTTTCAATGGCTCCTGTTCCGGGTCTTCTTCCCCTCCCCCTCTGAGAAAGGGCCTGGTAGTCCCCTGTAACTCCTGGCCTGTCCAGCTGTGGACCTACACCTGCGAGGCTGCCATGAGATGAAGGGGGAAAAAAACCCATTCCCAGGATCCAGGGACTGGGCACAACCTTCCCCACTTTTGTTTGCTTATTTAGGGCTCCTGGTTGTCACCCTTTTGATCTGCACGGTTTTGAGTCTGAAACCTACACTAGAAGCTGCTGCCAGTCAGCTTCACGATTCCCGGGAGCTCATCAATATTTGCTGACTTTCGGCGTCCTCTCCTACATCCACGCACTCTGCATATCTACCAACATTTATTGAAACTTTTCTGCATGCTTAAAATATAGAATTTGAGTTCCGATAGTAAGAAAAGAGACCTTACTCTCACTTGGAATTAGCGCGTGTGAGTGCGTGCATGCGTGTGTGTGTGTGTGTGTGTGTGTGTGTGTGTGTGTGTTGCTTTAGAATTGGAATTCTCTTAAAACGCAATCCATCTTGATACTTACCAACTAAACGTGTATAAACCTGTATAAACAAACAAGACAATCTCTCAGGTCTTCTGGTTAAAAGAAACTGGGGGCCTGTTCTAGGCAGAGTTGAGTCTTACCAGTTCTAAGGGCAAAGTCTCCTTTAAAATGTAAATATTCCTGGCTCCTAGAGGTGTTTGGAGGTGTGAAGGTGACTTACAATTTTCCTTATCTTCCCACTCTCATTAAAGCATGAAGAAATGAGGTGACTCTTAATTCACCTCCACTGATCATGATTTTGGAAAGTGGAATGGTGTTATTCAAACAGCAAATACGACCTCAAATCAATCAATCATTCCCCCCACTTCCGTTACAGATTTAGCTAATATGTAATCTTTTATATCAAACTGGATTTTTTTTGTTTGATTGCCATTCAGGGGAATCAAATCCAGGGCACTGCAAATGCTAAGCGAGTTCTGTACCACTGAGCTACATACAGAGTCCTAGTGTGCCCTCACCCCATTTTTTTTTTTTTTTGGTTCTGGGAGTGAACTCAGCATTGCCAATGCTAGGTAAGTGCTCTTTTATCACTGGGCTATCCACAGCCCCGTTTTTATTTTTATTTTTGAGTCAAAAATCTTACTAAGTTTCGGCCTTGAACTTGAAGTCCCTCAGCCATTTCAGTGCTAGTACTACAGGAGTATACTACCACAGAAAATCTCATTTGTAACTTTTTAAAGAAAATTATTTTTATTTCATGTGCATTGGTATTTTTCCATGCATGCATGTCTGTGTGAGGGTGTTGGATCCTCTGGAACTGGAGTTACAGACAGCTATGAGCTGCCATGTGGGTGGGTGCTAGGAATTGAACTTAGGACCTCTGGAAGAGCAGCCAATGCTCTTAACCACTCAGCCATGTCTCTAGACCTTCATCCGTGTTTTTAAAGAAGGTTTTAGAGGTCATTTATTATGATATAGTTAAAAGTATATCAAGTAAATCTCAGTCCTGTAACATTTAATGTTTTTTGCTACTGTCGTTTTTTTCTTCTTTTTTCCACCTCTGAGACAGCCTTTTGATATGTTTATAGCTTGCACCTCTCAATCCTACCTCAGCTTTCCAACTACTGGCATTTCAGGCATAATGACGCCACACCTGGCATATATTTCTTTTCTGCTTTTTTCTTCTTTTTTGATGTTTTTTGAGCTATAGTCCCTTGTATTTCAAGCATCTGGCTTCAAACTCTCTGTGTTGCTCAGAGATGAGCAACTAACCCTCCTGCCTCCACTTTCCTATTGCCCTACCACATCTGGTATGTACTTCTTTAAAACAACAAAATAGGATTCCACCTATCTTTCTCACACTTGTTTGTATAGCAGATGAAATAAGCTATACATCGTTTAATATGCAGTTTTAGGATTTTTAAAGCAATATTTTAAAATTTGTTTATTTCATTTCAGGTATTTTGTCTGAATGTATATATGTTCCCACTGTAAGAGCAACAAGTGCTCCTAACCACCGAGACATCTCTTTAGCCCCTAGCATTTGGTCTTTCACCATATAAGTAAGCTGGAGATTACTTTAAATAGAAAGATTTGCTAGAGAAATTTTTATCCGTCCCAGTTTTGCAAACTCTACATACTTGATGACCTCCTGGCTCTCTGCCTTTTAGAAATTGAAGTAGGTGCTGGTCAAACTCAGTCATACTAAGCTGTACTACTGAGCTATGTTCTCACCACTGCATAATTTTTATATATGATTCAGTATGACTGAAAAATTATGGTTTCATTGCTTAGGATGGATGAGACTCAGAGCAACTTGGGGTTTTTGTATTTTCATGCTACATAGATATCCATGTGCTGTTGCTCCTATGTTTGTGTACACCCATGTACTTTCACCACATGTTCTATTGTATAGAATTAACAGTATTTCAAGTACCTGTCAATTCTTTAAATTAAGAACACACACACACACACAGTCAAAATAAGAACAACAAAAAGATTATCAGTAGTGTTTGCTTAGAACATGACAACTGATAATAATTGCCACATTATTTAAAAATGAAGGGTTGGCTGGAGAGATGACTCAGGTTTGATTCCTAGCACCCACATGGGGCCTCACAACGTCTGCAACTTCAGTCCCAGGAGATCTGACACCTTCTCCTGGCCTCCACAGGTACTATCTGCACATGGTATGCAGACATACATTCAGACAAACATTCATGCGTGTGAAATAAAATAAATAAAATTTCAAAGAAATGAAGGGAATGTGTATGTTTACAGCCACTTACAAGGTAGAAATGAACTGTTCTGATAGATACTAGGGGAAATCGTTCTTCAACTGGAATTCACTTTAAACTTTTACTCTTCCAAGAGCTACTGAAATGTCATTGAAGTTTATTAAATATTTTTTCTAATAGTTCTTTTTCCATTTAAAAAATTATGCAATGTTTATATGTTGAATTCTTGGTATACCACAAGGGTTTTCTGTTTAATTTTTATGAATTATAGTTATTCTATTTTTATATTTATATTATATATAGTATTAATTATAATTATGTTAATTAATATTTTTCTATTTAGCTAATACTGATTTGGGAGTAGCTTGACCCAATTTAAGAGGACACATTCTTTTGATAATAATGTGACTATCATTTGAATATCTCATGTGAGCACATATCTTAGAACTGGGAGGTGCTGGAGATATAGATAGTTGGAGTGCTTGCTTTGCCTACACAAGATGCTGAGTATCATCTTCAACATCACGGGACAAAATAAAACCAGAAGAGATGGCAAGAATCAGGCTGATTCAGTCCTAGTCTTCAACTGGAGAGGTCTTATCCACCCATTTTGTGGATGTAACAGCTATGACTAAGTGAGGGTAAAATGATATACTCTGAGGTCACAGACATGGCAAGTCCTAGGCAGTGTCTTGAAAGTAAGACTCTAATGGTGAATATCAGTCTTGCTTCCTGGCCAGTAGATACTGTTTGCTTTTGACTGAACTCTCTTGCCATGTTATTTATATTGAGTAACTCAATGCCATCTGTAGGGTGAGTTTTTCCATTCTGTTGTGGGGTCTGTTCTGTGCACTATAGTCCATTTAGCTACTTCCTTGGCTTCTACCCACTGAAGGCCATTGGCACCTGTCTCCAGGTATGACAATCTGAATGTCCCCAGACATTGCCAAATGCCCCCAGCCCAGTTATAAATCACTTTGCTAGGCTAATAGTGTGTCACCTTTGTTTTTTAAGGACTTTGGGCTTTTATTTTATTCTTTTTGAAAACAGTGGCCTTTAGTGTGGTGTGTTTGGAGGCCCTTGGCATTTTCAGTGTTTTCATGTAGGTCTGTTTTTCTTTTTGACATGAACTTTTGGCTCTGAGAAAATGCTTTATTTACATAGTAAAATGCAAACAAGTACTTGCTTCATCTGCATTTTTGCAGTTGGAGAAAGGAAATTTAGAGCAGAGACTCCCTAGTACGGTGCTTCATAGGCAATCAGAGCAGATGCTGGGGAAGGTCTGACTATTCTCTAGATCTGGTTTGAAGTTAAAGGACATTAACTTCCCAGAAGAGTAGCATGCATAGTATTTCAGATGCATGCCTGAAACTCTACAAGACTTCTGCTGAAAGATGACATTAGGAGTCATAACTACTGAGTATATTTATAACAATTTGCAGCTTGAAATCTTGCTACCATTAACAAACAAACAAGCAAATGCATACATGCGCGTGCGTGCACACACATACACACACACACACACACACACACACACACACACACACACACAAATGCCACATACAAAACTGAAAAGCATAGAAACACACTAAAGCCCATTTTCTCATGCTGATGTTGCAGAAAGAACAGAAACGACCTGCATGTTTGAAAGGTCTCATGATTTGGTGATATTCTTTGAGAGTATACATGGGTTTAGGAACTCTCAGGGCCCTGAAATATTGCACTTTAGCTGAGTTGGATTTGCAGGTAGGTTGAGCCAATGTGGCCTGCTGTTTTTTTTTTGTTTGTTTGTTTGTTTGTTTTCTTCCCCCTTTGTGCTGTGTTCATTATGGAAACAGGACTTTGCGAGTGCTCTACTACTGAGTGACATTCCTAGCCAAGTCTTGCTGGAGTTACTTGAGAATTTCAGTGGGGGAGGAAAGCAAGCTCATTTCTATGATGTCACTCACTGGAGAGTTGCATCCACCAGCTGGGTATCAGGAGGCCCCCTGCAACCTCAGGAATGTTTATCAAGGGAGAAGGAATGGAGCCCTGGCCCTGGCTACTCATAATTTATTAAAGCCCATCCCCCATGCCAGAAACTGCTAAGAACACATTTATCAGGGCCTGGCCTAGCTTGGCCTTGCTGGCAAGCTCTTTTGAGAACCCACTTTTCAAGTTGTCTTTGGGAATACAAACCTCTTGATGTGTGTATTTGTATATGTGCACTACTGTGGTAAGGGAAATTGGAAGTTTTTTTTTTATAGATAACCTTCACTTTGTCACCATTTCAGGGGCTTCTAAGTATTACAGCATTTATTCTCTGGTTATGGGACAACACTCATCCTGATTATGTGAACACTGAAGTCAGAATCAGGACAATTTGGAGGCGGGTATATGCTATGTTGCAAATGTCATATGTTAAGTGTTGACTGATGTTCAAAGAAACAGAGGGCAATAGGGACAAGGACAAGCAGTTGTTGATGGGTGTGTGTGTGAGGCCCTATACTATATAATAATACCATAGTGATTGAAAAAGGAGTCTCCGATTTAGAGGCTGTGTGGAGTTAAGGTCTTGGTAGCTTGAGATCAGAAATGTTGAAACAGTAGCCCAATCATTGTCCCTTGTACCCTTTTATTTGCTTTTTTAAAGGTTTATTTTTATTTTCTTTGCATGAGTGTTTTGCCTGCCATTTAAGTGCACCATGTGAGTGCAATATCCACAGAGGCCAGAAGATAGGTTGGATTGGGAATTACAGAAGGTTGTGAGCTGCTGTGTGAGTGTTAGAAACTCAACCTGAGTCCTTTTCAAGAGCAGCCAATGTCTTAAATACTGAGTTATCTTTCCAGCCTTTGTTTGTTTTTGAAACAGAATCTTCATGTAGCCCTTGTGGGCCTCAACCCTTGGTATGTAGGGAGGAATGACCTTGAACTTGTTGTCCTCCTGGCTCCACCTAGAATTACAGGTCTATGCCAACACAGCTGTGGGGTATGCAGAGGATTTTGAGAGAAAGGTAGGTACTCTACCAAAATGAGCTCCATCCCTATCCCCTTTGTTTGGTTTTGAGACAGGTTTCTTGCTGAGCTGGCCTGGAAATCTATGTCAGGTTGCTTGAGTCTCCTGAGTGCTGAGATTATAGGTGTGTGGATTAAAATTTGTGTGTGTGTGGGGGGGGTGGTAGTGGGAGTGGGTGGGCAGGGAGTAGAACTCAGAGCTTTCTACAAGCTAGGCATGAAGTTCTAGTTGAAGTTTTGAAAAGGGGAATCATTGAATTTAGTGGTGGAAAGATGGATGTGAACTTCTGTCTGTCTAGATTTTGGTTCACTTCTGTGTGCCACACAGTTCACAGCAGGCCAAACCACTACTTTGTTAGTGTCTGGGAGTGCTTGGGTCTTGTCCCCACCCACACCCCTACTTCCTCACTCTAGGATGCTAAGGTCATATAAGTCCTCAGAATGGTAAAACCCTGTCTCTTTGCAGTGGCAGTCACAGAAGGATTTGTAGTTACTAGGGTGAGTGTAATTCTAAAGACAAATTTGTAGTGAGAATTCATAGTCTGGTTAAAAAACACTAGGTAAGTTTTCTTTCCTGTGCTGAAAGGCCTTTTCACTTGGGAGACCTGCCTTGCCAACTGGCTTTCAAATATATCTTTATTACCCCTTCCAGCTTGCAAATTAACTTGGCCTTGTGGAATTCTAATCCTTGTTCCTTCAGAGATGTTTCAGGCATAGGGGGTGGGGAGCCAGGCATAGTGCCTAAAGTTGTAGTCCAAGGTCTTATAGCTGGAGGCTTTCAGGTTCAAGTCATGGAGGATTCTCCCTATGGGAGGCACGAGAGTATGTGACTCACACCTATAAATCCAAAGGCTTCCACCATTACAAAAAGCTATAAACCTGAGCTATGCCTCACACTTCTGTGCTGTGCTGAATTCAGTCTTCCTGGCTGAGTTAGGAGTATTGCTTAACATGTCCTAACATTTATCTTTTGGAAAAAAATAAAGGTAGAAAGTTAGTTTGCCCAAGAGCTACATGTCGAATAATAAGTAGTACTTTTCAGTTGGTCATAATGAGATGGGTTTTCTTCATCCTTGGCATACTTCATAGCTCTTTACTTGGTAGGACTTTTTTTTAAAATTATTTTATTATTATTTATTTACATGCACCTATGTGTATGTCTGTATATGTGCATGTACCTGAGGTTAGGGCCATCCCCTGAAACTGGAGTTACAAGCAATTGTAAGTTGCCTGATGTGGGTGCTGGGAATTGAATTTGGGTCCTCTTTAAGAACAATATATGTTCTTAACCACTGAGCCATCTCTCCAGCCCCTAGGACTTTTTAAAAATGCATTTTGGAGTTATCTCCTTGCTGAAGTTGTTTTGTGC
Source organism: Peromyscus maniculatus bairdii (assembly GCF_049852395.1). Lineage (NCBI taxonomy): Eukaryota > Metazoa > Chordata > Mammalia > Rodentia > Cricetidae > Peromyscus > Peromyscus maniculatus. The sequence continues at coordinate 142,445,954 of NC_134875.1, read as the reverse complement.
AGCATGCAAAATAGGCTTGGATTTATGGCTAAACTCTTAGAAGCAAAGGAGGAAAGTTCTGGGGTCTGTGGAACTTTTCTTTGCATGCCAGACAAGGCAGAAACATTCAACAAGATAATTTTAGGGTATAAAGGCTGAATGGACTTTTTATTCAGGCTTTTACTTTCAAACACTAGAAAGGTGTGGGGCCAGGCTTTATAGAAGTTGTACAGAATTTGGAAGCTTAGTCTCTTTTGATATATGTGTGCTGAGAATTTTAACTCATAGGAGGATTCTGAACGAGTTCTATCAGGACTTTAAAACATACAGCTGGATGGGGAGTAAGGGGAGTTGGTACTGCCTGGAGATGTGGCTCAGCTTTCTTTTTATATTGAAAAATATTTTTCGTACAGTATTATTTTGATTATGTTTTCCCCTCCTCCAACCCCCAGTTCTTCCCAGATCCTCCCCACCTCCCTAGCAACCCAACTTTGTTTTCTCTTAAACAAATGAAAACAAAACAAAAAATAAACATACACAAAACACAGAAACAGAAATAAATATAAACAAGCAAAAGACCAATAAGACAAAAAAAAGCCCAAACAAAGCAAAGTGAGACAAAAAAAATATATAAAGATACCATTGGGTTCATTTTATGTTGGATATGGGGCCTCCCCTGAGGTGTGGTTAATATATCCACTGAGACTTCCTTTGGAGAAAACTGAGTTTTCTTTTGCTAGTTGTTATCAATTGTAGATAGCTTCTTGGTTAGGAGTGGGAGATTGTGTCCACTTACCACTCAGGGTCTCAGTGCTGAGATCTGTGTAGGCCTTGTGCCCTCTACCACAGTCTCTAAGTTCATTTGTGCATTGTCAGGTCTGAAGAAACTCGGACAAATGGCTAACTGTGGTGCCTATTAGCATACCAAAAGCGAATGCTGGCCTCTAGGCTCTCAGCATCACAAATACCTGTTACAGAGCATCCTGGCTCTTCTCACCCACTTTAAATGTTTCTGGCTCATGACCTTCCCTTTTCCCAGCTTCTTCTTCCTCTATAACCCTGCCATTTTAGCTATGTGCTCTTGCCCCCCCTCTTGCCTCTCTCTCCTACTCCCCTCTTTTGTCTTCCTCTCCCCACCCCCCACCCCCACCCCCCGCCATGGTCATGTTTTTAGTTCACTACTTTCTTCCCTCACTATGGACTCTTCCAGATGTACTGTACTCTTCCTCATATCTACAGTAAAAACCTTCCCTTAAACCATGCCTTGGGGCAGTCATGTCCTCACTTTATATATCTGGTGTCAAAACTCCCCCTTTTTACATGTGTCAGTCCTTTTATGTCTGGAAGACACTGTTTCCATGGAGTTGTCATCACATCTGGCTCTTACTGTCTTTCTGCCTCCTCTTACACATAGATCCTTGAGCCTTGAGGCTTTGGTGAAGACACCCCATTTGAGACTGAGGGCTGCAAAGTTTCACTCTGCCCATTGTCCAGTTGTGGGTCTCTGTATTAGTTCCTATCTACTGCAGAAGAAACTTCTCTGATGAGGGATGAGCAAGGCACTGATTTATGGGAAAAGCAGTATGCCATCAGGAGTCATTTTATTGCTGTTCCTTTAGAATGATAATAGCATTTGGTTTCCCCCAGGCCCATGAACTATTAGTCTTAGGTTCTTAGCCACTTGAGCATTGTCAGGTATGGGTTCCATCTTGTAGAGTAGGCCTTAAATCCTACCAGAAAGTGATTGACTACTCCTATAATATATGTGTCACTGTTGCACCAGTAGTATATCTTACAGGCAGGTCACTGTTGTGGGTCACAGAGTTTTTAAGCTGGGAGATATTAATGATTGCCTTTCTCTTCCAGTAGCATCAGAGTACCTTCCAGTAGCATGAAAATTAATTAGTAAGGATGAAGCTCTACTTAGTACCAGCGTGACTTCTCCATATCCAATGACATATGTGTCTTCAGCAATAAGGCCTTATAATCAGGTTGCATGGTTCAGCTTTGAGTTGGGTTCCCAGCTCTCAACATCCAAGTGAGGCAGCTCACAACTGCCTGGAACCCTAGTTCCAGGTACCCCCACGGCCTTTTCTGGAGTCCATGGGCACCTGTTCTCACTCGTGCACACACACACACACACACACCCCATATACACATAACTAAAAATAATACAAATAAATCCATAAAAACTACTGCTGGGTGCTGGCATGTGGTTCAGTCAATAGAGCATTTGCTTTAGGTTCAAAGAAAAACAAAACAATATAAAAACAAAGCCAGTATTGAATTTAAGGAAGGTCTCTTTAGCCTTCTCCTTGGGAAAATGTGTTTTAGTGGAGAGATGATAGTGTATCATTTAAAAATCAAGGTCAGATGGTATACATTGACAATCCCAGCACTGGGGAGGCTGGAGTAGGAGGATGGCAAGTTCTACTTCAGTTTTGGCTTCTTAGTGAGACCCTGTAAAAATTGGGAGATGGGAGGTTAGTCAGTGGTAGAGTGTTTATCCACAGGTATGAGACCCTGGGTTTGATCCCTAGCATCATTTTAAGTGGGAATAAAAGAAAGGAAAGGAGTTGAAGAATATGAATTGCAAAGCAAAGGTAACTCCCCTCCCACTGCCCAGTTGAGGAGACTGTGGGCTGTTTTGTATTTTGAATTCCAAGAGTATTAAGTTGCAAACAATAATGATTGTCTGTGTGGGAGAAGGAAGAAAAACAGTGTTCTAGACTGACTATGGACAGCTGTGATTATCTTTTGGCCATAGGTGATTTTTAAGATTTTCAGATCAAAGGCAAATTGTGAAGGTCATGGAGAACCCAGACAAGGTTCTGTGTCCTTGAAGATCAACCTTTTTACTTTTGGCAGAAGAAAGGGAGTAGAGTGCTTATGAGTTTTTTGTATGTTTGTTTTTTGTTTGCTTGTTTGTTTTTGAAATGGGATCTATCTATGTAGCCCAAACTGATGCAAAACTAAGTATGTTGCCCAGGCTGCTTTGGAACGCAAGCAATCCTCCTTCTGCCTTGCCTCTTTAGGGCTTAGGAGAGAGAGGGAAGGGGAGAAAGTATACTCACCCCAGCTTTGTTTTTATGTTTGTGGAAATGGCTCTTTGGCATCAAAGTTTAAGTAATCAAATAGTTGTTCTTATGTACTCTCAAGTAGGCTATTGAAACTTCTTTTCTCCTGTGCTGGAAGTGGAATCTGGGGCCTTTTCTTTTTGGTGTGCTAGGCAAGGGCTCTAGTGGATCTCATACCATATTTTGGGCTACAAAAATATTTTTCAGCCTTGACATTTATATTTGGGACCAAATGGTTCTTTATGGTGGGGCCATCTGTGCAAGGTAGGATGTTTAGCGGTGTTCCTAGCTTCTTAGGCTAATCCCCCCTCAATGTGACTGGTGACAGCCAAACAGACCCCCAGACACTGGTAGATGTTCTCTAGGAGCCAAAATTGTGTATTGGTTAGTTTTTGTCAACTTGACACAAGCTAGGGTCATCTGGGAAGAAGGAACCCCAATTGAGAAAATGCCTCCATCAGAATGACCTTTAGGCAAGCCAGTAGTGCATTTTCTTGATTGATTATTTGTGTGGGAGTGCCCAGCCCACTGTAGGTGTACCACCCCAGGGCAGGTAGTCCGATGGGGATGGGGTGAAGGGTTGTTGTACCAGAAAGCAAGCTGAACAAGCTATTGGGAGCAAGTCAGTAAGCAGCACTCCTCCATGGCCTCTGCTTCAGCTCCTGCTTGGACTCAAGGAAATAATACCTGTAAGATGAAACACACACTTTTATTTCCAAGTTGCTTTTGATTGTGTTATCACAACAACAGAAACCAAACTAGAACACCTTGAGGACTAGGTTAACAATTTTCAATGCTTAAATTATTTTGTTTTGTTTTCTTTGTGGTGGTGGAGATAGATCCCATATCCTCATGTGTCTAGGTTAATAGTTCTCCCATTGAACTATATATCCTCAGTTGCAAAGATTTTTATAGCTTGTTTCCTATATTTACTTTTAGTATTTTGTGGTGCTGAGGATCCAGCTTAGTGCTTTGTCTGTGCTAGGTAAGTGTTCTTCCACTGAGCTACATCCAAGTCCTGTTGTTTGGATGGCAAATGATGTCACTGTTAGGCCTGTGGGAAGGAGAGGGTACAGGCATATTGTGATTATTTTTCCTGTATAAGATTTTTGCGCTCATTAGTATTAATGACAGTTCTATTTCATTGTTTAACTTCCTCTGCAGTTATCATTGATAGTAAGTCCCCAATGATGATACATCTCTTTTTGAGATATATATATATATATCAAAGTAGCTTTTCTTCACTTTGCAGTATTAGGGTTTATCTTGCTATTCTGATGGTGGTCACCATTTTACATTTTCTTACAGTTTATTAATATTGCAGAAGTGAGGTCAGACCTTTCTGATTCATGATCCATTAGACTTTCTCTAAATTTTTTCTCTCTTATTTTTCATTTCTTTTTGGTTTTGACCTTGGGAGATTTTGTTTAACCTTATCTTACAATCCTTTCATTGGGTTTCAAATTTGTGGCCTCATTTTTTTTTTTCAAATTCTAAATTTTGTTTCCTGGTTTTTTGTTTGTTTGTTTTTGACACCATATTGAACTTGTTTAATGGCTAATTCTCTTGTCTAATAATACTGAGCTAGTTTTCAAAACTGTCCATTTTCCACAAAGATTTTGTTTCTGGAGTTGGCTTTTATTATTTGTTGGGCTTCTTTCTTCCCTGACAGAAGTTTCTTCAGTGTCTACTGCTGTTTGGCTATCTATTGGTTTTAAAGAGCAGATTGCTTTGAATAGCATATAGCAGCCCTCTGCATATGGATGAGTGACCCAGTGAGGCTCTTTATCTGGGAACTCCTGGATGCCAACAACTTGGGTTTCTTTTGGAATTGGCTATATCTTTATCATATAGTAAGTTTTGCACATATATTTTTTTTGTATAAAGTGGATTACAAGGTGATGGGAAGCCCACCAATAGAGGAGATCCTTCCCTTGCTCAGCTGAGTGAGCAAGACAGAATCCCTACTCTGGCCATAGCAGTTCCAGCTTAAAGGAAGTCATCTACTAGTAATGAGTTGACAATGCGTGTTTGCATTCAGAGCTAGTTCTCTCACATGGTCTTAGCCTTTTTAGCCCTCTATTCTCCAGTTCGTCAAGATAGAGTCATTTTTATTTTATTGTATTATTGTGGGGATTAAATGAGACAGCATGTAAAGCTAGTTCTAATAAACTTGAATTCATTCTCTTCTTTTCTCCTACTAAATCCTGATTACTTATAAAGCTGAGAAATTATAAACAATGTTTATGTATCAAAGTACTTGTTTACTATAGACAGAATTTGAGCTGGATTTTGCATGGGAGAAATTGAGTATGTATCAAGGTTACTGCTTAATATGGGATTCATAGGCATGCATTTAAGTTAAAGATACTTCCAATTGGGGATGTTCCTCAGTGGTAGAGTGCTTAGTGTGTGCAAGGCCCTAGGTTTGATCCAAAGCAATGCAAATTATAGATACATAAATAAATGAAAGTAAAAGATACTTTTTTTGTTTTATTTTTTCAAGACAGAGTTTCTCTGTGTAGCTTTGGAGCCTGTCCTGGGACTCCATCTGTAGACCAGGCTAGCCTCGAACTCACAGAGATCCGCCTGCCTCTGCCTCCCAAGTGCTGGGATAAAAGGTGTGCGCCACCACTGCCCAGCTAAAGCTACATTTAATATTAGCTTCAATCTATTGTTTGTATTTTATGTGGTTCCATAAATGATTGTTTTCTTCTATCACTCCAAAACTTAAATTATTAAATTATGCTAGTTTTGTAATACTGTGAATAGTCTTTCAGGTCAACAGGAATTGTCAAAGGTAATTTTTTTCAAAGGTGCATGAAACTAGTGGGAAGGATAAAGGCTAAACATACTTGTGACACCAGGCTCCATTTTATCTCACTCCTTCATTTATTTGTAATAGAAAATCTTTCTAGGAGTTGGATCCACAGGTGTGGTATGGTTGTGCCTTGTGGGAAAAAAAATCCATGTAGCTGCATCCTAGTGTTGGGCTATGTTTCTCAGCTCCCCATGCAGCTAGGTATGGCTGTGTGACCATCCTACTCAGTGAAGTCCAAACAGAAGTAATGCCTGCCATTTTATAGCCCTTTCCCCCATAGATTGTCCCTCTGCCTGGTTGGGATGAAGATAGTGTCAAAGCAGAGCTTTATCAACAGAGCTCCTTGAATGACTAATGAGGTGGTTTCCCGGGGCATGCTCATTCGCCTTGTACTGCTACTACATGAAATAAACCTGCATTATGTTTTGGTTCCTGGATTGCTTAATAAGTCAGACTGTTCTAACAAATGAATCCTGGCACTAATGAAAAGTTTTCCTTTTAACAACTATGTTCAAGGGACAAATATATAACACTTGATACCTGTGTAGGAGGACATGATATTTTTACTTTGTTGGAAGAATCACAGTGGTTGTCCAGTTAGCACACAGCTTATTCCCCACATACTTATTATGTAATGTGAGATCTCCACACCTGTGGCTTCTTCAACTCTAGCCTTTCCTTTTAGTCGGGAATTTAATTTTCACCTAGTCGTACTTTTCCTCCAGGTCTGTAGATGCTTACTTGGGAATTTTGGAGAAGAAGGGCAGGAAGCTGGGAGAATGCCTAATGTAGATAATTAGCCCTCGGGTAGGGCTGGGTGTTGTAATGATGTTAGAGTTTATACCTTTGACCTGTCAGTGCTGTCCTTTTCTTAACCACATGGCTTCAAGTGCAGAACATGGTGCCCGGGAAGGTTACACGTTAAGTGGTCATTAACAGAGCTGCCTTCATCAGATTAGCTAATTATAATCTTGAATAGCAGACTTTTTCTTCCCTTGAGGAATAATTGCAGCACATAGACACATGAGTTGGATCAGCAGTGAGAAGGTAGATTAAAGATGAAGGTCCCAGATATCTGGAGGAGATGTGAGGAGATGCTAAGGAAATAGCAGAAAGCCCTTCTTGCATTTGTGAAGTAGGTAAAAATAGTTCTTGTCTATAGATCCAGATTCTGTATCTGATGAGATTTTACCTGTATATTAATTGTGCATATGTTTCTAAATTTGTAAACACTGATATTTATCAGTGTTAATTGTACAAATGTTTGTAAAGTTGTTGCATAGTGGCATGGTGGTATTTTGAAGTTGCCTGGGGCTGAGTTAATAGAGCACTTGCTTCGTATGTGCAGAGTCTTGGGTTTGATCTATACACACCTAGACAGACACAGAAAATACATTGATTAGTAGCTTAAACATAATACGATCCTTGTGGAAGTATAGCTGTATTTTTCCCCTCTACTCAGGAATTCTGTATTGGAAACAGTGAAGACTTAATTATTAAATGCTTGAAGATAATTTTTTTTTTTTTTTTTGGTTTTTCGAAACAGGGTTTCTATGTGTAGCTTTGCGTCTTTCCTGGAACTCACTTGGTAGCCCAGGCTGGCCTCGAACTCACAGAGATCCGCCTGCCTCTGCCTCCCAAGTGCTGGGATTAAAGGCGTGCGCCACCACCGCCCGGCGAAGATAATTATTTTGAGAATCACATTGTCAAAAAAAAAAAAAAAAGAATCACATTGTCAAGCTGGGTGTGGTGGCACAGAAACTGTAATTCTCAGCCCTTGGAAAGTAGAGCAAGAGGATCAGGAATTCAAGGTTAACTTCCATTATTATATAATTAGTATTTAATAATATATTATATTAATAATTATTATATAATAATTTCAGGCTACATAAGGCTATATCTCAAAAAGAAGAAAAAGAAACGAACAAAAAAGAATTATACTGACAAATCTTTGGAATCAGAAGACAGATAAAAGGAAGTTTAATTTGTTCACTTTGAAATGTTAAGAAACACATTTGGGACTGCAGAGATAGCAGTCTATCTGGTTAAACGCACTGGCTGCTCTTCTTGAGGATCTACCTGAGTTTGGTTCCCAGCACCCACCTTAGGTGGTTCACAGCTGCTTTTGTAACTCCACCTCCAGAGGATCTGATGCCTCTGGCTTCCTCAGGCACCCACACACATGTGGCATACATATACACACACAGAAGCATGAATAAAAATTAAAAATCTAAAAAACAAATGATATTTGGGGCTAGAGATGTAGCACTTTGTTAGAACACTTGCCTAGCATACTTAGTCCCCAGCCCTAAGGCTTGGGAGGGCTGGCAGTGGGGGACAGAATATTTTGTTTTCGTGGAATATATTTATTTTTATAATTTTCTACATAGTTCTATTTAAAAAGAAATCCCTAACTTCTAGAAAATAGTACTTTAAGTTGAACAAATATGTCAGTCTTTAAAACAATTTTATTTTATTTTTTTGTTGTTTGTTTTCTTTTGTCTGTGATATTTTTCTTAACATTTTCATTGTGTGTAGAGGGCCTGAACTTGAATGAAAGTTTGGAAAGAAAACATCTGGACTTGAAAAGACTGGCTTGCTGCTGTGCCAGTCATATTTATTTTATGTTGACTTAACAACAGAGATTTTATACAGCTGATCCCATTTAGGGGTTAGGAGCTGGGAGTGGAGGGGTTGTTTCTGATCCCCTATCCATTTTCAGTGGCTGTTTTGGAGAAAAGTAATTAAAACCACATACCACTCTGCATAACTGTGAAATTTCTACCACAGAAATGCATTTTGCATTTTGGCTCCTGGGGATGCAAGCCTCTATGTGCCCTGATGAACAGCCGGAACTTGCTTTGTTTTTACAAGAGTTTCATTCTCAAATTACCCATGGTGTAATTGCAGTTCTGAAGATTTCTACTTCACATGAAAATTCATTGTTTCTGTTTCTTTCCAACTATTTTCACAGTGGTCTCTTACTGCCTCATTTCCTTTGTACCCTACTGGAATGTTAGTTTCTCTGGAAGGTCTCTCCTGGCTGATGTAGGTGGTCTCACTCATGTGCTCTCCCCTCCTTTTTTATTTTTATGTAATCTTTACTGGTCTGGGACTCACTATGTAGATCAGGCTGGCCTCAAACTTGTAGCCATCCTCTTGCTTCTGCCTCTGGAGTGCCAGGGTTACAGGTGTGCTGTGCCACCATACCCAGGGTTTTTGAAAATATTTGTTAAGACAGTTGTCAAATCTATGTGTGTAGCCTCTCCTTGTCTTCTGAGCTCTGGGGTGGTACTCAGTGTTGCTGAGGCTTCATATGCAGCATGAGCCAAATGGAAATCATTATTATTTTACCTTTTCTAGTCTCCTGGATTTTGAATCTTGACCATAGGTTTATTCCTAAATGTTGAAGTCATCTTTGATACTTCTCTCTCATTAACCTTCTGTAACCAGTTGATCATGAATTTGATGTTTATATATTTGTTACATGATTTTCCTGGGGAGATATTAAGAAACATCTGTTCATTGACCCAGGTGGAAAGACCTAGACACTCCACAGAAAGGATTACATCCAAGTCCTTCTTGATGAACCAGTGACTTTATTGGTATTATTTCCCTGTTTTAGCTGCTTCTGAAGTCACCATCTGGTGTGGGAGTGTGTAATTTGAGAGCGGTGTAGCCAAGGGAAGGTCATGTAAGAGCAAGACCCAAAAAATATAGAGGTAGACAGGCTAGTTATGAGGTACACCTGAGCACAGGGAACTGAGCTTTTGCCCTGGACACACCCAGGAGGGGCTTTTTGGAGAGGTTGTTTTGAGGATTTTAAACATTTTCCACTTCTTCCTGACCTTGTAGCCCTGAGAGTATTCTGATCTTGGGTTGTAGGAGTTTCTTTTAATCCAGTGGTTCACAACTTTCCCAATGCTTCAACCCTTTAATACAGTTCCTCGTGTTGTGGAGGAGCCCCCAATCATAAAATTATTTCATTGCTACTTCATAACTAATTTTGCTACTGTTATAAATCATAATGTAAATATCCAATGTACAGGTTATCTGATATGATACCCCCCTGAAAAGGGTCACAGCCCATAGGTTGAGAACGCTATTTAGTAATTAAACTGAACGTTTAATAATTATGGTCATTCTGTACCATCTCAAATTGAAGATACACCATGTGGTATCTGTTTCTTTCCTTGGGGTGGCTAGGAAAGGTCTTGAAAAGAAATGTTTCCTGTTTGTTTGTTTTATTTTGTTGAGACAGAGTTTTACATAGTCCAGGCTGGCCTTGAACTTCTAATCATTCTACCTGTATCTCCCAAGTGCTGGGATTCCGAGTATGTGCCATTATACCCAGTTTTCCTCTTGATTTTTTGTTTTTAGTTATGAAAAGTTGATATTATAAACTTCATAATCCCTCCTCCTACCACCCTTTAAAAAGTTTTTATGTATACTGGTGTTTTTTGCTTTCAGTATATCTATGTACCACTTGTGTGCCTGATGCCCATGTAGGCCAGAAGAGGGTTTCAGATTTCTTGGAGCCAGCGGTAGTTATGAACCACCATGTAGGTGCTGGAAATCAAACCCAGGTTCTCTGGAAGAACAGCCAGTACCCTTAACCACTGGGCCATCTCTAGACCTTCCCCTTTTAATTTTGTTTTTTTCTAAGATGGTATACTAGTTACTTGTAAGGTTGCTACTGCAACCTGACCAACCAATATAAGGAATGGTTTATTTTGGCTCATAATTCGAGGATTCAGTACACCATGGCAGGGAGGTCATGGTTATAGGAGCATGATGTAGTTAGTCACATTGCATCAGTAATCAAGAAGCAGAGTGACGAATTTTTGTGCTCAGCTTGCTTTCTCCTTTTGATTCAGTCCAGGATCCAAGCACATGTTCAGGATGGATGTTCCCACTTCAGTCAACCTAATGTAGATAATTCTTTATAGGCATGCCCAGAGGTTTGACTCCTAGGTTATTTTGGATCCTGTCAGTTTGGTAATCAACGTTAACTAACACAGGTGGAATGATGCTATATTTGTTTCCCAGGCTCCTTTCAATTCCTGGGTTCAAGAGATCCTCCTGCCTTAGTCTTCCCAGTACCTGGGACTATGGGTGACAGTTACTGGGTTCAGCTAAAATTCTCCCTTTTTAAAGTGTAGGCTTAAGTGGTTTTTTTGCTTGTTTGTTTTTTATTCACCAAGCTGTGTAGTTATCACTTTAATGCCAGAACATTTTCACCACCCCAAAAATAAATCCTGTACCTCCATTAGCAGTTCCTTTATACCACCTAACTCCCCATCTGTAGCATCCACTAAATGATTTTAATTCCCTCACTCTGTATGGGTTTGTCTAGTTTAGATATTTCATAAAAGTGGAATCATGCTATGTGGTCATTTGTGCCTGGTTTCTTTCACAAAGCATAATGTTCATGAGGCTCATGCATGTTGTAGTATGTATCAGTACTTCATTTCTTTTTATGATCCCAGTACCATTCCATTTTATGAATGGACCACATTTGGTTTTTCCATTCATCTGTTGGTAGGTATTTGGGCACTTTTTACTTTTAAAGTATTATGAGTGATGCTGCTCTGAACATTTATTTACTGACTTTGTCTAGACATTTTCATTTGGAGAATTTTTCTTGTGTTTCAAGCTTGTTACATTCTCCCCTACCTCTATCCCCTAGGCATGGTACCTGTGAGGCCCTGTGTATAGGGGCCTTGTGCCTCATAAAGGAATACAATTGGTCATTCTGGATCTGAGGCTGTTTACACAGAATTTAAACTATCAATTTAAAAAAAATGTTGAGGCTGGCAAAATGGCTCAGCAGGTTAAAAGGCATTTGCTGCTGGGTGGTGGTGGTGCACACCTTTAATCCCAGCACTCGGTAGGCAGAGGCATGTGGATCTCTGTGAGTTTGAGGCCAGCCTGGTCTACAGAGTGATTTCCAGGAAAGGCACAAAGCTACACAGAGAAACCCTGTCTCAAAAAAAAAAAAAAAAAAAAGGCATTTGCTGCTCAAGCCTTGCAACCTGAACTCAATTCCTAGAATCCTACCAAAGGTGGAAGGGAGTTGTCCTCTGACCTCCACATGTGTGCTATTGCATGCCCCTCCCCTCTACAAGTTTTCAAAAGCTGTAGAATTGGTGTATGAGCTCCTGCTTAGACAAACATAAATACTGGCTCACAAGAGTCCTCAGGGCCCTCCCAAACAGATATAGTTCAGTCACTGGAGTCATTTTGTCCTTTGGATTGCTGTGACAGTCTCTTTCTGTCCTATGAAGTACAGTGTGATTTTATACCTTACTAAAAAGACCGATTTGTTGTAAGGAGAGACTGCCCTCACTCATAGAGCCACCATCCGTTGGGGACAGGAAGCAGTTTACATGTCTACTATTCAGGGGTGTGTGTCAAATATCCATTCTGTGGTTAGCCTAGTAGGAGAGAACCCTTTTCTCCACTGTGAAGTGATCCTGGATCCCATTTGGAAAATGAATGGCTTTCTCTTATCCCTTCCCACTCTTTCCTCTTTATAGCACCAACAACTGCTGCAAAAGAAAATGCAAACCATGTTTCTTGATAGTTTCTGGTTTCATGAGTCCATACCAGAAGGGAATCACCCTAAATAAACTTGTTACTTCTAGAATTAGAAGTCACTGAGTGCACTGTAGGGTTTGTAATTTCCCTTTGAATGTTTCAATGATGTGTTTGTTTTTGACTTTCTGTGTGCTTGGATTTCACTTGTGTGCCACCATGCCTGTCTTATTTATAATCTTATAATTATAATTGTTTGTTTTTATGTGTGCTTCTGATGGAACCCAGGGCTTTGTGAATGCTAGATGTTAGGCAAGAACTCTATGCTAAACTATATCTCTAGCCTCTTACTTTTCCCTTATATATTTATTTAGTTAGTTATTATATGTAGTGTATGTATGTGTGTACTCTTATGTGCATGCTCATGTGGAGGCTAGGGGTTGACTATGGGTATTCTACTGGGATTCATCCGTTTCTGACACTCGAACCCCCATTACTGGGGTTACATGTGTGTGCCATTATACCAGCTTTTTATGTGGGTGTGGAGGATTTCAACTCAGGTCCTCATGTTTGCCCAGCAAGCAGTTTACTCACTGAGACATCTCCTCAGCCCCTCATTTATCTTTCAACTCTGATTTTGTAATAAGTCTGCCAGGAGATTTGGCTGAGGTTGTTTATGTTTAATAGGTATGAGCATAGGCTCCAATGTCCTGGCAAAGGTCATACAAGGTAGTCAAAAGAACAGTGTTCCAACTTGGGCCACTGAGCACATTAATGTATAACTCTTCCTTCCCTCTGACTTAAAAATGTAATCTTTTTAAAGGCCAGCTTTCAAGGTGCAAAGAGGATCCTCAGCATTTTATGGAATGCCATGCCCTTCCCCATTCTTAGCTCTGTAAGAAGTACCAGAAGTCTCACTGTAACAATAGATGTGTTTGGGATGTTTCTAATATCCAGATGACCCTCTGTAAATAAAGAGCCAGCAAACATTTTATCTAAAGGTCCACAGAGTATTTTTGGGTTTGTGGGCCAGTTCTTCCTCTGTGTCTTATATAGCCAGAAATAGCCATAGACAGTATATAAATGAAAGGACCATGTACCAGTTAAACTTTATTCATAAAGTAAGCAGTTGAGGGTGGAGCTGGAGAAGTCTCAGTAGTTGAGAGCTCTTGCCACTCTTGCAGAGGACCCTGGTTCAGTCCTCAGCAACCATGTGACAGTTCATAATCATTTGTGATTCCAGCTCCACCAGGACACCTGGCCCCTTCTTCTTACCTCCATAGACATGAGGCATATATGTGGTACACATAGATAAAGGTAGTCAATATTCTCACAAAAAATAGGCAATGGGAAGAATTTGGTGTGCTGTTATTAAGCAGTGGATTTTCAGTGTGGTTCCTGCCAGATTAGCAACATCAGTATCCACTGGGAATTTGGTAGGTAGGTGAAAACTTTTGGACCCTGCTCTAGAGTTTATGAACTCCATATTGGAAGATTATTGAGGATAAGCCAGAATATTCTAATACTGACTAGTTTAAGAACTATTGGCCTAAAGAGGTAAGGCCATTTGCATGAGAATCACCATCATTTGATTTTTTAAGATGTTTTTATAATTATATTGTACATATATTGTACATACAAGATTTCATTATGACATTTTCATATGTGCACATAATGTATTTTGATAATATTCACCTCACCCCATTACTCTCTCTTGTTCCCCTTCCACTGGTTCTCTTCCTCTTGCCAGCTAGTCCTCCTCCTTCTTTCATGCCTTTAAAATTTTTCTTTTTGGTGACCCACTGAATTTAATTAAGGTTGCTTACAGGAGCACAGATACCTTACCAGTAGCTACACCACTGAAGAAAAGTCTCATCCATACTTGCATTAACTGGCCACAGATCCTTAGGGATGGGTGTGTCCTCCTTCTTGTGGAGGTAATCACAGTTGCTTTGAGTTCAAGAGTGGAACATCCATATCATGTCTCAACATTTGATTCCATACCATCCTCTGGCTCTTAAACTCTTTCCACCCCCTTTTCTAGTGTTCTCTGAGACTTGGAGGGGGTGATATAGATGTTCCATTTATGATTGAGCATTCAGTGGTCACTTATTTTCAGCACATTGATGAGTTAAAAGTCTCTACAGTTAACTACTGCCTGTTGAAAAAAAAAAAGCTTCTCTCACCAAAGGTGATAGTAGCACTAATGTAAGGGGATAAACATAGTTGTTTTATTTAATTAATTAATTAATTAATTAATTAATTTATGTGTGTGTGTAGGCAGGCATGTAAAGGCAGTTTCCTGTGAAGACCTTTGATACTGAATTCCCTTGAAGTTGGATTTAAGGGTACTTGTAAGCCACCTAGCATTGGTGCTGTGATCTAAACATGGGTCCTCTTCAAAAATAGTACTTGGCCCTATCTGAGTGACCTGCACTATCACCTGGGGCCATGGTGACATCCAAACCTGGGCTGCTGCTGTCTGGGTGCATGGTCCTTTCACAGTTAGGGACTATGATGTTTGTAGCCCGTGGTACGACCAAAGGCCACATGGATGCCTGGAGTCTAGGCTTCATCTTGTTGGTGTCCGAGGGCCATGCTGCCATTGGGGCCATGGTGTCGTCTGGGCCAGGGTTGCTGCTGAGGGCAATGTCTGGGTCCGTGGCCCTACAGACATGGTCTGTGTTGATGTCCATGGCTCCTGGATACCATCCAAGGCAATGCCAATGCCAGGGGTCTAGGCCACCACCTGGAGCCATGTTGGTGTCGGAAGGCCATGCTGCCACAGGGGCCATGCCGACCTGAGTGGCCTACACTGCCAACTGGGGCCATGGTGACATCTGAGCCTGGGCTGCTGCCAGGGACCATGTGTTGGTCTATGGCCCAACAGCAGCCAGGGTCTGGGCTTATGTCCGTGGTTTATGTTACCACAAGGATTTATAGGAACTGTGTGTGTTGAAATCCGAGGGCTGTGCTAAGCCAGCCCTGTCCCTCACTGGCCCAGAGATAGCTGGTCCTGTACCTCACTGATGCTGCACCCCCCACTCCCCCAATGGGAGAGCTGACCCCAGCACTGGGGAGAGATGGCCCCGCCCCTCACCACAGGTGTGGGAGAGCTGGCCCCATGGCATGGGCCCAGGAGAGCTGACTCTGCCCCTGGCCTGAAGGGGTGGTCCTGAAAGCCCAGACCAACTAGTTCAGCTACTACCCAGACCTACATTTTGGGCTTTGGGTTGGCCCACCTTGACAGCTGCTCCATCTGGAGTGTACAAAGGGATTGGTCCTGTGGAACAGTAACTGTAGGATCTCCATGATTCGGAACAACAACAGGATATCCAAGAGGAGTTCAATGAGTGCCCAGTGATGATGGTATACCAGAAACCAGAGGCCTTGAACCAGATCAGTGACTCATTGCAATGAACATTTTGTGGGTGGGGCTGATTGCACAAAAGGGGTATACTGCGTGACACACTACAGCTCCCAATGCCACAGGATAAATGAAGATGTGTTGGAAAAATGGAGGAGTGAGGTGGGTTTTTTGTTCGTTTTGTTTTTAACTAATTTGGGGGGCAGCATAAAGCAGGGGTGAGGGGCAGATATAGAGGGACTGAGGGGTGAGTGGGATTTGGGTGCATGATGTGAAATTCCCAAAGAATCAATAAAGAATTATGTTTAAAATAAAGAATATGATTGGATGTTCCTGTTTCAGTTATCCATTGTTTCCGCTGTCCTGACATATCCTGGGTTCAGGTCCTGAAACAGGGAAAGAGCATTAGCTTAAAAAATGAAACTGTGCAACTACCAGATGAGTTTCACACAAGTAGCCGGCCCCCAAATAGCTCCAGCTGTCTTTATTATACAGCAAGCACAAGCATGTTTTTCCATACTAACAAATAAGTTTTTCCCACCCTCCAACATTAACCTCTGGCAATATATATATGTCCCCCCCCCAACTTTTACATTAAAACATCTTTAAAACAAAACACCACCTATCATTTTGCTAGTTTGGCCAAATATCAAGCCAGGTACATCCTGTCTTTACAAAACTAAAAGGTGATTGACATAGGCACATAGGCACATATTTTCAAGAACAACAATCCTGTTCAAAACATATTTACAGAAATAGATTGATCTGTCTCTGATCTTGTCAGCACTGAATCAGAATAGCTCCTGGGGTCTATGACGACAGCTGGCCTCCCCAGACAAGAAACCTGAGAAGCATCAGCTCCCAAGGAATTTTAGGGGGAGATATTTGAGAAAAAACAGGGTTTCTAGGAATGATCACATCTGTCCCATGAGTGATTGACAACATGACACTAAAACCACCAAGAGAATCATCAGTATTACAAGAGAGCAGAGAGTGTGCAGGCCGAGCAGTCCCAGCAGTATTCTGGACTGTCCCGAAGTTCACTGGTCATTGCTGAGTGAGACAGCTTTTGCCTCATCTGGAGACCCGCTGGACAAGCACTCATATACTGGTCCAAAACTAGGCCACACACTCCCAACACATTGTTGTGTAATGAACTCCAAAATTTTAATTAAAAAAAAAAAACCAAAAAGAATAGTACTTGGTTCTTAACTGCTGAATCATTTCTCTAGCACTAAACATAATTATTCAGAATATAATTTAATAGGCACAACATGTCAATTTCCTCATTAGACTTTTTTTTGAAGCCAGGGTCTCTGTAGCCTAGAATTCATACATCTGCTTTAGTCTTCCAATGCTGGGATTACCAGTGTGGGCCAAAAAGTCCATCTGCTTTAGTCTTCCAATGCTGGGATTACCAGTGTGGGCCACCAAGTCCAACTGAGACAATTATTGACATGTGCAAAAGCATGGACCCCAGAAAGCTGAATTTTAGCAACTGGCCCACATGATCTGGTTCTCCTTGGAATGAGACCTGATTTCTAGGGGCTAGAGAGATGGCTCAGAAACACTAACTGCTCTTCCAGAGGATCCAAGTTTGATTCCCAGCTACCACACAGTGACTTACAAACCATCTGTAATTCCTGTCCCTCCATGGGCAATGCAAAAATGTGGTACACAGACACACATGCAGGTAAAACATCCATACATATTTTTTAAAATATTAATCTTTAAAAAGAACTGATTCTAATAAAATGCCTTTCTCCATAATAGAAGCAAACAGAAGCTATCAGGGAACCTTTTCTAACTACAGCCTGCACTTCAGTTGAGGTGGTTTTGAAGGGGAATTCTGAGTGTGGAAAACTTGAGATGTGCGTGGCTCTCTTTTACCTCATGAACTTTATCCAGAGTACCTATTCCAGGAAGCTGGCTTTACTTATCCTAGTACCTCACATGTATTCTGAAGTGCTGGAGGTGTGAAGTGAAGATGGGTTGAGGAATGCTGTGCAGTACCATTCACACACAAAGACTTGAATAAGGAATGCATGGAGCAGATTGCTGGCTGCAAGGAAAACTAGAGGCAGTAGGATCATGAGTTTGAAGTCAAAATGGGCTACATGGTGATACCACTTGGGCCTGGACTATAAATGAGGCTCTCTCTCAAAAAGGGGGTAAGACTCCCCTACCAAAGTCAAGGGCCAGCATATGGAAAGTCCTGGGTTCTATCCTCAGCATGGAAAAAGGGCTTCATGTATGTATTTTATGTTTAGATTACAAAGCCCTGGGCTCTTGGAATGCCTTTAGGGATCACATGCGGTGTCAGTTACTGGGATAGCCCAGCATGCATTTCACAGTAGTCCATACTAAATGCTTTGTGCATGTCTATGTTGGGTTGGCTCTGGATCTGACCCATGGCTGGACCAGCCTTAGAAGAGAAGTGGGTGCTCTTCAAGAGGCCTCATCTTTCCATGCTGAGTGAAGGGATTTGAAGGAGAGGCCATACAAGGTGATAGCAGGTGAGGTAGGAGGAGCAGCATCCTTTTTAAAAGACAGTGGGAGCCATGAAGAGTTTTTTGTTTGTTTTTGTTTTTCTGCTGGCAATTGAATCTCCTGTGCTAGGCACATACTCTAGACAGAAATTCTGCCACTGGCCCCCAGTACCATGAACAGTTTTAAACAAGGATATGGGGGTCCAGGACAGCTGGCACCAAGTGTGTGAATAGATGCAGGGATGTGCAGAGCATTAGGAAACATTGGGCTTCTGGGGAGGAAAAGTGTCCAGGGATTCAAGTGTTACCCCTGAGGTACTATTAGGAAACCTGGCACTTGGTTGGAGGGTGATATATGGCTTTAGGGTCTGCTCCATCCATTTCATCATTTCATTTCTTCTATATCCCATGTCTGGCAGAGGCCAAGGCTGAGTAGGGTTGGTGACTGGAGTCCTGGCTACTAGATCTGCACCATGCACTAGATAGGCAGTAGCTTCTGAAAGCTCTGGATGTTTTGATGCATGCTGTACAGGCTATGCCTTTCTCTATTTCTTGATGTACACCTGTAACAGGTGTTCTCAGGTGCCTCCACTGCGGTCTGAGCCCTAGGGCATTGTCCCTCCCCAAAGGTTCCAATCAAACAGGCAGTGTGCAGTTTCTGTGCTCAGTTCTAACAGCTACCAAGAGGGATGAAACTGAGATCTCCCTAGACCCTGAGTGCTGAAGTGACAGGTGTGTGCCATCAGGCCTTTTGACAATAAAGATTATTACAGAATAATTTTCTAGGTATCACATTTGGGTCACTTTGATATAAAATTTCCAACTTACTCTCCACACTGTTTTACTTATTTATTTACCTTATTTATTTATTTTTTAAGACAGATTTGCTGTGTAGCTCAGGCTGCCTGGAACTGGAGATATTCTTTTCTCCCTCTTCCAAATGAAGGGATTAAATTTCCTCCTTTTAAAGGAAACATTGTAAGTCACAAATAAGAATGCAACAAACATGGGAGTTTTAGGTTTCCCTGGAAGAGATTAGAGCCTTATCTGTTTTTCTTTTTGAAAATAACATGCAGCCAGCTAGCTACTCCAGGTGGAGATTGCGTGTCATAATTAGGATTTCAGTCACACTAGAAGTAACGAGATGGATAAGGAAGTTGCCTGTCACTAACTGTTAATGTTATCAGCCAGGAGTAGCCACTTGAGGCAGAGGCAGGCAGATATTTGCTGGTTCTGAGCTGGCCCAGAACTGGAACATAGGGAGTTCCAAGGCTACAAAGTGTAACTTTTTTTAAAATTTTGTTTTTTCTTGTGCTGGGGATGGAAGCCAGGTCTTTGTACAAGATAAGCATGCCTCCTATTGCTGAGCTGTATTTGTAACTACATGTAACTCTAACATATTCTTATGTGGAAATGTGTGTGCTGTTTTAAGGGATTATAGAGCATGAGCAGAAGAGACCTGTGTGTTTATCAGAGAGAAAAGTAATTCAATGAGTCTGCTTGAGAGAAACCTTGACTATTAAAGCCACTCGCTGCATTCAACTACTAGTGCTTTGAGGACCCAATTCCAGTACTAATGCTTTAAGCTAATTTGCTATGGTAATTCACACAGCCCAGTGTGAATATTAATCACCATGGAACAGCCATTCATCTGATAAACTACCTAATTTTGCAAAGATCAGTAACTACTTTATTATATATGACCATTGCCAAATTACTTACACTTTGGAATGAAAGCTCATTATTTTATGACCAAATAAATTTCTCAGTGTTTTGTTCTCAGGAATTTCCTTTTTTCTTTTTCATTTTGAGACAGGGTCTCATGTAGCCCAAGTTGGCCTCAAACTTGCTATGTAACTGAGGGCAAGCGGGTCCTCCTGCATTCATGTCCTAATTCTTAGGGTTGTAAGCATGTGCCACCATGCCTAGTTTATGTGATACTGGAGATTAAGCCAATGCCAGGCAATCACCCTGTGAACTGAGCTACCTTTCTAGCTTTCTTGTTATTCTTAATGGTAAGGTGACATTTGAATTGCTACCACGAGAAATAAAGTTCTTACATCTATTGCTTGTTTTGCATTCCATTAGTGTAACCTTATGCCATGAAAACCTAGTTTATAGCAGTTACTTTTCCTACTGTTGGGCTGGATCTATGTAGTGATGATATAATTATGTGCCAGATGTAAGTAGAGAAATAGCTTAAGGTTCTATATTTTATTTTTGCAGTGCTAGGATGGAACCAGGGTCTTACACTTGCAGCCAAATAATTCTACCACTGATCCTTATCACTAGCTACATTAAGGTTTTTTATTTTTTGCAAGAGTCCCATGCTGGCCTTGACAAACTCACTATCCTCCTGCCTGGTGCAGGAATTACAGAGGCCAGTCTTGATGCCCAGGTATAATATTTAGGTATTAAATGAAAGAAGTTTGCTTACATTCCAAGTTCTCTCTCATTTTTTAAGTTTAAACAACAATATAAAAAGTAAATTTGCAGCAAGAGCAGGGGACATGTAACATGTAAACCTAGAAATCCTCTATAGATTTTTTTCCTTCCTTTTCCCTCCTTATACTTCTTTCTTTTCCTCTGCTGCCCCTTCTTTCAGCCCCCTCCTCCATTCAAAGAAATCATTTACTTGGATAAAGGTAATTTCACGAAACTTCGTAGCTAGTTCCTAGAGCTCCCCATAAGGAACATGAAGGAAGGCAGGGAAACAGTCTGAGTATTGGAATGTGGCTGCATGGATCAGCAGTTCAGCTGTGCTTCTATGATCCCAGCACATAAGAATCTGCCCTTTTGAACTGTGCAGGGTCTTAGCTAGGCTGGGCTGAGCTGGGCTGGGCCTGGCAATGTGGCTGTTTTCTCCTGTTAGGGGTGTTCAGTTACTGCTCAATATGTGGAAAATAGTGAGAAAAGCTCTAAGACAAGTGTTCTATTTGACAAATGTTCCTCAAGGTCTCCTGTGGAGTGGTACTTAGCAGTCTGTTTCTGGGACCCCAGTCTTTCACATATTCTCAGGACTGAGTAAGTGAGTAAATGAATGAATGTGTGTTTATGAGGAGTGTTTTTAGGAAAGGAAGGCAGTTTCACCTTTTTGAATGAAGTATCTCATTTTTACATGGAAATAACATAAAGGCAGCAAAGGCTTTTCCTAAGTGAAAGTTCACTATGCTTGCAATAAATTTGGATAAATCACCTTAAATACCAAACTACAGAGGTTGTGGAATAATTTGTGCTTGGAAAGGCTTTTAAGGTATCGATCTAGAAATTTTAAGTTGTTACTAAAGGGTGGGGAGGGGGGCGGGTAACAGGGGGATGGCTCTACAGGTAAAAGCACAAAACTGAGTTTGATCCCTGGGTCCCATGGTAGAAGGAGAGAAGTAACTCCTGTAAGTTGCCCTATGATTTCTGCACATGTGGCATGGTGTGCACTTACCCATTGTGCATATCATACACATAAATAAATGTAATATCCCTACCCTTTGTGATGCAATATTTAAATAAAGAAAATGAGTGACTCTGGAATAAAAGGACTCATGAAGGTCTATATTGTTGCTGGGGCTGGAGTCCTAGGTACAAACCTTTAGGCAAGCTTTCTACAGTTGCTCCATTCCTATCCCTGTAGGATGTATTTAATACCACCTTCCTTGCCTCAGGTTCCTTATTGTTCTGTGACTCCTAGTAGAGGCCCCTGTTCAATGTGTTGTGACTTCTGCCTTGCTGGGGGAGGGGGGCTATACTAATCATCCTATGACAGGGTGGAATTTTAATTGAAGCAGAAAACTGTTTTGCTTCTCCTAGCATGGTGAGAATCTTCTGGGATTTTGTTTTCAGAAGCTCTACTGGGAATGAGAAAATTAATGAGTGGACATTTAAGAGACAGCTACATTGTAACTTCTCTGCTGCTTCCTGTGTTTACCTCCAACAGTGATAAAAAGGCAACCTTTTATAGTTTATATGCCAGGAACTTGAGTGTCAGGGACAATGTGGCACCCCAAGGAAAAGGGCATTTCCTAGCTGTTATTTTTTAATAGACATTGGTTGTTCAAGTATTTCTGATAACCATGAGTGCGTTGTGTGAACATGTTTCAGCAAGGAAGATAAGTTCAGAGTGGCTTCCTTTTTAGTCAGCACTCATCCACCACTCATCAGACCCTTGAATGTTTCAGTCACTTGGATACTTTTTTTTTTTAAATTTGTGTGTTTGGTTGGTTGCATTCACACACTAGGTAGGGACTGTGGAGGCCAAAAGACAACCTCAGGTCCTGGTCCCTGTCTTCTAACTTCGTTTGAGGCAAGATTTCTTGTTTACCACATCATATGCCCGGATAGTTGGCCCATGAACTTCTGGGGAGTAATCACACTGGGATTATAGATATGTGCTTATGCATCTGACTTTACATGGGTTCTAGGGATCTTAATTCCAGTCTGCATGCCAAGTGTTTTATCCACTAAGCCATCTCCTTAGCCCTTTTTTATCTAAAGCCTGTAGCATGATTTGGAGGTGGTGGCACCTTTAAGAAGTGGGACCTCATTAGAAAGGTAGATCATTGGGGACATGCTATTGAAAGGGGATATAGGGACTCCAGTCACTTGTCTCTCTTTTCTTCCCAACAGCCTTGAGGTGAGCTGCTGTGGAATGGTCTGTATGTCAAATTGCTCTGATTGGTCAATAAATAAAACACTGAATGGCCAGTGGCCAGGCAGGAAGTAGGTGGGACAAGAAGAGAGGAGAATTCTGGGAAGCGGAAGGCTGAGGCAGAGAGACACTGCCAGCCGCAGCCATGACCAGCAGCATGTGAAGACGCCGGTAAGCCACCAGCCACGTGGCAAGGTATAGATTTATGGAAATGGATTAATTTAAGCTATAAGAACAGTTAGCAAGAAGCCTGCCACGGCCATACAGTTTGTAAGCAATATAAGTCTCTGTGTTTACTTGGTTGGGTCTGAGCGGCTGTGGGACTGGCGGGTAACAGAGATTTGTCCTGACTGTGGGCAAGGCAGGAAAACTCTAGCTACAGTGAGCAGCTTGCTTTAGCATGGACACTGGCACCTTGATGTGTTATGCTGCCAACAAAGATAATGGCTTAGTGACCAGGGACTGAAACCTGAAACAATTAATCAAAAGAAACCTTTCTTCTTTATAAGCTGATAAACTCAGGTATTTTGTTGCAATAAAACAAAACTGACAAACTTACCAGGGTCTAACATGTGGGGCATATAAAGAATTCTTAATTCTCTCTTTATTTGTAGTACTGTACTAGGTAGAGCCTTGCAATGCTAGACAAGTGTTGTGTCACGGAGGTATAGTGTGCAGTGTTGCCACACTGGACTGGAATTCACCAAGTAGCCCAGGCTGGCCTTGAATTTGCAGCAATCATCTTGAGTACTGGGATTCCAGGATAGGTAGCTTTAATTTTCTCTTTCTGTGTAATCAAACCTAGGACCTTACAAATAGTAAGTAATCATTCTGCCACTGAACTAACTGTATGTCCCTAAGCCCCCCTTTTTTGTTGTTGTTTTGAGACAGGGCCTCTTGAACTTCTGATCTGTTTCCACCTTCAAGTCCTACATGCATTACAGATAGATGTGCATTGTGCACAACCATGTACCTCACATGCAGCCTTAATTCTTTTATTTAAAGATTTTAAAATTTATTTTATGTGTATGAGTATTTTGTATGTATATATGTATATTTACCATATGTTTGAAGTGCCTGTGGAGACCAGAAGAGGTTGACAGAACCCTTGGAATTGCAGTTAAGTGATGGTTGTGAGCTGTCATGTGGATGTTTGGAACCAAACCTGGGTCCTCTGAAAGAACTCTAAACTACTGAGCCATCTCTCCAGCTCTTAATTCTTGATCACAGGTTAACATCCAAGCACCAAACATTCCTTTTAAAACTTAATAGAATATTATGTCCACCTGGCTATTGGCCCATCTGGAGGCCTGAATATGTGTTTTCTATGCCTGGAGACCATGTTCTTTTTGTGCCTGGCATGGTGTTGGAGTTAAATTTTGGCTGGATTCTAGTGACCAAAAGGGTCACAGGAAGGGAAAAGGGCAGTTTCTGCTGGGCCTGGAGCTGACAGGTTTTAAAACAAAGTTTCAAGGCAACAAGGCAGAGGAGAGAACAGCAGGTCTGGGAAGTGAATGGTAGGGCTGAGATGAAAGGCAGAGGGCCAATGAGGCCACATTCTGCTAAATGCTAAACGTATCACGGAGGCCTGCTTTAGGAAAATATATATTGGACATGTAGTGTCTCAGGCTCCAACCCAGATTTTCCCAGTCTCAAACTGGAGGTTGAAAACTCAGCCTGCTGCTTGCTTAATTGTGGATTCTAGGCTAGACTTTGGGATCATCAGCTTTGATGATCTGTTCCTTATATCCAGATGATGTTGGAAACTGATATACCTACACTGTTCTCCTTCCTCCAGCTAGGTCTCACCCTCTGAAGTTTACAGCATATTCCAAAATAGCACGACCAGTTAGGAACCAAAGGCTTAACACTTGAACCTATAGGACATAGTTCATATTCAAACTATGGCAACATTCATTCCCTATAAATGTGTATACATGCATATATATATATATATATATATATATATATATATATATGTATGTATGTATTTGTAATTAAAGACAAATTCTTACTGTCTTGCCTAGGCTAGCCTTTGAACTTGAGGGCTCAAGTGACCCAGTTATTTCAGCCTTTAATATATCTAGGACTACAGACACAGGCTGCCTTGCCTGGCTTTGATATTTTATGCATCATTGGTACTTTGGTGGTTTAAACAGAGTTATATGTATTTATTTCAATCTGTCAACGAATCATCTGTCAGTTCACCTACACATACAGTTTTAGAAATGACAATGTAATGGACATTATTTTGAACGGGCAAAAACAAATCCTTAGCCAGGTATGGCATAAAGATGACCATAGAATTAGATATGGGGTAGAGATTAACATAGGAACCTTTCACATTGATTAACCTTAAAATCCTTCTGCATAGTTAAAATCTTCCAGTCTCTGTGTTTATATCTACTGCCATGAAGAACCTTCTCTTGGTGCCTTTAGCCCCATTTCTTTTCTTGGTACTAGACAGGCACTGTTGCCTCCCCTGTTGGTCTTTTTTTTATGCAATTTCCTTGTGTAGTGTGCTCATACTCTGCCTCACTGGGGTAGCTGTCTACAGAGTGTTATATGCTTTATGTAAATCACATGTGATGGCTAGACTACCTCTAAAATCTGTTATATCCTTTACTATTTGTACCTAGGGTTGTCCATGAGGCAGGTCGCAGCACCTACCTTCAGGAGAATAGAGGTGGAGAACTGTAGGTTTCCCTTTGGTAGGGGTCCATGTTTGAAGATGCTGGATTGAGGTTATGGGGTGGGGAGGGGGAAGGGCAGGGAGTAGATGAGGGAAGAGGAAATAGGAACCATCCAGGAGGATGGAAGAGGATATAGGAAGGGGGAGCAAGTGAGGAGGATAGAATGAGTGGTGTAGCTCTCCAGTGCTGAGACATACAAAAACCACTAGAGTTCCCTTCTGAGGGTAACTTACTGCCCCAGCTCCCTTGTGCCTGACTCCCTTGTGCCCATTTCTACAAATGCCTTGGCATTGCAGGAAGTTTACTTTGAGCCTTTCGGGGATTCGGAGAAGGGATGGGGACGAGGATATGAGTGAGGCTTTTGAGATGGAGACTAAGCAGAAAGAGTTCTAAATTCTTGAAAGCCATCAGAACACAAATTGAGCATTGCATTTCTTAGAAATATGCAAAGCCTGTCCTGGGACTTTCCTTGTTAGAGAGCTCTTCTGGGGAGAGGGAGAGGAGGAGCTGTTATCAAGCGGCCCTGTCTGTGCCTGGTGCTGTTTGATTCCCTTTGCACTGACTGGATTTGTTCTGAAACGCCACCCAGCACCTGCTGTGGGCAGTTTCCTCCACTGGGAGGTGGGTGCTGGTGTTTCTGGCTCAGCCAGTCAAGGTCATGTCTTATCCCTGAAGTCCAGCAGATCTTTCAGAGAATGAATGTGTCCTTATGGAGAGAAGGTTTTATTATGTTAACTCTACAGACTGCTCAGTAAAAGAGAAAAATACAGCTGTCAGTATTTACTGTAAATACAATGTTGTATTTTCTTTTCCTAACTGGTTGTGAGGAAGTCGGACCCCAAGATTCTATTCTTAGTGATTGCTTCTGAAGACTAGAAGTCCATAGGAGAAAGGGTGGGTGTGTATGTGGCACACTGCTAGGCATGGGTTCACAAACCCCTTCTTCCAGCAGCCTTAATGTTT
Organism: Peromyscus maniculatus bairdii; assembly: GCF_049852395.1. NCBI lineage: Eukaryota > Metazoa > Chordata > Mammalia > Rodentia > Cricetidae > Peromyscus > Peromyscus maniculatus. The sequence goes on along the minus strand of NC_134875.1, from coordinate 142,419,389 downwards.
TGAGCTTGCCGCTATTCTGTGAGACACACAGTAACTTCATTCACTTTGTGCCCTTGGTAATATATTAGGAATGCAGAGTATAATTCAGAAAAAGCATGTGGCATGCTAAGTTTGAGCAAAATATTGTTAATAGTCTTAAGTTGGTGTATTCACAACAGCTGTACCTGGTGGAAGGCTTGTGGCTTTTAGCATAAGCATATACTAGAATTTTGATTTTAGAAACCAGGTCTGTGGAAGGTCCCCAGGCCCGACCTAGGGACTGGATGAACAAGCCCACATTGTTCCACCTTTCCCCTGGCTCCAACATGGGTGGTTTCTGGTTGGAGGATAAGCAGTGTTCACTGAGTTTAGCTGGTGGGAGATGGAGTTCTCTACAGTCTTAGGTGGGAGGAGAGCCTTGGTATGGAGCCCATTCTAGAAGCCTTGTTGCATGGTGGGGGCAAATTCCCCAGACCTACTGCAATTTATGGAGACACTTGTCCTTGGCCTGCTGCAGTCTGTAGATCTGGAGGAACTGGGAAGGGCAGCACATAGCACAGATGAGGCCAGAAGCCCCCTGCTAGCCCCTTCAAGACTTGAGGTCCAAGGCAGTTTGTTTGGTGGCTGAGTTCCTGAGTTCCTCTATCCAAGCACCTGTTTTCTGGACAAGTGACTGCATGTGAAATAGGAACCACGTCCAGCTGGTCTCCTTTTTAATGGGATGAAATTTCTGCAGCATCCTTTCCATATTCTGTAGGGCTTAATGCATTGCCTGACTGAGAGAAGCTGCTCAACAGATTGGAAGTAGAAATTGTTAAGAACATTTCAGACTATCACTTTTGTGTCTTTTTGGAATCTATCTTCCCTCTGTAGCTACCCTTTGTAGTCTCAAGTGGCATTTCTCTTTCTTCCCCTCACACACACACACACACCCTGCTTTGGGACAGGGTCTTCCTTCAGTCTGTTCATCCTGGATTTCAGATACTGAAATCAACATGCTCAATGCCCTTCCTTTCTTTCAGAACTTTATGGAGGCATGTAATTTTCATCTGTTTTTTTTTTCTTCGAACTACTAGTATTTGCACACTACTAGTACTTGAACCCAACTCAAGCCCTCTCACATGAGATAGATAGTCCTCATTTTGATTTTTGACACAGAACATCACTAAGTTGTCTAGGCTGCTTCTATCTAAACTCAATCTGTAGCTCAGGCAGTCCTTGAATTTGCAGTCTCAAGTATGAGGATTCATACCTGCCAGGCCTCCCAAATAGCTGGGGCTAGGGACCTGTGCTACCAGGCCCACTAGTTCACTAGTTTGTTTTTGTTTTTGTTTTGTTTTGTTTTGTTTTAGGTTTTTCTTGACAGGATTTCTCTGTGTAGCCTTGGCTGTCCTGGAACTAGCTCTGTAAACCAGGGTGGCCTAGAATTCAGAGATCTCCCTGCCTCCCAAGTGCTGGGATTAAAGGTGTGAGCCACCACACCCGGCTTCAGTTTATTAGTTTTAAGTTTAGTGACTTAGTAAGTTCAGAGTTTGTGTAGCCATCACAATATAATTTCAAGACATTTCCATCCCCGCCCCCCAAAATGATGCTTTATGCCAGGGAAAGTACTCATTCCTACTCATATCCTAATCTCAGATAGCCAAAAGGCTGCTCTCCAAATCTCTGGTTGGGTCTGCCATAGACATTTCCTGTAAAGTAAAATCATATAACATTGACTTTTTGTGTCTGGCTTTTGTGTAGCACTGTGCAGACTTGTCTATTACTGCGACAAAACACCATGACCAAAGAGCAAGTTAGGGAGGAAAGGATTTATACAGCTTACACTTCCACATTGCTGCTCATCACCAAAGGAAGTCAGGACAGGAACTCAAACAGGGCAGGGTCCTGGAGGCAGGAGTGGATGCAGAGGCCATGGAGGGGCGCTGCTTACTGGCTTGCTTCCCATGGCTTGCTCAGCCTGCTTTTTTATAGAACCCAGGACCACCAGCCCAGGCATGGCAACACCCACAGTGGGCTGGGCCTTCCCACATTGATCACTAATTGAGAAAATGCTTTACAACTGGATCTCATGGAGACATTGCCTTAACTGAGACTCCTTCGTCTCTGATGACTCTAGCTTGTGTCAAGTTGACTCAAAACCAGCCGGTTCAACTGTCAAGTATACTGCAGAAGGCCTGGCAGTTCATTTCTGTCTGGTGCTGAGTATGTATCCCTTGTGTGGATAGACCACTTTGGGTTGTCTCTCCTTCAGCACCCAATGGGTATTTTCTTTGCTTCACTAGACCCTAAATTGTCTGTTCATGTGAGTAGTTTCCCAGTCCCTATGAGTACACTCTAGGGGAGATGGCCCAGGCTCTGGGAATGAGTAAGCTCTGTAGCTTGTGGGAGTCAGGTCATGAAAGTCTTTTGAATATAAACTTTATCCCTTGTGATCAGGAGTGGATTTTTCTTTATATATGTATTCTAGGATGGTTAGGGAAATCTAATAAACCAAAAATTTGAAAAATGTGTTTCATGTTGCCTTTCTCTGACCTCAGGAAGTAGCTCTCAATTTTTGTCATATGGAGAAAAATCTGTAACATCATTAATCTGACAACAGAGTGGATAAAGCCTTCTGCATATTCTCTGAGTTGTTTCTTGGGAGATAAAACATGTACACATGTCCTGTCCTGTTCTGCCCTTCTGATGCTGTAGAATGTGGAACAGGCTTAGGCAAAAAGGCCTTGCTTCAACAGCAGCAATTTCACTCTAGTGTGGCAGTAGCTGTGCTGTGAAGTTGAGGTCATTAGTTTTGCATAGTTTTCTTTGATAAAGTGAAGGCACAAAGAGGCAGTTAGGTACATGCTAGACCTGGTCACATGCCCTGTGGTTTATCTGTTTTCTCCAGTAGGATGCAGTTTGGTGTCCCTGTGCACAGACTCGTCTCAGCTGCCTGGACACCTCATTATTTTGTCCCAACCCGGATCTCAGTGTCTCAATAATGAACAGCAGCCCTCTCAAGACATTTCATGGGCTGGTCAGGACAACTTCAATGGGACACTGCAGTTGCTTTTTCCAGCCTTAGAAAGTGGATGACCCTTGTCTCTGTCTATGTGTTGGGCCTTTGCTCATGGAGGGGCTCAGCTAAATAAGCAGAAAAGCTGGGATGGTCCCAAATATTACTCTAGGGGATTGGAGCACTGAATATACTCAGGGTTTAAATATGGGCAGCTGTTTGGAGTTGGATCAGTGCTGACATCCAGGAAAGCTGTAAATGGTATATATAAAAGGCTTATTGTATGTGTAGTTTATTATTATATGTTTTAATATGATTGAGCCTTGGGTTACACAAACTTATGATACATAGATCGAGTCATAACAACTAAGGAAGAACTTGAGGAGATCTGCAGGAAAGAATCTATGTAGGAAGCAACTGTACTTAGCTTTTGTTTTCCTCGAGGAGTGTTTTGGGGGTGGAATGGCTTAATATATCAACCACGCCCTTGAGTTTGATCCTTTCTCAGTCTTGGATTAGAGTGGACTACTGATATACATATTACTGTTCTCCAAGCTTCCATGGGAAGTTCAGTGCAGACCTATGTGCTCCAGCAAGGTAAACGAAAACAAAAGACAAAATTTTAAACAAGAGATTTTTAGACTCACTGCCCCATTGTTCCTCAATTTAGTTTCTTTTTCTAGTCCAAGAGGGCTACCTGGTTCTCTACAACAGCATCACAAAGTCCCAAGTGAGACCCACTAAATTACAGATTCTAGCTAGCTTGGTGATGTACACTTGTTATCTCATCACTCTGGAGGTAGGATCAGGAGTATCATGAATTCAAGGCCAGTCTGGGTCACAGTGATTCTAAGCCTGCATGGGTTATAGAATGAGAACCTGTCTCAACACACACACACACACACACACACACACACACACACACACACACACACCATTCTCAACTCACCTTATGATCTGCTAAGACTTTCACTTTTAGTCTAATGAGAAGAAATCAGAAACCAAATGAGAACCAGATGCATGAAAAGAGGCTCGTCTTTTTCCTGACTGAAATTTCACCAGGTGACTTTTGGCGTAGAGATAGACATCACTGAGTAATATTGAGTTACACTGAGTATTAATTATTTCTGTCATTTTCTAATTGGTGTCTAAGGCAGCAGCAGCCGATGTGTGAGGCCTATAAGCAAGTCTGAATGGGTGATACAGTGGCTTGGAGGGATGGGAACAGTATCCCATGGGTTCCTTTCTGGGGTTTAGGTGCCATATATCCTAGGAATTAGCCATTTTCATGTCATTCTCATTTCCTAACCAGATGTGAAATCTGATCAGAAAGGAGGAAATCTTGTTTATTCATCTGGCTTGTCTAAGGGGCACAGAGCTTACCTCCCCCTACCCCAGTGAGACCAATGGAAGTATTTTCTTTCTGCCTGATCACTACTCACCCCCAATATGAATGTGTCCTGCCATGATAGGTTAGTGTGCATTTTTCGGAATGTTGTATAAAATACTGTTTTCTGTCTTAGAGACAGTCTCAATAAAAGGTGATCTCAAACTTACTATGCAGTTCAGGCTGGCCTTGAACTCTCTATCCTACTGCCTCAGTCTGTGCTGGGATTACAGGCCTGTATTACAACTTTCTGCTCAGTTTTATGCAAATGTAATCCTATTGCAGGTCTCCTCTTCTGCCTGGCAAACTTCACTCAGTTATTACTTAGAACAGTGGTTCTCAGAGTATGGGTCTCTATCCCTTTGGGGTCTCATATCAGATATCCTACATATCAGATATTTACATTATGATTCACAATAGTAGCAAAATTACAGTTATAAAGTAGCAATGAAAATAAATTTATGGTTGGGGATCACCATAACATGAGGAACTGTATTAAAGGGTTACAGCAATAAGAAGGTTGAGAACCACTGACTTAGAGGCTTACCCTTGTTAAATGTGTAGTAAGTAGTACATTGTCAAGTTGCAGGTTACATGCTGGATCTTGGTAGATTTTCTTTTTGAAATATTAGATGTTAGTTTTTAAAGATGTGCTTTTATTATTTTAAATTATGTATAGGTATCTGTGTGTCTCTCTGTTTATAAGTGAATATGAGTGCAAGTAGGTGCCCAAGAGGATAGAGGCATTGGATCCCCTGGATCTGGAGTTACAGGTGGCAATCTTCCTGGCAATCTTCACTCAGTTATTACTTAGAACAGTGGTTTTTCTGCCAGGCAGAAAAAAAATTCTTGTTTCTCACAGGAACTCAGAATTTCCCTCACATGATTCCATTTCTAACACCAAGCCTTGCTTTTCCTAGCCTTTCTTTTCTTTTCTTTGATTTATTCCTGCATTCATTTGAAATGTCATGGAACACTGATTGCACCTTTGACTTTGCTTTCCAAGTTCACATAAGATTTATATTTTATCTGGACAGTAGTTGGAGACGAGTTCTTCTGCACTTCAACATCCACAGAAGGACAATGGAGTTTTAGGGCAGTTAAGTAGTGCAAAGTTAGGGTGTATCTCAGTGGTAGAGTGCTTGCCTATTATACCCAAAGCCCTGGGTTTCATCCCAGCACTACCAGAGAGAAAAAAGATATTTAAAAAGAGGCGAGAAGGTAACTTGGAGAATACAGGATGGCATACTTCCTTTTTGTAGGCATAATTTCTCCCATCCAAGTACTAACCAGATCAGACCCTGCTTAGCTTCTTAGATTGGGTTCTGTCAGAGTGTTAGCCCTAGACAATAGTGCACACTTCTAAGAAAGGCGCTTTTTATATTATTGTCTTTTAAAAGTTGAAAGAATGTCTTTATATATACTAAGAGGAAGACACTTCATTGTAAGAAAACATTGATCATTAAACTAAAAAATAGAGTGGATTCTTGTTTCAAATTCCTGTAAATGTATGAGAGAAAATAAAATGTTTGACCCCAGGATTCAGATCTCTTGCTGTTGCTGCTTTCACTGTTGCTAAAGGAAAATAGACTCAGAAGATTGGAGAATTGGATTGGCAGTTAAGAGCACTTAACTACTCTTGCAGAGGCCCCAGGTTTGATTCCTAGTACCCACATGGTGACTCACAGTTATCTTCAACTAGAGTTCCAGGGTGAATCTTCTGTCCTTCTTGAGTACGAGACATTAACATGGCATACAAGCATATATGTAGGGAAAACACTCAATACACATAAAATAAATAAATCTGAAAAAATATAGAGTTCAGAGTTCTGTGAAATCTTTCAGACCAATGGCTATTCTGTCACAGATCAAAATGCTGTTGTTTTAAGGAGCTTATAGGAGAACAGTTGCTTCAGGTTGCATGTAAAAACTTCATGTACTACAGAAAAGAGAAGGAAGAATTGAGAGAGTATACTAAAATTGCCAAATGTTGGTTTTAAAGTTGTTGAATGAATATGGGTACTCTCCTCATGTTCTTCATTATACTTTTATATAATTTAGCAATCTGCTATGACTGTATTTATATCTTGCTATATTTATTTTAAGAAAGCAGATAAATGTACCCAACTGATTGGCAAAACAATTTTTCTTTTGGGTTTAAAAACCAAAGGGTAGTTATTTCCCCCCACCTTCATCCTCCTTTTCCTACTCTTTCTCAGTCTTGTTTCTTCATGATGTGTGTGTGTGTGTGTGTGTGTGTGTGTGTGTGTGTGTGTGTGTGTGTGTGTGTGTTATAGCATATGTTGTATAATTCGGGCTGTCCTGGAAATCAGTGTGTAGCCTGGGTTAGTTTTCAATTTAGGATTTTTCTGTTTCAGCCTCCTGAGAGCTTAGAGGATTATTGCACTGCCATACTGGGTTTAGATTTTTTTTTCTTCTTGAAGATAAATTCTTTTGGGGCCATCAAGATGGCTCAGCTGGTAAAGATGCTTGCTTGCTGCCCAGCTTGACAACTTGAACTCAGGCCCTAGCACCCATATAATGGACAGAACTGACTCCCCTGGAAATTATCTTCTGATATTCACATGCATGCTATGGCATGCACGTACCCCCACCCCATTAAATAAATATAATTTTATTTTTAAATAAATACATTTTAAACAATTAAAAATCAATTGTGTCCTCCATGGAAATGAAAATAATATGTATAGATTTTCATGTATAAAATTTATGTTATTATATATCCCCTTCCTTTTTATGGTATTGGGCACAGAATCCAGAACATGTGCATACTATAACAATAAGTTACACTCTTATCTATTCCCCTCCCTTTAATGTAATTTATTTACCTTGTCCATTTGGGTCAAGTTATATAAATGTGTTGTTGTTTATTTTTTTAAAGTCAGAGTTTTACTCTATAGCTTAGGCTGACTTGGAACTCACTATATAGATCAGGCTGGCCTGGAACTCAAGGTCTTTCTTCCTCAGCTTCTTGGGTATTGGAATTATAAGCATTAACTGCCATGCCTGGCTCCATTGTGTCTTTGAAGTTCAAACTTCATGTTGTAATCTGACAATTTATGTAATAAACATCGTGAATTATGATTTTTTCAATTATGATGTGTGTGTGTGTGTGTGTGTGTGTGTGTGTGTGAGAGAGAGAGAGAGAGAGAGAGAGAGAGAGAGAGAGAGAGAGAGAGAGAGAGAGAGAGAGAGAGAGAGAACAAGAATGAATGCACATCTTTCTGGAGCTGGTACTCTTCTTCTACTTTGTGGGTACTGAGAATTGAACTCAGGTTGTCAGGCTTGGCAGCAAGTGCCATAACCTGCTGAACCATCTCACCAGTCCTCTTTTTATTCTTCAAGCAACATAAACTTATAGCTTGTATAATTTTTCTTTTGCTTACTGTCCTCCTTCATGATTAATGTGTATTATTTGTTTTTCTTTTGCTGAGGATAGAATGTAGGGCCTTGTGCATGGTAGACTAGAAGTTATGTATGTCCCATTAAGCCAAATACCAAGCCTTCTCTTCTCTCCCACCCCTTTTCTTTTTTGAGATGGTATCTTGCTTTGTAGTTGAGGTTGATCCCAAACTCTAGATCCTTCTGCTTCAGCCTCTTCAGTAAGCCACCACTCACCACACTCCCTCCCCCTCCCTTTTCTTTCTCCTCTTTCCCCCTTTAGTCCTTTCACCCTTCTCCTCCCCCGCCCCTCTACTTGTGCTGGGAATGGAACCTAAGGACCCTGCCCATGCTAGCTAAGTGCTCTATCCCCTCCCCAAGTTATATTTCCAACGTTTTCAAGTTTGTTCTCTCTCCACACCCCCCTTCCCTTCCTTCTCTCTCTGCCTGCCTTCTTCCCTCCTCTCCCCTCCTATATGATGTTTTTGGCACAAACCTATACATATTTGATAAGAGGAACCTCGGTTGGGAAAATGCTTCCATCTGGATTGCCTGTAGGAAACCTGTAGGGCATTTTCTTGATAAATGATTGATGTGGGCAGTGGCAATGGGGTTGGTGCTACCCTTGGGCAGGTGACCCTGAGTTGTGTAAGAAAAGCAGGTTGAGCTAGCCATGAAGAGCCAGTAAACAGCACCCCTCCATGGCCTCTGCATCAGCTCCTGCCTGCAGGTTTCTGCCTTGAGTTCCTTTTCTGAATTCTCTCCATGATGGACTACAAGTTGTAGTATGATATAAACCCTTTTCTCCCCAAGTTGGTTTTGGTCATGGTATTTTATCACACCAATAGAAACCCTAAGACACCTCTCCTTCCCCTCATTATTTCTTTTCACCTTTCCTTTCTTTCCTGGGTTTTAAATAGTCAAGGATAGCCTCCAAATAGATAGGTAACCATGGATGAACTTGAACTTCTGATCCTACTGCTTCTAATTCTCTATCTCCTGAGTGCTTGGATTATATGCATATTCCACTGCATTTATTTTTTGTTGTTGTTCTTGTTTTTGTTTTTAACATGAAGTTTTGGTGATTGAATACAAGGCTTCATGCACCTTGGTCAAATACTCTTCTAACTGAGCCACATCTTCTCCCAAGTTCTCTTAAACTTGAGGAACTAATGAAAATTTTTATAGTACCTATGTTTTGTATAATTCTTTTTGATGATGAAATCTCTTCAGGGGAGAAAACAAATAATTTTCTTCTGAAAGCACACTGGAGATCAATAATGCTGAGTTCAAACAGAGACAGAGAGAACTCTCCCAGGAAGGTGTGCTAAGTAGTATATCCTGTAGATATGTTCTTTGTCTTAGTCTCTATTGTTCTGTGTCTTAAATATAAACATTTTAGGTTTCAAAATAGTGCCTGAAGCTCTACAGTAAAGTGTGTGCTACTCTAATTCTGTTTTACCCAACCCACCTGACAGTGAGGCCTGGCAGTCCATATCCCCATAGCAACAAATGGCCAGGTCTTTCTGTTATTAGCTTGGTAGTCCATTGTTTTAGGTTTGAATGACCACTACATCTGTGTGTCAGACATTCAGGCTGTCGTAGCAGCCACAGACTATACATAACTGAATGGTTGTGACTGTCATTAAATGTCTTTATTTACAAACATAGGTAGCAGGCTGCATTTGACCTCACAGATAATAGCTTTCTACCCTTGTTCTGTTGCAAAAGTGTTTGCTCCAGTGACTTTATTTTCTTGTTTTTGCTTTTCTAGAAGTCTGCTTCCTTTGTTCATTATGTGATTATCTACTGGGGATACATGTACTGATTTTTAGGGAGCTAAGGATTCTGATCACTAAGGAATGTTGCTGTATGACTTTTCCTTGGGAATCTGTTTCTAATCATCTAAGATAGACAGGGTAACATCAGATCAATGATACTGTTTCATCTAAGTCTACCTTGGTAAACCATTAATGTTCCTCACAAGAGCATGGGTGACTCTCAGGCAGCTACATCCCCACACCCCAGCATGAATGATGACTCACAAAAGCTGTATCACTGCAGTTTCCTGTACAATGTGCAGACAACCACGCCAGCTGAAGAATGCTCCCTCCCCTAGAAATTATTTACTGCTCATTTAATCTTGGGAAAGGTCCTATTGAGTCTTCTGAATTTCTTGTACATATCATGAGCTTCTTCTGTCTCCATGAGATGTTTCAATTCTAAAGAAACAGCCACACAACAAATTGTTTTGGGAATATTTGCAGCCATGCAGTCAACCTGATTGAGTAGCAAGACAGATTGATTGGATCACCATTCTCTATAGCAGCCACCCTGATTCATACAGCTTTTGAAATCTTGTGTATGTGGAGGGGGTGCTTGTCCTTTCCAGTTAGCCTTTCCTCTTCTCTGTTCTTGGAAAACAGGCAGAGGCCTTTTTTGAAGAAGGATCATGGAGGAGGTGGCAGGCTTTGAGTCAGATGTCAGCCATAAGCTATGTCCATATATACCAGTTCTAACCTGTATAGATAGCAGCTCTGCTGGGATCTTCCTCATTTCCTTTTCTGCATTTTTCAGCTCATCTTGACTCTTAGTCTCATCAGCTCTGCTAATGATAGGCCTTCTTGGGGGCTGGCAAGATGGCTCAGTGTGTATGTGTGCTTGTGCAGAGAATTGCCCAGAAATGTTTACATCCGGTAGCCTGGAATACACAGCACAGTGCTATAGAAACAGCAAGAGAGACCTGCCTCACCAAGTTGGAAGGAGAGAACTGATTCCTGAACGTTGTCCTCTGGTCTTCATATATGCATCATGCCACGTGCATGTCCACACTCATGTATATACAACAATAATGACAATAATTGTAATAATTTTTTTAAAAAAAACTTCAAAGATAGGGCCAAGCATGGTGGGACACACCTTTAATCCTAGTACTCAAGAGGCAGAGGCTGGTGGATCTGTGAGTTCAAGGCTATTGTTCTGCATAGTTCCAAGATAGCCAAAGCTACATAGTAAGACCATGTCTCCAAACATCAATCAATCAATCAAACAAACAAAAAACCCTTTTGGGGCTAGAGAGAAGGAAGGTCAGTGGTTAAGAGCACTTGTTCTTGCAAATAGCCTGAGTTGGTTCCTAGAACCTTCATGACAACTCATAACCATCCCTAACTTCAGTGCTAGGAAATCCAACCACTTCTTTTGACCTCCTGAACATAACATGGTGCACATACATACATGCAGGCAAAATAGTCATATGCATACATAAATCTAAAAGAAAAAAAAGCCCCCTGCCCCAGAATGAATGGAAAAATGTTATTCCTGGCAAACCTTCCTCTACCTTTTGAAGAATGAACACAGCCATGTAACCTACTACCCAGATTCAGGACTGGAAATGTGGCTTAGTGGTAGCATGCTTACCTAATATGCAAAAAGCTCTGGGTTCCATCCCCATTGCTCCCCCACCCTCAAAAAAAAAGAAAGAGAACACTTGTATTAATGTTCTAGAAGGGCTTAGTGCCCTGATCTTGAGCTCCACCTCACCAGCTATCTGGAATTTTCACATAATGGCAATTTGATATTTATATATAAATAAGATTGTATTTGTGTCTAGCTTTTTTCTGTTGATACTATTTTTGTGAGATTCATGCATTTTATTGCTGGTGGAAGAAGTTTTATTGCTTCGAATCATTCTTATGAGTACCTTTGTCTTTTTTTTGTTTTGTTTCTTTGTTCTTTGTTTTTTTTTGTTTGTTTGGTTTTTTTTTTTGTTTTGTTTTTGTTTTTTTAGATAGGGTATTACTGTGTAGCCCAGGCTGATCTGGTACCCGTTATTGTTGTGCAGGCTGGCCTACATTCAACTCATGACTCTCCTGGTTCAGCCTCTTAAGTGCAAGGGATGCAAATGTGTGCCACCTTGGGCAGTTCCTAAAGGGTTCTTTTGAAAGACTTTAGAGTTGTATTAGTTACTTTTTTATGGTTGTGATAAAACACCATGACAAAAAGCAACTTGAAGAAACAATTTGATTTTGGTTTATGGTTCTAGAGAAATAATAGTCCATCATGGTGGGGAGGCATGGCAGTATATCATGTGTAGGTATATGTACAGGTTACCAAGGAGGCCAGAGTTGTTGGATACCCATGGAACTGCAGTTATAGGTAGTTGTAAGTCACCTAACATTGGTGCAGTGAACCAAACATAAGTCCTGTGGAAGAGCAGTATGAGCTCTTAACCACTATTTCTCTAGCCTCTGGGACACTTTTAAAAGGGCAGTCTTATCTCTAAGAACATTGACTTTAATCTGCTGTGCTTTGTTTTGTTTTGTTTTGTTTTGTTTTGTTTTGTTTTGTTTTGTTTTTCTCTTATTTTGGTTGCTTAATGCTGTTAACCATTTATATTTTTCTGCGCTTGTGTACTCTCACTCAGTAACTATGAAACCAAACATATCTGCTATAATCAGTCTGGAAAAAACAAGATTATAACCAGCTCCTATGAAAAGGAATTAGATCTTGAAATTGTCCTTTTCATGTCATTGGGTTTTTTTTTTTGTTACAACATAGGTGTCTATGAGTTGTGAAATGAGCATTTGCTTAAAGTCTGTAAAAGGTCCAGTCTATGAGATTGAAATTGTGTTTTTTTATTTTATTTTCTTTTTTGTTTTTCGAGGCAGGGTTTCTCTGTCTAACAGTCATGGCTGTCCTGGAACTCACTTGGTAGACCAGGCTGGCCTCAAACTCAGATATCCAACTGCCTCTGCCTCCACAGTGCTGGGATTAAAGGTGGGCACCACCACTGCCTAGCAATGATCATTGTGGTTTCCTTACTTATTTACATGTGTGTGTGTGTGTGTGTGTGTGTGTGTGTGTGTGTGTGTGTGTGTGTGTGTGTATGTTTGTATGTATGTATGTATGTATGTATGTATGTATTTAGTTTATGTCCCAGCCACATTTCTCCTCCTTCCTCTCCTCCTAGTTTCTCCCCTCGACCCCACCTCTGTCTCCACCCCCCAATCCACTTCTCCTCCCTTTCTGTTCAGGAAAGGGTAGGCCTCCCATGGATAGCAACCAAACACCACATATCAAGTTGCAGTAAGACTAAGCATCTTCCCATGTATTAAGGCTGAACAAAGTGACCCAGTATGAGAAGTAGGGTCTCAAAAGCCAGTAAAAGAGTCAAAGACAGCCCCTGCTCCCACTGTTAGGAGTCCCACAAGAGGACCAAGCTCTATAACTATAACATATATGCAGAGTGCCCAGGTCAGTCTCATGCAGGCTCCCTGGTTGTTGGTTCAGTCTCTGTGAGTCCCTGTGAGCCCAGGTTAGTTGATTCTGTGGGTTTTCTTGTGATGTCCTGGACCCCTCTGGCTCCTACAATCATTCCTCTCCCCTCTTCTGCAGGATTTCCCAAGGTCTGCCTAATGTTTGGCTGTGGGTCTCTGAATCTGTTTCTATCAGTTGCTGGATGAAACCTCTCTGATGACAATTGGACTAGGCACCAGTCTATGAGTTTAGAAGAATATCATTAGTCATTATTTTTTCTCCAGTCATTCTTGGTTCTATCCTAGGCCTCTAGGTCCTCCAGCCTCTGAGTACTGGTTCTCCAGGCAGTGTCAGGGATGGGTTCACTCTCCTGGCATGAGTTTCAGGCTATACCAGTCATTGGTTGGCCGCTCTCTGAACTGACCATCTACTGTGACCAGGCAAGACTTCAAGTAGAGAGATTGGGACACCATCCCAGCCACATAACCTTCAACCTATAGTCTGTCTTGCCTATGGGATGTGCTGGGGGAAGGGTGACCTAGAGATTGAGGGTTGTGGTTTTCTAGCCAATCTTATTGAGTGCTGTGGTGCATTAGAATGCATTGTATACCAAATGCAGGTAAAACTTTGTTGTTGTCAAAATAGCTGTGTGACTTTAGATATGGCAATGAGAAATATCAGCATACTTCTGAGGTATTTTCAGCACAGGTAAACACAAATGTTATGGCAATAACTAATGTTATCTAATGTTCACACATACAGTGCAACATTCCAATACCACATTTTTTTTTTGAGACAGGGTTTCTCTGTGTAGCTTTGCGCCTTTCCTGGAAATCACTTGGTAGCCCAGGATGGCCTCGAACTCACAAAGATCCGCCTGCCTCTGCCTCCCGAGTGCTGGGATTAAAGGCGTGTGTCACCACCGCCTGGCGAATAGCACAGTCTAAAGCTCCTTCTCCGCCCTTTCCTGTGCCCTTTTAAGGTTGTCGCGGTACTTTAAGAGGCTAACACGGAAGGGTAAAGGAACTCTCCATAAAACCCATGGAGGAGATTGTACTCCTTCTCTTTGGATCCTGTCTGGAGTCACAAATGAAAAAAATAAAATAAAATAAAGCTCCTTGGCATTTACAGTGCTGGCTGATTATTTTCTAAGAAACTCATCCATTTCATTTATTCATGAATGTCCCAATGAATGATCCTTTTTTACCATTGTTTCTTAATTATTTGCATTTATAGCTGCTTTTCTCCTCACCTGTAGTGCTCAGGAAAGGAGTGGAGAGAGGGATATAGCACCCTGAAGACTATTTAACAATATCCTAAAAAGCATATGCTACAGGAGGTTAATACCTCTGGTGAATTATTGAAAATATTTTATGGGTTAAAAGGAAGGCCATGTGGCTGGGCGGTGGTGGCGCACGCATTTAATCCCAGCACTCAGGAGGCAGAGGCAGGCGGATCTCTGTGAGTTCAAGGCCAGCCTGGTCTACAGGGTGAGTTCCAGGACAGGCACCAAAGCTACACAGAGAAACCCTTTCTCAAGCAAAAAAGGCGGGGGACATGTTACAGAGATCTATAAATCTACATTTATAGTTAATTTCATCAGTATATGGCTTGCTCAAGGAACAGCTTGGATTTATGTGTCTCTTGTGGATATTTATGTTACTGAAGTTAAGTTGGATATCTTTTGAGAAGCTTGTTTTATGTGTCTAAAGTATTTAAGTGCTAAATATCTATTCCATGATATAAAAAATCCCTTTGTGGCTCTGTGGATGTAGCTCAATGGTAGAGTGTTTGTCTGGTATGTGCAAGGCTCTAGGGTTCAATTTCCAGCACAGCCCAAAGAAGAAAGCAAACTCCCTTTGCCACAGGGATATTGGGAGAGGAAATATGAGGTTTTGTGGTATCTGTGCTTTACCACCAAGTAGCTATGTGACCTTGAATGAGTTACTGCATATCTCTGACTCCCAAAATCTGTTCTTTGGTTGTGTATGTATATGCTTGCAATGGTACTGACTTAAAATAAAAATCAGTGTTTGTCTAGAATGACTGCAGAGAAAGGGGTGGTGCTTTTGATGTGGTCTATGCCACTTTTCTTGATCGCTGTCATTTTTCATTAGTTTTTTTTTCCCATTTTCTAACCTGGTGAGTATATGATAACAAATGACAAGCCACACATACTGCTACTTATTCATCTATCTATATATCTGTCTATCTATCTATCTATCTATCTATCTATCTATCTATCTATCTATCCGAATGATCTGCCTGTATATTATTTGTCTGTGCACTATATTGTGTGCTTGGTACCTGTGAAGGTCAGAAAAGGGTGTCAGAACCCCTAGATCTAGAGTTAAAGATGTTTATGAGCCACCATGCAGGTTCTGGGAACCAAATCCAGGTCCTTTGTAAGTTATAATTAGAGGTTTTTTTCTTTTAATTTTTTTTAAGTTTTGTTTGTTTTGAAATAGGGTCTGCCTATGTAGTTCAGACTCCCTACAACTCAATATGTAGCCCAGGCTGACTTCAAACTCATCATCCTCCTTCCTTTGCCAGGATTACAGGGATATGCCACCATGTCTGTCTGCTAGTTCTCTAATCTTAAAAAGAGTAGTAAGTAGATTTGTTTTAGAAGCTGATTGGGAAGTAAGTTGGTAGCCTGCTTCTGGGAGGTTCTACAAGGGTCCATCATCTCCTTTAGAGCAGGCAGTGAGGGCTGGGGTATGGCTCAGTGTTAGAGAGCTTGCTTGGTTAACATGGAAAAAAAAATCCCTGGATTCCCCCCAGTACCACAGCAAAAGAAGTGTGGAGAAAGTAGCGGTTGTAGAAGACTGGTGCTGTAGCTCATAGGGTTAGATCACCAGCAATGCATGAATTGGGTACATAATTGTAATCCCAGCACTTCAAAGGTCCAGGCAGGAGGCTCAAAAGTTCAAGGTTATCCTAGGTTGCTTAGTTCAAGGCTGGCCTGGACTACACGATGGGCCAAAAGTAGGCCAGTGTTTATTGACAATCGGCTTATCTATATCCATTTTCCATACTACCACATTTTTTAATGAAAGAGGTGTTTCTTTGGTGGGTCTTGGCAGATTTTGCATCACAGGCACAGGGTTAGCCTACTTCCCTTTGCATCTTCTGTTATGGAGACTGGTTGATTTCTTTCTTCGGTCCTCTTTTTTTTTGGCAACTCAGGATAGATTTATTATTTTTAACACCAATGGTTAGTGTTTCTAAAAACCACCAATAACAAAAACTTAAATGTGATATTCTCTGGGATAAATAAACTCCATACTGCAGGTTCTAATAGGTTTTATACATAGGGATAACATTTATATTATTTAGCATAAAATTTATATTTAAGAATTCCAAGCCTATTTGATTATAGTTTCAAAAATAAAAAAATATTTTCTTAAAATATCCTTCTCTTGGGATCTTCTTAACCCTGTATGCATAAAATGAAAAACTTATTTTTTGAAGAAGAAAGAATTAATGCACAACACAAATCCTGTTTTTATTTTTCAATTTTAAAAATATATTTTTTGATCATATTTCCCTCCCCAGAGTTTGTTCACATCTCTATGCCTCTTTACCCTTTATGTTCTTTCTCAAAAACAACCTAAAAAGCCAATACAACAACAAAACACCCAAGACCCAGGAAAACACATACACACAAAACCCCCACGGAGTACATTATTTCTTGATCAGCTAACAACTCCTGAACATGAGATCTGCCCTGGAATGGTTGATATACTCAGTATTATTCCATTATAGAAAACTGATTTTTCCCCCTCTTCCAGCAGGTATAAATGACCATTCTATTGTTAACCTTTACTCCTTTATGTCTAGGTTTACACTCATTCATTCATTCACTTAAAAACATATAAAAAATGAGGTAAAACAAAAACTATCATATCAAAGTCCAACAAGAGAGGACACGAGTCAGAGACCTACTGGTTCACACTCTCAGGAATCCCATAAAAACATTTAACTGGAAGTCATAATATAAGCTCAGAGGACCTGGTGCAGACCTACCTGTCGCACTGCTTGCTGCTTCAGTCTCTGTGAGCTCATTTGAACTTTGTTCATGTTGATTTAGAAGGCTTCATTTTCTTGGTGTCCTCCACCCCCTCTTGCTCTTACATTCTTTTCTGCCTCCAGTCCATGGGAGGATTTGATGGAGACATCCCACTTAGAGCTAAGTGTTCCAAGTTCTCTCCCTCTTGCATAATGTCTGTTTGTGGGTCTCTCTATTTGTTCCCATCTACTGCAAGAGGAAGCTTTGTCTGATGATGGTTGAACAAGGCACTGATCTGTGAGTATAGCAGAATATCACTAGGAGTCATTTTATCACTATTTTTCTTTTTTCCTTTTTTTTAAGACCAGTATTATTTGATTTTACTTTAGATCCCTGGGTTATCTAATCTCAGGATCTTATTCACTCTAGCAGTATCAGGTATGGGTTCCATCTCGTGGAGTGGGCTTTAAGTCGAATCAGAAATTAGTTGGTAACTCCCACAGGCTTCATGCCACCATTGCCTTAGCAATCTTGCAGTTAGTACACCACTGTGGATAACAGGTTTTTTGTTTTGTTTTGTTTTTTTTTACAATTTATTTTTATTTTATGTGCATTGGTGTTGTCTGCACATGTGTCTGTGTGAGGCTTTCAGATCTTGGAGTTACAAACAATTGTGAGCTGCCATATGGGTGCTGGGAATTGAACCCGGGTCCTCTGGAAGAGCAGTCAGTGCCCTTAACCACTGAGCCATCTCTCCAGCCCCGGATAACAGGTTTATGGTTGGTTTGGTGTTACATTTCCCTTTTGGTAGCCTGCAGAGTCCTTTCCTGTACCAAAGACACTGGAACATAGGAGTAAGGCTCTATGTAGGCACCAGCTTGACCTGTCCACATTCAGAGTTGTGCAAGTATTGTCTTAAGCAATGGGACCTTGCTGTCAGTTTGTGGAGAGCAACCTATAGTCCTGGCAGTAGTCTGGGTTGCTTGGGGATCCCATAGGAACTCTTTGGCCAACAACTCAATTTTAGATGTAACCTAAATCCAGCACTGGAAACTTCGTTTGGTGACAACAGCCGTTTGGCACTCTGTCTCCCACACTATTTGGCAATTTCATTTAGATTGCCTTCATATATGTAATATTTTATGAGGTTTCTCCTATATCCAGTTTCCATACTACCCTTCAAATGCTCTTTAATTTTAGCTGTCTCTTCTCATAGTCCATCCTACTACCCATTTCCCCCTTCCTATTCCCACTTGATTCTCCCATTGTAGACCCCCCATCTCTAGGTATCTATTCTAGTTCCATTTCCTAATGAGATCTGTTCCCTGTAGTTGCTTTCTGTATACCTACCCTCTGTGGTTCTATGGATTGTAGCTTGGTTACCATTCACTTAATAGCTAATATCGACATAAAAGTGAATATAAATGTTTGTCTTTCTGGGTATGGTGTACCTAACTAAAGATGATTTTTTTTCCTAGTTCCATCCATTTGCCTGCAAATTTCATGATGTCATTTTTAACACCTGAGTAATACTCTATTGTGTAAATGTACTGCATTTTCTTTATTCATTCTTCTGTCAAGAGATATCTATATTGTTTTCAATTTCTGGCTATTATGAATAGGACAGCAATGAACATGTTTGAGCAAGTATCTCTGTGATAACATGAAATGTTCATTGGGTATATGCCTAAGAGTAGTATAGATGGATCTTGAGGTAGATCAATTCCCATCTTACTGAGGAACCACCACACTGATTTCCATAGGGGCTGTACAAGTTTTCATTCCCATCAACAGTGTATGAATGTTCCACTTATTTTACATCCTCAAAAGACTGACCTGTCACTTGTTTTGTTGACTTTAGTCATTCTGAAAGGTGTAACATGAAATCTCAAAGTCATTTTGATTTGCATTTCCCTGACGTCTAAGGATGTTGAACATTTCTTTAAGAGTTTCTCGGCCATTTGAGTTTCCTCTATTGAGAATTCTCTGTTTAAATTGTTCCCCATTTTAAACTGGGTTTTCTTGATATCTAGTTTCTTGAGTTATTTGTATATTTTGGATATTAGCCCTCTATTGTATGTGGAGTTGGTAAAAACTTTTCCTATTCTGTAGTCTGACATTTTATCCTATTGATAGAGTCCTTTGCCTTACAGAAGCTTTTCAGTTTCATGAGGTCCCATTTATTAATTGTTGACCTTAGTGCCTGTGATAACTGTTCTGTTCAGAACTTTTCCTTTGCCAATGAGTGAAGTACGATCCTAATTAGTCTTAACAATAAAAATCTGGAGTCAGATATCAAGGGTGAAAGCTGAAAGATCAGAGAAATAGAGCAACAGGCAGTAGAAACTTCTTACCTCTACGAATCCACAGACCAAATGGGGGTTGGGGAGAGAGATCCCGTCTCCACCTGCCTTATATTCCTGTCTCCACCTCCTTAGTGCTGGGATTAAAGGCTTGTACCACCACTGCCCAGCCCTGTTTCTCTTTTAGCCTGGTTCAATCTCATGTATGTAGCCCAGGGTAGCCTTTAACTCCTGATCTTCCTGCTTCCTCCTTCCAAATGCTGGGATTAAAGGTGTGTGCTACCACAGCCTGGCCTCTATGGTTAACTAGTGGCTAGATCGCCCTCTGATCTCCAGGCAAGCTTTATTTGTCAGAACACAAACAAAGTATCATACAGCAAATGAGTTCAAGCTTATTCTCCCCTTTCTCTTCTATCAGGTTCAGGATATCTGGTTTTATGTTGAGGTCTTTGATGCATTTGGAATTGAGTTTTGTGCAGGGTGGTAAGTATGGATTTCTTTGGATTCTTCTACATGCAGCCGTCAAGTTTACCAGCACCATTTGTTGAAGATGTCTTTTTCCAGTGTGTATTTCTGGCCTCTTTATAAAAAACCAGGTGTCTATAGGTGTGTGGATTTATGTCTGGGTCTTCACTTTGATTCCATTGATAACACGTCTGTTTTTGTACCAATACCATGCTGTTTTTATTACTATTGCTTTAGAGTACAACTTGAAATTGGGGGTGGTGATACCTTCAGCAGTTCTTTTGTTATTTAGGATTGTTTTAGATATCCTGTTTTTTTGTTTTGTTTGTGTGTGTGTGTGTGTGTGTGTGTGTGTGTGTGTGTGTGTGTGTGTGTGTGTTTCTACGTGAAGCTGAAAATTGCCCTTTTAAGTTCTGTGGAGAATTGTGTTGGGATTTTGATGGAGATTGCATTGAATCTGTAGATTGATTTTGGTGGGACGGCCAGTTTTACTATGTTAATCCTATCAATCCATGAGCATGGGAGATCTTTCCATCTTCTGATACCTTTAATTTCTTTCTTTAGTGACATGAAGCATTTATCATACAGGTCTTTCCCTTGCTTGTGAAAGCTAGTGTCCTGGCTGGTTTTGTGTGTCAACCTGACACAAGTTAGAGTCATCAGAGGAAGGGGCCTCAGTTGAGGAAATGCCTTGATGAGATCCAGCTGTAAGGCATTTTTCTCATTTTAGTGATCAGTGGGGGAGGGCCCAGCCCATAGTAGGTGGTGCCATTCCTAGGACATTGATCCTGGGTTCTATAAGAAGGCCAGCTGAGCAAGTCATGGGAAGTAAGTCAGTAAGCAGCTCCCCTCCATGGCCTCCGCATCAGCTCCTGCCTCCAGAATCCTGCCCTGTTTGAGTTCCTATCCTCACTTTCTTCAGTGATGAACAGCAATGCTGAAGTATAAGCCAAATAAGCCCTTTCCTCTCCAACTTGCTTTTTGGTCATGGTGTTTCCTCGCAGCAACAGAAACCCTAAATAAAACAAACTGGTGACCGATATGACCATGTTTTGGGGAGGATTGTGGAATAACTTTGGAACTTTGGGCTAGAAGAGCCATTAAGTATTAATAGCTCTGTGGGATGTTCTGTGGGATCTTGGAAGATAATGTTAAGAGCAGTGCAGAAGATGGAGGCCTGGCTTGTGGAATTTCAGAGGGAAGTTTAAAGACTCTATGAGGGCTATTTGTTATTTTGAATTAAAATTCTGTGGTTCTGGTTAGCTGGGGCTAAAGAATCAGCTGTAATTAACAAGATACCAGAACTACTAAAGCAAAATTTTGCTTTGCTGAGATACTTGATGCTGGTCGGTTGGTGCTAAGAAATTAGCAGTGGTTAAGAAGGGCCCAGCATCACTGGTGAAATCTGGGAAGTGTTTCCTGAGAGCACAGAGAAGCTATGTTCCAGAGGCAGCCAAGGTTGTACCTTGTGCTAGCAGCCAGACTTGGTAATGTGTGTCACACTGGTGGTACTGATTTTGAAGGCATGAAGGGGTCATGGAGAGCAGCTGAGGCTTGGTACCTTGAAGAGAGCCTATGAGAGGCTATTGATAAAAGTGCAGCCCAGCTGAAACAAGGGACCCCAGCATTTTGGAGACGCCAATACCATGGGAAGACCATCAAGAACAGTAGCATTAGTGGTAAGTAGCCAGCCAGAGCCTAGAAGATAAACTGTATGTGCTGCAGAGGGCAGAGCTGGAGAAGTGACCCAAGCCCTTTGGAGGATCCAGAGGATCATGAGTGAATCCCAGATAATTGGACATTGAGTTATTTATACTGTTGGAGTTTGGTTTTGCTTGGTGTGATGGTGCCCTGGTTCTTCCCTCTTGAAGAAGGTATTTAATTTTGATTTTTAAAGGAGCCCACAGCTGAAAGAATTGAACTTTTAAAAGAGATTGGATATTTTAAACACACTGAAATTTTAATGTGTTTAAATTGGTAAATACTGCAGAACTTTTAAAATTATGATTTTAATGTGAGATCTTGGGGATAAGAAAGGAATGGATGTGGTTTAATAGTGATTGTTTGTGTGTCAAGTTGGCAAGGAGTCAGTTGTACTGGTTGGTTTTGTGTTCCACCATTTCTCTATTTAGTTTTCTGGATGACCGGTCTATTGATGAGAGTGTGGTATTGAAGTCTTCCACCATCAGTGAGTGAGGGTCAATATGTGATTTAATCTGTAGCAGTGTTTCTTTTACAAATTTGGTTGCACTTGTGTTTGGGGCATAGATGTTAAGAATTGCAATGTCCTCGTGATGGCTTTTTCCTTTGAATATGTAGTGTTATTCCCTATCTCTTCTGATTAGTTTGGTTTGATGTGTATTTTGTCAGATATTGAAATAGCTACTGTACCCTGAGGTAATGTCTATCTTTGATGTTAAGGTTTGTTTCTTGGATTCCATACAAGAATGGATCCTGTTTTCACATCCATTCTGTTAGTCTGTGTCTTTTGTTGGAGAATTGAGTCCATTGATGTTGAGAGATATCAATGAGCAGTAAGGTTTGACTCCTGTTATGTTGTTGTTGGAGTGTGTGTGTGTGTGTGTGTGTGTGTGTGTGTGTGTGTACGTACGTGTGTACGTGTGTACGTGTTTGTACAAGCACATATAGTTCCCTTCTGACTTTGCTGGTCGGAGATTATTCTTTGTGTTTTTTCGCTTATTTGTTTGTTTGCTTGTTTGTTTTTTGTAGTTAACTTCTTTAGGTTGGAGCTTTCCTTCTAGCACCTTCTGTAGGGTTGGATTTATAGATAGATATTGCTTAAATTGTGTTTCATCATGGAATATCTTATTTTCTCTATCTATGGTGTTTGAAGGTTTTGCTGGGTACAGTAATCTGGGCTGGCATCTGTGGTCTCTTAGTGTCTGCAGCACGTCTGTCCAGGCCCATTGAGAAGTTGGGTGTAATTCTAATAGGTCTGCCTTTATATGTTAGTCTTTTTCCCTTGAAGCTTTTAATATTCTTTCTTTGTTCTGTACATTTAATATTTTGATTATTTTGTTCAGAAGGGACTTTCTGGTCCTGACTCTTTGGTGTTCTGAATGCTTCTTGTACCTTAATATGCATCTCCTTTAGGTTAAGGAAATTTTCTTCTGTGATTTTGTTGAAAATATTTTCTATGTTTTTGCGCTGAGATTCTTCTCCTTCCTCTATTCCTATTATTCTTAGATTTGATCTTTTCATAGTGTCCCAGATTTCCTGGATGTTTTGTGCCAGGAGTTTATTTGATTTTAATATTTTCTTTGACCAATGTACCTATTTCTTCTATAGTGTCTTCAGTACCTGAGATCCTTTCTTCCATCTCCTGAATTCTGTTGGTGGTAAAGCTTATCTCTGAGTTTTTTGATTGAGTCCCTAAATTTTTATTGCCAGAGCTCCCTCAATTTGGGTTTCCTTTATTGGTTCTATTTCTACTTTCCAGTCTTGAATGGTTTTATTCATTTTATTTTATTAATTTCCTTCCACTGTTTGTATTTTCATAGATTTCTTTAAGGGATTTATCCATTTCCTCTTTAAAGACCTCTATCATATTCATAAAAGCTGTTTTAAGGTCTTTTTCTTGGGCTTTAGCTATGTTGGAATATTCAGGGCCTGCTGTGGTAGGGTTGCTGGTGCTCTAGTGGAGACATATTGACATATTGTTCTGCCTATTGTTGTTGATTGTGTTTTGATGCTGGTGTCTTGGCATCTGGGATTGGGAAGACAGGTAAAATGTGTTTGGCTATTCATTCAGACTTGAGACTTTGGAATGAGTTCAGGGCAGTGATGGCACTTTCCAAGAGGGAGGAAAGCTGCAATTTTCTTAGTCTCCTGCTGTCCTGGCAGGAGTCCTGGTTGATTTCTTAACCTTCTCTTTGGTAGTTCCTTTTGGTTTTAAAATTAAAACTCTCCACTTTGAGATGGTGAATTGTAGTTTTGAAAATGGGGAGAGATGCCATGGACCTGTCACCTAGGTTCTCCTTGTAGCACCATAACAACAGTATCACATCAGATTATTGATGTGGATAGAGATCACACACATGGCATTTCCATCCCTACAAGGACTCCACCTCTCTTTTGTTCTCTCATAGTCCCCTTTCTATCTGCTACCA
Source organism: Peromyscus maniculatus bairdii (assembly GCF_049852395.1). Taxonomy (NCBI): domain Eukaryota; kingdom Metazoa; phylum Chordata; class Mammalia; order Rodentia; family Cricetidae; genus Peromyscus; species Peromyscus maniculatus. The sequence continues at coordinate 142,395,457 of NC_134875.1, read as the reverse complement.
CCACCACACCTCAAGTCCTACCCTCATTTCTGTAACTGTATTGTTCCCAGAATAGTATGTGAGTGGGATAATACAGAATGAGAATCTTTAAGGTGGGCTTTTCCCCATGATAGATAATTGTCTGGAGATGTATCTGGATTTTGCATTATCCACTGTGGGCAGTGCCACTCCTGGACAGGTAGAAGAAGAAAACAAGCTGAGCAAGCCATGATAAGTAAGCCAGTAAGCAGTGTTCTTCACTGGTTCTGCTCAGTTTCTTGCTTCTGGTTCCAGCCTTGAACTCTTATCTTAACTGTGAATGGGATATTGTAAGCCAAATAAATCTTTTTCTTTTTACCCTTCAGACTGCTTTTGATCATGGCGTTTTATCACAGCAATTGAAAGCGAACTAGCACACTGGCTAAAGTACCTTAGGGCCTTCTTTTGTGTCTTCAACTCGTAGGACTTTGCTCTTTGCATGGATAGCGAAGAAAGAAGATGACAGCAGGTTCTCGACTAGTCAGATTCTGTCCTGGAATGTGTCTGGTTTGCTTTTTCTTTTTCATGTATTGCAGCCTTCTGAAACAGTGCTGTGGAGGATGATATTAGTACCTGAGTCTGCCTTCCTTTTGAAAAGTGAGTTTTTTGGGGGTGTTCTCAGTTGGCACTTTCAATGTCAAGTAGACAAAACCCTGAAAAGCTGGTTAGCATACGGGCAGCTGGTATTTAGACACAAACTAGTCAGGGCTGGCTCCTGAGATGATTGGGTTCCTCAGCCATTCTTACAGTTACTTTTCTTGTGTAATGTATCTGTGTGGCAACAGTGCTTTGCCAGGAGCACAAACAAGCACCTAGAAAGTTAACACTCTGCACTCCGTAAACACGCTGCAGTTTTTCCTGTTGGATTTCATTGTGTTATTTTAGCTTCTGTTTGATGGTACTACTTCTGTCTTCCTTTTGAACAGATAAAAAATTCAAAACTTTATTAGATCATAAAACTGTTAATCAATTGTCAAGCATTTAGATTAGCATTTGACTGCAGAGGTTTCCCTGAGTGAAGTCTGTTTTACTTTTTCAGCTTCTAGTTTTCAGTAGAGAGGGTTTACTATATTGGAAAGAAGGCTTCTGTTACTTTAATGAGTTATGGTGGGATATAGCTGATGTGCTACTGGGCTGGGATATAGCTCAGTGGTAGCATGCTTGCTTAACATGTATGAGGGCTTGGATTCTAATGCCCCGCCCCACCACTTCCTCAAAAAAAATGTTATTGTCCAGAAGAAAGGACTGGCTCATTAAAAGCAGCCTCTCGTGAAGTTGAAGCTGATCAAGATATATTGGAATGCAAAGCATGACTAGTATCTGGCTGAGCAACTCAAAAAACCTTTGGAGCAAGTTAGTGTGGATGAAAAGGTTTATGAAGGTTGTCAAGAAACAAACAAACAAAAAACCCTCCAGGTAACTTCCCAGTAGCACATCAGCTAAAGCTGTAAATGGAATATTTAATGAACTGTTTTTTTTTCTTTTTCTATTTTCTGCTTTTAAGAACTGTCTTTTAGAGCTGGGGATATAATGCAATGGAGTCCTGTTGTCAGTCCTATTGGGGCTGGCCTAGCATGTACTTACTCCTGGAATCAAATCTAGTCCCTGGAATTGATTCTCAGTACTGCAGTAAAATGAACGAATCGATGGAGAAAGAAGGCTCATCACTCTTCTTTGTATTTTGACTGGACAGTAGGTACAATGTACTGCTTTCTGATTCCCACCTATGGGAAATTTCTGTCTGGGTTCTGTCTAGCTCCTTGATGATTCTGTGTAGCATGTGAGGATTCATTCATTCTTAGTGCCATCCCTTTGAAGGCTTGCCTTAAGCTGAGTGTGCAGATCCAACTTTTTCTCTTGTTATACAGTGTTCCGCTCATCACCTGCCACATTTTATTACTATGAAGACAGTCCTCTTGAATTCCAGTTCTAAAGGTGGTTGAATTTGACCCACAAGAGACAATGACTATAGTTCTAAAATCTTAAAGTCAAAGGAGGTCTTGAAAATAGTATAGGTTGAATTTATCACTTTTGGGGTAGGGAAACTGAGGCCCAGGAAAGGCCACAAGTTTTATAACTTTGATAAAAGTAGAAATTTACCCGCTTTTCAGTCAGTGGCAGGAAGCCCGTGCAAGGGCTTTGCTTTTGTTTTGTAGAAACAAGCTTTCAGATTTGCAGTTTGTGCTGTCCTCCAGTGTATGATCTTCTTGCCTCAGTTTCTGGGATGCCAGGATTACAGGGCATGAATTCTGCAACTTTTTGACAGTAGATGATACAGATCTACCATTTGCCTCACGCTGTATGTTTGGCATGCAAGTTAAAACAATCTACAAGATTTAGTATCTAAGGCAGGTGGTACACATCTGTAATCCCAGTACTTGGGTGGTGGAAGCACAAGGATCACAAGTCCAAGGCCATCCTGAGTTCCAGAGTGAGTTTAAAGCCAACTTGAGCTACTACATGCATTTCAAAATAAAAAGAAAAACTTAGTGTACTTCTCAGTAAGACTGTAGTTTTTTTTTTTAAAGAAAACTTGTTTTTGTATGTTTCTTGGGTATAACAAACTCAGCTGGTAAGAGGGTGCCAGTCATTCCTGCTGGAGGCAGGAGGATCCTATGTGGGAGGGCCATGAATACCAAATCTACCTGCCAGGCAGTGGGAGGGGTGACCAAGTACCACAATACAGTTAGCAGTAAACTGAAGTTTTTTTAAAAACAAATATATATTTTTACAGTGCTAGTGATAGGACCTAGGGCTTCCCACATGTAAGGCAAGTACTCTACACTGAGCCCCATTCATGCCCAGCAGAGGTTTGTTTTCTCACGATAAATACACAGTTGAAATTCTGGAAGCTAGATATCCCAAATCAATGTCAGCAGGGCCATCCATACCCTTTCTGGACACTAATGAAGGTCCTTTCTGCCTCTTTCAGTTTCTTGTAGACCTAGGCATCCTTTTGTTGGTGGCTCCTTTACTCTAGTCTCCACATCTATCATGCATCCACCATGCATTTATGTCTGAGTTCCCCTCTTGGATGACCTCATCTTAACTAATTATGTCTATAATGATCCTATGTCCAAATAAGGCTAACTTCGCATGTTTTGGGGCAGAGGCTTCAACATACCTCCCCCCTTCTCTCTTTATTTTCCAACATATCTTTTTTCAGTGACATAATTAAGCTTATAGCAGAAATAATAAATTTTCTTTTTTCTTGAGATAAAATCTCCATCCAGAAAAATGTTTACAACATGAATATAGATCTTGATGAATTTGTACAGAGTGAACACACTTGTAATCTTCACCCATATGAAGGAATGGAGGAGATGATCTGTTAACCCCTTGTTCCTGATCCTACCTAACACCTTTTAAGGAATTCCTTGTTGGAATATTTTCTCAATGTTCTTCTAGCATGGTTGGTGCTTTTTAGATTTTAGTCTAACACTTTGCTTACATGTAAACATGGGGATGCATTGTTTTCGTCTTTTTGCCTTGCTCTGCAAACTTGTGCTCATCATAAATTAAACTGAGTCTTAATTCAGTTACAGGTTGGCTGATGAATAACTTGGGCTTTAACTAATGTAAGAGGAAGTAGGGTGCAAGTTAGACCAGTTACACTAATACTCAATGATGAAGGTGTCATACTGTGAGCCAGAATCAGCATTTTCACTTTGTAACCTTGATGGCTTCCTGGGAACTCTTTATTGTAAAGCATATTGTTATAGAACAAATTGCATTTTGAGTATGAATAATTAGATTCACACTAGAGACTCTGTAATATGTTTATCAAATAATCTACAATAAAACTATTTATATCCTAAATTCAAAAAGATCACTCCTATCTGTCATTGTCACCTTGGATTCTGATAGACCTTGGTTATGCTTCTGTTGTGAATGTCTTCTCTCTAAAACAGATAGACTGTGTGGATGGTGGGAGCTCATATCCAGTTTCATTCCCATGTCACAGTCTGAGACCTGAGTTTAAATGGGAAAGACTCTGACTTACTGGTAGGAGTTTATTGCTCTGCATTTTCTTCCACTTGAAAGACATACATTCTTGTTCTCCTGTTCTTGTGAAAGTCTTGTACACATATTAACTGTCATAGTAAGTCACTTATCTTTATGGTCTTTGTTTTATTTTCCTATAGAATTGAGAGAAAAATTCTTGGTCAACTGTCATATTTAAATTTTGAGGGGGTTTATTTTGATTTTTGAGACAGTGCCTTACTATGTATCCCATGCTGGCCTTGAACTTACAGTCTTCTTGCCTCAGACTACTGATGCTGATGTGAGCTACCACAGTGGCCTGAAAAAAGTTTATAGTCTATCATGAAAACAATCTGTATTCCATTTTGAACATTGATAAATACTCCCAAATATTTCTATATTAATCCTAGCAGATGAATGTGTAGTTTTGCATGAAAAATTTGTTCATAAAAGGATACAAAATAAGACATGGCTGTTTCCAGATTAGAAAAAAATGAAAAAGAACCAGAAATGCCTTTGAAGCTTCAGCTTTGTTATGTCAAGAATTTTAAGCCTAGAAGAAAAGATGGCTCTATTCTTGATTCACATAAGTGTGAGGTAGTTGTGTGTGTGTGTGTGTGTGTGTGTGTGTGTGTGTGTGTGTGTGTGTGTTTTGAGGGGGTTGTCCCTTTGCTTTGCAAATTCACATCCATCATAAACCAAGTACATCCCACTTAAGTGTTATAACCCAGGCTGTACCATTTGGGGAAGTAGAGGTAGATTACTCAGCAAGTTCTGCCATCCCAGTGGAAGGAAGGTCACCTGCTTCCCAAGAAGCACAGCTGAAACTTCAAATTGTTCATCTTGGTTTAGCTGAGGCTGAGATGCTACCTATCAGGAAAATTAAGTCATTTAAAATTTATATACTTAAACAGGTTTCTTTTTTTAAAAAAAAAAAAAAGTCATTTTACACATATGTGTACAAGTGGGGGTGGAGTGCTCACAGAGGCCAAAAGAGGGTGTTGGAGTGCTCACAGAGGCCAAAAGAGGGTGTTGGAGTGCTCACAGAGGCCAAAAGAGGGTGTTGGATCTTCTGGAGCTGGAGTTACAGGTAGTTGTGAATCACTTGAAGTAGGTGCTGGCAATCAAACTCAGGACCTCTGCAAGAGCAATAAGCACTCCTAACTGCTGACCCATCTCTTTAGCCCCAGTTTTTGTTTAGTATCTACCCAAACTGTGGATGAACTTAGAAGAAATAAACATATCATTAAGGAATTAAGATTTTTCCGTAGGAGAGTTGGCAGCTGAACAAGTCAGCATAGGGTGTCTGGTTTTTGTTTAGTCTTGGTTTGTGTGGCATAAATTTTAAGTACCTTGCTGTGTTTTAAGTGACAGAGAAGAGTTATAGCTTAGATAATAGTTAGGATATTTTGGTTTGATTCGTGTATCATTTTGGCCTGGATAAATAATACTGTTGAGGTGAAAACTGTGTTAGCTTCCTTGAAACAAACAATCAGACCTTGCCCTCATGTATTCCCATTGCTCTTAAAGCAATTGAACTCAAACCTGTTAACTCTCTTACTGCCTACCCCATGATATATTTTGAAGTTCATTACAATTGACCTCTGTATCCATTGATTCCATAGTCACTAGATGTAACCAACTATGAATCACAAATATTTTGGAGAAGAAAATTTGTGTTGAACATGTACAAATTTTCCCTCTTGTTATTAGTTAAACAACATAGTGTAACAACTATGTACATGGTACTTACATTGTGTTACATATTATTGGTGATTTGGAGATGGGTTAAAGTATATGGAAGGCACGAATAGACTGTATGAATGCACTGTGCCATAGTATACAAAGGACATGATGATCCTCAGACCTTGGTGTCTACAGAGGATCCTAGGAACACTGCCCCCTCCATTGCATAGCAGAGACAGCTATACATTTCCTTGTTAGCAAGAAATACAGACATTGGATGAAAATAAAAATGTAATAATGCCATTGTAGGTGGTAGATGTAGGGTAAATTTAGTCTACTTTTATTCCTACTTATTTATTAGTGGTGCTGAGGAGACCCTACAGCCTCATCCATGTTCAGCACACACTTAACTGAACATGTCTTAACTCTTCAAGAAAGCAAAGAAAAATCTTGCTGGTTTTGCTTTTTTTCTCAGCCACAATAATAGATTTTACTCTTTCATAGTTCTTCCTGATTATAAAAGCAAGCAAAGTTTTACCATATAGAACTATTCTCATTTGTGTTAGTTTTTTTTAAGGTATTTAAGCCAGGCTTAGTGGTGCATGCCTTTAATCTCAGTTCTTGGGAGGTGGAGGCAAGAGATTCAAAAATTCAAAGTCAACCTCAGTGACACAGTGAGTTCCAGTTAGTCTAGACTACATGAGACCCTGTCTCCAAAATATAAAAAAAATAAAGTATCAAAAAATGAATATATAAGCTGGGCATGGTGCATACCTGTAATATCAGCACTTCAGAGGCCAAGGTGAGAGGATCAGGAGTTTGAGGCCAGCCTTGGCTACAGAGTGATACCATGACCCCCAATAAACAAACATAAATCATTAAGTAAATGGGTTAAGAACCATTTGAAACATCAATCTTTTCTGGGAAGAGCTTTTTTGTTTGTTTTGTTTTTCGAGACAGGGTTTCTCTGTGTAGCTTTGTGCCTTTCCTGGAACTCACTCTGTAGCCCAGGCTGGCCTCAAACTCACAGAGATCTGCCTGCCTCTGCCTCCTGAGTGCTGATATTAAAGGCATGTGCCACCACCACCCGGCAGGAAAAGCTATTTTAACTACCTCACTTCAGGCTCTTCAAGCAGATATTGGGAATCCTGGACCAGAAAGTTTCCTGGAATCTCAGAGTTTTCCCTGCTGCTTTGTCTAGACCCATGGCCATGCTACATCTGGACCTATAGCCCTTCATGTCTTCCCTGTTGCCAAGTAGTTGCTGCATCCATGGGCATCCTGTCTAGTTTTAAGGCCAGCACAAAGAGATGGCCCTAGATGTCTCTGCCCTTTGATTGCAGAGACTAAGGCTCTGCTCTGAAGTTTCCAGCTGTTTTCTGCTTTTCTCTGCCTAGTGGACACTCTCTCCCTGCAAGGGATTCATTCAGACACTGGAAAGCACAGGGCTGGGAGCTACCACAGAGAATTTAATATTAGTGATGAGGGAGGGAGAGGGAAAACTTCCAAAAGACACAATCAAGGATCACAGGGAAGGAACTTGGACATGAATCAAGCTCCAGGGAAAGGTCAACTGTGGAGAATCATGAACCTTTGAATCGTAAATCCGGGACAAAGAAAATAAAGGGGAAAGTAAGGTTCACCTTTTTTCTCCCTTTATAAACATTCTATTAAGGGACTTGAGCACCTTGGGGTGCTGGGTTCCTGCATGGATGCCAACAAAAAAAACCATGGATATTTATATCTGAGAAGTTTTGAATTAGCCAAACCAGCCATATGTGATTTTATGGTTCTTTAACTTCTTTTGTTTTTTTAATTTTGTATTACTGGGATTGAAAGTAAGGTAAGGCTTCTAGTAGTGAGCCATAACCCTAGCCATCACCCCCTTTTAGGGTAATGCCTCCCTATGTTGGCCTCAACCTCATGATCTTTCTGCCTTAGCAGCCCAAGTGTGGAATGACAGCCATATACCACTATGCCATAATACTGTTTTTATGGGGTGGAATGGAATGGAGGAACCACTTATTTTGAAAAGCAATGTAGACATTTGAGAACAGTCTACCTCTTAAATAGACATTTGAGAACAGTCTACCTCTTAAAATCTAAATTGTTAGCTCAAGACACCTGCTACCCCCTAAAGAGAGGATCCTGCCATTGCCCTGGGGTTGTGTATGTTGTACTCCCAGCCCCTTACTTGCGTCCACCCTTCCAACCCCATAAACATGTGCAAGAGCTTTTTCTTTTAATGTTTGTTTTTGACAGCAAGCATCACCAAAAGGTTTTTCCAAAAGACTAAAAGATAGTCTTTGTGATTAGCAAGAACATCATACTGTATTCAAGAGAAAGAGGAAGGTTGGGGGTGGTGGTGTCTGAGTTCACTTCAAGGGAAGTCACTGTAGCTCGGTTCCCCCTCCCTCTTTCCTTCTTACGTGCACAGCCACAGTGCATTCAATTGTTTAAGAGCAACACATCCTTTGAACTAGCCCTAGGATGGGAATGTCCATTAAAAATAAACAGCCATGTGTCCCGAGCAGCTGGGACTCTGTGTTCTAACACCCAGCAGTTCCGTTTCCTGTCTCTTGATTGTGTATCTGTTCTTCCAGATTGCCTTTGTGCTTTGAAAACTGCAGGTTTCAGTAATCCTAGTAATCTCCATGTAAGCAAGTGTTTAAAAGACCTGACTCCTCTTTACCTAGAGATCTGTGAGAACTGCCTAGGAGCAGATAAGCGTTGTTGCTAGATGGGTGGGAAGCTTGCTTGGCATCTAGATATTTGGAAAACCTACTTGAACAGCTATGGTGGTATGGTGGGTTTTTTTGGTGTGTGTGTGTGTGTGTATGTATGTGTGTATGTGTGTGTGTGTGTGTGTGTGTGTGTGTGTGTGTGTGTTTGCTCTCTGATTCATCCTAAGATGAATGCTGGGCTGTAGTCAGGAACTTTACTTATCTTTGCTGATTCTTTTCCTCTTCTTTCAGCCTTTCCAGAAATGGTGTCTATTGTATGTGAGGGCCATCTGTACAAGAGGGGGAAAAACAAAATATAAAATTTGGTCTTTGTCTTTAGAAAGATGCTGGTTGTGTTTTGTCACTATGACAGACTATATGATAAAAATAACTCTTTAGAGTTGCATGTGCTATTTTTCCCTGTAGACACCATGATCCTAGCACTATTCTGAAGTTGGTACTTGCCCTGCATTGCTAGCTGCATAGGCTGATGCTCCACATTTGAGCATCTAAGGACAGGAATCATTTTCTTTCTGGGTTTGGCCAGGGAGCAGAGGCACTGAGTGAGGGTTCTGTGGCATAGCAATTTTAAAAGCATTAGAAGCTGATGTGACTGGGAGAAGGGTCACAGGCAGATGGTGGGTCTTGGGCTGGTTATCCCTTAACTAATTCGGACTGCTGATGGTTGTTAACATAGCGCTGCTTGTCAAGGTGAAGATGTAGAGCAGTGGAGTATGAAAACAGGGTGGCGCCTTCTGGGACTCTCTTCATATCTATACAACACCCCATGTGACTGTGACATGACCTCTCCCATCTGTTGTATCACCTCTGCCTTTAATCCTTAACAGCTTCCTCTTTTGACCTAATGAATGGAGATCCTTGAGAACAGTTTTCCTGATCCATGCACAGGCTCTGTCTGCCTTCAAGGGGCCAGCTGGTGAGATATGCATGTATTCTTTTCTGTTCCTTCCTTGCTTGATTGTAAATACAGGATATTTAGACCATGACATATTAGCTGATCCTCTCCTCCTCCACAGTCTTTCTATGTAGCTCAGACTGGTCTCAGATATGCTATGTAGCCTGTAACTCAGCTGACCTCTAACTCCCAATACAACTGCCTCAACATTTTGAGTATAGGGATTACAGGTGATCTCCATCATACCCAACAAAATCGTATATTGGCTCTGTGTCAGACAAGATATATAGAAGATTCTTTAGTTTTCTTATATCAATCACTGAGTATGGAAATCAGGTCCTTGCCTATGCTAAACAAGTGCTCCACCACTGAGCCAGCCCCACCCCCAGCTATTAGGTACCATTTAATTCATGGGGGAAATGTGACCTGGTTTCCATAAAATTTGCTTAGGCTAAACTTTTAAGTCACCCCACTTACAAATTGAAACTTTTTGTGTTTTCTGTAATGCTGTACATAAAACTTACTGTTTAAACAACACAAATGTGTAGGATAACTGGAGTTTTTCTTTCTAATCTTCTTACATACAAGGGCTTAGAAAACATTTCACCTAAGTAACTTTGGAGTAATGGTTAGTGGAGAGATCTCCCTTTCCACTAAGCTTCCAATGTTCTCATATTATCATCGAGATCTGTGTAAGTTGCCACTGAAACGGAGAGTGGGGCTATCTGAACTTCATTTCTTTTTCTTCTTCCTCCCTCTTCATACCCCTCCTTTTGGTTATGGAGATAGGATCTCGTGTAGCTCAAGATGGCCTGAAACTCACTAGCTGAGGATTACTTTGAACTGCTTGCTATCCTCTTGCCTCCACCTCCCAAGTATTGGGATTGTGGGCATACTCCAGAAGCCATTTGTATAATACTTGGAGTTTGTAACATATTTCCATCTTTAACTCATTTGTATCCTTGTAGTTGACCTAGGGTGGGTTTTTTGTTTATTTTGTTTTTGGGGTTTTTTTTTGGAGGCAGAGTCTGTGTATCACACACCTACTTGTGTAAGATGCCCTTGAACTGATCCTTCTCCCTTCACCTCCCAAGTGCTGTGCCACTACACCTGGCTTTAATCCCAATCTGACAAACAGTCAGGTTGTAACAATAACAGTGATCTGTTAATATACTTGTATTAGGAATTTGCAACATATCTTCATTTTTATCTCACTTTTATCTTCCTGGTTGTCTTAGGGTCTTTTCTTTTTTTCCCATTCCCCCTCATTTCCCTTCTTCTCTCCTCTTCCTTTCCCTTCCTTCCTTTCCCTCTTTCCCTTTCCTTATAATTTCCCTTTTCCCTTATCTTTCCTCCCCTCCCCCTTTATCTTCTTTTTCCCTTCCTCTCCCCCTTCCTTTCTTTTTTAAGGTAGGATTTGTGTAGCTCAGGTTGGTCTTGAATAAAATAATGTAGTTTAGAATGACCTTGGACCCTGGATCCTTTTGCATACAACCTCCTCGGTGTTTGGAATTATGGGTATTTGCCACCATGTCTTGCTGTCTGATGGTATTTTGTTTGCTTGCTTTTATTGTTTTTTTTTTTGTTGTTGTTGAGGGTGGGTCTCACTGTAGCTCAGGCTGACCTGGAGCTCCCAGTTCTCCTACATCAGCCTCCCAAGTGGCTGAGATTACAGCAGTCCATCACCAAACCCAATTTAGACAACCATATAGTTAGTTTTTGGATGACCAAACTGAGCAAGGAAAAATAAGTAATTTTTTCCAAATCCTGTACAGACAAGTCTTAAGTCTCATATCTCTCCTCGATGTTTTATAAACCTTCCATGACACAAACCTTTTCCCACCTTGCTACCTGGTTTTTCCTCCTCTGTGCCATCAGGGCTGTGTATCTGGTAATACATTTTCCTCACAACTTTATTAGTCAGTTTTGGGTAACAAACTACACAGTAATTAGAATAAAGAATGCTTAATGTAAATCAGAATTTGGTGAATTGGCTGTTGTTTTCTGTCTTGTCTATTTATAAAAACAAACTAGAGTAGTTGCCATAGAGACCAGAGGTATTGCAAAACAAGACTTATTTATTCAATGCCTGTGGCTCTTGATGAAAAAAATTCTCCTGTTCATGCACCTATAGTCACAGCTTCTCAGGATGCTGAAGCAGGAGATTGCTTGAGTATGGTAATTTGGAGCTAGTATTAATACCATAGGGAGGACTCATCACTTAAAAACTGCGCAGAATCATTAGCAACAGGCTATTGTTTATTTTTGACTTGGCATTAACTAATAATTACTACAGGTAAAAAGAACTCAAATGTAAATAACATATAAAGAAGGCAGCATCTCCTGGGTCAGAGTCAGGGTATGTACAAAAAAAGAAATCTGTCTTCGCCAGCCCCCAGAGCTTAGCCGTTCATCTCAGTGGTGTGTGTGCATGCATGTTTGCTTGCGTTGAGAGAGACTGAGACTGTATTTATGTCTGACTGTCTGTCTCCCTTGAAGCTCACTAGCAAACTGGCTGGGATGCCCGTGAAACTCACTAGAAAGCCATTTGAAAGTTGTTGCTAAAACTCCCTGGGAAACTGCTGGGGGTTGGGGTGAAGTGATGAAGCTAAGAATGGCACCTTTGAGGCTACTGTCACTAGGTGTACCACAGACCACCATGTCCCACAGGACAGGCAGAGAGGAAAGCTTGTGAGATAAGGAAGGGAAACCAGTCTTCCCTTTGTGTCCCTCTGGTGCCCTCTGCTGACAGTACTGAACAAGTGCTAGCTGTGGCTTCGGGAGAGATGGTCCCAGGGTGGGGTGATGTTTCAGAGCCTGTACTTTACAGTCATTGAGATGTGCGACTTGGCTTTGGGGCTTTGGAGGGTCGGGTCAGGAAGGTTCTATATTTCTTTCTTTTTCCAGCACTGCCTCTGCCCTGTAGATAGGCTCTTTTTTCCCCTATTTTCTTAAGTTTGAAGTTGAGGCAATGCATTGCTAACAAGTGGTACTTTGCTAAATTGGCAGTGCTGCGGTATGCTGTTTTTAAATCCTTTGTCTCTGTAGAAATATAACTTTCTTCAGAAAATTCTCTTCATGGGTGTCTCTTAGGCAGATTGTAGCTGTCACTGTCTGGTCTTGATAGAGATTTACCAGGAACCAGCGTTTTCAGGCCTTCACCCCATCTGGAGAAGAGGCCCACAGTGCTAGGCGTTCTGCCCGTTGCCATGAAAGCTGTGAGCTCTTGCTGCAGAATATAAATGGCCCCCTGGCTCCCAGTCTATCTGACCAGGCTGCTGAGGCTGCCTGTCTACCTTATAAAAAATTGACCCAATACGTGGTTCTCACAGTCAGAGGAGCAGTCAGCTCCTTTTTGTTCACTAATAGCTGTCTACGAAGCCCCTGGATCCTGTGCTTGCCTTGGGAGACTGAGGCCCCATGGGCACCTCTCCTTCACATTTTGGTGGCTACATGCCTCTGCCCTTGCATCAGAACTTGTAACCAACACATCATCTTCCTTGTAAACATTTCATTGACCTGTCTCAGTCTGTCACCCCATCCAGTCTTTATCTGCCTTTTTGTGTCTTAGCGCCAAGTATAACCTGGCCCTTATTTCAGGGAGGATAAAAGGATTGCTAGACCTCTATATTCTTTTTCCTTGAAGTCCCACCTTAATGGCATTTCCTAACCTGTTAAACACCCCACTCCAGACCTGAGTCAAACTTCCTTTCTGAAGGAACTGAGACCAGACAGAATGAGTAAGGGACTTAAGAAGACTGAGGAGAAGTCATTATTCTCCTGTCTAACAAAAGGCATGGTCTGGTCATGCATTTTAGGTTATTCACTGGAAGGTGAAATATAATTACAGCTGATAACCTGCATGTGTGACTCATATAGTGAAGTATGATTTCAGGCTCATAAAATAGCAAAGTTGTTCTTCCCTATTTCATTCTGATGACTGGTTATAGGGGATGTTTCATTTCCCAAGCTCAGAATTTTACTTCAACATGAACAGCAGAGCTAGATTTTCTTCCTTCCACCACCAGAGAGTCCTGCTTACCTTAGTTGTCTTCACCCTGTGAAGACCTCTTGCCCTCTGTCAGGAGCACTGAAAAGGCTTTAGGGGTGGGTATTAATTATCAGGGCTGCACTGGCTTCTTGCACCCCACTTAACACAAGGTCTCACTATAGCCTAGGTTGTCCTCAAACTTGCAATTCTCCTACTTCACCTCCCGCCCCCACCCGCAGTGCCAGGATTTCAGGTGTCCACCACCATGCCTAGATCTTGCTGTTTTATTCTTTTTGCTGAAGAAATTTGTTTTAATTCTAGCTGCAAGGTTAATCATCCTGAAGCAGTTGTTTTTACCATAAGTTCACACTGGACTTCTTTGCCCCCCCCCCATACCCACTTCCACTACCCGAAGAACAGTGCCCACATTCTGCTTCAAGGTCAAGTTCTCAGTCTTCTCTCTTTCTGCCCTTGTCCTCCCACACTCCTGTGTATTCTTTACTCTCTTTCCCCTGACTCATCCCTCTGGCATGCCTCCATTTCCTGCCTGCATGTTTCTTCATATCAAGACTTCCATGGAATGTCCTCCCTAATCCTGCTGTCTTCCTTTCAAGTTGCCCTACACGACACTTTGTTTGTAGAGCCTTTACATCTCCACTCTGAAGCTGAGGTGGGCATGGCCCTTCATATTTCAATTGTACTAGACTGTTTTGTCTACAGTGCACCTGATTCTCTGTAGAGAATCACATTCTTTTACCTTTCCAAGACTTCTTTCTTGACTGTAAGGGTCTACTGTATTGACATTGATAGTTACAACACACACACACACACTATGACTTTTCTTTACAAACACAAGACTACAGTGTAACAAGCATCATGTGGCAATTCTGTGTTTTCTATGTTTGTTTGTGACAAAGTCTCACTGTGTACCTCAGGCTGGCCACAGATCGTTCCATCTCAAACTCCTGAGTGCTGTGATCACAGATGTGTACCACCCATGCCTGGCTCACTGTTAGCCACAGTCATTATTCTTTGAAAATTGGTGCCAAGTTTAGGCATGTTCTCTATAGAATGGAAATTGACAAAGCATTTTCTTTTTAAAATTTTCACGTTTCTCTTTTATTATACTGATTTGGGAAAAGATGTCATTCTGTGATGTGTAAAGTGAATATCAGTACTCACATGGCCAGACCAAGCAACTGAACCTGATTCATGAGGCATGATGAACTATTATGTGCTTATATTATCAAGTAACATTTCACTGCTCCATAGCAAGGCAGATGATGCACAACAGGAGGCACTACTGGTCCTTTGAAGCCAAGGAATTTATCCCAATTTGGTGTGAGGAATGGTTTATTTTCTCTTGACTGAATGCAGTACTATTTCAGCTACCACTAGAAACCTCAGAAGGGATTTTGTGTATTATTAAATATAGCATATAAGCTTGATTCAGGATTGAGTCCAGCCTTCTGGAACCAGCTCCTCTAGAGTCAGGGAGGGAATTATTTTTCAAAAATCACTATGCAGGACACTTTCATCTTCCATTGGAATGACCACAGTCCCCAGTTACTCAACTGCAGTAGAACATAGTGAATGAAAAAAAGGACATCGGGGCTCAGCAGTTAAAAGCACCAGTAGCTCTTCCAGAGGACCTGGGTTCAATTACCAGCACCCATATGGCAGCTCACACCTGTCTGTAAACTCTAGTTCCAGGGGACCTCAACACCCTCACATAGACATATATTTTGACAAAATACCGATGTCCATAAAATAAATAAATCTTAAAAAAAAAAAAAAGAAAAATAAGGACATGATGGCTCCAAGGTAAGATTGAGAAGGTTTATTGTAGATATGAGGGGGAGAACAGCCAGAGGCATCTGGAAGAGTCCAGACTGAACATGGTCAGCAGACTGAACCAGGCCATGAGAGGGGAGAGGAGGGGGAGAATGAGAGAGGAAGAGAAGAGAGGAAGCAGCCAAGAGAGAAACCAGGACCCAAGAGAGTATGTGGGAGCCAAGAGGGCTCATAGCCAAAATGGCTTGGTTTTATAGGAAAAGAGAAACAGAGGAAAGGGAAGTGAAGCTCAGAGCCTGGAGAGATTTAAGGTAGGGGCTGAGGTATGCCCGCCAGGATGACTCTGTAACAGGTACTTGTAATGCTGAGAGACGCTGGGAGAACCTGGCAGCCAGTATCCACTTTGATATGTTAAATAGACATCTCAACCATTTGTTCAGGCTTTCTTTGAGACTTAACACAAAGGACAAGCTCCAGGGACAAAAAAAAAAAGGCTCTGGTTTCTCTTTGGGCATGCCCCATCATGGTTCTTCTCTGTCCTTTTTCCAAGCAGCTCCTTAGTAAACAATGCACTAAGACAAACTATAATTACTGCCTCTTGATTCTTCTGGATAAGAGGAGCATTTCCTGGGTTTGGACAAAGGACTTATACTCTAGAGGTGCTATTCTGGCAAATTCTGTGAGGGGAGTGGGTTCAGGGGACAAAATACTAAAATGAAAATGAGAGCCACTTATCCCTTTTTCAAACTACCACTTAATATCCTGAAGATGTAATCAGTGTGACAGGTGTTGGAGAAAAGTATAGGAGACAAGAATACAAGGGAAAGTGTGTTTTGGGGTAATAGTGTGCCTGCTTGCCTTTACTTCTTGGCCTTGCCCCAAGTAGCCACAATTTTCACAGCTTCACACATAGGTATCTTCATCCCCCAGGAACTGCATGGGTTTGATGGGCCTAAGCTATTATATAATTTTTCCCTCTTTGAAGAAATTTCTCAGATCAAAGAGGGGAAAGGTGTCCTTGTTACAGCTCATAGCAACAGCCTTTAGGGTATCTCAAGTGTCTGGTGGGTCTCTTTCAAGAGGCATTGTGGAGCTAAACCTTTCAGCTAGTATTGTCACCATCTGAAAATCAGATAAGAGCCTACCTAAAGTTCTGACAGTAGTGCCCTTCAGACTCTCATAAGAGGGTAGCTGATCCTCAATGAAGTTTGAATACCTGTGATCCTTACTGATGTGGAAGGGATAATCAGGCACCTTTGGTGGTGATGGAACGTCATAGTAGCACCTTAAGATTGTTACTTATGCTTCACCATGCTTGGCAGCAGTTTCTACCTTATTGAGGCCAGTCAGACCCCCATAGTGCTACTCACTGAGGTGCTAGGTCCTCTCCACTGGCAGTCACACTGTTCAGATGATCAGCTTATTCTTTTCTGCACTGAGGTGAAACATATCAAATTCATAGCCAGCATCTTGGTACTGAAGCTATTCTCCAGGTTCTGGGCACTCTCACCATGCTGTATCAGCACCAGATTGTAGGCTGTAGTGGCAGCAGGCTGGGGATATAGTGGCCAGATTTTTGTTTTCTGATTACGTTCCTCCTGCCTACATAAATATCTCTTGTCAGGGGAGCAATGGAAAGGAAAATACCATGGTATCTCCTAAATGCAAATATATTTTCCCTGGAAAATAGAGATAGGGCATAGCTGAGGAAGGCATATGGGTTCCTTGTAGACAAGAAATAGCAGGTATTATCATCCTTCTTTGAGAAAGTGGAAGGACTCAGATGAGATTACTTTGATAAAATGTCCCAGAACTTATTATATAAGCATTTATGGGAACAGGATGGAAAACCTACTCTTAAACCCCACTCACCATAGCTGAGTCAGACACAGGTAATACGTCATTCTAAGGAAGTACTACTCTAAAAGCTGTCTTGGCCAGGCATCGTGGCATACTTAATGATTCCAACTCTTGGGGGTTGTCTTAGGGTTTCTGTTGCTGCAACAAAACACCATGACCAAAGCAACTTGAGGAAGAAAGGGTTTATTTGGCTTATACTTGCACATTGCTGTTTATCATTGAAGAAAGTTAGGACAGAAACTCAAACGGGGCAGAATACTGGAGGCAGGAGCTGATGTAGAGCCCATGAAGGGATGCTGCTTACTAGCTTGCTCCCCATGGCTTTCTCAGCCTGCTTTCTTATAGAACCCAGGACCATCAGCCCAGGGGTGTCCCGCCCACAGTGGGCTGGGCTGGGCCCTCCCACATCAATCACTAATTAAGAAAATGCTTTATGGAGGCATTTTCTCAGTTGAGATTCCCTCCTTTCAGTGTGTCAAGTTGACACAAAACTAATCAGCACAGGAGTCCAAGGCAGTGTGGTATATGTTGTGAGACCCAGTTTCAGAAAAACTGGGACTGGAGGTATTTATAGAGCACTTGGCTTGCATGCATAAAGCCTTGGGTTCAATTCCTAGCACAATAACCCTGTCACCATGACTTTGCTAAAGATTTTCTTAATGTTAGTAGAATTAAAATTTTTTAGGGTCAGGGATGTATTTTGAAGTTTAGCCTCTGAATTTTACACTGGGACAGAATAGTTTTCTTCCTCTTATTTATTGAAGAACACACAACTTTTTATTGTGTGAAAATGTATCCAATATAAAATTGAGCTTAGTAAAAGCATATTGAAATGTAGATTTAGTGGCCATTAGGTATATTTCACACTGTTGTTACAACCATCACCAGTGTCTGTGTGTTGACAGCCTTCCATCCTCTCATACTGAAACTCTGGCCCCATTTAGCCATTAAGTGCTAATTCTCTATTCTTCCTTCTTTTCCCTGCCCTTGGAAACCACCATTTTGCTTCTGGTTTTGGGTACTTAGGTACCTCATATAAATGGAGTTACATGCTTAAAAAATAATCTGGTATATGTCATACAGTATAATGTCAAAATTATTCTTATTGTAATATATAATAAAGCATCCTTTGGGGGGCATGAGGATAGTGCGGATGGAAACTCAGACCTTATGCATGCTATGCAGGTACCTTACCTCTGAGCTATATCTCAATCCCACTTTTTTTAAAAAAAGGCTGGATAGCATGTCATTGTATATGTATACATTTTACTTATGTATTCACCTGTTAATGGACATTTGGGTTGTTTGCATCTAGAATGCACAACTATTTAGTAGCAAGGTTCCAAATAGTTTCTGTTTCTCAGCCCACCATCCAGGGACCCAGATTCCTACCAGATTGAATGGTCTGATATTGAGATTCTTCTACCAGCTGGCTTCAGGGGAGTGATCCCAGCTACAGTCTTGTATTCCTGGGTTTTGGCTTGTCTTCTCATCCATCACTGTTAGCAGTCCAGGATCTATCTGTTCTTGATGTTCATTCTTCCTCCTTATCTATCCTTCCTCCATGGTCTGTGTTATATCTAAGTTGTCTCCGTTGGTACCCCCAACCTCACCTTCAGGCTTTAAATATGCCCTGTTTATAGTCACTTCACATGTAGGATGCCTTTCCTTGGGTCCTACCATTAGACAGCCAGTTGTCCACATGCTTTTTGACCTGGGTACTCCTAAGTCTTTCACATGAGATTTGTCAAAACTTAGTTTCTTTTAGATGGCTGTGCATTTATGGCAGAGGGTGTGGTCTTGAGTCAGGTATAAATTATGTTTGTTATGACATTAGGATAAAATTGTCTAAACTTGCTGGGCATGGTGGCACATATCTTTAATTCTATCACTTGAGAAGCAGAGGCAGGTGGATCTCTGAGTTTGAGGCCAGCCTTGTCTATACAGCAAGGCCAGTCAGAGCAATACAGTGAGATCCTGTCTCAAAAAACAAAAAAAGTTATTTGGACTTTTGGAGTGAATTATTTATTGAATGGACTACTTCTGTTTTTGCTAAGAGTGTTTGCTTGAACCTTGAGCTTCATGCATGAAGACAAATGTTTCACCATTAAACTATGTCCCTAACCCATTTTTAAAAAAATTTCATTCGTTATTTCATTCATTCGTGTGTGTGTGTGTGTGTGTGTGTGTGTGTGTGTGTGTGTGTGTGTGTGTGTGTGTGTGTGTAAAAGTAACTGGATAACTTGCAGGAGTCAGTTCTCTTCTTCCACTGAGTGGATATTGCCTCTCTCTTTTTACCATATGGGTCCTGGGGATCAAAATCTGTTCATCAGGCTTGACAGTCTTCTGAACTATCTTGCTGTCCCCAGCACATTTTTGTTTTTTGTTTGGGAGCAAGGGCTGGTAAGTTACTGTTTAAGCCTCCTGAGTACCTGAAATTATAGACTTGCCCCTTTAGGACAAGCTAGGAGTACTATTTTAATTTTGTGTGTGATACTGACCTACAGTGGATAATTGCCTTTTTAGCTAAAACTTCAATTCTCCTAGGGACTTGGTAGAGAGTTTAGTAAACTGTGTAAATATATTTATTTATTTAATTATTTAGAGACAGAGTCTCATTTTCTTGCTCAGGCTGACCTAAAACTCGTAGCAATCTCTTGTTTCAGTCTCTTCAGTGTTGTTATAAAAGGTGTGCACCACTCAAAATATGAGACAAAAGATCCTGAATTTGAGGCCAGCCAGGGTTATATAATGAGACCTTGTCTCAAAACAAACAAGTCAACTAACAGATTGTGTACTGAGTACCACTAGTCATTTGTTTGATGGTGCAAAGAACACTGGGGTTCTTTGCAACTTCTTGTTTCTTTTCGGGAGTTTTTGGAGAGGAGGGTGTAACAAGCAAAGTAGAAAATATATTTGGCTTTGTGGGCCTAAAAGTCAGTGGTCCTTCATGGCACTATCTAAATGTGTATTTATGTTCTGGTAAGTTTTATTAATAGGTAACAAGGACAGTAAAGTCCCCTGACTGGATTTTGTTTGGCCAATGACTATTTGCTAGCCAACCACTTGTGCAGAAGATAAGTATATGTATGGATCTGTAGTTAGTTGCTGGCCTAACTAGGTTTTAGTTACTACTAAGTGGTATAAGTACTAGATAAGATAACAATGATCTGTGTTGTATTTAAGGTAAGAGCTATAAAAGGTGATGTTCAAACTTGGTGCATGTATGCCTTTTTTTCCCATGTGCTGAGGATGGAGCCAATGGCCTTACACATGCCAGGCAAGTGCTCTACTACTAAGCCCACACCCCCTTAGTGCAGGATATTCTTAGCACTGATTAATGAATCTCTTAATATGAATAGCATGACATAATCTGATTTGGACTGTGGTAAAGATATAGGTATTAACAAGCGTATGGAGAATTCACAATCTTTATGAACTACCTCTGAGAAGTGGAATCTTATTTTTTTTAAAAAAAGAACTGATATTTTCTCAAAAATATTAAATATAATTACCATAGGACCCATCATTTCTTCTTGTAAGTATACCCAACAGAAATGAATATATAAAACCTGGTATACCAATATTTATAGAAGCATTATTCATAATCACTAAGAATAGAAACAACTTAAATGACTATCAGCTGATAAATCTATGAACAAAATGTGCTTTGTTCATATCATAGATTATTTAGTCATAAAATTTAATGAAGTAATGACATGCTATAACACAGATGCATATGGAAAGTATTATACTAAATTACAGAAACTAAACGTTAAAAGGTCACAAGCAGGGAAATTTGGGTTTAGACTAGAGAGTGTATGTGGTGGTGGCAGTGTAGGCCTGAGATCCCAGCTACTCTGCAATCTGAGGCAGAAGGATCATAAGTTCAAGGCCTGCCTGATCTATAAAAGTAAATCCTAGGCTACCCTGGACTACATAGTGAGATCCTTTCTCAGTGAATGAATGAGTAATGAACGGATAGTACTGAGGACACAGCTCAGTGGGGCTGGGTTTATTCTCTCATGCTGGAAGAAAATGATTAGAACTATTATAACCATACTGCTTAATGATCAGTGGTTTCTCTTGGGGCCAAGGAAATGTTCTGAAATTAATGGTGACTATGCAACTCTGAATGAACTAAAAGCTGTAAAATGGCTTTTATAAGTGGATGTATAGAATTTGAAATATATCTAAAAAATATTACTAAAACAAGGTACAGGATTAATGTATAAGAAATAATTAGTAAATAGTAAGAATGATCCAAAATATTGTTCAGATAAAGAAATTCCGGAATATTAATCTGGTTTTAGATCCTTTGTTTTTATTTTATGGGTTTCTGAGTCTTCCCATTCCTCCTTCAGTGAACTTGTGTACTGGGGGACTAATCAGGATGAGGGATGCAGATTGAGAAGCATCATTGTATGGGTCCTTTTACTCCTAGGTAATGCAAAAACTGTGACCTGCTTGAACCTTATACATGTTATATTCCCAGCTGCATTGGAGGAACTTGCTATGGCTCAGGGATGTTCATGGAACCCCCTTCTGTGTTACAGATTGAAGAAGGAAGCAAAGCTGCAGCAGTCGACAAGCTTCTAGCTGGAGATGAGATCGTGGGTATCAATGATGTGAATCTCTCAGGGTTCAGACAAGAAGCAATTTGCTTGGTGAAAGGCTCCCACAAGACCCTGAAGCTTGTGGTCAAAAGGTGAGATATGTGCCTCTTTTTTGTTCACCAAGACAAATAAGGAGTAGAATGTTAAAATTACAAGCCTGTGTGGCTTTTCTATATGTTAGAGATTTCAATATGCCTATGAACTTACAGTTAGAGTTTTCTCTCACTAGTTTCTGGAGACTGTCCCAGAATCCCCCTTTCAGATACCAGAATCTGTACATTCTTCAGGCCTTTCTAGAAAATGCTATCATATTTGTTTATAACCTAGGCACATCCTCTCACATGCTATAAATACTCTCTAAGTAGCCTCAACTTTTAAGTCTCCATGACAAAAATACCTGACAGTAACAACGTAAAGGAGGAAAGATTTCTTTTTGGCTCAAGTTCTCAAGAGATTGGTGCCCATCACATTAGAGAAGGAATGGGTTTTATAGCGATAAAAGTATTCTGCAGATTCCTCCTTCTTGTTTTTTGCTGACCAAGAAGCAGACGAGATGAATCAGAACTAGAGCTGAGCTAAAACTGTCAAAGGCTTGTTGTCCTCAGTAACCTTCCAGTAGCCAGAACCCACCTCCCAAAGGTGCCACTACCTTCAAAACACGAGCCTATGGAGGACATTCTACTCTCAGTGAGGGGATATGTTGATTATTGTTCATAGAAGGTGGTGGGCTACTTGTTTTGATTCTTATGCATGAAAGAGAGTACTTGAATCACAGATACTTGGGCAAACTGTCTGTGCCTATAAATTAGACTGAGGGTAGGAGGTTAGATGATTCTAAGAAAATTAAATTAGGAATATGATGGTTTTATGTATAGGATAAAAACAGTCCTCCCAGGTTGGAGAGATGGCTTAGTGGTTAAGAGCATTGGCTGCTGCTTTTCCAGAGGTCCTGAGTTTAAGTCCCAGCATCCACATGATGGCTCACAACCATCTGTAATGAGATCTGGTGCCCTCTTCTGGTCTGCAGGCATACATGCAGACAGAACAATGTGTACATAATGAATAAAGAAATCTTAAACAAAATAAAAAAAACACATACAAAAAAACCCAGTACTCTCAGGTACCATGAGAAAGATTGTACTCTATTGTTTTCAGAGATTATAGACATGGGCCTCTGAGCCTGGCTACATGTCTTATTTGATAGAATCAGTAAAGTCATTGATTTAATTAAAAAGTTAAGCTGGATGTGGTAGTGCATGACTTCCATCCCAGTATATGAGAAGCAGAAACAGATGGATTGCTGTGAATTCAAGGCCAGGCCTTGAACATGTAATTATGAATAATTAGGACCTGTCTCAAAAAATGTTAAGTCAAGCAGTTACTTCAGATTTTAGCACACATTGAAAAACATACTTCTAAGGAACACATCCCTGCTTTTGAATGACTTTTGTTTATGTTTTGGCAGTGTTAGGGATCAAACCCAGAACCTGATATATGCTAAGCAAGTATTCTACCACTGAACTTTAGCACTGCCAGTCCTAAACACTCTTTTAATTAGTCCTTACAGCTCAGAAGATACAATCTCAGAATGATAGTTTCTGATCTGTTTGAGGAAGTTGGAATGAGTTATCATCAATGTATAATCCCTTGATTACCTCATGAACCCTCAGAAGGAAGTTGTCTTACTTATGATTACTATTACTGTGATGAAACACCATGACCAAAGCAACTTGGGGAGGACAGGGTTTGTTTGGCTTACATTTCCACAGCACTGTTCATTATTGAAGGAAGTCAGGACAAGAACTCAAATAGGGCAGGAACCTGGAGGCAGGAGCTGATGCAGAGGCCATGGAGAGGTGCTTCTTACTGGCTTGCTCCCCATGGCTTACTCAGTCTGCTTTTTTATACAACCCAGGACCACAAGCCCAGGGATGGCACCACCTACAATTGACTGGGCCCTCCCCCATCAATCACTGATCAAGAAAATGCCCTACAGCCAGAATTTATGGAATCTCAGTTGAGATTCCCTCTTTTCACATAGCTAATTTGTATCAAGTTGACATAAAACTATCCAGGACAGAAGTCCTTTGTTGTCTTGAGATGCAGTTATTCTTAGTCAAGTGATGGTCATGAGAGGATTCGTATTCTAGACTAGGAGTCATACATTGCCTCAGACAATTGTCACTGCCTCCTAAACTTCACTCCCTGGTTCTCTTTGACTTACTTGACTTTTGAATGAGGAAGATACAAATTTCAAATCCCTACAACAACTTTGAGCATCTGAATTCTGAGCAGAAGATTTTTTGGGTTTTTTTTTTCCCCATGAGACAGAGTCTCTCTCTGTAGCCCTGGCTGGCCTTGAATTTATGGTGTAGAACAGATGACCTTGAACTCAAAGAGATCCAACTACCTCTGCCTTCAGTGTGCTAGCATTAAAGGCACACAGCACCACACCAAGCCTAGTAAGAGGATGTTTGAGTTAGAAGATATGTACAGAAATATGAAACAGATTTCTTAGTCCACTTCTTTTTGGTGTCAAATCTAGTTTAGGGTGTTTCTTTTGTTTGGGGGAGTGTGAGTGTGTGTGTCTGTGTCTGTGTCTCTGTCTGTCTGTCTGTCTGTCTGTCTGTCTCTGTCCATGGATTTGGTGGGAGAAAAGTAGTTTTACTGTTTACTTTGCATTTCTGTAGTTATGAGGTAAAGTGGACATTGCTACATACATGTCTTAATGTGCTTGATATAATTTGTTTTTAAACTAGAATTATATATCTAAGGATATCAATATATGGACTAAAGCCTGTTTAAAATTGTCATTTCCGTATAGGAAGCAAAGAGAGGAGACCATAGAGCATTTACAGGCTGGTGTAGCCAAAAAGACACATAAAAGATTTGAGTAAGAGGAATTAAACTTTTGTCTTGAAGGACTGATGGAAGGCACTATGGAGAACTCCTGTTTTGTATTCTGCATGTTTCCTTTAAATGAGGAGTATAGACAATTATCTGCTTTAGATAAAATTGAATAGTTTAAGTAGCAAGATTTTAAAATAAAGCTGTTTATTCAAGTTTTTATTTGAAACATACTTTTGTTTTTTTTTGAATTTTTGAGATTTTGTTTGTTTGTTTTTTTCTGTGTAACTGACTTGGCTGTCCTGGAATTCGTTCTAAAGACCAGGCTGGCCTTGAACTCACAGAGATCGACCCACAACCTGTCTCTGCCTCCTGAGTGCTGAAATTAAAGGTGTGTACCACCACCACCCAGCTTGAAGCATTCTTTTTTTATTTTTATTTATTTATTTTTCATTAAGAAATTTTCCATTCATCCTACATATCAGTCACAGATTCCCCTGTCCTCCCTCCTCCCACCCAACCCCCCAAGCCACCCCCCATTTCCACCTCCTCCAAGGCAAGGTCTCCCCTGGGGAGTCAGCAGAGCCTGTCATGTTTAGCTGAGGCAGGTCTAAGCCCCTCCTCCCTGCACCAAGGCTACACAGTGTCTTACCATAGGCACTAGGTTCCTAAAAGCTGGCTCATGCACTAGGGACAGGTCCCAGTCCCACTGCCTGCCCCCCCCCAAACAGTTCAAGCTAAGCAACTGTCTCACTTATCCATAGGGCCTAGTCCAGTACCATGGGGGCTCCTCAGCTATTGGTTCACAGTTCACGTATTTCCAATAGTTTGGCTAGTTGTCTCTGTACTTTTTCCAATCATGGTATCCTGGAGCTCCTACTGGGACTCGGTCGAGGATCTCTCCATCTGCTTCCATCAGTCACTGGATGAGTGTTCTATGATGACAGTTAGGGTATTCAGCCATCTGATCACCAGAGTAGGTCAGCTCAGACACCCTCTCAACCATTGCCAGTAGTCTATGGTGGAGTCATCATTGTGGATTCCTGGGGACCTCCCTAGCACTCTGCTTCTTCCTTTTTCCATGGTGTCTTCATTTATCATGGTATCTCTTTCCTTGTTCTCCCACTCTGTTCCTGATCCAGCTAGAACCTCCCGCTCCCCTAAGCTCTCTTTCCCCCACTCTTGCCCTCCATTACCCCCCCCCCCCAGTTTGCTCATGTAGATCTCATCTATTTCTTTGTCGCTGGGTGGTCCCTGTGTCTTTCCTAGGGTCCTCCTTATTAGCTAGCCTCCCAGGAGCTTTGGTTTGCAGTCTGGTTATCCTTTGCTTTACATCTAGTATCCACTTATGAGTGGGAACATACCATGTTTGTCTTTCTGAGTCTGGGTTACCTCACTCAGGATGATATTTTCTAGTTCTATCCATTTGCCTGCGAACCTCATGATGTAATTGTTTTTATCTGCTGAGTAGTACTCCATTGTATATATGTACCACATTTTCTTTATCCATTCTTCAGTTGAGGGGCATCTAGATTGTTTCCAGGTTCTGGCTATTACAAACAATGCTGGTATGAACATAGTTGAGCATGTGTCCTTGTGGTATGATTGAGCATTCCTTGGGTATATGCCCAATAGTGGTATAGCTGGGTCTTGGGGGAGATTGATTCCCAATTTTCTGAGAAACCGCCATACTGATTTCCAAAGTGGTTGTACAAATTTGCACTCCCACCAACAGTGTAGGAGTGTCCCCCTTGCTCCACATCCTCTCCAACATAAGCTGTCTCCAGTGTGTTTGATCTTAGCCATTGTGACAGGTGTAAGATGTATCTCAGAGTTGTTTTGATTTGCATTTCCCTGATGACTAAGGATGTTGAGCAATTCCTTAAATGTCTTTCAGCCATTTGAGATTCTTCTGTTGAGAATTCTCTGTTTAGCTCTATAGCCCTTTTTTTTTAAATTGAACTGTTAGGTATTTTGGTGTCTAGTTTCTTGAGTTCTTTATATATTCTGGAGATCAGCCCTCTGTCAGATGTGGGGGTGGTGAAGCTCTTTCCCCATTCTATAGGCTGTCGTTTGACTTATTGATAGTGTCCTTGGCCCTATAAAAGCTTCTCAGTTTCAAGAGACCCCATTTATTCATTGTTTCTCTCAGTATCTGTGCTACTGGTGTTATATTTAGGAAGTGGTCTCCAGTGCCAATGCGCTCTACTTCCTACTTTCTCTGCTATCACTTTCCAAGTAACTGGATTTATGTTGAAGTCTTTGATCCACTTGGACTTAAGTTTTGTGCATGGTGACAGATATGGATCTATTTGCAATCTTCTACATGTTGACATCCAGTTATGGCAGCACTATTTGTTGAAGATGCTTTCTTTTTTTTCCATTGTATGGTTTTGCTTCTTTGTCAAAAATTAGGTGGTTATACATGTGCAAATTAATGTCAGGGTCTTCAATTTAATTCCATTGGTCCACATGTCATTTTCATGCCAGTACCAAGCTGTTTTTATTACTATAGCTTGTGGTGGTATTGTGTTCCCCAAAATATTGTGCACCCTAATAAACTTATCTGGGGTCAGATACAGAACAGCCACTAGATACAAAGGCTAGAAAATGGTGGCACTCACACCTTTAATCCTAGCACTCCAGAGGTAGAAATCCCTCTATATTTCTGTGAGTTCAAGGCCACATTGGAAAACAGCCAGGCATGGTGACACACGCTTTTAATCCCAGAAAGCGAGCCTTTAATCTCAGGGAGTGGTAGTAGAAAGCAGAAAGGTATATAAGGCATGAGGACCAGAAACTAGAAGCATTTGGCTGGTTAAGCATTCAGGCTTTCAAGTAGCAGTTCAGCTGAGACCCTTTATGGATGAGGACTCAGAGGCCTCCAGTCTGAGGAAACAAGACCAGCTGAGGATTCTGAGGTGCCCGTGGCTTGTTCTGTCTTCCTGACCTTCCAGTGTTTACCCCAATACCTGGCTCAAGTTTGATTTTATTATTAAGAACTTTTTAAGATTCCTGCTACAATAACTCTATAGTAGAGCTTGAGGTCAGGGATCATGATGCCTCCAGAGGTTGTTTTATTGTGAAGGATTCTTTTAGCTATCCTGGGTTTTCTGTTTTTCCATATGAAGTTGAGTATTGTTCTTTCCAGGTCTGTGAAGAATTGTGTTGGGATTTTGATGGGGATTGCATTGAATCTGTAGATTGCTCTTGGTAAGATTGCCATTTTTACTATGTTAATCCTGCCTATCCATGAGCATGGGAGATCTTTCCATTTTCTGATATCTTCTTTAATTTCTTTCTTCAGAGACTTAACGTTCTTGTCATACAGGTCCTTCACTTGCTTAGTTAGAGTTACCCCAAGGTATTTTACATTATTTGTGGCTATTGTAAAGGGTGATGTTTCTCTGATTTCTTTCTCAGCCCTTTTATCATTTGTATATAGAACAGCTACTTTTTTTTTTTGAGTTAATCTTGTAATAACTGCCGCATTACTAAAGGTGATTATCAGCTGTAGGAGTTCCTCAGTCGAATTTTGGGGTCACTTATGTATACTATCATATCATCTGCAAATAGTGAAAGTTTGACTTCTTCCTTTCCAATTTGTATCCCCTTGATCTCCGTTTGTTGTCTTATTGCTCTAGCTAGAACTTCAAGTACTATATTGAATAAATATGGAAAGAGCAGACAGCCTTCTCTTGTTCCTGATTTTAGTGGAATAGCTTTGAGTTTCTCGCCATTTAATTTGATGTTGGCTGTTGGCTTGCTGTAAATTGCCTTTATTATGTTTAGGTATGTTTCCTGTATTCCTGATCTCTCTAGAACCTTTATCATGAAGGAGTGTTGGATTTTGTCAAAGGCTTTTTTAGCATCTAATAAAATGATCACGTGTTTTTTTTTTTCTTTCAGTTTGTTTATATGGTATATTACATTGACAGACTTTTGTATGTTGAACCAACCTTGCATCTCTGGGATGAAGCCTACTTGATTATGGTGGATAATTGTTTCGATGTGTTCTTAGAGTCTGTTTGCCAATATTTTATTGAGTATTTTTGCATCAGTGTTCATGACGGAGATTGGTCTGTAGTTCTTTCTTTGTTGCATCCTTGTTTGGTTTAGGAATCAGGGTGATTGTAGCCTCATAGAAGAAGTTTGGTAATGTTCCTTCTGTTTCTATTGTGTGGAACAATTTAAAGAATATTGATATTAACTCTTCTTTGAAGATCTGGTGGAATTCTGTGTTGAAACCATCTGGTCCTGGGCTTTTTTTTAGTTGGGGGACTTTTAATGACTGTTTCTATTTCCTTGGGGGTTATTGGTCTATTTAACTAGTTTATCTGGTCTTGATTTAACTTAGGTATATGGTACCTATCCAGAAAATTGTCCATTTCTTTTAGATTTTCCAGTTTTGTGGAGTAGAGGTTTTTGAAGTATGACCTGATGATTCTCTGGATTTCCTCGTTGTCAGTTGTTACGTCTCCCTTTTCTTTCTTTCTTTTTTTTTTATAGTTTAATGTATTTTAATAGCAAACTTACAGGAACAGCACAGAAGACAGACAACATTAAAAACATGTACTTGCATGTAGGATAACTCAGTTAGAAAAGTATAGTGAATGGATGGAATCTACTGTATGATAAAAATGCTACAAATACCATTTAGTTGCCGTCAATAAGAAATTTACTTATTTTCAGAAATTCCAAATGCTGGCATTGTCCAGAAAAATTTAACAGGTTTATTTATAATTGTTATAAAGTTGAACTGTTGAAATGTGTTCACTGAAACATTTTTCTTGCATTAATGCTTTACATATTGCATTTATATTAAAAATTCACACATAAATGAAAATGGAAAAACTGCCAATACCTGATTTCTGTCCCCTATTTTTCCACTCGCAATCATATACTTAGGTACCTTTTGACCCCATGGAAAAAATATCTAACATTCAGAACTACTGATAACAGGAAGAAGAGGAAAAAAAATTTTGAGAATGAAATGTTGCCCCTCATAGTGGACTATTAAGCACGTTCTCCACGTATGTGGCGTGCTAGCTGGATATCTTTTGGCATAATTTTTAGACGTTTGGCATGGATAGCACACAGGTTTGTATCTTCAAAAAGGCCAACCAGATAGGCCTCACTTGCTTCCTGCAAAGCACCAATAGCTGCACTCTGGAAGCACAGATCTGTTTTGAAGTCCTGAGCAATTTCTCGCACCAGACGCTGGAAGGGGAGCTTGCGAATCAGAAGTTCAGTGGACTTCTGATAACATCTGATTTCACGGAGTGCCACAGTACCAGGCCTGTAACGATGAGGTTTCTTCACCCCTCCAGGAGAGGGCGCACTCTTGTGAGCGGCTTTAGTAGCCAGTTGTTTCCTGGGTGCTTTACCGCCGGTGGATTTGCGGGCAGTCTGCTTTGTAGGAGCCATGGTATGGGCACCTCCTTACTTATCCCCCTTCTCCTTCAGCTGGAGCTCTGCAAGCGAGAGGCGGTGCTGGCATTAGGGAGTAGCGGCAGCCACGTCTCCCTTTTCATTTCTGATTTTGCTCATTTGGATGCTCTTTCTCTCTGCCTTTTGGTTAGTCTGGATAAGGGCTTGTCTATCTTGTTGATTTTCTCAAAGAACCAACTCTTTGTTTCATTGATTCTTTGTATTGTTCTCTTTGTTTCTATTTTATTTATTTCAGCTCTCAATTTGATTATTTCCTGGCATCTATTCTTCCTGAGTGACTTTGCTTCTTGTTCTAGAGCTTTCAGGTGTGCTGTTAATGCACTAGTGTGGGATTTCTCCAACTTCTTTATGTGGGCATTTAGTGCTATGAATTTCCCTCTTAGCACTGCTTTCATAGTGTCCCATAAGTTTGGGTATGTGGTGTCTTCATTTTCGTTGATCTCTAGGAAGTCTTTAATTTCTTTATTTCTTCCTTGACCCATTTGTGATTTAGTTGAGCATTATTCAGTTTCCATGAGAGTGTAGGCTTTCTGTAATTTTTGTTGTTGTTGAAATCTAACTGTAAACCATGGTGGTCTGATAGAACACAGGAGGTTATTCCCATTTTTTGTATCTGTTGAGATTCGCTTTGTGGCTGAGTATGTGGTTGATTTTGGAGAAGGTTCCATGGGGTGCTGAGAAGAAGGTATATTCTTTTTTGTTAGGGTGGAATGTTCTGTAGATATTGATTAAGTCCATTTGAGTCATAACATCAGTTAAGCCCCTTATTTCTCTGATAAGTTTTGATTTGACAGATCTGTCCAGTGGTGAGAATGGGGTGTTGAAGTTTCCCACTATTAATGTGTGGGGTTTTATTTGTGATTTAGCTTTAGTAATGTTTCTTTTACATATGTGCATACCCTTGTGTTTGGGGCATAGATGTTCAGAATTGAAACTTCATCTTGGTGGATCTTCCCGATGATGAGTATGTAATGTCATTCTTGTTCTCTTTTGATTGATTTTAATTTGCAGTCAATTTTTTGGATATTAGGATAGCTACACCAGCCTGCTTCTTAAGACCATTTGATTGGAAAGTCTTTTCCCAGCCTTTTATTCTTAGGTAGTGTCTATCTTTGAATTTGAGGTGTGTTTCTTGTATGCAGCAGAAAGATGGGTCCTGCTTTCATATCCATTCTGTTAGTCTGTGTCTTTTTATAGGTGGATTAAGTCGATTGATATTAAGGGATATTATTGACCAGTGATTGTTAATTCCTGTTATCTTTTGGTGGTAGTGTGTGTGTGTATTTCTCTTTTTGGGATTTACTGCAGTGGAGTTATCTATTGTCTGTTTTTTGTTTTTTGGTTTTGTTTTGTTTTGTTGTTGTGGGTGTATCTGACTTCCTTGGGTTGAAATTTTCCTTCTAGTACTTTCTGTAAGGCTGGATTTGTGGATAGGTAGTGTTTAAATCTGTTTTTTTTTCTTGGAATGTCTTGTTCACTCCGTCTATGATGATTGAAAGTTTTGCTAGTCTAGGCTGGCATCCATGGTCTCTTAGTGTCTGTATTACATCTGTCCAGGTCCTTCTTTCTGGCTTTCAACGTCTCCATTGAGAAGCAGGGTGTTATTCTTTTGTTTTGCCTTTATAAGTCACTTGGCCTTTTTCCTTATCTGCTCTTAATATTCTTTCTTTATTCTGTACCTTTAGGTGTTTAATTATTATGTGGTGAGGGGACTTTGGGGGGGGGTCTAGTCTGTTTGATGTTCTATAGGCTTCTTGTATCTTCATAGGCATTTCCTTCTTTAAGTTGGGAACGTTTTCCTCAATGATCTTGTTGAATATATTTTCTGTGCCTTTGAGTTGGTATTCTTCTCCTTCTTCTATCCCTATTATTCTTAGGTTTGGCCTTTTCATGGTGTCTCAGATTTCCTGAACATTTTGTGTTATGACTTTTTTGGCTTTGGTATTTTCTTTGACTGACGATTCTATTTCCTCTATTGTATCCTCTACACCAGAGATTCTCTCTTCCATCTCTTGTATTCTGTTGGTTATGCTTGCATCTGTGTTTCCTGTTTGTTTACTCAGATTTTCTATTTCCAGCATTCCCTCTGTTTGTGTCTTCTTCATTGTTTCTATTTCCCTTTTCTGGTCTTGAACTGTTTCCCTCACATGTTTACTTTCTTTTTCATGGTTTTCTTGGCTTTCTTTAAGGGATTTATTGGTTACTTCCAAATATTTTTTTTGTCTTTTCCTCTATTTCTTTATTGATTTCTTCAAATTTTTTGTTTGCCTTTTCCTCCATTTCTTATATTTTTGGTTGTGAGCCTAGCCTTTAACAGCTGAGCCATCTCTCCAGTCCCTTTCCCTCCATTTCTTTAAGGGAATTTTTCATTTTTTCTTGAAACGCCTCTAGCATCTTCATGAAGCAATTTTTATGGACACTTTCTTCTGCTTCTTCTACATTGTGATGTTCAGGTCTTGATGTTGTAGGAGGGCTAGGTTCTGGTAATGCCACATTGCTCCTTATGTTGTTGTATGTATTTTTGCATTGATATCTGCCCATCTCTTCCTCTAATAGGTATAAGAAGTGCCTGTGTCTGGAGCGAGCTGCTATTGGTCCACTCTGTGCTTGTTGTGTCTGTGTCTCAAGGGGCCCCTCTGGGTCCAATCTTAGCTCTTGGTCTAATTGGATCTGGGAGATTCTGTATCTCAGGGAGCTGCTCTTGGCTCAACCCAAGCTAGTTGATTCTGTGACTCACGGAGCCTCTCTTGGTCTTATCAGGGCTCTTGGTCCAGTCAGAGCTGACAGATGCTGTGTCTCAGAAAGCCTCTCTTGGTCTAATGAGGGCTGGCAGATTCCCTGTCTCAGGAAGTTACTCTTGGTCCAATGAGAGCTGACAGTTTGGTTTCCATGCATCAGAAAGTTACTGGTGTCTCAGGTGGATGGGTATTGGGGCAGGGCATGTAGATTGCAGGGTCTGGGGGGGGGGCTTCCTAAGAGTTTTGCCTGCTGACTCTGCTGGTTGGCAACTGGGGCAGAGTTGGGTGGGGTTTCCCAGGGACTGGCTGTGTCCCAGGGCTTGGATCCTAGGGGCAGGACTCTGGGTGTGAGAGGAGTCACTCACCTCTTGGTCCAAGGACAGCTGGTGGTTTGGTATCTGAGCCTCAGGAAGTTACTGGGGTCTCAGCCAAATGGGTATTGGGGTAGGACATGTAAATTGTGGGGTCCGGTTGAGGGTTTTTGTTGGGAGGGGTTTCCCACAATAGTTTTTTCCCTGCTGGCTGGCAACTGAGGCAGAGTTGGGTGGGGGTTCCCAGGGACTCAAAACATACTTTTAATAATATAGTGTTTTAAATTTTTTGGAAATAATTTTATATGAATTGTAGGTAATAGAGGTAGATATTGTTCAAGTTTAACATGGAGCTGTTTACGGATGTAAAAGAAGTTTCTCAAGCTGGTAAATTAGTTAATATTAGGACTCATGTCTGTTTCTCAGTGCATCGTGAAAAATTACTGTTGATCTTAAAGATATACATAGTAAAGCCTTTTAATACTCCAGAGTAACAGGTCTTTATTACAAATGCACCAATTGTTCTGAAAACTAGCATATATTCTTCTCTAAGTTTGAATCTCCCCACTGACATTTTTCTTCATGCTCCAGGCAACCACTTAATCTGCTTTCAGTCATTGTGGATTAGTTAGCATTTACTAGTATTTTATATTGAGCTCCAACATGGAGCATGCCTTCTCACAAAAACTTCAAGTTCTTGGGTGCAGCTCCATAGTAAAACATGTACTCAGCACCTAAGGCCCAAGTTTGATTCTAAGCACCCAAGGCAGAGTCTAGCTCACAAAAAGTCACTTTGAAAGTGACTCATAGCCTAAGCTGCAAACACATAAATATATGTTACCCTGCTAAACATTATGACCAAATAATAGACTATGTTGATCCATCCTTTGCCTTACTGCACCTCCCTACCTCAGGTGAGAGGTGGTGGTGGTGACTGTTAACATTTGAATAGTAGTCCCTGCATAGACTCCCCTCCCCTTAATGACAGCTGCACCATCCTTTTATTTCCTGTGCTCCTTTTATCTTAGTGTGTGGGACCAACCAACTCAGATGAGATTTCAATAGGCTAGTTTCACAAAGGAGTGGAATCTTGTTTCACAAGGCCCCAGTAATCTTGTCCTCATTCAGAAGCAGTGTCCGGACAGTGATGCCTGAAGGGACATGGTGATATCTGATCCCCAGTGAAGATTCTTCCATAGACAAAAGAGAATGGCTACTTTTCTCAGGGGTAACTGAGGAAAAAAAGAACTTTAACTATTATCTCCAGCAAGAGCACATGTTCTTCTTCATGATGTCCAGGTGGCATTCGAGCTCATGAGCAGTAGGATGGGGGACTCTATAGGAGCCAGATTGGTGGGGTTGTGACAGGTTGGGTCCAGCATGCCTACCTGTACTTTGGTTTCCAAGGTGTTTGGTATTTCATTGTGTCCCTTTGCAATGAAAAGACAGTGTATTCAATCAATATGCATTAATTGTCTCCACATTGTTGTCACCTGCTCTGTTCTCCTCCATGTAAAATTTTACAACTGGAGATCTCATGGGTAGGACTGGCATGGATCTGGGCTCTAGGATTTTCACAGAAGGCTACTGGCAGTTTCATTGGGTGGCTGTATTGCTTTGAAAAAGCTGAGGAATGCAGAGGCCCAAGGATCTAGAGAGTTCAGTCTGGGCAACAGAGTAAGTTTAATGGCAGCCTGGGTAGTTAATTGACACACTGTTTCAAAATAAGAAACACAAAGGAGGACTGGGGATATAGCTCAGTAATTAGTGTTTCTCTAGCATCTGTGAAGTCATGGGTTCAATTTCCAGTAATACAAAAACAAATCAAAATATACCCATGAACCCTAGGGAACATTAAATATTAAATAAATTAAATATTTAAACATTAAATAATAAATAGGGAACTTTTAAATATTACACTGTAAATACATTTTCAATCTTTTTCCAAATTTACGATATAGTATAGTATTAGTACACTTACACTTACACCTTATTCTTAATCTCACTCTGGTTGTTTCTGGTGACACTGTCCTGGATTACAAGTCATTTTGTTGGGGGACAAGCCAGAATAGGGTTAATTCATGTTACTTGTCTCTGCTCGTAGCCACAAACTGTCTTGTGAATCTAATTATATCTGCTAAGCTTACATTCAGGAGCAGATTAACACCAAAGAGGAGGCTTTTCTTTTGCTGGAGTCTGCAATGGTTAGGCAGCCTGTATTAGATGGTTGCATGTTTGGCAGAAAGCAGGCTTCAGATGCTGGACAGAGGTATTGCTTGCTGGGAACAAGTTTTATGCAACATGCATCCCTTCTCAGATGTTGTAGAGTTTCATTGCCTTCAGCTTCATACTGGTACCTCTGCACTGGCCTCATAGAACTGGCCTTGAGTGGGTGGCCGGAGGGCCTCAGTGATGATTATTAGCATAGATGTTCCTGTGAGTATTTACAGTGGTATGTCAGGAGTAACGGTTTCGAGACAGCAGCTGGTTGTGTCTTTTCTCCTCTTCCTCCCTTTTCTTTCCTCTTCCTCCCTTTTCTTTCCTGTTGTCTTTCCTACATTCTAGAAAGCCTTTCCTTGCAGAATCCTCCCAGAATGGGGATTCTTGGTGTGTGTGTGGAAGGGGTGGTCCAAGGAGGGTTTCTGGGCGTGTCAAGTGAAATCCATGCTATAGGGTAGTTTGCTCTTGTTTGCTCATTGCTGAGGGCATTATTTCTATTGGTGAGCATTTGGGGGCATGCTACTATGCTTATTTCCTTGTTGAAGAAGAGATGTCGAAGTTTATGCCCTGATTTCTTTGTGCTTCTTTCAGTATTTTCTTTATTAAAGTCAGGGAAAAAAGCAAAACCAAATAGTTCATAAGTGTTTTATCTTGAGTTTGGACTTGTATGTAGCTTAATCAGATGAATCTCTGTGAGACATTTCATTTTCTAGGTCAAAGTTAAGACTTTTGTTTTTCATTCTTTATTCATTGTAAAAAAGAAAAAGGGGGGGGGGACTTAATCTTTATGAAGGCTGTGTCCATACTGTAACTAAGACATCAAATGATGTTTATAAAATTCAGTTTGGCAGAAGTATAGAGTAATGATTTCTAGTGAGTTAAAAAAATTACTTTGAAAATATTGATGGCTTTTAGTTTTCATTAGTTTTACTGTTTTTAGTTATACAAAATAATAGATCTTATGACATTTTATTGCATACAACTGTCGTTTTACTTTGACTTTTTCTGGTATTGGGGACTGAACCCAAGGCCTTGCTGATGCTAGACAAGCATTTTAATATTGAGTTACATCCCAGACTCACTGTTTTTTTTAAATATATTAAGAGACACATATTTACTGTATATATTAATATATATATATATTAAGAAACACATTAAGAGAAACTTGATTTTGCTTCTTTCAAGTTTCTAAAAGAACTGGGATTTTTTTTAAGACAAGGTTTCCATAGACCCAGGCTAGCCTCCAACATGAGATTTTTCTACTTCAACTTTTCAAGTCTGGGATTACAGATGTGTGCCATGGCACTCATCTCAGAGGAGCTGTAAATTGTATAACTAGCCTTACATGCTACAGATTATCTTCATTTTTAGATCTGAGGAATTAAGATGTAAACTGTAGCATTAACAATGCAGTTAATGTTTTTGGTGCTAGCCAAGTGCTATACCATAGAGTCATACCCTCACCTATATTTTAGATAGATGATAGATAGATAGATAGATAGATAGATAGATAGATAGATAGATAGATATAGATGTGTGTATATATATAATATATATATTATATATATAATTTTTAAAAGGGGTACCAGTGTTAAGGTCTAACATGAAGGACTTTACATGAGAAAATTTCTCTATGTGCAGTTGAATTGAAAAGAGAAATATGCTGATGTGATTATGGAGTGTTTCAAAGTATCCTCTCTTGATAACATGGGAGTGCCAGGACCTGTTGCCCAGCAGATACCAGGAGTCCTGCCAACCTCTCAATGGACTTCTCTTGGCAAGAGGCCTATGTTTTGGTTATGTCCAACAGGTTGCTCACTCTTATTATTACTTGTAGGAGCCCATGACTCTCAGAAGTCTCTGTCCTTCCCTTGGTTTTAGTCATGGCTATGCTTGGAGGATGTCTTGTTGCTGCGGGCTGACTGCTTGGTCTAGGAAAATGAACTTTTGGTTTCTTACTAAGGGGAAGAAAGAGGTGATATTGGCAGAGCCATGAGAAAATGGCTGCCCAGTAGGTCACAGAGACGGAATAAATGTTACTTCTTACACATGTCTCATAAAGTTTGCTACTACTAATACCCCTTGATTGTCTTTGGGGAAGGAAGCAAACACACCTTACCATGTAGAATGGGTGTTTTCTAAAAAGAATTGCACTGTGCATTTTGTTGCCTTTGTTTTTACATTGCCTGCTTCATTTATGCAAGGAAAATGCTCATGGATATGAGAACCTCATTGTGTGTCTTCCTCTTACCGTCTCAGATACTTGCTCCCCTCCCTACTGCTATACCATTTAGAATAGGTGCCAAGGAAGGGGATTTTATAGCCTGCTTATAATAGTTAAATCCAAAGCCTTTTTAATTTAATGAAGTTGTATTGCTAGTGATTTTATTAATGTGATTATGAAATGTCTAACTAAATAACTGAGGTTATGCTGGGTGTGGTAGCACATGCCTGTAATCCCAGTACTCAGAAGGCTGAGGCAGGAAGTTCCAGGCTAGCCTAGGGTATATAAGGAGACACTGTCTCAAAAAACTAACTAAACCAAAATAAATAACTCAGGTCCTTTTGGCTTTGAGATAGCTAGTGTTCTTTGGGTAGAATAGCTGCTACCATGACTGGGATAAAGGGATGGCAGGTATCTGGCCTCCACTCTGGAAAATGGCTATATTGCATTATCTGTTAGTGTAGGTTTGCTTCTCTGTAGCTGTAATGAAATAACAGAAACACAAAAATCAAAAAAAAAAAAAAACAAATAACAAAAAAATAAGCATGCAGGTTTTTCTTGAGCATCTTCTCTAGTTTCAGTTTCTAAACATAACACTGTTGTTTGTTTATTAGTGCTGTGAATGGAATTTGAGGCCTTCTGAATGCCATGCAAGCACTCTATTCCTGAGCCACACCCTCAGTCGGGGCTTGGGATTCGTTTAAGGATACAGAGGATATTCTGTGGCTTGGTGCTTTTCCAAAGAAAAGGACCATCCATCCTCATTGAGTTGATGTATAATAAAACAAATGACAGTTTCTCCATAGCTACTGAGTATTTATGGATGTAGAGCAACCATGCATGTAAGGTATTGTTTAATAGTTCTCCAAGTATGGAAAGCATTCTGAAGGGTGTAAAATTAACAGATTCCTTTGGGAAAAAATATTATTGATTTTTTTTTTTTGAGACAGGGTCTTAGGTATCCCAGGTTGGCTCTTAACTCAGTATGTACAACCCGAGGCTGACCTTGATGACCTTGATCTCCTAGTCCTCCTGCCTCTACTTAAGAGTGTGGAGATCACACATTTGTGCTCCCAGACCTGATTGAGAAATATTATTTACTCAGCGTAGCATTTAACTCTTTACATTCATACTGCAGCAGTTGGCTGACTCCCCCCTTTCCCCTCCAGAAAGGGTCTTGCTTTATTGTTCAGGCTTCCCTTAAACTTGAAGTCCTCCTGCCTTAGCCTCTCAGGTGTAGTAATTACAATAGTAGACCCATTCTTTGTATTCAACAGACTTGGTGGTAAACTTCAAGGAAGTCATTTGTTTTATTTTATAATGGAGTTCTTTCATGGTCAAGGTTCAACATTTCTTTACCACATGGTGATGCTAACATCAGTCTCTTGAGTTGCCTTTCCTACATGTTAGATATCATATATATATATATATATATATATATATATATATATATATATACATATACACATATATATATATAATCTCTACTTGTTGGTCCTTTTTCTAGGAGAAGAACCTTCTAAATTCTCAAATTTTATCAAATTTATTCTACCATTTTATCAGGGCATGGTGAGCATAATCACAAGCTCTAGGGGGATTTTTTTTTTTTAAACAGGCAAGAGAGCCAGGATCCACTGTATGCTTATATGAAGATGCTTTTTATTTCTTATAAAGAATTAGGGGAGTATGTACAGTTTCCAAAGGCCATTTCAGTTCCACTCTCCCTCTACCTTCAGCCTTCCAGAAACATCCTGTTCAGCTGTGCCTTCTGTGGGATTTGTCCCTTTGAGGCCTTTGTACATCCCCGCCCCCAGACCATAGGGTCTCCAACTGGCACTTTTGTAGTCACTGAGATCCCCAGGGTATTTCCAGTGTGTTTTGATCTGGCCCTTTATAGCAGGGCTTTTCAAACATCTGCCTCCTTTTATCTCCGCTGACTCTGTCAAAGATATGAGCTAGGTAAAATGCCTTTATTAAACTCCTAGGTAGGAGAATCTCAGTTTCCATAAGACTTCTTACCTAAAACCTTGGAGGGCCCACTATGTACCCATCCTCAGCTGTAGCTCTGACATACTAATTCTGTGGCTACCTTTTTTTTTAAAGAAAGGGTCTTGCTGTTAGAACAGACTGGCCTCAAACTTGTGGGAATCCTTCTGCCTCCACTACCTGAGAGCTAGGATTACAGGTGTGAGTCACCATACCCAATTTTGTGTCTTTGTTTTATATATAAGACTCATCAACTCTGCTGTTAATCCTTAGGGCTATTTATAATAGTGACATTAAAGCCTGTTCATTTGAATGTCTTTTGTTTCTTGGCCAGCATTATCTGTTCTGTTGAAGTGAAGCCAGGAAGTTGTATTGGAGTCCTTGTAAATGTTGCCTGATGTGCTAGGCAGCTGGAAATCCTGTTATTGATCACAAGATCACAAGTGGCTTGGATATGGAGTGGAGAAGAGAAGAAAGCTAGCCTTTCTTTTCTTTTCTTTCTTTCCTTTTTTTTTTTTTTTTTTTTTTTGCTTTCCAACATTGTAAATGTATGGAAGGGTATGTGACAAAAGAAAAGACACTATTTATTTGGGTGTACTCCAGTACTGAGCATGGTGTGAGTTCATTTTGTAACATTCTTTTTCAGCAATGGAGAGTGTGACAGGGATAGGATGGAGGATACTAGAAGCAGATTCCTTCCTCTGGCCAGGGCAGAGATAAGGGAACTATACTGTCTGAGAGAAGAGAAACTGAAGCTTTTATCCTTTGACTGCTGCTGTTATTGCTGAAGATTGGCCTTTGATAGTTTGTATCAGTTTCATCTGCTGAGTGCATTAGGACATTTGTATCTTTCCTGAATTCTTCTAATGTATAAAGGCAGGAACTCTTTCACTTCTGTCCCATCGCACCAGATTTTATCAGGCAGGATGCTCCCAGCCACAGCATGGCACTCTGTGCAGCACTGCCTAGGGAAGAATGTACTATTCTATGAATTTCTCACTGTACCATTAAGCAGTCAACATTTCTTTCTTTTCCTTATCGTTTTTGTTGTGCTGTTTTTCTTTTTTGACTTTTTGAAGACAGGGTCATGCTGTGTAGCTCAGGTTGGCTCTTGGAACTTTACATGTAACCCAAGCTGGCTACAAATTCTAGGTCTTCCTGAGTTCCTGGGTTACATTTCATGCACACTCAGACCTAGCTACTTTTTTCTTACAGTAGATACACAGTGTTATCATTAAGAGTGCTCGAACATATACTTTATATGTTCACTTAACTTTCAAGTAACATACCAGCCAAGTAATTAACATCATTCCAGTAGGTCCTGCCATCTGGAATGCTCTCAGCTTAAATGAGCTGATAAGACATGGACCACAGATGCTGTAACTAGTGAGTGATAACTCCAAGAGGGAGGAGGGTTTCTGTCCTGAAGACAAAGCCATGGAGCTGTCTTTCAGTGGCTGAGCCAGGTGCTTGATGAAAATATACAAACCTCAGTCAGCTATACCAAGTGTACCTGAGATAAAGCACAGAGCTGTGAATCCTAGGGAAAACAAGAAAAAAATATACAAGGTGAGAGCCAAGGTCCACTCTGCATGAAGGTACTTCTTAATTTGTTTGAAGAACTTGAAGTGTTGGCAATTGCCAGGAGCCAGCTAAATTCCACTTTCTTTTACCCTGGACCTTTTGAAATCATCCTGTCTTCTGTGGGCCTTTCAGGGGGTAGGGTGGCTTTGTATATCTCTCCACAGACTGGGCTCTCCCACTGGTACTTTTGAAGTCACTGAGGCCCAAGTATTTCTAGCACATTTCTACACCGCCCTTTTTATGAAGTAAGGCCTTTATAACTTCTGCCTCTTATGTCTAAAACACCAAGAACTCTTCCTTCACTCGCAGTATGTGGAAACAGCCCCCTAGCCTGCCTAGTCACAATTTCCAGGTAGAGAGATGTGCTGAGCTGTTTCTGCCGGCTTCCAGAAGTCTGAACAGCCAGGCCTCCTGTGTGTACTTACCACTTGCAGAACTAACTAGGGCAGGAAGACCAGACATAGGCAGTATTTGGGGAGGAGATACAGTTCACTATATTCTAAATGATTTAAAAAATACCAAACTCATATGTGATTACTATGTTTTTGAGGAAAGGGAAGGGATTCTGTATGTCCTTTTGAAGAACAAAAATGTCATTGAAATAGTTATGCTAATAATTAACAGAATGAAACAGAAGCTGGATTTGTGGTGTTCAGTAACAATTTTGAGGTTACTGTAGGCTGCATAACAAGTTCCAAATTAGCCCAGGATACACAATAAGAGACTGTCTCAAAATAACAAAACAAAAGGAGAAGGAACAGAATTTTTTATCACTCTATGCCAATTTTTGAATTGAAAAACTGAACACTGTTCTTTCAAAATAAAATGTATCCAAATATCAGGCTGGGAGATGGTTCATTGTATAATGTACTTGCCATACAAGCATGAGGACCTGAGTTTGGATCTCCTTAATTCACGTAAAGCCAGATGTAACAGCACATTACTATAATACAAGTGCTCCTCTGACAAAATGGGAGGTTGAGACAGAATCCTCAGAAACTCATGGGCCAGCTAGCATAGTGTGCAGAGAGGCAAGCAAGACCCTTTCTCAAACAAGGTAGAAGTCAAGCTCTGATATCCAAGGTTGTCTTTGAACTGTACATATGCACTGTAGCATGTGTGCATGCACTCAAATGCAAATATATATGTGCATGTATACACACACACACACACACACACTAAAAACCATATCCAAGTTGTGCTATAAAATTATTTTTTAATGAAGTAAATCCTGTTTGTTGTACACTTATGACAGATGATTTCACGAAAAAATTAGTTGAGTATCAACAATGAAATTTTTCTTGCTGTTTGCATGACCTAGCAGCTGGGCACAAACTCAGTGCTATCAGGGACTCCACTTTTATCTCTTCTGTTTATCTCTTCTGCTGTGGCATACACTGAGGTATGTCTGTGTCCTGTTCCCTGTACCTGTATTACTAGGGACCACTGGTTTAAAGCCTATCTGGCTGTGTGTCCTGCATTGGAGGAAACAGAGCCTTATTTATGAGTGGATTTCAAATCTGTTCTTACCACCTGAGAATGGGTAAAACTAATCAAAGAGATGGTGAGTGTGGGTGGGCCATTAGGTGGCATCAGAGAACACAAATTCTCCTCAGAATTGTGAATGGCTGGTCAACTAGGCTCTAGATGCATCTCATTTTTATTAATACAACCTCAGCTGTTTCCCAGCATCTGAAATGGTAACTAGCCCAATGCACTTGATCCCCAAATGTGTTCAGGGTGTACCAGGAAATTCAGAGGGTGTGAAAATGATCACATGCATTTTAGGAAAATTTCACTGCCCCTGGTAGGTGTTGGAGCCTTTGGTGATTGCATATAGGAG
This sequence comes from Peromyscus maniculatus bairdii, assembly GCF_049852395.1. Lineage (NCBI taxonomy): Eukaryota > Metazoa > Chordata > Mammalia > Rodentia > Cricetidae > Peromyscus > Peromyscus maniculatus. The sequence goes on along the minus strand of NC_134875.1, from coordinate 142,352,665 downwards.
TATACTCTTTTCTGTATATCTTCATTTATCTTTTTAAAAAATAGCCCCAATAAGCATGAAAAACTTAAGTCTTCTTGAAATCCCCAGTTTTTGCAATCTTCATTTACCCCTTTTTACTGTTTGTCATTATTTGTTTTCTTAAAAGAGTCTCAGTCAACTGCTGACTATAATCATAATTGTCACATCTGTCTGTGTGTTGTCTTTTAAATATCAATGTGCATGTTTGTGTGCATGATGTGTATGTGCCACTCTGGTTGTGGAGGCCAGAGGACAACTCCATTTTTATGTGAGTTTTAGGGGTCAAACTCAGGTTCTCAGGCATGTGTAGCAAGTGCCTTTTTCCAGTGGAGCCATTTTGCTAGCCCTGTTTGTTGTCCTTTTAAGGACCTTCTGGAATGTTTTTCATTTCACCATGGCCTCACAGAACATAGTCCATTATTCATACATACTTCTCAAGGATATGAGTCAAGAGATGCATTTTGTCTTACACTTCTTAGTCTATTCCCTCTAGCCTTGGAGAACTTCTCCTAGCTACCTTTCACATAAACATACGCCTAGGTTCTGTGGAGAACCCTCTTCCATAGCATCAGGCTTTGATTCTGACATGCTAACTAATGACTCTTACATGGCTTTCTTCAGGGAAAGCATTCTAAGTCAGCCAGGAAGAAGTTACAGGTTTCCTATAACTATATGCAAATAGGAAGAATGTTATTTCTTCCCATTTATTAAAAGGAAGGAAGGAAAGGGGAGGTTTACACAGTTGAACTCAGGCCTGCTAGGAACTTGACTATGTAGCTCAAGCTAGGCTCCAACTTACAGCAGTCCCCCTGCTTCCACTTCCTGAATACTAGGATTACAGTGCTAGGATTACAGAATTACACTTAGCTGCATTCTGTTACTTGAGCTGATCACCTTAAGTGAGCTCACACTGAAGGGGAAGGGACACAAATCCAACTAATGGGAGGGTAGCCAAGATGTTACAGACATTTTAAATCTATTACACATTTTGTAAAAACCAAATTTATTACTACTATTTTAGAATTTGCTTACTAATAGCAGCTTTCCTGGACATTGCTCTTCCATAGCCTCAGCTAGTACTCAGTATTTTAAGGCATTCTAGTGTGGAGGTACAAATAGTATCATCATAGGTGAGGCATTTTTGGGGGTGTGGGGGGGGAGGGGAACTGAGGACCAAACCCAGGGCCTTGCTCTTGCTAGCAAGCACTCTACCACTGAGCTAAATCCCCAACCCCAGCATTTTCTTGCTTAGCCATATTTTCCCTCCCCTCTGCTCTCACATTCAGCCAGTCTGGTTTATTTTTCTCACCAATTAACCAAAACAGAAATACAAAAGAATTTATAGATAATATAGCATGAAAAACCAGCAGACAATGAAATGCATGTGGTTAGAGCCTTCCTTATGAAGCTTTTGAGGAACTCTATAAGGTACATTCCTGCTTTTATAATTCCTTACTTCTGAGGTGTAATGAATTTGTCCATTTTATTCTTTTTCTAGTTCCTGGAAAATGATTATAAAGTCAATATAATTTTTTTACCCCTTGCATACTCATTGAAACTATACAAGTCATTAAAAGATTTGTTTTACAATGTTTTTCAGTTCTATCTTGGGAAAAATTCTTTCTTTTAACTTTTCATTGATTCTTTGTGAATTTCACATCATGCACCCCAATTCCATTCATTTCCCCATCCCTCTGTATCTGCCCTCTGCCCTTGTAACATTCTCCCCAAAGAGAAAACATACAAATTAATCAACAAAAAAAAATCTCACGGTGGAAGCTGCAATGTGTTACACAGTAGACCCTTTTGCCCAAACAGATTTACTTGCAAATGTTCATTGCAATGAGTCATTGGATTGGTTCAAGGCCTCTGCTACACTATCAATACTAGATCCTCACAGGACAACTCTTAGATATCCTGTTGTTGCCCTGTATCATGGAGATCCTGCAGCTTTAGTTCTGCAGGACCAGCCCCTTTAGGGTCTCTAGCAGGTCTTAGTTGGAGCAGATGTTGGGGTGGACCAACTCAGTGTCCTGGATCTGGGTCTAGGTGGTAGCTGAGTTGTTCAGACTGCCCTCTCCCCTGCACTCATGTCACCAGGGCAGCTCTTCTGCTTTACTAAAGTAAGGGATGGGGTGAGCTCTCCTACCTGTGGCAACTGGCAAGGGGTGGGACCGGCTCTTCTGTGCTCATGCTGTAGGTGCTAGCTCTCTCTCACCCATACCACCAGAGCTATGCCACCAGGGATAGCTCTCCAGCACAACCCCTGGGAGGGGTGTAACCAGTTCACCCAAGTGTCTGCAAGGGGCAGGACTATCTCTCCTGTGCTCATGCCCTTAGGGCCATCTCACCCGTGCCCATGCCACCAGGGCCAGCTCTACTGTGCTGCCCAGATGAGATGTGGAGCTCTGTCTTCCAAGTGCTGTAGCCAGCGAGGGGCAGAACCAGCTCGCCAGCTCTCTAATCTTCAGGGTCAGCTCTCCTGCATGCTCTGGGGTGGGGGAGGCATTTCTCTGGCACCCAAGCTGACACGGGGCAGGTCCAGCTTTCCTGAGTGCTTCAGCCAGTGAGGGGCAGGGCCAGATAAGCACAGTGCTCAGACATCAACATGGCTTCAGGCTGCAACCCAGATCACAGACATACACTTGGCCTTTGGTGGTAACACTGGCCACAAACATCAACACAGACCCTGGCTGCAATAGGACCATGGACCCAGACATAACTCTTGGTGGCAGCCCAGTCCCAGACATCCCTATGGCCTCAGGTGGCAGCCTAGATCAGGGACATCTGAATAGCCCTCAGTGGCAACCCAGGCCATGGTCATGGCCCCTCGGCACACACTTGGGTATTATTTTCCAGGCTGCCTGGGGCCAGGCCAGGCCAAAAATATTCTTTATAATATAGCATTCTGTAATATTTTTTTCTGTGGGAGAAAATATCTAGTCTATTATTTACCTAAAGGTGTTCAGTGGGTTCTTTTTCCATTGTTTACTAGCTCAAAAAACTATCCACTGTGAGGTTATTTTTGTCTTAAACTGGAGCACTGAGAAGTAAAGGTGCCTTCATGCAGTGACTTTTGGAGTTGAAAAGATGGGTCTTCATGTTTGTGGCATTCCCCTGAAGGTGTTTTGTTGTTGTTTTGGGGGTACTGGAGATCAGTCCCAAGGCCTCATACATACCCTGTCTTAAAAAAAAAAAACACAAAGAGCAATAACAACAAAACAAAATAAGAGCTAGGTATATAGCTCAGTTGGTAGAGTACTTGCCTAGTATGTATAAAACTCTGGGTTCCATCCCCAGCACTGCATAAAACTGTGCATGGGGAGTACACTTGAAGAATCAGGAGATGGAGGCAGGAAGATCAGATATCAAGGCTAGCCTGGGGTACATTAGATATTGTCTCAAATGCTTAAAAAATTTCTAATTGACAAAACAATAATCTTATCCATTTATGGAAGAATAAATTAAAAAGATTAAGGGCTGCCTTAGAGCCTATGATATCCAATCTACATCATGACAATTTGGTCATTAACAACCATCTGAAAAAATGTGCATGCCTATATACGATGGCAAGTAGCTGTAAGCCATGCTGTGTATTGGGTGCCAGCAGATGCCACTAGTTTTCCTTTGTTGGGTTCCTGCTGATGTCTCAGACAGGAAGGTATCTAGTATGTGAAGTCCTTCAGTGTCTGCATTCTTTTCCAGGAAAAGTGATCCGAGTTGGAGGCCTCACTCCTGGCATTCCACCAAGTTCTTCGATACCCACTCTGAGCCAGCAGCCTCACTGTTTCTGAGCACCAGTGGTTCCCCTTCCTGGAAGAGCCAGCACCAGGCTAGGTAGGTAGTCTTTCCCTGAGATGAGACACCATGTGTGATCTGTATAACTGTAGCATTCTGTGACTACTCAGAAATTTCCATGAGTATCTTGATTTCAGAATAGTCAAGGCTACCTATGTTCAATTAGGGTTAGAACTGAAAATTTTACTGAACACAATAGAAAACAAAATTGAATGGCTAGACAAAGGATGAACAAACTTGTTTTCTCTTGTGGGTATTTCTTAAAGAGTCCCTTTGTGACTGTCAAGTGGGACATCAAAGAGTTGGTAGTTCTGAATTTAGCAGTGTGGGTTTCCATAGCACCCCTTTGTGGTCAGCCACCATCCTCTTTTGGTGTGGGGAATGGCTTAAAGTTTCAGAGGTTTAGTCCATTATAGATTGTGTTTATTAATTTATGCATGTTGAACTATCCCTGTATCTTTGGGATAAAGGCAGCCTGGTAATGGTGGATAATCTTTTTGCTGTATTTTTTAATTTGGTTTGCAAGTATTTTATTCAGAACTTTTGTATTCATGTTCTTTCAGAAATAGTTCTCTTTTTTGTTGGGTCTGTCCAGTTTTAGTATCAGGGTGATATTGACTTCATAAAAAGAATTTGAAAATGTCCTTGCTTTAATATTTTATGGAATATTGATGTTACTTCTTTGACAGTTTGATAGAATTCTACACTGAATCCATCTGGCCCTGGGCTTTTATAAGTTGGAAGATTTTTGGGGGGGAGGGGTGTTTTAAGACAGGGTCTCACTACATAGTCCTGGCTTTCCTGGAACTAGCTCAGTAAACCAGGCTGGCTTTGAACTCACAGAGGTACTCCTACCTCTGCTGAGTACTTTAATCCCAAGTGCTGGGATTAAAGGTGTGTCCTACCATGCCCAGCTAAGTTGGAAGACTTTTAATTGTTGTTTCAATCTCACTGGATGTTATGAGCCTGTTTAAATTATTATTTTGTGAGATGACTCAGTGGGTAAAAGTCTTGCAGTGAAAGATGACTTGAGCTCAATCTCTGGAAGTCATAGAAAGGAAGAAAGAAAGAACGAATTTCACAAAAGTTGTTCTCTGACCTCTACACACATGGCATGACACAGGCCTGCATGCACACACACAGCATGTATACATGCACACACAATAATAAAAATATAAATTTAAAAAAAAAATTTAAAAAGCTAAGAACCATTCTTAGTTCATGAGCTGTCATTTTCCAGTCCCTGCTTTTAACCGATGAAGGACCATAGATGTTAATTCAGGCACTGCTTGCATCAACGTGGGCATTAGATTGAGAAAATGTGGTAACTTTGAAAAGGATCTTTAAAAGGCAGTCAGAAGGTTAACAGTCTTTTCAGTGTGCCCTCAGAAATACCTCCCCTCCCAATTCCCAATCAGTTACTGTTAAGTATCCCGTCCCCCTCAGTGGAGGACCAACTACACTTATAATGCTGTTTTCCTCAGATCTTGCTGTTTGCAAACCTTTTGTTGTGCTTTTTCTTGTTGAAGTTCTTCCTCCCATGATTTGTCTGGCTCCTGGGAGCACACAAGCCTACAGCGTACTTCTGACCACTTCAGCTCTGTGGGCAGCATAGACAGCCTGGACCATAGCTCCCAGCTCTACCCCTCTGGACACCTGTCATCTGCCAAGTCCAACAGCAGCATTGACCACCTGGGTGGCCACAGCAAGCGAGATTCGGCTTATGGCTCCTTTTCTACCTGTTCCAGCACCCCTGACCATACCTTGCCCAAGGCCGATGCCTCTTCCACTGAGAACATTCTCTACAAAGTTGGCCTCTGGGAGGCCTCCAGGCCAGGCAACAGCCGGCAAAGCCAGTCTGCAGGTGATCCTCAAGGACTACAGGACAGGCCATGTTTCACACCCAGGGTTCTTGGTAACAGCAGTAAAAGCCCAAGACCAGAGGATAATGTTGAGCCCAAAACAACCACTTTTGGAAGATCCAATTTTGGACCGGTTTGGTATATCCCTGACAAGAAAAAAGCCCCTTCTTCTCCTCCCCCTCTTGCACCACCTTTGCGCAGTGATAGCTTTGCTGTGGCAGCCAGGGGCCATGAAAAGGCACGGGGCCCTCCATTTTCAGACTTGGCCAGTATGCAGCACTTTACCACACTGCCCCAAGTGCAACCCCGGGGAGACCGCAGACTGGAAACAACTGATCGACAGTGGAGGCTGGCACACCCAAGCAGTGGCAAAGAAATAGGAAGTTTGGTTTACCAGCAAGAAGGGCACCTGGATTGCCATTGGCTATCCTCTGATGATAGAGCAAGTGGACACTCAGGGGCTCCAGGCAGGCACCACTTCTCCCTGTCCAGCACAGATATGCGCTTCCTGAAGTCTTACCATGGAAGCCACCACCCACGGCAGTGCAGTGATGAGAGCCCAAGGGTCCCCTCATCACCAAGGGAGCTGCCTCATATGACTCCTGGTGGAGGTATGCAGGAGCCTCCTGCACCATCCCAGGATGACAGCCCTGCTCAAGTGAGGTGGTCTGGTTCTACCAACCAGAAGCTGGATGACAGAGGGCGGAGCCACTACTTTTCTGTGCCCCACAGGCAGCCTGTGCAGGGGAATACCCAGGTTGTGATACCCCGAGGTAACTATTGGCATTCAGACACAACTCCTGTGGACCTTGAATATCCTCTCTTGCGCCCAATGGGCCAGAGGTGCCACCTACAACAGCATGAGGAGACCCTGGCCTCTCATGAAAGAGAGGGGTATCAACAGCTGGATGCAGGGATTGAAGGCTGCTGCTCAGAAATTCAAGAGCCTCCTAAAGCCAGCCACACTGTGAAAGCTGGAATGCAGTGTCCTGATGATGACTTCAAGTTGGTGGATGCTGAGAGTGGAAGAATTTCTCGTCAAAGGACACCCATGCTGCACTCTCTGACCCAAGATGGCACATGGAGACCCGAGAACAGTAAGGATTGTGGAAATGAGAAGCCACCACTGCTTGATACCCAGATGGGTAAACCCACACGAAGGAGTGACCGTTTTGCCACAACACTGAGGAATGAGATCCAGATGCGCAGAGCAAAGCTGCAGAAGAGCAAGAGCACTGTGACACTGGCTGGAGACAGTGAGGCTGAGGACTGTGCTGGAGACTGGAGAGCTGATGTGGGGGCTGTCCCAGAAGGTTCCTTCCCCAGCACCTATAAAGAGCACCTGAAGGAGGCCCAGACACGAGTCCTGAAGGCCACCTCCTTCCAACGCCGTGATTTAGATCCCACCCCAGCAGATCAGTATTCAGGACAATCAGAACACAGGACTTGTGACCATACTGCTGCATCTTGTTTATCTTCTTTCCCTGGGGAGTCAGACTCTGTCCCCCGCCTCTGTGAGGCAGGTCTGGCCAAGCCACCCTCTTCTGGAGGTGGTGTGTCTCACATTCTTCGAATTGGAGGCCGGAAACGGTTCACAGCAGAACAGAAACTGAAATCCTATTCTGAGCCAGAGAAAATGAATGAAGTGGGTCTCTCAGGGGACCACAGTCCTCATCCTAATGTCAGGACACCTGAGGATACTGTGGGTACATTTGCTGACAGATGGAAGTTTTTCGAGGAAACAAGCAAATCTCTTCTCCAGAGGCCAAGCCACAGGCAAGCTGTCTGTGGGCTCTCAAGAGAGAAGGCTGAGAGGCCACAGACAGGGGGCCATGAGTGTGAGAGTACAGAGTCCTGGTTCCAGAAGAGGTCACAGGCTACCTCCTATGGAGAGATCCTCAGTGATGACAGAAAAGTAGAAAAGGCCTCTGAGAAATTGAATCCACCCAGAAGGCTTGGAACCTTCGCAGAATATCAGGCATCTTGGAAGGAACAGAGAAAACCTTTGGAAGCCAGGAGTTCTGGGCGGTACCATTCAGCAGATGATATTCTGGATGCTGGTCTAGATCAGCAGCAGAAGCCACAGTACATTCATGAACGGTCCCGGTCATCACCGTCCACAGATCACTACTCACAGGTAAGCAGTGTACCATAAGCCATGACCTCGCTTGCACTGAGCACTGCAGACACTTAGGACAGACACTTAGGACACACCCAGCATATATGATGGCTCACTAAGGTGCAAGAGTGTTATTTCTAGTTTGAAAGATAAGGGAAGGAAATTGCTTCCAGCACTATCATTTAAGTGCCACATTTGTGCAAGCAGCTCTTTCATCCCCAGCTCCCTCTTCCTAACTTTCACTTCACTATCTTTTAATTAAGTAGCTTGTCTCTCTTCTCATGCTAAGCAAAGAAGTCTGGGTGCTTGCTGGGAAACTATAGGAAGCATTCACTTTATCTAATGAAGTGAAAATGGGTGCTTTGTTTAAAGGCTTAACATAAAATAGCCATTTCTTTAAAGATTTTATTTTCATGTATATGTATGTGTGCATGCCACATGTATGCTAGTGCCCATGGAGGCCAGATGAATCCCCTGGAGCTGGAATTACAGGAGATTGTAAACTGCCCAATGTGGGTGCTGGGAACTGAACCCCAGTCCTCTCCAAGAGCAGCAAGGACTCTGCTGAACCGTTTCTCCAGCATACTCCACCCACCCAGTTTTTAAATATTGATGTGGGGTGGTGTTAAAAATAATCAAATTTAAAAATTGATGTCCTTTGCTATTTATTTTTTCTATATATATTCTCTCTCTCACCTCCCACCTTCCCTCGCAGCCAGTACCCAGGGTTGAACTTGGCATATTCTAGACAAGCAGTCTACCATGGAGCTATACTCATTCTTTTTACCTTTTTTTTCTTTTTTGCAGCAGGATCACTGTAGTTCAGACAAACTTGGAATTTGTGATCCTCTTGCTTCTGCTTCCTGAGTAGTTAAGATGATAGAATTACTCTGGTAAAATGTGTTTAGTGATGCATTAAACTAATGCACCCCCATCCTCCGTAGTGCTGGGATTAGAACCTAGGGCCTTATTGTTATTAGGCTATCATCTTACTTGAACTATGCCCTCAGCTGTTTTCCAGCTATTTTTTGTTGTTTTATTTTCTGTTTTTGGTTTTTGAAACAGGGTTTCACTATATAATTCAGGCTGACTGGAATTCACTCTATAGACCAAGCTGGCCTCAAACTTGCAATCCTCTGGCTTCCACCTCCCAAGTGATAGAATTGCAGGTGTGTACCACCATACCCAGGCCCTCCTGCACTATTTTCAGGTGACAGTTTTGATATTTGAGTTAATGTTGAGTTCTCTAAAAAACTATATTTTCAGGGTTGGAGATTTATCTCAGTGGTAGAGCACTTGCCTAGCAAGCACAAGGCCCTGGGTTCAGTCCTCAGCTCCAGTAAAAAAAAAAAACAAAAAACTATATTTTCTTATCTATCAGTACTTTAGTGTCCACTCTCAGTCACTTTCCCTGTCCTCTTCTTTCCCTGTCCCTCTATGTGCTTTTTCTGTGTATCTGCTCTGTGGGGGTAAATGTTGCAATATTAACAGTCTCGTTTTCTTATATTAAGAAAACAAACTACTAGTAGTTTTCTTAGAAGATACCCACCATGTTGTACATGGAAGGATAGTTGCTTGTTTGCTTTTTGGCTTTTGGTACTGAAACTCCATGCAGACCTGGGGAGAGCTTGTTTCTGCTGCTGCTACACTCCTACTTATTCACACACAGTTCAGTGTGATCTCTAAGAACTCTATGCCTTCTCAGTCAGGAGTAAGAATCCCAGCCCCCACAAGTCCTAGAGCGTGAGGTTTCCCAGTAATGATTTGTGGCCAGCTGTCTTTTATTGTGTTTCTTTTAGCCAATGTGTCACATGATAACAGCCCTCACATAGGAGTTCTTTTTCTTGCTTAGCACTGAAGTGGATGCAGGGGTCCTAGGTCAGTTGTTCTCAATAAAGTGCCTAATGGAGATGAACCGCCATGTCCTGTGACCAGGTCTCGAGTCTGAGACAACAGGCCTTGCCACAGGCATTGTGGGACAGGCACACAAAGCAAACCCACAAATGAAGGGTTTCATAATAACAGCCGTCTCAGGCATGCAGGCAGCTTGATGACTCCATGTCTCATGGTGTTGCTCTTCACAGGAAGTGCCTGTTGAACCAAACAGGCAGGCAGAGGACTCTGGTGGGCACAAAGAAGCACTTCAGTGTACACTGCAGGCTGAGGAGGGATGCTCTGCTCCAAGGTAGGTGAATTGTGGATTTGGGGTTGCTGAAAAGTTGGGTTGCAGGTGAACATATTTATGGGAGGTGAATGCTAGATTAATAGGACAAATCTGGGTTTTGATAATTGGGTGTGATTTTCACCATCACTAAATCTTAGAGTTAGAAGGAGAGAGAGCCTGTGAATTCTGCAGCCTTGCCCAGAGAAGCAGGGCAGTAATAGCCTTTAGTGTTCTTAAAATGACTATTGTGTTTTTCTTCTAGTGAAATGCTTTATGGGGACAAAATAAATGTCCAGTTTAACATCCTTGAACAAAGCATTTAACTGAAGAGATACTTTTACTATCTGACACACAGCTGTGTTTGTAGGCCATAGTCTCAGAATTGTCAGAAGGGATTTTGGTGAAGCTTTCTAAATTGGGTTTATTTAATGAGTTAACTTGAAGCATTAAAATGGAAGTCACTTGACTCCCCAGAGAGAGAGAAAGAGAGAGGCAAGATCTGTGCTCTTACAGTGTTGCCTGCAACAATCAATTCCAGATTGTTGTGGACGGGAGCATGTAACTATTAAGCTGTGCAGAGGATGGATTCAATTAGATGTGTGATCTTGCCCTTCCTGAGGAAGGGGAAAGTGAAGAGTATATATCTGCAGATGTAGTACAAACCTGCGTTACGAGGGCCAGTGGAAGGATGGAAGTCGGCATGCACCAGTCTTTCTTGAGTGAAGATTTTCCTAATGTCTCATACATCATATGTGGCTAACATAATATGCAAATGAAACACTGACGTCAAAGCTCAGGGTTCCATTGCAGAAATTTAGATGTATGCTTTCAAGAACTTTATGTAATGGTGTCTTGTTTCACATGCTTTTACACTAACTGTTGTTATTCCTATTCAGAAGTGTCACATGTTTATGTGGCTTTAAGGTGACCAGATTGACTGTGTGCCTACCTCAGAAATCCCTGCAATTACTTAACAGTCTGCATAGCTAAACTGTTGCACCCATGGGTAAGAAAGGCTGCTGAATAATCCGCCTACAGAATTTAGCAGTGTCTGAAGAGGACAATTAGAGCTTTATTCCTGGGTTCTGAGTCAGTCACGTGCTGAGCACCAGCTGTGCAGGGCATGGGGGTGCAACACGATGCTATGTATAGAGAATGTCACCATGGACAGCTATAATGTGCATGTGGTGTGTGTGCACATGTGATTATGTGTGTCAACGGCTCTGTCAGAGCTCACAGGAATAGGGAGAAGGGAGGAGGGGCCCTCTGCTTTATTTATCATGGCTGTGTCTTTCAACTGACTGCTTAACTACTCTGAAGAAATTAGTTCCAGAAGCAGTGTGCGTTTGAGTTATAAACCTAGCAATTTTCAGAATTGCAGTGTGTGTGTGTGTGTGTGTGTGTGTGTGTGTGTGTGTGTGTGTGTGTGTGTGTGTGTGGTGTGTATGTGTGTTGAAGAATGGCAAGGCCATTGAAACTTTGGAATTTATAAGTTTCTGGAGGATCAGCAAGAAATAATATGCTTGAGAAGTTAAAGACTAGTAAAAATAATACAGTCTAAAATGCAAAGGTATAAAGATACCTAGTGTCCTTATGCAGGTTTTAAAGTAACATAAGCATGTCTCTATGAGAAATTGATTGCTAATCTGCTATTTGATACTTGGAAATAAAGTGTTTTATTGCATTCTGTTGAGATAACACAAAAATGTTGACATAGGAATTATTATTTGCTGGTTGTTCACCAAAATCAAATAGAAATAACTTTTTTGTTTTTACAATTTTAAGTTTTTCTTATTTTTGAGATATGGTGTCACTTCCTACCCAGAAACTCCCTGTGTAGCACAGATTGGCATTAAACCTCTGCTGATCCTGCTACCTCAACACACTCTGGATAACAGGGGTGAGATAATCATATCCCGCTAGTAATACCTTTTTTGTGTATGTGTGAAGTATAAAGATCCTGTAGGACCTTACCATGTAGTAGGGAAACAATTACAAGTATTTATAGCTGAAAGGAAAGTACATAATTGTAAATCTTTTTTTTAATTATGTGGGAGCTGAATATGTGGCATATGCCTATAATCCCAGCACTCAGGAGGCTAAGGAGGGAGCTCATAAATTCAAGACCTTGTCTCAGAATAAAGAAACAAACAAACATAAAGGTACATGGGACATCAGAAATCATTGGAGCCTGCTGGATTAAGGGGGAAATACATGGTAGCTGGGTAGCCTGACCACAGGTTAGCAGATACAGTGACATTTTCTCCCCTCCATCACATCTGGTCCTGAGCAGCCCATCTCATTTGTTCCTTCCTGCCTTCCCTCTTCTGAAGATATTTTCCTAGAGGTTCCAACTGCTCTCAGAGATTTCATGCTGAATCCTCAAGCTTATTAGAACCAGTAGATCTGTTTCTTGCAAATGCATTGCATGACTGATTTGGGAGTCCCATAAATGCTCAATATCTGATTTCTCAATGGCTATCATTAAAAAATGGTCTCACAGAGGCTGGTGAGATGGTTCAGCTGGTAAGGCCCCTGCCACCAAGCTTGCAGACCTGACTTCATCCTTGGAATACATATAGTGAAAGGAGAGAACAAACTCCCATAAGTTGTCCTCTGAGTGTGTGTGTGTGTGTGTGTGTGTGTGTGTGTGTGTGTGTGTGTGTGTGTGTGTGTGTGTGTGTACAAATAGAAACGAAATAGAGACATTTTTTAATGTCCTGTATCCTAGATAGTGTAAATAGTAAGCACTGACCCTTTCCAGGCTTGGAGGCTGAAAGATCTAGCAAGATCAAAGGAAGGACTGGTTCCTCCCAATGCCTCTCTCCTTAACTTGTATCTAGACTCCCATCTCCTCACTGTGTCCTCATTTGCTTGCATTATGTGTCTGTTTCCTAATTTCCAGTTCTTATAAGGACACCAGACAGATTAATTTTGAGTCATCCTAGTGACCTCATTTCTTCTTAACCACCACTTTAAATGTCTTGTTTGGCTACATAGTTATATTCTGAGATACTAAAGATAGGGCTTAAACACATTAATTTCAGAGGAGGTCTCAATTCAGTTCCTAATACTAGGAAAGATGCCCTGTTTTTCTATATACCTTTATACTAGTGGGTTCTGTTCCCATGTCAGCTTTCTCTCATGCACAAGTGATGGGAAAGCACTGACAATGAAGAGTAAGAAAGGAGTCTTATGTGTGGTTACTGGGGTGGGGAATGGGGCTTCAGAGCACTATATAACTGTATAAACCTTGTTGTATAGACCCACCTTTGTTTAATAATTCTGCTTTTCAGAGTTTGACTTTGTAAGACATTTTAGTCATTTCTCTTATCAACAGCTTTAATGGCTGAACATCTGCTTCCTTTTCTGTCCTCTCCTCCAGAGTCCCTTTTGTCAGTTCTTTGTTAGATAATCTTGTTTGATCAGGTGTAATTGGCTTCCTGAAATTCCTGAAATGTTTAAATTTCTAAACATTACTAATTCTACCTATTTGCTAATTCTATTTTCCCTTTTCATGCCACTTTTCTAAATTAGCCAATCAATAGACAGTAAGATTGGAACCTCAGCCAGTGAGGAACAGGCAACCTCCCTGTTGTGTTAGGGATAAAAGACAGAGGTCATCTAGGCCATGTGTGCTGCTATTCACTAGCTTTATCCTGGGGCATGACTCGCCCTTTTTGCAAAAAGAAATTGCCATGCTGAGTTACTTTCACTTTGTTCATATGTTCCTTTTTGTGACACCAAAATTAGTCTTTCCTAACACCCTCAAAGTAAATGCCCATTATACTGTGAACAGTGATGTCCTCTGCAGACTGGGATATTGGGGGGGTGGGCAGGAATGAAGACGCTTGGATTCAGTATCATGGATGTATTTCCACACCATTATGTTATCTGGACTCCCTCCCCATCCTCATTCCTGCTGGACAGTTCAGAAGATTTTAATTTTTTACTACTGTTTATCATACATAGTTCCTACATAGATTAGGTGCCAAATAAATGGTTGGTGGATGAGTGCACTGGTGAATGGATAGATGGGTGAAGAAACAGACAAATAAGCCAATCCTTGGGTAGATGAATGCGAAGATGGGTAGGTGGATGGATGAATGGATGGGCACGTGAATGGATGAGTGAGCAGATGAATAGAACGAATGAGTTGATTATGGATGGGTATGGCATTATGATATAGTCTAGGGCTTTTAAATCAAGTTCATTTTCTCCTTCAGTTAAATAAGTAAAAGGCAAGAAAAATCTTGAACATGACAGGTAGCAGTAGAGAAATCTTAACCACCACAAATAAGCACAGACAGAATCAGCAGTTGAAATGCATTTATTGGGGGTGAGGAAACATATATATAACAGACACATAGAGAAAACAACCCTCTCTAAAGCATAATGGACAGGAAACCCAAAATCCAGTCCGTTCTCAATGGCTGAGTATTTTTAAAGTCTCTGAAGAATTTTCTTCCCCTAATTTAGGATTGGTCAGTTTGAATAAAGGTAGGATGGATGATTGGCCTACAACTGTTGTGTAACATGTCTTTATCCTGCCTGAACTTGTTGAACCAGTCCATCAGCAGGAGAAAAAGCCCACAAGGCCTTTGTTTTAAGCTGTCAGGCTTTTGTCTCAGGTCAGGAGGGTGAGGAAGAAGCAAGCCATCTTGGAAGCTCACCATCTTTAGCACCTAGCCATGGCATCTCTCCCTATATGATGGCCTGCCAGAGAATTTGTCTAACTCCCAGGCTCTCTGTTAGATAAGTGGTTGTTTGGATGGATAAATGAGTAGATAGATGGATGGAAAATTGAATGGATGAATGGATAAATGGATAGATGGATGGATAAATGAAGGGTCTATAGTAGGATGGGATAGATCAATGAATGGTTGGGTGCATGGATGATAGATGGACGAATAAGTAGACAAACAGATGGAAGATAGATGGGTAGATGGGTGATTTGATTGGTAGATGAGTGGATGGTTTCCTGATCAACCTTCCTTGAGTCCTTGATCAACATTCTATGGTAGTACATGCTCTGTGTTGCAATTTTGCTAAAGGTTTTAGTTAAAAGCTAGTAAGTCAAGTGGGCTTTACTGTCTGCACTTGATCCAGAGATCCAAGAAGACATAACCATCTCAGAAGAAATCATGAAACTGACTTGTTTTCCACAATCATACTTTAAACTCTGTAAGAAAATTAATGTATACTACTTTTGATGTTGCTTCTCACATTTGAGCTACTTCTGTAAAGATATTATGTCCTGGGACACTATAGAAATTGGGGCTGAGATGAGATATGGAGTTGACCACCACAACTGGGCTGCCACTGACCTCAAGACTGTATTTTATTGGGATGAAGGGAAGAAAAGAGCAAGAGTATGTTATTACTCCCGGTAGAGCTACAAAACTGAATGCTTGTGGAGGATATTGCATTAGAGAAATTTTGCTCTAATATAAAATACATTAACCAGCAAAACAAATCCAATAGACACCACTTGGGTGTTTTCTCAGAGAGAGAATTTGGTGTGTAGAAACTATAGTGAAGACCAATTTCCTCTTTAGAAAATCAGCTTCTGCCAAGTGGATTTCAGAAGGAAGAGAGTTTGATTACCAGAGAGCTCTACCCTATGTTCATGGCTTTAGGGCAGATGTTAATTGTCTCTGGCCTTCAATTAGCTGTCCAGCAATTGCAGCCTGCCTTTCTAAAGGACTGTGCTAGGTAATTATGCATCCAGTGCTGGGTGGGTCAGGATAAGGAAGGTGAAACTTAAGCTTGGAAGTAGAAGGATTGGGAGTGGGAAGTGGACAGTGATGTGGGCAGAGCTTTCTATTTCACAAGGCCAGGCAGAGTCCTGAACTGAAGCATTCTTTCTGTATATGCAAACACAGGACCATTATCCCAGAAATGAAAAATAGCTGCTGCCAGAAAAAGGCAGAGGCACAAGACTGGTTGGTTGGTTGGTTGGTTGATTGATTTTTATTTTTTTTTTTTTGTTTGTTTTTGAGACAGGGTCTCTCCATATAGCCCTAGGTGTCCTGGAACTCACTATGCAGACCAGGCTGGACTGAAACTCACCAAGATCTGCCTGCCTCTGCCTCCTGAGTGCTGGGATTAATAGCATGCCCACACTGAGGCAGAATTTGTTTTTATGTCTATTATTAGTTTCTCTTCTTATTGCTGTGACAAAATACTTGACAAAGCAACTTCAAGAAGGGTGTATTTTGGCTCATAGTTAGAGGGTACTGTCCTCCCTAGTGGTGAAGTCATGACGGCAGTAGTGTGAGGCAACTGCTCACTTTGAATCCATAATCAGGAATCAGGAAAAATGAATGCTGATGCTTAGCTTACTTTTTCCTTTTATTCAGTCCATGGGATGGTGCTGTCCATACATGATGTGGGTCTTCTCACCTCAATTAACCTTGTTCAGAAACATGCCCAAAGAATTGTTTCTGAGGCATTCTAGATCCTGTCAAGTTGACAATCATTGATAACTATCACAATGTCTTCATTTGCAATATGGATCACACTGGTTTTGAACTTGAGGCAATCAATCATCCTGCCTGAGACTCCCAAGTACTGGGATTATACACATGAGTCACCATACTTGGCTGCCTTCTGATTTCTCCCCCATCTGCACTGCTTCATTGTTGTGTTCTGATCCAGGACACAGATGGGACAGAGGTGATACAGGAACTCATTGGAAATGTTGTACAGGTTCAAGTCAGCATTAAGTAAGTCAGCAATACTCATTAGCAGAGTCACTGGAAGCACCATCATGGGCTCCCCTTGCAATTATCTTTTCCTTGTCATAGCTTCTTCAGTTTAGTATTGACTTGAGACAATTTCTTGTTTGATTCTAGAACCATATTGTGAAATGCCAGGTCTTTGATCCCTGTTTCTTCTAAAGGCCCTCCTGTGGCACCCTGTTTTGTACCTGTGTCTTGACTTTCCTATTGTTAATGTGTGAAGTCAAACTCCTTCCTTAAAGGTATAGAATTGCCCTGTGTTAGAGTTTTAAGCATACCCCATCTCTCAATTGTGAATATTGTGGTTCCAATCTGCAGAACAAACAGCATATAGAAGTACATTGAACATTCTTGACTGTGGTAATAATGTGAGCACAGGTTCTCAATAGAGCATATCTTATCAAACTAGGGAACAACTGAATGTTATCTCAGAAAATAGCAAGTTAAAGGGCAATGAGCTACCCAGCTGGTTGCCAGCAAGGATCCTGGTTCAGTTTTCATGTTTTTCATTCTACATTTCCCTACTGCAGGCTTCTTTCAGAACCATTTGCTTTTCTAGCATTTGCCTGCTTGTAGAGCACTGAAAAGTAGCTCTAGATGCAGGCAGTCTCTTGTGGGTATAGGCACACTAGTGTTCACTCTTATGAAGAGTGAACTTGACTTGACTGAGTTTTTCCTTTGCTACTTTCTCTTTATGCTAGCACCTATATATTGGAGCTATGAAACCATTGGATCTATGTCTGATCTTTGGGAAAGCAAAGGCCCATTGAGTTTTAACCATCTAGTAAGACAGCTATAGGTATTGAAATGCCTGACTTCCCTTGAATAGGCTTCATAGGTACATACCTGGGGAGCCATCTTGGCTGTTATTTGTTTGTGAGTTTACCTTAAATCCCAGCTTCTTAAACTGTGGGTCACAACCTCGGGTTGTGTCACCTAACTGAATGTGAGGGAGTCACAAAAAGCTTGATAAGAATAAAAGATTTCTGAACATACAGGAACCAAAAACAGCTGGGCGATGGTGGCGCACACCTTTAATCCCAGCACTCAGGAGGCAGAGCCAGGCGGATCTCTGTTAGTTCTAGGCCAGCCTGGTCTACAGAGTGAGATCCAGGAAAGGCGCAAAGCTACACAGAGAAACCCTGTCTCGAAAAACAAACAAACAAACAAAAGAACCAAAAAACTTTAAAACTCAAGTAATGAATCTGAAGTGTTTCTGGCAGTGCTTACCCATGGTGTATGTAGCTCATGACTTCACTGCAGCCTTGGTTCCAAACACAAAATAAAGTATACTTTTCATTGCACATGCTATCACAGTGTGCATTGCCAGCAGGCTTTGCCTGAAATACCTTGATTCAGATTTAAGAGTACTATGTGTTATAAATTTCCAGGTTTTTTTTCTTGTTATTAGCAGCTGTTTCTTGTTGATAGCTCCCTGTTTGTAGCTTTCCTTGACAGGTATCCCACAGCTCTGGTATCTTCAACATCTTGGGGTCTCCAAGACAATTCAGGCTTCACTTTAACAGCTTCACACAATGGTCTGTCTAGGCCTCCCATCAGGGACAGCCCTGCCACATGCAGCTTTCTTTAGTCATGGAGAGAGATTCCATAATCCCTTTCTTCTATCCTTAACTCTAAAGCCAGAACCACGGGGATGAAGCTGCCAACCATATTCTGCTGCTTGCTGGGGCTGGAACATGGCCCCATTCCAATTCCTGGTGCCCCTTTTCTCCTCAAACTGTACATTTTGTATTTTTATTTGCCCAACTTGCTCCTTTTCATTATTAGATCTTCATAAGAGTGAACACTAGTAACCATATGACAGAGTCTGTACTAAGCTGTTTTGAAATTTCCTCTGCCAATGGAATTAATCCAAAACTCTTCACTTTAGTTTCAGGCAGACTCGTTGGACAGGGGCAAAAAGCAGCCACATTCTTCACCAAAATATCACAAGGACAATCTCTAGACCACATATTAACATTCTTCTCGAAACCTCTTGAACCAGGCCCCCACAGTTCACATCACCCTCAGCACCACAGTCTTCTGTGTTCTTACTAGGATGGCCCATTAAGCCCCAATTAAAGTGTTCAACTGCTTTCCTAATCCACAGCCCTAAAGCCCACATTCCCCCAGACAAAAGCACAGTCAGGCCTATCACAGCAATACGCCAGTCCCTGGTTCTGTCTTAGGGTTTCTATTGCTGTAAAGAGGCATCATGATCACAGCAACTCTTATAAAGGAAAATATTTAATTGATGTGGCTTACAGTTCAGAGGTTTAGTCCATTATCCTCATGGTGGGAAGCATGGCAGCACGCATGCAGACATGGTGCTGGAGAGGAACTGAGAGTTCTACTTCTGGATCCACAGGTAGCAGGAAGAGAATGCCACACTGGGCATGGCTTGAGCATCTGAGACCTCAAAGCCTGCCCCCAGTGGCACACCTCCTCCAAAAGACCAGACCTCCTAATAGTGCCACTCCCTATGGGTTTATGGAGCCATTTTTATTCAAACCATCACAGAGTGTTTCTTTTTCTTGTTTTTGGCAGTGCTGGAGATCTAACCAGGCTCTTGCCCAAGCTTGGCAAATGCTCTACCCATGAGTTATATCCCATGCCTATTCCTTTTTTATTTCTGGAATTTTTTTTGTTTGTTTTGTTTTGTTTTTTTGAGACAGGGTTTCTCTGTGTAGCTTTGCGCCTTTCCTGGGACTCACTTGGTAGTCCAGGCTGGCCTCGAACTCACAGAGATCCACCTGGCTCTGCCTCCCGAGTGCTGGGATTAAAGGCGTGCGCCACCACCGCCCGGCTTATTTCTGGAATTTTTAAGGGTACAGGTGTTTTATGTTTATTAAGAAGAAATTTGGATCTTAGTGTGTAGAACATAACTAAAACCCAGCACTTTAGAGATGAAGGCAAGAAGGTAATGAGTTCAAAGCCAGCCTGGTGGGTAGAGTGAGACCCTATTCCAAAAAATAAATGCAGATGTATTTACAGTTTGTCAAGATGACTTTAAAAATCTTAACACTGTTAATACTGCACAGTCTGTGAAGGGGTTTGAACATCTTATAAATTCTGGTGATTATGCCTTACTCAAAAAGGTGTGGGTATATGGAAACCCAGATTATAAACCTCTATATCCTAAGTGCTTTCTCTTTAGAAATAATTCACAATGGGTCTCCTTTAAGAATTCCTTTGTTTCTTTTTTTTAATAGCCTACCAATTCTGATTTGTGCTGCCTATACATTTGTCTTAAGAGTTTCTATTGCTGCAACAAAACACCATGACCAAAAAACAAGTTGGGGAGGAAAGGGTTTATTCAGCTTACACTTCCAAACTGGTTGTTGATAACTGAATCAGCACAGGAACTCAAACAGGGCAGAAACCTGGAGGCAGGAACTGATGTAGAGGTCATGGAGTAGAGCTGCTTACTGGCTTGCTTCACAAGACTTGCTCAGCCTGCTTTCTTAAAGAAGTCAGGATCACCAGCCCAGTGATGGTGTCAACCACAATGGGCTGGGCCCTCCTCCACCAATCACTAATTAAGAAAATGCCTTACAACTGGATCTTATGGAGGCCATTTCTTCAACTGAGATTCCTTCCTCACTGTTGACTCTAGCTTATGTCAAATTGACATACAAAACCATCCAGGTCAACATTCATGGATGTGAGGCTGTCCATTGGCATGAAGTTGGAAGGGTGGAATGTAATGGAAGTAGATCTGGGAGAAGTTAAGAGTAGGGAAATGGGAGGTGAGTATAATCAAAATACATTGTGGGCATAAGAAGTTCTCAAAAAATAATAAAAATATTCTATTTTTTAATGTAGTTTTTAAAAATGTAGTTTAAAATATTAACAATTAGACCTGGGAGATACCTCAGTATGCTGCCAAGCTTGGTGACTCAGTTTGACTCCCAGGATCTACACAGTGAAAGGAAAGAAGCAGCTCCTACAAGTTTTCCTCTGACCACCACACTGCTTTGGTATAAATGCACTTGCACCTGCACGTGTGTGCACGCGCGCGCGCACAGACACACACACGTAATTAAAAAAGAATTGTCAGCTAAAATGGGGGTAGGGAATACAATAAAATGGCCACAAATTTTTCCTCAATTTTTTTCTTCCTAACCCAGGAAATAATATTGTTTATGGTATAAAAAATTACCCAAGAGTCTAGAATTCTTTTAAAATCCCTTTTAGATTATTTAAAATTAACAGTAAAAGGTAGCTGGTACAATGATGCTAGTTTAAGAACATTACTTCCATTCATTTATCTCATCCATCAAACCTGTCTTCCTACATAATATTTACAGCTGTGTGAACTGATGCTGTGATGTTTATCTAATACTAACAATTCAAGCAGCTATAAATGAGAGGGAGGAATATGAATATACGTTGCAAAAGCAAAGCCCCCATACAAATCTTGGTCCCATAGAAAGGACCAGGGCCACCTTGAAAACTAGTTAGGGAATATCAAAGGTGGGACAGCCTGGAAGAGATTGGAAATGAAGGACAAGATCAAACACTTACAAATAAACCCAGAAACCAAAATGAGGTGTTTACTTAAGGAGTCATTTATTTATATATAGGCCTCTTAAGCCTATAGTGAACAAAGCTGGAACACTTGAAGCAACAAAATAAAGTAGTGGTAGATATCAGTCAAAATATAGAATAAATTCATAGTATTTATAAAAATGAATGAATAAATTAATACATGGGCAATAAACAAGTCTATCATGCAGACAAAGTCCAGGTACACTCTGCTATTATGATTTTGATCTAAAGTGTTCCAAAAAGTCCCTGTGTTAAAGGCTTGGTAGCAAACTGATGATTTTTGTCCAGAAGTGACTGGATCATGAAAGCTCTGACCAATTGAATGGAGAACTGGGAGGTAGTAGAACCTTTTGGAGCTGGGGTGTGAATGGAGGAAGTGGGTCACCTGAGTGTGCCCTTGGCTATTTTATTCTAAGCCCCCATCCTCCTTTCTGCTTCCCCAATGCTATGTAGTGATATCACTGTGTTTACTAGAGATGCTGTGATATTTTTACCTCACTTAGGTAGTTGACCACTGTGATACCTTGCCTCACTCAGGCTCAACGCAATGAAATCAGGTAATCTTGGATTGAATATTTGAAACCATGAACCAAAATAAATCCTTCATCCTTTAAGTTGTTTTTCTCAGATATTTTGTTGCAGAAATGGGAAAGTTGAGTATGACTACCCTTAAGGAGGTGGAGCATAACTGTGGGCCTTCAGTGATGGTAATGTCCTACAGAAGAATGTAGGCTGAAGGGAATGGAGAAAGCTTACATTTACCATTCACATTCATCAGATGCACCATGTGATTAGATTGATGCTATAGAGATGACATGATAGCAATGTGTGATGATGACAAATGGTACTCCACCTGTGTAGTCTGTATCCTAAATTCATAGACCCAATCTAATTATAAAAAGGGAAAAATCAAATGAGGAACATGTTATAGATGCCTGAAAAATTCTCCTCAGAAGTGTTGAGAACACCAAAGTAAAGGGAAGTCTAATTATCTATCTGTCCTACTCTATTCAGGCTGCTGGAACAAAATATCTTAGACTAGATGATGAAACTGCTCACCTCCTAGCATCCAAGAAGCCGAAAGGGAGGGAGTGGTCTTAGGACAGATAGTTCCTTCAAGGATACACACCCCAGTGACCTACTTCTAGTCACACACTGACTCCAAAGGGTTCTACTACCAGGTATTTCTGTTGTTGTTTGAAACATGGTCTCACTATGTAGGCCTGGCTGGCCTGGAGCTCACTGTGTAGACCATGCTGGCCTCACTCACAGAGATCCTCTTGGGTGCCACAATTAAAGGTGTTTACCACCATGCCTGACACTACCAGGTGTTTCTAACCATTCTGGAGGCTGAAGTCCAAGGTTAAGGCACTAGCAGATTTGGTGTCTGCTGAGGTCTCATTTTCTGGCCCAAAGATGAACATTTTTTCTCTGTGCCCCCACATAAAGACACTAATCCCTTAGTGAAATATCCACTCTATTTATCCCCCAAATATTCTACCTCCTAGTTCTTACAAAGTTAAGGTCAGTTGGTTGGTTGGTTTTTGAGAAATGGCTTGACTATAGCTCAGTTTATCTATGAACTCATTATCTTCCTGCTTCACACTCTGCTATGTAACACTATTCCTTGAGAGTTGTGACAAATGTCCACTCATCCCAGATAGGGATACAGACCAAAGTATGGCTAGTGCCAAAGTCCAACTTGGTGAATCAGTGAGTTTTTTTTAGGAATTACAGGAATATGGATGAGAAGTTATTTATAGGAGCAGAAAGGATTCAAAAACAGCTGCATCACCAAAGCCCACCCCAGCATGAGTAACAGCTCGTAAAAGCTGGAATTGGGAACACACTATACAACTTATAGGCAACAAGTTGGAAAGTGTTCTTGCAAGCTAGTTCTGTTAGTGTAAGCCTCTTCTAGGAAGCTCAATTTGTCTGAGTTTTCTAGGCAGCTGGACTGCTTTCTGCTTTTTCCAGGTGGCTGGGCTTGTCTGAGTCTTCTCAGCAGTCTTTACTGCTTATATAGTCTTGGGGAGGGAAGAGCCCATGAGTGTGGTCAGTTCCTGGGACTTTCTGAAGCTAATGAATTTTTTACATCCTGTTTTAACAAGCTTCCCTACAGGATGGAGTGTTTTAATTCCCCTTAGAACATCTTGTTGTTTCATCCCCCTTTTTCTATTCTGTGTCTTAAAGGGTTTCCCTCCAAGATAAAAGTTTTTTCCTAATAAACTGCTACACAACATCTTCATCCTGAATTCTGAGATTATAGGAATATATCTCCATGTCTGACATGGTTGTGCTTTTAACATATACATTTGAGGGGAGGGACAAGCTTTCACTTTTGTAGTAGTCACAATGAAAGAGGCTTAAGAAAATGTAACCACTGAATATAGTGTGGTACTTAGCTGGGATCCTAGGCCAGGAAAGGAACAATAAATAATATATAAAAATTAGTAAGATATAAAATAATTTGTAAAAGTATAAAAATTAAAAATATAATAATACTAAAATGATATATGACCTTTAGTTAATATTAATGTATTAATGCTGAAGTGCCTTGTTAGTGCAGTAGGTAGTACATCATACTCAAAATGTACCAATATTGATTCATTAGCTGGGGTAAATTATATTAAACTGTTTTCCATCACTACAAAAATATGAGATGAACAACTCATAAAGGAAAAAAGTTGTTTTGGCTTATGGTTTTAATTTGCAGTTAGTTACATTGCTTTTAGGCCTGTGATGAAGCACCACACCATGGAAGGAACACATAGTAGAAGAAACCATTTATCTTTTGGTAGCAGAGAAGCAGAGGGGGAGGGAGGAAAGAGGAACTGATAAACTACAGTCTCTTTCAAGTATATATTCTTAGTGACCTAACTTCCTCCCTCTTGGCCCTACCAACTGAAGGTTCTTCAATTTCACAGTAGTGGCCTTCAGGGGACCAAACCTTTAAAACATAGGACTATGAGAGATACTTTAAGATTCAAATGATAGTACACTATACCATACAAATCTCAGGCTTAATAATAGAGGAAACTGGAAACTCCTTCCTTTTATTTAAATTTTCTATAATTAATTTTTTTCTTTTAAAAAATAAAGTGTTTGTGATTAGAGATATACTCAGTTGGTATAATACTTACTTAGCATATACAGGCCCTCCTTCAAGAGGAAGGTAGGGATGGGGGTGGCAGAGAGGTGACATCACTGTATATTTGATAAAATACTATATCAACATGAAAAAACACTGGAAAGTGTATGGGCTTTGCAATCAAAAATACATGTTCAATTCCTCACTGTGTTTGTATCAGGCTACCCAGATTTAATAACCCCTCATAACGCTTTCTCTTAGACTTAAGTGTTTAGTGGAATCCAGGTCAGTATACCCCAGAGACACCTACACATCAATGTCCACTGAAGCACTGTTCACAATAGCCAAGTTATTAAATTGACCTGGGTGTCCCATCAACAGAATAGTAAGAAAAATTGTAGGGTAGGATGTGAGTGTGTCTGTGTGTGTTTTATTTGGCCACAAAGAAAAATGAAATTATGCCATTTGTAGGGAAGTAGATGAAACTGGAGATCATTGTGTTAAGTACAATAAGCTAAATCAGAAAAAACAAACTTGTTTTCTCTCATGTAGAATCTAGATTAAACATATACATGTATATGCATATGACATGAAAGTAGTAGAATGATTAGCATTTGGGAAGAGGATGGATAAGAAGGAGGCAAAGGAAGGTAATAGAGTGCAAGTATGAGCAAACTGATTTTAATGTATGAAAATACAAGAATGAAACCCATAATGCTGTAAAAGCGAATATATGCTGATAAAAAAGTAAATGCTTAATGGGTATAATAACATATTAGCAGTGTACTACACTGCAGGCTGAATAATAACGTGTTATTTGGTGAAATGAACAGGAGCCTGAAATAATTACTGTGCATTGAGAAGAGCTTTATGGGAAAGAAGCTGGAAAGAGAAAGCTATGGTGGCTAAGCTCAGGACTCAGAGAATGGGGGCTGTCTAGGTGGGAAGGAGCTGTGAGGGAAGCAATTTCTGTTCAGGACCATGGCACTGAGATTTGGGGGCTGTGCTCAGAGAGGAGGTGGGGCACAGGATCTTTAAATGCAAGTCATTGTGATGTGATGAATTGGGTGAGTCGGGGGTCAGCCTGTTTGCTTTGTCTTCTTGCCCCAGTGCCCTTGCACACAGGAAAAGTTCTGAAACACTTGGTTTGTAAGTTGATGGATTACATTCCTAATGAGTGTGTAATCGGTGTAAGAATATCCACAGACATAAAATAGGCTATTGAATGTCATCTTTAACTGCATTGTGGTTATAGCGTTAGACCATGTATAGCCTGTGATAGCATTGCTGAGAGTTCTTAAGTAGAATTCATGAATGATATCCTTGCAGTAGATTCTTCTGTATTTTTCATTTTTAAAAATTAGGAAAAGAAGGACCTCCCCCCACCCCCATGCCTGATGGGGATTTTAAAAGGAGAAGCTTCTTACAGCTTAATCATAGGAAGTGTTAGAAACATTCCCCGAGGTCAGATATACTGGGTTCTTAAGTTGACAGAGCCTGCATAAACTTGTACATCATAAGGCAGGAGGCTCTGATATTCCAGCTGTTGCCAGCATGCCTTCGTGACTCCTCAATGCTGTAGGCAGCAGGATTCTGCGGTGGCAGAGGCGGGCTGTGGGTCCCTGAAGCACTTAGCTGCCTTTGCAGACAGAGTGAGCCACAGTCTACAGCAGCGAGCAGGGGTGCAGGTAAGAGACTCTAGCGCTCCTTCTCAGGGCATCTTATCCCCGAAGGGAACTCTTTTAAAAATCACTTGTGCTATTTGTGAGGGGGGTGGTGTAATTCCCAATGCTTCTTTTGTTCTACTGTCTTAAAGGGCAGGTTGTTTGTCAGCTCACAATGGCGTGGGTCTGATCTGGCAAGATCTGCAAACATTCTCATTGTTTATTGTTCTGTCTAAAGATGAAAAATCATGCAAATCAGGGTGCAGATTCTGACTGGAGCTCTGCAACCATGCACACATGTGAGAGGGGACATGTTTGTCCATACTGCATGCATGTCTAAGGATACATGCAGTTTTTGCAGCCTTGGTTTTTACAGCTGGCTGAAAGCACGTTGGAACTGAAAGCTGTCGTCCCTACTGGTGGGACTGGTAGCCGTTGCTGTGTAGAAAAATTGCTCTGTGTGAGAAGCACATGGGTGACCTGAGTATGCTGGCACTAGGATGCCGGAATCTGTGAAGACCTGTCTGCATTGCCGTTTCTTTTTCAGTAGCTATAAGATGCAGGCACTCTCACTCCTGAGACACTGAGTGTGGACACTGAAAGAAAATGGTGAGTTAGTCACATCCAAATGGGGGTGAGTGGGTGGGTAAAAAACAGGTGTGCATGCTTGGTCATGCGATCGGTCCATGGGTACATTCACACAGCTTGATAACTGCAGTGAAAAAAAAAACCTACAAGGAGAAAATGGAATCTCCATGGCTTTTAACATTTTTAGTTCTTGTAATTTGTTACTTATTTTGATTATGATAGTGTCCTTTCTTTAAATGTATTATACATGTACTTGTGTTTTCTTTTCTGCCTCTTACATTATGATTAAAAATGCAGGTTATTGTTTTTGGTCATGTTGCTAAATGATGAATTGCCTTTGCTACAGGCAAGGAAGCTTTCATATGTGTGGAAGAAATGCCATTTTCACAGGGAAATTGCTGCATAGCTATCTCTGTACACACATACACACACTATCTGAGTCTGTATCCACTGACTCATGGGAGTAGGTGTCATCTTGAATCACACATTTAGGCATTGATTGTGCCAGTGCAGAGGCAAAAAAAAAAGGAAAAGAAAAGGAAAATTAAGGAAAGGTTTTCTGAAATCTGGTAGTATTATAACTAAACAGCTTGCTGCCTACCAACTGCATTTATAAAATGAATGAAAAATAATTTTAAACATAAAAATACTGGTATAAATTTGATGAATGATTGACATATTTTCTAGGCAAAGTATAGATAGATAGATAGATAGATAGATAGATAGATAGATAGATAGATAGATAGATAGATATAGACATAGATGATGCAATGGGAAAATATTGCATTTGTGGTAGAAAAGGGGACATATCTATATACTTTATTATATATAGTAGAAAAAAACTATTCTTGTACATATATATATGCACGTACACACCTACCTCTATCTTAAGGAGAAACTTTGCAGGGGCATTCTCATTCATTCAAGCATGCACAAAGGCATTTTTTTCAAAGTTCTGGAAATAATCACAAGTCTATGTTAACCAAATGGGTTGTAGAAGGCTTCTGCTACCCAGCTGGAGTGACAAATGACTTAGTAAATGCCTATTAACTGCTGCGTGCTTTGCACAGACTGGCCACTCCCCCAAAGTCTGACTTTGGATGCTGGAGGATCGGGAAGGTAATAATTTATGTGGCCTTTTAGAATACTTTTGTATGGCTCTTTACTGCTTTAGATTTTTTGTGTGTCTGTGTGTGTAAGTACATGTGTATGTGTGTTTATGTATGTGATGATCATGTTTGAGGAGCCATAGGAAGAAGCTGGCATTTTATGTCCACTTTGAGCTATCCATTTTTCCTTTTCCTTGGTCACTAGAGGTTTTAGCTAGTTTCTGCCAGAGCATCTTAGCTGTCAAATCATTGGTAGACATCTCTGGATGTCCAAAGAGATTCAGTATCTATTTAATTATTTACACACACCCCTTTAAAAAATAAAGTCTTAGATGGGGTGGGGAGATAGCTCAAATTAATTTTTTTTAAATTAAAACTATCCTTAATCCCCTCACCCAGTGATTCCACTACAGAACATGGAAATGTCTTTGCTTTGAAGTCTTGTTTCATTGCAAATATATATTTTATATATGCAGTCATTCTCCACATAGTGTATGTAAACTGGGTTTAAAAAACACAAAAACCTTTTATATGTACTATGCTTGGTGTTTTAAGATGTGAGAAATCTGTCTTACACTGTAGACATTTAAAGCTGTTTCTAGCCATTCACAATTACAAATAATACTTAAGTAAGCATATTTTACTGAGAGAGACATACATTTCCATGTGGGTTATCTTAAAACATGGTAGATACGTATTTAGGAGGTATCACCTTGTGAACCTATGAAGTGTATCCTTGCTATATATGCTTCATTCACCAGCAGCCTAGGAAGTCCTGTTCCTCTTACAATTTTACCAATATTAAGCATTAATTTTAGAATTCTGTGGTTTATTAAGTAACCACCAGTTACTTACCACGCATTTTGGGAGGCTGGGAAAAAGCAATTTTTTTTATTTATTGGTCGTTTTTTTTTTCTTTTTGTTCATTACTGTTCACATTCCTATTAAAAGTGGGCCTTTCTTCTCAATTTCTTTATTCATTTTATATACTAACCACAGATCCCCCCTCATCCCTCCTCCCAGTCCCCCTCCATCTTTCCTCTTCCTCCCCCCCTCGACCCACCCCTCATCCCCTCCTCCAAAAGTGTAAGTTGACCATGGCAACTCTTATAAAAGGAAAATATTTCATTGGGGCTGGCTTACAGCTTCGGAGGTTTAGTTCACTATCATCGTGGCAGGACATGGCAGCATGCAGGCAGACATGGTGCTGGAGAAGGAGCTGATAGTACTACATCTTGATTGGCAGGCAATAGGAAGTAAACTGAACTGGGTGTAGCTTGAGTATAGGAGACCTCAAAGCCTACCCCCACATTGACACACGTCCTCCATCAAGGCCACAACTAATTCAACAAGCCATATCTCCTAATAGTGCCACTCCCTGTGATCTTATGGGGGCCATTTACATTCAAACTACCACAATCTGGCTCCAGGGATGTTCCTTATTCTTTGATAGTAAATTAAAATAAGCAGGTATATGTAGGATGAAGTCATTAGATATATACTCCTTTCTGACTCAAATGGTAGGTCTCTAATTGGTCTTGTTACAACCTGTGACCACACTTATATTAGTAAATCTCTCAACAAGTTACATTCTGTGCAGCCTTAGATTTGTCTGCTTCTCCTAAAAAATTTAAGATTTATTTATTTTATTTTATGTATATGACTGTTTTGCCTGTGTGCATTTATGTGCACCATGTATATTTCTGTTGGATCCCCTAGAACTGATTATGGATGTTTGTTAACCACCATGTGGAGGCTGGGAATCAAATCTGGGACTTCTGCAAGAACAAGTGGTTTTAACCACTGAGCCATCTTTCTAGCCCCTATCTGTCTCTCTTTCATAGGCTCACAATATCTTGGGGAAGGTTTTCATACAGTAGGACCAAATTGGTCTAGAAAAGTATATTATGATAAAACTTTGTTTATAAACCATGCAGCACACCAGTGATTTAATACCCATACTTTTTCTTAATGAAAGGGACATGACAAACCAAGGATTCAAATGTCTAGTTTGCTAATCCCTGTTCTGCATAGCAAGGCATATACTAGAACTTTAAAATCACCAGTGGCTTGGCCTGGTGTTAACCAGGCTTTTAAGCTCAGCTACTTGAGAGACTAAGGCAGGAAAATTCAAGTTCAAGTCTGAGATGGGCAATTTATGTGAAAATAAAAGCAGGTTGGAATTATAGCTCAGTGGTAGAGTGCTTGTCTCATAGGCCTGAGGTCCCACATTCTTGCAGTTCCCGGTGTTGTCAAAGGGGAAATGACATCAACAACGAAGTATGTATAATTGCTCATTTTATAAACACTGGGAAAGGATAAGGAGAATGTTAGGCTAGTGTTATATCCCAATTGGTAAAGTGCTTGTCTAGCATCCAGGAAGCCCCTGGATTCAATACCCAGTATTGCATAACGTGGGCATTCTGGTACATGCCTTAATTCCAGCATTTAGGAGGTGGAAGCAGGTGGATCAGAAGTCTAGGGTTATCTTTGGCTATATAGTTAGCTCAAGACCAACCTGAGACACTTGAAATCCTGCCTCAAGTAAAAGAAAGAAGGGAGGAAAGATGGAAGAGTGAGACAGGCAGAGAGAGTAATGAGGAGAGAGAATGAATATGCATATGAGAATGCCAGGAAGAGTTTTATGTGGTGAAGAGTGTGATGAGGTTTGGAAAACTATGTTTTTAAGAACAAACAAACAAACTTTCCTGGCCTCTTTTCAGTTTTATCTGGGGGCAATGTTGTTTTACCCCAGTGGAGCTCCACAGACTTCATTTTGAAGGCATAGCATTTTGAAGCGATAGTCTGGCCCAGGGCTCAGGAAGTTGTTCTGACTGGAGGGACATAGGTAGGTTTCCCCTAGACCTGATGCCAGGGGACATTAAATGTCACCATTTTTATAGATAATGATTATTTCCTTTGGAAGGGACATGCAGAGTAAAGGATTAAAGTGCCAGGAATATAACTTTTGATACCTACATGTAGTGGGTAGAAAAGTAGGAGAGAAGGAATTTGGAAGGGGAGGTTTCACAAAACAGATTCCTAATGTTTTCTTGACATCCAAATTGCTTGGAGAGCTGGTTTAGAAATGGTTTTTGAGGCATGTCATTCTTCAGTGTTCAACTCTCTTCCCAGCCTTCTTACTAATTTAAGCAGATCCCAGTTCCTTGTTGCCTCAAATCTTGGGACCAAGTATGAAGTGATGGCACAACAGAAATGAGAAACACCTTGCCACAGATTCTCAGAATGTGTGTTGTAAAAGCCTAGTTTGTTCACTGGGACACTTGAACAGCAGTTATAATAGATTATTATAATTTCCAGGTCCAGGCTGCTGCTGCTGCTGTGTGTATGTGTGTGTGTCTCTCTCTGTGTTTGTGTCTGTGTCTGTGTGTATGTACATGCATATAGAGTTCAAAAGTCTATATTAGTGTCCTTATCACTTCCTACCTTCTTTTTTTGTTTTTGTTTTTCGAGACAGGGTTTCACTGTGTAGTCCTAGCTGTCCTGGAACTTACTCTGTAGACCAGGCCACCTTATTTTTTAAGACAGTCTCTTCACTTAACCTAGAGCTCATCAATATGGTGAGTCTGGCTGGCCAGTGAGCTTCAGGGATCCTCTTTTTTCCAAATCTCTCTCCAAGACTGGTGTTACACACATACACCACCACATCCAGCTTTTACATAGATGTCAGTGATTCAAACTCAAATTTTCATGCTTGCACATCAGGCATTTCCCAGCCTACTCCCCTCTTTAAAATTACTGGATAGTATTAAAAGTCAGTGCCTGTTAATTTGAGTTTGCATCATCTGTGAGTAGAATTTCTCTTTTAATCTATCTACTCCCCAACCCATTTAACCACAAATGACTTATCATTTTGTCTAAAGCAACTTCATTGCTACTTGGCATCTGAGTTTCTGTAAGCTAAAATGAAATCCCAAGGAAACTGCAAACCTTTTAAATCCATCTGTGAAGACGTTGGAGAAATAAAACTCATCTGGTTTTCTCAAGTAATTGCTTTTCCCACATGGTATGAAAAACACAGGCTGGCATAGAAAGAGAAGTTTTAGCCAGGAGGCATTGTAGTAAACACATGACCAAAGTCAGGATGTTTCTGTGCTTGTGTTTCCCCCCAAAGGACATCCAGCAAGACACAAAAGACTGGGCATGGTAGTGTACATCTGCTATCTCAACTACTCAGAAAGTTCAGGTGGGCTTGCCCGGGCTGCATTGCAATTTTGAGGCCAGTCTTGGCTGCATAGTGAGATCCTGTCTTAAAGATACTCCCCCAAATCCCCAAACAAAGAAAACTACTAAATGAAAAGATCTAAGAGTTTGAACAGAACATGCAGAAATAGTTCTTTTCCTTGTCATCATAGGTATAATTTATATGTTAATTTGGCAAATACAGGTTAATCATCCCTAGTCCACAAACCTGAAATCTAAAATTCTCTTGAATCAGAAACACAATGCCACAAGAGTTGAATTTTGACACTTGACATTATACATTATACTGTGATGGCTTGAAGTAAAAATACAGGTGCACTAAAAACAATAAACTAAAATTCTTTCAACTATGTATATGAATCATGTAAAATGTAAATGTGTGTCTATGAATATAAGTGCATGGCATAAGTTAGCATTATTGCATTTATGTTTATAATTAAGTTCCATTCCATAGGTATTTCATTTTTCATATGTGTATGTATGCAAATAGTCCAAAATAATCTTTTAATTCCAAATTCAAATATGTCTTCTCCCAAACAGTTGAGATAAGAGATGTTCAACCATCTTGTTTCCATGCCTGAAAATTTGGCAAAGGATAATCAGACAGTCCCTACTTTGCAGCTGCTTGTGCTCTGGGAAGTCTGATGATTAATTGGCATTTCTACAAATGTAACTGGTACCATTATTCTTAAATGTTCATTCTCTTTAAATGTTTTTGATAAGGTCTGTTCCTTTGTTGATTGGTCAGTTGGTTAACTGATTGCCTCTTTGGGGCTCTGGTGCCATATCCCACTGTCTATTTCCCACTTCATTTGACAGTTATGGGATGCTGTGTTGATGGAAGAGCCTTCCACTTGTACTTGAACAAGGAATTAATGTGACTGCTAAGAATTATCAGGAATGTGGGAAGGGTGGTGGAGAATACCAGGGGCTTACTTGGGAGACTAGTATGTGGAGTGTCTTGGGTGTCCTGTCTCCTAGTTAGTTACCTGACTTCTACACACAGATCTGACTGATATGTGCCTCTAAGCTGTAGGGCAGACTAGCTATCTGTAATTGATGATGAATAAGTCTACCCTTTCCCAAATCACCTTTGTTAATACCCACAGACAGTGGAGATGTACTTCCTGGATGCCACTTTCAAACGTGAATGTGAAATTACAGAGAACATGAGACTTATGGGATGTTGACATTTCCCCTTTGTGGAAACGCAACTCTGTTTCCAAGGCAGGGCCCCTGGGTTCCACCCTGGTTGTTCTGAGCTAATTGGGTACTTTGCAAATAAATTGGGCAGCTAGCTCTCAAGTATGATTCTCAGGCCACAGCATAGAACCGCTCCTGTTCATTGTGTGTCTGTGTCTGTGTTGTTTATAATGGATATAGATGACACATCATGCATGTGAAGGTCAGAAGAAAACCTCAGATATTGGTTCTTACCTTCCACCTTGTTTGAAACAGGGTCTTATTGTTTTACTGTTGCCTATACCAGGCTACTCACATACAAACTTCTAGGGATTCTCCTGCCTCTGCCTCCCACCTCAGTATAGGAGCAATGGGATTACTCATCTTCATACTTGCACAGCAATTGCCTTAGCCACTGAGCCACCTCTCTAGTCCATGTTGCTTTTCTTGACAGTGTACTGTGAATAATAAGCTTGTGTAAGGGCATGTTAGAATTTTATATCATGCTTAAATGAAAGGAGGAAGTACCTTAGTGTCTTACTTTCTATTTTAACAAAATACCATGACCAAGGCAATTTATAAAAGAAAATGTTTATTTAGGCTTTTGGTTTCAGAGGCAACAGGAACATCTCAAAACTCACATCTTCACCTGCAAGTAGGAGGCAGAGAGAGAACACACTGGGAATAACACAGGTCTTGGGAAACCTCAAAGCCTGCCCCTTAGTCTCCTTCAACAAAGCTATACCCCCAATCCTTCTCAAACAGTTCCACCAACCGGGAAACAAATATTCAAATATATGAGCCTGTGGGGCCATCCTCACTCAAACCACCACACTCAGTGTTATTGTCTGTTGAAAGTTTGTTCTGTCATAGCCCAGAGTTTTACTGGTGGCCTTGACACCTAGTAATCACTGAGTGGCTGACTTAGCCTCTTGGGGGAAATGCCTGTCCTAACTCAGAACTCTGGGCTGTTCTACCTGAGCTGTGTGTATTCTACCTGGGCTGTATTGTGTCTTAGAAAGCAGTTGTGTGGTGATTTTGTCATGGAGAACCATGGATGGCTCCATTCATCTACAGACAGCTGTTGCATCTGTCTTAGCTGCATGGCTCAGAGGAACTCCACACAAATTCTCTATTATATCATGGGATCTCTGTGCCTCAGATTACTTACAGCTATCCACTTATGATTTGATCTGAAATGTCTCCCATAGCCTTATGTTTTGAATGTTCAGTCACTGCTCATAGCACAATTTGGATGGCTATGGAGCCTAGCTGGTAGAAATGTGGATGAGCCTTTGAAGGTTATTCCTGCCCCTTATTCTGCCCTGCTTTCTCTGCTTACTGTTCCACTAAGATATGAAAAAACCTCCCTTGTATGTTCCCACTGCCATTGAACTTCTTTACCATGTCATCCTTAGCTATGATGGACTGAAATCCCTCTGAAACCAGGAGTCCAAAGAAAGCATTCTTCTCATATTTTATCAGATATTTTATTACAGTGACTAGAAAAGTGACCAATGCACACGTGTGATATAGTATGGCCTGTGATGACCATGTATCTGAAAGGCTATGAAGCTTCCTCAAGCTTGTTTATGGACATAAAGCTGGTATACTATAGATCATTATTAGAAGTATCTGCCAACAAAACACCAGATTACATGGGACTCATATTTTACTAAGGCATTAGACACCATGTCATTGATAGAGCAAAAACTGATGATGAATTAGAGTCCTGTTCCAGTCATTGACAGCAAAAGCCAAGAATGGGTGGGAAAGGAAGACCCTGTAGTGTTTGTTCATTAATGAATCCAAAAGATTTGGAAAATTTCCCCCATCATCCTTGATAAAGATAGTTATGAAGTCTATAAGCAAAACAATAATGAATTAATTAGTAATAATACAGTAGCAAAAAAATTAGTTAAGTTAGAATGTCCATATACAAGGTTATTTCATCAAGGACTTAGCTGTTTGCTTCTTGAAAAAATACGCCCCCCCCCCATGTGTAACATTCTTCACAGTGACTAAAAGTGAGTGGCAGGAACAAGGCTATTTACATATTTTTTCCTTCTTTTTTTTTTTGTTTGTTTTTTAAGACACTGTTTCTCTGAGTAGTCCTGGCTGTCCTGAAACTCACTCTGTAGATCAGACTGGCCTCAAACTCAGAGATCTACCTGCCTGTTACCCGAGTGCTGGGATATTTACATATATAAAGGGTTGCCTTTTAGGCCCTGGAGAATATAGCTCATGGGCCACCTGTTAAGGTGCTTCATGCTAGGTGAGGAGCAGAGGCTGAGTAGAAGTAAGACCACTTCAGAGTCCCATGCTAGGGTGGGACATGAAGATTGGAATAGGGCTGGCATGTCTAAGGGCCCATGTGGTAAGGAGACAGGTGTGCCTAAGATGTGGCTTCAGGGAGCAGAAAACACAAATTGAGAGCATTGAATGCAGATTTCTCAGCTGCTATAGTGAGCAGATGGAGTCTGGAAATAAAACAGTTATTCCTCATATACAGAAACTCCCCATTGAGTTCTGGGATTGGTAGTCTCCAGAGGAGGATCAGATATGCCAATTTAAATAACAGTGAGGTTAATAGGATTTCTAGAGCGTTTGTCTGTTTTCCCTGATTGGTGGTGTGAGCATGCTAAACCAGAACAGACACATTTGTGCTTTTCTATGATGCCAGCATTTATTGAAAACAATAAATTCATGAAGTATATCATGTTTTATTGGCAGGAATTTACCAAGTAGTCCCATCAGCATAAAGAGTCTCTGTGGGAATGAGTATGATATAATGAACTGTTGAAGGTTTGCTGTGAGTCAAGCTATAGAATCAGGCTTGAGTCAAGCCTCAGGGTGGAATTGAGCTGCAAAAGTAAGGAGTGGGACTGTGAAGGCCATAGAAGTAGGTCAAGACAGAAGAATAGATACACAAATGGATGGCAGACAAACAAGCAGAGTGACAGCAAATCAAGTGATCATTTCAACAGTAGGTACTGAATCTCAGTGAAGCTTCTGGGACACTCAAGAATTCTCTGCCTATTGAATCTCTGATGCATATACTGGGTAATCAGATGATAGGGTAGTAGGGGCCATTAGATGTCCTTTTAAAGTCCATCTGAGAGTGTCTCCATTTTGCTTCCATCTGATGTGTCCAATAAGTTCTTGGACCAGATTTTCCTATGTGGTTTGAAAAATGGGTTGTTATTTTTTTCTTAAGATTTTAAAATATTTTATTTTAAGTGTGTGTGTGTGTGTGTGTGTGTGTGTGTGTGTGTGTGTGTGTGTGTGTGTGTGTGTTGGGGGTGTGGAGGGTGCATTATATGCACATTAATGCAGTGCCCACAGGGGCCCAGAGGCAATGGGTCTGTCTAGAGCTGTACTTACAGGTAGTTGTAAGCAGCCATACATTGGTGCTGAGAACAGAACCTAGGTCCT
Source organism: Peromyscus maniculatus bairdii (assembly GCF_049852395.1). Lineage (NCBI taxonomy): Eukaryota > Metazoa > Chordata > Mammalia > Rodentia > Cricetidae > Peromyscus > Peromyscus maniculatus. The sequence continues at coordinate 142,316,117 of NC_134875.1, read as the reverse complement.
CTGGAAAAGCAGTATGCAGCACTGTTAACCACACAGCCATCTCTCAGGCCCTTTCTGATGTGGTTTTAATATGACCATATGTTCCTATAGTCCCAGTTTACTTTGGTAAATCTATAAAATCCATTTTACTTTTAGAAATACATTCTTGTTTTAAACTTTCTTTTAATTTATTTTCTGTGTACTTTCTTTTTATTTTCTGTGTCTTTTACATCATGCATCTTGATCCCTTTCATCTTTCCATCCCTTCATATCCACCCTCTTCCCTTGCAACCCCATCTCCAAAATAAAGTAAAATTTAAGAAAAAGTAAGAAGAAAAAAGAAAGAAAGGAAGAAAAATCTTGTCGTGGAATCCATAGTGTGACACAGTGAGTCACACAGTTTACTCATTTATCCATAATATCTACTTGGAAATGTTCATTGCAACAAGTCATTGGTCTAGTTTGAGGCCTCTGGTTTCTGCTACACTATTGATACTGGGCCCTTAATGGAATTTCTCTGGAATATCCTGTTGTCCTGTGTCATAGAGATCCTGCAGCTTCAGGTCTGCAGGATTGGCCCCTTTACATGCTCCAGAGGATTATAGATGGGGTGGGACAGCTCAACCTTAGTTCTGAGCTTGGGTAATTGCAGGATCGGTCAGCCCACCAACTCTCCCCGTCTTCACCACCAGGGTGAGCTCTTTGGTATTGCCCTGGCTAGTTCACTCCTTGTAGCAATGAGCAAGAGGCGTGACCAGGTCTCCTGCTTTCATGCCATCAGGATTGGCTCTCCCATACCTACACCAGCAGGGCTAGCTCTACTGTGTTGCCCAGAGGATGTGCAGGGCCTGCTTTCTGAGTTCTGCAGCTGGTAAGGGGCAGTGACAACTCTCTGGTTCTTATGACCTCAGGGCCAGCTCTCCCACATGCCACAGGTGTGGAGGGGAAGGAGTATCTGTCCCCTACCCATGCTACCATATGGCAGATGAGAGGCAGGGCAAGATCTCCCATGAAAGGGGTCAGCTCCCTCACCAGCTAGAGATGGTAGGAGTGAGTGGGGAGGGCATCTTTCCCTCCACCACCACCCCCCACCACACTGCAGACAAGGAGGTAGTACCAGCTATCCCATTCTCACACCTTCAGGTCTGACTCACCCATACCCCTGACTACAGGGTCAACTTTTCTGTGCTGTCCAGGCGAGGCAGAGGGTCCATTCTCCCGGGTGCTGCAGCTGGCGAGGGGCAAATGGAAAAGGGCAGCTTTCCCTCCTTACCCCTGCCACCACATGGCAGACTAGAGGGGCATGACCTCCTCTAATATTCTCACCCTCTCAGGGCCAGCTCACCCATGTCCCCACGAATAGGGTCAGCTCCATTGTGCTGCCCAGGTGAGGAGTAGGACCCTTTCTCCTGAGTGCTTCAGCTGGTGAGGGGCAGGACCAGTTATTCCTGGTGTTGCAGCCATTGAGGGGTGGAGTCAACTCTGTACAGCCCTATCCTCTCAACCTTCAGTGATATCAGGAGCTATGGACATCAACAGAGACCATGGCTGCATCAGGGCCATGAACCAGACATGGGCCCCAGCAGCAGCCCAGGCCCAGGCATCACCATGGCCCTGCGTGGTAATTAAGCCACCCACCTCAAGCCCTCTCCTCCTCTTCAGATACACCTCTGTCCATAGGAAATGAACAACTCTCATATTCTCATTCTCTCTCTCTCTCTCTCTCTCTCTCTCTCTCTCTCTCTCTCTCTCTCTCTCTCTCTCTCTCCTCTCCCCCTCTCCCCCTCTCCCCCTCTCCCCCTGTCTCCCTGTCTCCCTCCCTTCCTTCTCTCCCTTCCTCCCTCTCTCCCTCCCCCCCCATACTACTCCATACATTTGCTCACCATAATAGTGCCTGGTTGCCTGGTGCCACAAGGTACTGGGCAGGACCATGCTTTCTTCTCCTAGAAATACATTCTTACCAGTGTGTGTCTTGTGAGTGGTGCTGGACAAATGATGGTGTTTATGTAGACCAAGGTACAATCATCCTCCAATCTCCAAATTGAATCCAAAGCTGCTTTTAGAATGGAGTCTCTTCAGATAAAACACAGCCTGAAAAACCATTGTTTATATAACAGAGTAACTTGGAGCAGGGCACAACTTAATCTCAACAATTGGTTTCTGCCACATGGCATTATGGTAGGCTCTTGCAATGCACTTGTCCTCTTTAGGTGAATTTTGTTGGACTCTGTAATCCTCTTCTAGACCATTTACCACCTTGATTGTATGGTGGGTGTCTAGTGAGAACTGCATGCCTGGTAGCACCCATTGCAGGTCTCTGGCACCTCTGCTTAGAGCCCCCTTCACACCTTAGAGCTGATGCATTTTTTTGGTAACTAGTTATTGGTGTTTTAGATGAGAATGAACCACATACCCAGCCTGAATATCAGTTGCCAGGACTCTGGGATGCTGTTGCCTTTGCAGCCTTCCTTTGGCTGCACTTCCTGCTCCAGTATTATTCTCAGGGTAGCATACTGACACGAGGAAACAAAGTCCTTAAGTCATCTTATTATATTATATAATATATTTTTGTCTCTGGACATCCATCCCTCCCTCCTGCCTCCCTTGCTGCCTTCCCTTTCTTAGGATTGCCATATTGCCCAAGCTACTTGAACTCACTATGCAATCAAAGGAAAACCCTGAACTCCTGGTCTCCTGATCCTCCTATCTCTGCCCCCACTAAGTGCCAAGATTATAGGCCTTTTGTCACTTGTGTTTTATTTCAAATGAATGAAAAATGGACAAGCCTGGCTATTCAACAGGCTGAAGCTGATACATCACAAGTGCAAGGCCTACTTGGGCTATGGAATGAATTAAAGGACAAGTTACTGAGACCCTGTCTTAAAATTAAAAAAAAGGGGGCTAAGGATATAGTTCTGTGGTAGGGCACATGCTAGCGTGCATCTGGATTCATTTCCTAGTTATCCCCACCAAAAGCCAGATAAGGTGGTACGTGCCTAATCTCAGCACTTGGGAGGCTGAGGCAGAAGGATGGTAAGTTTGAGGCTAACATAGTATCAATGAAAATTCCTGGAAAGAAGCTCTGTTTGTACAGGCTAATTGGCTGTTTAAAACTGTAGTAATATGAAGATGTTGGAATGCTTCACTTGGACTAGCTTTAGCCCTGTGAATAACCATTTCTTGTCTACCTCTGTGTTGGAATATCTTGTGACTAATAAATTAAAACCTTTGGAATCTATTAACTTAGTGGACCATTAGCTTCTACCATCCCAAAGCTAAGAATGTCATCAGATAACATCTCAGGCCTATAGGAAAAATTCCCCCCAATCTTTCTGTAACCACCTCTGGTGTACACACCAACTTGCCTTGTATGACTTTCTTTGTTTGGTAAAACTATGAATCTTCTTCCATATTTGAACATGGAATTTGGGGCAACCTAAACCTGTGTTCCTGAGTTACAGTTACTCAAATATGGCCCCTGAATAAACTATCTCTTATTCCCTTAAAGTGAGAATTGTGATTTTTGCATCAACAGTTATGTACTGTATGAGACCCTGATTTAGAAAAATAGTATAAATCGGGCTGGAGAGATGGCTCAGAGGTTAAGAGCACTGACTGCTCTTCCAGAGGTCCTGAGTTCAATTCCCAGCACCCACATGGTGGCTCACAACCATCTGTAATAAGATCTGGCACCCTCTCCTGTATATATAATAAGTAAATAAATCTTTAAAAAAAACGAAAAAAAAGAAAAATAGTATAAATCAAAGGATGTATGTGCATGACATAGCCACATATACACAGCCATGCATCTACATATATAAAATACAACAGAGTATGGATACCTAGCACATACACATATATGCACAACTGGCACACATGTACATTCACATACACATCCGCACAGACAATATATATCTATTTATAAATATATGCCTACATTCAAACATAGCACAAACATATCATACTAGCCTCTGTCTGAGTTATATATCTCTTGAGCACCATTAAAAACACACAGATTTGAATATGGTCCCAACAGAACTCAAAATTGTTACATTTTGGTCTTTTTTTTATTATGTATATCTGTGACCTGATTTACTGGATTCTTATTAACTAGGGCAGTTAAAATCAGTTGGTGATTTTATAGTGTTGACCCTGCAAGCTTGGAGTTTGAAAGGGCCAAGAAAAATAGAGAAGGGAATTGTTGGGGGAAGGTACATTAAATTGTTGTGTCAATTGTAGTGTGAATGAAGATAACTTTCTAGGTAGATCATTGTGTACTAAACTGCTAGCATAAGTGAGCTCTGCTATGCACTGCTCTGCCAAATACAGAGCCCTCTAATGCTATATGGGGTGTTTCTAGAGTAAACCAAGAAGGAACCTAGGGGGTCATCTAGCCAGGAGAGAAGCCCAGTCTAGCTCAAGGCATGTTTTCTCAGCATATCTTTTGCCCCAAGTCATTATTTACCAACCCCTCTTTGCAAGTGAAGCTGCCTCTGGTGTATGAGTTCTCTTCAGTTTCTGAGTAAGTCTCAGACACTTCAGTCTGAGATCAGAGATTAGAAATCAGAGATTGCTAAACTGCTCATATAGTTTAGCAGTATAGTGCTTGCTTAGCATGTGTGAAAGCATACTTTCAACCCTCCAGGCCAGTGTCATTTTGCAAATATGCTTCCTTTTTAACCAGTGTTCATGTGAGTAACTAACAATACTTAGATTTTAGCAATAAATTGCAGCTCATTTGATTCTGGTTATATAATACAGTGGCTGTTTATCAAATACTAAGTACCAGGATCTTTTGGCTGGGCACATGGCTACTGCATTTCAGGAAGTTAATATTAGGAAAAGCAGTTCATGAGGACCTAAGTTGTTTTGTTTTCTTGGTGATACCAGGGAAATTGGGGTCCCCTTATGAATAAAAGAATTTAAGAATGGCCTCAAACAGAAACTTGAGGACAATTTCATTAGAGTTTAAAAGAAGAACCTCAGGGCAAGCAAACTGTAAACCTAAGCAGCTATGCAGAAGGGGAGACTGGAGGAGAGAAGGAAAAAGAACCATGTTGATTGAGTTAAGCCAGTATGGAACTCAGCCACATGGTGTGAAGGAAAGCCTTATAGAATGTGAAAAGGGGCATGGGATGTAGCTTATTTGGTAGAGTGTCTGCCTAGGAAGAATGAAAAAGCCCAAGTGCTAGAGAAAGTATACTTAGGCTCTGGCTAGCATTGAAAAAGAAGAAACAAACAACAACAAAAGGAAAGGTTATATTCTTCCAAGGCAGGCAAACCTACAGAACATCATAGCAGCTTGTAGGGCCTACACTAGGGAGCAGGAATTCAGGGAAGGAAAAGTACATTGTCTAAGTAAAAGGCTATTCCTTTATCTTTCTTAGCATGGTTTAAAGATGAACCCACCCTCTTGAGTCCCTTAGCCAGGTCAGTAGCCAGCTCAGGAATGTTAAATCTCTACACAGGCCAGAGATTTCATCCTCTCTGCAAGAGGAAATAATTTCCCTTAATGAGTCTTCACTGCTGCTGTGTCATTAGGATGTCAGTTTCTAGCTCCATGTTGTTTAACTCTCTGTTTTTGGAATGTAGGGCGTCAGAGTGCTCTACTCTGGAGTATGTGTTAACCCAGGACAGGACCTTCCTCTCTCCTCTTCTCAGAACACAGCAGGGTTAGCGTCCACAAGGCAGGACACTGGTGTAATAGTCCTGCAGACCACACCTGCAACACCGAGATATTATACATCATGTCCAGGTTGTAAAAAGAGGCATCTTAAGCACTCTGGATATGAAACAGGGATGGGTCTGCATTCCTCTTGTCGGTGACTAGGTTATATCATCTCATTGCTATTTATACATGCTGTCCTTTCGTTTAGTAGCAAAGTTTTCTTGGTAGTGTGTCCCCCCCCTCCCCAACCTATTGATCAAACTTAGAGCCTTGCACATATTAGGCAAGTGTCCTACCACTGAACTATATACTGTATCCCTCAAAAGTCAACTGATTGTTTTTGAGACAACTCACTTTGTAGCCCAGTCTGACTTTTAACTAAATGCAGTCTTCCTACTTTGGCCTCCCAAATACTGGGATTACATGAAACACCATGCCCAGCTCAAAAGTCAATTTTAGACTGAGAATTGCTCTTTTCCTTCAATCGGGAGTTTGTTTTCTCCTTGGGATTGGTTTGGTGTGGTTTGTTGGCAGAGGTACTACACACTGAATTGTTACAGATTTGCTAGTCAGCCCATAGGCTTTTGACATGGATAATCATATATCCAGACCAGCTTCAATATGTATGTCATGGGCGTGGCCTATGCATATATATGTATGTTCATGTGAAATGATAGTGTAAGGGGAAACTCTGTAAGTCATAGCTGCTTCCAAAATAAACAGTTGTTGTTTTTCTCATTTGTCATGTCTTATTTTAAAGGTTTTTATGACTGAATTGATTCTTGGCCCATCTTGAAAAGGTCTGTCCCTATATATATATATATATATATATAAGCATTTTCCATATGCTGTGTAAAAATATTACAACTTGAATTAAATAGTCCCAAATATATTTAGATCTGACAATTTTCACAAAAACATGATTTTTTTTTCTTTTTTGTGGGGATGTATTTATTTTAATTAAAGAAATGTAGTTAGTATATACATGTGTGTCTATGCCAGATCTATATGTATGTGCCGTTAATGCCTCGTGTTCCATATAGAACATGTTCCACATATAGCCTAACATATATAGCATGTGTTATAGATTGTTACCACATCACAAGTGGCAGTAGGCACAGGTGTTAGAAAATTTGTAGTCCTTAAAATGATCTAACAGAGAAGATTCTAATCAGAATTCTTGCCTAATTTTTATTACATCTTCCTCTAGACAAACAGATGCCCAGTGTTAGGAAGTCAGTTTAAGAACATTGCAGGACCTACTAAATGAGAACCCACAGGCCAATTCCACATTGCCAGAATTGTTCCACTCCCAGGAAGACCCAGAGCCTCCACAGGATGGCCTGGACCAAGCCAGGACTCTATCTCAAAAATATACATACTCAGAGGAGAGCACACTGTCAGACTTGGGACCCCAAATCCAGGGTCCTCCTTCACCCCTACCTGTTCAGGAGCACACTTTGTAGCCATTGAGCACAGCCTGGAACCCTAAGAAGACAGCCCCACTTCAAAAGCCTTCAGTGCCTAATCTCGAGCCCAAGAAGTACTGGAGCCTAGAGAGTACACCTACAGACTCTTACCTAGCTGTCCCAACAAGTCCTCACTAGCACCATTTACTGAGTCCCGGATGTGTGTGTGATTCACCTGTCCTTCTCTTGTAGCCCCTCTGTGCTCAGCAGTGCCCAGCTACAAGACAGCCAGCATGTGAATGAGGATACAACTTTCCCTCAGCCAGAAGCCCAGCTCTCTTCCAAGTGTCGACAGCTACAGACATCAACCATGGAAACCTCTCGCTCCCCTTCACCCCAGTTTGCCCCACAGAAGCTGACAGATAAGCCTCCCCTGCTTATCCATGAAGACAACTCAGCAAGGTATTGTCCTATGACAGCATGTTATGTATTCATTCCATCATCCCTTCAGTGTTTGTTGCTGGAGCCTTGCTGCAGCTTCAAACACTAGGGTAAAATTTGGCCATAGAAAATTGTGTGGAGAATAAGCTACAGCTCAAATGACCAGTTATAATTTAGTGACATCATGATCCCCTTCGTGCTGAATTCATTTCCATTTGTCTTATTCCCTGGCACATGCAGACTAAGCATGTTTTGCCAGTGATCAAAATCAGATTTAACCTAAGTATAAGATCTTCAGGTAAAGTTAAGTAATGTCCAATAGTTTCATACTCTTTAAATTTCCCCTCTCTCCTTCCTTCCCTCTTGTTGTTGTTGTTGTTTTTGATACAGGATCTTGATGTGTAACCTGGGTTGGTCTTGAACTCACTGTGTAGCCTAGATTGTCTGTGTAACCTATAATGTCTTTGAACTCTTCATCCTATTGCATATAACCTCTAAGGTGCTAAGATAGCCAAGGACTCTATTAACCGAGCTATATCCATAGTTCCTCAACCTACCACCCTTAAACTTCTGAATAACTCAGATTAAAAAGCCCAGTGTCATGGGCTACCTCTTTTCAAGTTATTGGTCAGTAAGGTCTCATAGACCCCATCCATTATAGGTTATTACCATTGCTCTTGGTTACCTTCCAGAACTTCATGGTAAGATCCTATTGCTGAAGATACCACATACTTGAATCATAAAACATGAAAACAAGCTGGTAATGACCTAAAAGCTTAATCACCACTGGCTAGCTTCATATTGCTAGAAGGTGTTATTGACAATACTAGGGGAATAAACTAATCAACAATCTTACCCAGCTTTGAACTCTGGGAATTATAATGATGAATTGCCTGGAAAGATCTACTGGTGCAATAGTGATAGGAATGTTATGGGAGTAACCAACTATTTTCTGATTGGATTTAAGAGCTGCTCCACAAAACAGAACTTATGTCTGCTACTGTTAACAGTGCCAGGAACTCATAGCTGGGTAGGTCTTAGACCCCAGGAGAGAAAGGGAAGCAACTACTATCATTCTGCTAAGTGGACATGGCATTAAACCTTCCCTTAAGTACTTGTCTTTATACCCATAGGTTGGTACATCTTAACCCTCATCAGATAAACTTCTTTTGCAATAGAAGACAATTAACATAGAGATCAATAACTCTTGCAGAGAATATGAAACTTCTAAGTTTTCAACTCTAAATGGGACATGATATCACACCTTCTCCCAAAGTTCAGAGATCATTGTGGAAGAGTGCCTGGAAAACTTGTAAGAGGCAGATGTAGTAAATGACTACAATGAAACTGTTTTCCAGACAGCACAGGACAGCTGCACATAGGGGCTCACAGTGGCTTTGACTGCATGCACAAGATTAAGCCAGACAAATCCCAGCATAGATGTCACAAAGTCCCACCTCCTACTGAGAAGCTGTTGGCAATCAATGAGAGAGGGAGAGTCAGTTTTTCTTTCAAGATGTGTCCCCTGGGTGGCTACCCATGCTCCAACAGACAGTCCTACATCCATGCACATACTAACAACACTAAGTGGACTCAGAGGTTTTAAAAGACAAGGCAAAACAAAAAGCAACATAAAATTGGGAAGGAATAGTGGGGGAATGTGGGGTGGATTTGATGAAAACATGAGTATGTGTGGAATTCTCAAATAATAAAAAATCATTTTAGAAAGGACATCATTGATGTAATTATATCTCTGTCCTACTTAGGTTTCTACTGCTGTGATAAGGTCCATGACCAAAAGCAACTTGGGGAGGAAAGGATCTCTTTCACCCCACAGCTTATAAGCCATCATTAAAGAAAATCAAAGCAGGAACTGAAGCAGAGACCTTGGAGGAACACTGCTTACTGGCTTGTTCTCTATGGCTTGCTCAGACTGCTTTCTTTTTTTTTTGTTTATTATTAAGAAGTGTTCTATTCATTTTACATACCAACCACAGATCCCCCTCTCCTCCCTCCTCCCACCCCCCAGCCTCCCCTCCCAGCCCATCCCCCATTCCCACCTCCTCCAAGGCAAGGCCTCCCATGTGGAGACAGCAGAGCCTGGTATACTCAGTTGAGGCAGGTCCAATCCCCTCCCCCTGTACCAAGGCTGTGTAGGATGTCCCACCATAGACACTGGGCTCCAAAAAACCCACTCATGCACCAGGGATGGATCCTGATCCCAGTGCCAGGGGGACCCTTAAGCAGGTCAAGCTAAACAACTATCTCGACTATGCATAGGGCCTAGTCCAATTTTATGGAGGCTCCACAGCTATTGGTCTGCTGTTCATGAGTTCCCACTAGTTTGGTTTGGTTGTCTCTGTAGGTTTCCCCATCATGATCTTGATGCCCCTTGCTCATAGAATCCCTCTTCTCTCTCTCTGCAACTGGACTCCTGGAGCTCAGCTTGTTGTTTGTCTGTGGATCTCTGCATCTGCTTCCATCAGTTACTGGATGAAGGCTCTATGATGACAGTTAGGGTATTCACCAATCTGATTACTGAAGCAGGCTAGTTCTGCTTCACCCTCTCCACTATTGCTAGTAATCTATGGTGGGGTCATCCTTCTGGATTCCTGGGAACTTCCCTAGCACTCTGTTTCTCCCTATTCCCATGATGTCTACCTCTATCATGGTATCTCTTTCCTTGTTCTCCCACTCTGTCCCTGTTCCAGCTCTACCATACCATTCCCTTATGTTCTCATCCCCCATCCCCTACCTTCCATTGCGATCCATGCGTCCCTCTTAGGGTCCTCCTTGTTAGCTAGCTTCTCTGGAGCTGTGGGTTATAGTATGGTTATCCTTTGCTTTCATCTAGTATCCATTTATGAGTGAAAACATACCATGTTTGTCTTTATGACTCTGGGTTAACTCACTCAGGATGATATTTTTTAGTTCCATCCATTTTCCTGCAAATTTCATAATGTCATTGATTTTTACTGCTGAGTAGTACTCCATTGTATATATGTGCCACATTTTCTTTATCCATTCTCTGGTTGAGGGGCATCTAGGTTGTTTCCAGGTTCTGGTTATTACAAATAATGCTGCTATGAACACAGTTGAGCATATGTCCTTCTGGTATGATTGAGCATTCCTTGGGTTATGCCCAAGAGTGGTATAGCTGGGTCCTGAGGTAGATTGATATCCAATTTTCTGAGATACCACCATACTGATTTCCAAAGTGGCTGTACAAGTTTGCACTCCCACCAAAAGTGGAGGAGTGTTCCCCTTGCTCCACATCGTTTCCAGCATAAGCTGTTATCAGTGTTTTTGATCATAGCCATTCTGACAGGTGTAAGATGGTATCTGAGTTGTTTTCATTTGCACCTCTCTGATGCAAGGATGTTGAGTAATTCCTTAAATGTCTTTCAGCCATTTGAGATTCTTCTCTTGAGAATTCTCTGTTTAGCTCTGTAGTCCATTTTTTAATTGGATTGTTTGGTATTTTGATGTATAGTTTCTTGAGTTCTTTATATATTTTGGAGATCAACCCTCTGTCAGATGTGGGGTTGGTGAAAATCTTTTCCCATCCTGTAGGCTGTCATTTTGTCTTATTGACCATGTCCTTTGCCCTACAAAAGCTTCTCAGTTTGAGGTGGTCCCATTTACTAATTGTTGCTCTCAGTGTCTGTGCTACTGGTGTTATATTTAGGAAGTGGTCTCCTGTGGCAATGCGTTCAAGACTACTTCATACTCTTCTATCAAGTTCAGTGTAACTGGATTTATGTTGAGGTCTTTGATCCACTTGGACTTGAGTTTTGTGCTTGGCAATAGATATGGATATATTTGCAATCTTCTACATGTTGACATCTAGTTATTGCAGCACCATTTGTTGAAGATGCTTTCTTTTTCCCATTGTACAGTTTTGTCAGCCTGCTTTCTTATACAACCCAGGACCACCTGCCACGGTGGGCTGGGCCCTCCCACATCAAATTAATCAAGAAAATGCCCCACAGACTTGCCTGTAGGCCAGTCTGATGGAGGCATTTTCCAATTGCACTTCTTTCTTCCCAGAGGATATTAGCTTGTATGACATTAACAACCACAAGAGAAAAAAAAACAAACCAAAAAAAAAAAAAAAAAAACAAGCACAGTCTCCAGTTATGGTGTTGAATTCACAGCTTTATATGTATGCCTCAGCTGTGTTTTATGTCTTAAATGGTATCATTTAAGCATCTTTCAATTAATAGCATTGTTAGGGATCTGGAGGGAAGGTGTCCTAGTCTGGTAGTTTCTGCTTTAATATAATTCCATGGGCTAAGTGGCTTAGAAACAACAGACATGGCTTGCTCATGTTTCTGGAGACTGGAAGACCAAGGTCAAAGTGTGGCAGATTCAGAAACCTGTTTCATAGATGGCACCTTCTTGTTATGTCTTCATATGTAGAGGAGGCAGGAAGCTCTGTAATGTTCTTTTATAAAGATACTATCCATCCATGAGGCTCCATTTTCAACATACCACTTCTCTAAGGCCCTATCTTCTAAGACCATACCTAGGGTATTAAATTTCAATCTAGGAAGCCATACATTGTGGCACATGCCTTTAATTACAGCACAAGAGGCAGAGGCAGCTCTGAGGCCAGCCTGGTCTACATAGTGAGACCCTGTCTCAAAAAAAAATTAGCCTAGGAATTTGGGTGCACATAAACTTTCTTATAGCAGTAGGAAAAGCAATAAGATGACCTATGTGATAGACAGCATTTTCATAAGCCAGTCAGCTTAGGGTTCCTATAGCTTCTCAAGTCATTAGAACTATAGTGAACACAGTGGGCTTCATAGCAAAACAAAGTGTCTTACATTGGGGCTGAAGACCTGTGTGAATCTAGGAAGTGGCTTTTGTCCCAGTGAATGCTAGTTTTCTTTTTTGCATTTTTGAGAATCTATTTGCTGTTTATCACAGACTAGCCACAAACTCAGCAGTCCTCCTGCCTCAGCCTCCCTAGTGCTAGGATTACAGGCATAAGTTACTATGCCTAGCTAAAAACTTGTCGTTTTTAAAACATGTTTGCCATGGGTAAATCACTGACACTAAAACAGAACAAGTGAATTCCCTGTGTACAGCAGGGTATCCCTTACAGTGGCATGTCTTTGTAAGGGTGGCTTCAGGTGTCAATATGTGGGAGACACATGGAACATGGGATGCAGTGCACATGACAAAGCTCCTGAGAGGGACTCATGGGTGGAGGTACTCAGCAATGATTCCAAGCACAGCAACTCCCAATAGAAGTCTTCCAGGGACATGGAAGGCAACCCAGGCACCTGATGGTATAGAACAACCTACTTTTAGACTTGTAGTAATTCTATCCACTGATGATTTTTCCTACAAAGGAAGTTTAACAAATAGGGCTTGATGCATTTTTTTTTTACATTGCCCTCAGAATAAAAGCACGAAATCAAGGAGTGTAGCTATAGCTCATGTGATAGAGCACTTTTCTTCACCTAAGTCCCTGGGTTCAATGCCCAATTTCATAAGAAAGAAAAAATGAATATTAAATATCTCATGTCATCCAGGACCTCTCTCTCCCTCCAGTGCCTATAGGTGTGTGGCAGAGTTTGAGTTGGAGTGCTAGGCATCCGGAGACCATGTGAGGGGGTCAGATGAGGACAATTTCCAACCTCTGCCTTGTCTTTCTATTTGGCTGGTTGACAGTGGGTCTTTGTGTTGGGATCCCTGTGTGAATTGTGGGTGGGAATCTGTACATGTCAAGATTTCAGAGGACAGCCCTTGTCTTTGCAGAATTGAGCGGGTAATGGACAACAACACCACTGTGAAGATGGTGCCCATAAAAATTGTACACTCAGAAAGCCAGCCTGAGAAGGAGAGCCGCCAGAGTCTCGCATGCCCAGCCGAGCTGCCCGCACTGCCCAGTGGGCTGGAGAGGGACCAGATCAAGACATTGAGTACATCGGAGCAGTGCTACTCTCGCTTCTGTGTGTACACACGACAGGAGGTGGAAGCCCCTTATAGAGCCCGCCCTCCAGAGCCCCGGCCTCCCAGCACCCCTGCACCTCCTGTCAGAGATAGCTGTTCTTCCCCTCCCTCCCTCAACTATGGGAAGGCCAAGGAGAAGACCGAGGATGACTTGAAGTCTGAAGAATTAGCCAGAGAGATTGTGGGAAAGGACAAGTCATTGGCTGACATCTTGGACCCCAGTGTGAAGATCAAAACCACCATGGATCTGATGGAGGGAATTTTCCCCAAAGACGAGTACCTTCTGGAGGAAGCTCAGCAGCGGAGGAAGCTGCTTCCCAAAGTCCCCTCACCTAGAGTCACAGAGGACAAGTGAGTAGATAGCACATAACATGGGGTGCTTGTTCCTCATTCCCTATCTCGCAGGCTTAGAAGTGAAAGAAGGGACTTAGGGTAATATTGATATTCCTGATTGCTTCTGGGGGGAGGTGATGGTTTTCCTTTGGGTCCCCAGTACTTAGTACTTTTTGGTAAGTTTTTAAATTATCATACCTGGATTTGATTGTATGGGACTTAGCAGAGGTAAGATGATGCCCACTGCAGCTGCTAATGTCCTTAGCTTACAGCTGGCATGATTATGGCAGTATCCACATGTCCATCCTCTCTAGGGACCTTTAGGAATGTCATTTGGTAGGTTTCTCTGTTACACTGGAGAATGGAGCACTCCTGACATCTAGTGGATAGGCAGCAGATACTACTAAAGATCTTATAGTGTATTAGACAGCCCCCAGATACTCCCACTGCTGGTCCTGAGAAACCCTCTGTTATTGTGAGGCTAACTGTCCACCCACTCACCTGTGTTGTGTCCATCATCTAATCTCAATATTCAATATGCATATCATATACCTGTCCATCTATATATCTGTTTTTAAAGTAGAGTCTCTCTGTGAAACTTGGGCTCCCTTAATCTTGGTCCTTCAGCTTCCCAAATGCTAGGGTTGTAGGAATATGCCAGCACACCTGCCTATCTCCCTCCTACCCACTTCTTGATAATGTTGAACTAGATTCCAGGTCCTCATATATATTAGGCAAAGTTGTCATCACTAAGCTATAAGCCTTACCCATTTTATTTTGTTTTGAGACAAGTTACCTATACTGACTTTGAACTCAAAATCTTCCTGCCTTAGATTCCTGAAAGCTAGTATTGCATATGTGTCCTACAGCTATCATGTAATCTTTACATGTGTTTAATCTGTGTATCTTTTGTCTACCTGCCTTTCACCTACTTTTGAGTCACATTACAAAGTCTGCTTCTAGCGTAAGGATGTTATATTGAACAACATTTTCTTTCATTGGAGATGTTTGTTTGTTTAAATTTCAGTTACCTAGGGGCCAAGGATGCATCTCAGAGGTAAAGTACTTAACCTAGCTTGTGTAAGGACTTGGATTTAATCTGAATCACTGATGGGAAAAGCAGTTTTGCTTCTATGAGAGACATGTGACCATGTGACAGTATCTAAAAACATTTTTGTTTGCTACATCTGGGGGCGTACAGTTGGTATCTAGTATATGGAGCCCAGCGGTTCTGTTCAAGATTCAACAGAGCATACACACACACACTTAAAAATTAAAATCCTCTGGTCCTGGGTTGAGGATACAACTGGGTATGAAAGCATTTGCCTAGCATAGCAAGGCCCACAATTCCCAACCTATTACTGAAAAACAATGGCAGCGATGACTAATAGTTGTGAACCTTGTGAGTAGTAGTGGGGAAGGGTTTTTTATTTTGTTTTGTTGTTTTAATATTTTGGGTTTCACCTTATTTTCTCATCTTCCTGGTTCTTGTCCTTCTGTCGGTGCCATTTGTCACAGCCCAGGTACTGGGTTCAAAGAGTGTGCATGTGCCACAGCTGATTAAAATTTTGGCCTCTTCACCCAGGAAACAGGACTCAGGTGTGCCAGGGGTTGTGTCCTTGGCCACCAATTCTGCCTATTACAGCACATCAGCCCCCAAGGCAGAACTGCTTATCAAGATGAAAGACCTACCAGAGCCTGAGGAGTATTCAGGGGGTGACTTGGACCATGACCTGTCAGTTAAGAAGGTAAGAAGGAGAAGCACAAATCTGACCTCATCCCAGTAGTTCCAACTCACAACTACTAAGGAGGCTGAGGCAAGAAAATCATTTAAGGCCAGGAGTTCCGGACCAGCCTGGGAGAAATACCAAGACCTTCCTTTATGCTAACCAAATCCCCTATCATGGTGATATAAGCCTGCAATCCCAGCACTAAGGAGGCTGAGGTAGGAGAGTGGCAAGTTTGAATCAGTCTGTGCTACACAGTAAGTTCAAGGCCAGCCTGAGCTTCACAGTGAGATCCTTCCTCAAAAAAATTAAAAACAAACAAACAAACAAACAACCCTTCCCTCAGAATTGTATGCTAGGTCAGTGAAAGGTAGTAGGACCACTCATTTGTCACCCCAGCAGAGACCTTGCCTAACATCTCTGAGGTTGTTTATACTTGCTTTTCATGCAAGACATGGTTCAGCATGAATAAGCCCTTCATGCTTAATTATGTTCCAACCTTTCTACAAAGCCCGTGAGGATCCACCTGTAGGTAGACTAGAGAAAGGAACCCTCTCTAAGGGACATTGTGTTATCATTGGAATTATGTATGGCCATAGCCCCAAAAATAAACAACAAAAAAACCCATGTCTATCATAGGCTTGGTAAACCTTACCCTCTACCTGCTTTTGGAAATAGGTTTTATTGAAACATAGCTACATCCATTTGTTTACATATTGACTGTCACTGACCATGTAGCCTACAAGCAGCAAAATATCTATTCTCTATCCCCTAATGGGAAAATTTCGCCAATCCTTGCTATTCTACATCAGGTATTAGACAGTTGGAATAGGGTGAATGGATAGAAAGAGACAAATGCCTGTGATTGCAGAAACACAGAGTGATGCCAGGCCCAAGCCCTACAAATGTGTACTGTGTGAGGGAAAAGGAAGCAGGTACAGATGCCCTTGGCGGGAGCTTGGTGGTCTTTGGGAAACCTTTGGGCAAGGCTTCAACTTCGCTTCTTGAAGGAGGAAAGAAGGTTGGAAATTAACTCAGGGTCATGTTATTTAGTACCAATGACAATCACTGCAAGGACAGTGTTATCTATTGCTCCCAACCTGGTGATTTGAAAAATAGCACAGCTTGATCTTAATTATGTTAGAAATGTTAGGGAAGGAGTATAGTGACCTGTTTATATATTTTTAAAAAATCCTTTCAGTGTAGAAAATGGTAACCTTTGGGGTCCTGGGAATTAAATAGGAGGATGGGGGGTTGGTCTCTTACAGACTTTGAATTAGAGTACTATGTACTTTATTCTAGCCACTTGTCCATATTTTTTAAAACATCAGCATTTTCAGTTTTTCCTCATAAAACAGAAGTCATAGAATTTGAAGCATTTTAATTTAGGCTACAATGTACATACAGGGAACTGCCTTCTTCACAGTTAAGACTTGTTATTTCATAGTATAATATATTTAAAAGTACATGCCTTGGCCAAGGACGTAGCTTATTTGCAGAATGCTTACCTAGCATAGGCCCTAGATTCATTCTCTAGCACCCTACCCCACAAAGTATACCAAAATATCTTTAAAATCTAGGTGTGGTGGCACATATCTGTAATCCTAGCATTCAGGAGGAAGAGGGAAGAGGATTAACACAAGTTCAAGGTCAGTCTGACATACCTAGCCAGCAGATACCAGCCAGAGCTACATAGCAAGTCCCTGTCTCAGAAATGCCACCCCCAAAACACAATTTAAAAAATGATCTCACCCACCTTTGCCTATATTGTGCTCTAGCTGTTTATTCTGAAAGGCAACACGTGCTTGGATACTGTGTCACTAAAGGCAACCGCTTTGGGTCTGAGTGAATCGTAAAGGCTGAACAGTTTTATTGTATTTTATTTATTTATTTTTGGACACAGAGTCATGCTATGTGGCCCAGGCTGACCTACAACTTGCTATGTAGTTCAGGCTGAGCTCTAACTTGTTGTCTCCCTGCCTCAGCCTCCTAAGTGCTGGGATTATGTAACTATAGTAACACACCCAGGCAGGCTTACATTTTTAAATAGTAAATATTAATTTGGCCATTTCCCCCTGTTCTTGGGATGAAAGCTAGGGCCTAAATCATCATAGGTAAGCACTCTACCCCTTAGCTGCATCCTAATCCCCCTTTCAATTAAAACAAAGTGTATGGGGAGGATTCCTATGTATGTGGTGTACACATGTGTGTATGTGGTATACTTAGTTTGGTTTTTAGACAGAGTCTTGCTGTGTAGCCTTGTCTGGCCTGGTACTCCAAATGTATCCCAGGCTGGTCTTAAATCTCTTACAGTCCTATCTCAGCCACCTCCATGTTGGACAGGCATGAACCACAATATCCAGCTCCACATTGTATTTTTACTTTTGCTCTTTGAAAATCAGTGTTTTAGGACTAGGGAGCAGGCTCTGTGGCTAAAATGCTCTCTTTAGAAGCAGGAGGGCTAGAGTTCAGATCCCTAGAACCCACGTAAATATATAGTGGATATGACAGCCTGCCTGTAATTCCAGTTCTTATGAGACAGAGACTTAGGGCACACAGAGAAGCCAACTAACTAGAATAGCCAATTTGCTATGGTCTGGGTTCAAGTGAGAGACTCTTCCTTAGTATAGAAGGTGGAGAGCAATCAAGGATGAAACTCATGTGAACCTCTGGCCTTCACACTCATGTGAACCTCTGGCCTTCACACACATGCTGAGATCTATATACATACATACATGCACACTACATACACATGTAATGGGTAGAGGGTGCACCCATGATCCTAGCATTGAGGTTGAATCAAGAGGACCACATGTTTTAGGACAGGCTAGACTATACAGAAAGACTCGTCTCAACAACAGTAACACCAGAAACAAAATCAATGATTTAGGACTGGAGATGTAACTCAGTGACAGAGTGCATGCCTAACGTGTAAGAGGTCCTGTGTTTGATCCCCAGGATCACATAAAAAATAATAATAAATAAAAATTATCCTTTAAACAGTGGTTCTCAACCTTCCTAATGCTGTGACCCTTTAAAATAGTTCCTCACCTTGTAGTGACTCCCAACCATAAAATTATTTTCATTGCTACTTCATAACTGTGATTTTGCCACTGTTATGAACCACAATGTAAATATCTGTGGTTTTTTTTTTTTTTTTTTTTTTTTTTTTTTTTTTTTTTTTTGGTTTTTCGAGACAGGGTTTCTCTGTGTAGCTTTGCGCCTTTCCTGGAACTCGCTTTGGAGACCAGGCTGGCCTCGAACTCACAGAGATCCGCCTGGCTCTGCCTCCCGAGTGCTGGGATTAAAGGCGTGCGCCACCACGGCCCGGCCAATATCTGTGTTTTTTAATGGTCTTATGAAACATCTGTGAAAGGGTCATTCGACCCCAAGGGTTGAACCTCACAGCTTAAAAACCACTGCCTTAAATGGCTTCTGTAGAGGTGGGTTATAATGTTAATGTTTACTGGTCTGTCTGAGGAAAATGGGGTTCTAGAAACGAATGCCTGGTGGTAGCTGCACAGAAGTATGAATGTGCTAAATTCCACATTGCCACACACTTAAAAATAGTCAAAATGTGGGTCTGTGTAGCTTGGTGATATAGTGCCTAGAATGAACAAGGCCCAGAGTTAATATCCCCAGCACTGCAAAAAAAGTGAAAGTTGAAATGTTAGATGGTTTATGGTACATATCTATTTTCCATAGTAATTTATTTGTCAGATTGAAGGCAGTAGATTATACTGAAAGATGTCTCAGAAGGTTACTGACATTTCTTTACATGTTACTTCTGCCTCTCTGTGATGAGACACTTGACATAGACCACATTAGAGAATGAAGATTTTTACTAATCATGGTTTCATAGGCTAAATTCTCCAATAGTGGATATGACATGGTGGAGCAGATCTTCTCACTCATTACAGCCAGGACATAGCTGCGCAAGATGCAGCTCTTCAGATCATGCCTAGTGTCTCAGTCCTCTAACCAGGCTCCACCTCCCACACTTACACCACCTCCCAGTAGTCTTTCAAATTCAGAAACCATAGATGAATAAAAGCATCATTTATGTCAGAGCTCCAAGATCTAATTGTCTCTGGAAGCATCCTTCTAGACATGCCCAGAGCTGTGCTTCACTAACAAGTTTTCAGTCCAGTCGAGTTGACAATCAAGATTAACTGTCATTATTTGTGAAGAGTACTTTTGAATCATGGTATTTAGTATTTAACTTTTTCTGAGAAGATGAGAACAAACCATCTACTTATGCCAGATAGCATACCAAGAAAAAAATCAAAGTGTTAGTCTTCAGTATTGTTTTATTGAAAGAAATAATTCAGTCAAGAGACAGGCAGATTAAGCAAAAAGTTACATAGCAAAACTAAGCAAAGCAAACATTCCAAAGATAAATTGGGTGAACTTCCCAAAACACAGAGCAGCCCATGGTTTTTCATTGTGAAATTTTAAGGGATTTTAATGAATATTTATGAGATGGGTAGCATATTCATGGAAAAAGGCAACTGGCTTATACTTCTGAAATCATGGTGCACCAAATCTCCTTTTTAAAAGGAAATTATTCACATGATCCTCTTAAAAAGCTCACAAAAGGAAGGGTGTCAACCATAATGCAAATGTTGATTCCAGGTCTTTTGAGGGTGTAGACATTTGTTAGTACATATGTGTGGGAGAATGTTCTAGCTCCTTAGTTTCTGATAAAGTAGGAACAGACTACCTGCATCAAAGATGTCTAACCACAAGGATGCATTCTGTCAGGAGACCTGGTACCTAAGATACATAACTGAAGTAGTACTCAGTTGCCCCATTTCTAACTCCTTGCATAACTGGCATCAAAAAGAATACTTCCACCCATATATAGCTTGGTGAATAAATAAGTTTACTAGCTGGTCGGAGGTGGCACCACCCTTAATCCCAGCACTTGGGAAGCAGAGGCAGACAGATCTCTGTAAGTTTGAGGCCAGACTGGTCTACAGAGTGAGTTCCAGGACAGGTTCTAAAGCTATACGGAGAAACCCTGTCTCAAAAAACCAAACAAAAAAAATGAGTTTACTGGATTTACTGAAAGAAGCATGAGTGACCCCTAAAACAATCACATTACTGGAAAACTCTCACCCTTGCTTAGGTAACAACTTCCTAACATACGTGGAGCCCTTTCCCCCTTCAGTTAAACATTCATAGTCTACACACCATTTTCCACCTCCCAAAGACACATGCTCATAGGAAATGTGCAGGAGGAAGTGGCTGGAATCCCAGGAGAGGGTCTAATGGCCTTTTCTATTCTCTCCTTCTCTGAGGGAGAGATAAGAAGCTGATGTTATTGATGGTCTCTTTTCTGCTTTGGGGTAATGACGAGAGAGGGAGGGAGGAGGAAGGGAGAGGGAGGGAGGAGGAAGGGAGGGAGGAGGAAGGGAGAGGGAGGGAGGAGGAAGGGAGGGAGGGAGGGAGGGAGGGAGGGAGGGAGGGAGATTTACATAAGCCTAAAGATTTGAGTTTAATCCCCAGATTTCACAAGGTGTCAGAACAGAACCAAGTCCTCAGAGTTTTCCTCTGACCTGTACATGTGTGCCATGGTATACATGTACTTGCATGCATGAATGCACATGCACATACTAAATTAATAAATTTTAATAAAAATATATGATAGGTGTTTTGCTCAAGGACAGGGATCAACAATAGCAGTAGACATAAGAATCAAAATGTCTCTATATGTAAGTCTTTAATTTGTATACTTAAAAAGACAGAGGTATTATATAGATTCTGTGAATCCTTACAAATATAGAGGTTGAAATAGTATCTACTGTGAGTCAAACTGAGGTAGCTCTAGTGTAACAGAACATTCACCAAATGAGAATTTATTTTGTTTAACTTTTGTTTTTATGTTTTGAAATAACATCTCACTATATATCCTGGGCCAGCCTGGAGTTCATCATCCTTGAGCCTCTGTCTCCCCAGTGCTGAATGAAATTAAAGACACGTAGCACCAGGCCTGGCTTCCTCTTTCTTTCTTGATTCATTCATGTATTTTTGTGGTACTGAGGCTGGAACCCAAGACCTCATGCATGCTAGGCAAATGCTTTATCACTGACTTATATACACGCCATCCCTGTTTTGTTTTTAATACATTTTTATATAAACAAATCAGAGTTTATATATTCAGTAAGTACAACTTAATTTCTTTTAACATTTGTTTGTGTGTATGTGTGCATGTTTGTGTGCGCACCATAGCACATGCATGGAGGTTAGAGTACAACTGATGAGAGTTGGTTCTCCTTTCACCATATGGGTTGTAGGAATAGAACTCAGGTCATCAGACTTGGCAGCAAGCATCTTTATCTGCTGAGCTACCTCTTTGGCTCATACAAACAATGAAGATCATATTTAATCAGGAGGCCTTCTCCTCTCACTGGTTTTACAAATCCCTCATTATTTGATAGTACAGAGACTAACACACCCAATCTGGCTGAATTCTTCTCTGACTGTGTATGATTTAGCTACACTAACTTAGGGCACCAGCTTGGGATCATTCTAACAAGTGTCCCCATGCCTCCCTGTGCCCTACAGCAAGAGCTCATCGACAGTATCAGCCGCAAGCTGCAGGTGCTCCGGGAAGCCCGTGAAAGCCTGCTGGAGGACATCCAAGCCAATAATGCTCTAGGGGATGAAGTGGAAGCCATTGTGAAAGATGTCTGCAAACCCAATGAGTTTGACAAGTTCCGGATGTTCATTGGGGACCTGGACAAAGTGGTGAACCTCCTGCTGTCACTGTCAGGGCGCCTGGCCCGTGTAGAAAATGCCCTTAATAATTTGGATGACAGTCCTTCTCCTGGAGATCGGGTACTTGCAAACACATGTGTCTGGGAAATGGGAAGTGGTGAGGATCCTTTAGAAAGGCTGTCCTTGAGGTGCTAAGAAAGTCAGCTCTTAGAAGCCTCATACTGTCTGTGCATGGTTTGTATACTGTTTAGAGCATGGTGCTCTGGTATAGCTGAGGTCCACTCTCTCAGTTTTCTTTCAGTTGACAGACAGACCAAGCTAATGAGATTCAGGGAGTAGGGGGCATTACAGGAATGTACCACCATGTGTATCCTCAGTTTTCTTGCTGGCTTTATTTCATAAGTTATGTTTCAGTCAAACATCTTTCTGTGTTCTTTGCATATTATAGAATTTCATAATGAATCTCTTTATTAATAAAACATCTACTGCAGTCTCCCACCACTATCTTATTAACTTGCAGGCATCCATGTGATTTTTCACAACCTGAACTACATTTGTAGAACAAGTTAATGTCAGCTTATTTTCTGTTTGGAGTTCATTGGCCTTACCTGGCCTCTTTCCATGAAAATATCTTACCTCATTGTCTCAGGCCTGACAGTACAAGAGGCTCTCTAAAGCTTATATGGTCATGGAAATCCCAAAGAGAGTTTCTGGTTCAGGCCACCTTTAGGAACAAGTAATAGCCCCTCTTTTCTGACCTTTCTGCCAGTCTTCATGTGAAGACATTGAATACATTCACCTCTCCTTCTTAGTTTCCTTCATCTTGGACTTGGTAGGGTTTCTATTAGATGTGTATATTCTATAAACTGAAAGCAGTGATTGTGAGTTTTGTGTGTTAGAGACATGATTGTCTGTCCAAAGGACACTGACACCCTCTTCCCAAACAGGACACTGAAAAGAGTTAAGGGCTGTTCATACACACCTCCCAGCAGCTCTACCCTCTGTGTCTTGCTTTTCTGGCCTTTATTTGTCTTTGTACCACTTCTTGTCGAAGAGTTTAATCCTGCCCTAGAATCAATCAGTCTCAGTCCGTGTGTGTGTGTGTGTGTGTGTGTGTGTGTGTGTGTGTGTGTGTGTCCCCATCTGTGTCTTTCCTTCTCCCTCTCATACTAGAGATTGAACCCATAGACTCATTCATACTAGGAAAACTCTTTACTGCAGAGCTATAGCCCAATCCTACTTTTGCTTTCTATTTTGAGGCCAGGTGTCTGGGCTAGATTTGAATTTACTTCATAGCTAAGACATACCTTTCACTTATGAGCTTTCTGCCCCAGTCTCCTGAGTAGCTGAGATTACAAGCCTGAGCCACCAGGCTCAACTTACAGTATTTCCCTTTTTCAATTTTGGGACAAACAGGATCCCCAAGTCCTTTGTCCCTTTGAAGCATGTCAGAACTGTCTAGCTGCTGGTCCCCGATTTTAAGGCAAATGGGAGAGAAGGCACAGAGAGAGGAAACCCAGAGGGGCCTTTGAGTGCTTCTGGAAGGGTGAAGGAAGGAAGAGCTGTAGAGAAGCTATCCATAGTTAAAAGCACATGTAGACTACATCATGGTCATTCCTATGGAGATCCCATGTGGCTTCAAGGTTTCCATGAACAGTTATGAGACCAGTCTCCAAAAGCTGCAGGGCTTTTAAGGGGTTGGCCAGAATCTTTGCTTTAGCCCTGCCTCAACAGGATTTTCTGTCTCCTTCTCCCTCAACAGCAGTCACTATTGGAGAAACAGAGAATTCTAACCCAGCAGCATGAGGATGCCAAGGAGCTTAAAGAGAACCTGGACCGTCGCGAGCGCATTGTGTTTGACATCCTAGCCACCTACCTCAGCGAGGAGAACCTGGCTGACTATGAGCACTTCGTGAAGATGAAGTCAGCCCTTATCATTGAGCAGCGAGAGCTGGAAGATAAAATCCACTTGGGTGAAGAGCAGCTCAAGTGCTTGTTCGACAGCCTACAGCCTGAGAGAAGCAAATGAGTAGCCCATTCCTGCAGAAGTTGGACACTGAGCCTTGGAGATTAATGTCTGGGAATATAAGAGTGAACCCAAGCCTATTTGCCCATCTTTGGAGAGACACACTCTGGAGCCACAAGGCTAGTAAAAAAGCAATAATGTCCTGTTAGTATGTGATGATTTATTTATGTTTTTCATTTCTGTTGGTTTGCTGAGCAGAGTTTTGTATTACACGTGACTTCACAGAATGCCAGGCTTTGCTGGTCAGCAGGGTCCCCTAGGATGTCCAAAGGCTGAGCCCACAATACACGTAAGCACTCCTTTGCAGCAGTGGCACCACCTCCCCTGTGTAGATGCCAAATACATCCTTATGGTGCAGGAGAGGAAAGACCCTTGTGATTTAGCCAGGCATGGGCTGCTGTGTGTTCTGTCCTTGTTCATTCTACAATGTGAGCATTCATTGATCTATCATCATGGCATTCTCTGACCCAGTTAAAATCAGTGATGATGATAAATTATTGATGTGTTGGAAACATGAACAGTTTCCTAGTGGTTAAAAACCAACTATGAAATGAACAACCTGTATATTGGATGCATTCATTCCAAGAGTAAAATCATCACATAACTTGTATGCATGCTTGGAAACACCCTAAACAGATAGCTAGTGTCCTTCTTGTCACATCTTAAATAATTTGAAGTCAAGTGGCATTACTTGGTTAAAAGTGTCTACTAATAATGTTATTGCTTGCTCTTTATTTCCTGAGACTAATGGAATATTTTGAAGTTTCTTTCCCAAAACACTAATTTGTTTGTGTATGTGATCCTTAATGATAATCGGTCTCTTGTCTCTCTTTACTTTTCTGTCTGTTACCGTGGGCCACATGCCATGTACCTTAAGACTTAAGATTCCATCTTCTAGTTTGTCAGAGTTCTTGTGGAGTGATTGCATTTGAAATGGTTTCAAGATTCCTTGTCCTTAGCAGTTAAAAAAGATGACAAATAGAGTGTTACTCATTAAAGCAGCACTGTCATTCTATTGGTTTCCAGTTAACAGGACAGAGATTGGGAAAAAATATTTGTAAATCATGTGTCAGATTTGTTATTCATTTTGTTTTTATTATTATCTGTTTGTTTTAGAAGAGTCTCATGTAACCCAGATTGGCTTCAATCTCCCTATGTAGTCCAGATGACCTTGAACTCCTGATCATCCTGCCTCCACTTCCTGAGCTCTGGGTTTACCAACATACCCCACTTCCATGGCTTCATATATCTGATAAAAGATTTGTATGAAGAACTCCCAACAGTAGAAAACAAACCATTTGAAAAAAGTGGGCAAAAGACTTGACTAGACACTTCACCAAAGAGGATGTATGTATGGCAGATAAACACATAAAAAAATGTTCACCCACCAGTGACGTGTATAACTTACTTACATTAAATGTGTGTAGATTTGGTGTAGTTCAAAAGATGTTTATGTAACTAAATGCATGGTGAAAGATGAGCAAGTCCCTTTAGTGACTTGATGTTTAGGCATCACTAGTCTTGGTTCTGTCAAGGGATTATTTCATTCTTATTTTCCCCTGAGATTGCAGCAGATGCAAAGATTCCCTCTCTGAGCAGTAACCACACCCTTTCCAGAATACACATGCACCCTTAGATCCATGTGTATATGCATGTACTCACACTCCCACATACAGTTGTCTTAAAGGACCAGAATCCATGCATTCTGAGCCAGAGGAACAGAGGTTGACACCGTAAGCTCTGGTGAAGATGATATCGTCCTCAGTATAGATGAGTCAAGATGGGCAAGCTTCTGTACTGCAGACCACAGATGGCCTTGTTGACAGCCTATCACTATCAGCCGGGAGAAAACCTTTGCAGAAGTGTTGATTCCTATTAAACAAAGCTACGTCTACCTTTCCAAGTCCCTGATCTGCCACTGTAGCCTCCTCCTTCCACTTGGTCATCCCTTGCTGTGAACATGGGTCATGTCAGAAAATGTGATGCTGGCTGTCCACAAACTTTTCAAGGAATTGCAGACTGTTTTGTTTTTAATTTACACCAAGCTATTTACCTGTGGTTCTTTATCCCCAAATACAGTGTTGTGAACATTTTAATGATATGTGTGTAAAATGTGAATAATAGAATTTTGTTTGTCTGTAACCTGCCCTTTCGTGTTGTTCCAGGATTGTCTATTATGGAGAGCAATATGTAGTGTACTAGCATGCTTGTACTGAAGCACATGACAATTATGTCCATTCCCTGCTTGCCTGTTCCATGTCTGATTAGCAGGGACACAAGAATTCCAGAGAGTCCATGTATGTATGTCTGTGAATAGTGATACTATTGCATAAGAAACAATCTGGTGCTAATGGTTGGTCTTTGGCATGCATAGATGTGGCCATAGCTATGGAACTCTTAACTCTCTGTACACACACTGACCTTGCTTGTGGTCGGTTTTTGTGGCTTTACCCTGAACTCTGCCCTGGCAAAAATGCACATTTGTTCTTGATGCTTACCACTTATCAACAGATCCTCTTGCTTGACTTTAACAAAATAAATAGTGTCTCTTCAAATGAAAGAAAAATGTCTTTATTTCCTACATTGTAGCTTTGTACAAAAATAAAAATACCAGTGATGGGCATGTAGCCCAAGGGAAAAGAGTATGAGCATGGTGCCCTGACTTCAGATACCAGCAGTATACTCCACACAAAAAAAATCCTAAGCCAGGCACAGTAGCTAGGTCAACAGTGTGACTATTCATTGCATCTATTATAACCCTCTGACCCAGCCAAAAATCAGTGGTGATAATTAATGTGTAGGAACATGAATGGTTTCCTGGTGGTTAAAAACAAACTGAAATGGACAACATATATTTTGAGTGTACGCAAAGATTAAAATCTTAAGTGCATTAACATACCCATAACAACACTTTTTTTTAATCATGACATTGTCCTTTATACTACCACTTTCTGAGCAGCCTTTCTGATCAGTCTAGAACCCCTCATGGCCATGGCCTATCCATTCTACCAATCTCTTGCAATCTGGCTTAACTCCCATACCTTTCTTTCTCATCTTACTGGGCACATGAAGCTAGAAACATGGGTTTCTTTGGGGGATTGTAGCAGGAGGAGTAGGTCTGGGATACATAGTTTTTATGTTGAATCTGATGTCTGCTGAGCATAAAGTGCCTTGTCTGATGGAAGCTTTTGTCTGAGCAGAGTGTTATCCCCCACCTGGCTCATCTTGGGATCTCAGAAGCAGCCCATCACTTTAATTCAAGGGTTAATGTTCATTCTTGTCAAAGCACTGTTCTTACAAATGCATCATAGCTATTTGCCCACAGACAGAGACAGGATGGACACCAGTTCAAGGCTAGTCTTGGCTACACAATGAGTGTGAGGCCAGAGTGGCCTACATGAGACCTTGTCCCAGATGAAACAGCAGCGGAGATGGTACACCTTGTCAAACCTGGTTATCTAGCTTGCCTGATACCCTGGGCAACAAAGGGCATTGACTTCCAGGTGTATGCCAGATGAGGATGCACCTAGCACACACTTCCATGACTTAAATTTCTGTCTTCAACTGCAAGTTCTATTATGTTCTTCATGTAGCTGCTTGTTGCCAAGCCTATGACGGGTCAGGCATTTCCTACTATCTCAGAAGAAACATATACACTCAGTTATTCTCATTCAACTCCACTCTTAACTTTTCTAACCATCTGCTGTTTAAAGTATCTGTCCTGCTTGTTTTAGTGTTTTGGTTTTTGTTTGGTGTGTGTGTGTGTGTGTGTGTGTGTGTGTGTGTGTGTGTGTGTGTGTGTGTTATTTTGGTCAACTTGACTCAAGCTAAAGTTATTTTGGAAGAGGAATCTCAGTTGAGCCTCCATCAAATGGCCTATTGGCAAGTCTGTAGGACATTTTTCTGTTTAATAATGTGAGAGGATCCAGCCCACTGAAGAGTGACACCACCCTTGGGCCTGAGTTCTCTAAGAAAGCAGTCTGAGCAAAGCCATGGGAAGCAAGCCAGTAAGCAGCACCCCTCCCTAGTTTTACTTCAGTTCCTGCCCTGACTTCCCTGAATGATGAACTACAACTGTAAGTAGGAATAAACCCTTTCCCAACTTGCTTTTGGTCATAGTGTTTTACCACAACAATAGGAACCCAAACTAAGAAGCCTTCCTTTCAAAACTAATTTTTTTGTCCAAGCTTTGTGGTAGGTGCTTGTAATCCTAGCCACTCTGCAGGCTGAGAAGGATTGCAAATTTAATGCCTCCCTGGGCTAGCTTAGAGTAGAGTTCTTGCATAGCGTGCAAGGGAGCTAAGCTTCAATTTCCAAAACTAGACAAAAATAATTTGCTCAGCCAAAGAGGACAGTTCTAAATATGTCCCTCCCCAGCATTGCTCAAGCATTAGAAGGTATTTCTACTATCTTCCTGCAACAGCCCCTCACCTTCCCTGTCCAGGGTAGTTCCATTAGGAACACCACAACCCTCAATGTTTTTCTATCTCGCCTTCCTTTCTCCTGCATCCAAATCCACCATTAACCTACCTCCTGGGTACATTCTGACCTTTCAGTTCAAGGCAGGTCTTAGGCATGTGTTGGCTTCCTTTCTCCTCATTTCTAACACTTAAACACTTGGAAGAAATATCAAAAAACTTCCACCTCCTTGTGGTGTCCTCTATGCCCTGTAGCATGTGTTAGTTGTGACTCACAGGGCCTGTCTCATCCTCTCTCTTTGCTTCGTACCTGAAAGTGTCTGTGTCCTTCTAGAGCGCAAGTTCCTTGACTTGATGTATATGATTTGAGGTTCCTCTGTGCAGCTTTGCACTTTATTTTAATGTTATTTTATGTGTATGGGTAGTGTTTACCCTGCAGGTATGTCCCACATTCAAGCCTGCTACCCACAGAGACCAGAAGAAGGTGTTGGATGCCCTGGAACTGGAGTTACAGATTTCTGTGAGCTACCTTGTGGGTGTTGGGAATTGAACCTGGGTCTTTTAGAAGAGTGGCTCTTGTCACCTCTCTAGTCAATTATTTTCTTCATTGAAGGGTACCAACTACAATGAATGAAGCCCTACTCAATGCCCTCATTTAACTTGATTGTCTCTGTAAAGATGCTATCTCCAAGACATGTTCTAATTGCTTCTGTCTGGGCCTTTGATTAATATATAAAGAGTATCAAGTCACATTGTAGTGCTCTGGACATTATCATATTGGCATATTTGAGGAGCAGAACACCATTCAATTCATAATGCTGAGATACAGAGCCTAGTAAGAAACAGCCAGAATGAAGGAGGGGACTCATCCTACTCTGGGAGGTCTGTACTTCTCAAAGAATCAAATTGGGCAAAGAGAAGCACCCAGACATCTTCAAGAAGAGAGGAGTGGTCTATTTATAATGAACAGTAGCATAAAGTTTGAGTGTTCTATGCTGAAAAATGATGGGATTGCCACCTCCTGGAGCTAGAAGCAAATGAAATAAGCAAGCAGGTGTTGTCCATCTCATTCGTTCATGTAAATAGGATGAAGTGCTACAGAAGAGCTCTTCAGAGGGCACAGAAGTTCAGGGGAAGAATTTTCACCTGCACAATGTGGGTTTTTTAATTTTTGTTACATTTGTGTGCATGTGTAGGTGCACATATGTCACAGCACGTGTCAGAGGACAACTTGTGGGAATTGGTTCTCCTTCTACCATGTGGGTCCTGGGTATAGAACTTAGGTTGCCAGACTTCATTACAGGTGCTTTTACCCACAGAGACATCTCACAAACCCTGTACGTGCTAGGTTGCCAGACTTCATTACAGGTGCCTTTACCCACAGAGACATCTCACGAACCCTGTATGTGCTTTTTATTTTGAAAATATTTCTTTTATTTTTGAGATCATAATATACTTAATTTCCCTTTCTCCTCCCTCTAAACCCTCCCATTCTTTCAAATTCATGTTCTCTTTTTTCATTAGTTACTATATACATATATGTGTATATATATAAATACACCTTTTCCCATCTGTATGATGTTTCTTGTATGTATGTTTTCAGGGCTGACCATTTGGTATTGGATAACCAGTTGGTGTGCCCTTCTATGGTGAAGAATATTTCTCCCTCTCTCAGTGCTCCTTAGTTGCTAGTAGTTCTTTGTGTTGGGTTAAGGCCTCAAGGACTTTCCCTCATCCATGTTAGCATATCTACTGTTGTCCTTGTTCAGCTCATGTTTAGGCAGACATGTTGGTGAGACTTTATGGGTGTAGCTTCTGACATTTCTAGGAGACACAATCTCACAGCAAACTCTGTTGATGTAACCAATCGTCTTATTAAAATAAGAAACACAGAGCCAATGTAAAAGAGAAAGCCGAGAGGTCAGAGCTTAGAGATAAAATCTTACCTCCTGCAGTGCTCCTAACTTCCCCGCGAGAGAGCTACTTCCTGTTTGTCTGTGTTTAAATAGTCTTTCTGTTCTGCCTTCTCATTGGTTGTAAACCCAACCACATGACTGCCTCATCACTGCCTGTAAGTACCGCCCTCCAGGTCTTAAAGGCGTATGTCTCCAATACTGGCTTTATCCCTGAACACACAGAAATCTACATAGCTCTTCTAACCACCATGCTCTTGCTATGGCTCTAATAGCTCTGACCCCAGGGCAACTTTATTTATTAACATAAAATTAAAATCACATTTCAGTACAAATAAAATATCACCATATTTCCCCTTTTCTATTTTAATAAAAAGAAAAAGGCAAAAGGTTATAACTAACAAAAGAAAAACTATATACAAAAGTACAATAACTATATACAATATATACAAGTAACAAATACCTAAACGATGTCTAGTCCATTTGTATTTGACAAATCAGAGAAAATAATTCCCTTATCTATCCTATTTTAGTAAGTCCAAAATGTATCTAATTCACTTTCTATCCTAATTAATCTTCAACTATAACTAACTAATCTTCAACTCCCTCAGAGACCCAAGAAGGAAATAATATTAGCTAACAAAAATAAAAACAGGAAGTGCACAAAAGCAACTTCCAAAAATTTTGTGAGTTGACAGAAACAGCCAGCTGCCTGGTCAGTCACCTGAGGTTTCTCCACAGTGTTGGGGCATCATCTTCAGCCTATAGGCTTATGGTATCTGACAGACTCATTTGTGAAGTAGGTTGTACACAAGGTCAACAGTTCAACCTCACATTGGGTGAGAGCAGTCCATGTACCAGAAACACCTGAATTCCACTAGTGTCATGTCATGATTCAGGATTTTAAATTCTGGAAATTGTTGACCGCTTTTGAATTCAGCTGTCCATTCTTCTTGGCTGTGTATATATGGCTTCATCTCAGCATCCCCTTCTTCTCCACATCCCTCTATTAAATGCCAGTCTACTATTGAGAGGCATGAGCTTTCAGTTGCTGTTCCATTGCACAACAGAAGCCATCGGCCCACTGCCTGTTCAGCTGTCTTCGAAGAAAAGGACACTGTACCTTTTCCAGATTGTGAAGGCCACTTCAGGGATGGTGCCATATTGTCCTGGCCTCAGAAGATGCCTTCTGATAAAGCCATAACCACACTTGTTTTGGCAGGAATTGGTAGTCCTTTGTTTCGTGTTCTGTCTGTCCATTTTTTCCTGTTGATTTGAGGATACTTTGTTGTCCAGTGGCTAACTTTTGCCACAATGAAAATTAACTCCATATGCAGTTTCTTCAATGCCCATATTTTCTCTGAAGTAGATTGGTACTGCCAGGAGCTGACATGTCTCAAAAAAGAAAAATTTCTAAGTTATTAAAACATTTTAAATGCCATATTCGGTAGATCTCTGAAGGGTTTGAAGATGACCTGTCTAAAATATATCTGTTCAATTTTTAAAACATATCTAATATGACTACAATTTCTATTGTAATGTCTAACTACTAACTTTCATTTCTTTATATCCTAATAGTTGGTAATAATGTAAAGTATTTAAAACTAGTAATTATCTTTTTCTTTTCTTTCTTTCTTTCTTTCTTTCTTTCTTTCTTTCTTTCTTTCTTTCTTTCTTTCTTTCTTTCTTTTTTTTTTAAACAAGAACCTTAAATCTAATCTCCTTTGCTTAGCCTTTTTCCTAACCCTTGACATTTCTGACATTTCTAGGAGACACAATCTCACAGCAAACTCCCTGGTCCTCTGGCTTTTACAATCTTTCTTCTTCTTCTACAATGATTCCTGAACCTTAGGTGCAGGGATTGATTTGTAGATGTATCAATTAGGTCTGGGCTCCACAACTCTGCATTTTGATTGGCTGTGGTTTTCTGTAATGGTCACCATCTGTTGCAAAGAGAAGTTTCCCTGATAAAGAATAAGGAATACAGCCGGGCGGTGGTGGCGCACGCCTTTAATCCCAGCACTTGGGAGGCAGAGCCAGGTGGATCTCTGTGAGTTCGAGGCCAGCCTGGGCTACCAAGTGAGTTCCAGGAAAGGCGCAAAGCTACACAGAGAAACCCTGTCTTGAAAAACCAAAAAAAAAAAAAAAGAATAAGGAATACATTTGTCTCTGAGTATAAGGGCAAATAGAGTGTAGTTAGGGATTATGCTCGTTTAGTAAAGTGGTGTTTGTAGGTTATCCTCTAAGATATATGTGTTCACTAGCCCTGGGTAGTTGGCTGGGTTTCTAGTACCAGGTAGGATTTCCCTCTTATTGAGTGGGTTATTTTTTTAGATTATAA
Organism: Peromyscus maniculatus bairdii; assembly: GCF_049852395.1. Classification (NCBI taxonomy): domain Eukaryota; kingdom Metazoa; phylum Chordata; class Mammalia; order Rodentia; family Cricetidae; genus Peromyscus; species Peromyscus maniculatus. Next base: position 142,283,172 of record NC_134875.1, on the reverse strand, counting down.
TATAATTACATTATTTCCCTTTTCCCTTTCCTCGATACAAACCCTCCTGAGTGCCCTTCATTGCTCTCTTTCAAATTCATGGCCTCTTTTTTTGGGATGTGTGTGTGTGTGTGTGTGTGTGTGTGTGTTTGTGTGTGTGTGTATAAAACCTGCTCAGTCCACATAATGTTACTCGTGTGTATATGTTTTCAAGGGTAACCATTTGGTGTAATGTGGTTTTAATTTTCAAAAGTGAATGTTATTGAAGATGGGCAGTGATGGCTCACACCTTTAATCCCAGTACTCAGGAGGCAGAGGCAGGTAGTTCTGTGTAAGTTTCAGGCCAGCCTGGTCTACATGGTAAGTTCTGTCTCAAAAAAAGAGAGTATATGCTAGTGATACACTTTGACCTTGTTAAATGATGAAATGATGCATTTCCCCAGATGGTAAGTGTCTGATGAATCCAGTTGTCTTTTTTTTTTTTTTTGACACTTGGCAAATAATCTGGTGACTGTTTTGCTTTATGTTTATGGACCCCAATATTCTCCCATCCTGGACATATAGTGAGAACCCACCCATCTGGTTCTGGTTCTCAAGAAAGTTGTGTATGTTTGTTTGGTTGGAAAATTGTGTCTCTCTATGTTTTCTGGTGTGTCTATAAGTTTCATTGCATTGTTTGTCTTGTTGGAAATTTTAACCATCTGTTTCTCATGAGAGTCGTGTCTCCGTGTTTTGTTGGAAAGTTTTGTCTGTTTTTTATGGTGTGTTCATAAGTTTTGGTGAAAGCATGGAGCTGATACAGAAATGGTTTGGATATTTTTGCTCTCTGTTGTTGACAGTAGCCAGTCACCAGCACTGCTATGGCTGCATTCTTGGTCAAGGCTCAAAATTTGTCTCTGAGCTCTCTGGTCACTGGCTTTGGATTAGTAGTTCAGATGTCTTTGGGGGTATGGATAACATTAAAGTTATTTTATGCTGTTCTTCTTTATTGGAAAGCTGGATCTAGAGTTGGATTATGGCTCTCCCTTTGCTAGACCCAGGCGTACTTATTAAAAGCTTCCTCTATGTCGCTCTGTCAGTTGAGCCACCTGGCACAGTGACAGGGAAAAGAAATCAAAAATTAGATGTGCTTTATGTAAACATTCTATGCCTCAATATTTCTAACTTTATTTTGTTAGATGTGGTTAAAAATCTGTAAAATCTAAAAAATAATCTGAAAAAAAATTAAAACTAGTAACAGTTGGAGTTGATAGTTAAAAATCTATGCATGGGTAATTTTATAGGAACCACGTGTCATGATTCCATTTTGGATTGCTAGGATTGGAGAGAGCAGATGTTATGTGACTTCTTTGCCATCTTGATTAAAGGTGACCACATGAAATGGGCCTACCAAGGATGTAACAACAGGTCTCCAAATTATTTTGGACTAGGAGGGATTCTTGTATGATAATTCCTGTCCTGTCCTGAAAACAAAGTTTATGAAAGATAGGATTTAAAAAACAATGCTTATTTAATAGGGTATTAAAACTGCACCTCCATCCTTTTATACGCAAGAATGTACCTTGCTCTGGCAGCTAAACTTGGTAACGTAAGAGTTACCCAAGTGATAACAGTTTTAAAGACATGAAGGGATCATGGGGAACAGCTGAGGATTGCAAATGTGTAGCAGGGCTAGAGTTCCTAAAGAGAGCCCAGTTCCAATGTGTGTACCTCAGCAGTTTTGGAAATGCTAGTGCCATATGAAAAGCACCAGAAGCACCAGTCACAATGAAATAGAACAAGCTGAGATCTAGAAGGCAGGCTATGTATATGCTGAGGGTGGGCCAAAGAGGTGATACAAGCCTCTCAAGAAAACCCAAAGGATTGTGAATGAAGTCCCAGATATAGAGCTTTGAATTGTTTGCACTATTAGAGCTTGTTTTTGTCTTATGCAAATTGTAACTGTGCCATCTATCTTCCCTCTTGATATTGTAGGAACACACAGTTGAGAGATTTTAAACTTCTTTAAGAGAAGATTTTGGAGTTTTACAGAATTTAAATTAAAAAACTGGATACTTTTTAAGGAACAGTTTTTAAAGTATTTAAATTTATAAGGCTATAGACATTTTATGTTTATAAAATGTTTTATATTATTAGTATTTGAACTTAAAAATAAATAAAATGTTAAAAATTAAGGCCACAGCTATGACTACCAAATACTAAACACCAGAAACTGGGAAATTCCTATCTTATGATGTAGCAAGACAATGGCCTAAGCAATCTGGCAAAGAGCTTGGAGCAGCTTCTCAACCTATGGGTCATGACCCTTTGGGGTTGAAAGACCTTTTTCACAGGGGTAGCCTAGGACCACCTTCTTGTTGGATGTTTGCATTGAGATTCATGACAGTGGCAAAACTGCAGTTGTGAAATATCAACAAGAATGATTTTGTGGTTGGGAGGTCACCACAACATGGGGAACTGTATTGAATGGTCAAAGCATTGGTAAGGTTGGGAAACACTGGTTTATAGAACATCTCCTTACCTAAGGTCTATTCATGCTTGAGAATGTATGTCTAGCCTCATTTCTTTGTTAAGCTTAAGCTATTTTGATAAACTGAGTCATATAAGAAACTGTTATATTCTGTAATGGTGTACTATAAAAGGACCAGGAAATTAGTCTCTCTGTGGACTATGGTTATGAGTTAAAAGGTTTATTTTGATATTAAAGGAGCTTCAATTCAGAAATTGTTTTTTAAGACTTAAACTTAACAGAGATCAAACTATAAAGTCCTTTCCCAAGGTCAGGCATTAGACAAAAGCCCTCATTCCCTCAGGGGCTTGAAGAAAGTTTCTGCTTGCTAAAGGGAGCTATTCTCATCCCTGGCAAAAGGAACTTGTGGCCCTTCCATTAACACATGGCTGTGGTGCCTATTAACTTGTGAAGGGAAATGCTAGTCTCTAGGCTCTCACAGTCCTTGCTTGCAAGCCCTACCCCAGCAAGTCCTGGCCTTATGAAAGCTAATGAGTTATTGTAAACTCTTAAGGATATTAAGAAAAATCTGATTATATTTGGTATCCAGTGTGGGGCATGACCACACAGACAGAGAAATCACACCAGTCAGTGCTGCCAAAGTTGCTGCCTGGGCTTCTCCATGAGCACTCATAGAGACTCTGGAAAGGAGGCTCAACAACTTCTCAGAGCTAGGGCAGTAAATGCAGCTCCCTCCCGTACCACCAGCCTGAGGCTAGATTCTCAGGGAACCAAGATGGGCAGAGCCAGCTGCCAGAGCTATGTGGCAGAGGTCCTAGCCACCACCTAACAGTTTAAGCATTGGTTCACAGTCAGAGAACACTATAGACTTGGTGAAAAAAGCCAGGTCCAGGCCAAGAAAACCCCTGAAGATGTTACAATATGCTTGAAAATGTGCTTAGGTGCTAAAGAAAGAAAAAAAGGATATAGACAGTCATAAAAGTAAATAAATAGTTAATTAAAAATAATAAAGTCTTTAAAGAAAGAGTAAGGTAATATAAAAAAATAAGCCACATGTACTGGCTGGTTTTCTGTGTCAACTTGACACAAACTAGAGTCATCAGAAGAAGGAGCCTCAGCTGAGGAAATGTCTCCATGAGATTCAGCTGTAAGGCATTTTCTCATTTAGTGATCAATGGGGACAGTCCAGCCCATATGGTGGATGGTGCCATCCCTGAGCTGCTGGTCTTGGGTTCTATAAGAAGGTGGGCTGAGCAAGCCAGTAAGCACCACCCCTCCATGGCCTCTGCATCATATCCGGCCTCCAGGATTCTGCCCTATTTTCCTGACTTCCTACAATGATGAACAGCAATGCTGAAGTGTAAGCCAAACAAACCATTTTCTTCTCAACATGCTTTTTGGTCAAGGTGTTTTGTCACAGCAATAGAAACCCTAGCTGAGACACCACATAAGGATGGGAAATACATAGGGCATCTGGATCCTATATGTTGCTTTGTTGACTTTGAATTTTTTAAATGCTGATGAGCAAACAGCAGCTGCTGAGAGACATTGGATTGTGGAAGTAACTCCTGAATTAGACCAGTGTATAAACTTTAGGGATGTCTTGGCTTCAGAATGGAAGTTGGGAAATGTGTTGCATTGGGGGAGAGGTTGTGCTTTTGTTTCCACAGAAAACAAAAAGCTATGGATTCCTTCAAACTTAATAAAGATCAGATGTGACTGGGGGAGACCTCCTGAGGATCTTGGCTACAGATGTGAGGGAGGAAGTCAGAAAAACTACAGGACAGGTGATATGTGTGCCAATTTCTCTCCATGGAAAGAGCTCTGAAATTGGATGAGACATGATAAATCTTGTTGGCTACAGAGTCCTCTTAGCAGTTTGGTTATACAGTTCAAATGGACTTATAAAGTTGACAGATGTCTTTTATCTGCTCAAACATAAAACAAATCATCTTTAGCTGACTTGTGCACACCACACCAATCCATATTTATGTTTGTTGTGGCCATGTCGCGAGACCCCCAAGCAAGACCACCACAGAGTCAATATCCAATGCAAAACACACAAGGGTTTATTGATAACAAGCAAGCCTGGGCTTGGTCTGTGCCCAGCATCTGACACAGCAGATGGAGGAGGAAGGCCCTGAGCTCTCAGGGTGAGGGGTTTTTAAAGGGAAAACCCACAAGCAGAGTGGTACAAGACTTTGCATCATATTATTGGGTGAGGAAGTGTAAACTTTGAATTTACTGGTTGGGGGTTACAGTTACCATTTGGCGGCAGGCTGGGACAAGTCCCAGCACATGTCTTTGAGCTGCCATGGAGGCTGGCTGGCTTGCACATACTGACTGTGGGGGCTGACTCAGTGGTCCAGGCTCTGTCCTTGAGCTGCCATGGAGGCTGACTGGCCTCCACATTCACATTGACGCATGCATGTAGCTCTAAGTTGGTGAGGGGTCCCAGACAGTAAACAACTGGCTGAACCTTGAGCAGTCAGAGTACATGTAGAAAGGGAGCTACTGCAAGGACTATGTCTTTTGTTTATGGCCCTCCCAGAAACTGCTTGCTTAAGTCTCAGGAAACTGAAATTGAGGCCTGATCTCTGAGAGAAGACTGAGCAGCCTGTTATGGCATCTGCTTGGTCCTTTCATTGCCCCCTTAAGTTGTATATCATCTCCAGTCTTGGAGATGTTTCTTTTTGGTAAAAGACTTTATCACCAGAGTAGTAGATTAGTTTGGATACTAACTGGATTAGGACTTAAGAGTTTTCCTATTATCAATGGCGATGTGAGCTTCCCCTTATTCAATTGTTGCCATATGCAAGTGTGTCATGGGTTCAGGGGTGGATATTGGGATTCTAGCCTCATCGGTTTAGTGGTACCCAGACACGAATCATCATTTAGTTAAGACATCAGTGACATAAGAGCCAACAGTAATTAGCAGAAGCACAAGGGCCAAAATCCCTGTAATGGCTGACAGAGTTCCTTATCCTGAAGGAACTTGGAAATGAGAATGGGGACCAGTTATTACTTTATCTCAGGTTCCCTATGACAATAAATTCCCTTTTGAGCTAACATTCTGGGGGAAAACAATGTTTTTTGCTTCTGTAATTACTTCCTGCTGATGTTGGGACATTGTTGTCAGGACCCTGGAAAGCCAAAATGTTAGTCAAAGGCAAGGAGGGAACATTTTATTGACCAGCTGAAAAGGTGGCATTTATATCAGCTGGATTGGTCTGTATCAGCTTTCAGCAAGTTCAGGGCTCATCAGCAAATGATGCTTGAATGTATCTGTCAGTCAAGTGGAAACCTGTTGAGACAGATATAAACTAGGAATGGGAGTTAAAATTTATGAACTTATTTGGAGATTTCAGACCCACAGTCTCAGTAATTGTAGTATTATCAATTTGCCTTGGAATCCATACTGTCTTTTCTATCTAGAGAGCAAGGTATAGATTGGACTGAAATGTCTTTGGCTTAATGAAAAGCATCTGTAAGTCTATATTCATAACCTATTTCTCTCTCTCTCTCTCTCTCTCTCTCTCTCTCTCTCTCTCTCTCTCTCTCTCGATTTAGTAGCTTTAATTAATTAATGCATTGATCAATTAATTAATAAGGTGGCTGCAAACTTATGGAAGACTCTGGTTGTCTGATGTTACTGTCCCTAGTCTATATCTGTCTCAACAGATTTCCACTTGGCTAACAGATACCATCCAAGCATCAGCTGCTGACTACAACACACTCCAAATGACTGCAAGTCCTGGACTTGCTAAGAGGTGATGTGGACCAGTCCAGCCAATGCGAATGCTCCCTGTCTCTTCTTCTGAGTCAGTGAACCAGATGCTTCTGATGAATGACCCATTGCCTGAATTCCCTCCTTGCCTTTGACTACTATTCAGCCTTTCTGAGCCCTGACAACAATGTCCTACTTTCAGCCTGAAGTAGTTACAAAAGAGAGTACATTACCCCTTGTCCCCTAATGGGCTAGAATGTTAAATCAAAAGGAAACTCCTTGGCACAGGGGAAAAATAGCTACATATAATGTCTATTGGCATACCAGGAAAGGTACCTATTAAAACCAAGTAGACTCAGATCTATCAACAGGAAGATTCAATTAGATGAAATAGTATATAATATGATAGGGCGCTCAACCTGCTCTATGTAAAACAGAGAGGTTATTATATAGCTTTAAGAGAAAATTGCTGTTTCTATATAAGCCACTCAGGAATTATTAGAAATAATCTGGCTGTACTTGAAAAAAAAATCATTGCAAAAAAATGAGACCTGAGATGAAGTAAATAACTAGTTCCCATTCTCATTTCCGGGTTCCTTCTAGATAGTAACTCTGATGTCAGCCATCACAGGGCCTTTGGCCCTTCTGCTTATGCTAATTGCTGTTGGCTCTTGCATCACTGATGCTTTAATTAAATTATAATTCCTGTCTGGGTGCCATTAAGCTGATGTTTATTGGATCCAAATATAAACAGGTACCCATCACAGAGTCAAGGATTTGACTCAGGATACAACTATAGGGGAGAATGTGAGAGCCAAGTTACAGTTCAAGTTTTAATTACTATGCCTAAGAGATTCATGAAACAAAAATTTCTCTGATCTGGAAACCTCTTGCTCAAGAACAGATAGTTCTTCAAATGCTAGAGGCTACATGCCACATGTTTTTCACTCCCCTAAACAAGTTTGTTTGACCCATCTGCACCAGATGTACTTGATTGCATTGTGATCCAAAGGTTCACAGGCAGAAAATATGTCAGGATGTATGCTTGTCCTTGATTGGGTGTAGGCTGCAGGTACATCAGGATGTATGCTTACCCCTGATTGGACCTTGTGATGATATTGTGTTTGTGATCTAACAAATAAAGCTTGCCTGAAGATCAGAGTGCAGAGCTAAGCCTCTAGTTATCCATAGAAGCCAAGCAGCGGTGGCACACACCTACAATCCAGCACTTGGGAGGCAGAGGCAGACAGATTTCTGTGAGTTCAAGGCCACTTTGGGCTACACAAGATTGATCCAATCAATCTAAAAGAGAAATAGAGCCAGGCAGTGGTGACACACACCTTTAATCCCAGCACCTGGGATCTCATGGCTTTGCTCCCAGTACTTGGGAGGCACACACACCTTTAATCCCAGCATTAGGGATGTTGAGACAGGAAGTGATATGGCTGGGTGGAAAAAGGAAGATAAGGCGGGAGGAGACAGGAACTGAGAGCTCTTTCAGGCTGAGGATTTGGTAAATGTAAGAACTCCAGTGTCTGGGTGCTCTGCTTTTCTGATCATTTACCCCAATATCTGGCTCTGGGTTTTTATTAAGACCAATTAGGATTCATGCTACAGGACCTGATGGGAAATACTTAAGCTACTGCAAAACTTGAATTGGGGCCATCTTGTGGAAACCCAGAGATGGACCTGGCCAGAGCCCATCCACCTGGCCAATATCTTGCTTCAAAGTTGGCTTTAAATTGTAGTAGTGGTCTTATTCTTGATTGGTGGGATTACCGCAGGGATTTGGGGAATTCTTTTTAAACAGCTTCTTTTCTTTTTTTTCATTCTATTTTTCAGTATGTGTGTGTGTGTGTGTTGGGGGGACAACTTTGTGGAGTCTGTTCTGCTTTCCACCATATGGGTTCCTGCTTATCAGGATTGGGGCCAAGTGCCTTTATCCACTCAGCCATTTTACCTGCCCAGGATTTTTTTCTTAAAATTTTTTATGGATCTCATAAATTATAGTAGATATTTGATTCATGACTTCAAAATAAATTTCATTTCTACAAAGACTTATTAGCATGTTAAAGAGATATTGGACAGTATATTCTTGTATTTTGGAATGTGTTCATTGCTCAAAATCTGCCATCTAAGCCCTCATGGAAACATAAGAATGTTTCCAGTTCTTTTTCTTTTTCTTTTTCTTTTTTTTTTTTTTTTGGTTTTTGGTTTTTGGAGACAGGGTTTCTCTGTGTAGCTTTGCACCTTTCCTGGATCTCGCTCTGTAGACCAGGCTGGCCTCAAACTCACAGAGATCCGCCTGCCTCTGCCTCCCAAGTGCTGGGATTAAAGGCATGCACCACCACGTTATGGTATTATGGTTGGCAGTCACTAACATTTGTACTTAATAGAAAAGACAAAGAGGCAAATATTTTTTATTTTCCATGTGGTTATTATTAATCACTTTCAATTTCAGAGGACAGAATGCCAGAGAAAACCATTGACATGTGATTAGGTGTGTGTAATGTAGTCCTGCTGAATATCATGTCACAAAGCCCCATGTGTGACTACAGAAATCAGGGAGCTGTAGTCTTAGCTGTGTAGCTCCCTGAAGTTGAATGTGTGAATTAGCCTTTCTGTGTTGTTTCCTTATCTATAAAATGGGGATAATGATTGGGTGAGTATTGTTGAAGAGACAGAAATATCAAGTGGGTTAATACTCCTGAAGTGTTTAAATGACTCTCCAGATAATCCAAAGTTTGTGAGAGCCTATTAGTCAGCCCCTGTTCTGAACTGAAATATCTGCCTAATAGTATTTATTTTATTCAAGGTACTTCCCTCTCCATGTGACACCCTCTATGGTCAACATTCCCTGCTACTTTGTAGTGCATTTGTAGTTCTGCCACCTTCCAAATGGATCACTTCACCTACATAACAAACAGGTAAAAATTTAAAATAAGTTGTATGGAGGTTTTCCAATTGGGTCTTTAAGAAATAAATACCTCTACTACTTAGGTTTCAGATCCAAGCATAAAACTCTGCCCAGGTAGCTCATTTATTTGGCACAACAGCGTTTTCCACCCTGTTTCCAGTTCTGTTTCAAGCACATTTTTTCTGTAGTCCACTGCCTCAAACCTGCCTGGGCAAGGAAGAGGGTGTGGGCAGAGTGTTATCCAAGCCATCACCAATTGCAAACACAGCTTGCTGATGGAACTTGCCTAGTAGAACTGCCTTCACCCAGTTAGGAAGCACATTCCACAGAGTCTTGTGGAACAGTGGGAAGCTGGTAGGAAAGCTTTCCTGACAAGAGCATTCAGTTTGTAGGCCGCTTAAACCTTCTGTATGGGCAATGACAGTGACAATGGCAATGACATTATCTACATGCCTAGTTACTAAAGGACATCACCTCCTTCCTTCTTACTAAATGAATCAGTGGGATCCCTCAGTGAGATTTTCTTATTTTCATTATTGCTACATACAAAGATTGGAGTTGAAAAAAGATCTAAGTTGCTTCGTAGTGTTAATGTGAACTGTAAGTTTTGTGTCAAAGAAGATATTTGCTCACCCAAAATACCTCAGTATACTTTATATATTGCACCTAACTGAAGCCAGTTATCTCAAGGTGGAATGTACAGTAAGGAACAATTACAAAATGGACACATCAATGGTTCCTCATCTTCTATATATAGATTGTTTTGTGGGGAGTGAGCTCAGTTCCTCACACATGTTAGTTAATTACTACACCACCAAGCTATATCCCCATCCAGCTACAAATAGATGTTTAAGGTTGTACTCACTCTGGCTTAAATTATAAAGTATCATGCATAGTTTTCTTTGGAAATGTGCACATTTTAGGAAAATGCAAACAGGAATGGCAGTTTCTATTCCACCAATTGTTCTGCTTAGAGTTTCTATTGTTTTGTGTGCAACTTTTATGTTCCTATCTCCTTGTATATTTAAAGAAGTCAAATGTGGTTTTTTGGACATAAATGGGCATTACATGTATATTATTTTTCATTTTGCTTGTTTCTTCTAAGATCATATATATTAATCCACTCTTCGTAATGGCCATGTGATATTCCACTACACTATTAGAGAAATCATAATTAAACTGAGCATTCCTCTGCTTTCTACACTCATTACATTATTAATTTTTTCCATTTTGGAAATACTACTAAAATAAATATTACTTTATATATGATATTATAAACTCTTATCTTACTATTAATTTTAGGAAATGAAATTCCTTGTCACAAAAATGTGAACATTTTAACTTGTGAAAAATTGTGAGCACAGTCCTAATATACAGCACAATACCTAATTATCATATGAGCAGTAATGGGAGAGCATCTGCAGGGATCTGTGTCAAAGGTCATGCTTGAGATAGGTCAGGCATCCAGGCTTAGAGACAGCTTCCAGATAAGGTCAGGCAGAGACCAGGAAGCCCTGCTAGAGGAAGGAAGTCCTCCATTTGGTGCCAAGCTCAGAAAGCTGTCCAGACATGGTAGACTGCAACCTTAAGTGCAGGGTACTCTAACAAAAGATATTGCCAAATTGCTGTCTAAAACATCTTATATTTGGCTAGTGATTAAGAGCACTGGCTGCTCTTCCAGAGGACACTTGTTCCATTCTCAGCACCTACATGACAGCTCACAACTATTTAGAACTCCACTTCCAGGGGGTCCATTGTCCTCATCTGGCCTTCACACAGAAGAGGAGCGCCAGACATGGATATGGTGCACAGACATACATGTAGGCAAATAATAAAATAATTTTTCAAACCATATAATGGATATTCCTGTCATAGTCATGGATTTCCAGGAGCTTTTCATTCTTTAAGATTTATTTTATTCCAGATTATGTGTCTCTATGTCTATGTGTGGATATGTGCATGCAAGTGCAGGTCCTTATAAGAGGGCATCAGACCCCTTAGAGTTATAAACAATCAGTCACCCAGTGTGAGTGCTGGGAACTGAAATTGGGTCCTAAGCAAGAACAGTATACTCTTAACCACTGAACTGTCTCTCCAGTCCTTCCTATATTCTGACCTATAGTATCTAGATTATTTAAACACAATTTTGAGACAGCAGGGGCAAGGTATGAGTACTTAGTGATTGTTAAACCATATCCCATTTTTGTTTTCCCGACTTCTGTTCCTGATTTGACTCTGTGCTTCTTCAATCTCATCTTCAGATTTGTTGTAATGAAGGAGTGGATCTTCAGACTGACTGGCTTCCTTTGCAGCCTTTTATCTCTGGTATTTGGAATAATCCTCTTAAGCAGCCGGTACTGGCGCCTCTGGGAATTCGATAATAAGGTGGTTAAGCTTGTGTACATTGGACTCTGGAAAGCTTATTACCATCAGGAGTTTAACATCTCTGGCTCTGTGACCAGGGTTCTGGTGCACAGCCCTGTCAACTTGGATTGGACCATTTCACCTGAATTTCGGTATGCACAGAACCTGATAATAGTGTCAATTTTGATCAAACCTTTTGTCCTGGTTTTCAACTCAGTGGCCATTAGAATCAACATTATCAAAGCTTCAATCCCTGAGGTTCAGATACTCTGCTACAAGTGCTGTGTCTTAATTCTGCTTCTCAGCAGCCTTTGCACAACTCTTTCTGTGACCTGGAACGAGGCAGAAGATCTTCATGGTGAAACCACTCTTGACTTTCCACCCACCTTTCCTGTTCGGAAAGAAGCACTGATAAAGAAACACCACACTCGTGTGTTCCCCATAGGGATCCTGACAGCCACGCTGTCACTCCTTGCTATGATTATATTCCTCTTTGAGATCAGGTCATTGGAACGACAGAGTAAGCTGAAGGCCTATCGTGCTTCCAAGCAGGCCCATCAAAATGTCTGAAATGAGAGCTCTGCTGTTTTCAAAATATGCCAAGAGAATGCTTAAAGATATTTCTCATTCACACACAATACTCATGTAATCATCAACTTGCTCCAAATAAAACATCAACCTGGTTTTTGGGTGTCTTTCCAAAATATGTATTCTCAGTTGCGGAATAATCTTTTTGTACACTGTGAAGATGTGTCATTCTGATTGGTTTAATAAAAAGCTGATTGCTACTTGGCCTTTTGGCTAAGATCAAGTGTAAAAAGCTGAATGGCCAATAACTAGGCAGGATTTTCAGTCACACAGGGCTCTGGAAAGAAGAAGGAAGGGGGAGTCGCCAGCCAGGTGGAGAGGAAGCAGCATGGGCATTACAAAGTAAAGTTAACTGAGCCATGTATAGGAACATAGATTGTAGCTAGAGTTTTCCTGCCTTGCCCACAGTCAGGACAAATCTCTGTCACCCGCCAGTCCCACAGCCGCTCAGACCCAACCAAGCAAACACAGAGACTTATATTGCTTACAAACTGTATGGCCGTGGCAGGCCTCCTGTTAACTGTTCCTATATCTTAAAGTAACGCATTTCTACAAATCTATACCTTGCCACGCGGCTCGTGGCTTACCAGCATCTTCACATGCTGCTTGTCCTGGCAGTGGCTGGCAGCGTCTCCTTCTGCCTTCCTGTTCTTTTATTTCTCCTCTCTGTTAGTTCCGCCTATACTTCCTGCCTAGCCACAACCAATCAGGTTTTATTTATTGACCAATCAGAGCAACTTGACATACAGACCATCCCCCAGTACAGCCAAGTGCAAACCATCTCAGACACCTGCACTCAGGCCCATGGTCCTAATCATCCTCTATGCAAACCTGCTGGGTAACGCCACAAGGAACCCAAGAAGGGCTCCCACAGGACATACATTAACATCCCACAGCAATAGATTAAAAGATATGTGTTAATTTAAGTTATAAGAGCTAATTAGAAACAAGCCTAAACTATTGATAGGCCAAGCTTTTATAATTAACAATAAGTCTCTGTGTTGTTATTGGGGAGCCAGTGGTCCCAATGGTAAGGTCCAACTACAAACGGTGACAAATGTGGGGCACATCTTTCCACATAAGACCTGAAAAAGATTTTTGAAAGGTTCCAAACATACAAAAATGGAGCCAAACATGGCTTCCTAGTCCTGAAGTCTGTCACTAGGGCCATAGTACAGAGACATGTCTCCCAGCCACAGCCTATGTATGGGCTTGAGCCACCAGCATGTCATGAGCTAAGCTTCACAGTGGTTTGAGTTTCACCCATACAGACAGAAAAGATTACAGATATACGGTAAAGCAGGTTCAGATGGAAAATAAAAACTCTGAACAGTTTACAGTGTATTTAACAATGTGGGTAGATGTAAGAAAAAAAAGAAAAGGAGTATAGACAACCATGAATAAATAGTTTAAAAATACTAAAGTCTTTAAAGAAAGAGTAAAATAAAAAAAGAATAAGCCACATGGAGGTGGTAAATACACAGAGAGTCTGGATCCTGGATGTTATTGTATCATCTTTGATTATTTTGATTACTGATAAGCAAACAACAGCTGCTGTGAGATATAGAATTGTGAAAGGGACTGCAGAAATAAACTCACCTAGAAATTTTAAGAATGTCTTAACTTCAATATACAACTCAAAAATATGTTACATTGGGGAAGAGGTTATGGTTTTGTTTCCACAGAAAACAAAAGGCTGTGGATTCATTCAAGGTTGATAGAGATCAGATTTCATCAGGTAGGACCCCCTGAAAATCCTGGCTACATACAAGAAGAAGAGGAGGAGGAGGAGGAGGAGTCACCAACCAGACATGGACGAAACAGGAAAGCAACATGGGTAGTACATAGTAAAAGTAATAAAGCCATAAGACCAAAAGGAAATTAATAGAAATGGGTTGTTATAAGAGCTAGTTAGAAACCATCCTAAAACCCAGAATAGGAGCTAGAGAAATGTTGCACGAAGATGAACACCAGTACCTATGTCAAAAGTCAGCACTACAGGGGAAAGAGGTGGAGGTACAGTCAGGAGAATTGCTGGGCTTGTGGTTTGTCAACCTAATTCCATGTTCAGTGAGGTTCTGTCTCACGGGAATAAAGTGGAGAGTAATTTAGCAGGACACCATCTGGTCTCTGCACCCTGCCATATGTGCAAGTACCACACATACATATACCACATGCATACAACTATACCTGGAAAGCTATAGAATATTAAGATTGAAATTATTTTAATTGATTCCAGTTATAATGATGCAATGATAAATTATTCTTGCAATGTCCCTTATTTATAATATTGCTAAAATGATGGCATAACATTAAATATCCTTAAAACATACTTCATAAGTTCTATACTTATGTTTAGAATGAAGAGTTATCAGCACTCGTGAACCTATGCAGAGCACACACATGTGCACAGCAGATACTGAGACAAAGGCTGAGCTTTCATAATTCTCTGTGTGGTTATTTGGGAGCTCGCAGGAAAGACAAAAAGTCCAACTACACCTCTCTGCCTGTCACTTGCATTCCTTTCTTTAAATATTTTCACATCCTAAACTCTGCAGGTCATGAACATGTCTTCAGATACTGACAATAAGCAGTAGCAGGTAAAAGTACTCATGAAATGTATGTTGCAAAAATGAACACAGCAAATACCAGGTGAAAGAAGGTTTGTAAGTAACCTGGCACATCAATACAGAATATAAAACCATATCCCTGTATGGAGACACTTAGGTTCTCCTATCTCTGGACTGTAAAGCTGGACATCTTAGCCTAGTACACATGGATGTCAGAAGGGAATGTTAGATCCTCTGAAACTGGAGTTACAGATGGTTGTGAGCCACCATATGAGTGCTGGGAACTGAGCAATAGTGCTCTTAATTATTGAACCATCTCTCTAACCCAGTTTCTATTTTCTTTTTATCTTTCTTCTTTTCTTTTTTGAGACAGGGTCTCACTATGTAGCCTTGGGCTTGTCTGGAACCCACCTGCCTCTGCCCCCTAAGTACTGAGACTAAAAGTATGCATCACCATGCCTGACAATCAGCACAGTTTCTTTTCTTTTTTTATTGTTTATTTAGTTAGTTGTTTATTTAGTTAGTTAGTTTGTTAATTGTTCTTTGGGTTCCATAGTGGGGAGGTCTGTAGACCCACTAAGATATAGGAACTCATATAATTTTTCATATGGGAATAGGTCTGCTTTCCTTTTTGGAGCTGTTCTAATCCTAAGTAAATCTATTGACAATACATAGTAATATTGTTTTAAGTATAAGTTTAGCTACATATTTCTTTTTTTTTTTTTTTTGTTTTTTTTTTGTTTTTTTTTTTTTGTTTTTTTTTAAAGATTTATTTATTATGTATACAGTGTTCTGCCTGCATGTATGCCTGCAGGCCAGAAGAGGGCACCAGATCTCATTACAGATGGTTGTGAGCCACCATGTGGTTGCTGGGAATTGAACTCAGGACCTCTGGAAGAGCAGCCAGTGCTCCTAACCGCTGAGCCATCTCTCCAGCACCTAGCTACATATTTCTTAATCATTTATTCATTCTATTTTCCCAGATGGTGAATGGGGAATAGTAGTCTCACCTTAATATTTTAACTTTTCATAATTCCATGAAATACTTCAAATGATCACCATTGTCTGAATGGATATTTTCTACAAGGCCAACCTGTTTTAAGGTAACCTTAATCACACTACCAGCACTAATATCTGGGAGATAGAAGGTCTCTACTCACCCAGAGAGGTGGTCCACTATCACCTGTAAGTTTGCTTTCCTCCCCTAGGCATTTCTTTGAAGTTCCACTGGACACTTTGAAAGGATCTCAGTCCAGAAGTTCTCCTACCTGGAGTTTTTCATTACTTTTTTGCTTATCCTTTGTCAAGTTACATATCCCACACACACCTGTTTAACAGTGGTGGAGATCTCTACGCAACCATTACTTCAAAGTATTTCATCATACATGGCCTTGGCTCCCCAGTGACTTCTCTTCTTTTTGGATGTGCACTTGTTAGAGTCCAAATTCTGGGAACTCCATGGCCTTTCTGATCAAGAAGACATGTGACTTATCAGAGGAGTCCCATCATCCCTTGAGTCCTGTTTGACCTTATAGAATAAGAGCCAAAATATTGGCTGTCCTTTCTGACTCTCTTATCCTCATTGAAGTAGGTCCTTATGCTTGAATATACAGAAGGAGAGCTTTAGCAGTCTCATAATTTTAACTGCTGTGCAACATATAACTAAATCTCAGATAAATACCACAATTTAATTTCCCCAGTTGGTTAAAACCTAACAAAGCTAACAAAACACAAATAATTATCTTAATTAGACACACATTCTCTGCTCTTTTAAGTCAGATTTTGTAAATGTTACCATAGGTGGGTCAAAATAAACTCAGGGATTTTGATAACCTTCAGTTATCAAACATATATCAACATAAGTGCCTCCACAAACCTTGTTCAACTTAATTAGAAATTTTGCGACTTCACTTTGAACCTTCATGGTTTTGTCCTTTTATTTTATTATCTTTTATCTTTTATTCTTAGGACAAAATTCTTATGTAATCATAACAAATC
Source organism: Peromyscus maniculatus bairdii (assembly GCF_049852395.1). Classification (NCBI taxonomy): domain Eukaryota; kingdom Metazoa; phylum Chordata; class Mammalia; order Rodentia; family Cricetidae; genus Peromyscus; species Peromyscus maniculatus. The sequence continues at coordinate 142,266,559 of NC_134875.1, read as the reverse complement.
CATCCTTATCTAAAATATTCCTTTTTTAACCCTTTTCAAAAAAATATAACCTCACCCTTGAATCCTTCTAAATAGTTCTTTCACCTACTTACTGTTTTTTCTTCATTTTCCTTAACAAATTACACATGTGGCACATGGTAGCAAATTAAGATTAGTTGTAGACGTATTTTTAGCTACCAAGAATTTTTTCCTGTGTGAGTCTCAAACAAATCTCCTCTCTACTTGAATTCTCTCTCTCTCTCTCTCTCTCTCTCTCTCTCTCTCTCTCTCTCTCTCTTCTCTCTCTCTCTCTCTCTCTCTCTCTCTCTCACACACACACACACACACACACACACACACACACACACCTTTTCCCATTGTGGTGTGATGGTATGAATTAAAAATGTCCCCCATACTCTCAGGTATTTGAACACCTGGTTCCCAGTTAGTGGTTCCGTTTAGGGAGGTGATTCAGCCTTGCTGGAGGAAGTATGTCACTAGGGAAAGGTTTTGAGATTTTGTAGCCTTAATATACTTCCAGTTAGCTCTCTCTACTCCATGCCTGCATTTGAAGGTGTGAGTGCTCAGTTTCTTGTTCCTGCTGCCATGCCTGCCACTTCCTGCTATGCCTCTCTGCCCCATGGACTCTAACCCTCTGAAACTGTGGGCCCAAATAAACTCTTCCTTTACAAGTTGCCTTGTTCAGGGTGGTTTATCACAGCAAGAGAAAAGTAATTAATATGTGTGATCTCATAGAGCCTGAGAATTGGAGAAGTGTTTACATTCCAGCATGAAAAATATCAAAAACCTTGAGAAATGCACACTCTTTTAAAAACAAAGACAGTGTGCCAAATATCCTTACATGTTTGCCCTGTAACTGAAGTGTTAGATGATAGAAGACAAATTCCCTTCATTGTTTTAGTTAGGGTAGAGAGTAGAGCGCAGCTTCAAAGTTTGCCCAGAAAGTCATTTTCTCTCCCTCCACTCCTAACTTCAAATTTTTGAAGGTTTTCAATGGGACTCTAAGTCCTCTAATTATCAAAGGCTTGAGATGAATTATTTTTCCTCTCCCTTTTTCCATTCTGGCACAATCTCTTAAAATGTCTAGGTTTCCTACACTTGTAACATTTGCTGACTGTTTTAGGATGATCCTTTTACCTTGTTTTAATTCCTTCTTGAAGCCAGCATAGGGACTGGGATGGGCTGTTGGATTTACCTCTTCTTCATCACATAGTTTTCACGATCTGATCCATCAGCTGCTGCTCCCAGGTCTTTTTGCCCTTTGCTTCATTTTATGGAACATGAGGAGGTGGCAAACAAGACAGGGGATCCCAGAACTTTTTATCTGGATTTCCCTTGTCATTTTTCTTTTAAGATTTATTTTTATTTGTGTGTGTGTGTGTGTGTGTGTGTACAATGTATGTGTGGATGCCTTGTGAAGGCCAGAAGAGGGCATGTCCCTCAGTAATCTAGAAATTCTAAGTAACAAAGTGAAATATACAAATGAATACCCAGTTTTGTTCATATAAAGATCTGATATGTCAAACTTTAATAATTTATGATAATGAAAACCCCCCACCCTGTCTGAAGGAAATAAATTATGCTTTCTGTTGGATGAAAGAGTTAACCAAGTTAACCAGCCGGGTGGTGGTAACGCAGGCCTTTAGTCCCAGCACTCGGGAGGCAGAGCCAGGTGGATCTCTGTGAGTTCGAGGCCAGCCTGGTCTACAAAGTGAGATCCAGGAAAGGCGCAAAGCTACACAGAGAAACCCTGTCTCGAAAAACCAAAAAAAAAAAAAAGAGTTAACTCTTACATTTCCCTTACAATGTAACAAATGGGGGCTAGAGAGATTCCTCAGCAGTTCAGAGTGCTTCCTACTCTTTCAGAGGACTCGACCTATATCAGCTCCTATAACTCCATAGCCAGGAACCAGATTCGGGTTGTCCAAAATATTATGTTCTGACATAGTAGCTGTTTCATGAAGTGTTTATAGACAGAACAAATGAAACTCACAAATAAAAGTACTTTTCAAATACATGTGTAAAGCTTCAGGTAATCAGAGAAATGCAGAGAAATATCTACTATAGGTTTTAGATGCTATCTGATGATGTTCTTAGCTTTGGAGTTGGTGAAGTCTCCTGGTCTATTAAGTGAAGATGGCCAAAAAGGTTTCATAAGACAGCCCTGAGTTGTTAGATCAAACAGAGAGATGGACAACAGTTGGCTTGTTAAAGGGGCTGCAGTATGCCCAAGATGGCACAATCAAGAAGTTCTAATCAGTCTTGTAGATTATTTAACACATTATCTAACACTTTTTGTGGGCTCTTAAGTCCATAATCTTCAAATAAAGCAGCTTCTGACTGTGTGCTCTGCTGTCTGAATCTAGATCTTCTGTTGCTGTTCCATCACCAGATCCACCTTGCTCAATAGCTTAACAGTCACAACCTCCTACATTTGTTCTGTTCTCAGTGGTAAATGAGCATATTATGTCTGTAATAAATCACCCTTTGTGCTGTTTCACCTGAAGACTAAAACAAGCAAGCAAGCAAGCAAACAAATGGGGCATGGAGGCACTCACTGATAAGTTTTAGGCCTCCTGAAGGCCTCTCAGCCGTCTCAACAAACCGAATCAGACCAAATTGGAAAGCCCAGGTTTAATGGGTAAAGCGCTCCTGGGCAATTCCCCAGGCCTGTAGAGAGGAGGCAGAGGCATAAGAGACCAGAACGAGTCTCTTTTCTGGGATGCTGCTTATATATCCCCTGTGGGAGTCATCCTGAGCCTCTCTAAGGGAGAAGCTGTGTTTGGCAGGCTTTGAAGGGGCGGGTTTGGGGAGGAGCTGTGTTTGGTGGGCTTTGAAAAGGTAGTTTTAGGGAAAGAGATTGGGAAGGGACCCGAGGTGGATCTTCCACCACACTCCTTCCAAACATTGCAGACTTTTTGGGTATAGGGATGCCAAAGTGCCAGGGGATGAGGTGGAACTCCCACCCAAACATTCCAGACTCTTTGGGTATAGGGATGCCAGGGTGCCAGAGTGTCAGGGGTTGAAGTGGAGCTCCCATCCAAACACTCACTGTAGGATAAAAGGGCCAGCCAAAGAAACCCACCCTGGCCCTGAAATCAGAGCTAGTGAAAGAAACCCACCCCAACCCTGAAACCAGAGCCAGTGAAAGAAACACACTTTAGCCCTGAAACCAGAACCAAACAAACACACCCTGATCCTGAAACCAGAGCCAAAGAAACACACTTTGTCCCTAGAACCAGAGCCAGTGAAAGAAATATGCCCTGGCCCTGAAATTAGAGCCAAACGGCTAAAAAGGACCAGTGAATAAAACATAGTTTGGCCCTAAAACCAGAGCCAACTCTGCCCCGACCAACTAAACCAACCAATCCCTGAGCAGGAAAACTAACTAATCCCTGAGCAGAAAATCTTCTCCCTGGAGAAACTCCACCTCTAAGAAGCCCTATATAAACCCCTCTGCCTGTTCAGTAGTGAGCTGTCCTTTCTCACCCTGATTCCCACCCTGACAGAGGCAGCCACTCTCCTGGACTCTCCATCTCCCTAAATAAATCTCTTTCTTTTTTATGGGAAAAAACAATGTTTAATTCAGTAATAAAATCAATGTCATGACCAGGTATGATTTTCTATAAACTGATTCTACAATAGCAATTACCCACATGAGCTTTTACTTTTATCCTTTTTTTTCTTTATTAAGAAATTTTCTACTCACTCCTCATGCTATCCACAGACCTCCCCCTCCTCCCTCCTCCCACCTCCCAGCCCTCTTTCCCAAGCCACCCTGCATCCCCATATCCCCTAAATTGAGTTCTCCCATGGGGAGTCAGCAGAGCCTAGCACACTGAGCCTAGGCAGGTCCAAGCCCCTTCCCACTGCACCAAGGCTTTGCAAGGTGTCACATAACCTAGCTGTCATCACAGAGCCTTTGTCCAGTGACTGATGGAGGCAGATGCAGAGATCCATGTCCAGGCACCAGGCTGAGCTCCAGGAATCCAATCGATGAGAGAGAGGAGAGATACTGCAGGCAAGGGATGTCGAGATCATGATGGGAGGATGTGCAGAGATGACGGACCACAGTAGTGGAAACCCATGAACTGTGGACTGGTGGCTGTGGAGCCCCCATGGGACTGGACTAGGCCCTCTGGATATGGAAGATGGTTGTTTGGCTTGAACTGTTTGGGGGGCACCCAGGCAGGGGGATCGGGATCTGTCCCTAGTGCATGGGCAGGCTTCTGGAAATCTCTTTCTTAAAAGAGTTTTGGGTGAAAATCTTTCATGGTGCAAAACAAAAAAACCTTTGCTGGACATTCCCTTAGGGGGGCCTGAGTAGAAAAAAGTAACAACTTTTCACGGGAGCCAGAGAAGATTACTACATTTCTGCAGGGCTTTCCCCTTTAGCAGAGTGAAGCAGAAGAAGCAACATCTTGAGCAAGAGAGAAGAAGCAGAGCTCTGCCAGGAGGCATCCTTACGGGGGAGGGGTGCACTGGGTCCCGCCTGACTGTCAAACAGTCCTTGAAGAGAGGAGTGAGTATTAAGAAATAATAGTTATGAAAAACAGAGATGTAGATGTGAAAGAAAAAGACAGAGACACAGAATAGCATCAGGATGGCTCTGAGTCACCCTGAGTTTATTCCTCATGGACATTTTATACACCAGCAAGAAGAGAGGCAAAAGACCTCTCCCTCTCAAGGACACTATGGTTCAAGGTACAAAGCACAGACAAGTGTAAATAATTCCTTAACTCTCAAAAATCTAATATCCATTCCTCTGTTGCTTTTTCTTTCCCCAGAGGGGGATTATAGAGGTCTATAATGAGGAGTCATGTCAGGAGATCAGCAAGTGTTAGTAAGACTGAGTCATACCAGCCATGTTTGAAGCTCTGTCAGCCAATTGATTTCCTCTGCTGATAAGTTTATTGTCCATTTAATGTTCTCTTTAAATGTACTACAGTGTACTTGAGAGTTTTTATATGCCTTAGATGAGACTATATCTACAGTCTATATCTGATAGTACTATTTAGGAAATGTTAATGATTTCCCTTGTTTCCAGGTTGCAGAGTTGTCATGTAATGGTAGGAAGGCATATTTAGAATATGTGTCTATGGCTACTTCCCTATTTTCTGTCAACTCCAAGGCTTTAATTGGAGTTATAAGTTTGGCTAATTGAACTGCAGTGCCAGAGGCTTGACCCCCATAGTGTCCTTGACGGAGGCAATCCATTTTTCTTGTATCACAAAGCACCTCCCCTGAGTAAGCCAAACCTAAGCAGGGTTTTCTAAGGGATATCCTTCAGGTTGGATTTTGCAGAGTTGGATATTGAAAGGACATCTAAACAGTCATAGGTGGCCTGGCCTGAACTTTCAAGGAGAGCTAAAAAAAAAAAAAAAGCAACTATGTTATAGATATTTCCCTGCAGAGTGATCTCAGGGTAGAGTGCCAAAAGACTGCTATTATATAAATTTATTGATGATTGAAGAGATCTGCTTGACTCTAATAAAGAAAAGATGCATGTACATATTTATGAGAGACTCACGTGTGAATTTAAAAGCTTCGTCAGCCAATGATGTTTCCTGTCAATTCCTAGAGGAAGGGGTCTGTTCTCAGGCCACAAGTTACATAGTTTCATGACTGTGCCATGCATGGGTTACTTGTGTGGGCCTAGAGATTGAGTTGAGTTCCCATAGTAATCCCTTGTTTTGGGTGACAAATGTTAAAAGCATTTTTTGCTCCCAGGTAACCCCAGGGCTTGAACCTTCAGAAGGACTTTTTAAAATTTGAATGCAAAATTGTTCTTCTGATCCATCAAGTTGTAGGGGAATGTAGAAGCATGTATTTTCCTATAGAGGCTTGCCTCTTTCCCTATACACCTGAATTCATAGTTAACAACCCCCAGTTCATCCAAGGAATGCCTATATCTGTCTCTGGGTCTGGGGAGGGGAAAGATGTACAACAGCTGAAAATTATTTGAGGATGAGGCCTAGTGTCCTGGGATCATAATGAAGCCCAGTTATTTCACCCTTAACTTTCTGAGTTTTTACCTCTTCTTGGAGATCTTATCTTCCCTTTAAAGGCAAGGGTTCCTAAAAGTTATTTATTCCTTGGAGGTAGTAAAAACATGTTGAGTTATAATGCCCTCTGCATTTTTCATTTCCTCTAGATTTCAGGTATGGGCTTAGCCAAAACTAGTGAGGCTACCTCAAAATCTTTGAGGTAGGGTAGTCCATAGAAATTGCCGAGGTCATCTGCCAGTTATGGCTCATTCAAAGACAAACAAGAATTAAGGAATTGAGAATATTGGTCCAAGAGAATGCATAGACATCTAATGCTATATAACATTGGGTTTCTGGGTTTCTTGTCCTAGAAGTGTGTAGTGTTAGACTCTACCAGGTATACCTGACTGATGATCTCATTTATAATTCTATGTCCTGTACTAATCTGTAAGGGCTGTGAGGCTTTGGAATAACCAACATGTGGGATTTCATAGGAGTTGTAGCAGTAAGAGGCTCATCTTGTAGAAATTTGCTAATATCCTCCGGTTTACACATTATACTCTTTCCTGATCAGGAAATGAGTAGAATCTTTTAGTTTTCCTTAAATGGGGTGGGCAGGTACAACTTGGCCTAGAATTCTTGACTCATTTGGACAGGCAGGCAATGTTTACATCTCTTTCAGTTTGGGCTTTTGAAAGCCCAACGAGAGGCAGCATCTTTTGAATCTCTTTTGGTCAAATGCTCCTTTCCTGATAAAAGGATGGTTTATGAGCAAAGACTAATTGAAATAATTCTTTTTTTTTACTGCATTTGATTGGCTTTTGCTGCCATCTTGTGGACTGATGATGAATGTTTTATAAATGTAGATAATTTGAAATTATTTTTTCTTTCATTTTTGAAATTATAATATAATTATACCATTTATCCATTTCCTTTCTTCCCTCTAAACTCTCCCATACAACCCTCCTTGCTCTCTTTCATATTCATGGCCTCTTTTTTCATTAATTGTCATTACACATATACATACATATACACATATGTTGTTGTTGGTATTTTACTCTTTTGGGGGGCCTGCCACCCAGTTCCCAAATAAATCTCTCACAGAGGCTTATTCTTAATTATGAATGCCCAGCCTTAGCTTGGCTTAATTTCTTGTCAGCTGTCCTTAACTTAAATTATTCCATCTACCTTTTGCCTCTGGGCTTGTCCCATTCTCTTACTTCTAAAAATCTTTCTCTTACTCTGGGGCTTGCTGTGTAGCTGGGTGGCTGAACCTTGATGTCCTCCTCCTTCTCTGGCTCCTTTGATCTTTTCTCCTCCCAGATTTCTCCTTCTATATAGTCTCTCTGTCTGCCAGCCCCACCTATCCTTTCTCCTGCCTTGCTATTGGCTGTTCAGTTCTTTATTAGACCATCAGGTGTTTTACAGGCACAGTAACACAGCTTCACAGAGTTAAACAAATGCAACATAAACAAACATAACATACTTTAAAATTTTCTACTACATACATATACACATATATTCCTAAGTATATAAATACAACCTGTTCAGTCTATATAATGTTACTTGTATGTGTGAATTCAGGGCTGACCATTTGGTATTAAATAACCAATTGGTATGTTCTTCCCTAGGGAAGACTATTTTGCCTGCTCTGAGTATTCCTTGGTTGCCTATAGTTCTTTGTGTAGGGTTGAGGCCTTATGGGATTTCCCTATTCACTTTGACAATGTCTATTGCTTTTTTCCTTGTTCAATTGGGACTGAGCTACACAATTGCATTTTGATTGTTTGTGGGTTTTTTTGTAATGGGCTCTATCTTAGTGACTGTTCTATTGCTGTAAAGAGACCATGACCCAAGTGTGGGCACCCACAGAGGCTATCTAGTGAGGTCTTACTCAAGATCAGAGAATCTGAGCTTGCTTTATCCAACAAGGCTGGATAAGGAGATTATTTGACCACGGGCCTGTTTAGCAGTTATTTGGAAGGGTCTATACTTGGCTATACGGTGTGATTTGACCTTGCAAGGATGGGGGTCTTTTGCCTCTCCCCATGGCATGTTATAAAAAGCCCTTTTCAATAAAGGATGAGGCTATTGGGTATTAATCCAGGCCCTCCCAAAGCTATCCTGTGTTTCAGTCTTTCATCAGCTAGGTCTCTCTTTCTATCTGATATTTCCTCATTCCTCTCTCCTCCACCTAAGAACCCTTCAAAGAGTGGGAGCTGGACTCCCACAACTCATATAAAGGAAAGCATTTAATTGGGATCTTGCTCACAGGTTCAGAGAGTTAGCCCATTATCATCATGGCAGGAAGCAGATAGGAATGGTATTAGAGCAGTAGCTGAGAACTTTACATCTTGATTCACAGGCAGAAGGCATAGAGAGCCACACTAGATCTGGTGTGGGCTTTTGAAACCTCAACCCCCACCCCCAGGGACACACCTCCTCCAAAAAGGCCACACCTACTCCAACAAGGTCACACACCCAATCCTTCCAAACAGTACACCAACTGGGACTAAACATCCAAATATATGAGCCCATGGGGGCCATTCTTATTCAAACCACCACAGTCTCTGCCTGTTGCAAAGAGAAGTTTCCTTGATGAGGGGGGAGAATTACATTTATCTGTGGGTATAAGGACAAATATTTATAATTTAGTTAGGGATTGTTCTTGTTCAGTAAAGTTGCAGTTGTATGTTATCCTCCAAGATCCATGACCTCAATAGCCTTGGGTAGTTATCTAGGATTCTAGTACCAAGCATGATTTCCCTCTTGTTGAGTAGGTCTTAAGTCAAATTAAAGAGCTGTTGGTTACCACTAAAATATTCATGCCACTACTGAATCCTTAGTGTTATCATGCCATGCTAGTCCTTGTAGTTCACAGATGTATTAGTTGAGTAGGACTGTTGCTTGCTTCCCTCCTTTGGAAACTTATATGATGACTTCTGGTACCATGAAAGCTAGACCCCAAGGAAGAGGCTTTCAGGTCAGTTCTAGCTCAGGGTCTTCTGGGTCCTGTGCCTGAATTGTATGGTGTCTTCAGCAACAGGGACTTACCTTCTAGAGCCACAGCAATAACCTATAAGGTTTTAGGAGTCACTTGGAAAACTCTGCCCAACAACTTGAAAGAGGGATTATCATGTCTGGTATTGGGGTTTGTTATATGTTCTTTGGCTCTTGGGGGAGCATTATCAGCCCAAAAGAGAATTTCATTTAAATTACATATGTATATTATAGGGTATTTTTAGGTAGATAGTTAATAGTATGACTCCTAACTTTTTCAGACATCCTTTCTGTTACTTTACACTCCTCTGCAATATCAATAGTCTGTACTATTTGGGCATCTATAGGCTTTCACTGGCTAACAACTCCAAGACAAGTAACTAATTCTTTGCACTGGCTTTTTACTTGTTAGTGTCTCATGTCTAGTAGGTGCGTTGTTGCCCTGTTATAGGGTAATTCTGTCTTAACTCTCTCTCTCTCTCTCTCTCTCTCTCTCTCTCTCTCTCTCTCTCTCTCTCTCTCTCTCTCTCTCTCTCTCTGTGTGTGTGTGTGTGTGTGTGTGTTCATGTTTTCATGTTTTAGGAAACTCCTACAGTAGTATGTTTCCATAGAACTTTTCCAGGTCTTTAGTGTTTTTTAGCCCTCCCCATTTTCCATCCTCTATCCTACCTTCCCTGCCTCTACACCAATTTAACCCTTTCTGATCCATTATTCCCTTTTAACCCTTTATACCAGTGTGTTTTACATACTCTCCTTTAAACCCCATCCTCATAGGCTCTTACTGTTTTCCTGACCTCTATGGATATTCCAAATAAAACACACATATCTGAAGATTTAAAGCTAACACCTACAGGTGAGAGAAAACATTTGCCACTTGTCTTTCTGGGTCTGGGTTACTTAACTCAGAATAATTGTTTTCAATTCCATTTATTTAACCTGTGAATTTCATAGTTTCATTTTTCTTTAGAGCTAAATAGTATTCCATAGTGTATATGTGATACTTTTTATTATTCATTCATCAATTGACTGATCCCAGCTATTTTAACTAGAGTAGCAATGAACATGGATGAGCAGATGTCTCTTGAGTATGATATGGAGTCCTCTGGGTATATACTCAATAGTGATAGAGCTGGATCATCAGATAGATCTATTTTTAGTCTTTTGAGGAATCTCTACACTAATTTCCATAGTGAGTGCACCAATTAGCATTACCACCAGCAGTGAATAAGTGTTTCCCTTATTCCTACATCCACATCCATGGCAATAGTTGTCTTTTTAAAACTTTAAAAAAAAACTATGGTGAGATTAAATCTAAATGTAGTTTTAATTTGCATTTCCATGAGGCTAAGGATTTTGAATATTAAAAAAATATTTCTTTTTGATTTGGTTAGTTTTGTGTGCTCATTATATAGTCTAGATACTGTCAGATGAAATAACTGGTATAGATTTTTCTGACTCTGTAGACTGCCTCTTTACTCAAGTTACAGTGTTTTTGATGTATGGAAACATTTTAATTTTATAAGATCCTATTTATTCATTATTGGCTTCAATGTCTGGGTTATTGGGGTCCTATTCAGAAAGTCCTTTCCTATGCCAATCAGTTCAGCTATGTTTTCACTTTCTCCTTTATCAAATTTAGGGTATCAGGTCTTATGTTAAGGTCCTTGATCCATTTGGAATAGGTATAGCATGAGAGATAATGATTTGGTTCCATTCTTCTACATGTATACAGTTTGACCAGCACCATTTGTTAAAGACATTGTCTTTTCTCAACTGTGTATTATTGCTGGCTTCTTTGTGAAAAATCTGGTGTCTGTAGAAGTGTGGGTTTATATGTGGGTCCTCCATTCCATTCCATTGTTCAGTAATTCTGTTTGCATGCCAGTACCATGTTTGTTTGTTTATTTGTGTATCATTACAGCCCTGTAGTCTAACTTGAAATCTGGATGATGACACCTCCAGCAGTTCTTTAAAAATTATTGTTCTGAATTGTTTTCAATATCCTGTATCTTTTGTGTTTTCATATGCAATTTATGATACTTTTTTTTCAATCTCTGTGAAGTATTATCTTGGAATTTTGATGGATATTGCATTGAATTTGTAGATTGCCTTTGGTAGGATGGTCATATTTACAGTATTAATCCTACCAATCCATCTTCTGGTATCTTCTTCAATTTCTTTTCTTGTGGGTCTTGAAGTTTTCATTGTTCAAATCTTTCACTTGCTTTGTTAGATTTCTTCCAAGATATTTTATTTATTTTTGAGGCTGTTATGAATGGTATTGTTTCCTTGATTTCTTTCTTAGTGTGTTTATCATTTGTACACAGGAAGACTTCTGATTTTTGTAAATCCTCCTACTTTGAGTTTTCTGGTTGACTCTTTAATGTATGGAATTATATCATCTGCAAATAAGGATACTTTGACTTATTCTTTTACAATTTGCATGCCCTTGATCTCCTTCAGTTGTCTTATTGCTCTAGCTAAGACTTCTAGTACTATGTTGAACAGGTATGGACACAGTGGCCATCCTAATCTTCCTGATTTTGGTGGAAATTCTTTCTGCATTTAGGATGATATTGGCTGTGGACTTACTTTAAACTTTTTATTATGTTGAGCTATGTCCCCTTTATCTCTATTCTCTCTAAGATTTTTATCATTAATCATTATTTCAGTTTGTCAAGGGCCTTTTGTACACCTAATGAAAGACCTTGTGATTTCTGTCCTTTAGTCTATTTATGTGTGGATTACTTTTATTGATTTATGTATGTAAAATCACTTCGGTATCTCTGGAATAAAGCTGGCTTGACCATGGTGGATAATCTTTTTGATGTGTTCTTGGATTCAGTTTGCAAGTATTCCTTTCTGAATTTTTTGTGTCTAATTCTCTTTTATTTTTTAGTCTTTGCCTGGTTTTAGTATCAGGGGAATCCTGGCTTTGTAAAAGGAATTTAAAACTATTTCTTCTTTTCTACTTTGTAAAATATTTTGAGGATTTTTCGTGTTAGTTCTTCTTGGAAGGTCTGGTAGAATTCTGCCCAAAATCCATCTGGCCCTGGACTTTTTACAGTTGGGAGATTTTTAATTTGTAACTGTTTCTATCTCACTGGATGCTATGGATCTACTTAAAATATTAAATATTTGTGGAATGTACTTTATTTACTTATTTTTGTTTGCTGAGGTCTGAATGTCCTGGAACTCACAACATAGAACAGCTTAGCCTCAAGCTCATGGAGAACTGCCTGCCTCTGCTTCCAGAGCGCTGGGGTTAAAGGCCATCACACCTCACTGGAATATGTCTTTAGATTCTCTGAATTTCCTGAATGTTTATTGTAATGTCTCCTTTTTCATCTCTAATTTTCACAAATCCTCTCTTTTGGTTAGTTTAGCTAAAAGTTTGTCAATCTTGTTAAACATTTCAAAGAACCAACTTTGTGTTTCATTGATTCTTTGTATTTTTCCTATTTAATTAATTTTATCCCCAATTTTGATTGTCTTTTCCTGTCTTCTTTGGTGGTGGTGGTGGTGGTGGTGGTGGTTGATTATTCCTGTTTTCCTATGGTCTTTGAGGGCCTTGTGACAATAATTTGAAATTTCTCAAATTTTCTGACATAGTACCATAGTACTATAATCTTTCCTTTTATGACTGCTTTTATTGTGTTCCATAGCTTTTGGTAGATTTTGTTTTCAATTTTATTAAATTCTAGGAATTTGAACATTTCTTTCTTGACCCAATTCCCATTCAGTAGTGTGTTGTTCTAGTTTCCATGAGTTTATGTAGTCTCTATTCTTGTTGATATCAAGTTTTAGTCTATTGTGCCCTGGTAGAATGCAGGATATTATTTCAGTTTTCCTAAATTTGTTGAGACCTCTTTTGTGTCCTAATTTGTGGCTGATTTTGGAGAAATTTCCATGGGATGCCAAGAAAAAAGCTGCTCTTTAGTGTTTGGGTGGAATGTTCTGCAAATGTCTGTTTGACATAGTTGTTTTAAAACTGGTGGAAGAAGTCTTTATGTATATATTATTTGAAATAATTTGTTGTTTCTTTTGTATATAATGTGTTTATATTGTCTTCTTGTGACTGGTGGAAGAATGCTTTATTGGAATGAAAGCACTGAAATATTTTGTTGTACTGTATGTACTGGTTTTATGCTGCAATCACGTGGAGAAATGGAACAATACTATTTGAAGGTGGAAGAACTGAAATTACCTGTTCATTCTGTTATATTTGATGGGTCTCTGGTTCCATCTTGTGGCCAAATGAAAAAATGGTATAAGAACTTAGAATAATTGAAATTTTTTTTGTTTCTACTGCTTTTGATGATCTTACGCTACTATCCTCTGTACATACGGGAGAATATTTTATGACTGCAGGGAAGTGATAAAATCTAAATATATTCTTATATATTTAAAGTTTAATACATTATATATGATGCTTATTATTAACAATGAATGAATTTTCCTTAGGTAAAACTTACAGAATTCATTAAAGTAGAATGAATATAATGTCAGACATGTTGGCACATTCCTGCAATCTACCCACTTGTGTGACTGAGGCAATAAAGTCATAAGTTTGAAATCAGACAACATAGTAAGAAAATGAAAAGAGAATGAAAGGAGGGAAAGAGAACACCATAGTTACATCGGACCATTAACTCAAGGTACTGAGTTTCTTGGTGGAGAGATATAGAGATTGGATTATAGCATTTCTCTCAATAGAGAATTTTCTTTATTTGATTATGAACCTTGGAGGTGGTTTTGTTATTTGATTCTTGCTTTATTTACCAATGAGTAAGTATTCATATACCATGTTCAAATACCATTGTTGCTTTAACAACTTCTATTCCTTCCTTCCTTCTTTCTTTCTATCTTTCTTTCATCTTTCTATTTCTTTCTTTCTTTCTTTCTTTCTTTCTTTCTTTCTTTCTTTCTTTCTTCAGTTTTCTAAAAATGTCCACATATGATAATCCTGGTGAAGCAATAGAAATATCTAAAGATATCTAAAGATATCTAACTATCTAAAAAACTAAAGAAAAATAGAGGGTGTAGTGAAAGACAAAGTACCATTTCATAAAACTCAAAAGGAGAAAGGATCTGGGCCTCAGTTTCCCAGTGTTTCTGCCTGATCTTCCAGGATATATTTTTAAATGCTCTACTATGTATTTTTTAACTCTTTATTCTATTCCATTTCTCTGTTTCTGGCAGTTACTGAGGTCTCTAGCTTGCCTGCCATGATATTTTATCTCTGATAAATTTTATGCTGGTTTTATTCTGAGTCCATTTTTAAAATCGTTTATCAGCTTGACTAAGAACCTGAAAAGAGGATCCTATATCCTTTGACACCCCAAAAATATTCTATGAGAAACAAAGAAAAATATAGAGATAAATTATTAAGGATTTACAATTAGACCAACAGATCTTACACCTGACAACAAGCAACAAAAAGAAACAAATGAGCAACCAAGCGAACTAAACAGTAAAGGAATGTCTTGAAAATACTGAAGAAAACTAATGGTCATCATATAATCTGTATGTACTTGATGACAGATGTCTCAAATTTTGAGTTAAAAATAAAGACACAAGATTTTGAGAGAAACAATTAAACTCAGAATGGAGTTGGAGCCAGAAGTAATTTTGAACAAGGAAATTATGAAGTCTATTGGTAAATCCAAAACAACACTGGTCATACTTTAAATTTCTTTGTTCTATTGGAGACACCACAAATCCTTCAGGGCCTTATCTCTGTAGTGGCCTGCTTTTTATCAGTGAAGTCATGGGCAGAACAAGACAATAGTGATCAGAACTGAGCCTGTGCCAGTTTCTATTATACAACAAAAAAAGAATTAAAAATAAATAAAGAATATGAAATGAACTTCTAGGTTTCCCAATAAATAGATGTTGCAATGTAGTGACTCTCTTGACATTGTATGGGATACCTATCACTTCAAACAATGCATAAAACTCCAACAATATTTTCCTTGCTTGAAATCTAGCACAGAGAAAACCCCTCTAGAAATCCTCAACCAAACATGGAAGATGAGAAAGAAGTGTTATTTTCATAAAACCAAGCAAAGACAACTGTAACTGTAAGCCCCAAGGCTCAAGAATTCTAAGTTTGAAGTCAGCTTGTCATATAGTGAGTTTCAGGCCCACATAAGCTACGGAGTGAGGGTCTCATAAACCAAGCAAGCAAGCAAACAAAGAAACAAACAATAAGTGGCACAGAAAATATAGTTAACCCAGAAATGCTTCTTCAACACACAGAAATTTTGATTTGTCTATCCTAATAAAGGTACGTGGTCAAAAACAAGACAGTCTACAAAATAACTTGCTGACCACCAACATGCTTAAACAGGATACTCTCAAACCAGACTTTATCAGACACACCTGTTAACCCAGATTTAAGTGTGATGATTTTTGCACATCTTTTGAGAATTTAAATTCTACAACTACTACCTTTAGAACTATAATCAAATCCGTGAGGTATTCCATAGTCTTTGGAAACCCAAGTAGTGTTTGCAGTAACTACCAATCATTTTGCTACTCCAGACATTACAAATAACCCCAAGGAAATCAAGTTAGCACAAGAAAATCCATTCTTATGCAGCACAGTCAAGGAAGTAAACAAAATTAAAGACTATGATAACCAAGTATGTTGGCTCAAATCCCAGCACACAGGAGTCAGAGACAGGGGCTGTTCTTAAACTTATTCTGTAAACCAAGTAGGCCTTGAACTTGCATTCTTCCTACCTCAGCTTCTCAGGTAGGTGGGAATACAGGTCTAGACCATTAGGCCTGACTTAGATATTGTTGTGGGATATCTGTACACTGTATGAATATATATTGCTTTTATTGGTATAATAAAAAATCTGAAGAGGAGGAATAGGTGGAATTTCTGGCCAGAGAGAGAGAACTCTGGGAAGTAGAAGGCAGAGTCACCAGCCAGACTCTGAGGAAGCAGCATGGACAGTATGGAGAGATGAGTTAACAAACCACTCGACAGAATGCAGACTAAAATAAATGGGTTAATTTAAGTTATAAGAGCTAGAGGGACAAGCCTAAGCTAAGGCCAAGCTTTCATAATTAATAGTGTCTCCATGTCATTATTTGTGAGCTGGTGGTCCAAAGAAAAATATGACTACAAGATATGACATTTAATTTGTGCTCTGTCATTTAAAAAATCTCAAATGATAATATTATGCTTACTATTATGTACTCCCTACTATGAATATTTATTAGAGTTTATAAACAAACATAGATAAGTGGTAATGACCTTAAGAAGACAAGGCTATTAGGAAAGAGAATTGATGGTGATGTAAATAAAAATATATCTGTATATTTTTTTGTTGCTGTTCCTTGGTTTGAGAGAGATTGGGCTTCACCTGAGTCTGCTGGAAGAGGAGATGAGATCTTTATGATGCCCAGAGGAATAGATCATTTGAGCTTTTAGGAGTACACCCATCTTGACATATGAGCCTATGGGGGGCATTCTCATTCAAACCACCACAAGCTGGGAGAAGAGTAAGCCAAGTTTGTTGAGTCGCCAGTGTGAGCTAAGTGAGAAAGTTATTATAAGTTACATTACTCTTTTGCCCTTCCTGGAAAATTGACAATGTCAGGCTCATAGGAAATGTAAACAAAATGTACTCTCCTTTTTTCAAAGGGTTAAATAAGACAAAACTCCACGGTGAATTATAAAGAAGCCACTTGGCCAAAATGCTGATTCCTCCCAGGTCAGCACCTTGAAATAAAAACATATGCTTAAAAAGGTTGAGTTCATTTTTCTGTTGGCCATCTACTGCTGGGCATGAAGCCTATCCTTAAGAGTAGTTTGTTTCCCCAGTGAGATTTCCTTGGAGAAAACTAAATTTTCATGTGCAGATCTTTATCAACTGAAAATAGCTTCTGGGTTAGGGATGGGAGCATGTGTCTACTTCTCCTTTCAGCTCTAGGACCCCTTCTGGTGCAGACCTGTGCATGCTGCCTCATTCTCTGTGAGTTCATATATTAGTTCCTATCTACTGCAGTAAGAAGCTTCTATTATTGTGGCTGAATACGGCACTGATCTATGAGTATAGCAGAATGTCATTAGGAGTCATTTTATTGCTATGTTCCTTTAGCAGTATTTGGTTTTGTCTTAGATCCCTGGGCTATCTGGTCTCAGGTTCTCGGTCATCCAAGCAGTGTCAGGTATGGATTCCATCTTGTGGAATAGACCCTAGGTCAAATCAAATATTGGTTACTCCCACAAGCTTTGTACCACCATTGCACTCATGTATCTTGCAGCCAGAACATCATCATATATCAAAGGGTTTATAGTTGGATCAGTGTTTACTTTTCTCCTTTGATAGCATACAGAGTACGTCCTGGTACCACGAACACTAACTCATAGGTGTGAAGGCTCTGTGTAGGCACCAGCTCTCCCTCATGGCCCCTCTTCCCTCTCCCTCCCTGCTTGATCCTACCATTCCATTTTCCCATCATCCATCCATAACTATCTATTCTATTTCCCTGTTTTAGGGAGTTCTATCTGTCCCCCCTACTCCGTTACTCTATAATTAACCTATGTGGTTCTATGGATTGTAGCTTGGTTATCACTGACTTAACAGCAAATATACATATATAAGTGAATATATACCATATTTGTCATTCTGGGTTATCCCATTCAGGGTGATTTTTTCTAGTTCCATCCACTTACTTGTGAATTTCATGAGTTCATTTTTCTTAAGGGATGAATAATATTCCATTGTGTAAATAGACCACATTTCTTTATCTATTCATCTGTTGAGGGACATCTAGGTTATTTCCAGTTTCTGGTTATTATGAATGGAGCAGTATTGTTTCACAATTTCATGTCCGAGCTTTTTCTTTTTTTAATTATTTTCAATTTTTATTTATTTTATTATTTTTTCTCTTGTTTTACCCTACAGATCATTTGCACATATATTATGGCTTTTAGCTTTGTGTTTTTATGGGATTCCTGGGTGTGCAAATGAGTGGGTCTCTGCATCTCTATCTGTTTCTTGTGCCTTTTCTTGGGCTCTTTTCCTTATGTTTGTTTGCTTTTTTCCTATTCTGACATGTTTGTTTTATCTTATTATGTTTTATTTTATTATTGTCTCTGATAAGCCTATTTTCTAATGAGAGACAGAAGGGTTGTAGATCTGGATGGGAGGGAGGTGGAAAGGGACTAGGAATAGTAGAGGGCAGTGAAACCGTAATCAAGTTATATTATATGGAAAAAATCTATTTTCAATAAAAGAAAAAAACACGCTCAAGTTTCATACACACTTGTTTCATTTCTCCTTAGAATCTACATTACTCTGTATCTGCCAGTCACATAAGAATATGATGCATAGCTTTAATTACTCAGAATGAGGCACACAACGTCTTTGCAGTCATAATGTGCTTGTTTGCTTGATTTAACACAGCTATGCACCTACTGCAGAAGTTAAGCTTTTTGAGTTGCTAAAATACTTTGGATTGTGTGGCCATTTTCATGAGAGCCCAGATACATTACTTAAAATTTGATATTCAACATGGGGCTCTATCTTCATGACTGAGGGTCTAGGGGACTGAATCCCATCCTGGAACATGCTCTCCATTGCCTTGTTGTAGAAGCCCTCATGTGGAGAAACTCCCTGGCTTTGAAACTAACAGAAACCCCAAATCAAAAGTAAATCACCAGTGCAGAGATAAAGGCTCAAAGCAAGTATTGCTGCAACCAAGTAATTTCATGCATGCATTAAGGTAGGGAAATTTGGAAAAATTCAAGTACTGCCTCAGTGATTGGAACATCCTGGAGATTGAGTGAGTGGGAGTGGGATGTGTATTCAAACTGAAAAAGAATTTGGACTCTCAATACTTAGTTCCAGTCTTCCCAAGGGACCTGACCAGAGACAGAGAGGCATTTGGATAGAGTACAGGAAACCTCTGTGTGGAACCGAGCAGGGCTGATCTGGAGGAGCCTCTCATATGGTCTGCACAGACTGTTTAGGAGTGATCTAGCCAAGGGTTTATACTGACTCACCAGTAGTCAAGAAGCTCCTCTGTGATCATTCCTGAGGATTTTCATGACAGGAATGGGAGGGGGTTGAGCCTCTGATTGAGACATCACAAAATACAAGATATTGATGGAAAACCAGGCTTCCTCTTTGGATAAAGTGAAAGATCAAAGATCTGGACCAATAAGGATAAAACCCCTAGACAGTCATCTGGGGCACATGTTCCAGCATTAAGAAGATACACACTGAACAAAAGGAGAAAAGTAACAGCAGATGGCTAAATGTTGTTGTTTATTTGGACCCAGGACCACATTCTTTTTTTTTTTTTTTTGGTTTTTCGAGACAGGGTTTCTCTGCGTAACTTTGCGCCTTTCCTGGAGCTCACTTGGTAGCCCAGGCTGGCCTCGAACTCACAGAGATCCGCCTGGCTCTGCCTCCCGAGTGCTGGGATTAAAGGCGTGCGCCACCACCGCCCGGCATCCACATTCTTTTTAATGGAAAATACCTTTTCATATAATATAGTCTGATCATGGTTTCACCTCCCTTATCTCTTCCCAAATCTTCCCCACCTCCCCTACCATCCAATTCCACACCTTCTTTCACCCCCATTCTCTCTTTAGAAAAAAAAAGACCAAAAAAGAAAGAAAAGACCCATGAAATACACACAGAGAAACACAAACCCAAACCCCTAAAAACAGAAAACTGGAAAATATACTATACAAACAAAAGATAAGGAAGATAATAAATGCCTCCCAAACACCATATGAGGTAAAAACTCCAATAATATCATTGAGTTTGTTTTGTGTTGGTCATCTACTGCTGGACATGGGGCCTGCCCTTAAGTGTGATTTATATACCCAATGAAACTCTATTGGAGAAAAAGAATTGTTTTCCTTTGCAAGTGATTTCAGTTGGAGATAGCTTCTTGGTTAGGAATGGGAGCTCATGTCCACTTTTCCCTCTCAGCACTGGGATCCCATTTGGCTTGGACCTGTGCAAGCCCTGTGCATGCTGCCATAGTCTCTGTGAGTTCACATGTGAGTCAGTCATGCCGTGTCTGGAAAACACTCTTCAGGACCCCATCCTTAAATCAGTGGTCCTTAGGACAAAATTTGGGTCCATTAGATATTGGGTGTATCAGCTTCTCATAGAAGACATTAATGATGAAATCTCTGTGAGTCAGAAGGTGATAGATTATTTTCTTTGTTGGAGAAAGGGACCTATGAACCCCTTTTCTCTGAAATAATGATGACAATTGTCTTAGAGTTTCTATTACTGTGAAAAGACACCATGACCATGGCAACTCTTATAAAGAAAACATTTAAATGAGGTGGCTCGCTTACAGTTTCAGAGGTCCAGTGTATTATCATCATGGTAGGGTATGGTGGTATTTTATTTGTACCGAAATGTGATTTTAGTTGTATGTTAATAAATAAAGTTGCCCTGGGGTCAGAGCTATTAGAGCCATAGCAAGAGTGTGGTGGTTAGAAGAGCTAGGTAGATTTCTGTGTGTTCAGGGATACAGCCAGCATTGGAGATATACGCCTTTAAGACCTGGAGGGCAGTACTTACAGGCAGTGACGAGGCAGTCATGTGTTTGGGTTTACAACCAATGAGAAGGCAGAACAGAAAGACTATTTAAAGACAGACATAGTAAGTAGTTCTCTCTCGGGGAAGCTAGGAGCACTGCAGGAGGTAAGATTTTAGCTCTGCGCTCTGACCTCTAGGCTTTCTCTTTTACATTGGTTCTGTGTTTCTTATTTTAATAAGACGGTTGGTTACATCTACAGTAGGGAGCATGGTAGCATGCAGGCAGACGTGGTGATGGCTAACATCTTGGCTTGCAGACAACAGGGCAGTATCCTGAGCATAGGAAACCCCAAAGCCTGCCTCCCAAAGTGACACACTTCCTCCAACAAGGCCATACCTACTCCAACAAAGCCACATTTCCTAACATTCCCACTCCCTATATTATGGGGGCCAAATACATTTAAACTACCACAACAATGAAGTAAAGTAGAGGAGGAGAACCTACCCTCTCAACGTATTCCCCTTGATCACCTCCCTCCTTCTCATGTGCTGGGAGTCTGGGTCCCTGAACTGCCAGCTCCAGCTCTACTTGTGATTTATCTTGCTCATGATTCTTTTCCTGAAGATCTCTTTCTTCCTCCTGCCCTTGAAGTCCTGGCTCCTACTTATCCTTCACTTCTCAGATTAAGGAAGAAATTTAAGGAAAATTGAACAATGTTAGAAGGATATTCTAAGTTTTTCCTTCCTAATAAGGGACATTTATCCATCAATGTTCCCTCTCAGGGAGGTTCCCTTGGGTTGGGGAAGGACAGAATTTGTCAGCACCCTCTCCCTTACCAGTTCAGAGGTTCAAAATTGAAAAAGAGAAGCATGGCCTCTAATAGAAGAAACATATGTGATAGCTCATCAGTTGCATCAATTCTTTGAGCCACAACTTTCTACTTGGTCTGTTGCCAATATTCAGTATCTTCTTATCTGGTGAAGAAATGAGGATGATAAGTAGGGGTACTATAACCACTTGGGAAAGAGAGCCTTTCACCTGGACAGTGTGTAAGGACAGCAGATAAAAAATTCTCCAGCCACGAACCTGTGGGATATGAGAACAATGAGGTCTATTGAGGCCACATGAGGGATTTTAGAGTCTAATATCTGAAGATTTTTGTAGCCTTTCTGATCAAAAAGACAAGTGATTAATCAGAAAGGTCCCATAGTCCCTTCAGTCCTGACTAACCTTGGAGATCAAGGGCCAATATATTAGATTAGCTGTCCCCCTTTGGCATTTTTATCCTCATTGTTGTAGGCTTCCAAGACTTGGTTATTGGAGGAGGACTTCAAAACTTGATCTTAAGAGGGATTAGAAAATCAGAACAAAAATAAAGCTTTGAATGTAGAATATCTGAGTAAATTGTACAAGGTTTGTAGAAGATGTGACTTAAGAATGATTTATATTTGATGAATAAGGATTATTAAAATTCCTCATGTTATTCTGATCTACTCATGGTAACATTTGCAAGAACTGGCTTAAAAGAACAAGAATGTAAGTCTAATCAAGTCATTACTTGTATATATATATATATATATAGTTACTCTTTAACCACTGAGGGAAACTGACTTATAACAAAGTCAAGATTTATTCAAAGCTTTTTAGGTTGTTTTATTGAAGCCTTATCTCCATATTATACAGAAGTCAAAATTATAAAACTTGCAAAGCTGTCCTTCTGAGTGTTGAACTACCAAGTCATGGAAGCTTACAACAATGAAGATAAAGGTGTCAAATTGGGGCAACTGATCTAATATATTGGCCCTTAATCTCCAAGATCAGCCAGGACTGAGGAGACTATGGGACCTTTCTGATTAGTCACTTGTCTTCTTGATCAGAGAGGTCACAAAAAATTCAGTTATTGGACTCTAACCAGTGCACATCTTATAAGAAGAGGGGGTCATTGGAGACCTCAGGCCATGTGAGGTGCAATACAAAACATCATTGTATGAGGGCCTAAACCATTGATAACGAGGTGTATGAGAGATGTGTGACTGGCTATCCTAGTTAGGATTTTTATTGTTGCAATGAAACACCATGACCAAAAGCAAGTTGGGGAGGAAAGGGTTTACTTTGCTTATATTTCCACATTGTAGTCCATCACCGCAGGAAGCCTGGACAGGAATTTAAACAGAGCTGAAACCTG
The DNA here is from genome assembly GCF_049852395.1 of Peromyscus maniculatus bairdii. Taxonomy (NCBI): domain Eukaryota; kingdom Metazoa; phylum Chordata; class Mammalia; order Rodentia; family Cricetidae; genus Peromyscus; species Peromyscus maniculatus. The sequence goes on along the minus strand of NC_134875.1, from coordinate 142,243,855 downwards.
TAGGCAGAAGCTGATGCAGAAGCCAGGGAGGGGTGCTACTTACTGGCTTCTCAGCCTGCTTTCTTTTTGTTTTTGTTTTGTTTTGTTGTTGTTGTTGTTTGTTTGTTTTGTCTTTTCAAGGCAAGGTTTCTCTGTGTAGTCTGGCTGTCATGGAACTCTTTCTATAGACCACACTGGTCTCAAACTCAGAACTCAGAGATCTGCCTGCCTTTGTCTCTTGAGTGCTGGGATTAATGGCATGTGTCACCGCTGCCCAGCATCAGCCTGCTCTTTTATAGAACCTAAGACACCAGTCCTGGGATGTCACCATGTACCATGGGCTTGGCCCTCCTGCATCAGTCACTAATTTAGAAAATGCCCTACTGCCAGATCTTATGGAGACATTTTCTCAAGTGAGGTTCCCTCCTTTCAGATAACTCTAGCTTGTGTCAAGTTGACATAAAACTAGCCAGCACATATGTCAAAAGATAAACAAGAAGGCAATGGAAAACAAAAAAGAACAACAAAAACTTCCAATAGGAGGGCCTCATAGGCTGAAATGCTTTCAGAGTATCTAAGTAGACTTCACAGCAACACCCAAGGTAGGTCAGTTAAAATATTTATTGGTTATTATGACCACTATATTCACTATTTTTCTCTTGCTGTGATAAAATAACATACCCAAAGGCAACTTAGATAAGAAGGAGTTTATTTTTGTTTATGCTTCCAAGGTTATGAGTCCATTATGGCAGGGAGGCATTCCAGAAAGTTGTAGACATGGTGGTAAGAGGAGGAAGCTGAGAGCTCACATCTTCAAATGCAAGCTGGAAGCAGAGAGAATGAACTGGAAGCAGAGCAAGGCTTCATGCTCTCAAAGTGACATATTGCCTCCAACAAGGCCACACCTCCTAAACCTCCCCCAACAGTGACACCAACTGAGAACCAAGTATTCAAATAATGGAGCCTGTGGGGGATATTTCTCATTTAAACTACCACAACCACTTATTAATTGGGTGGAAGCTTTCCATTTCACCTGTAGCTGCAGCTAACCATTTAACAGAAACAATCTTAGAGACAATAGTCCCAAGATTTAGGTTAATAGAAAATATAGACTCAGATAAATCAAGCCATTATTCTAAAAGACCTCATGAAGACATCAAATACTAATTGAAACTATCATACATCTTGGCACCTCCCTCCTCAGGTGAAGTTGAAAGAATGAATCAGACCCTTAAACAATAAATTAATATTTGATTAAATTGCTTTGTACCAGGCTTTTGCTTATAGTTTTTCTTAGAATCCCTATTGCCCATTGAAATAACCTAGGACTGTCTCATTAAGGGATGCTATGTGGATTGTCATACTTGGGAAGAACCACTGACCTCCCACCATGGAAATAAAGAATAATTCCTCACAAATTATATACTTTTCTTTCTCTTAGGTTAAAAGGCCTTCTCCCCCAGATTTCCACCACTCAAATGTCTAATCCATTCTTTCCTGCATGAGGATTGAATGCTGATAAGAAGCTTGGAAGAGGTCGGGCGTTGGTGGCGCACGCCTTTAATCCCAGCACTCGGGAGGCAGAGCCAGGCGGATCTTTGTGAGTTCGAGGCCAGCCTGGGCTACCAAGTGAGCTCCAGGAAAGGTGCAAAGCTACACAGAGAAACCCTGTCTCGAAAAACCAAAAAAAAATAAAAAATAAAAAAATTTTAAAAAAATTAAAAAAAAATTTAAAAAAGAAGCTTGGAAGAGAATAAGTTGAAATCAACTAGGGAGGGGTTCTTTCTAGTACTGTTAACAACTGAAACTATGGTTCATGTGTCTTAAAGAGATTGGACACTGTGCTCATTGAGTTTTGCCAACTTGACACAAACTAGAGTCATCTAGGAAGAGGGAACTTCAACTGAGTAATTGCTTTCATTGGCCTGTGGGAATGTCTGTGATGCATTTTCTTAATTGCTAATTGATATAAGTGGGCTCAGCTCTCATTGGGCAGCATCATCCCTAGGCAGGTATGCCACATCCAGCATGACTGCAGGCATGGACCTGACTGCTGTGATAAAGGAATGAAGAAAAGAAAGATGAGTAATGAACACATGGAATGGGCACAGGAAATCTGGGATCAGGTAGATCTCTTTCATCCATATTTCTGATGGAGAAACCACAGCACTCTGCAAGCTCAGCATATTTATTATATGGATTTGAAGAGAGAGGAGGGCTTATTGTATACAGCTGAACAAGGAAGTGGGATTGCTGCATAAACAAGGAGGCAGGGTTTATGGTATGCAGCTAGATTAATGGGACAGGTTTAGTGAATCTCTGTAGGAACAGTCTCTGTAGGGGAACAGTATTCATGTAATAAGTATCTGAGGGGAGAAAGCTATGGGGAACATTCTTTGTACACATTGTCAACACTCAAAGAAGGCTGGCTTTCCTATCCTTCTGAGCCTGATGCTTTTGGGGTTCTTGACATGTTAGAACCCATGTCAACAGTGCACATTCTCTCAGGACAACACTTAAGACTTCCTCCTCTCCCCACACATGGATCTTGTCTACATAAGAAAATTAGCTGAGCAAGGCAGAGAAATCACATCAGTAAGCAGCACTCTTTCATGGTTTCTGCTTCAGTTCCCACTTCCAGGCTCCTACTTAAGTTTCTTCTCTGAGTACCCTCCATGATGGACTGTGATGTGGAAATGTAAGCCAAATAAACCCTTTCCTCTCAAAGTTGCTCTGGTCATGATGTCTCTCAAAACAACATAAAGCAAACTAGAACAGACACATTACACCCAAATAAAAGAAGACTGCTGACAAAAATGCCCAGGGGAGATAGGCAACCCTAACACAGAGTCCCTTTGAAATTAAGATTTTAAAAGATTTACTTAGCCTGTTTACTATATGAGGAAAGTAATGGGAAATTTGGTTATGAATGCCACTCAAACAACCTCTCTGCTAACTGTTCAGTTTGATATGTGTCTAGTCTTGTTTACCCCACGGAGACTTAGAAAACCAGAAATTCCTAGGTGATACAAATAGAAACTTAAGATTAAAGACAGACTATGGAAACTGAAAGTGGGTATGAGGAAATGAATGCATGGCTGGAATGAATTAAATATTCTGTCAGAACATTAAATAAGAATGATGGTTACACTTGTGTTGTAGGGAAGTCAGAGGATGGAGTTGTCCTTTCCCACGTAGATGGACCTCAGATACCTAAGGATGGAATGCATGGTCTTCCTCTTCCAGGATGAGATGGCCTGGAGGTGTCTATCTTGTTAATTCCTGTACTTTCTGTTTCCAGCCACCAAGGGACAGAGGAAAAGGCCCTCTCCTTTGAATTGTGTGTCCTCCTTTAAAAGAAACCAAATATGCCTCCTATCTTGAAAGATGGGTGAAGAATTTGGAATTCTTGAGAAATGTGTTTGGATGACAGGGCCTCCATGCCTTTCAGGAGATGAACACTGTTTTCTAGCCTAAGCAGGGCCACAGCAGATGGCTGGTGGTATTGTGCTGGACTATTACTTGAGATAATACTGGACAATTGGAATGAGACCTGTGCTTTGGTCCAGCTGTCCACTCCTTTCACTGTTGTCTATCGCCAACCTACCTAAGGTTGACCTCATTGTCTCATTGGGAGCTTCTAATTCCTGGATGGTCATTTGGCCCTCACATTATATAAATTTCATCAGAGTGCTTAAAGGAGTCCCTAACAAGTTTAAGGAGAGGAATCAAATAACAGCAGAATTTGAGCCAATGCTATTGTGGTGGTCTATCATAAATAAAAGTGTAGACTAAACAAATCATATGTGCCAAAATCAATAACAATTTGTAAATTTCCCCAGGGATGCTATCAAGAGTATAGCAAATCTTTAGATGTCACCAGTAGAATGGCATGGGAAAATGGACTAGCCCTAGACATGATGTTAACAAAAAAGGGGCTCTATGTCATGAAAGCTCATCACTACTGTACTTTCATTCCCAATTATATGGTTCCTGATGGCACCATTGCAAAGGCTTTTCAGGGATTAACTACTCTTCCAATAACTCAGCTCATTTTATTTTATTTAATCAGGAATACATTTATTTAGGAATGAATGATTCTTTTTCTAATCTTATGTATGGAATGATGGCTTGGAAAGTGGAAAAGGGAAGTGACATTAGTCCTAGACATTATGAATACATGTGAAAAATATAAACAAAATGTACCTTTTTTTCTATCAAAGGGTTGAATAAAACAAACCACTAAAAATTGTAAATTGCAGAATTGTGAATTCCTCCAGGGTCAGCACTTCATGAAATTAAAATATATGCTCAAGTTCATTTCTTCCTAGAAACTGCACTATTCTTGTACCAATGAATGATACTGAGCTCTGACCACTCACAATAAGGCACAGGATCCTTTGCAGTAGGAGTAAAAACCTATTGGGACCCCTGCTGGGTAGGCTTCCTTGCTTGATTTAGTATGGCCTTCTGCAGAAATAAAACTTTTGACTTTCCAAAATATGTTGAATTGTGTGGTCATTTTCTTGAAACTCCAGATGCATTTTCAGCCCTTCTCCTCCTGCCTCCGCACACACACCTTTTTACAGCCTTCCAGCATAAAGACACTATTCCATGGGAATACTGACAAATAGTTTTTGCTCCTATGTCCCTATGCAAGGGACTCAGATGTCTGCTAGTTCTAGTGGTTATAGATGGAAGCATTTCCCACTGAAACAGAAAGGGCATCAAAGGTAGCTATTGTCTTCATAGAACACATTTTTTCTCACTTTGGGCTCCCCTAGTCCCTTCAATCTGATAACGTCCTTGCTTTCATTTCCAATATCACTCAGAGCATAAGTGTAGCTCTCAAAATTAAGTATTATCTCCATGCAGCTTTTAAGATATGTACCTCATGTTTGTATCCAAAATAAACTCTCTCATTTCCTTAGATGTGAGGACTGTGTTTTGCATCAACCTTTTTGGTGTCCGATGAGGAAGGAGCTCCAAGGACAACCTACTTTATCTGCAGTTGTTACTTGAATTAGCACCAGGTACCCCCATCTGCCCCTTGTGGCCAAACTGGCATTGCCTTCCCAATTGGTTATGGAGAGTCCTTAAGGGTTCAGACCTCCCTTTAACAGTTGGAACAGTATTTTGATCTAAGATAAATTTGCTCAGCCTGTAGATACATAAATCATCCATGTACTGAGGGAGGTTACTCCCAAGGAGAAATTTATCTAGGAACACATAGTTTAGTTTCATTTTGTTGCTGCAATAAAACCTGACCAAAAGCAAACAGAGATTGCTTGTCTTATATTTCTAAGTCACAGTCCATCATCAAGGGAAGTTAGGGCATGAAGTCAAGCCAGGAATTCAAGGTTGAAACTTGGAGGCAAGTACCATGGAGGAACATGGAATGATGCTTGCTGGCTCACTCTGATATCTTTCCTATACAACACAGACCCATTTGCTCAGGGATGGTGCCACTCACAGAAGTCTGGGACCACCTGTACTAATTTATAAGATAACCCCTCACAGACATGTCTACAGGACAATCTGATCTAGGCAGTTCCTTAATAGAAAATTTCCTCTCTGATGACTCCAGCTTGGGTCAAGTTGACAAAGTTAACTAAGATAAGTATTTACCTATGGCATATCCAAAAAGGTGGGGGCTATTACAAAAGCTCTAGTATAACACAATCCAGGAAAGCTGTTGAATAAACCGAATGGATGCAAATAGAAATTGATAATCCAAGTGGGTAGAAATCTAAAAGAAAACATCCTTAATGTCTAATGTGAAAGAGGAAGTATTAGAGGGTATCTGCCCCAGGAAAGTGCAGGATTGGAAAACATAGGGTGGATTAGAACCTTACACCCTGAGCTCTTTTATAGGATCCATCTGCCTTTTAAAAAAATTGTTATGGAAGGGGTGTTGTACAAAGAGCTACATGGACTCAGTAGCTCAGTAACCAGGAGTAAATCAGTTAGCAGCAGTAAACCTTCTAATACCTTGGGACTTTAAGAGTATGGAGACTTCAGGGAAACTGATTAACGTCCTTAAGAGTAATTTTGACTGAAATGGCTGTTAATGAGTGCTTAGGAATAGAGGTATCCTAAAATGTAGGAGGAGTATTTTTGGATGATGTAGCCATCTGTACCAGAGACTATGGGGACAGTGTTGTCTGAGGCCCCCGTCAACTCTAGGCCATTACAGAATAGAGCATTGCAGGACAAGGATTCATAAGAATCATTGGATTATCAAAGAGACTTAAATGGGCCTAAAATTTAGACATGATATCCCTACCTAGGAGAGGAATGGGCAGCTATGCAGGCCCAGAAATGAATTAGTGAATGAATATTTGTTTATCATACATGAAGTTTTATAGTTACTCATAAAGCTTTTATGGTTTGGGAACAAAATAAAGTCATAATCCAAGGCATCTTTCAATGCACTAATGTGAACATTAGGTAGCTGAACTTACATCAAAGTTGAGAAATCTCTGCTATAGATTTCATATGTAATCTGCTGATATTCTTAGCTTTTGAGTTAGTGGTACCTAATGGCCTTTCAATATGACTCAAAAGGTTTAGAATGATAGTCTTGAGGACTGTTAGGTCAGACAAAGGACATGATGGCTTATTAAAGGAAATATAGATAGCTTCAGACCATTGAGTCTTGCAATACACTGGGGAGAGTCCTTCCACTGATCTGTCAACTTGAACACATTAGGAAAACTTCATACGGCAGAAATGCTATTATTATGACATGGCAAATAAGTCAGCTTTTGTTTTTAGCTTTGGAACCAGATGGCAAGTGAGTGATTAATGTGCTCTGACACTCATTTTTATATATACTAGTTCATTTATCACTTCCTTCACTGACATAAAATTAAAACCCAAATTTCATAAGACAAATTGATAAGTTGGTAAGTTTTTTTTATTTTAATGAAAGTCCACAATCCAACCAACGAAGTAATGAAACAAACAAGGCAGAAAAGATAATAGAAGGAGCCATTTGGCCATTTTCTGTCACAGGCCACTTGAGCATTGTTGAGTCCTTGGAAAATTTAGGTAGACATCTCAAAAACCCTTGCTATAACCACAGGGAATTTTGGATTTTTTAAGGTGAAATAAATTCATTTTCAGATATCAGGAAAGACTTGGATGCTTAAGGGAAATGTGTAAGAAATAAAAATCATACCACTGACCAAAAACAGGATAGCCGCTAGAAATGCCACTCCCATGGCAACCCCAACTTTCTGAATATGTGGGTAAAAGGGCATATGGAAAGATGGTGGAAATGCAATCCCCTCTTTGTTCATTATGGAGAAATAATTGCACAAGACAGCAAGAAAGACAAAGCAACTTGCAATGATGTTCAGAACCGCTGAAAAGCTGAAGGCATTGTAGGTGACATTCAGTTCTTGTCTTCCTGTGTACACATTTCTAAGAGCAAAAATAGTGGCCACTTTTCCAACCAGCCAGAAAATGCTAGTGATCAGCATCAGGTGTTGAGAAACACGAATATCCAAAGGGATGAAAGTGTCATAGTAGCTGTATTGGTGACACATTCTAATATTGCTGAAGTTGTCATGGTGGTAGACGCAGGCTTTCCACACTCCCACAAAGGCCACACTAGAGTAAGAGATCATGGGTTCCTTCAAGTACCACACTCGCCACTGTGGGAGGCCCATGGAGGTGATGCAAAGAATCCATGCTATGGTGGACAAAGCAAAACCTCCTACCTGGTATTTGGAACCTTTGTTGAATTTTGTCATGATGACAGTGAACACTGGACAACTGCAAAGAAATACAAGACAATATAAGAACAGGGTCCTCAAACCTGGGAGGGACACTGTCTGTTAGGAATGATTACTGTGGCTTGACAATGACTTCTAACAGTTCCATTCTGACTCAGATACACAATGAGGTTTGAATACAGATATTCAGCCACAAAGATGATGACCAATTTGTAATATTGGGGGAGTGTCAAGTCCTGTATAACCAATGTATCGAGTTCCAGGCAAGCCAGAGTTTCATAGTGAGACTCTGTACCAAAAAACCTAATATAGAAAAGTCAATAAATAGCTGGGCAGTGGTGGTGCATGCCTTTAATCCCACCACTTGGGATCTCTGTGAGTTTGAGCCCAACCTGGTCTACAAAATGAGTTCCAGGACAGCTAGAACTGTTACACAGAGAAACCCTGTCTCAAAAAAAATTTTTTTAAGTCAATAAATGATGAATAAACCATTAATTAATTAATGAGAAAAGTAATAGATAATTAATTGATTCTAGTAAACACATACAGTTTACTGCTCAGTGTACAGTACCTTGAAGCAAACCAATTCACTGGGGTATTTATCACATGTCAAAAGACAGGACAATTTGGAACCTAAGGAAATGTTTACCAGGAAGCAAATCTAAAATGCATAGAGACCAGTAAGCATGTTTTTGTGCTTTTTCACTGTCATAGTTTTGAATATTTGTTATTTAGATACTTCGTTGTTTTTCTTTCTTTTTTCCTGTTTTTAAAGTTTAATTTAATTTAATTTAATTTTTGAGACAGAGTCACCATGTGTAAGGATTTTCTTCAGCTCATTATATGGCTCATGTTGATTTCATATTCAAGGAAATTCAGGTGTCTCTGATTCCTGAATACTTGGATTATAGGTGTGTGCCACCATGCCTGGCTTTCCTTAGGTTTTCTATTATTGTTTTGTGGTTGTTGTTGTTGTTGTTGTTGTTGTTGTTGTTGTTTGAAGTAATGTTGTTAGAACTCAGGGAATTTCATGTGCTAGATAAATGGTTGCCATCAACATCCCCCAAAGTGTGCTTTCAAGGGATTGATTTTCAGGTACTGTCTATAATCATATCCTTAGTGCCACAGAAAGAAAATGTGAGAAATGAACTGTTAGATGGGATCCAAGAGAAATCGGTTTCCTGAAGCTAGCTGTCTTCTACATGAGTAGAATGTAACTCCTGGAAACAAATTTCTGAAGGCATCTCTATTTTCATTGCCTAAGAAGCAATATTTGGGGGCTGGAGAAATGTCTCAGCAGTTAAGAGCACTTACTACTCTTGCAAAGGACCTGGGTTCAGTTTCCAGCATCCACATGGTAGTTCAAAATTGTCTGTAACTCCAGTTCCAGGAGATCTGATGCCTCTTTTGACCTCCTTGGGCTCCTGGACGGACGGACACACACACACACACACACACACACACACCACAAAATTAAAATAAATAAGTCTTAAAGTATTTTAAAAGAAGCATTTAGAGGTAGCACTCACTCATTGTTTGGTGCATGGCTTTCATTTCTCCCTTGACTCCTCTGCGCCATCTGCCAAAGACAGTCTCAGCTTCAGCCAATGTGGGAAGATGTATCAATGCGTGTTTCAGTGGATCAGATGGTGGAGAGATGATGCCAAATAATGGTGGGGTGGTGGTGAATAATACTCTTGAAGGATACTTCTCCTGACAACCAAAAGGATAAGTCCAAATATGAGAAATGGGGAGAGGAGATGCCACCATGTTCCTGAGACCTGCCCAAGATGGAGAGGTCAAAACACACAGTCTAACAACCTTAAAGACTGATAAATGGTAGATGTGGGTTCAGAAGAATGAAGGATAAATGGGAGAAGATATCGAGTTTAGTCTACGGAGATCACAGGGTTCTGGAGGTTCTAGTGGTAGTATCATAGACAGGAGCACAAAGTGAAAGAGTGTGGCATACTGGTTCCTAAAGTCCTATATAATGGCCAGAACAATCCTGACAGGGACCATACTAATAGTTATCATTATTGCTGGGTAGTGGTGGCCCATGCATTTAATCCCAGCACTCAAGAGGCAGAAGCAGGAATATTACTGTGAGTTCAAGGCCAGCCTGGTCTACAGAGTGAGTTTCAGGATAGCCAAGGCTACACTGAGAAACCCTATTGCAAATGCCCCCCAAATTATCATTATCTTTGAATGAATAGTCCTGAACAAACTATTTTTTGGCAGAGGAGATTGAAGCTTGAACTCAGAGAGATCCACTGGACTCTGCCTCCTAAGTGCTGTGATTAAAACCATATGCCACGACCCTCAGCATAATGAATACATTCTTTTCACTATGGTTTGTTTGATCTGAGTTATGACCTTATTATGTAGACCATGCTGGCTTCAAACTCAGTATGTAGCCCATACTGTACTTAAACTGGAGTGACTGGCCTCAAATTCATTGTGAGACATACTGTACCTGCAGTGATGTTTCTTGTGCTTTGGCCTGAACTTGTGTACCATGTTGCATTTATGAGAATAATATTTAGAAGACAATGAACACTAATGCCTGAATTAAATTTCTGAGCTTCCTTAGCTGTCAAAGGATGAGTGAAATGAAGACTGCACACTCCATCCCTAGTGTACAAATTCCCACCAGAAAAGACATTTTTTTCCTCAATTGACATCAACAGACTCAACAAACTAGCTCTTTATTCTAAGTCCATCTATACTGCCAAAACTCTAAAAGAATCAAAAGTTCCAGGGATTAAATGCCCACTTAAGTGGTAAAGAGAAGTGAGGAAATTCAGGCAGTCCACAGGAACAGAAGATGGGATACCACCCTTCACCCTGTGTATGAATGGGGAAGCATGGTAGAAGAGCCAGGAGAACTGCTAAGAACATGGTAGTATTAAGGATGATATCACAAAAATAAGAGGAATCCTGTGTGGTTTTTAATGTATATAGGAAGACCGTTTATGGGAAGAGGTCTTTTCCAAGTGATAAGGATACTCAAGTTGCACAGGTTGTGTAACAGAGAATCACTCAAGGAGGCAGGAGTGGGGTCAAAGAAAGCAGTCATAGGATTAATCTAACCATCATAATGAGAATTGAACTGTTGTGGAATATTATTTTAAAATGTGTTACATTTGTTTATGCTGTGGAACATTTGTTTTAATGACGTAAAGATGTATTGCGGCCTCGAGGACCTAGGCCCTGGGACACAGCCAGTACCTGGGAACACCCACCCATCTCTGCCCCAGTTGCCAGACAGCAGAGAAAACTCCTGCAGGCAGACTCCCCCACCAAAACACCTCATCGGACCATGCAATCTGTAAGATCCATGCCCTACCCCAATATCCATCTGCCTGCTTACCCTGGTAACTCTAAGCAAGTAAAAGACCTGTATTACAAGAACTTTACGTCTCTGAAGAAAGAAATTGAAGAAAATATCAGAAAATGAAAAGATCTCCCATAACTCATGGTTAGGTAGAATTAACATAGTAAAAATGGCAATCTTAACAAAAGCAGTCTACAAATTCAATGCAATCCCCATGAAAATCCTAACACAATTATTCACAGACCTGGAAAGAACAATACTCAACTTCATTTGGAAAAACAGAAAACCCAGGATAGCTAAAAGAATCCTGTAATATAGGATCCCTGACCTCAAGCCCTACTATAGAGCTATAGTAATAAAAACAGCTTGGTATTAGCATAAAAACTGATATGTGGACCAATGGAATCGAATTGAAGACCCTGACATTAAACCACACTACTATGAACACCTGATTTTTGGCAAAGAAGCCAAAACTGTACAATGTAAAAAAGAAGGAATCTTCAACAAATGGTGCTGGCATAACTGGATGTCAACATGTAGAAGATTGCAAATAGATCCATATCTATTGCCATGCACAAAACTCAAATCCAAGTGGATCAAAGACCTCAATATAAAGCCAGTCACACTGAACCTGATAGAAGATAAAACTAGGAAGTAGTCTTGAAAGCATTGGCACAGGAGATCGCTTCCTAAATGTAACACCAGCAACACAGACACTAAGAGCAACAATTAATAAATGGGACCACCTGAAACTGAGAAGGTTCTGTAAGGCAAAGGACACAGTAAATAAGACAAAACAACAGCCTACAGAATGGGAAAAGATTTTCACAAACCCCATATCTGACAGAGGGCTGCTCTCAAAAACATATAAAGAACTCAAGAAACTAGACATCAAAATACCTAACAATCCAATTTTTTAAAATGGGCTATAGAGCTAAACAGAGAAATCTCAAAGGAAGAATTTCAAATGGCCTAAAGACACGTTAGGAATTGCTCAGCATCCTTAGTCATCAGGGAAATGCAAATCAAAATGACTCTGAGATATCATCTTATACTTGTCAGAATGGCTAAGATCAAAAGCACTGCAAACAGCTTATGTTGGAGAGGATGTGGAGCAAGGGGAACATTCCTCCACTGTTAGTGGGAGTGCAAACTTGTACAGCCACTTTGGAAATCAGTGTGGTGGTTTCTCAGAAAATTGGGACTCAATCTTCCTCAAGACCCAGATATACCACTCCTGGGCATATACCCAAGGAATGCTCAATTATACCACAGAGACACATGCTCAACTATGCTCATAGCAGCATTATTCACAAGAGCCAAAACCTGAAAACAACCTAGATGCCCCTCAACTGAAGAATGGATAAAGAAAATGTGGTACATATACACAATGGATTACTACTCAGCAGTAAAAAAAACAATAACATCATGAAATTTGCAGGCAAATGGATAGAACTAGAAAATATCATCCTGAGTGAGGTAACCAGATTCATAAGGACAAACATGCTATGTACCCACTCATAAGTAGATATAAAGCAAAGGATAACCAGACAACAACCCACAACTCCAGAGAAGCTAGCTAACAAGGAAGACCCAAAGAGGGATGCATGGATCTCCCTGGGAAGGGGAAATAGATGAGATTTCCATGAGTAAACTGGAGATGAGGGGTGGGCAATAGAGGGTAGGGGATAGGAGATGAGAACATAAGGGAATGGGATGGTAGAGCTGGAACAGGGATGGAGTGGGAAAGCAATGAAAGAGATACCATGATAAAAGAAGACATCATGGGGATAGAGAGGAACCTGGTGCTAGGGAAGATTCCAGGATTCCCCAAGTCCGCCAGCTTGGACTACTAGAAATAGTGGAGAGGGTGCCTGAACTGGATTACCCCAGTGATCAGATCAGTGAATACCCTAACTGTCATCACAGAGCTTTTCTCCAGTGACTGATGGAAGCAGATGCAGAGATCCACAGCCAAATACCAGGCAGAGCCCCAGGAGTCTGGTCAAAGAGAGATAAGAGGGATTTGATGAGCAAGTGCATCAAAATCATGACAGGGAAACCCCACACAGATGACCAAACCAAACTAGTGGGAACTCATGAAAGTGGGATCAACAGCTGTGGAGCCTGCATGGGACTGGACTAGACCCTCTGAAGGCGACACAGTTGTGTAGCTTGATCTGCTTGGGGGAGCCCTGGGTAAAATCAGAATTCATCCCTGGTGCATGAGTGGGCCTTTTGGAGTCCGCTATCTATAATGGGACAACTTGTGCAGCCTTGAGGCCGTGGGAAGGGCTTGGACTTGCCTCTACCAGATGTGCCTACTTATGGGAGGTCTTGCCTTCTTGTGGTGGGGAGTGGATAGTGGGTTGGGAGTGGGAGGCTGGTGGGTGGGAGGAGGGAAGAGGGGGATCTTTGATTTGTGTGTAAAATGAATGAGAAAATTTTTCTTAATAATTAAAAAAAGATTTGTTGCATTCTTTTATGTTGCATTTGTTTAACTTTGGGAAGCTATGTTACTCTGTCTAAAACACCTGATTTGTCTAATAAAGAGCTGAATGGCCAATAACTTGGCAGGAAAGGATAGGCGGGGCTGGCAGACAGAAAGACTAAACAGGAGGAGAAATCTAGAAGGAATTAAACAAAGAGCAAGAAAGAGAAGGAAGGGAAGACTTCAAGGGCCAGCCACACAGCTACACAGCAAGCCACAAATAAAGAAGTAAAAAAAAAAAAAGGTATACAGAAATAGAAAAAGATAAAAGCCCAGAGGCAAAAGATAGATGGGTTAATTTAAGTAAAGAAAAGCTGGGGGGCTGGAGAGATGGCTCAGAGGTTAAGAGCACCGACTGCTCTTCCAGAGGTCCTGAGTTCAATTCCCAGCAACCACATGGTGGCTCTTACAACCATCTGTAATGAGATCTGGTGCCCTCTTCTGTCATGCAGGCATACATGCAGGCAGAATACTGTATATGTAATAAATAAATAAATATTTAAAAAAAAAAAAAAAAAAAAAAAAAAAAAAGAAAAGCTGGCTAGTAACAATCCAAGCTAAGGTAGGGCATTCATAAGTAAGAGTAAGACTCTGTATGATTTATTTGGGAGTTGGGTGGTGGGCCCCCAAAAGAGCAAAGAACAAAGAGTAAAAGAGTAAAGAGAAGGTCACACACCAAAACATTGCATATAAACAGGTGTTTATTTATACATATGCAGAGAGAGAGAGAGAGAGAGAGAGAGAGAGAGAGAGAGAGAGAGAGAAGACAACCACATTCTCACACATAAATATGTGTAAACATAAACACAGGTGTGTATGTATGTGGACTGACAAAGAGAAGTGTATATCCTCTACAATGTGTCAATATTACAAAACCATGCTCTCTGATGTCCTGCCTCCTGTACATTGAGAGCACATGAATCTTTCTAGGCTTGAGAATATGCATGCATAAATCAAAAGGTTTGGCACCTGCAGCCCTTCATGAAGGCAGGCTCTGTGAGCAGAAGGACTGAAACAACTGGTCATTTTTGGGAACGCACAGAGGTTTCCTAATGAGATCTGAGCTTCCTTTACCCAGGCAGGGCTGCATAAAGGGATGGATTGACCACATGCATGGTTACCAGGCGTTTGGAAGGTTCTACACTTGACTATGCTGGGGGGAGGTCTTTTGCTCCACCCCTTGGCATTTATATAACAAAAAGCCCTTTAGAAGAGACAGGAGGGACCAGTGGATAAGGATCCAGGCCCTCCCGAGGTTATCCTGTTTCTGTCTTTCTCTCTCCCTTCTATATTTCTATCTAAATCTCTTATCTCTCACTCCTCAAGAATACCCTGGGAGAAAAGGTGGGAGCAGGTCCCCCACAAATAACATTATGAACAGAGACAGAGAATTGGCAAAAGGGGTGTTAGGGGATGTTGTGGGTATAAGGAGGAATGCTGATAAGGAAGTGAAAAATAAAGGTGATGGTATTTTATTCTTGGGAGTGAAAGTTGGGCAGTGGAATGCTGGAGTTGAAAAGTGAGGCTGCAGTGTATATTTCTCCCCATCTAGGTTTCTCTCTCTCTCTCTCTCTCTCTCTCTCTCTCTCTCTCTCTCTCTCTCTCTCTCTCTTAATTTCTATCTATAGGAAAATAGTATAAGAAGAAATTTAGAATAAGAGTAGAATGTAGGAATATAGTTTAAGAAAAAAATTAGGATAAGATAAGCAACAAGACAGAGGAACTATGTCCTTAATTTTCCTATGAGACTATGAATGCAAACTCCTGGGACAAATCAGAGAAAAAAAATCTATCAAAGATGAGAAAAATGGACAGAAAAAGAATCCTATGGAAGCTTTTTGGCCTATGAACAGCTTAGATTTAAGTTCTCGGTGGCAGAGGAAAGAATTTTCCCTGGGTGGATATGGATGAAACAAAATTCTCTGTTCTGCTGGCAAACACCATTACAACACTGTACCATCAGAATTAGTTTCCATTTGGCCATGAAGTCGAGGAGAACAGAAGTTTTAGGAAAAATTTAATAATCTCTCTCTAAAAAACTAAAAGCTTTTCAGGTCTTTGTTTCTCAGATTTTTTTCTCTTTCTGTAAAGGCAAAAATTAGATTCACCTAAAAATAACATCAGTTTGGGAAAAATCACTTGCAATTGCTCTAGAAAAAACAAAAAAACTTGGAACATGGCAAATCCTCTCTGCTAGTTCTGTCTCTCCTTCCAACTAGTGTTAGAAAAACAACATCCAGAATCCCCTGGGGCTAGAGCCTAGCCATAGATGCTTGGGAGAGTGCAGGTGGAGAGCCTTGAAGAGCCCCTAATTGTGGATCCACAACAGAGGTAGTGTGGGACCTGGGGAGGGGCTGCTGGCATGGAGGAAGCAGTGAAGCTGAGCTTCAGCTGCAGCATCAGGGACTCTGTATCTGGGGGAGAAGATAAGCCAGGACAAGACAACGATCTGTCCTGGAGGAAATCTCTCTTGAAAAGGCTGAATAGACTTTTAAGTATTTTCATTTTCTTTCACTGACCCAGTAAGTTGGGAGACAAGCGCCAATCCATAAGTGCATGCATGCAGACATGTCCCATTCTGGAGACAATATCAGGTGAAGGAAATACACTTATTAATGCCAGCTCAGGGAGAATAGAAACCTCCTGTGATGAAAAAAAAAAAAAGCTCATTTGATCTTGGTTTTCAATACAAAAACAATCCATAGAAATGGAAATGGGAGTGCAGCATACTCGAAAGGCAGCATGGGAAACAGTCTGAACCGTCATTCATAACCACAGGACGATATCAAGAAAAGCAATATGGGAAATGTAGTTTTTCAGCTCAAAATGGAGATACTGCCACAAACTGTTTTTGTTTTTGTTTTTGTTTTTTCAGCTCAAAATGCAGTTTCTTTTCCAAGTGATGTTAGAAAGCTGAGTCCTACCTCCGGAGAACTAAGAACAGATGAACAGCTTGCCTCTCGGGATATAATTAAAAATGCTAATACTGTTTATCAACAAGTCACTTTGAAAACCTTAAAAAAGCAAAGGAAAGCAGTTTGTACACTGGAAAATTGCTTTAAATACGGAAAAAACTTACAGGCAAATAAAGAAGTTCTTTGCCTCGTGAAAAGCAGCCGGCAGTGAGTGATTCCTTTGCAAATCTAATGGGGAGACAAGGAAGCATGTATTCAGAAAGGAATGACTGCTTTGTTGATGGGACCAAATTCCAGGAAATCTAGCTGTCTTACAAAATACAGTCACTTCACTTGAAAGTTCCCTATGAAAAAACAATGCTAAATTAGAATGCTTGCTTAGTGAATGCACTGATGTTTTTGAGAAGATAATGAATGAAGTGAAAATACTAAATGATGAAAATATATAAAACAACACATCTATGTTCTTAACTCTTTGGGACAGTAGCAGCTTCTGTGAACAAATAACCTTGTTAGAAACATTGGACTAATAAAAATCTATCAAAAACAAGGTATCCTTAAAAAGAGCTCATGGTAATCTTAAAAGGCAGCTTTAAAAAATTAAGAAGGGGAAATCATACCCTCAGAAACTTGCTGGCTGTCTGAGCATTTGGTGAGGAGTATAGAACAGAGGAATGTCAGCTCCAATGACATTCCTCCAGAGAAACTGGAGTGAAAACAGCTGAACCAATGTTCCTGATATTGAAGTTCAATCCTGCAGTCTAGGGAAAGCAGGAGACTAAGGGGTCCCCAGACTGCTGAGGAGTTTGGGACAAAGGTTTTGTGAAAGGAAACAGAGTTCAGAGCCACACTGCTTTTTTTGACTAGCAGAAAATCAATGCAGGCTCCTTTGAGATGGTGCTTAATAGCACACAGGAAGTTTTTTCTAAAAGCTTTATGGCAGCTCAATATGGTAATTTCACCCTCGCCCTGAGGCAAGGCTTCTTGTTAGAGCAAACCAAAAGTTCTGCTGTAGCTAAGTGAAGTTTCAGCAATGTTTATCTGAATTGTGGCACTCAGAGGAACTGCAATGAGTTAGGTGAAGGAACAGCCTCCAACTGGCAACTGTCTGTGCTATGTGGAACAGTTGGAAGGGCCAGTGGGAAAGGTGGCTTTGGGGAGTGGCATTGTCCCAAGTGTTACAGCCCCATAGCAACAGCACTCACTAAATTCCAGAGTTGAGGGAGTTAGATACAATTATTTTAGAGCTATTGACGAATTAGGCTCTTGTTTCCAACTGTCATGGGAACTTTAAAAATGTTATCAAAACTGACTATGAACTTCAGAAACAAAGCAGTTTTGAGTTCACCTGCAATTTTAACTGTGGTGATTCTCAATTCATGTGCTTTGTCTTATTGGAAGAAAATGTAAATAGTTCTGTGAAGAGATCTGTTTTAGATATTTGTTAAGGTTTGCAAGGTAGTCCTATAGAAAGCTTGCTTTTGAATGTAAGTTTGTAAGAAGTGTAAATACATATAGTAAGTAGTCATGCTAGTTGTAAATATGTATAGTAATGTTCATACTAGAATTATGTTGGTATTAATGAACCAGGGTTTGATGAAGCTAAGAGAATCTTTAAGTTTGATGCAGTTTATTGGATGTAGTTTGCATCAGGAGTTTATTGATTTAAAAAAGGGCTTGGCACAGCTAAGGCTGCTATAGACATCTTAAGACCCATTCAAAAAGAACATTGCATCTTGGTCATCTTCTACTTCTTTACTAGGGGATGTGGAAGCCTAGGGATCGCTGGGTTATTCAAACTACTTGCAAGCTCCTGAGTCAGAGTTGAGGTAAGCTCTGTACCTCCTACTGCCAGAGGCTGGTAGTCAGAGATGGGTCACATTCTTCTTGTTAGCTGCCAACCTAAGACACAAGTATGCTTGATGGAAAGTATATTTCCATGACGTGTAAGGTTTATCTAACTGAAGAAGATGAGCTAAGACAGACACAGTACATCTGAGGGGAATTGGGGCCTTTTAGAAAATTAAGAAGAGGGACCTGTGGGAACCCATAGAGGTTTCCCAGTGAGATCTGAGCTTGCTTTACCCAGCAGGGCTGCATAAAGGGATGGATTGACCACATGCATGGTTACCAGGTGTTTGGAAGGGTCTGCAAGTGGATGTGCAGTGTGCTTTGATCTGGCAAGATGGAGGTCTTTTGCTCTACCCCTTGGCATTCCTATACAAAGCCCTTTAGAAGAGACAGAAGGGGCCAATAAATAAGGATCCAGACCCTCCTGAGGCTATCCTGTTTCTGTCTTTCTCTCCCTCTTCTAGATATTACAGATTAGATATTTCTATCTAAATCTCTTATCCCTCACTCCTCAAGAGTACCCTGGGGCAAAAGGTGGGGGCAGATTCCCCCAAAGTCGTTGGGCCACATTTCCTGATCATTTGCTCAAATTCAAATAGAGAACATAAGACACAAATGTAGCAACAGAGTGAGGAAGGAATGACATAGGAAGACAGAGAGACACTCAGACATAGAGCCAGGAGACAGAGAATTGTGTTAATGCACGGCATCAAGACAGAATAGACCATACTACATATCACTAGCCTGGATGAAGGTCACCACTCAAAATTCAAAGCATAGTTTCTACAGAGCTTGTTCTGTTTTTCACATTATTGTGATTTTGATAAATAAATCATTAAATTGAACCATCATAACTCAAAGCTTCAGTATTGCTCAACTTCCCATAGATCAAAATACTTGAGAGAAAAACTTAAAAAGGAATGATTTAGCTGGGCAGTGGTGGTGCACGCCTTTAATCCCAGCACTCGGGAGGCAGAGCCAGGCGGATCTCTGTGAGTTCAAGGCCAGCCTGGGCTACCAAGTGAGCTCCAGGAAAGGCGCAAAGCTATGCAGAGAAACCCTGTCTCGAAAAACCAAAAAAAAAAAAAAAAAGGAATGATTTAGTTTGGGTCAGAGTTCAGAGATCTGAGTCTATTGTCCTTGGTTTTGTGGATTTCACAAGGGCAGAAGCCAGATATTTCTCTATGGTGAGAGCAGGTGACAGAGGCTACCCACCTCAGAGAGGATAAGTATCAGAGACACAAGGGACTAGGGATAAGGTAAAATTTTCAGAAATATGCATGCTGGTATCTACTGATAGCTATGTCCTAACTACTTAAGTGTTAAGAATATCCCACAACATTGTCACCAGCTAGGGACCAAATATTTAACACATGAGCCTCTTGGGGGTCAGATTACATCAAAATATAATATCACCACAGAAGATCAAACACTGTGTGGTTGCACTAAGAAGATCCCTGGTATGGTCAGCTACACAGAGACAGAAAGCAGAATGGTAGTTACTAAGAGCTGGGGCAGTCAGAAATGGGAGATGACATTTAATGAGGACAGCATTTCTGTTGAGGAATATGGGCAGTGGTAGCCACTCCATGGCACTGTGAATATATTTATAGCCACAAATCTGTATACTTAGACAGGTCAGTGATGAATTGTGACATGTATATTTTGCCATATTGCTTAGAATATACACCAAAGATGGATGGAGCCTCTACTAACCAGAAATGATGTCTTCACGTGAACCAGTGACCCGCTCTATGACAAAACAAGCAGCTGTCTGGGCCTGCAGGGATGATGACACAGCTCCCTTAATATATCCTTTGATGTCCTTTGTTGCTAGCAACACAACTGGCCTGTTTTATAGTTCTGAGAATTCTACTATGTCATCAAATTCCAACCCTCACCGACCTCACCTATCTGTTTTCATCCATTAACATGTGAATATCATAATACTATTTGTGAACACATTGTAGCACTGACTTTGCTTTCTTTTGTCACATATTAATTCCCATCCACACCCGTTTTGCAGCATGGGTTGTATTTACTAGTGGCCCTTTCTGCTCATGGCCAAGTAGAGCCATTTGAGTAATTCAGACCTGTCTGACATCCTTTTCTTAATTCCTTCCCTTTGAGGCATAGTGTCTCACCCCAGTCTTAGAAAAGTTATTGCCATATTTAGATGTAGGTGATAGCAGAGATGCTATCAACATACTAGGAAAGATCCTGGCTAATTCATCAGAGATGTGCACAAAGATCCAGGTGTGTGGAACACCCAATGAGGTTATGGCTGCAACAAAAGGGAAAAACCTCCTAAAACACATTGATTGATGAAGAACATGTGGTAACCATTGTAGATCCTCACAGTGGAATACTATGCAGCCACACCAATTATGTTGAATTATATTGAAGGAAACGTCACAACACTGCTTACTAAAAAAAAGAATTTCAAAAAGCTATCATTTGCCTAAATCCTATTTCTATTTGAAAAAAAAGGAAAAGTAAGAGATGGAGGCAGAAAATTATTTCAGAGAGGGAAGGAAAGTATGGAATTGATAGCCATGTGGTGTTTTCTTTATCTTTTTTCTTGTTTTTGAGACAGTTTCACTATGTAGCCCATGGTCAACATGAACTTCTAATTCTCTAACCTCTAATCCCAGAGGCCTCAGATTTCAGGCATATGCCACCTGGAATCTAATATAATGACTGTGTCTGCCTGTAAGATTGAAAAATGCTTATTATTTCTTTAATATTTTGTAATATATCAATCTGTATTTCTATACTGAGTAATGGTTGTCTTTAGAAACAGAAAAACAACACTGGTATGAATTTTCCTTCAGTATAGACCATATGTAAAGGTTCAGACAGGCACAGATACCCCAGACAGATTCCCTGAAAATAAGAAAAGCAGCTAACTATATGCAGAATTTAGAGACAATGTCTGCACAAGGCCTGGTTTCCAAGCACATTACCATATTCACTCATATCAAAACATCTCTGCCGGGTGGTGGTGGTGCACACCTTTAATCCCAGCACTCGGGAGGCAGAAGCAGGCGGATCTCTGTGAGTTCGAGGCCAGCCTGGTCTACAAAGCGAGTTCCAGGAAAGGCGCAAGGCTACGCAGAGAAACCCTGCCTCGAAAAACCAAAAACAAACGAACAAACGAACAAACAAAAACAAAAACTGCTCATCTCCAACTGAGAACATGCTCAGTAGGTTGGCAGTGCTGAGTCACTTGTTCAGGCCATGCAACTTTGAAGTGAAAGGTACTTTGTACCAGGTAGTTTCTCAGGGTTAGAATGTGTTTGCACTTGGCCATGTGATTTGCTTAAGCCAATAGAAGATTTCGAGGTATGAAATGACCAATGCTATGACAAGCGTTTTTATGACTGGATTGGTGCTCTGTTTTACCTGCTAAAGGTGTGCCTAATTCACATGATTGCTTCCAGCAACAAGATGAGGATCACAAGCTAAAGAGTCCAGTCTGTACCAGCTGCTGGACCTATAAACTCATGAGTTAAGTAAATACCTTGTATTCTGCATTGCTGAGAATTTATAATTGTTACATATCATAGATTTAGGCAGTTAACCAATAGAAGCTGTGCCCCACACCATTGTTGGACTTCAAATTATAAACATATTATCAATAGTAGAGACTGCTCAAATAATTTAAGAATCTCCCTTATAATGAGACTCTTCTTCCTCCTTCTTCTCATTCTCATCCCCCTCCTCCTCCCCCTCTTTCCCTTCTTCCTTTTCTCCTCCTCTTCCTTTCCCCATCCCCCTATTTTACCCCCCACCTCTGCTCCTCTTTCTACACTGCATCTTATTGTATAGCCCAGGCTGGTTCTGAACTCTCATAATGCTCTTCTAGTATTTCAGGTGTGTGCTAACATACCTGGCTTAGGTTATTTTTTTGGTGGGAAAATAAGCAGGTTAATAGCTTGGCTTAAAGTAAAAACAAAATTTTTCATAGGAGGCTTGTGGACATTTACCTCCACCTTTTCTAATGTGACCCAAGTTCCATGTTCATAGGAAGGACTGAACACATTAAAGGAAGAGGAGGCTGTGGTGGCAGCAAGGTGGGAGTAGTTTCACTGAACAGGAATCAACACTTTTGCAAAAGTTTTCATCCAACAAGTATTGGTAAGCTGTCAACAAGGCCATTTGTGTTCTTCAATGCTGAAGCTTGTGAGCCTTGACTCAACCGATTTGAGGGCATTATCAATCTTTACCAAAGCCTCTGGCACCAGGATCCTCTGGCTCAAGAAGTATGGATTTTAGTACTTCAAGACAACATGAGCCCATGTACATACATGAATGCATGTTTCAGGAAGGCTGTGGTTACTGCAGAGAAAAGGGAAATCTCTGCACCTGCTGAAAGCTCAGGAGAAAATGAGAAGTAAGGAACAAAGACCCTAGTGATAGATAAACTTCAGGTCTTCTGGGAGACTTCCTTACTGTTCTCCATGTATTTGGTTACATAAACATCTTCTGAGAACTACACACAAGGATCTATATGCATTAAAAAGTGGGTTGTAACCAAGTCCTTGGTGGCTGAACATTTTTCATGTGCTTCCATGGGTATATCCTGTTTGACAAAGTATCTCATCAAATCCTTTGCCCACTTATTAAATTGAGCTGTTTGTTTTCTTACTTGGGTTTTTGGGAGTTCTTTGTATATCTAGGCATCAAAGCACTTATCAGATGCATGCAGTCATAAAGAAGGTGTGATAGTGCATGTCTATGATCCCAGCACTCAGAAGGTGGAGGCAGGAAGATCAGAAGATCAAGACTATCCTTGTCTACACAGGAAGATTGAGGTGAAGCTAAGGCTACATGAGACCCTTCTTACTAAAACAAGCAAACAAATCAGACACATGGCTTCAAAATGTTTTCTCACAGTTTCTGTTTTGTCAACTAGAAATTAACAGCATGGCAGTGTTTTCCTGATGGGTAAGACTCTACTTAGCATCTTCGGTTTCAATTGATTAGAAGAGCACAGAAACTTGAATCTCTGTTTCAAATGCAGGTGCTAGTCAGGCCACAGGACCTTTGACAAACCAGTGTGCTGACTAGTTTTATGTCAACTGACACAGCATAGAGTCATCTGAGAAGAGGGAACCTCAATTGAGAAAAAGCCTGTAGGGCATTTTATTGGTTGATGATTGATGTGGAAGGGCCCAGCCCATGGAGGGGGTGCTGCCCCTGGGCTAGTAGCCTTAAGTTGCATAAGAAAGCAGACTGAGCAAGTCATGAGAAGGAGCAGGCCTAAGCAGCACCCCTCATGGACACTGCATTATTTCCTGCCTCCAGGGTCCTTTCTTGAGTTCCTGCCCTGACTTCCCTAGATGATGAACTACAAATTGTAAGACAAAATAACGATGCCCCATGCTGCTTTTTGTTTTAGCAGAACAATAGGAAAGTAACCAATAGACACAAGAAGAGGGTCTTATGATCTTATGTGTGCTTGTGTGTCATGGTAATAGCAGAGAGATAAAAAGAGAAAAGTCAAGAACTATGATACAGGATCATATGCACAAAATGATATTTCAAAGAAGGTAACTTCAAAATATTCCATTTGACTCAAAAAACCAAGAACTAGTGAGAACATTATTACTGGACATACTTCTTATTGTGGTTTGGTTTTGAGACTGGCCAAGAACTTGCTCTGTAGACTAGGCTGGCCTCAAACTCATGGAGATTCAACTACATCAGCCTCCTGAGGACTGGGATTAAAGGCATGTGCCACCACAACCAGCACTGGACATGCTTTAAGCCAAGTAATGTTACTTGACTGGAAAATATTATTTAACCTGTGACAAGAAAAAAAAAACACTATCTTTATTTTGAGTGTTTCAAAGCAACATGCATACAAGCTATTTGGTGATTTTAATCTTGTATTGAATACACTTAACACACTGGTTGTTCATTTCACTGGTTTGTTGGTTTTTAAGAACTAGGAAACCACTCATGTTTCCCACATATTAATAAGTTACCATCATCACTGATTTTTGCTTGGTCAGAGAACAACTTGATGATAGACACAATGGATGTTCACACTGTTGAACTAACAAGGACAAAACAGCCCATGCCTGTTTGAATCACAAGAGTCTCTCCTCTTCTGCACCTTAGGGATGTATGGTGTATCTACACATAGGAGGCAGGTCCATCCCTCATCCATCCTGGGGATCTTGCCAGTCAGCAGATCCCAGAGCTCATGTCCTTTGTATTCACATGTGATAGGAAACTCTGCTGAGCAATCCAAGAGAAACAAAAAGATACATTCTCACACACTGACTGGATATTACCAGTTTTCTAGTACCCATGTAACTTGAGAGGATGTCTCTCTCTCGGAAATTAACAAACAGACTGGAGTTTTCTCTTGCACTCCCACACATAGAAGCACTTGAGGACCATGCATAGAGCCACTTGGGAACCATCCTTGCCTCTTTATGCCTTTTACTCACATCTTTGTTCCACATGACAATCATAATCATTCCGTATTGGAATATAAACAAATGCACTATTTCTGGTTGTCTCGAAGAATTCCAATAATGAATTTCTGTGCAGAGCCCACCTGAGCTGCCTTGGGATTAAAATCCTATTCAGTGTCCTTAGTACAGTACTTCCTGATGTACCACCAAATTCTGCTGCATGCCTTTTGCTTCTTCACACCCCTAGTTTTCTTTTTTAAATTACCTTTTAAAAGTTTTTTTAAGAGTTATTTATTTTTATTTCATGTGTATAAATGTTTTGTCTATGTATTGTGCAGGGATTCCTTCATCTTGTATCCTTGCTGATGCCATTCCATGTTTAACTAGAATCTGTTCTCCTTGATGGAGAATCCCATGGAAAACTACCCAGCCCTATTCTAGGAACCAAAGGTCAGGATATCCTAGCTACCTTATCTTGGCATCTGTTAAACTGTCTGTTTGTACAAAACCACCTCCAGCAGTTCACCTTAGCTTCTGTTAAAATTACGTGTTTGTACCCCAAGCCCCCTCCTGCTAACCGCTTATCTAAGCTTCTGTTAAAACTGCTCACTTCAAACTACTTATTCTGTGAAGCCCCATACACAGCTGCAGAGTGAGATGCCAGGATGTGGACACTCGGAGCTACATCCAGATCCCTGAACACTTGGGTGTAGTCCCAGCCAGCTGGAATAAAGAATTTCAATTGGCTCTATAGTGTATCTGAGTGGCCATCTCTGGAGAGCTCCCATACTACAATCTAATCCTCAGAGAGATACTGGGTTTAGGAAGGACTTTAAAACCCCAAAGGTCACCCTCAATAACATATTTCCTTCCTTCAACAATGTCATACCTCCTAATCCTTTTAAATAATGTCACTTCCTAGTGACTAAGAATTCAAATATAGGAGCCTTTGAGGGACATTCTTATTCAAACCACCACAGATCTCCCGGAGGTGGAGTTACAGACAACTGTAAGCTGCCATGAGGGTGATGGGAACTGAACCTGGGTTCCCTGCAAGTACAGTAAGTGCTCTTAACCATGAAGCCATATCTCCAGGCCCAAATTCTTAGTTTACTAAATCAAAGTTTGGTTTGCCTCTTGGTTCTCTGACACATTGGTGGAGATAGTAGCTAAGACCACTAGGGAATGCTGGATATATGTGCAATGTGGTTTGAGTATGTCTCCCAGAATTCAGTGTTGGAAAGTTAATCTCAGAACCTATATGTTGATGGTGTTTGGAAGATGAATATTGGAACAGAATTAGAACCAGATAAGGTCATGATCTTAGAGCTCACAGGAATGGCACATAAGATGATGAAGAGAGATCTGAGTGAGCATGCTTGGTCCATCTCTCCTCATTGCTACTGAGGCAGGATAGGAACACAGGAACTATAATCGGGGCATAAGAAGTGAGAAAGGTCCCTAACCCAAGAATATGTTTGAAGCCTTTTCCAGCAGAGAAGCAAGAATTCCAGCACAATTAACAATGGGTTAGGACCTTGCTCCTTTCCTAGATACAAACCTCGCATTTTCTAGGAATCCCACCACAGACTTTATTCACAGGCAAAGGCCATGTGCTCAAACCCCTTGTGAACCTTAATGGCTCCCCACTTTACCTTAGTCAATCCAAGACAGCTCCACCACTACCCTATGCTTTCATTCACAGAGAAAGAGAGAAAGAGAGAGCGTGAGAGAGAGAGAGACAGAGAGAGACAGAGAGACAGAGAGACAGAGAGACAGAGGCAGAGACAGACAGACAGACCAAGATAGAACATCTCTAACACTAGCCAGCTTCTAAGGCAGTTGACACTGTGAAATGGCTAGACTTGAAAAACCCATGTCAACTTGCACAGCTCAGGGAAAACTTTGGAAAGCACAGGTCCCAATCAGGATCCTAAGGATGGATTTCCAGTGCTAGACAACTACTATCAGTGGGCAGCATCAATAGCTAGAGGCAAAGAGAAATCAACCTTCTTGGGTAGAAGGCTGGAGATGCAGGCTTATTGTATCTTAATGCCTCCTCTTTCTGTGTAGCATCTCCAAGCTTGTTCTTTGAGATGAGAATTCTTTCCCTTCTCGAGCCTGTAACTCCAGTTCCAGGGAGCCTAGTGTCTTTTTCTGGTCTCTGAAGGTACAAGTCACATAGTTATCTCCAAGGTGAGATGCTCCATGGCTGTTGTCTGCTTTGCTTCTGTAACATTATGCCCTGGGTACCCTGCTTTTGTTTTCATTTTCCAGTTCATTGTGATGTAAATAGGATAAGGAAAAAGAAAATTGTGCTGCCATTTATTTTCAAGTTCTTTTAGATGTTACTGTTTTATATGTCCCATGTTCTTTAGATGATGGGTTTTATAAAATGGTGTGCAATAATAGCAAGTGGAGGGGGATTAGGGTGTGGAATTCTGGAAGCTGCTTCCTGCTGATTTTGGAGTGAAGTGGGAAGGGGGAGTTGGGAGTCACACACAGCAGGAGGTGTGAGTGAAGAAGCATTCACTTAGCTGTCATCCTGGAGACCCCTTGAGGGAGCTGAGAAGGCAGGTTTCTAGGAAAAGAAATAGATTGTTATCATTGGCACATATGCCCACTGGAAAATTAAATATCTCCTCGTGATGATGGGACTCATTTTCAAATTGAGTGGAGACACACCCTGTTTCTAATAAGTGGGTTCAGACAGTTGCAGATCTCCTTCTCTGAAAAATTATTCCTTGGTTTGGGATTCCTGCCCCGATTCAGTCTGACAATGGTCCGGAGTTCACCTCCCAGGTTTCCCAGACACTAGCTAAGGCTCTTAACATTCCTTGGCATTTTCATATCCCATACCGTCCTCAATCCTCAGGAAAGGTGGAGAATACCAACCGGTCTTTAAAATCTGTTCTTACTAAAATGTCATACGACCTTCACCTTGACTGGGTAAGATCATTGCCTCTAGATCTTTTCAGGCTCAGGGCTCTTCCCAAGAAGCCTCTTTCAATTTCTCCATTTGAACTGATGTATGGAAGACCAGTTCTAACACCAGGTTTTCTATCCAACCCTTCAACCATTCCAGACAGCCTGTTAACCCCCCTGCTATGTCACCTAAGGTCTATCCTGTGGAACTTTGCAGACCATTCCTTACCTCAGCCATGTGACAGTCCTTGCCCACCCCCAATTCACACTGGGGATCAGGTTCTTCTTTCCCTTCCAGGCCAGTGCCCTTCACCCCTTTCCCCTAAATGGCAGGAACCCTTCAAGGTAATTCTTTTAACTCTCAAGGGCTTTCCTCACTGGGTCCACCTGTCTCATCTGAAACCTTTTATCTCACCTCCATCCCAGAAAAAATCTCTCTTCATACACAGCAACAAAGACAGGGCCCTGCTCTCTCAAGTTCTAGAGGACACAGGATCCACTGCTTTGTCACCAATTCTGGAGGAACGAGGTATCACCCCACAAGCTGTCCCTTTCCTAATTAACTACTCAGCTAATTGTTATAGGGCTACCACAGAGCTGGAGGCCAAGGACCATCAGATGTATCCAGACAGTAAGGAAAAAAACAGTAATAATCAAAAGGTATTTACACCCCCAGACCAAAGAGTGTCTGGGCTCTGCAAAAAGCATACTCTAATATATTAAACAGTCTTTCATTGTTGAATGCTTTCAGCAATTGATCACCTGTGTCTCCTGAATTCTAAACTAATAAAGGAAGCAGGCACCTTAAATAATCTACCTCCAATAAAGCTTGTCTCCAGTAAAAATTAAGCAGAGTACTAAACACTACAATGGTCACCCGTGCAAGACTTTAATTATCTCATGGCTTCTTGATATGTTCAAATTTTTCCCAAGCTCTAGAAATCAGCTTAAATCCATCTGGACAGGTCAGATCTACTTCAGATAATTGCCAAACCCAAACTTTCCTGATCTGAGAACACTCCAAAGAAAAATAATAAAAATAATAATGATTCTTTCTTCCAAGCTTTTCTCTGTCTCACCAGCACCCCGTCAGACACAAAAGCAGACAGAGTGCCAAGCCAGAAAAGATGGACATCTCCAGGGCAGCAGATGATAGCTCACCATCCCAGGACACCTGCTTACTTCAGAAGCCCCCTTCCCTATTTCCCCCAAGAGCCAACCGATGACCACCAAGTCAGCTGGCACCCACCAAGTCAGCTAGAAGCAGTTTTTGGGAGAAACAATGCCCCATACCCGCTCATCCTCCATCTTTTATAAAAACAAAGAGTCCGAGATGATAGGAATTCCAGCCACGCCCCCATGGTCGTACATGCCTAGTCATTTCCAGGCCATACATTCCTATGTAACCCATACACAGTGTGGTCACGTGATCAGGCATGGCATGACCTTGTGATCTATGTGCATGCATGGAGTAGCCACATGGGCCTGTGTACACATGTGCCGGGTGGTCCTTAAAAAAGCGGGCCCTATGTCACCCCACCATCCTTCCCTCACATGTTCTTTCAGCAGGCCTGATCATATCTATCCCTTTCTCCTTGTCTTAATAATACTCTTGTTAGTGGGTTTGTCGTGTTCCATGACTTTTCCTCGCAGGATAAGAGCGCCGATAAAAACCATCACTTACGCTAGAAGGAGATAAAATGAACACAGAGGTCATCAGGGCTAAATTTATTTTTTAACCTTAGTTAACCTTAGTAAAAGATGGCTGCCAGCCACATGGCTGGCTACATCATGATGAGGTCACCAGCCAAGATGGAGGAGAGCCCTGTGGTTGCTGCACAAAACATCTTTTGTTTTGTTTTGTTTTTCTAAATGGGTAAATCTAAGTAATAAGGAAAGGAGAAGAAAGAAAGTGGAGAATTTTTTCTTGGTTCCATGACTGTCTGGCCCAAGAAATACTGAGGCCAGTTTCACATCCATGGGGATGGTCAGAGGTGGGTAGCTCTGCCAGATATCCGAGTGGTGGTATTGAATGGAAGACAAAGCCACTCATGAATGAGAAAGCACACTTGTTACAGGTGGAAGAGAGCAGATCTACCACAGGTGGAGACAAGTACCACCAAAGAAACAGGCCACACACCTAGGAGTTTTGAGGAGGAGGAAAGCAAAAGAGTGAAAGACTGCATCAGAGTCGGGGCTTGAGAGGGGCAGGCCCTGATCACTCACCTTAGCCATAAATGTCCTGAAAAATACAACACAGTTCCCATGGATGAGATGGGGGAAAGGGGAGTCACTATAGCCTGTAGCCATGGACGAACCAGGACTAAAGGGAGGATGAACAAGGACCAAACTATTAAGAGGGTCGTTACCACACTCAACAGGGGTCAGAGAATCTCAGCCCCTAGTACCAGGAGGAGAGGCCAGGAGGAGAGAATGAAAACTCATCTCCAAGAGGGATCTTATCCATAGGAAAAGATCAGGAATTGTGTTTCAAAAGCCAGAAGGGCCTAAAGGAGCTGTGGGATTGTGGGCAGCACCCATTTGAAACTTACAAGGTTGTCACTGGTGGTGAGTGATCAGCGAGCTGGAAGGGGAGCCTGGCGCAGGTAGACAGTCCAGTCTAGGGTCCCAGCATACCTCAGATTGAGGAACCACCAGGAGAACCTGCCGAGTTTTCATGACACCAATTTTGTAAAATGGTGCCCAAGAGGTCTTGATGGGTTTGAGCCAAGGTTCTCCATGGAGGCCAAGGAGGCATGATGCAGGCGGTGGTGTGGCATGGTGCAAAGTTATTCACACAATGCAGACACGGCATCCATGTGGAAAATTTTATTATTTTCCCACCTGTAACAAGTGTGCTTTCTCATTCATGAGTGGCTTTGTCTTCCATTCAATACCACCACTCGGATATCTGGCAGAGCTACCCACCTCTGACCATCCCCATGGATGTGAAACTGGCCTCAGTATTTCTTGGGCCAGACAGTCATGGAACCAAGAAAAAATTCTCCACTTTCTTTCTTCTCCTTTCCTTATTACTTAGATTTACCCATTTAGAAAAACAAAACAAAAGATGTTTTGTGCAGCAACCACAGGGCTCTCCTCCATCTTGGCTGGTGACCTCATCATGATGTAAAGGGAGAGGGAAGAGAGAAGGGGAGAAAGAGAGGGAAGGAGTAGAAGAGAGAAAGAGAGAGGGAAAAGAAGGAAAGTGGAGGTGTGCACTACCTCAGAATGAGACAGGGAGGAAGGAAGGAGGAAGAAGAAGAGAGAAGGTTTTTTTTCTCTTAAAGGGGACTTTATCTAAGATGATATCATGATGCTGGGTGGGTCCCCAAGGATCGATTCACAATGCTAACAATGGGTGCTTGATCCAAGTTTACTATTATTTATCCCATGATATAAAAATATTTATAATAAAAATAGCTAATGGATGCTCATCCGTGGAGAAGATAGAAAGGCCCTCTGTCTAAAAAAGTAACTCAATAGTAATTCTAGCATCATAGTTTTAAGAAGGCCTCCTTAGTTGAGTTTTGCTAGATGCTGTAACCACCTATTTGATGGTGTTTTGCTATGTGTCTACTGTTTCTCTTCATCTGTTATTCACATTTATTAAAAAACCCAAAGCACAGTTATGATAGATCACTCTCTGTACTGTATAAAGCAAAAACTAAACAAAAGGATTTTTTAAAAACTTCTTGTGTTTCCTATAAGGTTTACTTACAAAGCCTTGGGAACTTACAAAACCTCATTATTTAACAGCATATACATAGGTGATATTTATTATACTATCTTATGTATGTAATTTGGATTTAGATTTCTTTTATTAAGGTGACCTTACACAGAACTTTCCTCTAAGCCAAATGACTGCCATATTCTCTTTGGACCCTTACCTGAGCATTCAGTCACTTCTCCCTGCCAGGAATACGATAATCCGCCCTAATCACATGGGGCTTCAAGGTTTCAGAGAAGGTTAGAACATATAGGCTGGGGAAGGTTAGGGAGAGAGGCTCCATCTATACGTCTAGGGAAAAGCTACCATTTACACTGAGTGGACTGGATAGAGTGCAGCTGCTTTTACATATTCCTTTGTTGGTAACCCTTCACCCATTATCTACAAGGAAGCCCAATAAACTCACTGGTCCCCCAGAATGACTGGTGGGCTTAAACTTTGGTTTCTCACAAGAACTTCACAAGAAAGGGGGGCACATCGCTTGGTTTCTCCCTGCCACACCTGGGAAGAAAATTAGCACAACACATGGAAAATTTATTCGTTGGTTTTATTATGTTTTGTGGCATTAATAAAAAGAAATCAAAAAATAAAATAAAATGTTAAAATGATGTAAACATGAAAATAGTTTTATTAAAGAAGGATTTGTGCCGGGCGGTGGTGGTGCACGCCTGTAATCCCAGCACTTGGGAGGCAGGGGCAGGTGGATCTCTGTGAGTTTGAGACCAGCCTGGTCTACAGAGCTAGTCCAGGACAGGCTCCAAAGCTACAGAGAAACCCTGTCTCAAAAAACCAAAAAAAAATAAATTAAAGAAAGGAAGGAAGGAAGGGAGGGAGGGAGGGAGGGAGGGAGGGAGGGAGAGAGAGAGAGAGAGAGAGAGAGAGAGAGAGAGAGAGAGAGAGAGAGAGAGGAGAGAGAGAGAGAGAGAGAGAAAGAAAGAAAGAAAGAAAGAAAGAAAGAAAGAAAGAAAGAAAGAAAGAAAGAAAGAAAGAAAGAAAGAAAGAAAGAAAGAAAGAAAGAAAGAAAGATTTGTGTGTGAAGATTAAAATGACTGGATGGTTCCAGAACAGAGAAGAAAACTATAAAGCTTATTCAAGTTTTGAATGTCTGAGTCAGTTATTTAAGCTACATAAAAGAAAAAACCTTACAGAATATGTTATTAAAATTTCTAAGGTCAAAGTTCAATACATTGATATCAGACTTTTGTTTAAACCAATGGAATTATTTGTCTGCTCTTCACAATGATTACAAGGGCCAGCTCAAAGGACAAAATGTATATCTAATAAAAGTTTATTTAAAAGTTTTGGCTATCACTTAACTTTTGTGCTGTGGAATATTATTTTAACTGGGCAAAGATGTGTTACATTTGTTTATGCTGTGGAATATTATTTTTTACTGTGTAAACATGTGTAACTTTTGTTTATGCTGCCTTTGTTTAATTATGTAAAGATATATTGCATCTATTTCTCTTTGTCTGCCTAAAGCACTTGATTGATGTAATAAAGAACTGAGCCGGGCGGTGGTGGCACACGCCTTTAATCCCAGCACTTGGGAGGCAGAGTCAGGCAGATCTCTGTGAGTTCGAGGCCAGCCTGGACTGCCAAGTGAGTTCCAGGAAAGGCGCAAAGCTACACAGAGAAACCCTGTCTCGAAAAAAAAAAAAAAAAGAACTGGACAGCCAATAGCTGGGCAGAGAAAGAATAGGTAGGGCTGGCAAGGAAAGAGAATAAATAGGAGAGGAAATCTAGGCTCAGGGGCAGAAAAGATAAGAGGAGAAGGAAAAGAGGAAAGAGGGAGCTGTCCAGGGCCAGCCAGGCAGTCTCCAGCCAGCCAGACACAAGAAGCAGTGAAAGTAAGATACACAGAAAGAAACACAAAAAGCCCCGAGGCAAAAGGTAGATAAAAGAAACAGGTTAATTTAAGTTAAAAGAGTGAACCAGAAATGAACCAAAGCAAGGGCTGAGCATTCAAAACTAATAATAAGTCTCTGTGTCATAATTTGGGAGCTGGTTGGTGGTTCAAAAGAAAAAGCTTGGTACACTTTTGTTGAAATATAAAACAGTAGTTCAAAGTACAAGACTGGTATAATGGAACTTCTGGGTCTTTAATAGTTATACTCTAGAGACCATACTAATATTTCCTTTTGCCCACTGTGGGACAGCTCTCAACATGGTCTATAATTGTGGGAAATTACCTGTTCACTTCCATGGAGGCCATGGAAAGCCCACCTGGCGATTTATTTATTTGTGTGTGTGTGTGTGTGTATGTGTGTGTGTGTGTGTGTGTGTGTGTGTGTGTGTACATTATTTTGTTTTGTTTTTTTTCTTTTCATTTTTCTTTATTAAGAAATTTTCTACTCACTCTACATAACACCCATAGATTCCCCCTCCTCCCATCCTACAGCTCTCCCTCCCAAGGCACCCTACAACCCCACATACCCCAAATCAAGGTCTCCCATGGGGAGTCAGCAGAGTCTGGCATACTGAGTCTAGGCAGGTCCAAGCCCCTCCCCATTGCACTAAGGCTGCACAAGGTGTCACACCATGGGCACTGGGCTCCCAAAAGCCTGACCATGCACCAGAGATGGATCCCCATCCCTGTGCCTGGGTGTCCCCCAAACAGTTCGAGCCAAACAACCATCTTCCATATCCAGAGGGCCTAGTCCAGTGCCATGGGGGCTCCACAGCCACTAGTCTACAGTTCATGGGCTTCCACTAGTGTGGCCAGTCATTTCTGCACATCCTCCCATCATGACCTCGACATCCCCTGCCTGCAGAATCCCTCCTCTCTCATCAATTGGATTCCCAGAGCTCAGCCTGGTGCCTGGCCGTGGATCTCTGCATCTACCTCCATCAGTCACTGGACAAAGGCTCTATGATGATAGTTAGGTTTTTGCTAGGCTGGTCACCAGAGTAGACCACTCCAGTCACCCTCTAGACCACTGCCAGCACTCCAAGGTGGGGTCATCCTTGTGCATTCCTGAGAGCCTCCCTGGCACCCTGCCTCTTCCTATTCCCATGATGTCTTCATATATCATGGTATCTTCCTTCCTGCCCTCACACTCTGTCCCTGTTCCAGCTCGACCCTCCCATTTCCCTATGTTCTCATGCCCCACTCCTTGCCCTCTGCCACACACACCCCACTCTCAGTCTTCTCATGTAGATCTCCTCCACTTCTCCTTCGATGGGCCATCCATGTGTCCCTACTAGAGTCTTTCCCTGCTATCTGGCCTCTCTGGAGCTGTGGGTTGCAGTCTACCCATCCCTTCCCTCACATCTAGTATCCACTTATGAGTGAGTACATACTATGTTTGTCCTTCTGAGTCTGGGTTACCTCACTCAGGACAATATTTTCTAATTCCATCCATTTGCCTGCAAATTTTATGATGTCATTGTTTTTTACTGCTGAGTAGTACTCCATTGTGTATATGTGCCACATTTTCTTTATCCATTCTTCAGTTGAGGGGCATCTAGGTTGTTTCCAGGTTCTTGCTACTATGAATAATGCTGATGTAAACATAGTTGAGCATGTGTATTGCGGTAAGATTGAGCATTTCTTAGGTATATGCTCAAGAATGGTATAGCTGGACCACCTGGTGATTTATAACTAGTATCCAGTCTATAAATAAGAGGATCAACACAGAAAAAAAATTTCCTCAATGCTTCCAAGTGAAGACATGTTCAAACAAGGCATTTGACTTATCTTCATATAGATGGAACAATTGGAAATACAAAGCCTAGAAGAGTCAAATATTCTTCTTAAGCCCAAAAGACCCCAAAGTACCAGGTTCTCAAGTGGCCTTAACAGTACAAAAATGAAACAAAACATGATAAAATGATTAATTTTGGACACACGCAGGATCTTAACCACATCATGGAGGAGAAGACACATCATGCATTTCAGATCCAGGTTCCAAAGGCCCATGAGCTATAACTGATCTGACTGCTTCCCTGCTAGTGACTAGCTTTTATGGTACCAAAAGGCACCATTCAAACTTCCAAGTAAGAGAAGCAATCAACAGTCCTACACAATTACAGCACCTATGAACCATATCAATTACCTACATGGCACAAAAAAAGGTCAGGCTGCAGTAGTGGCAACCATGCCTTGGCAGTAATCAACAGTGTTCTAATTGGACAACAAGAGGGAAACTATGTCCAGTATGGGAAACCTAGATAACCACCTAGGGCTAGGGAAATCATGGATCTTGGAGGAAAACCTACCACCACTTTACTAAACTGTACAATCCCTAGCTATAGTCTAAATATTTGTACTTATATCCATCTATGTATATAAGTATAGTCCTCATTCCTCATCAAGGAAACATCTCTTTGAAACAGACAAAAAATAATTACAGAAAACCACAGCCAATCAAAAGGCAGAGTTGTAGAGCCCAATCTCAATGGAAATATCTACAAAACAATTTCTATACCCAAGACTCAGGGAGCATTGCAGAAGATGGGGGAGGAAAGAATGTAAGAGACAGAGGATCAGGGAGTTTTCTGTGAGACTGTATCTCCTAGGAATGTCAGAACCTACACTCATAAAGTCTCACCAACATTACTGCCTCAACATGAGCTGAACAAAGGACAGCAATAGACTTCTTTAGCTGAATCCCTACAGTTCAAATCACCCTCAGCACTGGCTTCCATGCTCCTACTAGAATGGCTCATTAAGCCCTGCTTAAATCACCCAACCACTTTTTTAGTCCAAAGTTCCAAAGTCTTTCATATTCCTACAATGAACATCATGGTCAGTCCTGTCACATCAATACCCTGCTCCCTGGTACCAACTTTTGTCTTAGTTAGGGTTGCTGTTGCTGTGAAGAGACACCATAACCATGGCAACTCTTACAAAAGAAAGCATTTAATTGGGGGCTTGCTTAGAGTTTCATAGGATTAGTTCATTATCATCATGGTAGGGAACATGGTAGTTTGCAGACAGACATGGTGCTAGAGAAGCAGCTGAGAGTTTTACCTCCAGATCTACAGACAGCAAGAAGAGGGAGACTCTGGCCTGGTTTGGGCTTTTTTAAATTAATTAAATAATATTTTTTTAATTTTATTTTATAATTTAATTTAATTTTACATATCAGCAACGGATTCCCTTGTCCTCCCCCCTCCCGCCCCCCCACCTTCCCCCAAGCCCACCCCCTGCTACTGGTTTGGGCTTTTTAAAACTCAAAGTCCACCCCCAGTGACACACTTCCTCCAGCAAGGCCACACCTACTCTAACAAAGCCACACCTCCTAATCCTTCTCAAGTAGTGTCACTCCTTGATGACTAAACATTCAAATATGTGAGCCTATGGGGGCCATTCTAATTCAAACCACCACTTTACTAAACCAACATAATCCCTAATTATATTATAAATATTTGTACTTATATCCATAGATAAGTATAGTCTTATCTCTTCATCAAGGAAACTTCTTTGACCCAAACAAAAAAACATTAGAGAAAAACCACAACAAAATGCAGAGTTGTAGAGCCCAGTCCCAATAGAAACGTCTAAAAAACAACTCCTGTAGCCAAGACTAAGGGATCATTGCAGAAGAGGAGGAGGAAAAATTGTAAGAGCCAGTATAGTGATATTTTATTTGTGCTGAAATGTGATTTTATTTGTATGTTAATAAAGTTGCTTGGAGATCAGAGGTCATAGCCATTAAGCAGAAGTCTGGCAGTGGTAGCACACACCCTCAATCTAATCACATGGCAGGCAGAGTTTCTGTATGTTCAAGGACACAGCCAAGCACGGTGACACATGCCTTTAATCTCAGTACCAACCATAGAGACCTGGAGGTCTGTATAGACAGGCAGTGACAAGAGAGTCATGTGGTTGGGTTTAGAGCCAATGAGAAGGCAGAACAGAAAGGCAATAAAAAGACAGGACACAGGAAGAAGGTCTCTCTCTCAGGGGAAGGACGGCAGTGACTGGTAAGCTAAAGGCTATTTACTAGCGCTCTGATCTCTTGAGCTTTTAACTCGGTATTTGGCTCTGTGTTTCTTATTTAATAAGACTGTTTATAATTTCTTCTACAAGCCAAAGGATCAGGGAGTTTTCTGGGAGACAGTGTCTCCTAATAACGCCAGAAGCTACACCCATAAAGTCTCACCAACATGCCTGCCTCAACATGAGCTGAATAAAGACAACAACAATAGACATGCTAAATTGAACAGAAGGTAGTCCTTATGGCTTCAACCCTACACAAAGAACTACAGGTAACTAGGGAATACTGAGAGTGGGAGAAATAGTCTTTCCCTGGGAAGAATCCACTAATTGGTTATCCAATAAATGGTCAGCCCCAAAAACATACATACAAGTAACTTTATACATACAGAACAGTGTGTATTTGGGTATTTACAAATATATATGTATTTATATGTATATACACATATGTAACAATTAATGAAAAATAGACAATAAATTTGAAAGATTAAAGAGGGTGTACTTGAGGATTTTGAGGGAGGAAAGGAAAGAGAGAAATGGTATAATTATATTATAATCTCAAAAAAATTAGAAGAAATAATTGAAGAAAGCATATAGAGCAAGCAGTAAGTAGCACTCCTCCATGGCTTCTGTTTCAATTCCTGCCTCCAGGTTCCTGCCCTGCTTGAGTTCCTGTCCTGACTTCCTCAATAATGGAATGTTATCTGGAATTTTAATATAAACAAATCCTTTCCTCCCCAAGATGCTTTTGGTCACAGTGTTTTGTCACATTGATAGTACCCTGACTGAGACAGAAATTACTACCAGGGACTGTAATATTGCTGTAACAGATCTGACCATGTTGTTTTGGAGAAGACTGTGGAAGGAGTTGGGAACTTAGGGTTAAAAATGCTATTGAGTGCTCAGAGCTGTCCTGTAGGAACTTGGAAGATAAGAATGTTGAGAACAAAGCAGATGAAGAAGCTCAGCCTGGGGAGTTTCAGAGGGAAACAAAGACTCTAATGGGGTAATTTATGTGATATTTTAAATTAAAAATACATGGTTCTGGTCCGCTGTGGCTAAAGAATCATCTATGATTAGCAAGAAACAAGAACAACTAAATTGAAGTCTTTGCTTTGCTGGAACAATTAATGCTTGTCAGCAATATTTAAGAAATTAGCCATAACTAAGAGACCCTCATCACTGAGGATCCTAAATCTGTGATTATTTCCTCAGGGTCAGCACACAGAGGCTGTGGTCCATGGGGACCAAGGCTTAATCTCATCTGGCAGCTGAACTTGCTAACATGTACAGGTGGTACTGGTTTTGAAGGAATAAAGGGGTTATGGAGAATAGCTGAGGCTTGCCTTGCCACTATGTGGCAGTATCAGAGTCCCTGAAGAGCACCCAGGAAAGGCTATCAGTGAAGGGTCAGCCCAGTTACAGCAGAGGCATCAGCATTTTGGAGATTTCAGTACCGTGGAATGACTACCAAGGAGAGCAGCAGCAGAGGAGTGAAGCCAGCCTGAGCCTAGGAGACAAGCTGTGTGTGCTTCAGATGGCAGAGCTGGAGAAGTGCCATTGTCAAGGTTCTTTAGAGTTCAGAGGATCATGAGCACAGTCCCAGACTTCAAGTATTGAACACTTTACATTGTTGAAGTTGAGTTTTGCTTTAATCTGATTGTGACAGTGCCCTGGATATTCTTCTTGGAGTAAGAGCATAACTTATTCTTTATTTTACAGGAGTCCACATTTAAGAGACTGGATATTTTAGAGAGACTTTGAATCATTTAAAAAAAAGAAAAATCTTTGAACTTTGAAAGATACTTTGAGTGTTTTAAAGAGACTTTTTAAAGTATTTGATTTTTAAAAAGAATATGGGACTTTTAAGAGTTGAAATGTTTTATATTGTGATAATAATATTAACATGAGAATAAAGTGGTTCTTGTTGAATAGGTAGGTATATGTTTGTGTGTCAAACTGATAAGGGGTAAGTTGTGTTGGTTAGTTTTCTGTCAACTTGACATTTGGGAAGTGGGAACTTCAATTGAGAAAATGTCCCTGTCAGATTTTGGCCAGTAGGCAAGCTTGTGAGGCATGTTCTTGATTGATGATTGATGTAGAAGGGCTCAGCTCACTGTGGACAGTGCCACCCATGGTAGTTCTGGGTACTACAAGAAAGCAAGCTGTTTATAATAGAGATGAGATGAAATATGGCCCATTAATTCTGTTTGGCAATATTTGTTATAAGAATTTTCTTTTCTTGCTCTGACAGTAACCCTTTCTCCTTTTTATAAGCACTCAACACTAACCTATTACTGATATATTTGAAAATGATGTAAGTACAGTGTTTTGTATGTTTTGAAGGTCTAAGCAATATACTTTTTATAATTAAATTAAAAATTAAATAATTACTCTAAATTTGTAAAATTTTCCAAGCAGAAAGTAAAATTGCTCACAATTGGTACTATCAGTTATGTATCATTCACAAATCAATTACTTTTGGTAATTTAATTACATCATATTTATTACAAAACATAAGACCATTCTTTTATACAGTTAGAAATGCTGATGGACTAAAAAATCTGCAAATTTAAACTAAACTCTAAACAAGAATTTAAAATAAACACATTAAAATGGAAAAAAATTAAAGAAAGCAGTTTGAGGAAGCCATGAGGAACAAACCAGTAAGCAGCACTCCTCCATGGCTTCTGCCCTGTTGAGTCCTGCCTCGATTTCCTCAATTATGGACTGTTAACCTGGAATTATTAAGACAAAATAAGCCATCCCCAAGTTGTTTTTTGGTCATGGTGTTTAATCACAGCAATAGAAACCATAACTAAGACAAACTGGTCATTGCTTCAATCACATAATAGCAATTAAGGTTACCTCTTTGGGGGTGAGTATTCCGAACAGTAAGTAGAAATTGGTTAGGCAGTTTAAAGTAAAAGGACTCCAAAGAAAAGTAACCAGTTTCTTTCTTGGCTAAAGCCAAAAATGGTCTTGGGCCTCTTGGTATCATCCTTGCCAGAGACTATATATGCCAAAAAACATGTTAGGAACTCCAATTTCTCATCTGGTTCCTAAATGATTTGGGGGCTACTTTTTCAGAGGGGAGATTAATAAAATAGCAGTAAGGACTGTTAGGACAAAATACCCTCTGATCAATAAAATTTCTGGCCAGGGCAAAAGCCTTACATTCTCAATGGGCCAGGTCAACTACCCAATCAAAAGACCATGCCTAGGAAAGCCATCACTTATCATAACAACAATTTATTGCCACTAGATACTTCAAATGGTCAATATAATATGCTGGCAAAGTTTGAATATATATGTGACTATATATATGAGAGGGGATTGCAAGAATTTTTTTTTCTAAAAAGGCAGTCAGCTTGGAAATAACTCATATTTCCTGAGCCTTCCCCCTTCCTTTTTGTGTCAGTTACCCATTTGTATCAGATTGTGAAGTTGACCTCCCACCAATGGGATAAAACACGGTCACTATCTACATCAGAATAAAAGCAAGCCATCTTGAGTAAGTGATAATTTGAATAAGAATATCCCCATTGACTCATATATTTGAATGCTTACATATCAGGGAGTGGCACTACTTGAGAAGGATTAGGAGGTGTGTTGGAGGAAGTGTGTCACTGGGGGTGGGCTTTGAGCTTTTTTTTTTTTTTTTTTTTTTTTTGGTTTTTCGAGACAGGACTTCTCTGTGTAGCTTTGCACCTTTCCTGGAATTTTTTTTTAATTTTTCTTTATTAAGAAATTTTCTACTCACTCCACATGCTATCCACAGACCCCCCTCCCTCCTCCCACTCCCCAGCCCTCTTTCCCAAGCCACCCCACATCCCCACATCCCCCAAATTGAAGTCTCCCATGGGGAGTCAGCAGAGCCCAGCACACTTAGCCTAGACAGGTCCAAGCCCTTTCCCACTGCACCAAGGCTGTGCAAGGTGTCACACCACAGGCACCGGATTCCAGAAGCCTGCCCATAGACCAGGGACAGACCCCAATCCCCTTGCCTGGGTGCCTCCCAATCAGTTCGAACCAAACAACCATCCAGAGGGCCTAGTCCAGTCCCATGGGTCCTCCACAGCCACCAGTCCACAGTTCATGGGCTTCCACTAGTGTGGCCGGTCATCTCTGCATGTCCTCCCATCATGGAACCTGGAAACAACCTAGATACCCCTTAACTGAAGAATGGATAAAGAAAATATGGTACATATACACAATGGGGTACTACTTAGCAGTTAAAAAAAATGATATGAAATTTGCAGGCAAATGGATGGATCTAGAAAATATCATCTTGAGTGAGGTAACCCAGACTCAGAAGGGCTTTGAGTTTTAAAAAGCCCAGGCCAGACCTGGAGTCAGTTTCTCTCTCTCTCTTGGCCAGTGGATCAGAATGTAGCTCTCAGCTACTTCTCCAGCACCATGCATGCTAGCATACTCCCTACCATGATAATGGACTAAACCTCTGAAACTGTAAAAAAAAAAAGTCCCCAATTAAATGTTTATTTAATAAGAGTTGTCTTGGTCATGATGTCTCTTCACAGAAATAGAACCATGACTAAGATAGTGACATTGAGATCATTTTTTGTTTTTAAACAGACATAATGGTTTTCAACTATTCCTATCTGCATGGGCAGTGCTTAGTCATCTTGATTGATGCAGGTTTATATGAATACAGCATCTGGGCCTTCAGTTGGTTTAGCACATGATATACCAGAAAACTAACCAATCTCATAGCAATTACCCCAGCCTTTGTCTGGTTTCTTTCATGGCCCAATAAACTCTGCTAGATGAGGAATTTTTTAATATATTTTAATGGGTATAATATATATATATACCCATTAATATATAATATATATATTAAAATCTTAATGGGTATATATATATATATATATATATATATATATATATATATATATTTGTGTGTGCCTGCATAAGTTTATGTGCAACACATGCATGATGCAGATTCCCACAGAGGCCAGAAAAGAGCATTGGATCCCCTCAGATCAGAAGTGCAGATGGTTGTGAGCCACCTGATGTGAGCGCTGGGAACTAAACCCAGGCCTTCTGAGTCACTTCTCCAAACCCCTTGACAAGGAGTTCCAACAGCTTCTTTCTCTCTTGAAAACCCCTCCCTACTCTCAGAAGTTTCTTTTACTTTTTCCTAATTTCTCACTTTTCTGTAATTTTTATTAATAGATGTGATTCTACTTTACATGGTAACCTAAAGTCTGTTTTGTTTTGTTTTGTTTTGTTTTTTGGTTTTTTGTTTTGTTTTGTTTTTGTTTTTGTTTTCCGGAATGCAAAAGCAAGGTTTAATTCTGAATATCCAAAAGCAATACAAGCCTAGGCAGGGACTTCGTCCAATACATCCAATGCAGTGGAGGCTGGAGGAAGCGCGCCACCTGTCTGCAAGCTCAGTTTTTAAAGGGAAAAGTCACAAGGTTACATCATTTAGGGGTGCTAGTACGGGTACAATTCTGATTGGCTCACTTCTAGGGATTTCTAGAAATTACTTCTAAGGGTGTGGTTGCCCGCCACCATTTCTCATTGGCTGCCCTCAGATGGGGGCATTTCTGTGGTCAGTTACCCTGGAAACCAGGGAGAGGACATTCCATAGTCTGGCAGGCATTACCTCGTGACTATCTTGTGACTCTGTACTTTTATACTTCCTGGTTTCTGGAATCTGAACTGACTGGTTTCAGTAACTAATGGCCTATTCCCAAAAGGAGAAATCTAAGGCCTTAATTTTAGGGTGAAAGTATTTTGGTCTTATTTCTAAGATGGCTCATTTTGGTCTCACATTTCCCCCTTCTCATGTGCCTAATGGAACCCAATCATGGGTTTTGGACAGGTAGCTCCTAAGTATCCCTCTCTAATAATGGCCATGTATAGTTAGCCATCTTGTCTCTATGCCAGGGAGTTTCATTTTGACCCAGCATTTCAGTCTTTTCTGAACAGGGAACATGGGTGACGTATTATCTTCTGGAACTGCTTCGAGCTGGCATTGGGGTGCCATTGTCAAGGGGCCCCAAAAGGCTGAAAAGCTAGTCAAAGACTGGGCAAGGGGGCATTTGTCAGAAGCATGTAGCTGCATGACCCCATAGGGACAGGGAAGGAAGAACCATATTAGGTGGGCTGGTCCATGTCAGCTTTTAGCAAGTCTGGAGCTCACAGTCGTCTGGAGCAGTGGAGTCAGCAACTGAAACTTGGAGGTGACTGCCAGCCAAGAATCTGTTGAGACAAATTTAAGCTAGGAACAGAAGTTAAAATTTATGAACTTATTTGGAACCCTTAAGTCCATACCCTTAGTAATTGGAAAAGCAGTAGTCCCAAGACCAGGAGAGAGGAAAAATAACATCTTTAGGAATACTTATCTGGGATCCTTTCAACCTCTGTGAAGTGGGTCTAGGTTTTTATGGCTCTTTTGATCCTTTGAGGCCTACTTACAAAATGACATAAAAGTTTTAGATACATTAGTATTACCAATCTGTACTGAAATCCATATTGTAGACAAAGCAGGTAATGGGTATCTTGTAAAACAGCAGAAGTGGACTCATACCTTTGAGTCCCAACAAGTTACATTTAACTGAACAGTAAGTAGTCATTGCTCTACCAGCTCATCAGGACTCCTAAATGTTAAGCTCTGAACCATAGAACAGGAGAGTAATCTGAAACTTATCTCATTTTGGACTCATATCTGAACCTTTATGACTTACTTAAACTTTTATATCTTAGAACATTTTCCTAAAAGTGAGCTAACAAGCTAGCTATAGCCTTGCAGAAGGATCTGGTTGATGCTGCCATGCTGACAAAGTTAGAGCTAGCCTGGCCATCAGTACTGTCAGAGATCTGAGAAAGATAAACTATATCTGAGTGCAGACCAAGAAGCTTCCAATCCTATAAATTACAGGGACCAAACCCTACCCAGGTCTCCATAGCGTTGGAGGCACCAGTCAGAACAGCATCAATCTTCTTCCACCATCAGGTCCATAAGGCAGAGTATTTTTCCTGTGGAATAGGGACATGGAAGACTGACCTTGATCACGCAAAAGGGTGCAATCAATTCCAGTGTCCTACTGCTTGTCCACAGTCTGGGCTGGGTCCTGGTGGCAGGCGTTGCATTGGGGCATCTTGCCCTGTGGTCAGCATTGTCATATTTCAGGCAGAGACGTTGTGGAGCCTCATACGTAATCTTCTTTGGAGACCTTGGGTCACTGCTAGGATCTGGAAGCCTGTCTGATATAGTAAGCTTTTAGATCAACATTTAAATGCCATATTCTGCAGATCTCTGAAGTATGAGGGCTGTCCAGATATATCTGAATAGACAAACTTTGTTTCTAATTACTTGTTTCAAGCTCAACCCTAAAAACATATGCAAGGGACTGAGTAAATGAGTAAACTTACATCAGTACTTACTTACCCTGACTACAATTAAAAAACTTGATTACTTATGACTGACT
Organism: Peromyscus maniculatus bairdii; assembly: GCF_049852395.1. NCBI lineage: Eukaryota > Metazoa > Chordata > Mammalia > Rodentia > Cricetidae > Peromyscus > Peromyscus maniculatus. The sequence goes on along the minus strand of NC_134875.1, from coordinate 142,199,050 downwards.
ATTTATGTTCTCTAACAGTCTACAATAAGTAACCTAAAAACAATGCTTTTAAGTTGAAGCTCTTCTAGCATCAAATACAGGTTCAGTAAAGAAACCAAAACAAAATATCATTATACAACATTCTTAAGCCCGAACGTACCTTGGGTAAGAAGAAACATTTTTTTTAAGCCATTGGTTTTTAACTATAAAAACTGTTCTTAGCCGGGCGGTGGTGGCGCACGCCTTTAATCCCAGCACTCGGGAGGCAGAGCCAGGCGGATCTCTGTGAGTTCGAGGCCAGCCTGGGCTACCAAGTGAGCTCCAGGAAAGGCGCAAAGCTACACAGAGAAACCCTGTCTCGAAAAACCAAAAAAAAAAAAAAAACTGTTCTTAAAAGACTGAGATCTCTCAAATGTCTTCCACCACTGCAACTAGACTCTTTTTGGAACTCTAGTCCTGCCATACATTTGCAAACCTCAGCTGTTTCCTATGATTCCTTTATGTTACAAAGTTTAGCTGCCAGAGCAAGGTATATTCCTGTGTATAAAAGCATTGATGCACAGCTTTAATATTAATCAAATACCTTATTTATTAAACATATGTTGCCATCTATTTAAATTCTCTAGAAACTTGCTGTTGAACACTTGGTAAAGACATAAGTATTAAGTGTTAACCCAAGTAGATCTTTATAACCTTAGTAAAAGATGGCTGCCAGCCACATGGCTGCCCATGAGGTCACCAGCCAAGATGGAGGGAGCCACGTGGTTGCTGTTTAAAGCTCGTTTTTCTAAACAATAATTACTTGCACACATACACACAGTTGGATCCAAGTTACACACATACATACATACATACAGTTAAAGCTTGCTTACATTTTCAAGTCACATACCTGTATACATACACACATAAGCAGTTTGCAGAATCATTAGGCATTCTTAAGATGAAAACCAACAAGAATTAACTTTTAAATTCAGTATTTGCAGGTATAAGAAACCATAACAGTTTACATCACACCCCCTCTGACCTTCTACAATCTTCCATATACCCTCAGTCCGTTCCTTTGATCCCTCAGACATTTACTCTAGACAAATTCCACTTTTTCTTTTCCTTTAAAACAGAAACTCTTACCAAAGCCTTTCTTGTGATTTCCCCCAGTACTCTAGAATATATTGTAAAGTTACAATATTTTAAACAAGACCAGAAATACATGCATATACCATAACAAGAATAACTCTCAATTTGTGTCAGCACTGTACCACAGACAAACTGTTGGTGACATTCCATTCTTGGAGCCAGACCTTGATCAGGTTTTAGCCCCAGGGCAGGTCTGGGGAGCCCCACCCAACAGCATGGAAGAGAACGGGGAAGGCATGCACCATGGAGACAAAAGATTGCTGTCAACCTCAGACCCTCAAGTACACTAGAATGGCAGACTGAAAGTGACTCCATGCCCTGGCTGGGCCCACAGACTTGTGGGCCACTCCTCAGCTGTGACCCTGGAGGGGCAGTTAGTTCTCCACCAACCCCCACACTGAGCTCCTTGAGGCTCCTGCTGGCTCCCGCCAGCTCTGCCCCATGTCCACACAGGAGCCCAGCTAGAACCTGCCGACCATATCTGGGCCCCACAGTGCTCACAGCCCGCTCTAGTGCAAAGCCATGCCTAGTTCATGTAGCCAAGCCTCTACTCCACAGCTTTTTGAGCGAGCTGGGGCCCCAACCCGCTGCATCTAGGCCCCGTGATGCTCACAGTCCGCCTAGCCCTCTCAGCTGCGCCCTGGGCCCCCGAAGTAGCAGCTGTGCAGCCGCTGCCTGCCGGACTCATTGCAAGCTTTCTGCTGCCTGCTGCCTGTGCTCTGGTCAGAGAGAGCAAGGAGGCAATGTTAGGTTAGTCTGTGCCAGTTCAACCACCACTGAAGGGGTCTCCATCCCTTCGGCTGGCAATCTGGCCCACAAGTCCCAATGCATACACAAGCTCAGGCATAAAACACTCACACATGTGGCCACAGTTCTCACACATTTATACATTTATGAAGGTATAACAAATAACACTGACAAACAAGATAGGCAGACTAAAAGGAAGAACAAGGGCCTTACAGATGGTCCAGGCAGACGAGAGTCCCGAGAGGGAGCCTCGATAATGCCAAAAACCTACGGATGGGACAGGGACAATTCAACAGAGTCTCCCGATCCCCAGACAGACCCCTCACAGGTGTCCAAACAGACGGACCCCTCTCGGGCATCCTATGACGGGGGGGGACCTGTGAGGACCCCCGCATCCTGATGAGGAGTTGGAATGTCTTCCAACTCCTCCATGGTCACCTTACAGGCGCGTCCGCCAAGGTGAGCCTGTCAGATTCAACCGCCGGCTTCAGATAAGAAAATGAAAGTAAAAGGAAAGCAAAGACAAGAAAATGGAGCACTCTTACCGATCGGTGCAGATGGACCTCCGGAGCTCTTAGGGGTCCTGGCAGGGGGTCTCTGGGGATCCCCGAGAGCCCCCAAATGTTGTGCCCAGATCGTGACCCCCAGAGAGACCACCAAAGACGAGCATGCCGGAATGCAAAAGCAAGGTTTAATTCTGGATAACCAAAAGCAATACAAGCCTAGGCAGGGACTTCGTCCAATACATCCAACCCAGTGGAGGCTGGAGGAAGCCTTTTGTTTTGTTTTAATCTTCCCTGGAGTGATACAAAATAACTTGGGGCTCCTATCTCTTGACCATCGAATTGCAGGCATCTTCGGACACCGGGTCAAACACAACCTAACTAAGAAAAGTCTTACTCAAAAGACTTACAACAATTTTAGTTCATATTGTATTTGTGAATTAGAGTAACTGTAGCTTACAGATTTTCACTAGTATAGAATATTAGATTATGTTATATACTGCAAATATAATTGTAAAATACATGTTTAGTGGACATTTGGATATTTTAATATTTTTCTGACACAAATATGCATACATTCATACATATGACTTTTTATTACATGTATTGTGTGTATTCGTGTGTGTATGTGTGTATAGTTGTGTGTACTTGTATATGTGGCTCATATATGTCACAATGCATGTGTCAATGTCAGAGGATAACTTGTGGAAGTCAGTTCCCTCCTTCCATGATGTGGGTCCCAGAGGTTGAACCCAGGCCACTAAGCTTGGTAGAAAACAGGTTAGATCAGAGTATCTGAATCAGCTTTACCAAGTGATATCAAATTGTTCTCAAATACATTAATGCCTAGTCACTCTTTTTTATTTTTATTTTTAATTGAAAAAATTTTCCAAACAATATATCATAATAACAGTTTCCCCTCCCCAAACTCCTCTCAGATCCTCCCCACCTTCCCACCTATCAAATTCAACAACTTTTCTCTATTTAGAAAAAAAAAACAAAAAACCCAAACAAATCAGAATTTTAAAAAAATAAAATAAAAATACAAGAAACACACACCTACACCCCCAAATGCATGAAAACACGAAATCAGAGACCATAATGTACAAGCAAAAGACCAGCAAGGCCAAAAACAAATGTCTAAACAAAACAATATGAAACAAAAAGTCTACAAAAATATCATTGAGGTAGTTTTGTGTTGACCATCTACTGCTGGGGCCTTCCCTTAAGTGTGGTTAATATACCCAGGAAGACTCCATTGGAGAAAACAAATTTTTCCTTTGCAAGTGGTTGTCAAATGAAGATAGCTTCTTGATTAGGAATGGGAGCCCATGTCCACTTCCCCCTCTCAGTGCTGGAACCCCATCTGGCTTGGACCTGTGCAGGTCTTGTAATGCCTAGTTACTCTTACAATGCAGAATATGAGAGTTTCTACTATTCAGCTTCTATATATCACTGAGTATTGTCGGTTGAAGCATTCCACCCAGGAAGGGAGGCTTTTATCATTAGTTTTTAAATTTGTATTTCTTCAAATGGTTCTAAAGTGTAAATGTTTATATGAAAAATATGTGTCAATCAATAAAATTTGAACATTGGGTTTTTGAGTACATTAAAAGGTTGTTGTCAGCTATGCTGGTACAGGCCTATAAAACCAGCACTTGAGAGCCTGAGGCAGTTGGATCACAAGTCCAGGGGCAATCTGAGTGTCATAATGAAAGCCTGTCTCTAAATGAATTAAATAAAAAAAGAGGGTGAGAAGGAAAATAATGGTCAGCCTTTTTGGTGTTACAGTGGCAACAGGTTGTAGAGGAGGAGTACCTTCAAACTTATAAAATGCATATTGTACCTTCAGCTACAAATCTGGGCTACTCTATGGACACAGATCTTTATAACAAGACCAGCAGGTGACCAAGAACATGAACAAGTTGAGGTATAGTTGCAAGGATAGATGCTTTAACAAGCACACTAACTTTGTGGGCAACATGATCACAGAGCACCATGGAGCTAGTCAAAATCTTCCAGGATGAGTAAGTTTCGAAGGAAAAGGAGGGAAACACGTTCCCACAAAAATAAAATAAGAGGGTCTGAGCTACATCACGGCTGCTAGGAGGAAAGCAGCTGCCAAGGACTGAGCTTGCTCAGATGGTGTGCATTCCAAAAGCATTAGAGAACAAAAGTGTATTGAAGTGCATTCGGACAAAATATGTATTGCTAGGAAATTCAAATTTAGAACTGGGGCAATGAGAAAGAGTACAGATGAATCATGACTGACCACAGATAGACCATTATTGAGGATGAAGTCACGATCTATGTTTGAATTTCCTTTGATTTGTTGATACAAGAATACATGAATGCTTTGGGTGGAACATGTGGCTTCGTACATGCTGGAAAGTATTCTTCCATGCAAATACTCCCCAGTGCTTGATCTTTACCATTGTTAGAAATTCAGAAATATCTCATAAGTTCATATAAGGAACTGAGTCAACTTAAACAAAGGAAAAAGCTAAACCCAAACAAAAATGAGTAAAATATACTTCATGGCTTCAAAGCCGATTTGATATTTCTCTTAACTCTAGGAATCAAAAAACTAGAGGGAAAGAGTGAAGTTTTACCTTGCCTCGTGTGTGTGAATTGAATGGTGGAGTAACCAAGTGGTCATAGAAGATAAGGTCAAACTCTAAAAGCTTCTCAGCTAATTACAAAGATGTTGGAAAGTGACTTTTGGGGATTCCAGTGTGATCACTTGTGGAAACAGGGACCACGGGGAGATCAAACTATCAGTAAGATGTAAAATCTATGGGGCTTAAGTACAAATTTGATTAGAGTTTAAATGGGAATTAAGCTTTCCCTTCATGGAGCAACAGATTCATGTATCAAACCTGGTAGCACTAAAAAGTACCAGGCTCATGTTACACCTGGTATACCAGAGTCAGTTAATAATGCCACCACTCAGGAAATGCTCTTCCTCAAACAGCTCAACTGGAGTTTGTTGAATGACAGGACAATTAACCCACTTTGTTCAGCAAATCGAAATAGTTTAAAACTGCATGGATGAGAGGCACAAGGGAAGTCATGGCCGTATACCTCCGTGCAAAAGTGTTGTCAGTTATGAACTAGGAGGCAGACCTAGGAAATTATGTGTAAATGGATTGAGAAAAAACTTTTGGGGCCTGGGAATTGTTATAAAACAAATTCATCTGAATTAAAGCATTCCACCTTGGAGGGAGGCTCTTAAAATTCAGGAGGTAGCTGGGCATGGCGGCTCACACTTTCCATCCCAGCACTCAGGAGGCAGAGGCAGGTAGATTTCTGTGAATTTGAAGTGAGGCTCATCTACACAGCAAATTCCAGGACAGTCAGGGCTACATAGAGAGACTCTCTAAACAACAATGACCCAGGAAGTTCAAAATTTATACCTAAAGATGCCGCTGAAATGAGGAGAGGAGACTGTGATACCCACTGGGTGGCTTTTGTGAGTAAACACCCATACTGGGGTGGCCTTTTTGGTGATGCAGCTGTCTTGAGTTGTCCCTGCTCCTATAGATAACTCCTCACCCATATTACTGTAAGTAACCCCAATAAACACATTAATTTGCCAACTTGGTCCTAGGTACAACTGTTTATTTGTTCTGTTGCTGATGCCCTATCTTGGGGTAAGTAATTTTTTTCACATTTCCCCAGAAAGTGGCATCCAACAAGGGAAGCAATGAAAAATAGTGAGGATTTCTAACAGGGAATACCTGTTAAGCTTTTAAAGGTTTAGGAAGGTCAAAAATGTCATTTTTACAGAATATTATTGGATTATATGGGCATGAAAGGATGGGGTAGAATGCCTCGGGTTTAAAATACTTAGGGAAAAGGAAAATAGATTTAAAAGACTGAAGGAGAGAGCAAGGAAACACAAAGAAATCTTCAAGAGTATTTATTTTTTATACTGCGTTGGGGAGATTCCTTACAGCAATCTGTCAACTTCAACATAGTTTGGGAAATTTCGTCTGGTGGAGAGATGACATGGGAAACAGACCCACTTTCATTTTATGGATTCACAGGAGGATAATATATTCTGACACTCATTTCCATATATACTATATTCTTGAATTCTTTGCCTTCATCAACAGTAATTAAAACTCAGATCTCATAAGACCAAGTAGGCAAAATTTTACATAATGAAATCCATAAGCTGGCCAATAAAGTATAAAACAATAATAGAAGGTCCACTTGTCCACCTCAGACATGGTGGTGTTGAACTCTGGAAGTTTTAGGTTGACATCTTTAGGTTGATAAATACTTGCTGTAAATTCCTGGAAATTCTGAATTTTCAAGGCTATGTTAGGTGGTAATTTACTTAAAAATCTTAGAATGAATTTCAGTGTCTAGGTGGGTGAAAGGTGAAAGAAATGAAAATTGTGCCACTTAACACAAAAAAGAATGCAGCAAGAGTTGCTACTGCCAGGGCGCTGCCAGCTTTCTGGGTATCTGGGAAGGATGGGATGTGGAAAAATGGTGGGAAGGCAATATCTTCATTTCTCATGATGCATAAGTAATTGTACAAGAGAGCAAAAAGGACAAAGCTGCTAGTGAGGATGTTCAGAATCCCTAGAAAGAAAAATGAATTGTAGGTGGTGTTCTTCCTTACTCTCTCTGTGTACATTTTCCAAAGAGCAACAATGCTAGAAACTGTCCCAGCCATCCCCAAAAAGCTGGAGACCAGTACCAGGTGTTGAGCAACTCGAATACTCAATGGGATGAAGGAGTCATGGTAGTTGTATCGGTGACATACTCGGACATTGCTGGAGTAGTTGTTATTGTGGTAGATGCAGGTTCTCCACAGTCCTACTAAGGCCATGCTGGGCTTGGATTTCATGGGTTCTTGAAAGTACCATACTCGCCACTGAGGAAGGCCCATGGAGACACTACAAAATAGCCATGCTAGGATGGCTGCAGTGAACCCCGTTATCTGGAGATTGGTATCTTTTCTGAGTAGCATCATGGTGACAGTGAACACTGGGCAACTGCAAAGAAATACAGGACAGCATGAGGATGAGCTCTTCAGGCCTGGGACAGTGTTCCCTGAAGAAGCACTACCAGGAAGGAAGGGTTATGTTGAGAAAGTGTGGTCTGAGCAAACTCAGAGAGGGGCATTATTTACTGGCAGGGATATAATCAACACACCCTCTAACACTGGTCACACATGTTTAGAAAACAGTATGTATAGTCAGATGTTTTCCTATGTCCTGCCGTGGTCCAGACAAATCTCTCCTACCTGTGGTTCCATAACTGCTCATAAAATACTCATTCAGGGGCTTATATTAATTACAAACTACATGGCCTATACCACAAGATTCTTACTAGATAGCTCTTCTATCTTAAATTAATCCATTTCTATTAATCTATATTTTGCCACGTGGCTGTGGCATTACTAGTCTGTTGGCATGTGGCTCCTTGGGTGGAAGGCTAGTGTCTCCTCCACCTCTGCCTTTCTTCTTCCTGTCTCTCTCTTAGATTTCCTACCTGGCTATAACCTGACTGACCATAGGCCAGAGCAACTTCTTTATTAACCAATCATAGCAACACATATTCACAGCATACAGAAAGACATCCCACAGCACTTCCCCTTTTCTGTCTAATCAAAAAGAAAGGTTTTAACATTAACATAGTAAAATTGCATATAATAAAACAGTTACCAAGCAAGAATTATAATTACAATATCTAGTCTATTTGTATTTAGTAAAATTAAAGAAAATACTTTATCATCTATCCTATTTTGTGAGTCTAAAGTTTCATATCTAATTTATCTTTTATCATAACCAAGGAAAATTATAGATATCTAGTCTGCAACTACATCAAAGATCCAAGAAGGATATAATATTACCTAAGTAAACAGGAAGTTTATTGTAAGCAACTTCCAAAACTCTAGAATGACAGACACAGCTGGCTACCTGGACAGTCACCCAAAGTTTCTCTGTAATGTTGGGGCATCCATCTTCAGCCTATAGGCCTAGAGTTTTTTAGATGCTTCTCCCTGTGTCCCGTAGAATATCTGGCAGTCTCCTCTGTGAAGCAGGAACCTGAAGGACCATCTCACTTTGTTTTGGCAAAATTTAGTGGTCATTTTTCCATGGGTCCTGTGGCTGGGGAATGTCTTTCTATATGCTGCAAATATGTGTTGCTCTGATTGGTTGATAAGTAAAGCCACTTGGCCTATGGCAAGGCAGATTAGAAACAGGTAGGAAATTCAAAAAGAGAGACAGAAAGAAGGTGGAGGGAGACGCCAGCAAGCTGCCCAAGGAGCAACAGGTAATGGGACACAAGTAAAGCCATGGAACATGTGGCAATACATAGATTAATAGTTATGGGTTAATTTAAGATATAAGAGCTAGCTAGCAAAAGGCTTGAGCCATGGCCATGCAGTTATAATTAATATAAACCTCTGTGTGTTTACTTGGGGGACACGAGTGGGAGAGATTTGTCCTGACCGTGGGCCAAGCAGGACACAGGAAATCTTCTGACTACAGGTTCTGTATGTCCAGTCTATACAACATTTTGTCAAGCAGTCCATGCAAGAGCAGTTTCTTGCCCAAATGGTCAGTTCTGCCAAGAAGAAGATAAACTCCATATGGAGTGTTTTTGATGCCCATCTTCCTCTTTGAAGTAAATCTGTGCTGACAGGAGCAGACGTGTCTCACAGTCCAGGAAAGTTTTTAAAACATTTTAAATGCCATATTCTATAGGTCTTTTAAGTGTTTTAAGATTACCTACCTAATTGAAATATATCTATGTATACCTAGAAAACTTATCTAACAGGACTCTAAGTTTGATTATCATAGATGACTAATTATTAATCTGTATTTCTTAATTATATATTACAATTTCAAATGAGTTGCACAAACATAATACCTTATCAATAAACTAAAATCTATAGCAATGTAAAACATTTCAAACAAGTTGTTTCTCTTTAAAAGTAGATTCAATAATCTGCCTGTTAACACTATCATATCTATAATATCCCCTTTTCTTCTTTAGAAAGAGATTGTACTTATAATCAACCCCCTTTTAAAATAAAATAAACATTTATAAACAATATTTTGGGAATTTGGGTGTAGCTTTTCATACTACTTCCTGCTGATTGGAGATGCTGGCAATATTTTGGGGATCCTTAGAAAATTGAGGATAATGGTCAAGTCATGACTAGAGTAGTCTGTGAGACTGTATTGTCTGAGCCATTTGCTTTGAAGCTGTTTTGGATGTTGAATCCTCTGGAGACCTCTCAGGGGGTCTTTCTTGATGGAACCATATTAGCCTGAAAGGAATCCACAGCTTCTTATCTTCTGTGAAAAAATAAAGCAGAACCTCTTTTCCAAAGTAACATATCCTTAGACATAAATTTTGAAGGCAAGATACCTTTAAAATATATATATTGGTTTAACTTAGTAGTTTTTATAATCAAATGTCTCTCTCCAGTTAAAAATCCCAAAAACAATATAATAATATGCAGTATCCAGATTCTTTGTGTAATTCCCATCTTTACGTGGCTTACAACTTTTATATTATTCTTATTGTCTCTTTAAAGACTTTATTTTTAAAACTATTTTTCTTTATATAACTGTCTATATTCATTTTTCTCTCTTTCTTCCAAGTCTACATATATTTTTACATGCATTGTAAACCATTTAGAGTTTTATTCCATCTGAATCTTATTGTGTATCTATAGTCTTTTCCTGGCCAGGAGAGATTTTAAACTGTTAAGCTGTGTGGCTAGGATGAAAAGCAGCAGCCCTAGCTGCTGACTCCGCCCCACTCAGCTTTACTGCCAGCTCTGGGAGCCATGATCATCACAGACTCTGGGAAGCAGTGAGTCTATGCCTCCATTCAGCAGCATATATCCCAAAAACCTTATTTATTTATTATCATTATTGGTCTGTAATAGCAAAAGCTAAATCTGCCATGCAGTTAGAGACACCTCTGTGTACTATGGTGGGAATCTGCCATGCCGTAGGTCAAGCCACATGCAGTGAGCCCGCCATACTGTAGCTCACAGCTTGTCTGAGAGACATAAGTAGAAAGCTGTTTTTAGCTCCATCTTAAAATCTTTTTTTAAATCTTTCTTAGGTTTTGGGTGGAAATTCTTGCTGCCACAATGAGCGCCAAATGTAGCTGGAAGTTTGTCCGGTCCCACCCAGCCCCGCAGTCCTGCAATCGCTTATAAAATAAGAAAAGGGGATAGTACAGATGCAATAAAATAAAAAAGGTAGATTATTGAACTACTTTTAAAAAGCAACTACTAGTTTTAAATATTTAACATTGGATTGGATTTTTGTATATTGTATACAAATTATGTATATTGATACAAACTTGAGATTGATTTTGTTAGAAAATACTGTACATATATTTCTAATCTTGTTCAAGATATTGTACTTATACAGCTCATTTAACAATGTATTGCAATTTTCTAGTCCTTGAAAGTTATTATTACCAACTAATTAGAATATAAGAAATGTAAGTTAATAGTCTTGACAATCAAACTTGTAGTCATATTAGGTGTGTTTTCAAGGTTAAACAGAAATATATTTTAGATAGACAGATCATCTTGAAACACTTCAGAGATCTACAGAATATGGCATTTAAGATGTTTTAATAACAGTTTTTTTTATGACTATGAGACATGTCTGCTCCTGACAGTACCAATCTACTTCAGAGAAGATAACGGGCATTGAAGAAACTCCTCATGGAGTTTACTTTCTTTGTGGCAAAAGTTAGCCACTAGGCTGTCCTAGAACTATGTCCTCAGGCTGGCCTTTAATTAGAGGCACTCTTGCTGCCTCTCCTTCCCTAGTGCTGGTGTTAAAGGCATGAGACACATCAAATTACAAGTACCACATTTTCAAAGTTCACCCATAGTGTATCACAGGTGAGAAGTTTGTTCTCTTTCACACTATTTTCTCAAGGTATAGAAAAAACATGTTTTATCTTCTCACTCATTAAGTTTGGACGTCTGGATTAGTTCCAAGTTGTTTTGTTTGTTTGTTTGTTTTGGGTTTTTTGTTTTTTTTTTTTTTTGCTCTGTTTTTTTCCTAGACAAGGTTTCTCCAAGTAGTTCTGGCTATCCTGGAACTCACTCTGTAGACCAGGCTGGCCTTGAACTCAGAGATCTGCCTGCCTCTGCCTCCCAAGTGCTGTAATTAAAGGTGTGCACCACCACCACCACCACCACCACCACCACCACCACCACCACCACCCAACTTTAGCTCCAAGTTTTACTTATCATTAATAATGCCACATGCATGAGTATGCATATATAAAACTTTATGTTGATAGACAATTTTGTTTCTCATGAGTATATCCTAAGAGCAGAACTAGGGAGGTAATATGGTGTCTAGTTCATATTTCAGAATGTACTGAACTGTTTCACCAATGATTACACCTCTCATAACAAGATAAAAAGGATCCATCTTGTTTATATCTTCACACATTGGCTATCTCAAAAAAACCAATGTACCAATACCAAAAATTATGAATAATTTAAAATTTGTAAATTAATAGAGAATTAACTTTTTCTGGCCCACACATAGAATTTAATACTTACTATACATTTCCTTGAAGCAGCCTATTCACTGGAATACTTAACTAACACATATCCAACCTAAGATAATTTGGGAGCAGGGCTGGGCATTGGGAAGATAATGTTCACTTGTAGGCAAATGTAAAACACAGAGAATATTGTAAGCACATACTTATTATGATAGTTTGATTGCCCACTTGATCAATTCAGAATCACCCAACTTATTTAGAAATGTAGTTATTCTGGGTCAAGGTCTATCATTCTGGGGAAGTCAAGAAGGAGGATCTTGAAATAATTAATTCATTATGGGTAGCATCATTTCTTGAGAAGGGATTCTGAATTGTATCAAAATGGAGAAAGCTATCTGAATGCTAGAATGAATTCATTAAATCATTGCTTTCTGTTCATGACTATGGATGTAATTGGATTAATTATTTCAAGATCCTCCTTCTTGACTTCCCCAGAATGATAGACCTTGACCCAGAATAACTATATTTCTAAATAAGTTGCTTTTGTTGGTGTATTTTACCATAGCAGCATAAAGAAGCTATGCCATAAAATTGTTAAGTTTTTTTGTATCATGAAATATGTTATATAGATATTAAAAACAAAAGAAGGTGCAGCTGAATCCTGAGATTAAGGGCAATTTTTATTTCCCTTTTGTTTTAGGTTAAAAGTCCACTACAAGGGGTTGGGGATTTAGCTCAGTGGTAGAGCACTTGCCTAGCAAGTACAAGGCCCTGGGTTCAGTCCTCAGCTCTGGAAAATTTTTTTTAAAAAATTTTTAAAAAGGGCTGGAGAGATGCCTCAGCGGTTAAGAGCGCTGGCTGTTCTTCCAGAGGTCCTGAGTTCAATTCCCAGCAACCACATGGTGGTTAACAACCATCCGTAATGAGATCTGGTGCCCTCTTCTGGCCTGCAGGTGTATATGTAGACAGAACACTGTATACGTGATAAATAAATCTTAAAAAAAAAAAAAAAGTCCACTACACTTGTGTTGTTTTATTTTGTTTGCATTGTGCTTTTGTTTTCCTGTGACTGGGCCTCATGGTGTAGACAAGGGTTTTTTCAAAATAAATATGTAGTCCAGATTTATCTCAAACTCAAATAAATTAATGTGCCTCAGACTCCCTCATGTTGGGATTATAGACATGTACAACCATATTAGGTGTTCTGGACAGGTTTATGTCAACTTGACACAAGCTAGAGTCATCTGAGAGGAAGGAACCTCAATTAGGAAAATATCTCCATGGGATCAGGCTATAGGCAAGCCTGTAGCACAGTTTCTTATTTAGTGATTGATGTGAGAAGGCCCAGCCCATTGTGAGTGGTGTCATACTTGGGCTGGTGGTCCTGGGTTCTATCATAAGTCAGGCTGAGCAAGCCATGATGAGCAAGCCAGTAAGCAGCACTCCTCCATGATCTCTGCATCAGCTCCTGCCTCCAGGTTCCTACCCTGTTTGGGTTCCTGTCCTGACCTCCTTCAATGATGGACTACAATGTGGAAATGTAAGCCAAATAAGCCCTTTCCTCCCCAAGTTGCTTTTGGTCATGATGTTTCATCATAGCAATAGTAACCCTAACTAAGACAAGTTGGTACCAGCAGTGCGTATTGATGACCCTGTTGTTTGGGGGAAGATTGTGGAAGGACTTTGGAATATTGGGATAGAAAAGCCACTGAGTGTTGAGAGTTCAATAAGCTGTTCTGTAAGAGCTTGGAAGATGAGAATGTTAATAGCAGTACAGAATATGGAGGCCTGGCTTGTGAAGTTTCAGGGAGAAGTTTAAAGGCTCTATTGTGGCCTTTTTTGTCAAGAATCTGTGGTGTCTGGTCAGCTGGAGTTTAAAAATCAGCTATGATTAAGAAGAGACCAGAAACACTAAAGTAAAACCTTTGTTTTACTGGACAATTGATGCTCATTAGCTAGAGCTGAGAAATTAGCAGTGATTTAAAAACAAACCAATATTATTGAAGTGAAATCTTCTGGGAAGTGTTTCCTAAGAGTCAGCATCCAGAAGCTGTGTCCCAGAGGTGGCCAAAGTTGTACCTTGCTCTGGCAGCTGAACTTGGTAGTGTAAGAGTCACCTAGCTTGGCACTATCAGAGGCCAGGAGAGGCCATTGGTGAAGGTGTAGCCTCAGTGGCAGTTGAAGGCCCAGGATGGAAGGGGTCATACAGAGAAATTGAGGCTTGGTACCATGAAGAGAGCCTATGACAGGCTATTGGTAAAAGTGCAGCCCAGTTGCAGCAGAAGACCCCAGCATTTTGAAGATGCCAGTATCATGGATGACCTTGGAGTGGAGCCAGCCAGAGCTTAGAAGACAAGCTGTGTGTGCTGCAGAGGGCAGATCAGGAGAAGTGACTCAAGAACTCCAGAATATCATGAATGGATCCCAGACTTTGAGCATTGAGTTATTTACATTGTTGGAGTTTGGTTTTGCTTTGATCTGATTGGGACTATGCCCTGGTTCTTCCCTCTTGAAGTAAGAAAGTATTTCATTTAATTTTGATTTTTCCAGGAGCCCACAGTTAAGGAATTTTGAACTTTTAAAAGAGATTCTGGATTTTTTTAGAAAGACTGGATATTTTAAAGAGTTTGAGCTTTTAGTGCATTTGAATTTGTAAAGACTTTTTAAAGATTTTTGAAGTTATTTATATTTTTAATGTGAGGTCTTAGAGATAAATGAGAAAGGAGAGGAAATTTTTCTAATTGAAAAGTGTCAAGTTGACAAGGGGGTCAGTTGTACTGGCTAATTTTATGTCAACTTGACACAAGCTAAAGTCATCCTAGAGAAAGGAACCTTAATTAAGAAAATGCCTCCATGAGATCCAGCTGTAGGCAAGCCTGTAGCATGTTTTCTTAATTAGTGATTGGTGGGAGAGGACCCAGCCTATTGGCTGATGTGAATTTTTGTGGTGTTCTTGGTGTCAGTGGTTCGGATTTTTGTTGGTTGGTTTATTGTTTTTGTTTTTAATTTGTCCTGCAAATAGAATGCAGAGACCTGTGCAAGCTAGTCAAATGCTCTAACACCCACCTAAAACCCTGTCCCCCAAAGTGTGTTTTTGTGAGCTTTAATCTCAAGTACTGTCTACAAGGTGTCCTTCCTGGTACCCGGGGAAGAAAATTCAAGGCTAGACTGAAGGATGGGACACAAGGGAATTCAGTTCCCTGAAGCCAACTATCTACAAAATGAATCATTTGTAACTCCTGGAAACAAATCTCTGAGGCATCCTCACTCTCATTGCTCAAAAGGTAGAGTTTAAAAAAAAGGGAGAGTTTAGATAAAACACAGTTTTATTTTTAATAACTGCTTGTTTGTTCCATAAATTGCCCTTGCTGCACGTCTCTTATAGATGACCTAAAGAAGATCACCTGAGCCAACAACAAAAGGTATATTAAAATATGCTTTAAGTAGAAAATAGAGTGATGAAGCCACATGGGTACAGAAGAAGTTTTTTAAGGACATTTCTCTTAACTCATCTGGAAGAAGAGTCTAAATGGCAGAAGTTGAGATACAAGATACCACCATGTACCTGAGACCTGCTTTGAATTGCTAGTTCAAAATGCAAAATACAGAGCATAACTTCTGTGATGGTGAATGGCAAGTGAGGGTTCAGGTAAATGAGGGGTGAGCAGGAAAAGACCTCTAATTCAATCTGTGGATAGCATGGAGGGATATGAAGGTTTTTTTATTAGAAATACTACATAGAAGGAAATAAGGGGAGAGATTGTTGAAGACAGATACTGGAAGTTCCTACTAATGACCAGAGCAACCCTGGCAGCAAAACTAATAGTAAGCAATGTTCTCTTTAGCTGGATAATTCTGTATCAGCAGCTTTTCTGGTAGTACAGACTGAATCTAGGGCACCATGCATATTAGGCAAGCACTCGACCACTGAACCATATCCCCTGCACTCTTTACATTGACATTTTGAGACTGAGTCTTAAAGGGTGCATGTGCTGGCCCTGATATACTGAGTAGCCTGGAAGAAGGTGTCTGTGCTGTGGTTTGTTTTTTTGATCTGACACCAGCCTCATTATGTAGATCAGGCTGGCCATCAACTGGAGCTCTGACTGCATTTCGAGTCATATTCCCTTTTCCTTTGCTTTCCTGCACCTGGCAACTATGGTGCATTTATGATAACATTGTTTAGAAGGAAATGAACACAAACGCTTGAATTAAATTCACAGGCTGCCTCTGTTATTTGTCATCCAGGGGTAGGTGAGAGGAGGTAGTGCAGACTGTTTCCCAGGGCAAAGCCTCCTATCAGAGAAATCATTTTGTGCTCAGCTGGCATCAGCAGATTCAACAAACCAACACTTTGTCCCAGGCTGAGTCCTACTGCTAAAAACTCTAACATAATCAAAAGTAGCAGGGATCAAATGCCCACTCAAATAGAAAATTGGAGTAATGGAGGTCAGGTAAATCACAATGGAGCAGAAGAGAGGCCTCCACTGCATGTGAAGGGGATAGAAGAACCTATAGGGATCCTCAGAACATGGTTGCATAAAGGGTGATGACATAAAAGAAATAGTGTAATCTTAGGTGAGCTTTTAATTCATTTACATCCATTCTTTCTGGGAAGGGCTCTGAGGTAAGGGCTTTGAAGCCCCCAGTGACAGCCTGGGCAGGCAGTTCAGAGCAGAGCATCACCTATTGGGACCACAGTAGGACAGTTACAAATCTAAATTCAAAATTCTAGTATGATTTCTACTGACCATATTAACTCTTTCACATAATGTTGTTTTTCAACAAAATAACTGTCTTAGTTAGGGTTTTATTGTTGTAAAAAGACATCATGACCATGACAACTCTTATAAAGGAAAACATTTAATTGGGGCTGGCTTACAGTTCAGAGGTTTAGTCCATTGTCATCATGGTGGGACATGGTAGCATGCAGGCAGACATGGTGCAGAGGAGTTGAGAGTTTTACATCTTGATCCACAGGAAGAAGAAAGAGACTACCACACCTGGCCTGGCTTGAGCATCTAAGACCTCAAAGTCCCACCCCCTAGTGGCCCACTTCCTCCAACAAAGCCACACCTACTCCAACAAGGCCACATCTCCTAATAGTGCCACTTCCTATGGGCCTATGGGGGCCATTTTCTTTCAAACCGCAGCAACAAAGTTTAAACTCCACAACTTAAAGCTTCCCTGTTGGCTAGCTTCTGTAGCTGTTGCTAAACTATCCTAGAGAACAACTTAATGGGTTCCAGAATTATTTACTTTAGTTCAGTTCCAGAGATTTGAAACCATAGTCCTTGACTGTTTGGATTCCAGATAGGCAGTAGAGCAGATTATGACTATGGTGGGATCAGATGGCAAAGACAACTCAAGTTGTAGTGGTCAGAATCCAGAGACAGAAAAAGGAACATGGATGAGGAGGGAATATCTTCAAAGGCACATACCCTGGGTTCTACTTCCTCCTTGGAAATGCTATAACATTAGTGTCCAAATCCTCTCAAAGTAGTACCAACAGCTAGGGACCAATGATTTAATACAAGAGTCCTTTGCGGGACAGGCAACATCCAAATTATACACCATCATGAAAAATTAGGGGCTAACTGTAGAGGTGATAGAATATTATTCCTATTTATAGACTTGGTAATAAGAAAAGTTCTCACATGGATGGCACATGGATGAAGCTTGAGAACAAATAAAAATACAAATAAACAAATAAAACAAATACACTGGTCAGAAAAAGTCAAATACCATGTGATTCCACTAAGGAGATTCCTGGGCCAAGTCAACTTTGCCAAGACCAAAAGCAGAATGGTAGGTACTAGAAACCAGGTCATGGAGAAACAGGAGATGGAATTCAATGAGAATAGTATTTCAGCTAGAGAAGGTGGGCAGTGGCAACATTTCCATCTTACTGTGAATACAGTCATAGCCGTGGAACTGTACACTTAGAAAGATCAGTGGTAAATTCTGATATGCGCATTTATTCACGTTAGAGTGTAAAACAATGGTGGATTGAGCCTCTACTAACCAGTGATGCTGTCTTCACATGAACCAGGGGCCAGTGATGTAGCAGAATGTGTCTCTAGCTTGGGCCAGCAGGGCTGACAAAGACACAGCTCTCTTCAAGTGTCCTTCAGGGCCCATTGCTTGCTTCACAGTGACCTGTGAGTTCTTGGCCTAGTTCACAGTTGTGCCATGAAATTCCAACTCTCACCAAGCTTATTTTCCAAGTTTCAGTCATCCGTGCATGAATGCCATGACATCTTTGGGGGATAACAATGCAGGTCCTTATATTTTTGTGTCACATGCTTCCTTGTATAGCCTTTTCAGGGTGAGGGATTTTTTTCTAGCAGGCTGCCCTGCTCATGGTTAAGACCCATTTGACTGGTTCAGACCTGTCTACCATTCCTTTGTTTATTCCTCTTCTTTAAGGCATAGTTTCTAACACCAATCATTGGAGGTTTCAGGTTTGTGTCTTTGATCCGTTTTGTCACAGGCCATGTCATAAATACAACAGATGGCAATTAATAATTCAGGTGTCAACCCACCAGATGAATAACTCTCTGATGGGGGAATCTTGTTAAGCAAGTCTTACGTGACTGCAGACTCTGAAAATGGGTTGCTTCTGTCTAATTTTTATCATGTGCCACTACATTTCTTCCCTAAAAACAGCTATGGGTATTTTCTCCACTGTCTGTGTGTTTATCTCTTGTATATATTCCATCTATTTGGGGCACATATATCTGTGGAATGTCAGGAAGATGATTTCTTCATAAGCTGTATAATTTTGATGAATAGAAATAATACTGGCATATTTTTATAGCTCAGACTGATATAGGAAAAAAGCAATAGTAATGACATTCTCAGTTACAAAGACAGTTATTTACACCATTAGCTGATTTAAGACCTCAGAACAAATTCAAAGCAGACTAGTTGCCCCTATAAATGAATTGCACAGGGACAGATCCCCAGGTGTCTGTTGAACCAGGGTCAGGCATGAAGCAACTTTCGTGGCAGCTTTTCGCTTGCAAAAGCCTGGTTGATAACATTAAAGACACAACTGCCTGTACAGATTCTCTCAGCAATTAATTCTCTGCACGTATCATGCAGGACTCAAGGTTCAGCCAACTATTTATTGCTCAGGTCCTCAATTTCAATGTCACTTTTCATGATGTCTCTCAAGCTACATGCCTCCCACCTGCACGGCCAAGCGTTGCCATGGTTACTCGCTTCCAGCCGGTCAGTGTGACATCCCTAGCCTAAGAGAAACTGTTTGATTTCTCATGGCTCTATTTTTTATTGTTTACTCAAGAAATGCTATGTGACCCTGAAAATGTAATTCATATATTGTCCAGAGTTTGTTCTGTGAGGAGTGAGTGATGTAGAAGAGAGATGTAGCTGTGTGAGAAGAAATATAGCAGAGTAGAGAGAAGTGTGTATAGAAGAGAGATGTATGGAGAGAAGAGATATAGCTGCTGAGAAGAGATGCGTGGATAGAAAAGAGAGCTATGTAGATGAGATGTATAGCTCTGTAGAAGAGGTGTGTGGAAAATGTAGCTGTGCGGAGACTGTAGCTGTATGGAGACAGAGAGAGTTTCAGAAAGGGATTTTTCAAGATGAAGTAAAAAGAGAAAGTTACCATCAGAAAGCATGTGTTTCTTTCCTTCCTTACCCCTCAGATAGAAAAAGTTTAGCCCTAATTGCATTAGTGGATTATTTTTGCATACCCTAGATTCTGCTGGAGGCTGGCCCTCCAAGGCAGCAATACCATTTTGAGTTAGTTTTTGTGTAGGGTGATAGACACAGGTCTAATTTCATTATTCTGCATGTGGACATCCAATTTCCCCAGAACCATTTGTTAAAGATGCATTCTTTTCTGTGAGCTCAAGACCAGTCTGGTCTACAGAGTGAGTTCCTGAACAGCCAGGACTGCTTCACAGAGAAAACCTGTCTCAAAAAACAAAACAAACAAACAAAAAACCAACAACAAAAAAAAAAAACACATTTGAAATCTTCAAGAGTATTGAGTCTCACAATGTACTGGAAAGATTCCTTATATATATTTTAACATTTCACAGGGTTGAGTGATGCTACTATCATGACATGGTCTATAGGACTACATTAGTTTTTAGTTTTGGATTCAGAATGTGATGTAACAGTTTAATGTGCCCAGACACTCATTTCAGTATACACTGGGTTTATGATTGTTTACAAACAGTAATTAAAGCCCAGGTCCTATTATACATACTGGCAAACAGAAAAGATTTTAAAAAATGAAAGCCCATACTCCAAACAATGAATTAAAGTACCAAGTAAACTAGAAAAGATGTTGGATGGAGTCATGGAGCTATTTTCAGTTACAGACCACATTGGTCAGTTTTAAATCCTGGGAAAATTTATGTAGACATGTCAATAACACTGTCCACTTCTCTGGGAATTTTGTATTTGTGAAGCCATGCAAGCTATAAATTCATTTTTAAATCTCTACATATACTTGGATATCCAGAGAAATATTATAAAAGTGAAATTCATATTATTTAACAAAAACAGGATATTAGCTATACTTCCCACTACCATGGCACCTCCAACTTTCTAAGTATCTGGCTGGAAGGGTATATGGAAAGATAATGGAAAGAGAATCCTCATCATACTCATAACTGGATGGTAATTGCATAGAACAGTAACACACAAGGACTAATGATCATGTGCAGAGTCCGTAAAAGGATGGGTAGATTCTATATCGCATTCTTCCAGTCTCCCCTTATAAATGTTCCTAAGTCTCAGACACTGGAGACTGTTCTGAGAATGTGGGTGTTCCAACTGTAGGTGTTGAGCAACACAATTATCTAAGGGAGCAGAGTGTCATGGTAGGTGTGTCTGTGACACACTATGATATTGATGGAGTTGCTGTTATGGTGGTAAATGCAGGTTCTCCATAACCCCACAGAGGCCATGCTAGGGCAGAAGACTGGATTCTTGAAAGTACCACCCACATTTGCTACTGTTGGGAGGCTCATGGAGGTACTGCAAAGGATCCATACTGTGGATGCTTTAGGAAATGTTAAAAAAAATGCACTGTCTTTCCTATCAAGGATTAAGACAAAATTCCATTATATATATAAAATAAAGAAGCCACTTGGCAGAAACTCAAAGTCCTCCAGACTCACCACTTCTTGCAATCAAGATATGTGCCCCACACCCAGGCAGGGGGACTGGGATCTGTCCCTGGTGCATGGGCAGGCTTCTGGAATCCGGTGCCTGTGGTGTGACACCTTGCACAGCCTTGGTGCAGTGGGAAGGAGCTTGGACCTGCCTAGGCTCTGTGTGCTGGGCTATGCTGACTCCCCATGGGAGACCTCGATTTGGGGGATGTGGGGATGTGGGGTGGCTTGGGAAAGAGGGGTGGGGTGGAAGGAGGGAGAAGGGGGGAATCTGAGGAGAGTATGTGGAGTGAGTAGAAATTTTCTTAATAAAGAAAAATGAAAGAAAAAAAGATATGTGCCCCAAATTACACCCTCTTCTAAAAAGTTCTACTTTCCCTATCAGCTGTGCTGTTTTGAGTTAGCTGTGTAAGAGTATGACTGTATCTAGGGCTGGCCTGGAACAATGTTCTCAGGCTGGCCTTGAAATTGTGACAATCCTCCTGCCTCTTCCTGCCAAATGCTGGCATGGGAAGTATGAGCCACTACATCCCACTACTAAAATAATGTTTTCACAGTCTAACCATATTGCACCATGAGAAATTTGTCCTCTTTTATTCTAACTCGTGTTTCAGGGCACAGACCTCAGCAGTTTGCCCATTCACTGATAAAATTCAGACATTTGGACTAGTTCTAAGCTTTACATAACATGAAAAAGCATACATAAAATTTTGTGTTAATATATGCTCTCATTTCTCTTGGGTGGACCCTGAGGAGTTGAATTGGGGTAAGGTTGTGCCATGTCTGGTCCATTATTTTAGAAATAACTAAACTGTTTCACAAAAGTGGTTGAACAATTTTTCACTGTTGGCTGCAAGACATGAAGGTCCCAGTTTCTTTGTGACTTTTTTTTTTACAGTGACTGCTTTAAACATTTTTTTAAGAGATAGATCCTCACCAAGTTGCCCAGGCTGGCCTAGAAATCACTGTATAACTCAGACTGGCCTCAAATGTGCACTTCTGCTTTGGCCTCTTGAGTAGCTAGAAATACAGCCTTGTACCACTCTGTCAGAGAATTTTCGTACATAGTCTTATTGTGTAGCCTCCCCACCCTGGGTCTGGACTTCCTTCTTTAATCTAGTCTGGTCAAGAATTCACAATCTTCCTGCCCTACTATTCTGAGTACTAAAATCACAGGCGTGAAGCATCATGCCTAGTTGTTTTTAGTCTTTCTGATTATAGCCATTGTCACTATGATTATAGGTAACCCAAAGGAAGGTATTGGCAATAAAGTGAATATAAACAGCATGATATAAAATAGTTTGTATAATAAAATCATGGTTGCAAACTAAATAGCAACTCTATATGTCATTAAGATAAAATTTAACAGGGATGGAGAAATTCCTGGTATTTTTTAAAAGTTATTAGTGCTGTGGTGTATCTCATACACTGGATGAACATAAAATCTAAGAATAAAGCTAAAGAAATGACCATGGAGCAAACATCCACACTGCCACCCCTCTTAAAAATATATACATCATCATTTTATTGCTTTGTTTTATAGCTGAATCAACTAAGCATTGCCAAATGTCATAGCATAATTTTGGCTGTCATGGAAAATGGGAACCATGCAGGACACAGTCTTGTGGGGATAGCTTAGATCAGGAGTATTTTATTTTGTTATGTTGGGTTTAGTTTTGATGGTGGTAGGGATGAAATCAGCACTTTGAAGATGTTAGATACATGCTTTATTTTTTGCCTACCCCAGCACCAGCTTATGGTATTTAAATAGTGCCTGGGTGGTCAATGACTTTAAGTATTTCTGACATGAGCATACTTTAAGAAAATAATAAAAAAACGCATCATTGAAAACTTATCAATCTATATAACTCATAAGTATAATCTCAGCACTTAGGAGACAAGAGGAAGAATGACAAAGTTCAAGGCAAGCAATCTACATACTGAATTGCAGGCTATGCAGGACTATATAATGAAACTGTCTCGAAAAACCAATATACAAATATCAATCAATAAATAAATAGTTGGAATGCACAAGGTTTAACTAATTCTGGTACATACATACAGTTTAATACTTAGAATACACTAATTTGAAGCAAATTCATTCACGGCAATGTTGTCTCATGTCAAAGCAGACAATTTCTTAACCAAGCAAAATATCTAACAGGAGGTGAATCTAAAATACAGAGAAAAGAATAAGTGCATACTCTAGTGTGGTATTTGTTTATCTATTTATTTATTCCTATCACAAAATAAGTAGGGGAGATTCAAAGCAAGACATTTGAATGCTGGGATTACTCATGATTTCTCTTTTTGTGTTTTAGTCTAAAATTCTATCAATGTTTTGTGGTATTTATTTATTTATCTATCTATCTATTTTGGGGGAAAGGCTCTCTCTGTGTACAAAAGACTTTCCTTGAAATTCCTGTTTAGCCCTGGGTAATGTGACACTCAAGGAAAATTACCTGCTTCAGTTCCCTAAGTGGTGGGGTTATAGGTCTGTACCACCATGCATGGCTTTGGGAAGGTTTTATATTACTCATTTGTTGTTATTTTATGCATGGATAGAACCCTAAGACTTGTGTGTGCTAGAAAATTTCTCTGACACTGATCTGCCCCAAAGTATGTTTTCATAGACTTTATTTTCAGGTACTTTCTAAGTATGTGTCCTTCCTGGTGCCCCAGAAGAAATTCCAAGAATAGACTGCAAGATGGGACACAAGGGAATTCAGTTCCTTGAAGCCAACTATCTACAAAATAAATAGAATGTAATAGCTTGAAACAGAGGTCTGAGGGCATCTCCAATTTCATTGCTCAAAGAAACAGCATTTATGCACAATATGAGTTTTCCTTCTAATAGTCTTTGTTTGTTCCATAGATTGCACTTCTTGCATAACTCCTACGTATCAGCTACTAAAGACCATCTCTTTAGGAGCCAGTGTGGGAACATGACCACACATGTTAAAAGAGCAGAAAAGATGGATAGAAGAAGCCACATGATGGGTAAGAGTGAAGGTGTAAAAAGTTCCTTAAGGACATTTCCTCTAGCTCAACTAAAAGGATAAGTCAAAGTGTTAAAAATGGAGAGAGGGAATACTACTATGAGCCTGAGCAGAAAGGTAAAAAGGAACAGTGAAAGGACCTTGTTATTAGCTCAGGACACCCCAAGACCAAGTTCTCAGCACAAAGGAGATTTATTTGCCCCAGAGGGACAAAGGACAGAGAATTTTAGACAAAGACAGGAGATAGAGGACAAAGAAGAAGGGGAAAGGAACAAGGGATGGAGGGGGTGATATTTGCCCTGGAGAGACAAAAGTCTGCCTCTGGATACAGACATGGCCCATAGGCAAATGGCAGTTCATAAAGGTACACAGGGGAAACCCTTGTGTTAGGATGAAGTGTTTGATTTTAATTGGGCTTGTTACTTGGGCAATCCAAAGGGGCTTTTGATTGCTGGATGTCAATACTTTGATAGCTGAATCTTGGTAGTCAGCCTCAGGAGAAGGAAGTGGCCAAATAGGGGAATAGACCTTGGTGGCTAGCTTTAGGAATGAAATCTAATGGGTTTGGGCAAGGAAGAGGGAATGGGGGAAGGGCAAGGCCTGCCAGAGCTGCATACGGGGATTGGGACCAGTCCAAGAGAGAAATGTATGTATGCTATAGGCCGCAAAGGTGGAGGGGTAGAGCCATCTGTTAACACTGGACATGGAGCTAGGATTTGATGTTTGCCCTGCTGGGTTCTGGTCTAGCTTTGGTTCAATATTTCCTCACTAGGCCTCCATTCCTCTCTTTTGGAATGGTAATATGTTGTTATATGTTGGAAGTATGCAATTTACATTTTGAATTTATAAGGGATTACAGTTAAGAAATTGTAAGAGACTTTAGACTTTTAAATAGTGTTGATACTGTTGAAGACTATGGGGGGCGGGGGTTGAACTGAATGTATTTTGCATGACATAGCTATGAGTCTACTGGAGCCAGAAAGTGGAATATGGTAGCTTGAATGATAAATGTCCCATGGCCTCAGGCATTTGCATACTTTGTCCTTAGTTACTGGTGTTATTTGGGGAGATTTAAGAGGTTCAGCTTGCTGGAAGACATACATCACCAGAAGTGGGCTTTGAAAGTTAGCCTCATACCACTTACAGTTTGCTCTTTCAGGTTCCTACTGTGGTCCACCATGCCTGTCTGCTGCCATACTACCCCACCATGATGAACTCTTACCCCTATGGAACCATCAGTCCAAACAAACTTTTTCTTCTATAAGTTTCCTTGGTCATGGTGTTTTTATCATACCAACAAAAGAGTAACTAACACAGGCTGTAACCTGTGAGGTGGCATAAAACGTTTCTTCGCCAAGTTGATTTTGGTCATGGAATTTATCACAGCAAGAGAAAGCAAGCTATAACAGAAACTGGCACCGAGAGTTGGTTTTGGAACAGGATAAGATTTTTCAACAGGTCCAGGACTGCTATGCAGTCTGCTTTCCTGGTTGGGCCATATGATCCAGGAGACACTAAAACAAACACCCCTGGGTAGAGACTCAGGATGATAATGAGACAAGAGATGTGTGAAGTTGTGTTCAGAGCTGTATGTAGTAAATAGAGCATGTGTGAGAAAGCCCACATTGTGTAAATGTGCCAGAAAGTCTGCCCCATGCTTATGAGCCAAAAAAAAAAAACCCAGGCAATATGTCAAAAAATTCCCCTGATCATGTGAATTCTACTGACACTGAGCTACAGAATCTCCCCTCTCTGCTCCAGCCTGCTTCCTCCCTCTAAAATTTTCTGTTTTAAAAATATGGTTAATCTTTTTTTAATTTCATGCATGTATGTCATGTATTTTCATCACATCCACTCCCCATATTCCCTCACATCTGGAACCTTTCTGCCTAACACATCTCTCTCCTATTTGTGTCTTCTTTTTCTTTTTCTTTTTCTTTTTTTAATTAACTGAATTAAGTTAGGGTTGCTTGCATGGGGTTATTTACTAGAGCATGATCAACTTAACAGTGGCTTCACTCCTGAAGAAAAATGACTTCTCTTCCCCAACAGCCATTAACCACCAAGAGTAATCTCAACAAGGGACAGCACCTCATGAGATCCTCTGCACCTATGCTGGGAAGTTGACAGCCTGGATGTTAGGAAGAAAACTTCAAATATCACTGGTACAGTCCAAATGTCCCGCTAAGAAAATATATGTTTTTCCAAGGGTATCTTCTCAAAGTCAATAAATAAAATGTATTCACTGAGGTCCAGTATACATTCCCAGAGGCACTTCAGTCAAGAACCTCAAGGACAGTAATTAGGCTGTCTTACTTA
Source organism: Peromyscus maniculatus bairdii (assembly GCF_049852395.1). Lineage (NCBI taxonomy): Eukaryota > Metazoa > Chordata > Mammalia > Rodentia > Cricetidae > Peromyscus > Peromyscus maniculatus. The sequence goes on along the minus strand of NC_134875.1, from coordinate 142,172,683 downwards.
GTGCTAAAATTATGTATAATCTTATGTTCTCAACACTCCTTTTTTCTCAGATACACCTTATGATTATGTACAGTGAAAAGAATTCTTATTCTTAGACATTATTGCAAATTACACTCCTTGGGCAATGTTAGAAAGGGTGGTAGTTTCTTAGCAACTGTATTCACTAATTTTTTGTCAATTTGACACAGTCAAGAGTCACCTGAGAGGAGGGAACCTCAATTGAGAAAATGCCTCCAATAAGATTGGACTGTGGGAAAGTCTGTAGAGCATTTTTCCTAACTATTGATTGATGGGAGAAGGCCCAGCCCATTGTGGGTAGAACTATCCCTGGGCTGGTCCTGGGTTCTATAAGAAAGCAGGCTGAGCAAACAATGGGGAGCAAGCCAGTAAGCAGCACCCTCCATGCCCTCTGCATCAGCTCCTGCCTCCAGGTTCCTGCCCTGTTTGAGTTCCTGTCCTGACTTCCTTCAGTAATGGACTATGGTAGTAAAATCATAAGCCAAATAAACCCTTTCCTCCCCACCTTGCTTGTTTCATCATAAGAATAGTAACCAAAACTAAGAAAGCAGCCTTTAGAGTTATAAGCTGAGTCACTGAAATCCTCTATAAACTCATTGTGAAAAAGAAAAAGTAAAAAGAAAAAGGTAATTTACACTCTTCTTTGAAAACCCTGCATAGTTCTATTGGGTGCGCTTTAATCTCTCTTGTGCAGCACTTTTCTTTCTGCTTTTTGTAGATGTAACCAACCGTCTTATTAAATAAGAAACACAGAAACAATGTAAAAGAGAAAGCCGAGAAGTCAGAGCTCAGAGCTAAAATCTCACCCTTTGATTGTATGTTAATAAATAAAGTTGTCTGGGAGTCAGAGCTATTAGAGCCATAGCAAGAGTGTGGCGGTGGTGGCACACGCCTTTAATCCCATAGATATCTGTGTGTTCAGGGTCAGAGCTATTAGAGCCATAGCAAGAGTGTGGCGGTGGTGGCACACGCCTTTAATCCCATAAGATCTCTGTGTGTTCAGGGATACAGCCAGCATTGGAGACATATGCCTTTAAGACCTAGGGGGCTGTACATTCAGACAGTGACGAGGCAGTCATGTGTTTGGGTTTACAACCAATGAGAAGGCAGAACAACATACTTTAAAAAAAACGAACCGACAGGAAGTAGGTCTTTTTTCGCGAAGCTGGGACAGCAGGAGGAAGGGTGAGATTTTAGCTCTGAGCTCTGACTTCTCGGCTCTCTCTTTTACATTGTTTCTGTGTTTCTTATTTAATAAGACGGTTGGTTACATCTACAGCTTTTAGTTAATTTGAATTTCCTTCACATTTACCCTGCCCTAAGACTTATATTTCAAAGACAAGTCTGATTGACACAATGAGATTCCTGTCTCCAAACAAAGAAAATCAAAATGAAGGAAGGAAGAGTGTAAGGGAGGAAGGAAAGGAATGGATAGCTTGTTTGGTGTGGTAGCAGCAATGTGATTGTAGAAGAGCAATCACTTTATCCTTTCAAAATGGATGTTGCACCTTTTGTTGTAGCATCCAGGGCTCTGAACTCCCTCTGACCATAGTCCTTGCAACAAGCAAGGCCCATGGGTGACCAAGAACATCTTTAAGATGGGGCATAATCGCAAGCTCAACAATCTCACTCATAGTGTGGGAAGCATGAACACAAAACTACGCATTACAGTATTGTGCAGGTTATGTACCAAGGAGCTGGTGGAAGTCTTCAAGAACCAATGGGCCCTGTAGTGGTTTGAAAAAGAATGGTCCCCATAGATTGATATTTTTGAATGCTTAGGGAGTGGCATTAGGAGGTATGGCCTTGGTGGAGTAGGTATGGACTTATTGGAGTAGATGTGGCCTTGTTTGAGGAAGTATATCACTGGGGTGGGCTTTGGGGTTGCAAAATACTCAAGCCAGGCCCAGTGTCTCTCCCTTGCTGCTGCCTACAGATTCAGAGTAACTCTCAGTTACTCTCCAGCACCATGTCTGCCTGTGTGCCACCACGCTCCCCACCACAACAATAATGAACTAAGTCTCTGAAACTGTAAGCCAGCCTCAATTAAATGCTTTCTTTTATAGGAGTTGTCATGGTCATGGTGTCTCTTTACAGTGATAGACGACTGACTAAAACAGGCCCTAAATGGAACAATAGAGAAATATGTCCCTCCCCTTTATAAAGCAAGAACAACTGAGCAACATTGTGGCTGCCAAAAGCAAAACAGCCATCAAGGACTGAGCCTGCTCTAATGCCCTGAATTCTAAAAGCATTACAGAATAAAAGCATATTGAAGTACACATGGATAAAATATATATTGCCATGGATTTGTTATCAAATAATCCAAAACCAACTTTAATGATTTGCTAACAGGGAAACATCATTAAGGATTTAAAAGTATGGTGTGTTCAGGCAAAGAACTGTCCAGTTTTAGAGAATTAAATTGTGGTATATTGGGATGAAAGGATATAATGGGAAGAATAAACTCTAAAATACTTTGGGGAAAAGAATGTCTATTAAAAGGTTCAAAGAAAGGAGGAGATACAGAAGAAATACGGAAATGTTCAGTACTTGTAATATATAGGGAAGATTCTGACCAACAATCTTGTCAACCCTAAGAAATTTTGGAAGATATCATGGAGATTCTCTTATCGTGATATTGTAAATAGGCCTGTTTTTGTTTTACCTTGGTTTCAGAGGATGACGTGACAGGCTAATCGTTGCCACTACATTGTCGCTCATTGCCATTACATTGGCAATTCCAACTTTCTGAGTAGATGGGTATAAAAGCTTATGGAAAGATGGTGGAAAGGCTATGCCCTCCTTTTATAAGCCAGAGAAACAATTGCATAAGACAACAAGGAAGACAAAGCTGCTGACAATGATGTTCAGAACTGCTGAAATGACAAATGGATTGTAAGTGACATTCTTTTGTAATCTCCCTGTGTACAAATTTGGAAAAGCAAAAATGAGGGAGACTGTCCCATTCATCACAAGAATGGTGGAGGCCAGTAGCTGATGTTGAGCTACACAAATATACAAAGGGATGAAGGTATTCTGGTAGGTGTATCAGTGACAAACTCTGGCATTGCTGCAGTTGTCGCCATGGTGGTAACTGCAGGCTCTCTGCATTCCCACAAAGGCCATGCAAGGGTAAAAGATAATGGCATTATCTAAGTACCACACTCACCATGGTGGAAGGTCCATGGAGGTATTGCAAAAGAGCCATGCTATGGTAGCCAAATCAAAATCCTCTACTTGGATATTGACAGATTTGTTGAGTAAGACCATGATGACAGTGAACACTGGGCAACTCAAAAGAAATACAAGACAGAATAGGGTAACCTCTTTGGATATAGAGAGTATACTCTGCAAGATCAATACCTGGAAGAAAGAACTGATTGTGTTTGAGGATCCAGGCTTTTTCCCTGGAGATCTACTCCTGGAAGTATGATCTATACAAACTCATAGAAGAGTCCTATAGCAATATTTACTGACAACTGGATGGATGCATGCACCCTCTAACAGTTGCAATTCTGAATGTTGGTGCAGACACATGATAAAGTTTAGACACAAACATTTAACCATAAAGACGATGAACATAGCACCATCTTTAATATTGGTGACCTTCAAGACCAATATTACCTATGTAGTGAATTTCATGCCTTTCAGGGAAGCATAATGAGACCCAGTCTGAAAAAAAATATTCCAATATTAATAAATGAGTAATAAACAAATGAATATGGTGGTATAAAGTATCATGACATAAAAAAATAGTGAAATCAAGGAGTGAGGCAAAGACACCAGCCATGACGTTGATCCAATCATCAAATTGAAACCTGAGGATATACACACACCGAGAGAGAGAGAGAGAGAGAGAGAGAGAGAGAGAGAGAGAGAGAGAGAGAGAGAGCTGCACACATAAACATATATACAGTTATAGGCACACGTGGGCTGACAATGAGGAGGGCAGATCCACTATAGGGTGTCAATCCTACAAACCAGGGAGTATTTTATGCCCTACCTAACATAGATTGCATACATACGCACCTTTCTATGCCTGTTAATATGCCCAGATAAATCAAGAGCATGGTAACCTGGAGCTCTTTATGAAGGCAGAAAGTGTCAGTAGAAGAAAACTTGCAATCAGACAGCCAGATTTTGGATGGCATTTCCTTACTGTCCTGGTTGATTTTATGTTATGTTTATGTCAACTTAACACATTCTAGAGTCATTTTGGAAGAGGAATTCTTGGTTGAGAAAATACCCTCATAAGATCTGTGCTAAAAGTCTGTACTTCATTTTCTTGATTAGTTATTGATGTCAGAAGGCCTGGCCCACTGACAGCAGTACCATGCCTGGTCAGATGTTTTTGGATGGTATAATAAAGTGGTTTGAACAGGCCATGGGAAGCAAACCAGTAAGCAGCATTCTTCTATGGCCTCTGCATCAGCTCCTGTAGCCATCAGGGAGTTCCAGCCCTGATGTTTTTGAATGATAGACTATAAGCTGTAATATGAAACAAATCTTTTCATTCCCAAGTTGCTTTTGGTCATGATGTCTTATTACAGCAACAGATAACCTAAGATACTTACCATTCATTAAAGAATTAGAGGGGGGCCGGGCGTTGGTGGCGCACGCCTTTAATCCCAGCACTCGGGAGGCAGAGCCAGGCGGATCTCTGTGAGTTCGAGGCCAGCCTGGGCTACCAAGTGAGCTCCAGGAAAGGCGCAAAGCTACACAGAGAAACCCTGTCTCGAAAAACCAAAAAAAAAAAAAAAAAAAAAAAAAGAATTAGAGGGAAAAGACACAGACATAGTGAGGCAGAAATGACTCAGAAAGACCCAGAGACAAAGAGTGGTACCACTGCCAAGCATCGTGAAAGAGAGAGAGGGGAGAGAAAGAGGAGGGAGGGATTCACCTACATATTGTTAGCCTTGGGAAAGTATGGTTTCTGTTAACCTTGGTCTATCTTTCAAATCATTGTAATGTCAAGAAATAAAACATTAAGTTACGAGTGCCCATAACTCTAAAGCCTCTGTGTTGCTTAGCTTCCCATATCTGTGACCCAAATGATTATGAGAACAGATTAAAGGAATGAATTATTTAGTTTTGCTCAGTATCAGAGATTTGAGTTTATAGTCCTTGGCTGTATTGATTTGGGGTGTTTGGATTGAAAACAGGAGGCAGAGGCTACTGATTTTATAATGGATAGGAAGTAGAGAAGGGACCAAGGATGTGGTAAAATTTTTGAAAGCACACCTCCTGGTATCTATTTCCTACTGCTACATATCATCTCCTTAAGAGTTCAAATCATACCATAATAGCACTATTATCTTGGAACCAATAATTTAACACATGAGCTGTTTTCATGGACAGGTCACACCCAAACTATAACACCATTATACAAGGTCATTCACCATGCCATTCCACTAAGGAGGTTCCTGGGGTCATCAACTCAAAAAACAGAAAGTAGAAAGGTGGTTGCCAGGAGCTGGAACAGAGAAAAAGGAGATAGCATTCAATGAGGACAGCGTTTCAGTGGTGAAAATGGACAGTGGTGGCAGTTTCATATCACTGTGAATGTATTTATAGCTACAGACACTTAGAAATGTCAGTAGTAAATATTGATATGTATACTTAACCATATTACTCAGAGTATACAATAAAGATAGATGGATCTTTTACTAACCAGTGATGCTGTCTTCAACTCAATCAATGATAGGTGACATGGCAGGGCAGTCAGCTATCTGGACCATCAAAGCTAATGAGGACACAGCTTTCCTTACGTGTCTTCCACAGCTTGTTGCTGGCTTATCAGTCAACTGTGAGCTCTTGGAACACTACTGATCTATTTCACAAGTCTGAGAATCTCATTGTGTCATCAAATTCTAAACCATTATTGACCTCACCTACCAAGTTCTCAGCCATTAATATGTGAGGAGCATGGCATCATTTGAGACCTGACCATGTAGCTGTCTTTGCTTTCTTTTGTCATATACTTTCTTTTTCAGGATTTGTGGGGTAGGATGTGTTTGCTAGTGGACCTCTAAAGCCCATGGCTAAGACCCACTTGACAGATTCAGATCTGTCTGTCATCCATTTCTTTCATAGTTTCTAATCCTTCTAACACCTTATCAGAGAGAAATGTGGAGAAAGATCCATGTGTGTTGGACAGCCAATGTCATTATACAGCTGGGATGAAAAGGAAAAACTCCTACATATTTAGGAAACACATTCAGTAACCATTTGTAGATATTGACAGTGAAGTATTACTGTACACTAACTCTATATTATATTGAAATATGTTGAAAGAAAGTCCCCAATGATACTTACTTTAAAAAAAAAAGTTTTCAAAAATAAGTCATTAGCTCTAGTTAGGCATGCCAATACTACTCAGGAACCTCGCTATAAGCACTATGCCACTAGGGCCTCCTGCTCAAACCCCATCCACAGCTATGGGTAATTTTACTCCAGTAACTCCACCCTTGAAGCTTCCTGTACCAGGTAGGGGAGCACAACTTCCCCCATAGGGAACTCTGCCGCAGGCTTGGCATACCAAGTTCTCCTGCACCAAGCCTACCCACAACTTCGGAGAATTTTGCCCCAGTAGCCAAGCTCACATGGCCTTCTCAAAGCAAGAGGTCCAGTAGAGATTTGGGGGGGGGGGAGAGTAATATCTGTCACTCATGCTACCTAATATGGCAGTGATTTCCTTGTGTTTGGTTTTTATTAGCCTACATTTAAACAGTACAAGTGAATACTGTACTGTGTAGCAGGAATCTTAAAAGTTCTTATTAATAAAATCAAACCTGAGGCCAGTTATTGGGGTGAACACTGGAAGGTCAGAGAGACAGAACAAGCCACAGCTATCTCACCTCACCAGTTCCTCAGCTGGTCCTGTTTCCTCAGACTGGAAGCCTCTGAGTCCTCATCCAGAATGAATCCCAGCTGAACTGTGCTGCTTCAAAGCCTGAAAGCTTAACCAGCCGAATGCTTAACCCGTCACATGCTTAACCAGCCAAATGCTGAAGCAGCCAAAATGCTTCTAGTTTCTGGTCCTCACGCCTTATATACCTTTCTGCTTTCTACCATCACTCCCTAGGATTAAAGGCTGGCTTTCTGGGATTAAAGGTGTGTGTCACCATGCCTGGCTGTTTCCAATGTGGCCTTGAACTCACAGAGATCCAGAGGGATTTCTATCTCTGGAATGCTAGGATTAAGGCGTGTGCTATCACTGCCTAACTAGTGGCTTTTCTGTTCTCTCACCCCAGATAAGTTTATTAAGGTACACAATATTTTGGGGAACACAATACCACCACATTACTGCATGTGCAGGTATAGACCAAGCTCCCCAACTTCAGCAACACTGACATTTGAGGTCTATACTTCTTTGCTGTGTGGACTCCAAAAACACGTGTTTTGAGTTCTTTGCTTTAGGCTTATCTTTGACAACATTTACATTTGTACTTAGTGCGGCTACAAACATAATTCTGAGCACATTAAAAATGTTTGATCACTATAAGGTGACTGACAATTTGTATGTCTTAATTACCCTTTTTTTAAGAATTCACAATAAGTAACTCTTATAAGATTAGCATTTATAAATTAGTTTATCCCTGTTATGGTTTTGATCCTTAAATTTTTCAGTTTTTTAACTGAAGCTCTTTTAATACCAAAATAAACTTTAAACCAGAAATATAGTCTATGGAGAAACTGAGAGCCACATTTAAAAATCAATTTTATAGTATACTTTTATAAGATCTAAATTAATTTAATAGAACTTTTAATTTAAGTACATATTTTTTACTGTAGTTTTTGTTATGACTTAACTTCTTCAAATGGTTAAAGCTTAAGAAAGTTAGCAAAGACATAGGTGATTATCTCAGTTAGGTATATATTTTTAAGTCAATTTTTGTTACCATGAACAGATCATTACACCATCAGGAATTTGTAACTCTTAATCACCAAACATATATCATCCTTAAGTCATGGCCTCCATTAACTTATAGAACTTAGTCATACCTTCTGCAGCTTGGTTTTTGTCCTCATCTGTTCATTTTTATTTCTAGGACAAAAATCTTAGTTTATTATACAAAATTCATCCTTATTCAAAATATTCTCCTTTCTTTTTAACCCTTTTTACCAAAAATATAACCTCATTCTTTTAAACATTTTTCTCTCATATCTATTGTTTCTTAGAATCCAAACTATAAATATGACTTTTGTAGCAAATTATGACTGCCTGTACACGTACTTTTAAATATTAATCTTTTGTGGGGAGTTTTAGACAACTTTTTCTGTTTAGGCTTTTATCCCTTTTTAATATCTCCCTTGCCCTGTCCTATGGCTTTAAAGATACAGAAACAGAGAACTTTGACATTTCAGCAAGAGCTTCAGAAATATAGATAATCTTGAATGAGGAAACATTTATTTTTTTAAATAAGAACCAAGTAGTATGGTAGAGCTAAACATCTGTAATTGCATTTAGCCATCTTAACCTGTATATACAAATTTTTCTTGACTAAAAAAAATTAATACCATGAGCATAATAACATTAACAAACAAATCTACTATTTGTTGTAAGAAATTTTCCACAAAGTGGGGGGGGGAGGTGTTTGGTAATATCTGGGGCCTTTTCTCAGTATATATCATAGCATTCCCATAGCTACATAGGTTGACTCCCTCTCCATTCTTAGTTTTCAGGGTGTACACACTAGCTTCTCCACAAAACCTTGAGGCCTCATATAATTGAAACCTAATTACATCATGAGCTGGCTTTTTGGAACCTAGGGCCTATACTGAGATACTTTGCTCAGCCTTGATCCAGGGAGGAGGGGACTGGATCTGCCTCAACTGAATCACCAGGCTGGGCTGAATCCCCAGGGGAGACCTTGCCTTGGAGGAGGTGGGAATGGGGTTGGATTATGGGGGGGAGGAGAGTGGGGGTGGAAGGAGAGAGGACAGGGGAATCCGTGGCTGATATGTAAAATTAAATTAATTATAAAATAAAATATTTTTTAAAAAAACTAATTCCATTACAAGCCAGGAGGGACTGGATACTAAGGTGAAGGTCCACTGGCCTTGTCGATTTCATCTGTTTCTGAAGGAATATTAACATTTAACAAGCCCACCTGTGATTATTTGAACAGTCACAGCTGGAGTTATTATTGAGCCATTTTAAACAGAGGGTCTTTTTTTAAATCCCTTTTATGTATAAGCATCTCATTAGCTGTTTTCAAGGGCACAGTGTCTATCTTTTTTTTCTACCTGTCACAGAGTCAAGAAGCCAGTCTGACCCAGGACAGGAGCTTTGAAAGGAAAGCTGAGGAAAACATGCTTGGTTCTGAAGTGAGTGGACCAAGTCTCATCTCCAGAGCCTGCTTTTCAGTGAGCTAAAACAGCATATGACAGTATTTTTTAAATATTATTTTCCTACCCCAAAGGCATTTGCTCTCTGTAACTGAGAAAGAAACAAAAGCAACAGTATCCAGGCTTGGGGAAGGGGCAGAAACAATGGAAGACCACAGGCATAAGGCAAGGGAATCCCAAACCAGAAAGACTATCATGTGAGTTAGAGGAAGCATGTTTGGAGACCCAATAGAAAGGATCCAGCATAGCTTTTATCTCAGTCTCCTGCCCAAGAAATGCAGCTGGAGGAACCCTTCCCACACAGAAAAACTGGCCATACACCTCTTGGCCACAATGAGATAGGGTCCTGAGCTGCCAGCTGGCAAGGCTGCCTGGATGCCTGGGCTCTCTGTGAAGATAAAGAGGAGGCTGCTACGCTCCTGCGCACTTCACAGATCCTGCTCCAGTGTCTCCACAACCACCATGTGCCTTACATCACAGATATCTTGCCCTGGCTGGGACCTTATCATGCAGGGCCAGGCTGGTGAGACTATATAACTCCCTCCAACCAGACAGGGGAGTCCTTTGGGAGAAGGGGGACTGGAGGTGACTATGTTCTGGGTCTTGGTGACACCATAATTAGAAGCTGAGTGGCGGCAATGAAAGGGGTTGAGAGGAAACTCTGAGGGGTGGAGAACCTGGGAGAAGCAGATAAAGAAATGGTTGGGAGGAAGGACCAAATAAGGAGAGAGCCTGGGAAGGAAAGGGGACAGGTAGCTGGGGAGTCTGTGGAGGACAAACAAACAAAATCAGAGGACAGAGTTTACTGGATCTGTCAATATAATCCCACAAAGGGATTAGCACCACTCATGTAACATAGGTGACAAAGGCAGTGCATGGATCTCTTCTTAAGAGTGAGGTTTATACCCCAGGTTGACTTCTGGCCACCAGTAAGTCAAAGTGAGCTGGGAGGACAGATCATCTTTCCTGTCCTCAAGACAGACAACCAAAGGCGACAAGATGAAACTGAGACACCAATAACAAGGATGACATCCTCTGAGCATAACCTGCCCAGAATATATCCACAGTCACTCACACAATAATCTATCTGGCCATCCACCCAAACCCCATGTCTCCCATAAACTAATGGGAGATAGAATCAGAAAACCAGGTCCTCAGTTATTGGCATCCCAATATAGCATGAGAAGACCAGGGAAGGCTCCTTGTCAGGCATTTCCTTCCCAAACCTTAGGAAGAACCCTCAGCAGGCTGGTTCTCCTTAACTTGAAGAGGGCTCCTCAAGAAGCATATCCACCTTAGCTAGAACCGAATTGGTTTACAGCCTTATCTCCTAGAAGAATCAGGAAGAATCAATCCATTTTGGTGTCTGGGAACACAGAAGTCATCCCTGGAAAATCTTCAGGTGGCACCTCTCCTGCATCCTCCCCACTGGCTGAGGAGCTCCAGTATGAAGTTGAGTTCCATAGGCATGGGGTAACCTCACTGGGGCTCCAAGTCCAGGTGAGAAAGTTCCAGACCACCATACATAGAAGGCCCAAACAGAGTATTGTATTAGCCAGCAACAGGGAGCAGGCTCTTGCTCTCATAGCACTGAAGCTGAGAGGCATGAAGCTTTTAAGGACAAAAAACAGAATGACATTATGTCAGGTATAGGTCTGGGGAACTTTCTGGTATTCATTTTGGAGGACTGGTTTTTTTGGGTGTTATACATTTGGACCATGGTCAGGGGCACAGGAAGACTGAAATATGTTGCCAAGGTGGATGAGGTTGCCAATGATTAGAGATTTGCAAAAAGTTCCTGAGCAGACACAAAGTGGAGTTAGAACAAGATCATGACAAGGCAGTGCTACTTCAGTCCCTTCAATCTGGCTGTCTCCATCCATGTCAGCATCTAGGATCAATTCATTCACTGATCTGTCAAGTTCTCCTCCTAGTTCATCATAATGTGATGTAGCTTAGCAACACTGCTATAGCTATTTCCATCCTTGTACAGAAGGCCTCTCAGATCTCCTTACCCCCACTGCTTCTTTCATAATTTTGACCATCACAGTCAAAAAGTCTGGGAAGTCAATGGTCCCATTCCCATAGACATCCACCTCACTGATCATGTCCTACAGTTCAGCCCCAGTTGGGTTCTGCCCCAGAGATCACACCATGACCCCCAACTCCCTGGTAGTAACGATGCCATCTCCATCCTCATCAAAGAAAGATAAGGCATTCTTTAACTGATCTTTGGTTACCTTGTCAGCCATGGCAAGGCACAGGATGCACAGAGCACCAGGATCAAGGTTCATCTAGCAGTTGCAGTCTGTTCTTTATGGAAGACACTGTTTTCTTGAAGTCATCCACCACCTCTGGCTCTTACAATCTTTCCTCTTCCTCTTCCTCATAGAACCCTGATCCTTAGGGGGGTGGAGTTTGATGAAGATATTCCATATAGGATTAAGTGCTCCAAAGTCTCTCACTTTCTGCACATTGTTCACCTATCGGTCTCTGTGTTAATTCTCATGTACTTTAAGAAGCTTCTCTTATGAGGATTAAGTGAAGCACTGATCTATGGATATAAAAATATGTTATCAGGAGACATTTTTGTTGCTATTTTCTTTTAGCAAAATAATAGTAGTAGGTTTTTCCCTAGGGCCCATGACCTGTCTAGTCACAGGTTCTTGGCCACTTTAGCAGTGTCAGGTATTGGTTCCCTCTCATGAAATGGGCCTTAAATCCCATCAAAAAGTGGTTAGTTATTCACATAAAATTTGTGACACTATTGAACCAGTGTATCTTGCAGGCAGGTCAGTCTGTTAAGTAGAAGGGTTTATAGAGGGTGATATTGGAGATTACTTTTATCCTCCGGTGCTGTGCAATGTACTTTATAGCACCATGAGTGCTAGTCAGTAGAAGTGAAGCTTCTCTTTGTGTACCAGCTCAATTCTTCCACATTCAATGGCGTAAGTAAGTGGTATCTTCAGCAATAGGGCCTTATTTTCAGGTTGTGGGGGGTAGCCAATATCCTTAGCAGTACTCTGAGGTGCTTTTGGGTTTCCTTGGTATCCCTTTGTCCAATGGCTCAACAAGATGTAACTCATTCATATGTCTAGTTGTGGTATTGTCTCCCCACATCAAATGGTGACTCCATATAAATTCCTTTTACACATGTATATATTTTAGAAAGCTTCTACTGTAGTAGGTTTCGATTTTCAAAATGTCTTTAGTGTTAGTTGTCCCTACCCATATTCCTTCCTCTACCCTGTCCTTCCATTTCCTTCACCATTTAATCTTTATAGTCTAATTTCTCCTTTATCCATTTATAACACTATATTCTATTTCCGTTCATTGGAAGACCCCCTCTTCTATCCCTGTCTGTTACTACTTAACTAACCTCTGTGGCTATTCTGATTGAAATACACATATCTAAGGCTTAAAAGCTAACATCCACTGTTGTGGAATATTTGCACACTATGTGAAGATGTGTCGCTGTGATTGATTTAATAAAGAGTTGAATGGCTAACAGCTAGGCAGGAGAGACAGGTGGGATGTCCAGGGACAGAGAGGAAGAGGAGGAGGTGCGCTAATTACAACAGGGAGATGCCTGGAGATGTAGAACTAGTCAGGTGTACAGAAAGAGAGAAGTGGTTTTTTAAAAAGCCACATGGAAGAACATAGATTAAAATATGAATTACTACTGAATGTACCAGGCTCTGCTGATTCCCCATGGGAGGCCTTACCTTCTTGTAGGAGGGAATGGGAGGTGGGTTGTGGGGGGTAGGCTGGAGAGGCGGGAGGAGGGAAGAGGGGGATCTGTGACTGGTATGTAAAATGAATAAAAAATTTAATAAAAAAGCAATAGAAAAATAAATAAATAAATGAGTTAATTAAGTTATAAGCTAGTTGGGGAAAAGCCTAAGGTAAGGCCAAGCTTTCATAATTAGTAATAAATCTCTGTGTCATTATTTTTGGGCTGGCAGTCCAGACGAGAAAGCTTACTATAATCCACATATAAGAGAAAACATAATATTTGCCTTTCTGGGTCTGGATTACCTCACTCAGGATGACTTTTTCTAGCTCTATCTACTTACCTACAAATTTCATTATTGTTAATAGCTGAATAGCAGTCCATTGTGTAAATGTATGACATTTTAAGTTTCCATCCATTAGTTGGTGATATCTAAACCATTTCCACCTTCTGGCTATTATGATTAGGGCATCAGTGAACATGAATAAGCAAATATCTCTATAGTGAGATGTAGAGTCATTTGGGTATGTGCCCAATAGTTGTAGAGCTGGATCTTGAGGTAGATCTAGTGCCAGCTTCCTAAGGAACCTACACTGATTTTCACAGTGACTGTTCAAGTTTACACTCTTACCAGTGGGTGAGTGTTCGCCTTAAACCACATCTTCACCAGCACGAGCTGTCTTTTCTTTTACTGATCTTGGCCATTCTGACTTGGGTAAGATGCAACCACAAACTGCTTTTAATTTGTAATAATTTGGTCTAAGATGATGACCATTGAAAGTATTTCTCAGTCATTTGTGTTTCATATTTTGAAAACTCTATCTGGTTCTGTAGCCCTTTTTTAATTTTTTTTCTAGTTTTTTGAGACAGGGTTTCTCTGTGTAGTCCTGACTTTCCTGGAACTAGCTCTGTAGACCTGGCTGGCCTCAAACTCACAGAGATCACCTGCCTCTGCCTCCCAAGTGCTGGGATTAAAGGTGTGCCCCACCACCACCCAGCCCTTCTCTGACTTTTTAATTGAAAAAATTTTCATACAAATTATTTGATCACCTTATAGTCCAGGACCAGTTCCTCAGTAACAACTCAGTCCTGCTAGAGAAGAGTGAGTGGCCCAGCTCCTTCCAGGACTCTTTATCTTTTGGGTGTGACATAAATCGAGGTGCTAAAACAGAAAAAAGTCTCCAGATATCTACAGGGTTAATTTATTCAAAGAAGAGAATGAAGTCTTATGAAGAGAACGAAGGAACAGCCCAGAACACACCAAAGGCTGATGAAGGCCATCCTTCAGAAGATCCACCACAACAGGCAAGAGGAAATCTTCAGGCTTCTGGTGAAAGTAGGGGGAGGGGCGGCAAGAAGCAGCTGGAAGCTTTAGAGAAGAGCCTACTCAGCCAGTCCCAGAAACTAAAGAGGACACTCCCACAAGGCATCTGGACCCTGAAGAAGTGATAAGAGGAGTAGATGAGGGAAGAAATACAAAGAGCAAGAAACAAGTTTGTGGTGATGCATTAGAAGCAAAGACATTCCCGAAGCCGTCCTTACCCTGTGAGCTTCAGGTCTTGAAATCTTTTCTTCTCTGAGATTGAAGTCTTGCAGCTGCTTTTTGCTCTTAGCATTTCCTAATGTACCTTTGAACTTCATCTTACTTCTAACTACCTGGAGGTATTTTCTTTAGGTAGTTTTGTTGTTATCAGCATCTTGTTGGATTTTGGATTTTGACCCATTTTCTACATTTGTTTTTCAGTGGGAAAGTTTTACACTTATGCGCGGAAGTGTTAAAAGTCAAATTAAAAAGCAGCATATTTAGTATCAGCTCACATATATAGAAAAATTCCTAATTATGTGTGTACATGTAAAATTATACATATCTCAAAAAACTTAACAGTGATTATCTTTATATGGTGTGTTTTAATTTTGTTTTTGCTTATGTGTATTTTTAATGCGTATGTGTCTCACAAAGAACTTCAGATTTTTTAATAAGTGGGAGTTCATTAAAATTAATTTGTAAACCAGCTTGTAGAGGCAATAAAGGCACTAACCTCTTGATGATGAACTATTAAAAAGGAATGTAAACCTGGAATTGCCTCTGGATGTCTTAGCCAGAGGAATAAAACTGGCATTATTATAGATTAAAAAATATATATTTGATCATGTTTCCCCTCCCCCCAGTTTCTCCTAGAAACTTCCTTCCCCTCTCCCCACCCACCAAACTTCATAATCTTTTTTCAAGGCAAAAGAGAGAGAGAGAGAGAGAGAGAGAGAGAGAGAGAGAGAGAGAGAGAGAGAGAGAGAGAGAAACAAAACCCACAAAAATCCTCAAAGACAAAATGAAAATCAAAACAAACAAGCAAAGTAACAATAAGACAAAAAAGCCAAAACAAAGCAAAATTAAACAAAAAGTTCACAAAAATACCATTGAGTTCATTTTGGTTTTGCCAACTACTTTTGGGTACTCAGCCTATCCTGGAGTATGGTTGCTATACACAGTGACATTCTATTGGAAAAATAAGAATTTCCCTTTGCCAGGTATCAAATTGCATATAGCTTCTTGGTTAGGGGTAGGACCCCATGTCCACTTCCCCCTCTTAGTGCTGGGATCCCTTCTGACTTGAACCTGTACAGGTCTTGCGCATGCTGCCACAGTCTCTGTGAGGTCATTTGTGCATCAGTCCTGTTGTATCTGACAGACACTGTTTTCCTGGAGACATTCGCTACCTCTGGTTCTTAAAATCTTTCCACATCATCTTCCTCATGATCCTTGAGATGATGGCTTTGATAAAGACACCCCATTTAGTATTGAGTGCTTCAAAGTCTCTTACTCTCTGCATATTGTTCAGTTGCAGGTCTCTGTGTTAATTCCAATATACTGCAAGATGTTTCGCTGATGAGGGCTGAGTGAGGCACTATCTATAGGTATAACAGTACGCTATCAGGAGTTATTTTATGTCTATGTACCTTTAACACAGTGGTTCTCAACCTGTGGGTTGCAACCCCTTTGGGGATCA
Source organism: Peromyscus maniculatus bairdii (assembly GCF_049852395.1). Taxonomy (NCBI): domain Eukaryota; kingdom Metazoa; phylum Chordata; class Mammalia; order Rodentia; family Cricetidae; genus Peromyscus; species Peromyscus maniculatus. The sequence continues at coordinate 142,156,573 of NC_134875.1, read as the reverse complement.
AACGACCCTTTCACCTGGTTTGCATATCAGATATTTACATTATGATTCATAACAGTAGCAAAACTACAGTTATGAAGTAGCAATGAAAATAATTTTATGGTTGGGGGTCACCACAACACAAGGAACTATATTAAAGGGTCGCAGCATTAGGAAGGTTGAGAATCATTGCTTTAGCAAAATAATAGTATTAGGTTTTCCACCAGGTCCATGAGCTATCTAGTCTCTGGTTCTTGGCCACTTTATCATTGTCAGGTACAAGTTCCCTCTCATGGAGTAGGCCATAAATCCAATGGAAAAAGTGTTTGTTGCTCCCATAATATTGGTGCCACTAACTGGGCAGTGGTGGCACATGCCTTAAATCCTAGCATTTGGGAGGCAGTCAGATCTCTGAGTTCGAGGTGTGCAGAGTGAGTTCCAGGACAACCAGGATGACACAGAGAAACCCTGTCTTGAAAAACCAAAAGAAAAAAATTTGTGCCACTGTTGCATGTAGTGGGTAGCCATTCCAGCTTTGATCTGGAAGTTCCAACCCCCATTGAGGCTTCGGTAACTGTCATGCCTACAAGGCAGGGCCAAGAGAGGGCCCTGAAGACCCGAGATCCAGATGTGCCCCCTTCTCTTAGTTCCTGGACCCTGGATGCTAGAGATAGACTGAGAAGAGTTCTCCAGACAACACTGCCGGACTGCGCTAAGTCTTTCCCAGACCCTGCAACCTACCTATCCCTTCATTTGTAAGTTACACCACTAAATAAACCTCCCTTTTAACTATGTGGAGTGGCCTTAATAATTTCACCAATATCGAGCCTGCTGGCGACCTTGGCTGGCCGCAGCTGAAGGCAGGAGTCAAGATGGCAGGGAGCCGCAGCCGGCACTCAGGGAGGAGGGGAATGCCTCACTCACAGCAGTTTTTTGTTGGTCTGGGGCCTAAGCTAGGGAACTGAGACCGGATTAGCTGTTCCCTTTTTTCGGGAATGGAACTGTGTAGGCATTCCCTGGTTATATGGAACTTTGCAGGCAGGTTTAGGTACCCACCAGTCAGAGAGGAGGCTGAGGGTGGGAACCATCCAGGCCTTTGGAATTTGCCCCACGTGAGCACCAGATATTGGTGAAATTATTAAGGCCACTCCATGTAGTTAAAAGGGAGGTTTATTTAGTGGTGTAACTTACAAATGAAGGGATAGGTAGGTCGCAGGGTATGAGGAAGACGTAGCACAGTACAGCAGTGTTCTCTGGAGAACTCTACTCGGTCTACCTCTAGCGTCCAGGGTCCAGGAAACAAGAGAGTATGGTGCATCTGGATCTTGGGTCTTTAGGGCCCTCTCTTGGCCCTGCCTTGTAGGCGTGACAGTTACCGAAGCCTCAAAGGGGGTTGGAACTTCCAGATCCAAGCTGGAATAGCTACCCACTACAGTTGCACCAGTAGGATATCTTACAGGCAGGTCACTGTTGTGGGTCACAGAGTTTTTAAGCTGGGAAATATTAATGATCCCTTTCTCTTCCAGTAGCATCAGAGTACCTTCCAGTAGCATGAAAACTAGTCAGCAGGAGTTTGGACAGCCATGGGGTTGCTCAAAGTTGCCTGATAAAGTCTCTTCAGCAGAGAACACAACTGTTCTATCACCCCTACTTTCCAGGTTTTAGGGAGGACCCAGGACACAAGGCCTGTGATCTTTGTTAGTATAACCTTGTTGCTATATTACTATATGCCATATTGGATTTTCCCTACATTTGTGATGTATTGGGTCATCTGTTTGGCCTCGGGATCTTAGGTTAGATCTAGCACAAGGGATGTCATTCTATATAATAACTCATAAGAGTTATGCTTAGTATTAGAATTTGGAGCTGTTCTAATTGTTATGAGTTACAATTTTCTCCATTTTTAAGAGATTTCCTGGCAACCTTTTGTTAGGATATGTTTAATGGATTGGTCAGTCCTTTCACCTTTGCCTGAGGATTATGTCCTCCAAGCTGACTGCAGATAATATTTGGCCCTTGGGACCTCTATCTAGAGTCTGTTACCTGTGATGTAAAGGATGGTTTGTTGTCTCTGTGTAATGGACTGGGGAGACCAAACCTTAGGATAATTTTCTTCAGCTGGTTCTTTGCCACTTTAGTGGCCTTTTCCATTTCTAAATAGGAAAGAAATCTTCTTTCCAGACAATGAAAGTGTAAACACCAAAAGATTTTTGAAGCTGGCACAGGTAGCATGTGAATAGGGGGTATTTGTCAGTTTTTCCCTGGATAAGTACATCTCCTCTGGGTCTATAGAAGTAGTAGTGGAGGACAAAGATGGCCAGAATTTTTATGTATGCAGAGACTCCAGGCCTGACATACAATTTCACTCCAGCAACTAGTCTTTGTCCTGCTAGGGTGGCATTTTCCTCAAATGGAGTGAGTCATGTATTGCCTTAATTACTTTCCACTATAGGACTTTGGATAATAATACTTTATTCCCACATGAACCTATGAAACCATTTAACTGCTCTAAACCTTCTTGCTTCCTGGTCATATACTTTGCTGTACCACATCTGTGATGGCTAATGTCAGTTAACAACTTGATACACACAGGAAGAGGGAACCTCAATTGAAGAAATGCCTCCATCAGATCGACCTGTGAGTATGTCTGTGGGACATTTTCTAGGTTGTTAATTGATAGGAGGGTCCATTCTACTATGGGTAGTACATCTCCAAACAGGGGAACCTGGTATGTATAAGGAAGGTAGCTGAACAAGCCAGAGGAAACAAGCCAGTAAGCAGTGTTTCTCTGAGGACTCTGCTTCAATGCCTGCCTCCAGGTCCAGACCTTGAGTTCCTGCCTTGGCCTCCCTTGATGGTGGACTGTAACCTGTAAGCCAATAAATCCTTTCTCTCTTAGTGCTTTGGTCCTGGTGGTTTTCACAGCAACAGAAAACTTAACTAGGACACTATATCTTTAGTTGTTGGATAGAACTGCAAGTTTATATAAAGTAAATGACACAAAAATTACACTCAGATGAGCCTTATTAGGAGAAAGAGCCTGGTGATCATGGGCAACCAAATTCAGGCCTTCAAGTGGAAGAGATAGCATCCTACTATAGGCATCATGATAAGGCCTTGAAATGAGGGCCTTTAATTCCAGAAACAAAGGAGACCTACTGATTCTTAGACATCTGGGGGGTTGAGTGGTTAGTTACACACCACATGATATAGCCTGATCTAATCTATCTTTCAAGAGTCACAAGGCAGGACTGGAGCCATAGTTCGAAGTTGTCTTGGTGCTGGTCAGCTTGGGCCAGTGGAGGCTAAACTTGAATTTCTTTTCATCAAAGTCTGAATGTTCTAACAGACACAGTAGACACCTACCAATTCCTTGTCCTAAGGGTTCAACTGCAGAGGGTATGTGTGGCCCAGTTTCTGGGAGGGGAAAAGTGATAGTCTATGATATAAAACTAATAGCTTTGTTGTGTCCGTGTTGCGAGACCCATGAGCAAGACCACCACAGAGCCAATATCTGATGCAAACTACATAGGGGTTTATTGATAACATGCAAGCCCAAGCTTGGTCCATATCCAACACTCGACATAGCGGGTGGAGGAGGACGGCCCTGAGCTCTCAGAGTAAGAGGTTTTTAAAGAGGAAAAACCGCAAGCAGGGTGGTACAAGCCTTTGAATCATACTATTGGGTGAGGGTGTGTAACCTTTGAATTTACTGGTTAGGGGTTACAGTTATCATTTTTGGGCAGGCCTGGACAAGTCCCAGGCTCTGTCCTTGAGATGCCATGAGGGCTGGCTGGCCTAGCACTTCACTTTGACCCATGCACATAGCTCTAAGTTGGTGAGGGGTCCCAGACAGTAAACAACTGGCTGAACCTTGAGCAGTCAGAGTACATGCAGAAAGGGAGCTACTGCAAGGACTATGTCTTTTGTTCTTGGCCCTCGCAGAAACTGCTTGCTCAAGTCTCAGGAAACTGAAATTGAGGCCTGATCTCTGAGAGAAGACTGACAGCCTGTTAAGGCGTCTGCTTGGTCCTTTCAGTGTGTTTGTTTATATTTCATTCCCTTCCTATTAAGGATTTTTTCTGATGATGGGATTAAACTCATGGGACTTACACATGGGAAGAAAGTTCTCTCTGACTGTGTGATACCCTTGACTCTATAAAATACATTTTTACATGGTGTGTGCCTTCCTGTGTGTGCGTGTGTGTGTGTGTGTGTGTGTGTGTGTGTGTGTGTGTGTGTGTGTGTATTCAATACTAAGGTTAGACCCCAAAGGTGTCCCTGAACTTGCTACTGGCTGAAAATTCTTGGAAGATGAAGTCAATGAGAGTTGGAATTTGATGACACAAATTCTTAGACCTACGAAGCAGGCCAAGAGTTCACAGCTGAGTGGTGCCTCTGTCAGCCCCACTGGCACAGCCAACGCAAGTTCTGCCACACTGCTGGCAACCATTTTACTTAAAAATAGCATCACTGGTTAGTACAGGTTCTATCCTTCTTTTCTGTATACTCTAATTAATATGGCTATATTCACATATACATATATATTTATTTATATCAAAATTCACTGCTTACTATTTTAACTGTACAGTTACATGTCAGGAGGAACATTCAAAGTGTGGGTTTGTTACTACTGTCCATCTTCCCTAACTGACATACTGTCCTCATAGAATGTCATCTCCCCTTTCTCACAGTCCTGGACCCCCAGAAATCGCCATTCTGCTTTCTCTGTCTCTGGAGTTGGCTGTCCCATGGACCTACTTTGACCCATGCACTCTCTCTTGCTCTCTGTGACTTGCTTATTCACTTATTGTAATGTCATCAAACTTCATCCGTTTTGCCTCCTGTGAGAGTTTCTCTCCTTCAAACGACTGGGAATAGTATCTCACCATCTGTACATTTCACCCCTAATTTATCAGTTAGAGTTTGGATGTGACCTGTTTGTGCAAAGGAACCTTTGTGGGGTATCCACCAGAGAAGACTGCTCAGACATGGGTTTAAGCCAATAGAAAGTCTTTATCAGCTGACCAGCAACTACAGTGAGTGTAATGGATCCCAGTGTAGCCCTGAGCCTTCCTCTAGGTGAGCTCTTGAGCACAAAAACAATATCATGAGTTGACATACTTCAGTTAACAAGAACAGTTAGCCAGAAGCAGTACCACAGAAGTCAAAAAGAAAAGGTAGTACATTTAGAGACTTTCCCAGAACTGTGGACTCTGGTGGATTAAGTCTTTGTTTTAGTTTTGTCAGATGGTGCTGTCTACATACTAAGTTTTATGCCTGAATGATACTTCCATCATGAAGTCAGTTTGGTTAAAGTCTGGGAGCCTGTTACAGAACCAAATATTAAATCATTGTTCCCTAAATGGTGATGATATTTTGGAAGGTTCTGGACACTTAAAGAGATGGTATGTATTTGGAGGAAGTAGATACCAGTGTGTATGTCTTTAAAGATGTTTACCTTGTGTGAGTCCTTTTCTTTCCTTCCTGTCCATCATGAAGTGAGGAGCCTCTGCCTCCTACATACACAGCAGTATGTATATACACAGGCATGTCTCACCACATGCCTGAATCAACAAAGCCAATAACTACAAACTCAGATCTCTGAAGCTGAACCATATTGAATCATTCAGGCTCCTCTTAAGATGTTCTCTCAATCAGGTATTTTAGTCAGGAATGTTGAATATGAAAAAAAAAACCAGAAACACTTTTAGTTATGACCGTTTAACTTCTGTTTTTCAACATGCAGGGCGTGTCCCTTCTATTGTTTATCTATGATCTGCTTTCACTCTCTTGTCTTTCTTGCCTACCTGAGTGTGAACATAGTTGCTGCCACTTTTAATTCTTTGGAATGTTTGGCGGGAAAGTGGCTTGGAATGCATAGCTGGTTGGTTGACTCTGATGATATTAGTTGAGCACAGAATGATTTCCATGATGGGAGCTTTTACTCCAGGGACAGTCTCCATTAGCTCACCTGACAAATTCCAGGGACCTCTGTGTCAGCCCAAGAATTTAATGCAAGTGTTTAAGTTTTTCTAAGCACTGTTTTTATGAATACATGATACTAGCCAGCTGTAGGCAGGCATAGGCAGGAGGAATACCATTTCAAGTCTGTCCATTCTAGGCTACACAGTGAATTTGAGGCCAGTGTGGTCTATATGAAAAGAGTTTGTGAGAGAAGAGAGGAGAGGAGAGGAGAGGAGAGGAGAGGAGAGGAGAGGAGAGGAGAGGAGAGGAGAGGAGAGGAGAGGAGAGGAGAGGAGAGGAGAGAAGAAGAGAAGAGAGGAGAGGAGAGGAGAGGAGAGGAGAGGAGAGGAGAGGAGAGGAGAGGAGAGGAGAGGAGAGGAGAGGAGAGGAGAGGAGAGGAGAGAAGAAGAGAGGAGAGGAGAGGAAAGGAGAGGAGAGGAGAGGAGAGGAGAGGAGAGGAGAGGAGAGGAGAGGAGAGGAGAGGAGAGGAGAGGAGAGGAGAGGAGAGGAGAGAAGAAGAGAGGAGAGGAGAGGAGAGGAGAGGAGAGGAGAGGAGAGGAGAGGAGAGGAGAGGAGAGGAGAGGAGAGGAGAGGAGAGGAGAGGAGAGGAGAGGAGAGGAGAGGAGAGGAGAGGAGAGGAGAGGGGGAAGGAGGGCAGGGCAGGGCAGGGAGGAGAGAAGAGATAACAACAAACTAGAATGCCTTCTGGACTACCTAGGGAATTCAGTGCAAACTTTGGTACATTATGTATTAGTTAGGGCTCTCTGGAGGAACAAAACTGATAGACTAATTATATGTATACATATTGATTTATCAGACTGACTTACACAATGTGTTCTGGTAGTCCAACCATGGTTGTCTAATACTGGAGAGGTTGAGAATCCCATAGTTGTTCCATCTATGAGGCTGGACATCTCAGTGATCCTAATCTTGTACTGGAGGCCTGGAAGATTCCTGGAGAGCTGCTGGTCTTTGGTCTACATTGGAAGCCCAATGAAGCTGGTAGCAGCAAAGGAATGCTGTAGCAACTAGACAGATGAACTTGCCAGCAAGAGTGAAGGTAAGCAGGCCTAAAGCAAAAGTTTCCTTCTTCCATATCCTTTTGCCTAAGTTGCCACCAGAATGTGCCATCCACATTTAGCATGGTTCCTTTTTCATATAATTGAAATTCAACAAAATCCCTCAGGATTGCACAGAAATTTTTGTTTTAATAGATTCCAGATTCAATCAAGTTGATAAGCAAGATTAACCATCCCACCCTGTCTCAAAACAAATTTGTATTTTTAAAAATCTATGGCTATAGTTCGGCAGTACATAGCTTACCCAACATATCCATTGCCCTAGTTTCAGTCTCCAGTAGCAGAAAAATTAATTCGTTGAGGATTATTTATCCAAATGATGTTTAATAATATGGTCCCTTCAAGGATTGCTCTGGTCATTAGAAGGCATTTCAGGTATCAGCCTGCAACATTCCCTCAACCTCATTGCCCTGTCCAGAGTACTCCTACTGGGAACTCCAGACCTCTCAATGTTCTCCAGACTGACTTTGAGGTCTTCTCCTGCCTCCACCTTCACTTACCTGAACCCACACCTACCAATTACCGGCCTTCAACAGAATGTTCATTTTGACCTTGCTGTTCAGGGAAGATGTTAGGCATGTAGTAGCATTCTTCCTCTCCATTTTTAACTATTGAATTCTTCCTTTTTGATGGGTTAAAGAAAGTCTTCCACTATCACCCTAAACCACCATATGGGGTCATCTCTCCATCTTGCACTTCTGTTTAATGTGCACTGACACAACTTCCCATGCTAGTTCCTGGGAGACCACCATTTGTAACTGACAAATGTACAACCATGTGGCATCTAAATTATGTTTCTTTGAGGAACAAAAATAGAGATACCTTCAGACCTTTGTTTACAGGAGTAACATTCTGCTCATTTTGTTGATAATTGGCTTCAAGGAACTGAATTCCTAGGATACCATCCAGCAGTCTGTTTCTAGAATTTTCTTCCTTGGGCATATGGAAGGACGCAAGCATAGAGAGTTGTAAAAATAAAGCTCCTGAAGACACACTTTGGGTATAGGAGTGTAAATCAGTGGTAGGTCATTTTCCTGGCAGTAACAAGTCCTTGGGTTCTATCCAACAACATTTCAAACAACAATAAAAACAACAAGCAACAACCAAAAATAGTATAAAACCTCACACAAGCCATGCATGGTGGTGTATGACCGTAATCCCAGCACTTTGTAGGCTGAGACAGGTGAATTTCTTCAAAGGTGAGATCAGTTGCGGCTATATAGGGATTTAAGGAAAGAGTTTCATACATACTGAGAGCCTGTATCAAAAACAAAACAAAAAAGTTAAAACCAAAAATTACTGCATGACTTTTAGCCTAAAGCCAAAAAGGAAGAAAACTCATTGGCAATAACAGCATTCAGATGCATCTTGTTTTGTATCTTTCCAATTTATTTCATGATAGGAATAAATAACTAAACAAGTAAATAAGTAACACACTAGGATATATACTTTTTCTTTTCTCTGTATGTTAGAGCCACCTCCTTTTGAATATTTTGTCTGTTATGACATGTGGAGACTATCCCGTGAATAGATCTCCTTCAATTTAGTGTATTCTAAATATTAGACTGCATGCATGTACCGAAAACTGTAAATCCTCTATTACAGTGTGTTCTCAACCTTCCTAATGCTGCGACCCTTTAATACAGTTCCTCATGGTGTGGTGACCCCCAAACATAAAATTATTTTCATTGCTGCTTCATAACTGTAATTTTGCCACTGTTATGAATTATAATGTAAATATCTGTGGTTTCTGATGGTCTTAGGCAACCCCTGTGAAAGGGTCGTGCCTTGAGAACCACTGTTCTATTATTTTATCACTATTTATTTATTTATTTGATACTGGTATATTGCTTTGTTTTGTTTTGTTTTGTTTTGTTTTGAAGCAAAGTTTTTTTGAGACATAGTCCACTGGAACTTGCTATATAGACTATGCTGACCTTGAACTTTGCAACCATGCCTCTCCCTGCAGGTTTCTGGCATTATAGATATGAAGCAACACATCTAGAGTGACAGCTTTTTAATGATGCATATTATTGATTTCCTATTGTAAAATATGCTCATAGCAGAAATATCTAAAAATAATGAGCAACCAGGTACTTTCAAAGACCATAAAGGGGCTGGGATGTAGGTCAGGAATAAAGAATTCACCTAACACACTCAAAACCCTGAGTCTCATTGTTACCACTCATAAAAGAAATCCAAATACAAAACAAATACTCATAATCTAATTGTCCCACATAAAAATGCTGAATAAAAGAAGCTATCCCTATAAGACTGTCTCCTGAAAACTGTTTCTCATTTTGCAAAACAGTCAAAATTATAGTAAGATACTTGGTAATGCTTAGTTGATTCAGCTATAAAACAAAGCAAGAAAATGATGATATATATTTTTAAGAGTGGTGGCAGTGTGGATGTTTGCTCCATGATCATTTATTTAGCTTTATTCTTAGATTTTATGTTCCTCCTGTGTATGAGATACATCACAACACTAATAACTTTTAAAAAATAAATTCAAAAACCCTTCATTCCTGTTAAAAATGTATCTTAATTACTAAGTATATAGCTTTGCAATGTAATTCACATCCATGATTATGTATACAAACTTTCATACCATGCTATTTATTTTCTATATATTGCAATCATCTTCCTTTGGGTTACTTATATCCATAACTGTCATGGTTGCAATCAGAAAGACAGAAAGATCAAAACAAAACAACAACAACAATAAAAATCACCAGACATAGTGTCTGATACCAGTGATTCTAGCACTTGTGGTACTAAGGCAGGAAGATTGCAAATTCCAAGCCAGAATGAGATCATAAAGAGATCCATACCCTGCATCAAAAAGGGAGCCTGACAATGTGATAAATGCCTATAATTCTAGCTACTCAAGAAGCCAGAGCAGGAGGATTCCAAGTTTGAAGCCAGCTGGGACAACTTAGTGAGACTCTGTCTCAAAAAAAAAAAAGTGAAAAATGGCCAACACAGAGGGCACTTCTGCATTTTCACAGAACATACTCCCATACTCCCAGCAGTGGATCTCCAGGTCAAAGGTCCACTTTCTCAAACATAACCAGTTCTCTCTTGGAATGCTCCCCTTGGAGACACTGTCTTGAGCCTAAGGAGTCCATCCTTACACTGCCCTGTATTTCTTTGCAGTTGCCCAGCATTGTTATCACTATGATCCTGCTTTAAAAAAAAAACTGCCAGGCACAATATAGTAGGCTTCACTCTGGCCACTTTACACAGATCCTTTGCAACAGCTGCATGTGCCTCCTGCAGTGGCAAATGTGGTATTTGGATGGACCCATGGAATCCTACTCCAGCATGGCTTTTGTAGGGACGTAGAAAGCCTACATTTACCACCAAGACAGCAAGATAAGCAATATCGGAATGTGTCAACAATAGAGCAACCATGACTTCATCCCTTTAGATATTCATGTTGCTCAACAACTGCTAGTGACTGACCACATTCTTGGGCTGGTTGGAAAAGTCTCCAGCATTTTAGCACTTGGGAACATGTATAACAGGAGACTATAGAAGAATGTCACCCACAATTCAGTCTTCTTTACAGGGACTCTGTACATGATCGCCAGTATCTTTGTTTTCCTTATTCTCTGTCATGAGTAAAGAGGAAACTGTCTTCCCACGAGCCTTTCTATACGTATACTCTGTAATTGTAGTGACAAGTGTAGTGTCCATCCTGTTTTTATTAAGTGGCATAACTAGCATTTTTACAATATTTTTCCAGATATACAAGTGCATGTTGAGAGTTAAAATTAGTTTAAAGTTCGCATAGCTTTGCAAATTTAAAATTCCCAGGTATGGTGGGCAGTATTACTGAATGTCTACATAAGGTTTCCAAAGACTTAAAACAGACCAGGGTGGTTTGGGACAGAAAATAGATATATGACTCCGTCCAACATCTTTTCTATTTTATTTGGTACATTAATTAACTGACTGGATTACAGGCTTTCGTTAAATGAAATATTGGCTTCTTGCCAGTTTATATAATAGAATCTGGGTTTTAATTACTATTGAGGGTGACAGATTGTCCATAAGCCTAGTATATATGAAAAATGAGTGTCAGAGTACAGTAACCTCTTACATGTAACTCTAAATCCAAGGTTTAAGACAAATGTTTGTCTGTTTTCTATGTCATGATGTCTAGCCGATGAAGATTCCACAAATGTGTTAGAAATTGTTGTGAGGAATCTCCCACTCCATTATGAGACCCAGTCAACAGCTTTGAAGATTTGCCCTATGTTTCCTTTCTTTCTCCTTCCTTCAATCCTTTAAATCCATTTTTCTTTTACTTAATTTTTTCCCTTTTGTTGAAAATAGATTTTTTTCTCATACAGTATATCCTGATTAGGGTCTCCCCTCCCTCTACTCCTCCCAGTTCCTCCTCATCTCCTCTCCCATCTGGATCCACTCCCTTTCTGTCTCTCATTAGAAAAGAACAGGATTCTTAGAAATAACGACAAAACATAACAAAATAAAATGTAATAAGATAAAATAACAACCATCACATTAAAGTAGGACAAGACAAACCAACAGAAGAAAAAGGGCCCCAAGAAAAAGTACATGAATCAGAGACCCACTCATTCATACACTCAGGAGTTCCAAAAAATACTAAACCAAAAGCTACAATATACATGCAGAGGACCTGGTGCAGACCCATGTAGACCCTGTGCGTGCTGTTTCAATCTCTGTGAGTTCACATGAACTTTGTTCAGTTGCTTAGAGGGTCTTGTTCTCCTAATGTTCTCCATCCCCTCTGGCTCTTAAACTCTTTCAGCCTCCTCTTCCATGGGGTTCCATTAGTAATGAGGGGAGGGATTTGATGGGGGCATCCCATTTAGAGCTGTGTGTTATAAAGTGTCTCTCTCTATCTCCTGCACCCCACCCCCCACATAATGTCTGGCTGTAGATCTCTGTATTTGTTCCAATCTGCTGCAGGAGGTATCTTCTCTAATTATGGCTGAATAAGATACTGATCTATTTTATCACTACATTTTTTTAAACTAAAATTTTTCATTTATTTTACAACCCAATCACAGTTTCCTCTCCCTCCTCTCCTCTCACCTACCCACCCCCATCCACTCCTCCTCCATCTCCTTTCAGAAAGGGGCAGGCCTCCCATGGACATCAACAAAGCACGGCACATCAAGTTAAGACAGGACCAAGCTACTCCCCCTGCATCAAGGCTGGGCTAGACAACCCAGCATGGGGAATAGGTTCCCAAAAGTCAGCTTAAATACTAGGGACAAGTCCTGATCCCACTGAAAGGAGCCCCACAAACAGACCAAGCTACACAACTGTCACACACATGCAGAGGCCCTAGGTCTGTCCCATGCAGGCTTCATAGCCTTCAGTCTAGAGTCCATGAGTTCCCACAAGCTCCGGTCAGCTGTCTCTGTGGCAGGTCAGCTCAGCTGTTCCTCCATCATGACCTTGACCACCCTTGCTCATATAATCCCTTCTCCCTCTCTTCAACAGGATTCCCAGAGCTCGGCCCAGTGCTTGACTATGGATCTCTGCATCTGCTTCCGTCAGTTACTGGATGAAGGCTCTCTGATGACAATTAGGATAATCACCAATCTGATTACAGGAGATGGTCAGTTCAGGCGCCCTCTCCACTATTGCTATGAGTCTTAGCTAAGGTCATCCTTGAGAATTCCTGGAAGTTTTCTTGGCACCAGGTTTCTCCCTAAACCCGAAATGCCCTCCTACCAAGACATCTCTTTTAGTACTCCTCTCTGTCCAGCCACCAACCTGCCCAACTCATCCTTAATGCTCCCATTCCCACATCAAGCCCCCCCTCCAGTTACCCAGGATATCTCATCTATTTCCCCTGCCCAAGGAAATCCATGTGTCCCTCTTTGGGCTTTCCTTGTTACCTAGCCTCTCTGGGACTGTAGATTATAGCCTGGCTATCCTTTACACCTAATATCCACTTATGCGTGAGTGCATACCATGTTTGTCTTTCTGAGTCTGGGTTACCTCACTCTGGGTGATTTTTTTCTAGTTCCATCCATTTGCCTGAAAATTTCATGATATCATTGTTTTTTATAGATAAGTAATACTCCATTGTGCAAATGTACCACATTTTCTTTATCCATGTTTCAGTTGAGGGGCATCTAAGTTGTTTCCAGGTTCTGGCTGTTATGAATAATGCTTGCTATGAGCAAGAATCCTCGTAGTATTATTGAGCATTCTTTAGGTATATGCCCAAGATTGGTATAGATGGCTCTTGGATAGATCGATTCCCAATTTTCTGAGAAACTGACATATTGATTTCCAAAGTGGCTGTACAAGTTTTAACTCCCACCAGCAGTGAAGGAATATTCATACCCTTACTCCACATCCTCTCCAGAATAAGCTGTCATTAGTATTTTTGATCTTAGCCATTCTAACAAGTGTAAGATGGTATCTCAGAGTCATTTTGATTTGTACTTTCTTATAATGGCTAAGGATGTTGAACAGTTATTTAAGTGTATCTCAGCCATTTGAGATTCTTCTGTTGAGAATTCTCTGTTTAGATCTGTACCACATTTTTCAATTGGATTGAGTTTTTGATGTCTAGTTCATTGAGTTCTTTATATATTTTGGAGATCAGCCCTCTATCAGATGTGGGGTTAGTGAAGATCTTTTCCCATTCTGTAGGCTGTCGTTTTGTCCTTGACAGTGTCCTTCTATCATCTTCATGAAGTTGTTTTTAAGGTGGTTTTCTTATGCCTCAGCTGCTTTGGGATGTTCAGGTCTTGCTGCTGTAGGATTACTGGGTTCTGGCAGTGCAAGATTGCCTTTTCTGTTGTACGTATTCTTACACTGGCATTTATGCATCTGGGTTTGGGATGATTATTGGAATGGGTGTTGATTCTTATGTTGTCTTTGTTGGATGGGTGTTTTGTTTCCTTTATTATCTGTTTCCTTTATTGTCTTCTGGCCTGAATGGCCAAGGGTTCTGGTGATTGGCAGATTTTCAGGTCCAGCAGGCTTGTCTCAGCTGAGGTTTGTGGGGGTTTGGGTGTCTGGATCTAGTGAATCTTCCTGTTCTTCTGACTGATGTGGACTGTACCTGTGTCTATGGTATCTGTTTTCCCAACTGGTGTGGGTTGTGCCTGTGCCTATGGAATCTACTGGTGTTGTGGGGAAGGGCTAGCCTTGGGGAGGATGATAAGGTAGGTGGGGTTGGGTGGCAGAGTGGGTTTTGGGACAACAGAATCCAGTGGGTGGTGGTGGTACAGTCTACAGGCAGGACTCTTACCTGCTGGCCTGCTGCTGGGGACTGCACCAGAGCAGTAGAGTTCCACCAGAGTTCCACTACATTTTTTTAATATATTACATAATTCTTTATTGATTCTTGGGAATTTCACAGCATGCACCCCAATCCTGCTCACCTCCCAATCCCTTCATATCTGCCCTTCACCCCTACATCATCCTCCAAAAAGAAAACCCAAAAAAATTAATTAAAAACAAAACTAAACAAACAAAAAAAATCCACCTCAATTCTCTTGTCTTTTCTGCCTCTCCAACACCTTTTCATTCATCCTAGTGGCATTGGGAACTTCAGTGTGTCACACAATATACCCTTTTGTCCAGTCAGCCCCGCCCTCAAATGTTTATTGCAATGGATCATTTGTCTGGTTCGAGACCTCTGGCCTCTGGTGCACCATCATCATTGGACCCTCACTGAAACTCTTCTCAGATACCCTGCTGTTGCCCCAAATCATGGAGATCTTTCTGGTATTGTCTGCAGGACCAGTCCCTTCACACACTCCATCAGGTCATCGATGGAGTAAAGGCTAGGGTGGAACAACCCAAGGCCCAGAATGTGGGCCTAGATGGTAGCTGAGCTGGTCAGTCCAGGCCACTGAGACCACGCTCCCCCCACAGGTGAGGGGCAGAGCCAGCTCTCCCATGCCTGTGGTGAGTAGGACCATCTCTTCCAAATGTGGGGGCCAGATCTCCCATGAGAGGTAGGACCAGCTCTCCTGCTGCAGTGTCCAGCGAGGGGTAAGGCCAGCTATCCCAGGGCCAGTAAAGGTGGAGCTGTCTCAGCATGGCCTTCAGACTTCAACAAGCTTGGTTCTTATGGCCCCCTGTGGTAACATGGGCCATGGGCATGAACACAGACCCCAGCTGCAGCATGACCCTCAGAAACCAACATGGTCTCAGGTGGTGATCTGACCCTATATATTTTCTTGGCCTTTGCCGGTAACAGGAGCTACAGACCCTGGTTTCAGTAAGACCATGGACCCAGGCATGGCCCTACACTTCAGCTTAGGCCCAGACATCATCATGGCCCCAGGCAGCAGCACAGACCACTCAGATTAGCATGGCCTCAGCAACAACATGGCTCTCTGACACCAACATGGACTCAGGTGACTGACCAAACCCCAAGCAGCCACGACACCCTAGGTGGTAACAGGAGCCACAGATATCAACTCAGACCCTGACTGCTTTAGGGCCATGGACCCAGACATGGCCCTCAGCAGCATCCTAAATCTGGATGTCACCCACACTGGCCTGTTCCTCACCACTGCATTCACATCTTCTGTTCTGCCTCTTTCCACAGCACAGGAACAGTTCTGTTTCTCTTTCTCTCCCATTTCTCCACCATATATTTGCTCATCATAATGGCACCTAACTACACAGGCACCACAAGGCACCGACAGGTCTGCGGATGCCTTCAACAAGCCTGGACTTGAGGACCCAGGCTGGCCTCCATTGCTTTTTTTAAAGGCCATAGCACTTGGTTTTACCCTAGGTCTCTTAGCTATCCAGCCTCCTGGTCATCTAAGCAGTGTCAGGCATGGGCTTCCTCTCATGGCACAGGCCATAAGTCAAATCAGAAATTGGCCACTACTTACAAATTCTGTGCCACCATTGTCCCAGCACATCTTGCAGGCAGAACGGATTATAGGTCGAAAGTTTTGTGGCTGGGTTGGTATCCCAGTCTCACCACTGAAAGCCTTGCTTGGTTACAGAAAATGGACGGTTCAGGCTCAGTATCCTCCATTACTAGGAGTCTTGGCTAAGGTAACCCTCATAGATTCCAGGGAGTTTCCACTGCACTAGGTTTCCACATAATCTATTTGGATCTATAGATCCAAAAAAATCTATTCTATTTCCCCTTCCCAGGGAGATCCATGCATTCCCCTTAGAGCCTCCTTGTTACTTAGCCTTTCTGCATCTGTGGATTGTAGCATTAGTATCATTTACTTAACAGCTAATATTCACTTTTAAGTGAGTACATACCATGTTTGTCTCCACATCTGATAGAGGACCTAATATCCAAAATATATAAAGAACTCAAGAAACTAGATACAAAAAAATTAAAATAGTGTGCAGATCTAAACAGAGAATTATCAATAGAGGAAATTCAAATGGCTGATAAACAAAGAAGTGTTCAACGTCCTTAGCTATCAGGGAAATGCAAATCAAAACTACTTTGAGATTCCATCTTAGACCTGTCAGAATGGCTAAGATCAATAACACAGTGACAGCTCATGTTGGCACTAGATGTCCCCAAACAGAAGAATGGATAAGGAAAATGTGGTATATTCACACAATGGAGTAATACGCTGTCATTTTAAAAGTATGACATCTTGAAATTTGTAAGCAAATGAATGAAACTAGAAAAAAAAAGTATCATCCTGAGCAAGGTAACCCAGACCCAGAAGGATAAATATGGTCCCTCTGTGGAACTGGTTTGTAGAGTCAAAGGATCTGTCTCTAGTCTTCCTCTGAGAGTTAGGTGTTCTCTGTAGTCAACTCAGGCCTCCTAGCTGGGTCTGCAGGTTCCACTGAGAGTTGTGGGACAGCCTATGAATTTAGTGGCCTTACCCAAACTAGATCTGGTCCCTATCCTACTGAAGAATCTACTGAAGACACTGCAAGAAATAGAAGGCACTTGTGGACATAATCCAGACTCATAACCTGGCCTCGACGTGGGCCCACTGTTTCTACTGAAGCCACTCTGAGATCATGACTTTACCCTAGGCTTGTGGGTCTAACCCATATTCAGATCTGGCTCTGCTATAAATCCTCATCTTCTGCTAGAGCCTTTGCAAGATGTCTCATCTCCACTTTTTAAAGTCTTGATTCTGTTTATTTTAGCAATTCTCTCAGCCTGTTGTATTTAGTAATGGTGGCACACAACTATAACCCAAGCATTCTGGAGGATAAGCAGAAGGATAAAGAGTTCAAGGCAAGCTTGAGTTTCCTATACCCTGACTCAAACAGAAAGAGAGATAGACCTGGGGGAACTGCTCAGCAGTTAAGAGCACTTGCTGCTCTCCTGTAGGACCCAGGTTTGGTTCCTATGATCTAAATGTTGGCTCATAAACACCTGTAACTCTAGTGTTAGGGGATCCGATGCCCTCTTCTGGCCTTCATGGGCACTAGGCATGCATATGGTGCACAGGTATTTATGCAAGAAAATCACTCATGCACATAAAATTTTAATTAATAAATAAGAAATAAAAATATAATGATGAAGAGATAGATAGATAGATAGATAGATAGATAGATAGATAGATAGATAGATAGATAGATAGATAAACAGATAGAGAGATGATACACAGGTTAGATAGAGGTTAAACAATAAAAGTTCAACAGCTAAATTGATGAACAACCAGTCTCTCATACTTAGAAAAAGATTATAGAGCCAGCACTAAGGACAATTAAAGATGGGTCATTATCAATACCAGGACCATTCTATGCACTACAAAATTCTGAGTAACAACTGATGCCTTTTCATTAGAGGTCAGGAGCACTGCCTTCTCCAATGTGACAAGCAAAACTGCCACCAGACATTGCCAAAGGTCCTTTTGGGCAGACCACAGCTTATGGTGAGAACCTCTGTCCTCGGATAAACAAGATCTGTGGGAACTTATCATAATCATGCCAGTTGTCAGTTCAGAACCTTATTGTTGCAGTGTGTATCATCATGCCTCTGCCAGGTTCCATGCAAATTCATCCAGGTATGGTGGTTTTAAATCTTACCCCAAAAACCTGCTAAGCATTGGAAGCCCTTAGGAAAACCTGTCCTTCCCCCAAAGCAACCATAGACATTGATACAGAGGTACACCCCTCCAGTGGACTTTGCCCTGTAAGCCTAAGAGATGGGGGCAGGGGAACCTGTACCCTACAGAATGTGTCCTCTGTTGCTCAGTGTGAGGGAACTTGGGGAGCAGCATCTTCTGTTGCTGAACTTTATCAAGGAGACACTCTTCCTTTGGGGGCAATTCCTTCCATCAGATCCACAATGTTTTGGTCTTCATGCTGCAGCCCACGTTGTCCACAAGTGATTTGTCTCATCCTAGGATCTCCCTGGCCAGATTTCTGACTTTGTATCATGGCTGCCACCTTGACCTTCCTGGAGCCAAGCACAGGATGCAATTTACAACCTGGTGATCTGTTAGTGTCTGATGAGCCAGGCTTTGGCCTGTATCTGCCAGAAGTTATGCTTTACTTATCCCAGGCCCCTCACACCTAAAACCTTGAGCATTACTTCTAGGCAGTAAAACTCATCCTTACAAGTGATATCACTTGCATTTTACAACAGCCTAACTGATTTCTGTGTTATCTTAGGGCCAGGCCAATCTTGACACTCACTGGCATATATTTACCTCAGTCATTCTCCTTAGACCCTTATCTTGAGCATTGTTTCTGAGTCAAGAATCCATCTTACAGATGAAGCCATATGTACTTTGTAAAGAGCTTCATTCCACCGAAGAAGTGAGCTGTGTGTTTAACTTTCCTGGCTTTCCAATGCTTATCTGTGTGCACAAGGCCTTTTTGCCCTCTCCAGGTTTCCTTTCCCTGGTGTGAAATCTTCATTGTCTTAACTGCTGAAGAATGGCAACAGTGAGAAGCTAGAGTACAGCTCACTAGTAGAATACACGGTTAGCCTACTCCAGCTGTGGATTCCACTCACCCTAGAACACCATTACTGCATAGGGAGGTCCTTCTTTGTCAGCAGGTCTCTGCTGCTGCTGGAAAGTCTTTATGTGGATTAGGACATGTCTGGCAAATGTGTGGAAAGTTCTCCATTCATTTTCTGTTTTGTGATTTCCTTTCAAATGATGAGTATCTGAAAAATATGGCCACCTACTCAGCTGTGGGATTTCAGGTTCATTTAAGCAGTCTTCCAGAAACAGATGTTCCTATGGGCTTGCACACACAGAGACACGAGAGCAGAAACAAGGGTGTGGTTAAGTGGTAGAGCTAGCGCCTGCCCTGCACAAAGCTCTCCACTTCAGCTCCAGTACTGCAAAGGAATAAACAGATAAATGAAATCTAGGACTACATTTTTGTTTTGAATCAGAAAGAAAATGTCTCAGCATCCTATGTAGTGAAGGCTTAAGCCAGAAAACCCACAGCAATTAAGACTGCGTGTAGTCCTCCTAGGAAATGAACCCTGACAGTTAAGTAGCAGGAGATCCAGTAGTTCACAAACATGCTTATAATCTGTGGGAGGGCCAGGCAAGAAGAACACCCTAAATCAGAATGAGCTCCCAGAAGAGGTAGTCTTGAACACACACACACACACACACACACACACACACACACACACACGGTGTTTATACAGATAGACAGAGACAGGCACATTCGTACACAAATTAATACATACAGATGGGGGAGATGCACACAAATAAATGGGGGTAGAGATTATCCTTCAAAGCACTTAGGGACAAATGCTTATTTGGTGTAGTCAGGTAATACATAATGTAGCATCCACCACCAGGGCTTCAATGATTTTCCCGATGAAAGTTGTCTGAAATTGATGATGGAAAGAGTAGATTTTTCTACTCTGAGGTTGATGAAATCAGGTCAGCTACATTTCACTGCACCTTCATGGGAACTGCTATTTACTGAGTACTTCCTGATTGCCAGGTACTGAGCTGTGCACTTAAGACACACTTGGTACCCCACTCTTCTTCCTGCTGGTCCTTGAGGTCAGGGCTGCTATTGTTCCTGTTTTGTCCTAGGACATACTATCCTAATGAACTGGGGTAGGATTTGCTGTCTTGCTTGAGCTTCCTCGAATATCTGCTCTGGGCTGACCTCTGCTGGTTCCCTTAGGGATCAAAGTCTACAACTAGAATTCATCTTCACAAGAAGAGTTACATTCTCGTTTTGGTGTGTGCGCTCCATTCTGATTCCACTTATTGTGTGTTCTGCTGCATGGATGATGTATAGGAGTGAGATCTGAGGGCACCTCAGTTGGCTGGAACACTCTTTGATTGGAGAGCAGAGAGAGAAAATTTTGTCAATGACAGCTTCCCAAAGCAGTTCTCCTAACCATTTTTTCCCCAGTTCTTGGGATGGAAGCCAGGGCCAAAAATCATCCTAGAAAAGCCCTCCTCTTCTAAGCTGCAAATGCATACCCTTCTCAACTTTAAAAAATTTGATGTCTATGTGTGTTGTTGATGAACCCAGAGATCTCTGTTTTGGTGAGACTCCTGACCAGCAAGCCTGGGAACATGCCTGTCTCCATTCCCAGATGCTGGTATTACATTCTCATGCCACCATATCTGGCTTTTAGGTAGGTACTATACATTCAAGCACAGGTCTTCAAGCTAACAAAGCAAGTGCATTATCTGCTGAACAATCTTCCAGACCCTCTCTCAGTTTTCATTTATTTATATTTGAATTTTCAATAGGTTTTGATGTGTATCTCAGGCTGGCCTTGAATGCTGTCTGTAGTCCACACAGGCCTTGAACTTCCAGCCCTCCTTCCTGAACTTCCAAGGTAGCCAAGATCACAAAGCATGCACTATCATACTCAGGTATACATTTCCTTATTTAATTCATTATTTTATTTTATTTTATTTTTTGAGACAAGATATTGCTATCTATCTGTGGCAGGTATGGTATTATGTATTGAAGGGTTTGAACTTTCCCACTTTTACAACTGAATTTAGGTTTCAGTCCTCGAAGAGAGGCAAACAGATATCTCTCCCACAAAGAGCCATTTATCAATAAATTACATTCAGGGACAAGGGAGAGAGCATGAACAAGGCCTGAGGCAGCCCCACAATGTCTCAAGGACAGTTCCTGCAACTCCCTTGAAATTTACCCAAGTATGTCCAAAGATAAAACCTCAGCCAACTAAAAATGTACTAATGTAACTACTGCTTGTTTAACCATTCATGTTTGAGATGACCTAACTGTTCCTAAAATTCCCCTAGCTATGCTTAAAGGGAGCCTACATGCTCTTCTCAGGGTCATCACCATTTTGTACAGGTGACCAACCCCCGCATATGCCAATGCTCAATAAATGCTCTTTGCTCTTACATACTATTTGAGTCTGGGGTCTTCCTTCAGCATTTCCTCTGGGCCTCAAACAGTGATGATCCTCCTTCATCTTCCACCCTAGTCCTAAGATTTCATGCATGAACCATCACATACAGTGTTATAATTTAGTTTTACCTTCTTTTTTTCTTAAGAAATTTTTTATTCATTTTACATACCAACCACAGATCCCCTCTCTTCCATTCTCCTACTCCTCCTAGCCTTTTCCCCAACCCACCCTTCATTTCCTCCTCCAAAAAAGTAAGGCCTCCCATGGGGAGTCAGCAGAGCCTGGTACATTCAGGTGAGGCAGATCTAAGCCCCTCCCCCTGCATCAACGCTGTACAAGGCATCCCACCATAGGTAGTGAGTTCCAAAAAGCCAGTTCATACACCAGGGATGGATCCTGATATACTGCTGGGGGGTCCTTAAGCACATCAAGCTACACAACTGTCTCGCTTATGCAGAGGGCCCAGTCCAGTCCCATGGTGGCCCCAAAGCTGTATATTATAGTTGTAGGTTTTTGTTCTTTTTTAGGGGTCCACCACCAAGCTCCCAAATAAACTACTAACAGAGGCTTATTCTTACTTATCAATACCTGGCCTTAGTTTGGCTTAGTTTCTTGACAGCTTTCCTTAACTTATCCCATCTACCCTTTGCCTCTGAGCTTTTCCTGCCCTCTAACTTCTGTAAATCTTACTCTTACTCTATGGCTCTCTGTATAGCTGGGTGGCTGGGCCCTGGAGTCCTCCTCCTTCTCTGGCTCCTAGATCTTCGATCTCTCCTCCCAGTTTTCTCCTTCTATATATACTCTGTGCCTGCCAGCCCCACCTATCCTTTCTCCTGCCTTGCTATTGGCCAGTTCTTTATTAGACCACACAGGCACAGTAACACAGCTTCACAGAGTTAAACAAATGCAACATAAACAAAAGTAACACACCTTAAAATATTCTACTACTGTATATGCACAATGGAGTACTACTCATCAGTAAAAACCAATGACATCATGAAATTTGCAGGCAAATGGATGGAACTAGAAAATATCATCCTAGAGGCAGGCGGATCTCTGTGAGTTTGAGGCCAGCCTGGGCTACAGAGCAAGTTCCAGGACAGGCTCCAAAGCTACACAGAGAAACCGTGTCTCGAAGAAAAAAAAACATCCTGAGTGAGGTAACCCTGACTCAGAAAGACAAGAAAGACAAGCATGGTATGTACTCACTCATAAGTGGATACTAGATGTAAAGCAAAGGATAACAAGACTACAACCCACAGCTCCAGAGAAGTTAGCTAACAAGAAGGACCCTAAGAGGGATGCATGGATCACCCTGGGAATGGTAAATTGATGAGATCTCCTGAGTAAACAGGGGATAAGGGGGGCAATGGAGGGTAGGGGATGGGAGATAAGAACATGAGGGAACGGGACGGTCGAGCTGGAACAGGGACAGAGTAGAAGAGCAAGGAAAGAGATACCATCATAGAGGGAGACATCAAGGGAACAGAGAGTAACAGGATGCTAGAGAAGTTCCCAGGAATCCACAAGGATGACCCCATCTTAGACTACTAGCAATAGTGGAGAGGGTGTCTGAACTGGCCTACTCTAGTAATCAGATTGGTGAATACCCGAACTGTCATCATAGAGCCTCCATCCAGTAACTGTTGGACTACTAGCAATAGTTTTACCTTAGCTCTTTAAAAATTAATGCTTTAGAGTTGGGGAGAAGGCTCAGTGGATAAAGCCCTTGCTATGAAAGCTTGAGGACTGGGTTCAGATTGTCAATGTTGTGCCCACGTCACGAAAACCCAGAGCAAGACTACCACAGAGCCAATGTCCGATAGAAACACACAGGGGTTTATTGATTACAAGCCTGGGCTTGATCCATGATACAGCACTCCGACACAGCAGTAGAGGAGGACAGCGCTGAGCTCTCAGAATGAGGGGTTTTTAAAGGGGAAAACTGCAAGCTGGGTGGTACAAGCCTTGGCGGCACAGGGTTGGGTGAAGGTGTGTAACCTTTGAATTCACTGGTTGGGATCCAGAGGAATTTTCAACAACAATGGTTATCAGAAGGCTATGGAAGGACATTTAGAGCCAGCAGATGTTGTTTACTAAAATTACTTATTGGCCAGCCCACCCTGGTGGGGTTGCCTTGACCGGGGCCCTGGCTGTTTGTGATTTTTCTTGGAACTGTTTGAGGTTTTTACAGGAACTAAGTTCAGCTTCTGGCCAAGTGCTGTTGAAAAGGAGTTTTCTTTAAAATGGAGCTTGTCTCGCTCTCTCATCAGCACTCAAGTAATTGCTAGGTGAATGTGGAGGACTGCCCATCACTCAGGAATCAGAGATAGGGAACTCCCAGAAAACACTGACTGGTATATTAGTCAATTTGACAAGATCCCAGTTCAAGTAAGAAATGGTGCATCAATATATAAGATTGAATATGTTGAAAGAAGTCACCTGATGTCAATCTCTGGACTTCACATACATGTTAACACTCCACACACATGTATATCACACACATATACTTGTGGACAAAATGTTTAAGCCAAGCATGTGGCAGGTAATGTATGCCTGCAATCCTAGCAGTCATGCTGAAGCAGAAGGAACATAATTTCTAGACAAGCCTTCCTACATAGCTAAAACCTGTCTCAGAGAAAGAAAGTAAAGAGAGAGAAAATTGGTGTTTCAGAGGTAGTAGAAGTATGGGAGTAGCCCTCGGTTTGATACCTTTAACCACACAGAGAGAGAATAATAATAAATAAATGTTAGTCCTGGTCTTGACAGAAGGGTCAGTAGTTAAGAGCACTTGCTGCTCTTGTGGAGGACCTGGGTTTGATTCTCAGCACCCACATGGCAGCTCACAACTGTCTGTAACTCCAGATTCAGGGCATCTGATGCCTCTTGTTCTGAGAGTAATGAGGTGAGTGATAGTCATCTAGGGGATCCACCAAACTTGCACAGTGAGTCAAGGAAAGGACTGAGTGCCCTAGAAAAGGCAAAAGACTAAAATGGGAAAGAAGGCAGGCACCCTCTGGAGACACCTGTAGATGTAACCGTCTTTTTAATTAAGAAACACAGAGCCGATTCAGAGATGAAAGCCAAGAGGTCAGACCAATAGCTAAGAGCTGAGATTAAAAACCTTACCCTTCACTGCCGCTGCTGTCCTACCTCTCTGCAAGAGACCTACTTCCTGTGTGTTTGTGCTTTTTATTGACTTTCTATTCCGCCTTCTCATTGGTTGTAAACCCAACCATATGACCTTCTCATCACTGCCTGTCTGTACAGACCTCCAGGTCTTCTATGGTTGGTATTGAGATTAAAGGCATGTGTCTCCAATGCTGGCTGTATCCTTGAACACACAGAGATCCGCCTAGCTCTGCCTCCCAAGAGCTGGGATTAAAGGCGTGCGCCACCACCGCCCAGCTTCTGCTGTGGCTTGCTATTAGCTCTGACCCCAGGCAACTTTATTTATTAACATGCAAATAAAATCACATTTCAGTACAAATAAAATATCCCTATAGACACCCTCTGCAGGCACCAGGAAAGTGACAGGTGGGAGCTGGAGAGCCATGAACACAGAGAATGTGAAAGCACCAACCTCAGAGAGAGAAAAGAGAGTGAAAAGTTTTATTAGACAGCCAAACAGCTCCCATTATAGGGGATGCAGAGCTGAGATTCTAACCAGGTGACTCTGGCTAAGACTTTTTAGTGACTCTTGTCCCCCCCCCCCTCCTTCCTGGCTTCCTCTGCTCCCTGATTGGTTCCACCCAACTTACCTTTCCAGCTCCTGTCCTCCCTCCCTGCCACTGGCAGTTTGTCACCATGTGGCAGTTTCTAACAGTTGTAAAGTCTTGAGGTGTAGGGATGACAATGCTGGTACCAAGAATCAGTCCCTCTTAAAGGGTTCATCCCTGTTTTCCTGGTCAGCCCAAATTCATCTCCCTTTCTCAGAGACCACACGGACTGCTTTGGGGAATTTTGCAGTGATCTTTCTGGCTACTTACTACTGAGTTGGAGTGGTGTTCTGGGGTGTCAACCATAGAGAGCTGGCCCACAGGAGTGGGTATTTAGGGCTGGTGTAAAGGGCCATGATAAAACTCGGGGGCAACAGACAGACAGCCCTTCAATAATAGTGTACTATGTGTGTGAGGTAACATGCAACCTACAGACAATAACTATAACCATATTGAAAGCATTATTGAAATAAAAAATTAAGACCACTTTTCCCTTATTAGAGTAGGGGGAAAGGCAAGAAAATCATCCACAAAACCCTCTATAGGCTTTTGTCATATGTGTCAGCGAAGCTGATGACTTCCTTGCCACCTTTGTCCATTGCAACTGGTTTCTTAAGAGATGAAGAAATTTCTCATCAGTCAGCTCAAGTTCCAAGGTCAACCACTGTGCGTTTTCCTTAAAAACAAAACAAAAAAACAACAAAAATAAAACCAAAGTCAAAAACAAATTTAAAAGCATAAAAACAAGACAAAACAAAAAACAGATTTGATAGATCAACAACTCTTGAACATGAGGACTGCTTGGAGTATAGTTGAGAGATAGGGAGGACTGTTCTCATGAGTGTCTATCTTCAGAATTGGCCCATTCTAGTTGTAATCCCTAGGACTTTATGGAGTCCTCCTTGTAAGTACCCTCTACTGCAAAGAGAGACTACAACCATGAAGGACCCTTGGCTCACCATTTCTCTAGGCCAGGACTTAGAAAGTGTGGTAGTTTGAATGTAATTGGCCCACATAATCTCATAGGGAGTGGCACTATTAGGGGGTGTGGCTTTGTTGGAGTGGGTATGGCCTTGATGGAGGAAGTGTATGGGGGTCGGGCTTTGACGTTTCCTATGCTCAGGATACCGCCCAATGTGTCAGTCAATTTCCTGTTGCCTGCAAGATGTAGCACTCTCAGCTCCAGCACCATGCCTGCCTGCATGCCACCATGCTCCCTGTAGTGATGATAATGAAGTGAACCTCTGAATCTATAAGTGAGCCACTCTTAATTAAATATTTTCCTTTATAAGAGTTGCTATGGTCATGGTGTCTCTTCATAGCAACAGAAACCCTAACTAAGACAGACAGCACAATAGAAATAGGGGCCATTGAAGACCAAAGCTTCAGCACAGTTCAGGTATAAGCAATGGGCCTAGAACCAGGAAATATCCCACTGGAGGACAAGTGTAAGATCCCAGAGCTATCTGGCCCATAAGATGAGATTGGTCCAAATGGATTCCAGGACCACTGGGTCTTGCTCAATTTGACCTATAAGATGAGATTGATCTTGGGACATTGGTGGGTCCACCAAGTCACTCCTAGAAGTTCACTTGGTCTAACAGGGAATTCCATAAATAACACCACAGGTACAGGGCAGAGACTTTGGAGGACAGTGTTTTAGCTTACAGAAAACTACATAGCCAATCATGTTCATAAACCCTGCATGCAAATATTCCTGACTGGAACTGGGCTTTATGATCTGTCAGTCATTCCTGGCCAGGAGCATTTATAATATAGATGGTAATGCATACATCTATCTGACAATTTTGACTCTTAATACAGATGTCTTGCAGTGAAGAACTGGAGATATTCTTATTGGGATTTGGGCCAAGACATGTGAACATTCCTGAAAACGATTCCTTTTTTACAGGCCCAAGGTGATCCTTTTCCAGTTCAGAGTGAGAAGCTCTGCCAAAGAATGAGGGGTGAAGTGAAGAATTCCTATATGCCCATCAGCAAGTATTGGAGTGCATATTTCCATAGCACCTAAATCCTAAAAAGACAATACTTATCACTCTCAGCTGCCCATTCCTGGGAATCTGGCTCAAATAACTGGATGCCAGGAAGGACACTGAGTCCTGTTGATTCGGCAAGAAAATTGTTCTTATAGTAGAAAGAAGATGTCCTAGAGGATACTTCTTCATAGGTTAAGACCCTCATAGTGACTGTTAATTTCACAAGGTCCAGTTTAGGGAGCAATAGAAATAGTCCCACTGACAGAAACGCCATGAAGAAGAGACAGGAGTAGAAAAGGTATGGATATAGGAGTGTTTTGCCCATTTATGACCCATGTATCTGTTATTTGAATGGTTTGAAGGTCTTTATTGGCTCTGAGGTGTGGGCTTCAGCCATTGCGGAGATGTTTTTCTGATTTGTCTCTGATGGGGGCTGTGTGGAGCACCACTTCTTGACTCTGGTGTAACCAATCCATGAATCCGTTCCAGCTATTTTGAAGACCTTTGTGGTGATATTTTATTTGTACTGAAATGTTATTTTAATTTTATGTTAATAAATAAAGTTGCCCTGGGGTCAGAGCTATTAGAGCCATAGTAAGAGCGTGGTGGTTAGAAGAGCTAGGTAGATTTCTGTGTGTTCAGGGATACAGCCAGTATTGGAGACATACGCCTTTAAGACCTGGAGGGCGGTACTTACAGGCAGTGATGAGGCAGTCATGTGGTTGGGTTTACAACCAATGAGAAGGCAGAACAGAAAGATTATTTAAACAGGGACACAGGAAGTACCTCCCTCTCTCGGGGAAGCTAGGAGCACTGCAGGAGGTAAGATTTTATCTCTGAGCTCTGACCTCTCGGCTTTTCTCTTTTACCTTGGCTCTGTGTTTCTTATTTTAATAATACGATTGGTTACATCTACATCTGGCGCCCAACGTGACAAGAATCCATTAAAAACTGCTTGGGGCCGGCTCCCTAGCCGGAGCGGCCGGCTCCCTAGCCGGAGCAGCCGGCTCCCTAGTCTCGGCCCAGGTCTGGGCTCAGGCTGGACTGTGAGCTGCTTGCTTAAAGCCAGTGCTACAAACAGCTCAAGCCTGCCCTGCTAAACAGGGCCCCTGGCTGTAAAGCCAAGCCTTGACTCGGCTCAAGAGGGAACAAGTGGCTGGCTTTAAGCTTTAGCCGGCTACCCCTTCGCTTTCACTTTCACTTTCACTTTCGCTTTCGCTTTTGCTTTCTCTCTTGCTTTCTCTCTGTCTCTGTTTCTCTCTCTCTCTCTCTCTCTCTCTCTCTCTCTCTCTCTCTCTCTCTCTGGATTCACACCTAGGACACTAGGTGGCTCTTTTGAAATTCGCTCGGATTTCTACTGTTCTACGCAGATTTGGTAAGTCATAAAGGAAAAAATGGGTTTCCTGTGTACATTGGAAGAAAATTGGGTTTTTGAAATTTTAGGCAGTCTGACAATGGAACAACTATATGAAAAGATTAGTATTATGGGAATTATGCAGTTTATCACCATGCTTATTCTCATTTTACTATTTAAAAAGATAGTCGATTTAAGTGCCAGGATAACAGCTTTAGAAAAACCTGTTAATTTTAACAGTGAAGTTGGTTCAAGTTTGGATCATAAGGTTACAGAAAGAAAGCCTGTTTTCACACAATCATCCTTAATTTATCCTGTAACCGTACAGCAGATGCCTGATCAAATGGCTACACAAAATATCTGGGCTCCAATTGAACTGATGGATTTTAAAAGGTTTAAGGAGGCAATAGTATCTTATGGCATGCATTCCCCATATGTAAAGCAAATGTTAAACTCTTGGTCAACATATAATAGGATTATACCACAGGACTGGCGGGACCTTGCACAAGCTGTTCTGGAACCCAGCCAGAGAATTCAATTTCTGACTTGGTTTAAGGAGGAAGCTAGAAACGTAGAAACACAATGGAGGGATAAAGGAATACAAGTTTGTCAGGATCAGCTTATTGGAGAAGGCCAATATGCTTCAATACAAACACAATGTTTATATGATGTTCAAACCGTAATTTTATGTCGAATGGCAGCCTTGAATGCATGGGACAGAGTTGATGAACCAGGAAAAAAACATGAGTCATTCACAAAGGTTATGCAAGGCCCTAAAGAATCTTTCACAGATTTTTTAGAAAGACTGGCTTCAGCAGTAAACAGAATGGTCTCAGGATCAGAAGCTAGTAAGGCAATAATTGAAGCTTTGGCATTTGAGAATGCGAATGCAGCATGCAAAAGAATAATCAGGCCGTTAAGGGCAAGATCTGCACCTTTGGAAGATTGGATTAGAGAAACAATTAATGTTGAGGTTGATGAGCATGATACGTGGGTAGGAGAAGTAATTTCAAAAGGTTTGAGGAGTGTTAGATGTTTTGGGTGTGGAAAGCAAGGACATTTTAAAAGGGACTGTAAACAGGTCATTCCTAGAAGCAATGTTTCTTCAAGGAACAATGGCAACAGAATGCCCCTTCCTTCTGGAGTATGCAGAAGGTGTGGTAAGGGAAAACACTGGACCAACGAATGTAGATCAACAAAGGACAGACAGGGTAATCCTTTGCCTCAGTTTTCGGGAAACTCCCGGAGGGGCCTCGCGCAGGCCCCCATAGCAAAACCAGTTCAAACCTTTCCTGCAGCTGTAGAGGAAATCCCTGCTCTGAGCGATTAAATACCCAAATGACTATTGGAATAAATCATGCTGGTCAGGATGATGAAACAGAGAGAATAGAAAATTCAGGAGAAAACATAAAGAAAATTTTTTGGCAAACTTCTATTAATGAACAGAGACCAAAATTAACGATAAAAATAAATGGTGTTTTGTTGTCTGGTCTGGTAGACACAGGTGCGGACATTACCATAATTGCACCA
Source organism: Peromyscus maniculatus bairdii (assembly GCF_049852395.1). Taxonomy (NCBI): domain Eukaryota; kingdom Metazoa; phylum Chordata; class Mammalia; order Rodentia; family Cricetidae; genus Peromyscus; species Peromyscus maniculatus. The sequence goes on along the minus strand of NC_134875.1, from coordinate 142,126,631 downwards.
GAATTTTGGCATCCAGCTTGGCCTCTTCAAGAGGTAAACGTTCAACTGTTAGGAATTGGGACATTATCTGGAGTGAAACAGAGTGCAAGATGGCTCGAATGTATAGGTCCAGAAGGACAGAGAGGAAAATTAAAACCATATGTCGCTAACATAGCTATGAACCTGTGGGGTCGAGACTTGTTGCAACAATGGAATACTCAGATTAAAATCCCTCCAATCTCAGAAACAAATCATAAACTAGCACATGTTTCTGAGAGAAATATTAGAAGGCATTATTTTGAGTGGTCACCAGCCATCCATATTATACAGGAACAGGGCACAACAACTGATAATCCTCCAAAAATACCAACAGCTCTACCTTTAAAATGGTTAACAGACAAGCCTGTATGGGTTCAGCAATGGCCTTTAACAACAGAGAAACTCCAGGCTTTAGAAGAGCTGGTAGAAGAACAGTTAAATGCTCAGCATATTGAACAGTCAACCAGCCCTTGGAATTCTCCTGTATTTGTTATTAAAAAGAAATCTGGTAAATGGAGAATGGTAACAGACCTTAGAGCAATTAACAAAGTAATTCAGCCGATGGGCTCTCTACAATCTGGAATTCCTTTGCCTACTCTGTTACCAAAAGGATGGCCTCTCATAGTTATTGATTTAAAAGACTGTTTCTTTTCAATACCCTTACAAGAAAAAGACAGAGAAAGATTTGCTTTCACAGTGCCTACTTATAATAATTCTCAACCGGTTAAAAGATTTCAATGGAGGGTCCTCCCACAGGGAATGTTAAATAGCCCAACTCTGTGTCAATATTTTGTACAACAGCCATTGGAAGTGATACGTAAAAAATTTCCTAAATCTATAATTTATCATTATATGGATGATATTTTACTAGCTGACTCAAATGCAGATACTTTAGAAAGAATGTTTGAAGAAGTAAAGAAAATTTTGCCTTGCTGGGGATTACAAATTGCTCCTGAAAAAATACAAAGAGGGGATTCTATTAATTATTTAGGATATAAAATAGAGCTACAAAAAATTAGACCCCAAAAGGTGCAAATTAGGAGAGATAGACTACAGACTCTTAATGACTTTCAAAGATTATTTGGAGATATTTCTCATCTACGAACTATTGTTGGGGTAAAAAATGATGAACTGACTAATTTGTTCAAAACCTTAGAAGGTGACAAGGACTTAAATAGTCCAAGAGAATTATCACCTGAAGCTGAGAAAGAATTGGCCTTGGTAGAAAAGAAAGTACATGAAGGGCACGTGGATCGTATTGATCCAAAGCTGGATTGCATTTTGGTTATTTTACCTTCTAGGCATTCCCCTACTGGAATATTAATGCAGAGGGAAGATATTATATTGGAATGGATATTTTTACCAAATAAACCAAATAAAAAATTAAAAACTTATGGGAAAAAAATCTCTGACTTGATTTGGAAAGGAAAATTGAGACTTCGTCAATTAGCAGGAATAGACCCAGCAGAAATTGTCGTACCTTTAACTAAGGAGGACATTGAAAAATTATGGACAGAAAGTGAACCTTGGCAAAGAGCTTGCAGTAATTTTTTGGGAGAAATTAACAGCAAATATCCCAAAAGCAACAGAATTGATTTTATAAAGAGAGCTGATTGGATCTTGCCTCGAATTGTACGGCAAAAACCCATATCTGGAGTTCGTACATTTTATACAGATGCCAACAAACAAGGAAAGGCAGGTTACAAATCAGAAAATTTAAGTAAAGTGGTACAAAGTCCTTATAATTCAGTGCAAAAATCAGAATTGTATGCTATTCTGTTGGTATTAATGGATTTTTCAGAACCTCTCAACATAGTAACTGACTCTCAGTATGCTGAAAGAGTGGTATTACATATTGAGACTGCAGAATTTATCCCTGATGCTTCAGAATTAACTTCACTATTTATTCAATTACAAGATACAATCAGGAAAAGGAGTCATCCTTTATATATAACTCACATCCGATCTCATACTGGTCTGCCAGGCCCTCTAGCACAAGGCAATGATGAGATTGATAAATTATTGATAGGAAATGTGCTGGAGGCCTCAGACTTTCATAAAAAACATCACGTCAATAGTAAAGGTTTAAAAAAGGATTTTCCCATAACCTGGCAACAAGCCAAAGAAATAGTAAAGAAATGTCCTACTTGTTCCTTCTATAATCAAACACCATTACCAGCAGGATGTAACCCAAAGGGTACTCAGAGGAATGAAATCTGGCAGATGGACGTGTTTCACTTTGCAGAATTTGGAAAATTGAAATATGTACACCACACCATTGATACTTATTCAGGATTTCAATGGGCAACTGCTTTGAGTTCTGAAAAAGCTGATTCTGTAATCACTCATTTGCTAGAAGTTATGGCCATTATGGGTATACCTGCACAAATCAAAACTGACAATGCTCCATCATATGTCTCTGTTAAAATGAAACAGTTTTTTGCTTATTACAATATAAAGCATATTACAGGTATACCACATAATCCTACAGGTCAAGCAGTTATAGAAAGGTCAAACAGAACTCTAAAGGATATGCTAAATAAACAGAAAGGAGTAACAAAAACCCCCAGAAATAGACTGCATAATGCTCTATTAACTTTGAATTTTCTGAATGCCAATGAGAAAGGAACAACAGCTGCAGAGAGACATTGGGTAATAGAAAAAACTACAGAATTAAATCAGCCTATATACTTTAAGGATGTGCTGACCTCAGAATGGAAGCCAGGGTATGTATTACGTTGGGGACGAGGTTTTGCTTTTGTTTCTATAGGAGAAGATAAGCTGTGGGTACCATCAAAATTGATAAAGGTTCGATTTGAACAAGAGAAACCTCTTAATTAGAGGAGGTGATAGTTCATCAACCAGCATGAACATCCAATTTAAACTAACTTGTACCTATAACACATGTCTTTTCATTTAATCAGATAATAACTTGCCAAAAAGGAACATCCCCAAAATTAGTCTTGGGGGAAGGTTTTTGTTTTTGTCTTTTAGGAGAATGAAGGTTAAGGAATCTGAAGGACACAAGACAAATGAGACAACTGAAGAAAAGGGACAAATCATCTATCCCAGGAAACAGAGTATATGGGAGTATATGGCATATGGGTATATATTATCTAAAAAATTTTATGTCTTCTTAAATGTTTGTTTCTGCTTTTCTCTAAAGATTTAACACTATTGGTTTTCTAGTAGTCCCAGTTCAATTAAAATTTAAAGCTGACTTTGGAGTTGGAGAATGGCTCTCTCCTTCTTTAAACTCAAGCATGTTGTTAAAATGAAAATACAAACTCCCTGTATCATGACAGAATAAAAGAGCCATTTTCTGCTATGGGACAGGACAAAAGCCAAATTAATTAAGGGACTATTCTATTACTAATCTCAACTCTTTGATTCTATTCTGATTCTTTAAACTTTTCTTAAAGTATAAATTTTATATCAAAATTTACAAGATTAATATATATATACATTTTAAACTTTGTTAAGATATGAATGGTCATATAGAGTACTAACTAATTCTAGAAAAAAGGCTTCAGTTAGCTGCATATATATGTCTTTGTGTTCGAGTCTCTTATCAGTTTTCTGCAGGAAATCACGGCCAGGCCTAACATCAACTGAAGTCTCCGGAAAGAAGATGGGGCCCCACAACAACATCAACAACAACAATTCCACGTGGACAATAATAATATCACTAAGCTGACAAACATCATCTACAGATCAGCTTTGAACTACAAGGTGCTCAGAACAATTTTGAGATGACTAGCTGAGATGATCCAGTCTCAAAGACTACTTGAATAAGGACTTGAGATAAACCCTGAACTTTGGCTTTATACACAGACTGGATAATAATGAAGGATATAGTTACCTTTCCTAGAATTTGACAATTAACCTAAAAAATTTTCTTTCAGGATAAAGATAACTTCGCCCATACCCAGCAGGAAGCAATTTTAAGAATATGACACCCACATTCCCAAACAGGTGGTGTGGGGCGGGTGGTTTTTTTTTGGTTCTTTTTAATGGGTTTTGGGTCTGGGATAATTTTCATTATTTAGGGGGGTAGGTTACAAGTTGTCAAGGGTTAGGAAAAAGGCTAAGCAAAGGAGATTAGATTTAAGGTTCTTGTTTAAAAAAAAAAAAAGAAAGAAAGAAAGAAAAGAAAAGAAAAAGACAATTACTAGTTTTAAATACTTTACATTATTACCAACTATTAGGATATAAAGAAATGAAAGTTAGTAGTTAGACATTACAATAGAAATTGTAGTCATATTAGATATGTTTTAAAAATTGAGCAGATGTATTTTAGACAGGTCATCTTCAAACCCTTCAGAGATCTACAGAATATGGCATTTAAAATGTTTTAATAACTTAGAAATTTTTCTTTTTTGAGACATGTCGGCTCCTGGCAGTACCAATCTACTTCAGAGAAAATATGGGCATTGAAGAAACTGCATATGGAGTTAATTTTCATTGTGGCAAAAGTTAGCCACTGGACAACAAAGTATCCTCAAATCAACAGAAAAAATGGACAGATAGAACACGAAACAAAGGACTACCAATTCCTGCCAAAACAAGTGTGGTTATGGCTTTATCAAAAGGCGTCTTCTGAGGCCAGGACAATATGGCACCATCCCTGAAGTGGACTTCACAATCCGGAAAAGGTACAGTGTCCTTTTCTTAGAAGGCAGCTGAACAGGCAGTGGGCCGATGGCTTCTGTTGTGCAATGGAACAGCAACTGAAAGCTCACGCCTCTCAATAGTAGACTGGCATTTAATAGAGGGATGTGGAGAAGGGGATGCTTAGATGAAGCCATATATACACAGCCAAGAAGAATGGACAGCTGAATTCAAAAACCATCAACAATTTCCAGAATTTAAAATCCTGAATCATGACATGACACTAGTAGAATTCAGGTGTTTCTGGTACATGGACTGCTCTCACCCAGTGTGAGGTTGAACTGTTGACCTTGTGTACAACCTACTTCACAAATGAGTCTGTCAGATACGCTAAGCCTATAGGCTGAAGATGATGCCCCAACACTGCAGAGAAACCTCAGGTGACTGTCCAGGCAGCTGGCTGTTTCTGTCGACTCACAAAATTTTTGGAAGTTGCTTTTGTGCACTTCCTGTTTTTATTTTTGTTAGCTAATATTATTTCCTTCTTGGGTCTCTGAGGGAGTTGAAGATTAGTTAGTTATAGTTGAAGATTAATTAGGATAGAAAGTGAATTAGATACATTTTGGACTTACTAAAATAGGATAGATAAGGGAATTTTTTCTCTGATTTGTCAAATACAAATGGACTAGACATCGTTTAGGTATTTGTTACTTGTATATATTGTATATAGTTATTGTACTTTTGTATATAGTTTTTCTTTTGTTAGTTATAACCTTTTGCCTTTTTTCTTTTTATTAAAATAGAAAAGGGGAAATGTGGTGATATTTTATTTGTACTGAAATGTTATTTTAATTTTATGTTAATAAATAAAGTTGCCCTGGGGTCAGAGCTATTAGAGCCATAGTAAGAGCGTGGTGGTTAGAAGAGCTAGGTAGATTTCTGTGTGTTCAGGGATACAGCCAGTATTGGAGACATACGCCTTTAAGACCTGGAGGGCGGTACTTACAGGCAGTGATGAGGCAGTCATGTGGTTGGGTTTACAACCAATGAGAAGGCAGAACAGAAAGATTATTTAAACAGGGACACAGGAAGTACCTCCCTCTCTCGGGGAAGCTAGGAGCACTGCAGGAGGTAAGATTTTATCTCTGAGCTCTGACCTCTCGGCTTTTCTCTTTTACCTTGGCTCTGTGTTTCTTATTTTAATAATACGATTGGTTACATCTACAGACCTTTGAGGTAAGGAGAACAGCAAATGAGAACATTCCAACTGGGGCTCACGTCCTTGAGGGATTTGATCAAGACTAGATCTCCAGGACAGAATAGGGCAAAATGATCTGTCTCCCTTCAGAGGCTCCCTGACTGAAGTCTGAAAGGATAAGTTGGAACGTGGCTAGATGTGTGATATAAGAAAACAAGTTGGATAGTTTGGGGGTCATGTGGCAGGTCTCTTGTAAGGAAAGGCCTCCCATATAAAGCTTCAAAAGGAGTCAGTCCAGAAAGGCCTTTGGTACTTCTCAGCTTCATCAAGGTGGTGGTAAGAACTTCATGGAGAGACCTTGGGCCTCCAGCATCAATTCAGTGAGATGTGTTTGAAGAGACTGGGGATGCTAGGAACAACAGAGGTTAAAATATATTACCAGGGTCCAAGAGAATCCACAGGTGAATTCTGCTTTGAAGTCTGTCCTTTTTCACTTTGAATGCTCCTAAGTACTCTGAATCTAGGAACAACTTCATTTAAGAGGGTCTTTACCAATTCCTGTGCACTTTGTTTGGTAAGGGAAGATTTCAATACATCTGGTAAAAGTATCCACCCGTACTTCCAGCAGATTGGTTAAATTATACTTGACAATCTTCCCCTAGGGAGCTCTCCGATCTCCATTCACCTGTGAGATTTGGAATTGTTACTAGGATATGCTCCGTGAAGTTGCTCAGGGCCCCAAAGATCATTATTATCCGTGAGTCTTCCATCCATGTTTGCAGTCGATTTTTCTACCTTAAGTGGTGGTCTTCCAATCCCAGTGAGGGCTATTCAAATCCCACAGTGAGAGTCTTCAAATCCGAGATGAGCCGCCAGCAATGTTATAGGAATCTTAGTTGTTACTATAAGAACTTAATGAAGCTGCTTCCACGTTGAAACACCGACCTTGGAGCAGCTAAACACATATTTCCGGACCATTCTCACTTCCATTTGACTCCAGAACAAACTTTGAGGTGTTTTTCAGTTGAGCCTTGATATGCACTCTCTTGCCATGATCTGCAATACTCCTGGATGACAGACCCCCCCTACTCCCATGCTTTTTTCTCATGGAGAAGCCACTTGGGTGGGAAGCTTGTTCTAAACTATCTGGGCATAGAGATAAGAGTTCCCTGCGCAGCGGGCTGAGAGTTCCCCTGATTCCACTGCCACCCCATGAACTGAAAAGCAAACAGCAAATCCACCCAGACACTTGATCCCCACATGTGGCAGCCTTGGAGCAACTCCTTCACTTGGTTGGTTTTCATTTTCGCTTAAGCTCGTGCCTTCACACAAAGACGACTAGGAAACTCAAAGAGCAGAGACTCATCTTCCCCTGCACTCTGTGGCCCCCAGCTGATCTGCACATCCCCTGGCAGGCAGCCTCCCAAGGCCTCTCTTGGAATCCATGGAGCCCCCGTGTGACGTCACCTCCGCTACCGCGATCTCTCCTCTCCCCACACTGCAGGGGGGTCCTGGGGGCTGCAGCTGCGTGCTGTCCTGTCGGGACAGCGGTCTCCATAGAAACCACAGGTCCTGAGCTGGACAGTGTGGGCCGCGACGCCCTATGCCACCACTCCTGGGGAGAAAATCGCTGCCGCCCACCACCCTGAGATTCGGGCCTCAGCAGAGGCAGCTAAGGGTAAAGTCGTCCTCCCCTGGGAGCCACCAGCCGGGCCGGCCGCAGTCCCAGGCCTCTCTAGCCTCTGGAGGACCGCTCCTCTTGGTGGTCTTAACCCTTGGTGTCTGAGAGCCAAGCTGCGTTTCCAGGGTTGAGCAAAGGAAGTGGTACTCTGGCGTCCAGACTGCAGGACCTGATTCACTGACGAAATACCCGTGAGAAAGCCAGAGAGACAGAGGGAGAATGAGAGTGAGAGAGTGAAGGCTTTGAGGGAGGTTCAGAAAGAGAGCATGAGGGTTCTGAGGAGATGGGGGTGGGGGGAGACCTGGGAGCAACAGGCAAAAGAGGGAATTGGGGGCGTGGGGGTGGGGAGGGGGAGAGGAGAAGGGAGGCTCCCTAGGATGGGCCAAGGGAAAGCAAAACCCAGAGAGAAGCTCCTAGAACGGGGAGGGGGGCGGGGAGGGGGGTGCTGGTGCGCATGTGGGTCTAGACCAGGATCCCTCCTTGGTGAGCCTGAATGGTGCTTTCTGAGAGGCCTCCTTGTTTTTCTCAGAAGGGCCGGCCATCTCTTCAGTGTCAGAATCATGGTTGGGCTATCTCAGTGTGATGTATTTGTCTTTCTCTACCTGGGGATGGCGATTTTACAGGGAGAAGGGACCCAAATTTCCTGTAGTTACCACTAGGCATCCGGGTGTCACTGGGCTCGAGTCTGTTCAAGCTCACAGATGACTTGTCTCCTTGGCATTGCCAGCCGCCCACCCCATCTGCCACCCTACAGTGTGAGACAGAGTCCCTGAAGAGTTACTGTTTTCAATGGAGACATTTGCCCGATAGAAACGTCAGAGAAATTCTTCTTGAGATTCCTCACAAAGATAAGGGTCAGGATGTGACTTAGAAATAGAACTTAGAGAAATTAAGCTCGGTGATTCCTGTATCAGCAGCAAGGACTTGGACGGTTTTCCTCAGATGCAAGCTGCAGCAGAAGATACTCCGAGGGAAGGCCTACCTGGTTGTCCTGCTTGCTGGAGGACAGCTGGTTCTGGGCAGTAGGCCTCTGTGGGACGGGAAATTGGTTGTTAGGATTGATCACAGGTTTCCTTTTGCCTTTCAATATGGTTTCTCTAGATTGACTCATGCTGTTGGCGGTGTATTGATGTGTGCTTGACCTCTGTGGGGGTGCTGTTTTGTTAGCCTTGTCTGAAAAGATCAAGTGAGGATCCTTGTGTGGCTGAGCCTCATAAGCAATAGAGAAGAAGGGTTTCTGTATTTTAAGGGGAACAATTTCAACAGTTCTCTGTCAAAGAAGCCGAGTCTTCACCTAGACCACCTTGGCATCTAAGACAATGTTTTGTCGATAGCTTTTGTGAGGAAACAGCGGCTTTATTCGTGTCAGTCACTGTGAAAATTGTACATGGGATTGAATGAGATAGCTAAGTTAAGACCATGGCCCCAGCCCATGCTCTTTATGCGGTATGACGGTGGGAAGGAAACCCACCATGTTTCTTCGGGTCTGGCATGGGCATCCAACTGTGTATTGCAAGGAATAGTTGCCTTGTCAAGTGATAGTCCTGGGCTAAAACAGAATCTGTGTCCAACATTTACCAGATGGTGAGAAATGAAAGGGAGGGAGATCTTTGCTTAGTAGAAGATGGTGGATGCAAGTTCAAGCCAGTAGGTGGCAGTCGTGAGAGAATAGATGACTGTGGCTGCTAGTAAAGACAGCCTGAAAAGAAGGGATCACCATCAAAAACTAGCTGGGTCACCATCAGTGAGTGGCTGAGCCTTTATGATCACCAGCTACCTCATCTGCAGGGAGGATAACAGCACTGTTTGAACACCCCTAATCTGAGCCTGCCAAACCGAAATGCTCCAAATCCTGAAAATTTCCTAGCACCAGATGAAACCACAGAGAGCAATTCCACATCTCACCTCCTCCTGGCAGCTTGTTACAATGCAAGCCAGGGTGGAGACGTGATTCAGAGGTGGAATATGTACTTTATATGCGTGGGATCCTGTGTTCAATCTGAGCATGCACACAGACAAACAGTAAGATAGACACACACACACACACACACACACGGAAGTATTAAAATGCATGAATTATATCAGTATAAAACTATAAGATCACCTGTAGGTTGTATGTATAATGTGTATATGAAATATAAATGAATTCTGGGCGTCACGTCCGCAGGATATTTCATTATGTCTATGCATATATCATCTACTCAAAAAGAAATCACAATGTCAGGTAAGGGCAACTGAGCCTGTACAACAAAGTCCCATCACAGCCAGGCTGAGGCCTTCTTGATCATGTGGCTGCAGAGCCTCCTCTGTGTATCATTCCCCTTTAGCTGACACAATCACATGTTCTGTTGTCATTTTCACATCAGGTCCCTGCCCTGCAGTTAGGAGTCCTCTGAGCAATGTTATTTTTCAGGATGTATGTGTGAATGCAGGAAGTGTCAGGACTTATTTCCTGTTCCCCCAGAGAAGGCCTGTGCCTTTTACCCCTGCAGTATCCAGAGTCTAGAGGTATGTGACATCAGTGCAGTAGCCACACAGCCCTTTTTTGTTAGGTAGGTGGTATCCTGCCACTTGTTTATGAGTGGGAACTCGTGTGTTCTGAATGGCGGTGGCAGATCGGAAGCTTGAATTCCTGTTCATTCCGGAAATGACAAGTATTGTGTCTTCTCTCCCCATTCTGTTCCCCAGGGTCTGGCAGCAGTGCAGACCCCATGTCCCCCTTTATTGTATGCTTCACTGCACTTTGCCTCCGGCCTTAGGATTGGGCTCCAGGGCGGTTATTGATGGAACCGTTGTGTCCCAGGGAAGACAGGTTAGGTGAATGCACTCTGGCCAGTCTGGTGTTGTCTTGTAGGGGACATGTAGGTGTCACACAGGCCATGGGTGGCAGAATCTATGCTGCAGACCCAGAGATCCGTGACTGTGGTGACCAGGAGGGCTTGTCACTGCTGAGAAATGACTGTCTTCTTCCTGTTGCTCTGCCCCTCTTCTTTGCTCTTCCCTGGGCCCTTCCGGTGAAGCTCCACATCTCAAGTCTGTATCTTTTAGTTCCACATGGCAGGAGCTCCCAAAGCTAATAACTGTGTTTCATGGTCCTCTTCAAATCTTCTTTCACATTCATAGATGGACATTACTCGGCGTTTAGTGACTTTGATGTTCTTTTCTAGGGACACTGCTAAGAAGAGTGTCTCTTCTTTTCTAGGCCTGGTGAGATTGGATACATCGTTGTAGGCACTGGAAATACAGAAGACCCGACAGCCAGGGCCTGGACAAACTCACCTCTCTGTGTGGTGTTCCTTGGCTGGAATTCAGGCTCCTCCCCCGCTGCCCTTGTACGTGGTAGGTGGCTACTCTTTGGCACCCATTGCCTTGTACAGATGTGACATATTGCCATTCTTGGCACAAATGTCCTCATGTTGTCTAAACAAAATGATGAAATGAATTCTTTTCCTCTCAAATGAAATAAATTCATTTTCTAAGTATATTTTATTGCAGACAGAAAGGTGGGAAAGATAAAATTTTAATTTTCAAAGTGAATTTGCCTCTGTTTGCAGTATTCATCACCTCCACATAGGAAGCATTGGTGTGTTTAGCTACTTGTTATTTCTTGTCCACACTGCGGTGTAAGTCAAGGAGAGAAGGAGCCTGGCCAGGTTGGTTTGGGCTGCATAGACTGGCAAGGTTTGTTTGACAGCCCACCAGATATTGAGAGCACAGCATGGTCTGATGCAGGAATGTAAGTATTTGCTACATCAGTTTCCTGATCTGGGCACCCAGCCTAGCCTCCAGGCCTGTCCATCTGAATTCTATACCTCAAGATTACTTTCTAATTCATCTTCTGAGGAGGCTGAGGATCCAGAGAGGTATTGCTCCACCACCAAAGGCACAGGCATCTGGAGCCAGGCAGTCCCAGGGTGGAATTCCTTTCCATGTGGTTATGTGATCTTAGGGACATTACCCAGGCTCTCGGTGTTGGGACTCTCTTCCATTCCAGTGTGGGAAAATACAGATTCTGCAAGACGGAAATACTGATATGTTTATAAAAACCCTCCAAGTTCTCCATACTTCTTATGATCTACTAGGGCCAAGGCTCAGTGAAGGATGACTAGAGGAACTCAATGACTGCTCACTTGGCTCCCAGGCTAGTGATTTGACGTACAGATAACCATCCCTTGACAGCTGAACAGACTTGGGTAGGAAAATACAGGGTGCTGTGGGAACCCTAGGAAGGTCCCCAGTCCAGATGGTTTGAAGGAACCCAGAGAATACCTTTTGGAAGAAGTGCTGTCTAAGCTGAACCCTAAAGGGTGGATTCGAGGGGAAAATCTTGCTTAGAGGCCCCCATGCCAAACCTTTCATCGAAGACTGCCACCATCATCTATCCACTGGCTTCCAGGTGGCAAAGGAATGGGGAAGTAATGCCCACTTGACCAACATGAGTGGAAAAGATTATCTATCTGCTATATCTTGTAGCATGAATCTTAAATGGTCTTATTAATAAAACAAACCCAGGGCCAGGTATTGGGGTGAATCCTGGAAGATCAGAGAAGGAGAAAATCCACAGCTTCCTCACCTCAACAATTCCTCAGCTGATCCAGTTTCCTCAGACTGTAAGCCACTGAGTCCTCATTCGAATGAATCTCAGCTGAACTGCTGCTAAAAGCCTAAAAGCTTAACCAGGGTCTAGTTCCTGGTTTTCACGTCCTATATACCTTTCTGTTTCTTGCCATCATTTCCTGGGATTAAAGCGTGTGTCAACATGCCTGGCTGTTTCCAGTGTAGCTTTGAACTCACAGAGATCCAGATTTGGATTTAATGCTAGGATTAAAGGTGTGTGTGCCACCATTTTTCTGGCCTCTATATCTAGTGGCTGTTCTGTTCTCTGACCCCAGATAAGTTTATTAGGATGCACAATATATTGGGAAACACAGTATCACCACAATATCTGCTGGGGGCTTGGGCGGTATCTGCTCTCAGGAAAGATACAGGAATAGAAAGTGCTTTTCTAAACTAGGCTCATGCTACCTGTAGATTTCAGAAAAAACTGGTGGTCCTTGATGGCATCAGTAGATCACAGATTGTACTTGACCTGCTCCCAACACCCCCTACTTCCTCCTGTGTTTGGTGAAGTGGGGAATCACTGTTCTGATTAGTCCTTAGTGAGAAGGGGTTCTCTTTACTCATGGCCATAAGCAGAATTTCTTCCATGGGAAGCATTGTGTATGCTTGTGTGTCTATTTTTGAGAGGGCAATGTGGTATGGTAGTTCAGGACAGGAGCTATATTCCTGACAAATTTCCTAATAGCCAGATCTGCCATGTGTCTTTCTACCATCCTGAGGAAATTACTGTCTTCACCTGTGAAATGAGTTTGATATTAAGAACCACAGTATCATTGGCAATGAGGGCTCACTTGTGTAATCCAAACACTCACAAGGATGAGGCAGGAGGATTGACTTGAATTTGAGGATACTACAGACTACAGAGGAACACCCTATCTCAGAAATTGAAGACTGGAGGAGGAGTAGAATCTCAATAATCAAGTCAGAGGGTTCTCTTAGCAGATAGGTAATGTGAGGGGGAAAGAAAGTAGAAAAGGGCACATTTCCTGTCATTCCTTCCACCCATGCTGCCGTGGGATGTTTGCGAGATGGACTTCCCACTCACTTCATGGTCCTCACTCAGCAGGGAACACAGGAGTTACCCTAGACTTCTCAGTTAGGTCAAGGGCTTTTCCTGCTCTGCCATTTCTAAGCCTTCTATGAATGGTCCTTCACCAGAATGCTGGCTCTTGTACTGTGTGTTCCTCATCTATTAACCACACACATCCATCTTACGTTGGATTCATAATTCTAATTCAGTTTTAGTCCTGTCCTTAGGTCAGTTGGTGCTGTTTCTTGGTTTGGTGGATGCCACGGGACAGATGAGAGAGAGTGAGATTTTGTTTGGATCCTTCATGTCACTGGAAGCTTTCTGTGATGTGGTCCAGCTGTTCTATGCAAACCCATCTCCTTCAGCTTTATATTAAACAGATTTCATTTGCACCAGATCCCAGGTCAGGCCCAGCCTCTGGTGTGTCTCTCCTTACTTTTGAAGTTTTGTATTTGTGAAATGACAATGATTCTACCAACTTTGGATTTTTCTGGGGAGACCATAGTGAAGGAAGGAGGTAAAGCACCTAGCACACATTTTGTGTTTTGGGGGAGGCACTGCGTGTATGGAACCTGTCCTTTGTCCCATTTCTTGTAGTCCACATCATTTGGCACTTGGCAGAACAATGGCTCAGCAAATGTTTTCAATTGGGCTGCAGGAAGGTACGGTATGTTGTGACTGTTATCTGTAAAGATTCTCCAGGGAAACCAAACGAATAAGAGATCTATGATATGATCTATGATATGCATATCTCTATCTAGTGCTAGATTCCTTCATCTCAAGACATTGGCTCCACTGCAATGTGAACTCTGGCAAGTGCAAAATCTGGAGGTCAAGTGGCTTGGTTGGATAGTATTTATTTGGGAGGTGATGTTATAGTGGGTATGTAAAATAAGTGAAACATGTGGTATTTGAATTAAAAACAATTGATGTTGTAATTTTGAACCTGAATTCAGCAGGCAGACTAGAATGCTCTAAAATCAGACAGAGTGTGTGTGTTGGGGTCAGGAGACTGAATTACCTACACCCTGGGACAAGCTTCAGACTTTGCCTGAGGTGATGAAGTCCATTCACACAATGAAAGATAACATGTGTCACTTAAAGTCTAATAGTAGTAACAGTTTCTCAGTCTGGACATAGCTTCACAGAAATACTTAGGCTCGTGTGTGATTAACCAGGCATCACAGCCTACCCACCATAACACATAATAATGACCACCACAATGATCAAACAGTACACTACCAAACAGAAACTTTGACCAATAAACATTTTGGGTCTGTTCATGTCCAGCCATCATGTCTTCCAATTCTTTATAAGCTATGTAAGATGATGATGGTAGTGGTGGTGATGATGATGATGATTGCGATGGTGGTGGTGGTGGTGGTGGTGGTGGTGGTGGTGGTGGTGGTGGTGGTGGTTGTGGTGGTGGTGCAGGAGGAGGAGGAGCAGGAGGAGGAGGAAACAGGAGGTTGCCTTAATTTGAGCTGAAGTTTGGTATAAGGTCTGTATCCTGCTGAGGTAAGAGACAGTTGATGAAACAAGATGCAGAATGGGAAGTCGTATTTTTTCCTCTAGTTGCTCTCCACATCCTAAACAGGACATTTGTGGGCTTCCTTGTATTTAATACCTCTAGAGAGGTTCATGAGTAACTTCATGATCATTTTGTGGTGGTGCTATTTGACTGGAAATAGTTCACAGAAATAGGGAGCGAGGGGGAGAACAAAATATGATTAAAATGCTACCTTGTTGTGATTTGATGTTTCTGAAGTCTAGGCAATTTCTTGATTAAAAGGTATTTGTGAGACTTACTTTCTTCCTGTGAGAACTGTCTTTCTAAAGGAAGAAATATCCTGGGAGTATCTCTGTGACTTGTGAAAACTGATCAGATCTGTGAATCTCAATTGGCAATTGATTTTCTATGGATAATTCTCAATCTGAGGATTCTGCTCTACATGCTTCACACCTAAGTATCTGTGTGGGGTGGTGATGGCCCTCGGGATAGAACTACACGAGCCAGGGCTTTCAATGACGAAATCCTAAGAGTCTCCCTTCCTAGGACATTTGTTTTAGTTTGTATGTGTAAAAAGTCAACTCATATGGCTTGATATCTTTCTAATATTGTTCTGAGTTTCCTTTTGTTATAAGACGTTCTAAGTATTCTGTGTGTTAAAGAAACTACTGACTTCTTGATTCCAAATTTGCTAAAATGAAAGAGCCTGAGGTACCATACTTACAATTCAATTTAGCATTTTAAGAGGGAGAGCGAGGCAGGCAGGCAGAGACACAGAGAAGGGGAAGTTGTTTGAGACTCCTCCAGTCAAGGTATACTGAAAGAAAAAGATGAGGTACCCATGAAATATCTGTCATTTGGAGGTATTAGTTAGCATATAGTAAGATTGGCATTTTACCTTTGAAGTCCAGATTTTAAATATTTTATTTTAAATTATGTGTGTGCATGTCTGTTTGTATGTGGATTTGTGCATCATGCTTTTGGTTCAAGACTTGTTGATACCTCTTCTGTGGTCCTGAAGGCATTTTTGTTCAGTGTCTTCTGAAAAGCATATTATTGTGTATGATTTACTGGTGTATAAATGATGAGGCTGAGGTTTATATTTCCGCGTGTGGGTATGCAGGGGTTTCTGTTTGTTGAACAGATTCAACATTCTCTGATTCCCTTTGTGCTTTCGTGTCCAGACTCACTTGTAAGGGTGCATTTGTTGATTGTTTTCTTCTGTGCATCTAAGTGTCTATTCCTTTCCATGACAATAGTCTTGCTGATTGCTGGCTGGTTTTGTGTCAACTTGACACAAGCTAGAGTCATTTGGGAAGAAGTAAGTCAACTGAGAAAAAGCTCCCAAGAGATTGACCAGTGAGCAAGCCTCTGGTGGTTTTCTTAATTAGTGATTGATGTGGGATGGCCCAGCACATTGTGAGTGGTGCTCTCCCTGAACAGGGCCCCAGGGGTGTATAAGAAACCAGGCTGAGCATTCCTTGGGGAGCAAGCTAGTGAGCAGCATTCTCCCATGGCCTCTGCATCTGTTCCTGCTTGCAGGTTCCTGCCTTGAGTTCTTGCCCTGACTTCCCTCACTGATGGACTGTGATACAGAAATGTAAACTGACTTAAGCCATTTCTACCCCAAGGTGCTTTTGGTCATGGTGTTTCCATCACAGCCATGCCAAACCAAACCAAGACACCACCCTTAGAGTAAGGCTTCAAAGTAACTGATGTGATTTATGCAAATCATTCCTGTTTTTGAAAACTTGGTAATTCTAGGTGGAATGTAGGCTCAGCTTGTTTATGAACAACAGCAAAAAAAAAAAATTCCTTCTGGGGTTTTGATTGGCTTTGGATTAATTCAACTTGAAGAAAATCAACTTCCCATGGCAAATCTTCCAACCCAGGCATACATTGTCTATGTTTAAGGAGGCCTTCTTTCATTAGCATTTTATAGTGTCTGTATACTAGACTCTGGGTATATTTTGTTAGTTTTCTATGTGCCTACATTGTGTTGTAGCTGTTATGTACACATTGTTTTTAAATTTAGTTTTGTATTGTTTATTTGGTAGCTTTTCATGTGTAGGCCTTACTCCTTTGTCTCTTTCGTGGAGTTTTCTCTCTGTGTGTGACTTTGTGTGCACTGTGAGCACGCAGGAGCCTGGGCCGTCTCTTAATCTCTGAGCCGTCTCTCCAGCACATTCCTTTTTCTTTATTTCAGACAGACAACTGAGTAAGTATTACTCTGGATAATCTCTATTTGTGATCCTCCTGCCTCAGGTGTGTGATGCCATTCTGGCCTTGTCTCTGTTATCCATTCCCAAACTCTGGCATTAGTCTAGAAATTTGGACAGAGGTCCAGTTTCCGTCTAGGAAGATGCAGCACAGAAAGGTGAAATAACATGAATAACCATGGGATTTCTCTCCCCCACCCCTTGTCACCTTTCATTACAGTCTGGCTACTTCTGGCTGCACACATTCGTCCTCCCTACCTTCTAGTTATCATAGAACCCACCACCTTCCACTTCCTGAGTAGACCAGGCCTGCTGTGGCCTCCAGCTCAGACTAGCCCCCATGGATCCCCTCCAGAAATGGGACTCAGCATTGATTTCTGGGTCTTCTCAAGTGACCATTGTGGAGACCTCCCAGGAAGGCTCTGCATCCTCTCACATCATCTCCTTAGAACAGCTGAGGTTGGACCTCAGTGGCCTGAGCACCAACCCTGGCTCCAGCGCCCCTACACCTTTGGCAGAGGGGCTGCTCCAGAGGCAGTGCATGGAGCAGAATAACTGCCTGGAGCAGCGCTGTGGACTCCTGGGTTTCCCTCAGAAGACGAAAGCATTCCTGCGACACTTGAGACGCAGGCGCCGAGATCACAGGGCACCTTACCCAGCGGAAAAGGACAGCAGAATCTTCCGCTCGGGCAACAGAGCTCAGAGTTGGTTCCGATGTGAATGTCGGTATTGCCAGGCCCGTGGGCAAAATGTTATTGGGGAAATGGATGGGGCCTCCAGTCCTTCCTCCTGGGATACACTAGTGCAGGGACTTGGTGGCCTTACGCTCAGCCTGGGAGCTGAGAGAAGCAGCCTCCTGCCAGAGGGGGCGCAGCAGCAGCAGCAGCAGCCCCAGCAGCCCCAGCAGCCTCAGCAGCCTCAGCAGCAGCAGCAGCAGCAGCAGCAGCAGCAGCAGAGGCTGTGGCATCCAGAAGAGAAGTGCCAGCTGGAAAGCAAGAAGAGGTTCCAGAAGCTGTTCAAGCAGTGGTTGGAAGAAAACTGAGGTGCTCATCTTCAGGAGACACAGAGACCCCAATGATCCACACAGTGCTTCGTTGTCAGCTTCTGCGTGTAGGCTCCTTTGTGGGACAAAATACTCAGCTGTCCCTTGCGGGACTCCCCAGGCCTGCGCGGTTTCACCAACATCTTCCAGGCATGAGATGTGACCCATTCCCAGGAGGACCTCCGCTTTCCTGCCTGTTATTTGTGGAGTACTGTGAAGCGTTCTAGTGTAAAGGAGACTACACACCCCTGGTCCTCAGCTTATCTCCTATGCTCCTGTGATGCATGTTGACACTTTCCTGCCTGGATCTCTGTCTTTCTACCTACTTCCTTATTAGTACAGTGACAGTGTCTGTGGCCTTGTGGATGTCCACGTGCTTTTGTGCCCTTTGATCCAGGTTCAAGAATCTGCAACTGTAGAGTGTGAGGAGAAAGATGGAGTCCGACCATGGTGGTTCACCATTTTACCTTCTGTATAAACAAGATATTCAACTATGCTAGATTAATCACGTGTAGCTGCTCCTTAACAGTAGAGTAATATCCTCCCACACGGGAATTTCTGATGGAGTGCCTCATTGTCAATGCCAAATAATAAACATACTTATGAAAGAAGAGTGACCTTAGAATGCAGGGTGGTGGTATTTTGTTTCTTGTCAGAGCTGGAAAATCCCTGACCGGTAGGCTAGACTCTAACAGGAGGAGCTCAGCCCCGTGGAGATTTGGGAAGCAGGGTGGAGTGGGATTGGATGGGGTGGAGTGGGAGGGCATGGTGGTTTAAAAGGGAATGTCCCCCATTGGCTCATGTATTCAAACTCTTGGTCCCCAGTTGGAAATGTTTGGAAGGATTAGGGCATGTGGCCTTGTTGGAGGAGGTGTGTCACAGGGAGTGAGTCTTGAGGTTTCCATAGCCCAGTCCATTCCCAGTCATCTCCTCTCTGCCTGATTCCTGTGCATCAGAGGTAAGCTCTCAGCGACAGACTCAACGCCATGCTACCTGCCTGCTGCCATGCTCCCTGCCATGTTGGGCAGGGACTCTCACTCTCTGCAAATGTGAGCCTCAAATGAAATGTTTCATTTGTAAGTTGCCTTGGTTGTGGTGTTTTGTCATGGCCACAGAGAAGCTACTGAGACGGCACAATGAGAACACAGTCCAGTCACTCTTGGAGCACTGAATTCCATGGGACTGTCCTCCAAAACAGTCAGGCTGTGAGGTTGGAAGAGTATCCTCCTGCCCACAGGAGAGTCCCGAGCAATCAATGGGGAATGACTGGAGCTCCGTGGGTTGACATTGATGTGCGGGCAGAGGGAGCCAGTGGCCATTCCTCATAGACTTGTATGTCAGGCTAGTGAACATGACCAGCGTGTGTGCCAGCTTCATGAGAACCAGAGCACTACTGAATTATTTCAAAGTTGTGTCGGTATTTAGACACATACTTTTCATTTCAAGCGGCCTAAAGATTTAAATCTACACTGCCCCATAAGGTATCCTGTGAAGTATACCCGGCCAGAGACCGCGTCCTGGGAGATGAAACCAAACCATGTTTGTATCAGGCTGCCCTGTCAGGAGAGAAGCCAGAGCTGCCTTCCTCCAAAAATCTCCATGTCTCCTGGCAACAGAAGCAGCCTGAGAACAGGCGAGTTTCTCAACTTCCAAGCTTGCTGCTATCTCATCCAGGGTCAAGAGTTAAGCTGAGCATGGCAGAACTGTCTCCCAACTCCTTGGGAGAGTTCATATAAACGAGAGTTAATATAAACTCTGTTGAAGTTCATAGGCCTGAATTCAGAATGGTGATTCAGGGTGTGTTTAGAACACGGCAGTGTACACTGTCAGTTTGGTTAGTAGGTGTCAGACAGTATCCTGTGTATTCTTCTATACTCCCTCCCTCTTTTCAGCCTCTCTCTTAGCCCCATCATTTTAACAAGTGTCTGTCTTCGACTGCAGTGATGGTGTCTTGTTAGGGATCTGGGCATCACACAGAGAGCAAGAGACAGAGCTGGCATACCTCCTGTGCAGTCTGCATTCCAGCTGGCTCTCTTACCCAGTTTCTCCTCTGTCATGGCTTGAGTGAAGTACAGAGACCTCTGGCCACCTCATGCCTCAAAGGGCCAAATCTCAGGAAGATGCACTATTGAATCCTCACCACTTTACCTTGGGCAGGCATAAGTACTAAGTGCTCGAGTTTCACGGAACATTTGTGGAGGTGGTAAACGGTATCCAGAGACACAGCCTTTGTGTGGCTCCCACACTGAACACTGTACCCTGCAGGTCGCTATGTCTGTCTGTGGTCACACCAGGCTCCTTGAGCTACTAACAGTCACTGAACTGACTGCCAGTGGTTTTGTTTGCTCAGTTTACCCCTTCCCTATTCTTTGCTGTGCTGGCTGCCCTGGTGAAGAAAGGAGAGGGAACTGTGGAGGGATTGCTTGCCCTTACTTGGTGATCATTTTGTCATGGAGAAAGATCTGATATCGGTCTTAGTCCATTTTGTACTGCTGTAACAAAACGGACTGGGCTGGATAAATAATAAGAGCAGAAAGTTTCTTTGTAACTAGACCGGTTTTCATGCAGTCTGTCACTACAAAAGCCAAGCAGCAGAGACAGGAATTGAGTCTTGGAAGTTCTGCTCTTCTTAGGAGAGCTGAGAAGGCGGCAGATCAACTTCCCCAAAACAGCAACATAGATCGCACACTGCCTCATAACTCATCTCATTATGGAGGGCAGGGGGACTGACAAGACATGGCAATTCTTCTGGAGCTCTGTCTTGCCTCTCTGGGGACCCTCTGATTAGCCACATTTCTGAGGCTTCTCCAGCTACCATCCTTCTCACTCTGGCCTCCTTCTCTGGATGTCTGGTTTCAGGCATGTTTTGAAATGCTGAGTGTAGTTAGTTACAGCTGGTATCAACCTTGTACTCCTCCAGGGGCGTCAGGGCGTGGTGGTGGTAGGGTTAACTCAGAACAAACAAACGATTAATCATGTATACATATCAAGCTGTTAGCTTATTAACTTATACATATTAAGCTTTTAAGCAGAAGCATGCAGATTCCTTTCTGTGATATGGAGTACAAACTCCTCTGTATATTGCAGAAACCAAAGGTGTCCCTATCCATCCCTCCTGACCCCTGGCAATGTCTCACAGTTCTGGAATCCAGGAAGACCAACATCAAGTAGCTCTCTTCTCACACATACTGAGGAACTTATTGACAGGTCCTCAAATAGCAGAATGCAGAAAGGCAAGTGGAGAAGAATTGCTTCCTCACCTGAGCCCTGAGGCAAATGCACTCACAAACTTCTTTAGTTTTGTTTTTCTTCGCTTCTCTTGGTGTGTGTGGTCCCAGTGCTTGGCCAGTGGTTGGCCCTGGATGTCTTTCTTAATAACATTTTTACCTAGTCCTGTTCTCTCACTGAAAACAGAGCTGGCCAGGCCTGCTCTCAGGGGTTTCCTGTCTCTGCGTCCAGAGTACAGGGATTACAAGAGGTCTACCACAGCCGCCTGGTTTTTATGTGGATGCTGGATCTTAACTGTGCTCATCATACTTGCATGGCAAGACTTTATCCACTCATCCCATTTTGTATCACACCCAGCCTTTTATGGTCCCATTGATCCATTCACTGTGACAGAGCCCTCATAACCTAAATACCTCCTCCAGTTAACTCTCTTCTTTCCATACTAGTACATTGTGTTTTTTCAATGTGAGGGTCTTCTTTGTTATGTTTTTGAGAAAGGCTCTCTCTTATGTAGCTCAGGCTGTCCTGGGACTCGCTATGTAGACTAGGCTTAGTGTGGTGGGGTCTTGTCCTGAGGCTTCTACTACCTTTATTCCATGTAGCATCAGGCTTTTCTTTAAACTTTTTAATCTCCTTGAGCACTGGACTTAACTCGTTTACAGGTCTTGGTGCTGCTTTTTCCCTCCAACTATACATTTTGTATTTCTCCTTGTCCAACTTGCTTCTTAATATTATAGACCTGTAACATAGGTGACCATTAATTACTACACAACACAGTCAATAGTAAGTTTTCTTGAGATCTCCCCTTATAATGCTTTTAATCCTAAAGTCTTCATGTTAGCTTCAAGAAGATGTTTTGGTCAAGAACATAAAGCATCCCCTTTCATACTCAAAATATCACAAGAACTGCCAGTAGGCAATTCACTAATATTCTTCTCCTTGGAAATGTTTGGATGTGGTCCTTCCAAATCTCCAATGCTCTCAGGATCACTGTCTTCCACAACTCTAGTCCATTAACTCCTGATTAAAGTGGTCAACTGCTTTCCTGATCCAAAGTCCCAAAGTCCACATTTCACCAACAAGAAACATGGTCAGACCTGCCACAGCAATACCCCACTCCCTACTTCCTTCTTCTCTCTTAGTCACTGCTCTATTGCTGTGGAGAGAGACCAGGACCATGGCAACTCTTACAATAGCAAGCATGGAATTGGGGCTTGCTTACCCTTTCAGAAGTTTAGTCCATTGACATCATGCTGGGGAGCAGGGGGACAGACATGGTGCTGGAAAAGTAGCTGAAAGTTCTACATCTGGATCCACAGGCAGCAGGAAGAGAGAGAACCATAGGGCCTGGCTTCAGCATTTGAAACCTCAAAGCCCTCACCCAGTGACATGCTTCTTCCCAGAAAACTACAACTACTCCAATAAGAAAACATCTCCTAATCCTTCTAAGAATACCACTTCCTTATGACTAAGCATTCAAATATAGTGTGTGTGTGTGTGTGTGTGTGTGTGTGTGTGTGTGTGTGTGTGTGTGTGTGTGTGTGTGTGTTGACATTCTTATTTAAACCAGTACATACATCCTGATTGGAACAGGCTGGCCAGGACTTCCTTTGTTGAATTCCTTCAATTCAGATCTTGGTGGCATGAAGAGGCTGTTGATCAGTCAGCACAGAGTCAAATGCTAATCCTCCTGTGGTGATCACCATTGAACAGCTTATGGGCTGAAGACAACGGATAGGGCTTGAGAGGGAAATGCGTTATGATGTTCAGGCAAGAAGTTAAATGAGACTTTGCTGTATCAGAGACTGTGCAAAGGTTTCAACTCCTGAAAATGCCACTGAAAACTTCAAAAACCAGACAAGGGGCAAATGACTTTTAGACTTCAGAAGTAGGTTAGATAGCAATCTGAAAAAGACTTTCTCAATCTAATCTCAGAGAGGTGTTATTTAAAACATTAGCCTTTGACAATGATAATAAAGAATGTTGCAAGATTTACATGAAATTGAGGCAGCATAAAAACACATGGGAGCCTTCAACCTGAACTTGCTTTTTCCTACTATGATTCTGAAAGTTTTCCAATTGATAAGTGTAGATCTGAAAGATGGTTTTTTCCACCATCCCTTCAACTAACAAGACTGTGAAAGTCTTGCCTTTGCCATAGCAATATCCATATAGTTCCCTTGCCAAAAGGTATCAATAAGAAGTGCTATGTCAAGGCATGTTGAACAGCCCAAATATATGTTAGTCTCATGTGGGTTCTCCTTTGGCCCCTGTGAAAAAAAAAATTCCCTCAGGCATATATTGCCCATGATATAGATGATGTTTTGATTGCTGTCCCTGAGGCACAACTTTAGAGGACCTCAGGCAATAGAGGACTTTATTTCTCAACAAAACTGTACTTGATCTAGCATTGATGACTAGTGAAATTAGGGTCTGCCTGTAACAGAAATAGTTAATTAGAATCTGCAAATTCAATGAAGGGCAGCATTTCATGACAATTTCATTTCAGTCTCCGTTTGATATTCTTCAGCACATCTGCTCGTAGAGGCAGGTAGGATGCCAGTCAATGGGGTTGCTTAGAGTTATATGTCACATTGTGTGTCCATAGACCACTGCTTGAGCAACCTGGTGTCTGCAATGGCTACAAATCTTATGATTATCTTGGAGTAAAGCCACAGGCTGTTTCACTGATCTGAATATTCTTGTGTGAAGAGGAGTATGTTCAACCACATAAAAGTTCAGATAGAAATGTACGGTAGCAGATCCTCTTGTATAAATAAGACAAAAATGAATAAATGGTAGGTTGACTGTCATGTTCAACCCCATGTCCAAGCTAGATGGTTCAAGTGAAAGCTAGGTTGCCTGGCTCAGTCTGAAAGATTGCTCATGAGAGTGGTTTTTGTTTCTTTGCTTTTTGAGGATTGGCAATGACTATTCGTGTTCAAAGTGCTATTGTCCAAAGCAGCTTTCAAAAATCACCAACAGCTCATATTGCATCAGGCAGTTTTCTGGCAACCTAGTATTTTTCTCCTCTAACAAAAACCTGCCTCCTTTTTTCATGTTTTATTCCATTAAAACAGAGACAATTATGGGTTTTTCATTTTTTAAAAAAAGCAACGGTTTAAAACATACTACTTAATGTCTTTCTTGGTTTAATAATTTTCCTTTGGAGATTTTAGGCCTAAAAACAGTCTGCTCAATTAAAAACAATTAATTTGCAGAATTCAGCAGCATATATTATTTTTCCCAGCACTAGACCGGAGGCTGTCATTTCCTCACAGACACAGCTCTTTGTTCTTGTTTACTTTGTTTTTGAAATGCTCTCCTGGAGCTCACAGGCTAAGATACCAGTTTTACCAAAGCCTTGTTTTGGATCTGTCTATGGCAATGCAGTGTAGATTTTTCAGCAACTCTTTTTTGCTGTAGGCCTTACATGAGGATGATGATAGATTACTTTATGCTCCTTAGTCAGTAGCTTAGTGAAGTGTAATAGACCAACCTTTTATGACTAATTTTCTTCTTGATATAGATGTTACTTAATTATAAAAAGTATTTTATCGTATCTTCTTTTTCTCTCATTAAACAGAGGCCTGAACCTTTTTTTCTAAAATAGGGGTTTTCACATATTTTCTTTGTATGTACTGCTAATCCTATAAAAATATAAAAGTCAGCCAGACTCTGGTGGTGCAGGCCTTCATACACAGTACTGGGGAGGTAGAGGTAGGCAGATCTCTTTGAGTTCGAGGCCAGCCTGGTCTACAAAGGGACTTTCAGGACAGCTATGTCTGTTACACAGAGAAACCCTGTCTGGAAAAATAAAAACAAAACAATCAAAAAAGTAAAAGTCTGTAACTGTGCTTTTCTAGTTCATCTGTTTGCACCTCCCAGACAAAAAGCTGTACAACCTAGGCACATTGAAAACAGAATCAAATCAATGTGTTTTTGTTACAAAACTGTTTAACATGTTCATTTAAAAATCTATGCAATAACACTGCTCTTTTTGCCCATTGTTAAAAATAAAGCATATTTAATTTTCAAGTATTTAAAAATGAAATTGTCAACAATGAAGACCTTTTTGAGCTCTCTGTTGAAATCTTAATTTGTTAGCAGATTGTTTGACCTGACTTTCTAGGAAATCTTGTCAGTATCCTAAAAGCAAGCTACTCTCCTGTTTTAAAATCTACCATTTCTATAGTTCCCAAAGCTGTTCTCCCTGTACTCAATGAGGAACTTTCTACCTACTTTCCTGGTGGTATCGGTCTAGGACAGGCACTCCATGCTGGACCAATCATGAAGAGTTTACAAACAACTTTTTCCTTTTCTTCAACACAACAAAATGATTTATATGCTGTCCAGATATTGCTAAAGGATGTTTCCACCTCATTTCATCTTGTGACTGGTTCTTAATATGCTACAGTTTCGTGAACACTTTTACAAACGGCTGCCGTTATACAAAATGAAAAGAATCCTGTCTCTTTGATATGTTTTCAGGTTCAACACTTGGAAAGACAGTGAATCCATCCTACATATATATATTACTCATACCAGATCTCATGCTGGGGCTATGGGTCCCCTTGGAAGGAGAATGGTCAAGTAGCTAAGTTGCTATCCTTTGCAGCTATCAAAGATCTTCAATGCTGGCATGCAGTTCCACATGCTCAGGTGTCTTTCTTGCAAAAATGCTTTTCTTTGTCTATATCCCACACACTACATAGCATCCATTCCTGACCCTCTTGTGCCATTTCAAATATTCTCTCTTTCCTAGATGGGGCCCATTGAACCCTGTCAGATGCTTTTTACTCATATTCAATTCTTTGGTCGTTTGTTCTTTGCTCATGTATGTGGTTGACACTTATTCGGGTTACACCTGAGCTACAGTGCTACCTGGAGGAAGGGCCTTTCATGCTGTTACACCTTTACTAAATACTCTATTTTAGCTGAGATAGTACTATTAAGACTGATCATGCACCTGCATACCCTGGTGCACACTTGGTCTGATTCTTAGCTGATTGGCACATTAAACATGTAACAAATATCCCTTAGATAGAACCTCCAGGACCAAGACAGAAATAAGCACAAACCTCATATCATCAAAATGTTTTCTGCAAAACATATAGGGGGATATCTTACCTCCTACAAAGATTTAATATCTCTTACTCTATATTGTATACATTATGATTTTGGTTGAGCACTCGAGTTCAGAAGAACAGCAGTGTTGGGCTGAGCCAACGCCACCTGCCGCTCCCAGACAATTTGATAGGAAGAGGAAGTTGATGATGCTTGGAAGCCTGCCCTTGCCAAGGTGAGGGGTCAAGAATGTGCTTGTATTTTCACAGAAGACAAAAGGGACATTTGATTGCCGGCACAGAGATTAAAACATCATCATGAAGCAACACAATTTTGATTATGTCATTCCAATGGATACACATCACCATCCCTAAAGAGGAACATATGCCTCACACATTGCAAGCATCACCACCTACTTGGGGACAATTAAAAAAATTTACACAAGAATTCCTGATCCAAGGAGCAGACAAGATGTCGCCCCTATGACCATGCTCCTCCTGATGTAGTTATCGGCCATGTAAGCACTATACAAGGGAGTTGCCAACCGTCTGCTTCCATTGTGGATTCAGCTATTGTGATCTCCACTGCTGTGAAACTGTACTTTCTTATGTGATAAAACTTGTTGTCCAATTAGGTGGTACAAGGGTGGGTTAGAGACATTTCGATAAAATGACAGGAGAGGTCCTTGGAAAAATATCACTGTTCAGATGAAAGAAATAATGTTAATTCTGATATTTTTAAAACCCCTGACTTGAATTCCATCTCATAGAAGGAACTGTACTTGTGCAAAAAAAAAAAATGGCAATCTGGATACTTTTTATCCTAATGCAGCTTCCTTCAAAAGTAGACTTCTTATTTGGACCCCCTTTTCTCCTAACCAACAAAATTTTAGGGGCAAGTTTGCTTAGATACCATGAACAAAACCCCATTTTGTGTTCAGGAGGGACAACCTGTTCATCGTCCACTCTCAAAACAATCTGGTTGGATTGTCAGTAAAGTATGATGACTATGTTAATGTCACAGGAGAGGATGTCACTTCACGGGGTGATCCAGTCATGACATACAATCCAGACTTGTCAATGCATTGCCTTTTGTGCAGCTCAATGCTTATGTTTTGATGGTACTAATACTGACTATGCACCCCTTACCTGTACTGTGGAAAGAAATGCATCCTTGCCCTTCTGGGCAGTGCTTTGTCTTCTGGATGGGTCTTTTATGCAATCACACAGCCTTTCAGACATTGCCAGCTCATTTCTAGGAATACTGCTCTATAGGCAGAATTCCTCCACTCCATGCTTTCCCTCTGTAGCTAACACACAGTGACCCTTCATCTACTTGTGATGACAAACTGTAGTTGTTAAGCCTAAGTGAAACTGCTATCGTGGCTGCCTTCCAACCTTTAGCACAGATAGTGCACCTTCAACTGAAGTCTCTCAACAAGCTTGTGTCTTCAGCAACACTACCATTGCCCCCAGACACTCTCTTAGGAGAATGAAATACAGACAGGAAGGAAATTGCTGCGGTTGATTATTTGCTGCTAAAACATCATAGGGGCTATGAACAGTGTCCTGGTATGCAGTGCTTCAGTAGTACTGATAACTCTTCACTGGTCCAACAACAGTCGGATCAAGGGCTCCAGGAGACCAGTAAAATCACAGCCTCCTCTGGGTGCTGCTGGCCAGATTGGTTCTCTTGGCTTCTTCCCTTTCTGGGACCACTGGCAGTGATTCTAAATTTGATATTGCTTTTTTATGATGCAGTTTTCAGTTGCTGGTGAACTCCATAAATCGTCTTACTCAATGATATGCACTTTCTATTGTTCTTCATGAGTTCACAGAAAAGGGTGGGGGTGGCATGCAGGTAATAGACTTTCCCACACTTTCCTGCTGTTGGCACTCTGTCTCCAGAGAACTTTGCTTACCCCCTGGAAGGACCTCCACCTGTCCCAGGACTGCTTCAGACAAGATGTTTCCTCTGCTCTCCTTAGCCATGCAGCTTAGTGCTTTCAAGGACATTATGCAAACAGCCTTCTGTCTCCTGAACAACCTTCTGAATGTGCTGAGAAATATTCGGTGTGGTTTCCACTGTTTTTCTGGCCCTGCTTTGAACCCTGAGCTATGCAAATGAAAGCTTCACAGAATGCCAGTGAAGGCACCTATGAGCAGCATGGCCTTGAATCCTCTGGTTTGTTTGAACCTTAAATTCCTCTTCAAGTGCCTCCACACCTGATGGTGATATTCACCTTCATGCCTTTATCTGAATGCTTTTCCTTGGGAAATGTTTTGTTTTTGT
Source organism: Peromyscus maniculatus bairdii (assembly GCF_049852395.1). NCBI lineage: Eukaryota > Metazoa > Chordata > Mammalia > Rodentia > Cricetidae > Peromyscus > Peromyscus maniculatus. Next base: position 142,098,115 of record NC_134875.1, on the reverse strand, counting down.
CTTTCCTGCCTTTGAAAAAATATTTGTGGAACTCTTGCTTTTTCCTCGTCTCCTTGTAACATTCTTCTCCACCTCTATTCATTCTTTTCTTTTTCTTAACCTTGATACGCAACACACACACACCCCCCGCGCGCATTTTCTTCTTTCTCTGCCTAGTCCTTTTATGTCATCCATTATTTCCATATTATTCTCGATACTTTTTAAACTTCTGATCACATTCCTTTTCCATTGTCTGGTCATGGATGTGTGAGCTGTAATTGCTTTTAGGTCTGCTTCTCTACCTAGTATGGTTTGATGTCAGTGTTTGTTTTCTCCTTGTTGAGTGGTCCCAGGGAGTTGGGCCTTTATCAGTGCTGTGGTGGTCTGAATGAGAGATGGTCCCACCACTTCAGGCATCTGAACACTGGTTTCCCAGTTGGTTGGACTGTTTAGGGAATTTTAGGTGCTGTAGCCTTGCTGGAGTACTTATGTCACTGGGGGAGGCTTTGAGCTTAAACCCCTCGCCATTTCCAGTTACACTCTCTGCTCTGTGCTTGTGGTTCAAGATGTAAACCCTGGCTTTCTGTTCCTGCCTCCGTGCCTGTTACTTGATGCCATGCCTCCACTCTGCCTTCATGGACTCTTGACCCTCTGGAGCCATAAGCCATATAAACCTTCTCTTTCATAAGTCACCTTTGGTCACAGTCTTTTATCACAACAACAGAAACAAAGCTAATACAGGTAGGTTTCTCAATAAGAAGATCCGTCTGTGATGGTCAATATTAATACTGATATTGAACCTGACAGGATCTAGAACCCTCCCCCCCCCCCAATGACTTCTCATCGGGAGAAAGAATTTTCTAGATTAAGTTAATTGATGTGGTAAGATCCACCTCTAACTAACTATGATTCACACCAGTCCGAGGGCTGGGGTCTTGGACTGTGTGAAAAGGAGAAAGCAAGCTAAGTGCAAACATTCATGCCTCTCTGCATCCTCATACCATGTGACCTGCTGTGTGCCACTCCTGCTGACATGACTTTCCTTCCCTTAAACTGTAGCCAGAAATACACCCTTCCTTCTATCAGTGGGTGGCACCACTCTCTAGGCAGGGAATTTAGAATTGTCTAATAGGAGGAAGAGAGCTGAGCGCTAGCATGCATGTGTGCTTTACTTCATTGCTCTCTGATCTGACTGTGGTTGTCATGTGACTAGCAGCTTCAAGGACCTGCCACCTTGACCTTCATGCAATGATAGACTGTAACCTGGAAATGGAAGCCAAATAAACCCTTTCTCCCTTCAGTTGTTTTTGTTAGAGCAAAGCATCAGGAAATAATATGATACCAACATTGTAATCAATGGGAGAAAGTTGAAAGCATTTCCTCTCACATCAGGAAAGAAGAGGTCGTGATGACCACTCTACACCCTCACTGCTCTTACTCAATAGTGTGCTCAATTCATAGCACAGCTGGGATTTGATTTCCTATTTGTCTGGTATTTATGGATTCAGCCTCCATCTAGGTCTCTTCTTTTTCTGCTGCCAACTGGTGCTTCATCACTTTGGTCAAGAAGCCTGGATGAAATCTCCTCTGACAGTATGGACTAGTTCTGTGTCCGAATGCCTGATAGTGCACCTGGAGTGTTCCATCCAGGGAGCAACAGGAGTCTGAGACTGGGTCACTTGTGATGGCTAGAGAATCCATTTGGGATTGTACGTGTCCCAAATGGAAGATGACAGGCTGAGAGCAGATGGTTGAATGGGTGGAGGAAGAGAAGGAAAATGCTGGCCTGTGCCATGTATAGCTGCACAGGGCCCATGATAGCAAGCAGGACTGATATCTAGAGAGCCTCAGAGGAAGAGAAATGGGCTCAGAGGAGGTAGATTTCCCTGATAAGCAGCTACAGGTCTTGAGCAACCCAAATCGAGGGCATGGGGAGGAAAAGTGCTGGCATTCTACCTAGGCTACCTAGCTATAGCATCCCCGGTAGCAATTAGGGCTGAGATCAGGCAAGTCCCAAAGGCTCATTTTTCTTGATGATAGCCATTATGATAGATGTGAAATAGAGTCTCAAAGCAGTCTTAAATTGCATTTTCCCTGATGTCTAAGGACATTGAACACATTTTTTAAAGTAATTGTCATCATTTTTATTTCTTCGTATTTCTTCTTTTGAGAAGTATCTATTCAGTTCATTGACCCATTTATTGATTGGGTGATTTGGTTTCTTGATATTTGTAGGTTGTTTATTCACTGTGGTGATTGTTTCTATTGCTTTACAGAATCATCTTGATTTCATGTAATTGTATTTAGCAATTCTTGGGGGTATTTCCTGTACTATTGGAGTTCTGTTTTTTTTTTTTAAATCCTTGCTTACACTTGTAATTGGAAGTGTTTTATCTATGTTTTTCTGTAGTGATTCCACAGTTTAAAGTCTTATATTTTAGACCTTACATTAAGGTTTCTGATCCACTTTAAAATGATTTTGGGCAACCTGAGACCTATGGATCTATTTTTATTTTTCCACACGTGGAGACCCATTATTTCTCACCATTACATGTCTGCTCTTCAACGAATGTTTTTGACTGCTTTGTCAAAAATTAGGTAGCTGTAACTGGGTTTATTTTGGACCCTCTATTACATGGGTCTATGTTCATTTTTTGTGCCAGTACCATGCTGTTTTTCTTACTATGGCTTTGTAATCTAATTTGCAATCAGGTATGCTGATATCATTTTTTTTCTCCTGCTTTGGATTGCTTTAGCTATTCCAGATCTTTTGTGATTCTGTATAAAAGTTTCAGGATTTTTTTTTCTACCTTTGTGGGTAATGTCATTGGGACTCTGAGAGGATTGCCTTTGGCAATATAATGATTTTCACAATATTAATTCTGCCGATTCATGAGCATGGGGATTCTCCTCATCTTCTGGTGTCTTCTTCAATTTCTTTTTCTAGTGCCTTAATTTTTTGACTGTGGAGGTGCTTGCTACCATGGGACCTGTGCAACCACAGACGGCACAAACCAGCACTCTCTATTTCTGCTCCTCCCCACATTCAGCCACCTCCTCTTAGCCTCTCTACAATGTTAGTCTACCTAGGTGATGGCTGTGGGGTCCCTGGTAGCAAGCATATCATAGGTATCTTTCGAAGCTATGGTGAATGTGATTTCTTTCTTTCTTTTTGTTTTTTTTGTTTGTTTGTTTGTTTTTGTTTGTTTTGTTTTGTTTTGTTTTTCGAGACAGGGTTTCTCTGTGTAGCTTTGCGCCTTTCCTGGAACTCGCTTTGGAGACCAAGCTGGCCTCAAACTCACAGAGAATCGCCTGCCTCTGCCTCCTGAGTGCTGGGATTAAAGGCGTGCGCCACCACCGCCCGGCGAATGTGATTTCTTAATCAGCAAGTTTATTATTAGTATATAGAAAAGCTACTGATTTTTGTAAGTTGATTTGTATCCTGATACTTTGACAAAAATGTTTATCATAACTAAGATATTTATAGACAGTTTTAAATCTTTTTTTAAAAGAACAGGATCATGTTTGTAAATAGCACACTTTGATATCTTTTTTCATTTGTACTTTTTAAATTCTTTCTCTCATTTTATCACTTTAGCTAAAATCTCTATCAGTATAATGAATAAGAGGGGAGAGTGGGCAACTTCGTATCTTCCCAGTTTTTAAAGTACTTGGGGGAAATGTTAGCTTTATGTTTGTTGTATGTAGCCCTGAATAGTTGTGATACGTTCTTGCTTTCTTCAGGACTTGAAGGGATATTGAATTTTGTTTAAGGCCTTTTCTACATTGGTTAAGATGACCACCTAGTTTCTATCCCTACATCTATTTATGTGTTGAATTACATTTATTCACTTGTGTATGTGTTGAACCAACTTTGCATCCCTGGAATGAAACCAACTTGGTTATGATGTACAATCTCCACGTGTTCTTGAATTTGATTTGCAAGAATCTTATTGAGAACTCTTTCATCTACGTTCATCAAAGAAATTGGCTGATGGTTTTCATTCTTTGTCGCATCCTTAACCAGTAATGTTGACTTCACAGAATGAGTTTGGTAGTGTCCATTCCCTTTCTAGTTTATGGAATAGTTTGAGGAGCATTGGTACCAGCTATTCTAAAGATTAGTAGACTTTGGCTATGAATTGATCTGGTTCTGAGCTTTTCTTTGTTAGAAATCATTTTATTACTTTTCATCCTGTGGGTGTTTATGGATATGTTTAAGTTATTTACATCTTCTTGACTTAATTTTGATAGATCAGGTGCATCTAGAAATTTACTCTAGATTCATTCAGTATATTTAAATATAAGTATTCAAAGTACTCTCTAATAATTCTCTGAATTTTGTTTTAGTAATCTCCCCATTTTCATCTCTGATTTATTAATTTGGGTGTTCTTTCTCTTTTAGTTATTTGGCTAGGGTATGAAAATATTTTCTATTTTTTCAGAAAGTCAACTCTTTGATTCTTTAAATCACTTCTGGATTTATTTACTTTATGTATATGTTTTGCCTGGGTATATGTATATGTACCATGTGCATACTTGTTGCTTGGGGAGGTCAGAAGAGGGTGTTGGAGCCCCTGGACCTGGAGTTACGAATGGCTGTGAGTCACCATGTGGAATGTTCTTAACCACTGAGCCATCTTTCCAGCCCCCATGCCAACTCTTCTGCGGCGCGCTCCTCGGCCAGCGAGGAAGAACGACCACCACGCGAGGATTCTTCTCAGATCACACTTTATTGGAGCGCCTCTTGATTAAGGGAGAGCGGGAGGTGAGGGGCGGCCCCGAGGACTAAACTGCAGCTGCTTATATAGGGAATCAGGCAAACGTGCCGTACTGTGACTGGGTCCCGCCAGAATGCAAGCACAGGGAGCCACGGGATAGGCTGAGGACATAAGGCCAATTACCATACTCGTGCATCATAGCCAAATATGGAGTTGTTTACAGCTAGGCTACCAGGAAGCCAGCGCCATCTTTGAATGGCGGCTCCCTACATCTCCCCCCTCTTTATTAATTAAGCAGCAGGAGAGAGTATAGGTCTGATTTCTGCAACACAAGTATTTCATCCGATCAGGTCCCCACCTCATGATGTGTTGACCGATCGAGGATGAATTAACTGTGCATAATTGCCTGCATACCTTCCCGAGTGCAATGGACCAACCAGTCCCTGGGGTACAAAGGCTATGCATGTAACAATTGTCCACATACCTTCCCAAGTGCAATGGACTAACCAGTCCTAAGGGTGCAAAGGCTATGTGACTCCATATGCAGTCAGACTTGCTCTCCTTGAAGGAAGGAAAATGTCCTACACTTCAAGTGCAGTGCACGAGCCTGGCATCCTGTGCTCAACACATTAGGTATCTGGAGGGAGGCGCCACACTCCAAAGCGGCTAATGCTTGAGTGATAATGACCTTGTCCTTTTTTGTACGTGCTCGCAAATGGCAGACCAACCACAGACAAAACACGCATCCTCCAAGGCAGCATGCCAAAAATATACCCTACCCCCACCCATTCTAAACAGGGAAAAGGTAGAAGCGATCCAGGAGGACAGTCCCTCCGCCACGCTGAGATCCACTCGGGTGGAGTTGATGGTCACCACTGCCACTCTCAGCTTTTCCAGCATCTCTTCAAATTATCCGGACCAATTTCCTATAAGATAACTGGACAATTGTTTAGACAAATTTGCTGCTCGGGAACCATTTTGGAATTGTACACTAGTGACACAAACCAGGCATTCTCCACTCACAGCCTAATTGGGCCAGCTGCCAAAGGATGTCAACTTGTTCTTGTACCAAGTCAATGCACTGGTTAAGCACCATAAGGCCACCTTGCAACTGTGCATTTAGGGAAGTAGAGGTATGAAGGATGGTTTGGAGCCATCAACTCCTTCCACCCGAAGAGGCTGAAATGGCCAAGCTTGCATCTCTGGAGACAGGGACCAGCTGCAAAGGCTGTGTGGATATTAGGTAAAGCCAGATCTGAGGGGAGGACTAAACTGCAGCTGCTTATATAGGGAATCAGGCAAACGTGCCGTACTGTGATTGGGTCCCGCCAGAATGCTAGCACGGGGAGCCACGGGATAGGCTGAGGACATAAGGCCAATTACCATACTCGTGCATCATAGCCAAATATGGAGTTGTTTACAGCTAGGCTACCAGGAAGCCAGCGCCATCTTTGAATGGCGGCTCCCTACACTCTTCAATTCTATTTATTGTTATTTTAGTTTCCATTTTATTTGTGTGTGTGCATGTGTGTTGTGCATGTGTGTAGGTAAATGTGTGTGTGCATGCATATGCATGTACATGCACATGGGTGTCATTCCTTAAGTACTATTCACCCTTTTGAAAGGAGATTCATTTTTTGATTGACTGATATGTATATGTGATGTGTGTGTGTGTGTGTGTGTGTGTGTGTGTGTGTGTGTGTGTGTTCAGGTACCATGAAAAAGGGACATACTAGAGATGGAGTTTCAGGCAGTTGTGAGCTTCCCAACATGGGTACTGAAAACAGAACTCAGGGGATCTGCCTATCTCTGCCTCTTCAGTGATGAGATTACAAACATGTGCCACCACCACATTTATCTTTTTCAAATTAATTCATTTTATTTTATGTATATGGTGTTTTACCTGCATGCACATATGTGCACCACGTCAGTGAACATGGAGGCCAGAAGAGTGATAGATCCCATGGAACTGGAGTTATAGACAGTTGTGAGCTGCCATGTGGATGCTGGGAATTGAGCCTGGGTCCTCTGGAAGAGCAACAAGTGCTCTTAACTGCTGAGCAATCTCTCCAGCCCCATCCTATCTTTAGTTTTACCTCAGTTTCTGGTATCAAGTTCAGCCCCTAGCCTAAGCCCTCTGGTATATAACCCAAAGACCAAACAAAAGGATGTGCAGGATGGGAGAAACTAAGGCATAGAAAATCAATTCAATGAAGTTATAGCAGAAAATTCCCAAATCTTGAGAAAGAGTTAGACATTCAAACATAAGAGGCATTTAGAACACCAACAATAGAAGAACCTCTCCATGGTTACTATTGGGAAATGTTTAATGATTCCTGTAAATTTGTTGTTTTTTTTCTGGCTAGTTGGATTATTGTTTGTTCTTTACTTTCTCTCTTGTTAGTATTGAGATTTGTTCATCCACTGATGATTGATGGACATGGTAGATTTCTTCCTGGCTCTCGTTTGTTTAGCTATTCCCCTCATGAAATACATCTTTTTCTGTGCTTTTGTAATTCTGTCTTTCTTCCTACTGTGTGTACAGTATTCTTTTAAGTTTTTTTTTTCTTGTGCTAGTTTGGTGGTCATGAACTGGCTTAGTTTGTGCTGGCCTTGAAATGTCCTTATTTCTCTGTCAAGTTTAAAAATAGCTTTGATGGATATAGCAATCTTGGGTGACAGCTATTTGCTTTTAGGACTTGAAATCTATTGTTCCATAATGTCCTGGCTTTGAATGCTGCTGGTGAGAGATCTGATGCTATTGTGACATTTCTGACATTTGAAGGTTAGTTGGTAATTTTACCTTATAACTTTTAATATTGTTTCTTTGCTTTGTATTTTTAACATTTTGACTATAATATGACATGTGTTGGTATTTATGCATCACCAATGACCATAACATGAAAACTGACAGAAGTGGCACGAAATGTGCTATGAAGCTAAAAATTATTTAAGGTCATAATTATCCATCAGGGGGAGATACTATATGTTAAAGGGGAAAACAGTGGTCATGGCAGTGTCCAGCAACAGTGACCTGGTTCAATAGACTGGCACTGAGATGACTTCTTTATTTACCTGTGCACTCTTATTGGGGGCCCTGGGGTGAGCTGGCAAGAAGATGTATACTTCAAAGTCCCAGAGAACAAAGGGAAGAGCTAACTTTTGAAATATTGCCCTAGGGGGTGAGCACTCTAGGATAGCATATGGCTTGGCTATGTATGATATGTGGCTTAAAGGCATTAGGCTGACCATAACTCAAGTTTATGGACTGGAAAGATAGGGAGAAATGTTTGCTTGCCCTGCTCTGTCATCTCTGTAGTCAGGGACTTCAAGGGAGGCATGGTTAGGTCTCCTTTGTCTTGGGTTTGTTTCTCCCTTGGAAATTTATGTGCTTTAATCTTCCTAGCAGGGGTCTGTGAGCTCTAGGAGGGGGCATGGCCTGATTTCTGCATGCTGTGAGATCTGGCCACTAGAGTGACCAGTGTCTTAAATAAATGTTCATAAGTTTACATTTCCAGCTTTTTTTGTTTACATGAAAAAAGAAATAGAAAAAAGATTTTCTAGGAAAGGCACGTAGAGGAGAAGACCCAAAGGGATAGTGGACTGGAGTTGGAAGATTTCCTGTGTCCCAGCCTGCCGGCATTTGGGACAAATCTCTCCCACTTGTGTCCCCCAAGTAAACACACAGAGGCTTATATTAATTATAACTGCATGGCCATGGCTCAAGCTTTTTTGCTAGCTAGCTCTTGTATCTTAAATTAGCTCATAACTATTAATCTATGTATCACCACATGTTCTGTGGCTTTACCTGCATCCCATTACATGTTGTTCCTTGGGCGGCTCACTGCGTCTCTCTCAGCCTTCTTCCTGTCTCTCTCTTTGAATTTCCCGCCTGCCTCTAAGTTGCCTTGCCATAGGCCAAACGGCTTTATTTATCAACCAATCAGAGCAACACATATTCGCAGCATGCAGAAAGACATTCCCCCATCAGTGGACAATGAAGTTGAGGCTCTGGCTTCCTAGAGCTGCCTGAGGATATAGGATGGAGGCAAGGCTTTCTCTTTTGGAGCAGGTAGTTAGGCATTGGTCTCTGGGACAGAGGCTAGCATCCAGATTTGTGCAACAGAAGGACATAAAGCATCCATGTTTGTGTAGTTGTACCCTAGGTCAACTGGGTCAGCAGGTGGGCTGGAGAAGGACATACAGATAGAAGGATCAAAGAAATTGTTTAAGGAATAGTCTGGTATATGTCTGGAGGTCTATTAAGAGTTTTGAGTACAATTTGATATCAAGATGGGGTGAGGTAAATAGAGGACTTAATAATAGAAGAGGCACTCTGAAGTGTGGGAGGCCAGCTACCACATTTTTCCAGGGTACTTTTGAGGAGAGAGGGATGAGACATGTTAGATAGAAATATAGTGGGGAGAGGAACAGACAGAAACACAGGATACCTTCAGGAGGGCCTGGATTAATATCCACTGACCCCTTCTGTCTCTTCAAAAGGACTTTTTATAGGAATGCCAAAGGGTGGGGCAAAAGACCTTTCCCTAGTACAGCCAAGTGCAGACCCTCTCAATCACCTGATAACCATGCACGTGGTCAAGCCATCCCTTAATGCAGCCCTGCTGTGTAAATCAAGCTCAGATCTCACTAGAAAACTCTTGTGGGGCCCCACACTGAAGCAGTATACTTTTGGTATTTTTAAGTAGGTTAGGGGAGGTTGTGGGGAAGGCATCAGAGTATAAGGATAAGTTTTAATAAAATTGGATGTGTTATAGATGGCTCTAAAGTTAATTTTATTAGGTAGTTTTAGAGCTCTCATCACAGAATGTTAAGTCACACACAGAGAAAAGCTGGCTATTGAACAGGCTAAAATAGCCCAAGATAATTTAGGCTTTGAATTTCTAACATTTTTAACTTTCCACATTTAAAGATGTCCATAGTTGAAGTTCTAGAACACAAAAGTGTAGCTTGTTAGTTCCAACTCTACATATCTATCTATCTATCTATCTATCTATCTATCTATCTATCTATCTATCTATCTATATGAGAGAGAAATAGAGAGATCCATTATATAAGTTTTGCTATTCTAGAGAACCCTGCCTAATACAAATGTTAAGCTCACTGGAAATTTCTCTAAGGCTTTTGAGAACTGGTGAGGCAGAGTGGTTAATTGCTGTAGAAAGGGCTTTAGTGCAGCTGTTTTAGTTCAAAGTCCAGAAAACAATGCCCAGGGTCACAAAAAAAGTGATGAGTTGGATATCCCCTTCAGAGGTCACTTGAACTTCTTTTAGGGGCTTGGTACCCAGTCTTTTCTTCAAGCTGACAAAAGGGGCAATGTAGAAAGGGCAGCAGTTAGAGTGCCTCAGAAGAGGTCCATCCAAGGAGCCACAACAAAACTTAACAGATGGCAAAAGTCTAGAGCAAAAGTCAGGAAGTAATAACTGTACAACCTGTAGGAAACATTAAGAAATAAAATGAACATAAGTTTCGTTTAGTAAGGTTAAACAGGGTTGTACAGCTGGTTAGACCATGTAAAACTCTGTAGGATGAGATATCTGTAATTACGTGTTTGTTACATCAGACTCCAGCATAAGGAACAAGCACCGGGAAGCTTTGTAAAAGTAGTCAGTCAACCTCAGAATCTAACTGGCAATTTAAAACAGAAACAGAATCCTATTGAGTCATTTTATAGGATGGTCTAGAATAGTTTCCAAAGACACCACTTAGGTAGTCTGAATAATAATAAGTCTCAGTCCCCCAAACTGAGTTTGATGATGGTATCCAGCAGCCTCCTTTAATCATGAAACATGGGTGATTATGATGTGGACCCTGGAATTAGCTTTTGTTAAGAGGAAGAACTGAAATCCAGAGTAGAGGGCATGGCCAATTGAACTAGCATGCAGGTTCCATACCAGTAGGGTGGTAGGCTTAGGTATAAGGTTCCCCTGTTCAAAGCATCCTCATATGTCAGTTTGGGAGACATTGAGGGCAGAGTAATAGCTAATTGTAAGTCCTCTCTGTTGTTTAGACATTTAGGATGTGGATGTAGACTCTAAGATCCACAACTGGGCAAGAGAATCCATCCCCCTGTCATATGCGACACAAGGAGTAATTAATCTTCTATTTTGAAGGAGGCTGTTTTTTCATTTGGCTTACACAGCCAGAGCTGGTAAGGCCTACACAGCTGTAGGTAGAAGCAGCAGACTTTTGGCTTGTCTTATTTTCCATGCATCATTATCCTGTAATGAGGCTACCATGTAATTTATTCAGGTGTGGCTGTGTCCTCTCCAAGGAAAAGGTACTACTTGAGCCTAGGGATGTCCAGCCATGCAAGGGTATTGTAAATTTAACTCATCTTAGTCAAGTATTTAATTTTTTATAAACAATTTTATATACATATTTTGAATATTATTTTACATTAATTTTAAGCTTACTTTAAACTTTTTTAAGTTACTTGCTTTAGGCTTAACTTTGATAACATATATAGAAGACTATATAATTTGAGGTACAAATTAGCTTAAAAACACAATTTTGAGTACATTTAAGAATTTGATCATTTATAAGGTGACTGACCATTAATTTTTATGTCTTAGTTATCTTTAACAGTTTATGCTGGGCATGGTAGTCCATGCCTTTAATCCCCAGCATTCAGGAAGCAGAGGCAGGCAGATATCTGTGAGTTGGAGGCCAGCCGGGTCTACAAAGTGAGTTCCAGGACAGTCAGGGCTGTTAAATAGAGAAACTCTGTCACAAACAAACAAACAACAGTTTACAATAAGTTAGTAGCTCTCATAAGATTAGGGCTTTATAATTTTATTTTTGTTAAGATTTTGAGCTTTAAAAATTATAATTTTACTATCAAAATAAACTTTAAGTCATAGATATTGTCCATAGAGATACTGGGAACCTCATTTTTCCAATATTTTTATAATGTACTTTTTCAATATATCACAGTTGGTTTTTTTTTTATTCAGTTTCTCCAAATAGCTAGATCTTAACAAAGTTATCAAAGACATAATGATTAGATATACATCTTTAAGTCAGATTTTGTTAGCATGAATAGACCATTTTAACCATAGAAATTTATACATGGCATGCTGTAGCAAATTAAGATGACCTGTACATGGATTTAAAACTTTAACCTCTTTTGTTGTAGGTTTTAAGTTAACTTTTTAATTGGAATTTTAAAGCCTTTTTAAACTACCCTCATAATACTCCTATAGTTCATGAGAGAAAGAAAGTTTACATTTTAGTAAGAGCTTCAAATATACCCATGATCTTGAATGGGGGAACATTTTTCATAAATAAGAACCAAGAAATGTGTGAGGGAGGGAGTATTCAGGGAGCTAGTCATTTTAGCCATTTTAACTTTTAGATATGAATCTCTCTTGATTAAAAAAATGTAAATACCTTGAATCTGTGGCTGTTATGTAGAACTGAATAGTATTGTAAAATAAAATAAAATAAATAAATAAATAAATAAACAAAATTAAAAGAAAAAATGTAAATACCATGAGACATAACAGTAACAATAAATTTATCATTTGTTGTAAGAAATTTTTCTAAGGGGATGTGTTAGGCAATATTTGGGTCCCTTACTCAGTATATATAACAGCTTTTCCAGTGTTGCATAGATGGACCTCTTCCTTTTCAGTTTATAACCTAGAAAACCTTGAGCTCTCATATAATTAGGGTCTAATTGCATACAGCCAGCTGGGAGATGTGGCTGGATACTCAGGGGAAAGTCCAATGACCTTGTCTATATCCTCCTTATTTGAAGGAACATTAACATTTAACGAGTTTAGCTGTAATTATTTTAAGCAGGCACAACTGGAGTTCTGAAGATGGCAACTGCACATCTTAGAAGATATTGTATAACACCACCTTAATTAGAGAAGGTTGAATCCAAATTACACACATAGAGTAACATGATGAATTAATATTACATATGTATAGTTGTTAAACCATTAGGCCTTGTAAGTTTTCAGATAAGCCTTATTTTTTAAAAAGATAGCCTTTATAACTTATTCATCATGTAGAGTTTTTTTAAATCATAATTATCATTAAATTTATGTTTACATCATCTAACAGAATTTAGTTGAAGGATCCTGGTTAAAACTATGATACTGGAGTTATTATTGAGAGATTTTAGACAGAGGGTCCTTTTTATCTTTTCCGTGTATGAGCATATTGTTAGCTGGCTTTATTATAGACACCTTTACACCATAAACAATAATAGCCTATATTGGAAATAGTTTACCTTTTAGCTGTTTTCAAGCGCATATTGTTTTTTTTCCTGGGTTTTTCTGTTGTTCTCTTTCTGTCTGTCACAGAGTCAGGAGGCAAGCCTGACCCAAGATAGAAGCTCTGGAAGAAGCTGAGAGAAATATATTTTGGGCTGAAGCAAGCAGGCCAGATCCTATCTCCAAAGCCAGCTTTTCAGTGAAATAAAACAGCCTGTGACAATTTTTCAATATTATGCATATCCCAAAGACATTTGAATTTCTCTAAGACTGAGCCCAGTGATCTGCACCTCCAAAACCAGTTTGTGTGTATCTGTAGATGGGGGCAGACAGCCTGAAGAGACTACCAAGTAACTGAAAGTAGAAATAAAAGCAAGAGTATCCGAGCTTGGTGGGGTAGAAACACAGGCAGACCAAAGACATAAGGCAAAGAAGTCGCCAGAACAAAAAGATCACCGTATCTCAGTTAGGGAAAGCAGGCTTGGAGACCCAGTAGAAAGAGCAGACATTAGGGCCCAGTGTAGATTTGATCTCTACTTTCCTTCCAAGCTGTATTTAGTTTAGGCTCTGGGTGTGGTTGTAAGTGGGAGCTAAGTGGTAGGAATGAGAAGGGTTAAAATGAGCTGGGGAGAAGGTCACATGGGGGAGAGGCCTCAGTCCCTTTGCCATGTAGTTTGAGAAGGTTGTCTAGATATGTCAGAATGTCAAAATTGAAAGTTTTGAATTGGGACCAGAAATGGCCATCATTGAAAGAGTACTGTGGCCAGATTTGAGTAGATAACTAAATGAGTTTGGTGGTCTGGAACTCGCTAAGCTGGAGCTTTTAGAGCCCATTTAAAAAAAAAATTGGTTTGAATTTTAAATGACAGGCAGAACTGGCAGAAAGTCTTATCCTACTGCCTAAGGCATCCCCAGGCTTAAGGGAAAGATGAAAATTAAAGCTGAGAATTGGGGTGGGGTCCCCACACTCAAAAGACTACAGGAGTTCTCAAAGTTAGTTAACTGTGAGAGGTTCCTGGAATCTCCAAGACTTTGTGATCCGAGAAGGAATGGGAAGTTCTCAGAGCTTCTGGTGTCTGGTTGACACATCTTTGAGTCAGATCCAGATGGATGGTTACCTTGTCCTGTAGAATTTGTGTGTGTGGATAGCAGTAACCAAAATGGTAAAAGGCCTCTTAGCCTGAAGTTCAGAGAATGTTGGAGGAAGAGGTCAAAGGAAGGGTCGGGGGAAGATGAATGGGGAGGATTAAGAGAAGAGAAGAGAAGAGAAGAGAAGAGAAGAGAAGAGAAGAGAAGAGAAGAGAAGAGAAGAGAAGAGAAGAGAAGAGAAGAGAAGAGAAGAGAAGAGGATTGGTGCCAGTCTGGGTTTACACAGAGCACCAACAAAGTCATAAGAATTGAAATTTCATCCACAGAACTTGCACTATTCATGAAGGCGGAGTTAGGACTGGTGGCTGTTTAGCCTATATATTGAATGTCTTGGTCAGTGTTCTATTGCTGTAAAGAGATACCATGACTAAGGCAACTCTTATAAAAGAAAGCATTTAATTGAGGGCCTGCTTACAGTTTCAGATGATTAGTCCAAAATCATCATGGTGGGAAGCATGGTAGCACACAGGCAGAAATGGTACTGAAGAAGTAGCTGAGAGATACACCCCGATCCACTGGCCAGGAGAGAGATTCTGGGCTTGGAATGGGCTTTTGAAACCTCAAAGCACACACCTCTGGTGACATACTTTCTCCAACAAGGCCATACTTCCTAATCCTCCTAATCCACTAATTCAAACAGTGCCACTCCCTAGTGATCAAGCATTCAAATCTATTAGCCTATGGGGGCCATTCTCATTCAAACCATCACAGTGAGATTATAGGGTGTCTGTGCTCCTGAAGGAATTACCTGTAGGAAGGAGGAAGGAGGGATTTCTGCCCAGAGGACCTGAAAAGGATCCTGGATTTTGGCACCAGATGTAAGAAAAATGAGGCAAAGAAGCAGACAGATTGATCTCAACATGCTCAAACTGCTTTATTGGAACAGAAAGAGGTCCTAAGCTTTCTGTGGGATTAAGGTTGAGCACATTTAGAGGGCCTGAGGGACATGTGTATATATATATATATATATATATATATATATATATATATATATATATATATATATATATATATATATATATATATATATCAGGAAGTTACATCTATTCTTTTGTGGTTTGGTTAGAAGTAGGGTACCTTGTTTTTGATAGCCATATTGTTTCTACAGGTTGATCAGAACAGTCAGACTGGGGCCAAGCAATTCTTTACGGCTAGAGGACATTGCCCAGTACAGCCTCACTCAGTTCCTCATGACCTGAGGCTATTACCCAACACAGTAAAGTCAAAATATTCCTAAGATATGAAGAAGTAAAACAGAAGAAAAGAAAAAATATTGTTCCCCCACCATAGAAAAAGTTCATATTCTAGTTTCATTCTGTTGCTGTGATGAAACACTCTGACCAAAAGCAACTTGAAGATGGGAAGGCTTTATTTCAGCTTACAATTTCAAATCACAATCCATCATTGAGGAAAGTCAGGGCAGGAAATGAAGCAGAAACTAAGCAGTAACATTACTTATTGACTTGTTTTTTCACTTGCTCAGCTAGCTTTCTACTATGCCCAGGCCCACCTGCCTAGAGATGGTGCCACCTACAATGGGCTGGGCCCTCCCACATCAATCATCAACCAAGACTGTTTCTTGCTGATGTGGCCACAGGCCAATGTAATCTTGGCAATTCCTCAATTAAAATTGAAGCTAGCTAGGATAATGCATAAGCAAAAGGAAAAGGCACACAAATTACATGAAGGGAAATAAATGAAAACATGAAAAACATAATGTAGTAAAGAGGCTCACTAAGCATCTAAGGAGAAAAGGGGAATCACAGGGGAACAAAAAGAAAAGATGAGATGTTGGAGAAGCTTCTTTCTGTATCTTTGAATATTGGATACTACCAGTTATCATGGGGGTTGGGGGTGGTCAGTTAAACTTGTGTGCTCTTGTCTTTCCTGTGGCTTATGGTGTTGTGGAGTGAGCAATGCATGAGTGTTTGATATCCATCATCTTCCTCTTTGGTTGTTTCTCTCCCTTACATAACAGCTGATCTGTTAACCACATTTAGCTTTTCATTCTGCAGACTGGGAAGATACTCTCAGCCCCGAGACTCCCCAGACAATATTCCCTGGAGTGGCTAGTGTTTTAACTGGAGGATGTCTCTCAAGTGCATTTGGAGTGGGAAGCAAACAAAGCACTGAGACAGGCTCAGGCAGAGGACCTGTCCTTATACTTCCCAGATCTCTTGAGCATTAAATCACTCTGCTGATATGAGGAATGCAGCTTTGGGTATCATGTACATCCCTTGAACTTCAGAGATTTCTGGCCCAACAGCAATGAAGGGCAGATGGGTGGCTCCAGATTTTGATCCACTCTGTGGCCTCAGGCTCAGAGCTTTCAAACTCCAGAACTATTTGCAGTTGATGAGATCTGCTCCCCAGCCACCAAGGGTAGGGCTATCTCTTCTCATGCTCTTCCCAGTTTGAGCCTGCTACCTGCACCCTTTAAAGGGTTTGTGAGTGTTCAGCCTTCCTGCTCTTCACAACTGCCTCTCTGAGATTTACCTCACCCAGGTGAGGTGCCAGGCCAACTTGAGGCTTCCCCACTTTTGGATGTTCCCTCATCTCAGCACCCACTCCCACATGGAGGTAGCTCAGTTTTGAACAATAGATTCTCCATCAAGATGGCTCCTGGCCGCTGCCATCCAGGTCATATAGAATGACAAAAAGGGATTTCTTTCCACCACTCATCTATCTGCTACATGACCTACTCTCAACAAAAACTGTTAGTATACGCAAGGCTTGTGAGGATTGCAGGCTTGTCCTGACGGTAGGACTGCCTAGATTCTGTCTTTTGTAAGTGGCCGCTGTTTCCCCTCTCTCTACCAGCTTATTACCCTGGTCATACCATATTTTTTTTTTTTGCTCTTTTCTGGTTTCCCTTTCCTTCCTTTGTGGATTCCCAAAGCTCCTCCTCTATTTCTCTCTGATAAAAAGTATATTTATTCTTAGAGAACATATGGGTCATCCTTCCTTGTTTTCTGTAATAAAGAGGCAGGTTTTGAATATACTATTAGATAATCCATAACACTCATGTACCTTGCTAATTCCATCAGGAATTCAAAATGAACTCTTCAGAATTCTATGTAAGAAATATGTTTTAAACACTCATAGGAAAAGATGATTTTGCTTTCTGATTTTGTGGAGGTTCTATTTTGGAGATGATAGATGTATTTACACAAACCTGTTCGATTACATGTAGCACCTGCTGTGGTAGAAGCACATGGGCTGTGGGAGTTTGGGATGACAAGACAAGAGAAAATGATTTCTAAACTCAATGGTTAAGGATGAGAAAGCATTGGTGATGGAAATGGGAATAAACAGGTATGTAAATGATATGGGGAAGAAGTGCTTTATAAAATCTCTAACTGTACCTTCACGAGGAATGAATAATATTTAATTTTCTATAGGCCCGTGTTGGAATGAGTGTTTAAGTTTATTGCATAGGTATAATTTTAGAGAACATTAAATAAAGCTACATAAACCTCAAAAAGGTATATTTATTCTTATTCTAGTTCTCTCCTTTACCAGCTCACACAGAGGCAGTCTCCAGTCTGCTATCTTATCTCAAATTGTCTCTATTTGTCATTGACCATAGTATTTCCCTACAACGCTCTGGTAAAGGCCATCCATGAATTCCATGATGACACGGGTGCAGTAAGGTGTCCTGTGAGGGCTTCATTCTTGTCTGAAACTCTCGGACTACATCCTAAGCAGATGTTTGGGTAGTCCCTAGCATGAAACCCACACAGAAGACCCGTGGCCTGTAATAATATATCTGAGTGGTTGGAATTTTCAGTTGCACTAAGAGTTCAACAGATAAGACTGAGGCTGGGTCTCAGGGGTAAGGCTTATGGAAGGCCTTGGAATTAGTGCCTAGCACCATTTTTTTAAAATTAAATACACAATAAAAACTCTCGACAGGCAATGGCTAACAAGATATAGCAGAACACATTGTAAACCCAGTTATTTGGAAATACAGAGATGACCATTCAGAAGAGAAAATCTGGGGTATGTGTGAAACAAAGGATATCAGAATTTTATTTTTCATCATAAAATTCCTAGTACTACTTGGCATTCTTTCAAAGCACATGAGTTAGTTTGGCAACTTATTGGTATAGGGTCAAAATACAATTCAACATACATATTAAATATGCCTGCCAGCTGAACCCTACACAGCAACAGATACAAATCTGAGCCCTCTTCAGTTTTCAAGAAAAAATTACTGCTCTAGGTCTCATGAAGGTATCTTCTCACTGTTTTACTAACTTTGAAAACAAAGTATAAGAAGGAGTTGTACCAAGAAATATAAAGCCATATAGTTTATTCACAAATGTAGGATTTTAACATCAAAATTGTGATTTCAGCAATGTAGAGAATAGCAAGGACAGTGTAGTTTTTAAACCATACACTTACTTCAAGGTATTTTCCTTCTTTCTTTTCCTAAGAAGTTTGCCCAGCATAGCAGTGAATGAACAAAAGCTTTCCTTTTTAAAGAAGGGTTTCACATGTCTGATTTGTGTTTTCTGCCTATAAACACAGATCCATTTCTACAGCTGCAGTCTAGGCTCTCCTAAGTGGAATGTGAAATAACATTCATGCTGTGGCCCTATTCCAGACTGAACAAATCAGGATCTCTATGGAGAGAGTTCCTAAAACTGGTTTGTGGAGACCTGAGGTTATGTACATCTGAGGTTAAGAAACACAAGCATACACTCCATTTTACCTTGTCTTAAAATGCAATCTTGGGTTTTGTATCAGTTTTTTGTGATACACACACACACACACACACACACATATATATATATATATATATATATATATATATATATATATCACTTTGTATTTGTTGATGAAATAGAATACTCTGACTAGAAGTATCTTGGGAGGAAAGGGTTTATTTGGTGTACACATATGTCTTAGTTAGGGTTTTATTGCTGTGAAGAGACACCTTGATCACAGTAACTCTTATAAAGGAAACATTTAATTGGGGCTGGCTTACAGTTTCAGAGGTTTAGTCCATTATCATCATGGCAGAACATGGCAGCATACATGAAGACATGGTGCTGGAGAGGAGCTGAGAGTTCTATATCTGGATCTGCAGGTAGCAGTAAAAGAAGTGAGCCACACTAGGCCTGGCTTGAACATTTGAGATCCCAAAGCCTGGCCCCAATGGCACACTTCCTCCAATAAAGCTATGACTACATCAACAAGGACACACCTTCTAATAGTGCCACTTCCTATGAGTCTATGGGGGTCATTCCTATTCAAACCATCACAATATCCCAATCACAGTCTGTCATTGAGGGATACCAAGACAGGAACTCAAGCAAGGAAGAAGCCTGGAGGCAGGAACTGAAGCAGAGACCATGGAGGAATGCTACTTAATGCCTTGCTCCTTGTGGCTTTTAAGGTTACTTTCTTATATCACCCAGGACCACCTGCTCAGAGGTGGCACCACCCACAGTGGGCTAGGTCCTTCCACATCAATCATAATCAAGAAAATGCTTCACAGACAGGTCCATAGACAGTGATTCTCAACATGTGGGTCACAACCCCTTTGGAGTCAAATGACCCTTTCATGGGGGTTGCATATCAGATATCTTTCATGTCAGATAGTTACATTATGATTCATAACAGTAGCAAAATTACAGTTTTGAAATAGCAACAAAAGTAATTTTATGGTTGGGGGTCACCACACCGTGAGGAACTGTATTAAAGGGTTAAAGTATTAGGAAGGTTGAGAACCACTGCCATAGGACAATATGATAGAAGCAATTCCTCAATTGACATTCCTTCTTCCCAGATAAATCTACATTTGTGTCAAGCTGACAAAAACTAATCAACACAGCTTCCATAGCCTTATTTTTTGTTGTCAGTTTTTTCTTTTTAATGATAATGTGCTTTCTCTTTGGAGAGCTATGTTTGAGATATTTATTCGACAGCCACATTTAAAGCAATCTCCAGGATTCAGTGTGTTCATTCTCCATTGTCCCTTTTCCCACTTGCTAGCCCAGCAGGCAGAAAGGACTTTACAGGTGGGAAGGCATCTGAATACTGTTGTCATGGAAACCACTCTGATTCTCAACCTCAGCAGGTCACTAGCTCAGTTAGAAAGCTGTAGAGTGAGACACTAGCCCTCCCCACTCTGATTTCTTCCTGGGAAAAGAGGTTGAAGTTGAGAGCTGAGGTTGGTTTCCAGGGAGATCAAAGCCAGGTATTTGAGATTCATGAAGAGAAAATTACATACATGAAACTTGGTGCACCGGATTGGTAATAGGAACCTACCTATAGATATTGGAGTTGCAAGCTGATAGTTTCATTCACACAGAATATCTGTTCTTGATGCTTGTGCAAATGCAAACAAGTGTACACACACACACACACACACACACACACACACACACACACACACACACTGTGGAAACTCACTAGCATGCTTTCTACTCACGTGTGCACAGTGACTCTGTCTGACTAGAGCATGACATGTGAATAGAGGAGGCAATGAAGCAGAATAAGTAGGCAGGACTCATAACAAGGAAGAGAGAGTGGGACATTCCTTACTATTGGGGGATGGTGGCAAAAAATAACTGTATACCCTTTCCTCCATGACTTTCAAATGTGCATTACATTTTAAAACAACTTTAGTGAGGCATAATTGACACACTATGCAACTATGTGTACAGTACTTGTAGTAAACTTACACAGTTGTGTAACTATCACCGCAATCTCATTTTATAACACTTCTACCACTCAAAAATAATATGGCAAACAATCTCTATGCTTACCTCCAGGTTCAGGCAATCCATAATCTATGTCCTGTCTTTGTATAATGCCTTTTGTAAGCATTTTCTTTGAAGTGACACACATAGTAAGTCGTCTTTTGACACTTAGCAAGAAGGCTTTGGGCCAGTGAAATGGCTCAGTAGCTAAGGTCCTTGCTGTTAAGCCTGATGACCTGAATTTGGTCCCCAAGATCCATAGAGTGGAAGGAGAGAACCAACTCTTGCAAATTATCCTCTAATATCAACACATATGCTTTGGAATATACAATATCCCCAACACAAAAATGAATAAACAATTGCAAACTTAAGTTTATGAGGTTCATACATGTTATAGTATCAGCATCAACAGTTTCTATGTCCATCATTCAATAATATTCTTCTTCACTGATATGCCACCTTTCCTTTATTCCTTCACTAATTTGTATATATTTCTACTTTGGGCCCATCATGAATAATGCTTCTATGACCATCAGAATACATGTTGTCTTTGTCTGTTCATTGTTTCTAATAACATGGAACCATAAACACAAACTTGATAAGGTATAAAGATTTATTTTAGCCGGGCGGTGGTGGCGCACGCCTTTAATCCCAGCACTCGGGAGGCAGAGCCAGGCGGATCTCTGTGAGTTCGAGGCCAGCCTGGGCTACCAAGTGAGTTCCAGGAAAGGCGCAAAGCTACCCAGAGAAACCCTGCCTCGAAAAACCAAAAAAAAAAAAAAAAAAAAAAAAGATTTATTTTGGTTTATGATCCTCATCTAAGATGAAGGGGTTTCTTGCTAGCAGTGTTCTCAAATGGACCAGGTGGAAGCCATCTCATGGCAAGGAGACATGGAGCATGGGAGTGTCCTTGCCTAACTGGCTTTCATAAAAAAAAAAAAAAATTGGTGTGAAACTACATCCTACAGGATTTATAATATGGCCACTGCTGTCTTGAAGTTAGAAGAGCTATGATTACCCGCAGGAGATTCTCACAAGATAAACCTATAAAAATTCGCTTGTTGAAGTGGGGGAAGACCAACTGGGTCATAAGCCCTCTCTCCAAGAATGTATAAGAGGGTTAACTTGATGGTAGTAGGTGGGGAGAATTCCTCAGAGTATGGCATAGCTGCCTGAAAGTTGCCCATGTTCTAGTGAGTAACAACCCAATTAAAGCCAAAGCCAAGAGTTCACCAAGCTGCATGTGGCTGGAGTCATTCCATTGGACTGCCATTGGTACCCTATACACAGTGAATAGAGATGTTTGCTCATGCCACCCCAGGAAAAAAAGAAACATACAACATAGACCTACACCCAGATAACACTTTAGCGCACTTATCCATCCATCTGTATTTCTTTTGTCCCATCTTTCTTTCTTTCTTTCTTTCTTCTTCTTCTTCTTCTTCTTCTTCTTCTTCTTCTTCTTCTTCTTCTTCTTCTTCTTCTTCTTCTTCTTCTTCTCTCTCTCTCTCTCTCTCTCTCTCTCTCTCTCTCTCTCTCTCTCTCTCTCTCTCTCTCTCTCTCTCTGTTATTCCTCCTTCCTTTTCAGTATTGGAAATTGAACCCAAGGCCTTGCACATGCTAAACAACTTATTATTCACTGAGTTATATCCCCGGCTCCCATTCCTTCAATAATTGCATGAAATCCTAACTCGATCACAAGGGAAGAACACAATCAATTCGTAAGTACCACTCCTAGCCCCATTTCTTAATCTCTCATATGCAGATTAAAATTCAACATGCATTTTGGGGGAGATGATCCATAATACATCTAAGTGTAAAGATATCTGTCTTGGCCTCAATCTAATGGAAAAAAGCACGTCTTCCTTCACCACAATGCACACTATGTGCTTTACAAGTTGGAGGCCTTCTCTGCTACTCTGAAGTTGTTGACTATATTTCATTTTGTCTTTTGACACAGGGCCTCGTTATGCAGATCAGCCTGGCCTGGAACTCAGAGATCCACCCATCTCTGCTTGCCAAGTGCTTGGATTAGAGGCATGTGCCACTAATCTTGGCCTGTTGACCATGTTTTGGGTTTTGAGAATTTCATACTCGAGTATTGTATTTAATCCTCCCTCCCCCAATTCCAGAGGGAAAATCATTTTTATTCAGGGACAAGCCTCCTGTTGACTGTTTTTTAATCACAATTGTGTCTTGGATATTGTGAAATGCCAAAATGATCAAACAATCTTTGTTCTTGATTACACTAACATGCTACATTATGTTAACTGAAATTTGAATGTTGTACATATCTGAGAGGAATCTTACTTGGAAGTGTTGCCTAATCTGCCAGGCATGCTAATATGCAAGTGAAATTCCAGCACTTGGAGGCAGGAGGACTGTGAGTTTGAGCCAGGATAAGGCTACACAGTGATTTCCAGACCAGACTTACATAGTGAAAACATGCTTCAAAACAAACATGTACACACAAAAAATAATGTCACGTGTTTTGCATGTTTTTGCTGGATTTGAATTCTTAATATTTTCTTGAGGAATTTTTCATATGTTGAACTGTGGGGGTCCTTGTGATGGCTCAGCCTGGCTTTACAGGTAGAATATTATTCTCATAGAGAATGTGCTGGAAAATATTCCCCCATCTTGAACATTCTGCAAGGTCTATGAAGGATCAGTGTTATTTCTTCTTTCTCTACTGTCATTTCCATCTTTTTTTATTATTAACATAATTTTTATTGATTGTTTGGGAATTACACATCATGTACACCAATTCCACTCATCTTCAAGTCCCTCCACATCTGCCCCTCATCCTTGTAGAGGCTCTCTCCCAAAGGAAAACTAAAAAAGAAATAAGAAAAATTAAAAAATAAATAAAATAATAAACATACAAATAAGAATAACAGTATCAAATTTAAAAACTAACAAGCAAACAAAACCAAAACATTACTCTTCTATCTTTCCCATCTCTCCATTGCCTCTTCATTCATCTTAGTGGTGCTGGAGCTGCTGTGTATCATGCAGTATACCCTTTTGTCCAAATAGCTTTACTTGCCAATGTTCATTGTGTAATGAATTGTTGGTCAGGTTCAAGGCCTCTGACTTTGGACACCATCAATACTGGACCCCCACTGACATTCCTCTCTGATATCCTGCTGTTGCCCCAGTCATGGAGATCCTGCAGCTATGGTTCCACAGGACCTGTCCCTTCACCCACTCCAGCAGATCATAGATGGGTTAGATGTTGGAGTATGCCAGCTCAAAGCCCTAGATGTGTGCATGGGTGACAGCTGAGTTGGTCAGTCTGGGTCACTAGGACCACTCCCCTCAGGTGAGGGGTGGAGCCAGCTCTCCCAGACCCATGGTGAGGGGCGGGACCACCTTTTCCAAGTGTGTATGTCGGGGACAACTCTCCTATTGGGGCTGGTGCCTGCTTCCCTGTACTGAGGTTATTGGGGTCTGTTATCCCAGGGCCACTGAGGGGTCAGCTCTCCTGTTGGGAGGGCAGGCTTTCCCCAACCAGTGAGGGGCAGGGCCAGCTCAGTGAGGCCTTCGTACTTCAACACATGGTTCGCACGGGCCCTTGTGGTAACACCGGCAATGGATATCAGCTGCAGGGAGACCATGGACTCATAAATGGCATTAGCAGCAGCTTGGGCTCGGATGTCACCATGGCCCCAGGTGGCAGCGCAGGCTTCTTACATCAGCATGGGCACAGCAGCAGTGTGGTTCCTGAATTCCAACATGGCCCCAGGTGGCAGTATAGACCCCCGGCGTCAGCATGGCCTTCAATAGTACCAGGAGCCATGGGATCTCAGCACAGACCCTGGCTGCAGTAGGGCCCACAGAGCCAGGCATGTCTATTGGCTGTTGCTCAGCCTGGATGCCACCATGTCCCCAGGTGGCAACACAGTCCACCCTGATCTGTATGGCCCCAGCTGCAGCATGACCCTTGGGCACCAACATGGCCTTAGGTGTTGGCCGATACCCCAGGCATGTGCACAGCCTTCAGTGGTAACAGGAGCCACGGACGTTGACACAGACCCTGGCTGCAGCAGGGTCACAGACCCAGACATGACCCCCGGCAGCAGCTTGAGCCCAGTCGACACCCTCGTCATGGATGGCAGTGCAGGCCACTCAGATTGGCATGACCCCAGCCTCAGCACGTCCCTCAGACCTGTGGCACCCATATGACCCTGAAAGGCAACAGGAGCCATGGATATCAACACCAACCCAGACATGGCCCTTGGCATTTTTCATTTTTTTTTAATTTCTTAATTTATATATTTATTTTTAAGCCAGCATACAAAGTGATGGGGTTCATTGTGGGTTTTTTCACACATTTATGTCATTATACCCTGTTCTTATTAATCCCCCTCTGCCACTATCCCTCATCTCCCTCACTTCCCCATCCTATCCCTAAATAGACACCACCTTCTGATTTCATGGCACATACAGTCCATTACTTCATCCTCCTTCCATTTGCCCTCACTGAAAGTCTCTCCTTCCTCTTGCATGGTCCCCCAACCACATTCATCACACCCTCCACACATAGATGTCTATGTATTTAAAAACAGAATCCACTTAGGAAAGAAAACTTGGCATTTATCTGAGTCTAACTTATTTTGTTTAACATTAGGATCTTGTAGCTAGAGTTTTCCTGCCTTGCCCACAGTGAGGACAAATCTCTGTCACCCGCCAGTCCCACAGCCGCTCAGACCCAACCAAGTAAACACAGAGACTTAAATTGCTTACAAACTGTATGGCCGTGGCAGGCTTCTTGCTAACTGTTCTTATAGCTTAAATTAATCCATTTCCATAAATCTATACCTTGCCATGTGGCTTGTAGCTTGTGGCTTACCGGTGTCTTCACATGCAGCTTGTCATAGTGGCAGCTGGCAGTTTCTCTGACTCAGCCTTCCACTTCCCAGAATTCTTCTCCTTGTCCTGCCTATACTTCCTCCTGCCTGGCCACTGGCCAATCAGTGTTTTATTTATTGACCAATCAGAGCAACAGATTTGACATACAGACCATCCCACAGCAGGATCTCCAGTTGCATCTTTATCCTTTAAATATCATGATTCCATTTGTGTGTGTCCAAATAAAATTCCACTGTGCATTATGTACCACATTTCTTTATCTGTTCATCTGCTGATGGACATCTAGGTTGCTTCCTTGTCTTGTCAATGGTTAATAGAGCATCAATGAACACGGATGTGCACATATCTCTGTGATATGCCAGTTTTAAGCGTTTCAGGTATATATCTAAGAGTCTCAGAGCTGGGTCATGTGGTCTACCTCCAGTTTTTTTGAGGAACCTCCACAATTGCCTTCACCTGCTTACATTTCCAGTAGCAGCATGTAAGGGCTCCTGTTTCCCTATAGCCTTGCTGTCATTTGTTTTCTTGATGACTAGGTTGAGGTAGACTCTCATAAAAGTTTTAATTTGTATTCCCAGGAGGCCGCTGAGGATGAGCATTTTTCAATGGTGTATTGCCATTTCTATTTCTTACTTTGAGAACTGTCTGTCCTGGTCATTGGCCCAATCACTAAATGGCTGATTTGAGGAAATCGGGTGTATAAATCCTGCAGTTCATCATATATTCAATACATTAATCTCATATCTGACATATAAATGACAAAGGATCTGTCCCCTCTCCTATTATGCAGTTTGTCTCTTCGCTGTGGTGAGCATTCCCATCGCTGTGCAGAAGCTATTCATATTTATGTACTAGCAATTGTCAATCTGTGATTATTTCTTGTGCTACTGAGTATCCTTCAGAGAGCACTTTTTTGTGTCTGTATCTTGAAGTGTTTATAGTTCAGTCTCTAGTAGTTTTGAGTTTCCTGACTTATATGAGAATCTTTGATTGATATTGAATTTATGCACAGGGTGAGAAACATAGATTGTTTCATTATTCGATCGGTCGATATACAGTTTTCTCAGAACCCTACATTTTTTGGTGAAAATTGGATGATGTATCTATGTGGATTTGTTTTTGGGTCTCCTGTCCTATTCCATCAATCTACATGTGTGGTTTTTGCATTGGTACCATGCACTTTGGCCACCATGGCTCTGTAGTACAGTCTGAGATCAGGTATTATGATCAGATATCAGCATTTCTCTATCTACTCAGGATTGCTTTTGCTAATCCAAGTCTGTTGTGTTTGCATATGAAGTTTAGGAATGCCTAAATGTACTACAGACATTTTTACAATATTGACTCAGCTGATACATGAACATGGAAGGGCTTTCCACCATTTATTGTCCCCTCTTTCTTTGGTGTCTTTAAGTTTCCATTGAAGAGAGATTTCACTACCTTTATTACATATATTTCTAGTCATTTTATTTTTCTTGAGGCTATTATAAATGGAATCCTATTCCTGATTTCTTTCTTGGTGGGTTTACTATGGCATATAGAAAGGCTTTTGGGTCTTTTATGCTGATGTCATATTTGGCTACTTTGATTAAAAGTGTTAGCTACACCTAAGAATCTCCTGATAGATTATTTAGGATCATGCCATCTGAAATTGGGATAATTTGATTTCATCCTTTCCTACTTGTAGCTCTTTTATTTCTTTTGCCTTATTGATCTAGTTAAGACTGTAAGCACAGTATTGCAAGAGCAGTGAGGGTGTAGAGTGGTCATCACGACCTCTTCTTTCCTGATGTGAGAGGAAATGCTTTCAACTTTCTCCCATGGATTACAAAGTTGGTCTCATATTATTTCCTGATGCTGTGCTCTAACAAAAACAACTGAAGGGGGAAAGGGTTTATTTGGCTTCCATTTCCAGGTTACAGTCTACCATTGCATGAAGGTCAAGGTGGCAGGTCCTTGAAGCTGCTAGTCACATGACAACCACAGTCAGATCAGAGAGCAATGAAGTAAAGCACACATGCATGCTAGTGCTCAGCTCTCTTCCTCCTATTAGACAATTCTAAATTCCCTGCCTAGAGAGTGGTGCCACCCACTGATGGAAGGAAGGGTGTATTTCTGGCTACAGTTTAAGGGAAGGAAAGTCATGTCAGCAGGAGTGGCACACAGCAGGTCACATGGTATGAGGATGCAGAGAGGCATGAATGTTTGCACTTAGCTTGCTTTCTCCTTTTCACACAGTCCAAGACCCCAGCCCTCGGACTGGTGTGAATCATAGTTAGTTAGAGGTGGATCTTACCACATCAATTAACTTAATCTAGAAAATTCTTTCTCCCGATGAGAAGTCATTGGGGGGGAGGGTTCTAGATCCTGTCAGGTTCAATATCAGTATTAATATTGACCATCACAGACGGATCTTCTTATTGAGAAACCTACCTGTATTAGCTTTGTTTCTGTTGTTGTGATAAAAGACTGTGACCAAAGGTGACTTATGAAAGAGAAGGTTTATATGGCTTATGGCTCCAGAGGGTCAAGAGTCCATGAAGGCAGAGTGGAGGCATGGCATCAAGTAACAGGCACGGAGGCAGGAACAGAAAGCCAGGGTTTACATCTTGAACCACAAGCACAGAGCAGAGAGTGTAACTGGAAATGGCGAGGGGTTTAAGCTCAAAGCCTCCCCCAGTGACATAATTACTCCAGCAAGGCTACAGCACCTAAAATTCCCTAAACAGTCCAACCAACTGGGAAACCAGTGTTCAGATGCCTGAAGTGGTGGGACCATCTCTCATTCAGACCACCACAGCACTGTTAAAGGCCCAACTTCCTGGGAGCACTCAACAAGGAGAAAACAAACACTGACATCAAGCCATACTAGGTAGAGAAGCAGACCTAAAAGCAATTACAGCTCACACATCCATGACCAGACAATGGAAAAGGAATGTGATCAGGAGTTTAAAAAGTATCGAGAATAATATGGAAATAATGGATGACATAAAAGGACTAGGCAGGGAAAGAAGAAAATGAGCGGGGGGGGGGGGGGTGGGTTATGTACCAAGGTTAAGAAAAAGAAAAGAATGAATAGAGGTGGAGAAGAATGTTACAAGGAGACGAGGAAAAAGCAAGAGTTCCACAAATATTTTTTCAAAGGCAGGAAAGACAAAAACAAAACATTTCCCAAGGAAAAGCATTCAGATAAAGGCATGAAGGTGAATATCACCATCAGGTGTGGAGGCACTTGAAGAGGAATTTGAGGTTCAAACAAACCAGAGGATTCAAGGCCATGCTGCTCATAGGTGCCTTCACTGGCATTCTGTGAAGCTTTCATTTGCATAGCTCAGGGTTCAAAGCAGGGCCAGAGAAACAGTGGAAACCACACCGAATATTTCTCAGCACATTCAGAAGGTTGTTCAGGAGACAGAAGGCTGTTTGCATAATGTCCTTGAAAGCACTAAGCTGCATGGCTAAGGAGAGCAGAGGAAACATCTTGTCAGAAGCAGTTCTGGGACAGGTGGAGGTCCTTCCAGGGGGTAAGCAAAGTTCTCTGGAGACAGAGTGCCAACAGCAGGAAAGTGTGGGAAAATCTATTACCTGCATGCCACCCCCACCCTTTTCTGTGAACTCATGAAGAACAATAGAAAGTGCATATCATTGAGTAAGACAATATATGGAGTTCACCAGCAACTGAAAACTGCATCATAAAAAAGCAATATCAAATTTAGAATCACTGCCAGTGGTCCCAGAAAGGGAAGAAGCCAAGAGAACCAATCTGGCCAGCAGCACCCAGAGGAGGCTGTGATTTTACTGGTCTCCTGGAGCCCTTGATCCGACTGTTGTTGGACCAGTGAAGAGTTATCAGTACTACTGAAGCACTGCATACCAGGACACTGTTCATAGCCCCTATGATGTTTTAGCAGCAAATAATCAACCGCAGCAATTTCCTTCCTGTCTGTATTTCATTCTCCTAAGAGAGTGTCTGGGGGCAATGGTAGTGTTGCTGAAGACACAAGCTCTTTGAGAGACTTCAGTTGAAGGTGCACTATCTGTGCTAAAGGTTGGAAGGCAGCCACGACAGCAGTTTCACTTAGGCTTAACAACTACAGTTTGTCATCACAAGTAGATGAAGGGTCACTGTGTGTTAGCTACAGAGGGAAAGCATGGAGTGGAGGAATTCTGCCTATAGAGCAGTATTCCTAGAAATGAGCTGGCAATGTCTGAAAGGCTGTGTGATTGCATAAAAGGCCCATCCAGAAGACAAAGCACTGCCCAGAAGGGCAAGGATGCATTTCTTTCCACAGTACAGGTAAGGGGTGCATAGTCAGTATTAGTACCATCAAAACATAAGCATTGAGCTGCACAAAAGGCAATGCATTGACAAGTCTGGATTGTATGTCATGACTGGATCACCCTGTGAAGTGACATCCTCTCCTGTGACATTAACATAGTCATCATACTTTACTGACAATCCAACCAGATTGTTTTGAGAGTGGACGATGAACAGGTTGTCCCTCCTGAACACAAAATGGGGTTTTGTTCATGGTATCTAAGCAAACTTGCCCCTAAAATTTTGTTGGTTAGGAGAAAAAAGGGTCCAAATAAGAAGTCTAATTTCGAAGGAAGCTGCATTAGGATAAAATGTATCCAGATTTTTTTTTTCACAAGTACAGTTCCTTCTATGAGATGGAATTCAAGTCAGGGGCTTTAAAAATATCAGAATTAACATTATTTCTTTCATCTGAACAGTGATATTTTCCCAAGGACCTCTCCTGTCATTTTATCGAAATGTCTCTAACCCACCCTTGTACCACCTAATTGGACAACAAGTTTTATCACATAAGAAAGTACAGTTTCACAGCAGTGGAGATCACAATAGCTGAATCCACAATGGAAGCAGACGGTTGGCAACTCCCTTGTATAGTGCTTACATGACCAATAACTACATCATGAGGAGCATGGTCATAGGGGCGACATCTTGTCTGCTCCTTGGATCAGGCATTCAGCCTCTTGTGTAAATTTTTTTAATTGTCCCCAAGTAGGTGGTGATGCTTGCAATGTGTGAGACATATATTCCTCTTTAGGGATGGTGTGTGTATCCATTGGAATGACATAATCAAAATTGTGTTGCTTCATGATGATGTTTTAATCTCTGTGCCGGCAATCAAATGTCCCTTTTGTCTTCTGTGAAAATACAAGCACATTCTTGACCCCTCACCTTGGCAAGGGCAGGCTTCCAAGCATCATCAACTTCCTCTTCGTATCAAATTGTGTGGGAGCAGCAGGTGTCGTTGGCTCAGCCCAATACTGCTGTTCTTCTGAACTCGAGTGCTCATCCAAAATCATAATGTATACAATATAGAGTAAGAGATATTAAATCTTTGGAGGAGGTAAGATATCCCCCTATATGTTTTGCAGAAAACATTTTGATGATATGAGGTTTGTGCTTAATTCTGTCTTGGCCCTGGAGGGTCTATCTAAGGGATATCTGTTACATGTTTAATGTGCCAATCAGCTAAGATCAGACCAAGTGCACACCAGGGTATGCAGGTGCATGATCAGTCTTAATAGTACTATCTCAGCTAAAATAGAGTATTTAGTAAAGGTGTAACAGCATGAAAGGCCCTTCCTCCAGGTAGCACTGTAGCTCAGGTGACACCCGAATAAGTGTCAACCACATACATGAGCAAAGAACAAACGACCAAAGAATTGAATATGAGTAAAAAACATCTGACAGGGTTCAATGGGCCCCATCTAGGAAAGAGAGAATATTTGAAATGGCACAAGAGGGTCAGGAATGGATGCTATGTAGTGTGTGGGATATAGACAAAGAAAAGCATTTTTGCAAGAAAGACACCTGAGCATGTGGAACTGCATGCCAGCATTGAAGATCTTTGATAGCTGCAAAGGATAGCAACTTAGCTACTTGACCATTCTCCTTTCCAAGGGGACCCAGCATGAGATCTGGTATGAGTAATATATATATGTAGGATGGATTCACTGTCTTTCCAAGTGTTGAACCTGAAAACATATCAAAGAGACAGGATTCTTTTCATTTTTGTATAACGGCAGCCGTTTGTAAAAGTGTTCACGAAACTGTAGCATATTAAGAACCAGTCACAAGATGAAATGAGGTGGAAACATCCTTTAGCAATATCTGGACAGCATATAAATCATTTTGTTGTGTTGAAGAAAAGGAAAAAGTTGTTTGTAAACTCTTCATGATTGGTCCAGCATGGAGTGCCTGTCCTAGACCGATACCACCAGTAAAGTAGGTAGAAGGTTCCTCATTGAGTACAGGGAGAACAGCTTTGGGAACTATAAAAATGGTAGATTTTAAACAGGAGAGTACCTTGCTTTTAGGATACTGACAAATAAGACTTCCTAGAAAGTCAGATCAAATAATCTGCTAACAAATTAAGATTTCAACAGAGAGGCGGCTCTCGTGAAGGCAGCTAGCGCGAGGCTGGGGATTGCTGAGCCGCGCGTCGTGCCCTGCGCTGCCCAGACTAGCGAACAATACAGACAATGTCCGGCAAAGAGAAATCGAAGTTTGATGAAATGGCAAAGGCGGATAAAGTACGCTATGATCGGGAAATGAAAGATTATGGACCAGCTAAAGGAGGCAAGAAGAAGAAGGACCCCAATGCCCCCAAAAGACCACCGTCTGGATTTTTCTTATTCTGCTCTGAATTCCGCCCCAAGATCAAATCTACAAACCCTGGCATCTCCATTGGAGATGTGGCAAAAAAGCTTGGTGAGATGTGGAATAACCTAAGTGACAGTGAAAAGCAGCCTTACATTACCAAGGCTGCAAAACTGAAGGAGAAGTATGAGAAGGATGTTGCTGACTATAAGTCTAAAGGGAAATTCGATGGCGCCAAGGGTCCTGCTCAAGTTGCCCGGAAAAAGGTGGAAGAGGAAGAGGAGGAGGAGGACGAGGAAGAAGAGGAAGAGGAGGAGGAGGAAGATGAATAAAAACTCTTGTCTCCTTGTGAATACCTTAGAGTAGGAGAGCGCCGTGATTGACACATCTCTTATTTGAGTTGTGTCTGTTGCCCTTGTTAGGTTTAATTACAAGATTTGATCACGATCATATTGTAGTTTCTCAAAGTGTCAGTGGTTTACATGAAGTGGCCATGGGTGTCCGGAGCGCCCTGAAACTGTATCAAAGTTGTACATAGCTCCAAACATTTTTAAAATGAAAAGGCACTCTCGTGTTCTCCTCACTCTGTGCACTTTGCTGTTGATGTGACAAGGCATTTGAAGATGTTTCTGGCATTTTGTTTTCAACTCGTAAGGTAGTGTTAACTATATGGTTGGTTATTGGCTAGAAACCCTGAGTTGTCAGGTGTACATATCTATAGTTTGTAAAGAGAACAAAACAACCCAAACAGATTCCTGATGCTCCTTGTTTGGTGTGAAGGCTGTGAGGGGAAGATGCCTTTTGGAGGGGGCCGTAGCTCAGGGCGTGCACTGTGAGGCTGGACCTGTTGATACTGCGGTGGGGCATCCATTTAGCTTCAGGTTGTCTTGTTTTTGTATATAGTGACATAGCATTCTGCTGACATTCTTAGTTGTGGAAAAGGGGGGAGGGGTCAGCTGGCATGAGAAGTGTTTGGATTTTTTTCTTTAGTTAAGTGCTGTAGATTTTAAACTCTTTTTAAACAAACTGTAGAACTCATCATCTTGTCAGCAAAGCAAGGAACTACTGCATCAATGAAAGTTCAAGAACCCTCTGTACCTAAATGCAATTTGCAACATTCTGTTATTTTTTGTATGTTTAGAATGCTGAAATGTTTTTGAAGTTAAATAAACAGTATTACATTTTAAAAAAAAAAAAAGATTTCAACAGAGAGCTCAAAAAGGTCTTCATTGTTGACAATTTCATTTTTAAATACTTGAAAATTAAATATGCTTTATTTTTAACAATGGACAAAAAGAGCAGTGTTATTGCATAGATTTTTAAATGAACATGTTAAACAGTTTTGTAACAAAAACACATTGATTTGGTTCTGTTTTCAATGTGCCTAGGTTGTACAGCTTTTTGTCTGAGAAGTGCAAACAGATGAACCAGAAAAGCACAGTTACAGACTTTTACTTTTTTGATTGTTTTGTTTTTATTTTTCCAGACAGGGTTTCTCTGTGTAACAGACATAGCTGTCCTGAAAGTCCCTTTGTAGACCAGGCTGGCCTTGAACTCAAAGAGCTCTGCCTACCTCTATCTCCCCAGTACTGTGTATGAAGGCCTGCACCACCAGAGTCTGGCTGACTTTTATATTTTTATAGGATTAGCAGTACATACAAAGAAAATATGTGAAAACCCCTATTTTAGAAAAAAAGGTTCAGGCCTCTGTTTAATGAGAGAAAAAGAAGATACGATAAAATACTTTTTATAATTAAGTAACATCTATATCAAGAAGAAAATTAGTCATAAAAGGTTGGTCTATTACACTTCACTAAGCTACTGACTAAGGAGCATAAAGTAATCTATCATCATCCTCATGTAAGGCCTACAGCAAAAAAGAGTTGCTGAAAAATCTACACTGCATTGCCATAGACAGATCCAAAACAAGGCTTTGGTAAAACTGGTATCTTAGCCTGTGAGCTCCAGGAGAGCATTTCAAAAACAAAGTAAACAGAAACAAAGAGCTGTGTCTGTGTGGAAATGACAGCCTCCGGTCTAGTGCTGGGAAAAATAATATATGCTGCTGAATTCTGCAAATTAATTGTTTTTAATTGAGCAGACTGTTTTTAGGCCTAAAATCTCCTAAGGAAAATTATTAAACCAAGAAAGACTTTAAGTAGTATGTTTTAAACCGTTGCTTTTTTAAAAAATGAAAAACCCATAATTGTCTCTGTTTTAATGGAATAAAACATGAAAAAAGGAGGCAGGTTTTTGTTAGAGGAGAAAAATACTAGGTTGTCAGAAAACTGCCTGATGCAATATGAGCTGTTGGTGATTTTTGAAAGCTGCTTTGGACAATAGCACTTTGAACACGAATAGTCATTGCCAATCCTCAAAATCAAAGAAACAAAAACCACTCTCATGAGCAATCTTTCAGACTGAGCCAGGCAACCTAGCTTTCACATGAACCAACTAGCTTGGACATGGGGTTGAACATGACAGTCAACCTACCATTTATTCATTTTTGTCTTTTTTATACAAGAGGATCTGCTATCGTACATTTCTATCTGAACTTTTATGTGGTTGAACATACTCCTCTTCACACAAGAATATTCAGATCGGTGAAACAGCTTTATTCCAGGATAATCATAAGATTTGTAGCCATTGCAGACACCAGGTTGCTCAAGCAGTGGTCTATGGACACACAATGTGAAATATAACTCTAAGCAACCCCATTGACTGGCATCCTACCTGCCTCTACGAGCAGATGTGCTGAAGAATATCAAACGGAGACTGAAATGAAATTGTCATGAAATGCTGCCCTTCATTGAATTTGCAGATTCTAATTAACTATTTCTGTTACAGGCAGACCCTAATTTCACTAGTCATCAATGCTAGATCAAGTACAGTTTTGTTGAGAAATAAAGTCCTCTATTGCCTGAGGTCCTCTAAAGTTGTGCCTCAGGGACAGCAATCAAAACATCATCTATATCATGGGCAATATATGCCTGAGGGAATTTTTTTTTCCACAGGGGCCAAAGGAGAACCCACATGAGACTAACATATATTTGGGCTGTTCAACATGCCTTGACATAGCACTTCTTATTGATACCTTTTGGCAAGGGAACTATATGGATATTGCTATGGCAAAGGCAAGACTTTCACAGTCTTGTTAGTTGAAGGGATGGTGGAAAAAACCATCTTTCAGATCTACACTTATCAATTGGAAAACTTTCAGAATCATAGTAGGAAAAAGCAAGTTCAGGTTGAAGGCTTCCATGTGTTGTTATGCTGCTTCAATTTCATGTAAATCTTGCAACATTCTTTATTATCATTGTCAAAGGCTAATGTTTTAAATAACACCTCTCTGAGATTAGATTGAGAAAGTCTTTTTCAGATTGCTATCTAACCTACTTCTGAAGTCTAAAAGTCATTTGCCCCTTGTCTGGTTTTTGAAGTTTTCAGTGGCATTTTCAGGAGTTGAAACCTTTGCACAGTCTCTGATACAGCAAAGTCTCATTTAACTTCTTGCCTGAGCATCATAACGCATTTCCCTCTCAAGCCCTATCCGTTGTCTTCAGCCCATAAGCTGTTCAATGGTGATCACCACAGGAGGATTAGCATTTGACTCTGTGCTGACTGATCAACAGCCTCTTCATGCCATCAAGTGCTGAATTGAAGGAATTCAACAAAGGAAGTCCTGGCCAGCCTGTTCCAATCAGGATGTATGTACTGGTTTAAATAAGAATGTCAACACACACACACACACACACACACACACACACACACACACACACACACACGCACTATATTTGAATGCTTAGTCATAAGGAAGTGGTATTCTTAGAAGGATTAGGAGATGTTTTCTTATTGGAGTAGTTGTAGTTTTCTGGGAAGAAGCATGTCACTGGGTGAGGGCTTTGAGGTTTCAAATGCTGAAGCCAGGCCCTATGGTTCTCTCTCTTCCTGCTGCCTGTGGATCCAGATGTAGAACTTTCAGCTACTTTTCCAGCACCATGTCTGTCCCCCTGCTCCCCAGCATGATGTCAATGGACTAAACTTCTGAAAGGGTAAGCAAGCCCCAATTCCATGCTTGCTATTGTAAGAGTTGCCATGGTCCTGGTCTCTCTCCACAGCAATAGAGCAGTGACTAAGAGAGAAGAAGGAAGTAGGGAGTGGGGTATTGCTGTGGCAGGTCTGACCATGTTTCTTGTTGGTGAAATGTGGACTTTGGGACTTTGGATCAGGAAAGCAGTTGACCACTTTAATCAGGAATTAATGGACTAGAGTTGTGGAAGACAGTGATCCTGAGAGCATTGGAGATTTGGAAGGTCCACATCCAAACATTTCCAAGGAGAAGAATATTAGTGAATTGCCTACTGGCAGTTCTTGTGATATTTTGAGTATGAAAGGGGATGCTTTATGTTCTTGACCAAAACATCTTCTTGAAGCTAACATGAAGACTTTAGGATTAAAAGCATTATAAGGGGAGATCTCAAGAAAACTTACTATTGACTGTGTTGTGTAGTAACTAATGGTCACCTATGTTACAGGTCTATAATATTAAGAAGCAAGTTGGATGCCGGGCGTGGTGGCGCACGCCTTTAATCCCAGCACTCGGGAGGCAGAGGCAGGCGGATCTTTGTGAGTTCGAGGCCAGCCTGGGCTACCAAGTGAGCTCCAGGAAAGGCGCAAAGCTACACAGAGAAACCCCGTCTCGAAAAAAAAAAAAAAAAAAAGAAGCAAGTTGGACAAGGAGAAATACAAAATGTATAGTTGGAGGGAAAAAGCAGCACCAAGACCTGTAAACGAGTTAAGTCCAGTGCTCAAGGAGATTAAAAAGTTTAAAGAAAAGCCTGATGCTACATGGAATAAAGGTAGTAGAAGCCTCAGGACAAGACCCCACCACACTAAGCCTAGTCTACATAGCGAGTCCCAGGACAGCCTGAGCTACATAAGAGAGAGCCTTTCTCAAAAACATAACAAAGAAGACCCTCACATTGAAAAAACACAATGTACTAGTATGGAAAGAAGAGAGTTAACTGGAGGAGGTATTTAGGTTATGAGGGCTCTGTCACAGTGAATGGATCAATGGGACCATAAAAGGCTGGGTGTGATACAAAATGGGATGAGTGGATAAAGTCTTGCCATGCAAGTATGATGAGCACAGTTAAGATCCAGCATCCACATAAAAACCAGGCGGCTGTGGTAGACCTCTTGTAATCCCTGTACTCTGGACGCAGAGACAGGAAACCCCTGAGAGCAGGCCTGGCCAGCTCTGTTTTCAGTGAGAGAACAGGACTAGGTAAAAATGTTATTAAGAAAGACATCCAGGGCCAACCACTGGCCAAGCACTGGGACCACACACACCAAGAGAAGAGAAGAAAAACAAAACTAAAGAAGTTTGTGAGTGCATTTGCCTCAGGGCTCAGGTGAGGAAGCAATTCTTCTCCACTTGCCTTTCTGCATTCTGCTATTTGAGGACCTGTCAATAAGTTCCTCAGTATGTGTGAGAAGAGAGCTACTTGATGTTGGTCTTCCTGGATTCCAGAACTGTGAGACGTTGCCAGGGGTCAGGAGGGATGGATAGGGACACCTTTGGTTTCTGCAATATACAGAGGAGTTTGTACTCCATATCACAGAAAGGAATCTGCATGCTTCTGCTTAAAAGCTTAATATGTATAAGTTAATAAGCTAACAGCTTGATATGTATACATGATTAATCGTTTGTTTGTTCTGAGTTAACCCTACCACCACCACGCCCTGACGCCCCTGGAGGAGTACAAGGTTGATACCAGCTGTAACTAACTACACTCAGCATTTCAAAACATGCCTGAAACCAGACATCCAGAGAAGGAGGCCAGAGTGAGAAGGATGGTAGCTGGAGAAGCCTCAGAAATGTGGCTAATCAGAGGGTCCCCAGAGAGGCAAGACAGAGCTCCAGAAGAATTGCCATGTCTTGTCAGTCCCCCTGCCCTCCATAATGAGATGAGTTATGAGGCAGTGTGCGATCTATGTTGCTGTTTTGGGGAAGTTGATCTGCCGCCTTCTCAGCTCTCCTAAGAAGAGCAGAACTTCCAAGACTCAATTCCTGTCTCTGCTGCTTGGCTTTTGTAGTGACAGACTGCATGAAAACCGGTCTAGTTACAAAGAAACTTTCTGCTCTTATTATTTATCCAGCCCAGTCCGTTTTGTTACAGCAGTACAAAATGGACTAAGACCGATATCAGATCTTTCTCCATGACAAAATGATCACCAAGTAAGGGCAAGCAATCCCTCCACAGTTCCCTCTCCTTTCTTCACCAGGGCAGCCAGCACAGCAAAGAATAGGGAAGGGGTAAACTGAGCAAACAAAACCACTGGCAGTCAGTTCAGTGACTGTTAGTAGCTCAAGGAGCCTGATGTGACCACAGACAGACATAGCGACCTGCAGGGTACAGTGTTCAGTGTGGGAGCCACACAAAGGCTGTGTCTCTGGATACCGTTTACCACCTCCACAAATGTTCCGTGAAACTCGAGCACTTAGTACTTATGCCTGCCCAAGGTAAAGTGGTGAGGATTCAATAGTGCATCTTCCTGAGATTTGGCCCTTTGAGGCATGAGGTGGCCAGAGGTCTCTGCACTTCACTCAAGCCATGACAGAGGAGAAACTGGGTAAGAGAGCCAGCTGGAATGCAGACTGCACAGGAGGTATGCCAGCTCTGTCTCTTGCTCTCTGTGTGATGCCCAGATCCCTAACAAGACACCATCACTGCAGTCGAAGACAGACACTTGTTAAAATGATGGGGCTAAGAGAGAGGCTGAAAAGAGGGAGGGAGTATAGAAGAATACACAGGATACTGTCTGACACCTACTAACCAAACTGACAGTGTACACTGCCGTGTTCTAAACACACCCTGAATCACCATTCTGAATTCAGGCCTATGAACTTCAACAGAGTTTATATTAACTCTCGTTTATATGAACTCTCCCAAGGAGTTGGGAGACAATTCTGCCATGCTCAGCTTAACTCTTGACCCTGGATGAGATAGCAGCAAGCTTGGAAGTTGAGAAACTCGCCTGTTCTCAGGCTGCTTCTGTTGCCAGGAGACATGGAGATTTTTGGAGGAAGGCAGCTCTGGCTTCTCTCCTGACAGGGCAGCCTGATACAAACATGGTTTGGTTTCAGCTCCCAGGACGCGGTCTCTAGCCGGGTATACTTCACAGGATACCTTACGGGGCAGTGTAGATTTAAATCTTTAGGCCGCTTGAAATGAAAAGTATGTGTCTAAATACCGACACAACTTTGAAATAATTCAGTAGTGCTCTGGTTCTCATGAAGCTGGCACACACGCTGGTCATGTTCACTAGCCTGACATACAAGTCTATGAGGAATGGCCACTGGCTCCCTCTGCCCGCACATCAATGTCAACCCACGGAGCTCCAGTCATTCCCCATTGATTGCTCGGGACTCTCCTGTGGGCAGGAGGATACTCTTCCAACCTCACAGCCTGACTGTTTTGGAGGACAGTCCCACGGATTCAGTGCTCCAAGAGTGGCTGGACTGTGTTCTCAGTAGCTTCTCTGTGGCCATGACAAAACACCACAACCAAGGCAACTTACAAATGAAACATTTAATTTGAGGCTCACATTTGCAGAGGGTGAGAGTCCCTGCCCAACATGGCAGGGAGCATGGCAGCAGGCAGGTAGCATGGCGTTGAGTCTGTCGCTGAGAGCTTACCTCTGATGCACAGGAAGCAGGCAGAGAGGAGATGACTGGGAATGGACTGGGCTATGGAAACCTCAAGACTCACTCCCTGTGACACACCTCCTCCAACAAGGCCACATGCCCTAATCCTTCCAAACATTTCCAACTGGGGACCAAGAGTTTGAATACATGAGCCAATGGGGGACATTCCCTTTTAAACCACCATGCCCTCCCACTCCACCCCATCCAATCCCACTCCACCCTGCTTCCCAAATCTCCACGGGGCTGAGCTCTTCCTGTTAGAGTCTAGCCTACCGGTCAGGGATTTTCCAGCTCTGACAAGAAACAAAATACCACCACCCTGCATTCTAAGGTCACTCTTCTTTCATAAGTATGTTTATTATTTGGCATTGACAATGAGGCACTCCATCAGAAATTCCCGTGTGGGAGGATATTACTCTACTGTTAAGGAGCAGCTACACGTGATTAATCTAGCATAGTTGAATATCTTGTTTATACAGAAGGTAAAATGGTGAACCACCATGGTCGGACTCCATCTTTCTCCTCACACTCTACAGTTGCAGATTCTTGAACCTGGATCAAAGGGCACAAAAGCACGTGGACATCCACAAGGCCACAGACACTCTCACTGTACTAATAAGGAAGTAGGTAGAAAGACAGAGATCCAGGCAGGAAAGTGTCAACATGCATCACAGGAGCATAGGAGATAAGCTGAGGACCAGGGGTGTGTAGTCTCCTTTACACTAGAACGCTTCACAGTACTCCACAAATAACAGGCAGGAAAGCGGAGGTCCTCCTGGGAATGGGTCACATCTCATGCCTGGAAGATGTTGGTGAAACCGCACAGGCCTGGGGAGTCCCGCAAGGGACAGCTGAGTATTTTGTCCCACAAAGGAGCCTACACGCAGAAGCTGACAACGAAGCACTGTGTGGATCATTGGGGTCTCTGTGTCTCCTGAAGATGAGCACCTCAGTTTTCTTCCAACCACTGCTTGAACAGCTTCTGGAACCTCTTCTTGCTTTCCCGCTGGCACTTCTCTTCTGGCTGCCACAGCCTCTGCTGCTGCTGCTGCTGCTGCTGCTGCTGAGGCTGCTGAGGCTGCTGAGGCTGCTGAGGCTGCTGGGGCTGCTGCTGCTGCGCCCCCTCTGGCAGGAGGCTGCTTCTCTCAGCTCCCAGGCTGAGCGTAAGGCCACCAAGTCCCTGCACTAGTGTATCCCAGGAGGAAGGACTGGAGGCCCCATCCATTTCCCCAATAACATTTTGCCCACGGGCCTGGCAATACCGACATTCACATCGGAACCAACTCTGAGCTCTGTTGCCCGAGCGGAAGATCCTGCTGTCCTTTTCCACTGGGTAAGGTGCCCTGTGATCTCGGCGCCTGCGTCTCAAGTGTCGCAGGAATGCTTTCGTCTTCTGAGGGAAACCCAGGAGTCCACAGCGCTGCTCCAGGCAGTTATTCTGCTCCATGCACTGCCTCTGGAGCAGCCCCTCTGCCAAAGGTGTAGGGGCGCTGGAGCCAGGGTTGGTGCTCAGGCCACTGAGGTCCAACCTCAGCTGTTCTAAGGAGATGATGTGAGAGGATGCAGAGCCTTCCTGGGAGGTCTCCACAATGGTCACTTGAGAAGACCC
The DNA here is from genome assembly GCF_049852395.1 of Peromyscus maniculatus bairdii. Classification (NCBI taxonomy): domain Eukaryota; kingdom Metazoa; phylum Chordata; class Mammalia; order Rodentia; family Cricetidae; genus Peromyscus; species Peromyscus maniculatus. Next base: position 142,056,478 of record NC_134875.1, on the reverse strand, counting down.
AGAAATCAATGCTGAGTCCCATTTCTGGAGGGGATCCATGGGGGCTAGTCTGAGCTGGAGGCCACAGCAGGCCTGGTCTACTCAGGAAGTGGAAGGTGGTGGGTTCTATGATAACTAGAAGGTAGGGAGGACGAATGTGTGCAGCCAGAAGTAGCCAGACTGTAATGAAAGGTGACAAGGGGTGGGGGAGAGAAATCCCATGGTTATTCATGTTATTTCACCTTTCTGTGATGCATCTTCCTAGATGGAAACTGGACCTCTGTCCAAATTTCTAGACTAATGCCAGAGTTTGGGAATGGATAACAGAGACAAGGCCAGAATGGCATCACACACCTGAGGCAGGAGGATCACAAATAGAGATTATCCAGAGTAATACTTACTCAGTTGTCTGTCTGAAATAAAGAAAAAGGAATGTGCTGGAGAGACGGCTCAGAGATTAAGAGACGGCCCAGGCTCCTGCGTGCTCACAGTGCACACAAAGTCACACACAGAGAGAAAACTCCACGAAAGAGACAAAGGAGTAAGGCCTACACATGAAAAGCTACCAAATAAACAATACAAAACTAAATTTAAAAACAATGTGTACATAACAGCTACAACACAATGTAGGCACATAGAAAACTAACAAAATATACCCAGAGTCTAGTATACAGACACTATAAAATGCTAATGAAAGAAGGCCTCCTTAAACATAGACAATGTATGCCTGGGTTGGAAGATTTGCCATGGGAAGTTGATTTTCTTCAAGTTGAATTAATCCAAAGCCAATCAAAACCCCAGAAGGAATTTTTTTTTTTTTGCTGTTGTTCATAAACAAGCTGAGCCTACATTCCACCTAGAATTACCAAGTTTTCAAAAACAGGAATGATTTGCATAAATCACATCAGTTACTTTGAAGCCTTACTCTAAGGGTGGTGTCTTGGTTTGGTTTGGCATGGCTGTGATGGAAACACCATGACCAAAAGCACCTTGGGGTGGAAATGGCTTAAGTCAGTTTACATTTCTGTATCACAGTCCATCAGTGAGGGAAGTCAGGGCAAGAACTCAAGGCAGGAACCTGCAAGCAGGAACAGATGCAGAGGCCATGGGAGAATGCTGCTCACTGGCTTGCTCCTCAAGGAATGCTCAGCCTGTTTTCTTATACACCCCTGGGGCCCTGTTCAGGGAGAGCACCACTCACAATGTGCTGGGCCATCCCACATCAATCACTAATTAAGAAAACCACCAGAGGCTTGCTCACTGGTCAACCTCTTGGGAGCTTTTTCTCAGTTGACTTACTTCTTCCCAAATGACTCTAGCTTGTGTCAAGTTGACACAAAACCAGCCAGCAATCAGCAAGACTATTGTCATGGAAAGGAATAGACACTTAGATGCACAGAAGAAAACAATCAACAAATGCACCCTTACAAGTGAGTCTGGACATGAAAGCACAAAGGGAATCAGAGAATGTTGAATCTGTTCGACAAACAGAAACCCCTGCATACCCACACGCGGAAATATAAACCTCAGCCTCATCATTTATACACCCAGTAAATCAAAGAGTTTCAGAAGTAAGCATCAATTACACAATAATATGCTTTTCAGAAGACACTGAACAAAAATGCCTTCAGGACCACAGAAGAGGTATCACCATGTCTTGAACGAAAACCATGATGCACAAATCCACATACAAACAGACATGCACACAAATAATTTAAAATAAAATATTTAAAATCTGGACTTCAAAGGAAAAATGCCAGTCTTACTATATGCTAACTAATACCTCCAAATGGCAGATATTTCATGGGTACCTCATCTTTTTCTTTCAGAATACCTGGACTGGAGGAGTCTCAAACAACTGCCCCTCTGTATCTCGGCCTGCCTGCCTCGCTCTCCCTCTTTAAATGCTAAATTGAATTGTAAGAATGGTACCTCAGGCCCTGTCATTTTAGCAAATTTGGAAATCAAGAAGTCAGTAGTTTCTTTAACACGCACAGAATACTTAGAATGTCTCATAACTGAAGGAAACTCAGAACAATATTAGAAGGATATCAAGCCATATGAGTTGACTTTTTACACATACAAACTAAAACAAATGTCCTAGGAAGGGAGACTCTTAGGATTTCGTCATTGAAAGCCCTGGCTCGTGTAGTTCTATCCCGAGGGCCATCACCACCCCACACAGATACTTAGGTGTGAAGCATGTAGAGGAGGATCCTCAGATTAAGAATTATCCATCGAGAATCAATTGCCAATTGAGATTCACAGATCTGATCAGTTTTCACAAGTCACAGAGACACTCCCAGGATATTTCTTCCTTTAGAAAGCCAGTTCTCACAGGAAGAAAGTAAGTCTCACAAATACCTTTTAATCAAGAAATTGCCTAGACTTCAGAAACATCAAATCACAACAAGGTAGCATTTTAATCATATTTTGTTCTCCCCCTCGCTCCCTATTTCTGTGAACTATTTCCAGTCAAATAACACCACCACAAAATGATCATGAAGTTACTCATGAACCTCTCTAGAGGTATTAAATACAAGGAAGCCCACAAATGTCCTGTTTAGGATGTGGAGAGCAACTAGAGGAAAAAATACGACTTCCCATTCTGCATCTTACTTCAACAAGTGTCTCTTACCTCAGCGAAATACAGACCTTATACCAAACTTCAGCTCAAATTAAGGCAACCTCCTGTTTCCTCCTCCTCCTGCTCCTCCTCCTCCTCCACCACCACTACCACAACCACCACCACCACCATCGCCATCATCATCATCATCATCATCATCACCACCACTACCATCATCATCTCACATAGCTTATAAAGAATTGGAAGACATGATGGCTGGACATGAACAGACCCAAAATGTTTATTGGTCAAAGTTTCTGTTTGGTAGTGTACTGTTTGACCATTGTGGTGGTCATTGTTATGTGTTGCGGTGGGTAGGCTGTGATGCCTGGTTAATCACACACTAGCCTAAGTATTTCTGTGAAGCTATTTCCAGACTGAGAAACTTTTGCTACTATTAGACTTTAAGTGACACATGTTATCTTTCATTGTGTGAATGGACTTCATCACCTCAGGCAAAGTCTGAAGCTCGTCCCAGGGTGTAGGTAATTCAGTCTCCTGACCCCAACACACACACTCTGTCTGATTTTAGAGCATTCCAGTCTGCCTGCTGAATTCAGGCTCAAAATTACAACATCAATTCTTTTTTATTTAAATTCCACATGTTTCGCTTATTTTACATACCGACTATAACATCAACTCCCAAATGAATACTATCCAACCAAACCACTTGACCTCCAGATTATGCACTTGCCAGAATTCACATCGCAGTGGAGCCAATGTCTTGAGATGAAGGAATCTAGCACTAGATAGAGATATGCATATCATAGATCTCTTATTCGTTTGGTTTCCCTGGAGAATCTTTACAGATAACAGTCACAACATACCGTACCTTCCTGCAGCCCAATTGAAAACATTTACTGAGCCATTGTTTTGCCAAGTGCCAAATGATGTGGACTACAAGAAATGGGACAAAGGGCAGGTTCCATACACGTAGTGCCTCCCCCAAAACACAAAATGTGTGTTAGGTGCTTTACCTCCTTCCTTCACTATGGTCTCCCCAGAAAAATCCAAAGTTGGTAGAATCATTGTCATTTCACAAATACAAAACTTCAAAAGTAAGGAGAGACACACCAGAGGCTGGGCCTGACCTGGGATCTGGTGCAAATGAAATCTGTTTAATATGAAGCTGATGGAGATGGGTTTGCATAGAACAGCTGGACCACATCACAGAAAGCTTCCAGTGACATGAAGGATCCAAACAAAATCTCACTCTCTCTCATCTGTCCCGTGGCATCCACCAAACCAAGAAACAGCACCAACTGACCTAAGGACAGGACTAAAACTGAATTAGAATTATGAATCCAACGTAAGATGGATGTGTGTGGTTAATAGATGAGGAACACACAGTACAAGAGCCAGCATTCTGATAAAGGACCATCCATAAAAGGCTTAGAAATGGCAGAGCAGGAAAAGCCCTTGACCTAACTGAGAAGTCTAGGGTAACTCCTGTGTTCCCTGCTGAGTGAGGACCATGAAGTGAGTGGGAAGTCCATCTCGCAAACATCCCACGGCAGCATGGGTGGAAGTAATGACAGGAAATGTGCCCTTTTCTGCTTTCTTTCCCCCTCACATTACCTATCTGCTAAGAGAACCCTCTGACTTGATTATTGTGATTCTACTCCTCCTCCAGTCTTCAATTTCTGAGATAGGGTGTTCCTCTGTAGTCTGTAGTATCCTCAAATTCAAGTCAATCCTCCTGCCTCATCCTTGTGAGTGTTTGGATTACACAAGTGAGCCCTCATTGCCAATGATACTGTGGTTCTTAATATCAAACTCATTTCACAGGTGAAGACAAAGTTATTTCCTCAGGATGATAGAAAGACACATGGCAGATCTGGGCTATTAGGAAATTTGTCAGGAATATAGCTCCTGTCCTGAACTACCATACCACATTGCCCTCTCAAAAATAGACACACAAGCATACACAATGCTTCCCATGGAAGAAAGTCTGCTTATGGCCATGAGTAAAGAGAACCCCTTCTCACTAAGGACTAATCAGAACAGTGATTCCCCACTTCACCAAACACAGGAGGAAGTAGGGGGTGTTGGGAGCAGGTCAAGTACAATCTGTGATCTACTGATGCCGTCAAGGACCACCAGTCTTTTCTGAAATCTACAGGTAGCATGAGCCTAGTTTAGAAAAGCACTTTCTATTCCTGTATCTTTCCTGAGAGCAGATACCGCCCAAGCCCCCAGCAGATATTGTGGTGATACTGTGTTTCCCAATATATTGTGCATCCTAATAAACTTATCTGGGGTCAGAGAACAGAACAGCCACTAGATATAGAGGCCAGAAAAATGGTGGCACACACACCTTTAATCCTAGCATTAAATCCAAATGTGGATCTCTGTGAGTTCAAAGCTACACTGGAAACAGCCAGGCATGTTGACACACGCTTTAATCCCAGGAAGTGATGGCAAGAAACAGAAAGGTATATAAGACGTGAAAACCAGGAACTAGAGCCTGGTTAAGCTTTTAGGCTTTTAGCAGCAGTTCAGCTGAGATTCATTCGAATGAGGACTCAGTGGCTTACAGTCTGAGGAAACTGGATCAGCTGAGGAATTGTTGAGGTGAGGAAGCTGTGGATTTTCTCCTTCTCTGATCTTCCAGGATTCACCCCAATACCTGGCCCTGGGTTTGTTTTATTAATAAGACCATTTAAGATTCATGCTACAAGATATAGTAGATAGATAATCTTTTCCACTCATGTTGGTCAACTGGGCATTACTTCCCCATTCCTTTGCCACGTGGAAGCCAGTGGATAGATGATGGTGGCAGTCTTCGATGAAAGCTTTGGCATGGGGGCCTCTAAGCAAGATTTTCCCCTCGAATCCACCCTTTAGGGTTCAGCTTAGACAGCACTTCTTCCAAAAGGTATTCTCTGGTTTCCTTCAAACCATCTGGACTGGGGACCTTCCTAAGGTTCCCACAGCACCATGTATTTTCCTACCCAAGTCTGTTCAGCTGTCAAGGGATGGTTATCTGTATGTCAAATCACTAGCCTGGGAGCCAAGTGAGCAGTCATTGAGTTTCTCTGGTCATCCTTCACTGAGCCTTGGCCCTAGTAGATCATAAGAAGTATGGAGAACTTGGAGGGTTTTTATAAACATATCAGTATTTCCGTCTTGCAGAATCTGTATTTTCCCACACTGGAATGGAAGAGAGTCCCAACACCGAGAGCCTGGGTAATGTTCCTAAGATCACATAACCACATGGAAAGGAATTCCACCCTGCGACTGCCTGGCTCCAGATGCCTGTGCCTTTGGTGGTGGATCAATACCTCTCTGGATCCTCAGCCTCCTCAGAAGCCTGAGTTAGAAAGTAATCTTGAGGTATAGAATTCAGATGGACAGGTCTGGAGGCTAGGCTGGGTGCCCAGATCAGGAAACTGATGTAGCAAATACTTACATTCCTGCATCAGACCATGCTGTGATTTCAATATCTGGTGGGCTGTCAAACAAACCTTGCCAGTCTATGCAGCCCAAACCAACCTGGCCAGGCTCCTTCTCTTCTTGACTTACACCGCAGTGTGGACCAGGAATAACAAGTAGCTAAACACACCAATGCTTCCTATGTGGAGGTGATGAATACTGCAAACAGAGGCGAATTCACTTTGAAAATTAAAATCTTATCTTTCACACCTTTCTGTCTGCAATAAAATATACTTAGAAAATGAATTTATTTCAGTTGAGAGGAAAAGAACTCATTTCATCATTTTGTTTAGACAACATGAGGACATTTGTGCCAAGAATGGCAATATGTCACATCTGTACAAGGCAATGGGTGCCAAAGAGTAGCCACCTACCACGTACAAGGGCAGCGGGGGAGGAGCCTGAATTCCAGCCAAGGAACACCACACAGAGAGGTGAGTTTGTCCAGGCCCTGGCTCTCTGGACTTCTCTATTTCCGGTGCCTACAACGATGTATCCAATCTCACCAGGCCTAGAAAAGAAGAGACACTCTTCTTAGCAGTGTCCCTAGAAAAGAACATCACAGTCACTAAACGCCGAGTAATGTCCATCTATGAGTGTGAAAGAAGATTCCAAGAGGACCATGAAACACAGTTGTTAGCTTTGGGAGCTCCTGCCATGTGGGATTAAAAGATACAGACTTGAGATGTGGAGCTTCACCGGAAGTTGAATGGAAGGGCCCAGGGAAGGGCAAAGAAGAGGGGCAGAGCAACAGGAAGAAGACAGTCATTTCTCAGCAGTGACAAGCCCTCCTGGTCACCACAGTCACGGATCTCTGGGTCTGCAGCATAGATTCTGCCACCCATGGCCTGTGTGACACCTACATGTCCCCTACAAGACAACACCAGACTGGCCAGAGTGCATTCACCTAACCTGTCTTCCCTGGGACGCAACAGTTCCATCAATAACCGCCCTGGAGCCCAATCCTAAGGCCCGAGGCAAAGTGCTGTGAAGCATACAATAAAGGGGGAAGTGGGGTCTGCACTGCTGCCAGACCCTGGGGAACAGAGTGGGGAGAGAAGACACAATACTTGTCATTTCCGGAATGAACAGGAATTCAAGCTTCCGATCTGCCACCGCCATTCAGAACACACGAGTTCCCACTCATAAACAAGTGGCAGGATACCACCTACCTAACAAAAAAGGGCTGTGTGGCTACTGCACTGATGTCACATACCTCTAGACTCTGGATACTGCAGGGGTAAAAGGCACAGGCCTTGTCTGGGGGAACAGGAAATAAGTCCTGACACTTCCTGCATTCACACATACATCCTGAAAAATAACATTGCTCAGAGGACTCCTAACTGCAGGGCAGGGACCTGATGTGAAAATGACAACAGAACATGTGATTGTGTCAGCTAAAGGGGAATGATACTCAGAGGAGGCTCTGCAGCCACATGATCAAGAAGGCCTCAGCCTGGCTGTGATGGGACTTTGTTGTACAGGCTCAGTTGCCCTTACCTGACATTGTGATTTCTTTTTGAGTAGATGATATATGCATAGACATAATGAAATATCCTGCGGACGTGACGCCCAGAATTCATTTATATTTCATATACACATTATACATACAACCTACAGGTGATCTTATAGTTTTATACTGATATAATTCATGCATTTTAATACTTCCCTGTGTGTGTGTGTCTGTGTGTGTGTGTGTGTGTGTGTGTGTGTGTGTATCTTACTGTTTGTCTGTGTGCATGCTCAGATTGAACACAGGATCCCACGCATATAAAGTACATATTCCACCTCTGAATCACGTCTCCACCCTGGCTTGCATTGTAACAAGCTGCCAGGAGGAGGTGAGATGTGGAATTTCTCTCTGTGGTTTCATCTGGTGCTAGGAAATTTTCAGGATTTGGAGCATTTCGGTTTGGCAGGCTCAGATTAGGGGTGTTCAAACAGTGCTGTTATCCTCCCTGCAGATGAGGTAGCTGGTGATCATAAAGGCTCAGCCACTCACTGATGGTCACCCAGCTAGTTTTTGATGGTGATCCCTTCTTTTCAGGCTGTCTTTACTAGCAGCCACAGTCATCTATTCTCTCACGACTGCCACCTACTGGCTTGAACTTGCATCCACCATCTTCTACTAAGCAAAGATCTCCCTCCCTTTCATTTCTCACCATCTGGTAAATGTTGGACACAGATTCTGTTTTAGCCCAGGACTATCACTTGACAAGGCAACTATTCCTTGCAATACACAATTAGATGCCCATGCCAGACCCGAACAAACATGGTGGGTTTCCTTCCCACCGTCATACTGCATAAAGAGCATGGGCTGCGGCCATGGTCTTAACTTAGCTATCTCATTCAATCCCATGTACAATTTTCACAGTGACTGGCAAGAATAAAGCCACTGTTTCCTCACAAAAGCTATTGACAAAACATTGTCTTAGATGCCAAGGTGGTCTAGGTGAAGACTTGGCCTCTTTGACAGAGAACTGTTGAAATTGTTCCCCTTAAAATACAGAAACTCTTCTTCTCTATTGCTTGTGAGGCTCAGCCACACAAGGATCCTCACTTGATCTTTTCAGACAAGGCTAACAAAACAGCACCCCCACAGAGGTCAAGCACACATCAATACACCGCCAACAGCATGAGTCAATCTAGAGAAACCATATTGAAAGGCCAAAGGAAACCTGTGATCAATCCTAACAACCAATTTCCCGTCCCACAGAGGCCTACTGCCCAGAATCAGCTGTCCTACAGCAAGCAGGACAACCAGGTAGGCCTTCCCTCTGAGTATCTTCTGCTGCAGCTTGCATCTAGAAAAACCGTCCAAGTCCTTGCTGCTGATACAGGAATCACCGAGCTTAATTTCTCTAAGTTCTATTTCTAAGTCACATCCTGACCCTTATCTTTGTGGGGAATCTCAAGAAGAATTTCTCTGACGTTTCTATCAAATGTCTCCATTGAAAACAGTAACTCTTCAGGGACTCTGTCTCACACTGTAGGGTGGCAGATGGGGTGGGCGGCTGGCAATGCCAAGGAGACAAGTCATCTGTGAGCTTGAACAGACTCGAGCCCAGTGACACCCGGATGCCTAGTGGTAACTACAGGAAATTTGGGTCCCTTCTCCCTGTAAAATCGCCATCCCCAGGTAGAGAAAGACAAATACATCACACTGAGATAGCCCAACCATGATTCTGACACTGAAGAGATGGCCGGCCTTTCTGAGAAAAACAAGGAGGCCTCTCAGAAAGCACCATTCAGGCTCGCCAAGGAGGGATCCTGGTCTAGACCCACATGCGCACCAGCACCCCCCTCCCCGCCCCCCCTCCCCGTTCTAGGAGCTTCTCTCTGGGTTTTGCTTTCCCTTGGCCCATCCTAGGGAGCCTCCCTTCTCCTCTCCCCCTCCCCACCCCCACGCCCCCAATTCCCTCTTTTGCCTGTTGCTCCCAGGTCTCCCCCCACCCCCATCTCCTCAGAACCCTCATGCTCTCTTTCTGAACCTCCCTCAAAGCCTTCACTCTCTCACTCTCATTCTCCCTCTGTCTCTCTGGCTTTCTCACGGGTATTTCGTCAGTGAATCAGGTCCTGCAGTCTGGACGCCAGAGTACCACTTCCTTTGCTCAACCCTGGAAACGCAGCTTGGCTCTCAGACACCAAGGGTTAAGACCACCAAGAGGAGCGGTCCTCCAGAGGCTAGAGAGGCCTGGGACTGCGGCCGGCCCGGCTGGTGGCTCCCAGGGGAGGACGACTTTACCCTTAGCTGCCTCTGCTGAGGCCCGAATCTCAGGGTGGTGGGCGGCAGCGATTTTCTCCCCAGGAGTGGTGGCATAGGGCGTCGCGGCCCACACTGTCCAGCTCAGGACCTGTGGTTTCTATGGAGACCGCTGTCCCGACAGGACAGCACGCAGCTGCAGCCCCCAGGACCCCCCTGCAGTGTGGGGAGAGGAGAGATCGCGGTAGCGGAGGTGACGTCACACGGGGGCTCCATGGATTCCAAGAGAGGCCTTGGGAGGCTGCCTGCCAGGGGATGTGCAGATCAGCTGGGGGCCACAGAGTGCAGGGGAAGATGAGTCTCTGCTCTTTGAGTTTCCTAGTCGTCTTTGTGTGAAGGCACGAGCTTAAGGGAAAATGAAAACCAATCAAGTGAAGGAGTTGTTCCAAGGCTGCCAGATGTGGGGATCAAGTGTCTGGGTGGATTTGCTGCTTGCTTTTCAGTTTTATGTGGGAGAAGTTGTCAGCTGTGGTGGCATATGGGGTGGCAGTGGAATCAGGGGAACTCTCAGCCCGCTGTGCAGGGAAATTTTATCTCTATGCCCAGATAGTTTAGAACAAGCTTCCCACCCAAGTGGGATATCCGTGACAAAAAAAAAGTATAGGAGTAGTAGGGCCTGTCATCCATGAGTATTGCAGATCATGACAGAGAATGCATATCAAGACTCAACTGAAAAACACAGCTCTCACCTCAAAGATTGTTCTGGAGCCAAATGGAAGTGACCATGGTCCCGGAACATGCATTTAGGCTCCTCCAAGGTCGGTGTTCCAACATGGAAGCAGCTTCATCAAGTTCTTATAGTAACAACAAAGTTGTGCATGAAGGCATGTTTATAATGCATTGATGGAAACATCAGAGAGGCATGTTTCAGATAGAAGAACACCAGCCACGGACCTCAGATTCTATGTGATAGCACTCTCAGCCCCTTGACTGGGGGAGAAAGGACTAATACATTCTGATAGTTTCTGTTTATAGGGATGCTAGCTAGGTCCAACAGAGAGGTGGATAAGGAATATCTCTTAAGGGGCTAAAGATAGCACAAGAAAAATGTTCACCCAAACTTTCCACAGTCGTTGAATTTTTCCTCAGTCAATCGGCTTTAGTGGACAGAGCTTCTTTCTAGGAATTCTTTCTTATTCACACAGCCTTAACCCAACCTACATGGTGAAGGGTGATTCTTTATGACAGCCATTTACCTTGAAGGAATATTGTGAACAGACCTCTCTACCAGGAGTCAATTCAGGGAAGCAAGTGAAATGCAACATTCTCCATAACATTGAGCAAAGACTTGCCCAGGTAGACACAGGGATCTTCCTTTCTGGTTTTTGTTACATGGTCTTACATACCCTAGGCTGGCCTCAAACTTGATATGTAGTCGGGGATGATCTCAACTCTTGATCCTCCTGCATCCAACATCCAAGTTCTGGGATTACAGGTATGCATCACCACACTGGATTTATTCATTGCTGGGGAATGAACCCAGGACCTGGTTCCGAGTAGGTAAGGACTCTACCAACTGTGGTGTATCCATAGCCCCAAACTTCCCTTTTTCCCTGGGAGTGACTCATTCATTGATAACTCTTTATACTTTGGATAAGCTAGTGTTTCATGGTCTAAATAAAGAAGGCAAAACTGGATGTTATCCTGGAATATCATCCTCCTCCTCATTTTTTATAAACCTTGTAACTTTTTGTGCTAGTGATTGAACCCTGGGCCTCACACAAGCTAGGCAGGTGTTCTGCCACCCAGGGAGCATTCACAGCCCCAGACAAGTATCTAATGCAGGGATGTAACAGTATGGTAGAAGGCTTGGTTTGCAGATGTGAGTCCCTGGGTTTGACGGCCAGCACTGTCTTTTTAAGATAAGGAAAAGAAAAAAGAAAAGTGGTCACTGAGCCCTAGAGAGATCAAGTAACCCAGTTCTCTATCACTGTGATCTGAGTTATGTCCACTGCCCTGGTCTTCACTGATATAATATGACTAGAGTTACAAAAGGATTAAGTGCTGCCTCCTTGATTCATATCCAGGGCTTGATGACCTCGCGCTGACAACCACATGTTGCTGCTTTCCAGATCCTCCCAGCCAGCTCAGTCCTCTCCTGAACTCCAAACTCTTTAGCCACCTGACCACCCTCAAGTCTGTTGCACTCAAAGCACCAGGGCGGTGTAGATGACCAGAGAGGAACCAGTGATGGAGAACATGGGTGGAAAGAGCCCTATCCTCCCTCCTGGAGGAAGAAGGGCAGCTACAGAAAGTTTAGAAGGGTTTGGGTGAGGGATGGTACTTCTCAGAGACATCCTGGTGGCTTTAATTCTCCACATGTTGATCACATACCCTGACTCTTCTCAGTTTATTTCTTTGCCGTCGTTATTTCAGAAAAGGTTGTATCGTTGTGTGACTCGGGCTGACTCCAACTTGAGATCCTTCCTCTTCCCTCAGCGCCCTCCCCTCTTTATATTTTGTTTCTTTTCACAATGTCAATACTTGGTGTATGGTGGTGAAAATATTCAAAGGTGGACTGTAAGTCCATGCAGATACATAGGTGAGTGAAGACATACCCTTTTAACCTGATGAATACCTACCTGCTCATGAGGATCACCACAACCTGAGATAGAAGCCGAGAACTTGCTGTGAGACTAATCAAATGAAACCAATTTGAACGTTTTCTAATCATTGGTATCATTGTTATATAACAGGTAGACATCCTACATACAGAGGTTAGTTAGGTCAGCTTCCCGAAGTCACTCCAGGAGTAAGCATTTGAGTTTGTCTGCAGGACATAGGAAAGTCAATCTTGAGCGACTGGGAAACTTCCTACCTGCTGGCCAGCTTCTACGATGCCAGAATATGCTATGCAGGCCACAGAAGGAGAAAAAGACACCTGTGAACTTGGCTAGTGCTGGCCCCTAAATGCTGTAGGGCATGCTGTAGGGCACCAGGCAGGATGTGGTGTAGTAGTAGCATGAGTGTTCAAAGGTAAACAGCCAATTTCTGATGGGATTTGAGCCCTGATCCACAGGAGAAAATTCATACCTGGTACTGAACATCTTGTTAAAATCATAGGCCCTTTAGGGCAGCTTGCTATTGCTAGTTTGGTAAATAGTTGTGTTGTCAGGCTGCTTTCCAAATATTTATGTCTTTGCTCATATGTCTGAGCTGTTCTCAACCTTCATCAGAGAAACTCCTTTTTTGTGATGGACAGTGGTGAATGCACAAATGCATAACTGGTCAAAGAGCTGCAAAATGTGTTGCGTACCCAGCCCTCAAGGAGAACTCTAGATAAACCATACCCGGAGAAGGACCAAGGATCACTGTTGAAGGGCTGTGGAGGTAGAAGAATGTAAGAACCAGATGATGGGGAGGTGTGCACCAAATCTGTCTTCAGGTCTTGATGTGTCTGCTGCCCTCATGAACTCACGGGACCTGCACGAGAGGAAGCTCCTCAAAACTGTAGCATGGATAAGGGAGGGGCTCACTAAGCCTTACCCTTATTTGAGGAACTGTTGGCAGGTGATGGTGGCTGGAGGCAGGAGAGTCATTTTTCTTTGGGGGCGTGGCCACTGTTAGTTGCCCACACTCTGTGGATGGCATAACACACATCATGTGCAGGTGGATATCACTAATTAGAAACTGGTTTTTTTTTTTTTTAAAGAAAGAATAAGAGGACATGAATTTGGGAAGAAGATATGTTAAGGTGTGTCTAGGGGAATAAAGGGGTTAAAGTTGGAGTGGCTGTGATCATAATGCATTATGTGTGTGTGTGTGTGTGTGTGTGTGTGTGTGTGTGTGTGTGTGTGTGTGTGTGAAAGCCTCAATGAATGAGTTACAGAGTGTTTGAATTCCCCAAGATTAACCCAAACAGTAGTTGTCAGCCCACATCTCTGCACAACATCCCCTCCCCCACCGCTGCCTTCCAGGCACCAACTACTTTCCCGCTACTTAGGCTAGAGCAGTGGTTCTCAACCAGGGGATCGTGACCACTTTGGGGGTCAAATATCAGATATCCTGCATATCAGATATTTACATTACAATTCATAACAGTAGCAAAAATTACAGTTATCAAATAGCAATGAAAATAATTCTATGGTTGGAGGTCACCACAACATGGGAAACTGTATTAAAGGGTCTCAGCTTTAGGAAGATTGAGAAGTACTGGGCTAGAGGTTTGAAGCCCTCCTTCATAGGTGCTTCTCTCCCCCAGCCCCACAAGCCCGAAGCCCAGCCAGTTCCCCCTGCCATATCTATCTATGGGAGAACTTTACAAGTCTTTATACCCATCACCACCAATAGTTCCCTAATCCACAGCTACTTGATGTGGCAACAGAAAAAGTTTGAGCATTCAACAACGAAATTTAATTCAAAATCAAATGTGTAATCTAGCTAATGTAATTCTGGCAGCTTTTGCCCCAGTTGCACCGTGTGATGTCACTGCAGCCTTGGTTCTGAACACCCAATCTGCATTTTGCACATGCTGTCGATCCATGCTGTGCTACACCATCGGAAATACTTGAAACACCTCGGGTCAAACTCAACACTATCATAAGTCATCATGTATGAATTGCAGCGTTTTACTGTACATACAGAGTTCTCTGCTCTTCTAGAAAAAAAATGGAAACAAGGGCATTTCTTTCTTCTACCAACATTACTCAGCATTAAAATACCAAATATCCAAGGCTGGGCGTTGGTGGAGCACGCCTTTAATCCCAGCACTCGGGAGGCAGAGCCAGGCGGATCTCTGTGGGTTCGAGGCCAGACTGGGCTACCAAGTGAGCTCCAGGAAAAGGCGTAAAGCTACCACAGAGAAACCCTGTCTCGAAAAAAACAAAAAAAAAAAAATACCAAATATCCTTGGATTGGATTATGTTAAAATGTTTGATCTAAAAAAATGATTGAGTTGATGACTTGGGTTAATTTTTTTAAAATGGATAAATGAATTTTGTCTTGGGATTAAAACAGAATTTCCAACTGTTTCTGAAATGATTCCAAGGATACTTCTGTTTCATCATTCTATACTACATATTTATGTGAAGCTGCATTCTCAGCATCGATTATAAGATCAAAATGTCAATCAACTCTGAGAAATGTTGAAAATGTTCTAAGTCCTGCAGATCAAGATTCAATTGTTTGTAAATATAAGCAAGCACTTCCATCTCATTATTATGTGAATTTGCTTTCATCTCAAATAGATGATCGAAGTATCTGCATACTGTGACATCATGGGGCTGCCCGCCTAAGATGCTGGTCACTGTAAGCTGGTCAGATCTCACACCCTGAAGAAATCACTCCATGTCCTTCACCTCCCCCCCCTACTCTCTGTCACCAAGAGTTAAGAAGCCAGTTGTGCTGTGGTTTTATGTTGGGGGCACAGGGGTCCTTGTGGCTCACAGATAAGCACCAGGGAATCCAGGAAGGTTAAACACACAGTGTTGTCTCTTCAAAGAAAGAGATGTATAACCTGTTTTCCACCCAGAAGGCTGGGAATGGATGTGGTTAACAGCCTAGTGACCTCTGTGCTACATGGAGGGCCAAGCTACATCTGGCTCCCCCAGGGTCTTACAAACAGGACGAGTTGGTTAATTGCCCAGGTGACCTCTGTGCTGTCTGTATGATCGAGACCACACCAGATCCTTCCACAGACCCTTAAGATAATACATACAGTCCATCTATAGATCCCATCTTTATGGAAGAAGTGACTTGTACTTTGAAATGAGTTTCAATGCAATTATGCCTTAAACTTTATTGTGCACATGGGATTGTGTTACACCAGGATACTTCCTTCCAAACTGCACTGTTTGACACTCTACTTACTGGCTGTGGTGTTTTCAGAGACCGCACACACACACACACACACACACACACACACACACACACACACACACAGTTTTAAAGCTCCTAATTTATGTTCCTACTTGGTCCTACTATGCTCTATGTCGAATGGGCTATGTTGAACTAAACATGTGGTTCATGTGGTACAGAACATCCTGCCACTCTCTGAAAGGGTGTCAAAGTCAGATATTTTCTCTTGCTGAGGAGATTTCTCTGAAGCCACACCTCCACCCTGTTATCTATCCATGATGGCTCTTTCTCTTATCTTTACTTTAAGCTATCCCTTTTAATGGATCTTCTCTGCAGGTTTTGAAGGGAAGCCTCTCTTTCCCTTTAAGGCTCCATTCATTGTGGCTGTAATACGAGAACATCCCTTTTTAATGCTCTCCCACTAAGACACAATCATAGTCTTATGGCCCTTTTTCCCAATAAGGATAATTTTGTGTCATCTTTCTGTAACCAACACATAAGCGGCCCTATTTCTAGCATATACCCAAAGGTTTCTTTTTATAATAAATTTCTTTATGATTTACTATCAGTAGACGTTGAACTTACATACCTTTATGCTCAGGGTCATATAAAACTTTCAGGCAAAAGGGGTCAGGAGTAGACAAAGGTTAAGATTTCATGTCTCCATCCCCCTTGTCCACTCAACCTCATGTCTGTCCTTCACAACCACCACTGTTTTAACCAGTGTTTTATTGCTGGAAAGAGACACCATGAGGAGGGCCACTCTTCTAAAGGGAAGCATTTAATTGGGGCTGGCTTACAGTTTCAAAGCTTAGTCCATTACATCATAGTGAGGAGCATGGTGGCATGTAAGCAGACATGGCCCTGGAGCTCAGCTTTACATACTGACCCACAGGCAGAGAGAAAGAAAGAGGAGGAGAGAGGGAGAGAGACTGGTCCTGGCATGGGCTTTAGAAATGTCAAAGCTCATCTCCTATTCCATACTTCCTCCAACAGGGTCACACTTCCTAACCCTTGTAATCTTGTTAATTGGTATCACTCCCTGGTGACTAAGCACTCACCTATATGAGTCTGTGTGAGCCGTTCTTGTTCAAACCACCACAACCATCAATTCATAGCTGTTCCTCCTGCCAGTAGTCTTGGCACCTTGCCACTGGTTCTCTAATCTAGTGACATGAGGGACCACTCTACCTACTAATAAGGTCAAGTCACTCCTGCCAGGTTCTGGAGGAGCTGCCTGCTACACTTTGAATAGTGCCCTGCCTCCTTGACAAGGCACACTGGGCCCTGCCTCACTCTCATCAGCATACCCCTCCTGTTGCTGCCCCAATTCTAGTGCAAATTCTAACCAGTACGCATGGTTGGCTGGGTGGTTTCTAAATCCTTGATGTGATCCATACCGGTCCTGTATTTCTCTCTCTGACCTCGACAGCCTCACAGGTGACATTGCCTTTGTCATGCACCTCTCCCCTTCTCCTGCCTGACTTCCAGTTAACCTCCCAGATCTCCTTAGTCATTCTGAGTGAAGCAATTTCCATCTTATGTAGGAAGTGGCAGGATAAAAAGGCAAACTCAAAAGTTTTGATATTGTGACTGAGGGGCAGGTGATGGTGATTTGTTAAGATTCTCCAAATGGACTGACTAATTGGAGTAGAATCTGAGAGCAAGATTTTCTGCTTAATGCTTAAAGGAAGGTAGAATAATACACAGAGGTGACTGTGGAAGGTGAAAAGCTAATTTTTCTTGAATGGAGCCGTTATTTCACTCCCTATTGTTCAAAGCATCACATTATGTATTTTATATTATAAAAATTAATATCAAAATAAATAATGACACCTAAAGAAAATAAATGCATGGATTTAAAGGACTTTCAGAGAAGGAGTAGGATACATAGAGCATAGCTCTCCCCTTAATTTTTACGGACCTGCTGTTGCATTTGAATTTGAAGTGAGAATTCCGCCCCTAATTTTGTTTACCATGGTGGTATCCAGGCTAAGGACATACCTCACCAGGAAGATGGAGCAGCAGGAATGTGGATAGACAGTGTCACTTCATGGCATCCTTGAACAAGAACTAAACGCGAGTGGTCCTCATTGCTGACTGCATTTTGGTGAAATAGTTCTTCACTGTAAGATTAGTGACACTGACAAGTTGTACTGACTTGTAATCTTTTTGCACAGGAACTGGCCATTGTGGATCTTCAGGGACGTCAATGTCAGCCATGTTCCCAATCAGGGAGCCTGGAAGGGACTCTGCAGTGTTTTTAATGCCCTCAATGGGTGCCACAGACAGTGAGAGGGAACTCAGTCAGTTCCTTCCATATCCTGAGGAAAGATCAAACCCAAAGCTGGGTCTACCTGCTTTCAAGTGAGCTGGTGCTACCTCATATCATATTGTGCTGGCTATTTTATGTAAACTTAACCCAAGCTGTAGTCATTTGTAAGAGAGAGCCTCAATTGAAAAAAATTGCCTCCACCATATTGGCCTGTGAGAAAGCTTGTGCTATGTTTTCTTCATTGATTGATGAGTGCTCAGCTCACTGTGGGCAGTACCAGCCCAAACCTGGTGGTCCTGGGTGGTGTAAGAAAGAAGGCTGAGCAAGCCAATAAGCAGCACTCTATGGCCTCTGCATCAGTTCCTGCCTCCAGGTTCCCGCCCTAACTTTAACACTTTCCTACCCGAATTGCTTTTGGTCATGGGGTTTTATCATAGCAATAGAAACTCTTAACTAAGGCAGAAATTGGTACCAGAAGTACTGTGTTGCTGCAACAGATCTGAACCATGCATTTGGGGGAACATTGAGGAAGGACTTTAGAACTTTGGTCTAGAGAAGCCATTGGGTGCTTCGAGCTTAATGAGCTGTTGTCAGAATGTAGAATATAATGCTGAGAGCAGTGCAGATGATGGAGACTACCTTAAAACTTTTAGAGGGAAGTAAAAACTCTACCAGGGCCATTGATTGGATATTTTGAATTAAGAACCACTTGGGCTGGAGAGATGGCCATGTGGTTAAGAGGCTGGGCTGTTCTTACAAAGGACCCAGGTTCAATTCCCAGCACCCACATGGCAGCGCACAACTGCCTGCAACTCCAGTTCCAGGGAGTCTGAGATCCTAACACAGACATACATGCAGGCAAAACACCGATGCACATAAAAATAAATAAAAGACCCTTAAAAAAAGAACCTCTAAAGTAAAGTCTTTGCTTTGCTGGAACAATAAATGCTGGTCAAGTGGAGGTGAGAAATTAGCAGTGATTAAGAAGAGACCAGCACTGGCACTGGTGGTACTCACCTTTAATCTCAGCACCAGAAAAGCTGAGGCAGGCAGATTTTGTGAGCTCAAACCTTGAACTGGTCTACAGAGTGAGTTCCAGAATAGCCTGGGCTACACAGAAAAACCCTGTCTCGAAAAACAAAAACAAAACAAAAAGAGTGTTTTTTACCCAGCTGTGGTGGCGCAAGCCTTTAATCCCAGTACTCAGGAGGCAGAGGCAAGGGGATCTCTGTGAGTTCGAGGCCAGCATGGTCTACAAAGTAAGTTCCAGGATGGCCAGGACTGTTACACAGAGAAACCCTGTCTCGATGGAGGGGGTGGGGGAAGATCAGCATCGTGGATGAAATCTTCCATATTTTATTAGGGTCAGCACAAAAAAGCTGTGTTCCAGAAGTGGCCAAGGTTGTATGGACCTCATGCTGGCAACCAAATCTGGTAGTGTAAGGGTCACCCAGTTGGTACTGGTTTTGAAGGCATGAAGGGGTCATGGAGAGTAGCTGAGGCTTGGAACTGTGTGGCAGGGCTGGAATCCCTGAAGAGAGGCCAGAAGAGGCCATTGGTGAAGGTGTAGCCTCAGTTGAAATAGAATGACGGGAATGGAAGGGACCGTGCAGAGAAACTAACACCATGTGCTGTGTTAGAGACCCTGAAGAGAGCCCAGAAGAAGCTACTGGTGAAAGTGTAGTGCAGTTGCAACATTTTGGAGACATCAATACCATGGAACAACTGTCAAGGACAGCAGCAGCCATAGCGTGGGGCTAGCCTGAACATAAGAAACAGCTTTGTGTGTGCTGCAGATTGTAGGCCCAAGAAGTGGAGCCCAGATGATTGTGAGCGGCACCCAGACATCAAGCACCCAGACATCAAGCACTGAGCTTTTTATGTTGTTGAACTTTGGTTTTCCTAAGATTTTATTTTAACTATGCCCTGGTTCTTCTCTCTTGGAATAAGAAGGTATTTAGCTTGTTTTTGGTTTGTACAGGAGCCCACAGTTGTGAGACCATGGATGCTTTAAAGAAACCTTGCAATGTTAGAGATGCTTTGGATATTTTAATGAAGCCAAGGTTTTGAATGTTCAAAATTTTAAGAACCATGGACAGCCATGACTACATAATAGAGAGACCCTGTCTCAAAAAATAATTTGTTTTATACTATCATAGTAACATGACATCTTGGGGCTAACAAGAAAAGAAAGGTCATGGTTTAATAGTGATCTGCTTGTGTGTCAATTTCACAAGGGATCAATTGTGCTAGTTACTTTTACATCAACTCAACACAATCTGGAGTCATTTGGAAAAAAGGACACCTCAGCTGAGACAATTTCCCTATCTGCTTGTCTGTGGGAAAGCCTGTGGTGTGTTTTGTTCATTGATGGTTGATGTAGGAGGGAACACTCACTGTGCCACCCCTGGGCTGGTCACTCTGGATGGTATAAGAAAGACTGGGAAAGCCATGCAAGCCAGTAAGCAGCACTCCTCCATGGCCCCTGCATTAGTTCCTGCCTCCAGTTTCCTGCTTTGAGTTCCTGTCCTGACTTCCTGGATGATGGACTACAAGTTGTGACATTAAATAAACCCTTTCCTCCCCAAGTTGCTTTTGGTCATGGTGTTTCATCACAGCCATAGAAAACATTGAGGCACTTGTGAGGTTTAGCTCCATGTACTGTAGCCCAATCTAACTCCTCTTACTTAGCATAGCATGCCTAAATATGAGATGTAGTCTGTGCCCTGGCAACTGGAGAGTGGGCTTCATCACTAAATTGCTTGCCATACAAGCATGAGGACATGACTTTAATGCCCAGCACCAATATACAAAAATCTTGTCACAGTGTCAGGAACAAGGACAGAATCTCTAGTTAGTGGAAAAATACAGACCCCCGATAAGACAGGGAACTAGATCAGCTTACAGTCAGGTTGCCTAGCAACAGGACATTGAGTCAGAGCCCTTGACCCTCTCACCCTGTAAACATCCTATACAAACATCCTGTTAGCTTGCCCCACCTTATGCAGAAGACAGCTTCTTGCTCCCCCCACCCTGCAGGAACTATATAAACCTTTCTGGAAGGAAATAAAGTGGCACCTTGATCAGAATCTAGACTTGGTGTGTTTTCCTTTGTATCTCCCGTCCCTACGTTCCCTCCTTAGGGTGGTCGAGAACCCGTTGTAGCCCTGCAGGCGGGGCATCACAGGAGCACATATCTGCAATCCCAAAGTTGGAGAGGCAGGCAGATTCCTGGAGCTCAGTGGCCAGGCAGCCTCACCTAGCCAAATCAGCGAGCTCCTGGTTTCCAGAGAGATCCTATCTCAAAAAGTAAGATAGAGAGTGACTCAGAAAGAAACCTGACATTGTCCTCTTATCTCCACACACATGCACATACATGCCCATGTCCACACATGTCCTGAAGGCCTGTTTTTACAAAATGTCAGAATGTGTTCTGTATATATATTTTTTGGCCCTCCAAGAAGAAGAATATGCTGTCTGCCAACTACTAGACATCACTGAGAAAGAAATGAAGTTAAAAACAAAGAAACAAAATGCCAGAGGATTTTGAACCGGTGAACAACGAAAAGAAAAGATAAGAGTGTCACTAGTGCCACCACTGCCGCTCCAAAGTCAAATATGGCTTGAGGTTTGGCTAGCTTCCCAGGGGCGCCAGCATCATGCTCTCCAAATTAACATGTTACTTTTAAGTAGCCCTATGGGAGAAGCACATTAGACACATCGGGATGACTCTTCCTGGAGCTTAGCTATTATTCATACGTATA
Organism: Peromyscus maniculatus bairdii; assembly: GCF_049852395.1. Classification (NCBI taxonomy): domain Eukaryota; kingdom Metazoa; phylum Chordata; class Mammalia; order Rodentia; family Cricetidae; genus Peromyscus; species Peromyscus maniculatus. Next base: position 142,034,840 of record NC_134875.1, on the reverse strand, counting down.
GTTTTTAATGTGCAAAGGTCCAGAGAGACTAGGAGCATAGGTCACTTACTTAGCAGATGTGAGACCTTGAGATCAATGCCCACCAGTGCAAGAACAAGCAAACAAACAAACAAAAAACTCAAAGTCCCAAAGAAATAAGTATTCAAACCCCAAGAAAACAACACATGAAAATAGCCTGGCTAGGTGGAAGATACCTGTAATGGTAACACTTGGGAGATGAGTACAAAGATCACTAACGTTTGGGGCCAGTTACAAAGAGAAGAAACAAAATGGGAGATGTTTGGTATATCATGCAGAAAAGGGTAAATTGAGAAGTCACATCCAAGGTCTGGCTGATTCCAACCAAAGAGGACCGCCAAGGAGAGCACCTTACCCTCCTCATTTACAGGGAGTATATGAAGGTTTGCTCAGGAAAGACATGCTAGGCTGTTTTTATGGTCATGCTGACACCCTTTGCTTACATTCCACTTGGTAAGATGGTAACACTGTATACCAGTGGAATATTCTTTGTTGCAACACCATGTCCACAGGTGAAAGGCAGGTGTCCAATCCGGCAAAGCCACTCTGAAAGGTTCTAGGACAGTACTATGTCGGCCTTCCCCAGTGTTGCCCTTACCCAACAGCCCTGGAGTCCATTGGTGATAACGCTGGCCTCAGAGATAACTGCTGAGAAAGACTATCTTCTAGTTTTCCTTGGAGAGACAATGTCATTCAGAGGCACTTAAATAATCCACCTCCAAGGCCAAGTTATGTGTCACTTTTCAATTTCAAGCTCTACCTGAAAGAATGTGGGAACCAACAGAACTAGAAGAAGCCTTTCTATTAACAACAGCACATCTGTAGAGCTGTGCAGACCCCAGAGGTAATATGGGGCCCACCAGGCCAAAGATAGAGACCTAGCAATGCCTGTGTAGATCACTATTTTCACCCGCCTTGACTCTGTGACATGTGCAATGTAGCTACCCACTTCATCAATCTTCCATCCCACGTGTCTGTCCTGTGCAAACCCTCCCACACTCCCCTCAGGTGAGGAGGGTCAGGAGCCATCTTCTATTTCCAGAGTACTACTACTTAACCTCTAGTATCATTCTCCTCACACACACCGGAGTGGGAGCATCTTCCTGCAAGGATATAGTCTAAATCACCCCAAATTCCCCACCGGGTCCTGTACCTAAAGATGAGCAACTCACCTGGAGCTTCAAATATGCTTGCTTATTCAGTGCTTAAAAGATTGTGATTGGAGGTCCTTGGCCAATGGGAACAGCAGGTAGTTGTCAATTGCCATTATTTGTGCAGTAGAAATGGTTCAGGAAGGTGGAACAGATGATCAGATTCTTTCAGTGGTACTGAGAGAAGAATTACATCTTTTGTCCCATCCCTAATCCTGGAGCTCCTACTGAAAAGAAGATATAGGGGCTGGAGAGATGGCTCACAGGTTAAGAGCACTTGGTGCAGAGGACCCGAGTTCAGTTCCAAGCACTACATGGTGACTCACATCCATCTGTGTCTCCAGTTCTAGAGGATCTGATATCCTCTTATGGCCTCTGTGGGCACTACATACATGTGATGCACATACATATACTAGACATACTAACAAGCAAAACAGTCATACACATAAAAATAATTTTTAAAGAGGATACAAATTTCTATAGTACAAGTCAACTAATCTCTTATAGTCTGTCCAGCTCAGATCTGGCCTCACAGAGGAATTGCACCTATTGGTCACCAAATTGTCCATGTGCCCAGGGGCCAGTGCACATAGCCCCTCAAGCATGGTTCAATTGGAAGGCTGGTGAGCAAATTCAGGCTGACTAATTGAGCACTCAAATCTGTGGATACAATGCAGATGCCTCCTGGGACAATGGCAGGAAGACAGTTCCTCACCTGAATGAAGTACTAGCCCATAGCCCAAGCCTCCCAATTTGCTGACTACTCTTTCCATGTGTCCCTCTTTTGCCTGGCCCTTGCAGCCCTGCACAGACTTGCTGGCAGCATCTGTGACCCTCAGTTGTCCTTTTCTGTCAGGCTAACCAAGCAGAAGCATCTCTACCAGACAGCATCCTGAGCACCTCCCACTTTCCCTTCGGTTCTCTTCTCTACTGACTGCCGTGGTGTCCTCCATGTGCCTGGTGGGCTCTTCTTCACCCTCTCCTCCCCAGATGTTCTCTTTGTCTGCAAAGCCACATCTCCAGATATCTGCTTGGCTAACACCTCCCTCGCATTGATATCAGAAAATAATTTTCTCCATTCTGCTTATTCTGGTCACTCCAATACAGATTCCAACCTGCAGTTCACTTACTTCCTGGCCCAAGCTTTCCATCCTGTTACCACAATTGGTACAGCTTTTTCTTTTTCCTTCTTTCTCTTTAAATTACATTTTTTAAATTTATTTTGAGTGTGTGTCTGAACACAGGTAGGTGCTCACACACAAGTCATGCAATGTGGATGGAGCTCAGAAGACAACTTTCTATAATCGGTTCTCTTCTTCCACCATTTGGGTCCTGGACATCAAATTTAGGTCATCAGACTTGGTGAAGGCATCTTGCTGGCGCCTTTTCTGTGTTCAGTTCCAGCATCCCTCACTGTCAACTGTACTCACTGTGCAGCTTGCCAGACTATCGCTGAGAATTTGTCACCTGCCACCTTCCACTTCCTGTTTGGGGACTGAATGCTTAGGAATTTCTTTCTTCCAGTTTTTTTTTATTAACATTTAAATTAGCCTGCTGAAAAATTCACATATTTTAAAGCATGAGCTTGTTTTCTTTCACAAGCACACTGATTTGCTTAAAGCTCTGTGATTGCTTCTATGTAGCAACAAGCAGATATTTTTAACAAGTAACAATACTTTAACAAAAAGCCAAACGCATAGCTCTCTTTCTGTAGGCCGAGTGGAAGCTTTCCTGAAATATTTTCTTTTTTGTTTTTGTTTGTTACAGGGATAATTTTTACTTTATTTTTAACTGAAAATAATGTTTGTGCAATATGTTCTGATCATGGTTTCCCCTTCCCCAACTCCTCCCAGCTCCTCCCTATCCACAAAACTCCATACCTTCTTTCTCTCTCTCTTTAGAAAACAATCAGGAAAACGACAAAAGCAAACAAAACAAAATTCTTTTAAAGTAACAGAGAAAACACAAGAAAAACACACACACACACACACACACACACACACACACACACACACACACACATGAACCCATAAAAACACATAATATACAAGCAAAAGATCAGTAAGACAAAAAAACTCCCGATAAAGTGATATGAAACAAAAAGTCTACAAAAATACCCTTGAGTTCATTTTGTATTGCCATCTACTGCTGGGCATGGGGCCTGCCCTGTGTGGCTAATGTCCCCAGTGAGACTCCATTGGAGAGAACTGATTTTTCCTTTGCAAATGGGTGTCAATTGGTGATAGCTTCTCAGTTAGTAATGGAGTCTGTGTCCACTTCCCCTCCCTGCACTGGGACCCTGGCTGCCTTGAACCTGTGCAGGTCCCCAACCTGGGGATTTCTATCTGCTTGCTGATGTGTCCCAACAACTAGAGCGGTGCCTTTCTCAGAGAAGACATGGGGTAAGCGTATGGGACTCAAGGGGATGCGCCTGTCAGCATCCCCACTAGACTAAGACTCAAGGGGCAATCTTTTTCCCCTATGTGCTGCTGCCTCAGTCTGTCTGTCTGCGGCTACTGCTGCCTCACCCTCTGGCAACGACAGCTTCTGGGAACCTATTGAGGCCACCTGCCTTTGTTTCCCACCACAGACACTTACTTTCAAGAAATAGGAATTTATTTGGTATTTTGGCTTTGTTCTGGGCCCTCAAGTTATTTCTTGATGTGTTAAATTGTGAACATATTGTGGTGGTTTATGAAACCCTTAGGAGAATGATATGATGCTCATAGCTGGGCCAATGTGGGAGACTTTTCTGTTTCTGGACAGTTGTCAGACCAGAACATCTGGAGAGAGTCATAGACCCCTCATGTCTGGTCTTGGTGATGTGAACAGCAAACAGCTCAGGCCTTTCAAGACATTAGATACAGAACAAAGACAGACCAGACTTCACTCTGGGATGTTGATCTCCCATCAGCTCAGAAAGGTCATATTATAAACAGAGGCTCTTAAATATACTCCCACTATTGGTCACACACACATACCCCAAATATCCCAATGGCATATAGCAACCAAATTCCAACACAGGAAAGTATAACTCAGATGCCTCCAAACTTTGAATTAAATAACATTATATATTATTATAGTGTGTGTGTGTGTGTGTGTGTGTGTGTGTGTGTGTGTGTGTTGTACATTGGCACATACATGTAACAGAGTGCATAAAGAAGTTACTTTGTAGAGTCAGTTCTCTTTTTTCCACCTTTGTGTGGGTTCTGGGGACTGAATCTAGCTCATAATATTTATGCAGTAAGTACTTTTACCAGTTGAGCAACCTCTGCAGCATGACCTCCAAACTTTAGACATGCAATACTGAATGGCTCACAGAACAAAAACAAACAAACACAATAAAAATCTAGAGACATCAAATTCCAGCCCACAGGTATTTTTGCCCACATGAATTTTTGAAAATTCCTAACTTATGGTTCAGGTACTCACATAGTTCAAAGATCTCATACCCTTGTCTCAGAAGCCCATAAAATCATAGTCCACACATTGGGAGATAGACACATGAAATAACCAAAAGGACAGATCCCAGGGACGAGGATTACTCCTGCTGCAAATATCTCAAAGACCTCAGGGTATGGTGGACAAATTCCTTTGAAGCCCAAAGTTTTTACGGTTTTTGCTTGTTTGTTTATTTGTTTTTGGGGTGGGGTGGGGGGACATTATTGACAGGGTTTCTCTGTGTAACCCTGGCTATCATGAAATTCCTTCAGTAAGCCAAACTGGCCTTAAAGCTACAGATGTTCACCTGCCTCTGTCTCTTGGGTGCTGTCATTAAAGGCATGCACCACTACTTCTTGGCTAAGTCCAAAGTTTTTAATGCAAGATATAATGGAACCCTCTGCCTCACACTATAACCAGGTCATGGAGGTCACATGTAGGATACAGAATCCCCCAGTCATCAAATGCCTGTGATCTCGTGTCCTTCACAAAACCCTTCAAGGTTGCTTGAAAGCTAATTCTTGAGATGCACAATCACAAAAGTGTGATAATGTGTGCACTTCTAGACAAAGTCCATAATACAGATCATATGTTTTCTCTATTAGAATAGAAACTCTTAAACACCCCAGAAATCTCTCACTCTGAGCACAAGTTCTCTATTCCTTAAAAACCTCACAGCTGAGTCCCAGGACCCCAGACACCTCAAGCCTCTAACAATCTGCAGCAAGGACCTCCAAATGTGTCCAAGATGTCTATACACAGACCATGAAAGAAGTCAGACTTGATTCCCTAGAGACACACACAGTGAGATATCTGCCAGATAGAGAGCCACAGTGAGGTACTACCAGTCTCCTGAATAGGACATAGAGCAAGACTAAGTGATGCAGAGGCAGAGGAAGGGACGAATGAGAATTAGGGAGAACATCCAGGAAACCTGCTGTTTCCACTGAGTTAGGCTCAACCTCAGTCACTTGGATAATTTCCTGTTCTCTCCAAGAACTTGAGACATCCACATGTGTATATCTACATATCCACAAAATATACACACAAGAAGTAAGTGGGTGTCTTATAAAAAAGAAAGCACTTAATTGGGGGCTTGCTTACAGTTTTGGAGGGTTATTCTATGATCATCATGGTGGCAAGCAGACAGATATGTATGGTACTGGAGCAATATCTGAGAGCTTACATCTTATCCACAGGCAGGCACAAGGCAGAGAGAGAGCTAACTGGAATGACACGGGCTTTCGAAATCTCATAGCCCACCTCCAGGGACACACATTCTCCAACAAGGCCACACTGCCCAATCCTTCCCAAACAGTTACACCAAATGGGTAGCCAAGCATTCAAACACATGAGCCTATGGAGGGCATTCTCATTCAAACCACCATAGAGGGCTAAATTACTACCAAAATAGACTTCAGAATGATAATTAATATAAGTGGTAATGATGATCCATTCATCAAAAACAAAGTTATGAGCTGGTGGCACACACCTTTACTCCTAGCACTTGGAAGGCAGAGGCAGAAGGATTTCTGAGTTCAAAGTCATCCTGGTCTACTGAGCGAGTTCCAGGATAGCCAGGACTGCACAAAGAAACCCTGTCTCCAAAAAAACCTTATATTATTTATAGAAAAATGAATCCAACTGGACATAGTTGTATTAAGTGAATTAAGCAAGTCTCAGATAAACATTGTGTTCTTTCTCTCATTTGTGGATTAAAGATTTTATATAGACATGTAAAATCATGTATACATCTGTGACATAGAAGTCAAACTGTCTAGGGGGACAAAGGAAATAATCAGGCAGTGGAGAGGCACGGGGAAAGGAAGAGCAGGGGGCTATGGGAGGAGTATGATCAACATACGATATATACTTGTAGGGACACTATTAATATTAAGGATGCTATTAATATGAATTAACTTGAATGACAAAGTTAAAAAATAAAATGAAAAGGAATAAATATATGTGCATCTCCCAAATACAAGAACTACCAACTGATAGAACAGAAGGGAGGGATAAACAATTCCACAGTTAGATTATTTGGAAACACCAGCATTATTCCAATACAAGTAGACAAAAAAAGCAGGAAATATATAAAAGACTTAACACTGTGGACTATTTTATGGTAAATATTATTTGTATATTAATAACAGAAGCATGCACATTGTCCTAACATAAAAATAAAATGTTCACCAATACAGACCATGTGCTGTGCCATAAAAATCAGTCTCAACAACTTCAAAGGGACCAAAACCATATATTCTCTGACCACAAATAATTAAAACAGAAATTAGTCAAAGCAAGACACCTAAAAAAATCACAAAATATGTTCATATTAAATGTCATTTTTAAAATATTGCTAGGACCAAAGGAGAATTTTAAAAGTGTTAGAAAATGAAAACAATATATGAGAATTTCTGAAGTGAAACAAAACCCATTCAGAGAGGGAAATTTATGTCATTAAATGCTTATAAAATAATGGCCTCAAAACTATTAGGTAAGTTTCCACCTTAAGATATTAGAAAACAATGGAATATGCCTATAATCCTAGCACTTGGGAGGCTGAAAGAAGAGGACTATAAATTTGAGTCTATCCTGGGTTACATAGTGAATTTTAAGCAGCCTGGGCTAAACAGCAGATTATATAAAAACAAAACCAAAATAAAAATAAAAAGGAACCAAAGTTTTAAATATAGAGAAAGTCAGAATGAACCCAAGAGAAGCAAAAGGATAAAAAATAAGTATTTTTCAGACATCATCTAAGCAGATATGACAAAAATTGATAGACTAAATCAATGAAATCAAAAGTAAGTTCTTTTTTGTTTTGTTTTTCAAGACAGGGTTTCTCTGTGTAAAAGCCCTGACTGTCCTGGAACTCACTCTGTAGAACAGGCTGGCCTTGAACCCAGAAATCTGCCTGCCTCTGCCTCCTGAGTGCTGGGATTAAAGGCGTGCGCCACCACTGCCCAGCAAAAGTAAGTTCTTTTTAAAAGAGCAGTAAATTTAACAGATTCTGGTTTAAAAAAGAAAAAGAAAAGAACTGGGGTGTGTGTGTGTGTGTGTGTGTGTGTGTGTGTGTGTGTGTGTGTGTGTGTGTAAAACAAATGAGCAGTATCAATAATCTCAAGGTATAGATTCTTCAGCTGCTAAATTAAACATAAGAAGATATTATTTAAAATATTACCCAGAAAATGATACTTAGAAGAAATGGGAAAATTCCTTGAAAAGCAATAACTAACAAACATCAATCAAAAATGGACATCAACAGTCTATATTTATTGAAGAGATTGAATTCAAGTTAAAAAAAAAAAAAAGTGCCGGGCGGTGGTGGCGCACGCCTTTAATCCCAGCACTCGGGAGGCAGAGCCAGGCGGATCTCTGTGAGTTCGAGGCCAGCCTAGGCTACCAAGTGAGCTCCAGGAAAGGGGCAAAGCTACACAGAGAAACCCTGTCTCGAAAAACAAAAACAAAAACAAAAACAAAAAAAAGTCGCCGGGCGGTGGTGGCGCACGCCTTTAATCCCAGCACTCAGGAGGCAGAGCCAGTCGGATCTCTGTGAGTTTGAGGCCAGCCTGGTCTACAGAGCAAGATCCAGGACAGACACCAAAACTACACAGAGAAACCCTGTCTCGAAAAAAAAAACAAAGGGGGGTTGACGCTGGAGAGATGGCCTAGAGGTTAAGAGCACTAGCTGCTCTTCCAGAGGTCCTGAGTTCAATTCCCAGCAACCACATGGTGACTCACAACCATCTGTAATGAGATCTGATACCCTCTTCTGGCCTGCAGGCATACATGCAGATAGAGTACTCATACATAAATTATTTAAATAAATAAATCTTTTTTAAAAAGGTAAAATTCTATTGCCTCATGGGGTTTATATTGTAGTTTGAAAATGGGCTGAACATTTTGAAATTAATTTCTGTACTTCACAAACTTCTAAAAATGAGCATGTCAATACATGAAATCACTTGATAAAATTCAACATGGTATAAATTACAAGCAAACTGCGAATACAGAGAAATATCTTTATGCTGATAAATGATATGATGATATAAAATATCAAAAGTTAACATAATCTTTAAGTATAAAAGACTGAGTACTAGGCATTCTGACTAGGATAAGATGAAATCTCAAAGTAATTTTAATTTGCATTTCTTTGATGGCTGAGGATGGTGAATACTTTTTAAAAAAAATATTTATTAGCCATTTGTGTTTTTTCTTTTGAAAACTGTTCCATTGATGGCTCATTTATTGACTGCCCTATTTGGAATTTGGGTGGTTAATGTTTACAATCCTTTTATATATACTAAATACCAACAGCCCGTCTGAAATATAGTTTGCAAAGATGAGTATAGGTCATGTAACTAAAGAAAGGACCGTGAAAGGAGGGGAAAGAGGTCTTAAGGGAGGGTTGGGGAGGACAGAGTGAGAGAATACATGTGACATGAATGCAGAAGGGGCTAATTGGGTAGGAAGGGAATCAGTCACTAAAACCCACTACTTTGTGTACTGACTTTTTTTTATTATATTGCTTTCTTTTTATTTTATAATTTAATTTTACATATCAGCCACGGATTCCCTTGTCCTCCCCCCTCCTCATCCCCTCTGCCCACTCCCCATTCCCATCTCCACCAGGGCAAAGACTCCCCTGGGGATTGAGTTCAACCTGATAGACTCAGTCCAGGCAGGTCCAGTCCCCTCCTCCCAGGCTGAGCCAAGTGTCCCTGCATAAGCCCCAGGTTTCAAACAGCCAACTCATGCAATGAGCACAGGTCCTGGTCCCACTGCCTGGATGAACTATGAACCAATAGCTGAGGAGCCCCCAACTGGATCGGGCCCTCTGGATAAGTGAGACAGTTGATTAGCTTGAACTGTATACTGACTTTTAAAACACTAACTAAAATGAAAGTAAATACTTTCCATCTTCAGATTGAGGAAAAGGCAAGGATGTGCGCCTTTGCCACTTCTACTCAATATTTTATGTGCTGTTTGCAAGAAAACTCAAAACAGCTCTTATGTACAGAAAAGATGTGATTCTATAAAAATAATGAAAACTACATGAGCTAATAACTAATGTGGTATATGATACTTATAAAAAAAGTCATTTCTATTTGTATATGCCAGCCACAGACAATTAAAATTTAAATAAAAACTAGTATCTTTTACTATAGAACAAAGTCATGTAATATGTAGTGGTGGCTAATTTAGCTTAACAAAGTATATATAAGACTCATACATAAAACCTTACAAATCTTAGCTAAAGGAAACTGAAGCAAATTTAAATGAATGTAGAGATACACAGCATTGTCCTCTAGATTCAATGCAATCCAAATTAAGATCACTGTGGTCTTTTCATTATTTGGTAGCAATTGACCAACTTATTCATGTTATAAAACATGTGTGGAAAAAATCTTGAATAGCCTAGTCATTTTGTGAAACAGAAAGATGAGAGCTCAAAAGTAGGAGAATAAACAAGAAGAGTCTAAAAGACTCCCAAAACAATATAGACTATTGTTGTTGCCCTTGGTTGTCTCCCAGAAGATGAAAGTGAATCCCTATTGCCAAAGACACTGTGAACTTTGGACACAGGACTCAGAGGATTGAAGCAGGATCTGATCTGAAAGTCTCTTCACTGAGAACCAGATTTCATAGTACCAGAAGGTGATATGCAAACTGCCAAAGGAGAAAAACATGAACCGTCTTACCCAGCTATTATTCCAATAAACCACAGTGATCAGCATGGCATGATATCCACAAATGTGTAATAGTGGCACACATACCTTGGTAGTAACCAGTAATTGTCTAATTGGACTTAAGGTCTGCTAAACAGGAGGGAAATCATGCCCAGTGCTAAAAACCTAGGCAGCCACCTGAGGTTAGTGAATCCTAAAAAGAAATTTCTGGGGGTTGGGGATTTAGCTCAGTGGTAGAGCGCTTGCCTAGCAAGCACAAGGCCCCTGGGTTCGGTCCTCAGCTCTGGGAAAAAAAAAAAGAAATTTCTGCCACCACTTTACTAATCCAGCGTAACTCTGGCTTATTTTTTTTTTTGAGATTATAATTTAATTACAACATTTCTCCCTTCCCTTTCCTCCATCCAAACCTTCCTATGTACCCCTCCCCACTATCCTTGAAAGTCATGGCCTCTTTTTTCACTAATTGTTATTGCATGCATATATGTATATACATATATATTCTTAAAAATAACTTGTTCATTCTGTATGCGATCCAAGACAATTCTTAACTGCATTCTAAATATTTTCCTTATACCCACAGAAAGTACAGTTCCCCACCCCTCATCCAAGAAGCTTCTCTTTGCAACACACAGAGACCACTACAAAAATCCATAACTGGTCAAAATGCAGAGAACAGCTGATCACAGGGTGCCCAGCCCCAACTATAACACATCCCTCACACCTAAAACGAAGATAACAATGAGGAAGTGAGGAAGAAAAGACTGTAAGAACCAGAGAACTGGGAAGGCTGCTGAAAGATTGTATCACCCAGAAATGACAGGGAAGTGTCACCCATGATACATCAACAATATGGCTGTATAAATAAAACATGAAAAAGTACAATACTGATAGGCATACTGACACGGAAAGGGGAAATCCCAAGGGGCCCCACCCCTAGACAGAGAAATGCAGGCAACTAAGAGAGGAAGAATTAGATTTCCCAAGAGATGAGCACCCTAATTGGTTATCCAATACCAAATGCTCAGCCCTGAAACATACATACAATTAACACTAAACAAACTCAGCAGTGTGTGTGTGTGTGTGTGTGTGTGTGTGTGTGTGTGTGTGTGTGTGTGTGTGAAAACAGGTAATGAATTTGAGAGGAAGCAAGAAGAGGGGTCATAGGAGATGTTGGAGGGAGGAAAGGAAAGGGAGGAAAGGTAAGAAAATAAGGTGAGTTCTTTCATTATAGTATCTCTTGACTTGCTCTTAGTCCTGCATTAATATGCCTGCAAGAGTCCCTCTTACTACCTCACCGCCATCCCATGGGACTCCACCTCTTGATGTGAACCCAGGGTCCCCCTAGCTATTTCCTGCTACCCTCTCAGCCATCCCTTCTAGCTCAACTCCATTCTTTTGGGTCACTCACCAACTTGCAGAAACACTTTCTACCCAGGGACCCTCAGTAACCACACGGGGTTGGGACTCAGGTAGGCAATATTTTCGTTTTCTTCTCTCATGCAATACAACCCAACCCAAGTTTCCCCTCCTTCCCCTCCTTGCACTCCTCCTAACCTCCCCCTGCCATCTTCTCTCTTCCCCAGATCCACTCCTGGGTTTGTACCTAGTCTTCCTGAATCTTGTCATGCTGTGTTGGGTTGATATCCCTGGGAAGTAGGCGATTTTCACTATCCATCTTGTCATGCATTCCCATCTCTCCAGAAATACTCTCAAGCCCTGCTGCAGCCTGCCTGCAGGAGCCCTTCCTCCCATTCACCTTCATTCGCTGCCTCTTGGGTGTGGACCCAGGGTCTCCCTGGCGCTTTCCCACAGGCCCTCTCAGCAAGTCTCCCTAGACCATCTTCATTTCTTTGTGTCACCTGCCAACCCACAGAAACACTCTCTACCAGTAGCCCACAGCCACTACACTTGGCTAGGATCCAGAGTAGGCAGCAGCAACAAAAGAACAAAACACCCACCCAACAAAGACAAGTCCAGATGCATACACAAAGGAACACCTCAAGCGTCATAAATTCCAGATACCTAGATCCCCTTGGTTTCTGTTTCCTCTCCGGTCTTCTTATCTGCGTGGCCTGTGGTTGAGCAGAAAGTCTCTACCCAACTTGGGGGCTGAGACAAGGTGACAAGGAGTGGAGAGAGGATTAGGAATAGGGAGGGGGTACTGTGAGAGTGGGGGAGGTCCATAGGCTAGAGGCCTACCTGGTCTCTGTTTGAGCTGGGGGGTCTCTTATCAGAGGTCTGAGTTGGACCTTGGATATGGCAAAGGGGAGGGGAAGGAGGATTGGGAATAGTGTCAGAAGGAGGAACTGAGAAAGTATAGGAGATCAGTGGACAGGGAAACTGTCTGGAATTCTGGTGGTAGGAGGTGTTGCCTCTAGTCCAGCAGGAAATCTCTCTCTGAGTTTGCCTACCTGTTCTTCTGACTGATGTGGGCTGCACTTGAGCAGGGGATATCTGCCTGAGTTGGGGATGGGAACATGGCAATGGGGGTGAGGAGTGAGGGTGCATGAATCTCCCTGGGAAGGGGAAGTAGAATAGATTTTGCAGGTGGACTGGGGATGCGTGGAGATGGGAACAGGAGGGATCAGGCAGTAGAAACCTAGTGTAGTGGAAACTCCCTAGAATCTATGAGGGTGACCCTAGAGAGAACCCCTAGTAATGGGAGATACAGAGCCTAAACAGACCATCTTCTGTAGCCAGGCAAGGATCTCAGTGGTGGGACTGGGACACCAACCCAGCCACAAAACCTTCAACCTACAATTTGTCCTGTCTACAAGATGGCTGGGGTAAAAGTAGCACAGAACTTGTGGGAGTGGCCAACCAATAATTGGTCCAGCCTGAGACCCATGCCATGAGAGGGATCCCACTCATGACACTGCCTGAAGGGCCAGGAACCAGAGGCTAGATAGCCTAGAGTCCTAGGATAGAACCAAATATAACTGGCCAGAAAGAAAAAGTCAATGAGGTGATTCCTAATGATATTCTGCTATACTCACAGAATGGTGCCTAGCCCAATTGTCAACAGAGAGGCTTCATCCAGCAACTGATGGGAACAGGTGCAGAGACCCACAGCCAAGCACTGGGTAGAGCTCGGAGAACCCCACAGAAGAGTGGGAGGAAAGACTGTAGGAGCCAGAGAGGTCAAGGACATCAGGAGAACACAGCCCACAGAATAAACTAAGTAGGGCTCATAGGGGCTCACAGAGACTGAAGCGACAACCACAGAACCTTCATGAGTCTCTGCTATGTCCTCTGCATATATGTTATGATTGTGCAGCTTGGTATTCTTTTTTTTTTTTTTTTTTTTTTTGGTTTTTTCGAGACAGGGTTTCTCTGCGTAGTTTTGCGCCTTTCCTGGAGCTCACTTGGTAGCCCAGGCTGGCCTCGAACTCACAGCGATCCGCCTGGCTCTGCCTCCCGAGTGCTGGGATTAAAGGCGTGCGCCACCACCGCCCGGCCAGCTTGGTATTCTTGTGGGACTCCTAACAGTGCAAGTGAGGGGTGTCTCTGACTCTTTTGTCTGCTCCTGGGATCTTTTTGTTCCTACTGGGTTACCTTGTTCAGCCTTGATACTAGATACTTGATACTTTGTACCTAGTCTTGTAACTTGTTATGCAGTGTTTCAGTTGATACCCTGGGAGGCCTGCTCTTTCCTGAAGGGAAATGAAGGAGGAGGAGTGGATCTTGGGGAAAGGGTAGGTGGAGGGAAAGGACTGGGAGGAATGGTGGGAGGGGAAACTGTGGTAGAGATGTATTGTATGAGAGAAGAATAAATTACAAAACGTTTGTAGATGGAAAAAAAAAGAAATGGATAGGTAAGAAAAAGAAAATGTTAAATAAAAAAATTGCAGGTACAAGATACCCAGGAAATCTGGGACACTATAAAAAAGACTAAACTTACAAATGAGTATAGAGGAAAGAAAAGAAACCCAGAAATATTTTCAAAAACACAGAAAATACTTTCAACAAGATCATAGAAGAAAAATTTTCTGACCTAAAGAAGGAGATGTCGCCGGGCGGTGGTGGCGCACGCCTTTAATCCCAGCACTCGGGAGGCAGAGGCAGGTGGATCTCTGTGAGTTCGAGGCCAGCCTGGACTACCAAGTGAGTTCCAGGAAAGGTGCAAAGCTACACAGAGAAACCCTGTCTCAAAAAAAAAAAAAAAAAAAAAAAAAAGAAGGAGATGTCTATACAAGAAGCATACAGAACACCAAATAGACAGGACCAGAAAAGTAAGTCCCCTCAGCACATAATAATCAAAACACTAAATGTACAAAACAAAAAAAAGGATATTAAAAGTTGCAAGGGAAAAAGACCAAATCATATATAAAAGCAGACCTATTAGAATTACATCTGACTTCTCAATGGAGGCTCTGAAAGCCAGGAGGGCCTAGACAGATGTTCTACAAGCTCTGAGAGACCACAGATGCAAGTCCAGACTACTGTACCCAGAAAAACAACTGGTCACAATTAACAGAGAAAGAAAAACATTCCAAGATCAAACCAAATTTAAAAAATTTCTATCTACCAATCCATCTCTGTAGAAGATGCTAGAAGGAAAATTTTAGTCTTAAGAATCTAACTATACCCAAGAGTCCACAAAGAATAAATAATCCAAGAACAGTAAATCAAAAGAGGGGAAGAAAAGTCCACAACACAAAAACAAAATAATAGAAATAAATAAACACTGCCCATTCTCAATTGCCCAAGACACAGACTAACAGAGTGAATTCGAAAACAGGATCTATCCATCTGCTGCATCCAAGAAACATACCTCAACATCAAGGATAGATATTACCTCAGAGTAAAGAGTTAGGAAAAGATATCCCAAGCAAATGGACCTAAGAAGCAAACTGATGTAGCCATTTTAGTATCTAACAAAATAGACTTCAAACCAAAACTAATCAGAAGAGATAGTGAAGGATACTACATACTCATCAAAGGAAAAAAATCCAAGGACATTGCAATTCTTAACATCTATTCACCAAACCCAAGGGCAACCAAATTTGTAAAAGAAACACAACTACTGCTTAAATCACATATTGACCCTCACCCACTGATAGTGGGAGACTTCAGTACCTCACTCATGCCAATAGACTGATCATCTTGACAAAACAAACAGAGAAATCATGGCATTAAATAATATTAATAAATCAAAGATACCTAACAGACGCCTAAAGAACATTCTACCCAAACACAAAAGAACATACTTTCTTCTCAGCAGCCCATGGAACATACTAAAAAACTAACCACATATTAGGACACAAAGCAAGTCTCAACATATATTTTTTTTAATTTTTGAAATAATACCCTGAATTATACCCATAATGCCCATACCACCTGGACTAAAGCTGGATATCAACAAGAGTAGACACAGCAGAAAGTATACAAACTCATGAAAACTGAACAAATCACCACTAAATGAAAACTGTGTTAAGACAAAAATCAAGAAGGAAATTAAAAAGCATTTTTAAATTGAATGAAAATGAAAACGCAATATACCCAAACCTTAAGGACAAAATGAAGTAAGTTCTAAGAGTAAAATTCATATCATTAAGTGCCCACATTAAAAAAAAACTGGAGAGATCCCATATTAATAACTTAATGACACACTTGAAAGCTCTAGAAGAACAAGAAGAAATAAACTCTAAAAAGATTGAATGGAAAGAAAAAGATCAAACTCTGTACTGAACTCAAAGAAATAGGAAAAATATGAAATATAAACATACTGAAAGACAAAAACCACATGATCATCTCATTAGATGCAGAACGGACCTCTGATAAAATCCAACAGCCCTTCATGATAAAAAGTCCTGGAGATATTAGGGAAACAAGGGACATATCTCAACATAAAAGGCAGTTCACAGCAAACCCATAGCCAACACCAACATAAATGAATAGAAACTCCACTAAGCAATTCCACTAAAATCAGGAACAAGACAAGGAAGTTCACTCTCTCCATATCTATTCATTATAGTACTTGAAGTCTTAGCTAAAGCAATCAGACGACTGCAGGATATCAAGGGGATAGAATAGGAAAGGACGAAGTCACAGTATCTTTATTTACAGAGGTTATGCGAGCATAGACAAGTGACCCTAAAAGTTCTATCAGAAAACTCCTAAAGCTGATAAACACTTTCAGCCAAGGTGGCTAGCTAGTTAATTATAAAATTAACTCACAAAAATCAGTAGCCCTCCTATATACAAATGACAAATGGATCAAGAAAGAAATCAGGAAAACAACAACTTCCAAAATAGTCACAAATAATATAAAATATCTTGGGATAACTCTAACCAAGCAAGTGAAAGACTTATGTGACAAAATTTTAATATATTAAAAAAAGAAATTGAAGAAGATGTAAGAATGTGGAAAGATCTCCCATGCTTATGGATTGGTAGGATAAATAAAGTAAAAATGGCCACCCAACCAAAAGTAATCTATAGATTCAATGCAGTCTCCATCAAAATTTCAACACAATTGTTCATAGATCTTGAAAGGACAATTTTCAGTTTCATATGGAAAAACAAAAAACCTAGGACAGCTAAAACAATCCTGAATAATGTAAGGAGTGTTGGAGGTATCACCATCTCTGACCTCAAATGTTACTACAGAGCTATAGTATTAAAAACAGCATGGTAGTGGCATTAAAAACAGGTATATCAGTCAATGGAATTGAATTGAAGTTCTAGACTTAAATTCACACACTATAGACACCTAATTATTTACCAAGAAGCCAAAAATACACACTGGAGAAAAGACAGCATCTTCAGCAAATGATGATAGTCCAACTAAGATGGCTGCATGTAGAACAATCCAATTGATTCATATTTATCACTCTGCACAAAACTCAACTCCAAATAGACCAAAGACCTCAACATAAAACCAGATAAAATGAACCTGATAGAGGAGATAGAGGGGAATAGCCTTGAATGCATTGGCACAGGAAAAGACTTTCTGAACAGAACACCAGTAGCACAGACACTAAGATCAACAACTAATAAATGGAACCTCATGAAACTGAGAAGCTTCTGCACAGCAAAAGTCACCAATATTCAGACAAAGTAGTAGACTACAAAATGGGGAGAAAATTTACCAGCTACACATCTGATAGAGGGCTAATATCCAAAATATATAACAAATTCAGAAAACTATGTGTCAAAAAATATTTTAAAATGAGGTATAGATCTAAAGAGAGGAAACTCAAATGGCTAAGAAATGTTCAATATCCTTATCTGTCAGGGAAATGAAAATCAAAACTTCCTTGAGATTTCATCTTACACCTGTCAAAATGGCTAAGATCAATAACACAAGTGACAGCTCATGCCAACAAGGATGTGGAGTAAGGGGAACATTCACCCATTGGTGGTTGGAGTGAAAACTTGTACAGCCACTATAGAAATTAGTGTGGCAGATCCTCAGGAAGATGGGAATTGATCTACATCAAGATGCAGTTATACCACTCTTGAGCATATACCCAAAGGATGCTTCATCCTACCACAGAGACAGTTGCTTAACCATATTCATCGATGTTCTATCCATAATAGCCAGAAATTGACAACAATCTAGACGAATTGATTTTTAAAATGTGGTACATTTACACAATGGAATATTACTCAGCCATTTTTAATGAAATCATGAAATTCACATGTAAATAAAAAGAACTAGAAAAAACCATTCTGAGTGAGAGACCCAGAAAGACAACTATGGCATGTAATCACTTATATGTGGACAGTAGCTGTCAGGTCAACGATAACCAAGCTATACTCCAGAGAACCACAGGGGTTATATATAGAGTAAGGGACTGAGGGAAGGAACAGATAGATCTCCCTACGAAAGGGAAATAGAATATATAGTTATAGATGGATGGTGGTTGCTGAAATGGGAGGATCAAGTTGGCAAGGGGCAGGAGTGAGTGGGATGAAGAAGGAAATACAGGGAGAGACAGCTAAAATTAAGTGCCATTAGTGGAGTAGTAAGAAAACCTAATACAGTAGAAGCTTCCTAAAATATATACATATATGAAGGTGATCTAAGTGAAATTGCCAAATGATGAGGGAGACAGAGCACCAGTTGGACATCTCTTGTCACCAAATGAAGCTTCCAGTCCCAGGATTGAGTTACATGTAATTGAGTTATTGGTCAAAGGGGTCCCATGAGAATCCCCAAACAACACAGACTATTGCCAAGACTATAGGTTACTCTCCAAAAACTGCCGGCAAGGTCCTATTGTTAAAGACAACACTTAGCACAACTCATTGAACAAGGAGAAGTCAAGCTGGTGCCTACATAGAGCCTTCACCCCCCTCTTTGGTACAGGCACATACTCTGCATGCTTTCAAAAGAGAAACACAAGAAGCCACAAACCCTTTATCTACAATGGTGTACTGCCTGCAAGATATGCTAGGGCAATTGTAGCACAAAGCTTGTGAGAGTAACCAACCAATATCTGATCTGACATAAGGCCCACTCCACGAGATGGAACCCATACCCAACACAGCTTGTGTGACCAAGAACCTCAGACTAGATAGCCCAGGGACTTGAGGCAAAACCAAATACTATAGTTCTACTAAAGGAAAGTAACAATAAAATGACTCCTAATGACATTCTGCTATACTCAGACCAATGCCTTGCTCAGCCATCATCAGAGAAGCTTCCTCCTGCAGCAGATGGGAACAAATACAAGAACCACAGGCAGATATTGTGCAGAGAGTGGGAGACCTTGGAACACTCAGCTCTAAATGGGATGTCTCCATCAAATCCCTCCCCTCAGGGCTCAGTGAACCTTGCAGAAGGGGAGACAGAAAGACTGTAAGAGCTAGAGGGAATGGAGGACACCAAGAAAACGAGGCCCTCTAAATCAACATGAGCAAAGCTCATGTGAACTCAGAGACTGAGGTAGACTGCACAGGGCTTGCATGAGTCCACACCAGGTCCTTAGCATACATATTGTGGCCTCCAGTTTAGTGTTTTAATGGGACTCCTGAGTGTGCAAACAAGTGAGTCCCTGAATCTTGTACCTTCTCCAGGACTCTTTTCCTTCTCTTTTTCTATTTTGTCCAATTCCGATGCATTACTTTTTCTTTCATTTTATCTTATTTTATTTTATTATTATCCCTTAGAAGCCTGGTTTTTTTCTAGTTAGAGACAAAAAGGGAGTGGATCCAGATGGGAGCAGAGGTAGGGAGGAACTGGGAGAGGTAGAGGGAGGGGAAACCTTAATCAGGTTATATTATGTGAGAAAAAAATCTATTTTCAATAAAAGGGGAAAAAAGATTATCCACTGTGGGGTGTTTATCCACCACCCCCACAGTTCCCCAGAGTTTTCTTGAGTGCGAGCAGCAGGAAATATTAGATAGAAGGATTTATAGTGGAGAATCTTGCAGAGATAAACAGATAGAAAATAAAGGATAGCCTCGAGAGGGCCTGGAACCTATTCCAACGGCCCCGACTGTCTCTACCCCAGGGTTTTTATAGAGACGCCAAGGGGTGGAGCAAAAGACCTCCTCCCCCAGCACAGCCAAGTGCAGACCATCTCAGACACCTGCACTCAGGCCCGTGGTCCTGATCATCCTCTATTCGGACCTGCTGGGTAAAGCCACGAGGAACCCAAGAATGGGCTCCCACAATCCACCACCATCAAGTTGGCTTCATCCCAAAGATGCAAAGATAATTCAACATTCATAAATCAATAAACATAACTTACCACATAAACAGACTAAAAGACAAAAACCACATGATCTTCTTATTGGATGGAGAAAAGATCTTTGACAACATCCAACATCCCATCATGATAAAAACCTTAGAGAGACTTGAGGATACAAGAGACATACCTTAACATAATAAAGGGAGTTTACAGCAAGCCCATAGCCAACAGCATCCTAAATGAAGAACTCAAGGCAATTCTGCTAAAATCATAAACAAAACAAGGATGTCCACTCTCTCCATACCTGTTGGATATACTCATTGCTAGAGCAATTGGACAGCTGAAAGAAATCAAGAGATACAAATTGGAAAGGAAGAAGTCAAAGTATCTTTATTTGCAGAAGATATGATTTTACACATAAAGGACCCAAAAGACTCTACCAGGAAACTTCTACAACTGATAAGCACTGTCAGAAAAGTAGCAGGGTACAAAATTAATGCATAAAAATCAGTAGTCCTCCTATATAAAAATTAAACACAAAATGAGAAAGAAATCAGAAAAAATGGTGCTTTCACAAGAGTGTCAAAAAAAATAATATAACTTGGGATAACTCTAATCAAGCAATGAAAGACTTATATAATAAAAATTTTAAGACACTGAAGAAAGAAATTGAAGAAGACACATGAAGATGGAAGATCTCCCATGTTCATGGACCTATAGGATTAATATTGTAAATATGGCCAGCCTACCAAAAGCAATCTATAGATTCAGTGCCATCCTCATCAATATTTCAACACATCTCTTCACATAAATTTAAAAAAATCTTCAAATTCTTACAGAAACACAGCAAAAATAGGTTAAATAAAATTATCCTCAATAATAAAAGAATTGCTGGGGTTATCATCATCCCAGATTTCAAACTATAGAACTATAGTAATAAAATAGCATTATAATGTGATAATAAAAAAACAAGACACATTGATCAGTGGAATAGAATTGAAGACTCAGGCATAATTTCATACACCTATAGACACCTGATTTTTAAAAAGAAGCCAAAAATACACACTGGGGAAAAGACAGAATCTTCAACAAATGGCACTGGTCCAACTGGACAGCTGCATATAGAAAAATGCAAATAAATCCATACTTATCACTGCAAAAAACTCAACTCCAAGTGGGTCAAGGACCTCAACATAAGATCAGATACTCTGAAACTGATAGAAAAGAGAGCAGCGAATAAGCTTGAACTCAATGGCATGGGAAAGGAATTTCTGAACAGGACATTGATAGCACAGGCATTAAGCCCAACAATTAACAAATGGAGCCTAATGAAGCTAAAAAAGCTTCTATACAGCAAAGGACACTATCATTCCACCAATGTGGCAGCCTACAGAATGGGAAAAGAGCTTTACCAATTATACATCTGGTATAAGGTTAATATCTAGAGTAAACAAAGGAGGAAAAAAGCCCTGAACATCAAGAAAACAAATAGCCCAATTTAAAAATGGGATGTAGAATTAAACACGGAGTTCTCCAAAGATGAGACTCAAATGGCTAAGAAACACTTAAAGAAATGTTCAACATCCTCTGCCATCAGGGAAATGCAAATTAAAATGGCTTTGAGATTTTATCTTACCCCAGTCAGAATGGCCAAGATCGATAAAACAAATGGCAGCACACGCTAGTTTGAATGCAGGGGAAAGGAAGCATTTACCCATTATTGGTGAGAGTGCAAACTAGTATGGCCACTATGGAAATGAGTGTGGAGGTTTCTCAAAAAGCTGAAAATCAATCTACCACAAGCTCAGCTCTAACACTCTTGGGCACATACCCAAAGGACTCTACATCCTACTACAGAGATAATTGCTCATGCATGTTCATTGCCGCACTATTCATAATAGCCAGAAATTGGAAACAACCTAGATGCCCATCAACTGATGAATGGATAATAAAATGTGGTACATTTACGCAACAGAATACTATTCATTTGTTAAGAAAAATGAAATTATGAAATTTGAAGGTTAATGGATGGAGCTAGGAAAAAATCATTCTGACTAAGGTACTCCAGACTGGAGAAAAAAAAGACAAAACAAAACCAATATTGCAACTTTTCTCTTGCAAGATGATGCTAGCTTTTAGGTTTTCTATATGTGTGTTTCCATGCAAATAACCAGAGGTTACTGCTATCATTCTGCTAAATGAACATAGCAATCAAATGATTCTTAATGACATGTTGCTATAGTCATAGGGCACAGTATCACTCAGTCCTCATTAGAAAAGCTTCTTCTTGCCATAGATAGTAATTAACAAAGAGATCTACTATGGGACAATGTACAGAGAGAGGCTTTGGAGCACTTAGCCCTAAAAGGGATGTCTTTATTAAAACTCTTAAGGATCAGTGATCTACGGGAAAGAAAAGGAGGGAAGATTACAAGAGCTAGGGATGGTAGATGACTCCTAAGAAACAGCCACAACAGAATTGACCCACATATGAACTCACAGAGACTGTGACAGCATGCACAGGACCTACACAAGTTCAAACCAGACAAAATTTCAGCACTGAGAAGGGAAGTGGATACAAAATCCCACCCATAACCAAGAAACAATTTGTAGTCAATACCTGTTGGGAAGGGGAAAATCAGCTTTCTTCAATGGAGTGTTACTGGGAATATCAACCACACTTCAGGGCAGGCCCCATGCTCAGGAATAGTTGGCCAACACAAAATGAACTCCATGATTTTTTGTGTGTATTTTGTTTTGGATTTTGTACTGATGTGGTTTGGATTTTCTCTTGTTGATTTTCTTCTTTGTCTGTTTTGATTTTTTGTTTTTTGATTTTCCTGGGTTGTTTTGGTTTTTTTTTGAGAGAGCACATGAAGTTGTGTGGTTAAGGATGTGGGGACAATATGGGAAGAGCTGGGGGATGGGAGATAATATGATCAAAATATATTGTATGGAAATAATTTTTAAACAAAAATTTAAAAAATAAACACATGCACACAAACTAAAAAAGAAAAAAATGTTGTGATAAGAACTGATTCAGAGTTGTTAGCCAGTGAGGTCCCATAGACCACCCTCCCAAAGCAATACAGGCCATTGCCATTGCTCTTGGTTACACCCCAGAACTTGACAGTAAGATCCTGTTGCTAAAGATACCACATACTTGAGTCATTGAACATAAAGATGTTACTAACCTGAAAGCTTCATCCCTGTTGGCTAGCTTTCAAGATGATGCGTACTACCAGAGTAGAAAAGCAATTCTCGATCACACTCAGCTGTGAATCCTGTCAGCTACAATAATAACTGGCCTGAAAAGACATGTCCGTTAGTGCAATTATGACATCAACATCATGGGAATAACCAACCAATTTCTCATTGGATATAAGTCCCACTCCACAAGATGAAACCCATATATAGGACCATTATCAGGCCAACAACCTGTGACTAGACAGGTCATAGGCCCTAAGGGAGAACCCCTTACTATTAGCTTCTGAAAGAGGGGAAACGGTTTTCTCTAAGTGTGTTACCCCTAGTTAGTCAACTACACTCTAGTGAAAGACTACACACTCCAAGAATAATTCATTGGGCAGCACAGATTGGTCTTGAGGAATGTTTTTTAAAAGGATACAAAGTTGGGTGGATAGGGGAGAGGTGGTGGATTCCGGAAAAATTGAGGCAGGGTAAATATAATCAAAACATGTTGTATGAAACTCACAAAGAACTAATAAAAAAAATTAAGCCCATGGTTGGAGCAGTGTTGGATCCAATGGTAGAATCTTCTATTATTATGTTGCCAATCACCATGCTGTCAATTTGTGTTCTAAATATTTTTATTTATCTATAAATACCTACAGACCTAGAGTGCTCTCACTTTGGTGAGAGAAGCTTCCTTTTGCAGTGGGCTACAGTCAGTGCAGAGATGCCTAACTGGTCTGAGTGCCGAGAAGAAAAGACCTGAGTGAGTGTTCATCCCTCAATGGGACATCTTTATCACACACACATATACCCCTCCAGCCAAGGAATGTGTGCATGAGTGTGTATGTGTGTGTGTGTATGCGTGTGTGTTCGTGTGTGTGTCTCTGTGTGTGTTTTGTGTGCTACTTTTCTATTTATATGATAAAACACCATGACCAAAGGCAACTTAAGGAAGAAAAAATTTATTTTTGGCTTATGGATCCGGAAGGACAAAAGTCCATAATGGTGAGGTAGAGGTATGGTAGCAAGCAGCAGACATGGTGGCAGAAACAGGAAGCTGAGAGCTGACATCTTGAATAATAAGCATGAAGCAGAGATAATGACCTAGAAATGGCACGACACTTTTCATCACAAAGCCCACCTCCAGTGGCATACTTCCTCCAGCAAGTTTGCACCACCTCAGTCTCCGCAAACAGTGCCACCAACCGGGGAAACAAATGTTCAAATACCTGAGCCTATTTGGAACACTTCTCACTTAGACTACTCTAGCATGAAGTTAGGAGGGGGAGGTATTAGGTGGTGTGCTGGGAGAGTAGGAGAGAAAAAGGGGGAGAGGGGTAGATATCATATTTCATTGTATTCATGTGTGAAATTCTCAAAGAACTTTTTTTTTTTTTTTTTTTTTTTTTTTTTTTTTTTTTGGTTTTTCGAGACAGGGTTTCTCTGTGTAGCTTTGCGCCTTTCCTGGAACTCGCTTTGGAGACCAGGCTGGCCTTGAACTCACAGAGATCCGCCTGCCTCTGACTCCCGAATGCTGGGATTAAAGGCGTGTACCACCACCGCCCGGCCTCAAAGAACTTTTAATAACGACTTTAATAATGTCTTCTTCTTCATCTTTTTAACTCATTACTGGGAGCATTTAGAAGGGAGGAAGGCCTAGTTTTTGTATTAATCCTGTCTCATAACCCTGATAATTTTTCTAATTCTAATCATCTTAAATACATTTTAATATTCTATTCAGTCATACTTGTAAATATTTGCATGCTTACTTTTCTCATGTCTTTTCTCTCTTTATCAGAGCTTTATTTTTGTGTAACTGAAATACAAATAAAATAGTGTTTAATATAAATAATTTCTTCTTTATCTTAATTTTCTTTATTTTTGAGACTTCCATATACATGTGCAATAGAATATGATCATATTTAGAAAGCATGACCATTTAGCAAAATAACAATAGCAGGATCTACCTTAGGGTCTATGACCTTCCCAGCCATGGGATTTTGACCAGAATTACAGTACCTGGAATGAAAATCCCCGCTATGGAGAAGGCCTCAAGTCCAATCAGAAAGTGCTTAAAATTTGTACCGTAGAATTTGTACCGCTATTGCACCAATGGGTACTTCTTGCCTGGCAGATCATAATTGTAGCATGCAAGGTCCAGCACTTGGTAAGACCATTGATAGTGGTTTTTCCTCAGCTACCAGGCAAGTGAGCACCTTCTGGCAGTATGAAAACCAGCCAGAAAGGAGGAAGACGTTTCCTGTTCAGTGTGAGACTGATTTCTCTATGCCCTGCAACGAAAGTGTGTGGTAGAACCTTACTGGATAGTTCCAGTGGAGAGTCAAGTACAAGAGCGATAGCCTGTGTTATTTTGGAGACACTGGAGCTTCCTTGACCAAAATCTCATAGGGAGGTATCCCACGCCCTGTACTGCAATTTTTATCTTGAGCCTTTTTTATATTGTTCTTGCACTGGCCAAGACTTTCAGTACAGTTTGAAGAAAACTGATTGCAGTGGGCAGCCTAGTCGTGTTCCCAATCTCAGGAAGTGTTCTCCTTTGCTTTCCTGCTGCTGTAATATACTCTGGCCAAAAACAGCTTGAGGAGGGAGAGGTTTATTTTGTCTTCCACTTCCAGGGCCATCACTGAGGGAGGTCAGGATAGGAACATAGAAGCAGGAGCTAAAGCAGAGACCACTTACCAGCCATGGCTTGCTCCACTTGCTTTCTAATACCACGGGTGGCACTTCCCACAATGGTCTGAGCCCTCCCAGATCAATCACTAACCAAGAAAATGCCCCACAGACATGCCCACAGGCCAGTGTGCTAGAGGCAATTCCTTAATTGAAGTTCTCTCTTTCCAGGTGACTAGTTTGTATCTTGACAAAAGCTAACCAGCACAAGAAGCATTCAGTATTTCCCCATTAGGTGTGCAGTCTGAAACCATGGTATTTTAACAACCTTCTTTAAATTCTTAGGAAACTGAAGTTTGTTATGAGGTTTTTTTTTTTTTTTTTAGGCTTTTTCAAGACAGGGTTTCTCTGTGTAGTTTTGGAGCCTGTCCTAGATCTCGCTCTGTAGACCAGGCTGGCCTGGAACTCACAGAGATCCATCTGGCTCTGCCTCCCAAGTACTGGGATTAAAGGCGTGCGCCACCCCCCACCTGGCTGCTATGAGTTCTTTTTGCTTGTTGGTTATGGTACTTTTCCTTTGCGCCTGTTAAGAGAATCATAATTGTTCTCCAATCACCTGAAGAATTCTCATAAAATTAGAAAGTGAGTAGGGGAGCAGTTCTCTGAATATTTTGTGGAACTTACTATTGAACAGTCTCTGAGCCTGGAAAGTGTGCATGTGTGTACATGCACAGAGAGGCCAGAGCAGAACTTCAGATGTTTCCCTCTATTGCTCTCCACATAAACGCCTTGAGAAAGGGTCTCTCACTGAACTGGAAGCTTGCCAGCAAGTTCTATGGACTACCTTGCCTCTGCCTGCCAATGGTAGGGTTACAGGCAGGCACAGCCATGCCACACTTTTACATGATTGCTACGGATTTGAACTTGGGTCTTCATGCTTACAGAACAAGTGTTCTTATCCACTGAGGCTGTCTCCCTAGCCTCATGAAGATTTCTCTGTATAAACCTTTTAAAATTACAAATTCACATTATTTAATAGTCATGATTGCTCAGATATTCTCTATTTTCTGTGACTTTGAATAAATTTTATCTGCCAAGAATTTTTCCGCTGTATCAAAAATTTCAAATTTGCAAGCATAAAATTCTAATTCCAATAGCCTCTCTTTATAATTTAATGTTATATAGTGTAGTGCTCCTTTTGTTCTGGATACTTTCTTACTTTCTGAATCATGATGTCTCAAGGATTCTT
This sequence comes from Peromyscus maniculatus bairdii, assembly GCF_049852395.1. Lineage (NCBI taxonomy): Eukaryota > Metazoa > Chordata > Mammalia > Rodentia > Cricetidae > Peromyscus > Peromyscus maniculatus. Next base: position 142,007,818 of record NC_134875.1, on the reverse strand, counting down.
CAAAGAACCATTAACTCTGCTGATCTCTGCTGTGGCTCTATTCTCTATTCCATTATCAAGTCTACCATTTCCCTCCTTTAAGGCTACTTTATTATCTTTTTCTAACTTAAGACAGAAATCCAGCTCTTCCTTTTTAAGATAGATTAATTTAAAGCTACAAAAGTCTCCCTCCACTCAGCCCTAGAGGTATTTCACAAGATTTCAGGTGAAGATTTTCATTCTAGGTCAGTCCAAAATATTTTCTAATTTCCACTGTGAATTTATGTTCAGTGCATAGGATTTTATCCCTTTCTAAAGCATGGTGCCCAAATTTTAGAGATATAAAAATAACCACCTAAAGTTTTTCTAAAAATGTTTCACACCTCTCCCACCTACCAGATTTATATTTCCAGGGAGTAGGCCTTGGGACCTACATTTCACAAGTCCCAGAGGGATCCAGCTGCAGGTGCATGGCTTCCAAGCCCACGAGTTGGTAGCAGATCATGGGCTTCATAAGTGCAGGCAGCAAGTCTGATCCACCCAAGTCATCTGAGGCCAACACTGGACCGACATAAAGCTGTGCTTAATGAATGAACCAACAAATGATGGAAGAAAACAAATAAAATACAATTTTTATATCAAGAGAATTGGAATTGTTGAATGCTATAAGTTAGAGGAACCACTACAGCATCATTTGGTCCCCATTTAAACCGATTCAAAACAGAAATGCACTCCCTGGTCTTCACATTTGTGTTCACCAGGCCTTCTTCTCATCTTTTGCTTATTGCTGTCCCGGAACACAACCTTAAGTATGGATTCACGCCTGCCTCCTGGCCCAGAAAAGGTAGAAGTAGCACTGGAGATATCCTGACAGGGACTGTTCTGAGCTTGGTGTCTCGAACTCCTCCTCCACCTCCCTCCAAGCCAGCTCCCAGACCCTGCCCATAAAACTCCATTCTAAATGAGGTTATCTACCCTGTCTTCCAAGCCTTCCCATGCCAAGCCTGAGATATTTCCACCAAGTCTTTGTCCAAAACCAGACCCCAGACCTTTACAAGTCCTGCCCTCTCTACACGAGTAGCCTAAGCTACTCGGCTACTTCTCCTCACCTCCACGCAGGCTTCTCTCAAGTCAGAAAGGCCTGAGCCTGATTTTGTCAGCCAGCTATTGTCCTGGCAAGAACAGCCACCACACCAAGCATCCCCATTCAGTCAGCCAGCCAGCCAAGTTCTCCTGGTCTCGCCAGCCCCCTCCCCCAACCCCAGCCGCCCCGCCCCAGGGAGGACCTTGCTGGTGGCTGGGAGTCTCCCGGCTGCTCAGCCTCCCTTCTTCCCTCCCTTGCTCTCCCTGCTTCCCTCCCTCCTCCACCCGCCCCTCGGGCAGGGACTGTGCAAATCGAGGAGAGGGGAGGACCAACAGGCTACACAGGGTCCGGCTAAGGGGCCACGACTCCTCACTGAGACCCTATCCAAGCTAGGTGTTCCCCGCATCGTGGAACCTGGATTTGTGTGAAGCGGGGTGATTCCCGGGCCAGGAAGGTCCTTCCGGCAGGTCCACCATACCTTCGTCTCGCATCAGGACCCCTCTTGGATGCTCTGAGCCACCCTTCTCAACCCGGATCTAAAACCTGGGACACGGCTATCAGGCCAGCCTCTCTCTCCCTCCACCCCTCCCCCTCTTTCTGGCGTCCATCCCCTCCCCAACACCACCTCTGCTGCTGCCTCTGGCTGTGGACCTGCACCTCTTCTCCATCCTCGCCAGGCCGGGAGAGTGAGGTTAGCCTGGATGAGAGTGTGCCCCTAACCTGGGGCCCTCCCAGGCCATGGCTCGTGTGCTCCCAGGGAGGAGTCCAGGACCCTGAGCATCTGCTAGAAGCTTGGCAGAGGCCCCCGCTGGGACCGTGTCTTCTGAGGACAAAAGGCTGCGGCCAGCAGGCAGACTGGGTGGGGGGTGGGGGGGGAACCGGTAGCCAGGCAGGCAGACCAGTAGGGAAGCCAGCGCTGGCCCCCTCCCAGACTGGCGGTAGCATGAAGATGGGGGTGGGAGTGTGTAGCGGGAGAAGCACCTGCCAGGACCCCCACCTGCCCGCTACTTGGGCACCCCAAAGCTGTGTGCTGCCCACCTGGTGTTCCCCAACATCTCCAGCTCTACCAAGTGCACCCCTCTGGCACCTGCTTCCCCTGCTGCCAGCGATTTAGACCAACCAGGCTGTATCCACGGCAACAGAAGCAGGAGTGTCACTGGCTGCCAGATCACTGAGGATCCCACAATGTGGCCTGGACTGTGGTGTATCCTGGTTGAGATCGAGTGAGCCCCCTTCCTGAATTCCAAGACAGTCCTGCTAAGAGAACCCAGGTAAGTAGTCAGCATCTTTCCATGAAGGGGCCAGGGGAGGAGGGGAACTGGGACTTCTCTTCTGTCTCCCCACATATTTCAGTCTCTATCACTGTCATGCTTCCTGTCCGTTAGTCTCTCTGCTTTATCACTGACTATGACAACACTCAAGCCCCAGGACTGCCTGCCTCTCTTTCCCCATCTTCCTTAATCCCGAATGTCCCGTAAGAAAGGGAACCACCACCTGTTTCCCCACTCCCAACCCCTCCCAGGGTCTGTTTCTATCATTATGGTCACAATTCGACACAAGACCATTCCCTGTGTGCTAGCTGTGGAAGGGGTACCTGGGGGCCCAGTGAGCCTTGTTCTCACAATGCCTGCAGCTTCCTTTCCTCCCTCCTTCACCCTTCTCCAGGTTCCTTGGCTTGCAGAAATATGTGTGAGCTCTCTCTCTCTCTCTCTCTCTCTCTCTCTCTCTCTCTCTCTCTCTCTCTCTCTCTCGTGTGTGTGTGTGTGTGTGTGTGTGTGTGTGTGTGTGTGTGTGTAAGAGAGATAGAGACAGAACCTGGGCAGCAAGCAGGTGGGTAGCTATGACGAGAAAGCTGCTCCTAGTGCAGGCCACCCCTCATTCCTTCCTTTATTCTTTTCCCAGTCTCTACCCACAGGTAACATACTTTTGCTCACTCACCCTGGAAGATGTGTCCCAGCTAGTGGGAGGAAGCGGCTATAGGAATAGAGGAAGGTAAGGTGGGGGTAGGGAGCACATTCAGGCCATGGGCTCTGACAGAGCTTGAACATGTCCCCATGACAATAGACAGGGGACAGGAACAACATAGTGGTCCCCTCACTGTGGGCCCTGGCTGCTATCACATGGCTCTCTGTTTCTGTTTCAGATACCCATATTGTGTTGGGGACCTCCAGATCAATGACACAGTAGCCAGAGGTCCCTGTATCTGGAGGTGCAGGAAAACCTGGTATATGGAGAACATGGATTCTACTAGGGACACGGCTCCTAACTACTAGCTCACAACTTTAGTGGAGGCATGTCACTTGTTGAACCTTGGTTTTCCCGTTTGTCGAGGAGACTGGTAACCCTTTCTTTGTGGATGTGTGCAGGGATTGAATAAATTGATGGCATGCAAATAATTTAATGTGTGCATAGGGTGGCACTGAGCAGTGTCAGCAAAGCTCAGGATCAATTCTTATTGCTGGCTGTTCATGATTTGTATTGCTATTGATTAGAAGAAGGATTAGCACCTTTTCTCCAGCGTCTCAGCAGAGATCTAGAGAAGGCAGCAGGTGGGGAGATGGAGGGTCGCAAGTGGAGGGAAGTAGAACAGCTTTATGCTGTTTCTTCTCATTTGTAAGGAATGATGGGTAGCTGTGAGCAGTCACCCCTATCCTACTTGGGGTTCTTTCCCTGCACTCGCTCCTATTAGCACATACATACACACACACACACACACACACACACACACACACACACACACACACACACACACACACCAGACTGTGAGCCAGCAGAGGCCTGGCTTACAGCCTGCAGCATTTCTGGCCCTGGTATGTGTCCCTCTGTTGAGGGGAAATTAGCAAGAGTTTGGCGTATGGTCAGTGGCTGGCAGGGACTGGAGACAAAGCTGAAGCTTTTGAGATTATAGGGCTTTGAGGAGAGCTGGGGTGTGGTCCATGCAGTAGCCAGACCTGTAGCAGAGTTTGCCCACCTAGACCCTGGGCTGGGGAGAGTGGGGTTTCCTAGCTGATTTCTATATATGGAGATGTGGTGGGATACCAAGGGGAGGGGGGGCAGCAGAAGAGCCAAAAGAGGGGAGAGATTGAAGACAGGTTTCCTCTGAGGGACAGGGAGGGCTAGGACCTTTAGACATGAGTAGACTTTCCTGAAGAAGCATTTGCTGTGGAAGGGAGAGGACCTAGCCTGTTGCCCAAGGGTATCTGGACCTGAAACTAAGCATAGTATACATGAAAACAAGTGACCGCATGTATAGTCTGTGTGTACACCTCTCTGCACTGTAGGTGTATATGAGTTTAAATGTGTGTGTGAACAGGCTATGTGATGGCATATGGGATTGTGTGGGTGTCTGGATAGGTTTGTGTCTGTGGTTTTGCATATCTGGTGAGCAAATGGTCATGCTTGATTCTGACCCAAGTATTTGTGTGTTTCTCTGAGCCTGTATTAGGCCTGTTGAATGTTTGTTTAGATATGTGTGTGGTATCAATTTGTCTTTGAACACACATGTCTGGTCATATGTATATGAGTATCTGAGTCTAGAATCCATTTAAATGAATGCCTAGTTGGATCTGATTGTGTATATTCCTGTTTTCCCACATGTGCCTTTCTGTGTGGGTTCATCTAAATAATGTGTGTGAGCATAAAGACATATACATGTGTCCCATGCATGTAGGAAAGGATGTGTGTGAACATGCTTATATGTGTTGTGGGTGTGTCTCTCATATATTTGTGTGAATAGGCCTATGTGTGAAAGTCTGTATAGATTCTAAAGCATTTTTCATTGTCTGTGTCTGCATGTGCATGTTTGAGTGCCCACTATCTCTCAACAAACCTATGTGTTCATATCTATTTAAAGAAATGTAAGTATAAATAGGCACACTGGGATAAGGGAAGAGTAGATGAGTGAAAAATATTTTATGTGTGCATATTGGACTACATTTTTTAAAGACTGTGGGATTTACAGTACTCAACAAGGCTTTGTGCATAGGTGAATGGGTACATTAGTATGATGTCTAATTTGGTGTAAGTGCATATCTGATTATAGTATGCATGAGTAACCACATTTCATAATACTTGGGTGCATGTGTCTCACTATGTGTTTTGTTTAAATTTTTGAATGTGTATTTGAATATGCCTTGAGTGACTGTGTATATATATGCTACTATTTGTTAACACCTGACTGTGCATATATTCAAGTGAACATATCTGTACATAGGTATGTGTGGTCAAACAAAATTAAGTGTATGTGTTTGAATAGGCCTGTGTGTATGCCTGTCTGAATACACAAATGTGTGAAGTACCAGTTGGCACAGTTCTTATTTGTGTTTGTCTGTTTGTATTTATCTTCATTTGGTCTAAAGCATATATTATAGAATGATGTATATAAATCTATGTGCATGCCACTCTTAGTTCACAAGTACATTTGTGTGTATGTGTGTCGATGCATCTATTTAAGATAATTTTGCATGTATGTATGTGATAAGTTGATCAAATCTTCTTATGCACTTCAACAAGTGCACTGCAAGAATATATGAGTGTACTTCTATATGTGCATGTGTTGGAATATGCCTTTGTGTTCTATTCCAATGTACATACAAGTTCCTCTTCTTTCATTTATGTAGCTTCTCAGAATGGGTGTATGGATGTAATGGTGTATATATACCTGACTGTGATAGTGTGCTTTTGTGAGTATCTGTGTTTCTATAGTTAATTATATATATGAGTGAATTAATGTATGTACAAGTCTATAAACATGTGAATATGCTGTGTGGGTACATGGCCAGCTGTACATACAAGTCTATGTGTTAGAATATCTGCATATGTATATATCATCTCATTTATAAGCATCCACATATCTGGGTATGGATATGTGTGAACACACCTGTACAGATATGGCTATATGCATGTATGTATGTATGCACACATGCATGCAAATATACTTCTGTGGTTATGTTTGAGTATATATGTATACACATTTGGGAGTTCCCTCTTCTGTGCCCCTTTTTCTTTATCATCTCTTTAGATATGATATATATATTTTTTTACATATCTCTGTAGATATGTAAAAGTATGCCTATGTACATACACACTTGTGTTTGTGAATGAATGCATGTCATTCATGAGTAAATCATGTGACTATAGTCTATTTAAAAGAGTAAATGGATGCACTTGTGACTAAGTCCAGTGGAAATGTGCCTGTGTGTGGATAAATAAAGGTATCTGTGTATCTGCCTGTCTGATATGAGATTTGGCCTTGGTCTTGTGCAGACTGACCTCTACACAAACCTTCTACCCAAACACACCCATGCTTTCATCTTGTTCACACCATATGGATTCACTCACACTCTGTGCAGTATTCTCCACATGCTCACTAATGACCACTGGGGGCATAGATAAACCTTTGATATCCCACCACTGCCAAAGGCATAGGGCAAGATGGCATCATAATAGTGCCTAGGGTTAGTAAGAGCTATGGTTGGACAGTGTGTGTGTGTGTGTGTGTGTGTGTGTGTGTGTGTGTGTGTGTGTGTGTGTGTAAAGAGAGACAAAGAGAGAGACAGATAATATGAGAAAGTATGAGTGTACATCTGGACATTTCACAGAAAGCACCCAAATTATGCCACCAGGCAGAAATCTAGATGTTAATAAATATGTATAAGTGAAAGTATATCTTAGGAAAGTAGTAGGTATGGGGGAGCATGAGTGTGTAGAGTATGTATATGTAAGAGATTATATGTGTTCCTGGGTAGGGTGTGCATGTGAGATAATTGTGTATGTTAGGGAGGGGAGGATTCTTTGAAACACAAAGATACACGCACACATCCCACCCAAATATTTTCAACTGTCACACAAACAATCTGTGTATACCTCTACACAAACCTACTATCCAAATACACCCATGCTTTCATCTCCTCCACACCATATGGATGTACCCAACCCACACTCTGCACAGTACTTCCCACACAAATGTGCCTTAAACACTTTCTTCATACACTCCATCCAGTTTACAGCAGTAGACTCAGTGAGCATGAGAGTATGTTTATTGGGATGAAACATGTTTATGAGATGTGGATATATCCTGAGGGTATATGAAAGTGTATAGGCACATTCAGACTGTGTGTGAGACAATGTGTGAGCACATTTGGAATAGAATGGATTTGAATGTAGATGTGTTTGAATAGTGAGCAGGTCAAAGCGTGAATATACTTAGGTGGCAAAGTGTATGTGTGAGAGAGAGACAGAGAAACAGACAGATAATGTGAGCAAGTATGAATGTACATCTGGACAAAATTTATGTTTGAATGTGAGTTCTCTAAATTAGGTTAGTATCTGAGTGATATATGAATGTGTGTGTCACTGTGTGCATATATTTGGCATGGGAAATTGTGGATACGTCTAGGTAGGGTGTATCTAAGTGCAGTGTTTTTGGAGAGTACATGTGTCACTTTGGGTGTATTTTGATAGTGTGCATTTGAAAGAGATTGTAGGTAAACTTAAGACAGGTATGAGGGCTCCAAGTTGGGGTGGGGTCAAGTTTAGGTGTATCTAAACACTGTATGTAAGAATGTGGGCATGCTGAGTTAGAGACTGTGTAAGTGTGACTTTAATTGGATAGAGTGACTATAAGTGTAAGCATATTTGAGATGATTATATATGAGAATAGATGTATGTAAATGGAATGTGTGTGAAAGTGTGGGTGTATTGGTGTTGGGTATATGTGTGACAGTGGGTGTATCTGAGTGGTGTGTGTGAGAAGGAAAATGAATGTGTATATATCTGGGTTTGGGGCTTGTGAGAATGTGGGTATATCTGACTAGGATATGTGCAGTTCTCTGGGTGTATGGGAAGGAGAGAATCTAAGTGGGGTGTGTGAGAAAGAAAATATATGTTTGTGGGAAATGAGTGAATCTAGCATGTGTAAAGGTATATCTGAATAGTGTGTGTTTGCATGTATTTCAGTTGGGAAGATAACTAACATGGATTTATGTGGCTGTTTTATAAGTGCTGTATCTAGATGTTTTGTGTATTCAATAGTGTGGTTATTTATGAGTAAAGTTTGTGATTATGACCACACATGAATATATTTTCTTGGGTGTATATATTTCTGCTAAAATGTCTGTAATGTGAATTTGTCCATAACTCGGTATGATTGACCATTTGTACCTAAGTGTGTGAGTAAATGGGAACTAACTTGTGTGTACAAGTGCTATATAGTTTTATTATATATGTGTGTGTATATATATATAATAAAATTTATGTTTGAGGTGAATATATTTGTTTTTATTTTTTAATAATTTATTTAATTTTATTTTATGTACATTGGTGTGAGAGTATGAGATCCCCTGGAACTGGAGTTACATGAGCTGCCATGTGGGTGGTGGGAATTGAACCTGGGTCCTCTGGAAAAGCAGCCGATGCTCTTAACTGCTGAGCCATCTCTCCAGCCCCTGAGGTAAATATATTTCTTAACGTGAATTGAGTCTGCAAGGTATCTAAAGCCTTTGGGTTAGAGTTTATTAGATGTGTAGTTTGGGGTAAATCACATAACCTCAACAAAGCCCCAGTCTCCTGTTTGTAAAATGGAAGAAGTAAAACTACCTATCTTGTAACATTAGGATAGGCAGAGTTAATATGCTAAGAGTGCTTGGAACAGTGCCTAGCATGTAATGAGCCCTCTCATGAGGAATGACTTACCAAAGGTAACAACAGTATCTTACCTGTCTGTATCACCTGTATATACCTATTACAGTTATCCCTTCCTGATAGCTAACAGTGTGCATTCATCTACAAGTGCAAAGGAGGTTTTCATATGCATATTTGCCTCATAATATGTGCCCACGTGTATGTCCAAGAAAATGAACCTGGCCTCTTTTTATGTAAGAGTGTGTTTATACATGAAAACTGATTTATAGTTATAAAGTATCTCAGTGTTCATATAGAAACATAGATGGGGGGGGGATGTGCTCAAGGCTAAGTGGAAGGGCATTAAGCCTTTTGTATATATTTGCTAGTATACAGTTCTCTAGGTACATGAGTGCACACATCCATATGTGTGATAGTGTAGTATCTGTGAAAATGCAGGTATATCTACATGTGTGAACATGATTCTGTGTACACACGTGCCAGTGTATTTTTATCTGACTAGGAAACTAAGTTTGTAGTTACCAGTATGTGCATATGTGGGAGGGGTCTCTGTTCTGCCTGTAAAATTCAGAAGACTGATATTCTTTCATATGTGATGAATGCAGTGGAAACATCTATGTGTTATGAGTTTGTGTCTATACAGCCATGTATTAGAATGTGTGCATCTGTGTTGTTCAATGAGGGTGGAATGTGAATGTGTGAATCGATGTGCAGGCATCTGAAGATTTGTGTCTGTATGTTTCTAAGCCTCAGTGGTTATGTGGGTTTGGGATGCATGAGTCTGAATTGTTTCATCTGCTTGATTGCCTCTCTGTGCTGCTGTGAGCCTGAGTAATATGCCTTCAAGTATGTCGATGCTATATGTAAATGACTGTGTACCAGGGCAGAGTTGTGAAAGTGGTTTTTTATAAAATAGTAGGTTTGGGGCCAGTAAGATGGCTCAGTGGTAAAGGTGCCTGCCACCAAGGCAGACAACCTGAATTCAATACCTGAAACCTACATGGTAGAAAGAGAGAACCAACTCTGAAAGTTGTTCTGATTCCTGTGTATGTGCATGGAGTACAGATGATGAACACACATAAATAAATATTCTTAAATTAAAATGTAATAGCTTCAATGTCTTAGTGTAAGAGACAGTGTGAGGCAGAGAATGTCTGGATTATAGGACGTGAGCAAAACTTGAGCCCTGTCTAATATCAGTTTTTATACCTGCACATTCAGGACTGTGTCTAAAAGTGTAAGTCCATGCAGTCAGGTTTGTGGGTTCGTGCATCTCCAAGTGCCCTTTGGTGTACTTTTTTTTGGCTTTTTTGAGACAGGGTTTCTCTGTGTAACAGCTCTGGCTGTCCTGGAACTTGCTCTGTAGACCAGACTGGCCTCGAACTCACAGATTCACCTTCCTCTTCCTCCCGAGTGCTGGGATTAAAGGCATGCGCCACCACGTCTGGCTTGCCTATTGAATGGTGACTGTCTCTCTGCCTATGCCTATGCTGTCTGTGCATTTTATATCCTTCAGTGATTTGCTGTTAAATGGGTACCAGGTCACATCCCTATTTTCCTTGTGAGACAGAGATGATTGTATTTATCAATTGATTTAACTCTAAATATGAGCTCACGCTTAAATGTCCTGTGCCCACATATTTATCGGTGTGTGTTGAGTGTTTACATGCAGTGACTAGATGTGAGTGGTTTAGGGCATTCACATGACTCAACATCCAGAGAAAGTAAAATCTGTATGGCACACTAGAATAAACTAAAGTATTTAGAGGTACAGGAGCTTGATGAAAAGAAATTCCTTACTTTTTCTTCATATTATACAATTATAAAAGAAAAACTGCAAAGTTTTAGCAGATTTATTAAATATTGAATTTGTATGCAGCTTTCAAATAAAATCTTTTTGCAGATGATTTCATGACGCACTAGAGTGCAAAACATCTTTTTTCCCTCCCTCCCTTACTTTCTTTCTCTCTTTTTCTGAAACAGGGTCTTGCTGGCCTAGAACTCATTGTGTAGCCCAGACTGGCTTCAAACTTGCGGTTTCCTAGCAGAGCACGGTGGCGCACACCTTTAATCCCAGCACTTGAGAGGCAGAGGCAGTTGGATCTCTGTATATTTGAGGTCTGCCTGGTCTACATAGTGAGTTTCAGGACAGCCAGAACCACATAGTGAGACCCTGTCTCAAAAATAAAAAAATAAAAACTTGCTTCTTCCTCCCAAATGTTGTGTTTACAGGCATGCACCACACCCAGCTCACAGTACCAAAAAAAATTTTGAGACAGAGTCTCATGATTTCGCCTTGGCCAGCCTGGAGCTAACTATGTAGACCAGGCTGGCCTGGAACTCACAGAGTTCCACTTGCCTTAGCCTCCTGGTGCTGGGATCAAAGGTATGTGCCACCATACTCAGCTCGGAGTATAATTTTTTTTTATTCACTGATGGGAGTCCCTAGTGGTCAGCATCTGTGGCCACTCTTTTTGAGCCTTTGGTCATTACTACCATGGCTTGTTGTATTGTTTTATTCATTTTTTTTTTGCTCGTTTTTATCTGGATTTGGTAAATCTATTGGTGCTACCTCAGGTAATTGTATTTCTTGGTGAAAGCTCCAAACAACAACAACAACAAAAAAGGATTAAGTAATTGCATATAATTTTGGCACATATAAACTTCTATCATGGCTTGCTACTTCTTAATCTTGAAAGCCATGTATAAGGTAACCAGGCAGGTGGCTCAGACACATCTTTGCTCTAATTTCCTTCATAATTCACTTGAATGTATGAAACACAGCTGTATGAATCTGCAAGTCAACAAAGCCTACTTAAAAAAAAAAGCCATTTGCCATGCCAGCATGAAGACCTGAGTTCAGATACCAGGAGCCTCCTTAAAGCCAGACACAGCAGTGTGCATATTTAATCCCAGTGCACCTACACGAGATGGGAAGTGGAGACGGGAGAACGCCACACAAGTTTTGGATCCAGCTAGCGTGGCACAGACAGCAACAAACAATAAAGACCCTGTCTCAAACAAAGTGGAAAGCAAGGATTGACACACAAGATTGTCCTCTAACCACCACACATGTGTGCCCACACACACACGTACCATACACACGCACATAAAATTCTTATAACAAGTAGTCGTGAATTTTGAATCTAACAGATAATTTTCATTTTGAGTATCTCAAAGTTATGAAGAAACTTTACTTCTAAGTAGACATAGATTTGGCTCTATACCTATTCTATCATTCAGACTGCGACAACAAGTAGACATCACTCCAGGAGCCATACTTAACCTCCATTTTCCTTATTTGGAGTTTTACTTTGAATCTATAAGCCATCTCAGTGCTGTCTACTTTGATATACAGTATTTTGAGTGTATGCAATGCATTGCAGTGCTGGGCACGTAGCTAAGCTGGCATGATGCTCACCTATCATGCACAAAGTCTTGAGTTCAATCCCCAGCAGCCCGTAAACCAGGTGTAGTAGTACATGCCTATAATCCCAACAATGGAGAAATGGAGATGGGAGGTTCAGAAGCTCAAGGTTATCCTCAGTTACATAGAGAGCTCAAGACCAAGCTGGGCTACATAACACCCTGTTGCACAAAAGAAAAAAGAAATGCAGATAGCTATTGTTTTTTTTTAATGTAATTCTATTCTCATATGTTCAAAGAGGGATATGCTGAAGCCAGTAAATATCAAATCTGCAAAGTGAGAAACACACACAAAGAAGTAACTGGGTGCTCCTTTTAGCTCCTAATACTTTTTGAAAATTAACAGTTGGCAGGGGTGGTGCACACATGCCACTAAGCACATATGGAAGTCACAGGACCACTGGTAGGAGTGCATTAACCCAGGTCTCCAGGCTTGAGAGCAAGTACCTTTACCTTCTGAGCCATCTTACCACTCATTATAATATTTTTTACAAAATTCCTACACTCTTAGATTTAAAACATATGTATGATTTCAATTCTTCACACAAAACTAATAGATACATGGGAACAGTCTTGGACTTGGTTAAATTCATCATTTAGTGTGTTAGTTCATCATGTACTGCGGAAATCAAACTTGGCAAGTTTTACAAGTGAATTTGGTATTATCAAAGCAAACTTGTCATCACAATAGTGTCCAGTCTGGTCTACTTATCAAGCTCCAGGCAGGTCAAGGCTACATAATGGGACCCTGTCTCTAAACGAAACAAAATAACAGTAGCATCGATCCATAGGCCTATGCAATTTCCATAATACTTCAAAATATTCATGGATAAATTTGCACATATTAACCTTCGTTTATTTTTGTATGAATTGCATTTCTCTTCAGGGTCTCCGGTTACTACTGTAGTCTAAGCATAGACAGACACACATCCATAAATCAATATATAGTGAAACTCCTTTCAGTTCAACAGTTTTTTAGGCTAGTGCCATCTCTGACCTGTTACCAGTGTGTCTCATCACTAATAGCAATAATTGAAACTGTCTCTTTGCCTATTTCCTTTACCTCATCCATCCTAAACACATTGTGGACAATTTCCTTGTAGAATGCTAGCATATAAGATTTTGCTTAGCTTTTCTTGTTAGCCTTACAACACTATCACTAGTTTTCTGAGCTCTGTATACGAATAGTCTAATCATCTCATAAAGGATCTTGGTTTCTTTTTTGTTGTTGTTTTGTTTTGTTTGTTTGTTTTTTGAGACAGGGCTTCTCTGTGTAACAGCCCTGGCTGTCCTGGAACTCGATCTGTAGACCAGGCTGGCCTCGAACTCAGTGATTCTCATGCCTCTGCCCCCCAAATGCTGGGATTAAAGGCATGCACCACCATGGCTCAGCTTTGGTTTCTTAATTTGCACTTCCAAGTAAGTACTTTAAAATTTTTTATTTTAGATTTCTTTTATTTTATTTTACATGTATAAGTGTTTTGCCTGCATGTGTGTATGAGTACTATGTGTATACCTGGTGCTCACAAAGGTAATAGCCTGTCAGATCTTCTGAAACTGGGGTTACAGATGGTTGTGAACCACAATGTGGGTGATGAGTACCGAACCCAGGTCCTCTCCAAGAGCAACAAATGTTCTTAATCTCTGAGCCATCTCTCCAGCCCATGCTTTCTTTTGTTAAACTCACAGAGTCTACTTTATGCTACCAATATGAGCCATCTCTCCAAGCCCCAAGTGCTTTTTAGAAAAATCTGAATCTGGGGCTAGAGAGATGGCTCAGCAGTTAAGAGCACTGGCTGCTCTTCCAGAGGATGCGGGTTCAATTCCCATCACCCACATGGCAGCTCAAACCTGTTTGTAACTCCAGTTCCAGGGCTTCTAACACCCTCACACAGACATACATGCAGGCAAAACACCAATGATCATAAAATAAAAGTAAATTTAATTTTTTTTTTAAATGTGAATCTGGCTGGGCAGTGGTGGCACATACCTATAATCCCAGCACTCAGGAGGTAGAGGCAGGCAGATCTCTGAGTTGGAGACCAGTCTGGTCTACAGAGTGAGTTCCAGGACAGCCAGCACTAACGTTAAAAAAAATCTGAACCTTAGGTGATGTGGTGGCACGTGCCTGTACCCCATACTCAGGAAGCTAAGGCAGGAAGATTATTAGGAGTTTAAGGTCACCTAGGGCTATGTAATGAATATGGTGATCATTCATGGCTACCTAGACCTTGTTTTAAAAAAACAAACAAAAAAATCCAAATCAACATCTCTCTACTCATCCCTTCTTCCCTCTGCCTCTCTTTCTCTCTCCTCTCCCTTCCTCCTTCCCTCCTTTCCTGTCTCTCTCACCAGCCCCCCCCCCCAGGCCTCATACATGTTAAGCCAGCACTCTACCTACCATTAAGCTGCATGCCCAGCCCTTGTATCTTTTTATTGAAGGGGACAGCAGACCTTTGTGGCTTCTGAAACTTAATTTTCACTGCAGGTTTTAGAAAGGGACACTGAGACAAAAAACATAAAAATCCAAGGCTGACTTTTGATGAATCAATTCAATTAAACTATTATCTTAGTTTGCTTTCTATTCATGTGATAAGGACCACGACCAAAGCAACCTGGGAAGGAAAGGGTTTATTTCAGCTTACAGCTTACAGTCCATGATGAAGGGAAATCAGAGCAGGAACTCAAGGCAAGAATGTGGAGACAGAAACTGAAGCAGAACCATGGAGGGGAGCTGCTTACTGGCTTGCTCGCTCAGTCTGCTTGCTTATACAACCCAAGACCACCAGTCCAGGGAGGACACTGCCCACATCAATCATTAATCAAGAAAATGCCCCCACAGACTTGCCTACAGGCCAATCTATGGAGGCATTTTCTCAATTAAGATTCTCTCTTCCCAAATATGACTAGGTTTGTGTCAAGCTGACAAAAATACTAACCAGCACAACCATTACAAGGCTTCACTGATTCACAACAAACTTTTTTTTTTTTTTGGTCTTTTGAGACAGGGTTTGTCTGTGTAACAACAGCTCTGGCTATCCTAGAACTCGCTTTGTAGACCAGGCTGGCCTTGAACTCACTGAGATTCACCTGACTCTGCCTCCCAAGTGCTGGGATTAAAGGCGTGCGCCACCACAGCCCAGCCCAACAAACATTTTTACCTAAAATGACCTTTACCTGTGAGGTCGTAAACATGAAAAACCACCAAGAATCAAGTTTGCCTAGTTCTTAATAGCAGATGCCAATAGTGAGTAAATCAATAAGTAGACTAAGAAGGAATAAAAATGTTGTGTTATGATGTTTACAGAGGAACCCTCATCTTTTCAAAACAGAGACTGAAATGTCTATGAGTGACATAGTATAATAATTATGGTTTACAAAACTGAAATCTAAGAGAAGTGGATAGGGTTATGGGCAGAAGAAGACTGGGCTCTGAGTT
Source organism: Peromyscus maniculatus bairdii (assembly GCF_049852395.1). NCBI lineage: Eukaryota > Metazoa > Chordata > Mammalia > Rodentia > Cricetidae > Peromyscus > Peromyscus maniculatus. Next base: position 141,992,249 of record NC_134875.1, on the reverse strand, counting down.
CGTAATTGCTAAATCTAGGCATTGAGTCCACCAAGGTTCATTGCAATGTTCCCACTTGCATTTTTATGTTTGAGATAGCTATAATAAAGAGTTCTTTTTATTAAGAAATAACAATCAAGGGAAATAACTAAATGATTACATTCTGTTTAAGAACACCAAATAAATACATAATCAAAAATCTGAAAGCTGAAATAGTCCACAATCTGAAAAAATTTTTAATGCTAACATGACACCACAAGGGGTATGTTTCCCACCCAGTATCTTGTGACAGGTCACAGACAAAATGTAGACACACTAAAATATTGCATAAAATTATCTTCATGCTGTGTATATACAAAACACAAATGAGTTGCATGTTTAGATTTATGTCTCATCCCCAAGATCATCATCTGTATCTACACAAATATTCCAGAAAAGTCCATTATCTGATACTCGCTTGCATTTTTGGATAAGAGATAAGCAAACTGTAGTCCATAGCAATAATCATACAGGCATTCCTTCCCGATCCTCCTCTTCCCTTTCCTACCTCTCCCCTCTCCCTCCTATGAGCATATGTATGCTAAGCAAGTGTACTTCCACTGAGCCCCCAACTTTTCTATTTTTGTCGGTGAGGAAAAGTAAGAACAAGGAGTAAATTAAAAGAAAACAAACACCACACATGTAGATATAGGCCAAACCAAAACCATCACTGATGATAAATAAGTGGGCGGTAATAATCAAACTATCTGGGGTGTTTTGCTAAGAAGCAATTGAAACACAGTGTACTTCTTGCCACGACCTCCTGTGCCTGTTCTTAGTCGACTTTCCTGGCATGGCAAGTACCTACCAGCCAAACAGCTCTACTCATGTTTCCACGTATACCTGCAGAGGTTAGCTGATGTGTGCACAGGAGCAGATTTCTATTATACCTGTTGTTGGCTGTGTATATCAGTTAGTGTGTGTGAGAGCACATTGATGTGTTTACACACATGTGTCCATGTGCAAGTGTCTTTTTATATTCCAGTGTCTACACATGCAAGTGAGTTTTTGTCTCTGATTGCACTTGCATATTGATGAAATGTGTGAGAAAGAGAGTGAGGCTCTCTATTCTTTTGTGGATGTGTTAGAGCTATTACATTTTTGTTTATCAGTGACAGTTTATCTATCAATGAAGAGGGGCATATATGTGCCAGGATGTACATATCTGTATTGCTGAGTGTACCTAATCTATGTGAGGGGAGGTAAGTTAGTTTCTTTGAGGTAGAGCATATTTACATATGTGAGCAATTTTTTACTTGCCTGCAAATGTATCTGTAGGTATCTCAGGGGGATTATATTTGTGTATAAATACATGAGGAACACTTTTCAAGTGTTTGTGAATTTGATGATATGAGGTATATTAATCTGAATGTTAGTTTGGTAGCAGTGTTTGTCTATGTGATGATATAGATATACTGTTGTGAGATTTTAAATATGTGGGAGTATTTGAGCAATCAAATATATCAGCTCAGTGAGTATATAGGAGTCTATGTGTAAAATGACAGTAGGTTTGCTTTGTGTGTTTACTCATCAATGAGTGTGTGTGTGTGTGTGTGTGTGTGTGTGTGTGTGTGTGTGTGTATTGGGAGAACTCTAAGGGGAGGAAGGATTGTGATATGTGTATGTGAGACGTGTCAGTGTGTCTGCATTGATGACCAATTCTCAGCCCTCACTTAATGTGCCTTTTATGTAACAAATTTGTTACATAAAATTTGTCCTTTACTGTCTGGAAATGGAGTTTATAGATAATATAAGATTTCTGCACATGTCATTTCAAAAGAAGTCCATACTGTACATATCAATATACATATTATATTAACTATAATACAAATAAGAAATGATTTACAATAATTTTATTTGGGTATATAAGTGCTTAGGTGTGGCACACTTCAGAAGATTCAAGAAAAATAATTGGAAAGTTGTAAGTGCATAAACGTAGTTTAGAAGAAAAATCAGGTTCACAAAGTACAGGAAAATGACAGGCAGAGGCTGTCATCTTGAGATTTTACAGACTAGTGAAGTGCACCAAAAAGCAAGATACAGTCTCCTCTTGATTCACGTGACAACCACATTCCTGGATAATTCAGGGTATGCTAAAACTAGGAGAAATCTTATTTATCTTAATAAAAAAGATTTTGAGCTTAATTATAATCCTAGGAGTTGCAGGACATGTGTTAGTAATGTCGAACTACCCCACATATCACTAAGTGATGGACACTCTCTCTCCACATCCCTAAATATTAGGGCATCTTGCACTCTTAACATGAGGCAACTTACACCCCTTCGCACCCCAGCCCCACCCCGTACCTGTAGATTTCCAAAATGTCCCCTAGGGGGCAGTAGTGCCTTTGTAAAGAACAAAGCCCTGTACTAAGACCAGGTACAAGAACTTCCTCTATCTGTGCATGCACACTGCGTGTGTGCGTGCGTGCGTGTGTCTGTCTGTCTGTCTGTCTGTGTCTGTGTCTGTGTCTGTCTGTCTGTGTGTGTGTCTGCTTGCTGTCCATGAGGCTGTGTTTTCAGATGCCTGTGAGTGTGTAGGTCTGTGCACAAGGGTGTCCAGGCACAGGCAGATATGCTCTGTGCACACACATGACTGAGCCTAACCTACGGCTGCCAGACTTTGCTTAGGAGCACCTGACCTCATTTATGCAACCTCTTCAAGCTTTCCCAGCAACACCGGGGCTTTGTTTGCTTGCCGTATTGTTTTTGAGGCTGTTTTTTTTTTTTTTTTTTGAGGGGGGGGGGTGGTTTTAGATTTAACGTTTGTTTTTACTGAGACCCTGAGCTACACAGTAGTATATCAGTTTTAGTATGTCTCCCTCCCTACATGTTTGTGTGCTTTGTCTCTTTGTCTACCTGTTTCTCAATGCCCTCTTATCTCTCCCTAGTGTTCTAGATCATGGTTCCTTAGATTTTTTTCTATTTATGACCCTTTTTCACCTAAGAAATTTCTCATGCACCCCCAGGTATATAGTTATATAAAATAAGTATACAGATCAAACATTTACTATTAATTAACAAATTCTCAGGCATGTCTATAATTTTAATTTCATTAAAGACAAAGGTAAATTTGTATACTGAGATAGATGTGATTTTTTTTACATAAAGAATTAAATCTTTTCTGAATATTTGATACTGCAACATATAAGGCATCTTCAATGTTTTTAAGAGTTGACTGGTATTTTGATTTTTATAACTGTCAATACTGAGAACCCCATTTCACATAAACATGCAATACAAAATGGTGAAAGTATGGTTCAGACCTTCCAAAAATTGTTGGAAATTCTGTCCTATTCCCAAGCCAAAATTCATCTAATGGTTTTTTATGACACTCAAATCAGCAACTCAAATGGCAATTTTTAATTTTTTATTGGGGGGAGGTTGAGATAGGATCTATGTAGCTCTAGCTGCCCTGGAACTTTCTTTTTTTTTTCTCAGAGCTGAGGACTGAACCCAGGGCCTTGCACTTGCTAGGCAAGCGCTCTACCACTGAGCTAAATCCCCAACCCTGCCCTGGAACTTTCTACATAGACCAAGCTGGCCTCGAACTCACAAAGATCCACCTGAAATGATAATCTTTTAAAATCAAACATTCTAATACAATATAATATAATGGCATGCTAACTTGATACTTCCATGACAGTAGGAAAGTACTAAAGTGTTATTTTCTGTCCTTAAACCATTATGTTTTATAAAAAAAAAAAATTGTAGGTACAACAAAAACATTGCAATTCCTCACATACAGGAGTGTCAAGTCTGAGCTGAGGCATTTCAAATAGCATGTGTTGTCTTTGGATTGTATGGTGGCATGTGCAATGCAAAGTATGCACGTTGTATGCTCGGAAGCCTGGCTTCCATTATGTATGTATGTATGTATGTATGTATGATGCAACACAAGCAAGTGCTGCCAGAAACCCGTGAGGTTCATCATGCCAATGTTGGGTTAATTTGGGGTTATTACACATCCAGAAATTTTGTAAAATTTCTCGATACCCTCGCATTCAGTTATGCAGCCCCATAGGGAGTTACAACCCATAGTTTAAGGAGCTGTGTTCTAGATGTGTCGTCCCCTCCCCGCCCGCTTCCGTTATCCTTAACCACCGTTTCTGTCTCCTCTCTCCATCATTTGCTCTTTCTCTGTGTTATCTATATGTCTCTTTGAAGTCATTCTTCTTCCCCTCTCTTTCTCCATGTCTGTCTCTTCCCTTGTCCTTTTTTTCTGGTTTTCGGGCTTTCCTTATCCTATGTCACCATCTGCCTGCCACAAACATGCCTCTCTTGTCACCCCCTGTGTATCTGACTACCTCTTATACTTAGTCTGTCTCTATGCCACACCTTTACCCCTTGTCTTCCCTTAAAGCTAAGGCATATTTGTGTGTGTGTGCACCTTTGCACGTACACAGCAGAGGGCTGTCTGCATGGAAAGGGTAGGAAACGTCAGACCTGACCATGTGCATTTCTCTCCAACCCCCCTGCCCTAGCACCCTCTCATTTCAGTAGGCCATTGGCTCTGAGACTTCTGAGTGCTGTCAAAAAAGAAATCACTGCTTTTAGGCGACAGAGCAGACTGTACTGAGCTAGAAAACAACACAAAGGGGACAACTTCACTAGGAAGGAGCTGGTAAGAAGGCATCCACTTAGAGACTCACCTCCCCAGACTGTTCCCCGGGCCAGCCCCAGCTCCAACTGTAATCCAGAGCCTCTCCTGCTTCAACTTCATATGGCCTGGCCCAGCTCCCCTCCCTCTGGGAAATGCTGTCACTTTGTCATGACCCCACAATTGCCTGCCTGCACACAACAAGCACTCCCCTGCTCCCCAGGCTGTGCTTTCAGCAACTCCGGTGTGAATACTTGCATGGAGCCCTTGGCATCTTTTCACCAGGAACCTACTGTGTGTGTGATGCTGATCTTTTAGAGGGGAGGGAGCCTACCCTGCCCTTAAGCGGCTTCTGTTCTAATAGGACAAGACAGGTAATGATCTAAATTTGAAGACTAAATGATATAGATAGGAGAGAGAGATTCTGGTGGCAGGGAAAGGGGAATGGGGATGCTACGACCTCTTACCTTGATTACTACTGAAGCCTCACTAACCTCCCTACCCTACTCCCTCCTACCTTTATGGAACATGCCCTGTTCTCATAGCAACAAGTAGAATTGTATTCAACCCTGAATGCCAATCACATCTTACCTCTGTTCAAAACCCTCCCAAGCAATTCTGAATCAAAGCCCTCACTATGGCCTCCACGATACATTCTTGCCGACGCTCTAACTGACTTCACCTCCCATCTCGTGCCCTTTGCTCAATGTTCCACCCACTATGGCTCCCTTGCTCTTTCTCGGTGTGCCATGAGCAGCTCCGTCTCAGAGCCTTTGTTCTGACTATTCTTTCTGCCTAGAGTTCTCCTAAACAGCCACACGACTTACATCCTCACCTGTTTGCTGAGATGACTCCTCCTTTATGAAGCCCTCCCTATCCTGCTCATCAAAAACTGCATTACCCTCCTCTCCTCTGACACTTTAAATCCTCCTCCTCTACTTTAGATTATATTTTAGAATATTGTCATCATCTGAGATACTAACTTCACCCATGTCTCTTCTTATTACCAAATTTGTCAATTACACAAAACTAGGAAGCTTTATTTTCGTTTTTGGTTTGTTTGTTTGTTTGTTCATTTGTTGAGAGATGGTTTCTCTGTGTAGCTCTGGCTGTCCTGGAACTCATTCTGTAGACCAGGCTGACCTCAAACTCACAGAGATCCACTTGCTTCTGCCTCCCAAGTGCTAGAGTAGGAATCTTTTATCTGTCTGATTCACAACTTCATCCTCAATGCCTAAAACAGTGAATGACCTAAAGTAAAGAAATACTTTTCCAATGAACTAACACAACAAGCATACTTACATTTTTATATTCATATATAATCCTACACTCACACAAAATAAAAGCCAGAGGCTTTATCATAATCCACAGCCCTACAACATCTGGTCTTCTGTGACTTCATCTCCTAACACTGTATCTCTGAAACGCACCATTTAACAACATTAGTCTTCTCACTGCTCGGAGAGCATGCTACGCACATTCCTGACCACAAATAAAGATATTTTGCTGAGCACGGTGGCATAGAGCTATAATCCTAGCACATGGGAGTCCGAGGCAGAATAATCCCAAGTTCAAGGCCTGCCTGAGCTGGGGAAAGTGTTCATAGCCAGCCTGGTCAACTTCACAAGACCTCGTTACAAAATTCAAAGTTTAAATAGTAAAATTTTTTTCAGGGTTTAGGGATATAGCTCATTGGTAGACCTCTTGCCTGCCAGGCCTGAGGCTGTAAATTCAATCCCCAGTACATTGAAAAGAAAAGACAGAGAGAAGAAGAAACAAAGTAAGGAGGGGAGCGGGGGGAATGGGAGAGAGCCAAAGACAGAAAGAAATCTAGTGAGTGGCTGTCAATAGTTTAACAAAAAACATGAACTACAACAGAAATGTATATTACAATTAGGATTAGTACTGTGTAAAACTTTTAGTTGAGGGGTGTGTGTGTGTGTGTGTGTGTGTGTGTGTGTGTGTGTGTGTAATGGATTATGGGTAGCGGTGAAAAAACAATGCTTGAGTACAACTTTAAGGCTTATAAATAGGACTGACATCTACAACCCTGCGGACCCACCAGTGGAGAATGAGGTATCTGAGGCCATTAGGAGACAAAGCAAGGAGGGGTAGGAGCAGGACTATCTGGGAAGGACTCACAGACACACTAACCTGCCCTCTCTGTTTCTTCCTCATCTGTTTCTCCCTCCACCCATCATGTTCCATTCCTTCCATTTCTGTGTTGTTTTCTATCCACTTATATCCTTGTCTCCATTTTTCAATCTCATTATTTACTGCTCTGTCTCTGCATTTTTTCTGTCCCCTACCTCCATCTCTCTGTCTCTCCATCTCTGTCTCCCTCCATTGTCTCCATTTGCAGGTGTAGCTCAGCAAGACAACTGATGGAGTCCCCCGGGGCCCATCAAATACTGGACTGGCCGACCCCCTAGGGTTGGGGGTAGCCCTTGCCCCTCAGCATGGCCAACACCACCGGAGAGCCTGAGGAGGTGAGCGGCGCACTGTCCCTGCCATCCGCATCGGCTTATGTGAAGCTGGTGCTGCTGGGACTGATCATGTGTGTAAGCCTGGCAGGCAATGCCATCTTGTCCCTGCTGGTGCTCAAGGAGCGTGCCCTGCACAAGGCTCCTTACTACTTTCTGCTGGACCTGTGCCTAGCTGATGGCATACGCTCTGCCATCTGCTTCCCCTTTGTACTGGCTTCTGTGCGCCATGGCTCCTCATGGACCTTCAGTGCACTCAGCTGTAAGATTGTGGCCTTTATGGCTGTGCTCTTTTGCTTCCATGCGGCCTTCATGCTGTTCTGCATCAGCGTCACCCGCTACATGGCCATCGCCCACCACCGCTTCTATGCCAAGCGCATGACACTCTGGACATGCGCAGCTGTCATCTGCATGGCCTGGACCTTGTCTGTGGCCATGGCTTTCCCACCTGTCTTTGATGTGGGCACCTACAAGTTTATCCGAGAGGAAGACCAGTGCATCTTTGAGCATCGCTACTTCAAAGCAAATGACACACTGGGCTTTATGCTTATGTTAGCTGTGCTCATGGCAGCCACACATGCTGTCTATGGCAAGCTGCTACTCTTCGAGTATCGTCACCGCAAGATGAAGCCAGTGCAGATGGTGCCAGCCATCAGCCAAAACTGGACATTCCATGGCCCTGGGGCTACCGGCCAGGCTGCTGCCAACTGGATCGCTGGCTTTGGCCGTGGGCCCATGCCACCAACTCTGCTGGGTATCCGGCAGAATGGGCATGCAGCTAGCCGGCGGCTACTGGGCATGGACGAGGTCAAGGGTGAAAAGCAGCTGGGCCGAATGTTCTACGCGATTACACTGCTCTTCCTGCTCCTCTGGTCACCATACATCGTGGCCTGCTACTGGCGAGTGTTTGTGAAAGCCTGCGCTGTGCCCCACCGCTACCTGGCCACTGCTGTTTGGATGAGCTTCGCCCAGGCTGCCGTCAACCCAATCGTCTGCTTCCTGCTTAACAAGGACCTCAAGAAGTGCCTGAGGACTCATGCCCCTTGCTGGGGCACAGGAGGTGCCCCAGCTCCCAGGGAACCCTACTGTGTCATGTGAAGCAAGCCAGTAGGTGATAGGCAGGGGGAAAGTCATGATCACCATACTAGGGCCAACAGCAGGGGAAGAATGGGACCCATACAGAAGCCTTCCTTTTTGAGCTTCAGCCCAGGCTCGCAAACCATCCCTAACTGAGGCATTTGGCCAACACCTCCTTAGGGCTGGAAACTGGCTGAGGAACTGGAGGCATTTCTAGTTTGGTGGGACTTGTCCCGCAGCCTCCTCCACTTCTCCAATCTCATTTTCCCCGTGCCCTCCCTGCCTCCCTACCCCTCTTCCCTCTCCTATCTTTCTAAAGTGACGAGTCAGTAAAAGAAAACGAACTGAAAATGCAGGGTTTTTAATAATAACAGCTGAGGAAACAGGCTTTCTTGCTTAAATGTACCCCCTCTTTGACATTGTCAAGAAATGGGAAATTTCTCCTGTAAAATAGATTTCCAGAGATCTTACTGCCCCCTGGGCCCCCATTCACCCTCCCCTTCTAAGTCCCTTAGCAAGACCTGGATGTTTAGGAAATATGGACTTAAGGCTTCACACAAGAGGGACCAAATGGGGTGCTGCCCTCCTGGGGAGCAAGGATGTTTAAATTGCTATGTTGTGTGCAATGTTGTTTTTGGCTAACCTTGATCCCAAGCCTAGTCTCCTATCCCTCCCTACCGTATCCGGACTTTGCAGGTATTTCTTGAGGCTCTGTTTGAGAAGCCAAGAGCATACAGAGAAGGGTCTCCATGATGTGCCCAGGCTAGATGAAGAGCTGAATAGCAGATGAGCTCCTCAAGCAAAATATACCAAACTTAGCTACGTTCTCTCAAACTTTCTCTTGGATCCCCTATCCTTTCTTCCTAGAAATATACACCCACTTGTCCCCACCAGGGATGATGTGGGTATATGCTGACAGGGGAAGTTATCCGTGGAAGTATAGGGAGATGATTGAACTCCTGAGTGGCTGGACTCCAGAGCCTGGGGTGAGAGCTAATTCGCCCCCACAGTTGTTTCTTGGGTTCACACTACTCTTCTGAAAATGAAAATTCTTTGGGGGCCTTGGTAACCAATAGTGCTACAAACTTCAAGGCCCCGTGGAATTGAGTCCATTCCTTCCTGTGACCTCTTTTTGTCCCTTTCAGGACTCGCAGGCCTTGAGTCCCTCCTTAGTTGCCCTTCTGGGTCCCAAATATCCTTCCTTGCAGTTCTTCCTACCTCCACCCTTACTTACATGCAAAGTGGAGCAGACTACACCCGAATTCCACAGGTGGAAGGTCCCAAGCCTCTTTTCCACAGATAGAGACCACTCTGGGCTTACTTCAAGGTCGGTTCTATAGACTGGTGAGCCAAGCTGGAACGCTTTGCCTAAGTTTGGGACTGTGATCTCTCCATCCCCTTTCTTTCCTTATAAACTCCTGTCCTAAACTCCACCTCTACCCCAAGATAGCCCCTGAACTGAGGAAGCCTTGACCCAAAAGCAATGAAGGGGGTGCTCTAGACAGAAGAGATCTTGATGATCCTGGTTGTGGAGTGGACCTGGCAAAGCAGACCAGAGTAGCTGAGAGGCTGGGAATGGGGGTGGGGGGCTATTCTCTCAGTGATGATGATAGGAATGCCTTTCTGAAGGCAGGGGTGGAAAGACCAAGGTGGGAGGGCAAATAGGGTAGACTCAGGAGGGGTTTCCTCCATTCCCTTTTTCTAACTGCCTGGATTCATCATTGGATTTTGTAAATGGAAAAACTGAAATGAACAATGTTATATTGGGTGTCATCTCTCTCTCTCTCTCTCTCTCTCTCTCTCTCTCTCTCTCTCTCTCTCTCTCTCTCTCTCTCTCGTGTTTGTCTCTGTCTGTGTGTCCTATCTGTATATGATCACATGTGGGGAGGTATGATTGAGTGAGACAGTGTGTGTCTGTGTGACTTTGTGTGGATAGGAAACCCTGAGGAAAGCTTGCCTGGTACACATATGTAAGCAAATACCTATATGTGAGGGAATAGAGTACACACACACACACACACACACACACACACACACACACACACACGGGGAGAGGAGACACACGAAGGAGGAGAGGAGACAAAACTTAGTATGTGCCTGCAGCAGGAAATAGAGTGCTTAGGAGATGGAACCTGAAATTTTTTATGTATGTATGTGTCAAGAGGGTCAACTCCCATCTCATGAGATTGTCTTCCCTTGGCCCAGCTTCTGAGCACCAGATGAGGAGAGGATAGTTTAGAACCCCTTCTCTTCCAAATGTCTGGAGATTCAGTGCCTACCCTAAAATTCAAATAAGGTATCTCTGAAATTGGACCACCATGGAAACAGGAACTGGGAGTGGGGGGAATCAAACATGGAGGTAATGGGGTGAAGAAATGGCCCCCTGCAATGTAATGGCTTTCAGAGGAACTGCTCAGTTTGAATTGGGAATTCTTAAGGTTCCACTGTATACAGCTGGGACTTTGCTCAGTTTTGACTAAATTCAGAAGGAAGGATGACATGGAGAAAAACCCGAAATCTGGGGGTCTACCCAGCTGGCCTACTCACTAAGCGCTCAATTAATTTACTATTTATTTATTTATTTATTTATTTATTCCTTCAGGTGCACAGAATTGAGCTAACCGTATTCCTCAGTTCTTGGCACACTATATCATCATTGGTCCATGCAAGGTCCTTTTATTATTTTGTTTTGTGCCCTTCATCACCCATCCCTGATCCCATCCTTCCCCACCCCACATAGGCACCACTCTTCTGTACTTAATGTGTGTCCTTCTAAACCACCGTTCATGTGTTTATTTACTTATGTGTATCTGTGGAAAATATATGGTATTGATGTTTTGATTTACATAAACAGTATTGTACTATAAATCTTGTTCTGTTTCTTTTTTCACTCAACATTCTGTTTTTTGAGAGATCCAGCCATGTTGCTATACATAGATCAAATTCATTCTAGTAGTCCATCTAAAACATATATCACGTTTTATCCATTCTCCTGGTAATGGATTCCTGGGTTCCTTCCCTCTGCTACCACAGCAAGGCTGCAATGGGCAATTATCTCCTCTCCTTAGGGATGCCTAATTTAAAGCTCAGAGAGGGGTAGTGATTTGGCTAGAGTCACAGTGGTAGTCTCCTGCGATGTGAACTCTAGAACCAAAGCCAAAACTCCACCATCATGCCTCGTCAAAGACCAGCTATCTCTGGTCATAAATAAAAATAAAATAAAATCTTAGGGTATGATTAATAGCAATATTCACTTAGGAAAAGCTAGGAGGAGAAATACTGTGTACACAAAGAGAGTTTTAAAGTTCTAGAAAAATCCAGCAGATTAGTTGAATCTCAATCAATTTTTATGACGCAGAGGAAGTCACTTTTTTGCGTCTGTGATTGTTTCTGGAGCCATTTTGCAGAGATGGAAAAAGCCATGTCAAAACCTGACCACCAAACCAAAGACCTCAGATACTTAAATTGCTAGCGCGTCAAGGCAACCTACGTCTGAGGGGCGACAGCGCTCACCCCCAGGGACATAAGCTGGTGGGGGAAGGGAGAGATTTTTTAAAAGTGCGTAGTTGATCTGGGGAGCGGGGCGGGGAGAACGATAGCGAGGCTCTCTGATTTCATTCGAACACATCTCGCTCCCTGGTGCTTGCGCACTCGCAGCCACCCTCTCCGCGTCTCGTCTTTGGTCTTCCGAATCGCTGGTAGTTTTCCCATTGGATAAAACCTTGCAAGAACGAGGGTAAGGGGTTCTTACCCTAGCTTTCCTCACAGCCAATCGCCCTTCAGTTTTCCTCTCATCACTGGGGCAGTCAGCCTGATGATTGGTAGGTGCGAAGGGAGCCAATTAGAAAATGATGATGTGTAGTGTTGGCAAGCGGATTGCGTGAGAGAAGGCAGGGGTTGAGGGAACGCTAACGCCACCTCCGAGGCCGGCAGCCAATGGTGGGCAGAACAGACGCCTTGCCAAGGAGTGGGCGGAGCCTCGGCGACTGGCGCTGTGGGAGCGGGGCAGGCGCTGTGGGAGGGGACGTCAGAGCGAGGTGGTGAGCAGAGCTGGTCGCGTGAGGTGTGGCGGCTCCGCTTCAAGTGTGACTGGTGGCGACGGCCTGGTCTGAGAGCGGAAGAACCAGCGCGATTCCCTGAGCTTTGAGCGCGGTCACCATGGACCGCCCGGATGAGGGGCCTCCGGCCAAGACCCCCCGCCTGAGCAGCTCGGAACCCCGTCCGCGCGACCTGCCGCCCCCGCCACCCCCGCCGCTCCTGCGACTGCCCCTGCCTCCACCCCAGCAGCGTCCGAGACCCCAGGAAGAAACCGAGGCTGCACAGGTGCTGGCTGACATGAGGGGGGTGGGCCCCACACTGCCCCCACCACTGCCCTATGTCATTCTCGAGGAGGGAGGGATCCGCGCGTATTTCACCCTGGGTACTGAGTGTCCCGGCTGGGATCCTGCAGTAGAGTCGGGATTTGGGGACCCCCCTCCCACAGGGATCATGGATACATTCCCCTCTTCAGAAACCTCTGGGGGGAGTCTGGAAATTGACTTTCAGGTTGCAGAGCCCAGCAGCCTTGCTGGACAGAAGGCCCTAGAAACCTGTAGCTTGGGGGGGTGGGGGCCCCAGATGTTAGTCGGTCCAAAGAGGAAGGAAGAGGCTATCATCATAGTGGAAGATGATGATGAGGATGAAAAGGAAAGTGTGAGGAGGCGGCAGCGGCGGCGTAGGAGGAGGAGGAGGAGGCTGAGGAAGGTGAAGGAGAGCCGAGAGAGGAGTGCCCAGAGGATGGAAAGCATAATGCAGGCCCTGGAGAGCATTCAAATGGACCTGGAGGCGGTGAACATCAAGGCGGGCAAGGCCTTCTTGCGTCTCAAACGCAAATTCATCCAGATGCGAAGACCCTTTTTGGAGCGCAGAGATCTCATCATCCAGCATATCCCAGGCTTCTGGGTCAAAGCAGTATCCTTCTCATCGATACTCATGGGTCAGAAGCCCATGTCTGAAGGAGAGATGTGCAGAAGAGAAACAAGGGGTGTGGGGGAGGGTCAGAGATGGGAATGACTCCCCATTAGAAGATTCTAGAATGAGTAGAAGAGGGATGGCAAGAGGGCAAAATAGCATAAAAACTGGACTGCAGATGGGAAAACAGTCGCACCATAACATAAAAAAAAAAAAAATGGATCACAGACAGTAAAAGAGGGAGGGATAACAGAGAAGGCACGCAGCTGATAAACAGGATCACAGCAAAAGGGGGAGGGGAATACAGGTGATGAGCTGACGGGGGGGGCGGGGGGGGGAGGGAGGAAGGGAGGAAGGGAGGGAGGGAGGAAGGGAGGGAGGGAGGGCAAATAAACTCCAGGAAGGGTGCTGAAACCACGCAAGGCTCTGTAAGCCTGAGGTCTCTGCTTAGATATCTAGAGACCTCAAATCTGTCTACAATACCCTCCATTAGAGGGGAAATGAGAGCAGTGGGATGGAATCCCTGAAGAATCAGGAGAAAGACCAGTTGGATGTGGAGGTCAAGTGGTTAAATGAAGGAAAAGGTAGACCAGGAAGAATCCAGTCCACTATTGGTGACTGTTGAGCTCATTCCCAGGAAACATATATGTAACATTTGAAATACATAGGTTCAACATTTTAATAGAATTTATACAGATATAAATACTTGGCCCATGATAAAATGTGTCGCATGATCACAGGCCCTCAGCAGACAGGCACAGGATGAGGTAACAGGGCCTAACCATGCAAACCACCAGAGCCATTTATACATCATGTGGACACTGACCATCAACACCTACACATGTAACATCATGTAAATACAGGCTCTTGGTAACCAAATACATTAGTACTTAGACTTGGGCTTTCAGCTCCCAGACCCATAGCATTTTGTGAACCTGTCACCAAGAGACAAGGATCACATGGACATGGTCACAGAGCCTTAGCATCCAGACACGCAGCAAATATGAACCATGGCAAGGCTACCTAGCACTGAGGCTTCATATTGCATAAGCACTCATGTACTCCACATACATCGCTGAAACATAGGAGGAACCCTCCTGCTTCAGCCTGTTTTGCTCTGCCCTCCTTCATATTGAACAGTAAATCCTTGACCTAAACTGCTCCACTCATTAGTTCCTCAACCACCCCAAAATTTCAATCTTGATCAACCAACGCGATGAAGACATTTTCCGCTACTTGACCAATCTCCAGGTCAGACGAAGCAGGAAAGCCAAGGAATCTGGTCCTTAGAGGTGAGGGGGGGTGGGAAGGGCCATGGAAGGGATATATACCACCATTACCCCCACCCTGAGCAGGTACAGGATCTCAGACACATCTCCATGGGCTACAAAATGAAGCTGTACTTCCAGACCAACCCATACTTTACGAACATGGTGATCGTCAAGGAGTTCCAGCGCAACCGCTCAGGTAAGCGGCAGAACAAATCTGTGGCCCCCATACTATCATTTCTACTCCCTCTGCATCTCTTCCGCTTTTTCTAGGCCGGCTGGTGTCTCATTCTACCCCGATACGTTGGCACCGGGGGCAGGAACCCCAGGCCTATCATCGCAGGAACTATGACACCAGAGAAAGTTTCTTCAACTGGTTTTCCAACCACAGCCTCCCAGAAGCTGACAGGATTGCTGAGGTGAGACCCCTCCTGGCATTGCCAAAGAAAGCCTTGCCAGACTTGGCCGTGGGTGCCTGAGAAATTGTGACTAGGTGCTAGGGCTTATTCTCATGGCTCTTTTCTCTCTTTTACCCCCTCTCTTGACAGATTATCAAGAACGACCTATGGGTTAATCCAGTGCGCTACTACATGAGGGGAAGTGGCTACAGGACAAACAGAAGGAAGCAAGAAAGAAAGGAAAGGTGATTCAAGAATTGGTGCCCGAGAGGGGTTTGTTTTGTCTTGTTTTCAAATAGGGCAGAGACCAGACTAGAGTCACACAGTATTTATAGAGGTGCAAGGGACCACTGAAATAATCCAATGCATTGTTTACAAATGAGCAGTGATGCCCAGAAGTGGCCTGAGGTTACATAGTTAGGGGTGGCAATGGGACTTTCCCCCATTCTTAGAAGCCCTAGTACCCTACTGCCTTCCCAGTTTCTCCTATTATTCTTATACTGAGCTTCAAACTTCCCCACAGTAAAGCCAAGAAAGAATATGAAATGGTGATCATGGAAGATGCTCATGACCATTATGCCATTGAAGACATTCTCAGTGAAATCTCAGAAATTGATGAGATCACTGACAATGAGACCTTCCATGACATCAAGATCTCTGACTTCATGGAGACCACCGACTACTTTGAGACCACTGATAACGAGGTAACCGACATCAATGAGCCCCTGTGTGACAGCGAGGCCCCTGACCATACTGAGGGCCCCAGCAATAAGGTCGAGAGCAATGCTGTGAGTACAGATGACAGCAGCGAGAACCCAGACGAGAAGAACTCCTCTGACAGTGAGGATTCCACCAATGAGAACGCTGATGGTGACAGCGACAACCTAGAAGGGGACCATCAGCAGGGCACTAACATCCAAGAGAGCAGTGATAGTGACAATGGAGACGAGGGCAGTGATGACGAAGATAATGATGGCAATGAAGGTGACAGTGAGGGCAGTGATGATGATGGCAATGAGGGTGACAATGAGGGCAGCGATGATGATGACAGGGACATTAAATACTATAAGAATGGCATTGAAGTCTTTGATAAGGCTCTAGATAACAGCACCAACCAGGAGGTCTATGAGGAGGAGGTCGAAATCATCTCTGACGATTCAACAGAGGAAGAAGAGGAGGAAGAGGAGGAGGAGGCCAGTGAGGAAGGTGAGCTGGGCCCCTCCCCGCTCCTTTCTCTTCTGAGAATGCCCAGGCTTCTTTGGGCAGCTAGTGGTGAGGTGAACAGAATGTCTGTTCTCTACACTCAAAGGACAGAGCAGTTAATTTCACCTCAAGGAGTGGGCAAGGAGAGGGAGAGTCCCGGAAAGGAGGTACCATTTGAGTTGGAAGTTGTATTTCTGCTAAAGAGCAATCTGGAGCCTTCTACACGGTTACTCCATCAGTAACCTAGAATGTTTCGCAAGGCTTCCATGATGATCTGAGGGCCCTTCACCAGTTCGGAAAGCTGCTTCTCACAGAAGGGTTTGCTGATCAAATGTGTTAGGCAAATAATGCATACAGCATCCTCTACACGTTCTGAGACCCCCTGCCTTGAAAAACCCTCTTACACTTCGCAGAACTCCCCATTTCCCAAACTTCTGGACCACCGAGCGTGTTCTTTGTCCAACAATGTATGCATTTGGGGAACCTGCTTAGGAGAGATTGCACATGAAAGTCTGAGGGATTGAGCAGTATTTAAGGTGACTCCCAGGTTTAGTCCTGGCCTCAAAGACTGGTGAAAGAACTCATTTGAACCTGGCTATGGGCAGACAGAGGAGTGGTGAGCCCCTGAGGGAGGTGGAAAGGATAGGGAAAACCATTACTGAAGGCTTGCTCATGGGGTTCCTGGCAAACTTCCATTGAAGAAAGGAGCGGGGCACAAAGGGTGAAAGCGGTTAGTGAGTGAGTAGCCACATGCACATATTTTAGGGTAAGCTCGGGAGACTAAGGAAATTGTCAGTCTTCTTTGCCTCCCTCCTGATGGCATCACTTTTCTCCAAGGGTGGGAGGCAGAACTGCCTAGCTCTGGAGTCGGGGTGGGGAACTAGAGTCTGTTTGGGTCGCACTAGAGGCAAAAAGTAACCAAGTAACCGATGAGCATACGCCCAAGGCCTGCTCAGGAAGAGACACACATTGAGGAGTATGGGGGCAGAGGGAGAAAAAGCTACTTTCAGGGATTGTTCCCTTTTTGACCGGGCAAAGATAAATACTCTGCCTTCCTGCCTCCCTCCAGCTCCCCTAACCTTGGGTTTGAATACAAACAATCTCAGTGGCACTTCC
Organism: Peromyscus maniculatus bairdii; assembly: GCF_049852395.1. Classification (NCBI taxonomy): domain Eukaryota; kingdom Metazoa; phylum Chordata; class Mammalia; order Rodentia; family Cricetidae; genus Peromyscus; species Peromyscus maniculatus. The sequence goes on along the minus strand of NC_134875.1, from coordinate 141,975,136 downwards.
TCTCCCATCTCCCACCCCTCCTGTGACCTCTCTCTCACCCTCCCTGTTCCAAGCAGAGGCACTTGGCAAGTGGTCCCAGGCCCCGCAAAGGCACAGCTCTTTTGCTCTGTTCTCTTTTCGAGGGGCATCCAACCACGCTCCTCCTTCTCCCCTTCACAGATACCGAACTAACCGAGGACAGCTACATAGAGGAACAAATCTATGAGGAGGGAAGTGACGTGAATTCCGACGATTCTGATGTCCAGGAGGTGCTGCCGGTCCCAAACACTTGGGCCCGCCTGGGGAAGAAAGGGAATATCGGATAAACATCTTACCCTCTCGGGGGCTCTATATATTATACCCCTATACCCTATCCCATTTGCCCTCCTCTTCAGCTAGGGCTGTGCGGCCCCACATTGCACTTCTGGGGGGAGACCGACTTATTACACGGGTTTAAAGTTTATTTTTATGGTTTAGTAATTGCAGAGCTCTTATTTGGAGGAGGAATTACCCTCCCCTTTGGCCCTCCTCCCCTGCAGGCTTCTGTGTGCTGCTAATCTTATTTATTGTGATGCCTTGGTCAGGGCCCCTCTAGTCCCCTCCTCGTGAGCATAGGCCCAAGCCCCTCTCTCCGTGCTCTGTGAACATCCTGATCACTAAGTGAGGAGGGCCGCTGTGACCTTCGTCACAACTGCGCAGTGGCCTCGAGACTCTGCTACCACCCCCTTCTGCGAAGTCTCTCTCCAATCCCTTTCTTCCCTTCACCAGCCCTGACCGCTAGCCGCCCGCCTCAGTGTCTTTGCAAGGCAGCTTCGCCTTTGTGGTATTCCTGCTCCCCAGAAGCGCCGCCCCTTCCCCCGTGACCCTTGACGAGCCTAATAAAACTAAGCAAATTCAAAGTGCCACTTGGAGTCTTTTGTCCGCCTCACTGCGCCGTCCCTTGGCCGGCAGGAAACGCCCTGGCACGATGCTGGTACTGAACGGTTTCACTGGCGGAGTAGAGCTCCGCGAGACTGCAAAAGCATTGCATCAGACCAATGCGGACTGTCCTAGCCAATGACTGGACGAGGTTGAGGGCACCCCCCGCTCCCACCCTCAGAGACCCAAGAAACCCAGCCAGGTAGGAAAGCGCTTCCCACGCCTTTTCCTCTGGCGCACGCGCAGAAAGATCCTGCGTCCTAGAACATCAATTTGGTGATTCATCTATTCATTTACAGTGCGTCAAACCATTTTTTCAGGCCTAGTTCAAGCTGGGCGTGGGGGAGCTATTTTTTTGTTCACGCATAGTTTTTTTAAAAAAAAAAAAAGAAGTCACGACAACAGTCTAGACAGCACAACCGAGTCACGAAGTAGTCTCCTGCCTTAGGGAGGGGGTGCAGGGTTCCTGGCCTTGGGCCCAGTGGGCAAGGCAGGAAAAAAAATGGTCTAGGTCGTGGAGTTTGCATTGAAGATAACGGGAAAGCTAAGGAAAATTACTGCGTAGCTAGCTGTGTGATGAGACAGACAGGCTGGGCATTTAAAAGGCAAGCTTTATCTGGAAGACCTTGGAAAGACTAGCAAGTGCTAAAGTTTATTTCAACGGACACCAGAGATGTTTACCACATTCAGTCAATCATAATGATGACCAATTTTTTAAGAATTTTATTATTTAAGATTTATTTGTGTGTGTGTGTGGGGGGGGTGTTTTGCCTGCATGTTTGTATGCGTACCACTTGCTTGCCTGATACCCGTAGGTCAGAAAAGGACATCAGATCCTCTGGAACTGGAGTTACAGATGGTTGTGAGCTGTCATTTGGATGCTGGGAACCGAACTTGGGTCTTCTGCAAGAGCAGTAAGTGCTCTTAACCACTGAGCATCGCTACAGCCCCCTATTTTAATTATTTTAACTATGTGTAGTGTACAGAGGTGTACATATGTGCCGGTGTCCAAGGAGGCAAGAAGTGTCAGGTCCCCTGCACTGCTCTACCAATGGTGCTCTAGGAACCAACCTCTGGTCCTCCGGAAAAGCAATACATATTCTTAACCACTGAACCATCCTTCGAGCCCCAAAGATGCCTTTTAAGTAGATAGCCTAGTGGGTTTTTATCAATATATCTCCTGAACTTTCCATCCAAAGCCTTATTTTGAAGGACAGCTTCGGCAAATTTGCATTTTAGAAAATGCCCTCTGCTGATTGCCAGGCACATGGAAGGAGAGTCGTGTGGAAGTGGGGTTATCTGTGTCTCAGATGAGACTGGCATGGTGTGGACAAATTTGGAAATTTGTTTGGTTTGGGTTTTGTTTGTTTTTCAAGACCCGGTTTCTCCTTATAGCCCTGGCTGTCCTGGAACTCGCTCTGTAGACCAGGCTGGCCTCGAACTCACAGAGATCCTCCTAGTTCTGCCTCCTGAGTGCTGGGATTAAAGGCGAGCACCACCACACCTGGCTGAATTTGAAATTCTGTTTGTTTGTGTTTGGTTTTTGAGACAGGATTTCTCTGTGTAACAGCCTTAGCAGTACTGGAACTCATTTTGTAGACTGGGCTGACTTCGAACTCACAGAGATCCACTTGCTTCTGCCTCCCAAGTGCTGGGATTTGGAAATTTTTAAAAGATTCTTTTTTCATTTCAGAACAGTTTTAGATCTGAGAAATGCTGCAAAAAAAATAGAGAAGTCTTGAATACCAGTTTCCCTTATTATTTATATTTCACATTAGTCAGTTAAAGAACCAATATCATCACATTACAATTATCCAAAGTCTGTATCTTATTCGGGTTTCCTTAGTTTTAACCTATGGTCCTTTTCTGTCTCAAGTTCTCATTCAGAATACCACACTCATTTAATCATCATGTCTGTCTCCTTAGGTTCCTCTTGGTTATGGCACTTTCTCAGAGTTTCCTTGTTTTTGATGCGATGAAGTTGTCAACACTTGAGAAATACTTTGTAGAATGCCCTCTGACTGAGAATTATCTGTTATTTTCTACTTATTACAGAGGGTTATAGGTTTGAAGGAGGAAGGCCACAAATGTAACATGCCATTTTCCTTTCATCATATCAAAGATAGATACTATCAATATGACATCGCTGTAGATCTTAACTTTGATCACCTGGTCTATCAGGTTTCTCTGCCCTAAAGTTACTCTTTCTCCCTTGTCCTGTATTCTGCAGAGAAACCAAGTGCAGCCCATGCTTAAAAAATGAGAAATTATGCTCCCTTTACTTGAGAGGAAAGAGCCTACATAAATTAATTGGAATTCTATTGCACAAGAACTCTCCTTGTTCCATAATAGATTTTAGGATACTGGAACTGACAGCCTTTACCTATGGTAAGTGAGAATAAAGGGGTAAAAATGGTGCTAGGTTGCTGTGGGATCCTTGACAAGGCCCCTTCCCTTTCCAGGCCGCCTCTTTGCTATGGTTTGAATGCTAGATCTTAGAAATAGCTCTATGTGTTCTTGATAAATGTTTTGGAGAAAGATATAGATTTTGATGATTCTGCTTTTGACCTTGACTCACCTTGTCAGAGTAAGGTAAAGAGGATTGAGACTGAGAAGGGAGAACTGTCTTAGCCAGGCATGGTGCTGCCCACTTCTAAGTACTCAGAAGGCCAAGGCAGCAAGATTGCTTTTAAGCCCGGAATTCAAGACCAGCCTGAGCAACACAGCAACATTCCATTTTTCTGTAGTCCTCAAAAGGAAAAACTAGCTATTGAAAAAGAAAGGAGACTGGGTGGTGGTGGAGCATGCCTTTAATCCCAGCACTCGGAAGGCAGAGGCAGGTGGATCTCTGAGTTCAAGGCCAGCCTGGTCTACAGAGTGAATTCCAGGACAGTCAGGGCTACACAGAGGGACCCTGTCTCAAAACCCCTTCCCAAAAAAGAGAAGAAAAAAGAAAGAGGAGCTGGGCAGTGGTGGCACACACCTTTAATCCCAGAATTCGGGAGGCAGAGGTAGGCAGATCTTTGAGGGGTTCAAGGCCAGCCTGGTCTACAAGAGTTCCAGGATAGCCGGAGCTGTCAAAAAAAGGTAATGCAGTATCTTAAGACTAGAGTTTATAGAACAGAATCTTAACCAAGGCACCTTGTGGGGAATAAGGGTATATATCCCTGAACTATCTGAAGCCAGTCCCCGGTGAGCATGTATGTGTGAAGGTGAAGGGAGAAGAGGAGGTCTCAGGGGCAAAGTCCCTGGAGTGGACCAGAAAGGAAGTCAGCCTGACAAGAAAAGCTCAGTCAGTGTAACAGGGAGCAAGCCTGGTTGGCTCCCCTTGCCTCAGTGTATCAAAATGATGTAATTCCCCCATCCTCTCTAGCAGGTCTCAATCCTCCCAATTACTATTTTAGCCTAATTATTCTGGGAAAATCAGCCCAGGGCTAACAACCTGCCCAAGATCCCACGACAGAGTCTAGCCTTGAAGCTAGTCTTTGAAGTCTAGTCTTCATGTTCTCCTCCAATCAAATCTTCCATGCTTCATTCTGGCATTTGAGGCTCTTCTTTATCCATCCTATCCAGAAGGGACCCTGGTCTTCTGGGACACTCTTAGGAGCCCATTATGGGAGTTTAATATGGTTGGCCAGAATGCTCATGCCCTGAGCTCAAGTGCTTCACCCAGAGTGACATCTTGTTATCAGTACTCTCCTTTCTCAATCCCACTCTTCAAAAAGAAGGTTAGAATGCTTTTAATGTCAATTCTAGCTCTAACATATAGTATACAGCAAGCATCAGAGAATATGTGCATCATTAGCTGGGACTATAAACAGAAACCAGAAGAATGAATAATGATGGGTCCCCAGGGCCTGTTCTCATGTTAAAACTACTTGTTTTTGTAGACTTCACATTTTACAGCCCTCTACAACAAAGGATCCTGCAGTTGGATGGGAGGTTCCCAAGATCTCCTGGTGTCACATGGAAGTGCCATTCACTTTTGCAGACACAATCAGATTGGCAGGGACAAAACTAGATTCAGGAATGTCGCTCCTTAGGTGACCCAAAAAGCCAGCATTTGTTCTCTCAATTGTTCATTTAATACATTGTCATTGAGTATTTACTATGTGCCTCATACTAGACTAGGAATATAACAAGGAAAGAAAAGAAAACAATCTCTGGCCTATTGGAGCTCAGAGATCAAGCTCAATTTTTTGTGTCATTGATCTCTCTTGTGACCTAGTGAAACCTATAGCCCTTTGCTCACAAAAAAAAAAATATGTTTTAAAATCAGAAAAAAATCTAGAATTAGAAAGAAAGCCAAAAATTGAAATAGTAAAATACAGAAAAAAAAAATACGTGCTAGAGTAATATATGTGTTGCCCATTAATCCATTAAACTGTAAAATGTTATGGCTTAATGACTACAATGATTATCATGATTTTAGGTTTATTTTATTTTTATTATGTGTGTATATTGGTGTGTGCTCTCATGCATACACTCATGTGTGCTAGGCAAAGGTATGTGGCACATGTGCTCAGGTTCCCATGAAGGCCAGAAAAAAGGTTGCTGATCCCATGGAGCTGGAGTCACAGGCAAGTGACATTCATGCTGGCAACCAAACTCAGGTCCTCTACAAGAGCAGCAAGCTCTTAACCACTGAGTTATCTCTCTGGCTCCCGATTATCATGATTTTAAACACTAATTATAAATTTCAAAGGTTATATATTTGAGATATCTGCAACTTTATATGATGGACAAATCTCTGATTACTACTGGTGACAATCGCCAATATTACTATTACTGCCAGGGTGAATTACACTTTTTTAAATTTTTTGTTTTTGTTTTTTCAAGACAGGGTTTCTCTGTGTAGCTTTGCGCCTTTCCTGGAACTTGCTTTGGAGACCAGGCTGGCCTCGAACTCACAGAGATCCGCCTGCCTCTGCCTCCCTAGTGCTGGGATTAAAGGCGAGCGCCACCACCGCCCGGCTTTAATTGTTTTTTGAAAACAGGATTTCTCTGTGTAGCCCTAGCTGTCCTGGAACTCACTCTGTAGTCCAGACTGGTCTCAAACTCAGAGATCCACCTGTCTGCCTACATTCTTGATTGAAAACAAGCTAAATGTTGCTAAACAGGGAGGGAAAGCAAAGATGTAAATTAATTCCCATCCAAGTCATTCCTCCCTGACCCCCAACCCTACCCCCAGACTCTCCTGGAGGATCTGTGCTACCCAAATTAAAAAACTTGCTCATAGAAGGAGCCTGCCCGTTCTTCCCTCCTTCTTAAACAGCTTTCCTTCAGAAGACAGAGGGCTGGGGTTTATTCTGGGTAATTGCTGCTCAATTTCAGGCCAGTAAGTGTGCCTCTTTTGGAAGGCAGCTATGCTCACCACTGTACCACCAACGCCTCACCAAGTTGGCCTCTTTAGGCCACAGCTTATTCTACTTGAACACTGACTGACTACTTATACACCTAATTAAAAATTACATAAACTGCAGGGTATAGTGGCTCACACCTTTAATCCCAGGCAGAGGCAGGCCTGGTTTATGTGGCGAGTTCTAGGTCAGCCAGGGCTACAAAGTAGGATTACCTTTTTTTTTCTCCATGGATGGCACTAGGAACAGTGCTTACCTGGAATGAGAGACACCTGGCTCAGAAACTCCTACAAGTGGGTGTGGAGCTATAGGAAACGGGGAGCAGAGTCCTAGTGTCTCTTAGCAAAGCGGTGTGAGGGCAAAGTGGCTACAGAAAGAAAGAAGACGTCAGGAAAGTAGGAAGTCTATTCAGTGACTTGTGCTTAGCCTGGTTTCGGGTTTCCGGCATGTTCACACGCGACCCCCGGAAGACCAGTCGAATGGAATGAGGGGTGATCCTTTCCTGGCCAGGGTTGTTAACGGAAGGGCTTGGCTCATAAGCCAATCACACCTTCGAGAGGGTGGAGTTTTCATCGGTGCTTCCATCTCTAGCCAATCTGAGGGAAGGCAAAAGGGCACTCCTCCAATGGGAGCTGAGGAGCCCGCGGTAGTGATGGAGCCCCGCTATCCTGCCATCGCTCCGCCGATCGTCGCGTGAAGCGTCCGTGTGTCTGCGAGATCTTGCTTGGGCCAGGTATCCATTCTCCTGCGGCAGCTGTAGAACCTACGGAGGCTAGAGGTATCCCGCGACAAGCAGTAAAGATGGGGTGGTGGGTAAAAGAGCGGTGGGAGGGAGAAAGAACAGCCCAGAACGCATGTGGGGAGGGACCTGGCGGGCTTTTACCTGGGCGGCCTTTCAACTCTAGGTCCGTGGGTGGTGGAGGATCATTTGCGTAGCAAAAAAAGGGAAGGCGAGTGCTCCTGCAGCCCCTCCAGACGGCACCCAGGTGAGTACCCTTGAACCCACCACCCGTGCCCACCCTCTGTGGACCTCCCTATCCCAGCCTCTGGGGAAAAGATTCCATGCAGGTTTGCTGCTCACGTGATTGTCTGTGTTCCAGTCTCGACTCCATATCTGCCTCTACCCAACATTTTCTCTCTCTCTCTACCCAACATTTTCTCTCTCTCTCTCTCTCTCTCTCTCTCTCTCTCTCTCTCTCTCTCTCTCTCTCTCTCTCTCTCTCTCTCTCTCTCTCTCTCTCTGTCAATCGACATACTAAGACATCACAGATTCAGGACGCCTAATCCTGACCTGACCACTTAAAACCAGCTATGAAACTTTGAACTATTCACTTTACTCATCTGGGCCTCAGTTTCATCATCGGTCAAATGGAGGTCTGTCTCTGCCTGAGCCAATGCACATGCTTGGTCCCTAGAAGTTTTTTCAATAAATAACGATGATCGTGATTGAAAAGAATATTAATTCTCTAAGTCTGACTTTTTTATCACTTGCCTCTGACCCTTTCCCCCTTGTCTGCCTCTGATCCTCTCTCCTAATGGATCTTTTTGAATGATTCTGTCCTCTCTTATCTTTCCACGCTGAACCTATCTCTTTCCCATCCCTAATGTGGTTATAACCAATGAGAATGGCCCAAGGGTAGGGCACTGGAGCCTGGCCTTGGGCTGCTTCTAAGTCTCATTGGGGAAAGAGCCCTCTTTGTTCCTCAGCCTTCTCTGTTAAACAGGTAGAGATACCAAGGATGGGGAGAAAATAAGATTACAAACTACTTTTTGGTGGTGGTACATGCCTGAATTCACAGCATGCAGGAGGATTGCCACAAGTTCAAGGCCAGCCTGAGCTACATAGTGAGTTCAAAATAAATCTGGGCTACAGTGTAAAACACTGCACCCTATCCCCACCCTATTAAAACACTTTTTAATAGCCCTTATGTAATGTTGGTCCCCATAGGCAGTCCAGGGATCTTCTAATTATGTCTCCATGTAGCCCTGAACATCTTTTCTGTCCTCATCCAGGAGTTCTTCTAGATGAAACCTTTGGAAACTCACTGTCAAGTACCACCAGATCCCATCCCCATTCCTATCCTAACTTTTGAACATACCTTTGTCATTCTGACACCCATTGATCCAATAGTCTATTTCTATAATGTATACTTTGAAATACCTCCTTCACTATTTTAAAATGAAGAGCATAGAAAGTAGACTACACGGACAGTCCCTTCAAAGCTAATGTAACGCTTCACTTGTGATATCAGAGAGAAAAATTTATTTTTGTTTGTTGTTTCATGGCAGGGTTTCTCTGTGTAACAGCCCTGGCTGTCCTGGAACTCGCTTTGTAGACCTGGCTGGCCGTGAACTACAGAGACCTGCCTGCCTCTGCCTCCTGAGTGCTGGGATCAAAGGCGTGCACCACCACACTGGGCTGAAGAAAAATTTATAATAAAACAGTATGCACTTCAATACATAAATACTTGGATATGGCTACACTAGAAGAAATAATGAAATAATCTTATATGTAAATACATGCATGTGACCCTTGCATGTGACAGCTACATGTATATTGAGTGGTAACTCAGAAACCACAGGTAGGATACAGTTCTATTTCCCTAAATGATGAGTAATTCTTCATAAAGTTCTAAACAAAAGAATGTGTAAATGTCTCTCATTGTTTATGGTTGTTAAACTTTGAGAAAAAATGAATATAAATGAATCTCCTTGGTCCCTCGCCTCTCTAGCCTTACCTCCTACTACTCTGCTTCCTCCTTCCTCCACTTCACCTACAACGGCCTCCTTAGTGTTACTTGAATGTATTAGGCACACTTATGCCTAGGTGGTTTTCTGTTACAGCTTTCCCTGTCTTCAGAATACTCTTCCCCAAATATCCACAGGTTTCATGCCTTCACTTTCTTTTTTTTGTTTGTTTGTTTGTTTTGGGGGGTTTTGTTTGTTTGTTTGTTTGTTTGTTTGAGACAGGGTTTCTCTGTGTAGCTTTGCACCTTTCCTGGAACTCACTCTGTAGCTCAGGCTGGCCTCGAACTCACAGAGATCCACCTGGCTCTGCCTCTCGAGTGCTGGGATTAAAGGCGAGTGCCACCACCGCCCAGTGCCTTCACTTTCTTCAGGTTTCTATTTAGTTGCTATTTTCTTGTTGAGGTCTACCATGACCATCCTGCTTAAAAACTCATCCTGGTCCCTACACCAACCCAGCTTTGTCGTTCCCATTGCATCCCACCACCTTCTTACGTAGTACAGTTCTGTGTTGCTTAACAATGGATATATTCTGGGAAAAGTATCATTAGGTAATTTTGTCATTGTGCAAAATATAGAGTGCTTACTCAAACTGAGACCTTTGTGACATCACCAAGCAATATGATTTTGTGGGACGGCCATCATTTAAGCAGGCTGACTAAAACGTCATTATACAGTGTGTGACTGTATGTTCTTTACTTCTATTGTGTTTGTAGTTTATTGTCTAACTCTCCACCCAGTTTTAAGCTCTAGAAAAGGGAAAGGATTTTTTTTTTTGTCTTTTTTCCCCTCCTGGTAGGTCTGTAGTACCTAAATCATTACTTGGCACATGATAGACTTTCTTAAATAAATGTTGGTCAAATGGATAAATTATAAATGAATAAGCAGATGTTTTTAAACCTGAATAATGGTTTGGTAGGGCAGTCCAAAGCTGTATGGGCTATGGTACAATTCTTTGCTATGTGGGGCTGTCTTGTGCACTGCAGAATGTTGGGCATCTCCAGTAGATGCCCACTAAGTGTCACTAATGCCCTCCAATGGTACTCCAAAATGCCCCCCAAACACTCTTTGACTTGCACAGTGATCTGCCCCCCCCCAACATTCTTGCCTGCCTTTACAGCCTCCTCATACTCCACTAGTAAGGAGTGGGAGTAGTTAGCCTTGGTTCTGGTTGTCCTTTCCATAGATTTTCTTTCTTTCCTGTTTAACCCTGGTTTTGTTTTGTGATTATTTTCAGTGCTGGAGAGTGAACACATGGTCTCTCACATGCTAGAAAAACACTCCACCACTGCGCTATTTCCAAGCCCTGTTTTCAGAATTTTTTTAGTATTTTTTAGATGTATTCTTTTTTTTATGTGTATGAGTGTTTTGCCTTTATGTATGTGCATGGACCATGTGTGTGCCTGGTGTGGAAAGAGGTCAGAAGAGAGCATCAGTTTCCCGGATCTGGAGTTATGGATGGTTGTGAGTCACCTATATGGTTCTGAGAACTGAACCTAGGTCCTCTGAAGGAGCAACAAGTGCTCTCAACTTCTGAGCCATGTCTCCAGTCCTGTGTTTTTATATTTTTAAAAAAGACTTGTTATGTGTTTTGCCAGCATGTGCATGCAGTGCCCACAGAGGCCAGAAGAGGGCATAGTGTCCTCTGGCACAAGAGTTGACTGGGTGGGTTCCAAGAGCAACAAGTGCTCTTAGCCACTGAGCCGTCTCTCCAGTCTGTGTTTTCAGAATTTTTAAACTTTCAAATTTTTAAACCTTTTTGGAAGAGTTCAAATATATAATTAGTCAAATTACCTAAATGTTGAGAAGTTATATAACTATAGTTTACCTGTCAAAATTAATAGAGAATATTGTCATTTAGGTGCACTTTCTTATCGGGAACAGTTCTTTTAGTCTTTCTTGTCTTTCATTACTTTGATTTTTGTTTTTTAAAACAGGGTTTCTCTGCATAACCCTGGCTGCCCTGGAACTCACTCTGTAGCCCAGGCTGGCCTCAAACTCACAGAGATCCGCCTGCCTCTTGCCTCCTGAGTGCTGGGATTTAAGGCGTGCGCAACCACACTCAGCTGACTTTGATATTTTTGAAGTATCCTGGGCAGTTATTTTATAGCATTCAAGTTTGTGTAAGTTCCATTGTGGTTATATTAGTTTTAAGTTCTGCATTTGGGGCATGAATACCAGAAGAGATGTTATGTGTTCATTATGTTTCATCAGGAGGGACATGATAACATTTTGCCTCGGTATTCATTCTTTTGCTTTGACTACTTGTTCAATGTGTTGCCTGCATCACAATGTTTTGGTCAACGATAAAAGTATGACACTGGTACCATAAGATTAATTATCTAGTGACATCATAGACATTAATATGTATAACTACATTTTGATAAAAATGACCTGACCATAAGTTTCTTAGAATGTGTCTCTATAACTGTACTTATATTGCATTTATTTATCTGTCCATTTATTAATCATATATATGGGTACACACATACCACAGCACATGTGTGGAGGTCAAAGGACAACTTGGGGGAATCACTTCTTTCTCTTCCTTACTCCATGTGTGCTCTGGGGATCAAACTTGGGTTATCAGGAGTTTGGTAAAAATGGCAGCAAGCACATTTGCCTGCTCAGCCCTCTTGCCGGCCCCAAATTTTGTGCGCATGCATGCGTGCGTGCTTGTCCGTGTGTTGGTTGCTAAGGATGGAATCCAGGAATGCTGAGCAATGCCCTAAACCTGTAGTTTTTCCTTCTGTATAATTAATAAGTGATATTAAGATACTCTTTCACATCTTAAACCATCCACTGTCCCTGGGTTGGTTGCAAATATACATAACATAGAACTGCCCCTGCCACTCTTCATTCCTAGAAGAATATGACCACATGAGCTCTCACTTCCCTCCCTCTCTGCCTGATGCTGGGCATCGAATCCAGGGCCTTGCACATGCTGGTCAGAGGCCTTTCTACAATGCTCGTCACTGTCGCCCACTTTTTGAAAATACCCTTCTCATCTAACTGTAGGTGGTTTTAATATTTGTATTAAAAGATGGTCTTTCTCATAGTCTCATCTCTCAGTTCTGTGACCCACCCTTCTATCACCCAGAAGGACAATTTCACATCTTCTCTCTTCTGAAATTTCCATGCTTTGATCCTCATGCTCAGGCTTTCTGCTTACATGAAAATTTCAAGCTCTCAGAATAAAATGTCTATCACTCATGAGGCTGAGACATGAGAAGCATCAGTTCCAGGCAAGACTGGGCTATATAACAAGAACCTGTCTCACAAAGGAGGAGGGAAGGAGGTCCGTAGATTCCCACCATCCTCTTCATATCATGTGAATTCATTTACCTTGCCTTCTCTATTATTATGGATTAATCATTTTTTGCTGTCATTAAAATCTAATCTTTCCACTTCGATTAAAAAAAAGTTCTGCTGGGCGATGGTGGCGCACGCCTTTAATCCCAGCACTTGGGAGGCAGAGCCAGGCGGATCTTTGTGAGTTCGAGGCCAGCCTGGGCTACCAAGTGAGCTCCAGGAAAGGCGCAAAGCTACACAGAGAAACCTTGTCTCAGAAAAAAAAAAAAAAAGTTCCATATTCACTTTGTGTTTTTTTTTCCCAAGACAGGATCTCCCTATATAGTGCTGGCTATCCTGGAACTCAACAGAGATCCATCTCTGTACCTCCCAAGTGCTGGGATTAAAGGTGTGTGCCACTAAGCCCAGTGAAAGCCCCTTGTCCTCTTGAAGACTTCGCTTCGCCAGTTCTCTCTTCTCTATAAAACAAGTTATCATCAACACCCAAATATTATATCATTGCTTCCCATTTTTCTGTCTCATATTTCTGGTGCTGGGAATTGAACCGTCTCACATGCTAAGCACACACTTTACCACTAAGCTACACCCCTGCCCACTCCCATCTTTTTTCTTACAATTTGTTGAGATATATTTTACATACCATACAACGTACCCCTTTCAGGGGTATTCAGTGGTTGTAGTATATTAGTGATGATATGCAGCCATCACCATGATCAGTTTTGAACCCTTTTATCCTTATCTCATGCTAAAGATGCTTCATACTTAGTAGTAGTCACTTCCCAGTATTTTCCTCCCTATTCCCCAGTCCTAGGCAAGCACTAGTACACTTTTACTCTCTGTCTATAGAAATAATTATTTTATTTTTTTAATTATTTTTTATTTTTATGTGCATTGGTGTTTGGCTTACATGTTTGTCTGTGTGAGGGAGTCAGATTCACTGGAACTTGCTTTGGAGTTTGACTTCTTCTCATCTTTCTAAGATCCTGAGATGTATCATTAAATAATATATTTGACATCTCTCTGATTTATAGCACTCATAGCTGTACACTTCCCTCTTAGAACTTTTTCTATATCCTAGTGGTAAGTTACATTGGTTCCTAAGAAGAATGTGTGTTCTGCATATATTGAATAGACTATTTCTTGTTAGGTCCATTTGATCTGTGGTTAATTTAGTCCTGAAGTTTGTTGGTTGATTTTTAGTTTGGATGGCTTAGCTAAAAATGAAAGTGAGTAATGATGTCACCCACTATTATTATATCAGGACCTGTCTGACCTTTATGCCCATCAGTGTTTGTTTTATGAAATTGAGAAAGAACCCCAACATTATATGTTAATATATTTACCATTATTACATCTTTGTGGTGGTTTGAATGAGAATGGCCCCCATAGGCTCATGTTTAAATGCTGGGTCCCAAGTTAGTGGAAGTGTTTGGGAAGGATCAGTATGTATGGCCTTGTTGGAGGCTTTGAGGTTTCAAAAGCCCACATCAGGCCCAGTCTGTCTCTCTCTGCCTGCTGCCTGTGAATCAGGCTGTAAAGCTCTCAGCTACTGCTCCCACAATGCTGATAATGGACTGAACCTCTGAACCTGTAAGCCAGCCCCCAGTTAAATGCTTTCTTTTATAAGAGTTGCCATGGTCATGGTGTCTTTTCACAGCAATAGAACAGTGACCAAGACAGTCTTCTTGTTGAATTGTTCCTTTTATTAATATGCAGTGGCCTTCTTTATTTTTCTGACTAATTTTGATTTGAGATCGACTTTATCAAAGTTAGAATAGCTATGCCAACATTTTTCAGCTTCCATTTGCTTTACAAATTGACTTTCTTGCTTTGGCTCTCAGTCTGCGAATGTCTTTGCCAATGACACCAGATACTTGGATCTTGGGGTTGGGGAGGTGGTTTTGGTTTTCTGTTTTATTTTGTTTTTAATTCAGTGAGCTAATTTTCTGCTTTTAATTGGAAAACTGAGATAATTTCTATTTAAGGTTATTTTCTAATTCTTATCATTTTGTTGTTGTTGTTTTCTTCTGGCTGCTTGGATTATTCTTTGTTCTTTTCTGTTTTCCTGGTTGTTGTTATTAGGGGCTTCCTAGTTCTGTGTTGGATGGACATAGGATTCTTTTCTAGTTCTTTGTTCTCATGAAATTTATTCTCTACTGTGCTTTCCTCGTTGGCTGCATTTCTTCCTCCTCTGTGTTTAAGATTTTTTTTTTTTTTTTTTTTTTTTTTGGTTTTGGTTTTTCGAGACAGGGTTTCTCTGTGTAGCTTTGCGCCTTTCCTGGAACTCGCTTTGGAGACCAGGCTGGCCTCGAACTCACAGAGATCCACCTGCCTCTGCCTCCCGAGTGTTGGGATTAAAGGCGTGCGCCTTAAGATTCTTTTATCATCTTCTGCAAGTTCTGGTACAGGGGTTATGAATTGCTTTCGTTTGTTTTTGTATTGAAACAACCTCCTTTCTGTTTCAATTTTAACAGATAACTTTGATGGATTGGCAGGTACTTAGTCTCACAGACTGAAATGCATACACTATTCTATACTCCCCTGGCTTTTAGAGTCGATAAGTGGTTTGATGTTATTCTAATGTATTTCCATTTGTGAGTGAGTTGAGTTTGAGTTTTCTCTTAATAGCTCTATTGTTTTGTATTTTTCACTTTTTTTTTTTTTTGAGAACAGGTTCTCATTGTAACACAGGCCATCCTTGAACTCACTATGTAGCCAAGGCTATCCCGGAACACCTGAACCTACTATATCAGCTTCCCAATTATTGGGCTTACAGAAGTGAGCCACAACATTCACATCTAATTTTCTTTGGGAAGGGCTTGGTCATATTAGACAGGACTTTTACGGGCTGGGAAGCTGGCTCGAAGGATGTAGGCACTTGTTGTCTGCCTGATGGCCTGAGTTCACTCTCACAACATCTGACCTCCACGTGTGCAAACACACACTAAGTATAACATTTTCAAAAATTAAAGATTTTTTTTTAATATGCCACTGGATTTGGCTAGCTGACGATATGTTGTATTTTCTGCATTTGTTCACAGGCTCTATGTACAGTTTTCTCATGTTGGCTTTATCACATTTTAGTTTCAGAGGCATTTTTTTTCCCTTTAGGATGACTTGGCAACTGTTTCCTCTTCCTTAAGTTTTGCAAAAGGTTTGTGTACAATTGTGTGATAGTTAATATCAATTGTCGACTTGACAGGACCTAGAATCCCCTGGGAGACAAGCCTCTGCGCATGCCTGTGAGAGCTCATCTAGACTGGGTTAACTGAGGTAGGAGGGCCCACCCTGGGGATATGGGCAGTGCCATCCCATGCACTGGGATCTAGGACGGAATGAAAAAGAGAGCATGAACTCAACGCAAGCGTTCGCTACTCTCTAGTACTCCTTAATGCAATTATTTTTAGACAGAATAAAAAAATCACAAACAAAATACTTTGCTTCATAAAATCTGTGTAGTTGTCTTCAAGTTAATATTTAACCCTTTAATCCCAACATGAATTAGTGTTTCTTGTAAATCTGGTAGCAACGAGTTTTTTGTTTTGTTTATCTTAATTTTTTTCACTTTCATAGGACAGTAATGCTAGCTATAGAATTCTAAGTTGACGGTATTTTTCTTTTAACATTTTGAAGTTGCCAGCATACCATCTTCTGGCCTTGTGGTTTTTGAGAGGCAATTGTTAGTAAGTCATTTTCATTTTTTATTTTGTTAGAAAAATATCACTTAGTCAAGACTTACTACAAGACCTAAAAAACTTTCAGACTAGGGGTGGGAGGAGGGAGGACAGGGGAATCAGTGGCTGATATGTAAAATTAAATTAATTATAAATTTTTTTTAAAAAAATTTAAAAAAGAAGGAAAAAACTTTCAGACTAATCAACATGATAAAAAAAAGGATAGGAGATAAGCTTTTTTAAAAAATGTTTATTCTTCTCTCATATAATAAATACATCCCGATCAGTTTCCCCTCCCTCCCCTCCTCCCAGCCCACTCCCAAACTCGCTGCTTCCAGATCCACTCCTGGATATGTTTCATATGTAGTTGGTACTTGTATGAAAATTTTGAAAAGACAGTAGAATTGCTATAATTAACATAATAGATTAAGTAATATAAACAGCACACTTAATAGAGTGTAAAGTGGCAGCAAACTATCAAAGAACTACACACTAAATGAAAATAATTGGCAACAAGCTGCTCACAAGAAACAAACACAGATCCGTTTGTGTGCTTTCTAGGTTTGCTTTTAACTTTGTCATAAAGCCACTGATCTTGAGGCTTTTTTCAAGTTTGAGGTTTCTAACATTAAGGGGTTGGGGATTTAGCTCAGTGGTAGAGCGCTTGCCTAGCAAGCGCTCGGCCCTGAGTTCGATCCTCAGCTCTGAAAAAAAAAAAAAAGGAGGTTTCTAACATTAATAATGTTTTCAGGACTAGGGATGCAGGTCAGGGGTGAAGTGATAGAGCACTTGCCTGGCAGTCATAAGCTACCGGTTCTGTCCCAAGCACTGCAAAAAGGTCCCCATATAGATCTTTGAAATTACCTTCTACCTGAAAAATAAGAAAATAAGGCTTAGTGGGTAAAGACAATTGCCCTGCGTAACCTGAGTCTGTTTGATTCCTAGAACCTACATAAAGATGGAAGGCAAAAAGGACTGAATAGAGCTGTCCTCTGACCTCCACATGCGCGCGCACACACACACACACACACACAGATTTAAAAATGACCTTCTACATACTTCAGCTTCTCCCTCCCCCTGCCCCTCTAACAACACATCTGTTGCTGGAATGAACAGTGATGTGGGGTGCTAACTAGTGGGGAGACAAAGCAAACCCTTAAATTTCTAAAATGTCGAGTTTCAGCCAATAGAAGTGAGAGGATTTAAGTGACCAGACGTTACAGTTTGTAGTGGGAAAATGAAAGCTGAAGATTATTTAACTAAAACTTCATACCTTCCTCTCAAGCAACAAGTATTCTCAAGACTAGCACTAAGTTATAGTTAATTCACTCTGCATACACAGCTACAGCCGCCTAGATTTCCTCTGAAACAAACAACCCCATAAATAGTACCTTTGGTTTCACATTCAATTTGTTATTAGTTTCCTTGCTGGGCAGTGGTGGCGCACGCCTTTAATCCCAGCACTCGGGAGGCAGAGGCAGGCGGATCTCTGAGTTCGAGGCCAGCCTGGTCTACAGAGTGAGTTCCAGGAAAGGCACCAAAACGACACAGAGGAATTCGGTCTCAAAAAACAGAGACGGGGCTAGAGAGATGGCTCAGAGGTTAAGAGCACCGACTGCTCTTCCAGAGGTCCTGAGTTCAATTCCCAGCAATGACAGTGTAGCCCACAACCACTTGTAATGAGATCTGGTGCCCTCTTCTGGCCTGCAGGGACACATGAGGCAGAATATTGTATACATAATAAATAAATAAGTCTTTAAAAAAAGGAAAAAAAACAAAACAAAACAAAAATAGTTTCCTTAAGAGGAGAAACAAATCTTTGCCACATTTCAGGATTCTTTGCGAGTGCTGGGGACTGCAGCCAGGTCTTCTGCAAGAGCATTAAACACTTAAGACCCCCAGCCATCTCTCCAGCCCCATGATGTTTTATTGATCTTCTGTCTGGCAATAGTTTTCAAAGTCTAATTAACTTAAATAATAGAACTACCCCTGCTGATTCAGTTTCCATCTTTTCACTTTCAGTCTGTATGTGTCTTAAAGATTGAGTATCGCCGGTGGCGGTGGTGGCACACGCCTTTAATCCCAGCACTCGGGAGGCAGAGCCAGGCGGATCTCTGTGAGTTCAAGGCCATATTATTTCATTCTCACTACATCTCAAGTTTTTGATGTCACAGCATACATTTTTTTGTATCGCATGCTTGTTAAATTGTTGCACTATTTTTTTTAGTATTTTGTCTCTTAATAGTCTCGAAAAACCAAAAAAAAAAAAAAAAGATTGAGTATCTTTATTAGCAGTGCTATTTGGGTATAGTTTGTTTTAATCCATTTAGCCTTTGAATTGGAAACTTTTTTTGGTTTTTCAAGACAGGGTTTCTCTGTGCAGCTTTGCCCCTTTCCTGGAACTAACTCGGTAGCCCAGGCTGGTCTTGAACTCACAGAGATCCACCTGCCTCTGCTTCCCGAGTGCTGGGATTAAAGGCATTAAAGGCGTGCGCCACCACCACCGCCCGGCTTTGAATTGGAAACTTTAATCTACTTAAATTCAAGTTAATTATAAGAGGCTATTTTTTGTAGCTCCAGTTTCTTTTAATTTTAGAATTTATTCTTCTCTCATATATTACATCCTCACTGCAGTTTCCCCTCCCTCATTCCCTCTTCACATCCCCCCCATCCACTCCTCCTCCTCTGTTTCTCTTCAGAAAAGGGTGAGCCTCCCAGGGATATCAGCCAGCCATGGTATATCAAGTTGCAGTGAGACTAGGCACCTCTCCTCTTATTAAAGCTGGACAAGGCTGGTGGTGGTGCACGCCTTTAATCCCAGCACTGGGAGGCAGAGCCAGGCGGATCTCTGTGAGTTCGAGGCCAGCCTGGTCTACCAAGTGAGTTCCAGGAAAGGGGCAAAGCTACACAGGGAAACCCTGTCTCAAAAAACCAAAAAAAAAAAAAAAAAGCTGGACAAGGCAAACCTAGTAGGAGGAAAGAGTCCCAAAAGCAGACAACAGAGTCAGAGACAGCCCCTGCTCCCACTGTTAGGGGTCCCACAAGAAGACCAAGCTACACAGCTGTAGCATATATGTAGGGAGCCTAGGTCAGTCCCACATAGGCTCCCTGACTGTCGGTTTAGTCTCTGTGAGCCCCTATGAGTCCAAGTTAGTTGATTTTGTGGGTTTTCTCTTTCTCTTCTTTTTTTTTCCAGATTGATTTATTATATATATAGTGTTCCTCCTGCATGTATGCCTGCAGGCCAGAAGAGGGCACCAGATCTCATTCTAGATGGTTGTGAGCCACCATGTGATTGCTGGGAATTGAACTCAAAACCTTTGGAAGAACAGCCAGTCCTGTTTCTGTGGGTTCTCTGTACTTGACCCAATCAGAAGCTATTATGAGCTGATAGCAACTTTGATTGGATTACATAACTATACTTTTATTTCATTCTCACTACATCTCAAAGTTTTGATGTCACAGCATACATTTTTTTGTATCGCATGCTTGTTAAATTGTTGCACTATTTTTTTAGTATTTTGTCTCTTAATAGTCATGGTAAAGTTATAAGCTTGAAGAACTTCCTTTAGCATTTCTTAAGAGACAGTTGAGGATAACTAACTTCATCAGCTTTTGCTTGTCTGGTGAAGTCTTGTGTCTCTTCATCTGTGAAGAACAGCTTTGCCAGGTACAAGCCCCTTGACTGGGAAGATTTGGTTTGGTTTACTTCAGCAGATTGACTAGACCCTCTCACTCTTTCCTGGCCTCTAAGATCCAAGCTGAGGAATCTGATGCCAACCTTATTGCAACTCTGTGTTGCTTGCTTCTTTTTTGCCACTTTTGGAGTTCTTGGTTCTTCGTTTTTGATGGTTAACTCTGTCTTTCTGAAGTCCTCTTTGCATTGAATCCGATTGAATCTCTTGGACATTCCCATACTTGGATAGTTACATCTTTTGTAAAAGTCAAAGCATTTTCTCTTCTTTCTTTCAGTTCTCTGTCCCTTTGTCTTTCTCTTCTCTGCCATGTATTTACGCTCTTTTGATGTCCCATAAGCGTCTTCATTTCCATTCTTTTATTCTACTCTGACTATATATTCTCAATAGAGTGCCTTTGAGTTCACAGATGATTTCCTCTTTCGGGTTCTTTTGATGCTCTGTATTACATTTTCCACTTCAATGACTGCATTGCAATTTTTGTTTGATTTTTTTAAAAAATAATTTCAGTGTCCTTGTTAATTTTTCCTTTTGGCCACTTAGTGTTGTCTTGCTAACATTGTTTTCCTCTGTATTTTCATTGGCTCTCAGTGAGCTTTTTAATAATTATATTGAACCCTTTTCAGCCAGTCCTAAATCTCTTATTTACAGTTGGTTACTGGTGCTTTCCTTGGCTCCTTTAGCACTGTTTCTCTGATTGTTCTTCATCCCTGTGGCTGTGCCTTTGTGTCTGTACATTTGAAGACGTAGGACCTTATTTCCATCTTTCTAAAGTGGCTTTTTCTGTGGCAGCCCATCACCGGTCAGTATGTTCTATAGACGAGCTTAGTGTGGCAAAGTTTGTTCCTGATACCTGGATTACCAGTAGGTGGGCCTCATGCCTGGGTGTGTGTCATTAGGCCCAGAACCCTGGCTACAACAGCATTGATCTATTGATTGAGTCTGAAGCAATAGGTCTAGAGCTTATGTCCATGGGTATCTTCAAGCAGTAGCTTGAGGTCTAGGTCCACAGAGTCCACTAGGTCCTGGGTAAGCCTTGAGCTGGAGTCTGCAAAAGCTAGCCAGGACTTGAGATGGTGTCTGTTGACTTGTGCCTAAATCTCAAGTCAGTGAGATCTAGCCTAGCACTGGGACAGTCTTACAATCTGAACCATGGGGCTGGGGATCTAGATTCTGGATCTATAAGATAAGACCTACAGCTTGCGTCTATGGAGATTGGCCAGCTACCACTGCACACTGGGGTAAGCATGGATCCTGTCTACGCTGGAGAAGACTTAGAATCTGAATTCCATGGAGCCTGAAACCATGGGGGCTAGCTTAGATCCTGGGTAGGCCTGGTACTGGGGCAAGTATGGGGCATGGATCTATGGGGTTCAGCCCAGCATTGAGGTCTGCTGGGATATACCTGGATCCTCATTCTGCTAGAATAGCCTATACTGTGTGTCTTATATAGAGATATAGGGGCCAGCCCATCACTAGGCAGGCCTAGAACGTGTGTCTGTGGTACCAGCTTGGTAACTACAGCCAAGAGTGCTGACCTTAGGTTGAGGCAGGCCTGAGACTACAAAAGCTGGCCTATTGCTCGAGTGGGCCTGAAGTGTGGGACCCAGGCTCACTGGGGCATGATTGGCTATGAAGTAAGCTTACAGCCTGAGCATGTGAGGTCTGACCTGGTACTTAAACAATTTTGATACTTGGGCCATTCTGGAGCCTGTGACCACTTGAGTTCTCCTGGTGTTGGCTTGGTTCTGAACCCATCAGGAACGAGTAGCCTGAAGCCTTGGGGACTATGGTGCCAAGATGAGCCTTGAGGCTATCATCAGCTACTGACCTAGAGTTGGGGGCTGCGTTAGATGCCCAGAATGGGACTTGACTAGAATCAGCTCAGGTTGGGTGTCAAAAACAAGGCTAGTGACTGGGTTTGAGGGATGAGTGATAGAGAACCGTCCTTACTGCATGTCTCGTCGATGTGTCGTCTTGTTTCCCTCTACACCGGGTACTGTAACCTGCCACCTGCTCTCCTTAGCTTGAATAATAGCATTTTCATGTACGGGGGGACAAATGCTAGAGAGTCCCATTCTGCCATCTTGCTGACATCTGGATTCTCTAGGTTTTGTTTTGATTTATTTTGTCTTGGTTTATGTTACTGCTGCTATATGTGACTATTTTTGGTTGTTGCTATGTATTTATTGAATTCTGGGGACGAATTCTATGGATTTTGTATTCTCTGCACTATATTATGTGACTCCTGAGTTTTCTTTTAACATTTTTTAAGTTCTCGTTTTTATTTTTAAGCCTGGACTCCTAAGGATCAGACCTAGGTGAATACGTTTTGTAATTAGCCAATAATTGCTGAGAAAATCTTAAATATTTACCTATATGTTTTTCACTTTTTTGTTTGTTTGTTTGTTTGTTTGTTTGTTTGTTTGTTTGTTTTTTCGAGACAGGGTTTCTCTGTGCAGCTTTGCGCCTTTCCTGGATCTCGCTCTGTAGACCAGGCTGGCCTCTGCCTCCGGAGTGCTGGGATTAAAGGCATGCACCACCACCGCCCGGCATGTTTTTCACTTTTTATTGTGAAGCTCTGTGTATGAAAAAATACCTACAGATTTCAGATAGTTTACAAGACCACCTAAGTTTTCATTTTCTTTTGCACAGGGCCTTTACAGTTAGTCAGAAGTGAGTGACTTTAGTCTTTGCCTGTTTTTCCTGTTGCATACACATGGCCTTGAGTATGCCTACAGCCCGTCAAATCCTTAGTAATGTGTCAGAGCTTTTCAAAGTTCTGGTTGTATCAGTCTCTAAAGCTTCCTTTTTGTGTCAGGTCTGGTGGCCTTTAATCCCAGAACTCTGGAGGCAGAGGCAGTAAGATCTCTGAGTTTGAGGCCAGCCTGATCTACCCATTTTCTCCCTTTAAATTCCCAAGGTGGTAATATACATTGTCTGGAACTTGGTTGCCTTTGGGCTAACACACCAGAGACAGGTAGCAAGTTCTCAAAGGGACTAGCCACAGTTACAGTGCTACAAACCCTACTGTTTCCTTGAGATTCAGTAGTTTCTTGGATGGTTTTGACTTCATTGTGTTACTATGGCTAATTGCCACAGTTCTGAAATGATTTGGTTGGTTTGCTCATGTTTTTAGTGTTCTGGAGGGAAAAAGTGAATTCATCGGAAGTCCTTTCTCAGCCATTCTATGGATTTCTTAATTCTGTTTTTAAAAAATGGTTTTGGAGGTGTGATTATATTTGTGTGTGCAGGTGGGTGTCTGTATAAGTGTGAGTGTATGTGTGGGTGCTGATGATGGAATTCAGGGCCTTATACATGATAGATAAATGATCAGCCCTAGCTCTCAGGTGTTTTTAAGAATTATTTTTATTGCCGGGCAGTGGTAGCGCATGCCTTTAATCCCAGCACTCGGGAGGCAGAGGCAGGCGGATCTCTGTGAGTTCGAGGCCAGCCTGGTCTACAAAGTGAGGTCCAGGAAAGGCACAAAGCTACACAGAGAAACCCTGTCTCGAAACAACAACAACAACAAAAAAAAAAAAAAAAGAATTATTTTTATTATATTTTAAATTCTCTCTCTCTCTCTCTCTCTCTCTCTCTCTCTCTCTCTCTCTGTGTGTGTGTGTGTGTGTGTGTGTGTGTGTGTGTGTGTGTGTGTGTGTGTATCTGTGTGTGTGTGTCTGTGTGTGTGTGTCTGTGTTGTGTGTGTCTCTGTGTTGTGTGTGTGTGTTCAGGAGGACTGGTGCCTGCGGAGCCCAGACAAGGTATCATATTGCCTGGAGCTGGAGTTACAGCAGTTGTGAGCCACCCAACATAGGTGCTGGGAACCAAACTCAGATTTTCTGTAAGAGGAGTGGGCACTGTAAACAACCAAGTCATCCCTCCAGGCTAGATAGCCCTCTGCTTTTTGAAACATAATCTTGAAAATATAGCCATGGTGGCCGCAAGCTGCTGATTTCCTATCTCAGCCCTGATTAATAGGAACTACAGGCTTGTACCATGTCTGACTCAAAAAAAAAAATTTAGAGCACTCCCTATACCATGTCCCTATGCAACTATGATTTAATCCTTTAATTACCTTGACAGCAAAACTTTTGAAGCATTTTCATCCTTAATTTCTCTTTCTTCTTCCATTCTTTTTGTTAATGTAGAGTATATTAGATAGGGGACTGAAGAGATGGCTCCGTAGTTAAAGCCTTTGCTGATCTTGCAGAGTTGAGTTCAGTTCCAAGCACCTTCATCGGGCAGCTCACAACCACCAGTAACTCCAGCTCTAGGGGCTATGTCTTAGTCAGGGTTTCTGTTGCCGGGATAAAACACTATAACCGAAAGCAAGTTGGGGAGGACAGGATTTTTTACATCTTAGAATTCTCATGTTTTACTCCACCACTGAAGGAAGTCAGGGCAGGAACCTGGAGGCAGGAGCTGATGCAGAGGCCATGGAGGAGTGCTGCTTACTGGCTTGCACTTATAGCTTGCTCAGCTTTTTTTGTTTGTTTGGGGGTTTTGTTTTTGTTGTTGTTGTTTAGTATTTCAAGACAGGGTTTCTCCTTGTAGCAGCCCTGGCTGTCCTGGAACTCGCTCTTTAGGCCATCCTGGCCTCGAACTCAGATATCTGCCTGCCTCTGCCTCACCAGTGCCACCACCGCCCATCTCAGCCCATTTTCTTATAGCACCCAGGACCACCAGCCCTAAGATGACACCGCCCACAGGGAGCTGGTCCCTCCCACATCAGTCATTAATAGAGAAAATTCCCCCACAGGCTTACCCATAGGCCAGTCTGGTGGGAGCATTTTCTCAATTGAGGTTCTCTCTTCCCAAATGACTCTAGCTTGTGTCAAGTTGACAGAGTCAACTAACCAGGACAGAGTCCAGTGCCTTCTTCTGGCCTCTACGAACACCTGTACACACATGGCATACACTCACAGACATGCACACATACACATAAGTAAAACTAAAGATAAATATTTGTGTATTTATGTATGTGTTTCTGGATGTGGGTTTGTGCTTCTGAGTAGTGCTTGTGGAGACCAGAAGACGACATCGGATCCCCTGGAGCTGGAGTTATAGGCAATTGTGGGGTCTTCTGGAAGAAGAGTATGAACTCTTAACTACTGAGCCTTCTCTTCAGCCCCAAAGGTAAATCTTTTAAAAATACATTTAAAATTATATTCAATAAATGGAAAAATATATATTATAAAGATAACTTACTGAAAACTCAAGAATCCAGCACTCCATGAAAGAATGGCATTAATGATAGCATCTGTCCATGTGTCCCCTGTCCCTGCCTGTCTGCCCCATCAAAATCGCCACTCCTAGCCAGGCATGGTGGTACTTGTCTTTAATCCCAGCACTGGAGAGGCAGAGATGGGTGGATCTCTGTGAGTTTCAGGCCAACCAGGGCTACATAGTGAGACCCTGTCTTAAAAACAGGTTGCTCTTCCAGAGGACCCGGGTTCTATCCTCAGCACCCATGTGACAGCTCACAACTGTCTGTAACTCCACTTCCAGGGAGGGGATCCAACACTCTCACATAGACATACATGCAGGCAAAACACCAATACACATAAAATAAAAATAAATCATTAAGCCAGGTGGCGATGGGATATGCCTTTAAAAACAAAATCAAACTAACAGAAAACAAGTTGCCACCCCTAAATTTGTGTTTAACATTATTGTGCTATTTTGGACATGTGGAATTTTTTTTTTCAAATTTGTGGGACTGTTTAATGAATACATTGCTTATTTGACTTGGTTGCAAACTTTTGGAAAATAGTATCATAGTGGTGTGACCTTTTCCTTGGAGAGACATGAGCAAATGTCTTTTCATCCCCGATAGGACACTGACAGTGAGCTAAAGAAACTGTTCCACCCAAGTCTAGCTTGATGACCTGGAGTCACTTGTCTCCTTGCCATGACAAAATCCCTGACAAAGCCTTTGGGAAGGAAGGGCTTATTTTGATTTGCAGTTTGAGTAGAGCCTATCATTGTCTTAGTTCGCTTTCGATCATTGTCTTAGTTTGCTTTCGATTGCTGTGGGAAACACCATGAACAAAAGAACTTGGGGAGGAAAGGGTTTATTTCGTATTACAGCTTCTAGTTTATCATGAAGGGAAGTCAGGACAGAACTCAAAGCAGGAACCTGGAAGCAGAAATCGAAGCAGAGACCATGAAGGAATGCTGCTTAATGGCTTGTTTTCATAGCTTGCTCAGCCTGCTTTTTTTTTTTTTTTTTTTTTAATTTCCTTTTTTTTTTCTTTTTTTTGGAGGGGGCAGGTTTCAAGACAGGGTTTCTCTGTGTAGCTTTGCACCTTTCCTGGAACTCACTTTGGAGACCAGGCTGGCCTCGAACTCACAGAGATTCGCCTGGCTCTGCCTCCCGGGTGCTGGGATTAAAGGCATGTGCCACCACCGCCCGGCCCGGCTCATTTCCTTTTTTTTAACTTTTAAATTTTAATATATTTTAAACTAAAATATATTTACATTATTTCCCCCTTCCTTTTCCCTTTGTCCCTGCAATCCCTCCCTTCCCGCAACCCATCTCCCTCTCAAATTGATGGCTCCTTTTTCTTTATTGTTATTATATATATACATGTACAAATAGGTTAAATACAACCCGCTGAGTTCGTTTTTGCTGTGTCTCTGTGTGTGTGTGTGTGTGTGTGTGTGTGTGTGTGTGTGTGTGTGTGTGTGTATACGCGATTTCAGGACTGACCACTTTGTATTATATAACCAGATAGAGGGCTCATCCCTGGGAGAGGCTATTTTTTCCATCAGCAGTCATTAGTTCCCTGTAGTCTTTTGTCTAGGAGTGACTCTATGAGGTTTTACCCCCTTCCCTGTTAGCATGTCTATTAATATTGTCATTGTTCAGGTCTTATTTAGACAGCCATTTATTTTTGTTTTGTTTTGTTTTGTTTTTGTTTTTGTTTTTGTTTTTGTTTGTCAAGACAGAGTTTTTCTGTGTAACAGTCCTGGCTGACCTGGAACTCACTATATAGACCAGGCTGACCTCGAACTCATAGAGATCCCCCTGCCTATGCCTCCCAAGTGCTGGGATTAAAGGCGTGCACCACCACTGCCAGGCTGGACAGCCATTTTTAAGAGACAAAGTCTCACAGCAGACTTACTGATCTTCTGGCTCCTGTAATCCTTTTGCCCCCTCTGGAAATGGTCCCTGAACCTTAGTTGCAGGAGTTGTGTTGAGAATGTATTCATTGTGGCTGGATTCCCTGTGATCCCTTGATCTCTACATTGTGTCCAGAAAAATGAAATCATGAAATTTCCAGGTAAATGGATGGAACTTGAAAAAATTATATTGAGTGAAGTAGCCCAGACCCACAAAGATAAGTGCCACATATTCTCTCTTGTCTGCC
The DNA here is from genome assembly GCF_049852395.1 of Peromyscus maniculatus bairdii. Taxonomy (NCBI): domain Eukaryota; kingdom Metazoa; phylum Chordata; class Mammalia; order Rodentia; family Cricetidae; genus Peromyscus; species Peromyscus maniculatus. Next base: position 141,948,077 of record NC_134875.1, on the reverse strand, counting down.
ATTCCTAGCTCCAAATCTTCAGATATGAGTGTATGATAACCAAAGAAACTGAGAAACTATCAAGAAACCATGGGGTAAGGGGGATATGTGGGGAAGAGCAGGATATAGGTGAAACGAAATGGGAAATGGGGAGGGGGCGCTCTAATTGGGGAGGGGAGTAAGGTCAATACAGAAAAAAGGGAAGAGAGAAATAAAGCCAAGGTTATTTGATAAAACCTTCAGAAATTGCCGGGCGGTGGTGGCGCACGCCTTTAATCCCAGCACTCGGGAGGCAGAGGCAGGCGGATCTCTGTGAGTTCGAGGCCAGCCTGGGCTACCAAGTGAGTCCCAGGAAAGGCGCAAAGCTACACAGAGAAACCCTGTCTCGAAAAACCCAAAAAAAAAAAAAAAAAAAAAAAAAAAAACTTCAGAAATTATTATATGTTTGTATTATATAAAGGTGTGTATACTGCCATAGAATGGATATATATATATATATATATATATATATATATATTCCTAAACAAGTTATGCCTCTTTGACTTGTGCTCCCCACAAGAGTAATAGACTATCTAACAAACCCTAATGCTAGGCATGAAAATCCTCTGTTGCACGTGTTGGTCAGGGTAGTCCAAGTGACTCCAAAAACCATACTGACTATTGCTGTTGCCCTTAGGTGCCTCTCAGAGGTTGAAGATAAGTTCATATTGCCAAAAAAAACCACACACTTAGAGACAAGACTTGGATTATTTGAGTTGGATCTAACCTGAAAGCCTCATTCCTGTGGTCTAGCTTCCATAGTACCAGAAAGTACTACGCAAGCTGTCAAGGGAGGGAAGCAGTCACCACTCCTATACAGCTGTGGTGCCTATGAACCACAAAACTGCTAACCACCCCCTAAAGGGCCAATAGTGGTATTCATATCTTGGTGGTAATTAGACAACAGCTGTCTAATTGGACTTAAGGCCCCCTCAACAGGAGAAAAATCATGACTGATGCTAGAAACCTAGCCAGCTACCTAGGGCTAGTGAGGTCATGAATCTTAGAAGAGACCCTCCTACACCACTTTACGAGACCGGCATAATTCCTACCTGCATTCTAAATATTTATCCTTTTTACCCACAGATAAGTGTAGCTCTCAATCCTCATCAAAGAAACTTCTCTTTGCAACACATGGAGACCATTACAGAAAACACAACTAGACACAATGAAGAGATCAACAAACTACTTTCCATACAACTCAGGGCTGGGAGTAACACTGCCTCCCGTGTACCCTCCACATTAATCACTAGTTAAGAAAATGCCCTACAGACTTGCCTACAGCCTGATGTTACGGAGGCTTTTTCTCAATGGAGATTCCCTCTTGCCAGATGTCTCTAGTTTATATCAAGTTGACAAACTAACCAGCACAATCATGGAGAGGAAGGTATGGCAGCAAGAGCTTGGATTTATGTAGTTCAGGACTATGTATGTCATTTCAGGACCTAGCCCGTTACCATGGTGCCACCCACGTTTAGGGTGGGTCTTCTCACCTCAGGTATCTTAATCTAGATAATCCTGAACAGATTTGCCCAGACTTGTCTGTTCAGTACTCCCCATCTGGTCAAGTTGACTAGTAATCATCACAACTCCATCCCTTGTCAACTTGACACCAAACATTATCACTTTCAAACTAATTTTCCACCCCTTGTCCCTAAAGTGTTGTGGACATCTCACAATGCAAAATGTATTCAAAGTCTGCATTGTCTTTAACAGTTTCAACACTTTTAAAAAGTCTAGCTGGGCAATGGTAGCACACGCCTTTAATCCCAGCACTGGGAGCCAAAGGCAGGCAGATCTCTGTGAGTTCAAGGCCAGCCTGCTCTACAGAGCGAGTTCCAGGACAGCCTGGACTGCTATATAGAGAAACCTTGTCTTAAAACAAACAAACAAACAAAAAAGTTTAGTCTGCATCTCATCTCAGGTTCAAGGCAATCTCTTAGATGTGATGTAAGTTCCTATAAAAATAAAAACCAAGTTACATATTTCTAGTACATAATGGCACAGAATAAACACTCCCATTCCCAAAGGAAAGAATGATGGCATAGCATCATTTAGTGATTGGACTAAAGTAAAAACAAAGCTCAGTATGGAAATGCAAACTCCTGTAGTTCTATGTTGGGCACCTGGAACTCATGAGGTCTTGGGTATCCCCACCCCTCCATCTCTGCTTCCTGCAGTACACATAGCCTTTTGGAATGACTCATTTCTATGCCTGTACCCCTGTCATGGTCCTACCATCTCCAGGATTTGGGGCTCTCCATTACAATTTAGGCTTCACCTTCACAGCTTTACACAGTGGCCTCTTATGCCTTTCAGCGACTCAAATCCATACATTGTCTGGCCTCAGGGCAGTCTGGAACCACAGTGCAAGACTCCATGACCCCCTCAATCCTGTATCTTTCATGCCTTCAAAACCAGTACCATGCGAATGACTCTTACCAAAGTCTGCCGCCAGCTCAGAATGGGTACTGGCCTCGCTTCTCCCTATCAGTTTTCTGTGTTACGACATTGCTGCAATGAAAAAGAAAGGTTGATTTTTGTGAAAGAGGGTATTTTGATTAATCTGTTTAGGGTTTCATTCATTTATTTATTTGAGAGAGGATCTCATGTAGCCTTGGCTGGTATGTAACTCACCAAGTAGACCAGGCTTGCCTGGATGGAACTCATAGAGACCCACCTGCTGCTGCTTCTTGCATGCTGGGATTAAAAGGTGTGTGCAACCACACCTGCCCCACATACAATGCATTTCAATCATTTTCACCCACCACCCCTCTTTTCCCATATCCATCCCCATCCAACTCCGTGTCCTCTATTTTTAATATCTCACAGATTCCAATTTATACTGCCCATATACACATAGTTATATTCTAATGGCCAATGGATGGCCATTAGAATATGGTCAGCCTAGCCAGGGGGCCACATCCTTAAAGAAAACCGCCTTTCCTCCAGAAGCCAGTAGCTCCTCCATCAGATGTGGGGGATCTTGAACCTTCCTCCTCCCATGCTGGAGTGTTGACTGGCTTGGTCTTGCACAGGCAAGCACAGCTGCCGTGAGTTTATGAGTGCAGAAGTCCTGTGGTATCCAGAAGACATTGTTTGACCTGACCTCTGCTCCTTACAATCTCTCTGCCCCTCTTCTTCAGTAGTCAGAGGGTTTGTATTGGCACACAGTTGGAGGGGACAGTCCATCATGGTGGGAAGCAAACGGTGATGAATAAATGCACTCAGCTTTCTCCTTTTTATTCCATCTCAGACCCCAGTGTATAGAATGGTACCACACACATTTTGGGTGAAGCTTTCCACCCCAGTTAATCTAGATAATCCCTCACAGACATTCCCGAAGGCTTGTTCTTTAATATTCTAGATCCTGTCAAGTTGACATATTAACCATCACATGAACCAATGAGTGTATTAGAGTTACTTATAGGAGCATGGGAGATAGAAAACAAGCTGCCTTCCTGAAATGCCCACGCCAGCATGGATGATAACTCACAAAAGCTGCATCCCTAGGGCTCTCAGCCTGTTCTATATGAAGCCCCCACTGAGAGTCTCAACTCCCCATTAATTTCTTACTGCTTTTATAAACTTGCTAAGAGATCTTGTGAACTTGCTGGGCCTTGGAAATCTCTTTTGCATCTTGAATCTTAAACATCTGCCTTCTCCCTTCCAGAGAATGTTTCAATTCAGAGGAAATAGCTACAGAACAATATTGTGTATAGTTTTCTGTAACTTAGTTTTTCATCACTATTATGTTCCTGAGGGTCACATCTTTTGCTGCATGTGGTTGTAGTTCATTATCAATGATGTATAGCATTTCAGGTGATCATAAAACAAATAATCCATGTTTCTGTTGATGGACATTTGGGTCCTTTGCAGCTTTTTGCTCTTATGAACAGCACTGCTTTCGTTCTTGTGCATGTCTCTGCTTCCCATACACCTAGGTATAAGTACATACCTAGGAATGGAGTTGCTAGCTAATAAGATATATGAAAGTTTAGCGTCACAGGAGTCTATCAAACCATATTCTAAAAGATAATACAAGTTATGCTCTTTCGCAATGAATGAAAGATTCTGTTGATCTATAACCTCATCTACTTGATATAATCCCACCAATTTTGTCAGTATAGTGTAAAATGATAAATATATATTATATATTTTTTTAAAAACATTCTTTTTTAAGAATAATTTAGTATTAATAATTTAATTTATTAATATTTATTTTATGTATATGGTGCTCTATCTGCATGTGCACCTGCGTGCCAGAAGAGGGCATCAGATCCCTTTATAGAAGACTGTGAGCCACCGCGTGGTTGCTGGGAATTAAACTCAGGACCTCTGGAAGAGCTGCCAGTGCTCTTAACCACTGAGCCAACTCTACAGCCCTGATATATATATATAGATAGATATACAGATAGATAGATAGATGATAGATAGATAGATAGATAGATAGATAGATAGATAGATAGATAGATAGATAGATAGTTTTTGTTTTTGTTTTTCGAGACAGAGTTTCTCCGTGTAGTTTTGGTGCCTGTTCTGGATCTTGCTCTGTAGACCAGGCTGGCCTCGAACTCACAGAGATCCACCTGGCTCTGCCTCCCAAGTGCTGGGATTAAAGGCATGTGCCACCACCTGGCGTAAATGATATTTTAATATAGACTCAGCATCCTAGTTATCAATATAGTTGATTATCTTTTCCTGGTTATTGATCATGTTTGAATCTTTAAAATAATTTTTGTTGACTTGTAGGAATTTTTTTGTTTTGGATTCTCATAATATGTCGGGTTGTGTATGTCAAATCTTTTCTCTCTGTCTTGGTTAGGGTTACTATTGCTGCAGTGAAACACCATGACCAAAAGCAAGTTGGAGAGGAAAGGGTTTATTTGGCTTACACTTCAACATTGCTGTCCATCACTAAAGGAAGTCAGGGCAGGAACCTGGAGGCAGGAGCTGATACAGAGTTCATGGAGGAGTGCTGCTTACTGGCTTGCTTCCCCTGGCTTTCTCAGCCTGTATTCTTATAGAACCCAGGACCACCAGCCCAGGGGTGACACCACTCATAGTGGCTACGCTCTCCCCAATAAATCACACATTAAGAAAATGCCCTAGAGACTTGCCTGTAGCCTAAGCTTATGGAGACATTTTCTCAATCAAGGGTCCCATCTCTCAAATGACTCTAGCCTGTGCCAAGTTGACATAAAACTAGCCAACATACTCTCTCCATTTGTGGCTTTTTGCTTTATTGTTTCTTTCCATGAGCAGATTTTTTTCCCCTGTGATGCTGAGGAGCGAAGCCAGAGCTCTGTAACCTCTACAGTGCTAGGCAAATACTCTATCCTCAGACCCAGAAATTCTTTTCTTAAAGGAGTTGAATGAATCAGTCTTTTCTCTGTTGTAGCCGTCAGTTTTCTAGAGTTCCTTGGACCATGATTATACATATATTTTTTTTTCTAATAAAAAGTTTGCCTTTTGTATTTAATCTAAGTGGAATTGGTTTTTTGATGTGGTATAAGGTAGGGAGCTAATTTCATCATTTTCCACATGGATAACCTAACACCACTTCTGTCATACATCAAAGCTCCTAGTTTGGTTACTTTCTCATTGCTGTGCTCAAATACATGGCAATAAGCAACTTAAGGTCACAGGTTGGGGATGCACTCCATCCTGGTAGCTAGAGGCTGTTTGCTCATATCCGGGTGGCTCAGGAAACAAACAAAAAAAGGGAAATGTCAGCATTCTGCTGGCTTCTTTTTCCCTTTTTAATTAGTCTGGACCCCAGCCCATGGGCAGTGCCACTCACATTCAGGATGAGTCTTCCCTTCTTAGTTAAACATCTCTGGAGTCACCCTCGTAACCACAACCAAGAGATGTACCTCACTAATGTTCTGGACTAAGTATTACTTAATCTAGTAAAATTAACAATATTAGTCACATTATCTGCATAGGTCTGATTATAGAATCTTTGCTGTTGATTAACCTTTTGTCCCTGAACCACTATCACACTCCCTAAATTATTTCAGTTTCCTGGTAAATATTATTTAATAAAGCAAAATTAATCTTCCTAGATTGTTTTGCCCAGATATTCTTCTTACTTTATTTTTATTTTTCTTTTTATTTGAGACAGACTCACCATGTAGCCCTGATTGGTCTGAAACTCACTCTGTAGACCAGGCTAGCCTCAAACTCACAGAAATCCACCTGCCTCTCCCAAGTGTTGGAATTAAAGATGCATACAACCATGCCCAACCTTCTTTAGATATTCTTTTTTTTTTTTTAATTTTAAATATACTTCAAAATCCACTTGTTATGTTTTATAAGGTTTTGGGAATTGCAGTGATTATATAAATCAGTTTGAAGATAAATTGATGCTTATGAAGTTGAGTTTTCTTAACTATAAATTTGGTATGTTCTTTTATTTTAAATACATTCTTGCATGTCTTTTTGTCTGAGTGTTATGATTTTTTAAAAGAATTGCATTAAGCCTACAACCCCCAGTATTATTCCCAGGTAGTTTCCCATGCAAGTACTAACCAAGTCCAGTCCTGCTTTGCTTCTGACATCACACAAGATCAGCCTGTTCAGTCAGGGTGGTATGGTTGTATATATGTTCGGATTTTTTATATAAAGCCTTCTGTATATTGTATGAGATATACCCCTTCATATTTTGTGGATTTGTATGCTGTAATAGGTGGAATTTTTATTCTCGTGGTATTAGGTATTAAATCCAAAACCTCATGCATGCTTTACTACCTAGCTATTCTTCCAACCCAAGAGATATTTTCATTTAGTATGTTTTTATCAATTTCCTAGGTATATAAAAATGAAATGGATTTTGATTGATAGTATAATCACTCACTCTATAAACTATTATTGTTGCTGCTGCTGCTGCTGCTGTTATCATTTTTTTTGGAGAAAGTCTTACTATACAATCCAAGTTGTCCCGGAATTTGCTATAAAGCCCAAGTTAACCCCAAACTGTGATCCACTTGCCCCAGCCTTCCAAGTACTGGAATTTATAGGTATGCGTCACTACATTCTACATGTCTACACTTTACGTTTTGTAGTAATTCCAGTTGTACAGGAAAGTTAAGTTAGTAAGCAGAGAGTTCCTATAGGAACTTCCTATACCTGACTGTGGTATATTTTTTAAAACTAAGAAAGCAACATCAGTACATCCCTGTTAACTCCTCCCATGTTTCTCCCACCATTGCTCCCTCTCAAGTTCATGGCCTCCTTTTCTTTGTTATTGTTACTTATATAGATATGTATATGCATAAGTACACAAAGAGAATTTGTTCAGTCTGTTTAGTATTTATTACTTGTATGTAAATGATTTCAAGGCTGACCAGTTGGTATCGGATAATCAATTAGGGGGCTCATTCCTGGGGAAGACGTATTCTCCAGCTCTCAGGATTTCTTAGTCATTGTAGTTCTTTATTTAGGGATGGGGCCCTGTATGATTTCCCCCTTCCATGTTAACATGTCTATTGGTGTTGTACTTGTTCAGGTCTTATTTAGGCAGCCATGTTAATGAGACTTCCTGGGTAAAACCTCTGTATGATTTCTAGGTGACACCATCTCAGCAGATTTCTTGGTCCTTTGGCTCTTGGAATCTTTCTGCCATGATGTTCCCTGACCCCTAGATACACAAGTTGTGTTGTAGATGTATCTATTGGGGCTGGGCACTCCATGATCAGTTTTTTGGGGTTTGGGTTTTTTTTTTTTTCTTTTTGCATTTTGTATTTTGACCAGTTGTGGTTTTCTGCAATACCCTCCATTTGTTGCAAAGAGAAGTTTCTTTGATGAGGTGTGAGAGCTATACTTACCTGTGGGTATAAGGATAAGTATTTAGAATGCAGGTAGGAATTATGCTGGTTTGGTAAAGTGGTGGTGGAAGGTTTTCTTGTAAGATCCATGGCCTCAGTGGCTCCAGAAAGTTGGGTAAGTTTTCAGTATTGGGCATGATTTCGGGCCTTAAGTCCAATTAGACAGCTGTTGGTTACCACCAAGATAATGAATGCCACCATCGCACTTTTAGGGATATCTTGTCATGCTGTCAGTGTTGTGGTTCATAGACATCACAGCTGGATAGAACTATTGATTGCTTCCCTCCCTTGGAAGCTTGCACAGTACCTTCCAGTCCTAAAGGAAGCTAGTTCTTAGGAAGGTGGCTTTCAGGTCAGATCCAGCTCAGATCACACAGATCCTATGTCCAAAGCATAGGTGTCTTTAGCAATAGCGATTTAACTTCAACCTCTGGGAGGCAACCAAGGGCAATTGCAATAATAGCCTACATTGTTTGGGGAATCTCTTGGATAACCCTGATCTGTTGGTCCTTATTTTTATGACATTAATGGTTTTGAATACTATAGAATGCTCCTCAATTTAGAGCTGTCTGAAGTTTTTATCATAACTAGACTGAGCTTCTTTTTAGAAAGAATGCCACAGAATTTAAATGTTCTTCTCATCATACATATCAAGGAGTACATGGTATCTACATGGCATCCCTGATGATGTGAACTATAATCCTTTGGTTAAAGTAGTATTTGCTGTGTTTCTCCATGGGAAAGTTGCTGATTCTTTTTCACTTTTTTTAAAATTTTATTTTATTTTATTTTACAATATAATTTAATTCTTCTTTTTCACTTTTAATATTCTGTTCTTTGGAGGAATTTAATCCCCTCTCAAGGAGAGGGGGAACAATTGAGCTCCAGCCCCTAGAAGAGGGTATATTTATGTATGTGTTTTTTGGAATTCTGTAATGATGTATGTCTTATCTTTTATTATTCTGTTACTTGTTTACATCTATATGAGCTTATGCATATTTCTTTAATAATTTGAGTTATAAATCCACACTGCAGGCCTCAAGAATATGAAATAAAGATTCAGTTGCATATGATAAAGCTATACCTAGAAAGATCAAGGAATCCTCCTATTATTAATTTCTTATACCATCATACTCCTAGGCCACATACGGTAAACAGAATAAGATTCTCAGACCTCCTGCTGATCCGAACTAGGTAACACTCTTACAGAGACAACACCTGCCCTCCTGGCGTAGGAGACAGGTGGGTCTGTAGATGCATAGCTTTGTTTCTTGTGCAAATGAAGCTCAGACCATCCCTTTCCCTCGGGCCTAGAGGCATTGCCGAGCTAATGACTGAGAACAAAAGGAATTTTTGCATAGCCAGGTGCAAGTGAAGACTGGGGAAGAATTCCTGACGGGGTGGGGGAGGGGGTGGATACAGCTCAGCCTGAGGAGAAAGCAGGAGTTAGGATAGCGTGGCCCAAGGAGAAGGCAGGAAGGAAAAGTTTTTGCAAGATTGTAGGTGGATTTGAATCGGGTCAAGAGAGTAGGAGAGGAAGGAAAGATGGGAAATGGAGGAATGGAGGACGAAGATGAGATCCACAGCAGAAGAGTTTAGTTAGAGCTATGAGAGGACAGGAAGAGGAGGGACAGAGGAGCAATTTATAAGAATAGAAATAAAGCTGTGTAGATAGAATTCAATCTCAGAGGAATAAAGTAAACGGACAAAAAAGCATGGTGTACATAGATTCTTTTCCCTCCGGGAAAAAATGGGATAATTTCGATAAATTAATACTCTGTTTTTTGGTTTGATGCTTAAATTGTTTCACCTTTGCCCCCTGGCAACACTTTCAAATGGGCTCCTGTGTCCCTTTGGCATGTTCTCATTCTTACTGGCTATTTACACTTATATGTGTGTCTGTGTGTCTGTGTGCATGTATACCACAAGTACAGAGGTGTCAATGGAGGCCAGAATATAGGGTGCTAGATTCCCTGGAGCTGGAGTCCCAGGCTGTTGTGAGCCGCCTGATAGAGGTGTTGGGATCTGAATTTGAGTCCTTTGCAAAAGCAGTAAGCATTTTTAACCACTGAACCCATCTTTCAAGTCCCTCATTCTTGGTTTTTAAGGACTTCATTGCTTTCTGGTTCTACAAGATACTCCAGAGTCATCTTGTTATTTTCCAAGGCAGTCCTTCAATCAGCCATTTCTCCCCAAACACCTGGTTCCCTTTAAGATGTCGTCTCATCTTTTGTGTTTTCTGTATTGACAACTTTGTCAACTATAAATAATGAAATGGGTTTTTTTTTTCCCTATTCAGTTTTTGTGCCTTTAATCTATTTTCTTGTTTTAATGAGATGTCCAGGACATCTAGTACAATTTTGAATAGAAACGTTAAAGGGGCATTTCTCCTCAATCGTGTATTTTCAAGGAAATAACATTAAGTTTTCCTTATTTAGAACAATATTTCTCATCAGGTTTCTACAGGTTTCATCAGGTTAAGAAATTTTATCTTATTTCTCTATACTAAGAAGTTTTTGTTTTAAACCATGAAAGAGTGTTGGACTTTTTTTTTTTTTTATCAAATACATTTTCTGTTTCTTAGAATGACTATATTTTGTCTCCAATAGTCTGAGACAGGGTTTCTCTGTGTAGTTTTGTGCCTTTCTTGGAATTCACTTTATAGACCAGGCTGGCCTCGAACTCACAGAGATTCACCTGCCTCTGCCTCCCGAGCACTGGGATTATAGACGTGCGCCAGCACCACCCAGCCACATTATTTTTTTAAAGATTTATACATGGTGACTGGAGCAATGGTTCAGTGGTTAAGAGCACTGTTGTTCTTCCAGAGGATTCTGGTTCAATTCCTAGCAACCACATGGTGGCTCACAACCACCTGTAGCTCCAGTTTCAGGGGATCCAGCTCCCTTTTCTGGCCTCTGCAGGCACTAAGCATATACATATAAAACACTAATGAACATAAAATAAAAAATGATTAATTAATAAGTATGTCTGTGCACCATGTACATACTTAGTGCCTGCAGAGGGTACTAAGGGTGTTTGTTGGAATGCTCTAGAACTAGAGTTCCAGTTTATAGCTGTTGTCTAGGTACTGGTCCTCTGCAAGAGCAGCAAGTATTCTTAACAGCTAAACCATCTCTCCTGCTCCTCTTTTCAATGTTTTAAATGAGAATTTTGAAATGTGCTTTCACCACATATTTTTTATGTAACATTTTATATTTGAAATGGGTATACACAAATCCTAACCAAGACTTTGTCATAATGTGTCTATCAAATTATCAAATTCTTTTTTTTTTTTTCTTCGAGACGGGGTTTCTCTGTGTAGCTTTGCACCTTTCCTGGAACTCACTGTGTAGCCTAGGCTGGCCTCAAACTCACAGAGATCTGCCTGGCTCGGCCTCCCCAGTGCTGGGTCTATCAAATTCTTAACAGTCACTCACCACCAACAAAAACTTGTAATATGAGTAGGTGATAAAATATATAAAACCAGTTCTTAAATTGTTCAAAGACGTTTAACAGCTAAAATAATAATAATGTAAGGTGTTTTTTTTTTTTTGTTTCACTGATAAATATATTGTTGGAATTTCTATGATGATGTGAGTAGATTTCAAATCCATTTCATCTCTTTTTTATTAGCTATTTCAAAATAATGATGAAGCTCTTATTTGCAGAACATCCACCATTATTAGAACCATCACCCTGCAGCTAGCTTGGACATCATTAAAAGGGCTCATCAGGAGTAGCTGATATTCATGAAGACAGAGTTTCAGGGTTTCCGCCTGGAGCTACACCCTCCAGAAGCCCCTGCTTGGCCTCCCTGCACCCAACCCCATCCCAACCACTTACAACTTGGGCTGTGCTTGGTGTTTCCTGGCAACTGGAACACAGACTCCTCCGACTGCTCCACAGGCCCTTTGTCCTCAATGAGCAGAAGACAACAGAAGCTGGCTCCTGAAGAGGCTGTGCAGATGGCAGAGCACCTTACTGGCCTTGCTTAGCACCTTGACCACAGAGCAGTCACTGAGTACTGCATCTGGAATCTGTGCTCACCACCAACAGGGACTACAGAGAGAGTTGTCAGGCCCCACGTCACTAAGGGCCACCCTCTAGGGTTCCCTCCAGAGAAGGCTCCACTAGGAAAAGGGGCTCTTCATACTCTTCACTGCCTTGAGTCCTACCCAGACACCTCTAGGGCTGCAGAGGTCAGTAGCTTTTCACCTATCTAATCCACATCCCAGCTGCAAACCGCTGTGAACTATTTGTATTTTCATTTGTATCCTTTTGGCGAGAAGAGTTTTAAATATTGCTTCACTCCCTTTAATAGTTATAGTGCTGCTGAGAATTTATTTTTGTCTCCTTTGGATATAGTTTTAGATATAGTTTCTTAGGAATTGCTCCTCCATTTTGTCTGTTTCCAAATCCACTGGCCTAAAGTTCCGTTTTTAAAGTCTCTGCTCTGTATAACCTGTAGCGATGTCTCCTTTCTCATTGCTAATACTGGTTATTTGTGCCTTCTCCCTTTTTTTCTTGATCAATCTCACCAGAGGTTTGTCTATTTTACTAGTCTTTACAAAGAACCAACTTTTGGCTCTGTTACTCCTCTCTATTGTGTCTTTGTTCTCTATTTCTTTAATTTCTGCTCTTATCTTTTTTGACCTCCTTCCTTCCACATTTTTTGGATTTATTCTGCTGTTGTTTTTCTGATTTCTTAAACTGTATGTTGAGCTCATTCATTTTCAGTCCTTTTTCTTTTTCTGTTTGCTTGGTTTGGGTGTTTGTTTTTCTTTGAGACAGGGTCTCACTCTATAGCCCAGGCTAACCTCAAATTCATGCTAATTTCCTCCCTAGCCTCCCCGGTGCAGGGATTACAGGCATGAGGCACTGAGCCTAGCTCTCAGCCTTTCTTGTTTTCTAATTTATATATTTAAAAGCTACAAATGTCCTGCTAATGCTACTTGCCTACGTGATCATATGTGGTAGTTACTTCATTGTTGTTCAGTTCCCAGAACTTCAGTGAATCGATTATCATTACTTCTTTGACTCATGAATTATACAGAAGTATGTTTTTAGTTCCCAAATGTTTGGGGGATTTTTAAGTTTGTTCTATTACTGAAATCTATCTTAATTATGTTCAGATGATGTGGTCTATGTGAACTGAAATTTATTGAGACTTGTTCTATTGCTTAGTACATGATTGATAATTATTAATGTTTCCTATGTGCTCTATAAGAATGTGTCCTCTAATTATTGAATATAGAGATCTATCTGTGTCTATTAGCAACTATCTTATTCAAGTTGTATTTAACTAAACTGATTGTTTTTGTTATGATCTACCAATAGTTTTTAAAACAAACTCTGACACTGGAGTTATCTGTTTTCTTCTTATAGTTTCCTTTTTTAACATAAATTAAGAATTGCTATATTTCTGGTAAATGTGTAATATCCCTCTCTCTATTTCTGACAATAGAAGAATTCTGCTAGATTATCTTGTATTAATGTAACAGCACAAGCTTTTCTTCTTGTTAGGGTTTTGTGGCATAATTTTCTATCTTTTTACTTTTAAGAATTTTTTACACCTTTGTGTTTTAATTATATTTCTTGAAAACAGCATATGGCTGGACATTTTGTAAAAATCTAATCTAAAGCTGGGCGTGGTGGCGCACGCCTTTAATCCCAGCACTTGGGAGGCAGGGGCAGGTAGATCTCTGTGCATTTGAGGCCAGCCTGGTCTACATAGTGTGTTTCAGGCCAGCCAGGGCTATCCAGTGAGACCCTGTCTCAAAAAACACTTATCTAATGACCTCTGCCTTTAAAAATTGGCAAGTTTAGTTTACATTTGCTGCAGGATGTTTGGACATGTTTCTACCATCACTTTGTTATTTTGGTTTTCCACTACTTTTTGTATGTTTAATTTTCTCTTTTCTCACCTGCTTTTTTAGTTTTAAGTTTTTTCCCTTCCTGTTAGGATTTATTTTTCTATTCTTTGATATTCTGGCATGTGTGTTTAGCTTACAAAGCTTAAACACTATTTTCAGTGTATCTTGAAGAGTGTGAGAAGCTTAAAAACTAGTGATTTTAGTCATTCCTCTCCTGACCACTTGATTTTGTTCGTAAAATGTATTCCTTGTTTTTTTGTAATCTCATGATTATATATTATCCATATTTATTCCTTGTTTCTTTTGTAACCTCATAATTATATATTGTCAGTATTTATTCCTTGGTTTTTTGTAATCTCATGATTATATATTATCAGTATTATTTTATGTAGACTAGCAGTATTTGTTCTGATTTACATGCATACATTATTGCATCTCAGACCCCCTTAATGGCATCATTTTCTTTCATTGTGAATACAGTGTTTATCCTTTTAGTTCAGATCTCTTGGTATTGAACTCTTTGCTGTGTGTAAAAAGCTTTATCTTTATCCTTAGAAGAGTTTGCGCAACCTTTAAAATACATGTATCTGTTCTCTTTGACTGTGAGACGTATGCCTTGTTGCCTTTAAAAAGTACACTATCAGTCTAATTGTGGTTTGGTTTCATTTGTTTTCTGAGGGGGATGTTCAGGGAGTACTGTGGTTTCATTCTAACATGTTTAGACTTGTTTCTTTTTTATTCTACTTTTGAAATGTGTTTCATGGCTTAGTAGAAGCATGTTTTTTATCATTTCTGGAAAACTCTATTAGATTAGATTCTTTCTGTTTGTTGTTTTTTTTTTCTCAGAATCCAGTTACTTGTATTTTGTACCTCCTAATTATGTTTTTCATAACTCATAACAACTCTTTGCTATTTTAACTCCTTGTACTTCATTTGGGGAATTTCACTGGGTATATGTTTTAGTTTATTCTCTTTTCAGTTATGTTTAATCTGCCTTTTCCTTTTTCCATTGTGCTTTTTATTTCAAAAATTATCTTTTCCTTTGTAAAAGATTCATCTGCTTTCTAATCTGTCTAGCTATCCCCAGGTAAGTCTCTTGTTTCTTGTTCATCTTTGTGATCACATCTATTTCTTTAAGTATGTTTTTTTTTTTTTTTAAATCAGTACTGGCTTTTTTGTTGTTTTGTGGTTTTTTTTTTTTTTTTTTTTTTTTCAAGACAGGGTTTCTCTGTATAGTTTTTGGTGCCTTTCCTGGAATTCACTCTGTAGCCCAGGCTAGCCTCAAACTTACAGAGATCTGCCTGGCTCTGCCTCCTGAGTGCTGGGATTAAAGGCATGCACCACCACCGCCCGGCTCAGTGCTTGCTTTTTGTGTGAGTGTGACATTATAAATATTGTTCACATCTGAACTACACAGCACACTGATGATACCGTCTTTATTGCATACCTTTTTGTTTTCCTAAAAGCCAGCATTCTAGTCATTTGTGTTCTTTTCCTAGTATTGTAGCACCGTTACTAATTCTCAGTAATTCTACAAGAATTAAAAATTCTTCTTAGAAATTATTTGTGAAATCCAAATCAGATCAGGCCTCTATTCTGCTCACAATTCTCCCATGACACCCAGTTCCCTCAGTACAAAAGCCAGAGTCATCTCCATGGCCCACATGTTCCTACGCAATCTATTGCCCTTCGCCTCCCTGATTCATTGCTATCCATCTCACTCCTCTCTAGCTATACTGGCCTGCCTCCTATTCCTCAAGCATGCTAGGGACCTTCCATTCAGGACCTTTGTATTTGCTGTTTTCACTACCTGGAACAAACATCCTTCCTCCCAAATCATTTGATGACTTGGGCAAGTATTTCCATTATGTTCAAATGTTACCTCCCTAGAGAAGTATTTCCTAATCAACATATATAAAATGGCCCTATTACTCTCCATGCCATGTCTTATCCTATTTTATGATATGTCCTCTACAAAGCACTGATCACTACTTGATATATTTTATATTTATTCATTGTGGTTAGTGTTTGTGTCTACCAAATAGACTGTAAGCTCCTCAAAGCAGAGATTTCTGTGTTGTTTACTGCTGTATTCCCAGTGTCAAGAACAGTGTGTAATAATAGTCAGTGAACAGTCAATAAAATATTTGTGGAATAAAGTGAATGAATGACTGAGTTTATTATTTAATATGAAAAACATAGACAGAAATCCTCAGAGAAGTAAGGTCAGGCCTTTATTGGCACACTAGGGAGCATAAATGCCATCATTTCCAAAGGTGCTGGGTAAAAAGACACATGGAGGACAACTCCTGGATTATCTGGAGTAGCAGGTTCACAAATGGCAGGCTCATGCAAAGCCCTGTGTTCTTTGTGACGGAGTCTATGTTGTCTGCTCCTGAAAGCAGGACTGACTGGCTCCTTTTTAACCAGCCCTCAGACTTCTGTTGTCTATAGATGTAACCAACCGTCTTATTAAATAAGAAACACAGAAACAATGTAAAAGAGAAAGCCGAGAGGTCAGAGCTCCGAGTTAAAATCTCACTCTTCCTCCTGCTGTCCCAGCTTCGTGAAAAGAGACCTACTTCCTGTCGGTTCGTTTTTTTATAGTATGTTGTTCTGCCTTCTCATTGGTTGTAAACCCAAACACATGACTGCCTCGTCACTGTCTGAATGTACAGCCCCCTAGGTCTTAAAGGCATATGTCTCCAATGCTGGCTATATCCCTGAACACACAGAGATCTTATGGGATTAAAGGCGTGTGCCACCACCGCCACACTCTTGCTATGGCTCTAATAGCTCTGACCCTGAACACACAGATATCTATGGGATTAAAGGCGTGTGCCACCACCGCCACACTCTTGCTATGGCTCTAATAGCTCTGACCCCCAGACAACTTTATTTATTAACATACAATCAAAATAATAATTCAGTACAAGTAGATTACCACCACAGTTGTCAGACCCTCCTGTTACTTGGTAACGGGCAAACAAAGCCCCGGCTCTCTCAGCTAGGTAGCATCTTCCCTTTTCTTGCCTTGTGAGGAACTGTTTCTTGGTTCTCAGGTCAAGCAGATCACTCCCATTAGACTTTATCGGTGGTACTTGAGAGGAGGGGATAATGTACAGTGTCTGGTACATAGTAAGTACCATTCTCCAGGTAAACACCACAGAAGGCAATTTTCAGATTGAAAGGATTCCCCTTCCCTATGTCAAAGTAGCAGCAGACTATGAGGTTTTAGTCCTGACTTTTCTCCTGACCCCCTTGGGTACTAGGCTGGCTCCAGTGTTTCTGCATGTGCATGACTTTGGATACTAATACTGTTGTCTAAAAGCCACCAACCTTTATCCCCCACACACACACTTTTGTCACCACTAACTTTATCAAAATGCTAATATACACAGCTATGTGGCATGCCATTAGAGACTACCCTCTCCAGGCTAGTATCATATCATTTCATTAATCATCAGCACACTGGGTTTAACCATCTAATTAGATGAATAGTTGTACAAAGTTTGACATTTTAAGCCACCTGCTCCAAACTGACAGCATTGAGATGAATGACATAATTAAGATATAACCCTAATTTCAGGGTAAATAGTATGGTAACAGTAGACCAAGAATTGCTACAGAATATTTAGCCCAGCTCAGGAGACCAAGGGGGTTTCTTGAAAGAGGTGGCATATGGACTGAAACTTTAATGATGAATAGGAGTGTTCTAGTTGGTTAATAAGAGGGAGAAGGATGTGATTCAGGCAAAGGACACATTACGTGCAATGATACATAGCTAGAAAACAGTACAGTATGCCAACTGACTCACTACACTGACCCTTCACCAGCTCTTTCTATGAAAGCATGCTAGTACACTTTGGTACATACTGAAATTTATATATGAATAGTTGTCTCCTCTGACATGCTAATGTGATAATTATTAAAAAGTTAATGGCAAGTTTGCCTGATGTAACTGTGAGTTTGTCTATATCAGCTCTAATGTCTAAGACCTTGGAGTTTATGTGATAGGCATCCTTAGACCCACCCTGGGGCTGTGACAATCCTGGAGGTTACACTCTCTCCTGGTTCCATGTGTGGAACTAAATCTTTTTTGACTCCTGACACTAGCCATGGAATATAAATTCTTTAGGGAATTGAGTTAGCCTTTCCATCTTGTCCTCAAATATTAGGGTTCATACCCCTGGTGACACAAACCCTCATATCAAGGCTGGACAAGGCAACTCTTAATAGGAGGAAAGAGTCCCAAGAGCAGGCAAAAGAGTCAGAGATACCCCTACTCCCACTGTTAGGAGTCCCGTAAGAACACCAAGCTAACAACCATAATATACATGCAGAGGACCTAGCTCAGATCCAAACAGGCTCCATGATTGTTGCTTCAGTCTATGTGAGCCCTTAAGAACCCTGCTTAGTTGATTCCGTGGGCTGTGTTCCCATGGTGTCCTTGACCCTTCTGGCTCCTAGCTCCTACAGTCCTTCCTCTCTCTCTTCCACAAGGTTCCCTGAGCTCCTTCTAATGTTTGGCTGTGGATCTCTGCATCTGCTCCCATCAGTTGCTGGATGAAGCCTCTCTAATGACAACTTGGCTAGGCACCAATCTATGAGTATAGCAGAATATCATTAGGGATCATTTCATTTTTTTTTTTTTTTTTTTGGCTAGTCATGTTTGTTTCTATCCTAGGTCTCTGGGCTATCCAGCCTCTGGTTCCTGCCTGGCCATCTAGGCAGTGTCAGGCATGGGCTCCCTCTTGTGGCATGGGTCTCAGATCATTGGTTGGCCACCATTACCCCAGTGGTTTTGTGACTAGGTTGATATCCCAGTCTCACCATTGGAAGCCTTGGCTGGTTACACAAGATGGCTGGTTCAGGCTCTATATCCCCCATTACTAGGAGTCTTCACTAGGGTAACCCTCATAGATTCCAGAGAGTTTCCACTGCACTAGGTTTCCACATCCTCCCCCACACACACACTGTCCCCCAATTCCAGGCGTCTCTCCCAGTACTCTCTCCCTCCATCCCCCACTTCTGCCTGATCCCTCCTATTCCCATTCCCACATGTCCCCAGTCTACCTGCAAAATCTGTTGTTTCCCCTAGATCCATGTGTCCCCCCTTGAGCCCTCCTCTTTACTTAGCCAGAGGCCAACTTTCAGGACTTAGTTCTCCCCTGTGGCTTCTGGGCATGGAAGTCAGGCTTGTGTGGCTGGCTGATGAGCCATCTCACCAGCCCTATTATTTATTATTTGCTTTGTGCTTCTGAGGATCAAACTGAGAATCCCATACATGCTAAGCAAGCACTCTAACACTGAACCACTGAGCCACCTCTCCAGCCCCTAGTCTCTGTCCTTCAACAGGAGGGGACAGACCAAACTGTGTTAGCCTGAAACCAGAATCACCAGGTACACAGTTAGTCTCGGCCATGTGCAGCTGCAGCTCTGGCCCACCCTCCCTCCAGTGATGCAGCAGGATTAGGTGTAGGGAGGCCTTTGTCCCACAATAGTCACCCCGAGCAGTCTCCTAAGGGTGAAAGCTAGTCGAAGGAAGATGACAAAATCAGCCACCTGAAGTGTGTGTGGGAACCAAACTGAGGTTCTCTGAGATGCCTTGGAGGAGAAAGTTGCTTACCATTAAACCTGAGGACATGAATTCAATTCCAGGGACTCACATGGCAGAAGGCGAGAGAACCAATTCCTCTCCTGTGTGTTTGGTGAGCCTGTTCCTCACCAAACACACAGTTACCCAAAACCCAGCTTCTGTCCCCCACACCAGTCCTGCTGGTGGCCCAGCTTGGCTCAGCCATGGATGTAGTTCCCTGGACTCACTTCACACTCTGAATTTCCCTAGAAGGAGCTCTTATACAGTTTTAGGGAGCTGAACTTGATGAACCAGAGACTTGTCTGTCCTCCCCTGGGATTCTTCACTTCATCACACCAACCGTGTCCCTTCTGTAACCAACTACCTGTGTTTGCAAAGTGAAACAAGGGCACCGCACGCCTTTAATCCCAGCACTCGGGAGGCAGAGGCAGGAGGACCTCTGTGAGTTGGAGGCCAGCCTGATCTACAGAGCAAGTTCCTGGTCAGTCAGGGAGAAACCCTGTCTTGTAAAACCAAGCAAACAAAACAAAAAAAGAAACAAAGAAAATGATATTTAGAGACACACAGATTTGACAAGTCAACTTTCATTCAAAGCTCCTGGTCTTAACTGCTGAGCCATCTCTCTAGCCCCACATACTTTTTTAAATAATTAAAATATTTTATTATTACAGTTGGTGTGTGTGTGAATGTGTGTCGTGGATGAAGGTCAGAGGAAAACTTGCAGGAACTGGTTCTCTCTCCTTCTGCCATGTGAGTCCCTGGAATTGAATTCATGTCCTCAGGTTTAATGGTAAGCAACTTTCTCCTCCAAGGCATCTCAGAGAACCTCAGTTTGGTTCCCACACACTTCAGGTGGCTCAGAACTGCCTGTAACTCCAGCTCCAGGGGATCTGAGGCCCTTTCCTGACCTCCACATACCTGTAGCTACATTCACAAACCCACACAGACATACGTGTGTGTGTGTGTGTGTGTGTGTGTGTGTGTGTGTGTGTGTGTGTGTGTGTGTGTAAAAAAGTCACCGGCCTGGCGGTGGTGGCGCACGACTTTAATCCCAGCACTCGGGAGGCAGAGGCAGGCGGATCTCTGTGAGTTCGAGGCCAGCCTGGGCTACCAAGTGAGCTCCAGGAAAGGCGCAAAGCTACACAGAG
This sequence comes from Peromyscus maniculatus bairdii, assembly GCF_049852395.1. Classification (NCBI taxonomy): domain Eukaryota; kingdom Metazoa; phylum Chordata; class Mammalia; order Rodentia; family Cricetidae; genus Peromyscus; species Peromyscus maniculatus. Next base: position 141,927,607 of record NC_134875.1, on the reverse strand, counting down.
AAACCCTGTCTCGAAAAACCAAAAAAAAAAAAAAAAGAAAAAAAAAAGTCACCGGATGTGGTGGTACACACCTTTAATCCCAGTATTAGGGAGGCAGAGATAGGCAGATCTAGTCTACACAGCAAGTCCCAGGCTATCCAAGCTAAATAGTGAGACCCTGTTTAAAACAAACAGATAATAAAAATAAAATCTTTTTTAAAGTATATGAAAAACATGTAGAGAAGAAAGCAAAAATACGACATATTAGGAGATGAGGAAGGACTGAATGCAGGTAATGGACATGAGTTATGAAAGAGGATAGAAAGTTAACTGTTTTTCTAGTTCTGTCATGAATTTTTTTTTGATTTGGTGGTGGATAGCTGCATAAAAATATATTTGATAGTGAAAGTATAAAATCCGATGTGAAGTTCCACAGCTTCCATTTCAAATGGCTACTCTGCCTGTATAGAACTTCATTGAGTTCTGTAGTCTTTGGATCTGGTTATTGTCAGAGTGTAATCGCTTTATCATCATCATCATCATCATCATCATCATTACTATTTGCAACTTTTAGATAACAAAGTTTAAAATAAACATTTTTAAAGATGCTCTGCATAACCACATATACCATCAGTGAAATGTAAATTAAGATAACAATGACATACCACTGTGTACTTACTGAAATAACTGAAATCCAAATGCTTATGCCAAATGCTGGAGATGTGGCACAACCAGAACTTAGGTTATCTATTGCTGGTAGGACTATAAAACAGCACCATCATTTTGGGAAAATGCCCCCAAAAGAAACATCCTCTTACTGTACATTCCGGCAATTTCATTTAATGATCATTAACTTGTGAATTCAAAATTTAGATCCACAGGAAAATCTGCACCCAGATGTTTACAGCAGCCTTACTCATAATTGTTCAAATTTGGGCCTGATGGCATATACCTTTAATTCTAGCACTCAGGAAATGGAGAAAGAGTTTGTTATTTTTTTATATAAATATTTTTATTCTATAATGAATTTAATTTTACATATCAGCCATGAATTCCCCTGTCCTCCCTCCTCCCATCCCCAGCCTTCCCCCCCTAATCTACCCCCCATTCCTACCTCCTCCAAGGTAAGGTCTCCCCTGGGGATTCAGCCCAGCCTGGTAGATTCAGTTGAGGCAGGTCCAGACCCCTCCTCCCAGATATTTCCACTATAGACTACTGGCAATGGTTGAGAGGGTGCCTGAGCTGACCTACTCTGGTGATCGGATGACCGAACACCCTAACTGTCATGATAGAACATTCATCCAATGACTGATGGAAGCAGATGCAGAGATCCATGGCCAGGCCCCAGGTGGAGCTCTGGGAGTCCAACTGGTGAGAAAGAGTTTTGGGGCCAATCTGGGATACGGAGCAAGTGCTAACTCCCCTTTGGGTACTATGTAGTAGCAATGACACGAAAGTAAGCAAACTTGGAAGCAAATGAAATCCTTCTTCAGTAGATAAGTGGATAAAGAAATTATAGCCAGCCAAGAGAGTATTAGTTTTTAATAAAAAAGAAACAAGCTATCCAAAGAGATATGGAGCAATTTTCAATGCATATTGCTAAGTGACATCAGTCTTAAGAGACTACATACTAAATTCTTTTTTATTTTTACATACCAAGTTCTAAATAATGATGTTCTGGAAAAGAACTATGAGGACAGTAAAAAGATAGAAGGTGAAAGGATTGGTCAACGATTTGGGGGAAAGGAGAGATGGTTGGTGGAACACAGAGAACTTTTAGGACAATGGAATCACTCTGTACAATACTATAATGGCGAATATATTAATGTAGTTTTGAATGGACTTCATCAAGAGCAAACTCCTGGGGTGGGGTAGGGTAGGGATGAGACAGGGCTTCTCTGTGTAGCCCTGGTTGTCCTGGAACTCGAGAGATCCTCCTGCTTCTGCCTCCCCAGTGCTGGGATTAAAGGTGTGCACCACCACCACCACCACCACCACCACCACCACCACCACCACCACCACCACCACCACCACCACCACCTCCACCACCACCGCCCGGCAAGAGCAAACTCTTAATGCAAACTATGGGCTTGGTTTAATATATCAGTGTAGTCAGTGTAGGTAAATGGATTTTAAGAAAATGTGCCATTGTGAGATGGAGATTGTGCCTCTGTGGGAACAGGAAATGTACTTTTGTACTTTGTAAAGTTTACATTCAATTTGCTGTGATTTATTTACTTATTCATTTATTTGTTTTCAAACTTTTGAATGAGGTTCTTGCTATGTATCTCTGGCTGACCTCAAACTTATGATTCTTGGGCTGGAGAGATGGCTCAGAGGTTAAGAGCACTGACTGCTCTTCCAGAGGTCCTGAGTTCAATTCCCAGCACCCACATGGTGGCTCACAACCACCTAATGAGATCTGGTGCCCTCTTCTAGTGTGCATGCATACATGCAGATAAAATATTGTATATATAATAAATAAATCTTTTTTTTTCTTTTGGTTTTTCGAGACAGGGTTTCTCTGTGTAGCTTTGCGCCTTTCCTGGGACTCACTTGGTAGCCCAGGCTGGCCTCGAACTCACAAAGATCTGCCTGCCTCTGCCTCCCGATTGCTGCGAAAATAAATCTTAAAGGAAAACAACTTATTGTTCTCATGCTTTGGCCTCCTAAATCTGGGGCTATAGGTGTGTACCACCACACCTAACATAATACTGCTTAAAAAAATGTGGGTTCCGTCTCTGTGAGCCCCTGAGCCCTGGTTAGTTGATTCTGTGGGTTTCTTGTGGGGCTGTCTCTGACTCTGACCTCCACGTGCTCATTATGACATACATACCCACACACATGCACACAAAATAACACTTAACAATAAAAAAAATAAAATTTAAATTTGGCATAGTGGCTCATGTCTGTAATTTCAGCATGGGGCAGGCTGAGGCTCAAAGATTGCCAAGAGTCTAAGGACAGCCTGAGCTAAACAATTAAGACCATCTTAACAAAGTCCAAATACTAAAGCTTTAAGAGAAATACATGTGTTTATTTCAAGGGAAGGGGGATAGAATGCATGTAATATGAAGGGAGAAGGGGGGATAATAGATTAGAGAGGGTTAAATGGGTGGGGGTGGGAGGGCAGTGTAGAAGAGGGTGTATAGGGAGGGATTAATAACACTAAAGACATTTAGAAAAGCCATACAGAGACCTTCTACTGTAGACGCTTCCTAAAATATACACATATACATATACAAAAGGAATCCAAATGGAGTTACCCTCTAACAAGCAGGCAATGCCTCTTCCAGCTCTCCTTAACAGAGGTGCCGGTGGTCCACTAGGGGATTGCTGAGCTTGTTCCTTTGGTTGGGCAAAAGCTTAGTCCTACCTCAACTTGATATGGCATGTTTCATTGATACCCATGGGAGGCCTGCCCCTTTCTGAACAGAAACAGAGGAGGAGTGGATTAGGGGAGTGGGTGGAGGGGGCATGGGAAGAGAGAAGGGAGGGGAAACTACAGTCAGGATGTAAAATAAACGAATAAATTTAATTAATAATAATAATAAAAAGAATTGAACATTCAGGAAAGAAAAAACCAGCTGAAGAGAAAGAGAAAGCCCTAAGGCTCGGAATGTGCTCTGGCTTGGGTATTTTCTACAGCTCCTGGATCCTCCCTTTTCTTTTATTAGTCCCATGTAGATACCTGCCCCCCTGCTTTCATGACATTTCTCTTCACAGTGTCTTTTAGGAACAAGAAGCTGCCATCCCAGGTCCGGATGTCCCTATGTCCTTATGTTATCTGTATCCTCTGGCTTTCCTTCAGGTTCCACTCTCTGAAATCAACACTAATTGCGACAAGGGGAAAAATAGTCTCCATTTTAATCCCTCTGACCACATTAGTATAGCCTCCCACTATCAATATTGACCACTCAGGAGGTCAGTTACAACAGTTTGGAAGTTTTAACTACTGTCTATTTAGATAAAGTTTGGGCAAAAACCAAACATTTAAATAAGCTTTGATTAAACATGCAATTTTTAGCCGGGTGGTGGTGGCACACGCCTTGAACCCCAGCACTTGGGAGGCAGAGACAGACAGATCGGATCTTAGTGAGTTCAAGGCCAGCCTGGTCTACAAAGTGAGATTCAGGACAGCCAGTACTGTTACACAGAGAAACTCTGTCTCGAAAAAGCCAAAAAACAAAAAAACATGCATTTTTTTTTTTTTCGGCAAAAAAAAAAAAAGTCTTTTTTTTTTTATTTTTTATTTTTCCTTTTATTTTATTTTACAATACCATTCAGTTCTACATATCAGCCACGGGTTCCCCTGTTCTCCCCACTCCCACCCCCTCCCCTTCCCCCCAGCGCGCCCCCCATTCCCACCTCCTCCAGGGCAAAGCCTCCCCCGAGGACTGCGATCAACCTGGTAGACTCAGTCCAGGCAGGTCCAGTCCCCTCCTCCCAGACTGAGCCAAGCGTCCCTGCATAAGTCCCAGGTTTCAAACAGCGAACTCATGCAATGAGCACAGGACTGGGTCCCACTGCCTAGATGCCTCCCAAACACATCAAGCCAATCAACTGTCTCAACTATTCAGAGGGCCTGAACCAGCTGGGGGCCCCTCAGCCATTGGTTCATAGTTCAAAAAACATGCATTTTTGTTCTTTGCTCTGGAACTCGTTCTGTAACCAGGCTGTCCTCGAACTCACAGAGATCTGCCTGTCTCTAACTCCCGAGTGCTGGGATTAAAAGCATGCGCCACCACTGCCCGGTACATTTTTGTTCTTTAAGTCAGTCCTTGTAATTGTTTCAGAGAATAAACCAATAACTCCACTGGTTTAAGCAGACATGTGACATTAATATATTGAACAGTGATCTTTTACATACCTTATATAGCTTGCCCAGACCTTTGTAACTTTCCTAACCTTTATAGCTCTCTTTTCCATTCTGGATAAAACATCCAGCCATCTTTTTTTTAATTAACATTTTTTTCATTTATTTTCCATATCAATCAGTTTCCCCTCTCTCCTCTCCTGTTCCCCCCCACACACCTCCCATCTACCCCCTCCCAATCCACTCCTCCTCCATCTCTATTCAGAAAGGGGTAGTAGGTCTCACATGCCATCTTATGAGACAGAATAACACTAATGAGTCAGGAGTCAAAAGGCCTAGTCATGATGAGCTTTTGCAAGCAGGCACTGCTGATGTCATGAAGATAGCCATTGTTTGGCTCAGAAGACAGTGTTCCTTAATAAAAGAAAAGTTGGATCCAAGCTCCATTCATATTACCTGAGTCTATACTGTTAAATTATAGGACTTGGTAAATCCCCAGATAAACCTTATACACAAGACAGTCTACATACAGTACATATAGTAACCTACCATAACCACTCTTTTGGTTTGGAATGAGCATATGTGGCAGGTAGAGAGAGAGCTTTATATTAGGAGATAAATAATAGCCACAATGCCTTTCCTCTTGGGCTGTTTTGCTGTTCTTTCTCCCTGTCGCGGAGTCAGGAGGCCAGCCTCATTCAGGAAAGGGGTCTTTGGAGGACATTTCTGAGACAAATGTGCTTGGGCTTAAAGTAGTAAGTAGTGCCAAATGCCATCTCCAGAGCCTGCTTCTCAGTGAGCTGCTCAAACACCATATGACATTTTACACAAAAGGCATTTGTTCCTCTATGAAACTGAACTCTGTGGTTACACTGAACAGGAGACTTGCTGTTGAGTCCAATGACAACTGGCTAAATCCGGAGCACCTGTCCTCCTAGCTCAGTGGCTCTCAACTTTCCAAATGCTGTGGCACTTGAATACAGGTCCTCTAATGCCAGTGAAGGAATGGACTTGCTAGACAGGTGAGAGCTAGCATTAAAGCTGTATCTTCCTACCTCAAAGATCCACATTAGAAGAGGATCTTCCCACTTCAAATTAAGTAAAAATCCCTTACAGTGTGCCCTCCATTTTTGAGTTTTAGTGAATTACAGATGTAGTCAAGTTGACAACCAAGATTAGCCATCACACCCTTCCTGGCTAGAGACTTGGGGTGACCAACTGTTTAAAAGCTTGTACCTTGTGACCTTAATGAATTATCCACCATCCAAACCAAAACAAAACCCTATAAACATCTCCTTTGACCCTTTTTCCTCAAATTTGCCATCTGTAAGCAAGCACAATAAGCACTCAGGGTGAATAATTTACCACATGTACCCATAATCTGAAGAACATGGAATGCTCTTTTCCTTAGCCCGTTTATGTCACAACCATTGGGAAATGATGACAAAAACAGCAGTACCCAGACCACCATGGGGCGGAAACAAAAGCAGGTAGCAAGGAGAGCATGCATATTCTATCTCAATTAGAGAAAAAACAAACTAAGAGATGGTGGACAGAAAGAGCAAGCATTGAGATCCAGAGTGCCCTTGTCTCCAGCCTCCCACCCAAGCAGGCTGATCCTTCTGTGTCTCTAGTGGTCACTAGAAGAAGAGCAGCTTGTCTGAGCTGCTGCAGATTTCTATGAGCTTCCCAGTGATCGAGGCACATGGCTGGGAAGACTCCTTTAGCTACACGGGCTGATTGTTGCAGTGCTGGGGATGGAACCCAGGGCCTTGTGTGAGCTTGGGGAAGCCCTTCTCCCTCTGAGCTCCACCGGAGACAACCTGACAACCAGTACTCTTGCTGTTTTCTTCTCCACTCACCCATCAACTTGAGGACCTCCAGAGCCCAGTGTCTTCTGCAGGGCCAGCTGAGAGCTTTTCACTACCCGGGGACATGGGGGAGCATAAGGACATGTGGGGGGCGGGCCCTTCACGAGTGCCAGCACCCAATGAATCTTTCCTACACAGAGCCAGATCTTGCCCTCCTCGCTCACTTGTAACCTCCTCCATTTGACTCTCGGGCACTTCCCACCTCAAACGCAAAACAAGCTTGGTATCACTTTCTTTCCTCTGCTTTGGAAAACTCAATACTACATTGGGTTTTGCCTAACTTCTAGAACATCTCAAGAAACAGGAAGTTGAGTAAGTATTCCCTTCCCCCAAATAGCCTAACCCAGGTGCCTATGCTTAGTTATCTATTCACAGCTCAAGGGCCAAGAGAGCAGTGTGGGGTGAGGAAGATAACAGAGCAACTTGCCCTGTGGATCTTTCCCAGGCATTTCCTGGGAGGAATCTGCCCTCTCCCATTCTTCCTGCCCAGAAAGACAAACGGTTTCTTGGGGTCGGATGTGAAGTGTCTCTTGGTTTGAAGTGTCTCAGTACAAGTCTCTGCCCTGGTTCTTGAGGGAGAAATCTCTATCCAGCCCCTCCTTCCAGCTGTGATAGCAAGTTTCCCATTCCATCAAAGCCGTATCCCCTACTCTCCCAGTAGAAGTGAGGGCTGCCTGGGGTTCCCACTGGGCTAATCATAGTAGGGTAGGGTCCCCTCATTCAGGAGGGGCCCGTGGAGTGTCAGAGGGTCATGACCACTTCTGAGTCCTCCAAATCTTTCAGTCAGGTGTGCACCCCAAATCCCAAAGGAAAAAAGTAAAAATGGAGGGAAAAAAATTGGTACTGTAGTAATTATCATTTAAAGTTAATCTTTAAAATTTGAAAGGGAGTCTTTGCCCTGGAGGAGATGGGGATGGGGGTGGGCTGGGAGGAAGGGGGGGTGATGGGAGGGGGGAGGACAAGGGAATCCGTGGCTGATATGTAAAATTAAATTATAAAATAAAAAAATATAAAAAAATAAAATTTGAAAGGACTTCTAACAGTGGAAGTGGGGGTGTCTCTGACTCTTTTGCCTGCTCATGGGACTCTTTTCCTCTTACTGGGTTGGCTTGTTCAGCCTTGATATGAGGATTTGTGCCTAGTTTTATTGCATCTCATTAGGCCATGTTCAGTTGATATCACTGGGAGGCCTGCTCTTTCCTGAAGGGAAATGGAGGAACAGTGAGTGGATCTGGGAGAGAAGGGATGTGGGTGGGTGGACACTGGGTGGAGGGGGACGGAGGGGAGGCTGCAATCAGGATGTATTTTGTGAGAGAATAAAGAAAAAGAAATGAAAAGAAAAAAGAGATTTGGCGATCTATTTGCCAGCCTCATTACTAGATTGAGTCCTGAATGTTTCAGAAGTAGAATACAAACTATGAGGAGAGAAAACATATACACACAAATAATGATAGACTGAGAGAAAGCTCAGTGACATGGGTGGAAACTGACTCCAGATCAGGAGAAAGAAACACAATATTAGGTTGAGCCCAGCATTTTTTTTTTTTTTTGGTGTTATTTTAACCATTTTCGATTTACAACCATGTAGCAATAGTTATATTCAAAAAGTTTTGTACTCATCTCTCTTATCTGGTTCTAAAACTTTTCATCCCTCCAAACAGAAACCCCTCAAACAGAAACTGCATGCACCAAGCAATCACCCCACCACATTCCCAGCCTCTGGCAACCTCTCATCTACTTTCTGTCTTTGTGAATTTGCAAGCTCAAATAATATCACTTAAATGAAATCACAAAATTTTTGTCCTTTTGTATCTGGATTATTTCATTTAGAATGTTTTCAAGGTTCATCTGTGACATCTGTGACATCTGTGTACCCAAATAATATCACATAAATGAAATCACAAAATTTTTGTCCTTTTGTATCTGGATTATACAGACCCCTCTCTCCCTGGAATCATGTATGGCGTTAAACATGTTAAGCATTGTTAAATTCTAGCAATGCTGTTAAATGCTATTAGAATCGTTGAGTCATCCATTATTAAATCTTCATTCTAAAAAACCTTTAATGTTTAACATTTTATGAATGGTTAACACTTTCAAGATCAAGCTTTTTGAGAGGCCCTTCCTTCCCCTATACCTGGCTATGACAAACAGAGTCAGCCAAACTCTTTGGCAGCCAGATACTTGACCCACACCTCAGCCTCTTTGAAAACTCCTGGGATGCCTAGAGGAACCTACACTGTAAGCACAGCCAGTTGCTATGGAAGGACAACCCCAGCCCCAGAAGACACTGTTCTGTTGAACAGCTTTCAAATAGTTGGTGCTGGTCTTTTTATTATCACAAGCTTTGGTGAAGTCCAGCAGCTATCTTCACCCACGCCGGCCAGAGAGGGAGCACCTCCTCTAGTGTCTCAAGCGGGCTTGTGATTGATGTCCCACACCCTCTGTGCTCATTGCAGAGAGGCTCATTTTTCGAATTATCGGGGAGAAGCCTTCCTGTGCTGTCCCTCTAGTGTTGCAACATTGAAAGTAGCAGTGTGGTTTTTGGTGTTGTGTGTTTGTCTGTTTTGTTGGTGGTGGTGGTGGTTTTGGATCTTTATCATTAGGGGAGAGGCCAAACTAGTAGCATGGAGAGGAGACAGTAGAAGGAAGAGGCAGTCGAGTCATGACAGTGGCAAAGCACATGCTGTCTCCATAGCAGCAGTGGTAGCAGCATCAATAGTAGTAACAACACAGCTGAAGAGTTCCAGAATGGCTTGGGACAAGATGCCAGCTGATTAGTAATACATCCATCTTAGGATGTGTGCCTGAATTCCATTCCCCATTCTTCTTTATGCCTGAATAATATTCCAGTATTTGTACGTAACACATTTTTTTTATACTTTTATTTGTTGATATATGCATTTCACCCTTTGGCTATTGTATATAATTCTGCAATGAACATTAGTGCATAACTATTTGTGTTACCCTCTTCAGTTATTTTAAGTGCATACTGAGTGGACACTGAGTAGAGATGCCCAGTATTTACTATATTCTGGCTTTAAAATTTATTATAGCCCATGCAAGGCAGGCACATGCTCATAATTCTAGCACTTGGAAAAAGCAAGATCACGTTCAAGGTCAACTTTGGCTACATAGTGAAACCCTGTCTCAAAAAAATGAGTGTATATTAGAACTAGGTATGTGCTTATAATCCCAGCATTTGGAAGACTGAGCCAGAAAGATCCAAGTGTAAATAAAGCCAGCCTGGGATACACAGAGAGACTTCATCTCAGAAAAAAAATGTGTGTGTGTGTGTGTGTGTGTGTGTGTGTGTGTGTGTGTGTGAGAGAGAGAGAGAGAGAGAGAGGGGGGGGGAAGGGATGGGAAGGGAAGGGGGAGAGGGAGATGGGGGGAGGGAGGGAGGGAGGGAGGGAGAGTGAGAGACTAAGAACCTTTTAATGTGCTTCTTGATATTTTCCATATCTTCTTTGGAAAATACCTATTCAAATTGTGTGCCCTTTAAAAAAATTAAATCTATGTGTATGGGTGTTTTGCCAACATGTATATCTGTGCATCATGTGCATGCCTTGTTTCCTGCAGAGGTTGGAAAATGGTATCAGTTTCCCTGGGACTAGAGTTACAGTTGTGAGCCACTATGTGGGTGTTGAGGAAGAACAGCCAGCATTCTTAACTGCCGACCCACCTCTCCAGCCCTATTTTTTCCCTCTGATTTATTTATGTGTATGAGTGTTTTGCCTATATGCATATGTATGTGCTTAATGTGTATGCTGGGTGCCAATGGTGGTCACAGGGCATCAGATTCCCTGGAACTGGAACTACACACAAATAGTTGAGCCACCATGTGGATGCTGGGAACTGAACTCAGGTCCTATGCAAGGGCAGTAAGTGCTCTCAACCACTAACTCATCTCTCCAGCCCCCATCTCCTTTTTATTTTTGCATTTACTTATTTTTTTTTTTTGTTGCTGTTGTTTTTTGTTTTTCAAGACAGGGTTTCTCTGTGTAGCTTTGCACCTTTCCTGGAACTCGCTTTGGAGACCAGGCTGGCCTCGAACTCACAAAGATCCGCTTGCCTCTGCCTCCCGAGTGCTGGGATTAAAGGCGTGCGCCACCACCGCTTGGCTCGTTTTGGTTTTTGAGGCAGGGTCTCACTGTGTAGCCCTTCCTGGCCTAGAACTTGATATATAAACCAGGCTGGCCTCCAAGTCAGAGATCACCTGCCTCTGCCTCCTGAGTGCTAGGATTGAAGGCGTGCACCACCAGCCCCTACATGCCCTTACTTTTGTCCTACATCAACCACCCTGGCTTCTAATTTGGGATCTTATTGTTTCTTCTTCCTGAATACTGGGATTAGTCACATGCTGCCATGCCCAAATTTTTGTCCATTTTTAAATTATAGTGTCTTTTTGCTTGTAAGTTCGTTTCACAGTCTGAACACTAAATTCTTAGCAGATATATGAATTAAGAATATATTCAAGGGGCTGGAGAGGTTACTCAGGAGTTAAGAGCATACACTTGGTGCTCTTGTGGAGGACTTAAGTTCAGTGCCCAGCACCCACATCAGGTGTTTCTTAGCTGACTGTGACTCCTGCTCCAAGGGGATCAAATGACCTCTTCTGGCCTCCAAGGGCACCTGCACAGATGCAGAATTAAAAATAAAACTTTAAAATCTCTCTCTCTCTCTCTCTCTCTCTCTCTCTCTCTCTCTCTCTCTCTCTCTCTCTCTCTCACACACACACACACACACACACACACACACACACACTCCTATAAAAGCTGCTTTTTCACTTCTTTAATAATGTCCTTTGATATGGAACCAAATGCTGATGAAGTACAATGTATCTGATGTTGTTCATACTTTTAGGGTTATATTTTAGAATCCATTGTTGGCTGGGCATGGTGGCATATGCCTTTAATCCCAGCACTTGGGAAGCAGAGGCAGGTACACAGATCTGAGTTTGAGGCCAGTCTGGTCTACATAATAAGCACCAGGCTGGTCAGGGCTATATAGTGAGACCCTGGCTCAAAACAAAAACAAAAATCCATTGCCAAATTTAAGGTCGTGACCAACTTCATTTCTGGTTTTGTTTCCTAAATTTAAATAGTTGATCCATTTTGAGTATATGATATATGGTGAGAGGTAGGGTATCCAATTTCATTATTTTGCATGTGGAAATTCCCAACATCATATGTGAGGGAGACTATTCTCTTCCTTACTATATAGTGTACCTTGTCAGAAACTGGCTGGCTGGGAGAATTTAGATGAGTTCAATCTCCAGCATCATTTGTTCTTTTTCAAGATTATTTTGGCTATTTATTGTATTGGTCTCTTGCAAATCTATGTGAATTTGAGGACTGGGTTTTCTATTTCTTAGGGGAAAAAAAGCTGTTTGAATTTTCATAGGGACTGCATTGAATTTGTGGCTCACTTTGGCTAATATTACATCTGAACATTATCTTCCAATCCATGAATATGAGTCTCTTTGTCATTTCTTTAGGCCTTTTAACTTATCTCAGCAACTCAAGTATTTTTCAGAAAATGTTTTAGTATTTTATGAGTGTTCTGTCTGCATGTATGCCTGTGCACTTGCATGCTTGGTTCCCTTGGAGGCCAGAAGAGGGCATTGGATCCCCCAGAACTGGAGTTACAGACAGCTGTGAACTTACCGTGTGGGTGCAGAAGCTGGGTCCTCTGGAAAGAGCAGCCAGTGCTCTTAACCACGGAGTCACCTCTCCATCTCTTAATTTTTTTTTCAATGTGTCTTTCTTCCCCATAATTAAGTGTACTCCTAGGTATTTTATTCTTTCAGATGCTACTGCAAAATGGAATTGCTTTAAATTTCATTTTGAATCATTATTAACGTGTAAAAACTGATTTGCATGTATTATTCTTGCATCTTGCAACTTTTTGCAATATATTAGCTTTACATCGTTCCTGCATCTGAAATGTATTTTCTGTATGAACTGAGATGTTCATGCTTTTCCCTTTTGTTCTATTAATTCATTTTCTTACAATGCATCACTATTGCATTTCTAGAGTAAACCTTACTTGTCATAGTTGCTGGATATGACTGAAGATTTTGGATTTTGTGTTTATAATCATTGAAGATGTTTTGTAACCATCTTTTCTTGTGATAGCTTTATATTTTTTTAATAACTTTTCAATATGGAGATAGACATTAGCAATTCTATACATATAATACTAAGTATACTTTATATATATATTCTATACATATAATACTAAGTATACTTTATTAGTTGAAGCAGCTATGAGTATTTCTTGTTTCTTGGGTTTGTTGTTGTTGTTGTTTGAGACAGGGTCTCACTATGTATCTTGCGATCCTGGAATTCACTCTGTAGACCAGGCTGGCCTTGAACTCAAGAGATCCACCTGTCTCTGCCTCCTGAGTCCTGGGATTAAAGGTATGTGCCACAATGCTCGGCGCTATGAGTATTTCTAAAAGTTGTTTTATTGGTTATCCAAAACTTACGCTCAACAAGTTTGTTAATGAGTCATTTTATTGGCCCAGGAGATTTTTCCAGTTTCTGGATACATTATTTAAATATATACAATATACATGGCATAAAAGAGAAGGGTCCTACTGGGGGTGGTAGTCATTTTTCCTTTGCGGGTACGGCCACTTGAAGGTTGCCCAGCTGGTCCCACACCCATGCACATCCAGGCAGCACTAATTATCTCAACTGGTTGTTTCAGAAAAGATAGGGTTGGAGAGAGAGCTCAGCGGTTAAGAGCACTTATGGCTCTTGCAGAGGATCTGGATTCATTTCCCAGCACCCATATGACAGCTTACAATTGTCCAACTGTCTGTAACAGTAAGTTTGTAAAATGAAGTTAAGATGCCAGAACTTCTGTGGGACAACGTAGCAGAGAAATGCAAATGTTTAAGGCAAAAGAATCTTAGAGTTGATTAACCATAGTAAACCATTCAACTTACTCACTACATTAACATCCCCTCCACGAGAATTGTGAAACCATACATTATGAAGTATAGCCGAGACTGGCCGGGTAGTCATCACGTCATTTTCCTCTCCTTCTTGAGGATAAACTCAGACTACATCTTAGTGTCCCCTGCAATTGGATACGCTCAGTGTCTGACTCCTAACCTCTCCCGTGCTCAGTTCCACTTTGAATGACTAGGATGTAGATGATAGACTATGGCAATGCCATGTTGTGAAGATTTCAGTGGAGACTATAGGATCACCTCCAGAGACAAGTCAAGTTTGGGTTCTGTAATGGATAGCAGAACCATGCCAGTAACCAGAATTAACCTGTGTAGATCTGTAGTAATGGTTAATTTAGCATGGTTTTCCTAGCACCAAAACTGATGGCAGCCTAACAAAGTAAGTCCTACTTGTACTGATCTCTGCTGAGCCAGACTATCATTATGGTCCAACAGTTAGAGTGGGCTCAAATTATACAAGAAGTTTTATCCTGAGTCATTTTGTTGGCTCAGGAGATTTCTCCAGTTTCTGGTTACATTATTTAAATACACACAATATACATGCCATAAAGAAGAGAAGGGCCCTGATAAGGGAGGAAGAGTCATTTTTTGGTATGGCCACTTGTATGAAGCTCATGTTCCAATGGTTGGGGCCCCACACCCATGCACATATAGCACATATAGGTAGTACTAACTGCACTCAAAAGTGTTTTGTTTTTGTTTTCTAAAGACAGGGCTTGAGAGATGGCTCAGCAATTACGAGCACTTACTACTCTTGCAGGGGACCTGGGTTTGATTCTCAGCATTCACATAGCGGCTCGCAACCATCTGTAGCTCCAGTTCCAGAGGATCAGATGGTTTTTCTGACATCCAAGGGCTCCTGCACACATGTGGTGCACACACATACACTAAAGCACACACATACACATAAAATAAAAAAAGACATGAAACTTAGAGGTGGATACACTGGGGGAAGTTTGAGGAGTAACAGAGGTGGATATAATCAAAATATATTGCATACATTTATGAAATTCTCAAATAAATAAAAATACTGTATTTTAAAAAACAAATACAAGGGACATGGAAGAACAACAATTAGTGAGTTGAAAGATCAGACTAAGAACTTCTGGAAATTAACAGAAAATAGAGATACATTTGAAAAATGATTTTTATTACATCTATTTATGTGTGTGCACACATATGGAGATCAGGACAACTTGTATGAGTTGCTTCTCTCCTACCACGTTGATCCCTGGGATTCAATCAGGCCACCAGGCTTCAGAAGCAAGCACTTTTACCCACTGGGCCATCTCACTGGCCCAAGATACAACATATTTATAAGACAAAACCAACCAACCAAAATGAGGATAAAACTGCAAGTGGCAAGATCTCAAAAAGCAAAAAAATAAAAATGGAAAAAGTAGATTATTTTTTAGAATGACCATCTGAGTATGTGACATCCATCAAACAGTCATCTGTGTTAACTGTCCACTAAAGTATGTGCAGTTCTGGAAGCTCACACCTGCTACATTGTCATCCTTTTCTCACCTGAGAAAGGGTCATTCAAGTCCTTTTGGGGGTTCCTCCAGGCCAGACAACTAACTAAGGGATACACTATTCAAGCTTGGCTTAGAGATGTCTGCATGGCATGCTGGCATGTGCTACAAGTGGCTAGTTTCAGAGCTACAGTTCCACTTTGGGTTGACTCTGAAGAAAAGCGAGAAGGAAATCTTCCCAGTAGAAAAAATACCATCACATAAATGGTCAAAAGCATCGAGAGCTGTCGGCTGATTCATGTCTGCTTATATAGTCAAGGATTTGGAAAGAACAAGACTGAAATACCGAAAAGACATCTGAGGAAAAAGGCCTATGTGGATGGCTATCCATCTTGGAATGAGCACACCGTGTGAGAATTTTCATGACCCACATAAACAAGCACCACTACTGAGGAAGGTCTCAGGAGAGAGATTCCACTCTGCAGATGTGGCCAATATCTATGCTGTCACCTTATCCTTACCAACAGGTTCCTGAACAAAGTGGCCGGCATGAGTTCTAAGTAAGGGCTGTCCTGAAGGTCAATCTGCTTATAGTTACTGCTCAATGTTCAAAATGCCAAAAGAATTCTAAGCCCTTTGTCTCGAATGGTAACTGACTATACAGACACTACAAGAAGCCACTGGTCCTCCAAAATACTGGCAAAAACAGTAGAAAAAAAAATTCTCTGTTGCAAACATGTGCTACCTCTCATGAGAAAGGAAGCACAGAAGGTGGGACCAAGGGCCTAGAAAGCAGAGCCAGGATGAAAAATCATCTCCTGGTCTTGGAATCAAATCAAGAAACCACATTTGCCCTGCTTGATTTGACTTGGTACAGGTACACACATATCCTCTGCCCTTTTTGAACTGAAATGCTTGTACATGTCTTTCCCACCATTATAGATTAGAAAGTGTTAGGGATGGGGAACTTGTGTTTGTAAGTTTCACAGTTCGACCCATGGAGAAAAACAGTACTTGAGTCGTATGTAGGGATTATACCCAAGGCAATTCATTCATATTTAGCACCTTAGGGGTAATAGAATGTGACTTAAGAGAACTCAAGGAATGAATTTATTTTTGTATGTGGAAGGGATATGAACCTAATGGCTTCTAATGAATATTGTCAATTGCAAAATCAATGGAATGTCACTTCTGAGATTATAAAGACTCATTTCTGTCTCTTACCCATCTTAATTGATCTCATGAAACAAGCTGCCATGTTGTGAGCTGTCCTGTGAAAAGATCCACAGCAGAACTAAGTGAACCCTGTCCAACAGCCAGTAAGAAACTGAATCCTGCCAACAGCCAATGACAGAACTTCTAAGTAGATCCTTCCCCAAGTAAAACCTGGAGATGCCTGCAGTGCTGATGCCTTGATTGATGCCTGGGAACAACCCTAAGAAACTCAGCTAAATTGTACCCAGATTTCTAACTCAAGGATATAGGGGCTAAATGTTGCTTTATGGTAGTTTTGGCTTGCTGCTTTTGAGACAGGGTCCCACTGTATAACTCAGCCTAGCTTCAAACTTGGAATCTTCCTGCTCCTAAAGGTTTAGTTTTAGAGATATGTGCCAGCCAAGCTATTGCCTTATAGCAATATATATATATATATACCTACACAGACAGGCACAGGAATGATTATTCTGAGCCTTAGCCACATATGGGCTTCTACCTTCTCAGTCAGCATTGCTGAGTTCCCAGTTTACTAACAGTAAAGTTCCACTATGAGCAATATCCTGGTGGTACACCAATTACTTAGCCCCCTTGTGAAGCATTGAGCTTTAGATTTACAGAAGATTAAATCACAACCCTAGTCAGGCGGTGGTGGTACATGCTTTTAATCCCAGCACTTGGGAGGAAGAGGCAGGGGGATCTCTGTGAGTTTGAGGTTAGCCTGGTCTACAAAGTGAGTTCCAGGAACTCACACAGTGAAACCCTATCTGAAGAAACCAAAGGGGGTAAAATAAAAAAAAAGAATCACAACCCTGTTGGGTTTTGCCTAGGCCCAGCCTATTCTCCCTTATGTGCTTACTAAGAACTTTGCCAATTATCTTACATGGAGCTTGGCATCCAGGATTTAAGTGCCCCAGGGGCAAGGACTATCTCTACTTTGCTTCTCTTGTCACTGCTATTTCTGGTCTTCTAGGACACATGATTAATGTTTCTCTTTCAGGGCTCTGATGACCATGGCCCAGATGCAGGCCATACTTCCAGAGTGTCATCCCGGACCAGTGAACTCCATACAGTGCAGAAGGAACAGATTTCACATGCAGTGTAGGGTTGCAACTACTGTTTGTAGCTGTCTCTTTCTGAACTGACTATGCAAGACCTCCCCCCCCCCCCCCAGCCTTGAAACAGCAGAGGACTCAGGCCTGGCTCTTGCTGCTTTCTTCCAGGAACTCTCAGTATAGGAAGTTTCAGGGAGGAGGAGAGACTCATTAAACCTAGTGTTTTGGCCATGATTTAAGGCACAGTGGAGGTACTGAAAAGATAGAGGCAGGGAGTAATTGACAGTTGGGACAAGAGAGGAATTTAGATGCTGGATGTGGTGGCACACCTTTGAGTCAAGCAATTGGGAGGCAGAGCCAGGCAGACCTCTGTGAGTTTGAGGCCAACCTGGACTACAGAACGAGACCCAGGACTGTTAGGGCTACACAGAGAAACCCTGTCTCAAAGAGAGGGGAGAAGGGGGGTGGGGGAGGAACGGGGAGAGGGAGAGAGGAATCTGTTTTTAGCAGAAGCAGTATCTCCTTCTATCCCCTGCATACTCAGGTGCTATCCTGACAGGAGTGGAACTGTCTGGTAGAATGTAGCAGCAGCAAGGTGGTATCTGTAAACTAAATGATTCTGAGGTAAAAAGTTCCCACTCATTTTGTGCTCTCTTGAGTGTGGAGGGAAACCTCCATTGAGAAAATGCTCCCATCAGATTGGCCTTTAAGCAAGTCCATGGTGCATCTCCTTGACTGATGACTGATATTGGAGGGCCCAGCTCACTGTGGGATATAACACCCTTGGGCTGTGGTCCTGGGTGCTATATGAAAGCAGGCTGAGCAAGCCACGGGGAACAAGCCAGTAAGCAGCATCCTCTACGGCTTGTGTGTCAGTTCCTGCCTACTTCCCTGGATGATGGACTACAAGCTGTAAGCTGAAATAAACCATTTCTTCCCCAAGCTGCTTTTGGACGAGGTGTTTTATCACAGCCATAGAAACCGTAAGACAGTTTTGTATCAATGATGGCTACATGTACACTGTGAAATGGGCAGAAAGTGTATGAAAGGGATAAGGCAGAAAGTGCCAAGCTGAGAAAAGCTGTATGGAAATTGGTAATAGGTCCATACCACAAAGGACCCCTACCTCAGCCTGAGCGATTCACTAGCCTAGGAGCTGCTGTGGGTTGTAGGTAGCATCTTTTCCTCTCTTTTGGCTGCTTCTTCTAGTGCCTGGCTGCTTGGAGTAAAGTGGTAGGAAGATGTCAAGATCAAGCTCCTTTGGGTACTTGTTCTAGGTGTCTCTTCTGCTACCTCCAACTCTCATTGGAAAACCGTAATTAATTCCAATAGGTGGGCAAAGGCCAGGCCAGCCTTTTCCCCTTGTTTACAACTTAGGATCAAAATGGACCCAGGGCAGGGGTATTTACTGTTCAATGGTGTTTACCTTTCAACATAGACCAAAAGAGTGGATGAGGCAGGTCTAAGCCATGCTCCCACCAGAGCGCCACCAAAAGAGGTTGGGCTATCTCATAACACTAGAGTCCTAGCAACTGGAAATCCTGGAAAGGGGAGAAATGGAGCAAAACGATCCTTCTGAACATATAAACAAGGAAGGGCAAAAAGAGTGCTGGTGTGCTGAGTTCCTGAACTAGCGATCAAGACTTGACTTTAGCCTATAAAACCTCATACAACCTTGAGAAGAGGAAAAACCTTCAAGAAGTCAGAGATGCCTGGAAGCTAGCTAGTGAAGCAGGGTCTCCAAGCTTTTGCTTCCTCCTCTATTCCCTAGGTAAACTCTGAACAGAGAACACCCAGAACAACAAAGACTGCTTCTTGGTCTTTGGGGGGTTATGGTCCCTTTATAAATATGATGCAACCTGGTGGGTCTTATGGGGGGGGGAATGCATACAGATACCCACAAAAAACCATGTATAAACATACTTCAGGAAGGCAGTCGCTAATCAAGCACAGTCCTTTCATCTTTCAGGTTCAGAAGGGTGAAAATCTAACTACTGTAGGACTATTAATAGGCTTGAATCTACTATGCCAAGTCAAAGAAGCCAGACACAAAAGGATGACATATTGTATAATTTCGTTTATATAAAATGTCCAGAAGAGACAAATGGGAGTGGGAAGGAACACCTAGGGAATGTGGAGTTTCTTCTAAGGGTCATAAAAACATTCTAAAATTTTTTTTTGCAATGAAGGTTCATTCAATGACTAAAATATACTAAAAGCCACTGAACTGTATACTGAATTGGATGGACTGTATGGTACGCAAATTTCATCTCAATAGAGCAGTTTAACAGCGACACAGAAATTACAAATTAACCACACATTCATTAGGGGCAGAAAGAAACTAACAGAGAAACATCAAGGATGGTCTGACTCATGAACTTACATATTTAAAACAGCTCGACTTTATAGCATGGAAACTATACTTCAATAAAGCCGTGAAGAAAAAGTCCCCCGGAGACCAGGAAAATAAGAGCACAAAGCTAGGGGAAGCTGCTGTGCAGATCCCCCAGAGGGAGGGGTGCCCACCAGTCTGCAGACCGGGAAATGGCTTGGGGAGGGGCGGGCTATCTTTCCCAAGGTCGAGAGAAGCTGGGAAGGAGGTTCCGAGTCAGAGCCCCGGTTCCCTGGCCTTGGCCCTGGCACTACCGCTAGCACTGTAGCTGCTCCAGTAACGGGCGGGCGAGGAAGGAAGGTTCTGCTCTCCTTTGGAAGAGAAATGCACTTCAGAAACAGGTTTCCAAAAAACATTCCTAAGGGTTTTATTTCTAACGAGGAAAATAATAAAATAAAATTAAAATAGGCTTTAGTTGGAACCAAAGTTTCTTGTTTTTGTTTTTCTCCCTTTGAACAAATTAATTACACACCAACAATCTTCTTTTATTACAGCATGAACCCAGGAGGAGGAGACGGAGGAGGATGGGAAGGAAGGGTTGAGGTGGGTGTGTGGACAAGCACCAAAAGCCTTCAGACCATAGGCAGCCCTGTTCAACCCTAACAAAATTCATCGAAAATAAAAAAGTGAGGACAGCCATGGGAAGTTTCCTCCTCCTGGGTGGAACAGTACGGGGGAGGGAAAAGATGAAGGGGAAGAAGGAAGTAAAAAGGAGGCAGGAGGCAAAAGTGTGTGGGGGGAGGGGGGAAGGTTAGTGTAGCATGGCCTGACCCAGGGCCAGAACTGGGGGGAAGGGAGAGGTCCCCAGTTTGCATGTGCCCTGCATTTGTCTCTGGAATGGTGCTGGCCTAGCCCCAGTCAACCCCCTGCCCACTTGTCTATCTGCCTCTGGTGTCTGGGAATGCTGGTTACAGGTTACCAGGGACGCAGGACTCCAGGGGCCGGCCCCCAGGAGCTGAGGTCTGAACAATACCTTGGAGTCAGAATATAAAAGTCACGGTCTTGGGGTGGTGGTGAGGGGGGAGTCTCTCCACCTACCCGCCCACCTCCAAGAAGCAGGCTTGATGGTCAGAAAGGATCCTTGAGGCCAAGGAAGGATCTTTGTTGGGGTCTGTGCTAGGCTCAGCCACTGTCACAATTGTTGCCGAGATGGCTGCTGTGGGCAGGACATCAACAGCTGGGAAGTCAGAGTAGAGAAAGGGGCCGAGGTGTCTGAACCAGCCTCTAACACTGGTTCTAAGCCATCCTGGTCCTCCTGGGTGCTGGGGCTGCCATTGGTGGGGAAGGGTACAGGAGGGACCTCACCCCCAGTCTCCTCCTCCAGCTCCTCTTCCTCCTGGACTTCCTCGGCTTCTGGTTCTGAGCTCCGTACCCTCTTTGGCTCTAGCTCCTCTCGGGCTGGATCATCAACCTCCCCACCCCGATCCACCTTCCTCCGCCGCCTCCTCTCTAGGGCTCGGCCTCGTGTCCGACTCCCATGGCGCTCTGCCTTCTCCAGCTGTGAATACAAAAGGCAAAAAAGACAGGTTTTTAAAATGAGGCCTGGTGGTGCATGCCTATAATTCCAGCACTTGCATAGCTAAGGCAGGAAGACCGCCATGAGTTCAAGGCCAGCCTGGACTATATATATCAAGTTACCAGACCAGCCAGGTCTACATAACAAGATCCTATCTACTCTCCCCCTTCCAAAAGACAAGCACAGGCAAGTAGTCAGGGCCTGAGAGAGCTCCCGACCTACTTGGCCTGACCTGGCCATGTCAATGACTCCTCTCCTTACCTCCAGAAGTGTGTGGACCCTCTCCAAGTCTGGAGGCTGCCCAGCCTGCAGCAGCTGCCAGATGCTATGATTCTCATCTAGGGTCACCTCAAGCAGATCCCCCTCCATCATAAGTTCCTCCAGTGGGGCTCGGGTTGCCTCAGGCAGTTCCAACACAGGGCCAGTCAACTGTGGTAATAGTGAGGATAGCAGCTCCAGATCTGGAAGTTGTGGAGACAGGCTGAATTAGAGGCTGTCCTTGGTCTTATCCTATACCACTATAACAGAGCTGAGGACATCAGGGGCCACACTGATAATATCCATTCAACATCCCACTCACACTATAGCTAGACCTACCTCTCTTACCTGAGCCCTCCTCTGTGGCTACCTTTTCAGGACTGGTCACACTGTCCCCATTCTCCAACAGCCCCTGGACCTATCAAATATCAAGATCAGGAAAAGGCAGGGGGTAACTGAACTGAAGAGCCAGGCCCTACTCTTCCTTCACCCACGCCAAACCTGAAAGACTCTACCTACTGGAGGAAGGGCAAACATGGGGTGCCCGCAGAGAGCAGGGTCTAGGAGTGTGGACAGATAGAGGATGGAACAAAAAGGCTGGGCCAAAGGAGAGTTCAAACTGGAGCACAGGGACAGAGCTAGAGCCTACGTACAGGCCAGGGGACAGAAATCCGAGCTTAAGAGCTGGGCTAAGAAGCTCACCTTAGGCATATTGCCAGAGCCCTCTCCAGCATCTGAAGAGTAAGCAAGGGATTCCTCAGGCTTGGAGTCAGCCTGTAGCCGTTGACGGAGTTCAGCCAGCCGTCCCAACAGAGCAGTCACTTCCTCAGAGGCCAAAACCTGTCTGGCACGGCCTTGCCAGCTGATGGCTCTCTCTGTGAGACACTGTAGAGCCTCACCCTCAGGCAGCCGCACAGGCAGTCTCTGTAGGGCTACCAGCAGTGCCAGGATGGTTTCCAAGCGTGGGCGCCGTGATCGCATACACAGAGGGCACAAGAATTTGGTGTCCCATTCCCACCAGGCCAGCAGTGGGGATGAGGTAAGACTGGGCCTCTGGGAGCTGAGGAGGCGGGGTACTGTCACACACCGCCCATGGAACCAGTCCTGACACAGGTCACACTGCAGAGCTCCCACCCCAGCTGGCACTTGCCCACACACGCAGATAGAGGCTGTAGAGGAGGCTGTAGTCGATGCCAGTGGACTTGGCTTGGCTGAGTTGGTGCGACGAAGCTGCAGGATCCCTTCCTTCTCCTTCTGCTCCCCCTCTTTGAAGGCCACGATCTGCCGTGCCCAAGAAGGGGAAGAACGTAAATAACCTGATTCCTTCATTCTCTGGCCTCCTCAACACCCCACTCCCAAACCAGGAAAACTGAGCTCAGGGAGCAAGTGGTCTGCCCATGGTCACAAGGTTCAGACAATCATCACCAGGCTCTTCACCCATCTGTATCTAAGCTTCTTACCACAGAGCCTGGGTCCCTGAGGTCCTGCGCAGACAGCCCCAACAGCTCTGTGTCAGATTTGTACAACCCCAGCTCCTTCTCCATCCACCGGCTGCGCTTGGTGCTGTCTGAGCCGGCGTCTGCACACGGGCAGAGCACCTGAGGCAGGCAGACAGAGGCAAATGACCATGCTTCCCTACCTCCCGTACCTTCTCCTCCCCTCCCCCAGGCCCCCTCAAAAACCCTGATTCTCATATAAACTACCTCGAAACAGCTAGTCCAAGCAAAAAGAGGATGTAGGTAAAAGTGCTAGGCCTCACCTCCAACAACGTGTAGCAGGAGTTCTTCTTGAGAAAGGTCTTGGAGGCCTTCTCTCTCCAGGAGTGTGCTGTCAGTACCTGCAGCTCTAGCTGTCTCAGTTCCTCCAGCCCCACAGGGAGGTCCCGACCCACAGCCACCAGGCCCTCCAAGTCATCCAAGCAGGGGTAGTGGTCACCGTTCTAAGCACAGGCAAGAGAGGAAAGGCAAGATGAGCTTGCAATCATCTACTAATTCTCCATGTCTGGCCTGAGCTGGGAAGATGGTCTGTCCTCATAGTCTCAAAGCAGAAACAACTGACACTGTCCTCAGGAGTGCCCTCTACCATACATGACATGTGCATGTACTCACTGGCTCAGTCAAAGCAGCCAGTCAGTCTTCAGGGAGACCAGACTAGCTATGCTTTTGTGGTCTTCCCTTTCTACCTACTGTCAGGTAGGTACCTGTCCTTTTCTACTCTCATGCTCTATCATCCTCACCCTGAACAGAACCCCACTTCCTTCAGGCCAGCCTCCTAAGTCCCTCTCTTAAGAACATTGCTCTGTAAACACATTTTGCCTCCTTACAATATGTGGTACTCAATCCTCTCTCTAGCCATGCAAACACAGCACAACCCTGTATATCATCCCTGTTACATGGAAGGTCTAGGTGTGGATGGGGAGGTCCTTACTTGGATCTCATCCACATCAGCAATCCACGCCCGGGCCTTAGCAAGAGCCTCCTTGAGAGACTGGATATTGGGCAGGTGAACAGGGATGTTTTCTGCTTCATGGATTATGGCCTCAAGTGTGGCTGGTGGATGCTTCTGCCTAAAAACAACAACAAAAGAAGGGGCGGGGGAGCAGGCCAGTTTGGCATAGCCTGTGGATCAGAGCCCAGCCTGATCAGTAGCTATCAACAGCTGGGCTCTTGTTCCCCCTTGTTACACTTCTGAGATTTTATGTTGGTCAAGATGGTTGCCAGGCTCTGCTTTCTTCAGATTGCACGTACCCATATATCCTCCGCCACAGCTTTTGTACCTATGTTTACCACTCTGTCAGCCTGCTAGAAGCTCACATGCTAACTGCTTGCATAACCTGTGGCTGAAGTCTGTCAGACCCCCCCTGTGTGTGGCATCTTTTTACCTATACCCACTCATCCACTTGTTTCCTGTGCTTCTATTGGTACTGGGCCACACACACACACACACACACACACACACACACACACACACACCCGTTCTCTGCTTTTCCATCAGCCTACCTCTGCCTCTATGTATACAGATTTAAAAAGAAAAAAAAAAAAAGAACAAGACAAGGAACAAAAGAGCAGAGAAACTCAATATACCTATATAGGGGTAGGTGTGATGCCCAAAGCCACCCACAGCCATTCTTGTCAGATTCTCCACTAAATTTTGAAGGTAAAGAATAGCAGGGAGGGCTGGACTTACCTGGCCTCCAGGCAGAGGTGAGCTTTCTCTTCCCAGCGTTCAGCGATGGTCAGTAGCTCCTGAAGCTCTGCCTGGGCCTTATCCACAGCAGGGCTAGGGGCTACACTGGCGCCCGCAACCAACAGTCCCCGCATGGTGGCCAGGGTACCCCTTCGGGCAGAGGGAGCCAGCGTGCGTTTTACCTCATCCAGCCACCGTGCCTGTTCTACCTGCCGCTGGAGCTGCTGGGCTTCAGGTACCTCTACCCCCAGCTGCTGCCCTCTCTCCAACAGGGACTGCAGTAGCCCTGGACTGGAGGGCTGTGAGACCAGGGCCTCACGGGCCTCAGCCTGGTAGGCTTCCACCTGTTCCAGAATACCCTACCAAAATACAGGATGAAAAACAAACCCTTCAGTTGAGGCCACTTAAGAGGCCACTACACATCCTTGCTCCAGTGCCTCCCACCACAACCTTCTGAGAAAAGGAGATCTACCATGGCCTGAACTCTGGTTCTCTGAAATCTAAAACAGTAGCTCCTTCATCACTTGACTGCTCATTTCGATGCCCTGGGGAATATATTAAAATGCACATTCCTAGACACTTTTATACATGATTGATCAAAACTTTGTACTTTTACTTTATCTTTACATGGGATTCTGTTCTCAAAGCACTAAGAGATCTTCTACCCTAAGTACTACGCTATATAAACCTTCATGCTCACTCTGGGGTCCCTGCCTTCTCCATCCTACTTTTATTTGTATAAACTTTATTCATTGTTTCAGGGCCCAACAAACACCCTTATTACCTCCTTTTTTACTTCCTCAGACCAACCCTCTCTTGACTCAGCATCTTGTACTTACATTCCTGCTCCCTGTCCCAAGTCCCAAATCTAAAAACTTGCCCATAACTTCCCACACATGCACTCTGTCTTACCTAAGCCCACCTCTCCTTACCTTGACATCCCCAATCTGGTGCATGGCACAAGGCAGGTTGTTCATCTGGCCCAGAAAAGCCCGTAGCTCTGCCAGGGTCATCTGCAGACCAGCCACCCTGTCGGGGCTATGGAGTTTCATGTGTGAGATTTCAGATCCAAACCCAGGTCCCTCCTTCCATTTGTGCCCAAACCATTCCTCACCATATCTGTTCTACTTTGATCTTGTACCTCAATGTTCCCACAATTGCCCTGGCTACAGGGAGAGTTTTCAAATCTAAGCATATTGGTAGGACGAAGGGATAGACAGAGAGAGAGAAACAGCTGGAGGGTGAAGGAGCTTAAAAACTAACCGATGATAACAGAAGGCAGACTTTCCATCCTCCACTAACTTGCATGGAGCAGGAGCTAGAACCCAGAGCTTCATATACTAGGTAAGCATTAAGTTACAGCGCCAGCTCTTAGACTTCATAATCCACCCTCTACTGCAACTAAGTTCAGGTTTTCTTGTGTCCTATTCTAGTCCCTAAACCTCCCACACTCTTCCCTGCCCACAAAATCCCTCAACCTACCTCTCAAATCTTCTAGACACTGATAAAATAAACACTTCTAAGTTTTCTTATTGCTAAGGCTCTCCTCCACAAAAAGTTGCCTGTCTTGCACTCTGCAGTACTTCCCAGGCCATCTCACACTTGGCAATTTCCTGCTACTGTTCCATGGGACCCACCTGTATTCACAACCCACCCACTGTAACACACTTTTCAGTAGCTGCAACAGCTCACACCAACATACCCTGCTTCCTGGCCACTGACCAGTCCCAGAGCCCGGGACACACAAGCCTCTGCCTCACTCAGGCAGTTCTTCAGTCGCTGTAACAGCTCACTGTTAGGAAACCTTCGCTCACGGGCCTCAGATTCTAGCGCTCTCAGTTCTTCAAGGCCTGGAGGAAAATGAGAGCAACAAGGAGTAGGCAGCATTATGTAAAGGCGGAGGGAGGGAAAAGGCCAGGGACACAGAAGAAAAGACAACCGAACTGTCTGCAGAGTCCCTCCCACCCCACCCCTACCGCCCTACCCGCAGAATCACTCACTGCGCTTCCGCCCATCTTCCACCTCCAGGGCCACTCGTACTTTGTTAGCCCAGGTATCAAAGGATTCAGCTCGAACTTTCAGTTTATGCAGCATGGCAGGCAGCTCGTCCAAGGTGTATCGATACCTGGAAAAAGGACGGGAAAGCACATTGTAGCCCAAATTTGCACTCTCCTAACTTCCTGCTGGTAGGCCCTAGACTTACCGAAGGTACTGCCGGCTACTGGAGCACTTGCAGAGGTCATTGATGTGAGAAAGGCAGACAAGGCCATCTGGACAGTCATAGCAAGCCAGGGCAGATAGGAAACATGTGGTCTTGCACTTTATGCACTGACGTTCATCATCTGGAAGCAGCTCAAAAGCCTCTCGCTCAGCCTCGGTGATACCCTGAGGGCATAAAATCCACACATTATTCAGAAGCAGACAGGGTGGCAGAAACCCCCATCTCAGCTATCACAGAGTAACTTAAATCTACGATGATGGTCATGGAGATCAGAAGGCAAACTTCACATCACATCTGCCCTCTGTCAAGTCCACAATCTCAAAGCAGGGGTTCAGATGAATCAGAATTGATCATGTGGACTTCAGGACAAAAAAAATTATAAAGATAGAAAAATCTGGGTGAGATTCTGATTAGGAGCTAGGCATCATGACAACTGTTTGTAATTTAGCACTCAGAAGGCTGAGGCAGAAGGATTACTGTTTGTTTCACAAAACCAAGGACAAAGCCAGATGACTCAGCAGGTAAAGGCACTTGTTCGCACAAGCCTGGCAAGCTGAGTTCAATTCCCAGCAGACATGTTTTTAGGTGGAAGGAGAAAATGGATTCTCAAAAGGCTGTCCTCTGACCTCCACAGGCTCATCACTGTACATGCACCCACCCAACAATGAAAGAAACAATTAAATAAAATATTTAAAACTAAAGTAACAAAAAAGATTAGAATGAGAACGAAGGGCCTATAAGTGAGAGAGAGAAAGAGTGTGGACTAAACAGCAGAGAGGTGGAAATGGAAGAAGGTCTGTCCTAGGAAACAATGCTGGCTTCAGTCACTCAACATTTACTGTTTCAAAAACTACTGCTTAGCGAATGGAAACACCGGGCACCAATAGGGCTTACAGAAACAACTGCATGTTTTGTTTTATTTAAAAAAAGCAATCCATGCCTAAAATGAAGAAAAGCCAAATATGCAAATATGTTGGAGTCACTGAAAGACAACAATTATGAGCAACTTTAGGAATTTTAAGAAGAAATGCTGGCTCCAATAGTTTTGTCTTACATACCAACTTTAAAAACAGACTGCTGCTAACACGGCTGTGATAGCCTATTCATCACGAGAATATGATTTCAATCTTCTGGATCTGTTTGCTTCTCTTGTCAGCAGTAACTAACATCCTTGCTGGATTGTTCTAAGTATTTCAATTAAGAACTTAATATACATTAACACTATGAATTATGAAGTACTCAACAAATATTATTAGCTCTAGTATTTAGTAAGAATATGCATCACATAAGCACATCTCATTTTACTAAAGGATAGCAGAGAAAGCCACAGCTTGTCCAAGTGAGGATTTGACTGCAATTTTGAATCCAAAGCTAGAGAATGCTGGAGGGGTAAAGCCCCTAGAGTTCTCAGATGACAGATATGTATACATACATACTAAGTCATCTCCAAAGAAATACTCAAAAACACACATCTTAAGGATCTCAAGATTATGGTGTCAGAACCCATCTCTGTGTTAAGTGCCAATTGTTCAAAATTCTGTCCAAATGGGAAGGTAGGTCTCTTTTCTTTCAACCTTCATTTTGTTTCTTTTCATACTGTGGCACAGCATGGGGCCATCATTTAATAACACAGAGAGTAAGTACTTGAAAAAGTCAAGAGATTTACCACCAATACAACAAATGAGAAGCTCCAGCCTTCCAACATCACTATAGCTGAAACTTGGCCTATATTTAACACTCACAGCAAAATTATGAGTGTATATTTATGTGTGTATGTTTTAAGACAAGCCTTGCTATGTAGCCTGGGCTGGCCTGAAACTTAGGGAAATCCTCTTCTCCCTGCTTGCTAAACGCTGAGATTATAGGCATGCACTACCATAGCCAGCTTATATAGGAATTTTAAACTAAAAATGCATTACCCCAGAAAACAGGCCTCTCAGGATCCCTTAGGACCAGCATTCCTTTGTAATCTTTTCTTTCTTTTGCAATGCTGGGGATCAAACCAGTTATCTTGCACATGCTAGGTAGCACTCTGCCACTAAGCTATAATACTAAACCTTCCACATCATCTCATAGAGGATCCTCATTACAGCAGTTCCCTAACCAGGCAGTTATAACAACAGCCACTCAGCCACACACAACTGACACATGCTTATGGAAAATCTATTGAAGTAGGATCACTTTCTATTAGATAACATTATCTTACCCAAGTTAATGAATGGAACATTGGAAAGTAAGAAAATAGCGGAGGGTGCTGGAGAGATGACTCAGCAACAGTTAAGAACACTTGCTGCTGTTGCAGAGAACCTAGGTTCAGTTCCCAGTACCCACATGGCAGCTCACAACTATCTGTAATTTCAGTTCCTGGGGATCTAACACCCCTCTTTATATACTGCATACACACACCGCACTCACATATGTGCAGGCAAAAGACCCATACACATAAAAATAAATAGAACCTCTCCCTGCACTTGAGACAGAATCTTATTATGTAGCTTTGGCTGGCCTGGAACTTACTATATAGACCAGGCCTTTCTCAAATTCATAGAGATCTGCCTGCCTCTGCCTCTGCCACTGGAATGCTGGAATTAAAGGTGTGCACCATTACACTCAGCCGAAAATAAATTACAGCAACAACAAAAATCTTAAAAATCTTAAAAATGGGGCTGGAGAGATGGCTCAGAGGTTAAGAGCACCGACTACTCTTCCAGAGGTCCTGAGTTCAATTCCCAGCAACTACATGGTGGCTTACAACCATCTGTAATGAGATCTGGCGCCCTCCTCTGTATACATAATAAATAAATAAATCTTTTAAAAAAAAAATCTTAAAAATGAAATTCAAGAGAACAACTAGGTATGGTGGAGCATACCTATTAATCTCAGGACTCAGGAGATTGTGAAGAAGGATTAAAAAATTAAGTAAATCTTTTGTAAATTAAGTAAATAAAACAGAATTTCCTAAGAAACAGTCCACACTTCATCTTCATGCATTAATACTACTAACATTAGCAGCTACTACATTGCAAGGGTAATAATAGATTCTTTTACAAGTATCAACTCACTCAAGCTTTACAACTACCATTATAAACACAAGTTTAATCTGGGTGTGGTGGCCCATGCCTTTGATCCCAGCATTTGAGATGAAGAGACAGGCAGATCTCTGGGTTAGAGGCTAGCCTGGTCTACAGAGCAAGTTCCAGAACAGCCAGGTGTGTTACACAGAGAAAGTCTGTCTTGAAAACAAACAAAATCAAACTTAGGAATTTATTACCATTTTACAAGGTGAGAAATCGAGACTATCACATTTTAAGTAACTTGATGAAATGACCAAAATGATCAGCAACAGGGGTTTCGTATACCTGCCTATTTTAGTGGGTCATTTGCATAACGGTCATAGCATCTATAACCACAGTCTATTATTGAACAAATATCCATAACTCACTTAGGTACCTAAAAAGACAAACAGAATTTCCCATTTTTTAGATGAGGAAGCTTACCCTCAGTGAAATAAACTGATTTGTGTAATGTTGCCAGGCACTGTAAGCACTGAGAATAGAATATGGTTTTCAATTCAGGTGTACCTAGCTCTTTTCACTACACTCCAAGAATAAAGGCTACATCTATCCCTGGAAGTTAACCTTGTCTTCCTCAACCTTTACCAGGCTAGGATGCCTGATCAAAAGCACTACCACTCACCTTTTCCAGTAGAGCCTTTCGTAGACGCCGCTCCTCCTGCACCATAATGAACATCTCCTTATGTACAGCTGCTGCTAGGTTCAGATCCAGCTTCTCGGGGCAAGCAGCCATCTTGCAAATAAGCTCCTCATGAGAAAATACACAGTATCTTCGTAGCCGGCGGTAGTGCTCAATGCACTGGCGCCCAGCAGGCAGCTGTGGACAGGTTCAAAGTTGAACTTAGCCAAGCCTGAAGGAAGCGGTGCCTTGGCTTCCCCACAACCTTTCTGCTTCTCCCTACTAGCCACCACACTCCAGACTCACCCAGTCAGCAGTACAAAAGTTGACTGCCTCAGCGAAATTGTAGCCTTGGTTGAAACCACTGTGGTAAGCTCGAGGAAAAGTGATGACGAATTCTCCTGCACACTGGTTTGTTCGAACAACCTAAGGGGGGGACAAAAAAGGCTAAGACCACTGAGATAAATCGAACTTTTCTAGTTGTCAGCAACCTGACCTAAGAGCAGGGTCCTAGAGGAAACAAAGGAAAGCTTCAGGGAACAGAGTATGACAACAGAATCCCAGGCCTCTGGTTCTGAAAGGTGATTCGAGTCACAAGTGGTAGGAAATATATGCATCAATCACTTCAACTTTCCTGTTTATATTTTAATAAAATTACAAATATCACTTTCCAGTAAGATGACCATGATTTCACTTTAATAGTCATTTGTTTTATTACTCGGTTTGGAGAGTCAAATGTTTCTATGATATTGGTTATAAAACCAGCAGGTGCTGTTATGTCTCTTTCCCAGGGCCAATCACGTTCATCTCTTCTGATTATTTGAATATTAGCCTAAACCACTCTAAATAATATGGATCTGAGCCTGGCAGTGGTGGCACATGTCTTTAATCCCAGCGCCAGGACAGCCAGGGCTACACAGAGAAACCCTGTCTCAAAATAATAATATGGATCTGGACTATATTAAAAATATTAAAAAGTAGCATCGTCAGCCAGACATGGTGGGGCACACATTTAATCCCTGCCTCAAAAAAAAAAAAAAAAAAAAGAGAGAGAGAGAGAGAAAGAAAAGAAAAAAGTAGCGGGCTGGAGAGATGGCTCAGAGGTTAAGAGCACTGGCTGTTCTTCCAGAGGTCCTGAGTTCAATCCCCAGCAACCACATGGTGGCTCACAACCATCAATAATGAGATCTGGTATTGTATACATAATAAATAAATCTTAAAAAAAAAGTAGCATTATCTGGCTAGAAAGATGGCATAACAGTTAAGAATGTTCACTGCTCTTGCAGAGAACCTGAGTTGGGTTCCCAGCCCCACATTGGTGGCTCATCACCACCTATAACTCCAGCTTCAGAGGACAGCATCCATTTCATCAATTTGCTTAGTTTTCTATACGTATACTAACTTGAACCCTAACTTTCTGATAAGAAGCCCAAACATCCTTTCCTATACATTTTTTTTACCTTTCTGTAAGTCTCTCAGCTTTGTTTTCTGAGGATTTTGCTTTTGGATATAGGGGTATTATTACATATGTAACCTAGACTAGCCTTGAACTCACAATCCTGCTTCAGCCAAGCCAGTGCTGAGATTACAGGTATGTATCAACACATCTAGCTTCATGCAGATTTCTTATCTTTCTCATCTGAACCACTTCTCTCCCTAGATCCTGTGACAGATCTCATTTCCTAGATCCTATGCTCTTCTTTTTGTTGATTTATTCCTTTGCTGTGTTTGAACATGGTCAGAAGCAGCTTATTTGGAAGGGAGGTGTTTAGTCTAACTCTTACACTTACTTAACTGCATATAAATTCCAAAATGAAAATCATTTTGAAGGGCTTTTGTTGTTTAAGACAGGGTCTTACTACCCTAGCCTGGCTGGCCAAGTATTCGGTATATAGTCCAGGGAAGCCTTGAACTTGAGGCAAGTCTCCTACTCGAGTCTCACAACTACTGAGAATCATGTATCACCATGCCCAGCTCATTTTGAACTCTTCCTGAAGTCTTTTAGATTTCAGTGCTGTTAAAAGAATTCTGAATTAAACCTGTTTCTTCTTCAAGATGCTTATACAATTCTGCTCTCAGTGTCTGACAAAAAATATTCACAATATATATCTTGGTATAGATCTGTCTTATTTGTATACTAACTAGGTGGCCGCTTTGATTCAAGAAACAATCCTTCAAGAAATTTTCTTTAGGGCTAGAGAGGTGGCTCGGCTGTTAAGAGCACTGACTACTTTCCAGAGGAACCAGGTTCAATAACAAACACTCATATGGTGACTAACAAATTTCTGCAATCCCAATTCCTGCAGATCCAACGCCCTCTTTTGGCCTTCACAGATACCCATAATGCACATAGTGCACAGACATACATGCAAGCAAGACACCCATACATATAAAATAAGAATAATCTCATTTTTAAAAATTTCAATAATTTTATTAATAATTCTACTATTTTGTTTACTCTTAATTTCTGTTATTTGAATATTAAACTTACTATATAGATTCTATAATTTTTTTCTACCTTTTTTCATTTTTATCTTTTCGTTCTATTATTTCAAGTACTTATTTTCTATGCCCTCATCTTTTGGATTTCACTTTTTTTTTTTTAAGATTTATTTATTTATTATGTATACAGCATGTATGACTGCAGGCCAGAAGAGGGCACCAGATCTCATTACAGATGATTGTGAGCCACCATGTGGTTGCTGGGAACTGAACTCAGGACCTCTAGAAGAGCAGTCAGTGCTCTTAACCTCTGAGCCATCTCTCCAGCCCCCGGATTTCACTTTTGTTATCAAAATTTCAATGTCCCAAGAGCTCAGCATGTTCTCTATATGCACTTTTTTTTTTTTTGAGAGAGAGAGAGAGAATTTCTCCGTGTAGCTCTGGATATCCTGAAACTCACTCTGTAGACCAGGCTGGCCTTGAACTCACAGAGATCTGCCTGCCTCTGCTTCCCTGTGCCACCACTGCCCAGTGTTCTCTTTATGCTGTTTAAAACGGCATACTGCTCTTCAGGTTTGCAGTTTCACTTATTCAAGACTCAGTGGAGGCCTCAGACAGAACCTAACCCCACATATAATGTCATTTTTCCTACACATACATACAAATAGGAATTTGATGGGACCTCTCCATCTTGACAATGTACCTTTTACAATCTTCAATATGACAAAACTGGCACCATTTTTTCCCTTTTACAGATCTTAGCAACCCTAGCATAAGTTTTTGTCTTTCCTTAAGTTGAAATTTTTCACAGAAAAAACAAAAACAAAAACTTTATAGCTTCTCTTTGTCATATCTGACCTCTCTACATCTCCCTTGCACTTATAGGCATTATTAGGTAAAACAAAGGTTGTTTGAAAACAAACACTACCATAACTTGGCAGTCAATCTAATAACCAAGACAGACTCAGTGACTAACAATATGGGTAGCATCTAGAGCGTGGTACATTGGACAAACTGATTAATGAGTAATGCCTCAAGTAGGACAGAACATAGTAACATGAGATCTTATCATTCTACTCAGAATAGCATATCATTTTTATTAAACAAGTGTTCACTTCTGGAATTTCTTACTAAATATTTTTGGGCTGCAATTGACCACAGATAACTAAAACTACAGAAAGCAAAATAATAGACATTTGAACGTATTAATGGGGTTTGTTTTCCTTTTAAAGTTTACCCCTCCCTGGCTAGTCTATTCCTCCAAGTTGCCTTCTCACTATTTGGTTCTATTTTTTCTAGGGTTTTTGTTTCACTTTGATTACCAGATAATCTGTGGTTGCCCACTTTTTTTCCCCTCCAAGACAGGGTTTCTCTGTGTAGTTTTGGTGCCTGTCCTAGATCTCACTCTGTAGATCAGGCTGACCTCAAACTCACAGAGATCTGCCTGGCTCTGCCCCCCTGAGTGCTGGGATTAAAGGCGTGCGCCACCACCGCCTGGTGCCTACTTATTTTTAAGAGACAAAAAAGGCTGCTGAATGGAAGCTCCAAGAAAGTACATAGGTGACATTTATCAACTTGTGAGCTTCACTGAAGGATGGATGATCTGGATAAACCATTTAGTTTGGGAAATTCTAGAGGTTTTTTTTTTTCTTCTTCTTCTTACACTAGTCAGATTCCCAAACTCCTCTTCCCTCCTAAAAAATACTCATACTTTCTGTCTGCAGAAAATGGCCCAGCTGTCAGCAAGCTAACAGCCTAGTGGAGGAGGGTGGTCAGGAATCCAGTATGTACACAAAGGTGAATTCTACTATTTTTACCCCAATTCTACCTTTAACTGTACTAACTGTACCTTGGAGATCTCAACCCTCTGTTCTAATTTCTTCAGAAATAAATCTCTGAAGTGAGGCAATGTCACATCATCAGACACAAATGATGGGAATCTGTTTCTTATACAGATATGAATCCATCCATCACTACCCTCAGAATGCCAGGTTCTGCTGAGTATAACCCTTAAGTGATTATAAAGTATTAAATCACGTTGGTTCTCATACGTTCTCAGTAGTAGCTTAAGATTCAATTGATCAGGGCTGGAGAGATGGCTCAGTGGTTAAGAGCACTTGTTGCTCTAACTGAAGACTTGAGTCAGGTTCCCAGTACCCACATCAGGCAGCTCATAACCTCCTGTAACTCCAGGCCCAGGGGATTAAAACATCTTCTACTGCCCTCCAAGGGCACCCCCCACACACACACACAGCCACACATATACATTAATGAAAGTAAAATAAATCTAACTTTAAAAAAAAAAAAAAAAGACTGAATTGTACTGTCTGCTCTCTAGTGTAAAGAATTTTATTGTTGGGGCTGGAAAAATAGCTCAATGGTTAAGAGCACTTGTTGCTCTTATAGAGGACTCAGGTTTGATTCCAAGCATCTACATGGTAGCTCACAACCTTCTGTAACTACAGTCAGTTCTGGGGATCTGATGCCTTCTGACTTCCTCAGGCATCAGGAACATACATTTGTGTGCATGTGTATTTGTGTGTGTGTGTGTGTGTGTGTGTGTGTGTGTGTGTGTGTGTGTGTGTGTGTGTACACATATATATACATGCAGGAAAAACTCATATACAAGCCTAAAAAGAATCTTTAAAATGCCAATTAAAAAAATTTTTTTTATCATTGTCTCTCCACCTCTACAATTTATTCTGTTTTCTCATCTCTATGATTTATCTTTTTTTAAAAATCCCTTTTTGTCACTTTACTGGGTTTCAATAAGGAGTGGAAGGAGCCATTTATATGTTTAATTTGTCGTCGTCCCCCAATCAGAGACAGGGTTTCTCTGTGTAGCACCGGCATCTGCCTCCAGAGTGCTGGGATTAAAGACATGTGCCACCATCGCCAGCTGTTTTAATTTGTTTCTTTAACCAAGAAGTTTCACAAAATGTTTAAAGATGAACATTCAATGCTAGCCAATACACAGTAAAAGGATTAAGTACCAGGATAAGAATCAAATTCTCTCAGAAAAGCATTTTCTTTCTTTTGTTTATTATTATTTATTTACTTGGTGCTAACAATTAAAGCCATGATCTCTGACCTATACATACAGCTCATTAACCTGCTAATACATATCAATAAAATAGTTTATTTCAGCCTAGTAATTCCTCTGCTAGTATTCCAGAATAATTTGAGGTAAATCAACATCTAATTAATAATTAAATAATTTAATTAATAATTTAATAATGTATCACCATCACATTTTCTTCTTAAAGCAGTAAGTCTTGAAACATTTCTTGCTTTTATAATTGCTATGGCCTCCACCAGAAATGTTTTGTTAAAAAAAAAAAATTGAACTCTGACCATGGCATGCCTTGCCCAAGCCCCTCTGGAATAAACTGCATGACTACATGGATAAAGAGTCATGAGTCTGGCAGGCAGGCAAATTCTTACTCTTTTATCAAGGACTGTGCATTGGGCACTGGATGTTCATCTTTAAAATTTTTGTGAAACTTCTTGGTATAAATACTTTTACAAACCTGATCCAGGTACCCCAGTCCTAAATGGCCCAGTCTGCTGTTCTATGATGTCTCTCAACTTATTTTAATTGTTTAATGTTCTCTGT
The DNA here is from genome assembly GCF_049852395.1 of Peromyscus maniculatus bairdii. NCBI lineage: Eukaryota > Metazoa > Chordata > Mammalia > Rodentia > Cricetidae > Peromyscus > Peromyscus maniculatus. The sequence goes on along the minus strand of NC_134875.1, from coordinate 141,890,890 downwards.
CTTCCACTCATGCTTACACACCCAAGGCAGGAATTACTTTATTGACCTTCAGGGTGGTAACCAGTGACCTTGCACACAGAAAGATCTTCAGCAATATCTGTTGAACAATCTACTCCCAGACTTTCTAATTTCATGGATGCAAAAGCCAAGTTCTAGGGAAGTCCCTGATAGCAGACGTAGGAAAATAATGCTCCTGATTTCCTCTTAAGCTCATTTGCCAATGTTACTTTACCGTTTCCTATGTGGTGGTTATGAAAAAGCACCTCTATCCTGATGTGGTGGTACATTGCTGTGGGATGGTCTGTATGTCAAATTGCTCTGATTGGTCAATAAATAAAACACTGATTGGCCAGTGGCTAGGCAGGAAGTAGGTGGGACAAGGAGAGAGGAGAATTCTGGGAAGCGGAAGGCTGAGGCAGAGAGACACTGCCAGCTGCCGCCATGACCAGCAGCATGTGAAGACGCCAGTAAGCCACCAGCCACGTGGCAAGGTATAGATTTATGGAAATGAATTAATTTAAGCTATAAGAACAGTTAGCAAGAAGCCTGCCACGGCCATACATTTTGTATGCAATATAAGTCTCTGTGTTTACTTGGTTGGGTCTGAGCGGCTGTGGGACTGGCGGGTGACAAAGATTTGTCCTGACTGTGGGCAAGGCAGGAAAACTCTAGCTACAGTACATGCCTACAATCCCAACATCTGGAAGACTGAGGTAGGAGAGTCACAAGTTTGAAGCCAGCCTGAGCGTTTAAGGCTAGCCTGGGCTACTACACACTGCAATACTATCTCAACAACAAAATAAACAAGAAGCAGTCATTCTATTCTACAGCTATTAAAAAGGAGGTCTTTTCTTCCACCATGTGGGTCCTCAGAATCAAACTCATGTCTCTAGGCTGGGTGGTAAGACCCGCTGAGCCATCTCACTGGCCGAAAAATGAGAAATATGAATAAATAACAACAAAAATTTAAACCCGGAGTGAAGTGAACATTACTGGGCCACAAAAAGAATGAAGTTCAGATACATGCTGCAACCCAGATGAACCTTGAAAACACACTGAGAGAAGCCTCCCACAAAAGACCAACCAGTATTCTACTTGTATGAACTAGCAAGAAACGCAAATCTAGAACTAGAAAATAAATTGAATGGATACCTAGTCCTACAGGCTAGAATGAAGAATGACTGTAAATGAGTATTTTACAGAGGGTTTTTCTGGGGTGGCAAAATGTTTTAAAATTGGATTGCAGTGACGACAGCAATCCTCTGTAAGAACCTCTAGATTATATAATTAAAGTAGGTGACTTTTACAGACTGTAAACCATATTGCAATAAAGCTGTCTTTAAAAAAGACAATGGCAGTTATAAAACCATACTAGAGCAGCACTGTCCAAAAGAAATATACCAGGCACAAAGGTGCTTAGAAAAAAATATTCTTCCTTTTCTGGTACTGAGTACTGGACCCAGGGCCTTGTGAATGCTAGACAAATGTTCTACACCAAGCTGCAGGTCTTGAACTTAGGATGCTCTTGACTCAGCTTCTCAAACAGCTCAGATTATACAGCACATAACAAAGTCTGGCCACTTTAAAATTCTTTAGTAGCCACATTAAAAAAGTAAAAGGAAACAGGTAAAAAACTAACTTTTTATTTAACAAACCCAGAATGCTGTCATCGCAGTGTGTAGGTGTTATATAAAAGTATTCGTGAAATATTTTACATTCTTTGTTTAATATTAAGTCTTCAATTCCTACATCCATTTTATACTCAGTGCATTTTGTCTGGGACTAGACACATTTGAAATGTTCAGTGGCCACACGTGGCTAATGGCTATCAAATTGAACAGTGCAGTTCTAGATCATAAATACAAGAGATTATAAAATTCAGTTTATTACTACATCAAACTTTACATAAAAAATAACATGGAAATATAACAAATGTTTAGGATGGAGGGAATAGGGAATGACCTATTTTCCACTTTTTGGAAAGGAGGTGTGTTTCTTTAAAAGTAATGGCCTTTCCCAAAGGAAGCGTAGTGTATTGTGGGGGTGGGGGGTGGGGTGGGGACGCAACCCACACAACATGACATGATACAAAGCCCTAAACATAGCTTACTAAACTGTGGCCTGCCAAGTAGGCACATGAAAGCCACAGGTGATTTGGACTGAAATGTATACTGCCAATTCAAAGAGGCTAGAGATGCTGAGAACTACTCAGTTTATAAGGGCAGGGCAGTCAGAGGCAACAGCAGCTGGCTAGAGAAGCTGGTAAACCATCAACAAGAAAAATACTGTGGAGGTGAAAATAATGTGCATGTCTGAATGTCAGTGATAATTTTTAAAAGAGGTTAAGTACAGAACAGCTCTCTGACCCCTGCCCCACTCTGTATCTTAGCTGCCCTAATCCTTAAGCAAATCCTCTTTTATCCTATAGTTTTCCTTTACATTATAGACAAGGAGTATGCTATGGAAGAGGAAGAAAAAGTCTGAGGAAAGGTTAGAGCCAATCTCTACTTGTGAATCAGTGGAAATGGAAGGGCCCATGATCATTTTCTGTTTGGTGGTGTGGTGCTGCATATACACCATACACCCAAACACTAAGCTCTGCAGTTCTCCTTTACCACTTAGTCCTGAAATCTTTAAATGTGGTTAGGGAGAGAAGGAAAAGGAGAGCCCCCAAGATGCAGAATGGCAGAATGTTATTGCACTAATGTTGTTAGATGCAATTTCCCATGTCTAATTCCTTAGATATCCTGATCCTTGACTAAATGTCATTAAAAGTTATTACAAAACATTATCCGAACATATATGAAAAAATAAGGTAAAGGAAGAAGAAATTCATGTGAGAATCAATGATCTATCTACCTACCTACCTACCTTCCTCTCTTCCTTCTTCCTTCCTTGTTTCAGAAAGATAGCTCAGCAGATAAGAGCACTTGCTACTGTTGCAGAGGATCTGAGTTTGGTTCCCAACACTCACATAGTGGCTCATAACCACCTATAATTCCTGTTCTAGGGGATTTAACACCCTTCTCTGGCCTCCATGGGCACTGCATGCACATGGTGTACATACAGACACTCAGGCGCGCGCGCACGCACACACACACACACACACAAATGAATACAACTAAAAAGAAAAGTGAGACTTTCTAGCCCTGTCCTTCCTCCATTTCCCTTTTCCACTAGCTGGAAGCTAGCTATAAGGCATCCGTGAGGTACTTCCCTCAAACACATGGCCCAGAGAACTCTATCACACTGTTTATTTAATCAACCATGATGACCATGGATATCAGAGCAATCAGACCTACAGCCCACTCAAGGCAGAACAGGAGTAAGAAAAGGCAGTGATAAATCACAAGTAAGGAATATAATTACTACCACAAAAGTCATCAGTACATCATTCCTATCCTTGGCTTATGTTCCTGGGTACTCACCGGCACACCATGGGACATGAGGGTGTTAGGATTCATGAGGGTGACAAGTTGGTGAAGGAGATCAGGCTGGCTATCAAAAAGCTCAGGTGTCAGCTTCTTCATCACTTCTTCCAAGTGTTCTGCTGCAAGCGATGGGACCCCATACCAGGTTTTTGGCTCACCCCTGTTCAAGTTAAAAGGGGATACAGAATGGTCATATACATGGTTATGTAGAGAGCCCACCCTAACTGCTTCCCCAGCTTGCCATGGCCCCACTCACCAGTGGAGGTAGTTAATGGAGTAACTCCAGTGATCCTCAATATGCCAGCAAAAGGCTGAGAAGACCATGCCCACATAGAGCCAGGGTACCTTCATGCCAGATATATCTGCATTGATGTGGCACAGTACAGACTGCTCCAATACAGGCATCACGTTCAGGTTCCAACCACTTGTAGCATACTCCTGTCAGATCAAATATTTGTACAAAAGGATGAGGATTATGCTAAGGAACTGAGCATTCCCCCGACCCCAGTACTGAGGACTGAACCTTGGGCCTCACAAAAATGTTCTACCACTGTACCCTGAGTCTTTTCTACTTTTTATTTGGAGATAGGATCTTCCTAAGCTGCCCTGGCAGGCCTTGAGGTTGTGATCCTCTTGCCTCAATCTCCTGAGCAGATGGGATTATAGGCATAAATTACCAAGCCCAGCATTTTTTTTGTCTTTCTTATTCTCTCTCTCTCTCTCTCTCTCTCTCTCTCTCTCTCTCTCTCTCTCTCTCTCTCTCTCTCTCTCTCTGTGGTGTATTGTGAGTCTATGTTTTTGTGGGTGCACATCTGTGAACATACACGTGAAGGCCAGAGGTCAACATCAGGTATCTTCCTGTATCACTCTCCATGCTGTTGTTTGAGACAGGATCTCTCACTGATCCCAGAGGTCACCAACTGGCTAAACTGACTGCCGATTGATTTCCCTGCCTCTGTCTATCTCCCTCAGCACTAGAGTTAGAGGCAAACTACCACACCTGGCTTTTTATGTGGTTGCTAGGGATCCAAACTTGGGGCCTCATGCTAGCACAGCAGTCACTTTAAAAACTAAGCCATCTCCTCGGGCTTGATTTTTTTTTAGTTTGAAACAGGATCTCATTGTATAGCCCAGACTAACATCAAAGTCACAATAATGCTACCTGAGCCTTTTAAGGGCTGAGAGTGAGTGATCATACTCAACAAGAACTTAAATTTTAAGTTACTTGCTTAATCAAAGAAACACAAGCCAAACCCACAATGAGGTATCACCTGGCTTCATAATCACAGTTCTGTGTGACGATTTTTATTTGTAACTTTTTTATAACAAAGTTTTAGTAAATTAAAAAAAGACAAATAGACAAGGGATGAAAACAGGTGACAGAATATTTGCCTAGCATGCACAAAAGCCCTCTGTTCAATCTCCAGTATAACAAAATAGTAATCAACACTAGCAGTGATGCAGAGCAAAGGGAAGCCCCGAATACTGTAGTAAAAACTTAAATCAGTGCAGCCATGCTGGAAAACAGTATGGAAGTTCTTATTTAAAAACAAAAAGGAAGCCGGGCGGTGGTGGCGCACGCCTTTAATCCCAGCACTCGGGAGGCAGAGCCAGGCGGATCTCTGTGAGTTCGAGGCCAGCCTGGACTACCAAGTGAGTCCCAGGAGAGGCACAAAGCTACACAGAGAAACCCTGTCTTGAAAAACCAAAAAAAAAAAAAAAAAACAAAAAGGAAAATAAAACTATCACATAATTCAGCAATTCCACTACAGGTTACATAACCAAGAGAAACAAAATCAGTATGTTGCAAAGGTATCTGTACTCCCATGTTTACTGTAACATGGGAGTTTGTTTTTACTTGCTTGTTTTACAAAACAGCCAAGAAAAAAAAGTAATATATAATACATATATTGGAATACTATTCAGCCATTAAAAAAATGAAATCCTGTTATTTGTGGCAGCACAGATCAAACTGGTGATCACTACATTCCAGGCATAGGAAGGCAAATCTCACTCTAATGTGGAATATAAAAAAAAAAAATTGATTGCTTAGAGACTGAAAGTAAAAAGCTGGTTCCTAGAGACAGGGCAGTGCAAAGGGGAAGGAGAGATACACAGATAGATTAACGAATATTAAGTTAAAGTTAGAAGTAGTTAATTTTAGTACATTATTGCACAGTGGGATTACTAGAAACAATAATTATGTACTATATATTTCAAAAAGCTTTATGAAAGGATTTTAATGTTTTTATAATAAAGAAATAAAAATGTTTTAGAAGATATGCACTAATTACACAATGCATACATGTTTTAGAAACATCACTCCATAAAAACAAATAATTTATTTTTTAAGCTTAATTTTTATTTTATTTATTTATTTTTGGTTTTCCTACTTATTTACTTATTTTTGGTTTTTCAAGGCAGGGTTTCTCGTGTAACAGTTCTGGTTGTCCTGGAACTCGCTCTGTAGACCAGGCTGACCTTGAGCTCCTAAGATCCACCTGCCTCTGCCTCTCAAGTGCTGGGATTAAAAGTGTGCGCCACCCTCACAACCATCTGTAATGAGATCTGGTGCCCTCTTCTGGCCTGTAGGCATACATGCAGGCAGAACACTGTGTACATAATAAATCCTTAAAAAATAAATAAATAAAAGTGTGCCACCACCAACCAGCAAGATTAATTTTTATTTTTAAGTAACTGTATGCATGTGTACCACCTAAATACAAATGGAGGCCAGAAAAGAATGTTGGATTCTGTGGAGTTCTAGTTACAGGCAAGTTGTAAACTGCCCAATGTGGGCACTGGGATCAAATTTGGGTCTTCTGCAAAAGTAGCAAATACTCTTAACCACTGAACCATCTCTCCTGCTCCAATATTTTAATATTTATATTTTTAGTATTTTTATGAACCAATTTTTCAAGTTTAAATTAAAACCTAACAAGCCAAAAAAAAAGAAAGAAAGAAAAGAAAAAAACAGAAACACCAAAACAAAGGAAAAAAAAGCAAAACAAAGAAAGAAAAAAAAGGGGGAAAAAAAGCAAAACAACAACCACCAAAACAAACCCCACACTCCTCACCGCCCCCAACCCAAATACATTCTCCCCCTCAGTCAAGCCTGGACTTTCAATTCTACCTGTGCACACAAATCCTACTTACTGAACATGTATGAAAGGGCCAAGTACTCCTTAGGTCACTTTATCTACTTCTCACATAATTCTTATAACAAATTTGCATGGTAGGTATATCTCCACATTACAAATTCAGAAATGGGGCTCAGAGGCGGAGAGAAAAGCATCTTATACATGCACATTTCAGATACTACCTAGGCTGTGTTCTTTACATATAGCACTTCATCTAAATCGCAAAGTTGATTTAGGCAGGCATAATTATCCCTGAAAGACACAGGTCTTTCAGATACTAAATAACTTGCTCAAGCTCATACAGCTGACATAAACAACCATGATAATCACCCACTCACCTCCTCCTCTGGGGTTAGATGTCGTTTACTGTCACTGACAGGGAAACCACTGCCAAATTCTTTGGAATGGATGTCAGCCCCATACTCAACAGTCACATCTTCTTCAATGCTATTCACCAGACGCCAGAACTCCTTCTCTACAAGTTCTGTGGGTACCATCTAGGGGAACAAAGATAGCAGATGATCAGAGCCCATTTTATCCTGGCCATATTAACTCAGGAGAGGCACAGTACCAGTGCCCATGAAACAGCCCCAGCACTACCCCAGCCCTCCATCACCTACATGCACAGGCATGTTGAAGTAGTCAGCTTTAAAGGAGTCAGCCATCTCCCCAAAGCTCTGCAGAGTATATTCCCGGGTAGCTTGTTCAAAGCCAAAGGCTTCGGGGGGCCGCTTACACTCCTAAAATCCAAAGGAGAGAGAACAAGTCATAAAAATAAAGGCAAAGAGAGAATCGTCTCAAGGGGAACGGAAACATGGGCTAGGAGTAGGGAGGGAGAAGAGCCCTAGGTCTGCCTGCAAGGCTCCTGAGCAAGCGTTACTTTACAGCTCTACCTTTCCTTCTTACCACCTCAACTTATCATATCTACTCATGCCACACGAACATTTGTATTATACTTCTGCTCATTGTTAGGGTTCGGATATGAAGTGCCCTCCCCTAAAAGTTCAGGTCTTAAAGACTTCATCCCAAGATGGCGGTGCTACTTCGGAAAGCTCTACAGACTTTAGGAGACAGGGCCTAGCTAGAGGAAGTAGGTCAGGAGTTGGGTTCTTGTAGGCAGTATCTTTCCCCAGTCCAACAGTGTCTTTCTGTCTGCTTTCTAGCTGTCATAATGTGAGTTGTACTATAAGCATGTTCCCACCATGATGGACTGAAATGTCTATAACTGTAAGCCTAAATCTTTCTTCCTTTAAATTGTTTCTCTCAGGGTCTGGAGAGATGGCTCAGCAGTTGAAGAGCACTTGCTGCTCTTGCAGAAGATCCAGATTCAGTTCCCAACAGCCATATGGTGCTCATAACCATCTGCAACTCCAACTCCAAGGGATCCACAACCCTCTTCTGACCTCTGTGGGCACCAGGCATGTACACGGTGCAAGGTACACACAGGCAAAACACTCATACATATAAAATAAAATACACATAAATAGTAAACTGTTTCTCTCAGACACCTTTATAGCAATGGGAAAGTTACTAACATACTCACGGAGTTCGTTCTCCATGGGAATGTCTTCTAATACTGTTTCTGTTATGTTTCTTTTTTGGGGTGCTGGGGTTTGAACCCAGAGCCTTATATATCCCCCAGAGCCTTATATATGTTAATCAGGCATCTACCACTGAGCTATACTCTTGGCCCCTTTCCTCCTTACTTTTACTGATGTCAAATCAAAACACAACTTTAGAACACTTGCCCAGAATGTATGAAACTCTTAGATCATTCCTCAACACTGAAACACACACACACCCAAACTCTAAGTCAGGTACAGTCGTACAAGCCTATAATGCTAGCTACTCAAACCCTGAGGTCCACAAACCCAGAGGGAAATGTAGAGGGAGCATGGAGAGTATAGACGAAGGTGAGAAAGCCATGAAATGACTGTCAGACATCTTGGGTACTTGGCTCGCACTGCTACTTTTGTGGCTCCTCCTTACCACACTACACCTACCTGCCCTAGGCACTTTCTCTCCTGAATATCTCTTTTCCTGCAAAATACTGTTTCCCTACTTAGAACACCAATGGACATCTTCTACTGCCTTGATCATTGAAAACCAAATCTAAATACCCTAACAAGAGGAAAGCGAGTAATCATTATACCCATTTGATGAAAACTTCATATCTTTAATTCATTTAATAAAGAAAAGGTATGAAGTTACAAGTCTTTATAAAGTATAGAACAAGTTTTTAAGTGTCTTAAAGATAATTATATATATGATGGAAAAAAGAAAATACTTGGAAATCAAAAGGACATAATTTTTTTTTTTTTTTTTTTTTTTTTTTTAATTTCTAGCTGGGACTGATGGTACAAGCCCACAATTCCAGTTACTTGGATGGCTGAAAGAGGACTACAAGTTTAAGGCCTGCCTGGGCCACAAAGTGAATTCAAAACAAAAATAAAAAATAAGACACAGGCTGGAACTATAGTTCAGCGGTAGAGAGTACTTCCTTAGCATGCTCAAAGCCCTAGATTCAATAAAATAGCTATATGGTCCATCTGTAGATAAATAGTTAAACCTGTCATTTAAAGCTCATTCTTGACATCTTCCCTAATTACTACTCTTAATTTTCCTTGACCTGGGCATGGTGACTCCTACCCATAATCTCAGGCTCTGGGAGGCTGAGGAGGGAGGACTGATGTGAGTTTGAGGCCAGTCTGTGCTACAGAGTAAGACACTATCTCAACAAAACAACCAACCAACCAACTAAATCAACAAACAAACAAATCCCTACCTGTCCTATCTGGTCAACTACTACAACTGAGGGTTTCTAACATCAGTTTTAACATCTGCTTACATGTCAATACACATAATCCATCCACACACAGCCCATCTAATTGTGATACCCCATAGGTAGTCTGGGAGCTCTCACAGGACAGGAGCATAAATTACATTTTCTCTTCCTCTTTCTCACAAAGTTCTGCAAAGCCTAGCCTCAATCTGAAGTCCCCAAACATAATATTATATATAGCTGAGGTAGGAGGCTCCCTTTAGACTATACAAAGGAAAGTAAGATATTCCATGTGGACTGGGACTGGGGAGGTCTTACCGCCATGACACACTTCGGACACCTCCAGACACCTTTCGGGATCTCAGGTAAAGGAGGCAGCAGGCAAAAGATGTGGTAATTGTCATCACAACCATCACACAGCAAAAGCTTGTCATCTTCGTCTCCTCGGGAACACATTCGGCACACATATGACTCAATCTGCCAGAGAAGCAAAGGGTTATCAATATAGGCCCTGCCCAATCTTCAAATACCAGGCCCCTCCAGACAATATCCTATTCCAGAGAGTTCTCCATTGGAAGCCAGAGGGGTTTGCTAGCTTGGTTGTTCATGGCCCTATACAAACTAGTCATTCAAGGTCTGGAGTTCAGCTGCATGTATGTACCACCTCCCTCAAACAAGTAGAGATGAAAGAGCAGAGTGGTCTTTTTTTTTGTTTTGTTTTTTGAGACAGGGTTTCTGTGTAGCTTTGGCTGTCCTGGAACTAGCTCTGTAGACCAGGCTGACCTTGAACTCACAGAGATCTACCTGTCTCTGCCTCCTGGGTGCTGGGATTAAAGGTGTGTGCTACCACCACCCTGCAAGAACAGTCTTATTAGTCTTCAATCTTCTCATTTTATTCATTCAATAAACATTGCATTCTATGGCACAGAAATGAGGAAGATCTGGTATGTGCCTTCAAAAGGCACGGTATTCTAGAATGTTCTTAAAAATTAAAAACTGCCATAGTAGCCAATAAGAAATATTGTGGGAACCTAGAGAAAGAAGCAGCACTTTATTAATTAGAGATGAGGGAGGACTTCTAGGAGGAAATATGTCATTCTGAAGGGGACATCTGAAGCTACCTGAAACTTTAAAGGAAGCTAGTGCTTGGCAACTGGATTAGAGCACAAAGAGAAATTCTCTGAGGTAGAAGAAACCATATGTGCAAGGAATGCAGGATAATGAAAGAAATAAAGGCTCATCTCTTGAAGAAAAAAAAAAATGAATATACCTACAAGTAGTTCAGAACAGCTATAGAAGAGAAGTGAGGTAGGCAATGCTGGACAATGAGGTTAGAGGTCAGCGAGGACTGGATCATGCATGATAATGAAGATAATGAAGATTTTAGCCTTTAACCTGAAGCACTGGACAATAGGAGTCTTTGCTGGACCCCTCTAGAACTTTATTTGGACAGTAGCTGCTTACTCTTTCTTGTTCTTTATTCCAAATTAGCTGGCCTTGTTTTCCCCAATTAAGTAAGCTACCTGTAGGCAGGGCCCTCTAGACCCACTTTTCTACTTAAAGCAACCTAGTCCAGTGCCATGTTGGAGAAATGCTCACTGAAGGGATGAGAAGCAGAGCTCTAGGAAGTCAGGGCTGGGTCCTTACAAACTGGGCATTGCTGTGGTTCCTTCGCAGCCTCATGGTCATCTTGGTGCAGGGCTCAGGGCTGTGACTCAGTTCCTCCTTGCCTTCTAGGAAGGTCTTAGGCGAGGCTGATTCCATCTTCACATCCCCACCTAATTCCTCCTTTACCACCACAGTGGGGGGACACTCAAGCCCTTCTTTATCTGTAGGAGAGAAAAGTGGTTCTATATTTAAATCTGAGACATTTACGGTCCTGCCTCCCCCCTCCATATGAAGTCATCCCCAGTATCTCAGACCTTACCTTTTTTCCGAAGAGTCTTATCCTTGGCCATAAGGCCCAAGCCCATCATCTTGGGACCTGCACCATATATCTGTAGCTTCTTCAGTTCTGGATTTTTCTCAATGTCTTCCTCTGTGGGTTCCGGCTGGAAAGAAAGCAGGAAATGAAATGTGTCAAGACTACTATCTGGAGCAGGCTGCCTAACCTTAAAAGAAAAGCTCAGACTATATCTACATATCCATATCTACACACACACACACACACACACACACACACACACACACACACACACACACACACACACACCAGCAAGTTTGTACCAAGAACTCATGCACAGATGGGCCAAGGCAAAAATTCAGAGTTACTTTTTGAAGACTAGGGATAAGTCCCAAGTCTTATCTTTAAAGGGCCAGCAAGATGAGTCAGCAGGTTAAGGTGCTTGCTTGCCATCAAGCCTGACAACCTGAGTGGAATCTCTGGGACCCAGGCGGTAGAAGAGAAGAACCCACTCCAGTAAACTGTCCTCTAGTACATGCTTACCAAAGCAGAAATACAGATATGGACACACACAAATACACATACACACACACACCAAATCTAATAATAATAATAATAATAAAAATTGAGGGATTCATGAGGTCCCATCTCTAGTTGAGGACCTATTAGTAGTTGACAGCTGCCAGGGAAAGGAGATAGGCAACTGATAGGTTCCTCATGCCCTGGTGCACACACCCATGTACAAATGAACAATACAAATTAAACTCAACAGGTTAAAAACATTAATTAATTAAAAAGTATAAAAGGAAGATATGAAGTTGGGAGATGTGATAAGAGTATACTAGAGGAAGGGGGGAAGGGTTGAGAGGTATATATGATCAAGATACACTGTATACATACATGAAATTTTCAAATAAATATAAAATTTCAAGAGCTGGAGAGATGGCTGAGTGGCTAAGAGCACCCATGCAGGCAGCTCACAATTAATCACCTGTAATTCCAGGTCCAAAGACTCAGACAATCAGACTCCTCCTTCTGGCCTCTGTGGGCAATTGCATTCACATGCTCATACTCCTCCACAAAAACACATGTGCATACACACAATTAAAAAACAAATCTAAGCCAGGCGGTGGTGATGCACGCCTTTAATCCCAGCACTCAGGAGGCAGAGACAGGCAGATCTCTGTGAGTTCGAGGCCAGCCTGGGCTACAGAGTGAGTTCCAGGACAGTCAGGGCTACACAGAGAAACCCTGTCTCAAAAAATAAAAACAAAAACAAAACAAAATAACACAAAAACGACTGCATAAACAAGACCAGAACAATGGCAATACCAATGGATATTTTAACATGGAGGGAGGGAGAAATTTCATGGTGTCCCATCCCTAGACAAAGAACTACAGGCAAATACTGATTGCTAGAAGAATTAGCTTCTCCCCTTTATTTGATTGTCCAATGCAGAGTGATCAGCTTTGAAACCATATACTTATATGTATATTTGTTGCATATATTCATGTACATACACAAAAAATATAATCAAAGAAAAAGAGGCTATCAACTTGAGAGGGGACATGGTTTGAAGGAGGATAACTGGGAGGGGACAGGAAGGAAAGGGAGGGAAGAAATAATTTAATTAAGTCAATTCCAATTAAAAAAATCTTTCAAAATAAATAAATAAAGAGTAACATTATTGCTGAGTGTAGGAGGTGCATGCCTTTGACCCAGCACTTGGGAGGTAGAGACAGGTAGCTCTCTGAGAGTTTGAAGACATCCTGGTCTACATAGCAAGTTCTAGGCCAGTCAATGTTACAAGGTGAGACCCTGTCTCCAAAAAAAGTAAAACAATGTTTGACATTATTAATATGGCCTGATAAATTAGTATTCCTCAATGAGCACATAATGTATATATTGTTCTCTGTTGTCTGCCAAAAAAAAAATGTATGGCATATAATCCTCTCTGTCTGAAGAAGGTAGGGTATAGAAATAAGATGACTTCTACTCTGAGCAGACTGACTAAAGAAAGGAACAAACCAGGCACACAGGGCATATATATAAAAAGTCTAGTACAAACAGATCTCCAATTCAACTGAGTAGAGAAATTATCAATAATGAAGCCACTGCGAGGCATGCTAATGCTTAAGAGCACAAAAGAAAGTGCAACAGTGTGCACAGCTTCAGTCAGCAAGCAGGATTCTTTCTACCCCAAAGCCCCTTTAGTGGCAAGAAGAAAAGTACTCACATCAGGCTGTAGTCTCTTTGCCCGTCGTCCATAACTGTTGAACTTAGAAGGCTGCACAGACTGTCGAAGGGGGATGCTGTGGGGTTTATATTCCTTGTCTTTTTCCTCATTATCAAATGGACGTGTGTTACACTGCTAGGGGTAAGTAAAGAGTAAGGCACAGGGCATGGAATCTCAGCCCCCAAAGTAAGACCTTCCTTTCACCTTCATCCAATGGCTGAAGTTGTGGCCTATACCCCTGATCAACACCAAGAGCCCCAGTTTAACTGGTCTTTATCACTAACACCTTTGGGAATTCCTTCTCCCTTTCTTCCTTTCTTCCTTTCTTCCTTTCTTTCTTTCTCTCTCTCTCTCTCTCTCTCTCTCTCTCTCTCTCTCTCTCTCTCTCTCTCTTTCTTTCTTTCTTTCTTTCTTTCTTTCTTTCTTTCTTTCAACATTTGCTTATTTGTGTGTGTCTATGTTATTCGTGTGGCATTCATGCCACAGTGAGCATGTGAATGTAAGAGGACAACACCTGGGAATCAGTTCTCTTCTTCCACCATGTGTATTCCAGGCTTAGAAGGTCACCAGGCTTAGAAGCAAGCACCTTAACCCAATGAGCCATCTTCCTACCAATGACAAGGCCTTTTCTTTTCTTTTGCCCCCTCTGGTGGGACTAAACCCAGATAACTAACTATAGGACTTTGACAATAGACTATAAGAAAACAAAAAAGTACCACTAGGAAAGGGTAAGGTCTACTTTCCTAGTCTCCAATTCATGGAACCAGTCTTAGTAAGAGTACTAGTATGCGGTGGTACACATTGGTAATCTTAGCATTTGAGTGGCTGAGAAAAAGAGAATCTAGAGTTCAAGGCCAAGGGGCCAGTGAGATGGCTCAGTGGGTACCTGCTGTCAAGCCTGAGAATCTCAGTTCAATCCCACAGATCCACATGGTAGAAGAAGTGAATGAAGTCCTAAAAATGATCCTCTGACCTCCATGTGCACTGCATGCACACACCATAAATGCAATTTATAAAGCTCAAGTTATCGATCTGGGGATGCTGTTCAGTTGTTAAAGTATTTACCTAACATGGACATAGCCAGAGTTTGATCCCCAATATTGCTTAAACTCAGCATGGTGGTGCATGCCTATAATCTCAGTGACCTAGAAGGTGGAAGCAGGGGGATCAAGAGTTCAAGCTCGTCCTTGCCTACAAAGTTTGAGACCAGCTTGGGCTATAGGAGGACCCTGTTTCAAAAGAAAATAAAAAAGAATCTAAGATAACAATGACATGGCAGTTGAAATCTCCCACTTGGGGAACTAAAGTAGGAAGACTTATTAGTCACCCTCGGACTTGCCACCAAAAAGAAGTTTTATGTGCAGTCTGAGCTACATGGTAAGTGGTAAATGGGCTAGCTACGTGGTAATTTCTAGGCTAGCCTGCCACATATCAAGACCCTGTGTCAAATAGAAATAATAAATAAATATTAAAAATAAACAAAGAAGTGTGCCAATATGTGCCCGGGGATAAAGACTTTCTTACTCCACCACAGCCTGGCATCCTTACCACAAGGTTGGCTCCAGACTGGTACATTTCATAGGGATAAACAATGCGTTCATAGTGAGAGCGTAGCAGGGAACCGATGTTTTTGCCAGGTGGGTAGTTGAGGCGTTGGGCCACACGGGCCCATCGACGGTCCTTGCAGATAGTTTCATAACCACCTTCTTCCACCACAATCTGAAAGGAAGAGCAAGAAAGGACATGAGCATGTGAACATATAGAAGCAGGCCTACAGAAAGGGTAAGGAAGCACCTGCAGCCTCTCCCTTCACTAGGAGCTACCCCTTCTCCCAATCTCAAACTGCTTCAAGAGGTGGGAAAACATGCTGCTATGCTACCAGTCTACCCCTTCCATTATAGCCCAGAGACCCAATATCCAAACCAAAAGGGGTCCTAGAGTAGCAAGGGTTTACTGAGATAGGGTTGGGGAATATTTGAGGAAAAACCTGTTCTTACTTTGCTGAGGCTATAGAGGTCCAAGATCCGCCGTTCTACATTGGGAATCTTTAAGGATGAGCCCTGGATCTCCCAGAATTTGGCAATCTGGTCCAAATAGTTCAGTTTCACTCTTGTCTGGGCCTAAAGAAGAAATGGCTCAAAACCACTGGCCACCTCCTACCACCATCCATCCATTACCACCAACACTCCTTCCCACCGCCGACACTCCGCAGCAACCCATGTTCTGGCTCCAACTTAGGAGAGGAAAGGAACAAAGTTGACTTCTCCCAGTGAAATGAGCTCTGGCCTCTGGCAGTGCTTGGCCCCACTTCTCTCTCATCTTCCAGAAGGTCATAAGAGTATATATTCTCCTGACAAAGTTGTTTGTGTGTTATTATCTCTTGTACAGATGAAGAAGTAGGACCAGAAGAGTTGTCACGTAACAAGTACTAAGATACACCAATATCAAGTAAACTCTAAGCTTAGCTTTCTCTCTACTACTGACTTCCTGCATTTTAGCAAATGAGCACTACTCACTCCATCCCCATATATTTTTATTAGAAAATAAGTGCCAGGTGTGGTAGCTTACACCTGTAATCCCAGCATTTGAAAGGTAGAGGCAGGAAGATGAAGAGTTCGAGTATAGTCTCCATTACATTTGCAGCCTGCCTGGGTTACATGAGACACTGTCCCAGATAATAAAAAATGGGAAAAGGAAAATAGTACACTTACCCCAGAGATATGGACTTAATTAACAAGAGTAGTGAAGACCCTCTGGAAACTTTAGAATTTTATCTAAGTTCTATACTGGACTCCAAAATAGCACATTCATCTCCTTTTGTACCACAAAAATTGTTTTGTAGTGGCTGGATTATGAGAATGGTCTTAGTTCATCAGAACTAAGATGGTGTACTGAAACAGAATGGTACCTGGATAACTCAAGACCTGATATGGACAAAAGAGACTAGAAACAAGACTTCCCACGCTTGCCTAAAATCTCACTGGCCTAAGAAGGGTCCCCAAAGGTCCTAAATCCCTAACTTAATCACGTGAGACAGAGGTCCTTTTCTTTTTTAGTCAGTTCTTTGAGTCCTAAGTAGAGAAAAACTAAGGTCTACCTATGGTAAGAAATGAATTAGCCAGGTGGTAGCAGCACACGCCTTTAATTCCAGCACTTGGGAGGCAAAGTCAGGAGGAACTTTGTGAGTTCAAGGCCAGCCTGGTATACAGATCGAGATCCAGGACAGGCATCAAAACTACAGAGAAACCCTGTCTCAAAAAGTAAAACAAAACAAACACAAACAAACAAACAAAAAAAAATTAAAGTTCCTTGGCAGTGAGAATCCTTAAGGGGCTAAGAACACCTTCCATATGAACCCCTTACGTTTCCAAACTTGGCCTCATTCCTGCTCCTCCTTCCCTCATTAACTTGCCTCTGGAAGACTCGCCCTTGTTCAGTGCTAGGTAATACCTGGCCACAGCTATACCAGCCACAAACCTGGTCAGATTTATTTCTCCAAGGAACTCATACTTCTTACAACACATTACTCTGGTTCTGACTGGAACAATATATAGACTGAGTTTAGGGCAGTAGTTCTCAATGGGGAACAGTTTTGTGTTCATGTACATCCACACACAACTACCCCATGACCAAAAACAAGCAAAATTTAGGATATTGGTGTTCAGCTGGGCCCAATACTCCACTAGAATATTTAAAAAGGCTCAAAGATGCATATTAATGGGGGAAGGAGGAAGCACAAAGCCATGGATAAATTAGATATGAGGCTACAGTGAGCTGGTCAAGGAAGGAAGAGGTTTCGGCCAGCCACACAACTACCTTTTGTTGTCCCAGGTAGGGTAGGTATTGACAGGGAAAATTCATAAGTAGAAAAGTTTTGTGGGAAAAGAACATCTCCAGCCTTTGGGTTATCAAATCAAAAAAGTGGCCAGGAGGCAGTTTTGCATGCCTTTAATCCCAGCGGGGGTGGGGATGGGGATGGGGGGGTGGGGGTGCAGACACGGACGGGGACGACTACAAGTGGAAGATTTCTGTGAGAGAAACCCTGTCTGGAAAAGCCAGAAAAAAAAAAAAAAAGTGCATTGTCCCTGCCCTTATATCTGGAGCTCCACAGCTTCTTTTATGTCCTGGGCACACTTAACCCTCTCCAAACCCCATCACCAGCCGGTAATCTCACCTCCAGCTCATTCAACCTCTGGATTCGGGGAGTAAATCTGAAGTTGTCCACTTCCACAGCAAAGGGTGGCTGCCAATCCTAGGAGAATAGAAAGTGGAAAGGAACTTGGATTATCATCCCACTTTAATGCAAGATCACAGTGCACCTAAAGCAGCTCAGTGTTCCATTAATACTTCTTAAAACTTCCAGACAACTTAAATCCATCAACCTGGCAAACATCTGAACGGACCCACTTCTAACTCTTCCCAGGACTTATAACAGGGCATAAGAGTCCCTCAGGCCCATATGCAAGGCCTCGTGTACATGCCCTGGTAAACTTCTAAGTCTTTCCCAACAATAAAGTGCTAGGATTTTGTGAAGTATAAAAAGCTCAAAAAAATCAAATGACCTGCCTGAGTTCATGTTGTAGCTCTACTAGTTACTAGCTACCTTTCTGAATCTGTTTTCTTATCTGTAAAGGTGGGCATATGAATTCTGGCCCGGGCTTCTTCACATGACATTTGATGTCTAAGTCTGCCCCACCCATGAATACCCATGCGGGGTAACTCAGCTCTGGTTCTGGCAGGAATTAACAGTTTAGGCTGTCAATGTCTGCTCTCTCTGTTAAAGAGTCACAGAAGACACTGCAGGAAAGACCAAGGAACATGAATCTGCACATCTTACTCACTCACCAGGTCTCAAAAGTGTCCTTCCTGTGGTCCTCTCTCATACACTTGCCTGGTATAAGAAGCAGGGAAGGAAGTCTGGGAGTGGGAAGCCTAATAGTTGTGGCAAAGAATGCAAGGATTTACGGAGGGGAAGCCAAGAAAAATTAATGAAAGCAGGAAGAGCTTTACCATGCCAAGTTGGAGCTTTTTCTGTCCTACCCAAACGATAGCTATGAAGACTCCCCTTCCCAACAGCCTCCTGAATACTTCCCCAGACAGTCTTCTCTTCCTTGTTCTGTTATGTTGTATAGGAAGTAGTAAAAAGACCCTAGAATAACCTAGATCAATATCTTCATTTTACAAATGGAAAAAGTAAGACCCAGAGGAGAAATTATATGCTAGTTAGCAATAGGGCCAACACCAGAACCCCTGTCCTCTGATCACTGGTTCTTTGCACTACACCAAGCTGCTAGCATTCATACCCCAGTGCATACATATGAAAGGACGGTAAAGGAATGGGAAAAGAGAAAGGAGGCTATTGATCTCTTCTGCATGCATGCTCTCGGAGGATTCATACTTGAAAGCACATATGTTCTTCCCCAACCCACAGTAGTAGACAGAAAGCACCTGAGGCCAAGTAAAGCAGGAGAGAAAAAAATTAGGCTAAAATGGTATGGCTTAAGCCCAGTGGAAGCTCCCCACACCCTCTTACCTTCTACCAAACTACAACACTCTCATCAGCACAGATAAACCCGACAGAAAGGTACTCAAAACCCCAAACTCTAGGCACCCCTTTTTCCTGCTCAGCCAAGTCCTAAAGAATCAGTGCAACATCAAGCACCTGACAGGAGTGTAGAACTGAAATCCTAAAGCAGGAGCTCTAGACGCAACAGACAGATGGGGAAGGTTCAGCAAACCTCTTCAGTCCCATACTAGTCCAGATGCTCAGGATAATGGCACTCAGAATAGGGTAACAAACAGGACGGCTATCTAATTCAAGAAACTAACTGTGATGCTCACATATATCCCATCCATGTCCTACGCTCTGAAATTCAAACCAAAAACCACCCCTGTGAGACAAACTCCAATACCTACTCACACACAGGTTTGCATCCTGGGCCCAAGCATCACTTGGGTGAGTAATTCAAGTTCCAAACAGAAGAAAGCCAGACACTTTAGGGCCTCAAGGTGGTTGAAGGGAGATAGAGAGAAGTGGGGAGCGCCCACACAAAATCATCAACAATAGCAAAAACAGAGTCAGGTCTCTTGGGCTGGAAAGAAACATGCTATCGGAGCGGAGAAAAGAAGCCTACCAAAGGACAGTCCCTGTGGCCACACACACACTATGGACTTGTCATTCCTTCCCATCCTGGTCCCCCAATGCAGGGTAATAGCACCTATATAAGGCCAACCTGCCCAAAGCTCAAGGAACAAAAAGGGAAATTCCGACCTCATTAATCCCATGTCAGATATGCCCCTCCTGACTACTTCAAGGAATTTTCCTTAAGGCGATCCAAGAGTCTAACCTTTCCTCTCTGCCAGCTATATGACTCTCTCACCACAGAAAAGCATCCTTAGACACCTGTAGCCAGGCTCCAACAAGGAAGAAATTAGCTTACCCAACACTTCCTAGACCCTAGGGCCTAGAGGATGCATCTAAAACCAGCCAGTGGAAGGGCACCAAAAACATTACATTGGATAAGGAGACCTGTGGTGCTCTCCTCAGGTGGGAATAAGACTCCACATTCTGAATCACCTCCTCAGAAATACATTGCTGCAAGCAAACTCAATCCAGTCCACCAAATCCCATGTGGTCCCTAAGCACTGATAAATGACTCCTCCAGTGTCAGCAAGGCAGCAGCCTGTGCTAGCCTTTGGAAAACTTCTGGTCTAGTCAGGACTAGTACCAAAAATAGGGTCCTTTCTACTAATATTTGGGAATCAGGGGAGATTTCCATAGCTCCACTGTTTCTGAGAACCCAAGAAAGCCTTATCTTATAGGATCACCTACATTCTGGCCAGAGGTAGAATAGAAATCTTCTGAGAAGGACATACCAAGCTAACTGGTCTAAATTTCTCCACAGGAAGTCTGTGGAGACCATGTGCAAGAAAGTTCTGACACTGCCTTCAACTAGAAAACGGAACAATTTCTTAAACCCATCTCTGAGACGCCATAAAGAGCGCCCACTGTGAGAATGATTTCCTGACTGACTGATCAGGCCAGGATATTATCATAGATGAATTGGCCTGACAGGGTGTGAGTAAACATGAGTCAACACACGTAGGATCAAACCAATGACCACATCAAGCACCTTCACAGTCACAGTAATTACCACTTACCAGAGTGTACTATGTTACCTAGTTTAATCTAATTATTCCTAGCACACAATTCACAGGCTCAGAGATTAGCTTACATGCCCAAGGTCATACAGATGCTAACCTTCTAAGTAGTTTTAAATTCAGGTCTGTCTCCCTTTAAAGACGTGATCTTTCCACTACACCACACAGCCTGCCTTAAAATGACAGTAGTCCTTACTTAGCATAGCTTTGATCTAGATAATACAAAGAAAGAGATGTATTCTTGTGCCTCCCCACGAACTCTCCCCAGCCCACTAAGCATCTGTGTACTGAACCAAGAGAAATTCTCAAGAGTAGGGTGGGAGTGGGCTCAAACCCAGGTCTCTTGCATGCCACAAAACGAGAGAACCCCTGACCCCAGCACCCTTCCTTCGATTCGCGAGGCATCCACAAGATCCCATCCAATCCATCTTCCCACACCTGCTGCTCTCCACCCGGGACTTCACCACTGGCTACCCGGATCCACCCACAAGCTCGCCGCCGGCGACCATCAGCTCCCGGCCTTACCGCAGGTGGGCGGATCTTGCAAATGCCGGACTTCTCGGCGATGGGTCTGATTTTCGCGATGTAGCCAAGAGGGTCTCGGAACTCGGCCCAGCTAGGCTCGAACACCGGGCACTCCGGCGGCGGTAGGAAATCGTCGGACCCCAGCTCCATGGTGGGCCCGAGGGCTGGGCCAGAGATCGGGAGGGCTCAGACCGCCCTTAAGGACTCATGGCGCCGCCGCTGTCTGAAACCGAGGCACTTCTCCGAGTCTAGGCCCTAAGCAGGACGGCCACCGCCCGTAAAGGGCCGAGGGGGGCGGGTGCCGTGCTCTAAAAGTCTCAGGCTAAGGTTCCTATTACCGGCCCTTATTCTTGTTCCGTTTCTTCCACACCCTACCGCTGCCTCCCAACTATTGCAGCCTTCGCTACTACAGTTAAGTCCCAGTCGCCGCAGGTTTCATCGCCGCCACCGCCATCTTGGTTTGTCAGCGTCTCCTCCCCCCACCTCTGCACCTCACCACAACAAACCAGATCCCTCCGCGAGGTGGCTCTCCGAGTTTTATTTACTTTGAGTCAGAATAAATCCTAGGAAGCCTTCATTCTGTGATGACCGAGATAATTCTGGTGTTATATGCTCCTTATTTGGAGGTGGTTAGTTAAAAGTATTTACCAGACAGAGAGAAAATAGTTCATCTCAGTGGCGGAGGAACAAAATTGTAATTTGTTTACCGGATCCTTTTACCGGATGGACCGGCGGTGCACGTTTAAAGGCCAGTGATGCGCATGCGCAGTCTCTAGACAAACCGGAAGAGGAGCTTGGTGCTCATAGGTAGTGGGCCCGAACTGGTACGCGCCCATGCGCGCTCGCACACACTCGCGCACGCGCACGCACACACCCTAGATCCCAAGCAGGCTTTCAGCTCCTCCCCAATGTCCTTTACTTCTCCCATGTCTTTTCTGTGTGAACCACGGAAGGCGGCGATTTCGAGGAATCTCCGCCCCCTTCCGCCCCCCCCCCCCCCCGCATTCGGTGTGCCTGCTACTGGGGGAAGACTTACAAGATTTACACCTCTGGGATTTTTTTTGTTGTTGTTTTATTTTTAAAGGAAAGCAGGAAACTGCTCACTCTCTAGAGAATGTGGATTTTTAGAAGCTTTGATTTCACATAGAGTAAAAATATATTATGCTTACCCCAGCATCATTGGCCATCAGCATTTTAATAAATGCTTTCAGCTGTTCTGTATGCATTGAACTGTATAAACACTAAGGGTGTATATACTTTGGTGCAACTACTGCTACAAAAAACAAAAAGCCTGGATGTTTACATTTTTGTTTATTCCATGTATATGCATGATATGTGCGCCTGGTACCAGTCGAGGTCGGAAGACAACGTCCAATTCCCTGGAACTGGAGTTATGAATAATTGAGAACCACCACGTGGGTGCTGGATGCAAGAGTTATAAGTGCTCTTAACCACTGAACCATCTCCCCAAACCCTGTTTTTGTATTTTAACTATTGGATGTTTAAGCAACAGTGTATTTATTTTATCCATCACCCACCAATGACTTCTGTGTAAAACACCTGTTTGCCAGTTTGTGAACCTGTAATGTACTGCTTTCCAAACATTTACATGCATATAGGTTGTAATTATTGTGGGTAGCTGTTGTAATATGTATTTTAGTACCTACTACATGTACATCTACCGTGTGCAGGTTCCTTAAGCTGTTTCTCCATAGGTTCATCCGTGGCAGCTATATATCAAACCAGTACTTTGGTGCTGGAGTTGTAGCTCAATGGTAGACATTTGTCTAGCATATGTAAGGCCCTGGATTCAACCCATAGCACCACACACAAAAAAATACTTGGGGGTGGTGGTGACATATATCTGTATTTGAGGATCATCTAAATTATTCATGAAGTGTGTACCTATATGCACAGATTGTGTGTCCACTGTTTGAGTACCTGTGCACATGCTAATTAAATTTATATTCTCCCATCAGACTGAATTAATTAAGCGCAGGGACCCTTAGTACCTTGTATAGTAAGCAATAAATGTTGAGTAAACAAAAGAAAAACGAATGCATTTTATAACTGATAGCTTATATTGACTGAAAATAATGTACTCTTTGCAAACATTTCTTGTATACTATAAAGAATCTACCATACCTTGAATGTGTTTGAAAAGGAGGAGTATTATTGTTCCTGTTGTTAACTGTTACTAATCACATACAGTAACAAACTAAGTAGATTCTACTTCAGGACTAAGCTTAAGCCATCCTAGCAGAAGAAGTAGGGTACACAGGGAGAAGGTCACACCCCGCAGTCCCACAGACCTGTTGTGGTGGTATTGTGTTCAAATATGTGCACCCTAATAAACTTATCTGGGGTCAGAGACAGAACAGCCACAATATTAAACATAGAGGTTAGGCAGTGGTAGCACACACCTTTAATCCTAGCATTCCAGAGGCAGAAATCCATGTGTTCAAGGACACAGCCAAGCATGGTGACTCAGCCTTTAATCCCAGAAAGCGAGCCTTTAATCTCAGGGAGTGATGGCAGAAAGCAGAAAGGTATATAAGGCGTGAGGACCAGGAACTAGAAGCTTTTAGCTGGTTAAGCTTCAGGCTTTCGAGCAGCAGTTCAGCTGAGAGCCATTGGGATGAGGACACAGAAGCTTCCAGTCTGAGGAAACAGGATCAGCTGAGGAACTGGCGAGTTGAGGTGGCTGTGGCTTGTTCTGTTTCTCTGATCTTCCAGTGTTCACCCCAATACCTGGCTCAGGTTTGATTTTATTAATAAGACCTTCTAAGATTCCTGCCACAACCCTGCCTTCTCATCTCCCTAGCTCTGCTATTTTCTAGTCCTAACTGAAATTGAAATGAGGATGAAAATGCCTGCCTTGCAGAATTGTCTGACAGTACCTAGTGCATAGCAGTCCCTCAGTTATTTGGTAGTTATTATTTTTTGTTTCTTAAAGTTAGCATGTCATTACAAAGTAAAGCTCACTGCAGATCTCACTGTTGTTGCAGTGTGGTGGCTCCTGCCAGCAATCCTAAACTGAAGCAGAAGAACTGACTCTTCAGGCCGACCTGGACTACATATCAAGTTCCAGGCTAGCCTGAGCTTCGAGACCCTGTCTCAAAACAGAAAGAATATCCCTTGTGCCCAGCTAATATTTTCATATTTTTTTCATTTGTTGTTTGGGGTTTTGTTTTGTTTTTGAGACAGGGTCTGACTATGTAGCCCTAACTGGCCTGGAACTCACTATACCTCTGCCACCTAAATGTTGGGGTTACAGGCATGAGCCAACACACCCAGCCTTGGGAAAGATGTAAGTCAAGTTTCCATTCTGTGGAAGAGGAATCAAGTTCTAGAAAGATTTAACAACTTGCCAGTGTTGCAGAAATTGCAGGTTCCTGGTCAAATGTTTTTCCTATCATATGCCCTGCTTAGATACATTTCCTCACAAGCTAAGTAAGGATAAGTATTTAAGGTAATAATAAGATTCACGGATGGGCGGGGGCTGGAGAGATGGCTCAGCAGTTGAGAACATTTGCTGTTCTTGCAGAGATCTGGGTTCTATTTTTAGCACCCACATGGCAGTTCACAATCATCCTCAACTCCAATTCCAGGGGGATCTGGTGCCCTCTTCTGGCTTCCAAGGGCACCAGGCATGCACAGAGTGCACATACATACATGCAAGCAAAACACTCATACATGTAAAATAAAAATAATAAATAAATATTCCCAAAAAATCTTTTTAAAAAGGTTCAAGGCTGGTGAGTTGGTGTATGGCACTTCCTGCCAAGCCTAATGACTTGATTTTGATTCCCAGGACCAACGTGGTAGAAGGACAGACTGACTCCTATTCTCTGACCTCTACATGCACAGTGTGGCACAAACATGCCCACACACAAAACGCACACAAATAATAAATATATAAATGTGATTTAAAAAAGATTCGGGTCCAGAGAGATGGCTCGGTGAAAGCAGTTGCCACCAAGCCTGACAAACTGAGTTTGATCCCCCAGGGCCCACATGATGAAAAGAAAGAACCAACTCTCACAAGTTGTCCTCTGACCTCAACACATGCAGCTCAATGTAGTACACACACACACACACACACACACACACACACACAGAGAGAGAGAGAGAGAGAGAGAGAGAGAAAGAGAGAGAGGGAGAGAGAGAGAGAGAGAGAGAGAGAGAGAGAGAGAGAGAGAGAGAGAGAGAGAGAGAGAGAGACTAAAAAAATTTTAAGAATTCAGGTAGTTAAAAAAAAACCTTGAGCTGGGCGGTGGTGGTGCATGCCTTTAATCCCAGCACTTGGGAGGCAGAGGCAGGCGGATCTCTGTTAGTTTGAGGCCAGCCTGGTCTCCAAAGCGAGTTCCAGGAAAGGTGCAAAGCTACACAGAGAAACCCTGTCTCGAAAAACCAAAAAAAAAAAAAAAAAAAAAAAAAACCTAAGAAAAAACTTTTTTTAAAAGTGGCTCTGCCAGTAATCCTAGCACAAAGGAGGCTAAATAAGGAGGATTTTGAGTTTGAAGCCAACATGAGCTATATAGCAAGATCCTGTCCCACATGTAATAGTAATGATAACAATATAAAGTAAGAGGGACAGGCAGGAGAAAAGTGAGTAAAATTAAGGTTGGTGAGTTTGCTGTTCCTCAGCTAAAGACAGTTTGACTTTTCTACCTGGAGGAGCTCAATAAAGGGTAAAGAACACGAGGCTTTTGGTCTCAGTACCACTCAGTCTTCTACAGTCTTCTCTATTGTCCTTAGCCTAGACATACTACAGGGCAGAAGAAAACTGCACACTCTTTAAAGCCAGTGAGACTGAGTCCATTAATTCCTATTTGTGAAAGTCATACTATGCACCAGAAACTATTGTGAGCATGTGGAAATACAAAGGCATGCCTTCCTGGAGCAGATATGCACTCACTGGTATCTGCCAAGTACCTCATGTCCCTGATCCTTGATTTTCTTGTTCATAGAAAGAACTTAAGTAATCCTTTCATTAGAGATAATTATGTCTGCCTTTCTTTAAGGGCCAGGTGCTATGGAGTAGTATTATCTCTGTCTTGCAGATGAGGAGAATGAAACTCAAGTGCAAGTCACATAACTGGAAAGTGGCAGAGCCAGAATTCAAACCTACAACTGTCTTAGTCCCCCAAAATTCTACCTGTGAAAGTCTCGGATGTTGTTCCTCACACAGAAAAGTGTTTAGGGAAATGAGTTCCGTTTCCAAGCTTCAAGTCTTATTGGGGACCAATCAGAGACTGGGCACTGCAGGCTTCAGAATTAGGAAGCAACAGGGATCTGACTTTGTGGTGAAGGCTGGCTTGGCCTCACCCAGCCACCTGGGAGAGATGGGCTGGAATAGAATATTAGGCAGAGCAATAACTCAAGGTCTTGCCTGGGCTCCCAATCATACTCCCATCTATTCTGTAAATAAAAAGCATGAGAATGACACTGTGCTTTAGTGGTAGGGATGACACCCAGTGCCTTGAACATAGGGTCTCATATATGCTAAGCAGGTGCTCTGCCGCTGAGCTGTCCCTCCAACCCCTATGCCTCCTTTTAATTTAGGTCTGCAAAATTCCAAACTAGGTATGCATTGTCTTTTGTTATTTGGTCTTTGATTGGGGCTGTTTGCTTGTTTATTTGTTCAACATGGGGCCTCACTTGCTATGTAGCCAAAGATGACCTTAAACTCCTGGTCCTCCTGCCTCTACTCAAGTACTGTGTTTACAGGCAGGAACCACCTTGCCGAACTCCCAAATTCTCTGGAATCCATCTCCTCTCACCTCTACCACCCTCTTCTACATCACTCGTGAACCATTTACTATCTTTCTACCATGAAATATTTAAAAACATTTTATTATCATTATTTTATGTATTCAGGTGTTTTGCCTGAATGTAGGTTTGTGTCTTTGGAGGGCACTGGATTCCCTGGAACTGGAGTTACATACAGTTGTGAGTTGTCATGTGGGTGTGGGAATTGAATCTGAGTTCTCTGCAAGAGCATCCAGTGTGCTTTACGACGGATGAGCCTTCTCTGCAGCCTCTATTCTTTTTTTCTTTTTCTTTTTCTTTTTTTTTTCTTGAGATGGAGTAGCACCATAATGTTGGCCAGGCTGATCTTGAGCTTGTGTACTCAAGCAATTCAACTATCTCAGTCTTTTAAGTGGATGGGACTATAGGTTTGTACCACCATATCCAGATTCTACCCTGAACTATTTATTATAAGGGCCTTAACAAGATATATGTGATAGAGAATGAGAGAGTCAGAGACATACTCAAAAAGAAATATAGGTGTATAGTATGTGTATACTTTAAGAAATTAGGAAATAGCCGGGCGTTGGTGGCGCACGCCTTTAATCCCAGCACTCGGGAGGCAGAGCCAGGCGGATCTCTGTGAGTTCGAGGCCAGCCTGGGCTACCAAGTGAGCTCCAGGAACGGCACAAAGCTACACGGAGAAACCCTGTCTCGAAAAACCAAAAAAAAAAAAAAAAAAAAAAAAAAAAAGAAAGAAATTAGGAAATTATAAGACTAAGAGTATTTTATGGTGACTGAAAAAAGGCGATGCTCAAAGAAAGATGGAGACAGATACTTAACAGCAAAACCATACAATCAAAATAATGATAATTCGACATGAATTATGACACTAGTAGACTTTAAATTGATTCAAATAAAAATCAATAACTCCACACTGATATACATAGAGAAAAATAGAGAAAAGGGAAAGTTTGTTTATTGTTCTTTCGGTTTTTAGAGACAGGATTTCATGGAACCCAGGCTGGCCTTGAACTCCTGATCCTCTTGCCTCCACCTCCTAAGGTCTAGGATTATTATATATCACTATACTCATCTGAGAACTTTTAGAATTCTAAAAAAAAATATGGAAGGAATAATGGACCTGGAAAATCATCAATAGATGCTGAAGCTTTTTCCAAATACGATGATATTATTAACGTAGATCTATAATCCTAATGTCTAAATCTTAATCTCTCTCTTTTTTGGAGGTGAGTAGGTAGAATAAGACAGGGTCTCACTCACTGGCCTAAAGGTGTAGGGAGGCTGGAGTTGGCTTAGTGGTTAAGATCCCTGTCTGCTCTTCCAGAGACCTAGGTTCAATTCTCACATGGCAGCTCATAATTGTAACTCCAGTTCCAGGGGATCCAAAGCCCTCTTCTGGCCACAGGCACCAGGCACACATGTATACAGACATATATGCAGGCAAAACACCCCTACACATACAATAAAATAATTAAAAAAAAAAAAAGACAGAGTCTTGGTTGCCCAGGCTGGTCTTGAACTCACTTTTCAGTCCTGTAGCCCAAGCTAGGACTTGTGGTCCTCCATCCTCAGCCTCCAGAGTAGCTGAGATTGGTGGCCAGTGCCATCATGCCCAGCTAATGCATTTTGGACACTAAAATATTGATGTTAATGGAGTCAGGTGTGGCGGTGCACAATTATTCCCAGCACTTGAGAAGTTGAGACAAGAAGAACCTAAGTTAGAGGCCAGCCTAGGCTAACTACATACTGAGACCCAGTCTCAGAAATTGAGAGAAGTATGGAGATCAGAAGGGATGGAAGGGAAGGGTAGAAAAAGAAAGAGAGGAAGGAAGGAAGGAAGGAAGGAAGGAAGGAAGGAAGGAAGGAAGGAAAGAAGGAAAGAAAGAAAGAAGGAAGGAGTGAGATGGGGAAAAGGCTGTGGTTTGAAGGAAAGAGGGAGAGGGAGAAAAGAGAAGGGAGAAAGATTTAGACAGTTAAAAAGAAGCAGTTTGAATTAGAATAATAGGAAAATGCCTTAAGGTTATATCAGAAATTGGTAGGATCCCACTAATCCCAGTCTCAGGAACGTAAATTTTTGCTTTAAAAAAACTGGGTGAGCCAGATGGTGGTTGGTGTACATCTTTAATCCCAGCACTTGGGAGGCAGAGGCAGGCAGATCTCTGAGAGTTCAAGACCAGCCTGGTCAATAAAGTGAGTTCCAGGACAGCCAGGGATGTTACACAGAGAAACCCTGTCTCGAAAAACACCAAAACAAACACCAAACAAAAATCTGGGTGATGAGATAGCACAGTGGGTAAGGGCACTTGCTACTAAGCCTGCGACCTGAGTTTGATCCCTGGAACCCATACAGAAGAAGGGGGGAAAAACAATTCACACAAGTTGTTGTGTTCTCTGATCTCTACCACATGTGCCACTGCCTCCCACACACAGCATGCACACAAACACAAATAAGTACATAAATAAGTAAATATTTTTTAATTAAAAAGAGCTCTGGGAGCAAAATGCTGAGGAGATGGGTCATTTGGCACAGTGCTTGCCACAGAAGCAAGAGGACCTGAGTTTGACCCGCAGCATCCACGTAAGAAAGCCAAGTAATCACAGCACTGAGGTAGAGACAGGAGGATCCCTAAGGACTGATGGATAGGTTTAGTGAGAGACCCTATCCCCAAAATAAGATGGGAGGATGCACAACATCAACCTCTGGCCTACACACACACACACACACACACACACACACACACATACACTCATGACCAATGCTCACACTTCCTAGGGAAATGTTTTCCTACTCTCTGTCATCCTGGCACTACAAGACAGGGAGTGCCATGGTCTAAGTCCCTCATCCTATAGTTGACAGCAGAAGTTGGCCACCATCCTCATGATGCTGATTAATTTAGGTTTGGTTTAGTTTGGGGCTTTCTGAGACAGGGTCTCAAGTATATCTCAAACTTTCTATATAACTCAGTTACCCCTGAACTTCAAATCTTCCTGCCACCACCTCTCACAAGGGCTGTGTGTACAAGCATGTGTCATCACCTGGTTTCTGTCAGCACCCCTACAGGCAACCCTTGAGAGGGCAACAGGTAAAGCTGTGAGGGTGAAGTTGAAAAGTCTGTGGGGATCCCGGGAAGTTCAAGACGTCAGGGAAATGGAAACGTCTGCTAAGGAAAGCTTCAGCCAGCCAACAGGGCCAGCCCAAGAAAGGGGCCATGTGGGCTCCAACAGAAGGGCCAGAGGGGCAGGACTTTCCAGGCCCTTTGGATGCCACATTATGATACCACATGCCCTAGACACCAGACATGAAGTTACAGGATGTAATGTTCACCCTACTTGGTTTTCAGCCTTGCCTTGGTCCTGTCCGTCCTTTCTGTATCCTCATTCCTTATGGAATGAGAGTGTTTATTCTGTACTACCACTCCTTTGGAATTCTGTAACTTTTTTAATTTTAAAAATTCCATTCATCAATTGTGTGTGTGTGAGAGAGAGGGGGGGGCGGGAGGCAGGGGGGACTTCTGAGATCTTGGCTAGGGCATCCTGTGAAGAACTCCTAACTTTTGCACTTATTTCTGTAGTGCTGAGAACAGCTGACTGTAAGTCTGGCAGGAGGTAGGCATTTTACATGCATCAGCTAACAATTGTCCTGTAAACCAGGCTGGGGGGGGGGGGCAGGCAGGTGTCAGGTGAATTGCCAGAGAAGCACAGGTCAGTATCTGAGTGCTAAAGGCTAAACTTTGCCTACATAGAGCCCATCTCCAGCCGAAGGTAGAAAAAATGGGGAGAGACCAAGGATAGCCTAGCTTAGTCCACCAAGGAAGAAACCAAAACATGTTGTGTGGACCCCACATCTGGGCTCTTCAAACACTCAGGTCCAATTCATAGGGAGGCACCAAATGCTTATATGGCTCTAGCTGCTGCTCTTGCTAGCTATCTTCTTTGGATGGCCTTTCAGCATGCTTTACCAGGAAGAAATCAAAGGCACTGATCCAAGAAGTGTATGGTCATCTAAACCATTCTACCTTTTCAGGTTCTGTGAAAGCAGCAAAACTATCAACTGAATATTGTCAGACCCTGCTGACTCTAAGAGCCATTACTCTGCCCCATCTGTCCTGTGCTAGGCTGAGACCCAGGGCATAACTATTGGTGCTAGAAATGGGTCCATTTTACAGGGAAGCAGCTTGGGCCAGTGGAAATGGATCTGGGCTACAAGTCAAGAAAAACCTCATCTTGACTTGCTGTGTGGCTTGTCTCCTCTGTAAATGAAAGATAGCTCTTTGTTATTTAATATCCTAGATGTATACGCAGAGCACATATAAAGAATCTAGACCCAGGCTTCCTGGCTCAAGTCACTTCCCTGCCCTCAAGAACAAAAATATGGCCAGCCATTGCATGGAGGGCCAATAGCAGGGGTTTCAAGGCAAAACCAGGCCAGTCACAGGAAGGGTGAGAACAGAGGCCACATGCTTTCCACATGGCCAACCTCTACAAAGAAGACCAGAGAACTATTTTGCTGAATATCTACTCCATCCTAGCTGCTTGGAATTAGTTAGTTCATACAGTTATCACAGTTCTATGTAACTGTAACTAGCCTGGCAGAAAGGAAAATATTCTTTTTAAAAAGAATTCTTTTTAAAAAGATTTATTTTTATCTGCAATTATGCATATGTGTGTATGCATATGTGAGTATATGCAAGTGAGTGTGTTGGATCCCCCAGAGTTGTGGAATTATAGATAGTTGTGAGCCACCATTTGGGTGCTGGGAATCAAACTCCAGTCCTTAGCAAGAACAGGAAGTGCTCTTAATCACTGAGCCATCTCTCTAGCTTGAATATTTTAAAGAGACAGTTGTGTCTCTCAATCTGACTTTCAGATTATTCAAACAATGGGCCCCAAAGAAAGGGGATTTCCCCAGGAATCTCATGCCAGGAGAACTTGTCTCCAGGAGAGAGATTTTACCTAGTTCAAAGCACCATACAGGAAAGGGACTAAAGCCAGACAAGGAAGGGTCAATGGTGGCTCGGACCTCGCCTTGACCCAGCCTGCTTCCATGTGCCTATCCTTGACCCTCTATATAAAACTTTGACCTCCCTTCAGGACCCTGAAGACAGATGTGGGGGGTTCTCTAGACCTCTTCGTTCTTCTTCCCAATACCGTCACATTGAATAAATCGCTTTTTCATTCTGCTTTCCTTTTTTTTTTTTTTTTTTTTTGGTTTTTCAAGACAGGGTTTCTTTGTGTAGTTTTGGTGCCTGTCCTGGAGCTCTCTGTAGACCACGCTGGCCTTGAACTCAGAGATCTGCCCGGCTGGGATTAAAGGCGTGTGCCACCGCCACTCAGTACTTTCCTCTTTTTTTTTTTTTTTTTGGTTTTTCGAGACAGGGTTTCTCTGTGTAGCTTTGCGCCTTTCCTGGAACTCACTTGGTAGCCCAGGCTGGCCTCGAACTCACAAAGATCCGCCTGGCTCTGCCTCCCGAGTGCTGGGATTAAAGGCATGCGCCACCACCGCCCGGCTCCTCTTTTTTAATTGGCTTACTGAAGACAAGTGGTTGAACCTAACTCTGCGCACAGGTTGTGACCTCCAAATTTGATAGCATAGCAACACGTGGTCATCCCAAGTGGTAAATTTAAGTGACGAAGACTTGGGAGGATGATTCTCTGAAACTCTTGTGCCCAAGTGTGTACTCAGGATATGGACTGGATCAACTCCAAAGCCCACACTCCTGCCACTGTCACGCAGACAACATATGAAATGAGACAGAAACCCGACCCTTGTCTACCCTCCTACCCAACCAAAGCATCGTGCCGACCCAGTTGTCTGAATTACCATTAGCACATCACCTCCCTGGACTGGTGCCTCTCTCTCCATGGGCTGCACGGTGGGGAAGGGGCAGAAGTAGGAGGCAGAGGCCAGAGGTGAGCACAAGGTCTTTTATGAGGCATCAAATATACATTCTTATATACAAGGAGGGAAAAAAGACAATGCCTGAACCCCCGCTCCTCTCCATACCGTCCCTCCCACCAACACCCTCCCATCACCCTAAGCCCCAGGGACCCTTTGACATAGAGGGTCCATCTGTCTGTCTGTACTGCAGCCCATACTGGACAGGGGAGAGGAAGGCAGGGACTGTGGAAGGAGCTGGATGTGTAGGGCAAGAAGAGGAGCTGGGACTTGTAAAAAATATATTTATAATAAATAAACAGGGCTGCAAAAGGGCTGGCGAGGCAGTGGAGATTTTGATGAACAAGAGGGGCTTGGGCATTCTGGCTCGCAGCCCCAGCTCTGATGGCTTCAATCTCTGCCTCAGGAAGGACATCTTGGGCTCAGGGTGGTCCTCTGGGAGTCTTTCCCCAGGGCTGATGCTGGGTGCCCTGCCCCAGTGAGATATGTGTGGGTGATATCTGTAAAGTGCATTGTCTTCAGTTGTTGGTGGGAAAAGTAGGAATGGGGGCGGGCATGCAATATGGGTGAGGGAGGGCAGTACCCTTCTCATCCCAGACCTGAGCCCCCCCCTCCACCTCCAAAAAAAAAAAACCTGTCTGGACTTTGATCAGGATAAGAACATTGCAGGGCAAGGCAGGTTCCTGAAGCCAAAGAGGTCTGGGCTGGGGCCTATTAGGAGAGAGGGCGCACACAGACTGGCTCAAGAGAGGAAGCACTGCCCTCAGTGGGGGCCAGCACAAGCGGGGTCCCACCCACGGAGTGCACTGATGGTCTGTGTCCTCCAGCAGGCAGAAAGACACATGAAGGTGTGTGGCTAGGCCCTGAGGTTTGGCCAGAGCTCGGCAGAGCTCTGTCCTAGCCCCACACAGCAGAGGAGTTTCTAGGGAAGCCTTCCCTCTCACAGCTCCAGGAGCCTGCCTTCTCCACCAGCTTGCAAGGAAGCTCACATTTGTCCAGAGGTCTGAGGTCACCAACCAGACCTCCAGGGACAAGAAAGAGAAGAGGAAGACAGGAAAAGGAGGA
The DNA here is from genome assembly GCF_049852395.1 of Peromyscus maniculatus bairdii. NCBI lineage: Eukaryota > Metazoa > Chordata > Mammalia > Rodentia > Cricetidae > Peromyscus > Peromyscus maniculatus. The sequence continues at coordinate 141,856,971 of NC_134875.1, read as the reverse complement.
CAAGGACTGCGGAGAGGTCCCCCCCCCCACTTCCCAGCACTGCAGGGCCTAAGTTCAGGCCGCACGTGGCAAGGGCCCTCCAATCTGGAAGGCAACCCCATGACGACTGCGGGGGGTGGGTGGGAAGAAGGGTCTGGAGATATGGAGGAAGTGGAAAGAAGGACACTGCTGAGTGTATATATAGTTTGAAAAAACCGAGGAAGAAGAGAGGGGGCCAGGTCCCTCTCCCGTGGATTTCCCCAGACTATCCTGTTCCCCAGCACACTCACTCCATTCCTCAGACCACAGTGCTGATCCGGCTTGGCTTGGCCTTGGGGTTTGCACTGGGTGGATTAGCCGTGCCAGGGGGCCCAGAGGCGTGCAGTGGGCCATGGGGGGAGGTGGGTGGGAGGGGTGAATGTGGGGTGTGGGGTGAGGGTGGGGGCAGGGGCGGGTAGGAGGGGTGAGGTGGGATGGGTGAGTGTGGTGACAGGGGCGACTGGGGGTGGTGAGGGTGGGAGTAGGATCCCCCTGGTGGCCGGGACCCAGGGCCCCCAGCTGCACCTGCTGCTGGCATCATCTGTGGGTGGTGACTGAAGATGAAGTGCTTGGGGCCCTGTTTATGGGCAGGAGGGTGCTGTGGAGCAGGGCTGTACAGGGGTAACGGGGATGTGGGCTGGTGCAAGGGGTGGCGGCCATGTGGAGCAAACTGAGGGTGTCCTCCAGCCCCTCGTCTTGGGGCTCTGCCTGGCCGGCCCAAGGTATAATGCTGGGGTCCTGGAACTGGGCCATGGGCATGGAAGTGTCGATGTGGCCCCACAGGTGGGGCTGAGGCAGGTGGTGGTGGAATGGAGCCCAGCTGGGGCAGGGGTGGAGGCTGCTGAGGGGGTGGAGGCAGAGGGGGTTGCTGGGGTGGGAGGTAGGGTGGTGGGGCAGGGCCCGGTCCTTGGCAATACTGGGCATGCAGGGCCTGGAGCTTGGACTGCCCATCAGGTAGCACCCCCAGGCCACCATGGCTGTGACCATGGTGGTGGTGGTGATGGTGGTGGTGGGTGGAGGAAGCAGATGAAGACGAGGCAGAGGCCTGGCCTGTTGGCGGTGGTGGCATCTGGAAGGGCCCCTTGCCTCTCTTGCTTCCAAATAGGGAGCCCAGGAAAGATGAGGAGTTCGAGACTGGCCTCTGGCTCTTGTACTCCTCTGGCGGCGGGGGTGGGGGCGGAGGTGGCATCCTCTGGTGAGGGCGTGGACTGCTAATAACAGACCCCTGAAAGGGGGGAGGGGGGGAAGTCAGGCCAGTCTAAATACCCTAAACCCCCAGCCCTAAACTCCACCCCTGTCCCTGAAGCTGGAGCAACAGGGACCCCAAAGTAACAGCAAAAACCAAACAGCAGTCCTGTATTTGTGGCCAGCTCTGCTCCCCAGCTCTGTTGCCACATCCACTACCTCAGTTGAACCTCAGAGGGCAGAGGAAGAATCAGTAGGACCTCCTTCTCATGACCATTTCTCAGGCCAAGAAAATGTTAGGCTAGAGAGGCAGAGTGACTCGCTCCAGGTCAAAGAGCAGGATTTGGAAGTTAAAGTTTCTTGAGGCCCAAGTCCAAGGGCATCCCTATTTGGAGTTGGCCCTGGGGTTAAGAAGGGACATGGGAGAGTGGAAGACAGACTGAGAGACAGGCAGAGTGAGGACAGACAGAGTTGAGGACAGATGGAGAAAGTGGTTGGCTGGGAGAGGCAGCCATATGGTTCCCAGCACGGAAGAGGGGGGTAGGCAACAGGTCCCCTCCTCCTCTGGGGCTCCATGGCCAGGGCAGGGCTCATGCAGACAATGAGTGGGGCAGGAGCTGACACTTACTTCGATGGTGCTGTCCAGCGATCCCACGCTGTTACGCCGCCCCCGCTTCCCTGCACCCACAAGCAAGGAGCCCAGCGTCAGAGCAGCAACCCTCCCTCCCCACCCTGCTGGGCTCCAGAGCTGGGCACCAGGCCTAGGTCCCTCCCAGGGACAGACACCCCATTACCCCTTTCCCCCATTGAAGAGGGGGAGGTAGGGAGGAAGAGAGGCTGAAAAGGAGGAAAGAGAGGAGGAAAATATGGAGGAGAGGCAGCAAAGGAGAGACAGAAGAGGGATAAGAGGAGAGGGGCTGAGTCTGTGGCCCCACTTTATACTCCCTGGCAGAAACCCTGGGCCCCACCTGTTCTGACCTGGCTACCAGGCCCCCGTGACATAGTGCCAGGGCTCTGAATGAAGGGTGTGTGTGTGTGTGTGTGTGTGTGTGTGTGTGTGTGTGTGTGTGTGTGTGATGGAGGAAGGCTGGCAGCCAGTGACAGGAGGCAAAGAGGACACCTGGTCCCGCATCTCCCCAGCCAGGGCAGGGGCCCAGAACACTTACCTGCATCAGAGAGGTCTCGCAGGGAACTACTGAGTGCACCCCGCTTGAGCCCATCGCCTGCCCCATAAGTGTCCTCCAGACTACTGCGGGCCAGAGTCCCGTTCACCGAGTCCTTGGCTCCTCCAGGCTGTGAGGCATTAGGCCGCATCATACCTTTCTGCTTCTCCAGCTCCGCTGGAGAAAATGGGAAAAGGTCAGGAATAACATTAAGAACCCACCTGATTGACTAGCAGCCTACCTCTGTTTTCCTCCTGCCTTCTGCTCCCTTCCCCCACCCCTACTCCCCTAGTAGTACTCTTCCCCCATCCCACAAACTGCAACTCTTATCTTCAAAGCTCCTTAGGTGCCCAGCCCATCCTACGCCATCTACCCCTTCTTTTTCTTTCCTCCCTGTGAATATAAGTGTGTGCCGACTCTTCTTGTTCCCTTCCCCTCTTGTTATCTTTCATTTCTTTACCCTTTTGTAGACAGGCCTCCCTTAACACCCCTGCCCTTTAAACATGGGCTCTGCAACAGATGACTCATAGTAAGGATGGGAAGACCCTTCTGGCCTATGGTGAAAGACAGTCCTTTCAAAGTTCACTCCGTTCTCAGATGCCCTGCTTCATAGCAGCGGAGCTCTTGGAAGAGCAAGGGCATGAAACTGATGGGCCTCAAAGCCTCTATTATGTGCCAGGCAGTATGCTGGGGACAGCACATACTTGATCCCTCTCGTTCCACATTATGAGCATCATCTACATTTTGCAGGAGAAGAACCCGAGAACTCGAGAAGTCATAGAGTTTGCTCGGGGTTGGACAGTTGAAATCAGTGAAGCCAACACTCTAGAAGCAGGTCTATCCTGCTCCCCTGGGCACCCCCTATACCTCCAACGAGGTCATGGAAACTCTGGTCTAGTGGGCCTCTCCTGATATAGCTAATCTCTTGCCTGGAACCTCAGGGGTTCCAGGACTCTACTGAACTGATACTCCGCCTTGCTGAAAACCTATCAAGGAACTGACTACTGCTTCTGTTCCTCTCTGTCTCCTTTCTCCTCAATGCCACTCAATGTTACTTAACTGTGATTGCTTAGCTTAGAGAAAAGAAAACCTGGAGGATACCAGGAAGAATGAGATCTAATCACCATTTTCCATCATCTATGATCTAACTAACTTGGTGGAAGCCCTGGGTATTGAGCTGGACCTCAGCTCAGGAGCTGATACTGAGGATTGGAGACAGGAAATGATACTGTTGAAAACCATGGATGCACTGGTCTCTTCTCTCTGCCTCTCCTTCATCTTCAACTTCTCCCTCTCCTCTCCATTTTCTCTTCCTCTCCCTACCCTCTCTTTGTGACAGAGACTCAATACATAGCCACGGCTGGCCTGGGAATTTGAAATCTTCCTGCCTCAGCCTCCTCAGTACTGAGATTACAGTACTGAGCAACCACTATGTCTGGCTCCTTGTCAAACTCTGTGAAGATTTCTTTATTCCTGTTTGATCTAAACAAAGGGTTAAGAGGGCCACGAAACTCACCCAAACTTGCCTAGATAACAGATAGCGGACATGAAGTATGAAGCTATAGTCCTAATTCCCATTCCCTGAGTCTTTTCCCTCATACCATTCAATAGAAGGAAGAAAGGATGGGGGTGGAGAGCACAGCATAGAGTCTCCATGACTGGAATAATAATCTGAGGTTAGGAAGTAATGACCCTCTCGTCTCTGAAACCATTCAGGCAGAAGCTGAAGGATTCCTAGAATGAGGGTAGGAAGGTTGGGCAAGCTAGCCCTCAACTCTACAGTTCTCAGAAGACAGGATTCTTGGTATCTGCGGGTGACAGGGGGAAGGAGTCAAGGCTGTAGCTACTCACATTCCACGCGGTACTTCTCCATCTCCTGCACCTCAGCAATGGACTCCCGCAGGTCAGAGGTAAAGCGCAGCCTGTCTTGGAGGCTAGGAGCATTGAAGATGATGAGGACTTTTCGTTCCCCTCCAGGTACCGCAGACAGTAACTTGATCCCAAACTGATAATCTGCGCCAATGAGAGGGGACAGGAGAAGCTGGGTATTTCTGTCAGGTGTGAAGCAAAGAGGCTAAGACAAGAAGCTGAGAAATGATACAGCCCACTCCCCACTGCTGCCAATCATCTCTGAGACAGACTCACGCTATTTGGCTAGTCTCAAACTCCTGGGCTCAAGTAACTTTCCTGCTCTGCCTCTCAAACACTGTCCTACAAACACACATCATCTTGTCCATCTTGGAAATTATTTCTGTAACATCCAACTCTGAAATGCCTCTTCTGTGCCCAAGCATCTTCAGTGGTTTCCCCTTGTCCCCAAATTCCTGGTAGCCTTGGCAACCTTATACCAGACTCCAGGATGTAAAGGCAAACAGAATTCTGAACTGCTTTCTAGAAACCATTTCCTTTGTCCCTCTGCCTCTCACAGTGACTCTGCTCTCTTGAATGGCACTCAATCCTGCTCTTCCCAGTTCAGTACTTCAAAGCACAGTGTGCCTGCCACATCTGCTCACTAAGGAACACATAAAACATTGCTGTTCCATGTCCTCCAGGGGCCACACCCAAATCATACTCCAGACTTCCTTTCATCCTTGGACAAGTAGATACTTGGGAGACTTGAACCCAATTGTAGAGGACTTCAAAGGCTGGAAGCTAGTATAGATGAAGGATGAGCATGGGCTCTGATAAACCCTGGGATGCATGCTAGGGTTCAAGAGGGGACTCACATGAATTTTGGAAGAGCTGCATGTGCATTTCCACCAGGGGAAAGGACTGACGGAAGCTGTATGTCACCAAGATCTTCTTCTTCTGGAAAATTTTGGTGACCTTTGGCAAACAAGGGTGGGAAAGAGATAAGAGGCTGAGTTAAGGGTGGGGAATTTCCAAGCGATACCCATTTCTAGTAACCACCTTCCCCACCTATTCCCAGTAACAGACATATACACATGAGCACATATACCCCCACAAGGGAGAACTGAAACTTGAGGAACAGAGAGGAGGGAGAAAATGCAAGTTCGTGACATCATGAGCATACACAAGCACCTGCAACTTTTAAAAGAACTAAATGAATGCGGTCCCTCTAGAGAGCCTATCCTAATACCTCACATAGACTTCTGTTTCCTTCTTTTGAGCTTCCAGGTTGCCGGTTCTATCTATACCTTTTCTTTTGTCAGACTCTATGGTAGTTCTGACTATGTGATCTCCCCCTGCTGGCCTAGAGGGCAGGGGTCTCGTTTTCTGGTTCTCCCACCTACTCCAACCTCCACCATCCAGAACTAGCTTATAACGGCAACTTCCACCTAGCCTGTGAACAGGATTAATAACCTCTCAACAACCCAAAGTCTTTATCAAGTATTTAGGCATTCTGGATTCTACACTAACATAAGCTCAGACAATCTGCAAGTGGCTGTTTTATTTCGTTTATTTTGTATGCTGGGAATGAAACCTGGAGTCAGACAAGTACCCTTATCTCTAAAATACAGCCTCGTCCCCTACAAATGGCTCTTAAAACAAACGTTTGGTTTTACGTTGGTTACAGCACAGCATGGTGTCAAACACTTTTTGGTGGAATGTGGTGTGGTGGTTGAAATAAGGCCTCCATCACGTAGCCCAGTCTGACTTTAGCTTCCTGTTCCTTTTGCCTCCACCTCCCAAACGCTTAGGTTACAGGGGTTTATCACCACACCATGTTGCAAAACACATTTTAGGTCCTTTGGATTGTGAGTCCCTGAAAACGAGGACTGAGTCTGATTTATCTCCATGTACTCAGTGGCTAGCATAGAGCTACATACACAGAGGGTGTCCATGCATGAAGGGTATCTAACAGTGACTCAGCACCTGTGTGCGCCAGGCATGCCTAGGGTTAAGGTGTGATTGTCTCTTCCCCTTCTTTTCTTTTGTAGTGCTGGGAATAGAACCCAGATCCTTGCATATACTAAGCAAGCACTCTACTACTGAACCGAAATGCCAGGCACTGACTTCTTATTTCATCTTCTTGACAAATCTAAGAGAGAAGGGTTAGCACTATTTCATGAAGCAAGCAACTAAGATTTGGGGAGGATGTTGGCGGCATTTTCTCTAAAGTGGTGATTCTCAACTGGAGATGATTGTGACCCCTGCTTCCACAGGATGCAGATGAATGTATGGAGAAGACACTGCTTTCTTTTCTTTCGTTCCTCCCACCTTTTCTTCCCTGAAGATGTTCTCTCCCTCTCCCACCCCTCCTCTTTTTTGCTCTTCTCTGGAGAACACTTTTTTTTTTTTTGGTTGAAGGTTTGCTGTTGACTTCTAGTAGGTATCTCAAAGAGCAGATAAAATACTACATTGTACAAGACCAAAGAAGGAACAAAATTGCTGTTCTCAAATCCCTGGAGTACTGTCTCAGAGCAGAGGGGGAATACTTATTCTTTGTAATCCCGAGAAACAGTGGAGAACATAGAGTAGGAGGCGAACCACATTAGGAAGCAGATTCTAGTCAGGTGTGGCAGTGCACGCCTTTAATCCTAGCATTCCAGAGGCAGAGGCAGGTGGATTTCTGTGAGTTGGAGGCTAGCCTGGTCTACATAGTGCATTCCAGGACAGTGAGACCCTGTATTAGAAAAACAAAACAAAACAAAACAACAACAACAACAAAACCCTTTCCCCCCAAAAAACCTACAACAGATTCTAGCAGTCAGGGCTAAGCCATCTTGAAGAGTGGTTCTTGCCCAGGAAATCCTGAAAATCCCTTCTTATCCACAGAATCCAACAAATCCCCTCACTAAAAGATGTGTATCTCCGTACCAGTGATGTGCTTTGTTTCAATCACTTCCAACATCAAGACAACTGAAAAGTTCATGGGGCCACAGATTCATAACGCTCTGTGCTACTGTGATGGACAGGGACATTTCCTACCACATCCCAGGTTATAGGTCTTCCATTGTCCCCTGATCCTTACATTGTCTGCCCTTGTGTGGCTGTCACTACATCAACATGAAGGGAAAGGAGGGCAGAGAAGGGTTATGCCTCACTGGAGACCATGCAGATGGCATGCGGAGCACTGGCCCCGCCACACTCCACATACCATGGTTTGCTCTAGAGCCAGCAGCTGTGCTGACTATCTCCCCCCATTTCCTTCTGCCCAGTGCCCATACCACAAGGAGGTCATTGAAGAGGAAAACCTCCCGCTGATGCAGCCCCAGCCTCTGGGGGCGGTTTGGATCTGGCACCTCATAGAGCTGGCAGCAGCAAACCAGTCGACGGTGAGGAAGAGACAGGACCTGGATAGATGTGGAAAAATAGGCGTCAGCAAGGTCACCCCATCAGTTTCAAGCTTCTGAGTACCTTAACAAGGCAAAACGTACATCTGACACACAAAGACTATAAACAACTAAGTCCCTTAAGCTTTTCTGCCACCTTGTCCTTGTCCCGATAGCCATTGGTCTAAAATGCCTTTACCGCCCAGCTCTGCATGGCCGTATTTTGCTCCCCTTTCAAATTGCCAATTCCAAAGTTATTTTCCAAGAAGTCTTTCGGACTTCCCTTGGCTTAAAATGGCCTCTCCCTGATTTCTGTTTCTCTAAATTAGACCACAAGGCCAAAATATTATTTGTGTCTTTGTCTTGGAACCTCACTCATCTCTGAGTGTCCCTAAAGACAGAAATTGTGTCTGATTTCACTCTATGCCTCTGGATTCCAGTAAAATGCTGGGATCAGGAATAAGCCATCCATAAATGTTTGTTGGCCAAAATATATCTGTTTCATAGAAAATATTAGCTTGACTCTTCTTACTTGGGATGGGCAGACAAAACCATAGATGAGAAGAAAATATTTATACAGCACCTACTATGAACTTTGCAATATACTAGATGCATTTACATGGAGAATCTCCCATAATCTGCACCATGATCCCCAATGAATACAATATTTTCCACTTCATTTTACAGATAAGGGGAATCTGGGGCTGGGGGAGGGGAGTGACTTACCACACAATAGTGCCCCCTTCCCAGGCACTCACCGGTTTCTTGCCAACAATCATGCGCTCCACAGCCTGCACCTGAGACACATGGTCATCATTGGTACGCAGTTCACGACCTTGGATGCGCTGGTAGATGCCTACCAGGAGGTCTCGGGGGATGTCCTCACCATTGTCGACCCCTACATGAAAAATGTAACACAGGAGTATGTTATGTCAATATGGAGGGTAGACAGTAGGGGGGTCTCCATAATCTCCCACACCCAGCATGAACCTTAGCAAAAAAAAAAAAAAGTGGGTATTCTTGGTCTTTTAGCTATGAATGGGACAGGGGAAGGTGCTTTTCAACAAAACAGCCAATTACTTTTTTAGCCAGGGTAGGGATTTTGTCTAAAACACTTATAACACACTGTAATTGAGACAATCAGGTACTACTTTTTTCCTTCCATGGTTTTTTGTTCTGTTTTAAGATTTATTTGTTTGTTTGTTTGTTTTTACATATATGAGTGCTTTTGTCTGCACGTATGTTTGTGTATCATGTTGCTGGCCTGCTGTCTTTAGAGGTTAGAAGAGGGTATTGGATCCCTTGGAAATGCAGTTACAGACAGTTGTAAGCCACCATGTAGGTGTTGGGAATTGAACCAGGGTGCTCTGGAAGAGCAGCAGTGCTTTTAACTGCTGAGCCATCTTTCCAGCCCTCCCCCATGAATGACTTTCTTCCTACCTTCCCTTCCTTCCTTCCTTCCTTCCTTCCTTCCTTCCTTCCTTCCTTCCTTCCTTCCTTCCTTCCTTCCTTCCTTCCTTCCTTCCTTCCTTCCTTCCCTTTCCCCCTCCCTCCCTTCTCTCTGTCTCTGTCTCTGTCTCTCTGTCTCTGTCTCTCTCTCTTTCATTCCATCTGCCTATATTTCCTAAGTGCTAGGATTAAAGAAGTGTGCCACCACACCTGGCTATCTTTGCTCTCTTAACTGGGAATACTACTTGAAAATAATATCCAGAGTTGTTAAGAATCTGAGGGCTTTGGCATGGATACTGATGTAACAGTTTCAGAAACTAATCTGGCAGGAGCCTAACTATTCAGACTCATCAATTCCTTTCCAAGGAATCTATTCTAAGGAATTATTCAGAAATGTATGTGAGACTGATGTCAAAGAGTGTTCACCAAGTGCTATTTATGAAGAAATTCTGGAACAGCTTAATTTCTAACAATAGAGAAATAGCTAAGTAAAGGATAGTTTATCTATAAACTTGATGCTTACTAAAATATTTCAATAATGTGAGAGAATCCTTGTAGCAAGTTAAGTGAAGAGTAAGCTAAGAAAATACACGGGGGCCAGAGAGACGACTGAGCAGGTAAGGGTGCCCGCTGCCAAGTCTGACAGCTTGACTTCCATCCTCAGGACCTACATGTGGAAGAAGAAAACTAAAGCCTGCAAGATGTCTGTCCTCTGACCTCCAGAAGAACACCATGGCATGTGTACGCCCACACATCACACACACACACACACACACACACACACACACACACACACACACACACTCCACACCCCAATCAACAAACAAATAAATGTAAGAAAAAAATAATTGTTGGCAGTGCTGAGCATTAAGCTCAGGGACCTCATGATTATTAAGTACAGTCTGTTGCTGAAATAGAGCCTCATGCCCTACATTCCTAAAATTAACATGTATTGTTTGTTTGCTTATTTATTCAATCACTGAAGGAAATATATACAGTTACACACACAATCACCCCCTCTATATCCATAGGCGATTGGTTCTAAGATCTTCCATCAATACTCATATCTGAAGATGCTCATGTCTCATATATAAAATAGGACAGTCAAGTACAGTCGCCAAATGGTAAGGTGTTGGTCTTGTAAAATGTGGTAGTATTTTCATATAGCCTACATACATTCTCTTGTTACTTTAAATCATCTGTATATTACTTACAATAGCTACTGCAATGTAAACTGGTTTTACTGTATTATTCAGTACAGATACAAGTTTTTTTTCCCAGATATTTTCAATCTACAGTTGGTTGAATTCATAGATGAAGAACCCACAGGTATGGAGGACTGGCTGTATATGTGGTGAGCATATGTGTATGGATGAATGAATTATGAGAAACAGAAAATCTACCATCTTTTTCCACTCTTGACTGTGTGCTGAGTGAAACCTTCTCACTCTCCTCTTTAAAGCTTCTGCTATTTAAAAAAATGACTTCTCCTTTGGAAATACCATACTTCTTCCTTGCACAAGTGCTAAAAGTACGTTCTTCTCCCCACTGCCTTTTTACCTTAGCTGCCAGACAACTCAAAGCCTTCAACTACATAAATGATGACAGTCAGCGACTCTCTTGTTCTCCACATCTCTATTTCCCTTTTTTCATTTCTTTTGAAATAATCATATCTGTGCCATTTTAGTAGGCTGCTCTTTGGCAAGAGCTAGGGCTTGACATCATTACAATAGACCAAAAGAAAAGATCAAAGTGACATCATTTATCTGGTACTGGAGAACCTCAGATAGTGGATCCACTTGACCTTCCCAAGTGTTCATCTGCCCCATCTCAGTTGTTCGCTAAACAACTTCACATTTTCTTCCATCTGGGCCTTTGTTATTCTTTCTGCTAGGTAAGCCCTCTTCTATTTTTAGTCTGTCATCTTCGAGTCCTCTGGGAAGTCAGTGGGAGGTAAGATCTCCTTCCGTACAGCTCTGGTTGTCTATTGGCCTCTTTGACATCACTGTTCACTTTCTGTCTTATCGTGGTTATCTAGGCACTACATGTCAATCTCTCCCTTAAGCCGGGAGAGCTCTAAGAACAGAGACTATAGCAGACTCCCCTCCATTGTCCCTGGTCCTCATTTTACTGGGTACACATTAAGCATCCAGTAAGTAGCTGACTGGTTGGTTGGCTCAATGAATAAATGAATGGAGGGAAAGGTATCTAAAATAATCAAATGAGTCTTTGTGGGTATAAATAGGAAAGATAAGGAGAGCGATAATAAGGAATGGATAAAGGAATAACTGAGTGAGTGAATAGTTTAAGAGCTAGGCTATTTTTGTTTTGTTTTCTGAAACAAGAGTCATATTCTACAACCTGACTCGATACTTAGTAAATAGCTGGTTTGAGAGTGAGTACATGGACAAACACCTGGTTTTTCTTTGCAGTTCTGGAAATCAAACTCAGAGCCTTGCACATGCGAGGTAAGCACTCAGCTACTGAGCTACCCACACAGCCTGGCAAATAATTGAGTGAATTAATAAGCGAATGCCCTGGGGACATCCAGCCGTGAGATAAAGTGACAGCATTGAAGGCTAATTTATAAAGACATCTGGGATCTCTCTCACCCTACTCCCATCCCCACCCTTGTTTCTTTTCTCTGATGATGGGCAGGCAAAATAGATGGGAAATTCTGGTCACCTCGCAGGTTCTTAATGAAGTCATCCAGTTTCATCTTGCGTTCAGCCTTGACACTGGGGCTGTACATGTCGGTATTGAGGAGGATGATGGCAAAAGCAAGGATGAAGATGGTGTCTGGGTTCCGGAACTGGCGTACAAGGGCAGGGTTACAGACACAGTACCGCTGGCTGCGAGACAACAAGGGTCAAGTCTAGACTCAGGTGCCAGCAATCTCCACCTACCCACCATTTGCCCAGGGTGCCATCAGAAACCCTTTCCTTCAAGAAACACTCCCTTAGTATTCGGAGTCTGTCTTCTTTGATTTCCCCAATACTACCACGAAAAATCACTACCTTCGCAGAACTTTTCCAGGAGACTTATGTGCATTGTCTCATGCAGTTGATCACACCGCTGCATGATTGCTATTTCCCCATTTCTTTGGGTATGTAGTGGTGGGGATAGAACCTTGGGCCTTGAGCATGTTAAGCATATGCTCTGCCACTGAGTCACACCTCCAACTCCCAAGCAGTCCTATTCTACACAGTTATAATGAAGGCTCAAAGTGGTGAGGTAACTTGCCCAGGCAATAGAGCTGGTGAATGGTAAAGCTGGGGTGAAAACAGATCATCTGGCTGCAAAGCAAATCTTTCTCCCATAATGGGAAATGAGTTCTCAGCAATTCCTCCATCTCTCCTGTAAATGCTCCAAAGGCGTGGAGCAAGATTTAGACCCAGCTCTGTTTGATCTTCAAAGCATTTAGAGCTGAGCACAGATATTATGGCATTAGATACACTCAAGTTCAAATCCTGGTTCAGCTAACTTACTCTAATGTCCCTGAACTTCAGATTTGTCATCTACAAAAATAGAAATACCAACAGAAGCATCTACCTCATAGAATGGTAGCCTTTTTCTTTTTCCTTTCCAGTACTGGGCACAGAAACCAAAGGCTCATAGTCATGCAGCAAGCAAATGCTCTATCACTGTTTTACACACCCAGATCCATGAATGTTACCATTTACTACTGATGTTGTCATTAATATTAATATGCCTATATCTCAGTTGCTAGAGCTAGATACTTTATATTTACTACCTCTGAACCTTACAAAAGGCCTCTCAAGATGGGATTTACCATTTCTGGATTGTTGTTTGTTTGGTTAGTTTTTATTTTGTTTCTTTGAGACAGGGTCTCTCAATGTAGGCCTGGCTAGCCTGGCACTCACTATGTAGACCACACTGGCTTCGAACTCAGACATCCTCCTGGCCCATCCCTCAGCACACCTGACCTTCATTTCTGTTTCATGGTGAGAAAATTAAAATGCTCAGAGAAGCGCCTTGTGGAAACAGGGCACCAAAGTACAAAGGGATGGCTTCAGGAGTGGGAAGCAGGCACACCTGAAGGCTTCAATGAGTCGCTCCACTTTCTGGGCCTCACCCTGAACGCGAATATGGGATTGGAACTTCCTGAGCGCATCATCCAAATCCATAGAGGAGAAGTCCATCTCATCCACCACACAGCTGGAAAGTAAAGAAGTAGGGTGGGTGGGTGGTGGCCTTCTTCAGTTCTCTACACAAACCACTGAGCCACCCACAAGCAGAAGCAGCCCAACACTCCCACCGACATGCTTCCAAACTTTGGACCTAAAACACCTGAGAACAGAAAGTTTGAAGTTTAAGAAAACTGAAGACACATGGTCACTAAGAGTACTTTCCATTAATCTATTCATTTCAGTGATGGGAAACTGAGGCCCAAAGCAAAGTATTAGGTGAGCATGCCCCGTGGGGAACCACTCTTAGAACACTTTAGGAATAGGGTCAAGAGAGCTAAGATCCTTTAGGAGCAGAGGGGTATGGGAACAGGAAAATCTATCCATCTTGTTTTGAAAAGGTTTATCTGAGCCCAAAAGACAGACTGCCCCCTCCCTTCCTCCTGCCTTCCTTTTCCAGGAATCCCTAGCCCGCCTGCCCCATGTTGGGGTCCTCACTCCAACACATCTCGGTTGAACTGCTTCTGCCGGTTCCCCAGGAATTCCCCTATCATCTGCCGGCTCAGGCCTTTCCGCTCCAGGATGAAGTGAGCCACCCCCACAGGAGTGTCCGACAGGAAACCTCGCTCGATCAAATACTGGATACCCTTCTCTGGCTTCCTGCAGAAAGAGAAGAGGTAGGTGAGATAGTTGGTCCTCTAGAACTGTGCTTGGTCCCATTTCTAGAACTGATTTGGGGCCCAACTAACCAAGGCTTCAGAGAGCTGAGGCTCTATAATGTGGTCACAGCACAAGAAGAAGCACCTTTCCCATTTCACAGAGTTTCAAAATTCCAAGGCATCCTCACACTAATTTCCTCTTTTAGTGGAGGCATACCACAGTTGGAAGAAAATAAGTATCGAAATGAGAACCTACTCTCTGCCTGGATAGTTCCAGAAACCATCAGAGTCTTGAGAAAAGGCCTGAGCTCTAGACCAGACTGCATCTCAGGACCCTCAGGACAGGGAAGAAGTGAATAGGTTACTTTGTTCCATGTCCTACATCCTACCCAGCCTCTGTGGCTGTTTCTACAGATGAGGTGCCTCCAATGTTTTCAGAGAGTGGGACCAAAAAACCTGGGTTGGAATTATGCCCTGTGCAGAACTTGAATGCCCCATGAAACCAAAATTTGGAAGTTTGGACTTTGATGTCCTAGGGGTCTCTCTGAGCAATCACTTTCTAACTGTATGGCTTTGCAGAGCCTCTTTTACTTCTCCAGATCTCAGTTCCTTATCTCTAAAATAAGAACATTACTACTGGCCTTGCTGAGTTATTGTGAAACTTAAATATAGGTGGCAGTGTTTAACAGACTATAAAGATGTGAGGTATTACATCAAATGCCTTCCACTATATCTAATGTTTTCTAATTGCATCTTATGTTTTCTAATTATTTTCTAATCAAATGCCACACTCTCACCCCCATTCCTAAGCACCTGGCACAGGACCAGGCACCTAGGAAGAGCTTAGTCACCGTTAGTCACAGCAGCCTGCTGCCAAATACACAACCCTACTTACAGAAAGATGAAAAAACTGAAGCCCAAAGAAGGAACACAAGTTGCCTAAGGCTAGACAATGAGTGAACAAAGGCAGATTAGGGGTCCTAGTCCCCATATTCTAGATTGCCTCCCCTCTGAAAAGGGGGTATAGGGATGACAACACCTGGAAGCCATTTTTGGGGAACATCTTGCCATCTTGCTCAAGATCAGACAAACAGATACTGAAAGCACTAGGACCCGAACTCAGGCATGTTGGGGGCCTCTCTATTTGGCAACCCTGTTTTTCCACCTTTGTTTCTTATTTTGGTTAATTGTCTTTTGAGACAGGGTCTTACTCTATAGCCTAGGCTGGCCTGGTGCTCACAACAGTACCTAGGCTGTCTTCTAACTATGGCAATCCCTTTGACTAAAGTCTACTGAGTGCTAAGCTTTCCAAGCATTCACTACTGCATCCACCTTCTGCCACCCTTCTACTAGTCCTTGATACCTGGACATCTGGGGAGAAATACCATTTCACCAAATGACAGGATGGTAGAACCAAGGTCACTGCTTCGAGCTAGGACCTAAAACAAGGTGCCCATGCAGGATGGGAAGAGGTAAAGAAGCTAGAACTGAGAGCACATACTTATTGAAGAGGTTGAGGCCAATTCTGTAATGCCGCCTCTGTACCACATCATTGTTGAAGGCTGGTGAGTCCCAGCTGTGCCGCGTTTCCCTCTGGTAAGTCTGCTTGCACAGGCCAGTGGCTGGAGGTTCCCTCAGGCTATCCCGAGAAGAGGAGCCAGAGCTGCAGTTGATGGTCTCATTGGAGTTGCTGGAGCTCTCAAGGCTCTCATTGTCTCCACCATCAGAGTTCTCACCTGCTGCCTCACACTTCCCCAACCTCCGACCTCCAGCCACACCACTGGGCCCAGTGCCACTATTGGGGGCTGCTGGCAGGGGCCCTGGCGGGGCTGGAGCTGGACCCTCAGGGGCAGGGTAGTGGCGGTGTGGGATTGGGGCCCTGCCTGGTGGCCCCTTGTGCTTCAGGGTCCCATGGGGGCTGCAGCCATCAGCCTCATACACCAGCTGGCGGTGGACAGACCCGCGATCTGAGCGGTCACTCAGGTCTACAGAACTGTCACTGGGAGGCTCAATGGTAAGGAGGGGAAGGTGTGCAGCCCGGAGCCGGAAATCCCGGCACTCCAAGCACCCAGGACCCCTGCGAGCGCCTTCCTCACGGCTACCATCTTCCCGGGTCCCTGGTGGCATCGGTGGAGGAACTGGTGGGAGGGGAGCTGGTGCCCAGAACTCAGGGCGGCCCTGGGGTGGGGGTTCTGTGCTGGGCAGTCGTTCGGGTGATGGAGGAGGAACTGGGTCATCCAAGTAGAGGGGAAGGTCACTGAAGGATGTGGCTGAGCTGTCCTCTTGATGTTCCTTTGATTCCCGCTTCTCCAGCTGGGCTGACCCTGGCTCCTCAGACATAGGCCCCGATGGGTGGCAGTTCAGAGCCTCATCGATGGATTCAGCCAGAGACTTAACCTGCACACAGTGAAAGGTGAAAAGGGAAAGGGAGGAATGATGACGGGAGGAATGGCACAAGGATCAGAAGGAGAGAAAACAGAAGGAAAGGCAGGGAAAGCTTCCTGGTGGGTCGGCTAGAAAAGCAGGTGTCTGTGTCACCTCCCCCCACCCGTAGGTTCTTTATTTTAAACTTTAAAATATTTATTTATTCACTTAGTGTATATGGGTGTTGGGTGTTTTGCCTGCATGTTATGTCTGTACACCACATGTATGCCTGGTGCAGTGGAGACCAGAAAAGGGTAGCAAATCCCCTGAAACTGGAGTTATAAAGGGTCATCACCCACCATGTGGGTGCTGGGAATCAAGCCTGCCACCTCTCCAGCCCTTTGTTACCCTTTTGTATGTATGTATATTTTTTATTGAAAATAAATTTATTTTCACACAATATATTCTGATCAAAGTTTCTCTTCCCCCAACTCCTCCCAGATCCTCCTTACCCACCCAACACCATGCCTTCTTTCTCTCTTTAGAAAACAAACAAAAAATCAAACAAACCAGAAAAATATAATTAAAAAAAATCAAAGAAAAAGCACAAGAAACACACACATACTTATCCAATCAAAACCCATAAAACACAAAATCAGAAACCATAATACACAAGCAAAAGACCAGTTAGATGAAAAATGTCCAAACAAAGCAGTATGAAACAAGAAGTCTGCAAAAATACCATTGAATTCATTGTGTGTTGTCCAGCCCTTTATTTTACAAGGAAATCTAAACCTAAAGGTTTGTTTGTTTGTTTGTTTGTTTGTTTGTTTTTGAGACAGGGTTTCTCCGTGTATCTTTGGAGCCTTTCCTGGAACTCACTTGGTAGACCAGGCTGACCTCGAACTCACAGAGATTCACCTACCTCTGCCTCCCGAGTGCTGGGATTAAAGGCATGCACCACCACCGCCTAGCTTCCCATAGGTTCTTAATAGTTTACAAAATAACTCCCAGGTAGTCACAGAGTTCACAGAGGCTAGGACTAACAAGGACAAAATGCCTTCACAGACACTCCACTATGTCTATCTCCGTATCAACCCAAGTCAAATAGTACCTCCTCCCTCATTCAAGCCACACTCTTACCTCTGTCATACCATCTCAAATTCCCATCCAGGGAAAACCCCAAATCTCAGCTTCCTCCCAGAGTTCTCTGTGTGAATATCTCTTAGGAAATCCATAATATTTACTCTTGAGGATCTGAACTGCACCCAGTAACTCTACCTCCCTGTATATCTAGCTTCCAAACTGGCCCCTAATGACCTCTTCCTCCTGGTATTCATAATCTTAGATACCACACTGCACTAGAGTTGGTCTGTGTGGCCCACAACACATGGTAGAAATGAAGGTATATCATTTCTGGAATGAGACTGTCAAATTCTGTCTTGCATACTCCCTTTGACTTGTATCCTTCAGACTCCTTGCCTAAGGGAAGCCACACTGTGAACAGTCCTAACGGAGAGGAACTGCCAACAGAGGAGTTAACCTGCCAGGCCCCCTCCAGCCTTTGGAGACTGTGTCCTACACAGCATGACAGCAGCCTCCTGAGAGATCCAGAAGCAGAATCATCCAGCCATGCCCCTCACAGCTTCTTGGCCCTCAGAAACTGCATAATAAATGTTGGTTGGTTGTGTGTGCGTGTGGTGCACACCTGTAATCAGAGCACTTCAGAGGCTAAGTTTGAAGAAAAAACAAAGCAAAGAGATAATTTGTTGCTTAAGCTCAGTTCTAATGTCAGGGTTTCTTATTTGTTTTGCAATTTATTATGACTGTGTCTGTTAGCACATGATGTGTAGGTATAGGTACAGAAGCCACAGCGTGTGTGTAAAGGTCAGAGGACAACTTGGTGGCATTGGTTCTTCTCTTTCCACCTTTATATAGGTTGCAGGGATTGAACTCAGGTCACCAGGCTTGCCCAGCAAGTGCCTTTACCCACTGAATCATCTCACTGGCCCCTAAGGTCAGTTTTAAGTTACTAAATTTTGGGGTAGTTTGCTGTACAGAAATAGGTAAGTAATACATTTCCCCCACATCTGACTTAGATAGCATGGAGTGCTAGATCAGGCCTGGTTCTTCTATCTCTTCCATCAGATGCTATTCTCCTATTCTCTACTCTTCCCTTGAGGAATAGGTGCGAGCTCAGTTTCTATTTTAGATCAGCTACTGCTTGACACAGAAAAGATGCTTAATTATCATATAAATGAATGGATGGATGATGCAGATCTTCCCTTCATTACTTCTTTCCTTCCCTCCATATTTTTACTGGCCTCATAGAAGCATGCATAGACCAATGACAGGGTCAGATAACAGAGCTCAGATCACAGGGATTTCTTCTTTTAAAAAGCCTGATTCATTCAATAATTTCTACCAAGTACCTCCTTAGTTTTAGGAGAAAAAAAAATCCAACTAACTTAGCAGTTACCATATACCAGGTGCTTTCATGCATGTTATCTAGTTGAATGCATCTTCCCAACAGTTCTGCAACAGCACTAAAAAGAAAGCTTTATCTCCCTTTTGCTGGTCAAAAGGTGAAACTGTTTGTCCGAGGTCATACGGCTGGGGAATGGCACAACTGGGATTTTCACCCGCAGAGCCATGCTAAAATATCCTTAGCTTAGAATGACCTCCCATTCCACTCACTGCCATGTCCATTCCCATCATTCCACATTTTTGCCTGAGCAAACAATGCCCTCCTCAACATCTCTAACTAGCTACATCTTTTCAGTCCTGTAAGGCCTAGTTACAATGCTGTCTTCTCCAAGACACTTCTCTGGTCCTCCCAGAATCCCTTCTTGGTTCTGAACATACTCTGTTTTAGGATACAACCATGCACCTATATGTCTTCTATTGTCTACCAGACTGGGAGATCCTGGAGAATATGAACCAGAGCACAACAAGCCTTAGCCTCAGTCTCCTCCTTTAAGAAATGGGGAAAATAATTTCTACCTTACAGATCTGTTGTGAAGCATACAGAGAACCTGGCATCCACCAGGTGTTCATTATCTGTTAGTAAATCCTTTATTTGCTGTTATAGCAAGTTTCAAACAGTGGGGACTTTTTGTTTTCTTATCTGTTCTATAGACTCATATTTTATTGCATTATTGCATTTATTGTGTGTGTGCACTTGCATGTGTGTGCACTTGTGTGTGTGTGCACATGTGCTTGTATGTCACGGTGCATATGCGAAGATGAGAGGAAAACTGTCAAGAATCATTTCTCAGGGCTGGAGAGTTGGCTCATCTGTTGTTACTTTTCTAGCCCCAAGTTTCCAAGTCCTTCCACAATTCTCCCCGAAACATGGTCAAGTCTATCACAGCAATATCCCATGAACCTTGTACCAATTTCTATTCTAGTTACAGTTTCTATTGCTGTGATAAAACTATGACCAAAAGCAACTTGTGGAGGACAGGGTTTATTTCATTTTACATTAGGTTGTCCATCATCCAGGGAAGTCAGGCCAGAAACTCAAGGCAGGAACCTGGAGGCAGGCTAGCTCAGCCTGCATTCTTTCCTCCTTTTTGCTTGTTTGGTTTGGTTTCGATTTTTTGAGACAGGGTTTCCCTGTGTAGCCCTGCCTGTCCTGGAACTCACTCTGTAGACCAGGCTGGCCTTGAATTCAGAGATCCTTCTGCCTCTGCTCCACCAGTGCTGGGATCAAAGGCGTGCGCCACCACTGCCTGGCTCAACTTGCTTTCTTATAGCACTCAGGATCACCAGCCTAGGAGTGGCACAGCCCACAGTGATCTGGACCCTCCACATCAATCATCAACCAAGAAAATGCACCGTGGGCTTGCCCGTGGGCCAGTCTGATATGTGCATCTTCTTAACTGAGGTTTCCTCTTCTAAAACGACCATCTGTCAAGTTGACACAAAACTAGCAGCACAATGGTTAAGAACACTTGTTACTCTTTCACAGGACCCAAGTTTGGTTCCCAGCACCCATGGGTGGCTCACAATCATTCATAATTCCAGTTTCATGGGATCAGACATTCTCTTTTGAATGTAACAGGTATCAGGTGTGCACATACATACATGTAGGCAAAACACCCAAACATATAAAATAAAATAAATAAATCTTTTTATAAATCAGTTTTTGTGGACTGGAGAGATGGCTCAGTGGTTAAGAATATATATTGCTCTTGCAGAAGATTGGAGTTTGGTTCCCAGCACCCATGCCAGATCCCTAATAACCACCTTCAACTCTAGCTCTAGGGTACCTGACATCCCTTTCTAGCCTCCTTGGGCAACTGTACACACCTGGCATACACACCTGGCATACACACAGAGATACACAAACATAAAAATAAAGTACTCAAAATAAACGCTCTGTTCTCTCCTTCCACAGTGTGGGTTCTGGGGATCATCAAGCTTGGCAGCAAGTGCCTTCAGCCACTGAGCCATCTTGCTGGCCCTATGCCCCCATATTCTAACATGCTTGTTTTAACAATGTAGTCCCCCCCAACAGTACTGGAGATAAAAACAGGACCTGGAAAATTCTAGGCAAGAGCTCCACTACTGAGCTACATCCCTGCCTTAGGGTTTTTTGTTGTTGTTTTATATAGGTGTTCCTAATCCTCCTGTCTCAGCCCTGCCAGTGCTTCTATTATACACTCAGCTGTAACTTTTTCTCATGTTAACAATTCTCTCTCATCACTCTCAAACTCCCAATTCAAATCACTGCTATTTGTTGCTATTAATTGCTCAGTAGTGCACGTTCTTGCAGTTTGGAAACTAGATAAAAAGCAGTAGAAGCAGCCAGAGCCTGGGAATGGAGAAGAAAAGCCCCTTTCAGGGCTCCTGACCTGTTTGGAGAAGGAGTCCTCGAGCTCTGTGATGTCATTAGAAAACTCTCCAGATGTGGTGACTGAACTTCCACCACCATCGATGCCCCCACCACAGGAGCCTCCATAGGGGAGACCCCGTTCAAGCCGGTGGCTCCGGGCACCAGCCATGGCACCCTCATCCAGTGAGGCAGGCTTGCCCTCGAAGTATGCAGGGTTCTGTGCTTTTTCGTACTCCTCAAAAGAGAACTGCATCCGCATGTTGGACAAGATGATACGGCGGGACATGCGGCTCTCTGAAGCTGAGCTGCGCAGCCGCTCAAAGTTCTTATTCATACGATACTGGCGAAAGGCTGTCTGGATGGTCCTGGCAGCCCTGCGGCTCAGGAAGGAGCCCCCATACTTCCTCTCCAGCATTTCCACCTGTCAGAGGAACAAGTTCAGAAAGTTGCCAGAGCCTCACAGCCTTGGTCCTCAACCATACCCCACTCAAGTTACAACTAACTGCGGGAAGTCCTGACAGGCCCTGTCTGTGCCCAGTGTTTTCTCACTTATAATCCCAGGATGTATATAGGCGCAAGAAAAAAGGAAACATAGTTTTTAAAATCAGAAAACGCTTAGAGAAACCAAAAAATGAAAGAAAGGAAACAGTAAATGAAGAGTAATAAGTTGAAGGAAGAAGAAAGAGAATCAGAGTAAGAGAAAAGCAGGAAGGAAGGAAAGACGGGAGGGGGCGAGGGAGGATTCACCTGCAGTCCAAACATCTAGGCATAGCCATAATTAACATGTTGATAACTGCCCTTCCAGGCTCTATTTTTCTGGTCTTGTATATTGTCCTCCCTTCCCGCCCTCCCTTTTCTCCAGCCCCAGCCCCTCCAGACAGTGTATTGTATCATACTGTGAAATCGTCATGTTATGTGTGTGCCTCCCCCCTTAGACTGCATGTCTTTGAAGGCTGGATGCAGGTCTCTCTCCTTCATCTTTTGGACCCCATTATTGGAGCTCAATAATGTCTGCTGAGTGCAATGACAGGCCCTGGAGTCAGTCTTCTCCAGTTCCAGCCTTACTGTCCCTCCCTGAATACCACCCTCAAGTACCACACCCCAACCTCCCTCCTTTGGCTCTCTCTGTATCCCACTCCCATTTTTAACCACAGCATCTCTTCTGCACCTTCTTGTCCTGCAGGTCTGTGGAGAGTTCATAGCTGTCTGACAGGGCCTTGGAGCGCTTTATCTCCTCCTCCTCCTGCTTCCTCAGGGCGACACTGGCCGGCTGGAGGCGTGCCCTCTGAGCCCAAGGAAGGCCCACCCCAGCAGGCGGGCCCCCCATGTGGCTGCTGGTGGGGGGCAGCTGGCTCAGTCGGTAGGGGGGTTGGCTCCCAGGACTATCAACCGCTGTGCTCAGGTCACTGCCTGGGGCATCACCCTCCACACTGTGGGGATGAGATAAAAAGAGCTAGGATGTGGCAAGGAGAGAAGCTTGCTAGGCCCAACTGAGTGAGTACACTAGATCCTGCCCCCCAACCCCATCTTCTCCCATTTCCTCAGATACCTAGGGACCCCAACATTTAAGAGACCGTCCATCTGTTTCCTCACTGCCTGCTTCCCTCAAGTACCCTTGTTTATCTTCATCCCCTTTCAGTTCCTTCCCTTTGGAACCCCATCTCCATAACTTCGTTCTGAGACACATTCCCTCCGGGGTGTTTCCTCAGTTCTGTCCTCAGTCCTTCCTACCCACCGCTCCTCACAATGTGGTCCAGTCACAACCCTACCCCTAGTCTCCTCCCACTCCCGTCCCTAGCAGCTCCAACCTCAAATCTTCCTTCCCCTGATGGCCTAGTTTCCCCCTCCCCCCACTTCTCCCCCTCCCAGCTCTAGCCCCTCATAACCCCATGCAATGATTTCCCAGAACTACCCCCAGACCAGTTTCCTTGATGTATAGCCCCCTCCCAGTCTTGTTTGATGATTCCTGTTCCCTGCCCATCCAGGTTCTCCCCTCCCCCCTCCCCAACCCAGCCCTGCCCCTGTGCCCTGCCCCTGCCCTTAGCAGCCTGGAGTCCAGGCCTGGCCAGTTCCCAGGGTTCCCAGGCTGCTGCGGCTGCTGCTGCTGCTGTTAGTGCTGCTGTTACTGCGGCTGCTGCTTCTGCTGCTGCTGCTGGTGAGAGGGCAGGGTGAAGGCACAGGCTGGGCCACAGTGGGAAGTGCCTCCCATTCAGCATCCTCACAGGTAAAGAGCTGCCCTGCGGGGAAGCTTCCTTTTTCTCCTCATGTCCTCCTCTGCTCAGCTGGGGGAGGAGGGCAGGGGGTTCTCAGGTAGAAAGGTGGCAGGAGCCGGGTCCCAGGTCTTGCCTGTTGTTCTGCCCGACCTGCTCCCACAGTGCCATGGCAACCAGGCTGCCAGGGAACCCAGGTGGCGGCAGAGCTCCAGGGCATGGTGAGAAGCACAGAGGTGGGGAGAACCAGGAAGGCTGAGGAGTGGAGGAGGCTGTGGGAGAATGGGTGTGGCTGGGCTAAAAGTATGATTTTTTTCCCCCCTGGGGGAAGCAGTACAGGCTGTGGGAGCTCCTGGCTAGTAAAGGGATTAAAGGACCTCTCCTCAGCTTCTATCGGCAGAGGCCAGGATGCAAGGCAAGGGTAAGTTGGGTGGGTGGAAGGGGTTGCCCACTAGCACAAGAGCTTACACTGTCTGGGGACGGCCAGCCCTCTGTGCTGGAGGTCAGAGGCAGTGGAGCTGGGCTCTGCCCTGGTGGGGATTCTTACTCGATGTTCATCCTCCACCCTCCCAAGTACTAGTCAGAATGAGACTGAAGGACTGCTTTCCACCCTAAATTCTCCTTCCTCTCTGACCTCAGAGACCCCTGCTGCCACCCCCCACAAGTTAGACCCAGCCCAGTATCAAAGACACTCCTGTCTCCCTCGGGATGGCAGGATCCTGCTCACCAACCTCTCACACCTCTCCCTTGGCAGTACACATTTCAAACCCAGCTTTGGTCAACTATCTCCTCTAGCCACAAAAACATCCACTGCTCACACTGCCTACAAGTTAGTCCAATTTCCCATCATTCTGGCATTAAAGGCCCCTCCGAGGTTCAACAGACAATGAATGCTTTCTAGAACACTTAGTATTTAGTCATCGTTCTGACCACTTCGTACTCAATAACTTGGCTGCTCTTTCTAACAACCCTATAAAGTTGTTATTTGTCTTCATTTTATATAGAAAACAAAGTCCAGGGAGGTTAGCTACCAACAATACAAGCAGGATTCAAATCCAGGCAGCATGATTTCAGAATTCACACTCTCTGTAGACCACGCTGGCCTCAAACTCACAGAGATCCACCTGGCTCTGCCTCCCAAGTGCTGGGATTAAAGGCGTGCGCCGCCACCGCCCGGCTGTTCACACTCTCAATCATTAAGCAGCCCCTAATATAACTCACCTGGGCCTAGATCCTGCTTTTTCTCAGATGTTCCTCAGTCCCTTACCTCTCAAACTGCTCATATACTATCTTCCACTCCCAAGGCCATCCCCATCATTTCTGGTAGCACAATCTGAGAAATGCCCCCACATGCTAGTTCTGTTAAGATTCAAGTCATATGCCCCTACTGAGATGCCCCTTAAATCTTGCCACTAGCCAGAAATGACTGCTGATCTTGCTCAGAGCCCCTACCTTTGCACATGACTCCTTTTCCTGGCACAGATTAGCTTTGGCAAAGAGTGCATGACTCTCAGTACCTCAGCATAGGAAGAGAATTTGGTAAATGCCTATCTGGCTGGCAAAGGATATGGGGCATAGACCAGAGTAGGTGTTTCTGGCATGAGGGAGTCAGTGAATGTTCTTGGCGACTGCTCTAATAAGATTCTCACCCGAATTTGTACCCCAAACTCCACTCTATCCTGTGGATAGGGAGAACGTTGAAACATACAAATTAGCCCATCTTGTTTTCTCATCAAATCCTGCCACAGCTTCCTAGAATTCACTCAATAAACAATAACCAAGTGCTTTCCATGTGTCATGCACAGCACTAAGCACCGGAAATACAATAAAAAAGCAAAGCCACCAAATTATTTCTTCGGGAAGGTGATATTGGAGTTGAGGAAAACAGACAAAAGAAAGGAAGAAGGAAAGAAGGAAGGAAGGAAAGAAAGAAGCAAATGTCTATCATTTCAAGTAGAGCTAAGCACTAAGATGGAAAATAAAGCAGAGTGTAAAAAGGTGCTGTTTTAATCGTGTGTGCGTGAGACAGAGACAGAGACAGAGACAGAGACGCAGAGAGACGGAGACAGACGAGCGATAGAAGTCAGAGAATTATGCAGACTTGGCAAGCTCTTTACCACTGGAGCCATAAACCCAGCCAAATGTGTTATTTTAGACGTGGTGTCCAGGAAAGCCCTGGCGAGGGGGTGGGGATGACACAGAAGCAGAACCCTGATGGAAATGAGGGAGTGAGCTGTGCTGAGCTGTCTGAGGCAAGAGAGTAGCCAGTACAACATGTCTACATGCTTAAGGGTCAATGAAAAAGACAGGACAGCCAGAACATAGTGAACAATAGAGAGTAATGAGAGATAAGACAGGCGATGAGATTTGTCCAGGTTAGTTTCTGTCAACTCGACACAAGAGAGAGTCACCTGGAAAAGCAGAGCTTCAACTGAGATTTGCCTCCAGCAGATTGGCTTGTGGGCATATGTGTGGGCATTTTCTTGGTTTATGAGATGTGGGAGGGCCCAGCCCCAGCCCACTGTGGATGGTGCCACCCTGGGCAGGCGGTCCTGGGGTGTATAAGGAAGCAAGCCATTAAGTGGCATGGTCTCTGCCTCAGTTCCTGCCTCCAGGTTTCTGCCCTGAGTTCCTGCTCTGACTTCCCTCAGAGATGGACTGTTACCTGGAAGTGTAAGATGCAATAAACCCTTTCCTCTCCAAGTTTCTTGTGGTTTGTGTTTTATCACAGCAACAAAAGGCAACTAACACAAGAGACACTGAGCCTATCATAAAGATTTTGGCTTCTGATCTGACTGTGATGAACATAGAAGGGATGTAACCTAACTTATCATCAATAGAACAGCCTCCAGCTTCCTTACTTGGCCTGAGTCATATATCACACCCAAATCTGGCTACCTTCTGCTCACACTTCGACATTTAGCTTAGGTGTGCCCTGCCACACCTGCCTGCCTCCTTCATACAGGTTACCTTACATACATGCTACTGTAGGGCTCTGCAGTCATCTCTGCTCCCTGCAACGGGCTTTGCTAGCCCCCTTCAAAGTGAAGAAAGGGAGAGTGGATATCATTGTAACTCAGGGCCATATATTGTTATGAAGTAAGAAAGCCAGGATGCAAACTCAGAGACCAGACTGCCCTCTAATGACATTTCAGCGCTTCTCCTAGTCCCAGGCCTGTGCTGCTCCGGGCTCTCTGTTCCTTGGTAATTCCTCTCTTGAGAACTTGCCCCATTTTGGTTGCAAAGGGAACAGTTGCAGGGACTGTAGGGTGGGAGCATAACCTCCCATTGGAGAGACTGGCCAAAACAATGGAGATTGCTTGAGACATTGCTCCTGCTATCATACATACAGCAAAGGAATCCGGAGGTGTGGAACGCTTCAAGTCAGAGCCCCTAAACACTAAAACACTTCAGTTACAGGCCAATCACATGGAACCCCCCCCCCCACACACACACACGAATAAGTATAACATCACAGATGCATCCATAGCCACACGGAAGTAAACATGAATACATGTCGACCCAAACACACACTGCCTGCTGGACTATTCTTTAGGGGGAAATGAGAGTATCCTTTGCAGAGGGGGAGAATAAGCCATGCTACACAAATAACCACAGAACAAAGTGGAAAGTTATCAGGGCTGGGGAATACAGGAAGTGATGGGGGAGTAAAGGAGAGAGATTCCTTCTGCTTGGGGGTGGCTGAGCAGAATAAAAATAAACTGGTACTTAACTATGCACCTACCCTGTGTCAGGCATTTTCCACACATTATTTAATCTGCATGGCAAACACAAGGGGAGAATTAGGATTCCTGTTTTACAGAGGAAGAAAACAGCTCTAAGAAGGAAACTGACTGACGAAGGTCACAGAGCTAGTAACTGGCAGGATGGGGATTCAGACCCAAAGCCTGTGCTGGCCCTCCTGCTGTCTTGAAGTCTTCCTGGGAGAGGAAGCTCATGGACTGTGCTTTGCCTAGGAGGAGTTAGCAGAGATGAGAGTAGGGGACTCTTGTAAGCCAAGGCTCTAAGATAGGGAGAAGCAGGATAGGATGCCTTCTAGGGACTTGAGGCTGGCTTGACCATGAGAGAGGGTGGGGCACTGACCCTTCCCAGATGCTACTCCTGTTTAGTGTGGGGATGTCTTCTCTCCCTCCGTCTCTTTATTGGTACTGCCCAGAGCCCGGAATTCAGCAGGGAATGGGATCAGAATGCAGTTGCCATGGAAATGAATGGAGACTGTTGCTATGGATACCATAAGATGAGGGCAAGAGGAAAGCAAGGTTGCTGAAAACTATCCCCATGACAACTTAGGTTGGAAAGGGAAGGGACTGGAAGTGAAATACAAAAAAACAAGAAGGTGAGGTTATGGAGACGGAACCAATGGCTTTAGGCTCTAGAGGGAAAAGACTGGGCAAGGAGGTTGGAGCTGACAGAGAATGGCAGGAAATACTAAGGAAAAGCAGCCACTGCTTGACAGCTCTTCTGCAAGATGTTTTTGCTGTCCAATCCAGTGCCACAGAGAATCCAATCCCAAATTCATCCTAGACTAACTAACCACTAGCCTGAGGGCTTACCAGGTAAACAGTGGGAAAGCAGATTCTGGGAGCCCAAAGACCTGGGCAGGAATCCTGAATCTGCTCATTTGAAGCCCCAGAAAAGTATTAGTTGTAACTTATTTATTCTTTTCACTAGGTCTAGCAACTGTGCAAAGTCTGAGTTTTCTCCCTGAAGGAGATACAACATAGATGGGAATCTGAGGTACAGAGAGATGAACTCAGTTGCAGAGTCTCCTACAAGTAGTGGAGGAGCCAGGACTCAAAAGAACACACGAGGCGGGAAGTATGGCTGAGTGGCAGAGCATTTGCATAGCATCTCCAGGTTTTGGGTTCAATCCCCACATCCACACACAGAAAACAAGAGCAAGTCTGCATACAAAGTTCATGTTCTTCCTGTCCCTTTCCACAGTGTAGTCCCTGCACAATCCATCTCTCCATTTCTTCCCATAGTGGCACACAAGGGACTAGACATCCGGTAAATATTTGTGGAGTGGTAAGCGAGGAAGCAGGAAAGCCTGAAGTTAGATGGGAAAAGCTCCCGCATTTAAGAACAATGATTCATGGCTTCTTACATGAGATCCACGGAGCTGGAGTGAACTTGACCAACAAATTTTAAGAACTATCCAATCCCACAGATCCAGGTGAAGCCCAGACAGTGAAAGTGACCTCTCTTCAAAACTTCCCTATCTCCTAGCCAAAAGTTGCACTTTGAGCTACAAAGATCCACGCCACCCCCACCCCAGCACTTCCTGTTGCCTCTCACTCTGCCTTGTATGCTCCAAAGAGGGAACAATAGGCTACTTGCAATTCCTCTATAGCAAGCTCATCCATCATCTTTCCGGGCTTGCATTCACAGACTTGCTTTATTTTTCCTGTCCAAAATGTCTTTTCTTCCGTTCACCTTTGGACTTAACTGGCCTAGATGAGCTCATCTTCATTTTGTGTACCCTGAGCAGGCAGCTCTTCCAGCCAAATCAGTTCTGACTCACTCTCACCCTCCCCAAAACCAACAAGATCAGGTACTGTCTCCTCTGTGTCTCGTGTTCACCCACCTCCTGGTGGCCCTTACCACCAGCTAACGTGATTTTCTCTTGAAGTATGCATTGCCCACTCTTGATCCCCATATCTGTTTTCCAAGAGTAGTGGCCTGGCATGATTCACTTTCATGGAGCTACCATGCCTAGGTCAGGGCCAAGCATACATCTGTTGCTCAGCTACCTTGTTCCCTAAATCCGCTGGTAACATATGCCTGCATGTGTGTAACCATCTGTGTGATAACTGTTACCCTAAGAGCCACAGCCCCATGTTTAAAAGTCAACCATATCTCACCCTTGTGATTACATTCACTGGGCACATACATAGAGACTTCTAGGTACAGAAAGCCAGAACCTCACACAGAAACCTCATATTCTCAGAATTCCTCATGCTGGCTCACACAATCACATTTCCTTAGATCTACAACAGCTCACAGTCTCTCACTACTGTGAGACCTGTGCAGCCTCACACACATGTACACATAGATACACAGACACATGGAGGTATATTTTTCTCACAATGGATATAAGCCTGCTCCCTTCCCACACCACAGAGCCTGTTTGATCCAGCCAATTCAGTTGCCTGAATGGGAGTTACCACTCTTCCAGTTCCCAAGATGACCACCTGCCCTTGACTTGCTCTCTTCCTTCCTTCAGTTAACCCCTGCCCACTTCCTCTATTTCCACTCAAATAAAGCATAGATGATCTCCTTCTCCCAGTCACAGGTCACCTAGACTCACACACCCTGGAGAGACATTTGAACACATTAATTACTCACCACTGCCCAACCTGACCCTGGAGCACCCCTGTGGGTATTGTTTCCCCCATATGGTCCCTATTCCCTGTAATGTCTTCTCACTTCTTGCCACCTAATCAAATCTTTCCCAATACTTGAGACCCAGTTCTTACCCTTCTTCCTCCAGCAAGCCCTCCTGGATCCTACTATTACCCACCCACCTTTCCATTTCCTAATATAAACACATCATGGAAGGGGGAGCACAAATCCATAGAAGCCACTGTCTTCTCTCCCAACAGCACCCCTTAAAGCAGTGGTTCTCAACCTTCCTAATGCTGTGACCCTTTAATACAGTTCCTCATGCTGTGGTGATCCCCAACCATCAGATTATTTTCTTTGTTACTTCCTAACTCTCATTTTGCTGCTGTTATGAATTGTAATGTAAGTATCTGTGTTTTCCAATGGTCTTAGGTGATCCACAGGTTGCGAACCACTGCTTTAAAGAGCCAGGTCAAGGAAATGTTTACATTCATGTTGGGGAAATGGATTCTTCTCAGAGATCTTAAGTTACAGTATCAGAACCAAGGAATCCGAATATTCAAATCATATCATCAGAATTTTTAAATGGTAGAATTATGAAATTTAAAATCATAGGATTGGACAATCCAAGTATCATAACACTGTAGAAAGAGAACTCACAGAACTGTATGAAATATGTCCCTGCATCATCATATTTTCAAAGCTCATAATTACAGCTTCTTAAAATGGTAGCATCTCAGATTCAGAATGTCAGAGCTGGAAGAACTCTGGTGACCCTGGTCAATCCACTCTCCCCATTTTCCAGATGGGTAAACTATATGTATTGCAGAAGTCAAGGGTCATGTCCAAGATTAGCCATTTTGAAGATGCCTCCAGCTAGTGCACTGAAGACAGTAACAGGTGTGCTCATGCTGGGAGACATTCACACATTTATTTATTGAATGACTTTTAGGTGTTGACAATGCCACAAATCAACTCCTACTCTGTCTTCCAGCCCATTACCAGCCCTGGATAGGAAAGAAGGCAAAGTTCTGGTGGGAATGGAGACAGGGAGATGGGGTGGGGTGGAACATACATCAGACAGAGAGAAGAGATCAGCTTTTATTGATGGAAATTTCTTTATACATAGCAACACACATGCTGAAAGGCCTTTTCCTCCTGATCATGTTTACAGAGCGCTATGGGAGTGATAGGGTTGGGGAGAGGGTATGAGGTGAGGCCTTCAAGCAGTGGAGTAAATGGCAGCTATGGCCACAGCAAGGAGCAAGGGGATGAGTGACGGGGAACTAGGCAGGCTGGGTTCCTGCTCCCGTCTGGTCCTCTGAGCCCTAGGCACCCTGCATCTCTGTTTGTGCTCACAGAGGACAGAGGTAGGTCCTTGGGGTGTCATTTGGAGACCTCTCCAGTAGTAACAGGCTCCAGGGTGCCTGGGAAGTAGGGGTATGGGTGCAAGAGGGTCCAGGTTCCAAGCTTCAAGCTCCAAGCTCTGCTTCTCCCATATTTTAGTAAAATCTAGGACTCCAGCTCTTTAATTCAAGGGCTAGAGCCTAGGGGAGACAGCAGGGGTGGGGAGGAATTCCAAGAAGGAGGTCGGGGAAGAAAGAGCATGATGCTTGCCCATCTGGTTCCTGAAGCAGGGGACAGGG
Organism: Peromyscus maniculatus bairdii; assembly: GCF_049852395.1. Lineage (NCBI taxonomy): Eukaryota > Metazoa > Chordata > Mammalia > Rodentia > Cricetidae > Peromyscus > Peromyscus maniculatus. Next base: position 141,825,686 of record NC_134875.1, on the reverse strand, counting down.
TCCCATGAGGGATTCACAGAGGCAGGGGGCTGGGGGCTGGTTAAGGCTTTTGCTTCTGCATAGAAAATGGCCCTTGTCCTCTCAGTTACCGAGAGGAGGGACTACTGCATTCGGAGGCCGGACAGCAGAACTGGTGAGCGTCTTCCTCTTCCTCTTCCTCAGTTTCCTCCTCCTCCTCCTCTTCCCTGGGGCCAGGAAGGGCGGGGTAGAGGCCACAGGCAGGGGTGACAGAGAGAGGCAGAGACATTAGTTTGCAGAGAAGGGGAGATACATGAAGGGCCAGAACTGGGAGGTTGGGCTAGGATGGGGGTCCAAATGGGGAAGCCAGTGTGACACATTATCCAGGGCCACATCCAACTCAGTCTCCAAGGAGCCTATGGGTGGTCCCCTTGTAGAATAGCCCTCCCCAACCCAGCCTCAATCTTAGGGTCACCTTCACAGTATAGAAACACAATTTTTGACTCTGACAGGTGCCCAGCCTTCATTTCCCAATAAATAACAGCAACCTGTTTTGAGCTAGAACTTTGTATGCGCATCTCATCTAACTCCTGCAACAACTCTGCAGAAGCAGCATTTTAGAAATGAACTTAGATAAGTTCACAAAGTTAGATACACTGACCGAGGTCACACAACCGTGTATAAAATACAGTCAGGGTCTGAATCAGGAGTTCTTAGAGTTTCAGGTCTCAGACTCAGTCCTTCCAGGTTTTGTGCTAGAAATATATTCTGTCCTTACAGAACAAAGATTTGTATTTCCTTAAGACTCAAGGTCAGCAAAACCAAGAATGATGCTTAGAAATCACGCATGGAAATGCACAGCGTTAGAAGCAAAAAGACCTGGGTTCATGGGTTAGGGATGTGGCCCAACGCTGGAGCGCTTGCCTGTCACATGCAAGGCCCTGGGTTCCACTCCTAGAACCACAAAAAAAGGGCAAAGAAAGAAAGATATGGAAGAAAGAAGAGGAGAGAAGAGGAGAGGAGAGGAGGGGGAGAGGAGGGGAGGGAGGGAGGGAAGGGAAGGGGAGGAGAGGGGAGGGAAGGGAAGGGGAGGAGAGGGGAAGGGAGGGGAGGGGAGGGGAGGGGAGGGGAGGGGAGGGAGACCTGGGCCTAAACCCAGGCTCTACACATGCTTCTATGTTATGTGCCCTTGGGCATTATATTGCCCCACTTGGGAGTTGTTACCTCATCTGTAAAAAGGGGCTCATGCTGCCAACTGCCAGGACTGCCAACTTCCAGGACTGTTGCAAGGTCTAGAACAAACATTAAATGCCTAGCAAACAGTCCAAATGGAAACAAGAGCAATGGGGGATTTTGTTAACTGTTTCTACACCTCATTTCTAAGGGGCCAGGCTGCATGTGATAGTCACTGGAGTGGGGCTACAGTGTCATGGAGTGTATGGATAGATAGCAGAGCTGGGAGGGCATCAGATGTTTCAGAAGTGAAAAGGTGGGTTTTCTGGGGACAGCCAAGGAAATGGCAACATCCCATTCCCAGACTCCTCAGTTCAGAGACTATAAGAAAGTCTGGAATCCAGGCACGAAAAGGATCAGGAAGAGATGAGGAGGAGAGACAACAAGCAAGGGAAGGCACTGTGGTCCACCTAGCAGACAAGCACATGCATGAACACACACACACACACACACACACACACACACACACACACACACACATCCGTGCACACACCCTTCTCCAACTTGGAGATCCCTCTGACACACTGTTCCACATACACACTGAATCAGCAAAATCACATGACCCAGGTCTCAAGCCCTGAGCCTTAGTTTCCCATTCATCTCTACAACGTGATAAAAATGCCACAACTCTTAAAACTGTCATGAGGAAAACGTGACAGTCCAGTCTTACTGTTCATTCCCCTCTTACCAAGGACAGGCTCCTGCTCTTTCTCCCTCTGACAGCCCCCTTCTCTTTCCTTTTTAGCCTCCCTAAAGTTCACCTTTCGGCACCAACCTCTTCTGCTCATCTTGGCTCCTCATTGTCTGCTGGATAAAGTTAAGACTTCAAGTTGGCATTGAAGGCTCCCTTATTATATGGGCTCAGATGGCTTTTCTGGACAGATTGACTCAAACAGGCCTGAGTTTCAATACCAGCCCCACCACCTACCAGCTTGTTGTGCTGGGATCCATTTCTTCACCAGTCTGGGACTCATTTTCCTTATCTGCAAAACGGGGAAATATCCATCCCATAGGGTATGGTCGGATTAAATGAATCCACAAATGCTAAAGCATCTACCGCAGGAGAGGTTTGGTGCTTAACACATGCTAACATTATTATGGCTGTCATTGCCAGTGGCATCCACATTGTTATACTCACTCCTGCCCAACCGTCATCAAACTAGTTCAATATTACATCTGCATGCCCAGCCTTTTCAGTCCTCTATGCCTTTGCTGATTTCATTCACGCTTCATTTCATGCTCCCGATCCGATGCTGCTTCCTGAGAGGTGTACTCCCTGACTCCCAGCCACAAGTATTCTTTCCTTCTAGCTGGCTCCAGCATTTCTGTGCTTGGGCAGGCTTGTTGATGTCTTTGAACTTCCCTGAAGCATTCCTGGCACCAATCTCGATGCACCTATATACCCATTACCATCACTACTTTTCCTCTCTGGCAGAAATAGGGGCGCCCTATACGACTCAAGGCCAGGTTCCACCTGAGATCTGGGCTCTCTCCTTGCTCTCTCATGCACAGCCACCGTTCCTTCTATCCCCCATATTCTTAACTGTTCTTTCTTTGTTGCCTCCTTCCTGTCCCCATTTATAGAAGCTCAAGTCTTTCCCATCTGGGAATCAAAACCCTCTACCTGCCTCCACATCTCCCTCTGTCCCTCTTTCTTCTTCACAGCTAAGCTTCTTGAGAAATTTGTCTACACTGGCCATCTCCACTTCAGTACCTCCTACGAGTTCTTCAACCCACTGCAATCTGCCTCTTGCACTCATCACTGCATGGAAAATGTTTTTCAGGAAGGTTGCCCAGGACTTCCTGATGGTTAAAGCAATACATTCACTTCTGCCCTGGGCTTAACTCCTCCTGTCCACAAGACTTAACAGTCTTAACAAGGCCACTTTCTTCCTTGGTGAGCCCACTCACAGTTGGTTTTCCTTCTCTGGCCCATCCCTCCACCTCTCCTTGGGCCCATCCTGCAGGTTGGTACCTCTACCCCAGTTCTTCTCTCGTATTTTCTTTCATCTCACTCTCCTTCAGTGACGTCATTTCATTTCATAACTTCAGGTGTGGCTCTATCTAGCACAGATCTTTCTGCTGGGTCTAGTACTTGTGAGCCAGCTCCAAGAGGACAGCCTATATAGCCCTCAGATGTCAGAGGGACCTCTCCCACAACCTTATCAGTGCAAGCCTTGCCTCTTGCATTTCCCACCCGAGTGAAAGCTACTGCCATACACCTAGTCACTTGTGCCCAAAACACACCTTGAAGACCCTATCAGGCAAGTCCAACCTCTTGACATTTTGACATGGTGACATCTACACAGTTTGTACTTAAAAACTGTGCAGTCACATTACAAGAAAAAAAATGCAGAAGGTCTCACAATATTTTTAAGCAAGTTTAAGAATCTGTGCTAGACCACATTCACAGCTATTATTGGCCAAATATGGCCTAAAGATTGCAGATTGGACACACATACTTGATTCTTCAGTCACTAAAACTTGCTCATTCTACCTCCTAAATAGCTCTAACATTCTGCATGTTATCTTCTGCTCCCTTTGCTCCTCATTCAACCTTTTTCAAATTTCATTGTCCTTCCTACACTTGTGTCCTTCAAACACCTGCACCTTCCATCTGGAGTTCCATCTCCTACATTTGTGCATGGCTTGCTGCCTGACTTCCTTCAAGTCTCTGATCAGCAATTCACCACTATAGACTCAACTCTTCAAGAGGCACCTATTCACCACACACACCCTGTGGTTTATTGTCTTGTCTACAGTAAGATCCACCAAGACAGGCATCTGTCTTGTTCAGTGCTCCATTTCTCATGCCCAGAGCAGTGCTTTACTAAGTATTCATGCAATAGATGAATCCATTGCCAAGCCTGAAGACTCCAACCAACTGTGAACTACATTCTCAATCATGTCCACCTCCTCCTCCATCTCTTCTTAAGCACCAAGTCTCTGACTCTGGTCCTTCCTTTTGCCCAATCACTTCTCAGCCCACCTCCTCTGCTCTATGCTTGCTGTCACTTTCCTAGTTTCTCTTCTCTTGGATGACTACTACATCAACCTCTTCCCAAATCTTCCTTCCTTCTAAAATGTTAATTTGATAATGATACTTGCCTATTCAAGAACTGCTCCAAGCTCCCAGCTGTCCCCCTTGAAAAACATAACAAGCCTATACTCCCGAGACAACTGCTTGAGACATGTCTAAACTCTGCCCCCTCTAATATTTCTTTTTGCTCTTTCTTACCTCCAAACTCTGTGCAGACCCTCAGAACATCCTCCATCATCTATTTTTAGCTCTTGACATCACTATGGATCTTAAGTAACTAGCTTAGATGTTACTTTCTTTGGGAAACTGTCTGACTCACAACTTAGAAGTAATATACCTCTCTCTCCCTCTCCCCCTTCTCTAATCCACAGGAAAATACATGTCTCTGGTGTTACTTGGGATCTCTAAGAACAAGGAATAGGTTGGAAGTTAGTAATTATGTATGAGACCAGGGACTTAGGATGATGGATGAGCATTGATGGAAGTTCTTGTTTCTTATACTATTACCCTGGACTGGGCTCTGGTATTCTGTTAATGTCTATTCATTTCTGCCCTCCTATACCTCAGCTTCACTACCTATAACCATTTCTATCACCCAACAATTGAACTGAAGCTATCTTATTAACAACTCTCAAAGGATTTGGATTCCAAATTTTGAAATTAAAATGCCTCTGAATGAATGGTGCCCACCAGAGTCACAAAATGTACTAAGTGTAACTGGCCTTGCCTGACTCTACTTTTTCTTTGCCAGTCCCAAATTAGAACTCACACTGGCCTCTGTGTACACAATCTACTTTTTGCAGACAAGGTTTTCTGTATCCCTGGCTGAACTTCAACTCTTCATATAGTCAAAGATGGCCTCCTGATCGTCCTGCCTCCACCTCCCAAGCGCTAAGATTACAGATGTGTCCCACCCTGTCCAGCTCCAATGATTTTTCATACTGACTGCTAATGTGACAGTTCTAAAACACAAGTTTTATCAAATTATACTACCATTTTTCAGATTCTTTCACATGATACCTTCGTACCAATAATTTTGGCTCTCAACTTTTCTGAGGGGATACAAATCCCTTTATGCATTTAATGAAAGCCATGAACTATCTTGCTCATAAAATTATGTGCATAGTTATACACATGTAGCATTTTGATTCAATTTCAGGAGGTTCGTGGGCCTCATGAAGCCTACCAGGGAGCCATACACTCCACTCTCTTGCTTGATCTAAAAACATCTAGTTCTTTTGCATATGTTATTCCTTCTGCCTAGAATGTTCTTCAGTACTTCACCCATCTGGCTAATTCTTACTTATTCTTTAAGACCCAGAACTCAGGGTGAGTTCACCTGTGCCAGCCCCAGACAGGGCTGGAGCCTTTCCTTTCAGCTCCTATTCTCTACCCTCTACCCCATTGTGTTCTTTTATGTCACAGGCCTTCACAGTCTTCCCGCAGCTAACTGGGGATTCACAGAGGACAACAATAACCTTGCAGAGGCAGTACTCTGTGTCTGCTGAAATAAGTACCAACAACAACAACTCTACAGAGTACCCATTGTGTTCCAGGGACTTAGTGATATGAATTCTGAACGAATTCATTTGAATGGAATCACCCACTCCTCAGCCAATAAAATCCATGATGCTGTTGGCAGTATTCTGTCCTTTTCAACAGAGAAAAAGGGGATTAAGAGACGTGTGAAGTAAGTTGTTCAAGTGATTGAGTTTGGACAGAGCTTGCCATGGTTGTCATGGCAAACAGTGTTACACCATGCCTTACTGCTCTAGACTGTGAGGTTACAAGAGAGCATCAGCAAAAGAAAAGGATTGAGAACTAGGACCAGAGCTATAATTCCCATATATGTCATGCCAAGGCCAGGCACCTGGTGCTCTCGTTATTATGCCTCCTCCACCATCCTCATGTACTATGTTTACCCTCCTCTTTCCCCAAATTCTGCCTGCTATGTTCAGGGCCAGTCTTTGATTCAGAACCATCTTCACACATGTATTGTGTTACACACTTTGTTAGTGGCAAAACAAAATCTGAGTACTCTTTCCTCTTCTATAGTTGGCAGTCACCTGCAGTTTCACATGACCACTTCCAATCCCCAAAACAGCCTTGAGAGGTAGGCAGGCATTAGCCTCACGACTAGATTGAGGAAAGAGAGACCCAGAAGCTAAATGATTTGTCCAAAGTCACAGGAAGTGGAAACTCTTGAGCTTAAACTGACTCGATTTTTCCCCCAATGAAGTTACCATGTTTGGAACAGTGAAAAAGAAGACATGGCCATTCTTCATAAAGGAGGAGAATGAAAGAAAGTTATTTTTTTCAACTCATTAAAAATGTCACCTCCTATAGGAAGCCTTCCCTAGATGCCAGATGGAGTTACATGCCTCTATTCTGGCAGCCAGCTCAGCCTAATTCAGTCCCATTCCAAAGTGCGCTATGCTTCTTTTCTCCCTGCTAGACTAGAACTCCTTGAAAGTAGGACCAGACACACTCCATTCCAAAAGAGCAGCACGTGCACTTAACTACTGACTCATCTCTCCAGGCCCAAGAATATATATATATTTTATTTAAAGTGTAGATAAAAGTTATTTCCATCGCTTTAACAAGTGTATAAACTAGCTAAAGGTAAAGGTTATTCATAAATCCTGCCTGTATTTAAGAGAAGCATACATTATCTAACCTATTAATTAAGAGGTGGTCAAAGGGCTGGAAAGACGGTTCCATGGTTAAGAGCATTGCCTGATCTTCCAGAGGATCTGGGTTCCATTCCCAGAGCCCATATTATCTATAACTCTAGTTCCAAGGCATCTGATATCCTCTTCTGGCCTCTATAGGTACCAGACATGTATGTGGTGCTCAGACATACATGCAATCAAAACACCCATGCACATACCCGAATTAATGAAAACAATTTAGAAGACTTGGTCAAGAGTGGTATTCGAGGCTGGAGAGACTGCTCATCTATAAGAGCATGCTCTTGCAGAGGACCTGAGTTAGACTCCTGGCACACACGTCAGAAGACCATAACCTCCTAGATCTCCATCTAATGCCTCTGGCCTCTAAAGACACCTGCAAGCAGCCTGGTCTACATAGTAAGTTCCAGGACTACATAGTGAGTTCCAGGACAGCCAGATCTATATAGTGAGATCTTGTCTCGAAAACAAACAACAACAACAAAGACACTTGCACTCACATGCGCCACTGCATGACCACACACACACACACACACACACACACACACACACACACACACACACACACACAGAGTTAAAATTAAAATGAATATTTTTTTAAAGGAGTGATATTCTACAGGGGTATTTAATAAGGAGTTGCACAACAAACTTTATGTTTGCAATTTGGATTGGATATTTTAGAAAAGGTTTCTGCCTGGCTAAGCTGGGCTTTCTCTCAGTAAATCCCGAGAAAAATCTTTCTCTGAGGCGTGGTTCTCAGCTTGGAGGAATGTACACATTCAAGATTCTCATGCTTGAGATATCCAGCATCACAAGCCTGTGATGTTAGCACTCAGGAGGCTGAAGAAGGAGAATCAAGAGTTTCTGCCCAGCTGGTGCTAATAACAAGACCCCATCTCATAAATCCAAAAAGGAAAAGAGAAATTCTCCCAGCAACTGACAAAGTGGCCCTACAAAACAAATAAACAAAAACCTGTATTAATCTGTACTCCAATCAATGTACATAAGAGGTTCTGTTTTGATACAATCCTTCTGATCTTTTTAAATGTTTACACTTAAAAAATGGTGCTTTGTTATGGTTTCAAAACCTACAGTTTATTAACGAGTAGTAAGGTAAGTGCCTATTCATAGTTATTACATAATTATCTATTTCATTGTTGAATCATCAAATGGTGTTATTTAAACATTTTATTTTACTTTGAGACAGGACCTCACTCTATAGTGTAGGTTGTTCTGGAACTCACAATGTAGCACAGGTGGGTCTCGAATTCATACAGGTAACTGGATTACAGGTAAAATTCTACCAAGTTCAACCTAATTCTCCATTTTCAATGGGTTGTGTATCTTTTTCTTACTGACTTCTAGAACACAATCTAGATTTAGACAGAGATAGCAACATATTATGTATTAAACTTTCTACTGCCATTATTTATTATGTATTAACTTTGTGTACACCATCTTTCTCCATACAGTTTTAAATGTTAATGAAGAAAAATATTACTCTATTTTATGGCTTCTGGGTTTTGTTGTTGTTTGAGAAGGGATCTGGGATCTCACTATGTTGCTCCTGCTAGCCTTGAACTCCTGACTTCAAGTAATCTTTCTGCTTCAGCTTCCTGAGTATCTGGGACTACTGGCATGCACCATCACAACTGGCTTGGCTTCTAGATTTTGTTTTGGTTTTTTGTTTGTTTGTTTTCTAGACAGGATCTTACTATGTAGCCCTGGCTGTCCCACATACTCACTCTGTAGACCAGGCTGCATTTGAACTCACAGAGATCTTCCTGCCTCTGTCTCCCAAGTGGTGGGATTAAGGCTATGAAACACTCACTGCACCCAGCTTTGTCTTATAGGTTTTAAAGTCTCACATTGCAAGGCCTTCTGTATCTTAATATTATAATTAAAATATTCCAGATTTTCTTCTGGTATCCTACAACCATATTTTCATATGGTCTGAAATGCCTTTTTTTTTTTTTAATCACAAACTAATTTCCCATTTCAACATGTGGATTTGCATCTAAACTCCCTACTTTGTTCTGTTTATATATTCCTCTATTTCTGTGAAGACACAATATTTGCAATTACTGAAGTCTTTAAATTTTTTTTAGATTTATTTATTTTATTATTTTATGTGTACTGCACATCACAGGTATGTTTGGTGCCTATGGAGGTCAGAGGAGGGTATTGGATCCTCTAGAACTGGAGTTATGGATGTTTGTGTGCCACCATGTGGGTGCAGGGAATTGAACCCAGGCCCTCTGTAAGAGTAACCAATGCTCTTAACTACTGAGTCATCTTTCCAGTCCATTAATGCACTCTTATGGTAAAGTTTGGGTACATTTAATAGGTAAATCTCCTACATTATTTCTCCTTTGCAAAAATTTAATTAATGAATATTTACTCTTTCCAATGAACTTTAAAATGCAATTGCTCAGTACCAAAGAAAATACCACTGATATTTTTATGACAAATAAAAATTTTTATGATCAAATTTTGATCAAATTGGTGGAAAATATCATTGTTCATCATATTGAACCTTTCCTCCTCAAACAGAAGATAATGTTTGATAGAGTCAATTCTTACAGCCTTCAATAAAAACTTATAGCCCTCTCCAAAAAATATTTCCTGTTTCATGTAAATTTCTAGGGAGTTTATAGACTGTTTTTACTACTGTGAAAAGTATTTTCTCTATTACATCTTTTAGTTAGATACTACTGGTATTCAGAGATGCTAATGTTTTGGGTACATATTTGTCCTGTATGTACCTAGCACATTGGAATTCCTTAGTAGTTGAAAGAAGTTTTCATTTTATTCTCTTGACTAATTAGACAATCATATCATCTTCAGATAATGCTAATTATGAGTCATTCTAATATTTACACTACTGATTTCTTTTTAAATTCCATTGTTTATAATTGGAATGAAATACACATGTGTATGAAATTGTCAAATAACAAATTCAATAAAAGAAATACCACTGTTTAAGATTCCCAAAAATTAATTAAGCAATAGTGATAGCAATCATTCTTACTTTGTTCTTGAATTTAATGGAAATGTATTAAGTGATTCATTTTTACATTTGATGATTGTCTCTGCATTCTTATAAAAACAAACCTTTACCAAGCTAAGGAAGTTTTCACTAATTCCTAGCTTAAGGTATTAGCTATCTTTTGCTGTGTAACAAATTATTCCACTGTAGCAAGAGAATGTAATGTAAATTTACCAGCATTAATAAATAACTAAATGATCTTTCCTATAAAAGAGAAATATTGCAATAAATTACAATAACAGAGTTCCTAATATTTATCATTATCATTTATTACTACTATTATTATTTTAATGTATACGGGTGTTTTGCTTGCATGTATTTCTGTGCACCAAGTACATGCCTGGCACCTAAAGAGGCCAGAAGAGGGCATTGCATCCCTTGGAAGTGGGTTTCAGAAATTTGTGAGTTGCCATGTGGATATGGGCAATCGAACCCAGGTCCTCTGGAGGAGCAGGTGGTGTTCTTAACCACTGAGTCATCTCTCCAGCCACCAGGGTTCCTAATGTTGAACAATCCTTGCACTCTTAGGAAGCCTTCATTTGTTAAGATAATCTCTCTCGCCCTCTCTTTCTCTCTAAAGGTTTCATGTAGCCTAGACTGGGTTCAAACTTGCTATATAGCCAAATCTGACCTTGAGCCCTTCATCTTTTGGCCTCTACCTTATATTCAAAGTGCTAGAATTACAAACCTATGCCACCAAGGCATAATACTCTAATAGGTTCTTTTTTTTTCATAATACTCTATTACAGTATTTGTTACATCAGGTATGGGGGCACAAGCCTGAAATCCCAGAACTCAGGAGGTAGAGGCAGTAGAAACCCGAGACTGAGGGCAGCCTGGATGACATAGTGATTTCGAGGACAACCTCTGAATAACTTAGTAAGATAAAGGAAAAACGGGCCAGAGACACAGCTCAGTCTAACATGCACAAATCCCCGCATCTAATTTCCAGTCCTGATAGATAAAGTTGCTCATTGACATATAATTGTGTGTGTGTGTGTGTGTGTGTGTGTGTGTGTGTGTGTGTGTGTGTGTGTGTGTTGGGGGTAAGGGGTGGGGGTGGGGGGATAAAAACCCAGAGCCTTGTGTTCTGCCATTTAGCTTTATCTCCAGCCCCGTTCTGCTTTGTTTCTGAGAAAGGGTCTCTTTACATTGCCCAGGCTGACTTCAAACTCCTAGGCTAACGCGACATTCTTGCCTCAGCCTGTTGAGTATCGGGGACTGCGGGTGTGCCACTGACCAGCCTTACATCAGGAACTGGGAAGATGGCTATCTTTTCCTATTATTTGACCTTGCCAGATTTGATAGAACTTTCAGAACCTCCAGAAAAACAACTGGACATGGTATTATTTCTCAAGAGAAAAAAATGCCCACTTTTTTCATTTCATTCCTCACTTTTCCATTCTATTCAGGTTTGGGTTTTTCCCCCCTTTTTAAGGTACTTTCAGTAACTTACATGTTTCTAGAAAATCACCCAATTAAATTACATTTTCATGTTTCTTGGTATAAACACACACACACACACACACACACACACACACACACACACAGAGCATTTTCTTATAACTTTTCAAAAAAAAACTCAGAATTTATGGTAAATCCTTTCTTAAAAAAATCTTTTTTTGCTTTTTCCCCAGTCATATCTGCCAGAGGATCAAAACTTTGGTTTTCTGTTTCATTGATTTCTGGCTTCATCTACAGTAATTAGTGGATTCTGTTTTCCTTTTGTTGTTCTTTTTCTAGCTTCTTAAGTGGAATAATTAGTTCATGTAATGTAACCTGCCTTGCTCTCTAATAAAAGCACCGGGAGAGCTGGGACTGTGGCTCAGTCATACAGTTGTCTGCCTAGCACTCGGGAAGCCCTAAGTTCAGTTTCCAGCACCACAATAAATAAAGAAATGCACTGGAAACTATAGGTATTCTTCTAGAGCCCCTATGACACACCTCATAGGTTATGAAATGCAATGGTCTCCTAAATGAACTTATTAAAAATAGCCTATAAATTCCATTCTTACTTCCTTTTAAATGCAAGGTATTTTGTTTATTTGTTGAGGTGGGATCTCACTGTGTAGTCCCAGCTAGCCTTAAACTCATTGTGTAGACCAGACTGGCTTTGCACTCACAGAAATCTGCCTGCCTCTGCCTCCTGAGTGCTAGGACCAAGGTGTAAAACACCACATTGCTGGGCCTCCTTTTATTTTTTATGTGGCTGTTAATACTTCCTTTTGTTGAATTCTAATCAGAAATATTAAAGAGGATTTTCGATTAACTTGGAAATAATGTTTTCTCCAAAAATGTAGGCAGATCCTTCCCTCTGCCTAAACATCCTTCCACAGTCTACTCAGACAGCAAACTCCTATTCATACTTCAGAACATCTTTCAAATGCCACATATTCCAAGACCAACCACTCCTAGCTATGGAGACAGGCCTCTGAGGATGGACTTCTTAAAAAAGTAAAATTAAAAAGAATAAAGGACAAATAGATCCCAAAGGTCCTCTTTAGTCTCCAAACCTGATCTCCCAAGATCCTCAGACATTCAGACAACCACTCCACAGTCACTCGGGGGACTAAGGGACACAAGGCAGGGGTGGGGGGTGTCTGGCAATGGTGGTGCATATTAGTTTGGAAGGGAAAAGGATTCGGGGAGGGTTAGGTCTAGCTCTTACCTGCTCTCTGCCAGCCTGCCTGAGGGGGTAAGCTTCATGGAGTCAAGGACCTGAGTAGGACAGCAATACTGGTGTAGAGTATGAGACGCTGTGGACCTGAGAGACAGCAAGAGACAGGGAAAGAGAGACAGAGAAAGAGACAGGGAAGGAAGGGGGAGGCAGGGAGGGCAAGGGGGACAAGGGGGTCAGAGTAGGTGGGGGATGGGGAAAGGGAAGGTGCAGAGGAAATGAAAGGGAGGAGGGGTGGGAGGGAAGGAGGAAGGAAGGAAGATATGGTGGGAAAGGAGGGTGAGAGGGAAGAAGAGTAAAGGGAGGAGGGGAAGAGGAAAGAAAGGGAAGGAGAAAAGGAGGGAAGGAGGCATGGAAGGAGAGGGGAGGGAGGAAGGAGGAAAGAAGAGAGGGAAGGAAGAAGGGGGAGGGAAAGGGAGGACAGAAGGAAGGAAGGAAGGAAGGAAGGAAGGAAGGAAGGAAGGAAGGAAGGAAGGAAGGAAGGAAGGAAGGAAAAAGAAAAAAACCACAAAGTCAAGAAAGAGAGGACAGCACTCAACCACAAACAGAACACAATGACAACAGGGGGCAGTAGAGACAAGAGCCAGGCTTGGGCCTCCTGTGTTCCAGGTGACTCCGTGGGGACCTGGGTTACTGAGAGACGCTGGGACACCACAGCAGGGAAGGGGGAAAGGAGCCCTCCTCACAGCAGACACCACAGGGGAAGGTAGGAAGGAAAGCAGAGGGAGATGAAAGAGAAGAGAAAGCTGTGTGGGCAATGCAAGGGCTCCCCTTCGAGAAAACCCTTCATAGGAGGGGAGGGGAGGGCAGGGGAGGGCAGGGGAGGGCAGGCAAGGGTGGAGCACTGAAGGGCAGAGGAAAAGACAGAGAGAAACCGAAAGAGACAGAAAAGGAGAAAGAGGAAGGGCTAGACAAAAGACACAGAGAGAAGACAGGGAGAGCCAAAGAATGCCAGAGCAGAGGGACCGAGGGCAGAGAAGGCTGACAGAATCTCAGTGGTCTTGGCGACAGGATGGGACTCAGAGCTTGGGGCGGAAGGGCAGGCAAGGTAGAGGACAGGGTGGTTCCAAGGAGGAGTTTTTTTTTTTTTTGCTTCCAAGGCTGTTACTGTCCCCCACACATCCCAAGGCTGGGCCCACACTCCACCCCTCTGCTGCACCCCACCCCCACCTCCACCCCTCCGGCACCTGCTTGATGTGATTAAAGTCCAAAGGATGGCAAGAGGGAAGAGGAGCGACAGTAAGTAGGGGGGCTAAGGGCCTTGTCCCTGCCCTGCCCAACACAGTATGGTTGCTGGGGGTCATATCAAGTGGCCACAGCCAGGACAAGCTGAAAGTGGAGCCTGCCCCTCCAGATCAGCCAGCCCCTGTCTCTGCAAGTCCCGAAAGGTAGATGGTCAGTACCAGCCACTCAAGAGCCCAAGTAAAAGTCAGATATGGGGCTGCAGTCCAGCCCAGCTGCCCATTCTCTAATGTAGCACAAGCCCAAATGTTTACAGAGAATCTTTGAATGTGCGAGTTCTTCTCTGAAGCTCTAAATGGCTCTCATCATCTTCAGAGTGGCTGTTTCTCAAGTACCCCCTATGTGCCAGTCACTGGCTCGTCATCTCACTGCATGTGAGCCTCAGACACCCTCAGGCGGCTGGAATGTTGGCATCAGAATGTCAGTGGCTGGAGCATGCAGGCTGCCGGGTGTGCCAGGCTAACGCCAGGGCAGTCACAGAGGTCACCTCTCACAGGCCATGGGCTGTACTGCTTGGGGCTCTAAGATCCTGAGCAAGCTGGCTTTCAGATGCCCACAGACTCACTCACTCAAGTCGGCTCCCTCTCCTAAACCAAAGGCCTTCAAGAGTACAAAAAGGGAGCCAGAAACCAGGAAGCCAGAAGGCAGCTGAATCATCAGGCCAGGCTGTGGGTCTAGGTCTGAGCAGGAAGGAAGGGAGATCAGGCTAAGTGGCCCAGGTTCCTACCTGCTGCGCCTCCAGGGGGGTTCCATGAGTCTGGACCTGTCCCAGGGGCAGCCCCCCTCCCTACTCCCTGCCAGTGCCACCCCGTCACTATTCCCACCTCCTCTTCCTCAGTCCTTCCCCAGAAGGAGGAGCCAAGGAGGAGGGGCCAGGCCCGCTGGGCTGCAGGCCAGGCTGCAAATGGAAACTTTGCTCCTTCCTTGCTCTCCAAGGGTTGGGAATTCCTCACAAAAGGAAGCAGTTTAGAGAGCTCTCTAATTCCTCACGGCCAAACTTGGGGCTGGGCCCCCTATGTACATCTCCTCTGCTATCCCCACAAGCAACTTGTCTCAGCCTGAAAGGGTTCTGTCACGAGGCCTATTTCAATACCTTCTGTAGAAAATTGAGATGCACAGCTTGGTAATAGTGGCAGAACCCCAAGATTAGGGCTTAATGTGGCTATTCCAAAACCGGGAATCTGTAACATCAGTTCTATTACTACTTTGTACATCTTTTAGCAGAGGCTTGTCACCAACATCTTCCACTCAGCACATTTACAGATGAACGTAGACTGTCCTAGACAGTCATAGCAAGTAAGATTTAAATCACCCAGTTTCAGATATGACAATGTGTCCCTGAATAATATTCTTTAGGACTATAGTAAGCTCTCAAAAAAAAAAAGAAAGAAAGAAAAGAAAAAAGAAAAGCACAATCATACACAGGCCATTTAAAATAATCCAGAGGTTGTGCGTACACTGGCCAGTTATAAACCAGAGGTCATACTGGGCGGTGGTGGTGCACGCCTTTAATCCCAGCACTCGGGAGGCAGAGGCAGGTGGATCTCTGTGAGTTTGAGGCCAGTCTGGTCTACAGAGTGAGTTCCAGGACAGCCAGGGCTACACAGAGAAACCCTGTCTTGAAAAACCAAAAAGTAAGCAAATAAACAAACAAACAAACAAATAAATAAATAAATAAGCCAGAGGTTTGCGTACACATGCCATTTATAATCCAGAGGTTGCTCCTCCAGGAAGACTGTGCAGCCTGATTCTACAGGTCCAACAACTGAAACCTGGCGAGGAGCACAATCTCAGCAAATTTCATACAACAGGGTACAAGTGGGTGTCTGGCACCTGCCTACCCACCATGGCACTCCACTCTCTACCTGGGTAGCACCAGAGAAAACAGGTTTGGGGGAGTCTGAAAGATGGGCCTGTTCCTGAGAAAGGATAACAGGTCCAGCTCAGAGCATCCTAGCCTCTCATGGCCCCAGAGGCCAGGCTCCTGGCTGTTCTGAGCAGAAGGCTCCTGGGGAGGGCCAGGGTGGTCAGTGATCTAGAAGAAATAGGAGCTGACAGGCTACAGGCCAACCTTCCTGCCTCCCTACCAGGACAACTGGCTCATCTGAAGAAAGCCAAGGCTGCTAGGAAGAGAGAGGCCCTCTGAACCACTACAAACCTGGCATCTGTGGGACTTCTGAAGCCTCCTCTCTCTCTGCCCCTCTCCTATTACTGGGTACTCAAGCCCTTACCTCAACCTCTGCTTTGTTCGCTTCTCTTGGACAACCTTCCCAGCTCCTGCAGGTGCTTCACCTCTGGCCCAGACCTTCCTCTAGGCCTGACAGGGGTCGAGGACAGAAACTGTAGTCCTGACTGTCAGGCTGATGATGGAGGACCTCAGGCAAGCCTCTTCTATTCTCTGGGGAGTCCAAGAGCCTACACTGCAGATCCTTGTAGAATTCAATGTAACCATTTATCTGGGCATATCCCATGAGCCTCAGTTTGGTTCTCTATAGAAGAACGATGAAAGTTCCCTACTCCATAGGTTTGGTTTGGTTTGTTTGAAACACAGTCTTGCTAAATAGGCCAGGTTTGCCTCAAATTCATAATTCTTCTGCTTCAGTCTCTCAAGTACTGGGATTACAGGTCGGGCTACACTGCCACGCTCCGCTTACCTCATAGGGTTGTTTGTTCCTTTGTCAGTTTTGAAATGGGGTCTTGCTACAGAGCCTTTGGCTGGCCTGTTACTCATTATGTAGCCCAGACTGCCCTCAGACTCACAGCAACCCTCCTGTTTCAGCTTGCTGAGTACTGGAATTATAGGCATGTGCTACTACCCTGGCTTACCTCCCAGTTTCTTGTCAAGATTCCATAGGCTTAAGTAAGCCCATGATGACAGAAGGATCTCTGTTTGAGTAAGAGAGTCTGATTCCGGGAGTGGTGGCACACGCCTTTAACCCTAGCACCCAGGAGGCAGAGGCAGGTGGATCTCTGTTTTTGAGGCCAGCCTGGTCTACAAAGTGAACTCTAGAACAGGCAGGGCTACAGAGAGAAACCCTGTCTCCAAAAACTAAGAGGCTGACCCTTCTCCCAGTAGATGTGGGGGGACTTGCAAGAAGCCCTTTGCTTCAGAGATGAGGAAGAATTCTAGGAAAATACCTGTTAATGAACCGGGGCCTTTGTGTAATTCAGACCTAGCTAAACATGTTACATAAATTTATATGATGACTCACCAGGGGCTGAATGAATTCAGAGTGAGGAGCTTAATCCAGCCACAGGGCACTGGTGAGCCCTTCATTCGACAGATACTGTGGACTAGGCACGGTGCTGGGTTCTAAAGGTACAGTATGACCTGTCTTCGGGAAGCTTATGTCTGAGAGGAGACAGACACTCCGTTCGTGTGGAGACAGGAAGCAGGAAGAAGAATTATGTGCAGAAGAAAGGACCTAAAATGCTGCTTCCAGGAACGTCCAAGAGACCAGTGTGGCTGAGTGAAAACTTCATTGAGAGATGCACATGGGGCCGGAGATGCAGGAAGGGTTCAATCTTACAAATCCCTGGCGGCCATGACAGGGATTTCTTACTTACACTAGGGTTATTTTGGAAGTCTGTGGTTCTTGGATAAACATGGGAGGGAGTATCTCTAAAGCCCCTGGAGTTGGATGAGAAGTATTCTCCGGCAAATATTACTTTCTAGCTTTCATCAGCTACTCAGATGGGCGTGTGACTCCAAAGGGTAAAGAAGCTTTCAACGTGATCCCATGCTTTAAACACCTAGTAAATGAGCTAGTAGCGGGTCCCGTAGATCCTTCAGTGACCTAGCCCCTATCTCCCACCCTCAGCTGATCTGGCTCTTCCTCCATTTGGGGGTGGGTGGGTTTTGCCTTGTAGCTCAGGCTGGCCTTAAACTCAAGCTTCTGCTGCCTGTCCCTTCTCAGTACTGCGGTTACAGATATGTAGCACATTCCCCCGCGAGCTGCACCTCACCCAGACAGGATTACCTCTAATTACCTGAGAGGCATATGTAGCTGCTCCGTGCCTCACCTTAACTAGTACTCTCCCTCTGGGCCCCTACAACCACCTCCTCACCTGAACAGCACTTCCTCGTTCTTCAAAAGTCAGCCAGAAGCTGTGTTCTCTGGGAACCTGCCCTGATCCCACCTAGGCAGGGTGGATCGCCTCCCTAGATTCCTTCCACTCTGTTCCTCTCTCAGCCAGCTTCTCACAATACTGTTCACGGTTTCATCTACTCAATTGGGAAATCTGTAAGAATAGGTGTCTCATTGAGCCGTGTCCCCAGGAGCTAGCACAGGTCCACCTGGTTATATATTTTGCTGGGAGACAATGCACACAGCACGGGAAGCTGCAAGACGGGCCAGTGGACACTAGAGGGCACTGAAGCCCTTGCAATTCAGTGGGTACAACTGACCAGGGCCCCAGTTGCAGCCTTCTAAGGTAAACTCTCTCATTTCCAGATCCTTTCTCAGAACAATCCACCCCCACGGCACATGCAGCTTTAGTTCCTCATAAAGGGGTGCCCACCACCCCTCCCACATGTCTGACCTGTAATACTGTCCATTTCATCTCACACCACTCCATCCTCCCTCAGATAAGTTCTACTCATCCTCCAAGTCTTAGTTTGGATGTCAGCTTGGGTATCTTCCCTGACCCTCAGGCTGGGTTAGGCATACTTCCTTGATGTTACCACAACACACCACACTTCTCTTATAATTGTGGGTAATTTATGTTTCCTAACTAGACAGTGGGATTCAGCACAAGGCCCATCACTCTATGATGCAACATACTATTAGTCAACTGGTATTGGTGGGTACTAGATAAATCACCCTTGAATAAAAGACAAAAATGCATGAGTGGATAGATTAATGATTTGGGCAAGTCACTTACCTCCTCTGGATATATGTTTCCCACCCTTAAATCACCCCTACATGGCAGAATGGCCACGGAAATTAATGTGTGTCAAGTGTTCCCTAACATTACCTGAAATTCAACAGATTCTTTTCAGAACTAAAGCAATAATTAATATTTGGAACAATAAAAACAAAGGAAGAAGAGGAGTTGAAAGAGACTCTGCCTGAGCCTTGGATAATTTCTGTCACTTAGACTTAACAGTAATAATAGAATGGTCACATTTATTAGAATAACAGCAGCATCTCTTATGTGCTGGAACAGAACCAGAAGGCCCCAGATGAGGCTGTAGGAAGACTCTAGTTTCAATCAGAAGATGCTAGGTCAGGGCCAAGTCCAGAGCTGTGGGCATTGCCCTCATATCTGGAGACCAGTCATTACTGGCACAGCTGGTTCCTAACTCTTTACTAATAGGTGAAAACTTGTCTAAGGGGTCATTAATTCCCTCTGTAATTAATGTAAAAACTGCAGGGTTTGTATTAATGGAAAAGTAAGCTCAAGCGTCACGCTGGTAATATTGATAATGTGTGTCTGTAATTATATACTACAAATAACTATAAATTTAGTCACTGAACTAATAAAACAGAAAAATACCTAAAGCCACCACAACCTTGGTAGCAACTGTACCATCAGTAACATCATGGCGGTTGTTCTGAGGCTATGAAAATCGCCACAAACTGGTGGCAATGGTAACTTACACCATGCATTTAAAAGATGTTTGGGGGTGGACATGGTGGCACATGCCTTTAATCACAGCACTCAGGAGTGCTCTCAATCTGAGTTCAAGACCAGCCTGGTCTACATAGAGAGTTCCAGGCTAGCCAGAGATACATAGTGGGAATCTGTCTCAAAAAACAACAATGAAACAACTTTAAAAGATGTTTTGACTTAAAATAGAGAAACAGCGTCGCTCAGGAATAGAGCATATGCCTAGCATACATGAGGTCCTGGGTTCAATACAAACATCATAAGAAAATGTGAAAAATGATTTTAGATAAAATGGTGTGTTTTAATATAAGAACATGGAACTTGAAAACAGAGAACAAAGGTCACCTGGAAATAAGTAGGAACCAAAAACTGGATGGATGGGCAATCTTAACATCATAGGTACCTGCACAGAATATCTCCAGGCTCTGATCTTAAATTTTTTATTTATTGTTTTTGTTTGTTTATTTGCTTGCTTGTTGGTTTTTAGAGACAGGGTTTCTCTTTGTAGCCCTGGCCGTCTGGAACTCACTCTGTAGACCAGGCTGGCCTTGAACTCAGAGATCCACCTGCCTCTGCCATCTGAGCGCTGGGATTAAAGGTGTGCGCCACCACCACCCAGCTCCTGACCTCACTTTTGTGCACATAACCCCTCTGCTGAGTACAGAGGAAACACCAAGCTCTAAGCACTTTACCTCTCTACCCTCATCCTTTTCCAAGAGGACAGAAACCCACCTTGCAGTCTTGTATTACCAGAGGCGGGGCAGGATCTCTGCAGTTAGATGATAGAGACCTTAAGTCACATAGCAGCTTCCAGGTTTGTGGCCATGCTAGGGTGCACAGCAGCAGAGGAAGCCACAGAAAGCATCAGCGAAAAAGAGAGGAGAGGGGTCAGGCAAGCTATGAAGAACAATCTTGGCCCTTGACGTCTGGTCTTGATTTTGGCTGGTGAAAGGCATGGCTATCGTTCATTTACTATTCTTAATTTTGTGAGAGGTAACCTCATCAGAGCCCTCCCCTCTCTATTTTTGAGCTAGCGCAGGTCAGCTTCTGTTCCCTGCAACAAAATGTATCCAAACTAAGACAAGTGAAATTTGGGGATACAAGCGCGGGGCTTGTATAAGGGAAAACATAAGAACGCTTATGTCAGGAGAAGTGACTGCAATTATTATGGCATTTGGGTTTGTTTGCCCAAAAGCTCCCTCCCTCATTTCCTGACACTTGCTATCACAACCACACACTACAGGCAGACACTCACACACACAGACATTCAGTGACACACAGAGACAAACGCGGCAACCACCAGGTATGCTTACATGCAGACAACCTGACATGCATGGCCTTGGAGCAGCATGCAAAGTTGCCCCTGCGCTTATCTCAGCAGCAATGACACGGAGCCTCCCTGACATGCAGCAATACACACCCACACGTATGAACAGAGTGGTGCTGCCTGTAAGGCTCAGGGCAAGAGTCGAAGCTTAACTGGGCTCTGCATAGCCTCCCTCCCCAGCTGCCAAGTGACTCATCCCTAGGGCTGCTAATTAAAGCCAGGACAGAGGGGACAGAGGCAAGGGGAGGGGAAGAGAGGGAAGGCAAGTTTATTTTGGTGCCAACCAGGCACTCAGCCAGCGTAGGGGTCACCCACTTCCGGGGGCTGGGCCAAGCGGAGGCAGGAGAACCCAGAGAGGAAGGGGAGAAGAGGAACCATTTGCCCTATCTCATCTCTCTGGAGCTTCTAGAAAAAGTTCCTCCTTTGGGAAAATTACCCAGCTCCCCTTGGTCCTACCTTCTGTCTTGTTATCAGGAGCCAGATCAATCCCTCCAGGCTTCTGTTCTCATACACTGGCCGTCTACCTCGTTATCACATTCTAAAGCTAGCTCATCTTTGTAGCAACCCTAGACTAAGAGCTCCCCATGGACAGGGGTCCCAGATTACCCCCTTCTGTGTCACCCTCCTCCCAGATTGTCCACCACAGGCCTGCTACTTAGAGAGTGGATGTTGTACATGCTTCAGGAAAGCAATCAGGTTAAACCCATAACACTGTGGTGATTACAAATCTGATGATCTAGATTCCCACCTTAATTTTTACCATGGGGCAAATTATCTTAGCTTTCTAAGCCTTAGCATCCTTCTTTGTAAAACAACAACAATATATAGCCTTTAAGATTATACTGAAGACAAAGTGAGAGACTACATGTGAAGTGCCCAGCTATCACTTGGTAGGGCTGCTGCTGCTCAAAATGAAAAATCACACCTGCACCCCAGGTGAGCGGCAGAAGGAATGATACAGAGGCAAGTTCTAAACCTAGATCGACCAGAAGGACCTCAGACAAATCCCAGGAACTTACTGAAGACAGTCTTACGTAAAGTGGGGAATCACAATATTTCACCATAAATCTACCCGCCAAGTATCATGTGGCGAGCCCAGCTCTTAGAAGTAGCTCAATAAATTGCAGTAGTGATCACAAAGGATAGGTAGCAAGAGAGGCCCAGACCTTTGACGCCTGGGAGGCCTAGGACGGAGGAAGCAGTCTGGGTGGATGAGGGCCAGGCTTCCCACAATGGACAGGATGGGAATTGCTTCCCCCCTCCTCAGCCAGAGAGCGTGTTGCAGGCAGTAAGTAACAAGGTTGGAGGCACAGGAAGCAGTAGGAACAGAGAGTTGGGCAGGGTGGGCAGCCAGGCAGAGCTGAACAGGAAGCATATGGGAGGGAAGAACTGGGCACAGCTGGGGCCGCTCTGGGGATTGGGAGTATCTCAGATATGTGAATGGGGGAGCCAAGGGAGGACTGCAAGGTCTTAGTCATCTTCGTCAACCTAGGAGGTCACAACAAGGAAGAATCTTCAAAATTACCTAAACCAAATTCTCAGTGGGACAGATAGGGACACTGAGGCCCAGAGTGGGAGGCCTCCTCTGGGAACAGAGCCAGCCATTGCTCCTCCTCCCACTTCTCCAGACATCAGTGGCTTCTGTTGCCATGGGGATGTCCCTGGCTCTGAGGGTGTCAGTGGCTCCCCTACCCCCTCCCTCCTTCCCTAGCAACAGGCCACCTCCTCTTGCTCTTATCATGCCTAGTAACCTCAGCCTGGTCCCCGGGGCCATGGAGTTCCAGCCTGACCTCTTACAGCCATGATTGCCTCTGAGACAGCTGGGACTCCCTCATCTTCTGCTGATGGGAACAATCTAGCCCCTCCCGCCTGCCTGTTTTTAAGTTCTACACTTGGCCACATTTTGCAGCATGACTCTAAATCATACAGTCACTTTCAGAGGCTGGGCAGCACAACTGGCTGAGCCGCTATTTGACGCTGAGCATAGCTTTACTTCAACTTCCCCCAACTCAGAGAAATCAGAACCATCGTTCCCAGTTTATAAAAGAGAGACAAAGGAGCAGAGATTTAAGTGACGACAAAAATCAGACTGCTAGGAAGCAGGCTGTGCTGACAGCTTTGTGATCTGTAGCTATGGCCTGTCTCACTCTGGACTTCAGGTTAAGGTACCTTTAGGTCTGACAAATTCCGTTGGATATACAGGAAACCCAGACATCCATCTTTGCCCCCTGCCCCATCACCGGCTCTTCAGCTTTAATTATACTCTTGCACTCAATACTGAGGGGTCCTAAAGCCTCGGCCCTACCATGGGGTGGTCTGCGGTCTACCTGCCCTACTCACTCCTTGCTATTCAGTTTTCACACTAGCTAAGGCCTAGTTTTCTTCTTGGCTCGCCTAACTCTTTTCCAGCCACACATGCACCCATGTATGTACACACTCATGAATGCAGGTGCTTCCTGGATAAGGAAACGGGGGTTCTACAAGAGACAAACAGATATGCTGAGTCAAAAAACTGGAAAGCAACCTAGCCTCAAATGGAGCCCTTAGCCTGGATCCAAAGTTTCTACCCCTTTTTATGCCACAGAACTTCCTTTAGTTCCTGATCACTCAGGTGTGGACAACCTGTAGGCCACAGGCTGCCTATACTCCAGGATAGCTGTAAATGGTGCCAACACAAAAGTATGAACTTGTTTACAACATTATGAGATTGGCTATGTGTGTGTGTTTGTAGATACATATGTATATGGGTACACAAGGACGTGTGTGTGTGTGTGTGTGTGTGTGTGTGTGTGTGTGTGTGTGTATGAAGACCAGAGGCTGATAACAGATGTCTTCTTCGATTGCTCTTCTCTATTTTTGAGACAGAGCCTCTCACTGACTTGTTAAGATGGCTGGCCAGCGAGCTCCAGGGATCTCTGTCTCCCTACCAGTGTAATTACCAGAGCAGGCCGCCACGCTCAGCTTTTTATATGGCTTCTAGGCATCAGCCTGGGGCCCTCATGCTTACATAGCATGCACTTTACCAAATGAACCATCTCCCCATCTGCTATTATGAGATTGTTTTGTAAACATCAGTTTACATGGTTCTTGTGTGTGGACTTTGTAGATGACAATATCATGTCGTGGAGCCAAAAGGCTGGACATGCCTGAAGAGATCTGTGACACATCCTTGACCCAATCAGGGTTCTGACCTTTAGAAGTTGTTCTTTCCTGCCCACATCTGTTTTAGTCCAGCTGACTGGTCCCTGGCTTTAAACACATCCCTTGCTTTCCTACTCATGCTGATTCTACATCCATGGGCTCTCCTTCTGTGAAATCAGTCCTCTGCAGCCCAGTCTGCTTTGACACCATCTGCTCCAAGAAGCACTCCCTAACTGTAGTGAACTTGAGAAGCTATTATATGTGGGGCCTGCAAGTATCCGCAGAGAGCCCCATCCAACTGTGGTTCCAAATGAGAGGGTCGACTCACTATTCCGTGAGACATTGTTTTATATGTGCTGTTGCTATAGGCTCTTCTGCTGCCCTAGAGCAACTGCTGTAGCCTGAGTTGGAGTTGCCTGCTGAGTCCTCAAAGCTGCTATAGCCTCCTTGAATATGAACCCAGTATGCACACCAGGAAACAAATCGGAGTAAAGTCAACACTAGCCCCATTGATCTTCTTTCCCTGGGTGAGGCACTGACCATCTTGGGATCTCCTCTTCCTCGTTTGTCTTTGTTCTGTTTTTGAGACAGGGTCTCACTTATACAGCCCTGGCTGTCCCGGATCTCACTCTGTAGACCGGGCTGGCCTTGAACTCACAGAAATCCACCTGCCTCTGCTTTCCGAGTGCACCACCATTAAAGGCGTGCACCACCATTAAAGGCATGCACCACCATACCAGGCTCCTTTCCATCATTTGTAAATCAGACATCATAATCCTTGCCTAATGTAGCTGCTGTGAGCATTTAAAAAAAGATCATATTTAGAGTGATTAGTATATGAAGAATCAATGATAATTATTATGATTACTAATATTTGGGTGATAGCAAGGATGATCATCATCTACAAAGCTGTCAAGAAGTCTTATAGTGACAGTATAGGCAGGAATCTGGGCTTGGTGCCAAGCAGACTGGAGTTTGAATCCTGGCTTGTTTCCTCAACTATAAAACACAGACGATAAGGCCAGCACAGGTTCCATCCACAGTGTCACTGGGTGGATCAAATAAAACAAATCCTTGACAAGTTCTGTAAGTTATAAAGGCCCAACATATGCCATCACGTGACTCATGATTATGGTTATTATTAACTACCATGAGCAAAAGGTTCCAGGAACTCCCCAGCGGGGAGGAGCTGACAACTAGAGATGTGTTCAGTCTGGTTCCTCCACAAGTTAGCAGGCACACCAACGGGGATGCTATGGGAGGCCTGGGCTTGAGGTCATCCCAGGTTGCCTTTCTTCAAACCCACAGTAAGGACATTGAGATCTATGCCCTTTCTTAGACAAGTGCCCTCCCAAGTGTTAGAACAAGCTGTGCCTGGCCATGCTCCTTGGCTGCATGCAAGGATTAATTATGTGCCATCACAGACCTCTTGCCCAGACACCAGGGCTGACTATATCCACCACATTCTCACTGATTTAATGTCGGCCTCAGCATGTCTCCCCCACCCCCCACCCCAGACACACACAGCCCTTCCCTTGGACCTGGGCACCAATGTGCTCACCCCTAAACCTCCTGCAAGAGATGCTAAGACAAACTATCTATACACAGGCCACTTCTGACCCCGGCTCATATCCACTAACTTGCATGACAGGAACAGTGCTGCTACATATGGTTGGACAAGCTGTGCCCCACCCTAGGGTTTACAGCTGAGAGGTAGCAAATGGGGGTTCGCATCCCATTTGTTCTGTGTTCACCAACCCGGAAAGCCTGGTGAGCAAGATTCACAAGAAAGGGCCCATTTTTCCAATTGGTCCATTCAGAAGGAAGAACGGCTCCTTAAGTGAACTGTTTTCTACTCATCACAAATAGGTCATCTTTACTAGTGCAGGCCTGGACTGCACTGACTGTCCCCACTGTGTGCCTCTACTGCCTGGGCCCGTCTCATTTCAAAAGCCAGAGTTCCCAGTCCAGATGCTAAGACTAGAGCACACCCTGAACCCCCTCACCATCCCTACATTACCTCTATTTTTGACACTTCTGACTTCATGGGGTTTCTGACAGATGAGGGCCAGAGGGATGCACAAAGAGCTCCAGTCCTAGTCCAGTTTTACCTCTTCTTCCTCAGCTGATAACCTTTACACCTTACCAAAGCTTAGAAACTTTTAACCAAGCATGCAAAGAAAAAAAAATGTTTCCTCGTCACCATATATAGTTCTAATGTCTCGAATGTATCACATCTAAAGTCAATCTAAGTCCCATCACTTGAGACTGCCAGAATTCAGGATAGAGAGGGAAAATAAGACCAGGCAAGCCCAGCATCCATTGTTCCCTTCTTTCCTGGAAGAAGAAAGTAGAAAACTTCCTGGATCTGGAGCTGACATCCCAGAGATCAGCCTCTTACGTGCCCCTGCCCTGTGCGCCAAAGCTCTCAAGTCCCCTAGGACTGCAAAGACTGAGTAATGATCTTTAACACCATCATGTCTATGCCTGCCATGTTCTCCCTGTCCTCCCTTCCACTCCACACCCACCTCTAATACCAATGGGGAAAGAACCCTGCCATTGACCCCTGCCCATGGATCCCAAAGTAACAGCCAGAAAAACCCTCCACCCCAGGCCCAGCCCCCACCCCCCCACCCCCGAGTACTACTAAAGAAACGAGGTACTGACCTGACTGTTCTGGAATTCTCACCATCAGATCTGAAAGAGAAACAAGAAATAAGCAACAGTCAATATAGGCTCACCACTCTTTCCCCTACCCTACCTTGAGGTCCAACATATGTCATGAAAGCATGAACACGTGTTTCATCCATGCATGGAGAAGAGCAAGTGCAAAGGCCATGGTGGTGAGGGCTAGGTCAGTTGGAGCAGTAGGGAGAAGGACTGGTTGCCTAGGTAGGCAAGCAAAGGGCCACTGGAGGTGTGTGAAGTCAAGGAGGTAGCAGCAATCACAATGAGCGTGGCTTTCCTTGGAGTGTGGCCTGAGAAGCAGCCAGAGATAGCCAGGTTCAGATATTGTCTCTGCTAGTTACTAGCCCTGTGACTTAGGCAAGCTACTTCATTTTTCTGAGTCTGAGCCTCAGTTTCCCTCAGTTCCCCAGTAACACAAGGTTGATCCTCAAAGAGCTGCCGGGATGATTAAGCTCTTTGGAACCAAGCAGACAAATGCCAGATATTATTAACAAGATACAATAGGCTTTGCCAACTGCCTAGTCCGACCTGCTTATTTTCCAGATGAAGAGAATGAAGCTGAGCGGGTAAATGAGTCAGCTGCTGGGTTCCTTTCTACTATACTGGGCTGTCTTCTTCATTATGCGTGGCCCCAGATGCAAAAGAAAGGTGAAAGAGAATGGAGTGAGGGCCAGCTCTAAGAAAAGCCAGGAAATGAGCAAAACCAGGACCACTCCCTTCCCCTCACTCCTCCTCCTCGGGAACAAAAAAAAATGTGTGCTCTTCGGGGAGCACATGCCTGTGCAAGCAATCACATGGCTATTATGTGTGCATGTATGTGTGCACATGCTTGTGTAATGGAAGTTAGGACAGAGAAGCTGTTTTATTGGGAGCAGACGAGGAGAGAAAGGAGAACCAGGGCCCCTGGAAGTGGGAGAGTATTGGGAAGTAGTCTCCCTCCCTCTTCACCCCACACCTCTGGTCCTCTCCCAGGCTGAACTGGAAAAGGCACAGAGATGAACACATGAGACTGGCCTCAACTGAGCGAGCCAAGATATAATTTTAGGGTTTTTTGGGGGGTGTTATCTATATGTACATTGAGAGGATGATTTTAGAATAGCATTTGTTGAGAGAGTGAGTGTGTGTCACACACACACACACACACACACACACACACACACACACACACACACACTTACTCCAGCAAGGTAGGGCAGGCAAGCACCAGGGTGCTAAACAAGTTTGCCTGCTTACTAGCCCCATTATCCTGAAGAAGTCACCTTGCTATCTAGGACCTCACATTCTTCACACAGTAAATGGGGCAGTATGGGGCAGCGGCAAGGAACCCTCCCTTCTTGGGATGGCTTTGAGGATCAAAGTGCCTGACACCTGGTGCATGTTCATTTGATAACAGTGGTACCAATCTGCTGCCTTTTTTGTCCCCTTAAAGGGACAGAAAACCAAGGCCACAGCGCACCTTATTACAGTTATTCAAACTTTCCATCACACTCTATAGCAGCAAGATGGCTCCTGGAATCCCAGCTCAGTTATTCTCAGGTGTCAAGTCTAAGGAGCCAAACTTGAATGACTCCCCAGCTGCCTACAGAATGGAAGCCAGAACCCTCAGCATCTCTAACACTAATCCCCTGCTCCAGGGAGGCTGGTCTACAAGCACCCATCTCAAAATCCTGAACACATTTACTCACACTATATATACCCTAGGCTCTAACCTGGGAAGACAACTGCCTACTCAAGGAGTCTAACTTCATCATGATCATCATGAACCATCACTGAGCATCTACTATGTACCAATCATAGTATCTCTGCTTCTAAAATATCCCTCTGATGTTTCACAGTTCTCAAGATGGCAGTAGGGTTGGGGGAAATGTCCAAGTCCTGATGCAGAGTGCATTAGCCACTTCTTCTCACATTGGACTGATTCTTTCTAGTTTGGGAGGACATAGCATCATAAGATCCAAAGTGTGGGTGAATCCCACCTCATGGGTCTATCACTAAGCATTTGGTATATTATATATTGATAACAATAATGCTGGTCAGTTTTTGTCAATTTGACACAAACCTAGTCATATTTAGGAAGAGAGAATCTTAATTGAGAAAATGCCTCCATGAACTTGGCCTGTAGGCCAAGTCTATGGGGACATTTTCTTGATTAATGATTGATGTGAGAAGACACAGCCTATTAGGGGTGGTGCCACTCCTGGGCAGGTGGCGCTGGGATATATAGGAAAGCAGGCTGAGCAAGCCAAGGGGAGCAAGCCAGAAAGCAGTGTTCCTTCATGGCCTCTGCATCAGCTCCTGCCCCAATTTCCTTTAGTGATGGACTGTAATGTAGAAGTGTAAATTGAAATAAACTCTTTCCTCCCCAAAAGGTCATGGTGTTTTATCACATCAATAGAAACTCTGGAACAACAATCATCAATATAGTGCTATCTGGCACCTCTTCAGGGAACAGTACACTTTGACCAATGGTCAATCTGCCTCCTACTTCATGAAGCTGGGCCACCATTCTTCTGGGGGGAGAGTATAAAGTGGTAGAAGATAGGATATATTATGATTTGGTCCCTAACAGGCAGTATTAACTTTGGTAAGTCACCTCTCTGGACTTTTGGTCCTCAATGTGTAAAATGATGGAGCTGTGTTAGTTGACTTCTAAGCACTCTTTAGGCTTTAAAACATTTACTTTCTGCCAGGCAGTGGTGCCCTGGCACCTTTAATTCCAGCACTCAGGAGGCAGAGACAGGCAGATCTCTATGAGTTTGAGGCCAGCCTGGTCTACAGAGTGAGTTCCAGGACAGCCAGAGCAACAAAGAGAAACCCTGTCTCAAAAAAACAATTAACTTTCTTTAGAACCCCAAAGTTTATTTCTTTTATCAACTAGAGTAAGCTGTCCACATGTGGAACCAAAACCCAGGGACCACACCCCACTTTTTTTTTTTTACACTCAAGTCAGTAGAAGGGAATGGCTGTCTGTCTGTCTGTCTTTATGTATGTGTGTATACACACATACACACCCACATCAGCCCATATGTTCATATCTATTTGTGTGTACCCTTTTCTCCTTAGGCTAACCTTGGGCCCAATGAGTAGACTTAGATAATAAGACTACAATTCCTAAAGGTAAGCTTGAGAAATCTGGACAGGGAATTGCAGTTCCAGATAACTAGAGTATGGTCTAGAAGAGATGGGATCCTAATGAGTATGGCTCCTTGACTCCACATGTACTTGCTTGGTGGGGAGGGGTCTTTGAAGTTTGGGGCTCAGGCCTCTGTTTCTCAGTACAGTTCATGATACTGGGATTTGTAATAAATAGAGCCCAAGATCCGCCTCCTTTGGCTTCCTTAGCTAGGTCCTGCTTTGCAGATCAGGGAGTAGGGATGCCCGAAGGGCCAAGGCCTTCAGGATGTGTGCCCAGTGATGTATGCACTGCAAACCCCACTAAACAAATACATTGATTCTCAGGTTCTCCACTGGGGTATTTCATTCATAGCTCTTTCGGTATATTGATCTTCACTTCTGAACAGCTTTTTTTTAAAAAAATGTGCACTGAATGCATTCTTACATTAGACAATCTAGGAACTCATGGAAAAAGAGAGGGAAAATGTGCACAATGACATCACAGAGACAGCGACCACTCCAAACAGTTGCCCTACTCCTCTCCTTCTCTGCATGCAGGAGAAATGATTTTGCATTGTATGATTTTTATTGCCTTTTCTGTTACATGCTTCCCCTTGTACTACATAGTCTTCAAGATCATTATTTTTATTTGTCATGATGTAGTTAACCATCCTCTGAATATAGAGAATAGACACAGGTATGTTTTTCCATTGGTTTACATTGTGCTTTGGTAAACTTTCTTTCGCACATAGCTTTAAAGCAACACATGGCTTTTAGGAAACTAACCTTATATAGGAGCAATTGAATCCAGCTTACTTCTCTTTCTAGATGGTCATTCCCTCTAGCTATGTCTGGTTTTATAGTCATTCATTCATTCCATTAGCACATATTCACTCTATACTTCTATGAACCGGATCCCAAGCTA
The DNA here is from genome assembly GCF_049852395.1 of Peromyscus maniculatus bairdii. Lineage (NCBI taxonomy): Eukaryota > Metazoa > Chordata > Mammalia > Rodentia > Cricetidae > Peromyscus > Peromyscus maniculatus. The sequence goes on along the minus strand of NC_134875.1, from coordinate 141,794,989 downwards.
GAGCTATGGGAAGAAATGAGGCATAGCTCCAGACCACCAGATGTGTCAGTCATGCTTGAAATAGGCAATTTCAGAACATTCTGATTATGACCGAGAGGGAGAGAAGAAGCGCTTATCAAGGGAGAACAGAGAAGGGTCTCCTTAACCCACTCTATGGACATGATCATAAACTCTTTGAGGATATGGTGCTTATATGAGTCATGGACGATGAATAAATACTAGTTGGCTAGAATGAAGAAGGAAATGTTCACTTAAGTACAATGAGTTGAATAAACTGATTTGTCTCTGTTACTTCCCAAATACCACTAAAATGTGAGTAAATAAATTAAAAGAGAGAGAGAGAGAGAGAGAGAGAGAGAGAGAGAGAGAGAGAGAGAGAGAGAGAGAGAGAGAGAAAATCTAGGATGCTGAGCAGAAGTAAACCATTCCACTTACAGAACTTCTTCAGTGCTCAGGGTTTGGAGGTACTGTATACCTCAGAAGGCAGAGTGAGGGATAAAGCTAAAATTAGTGAATTGCAATGCTGTCCTCAATGCTGTCCAGTCAGATTCTCTCCACCTCCAGCACCATCCCAGCAACCGGAGGCTTTGGATTTGAGAACACCAGGTGCAGTGGCAGATGGGGTGAAATAGAGCTAAAAGCAAAGGGATCTTCCTTGGGAAATGGTGGGACCCTAACTTCCTTCTACTCTCCTACTTCCAGCAGCAAAGTCGGGTGCACACAGCTTCTGTGCACCTACCTGTGTAGTGTCATGGGAGCCCTTCTCAAAGCGTCATCATGCAGAGACACTTAAGTTAGGGCTCCCGTTTTTAAGGTTCATTTAGTTTCGTGTGCATGAATGTTTTGTCTGCATGTATGTAAGTTCACTGCATTCATGCTTGATGCTGGCAGAGCCCGAAGAGGAGACCAGATCCCCTAGAACTGTAGTTATAGGCGGTTATAAACTGCCATGCAGGTGCTGGGAACTGAACCTGGGTCCTCTGAAAGAGCAACAGGTGCTCTTAACTGCTGAGCCATCTCTCCAGCCCCCAAGCTAGGTATATTTTGTTTTATGTTAAATAAACCTTAATAAAAGTCATTATTTTCAAAGGAAACAAAGTTCTAGGCAATCAAAGATTACTGTATGAAGCAAAGCTATGTGAGGGAGACCACCAACCTGGAAGGCAGATGGACAAAGAAAACAAACCAAGGAAGGAATTTGGAAGGAACAAAGACAATGAAGAAATCTGGGAAATGAAAAATAGTGAGAGCCAGAATAAAAATGTCAGCGGGATAGAAGATATAAGGTGAAGAGATATCCTAGGAAACAAAATAACACAATAAAGAGGACGACAGAAGAGAAAAGATGAGAAAATTAGAGGATTAATTGAGGAATTCCTCCATCTAACAATAGGGGTTCCAGAAATAGAAAATGGAGGAAACAGCAGGAAGGAAATGCTCAAAGACACAATGTAAGAATGTTTCCCAGAGCCGAAGGAATGAAAGGCCAACGAGATAAAACAAAACAAAGCCCCATATCGGGATATGCCGCTATGGCATTTCAAAACACCGAGGATTCAAGAAAAGATATTAAATGCTTCTAGAGAAAAAACCCCACTATGTAGAAAGGGTCTTTAGTTTTTCTATGGTCATTGTTCAACATAACTCTCTGAACAAGTCTGGAATAAAAAAGGTGATGCTATGGTGGTGATGATGGTAAAGATCAAGTCATACTCCCAACTAAATATTTGTTTGTATTTATTCTTATTTTTCTGAGACAAGATTTCACCAGGTGGCTCAGGCTGGCCAGGAAGTTCTGAGCCTCCCATTTCTGCCTTCTAAGTACTGGGATTATAAACATGTACCACTACACAGGGCTATCACTTTTTAAATGTCATGTTCCAGAACTAAAGAGACAAAGATCACATTGTATTTATATCTTGAAGAAAACCAATAGACTACAACCAAAGACTTAAAGAGCATACAACAGGGTATGAACTTTGCCTTATAATTGCTGAGAAGTACCAGGGAGGCTTCACCCAAGGTATGCCTACTTTTAATCCTAAACAAGCATTATATAATCATAATAAATATAATAAGCAGGTATTCTTGGTCTTTATCATAGCCAAACTTACAATAACCCAAATAATAACAACAGCACTATTTATTACATGTTTATAATGGTCCAATACTCATGCTATCTCCCTAACATCTGCACAAGGTAGTTAGTTGTTCTCATCGTACAGATACAGAAATCAAAGCTTGGAGGAGCAATGTGAATTACCCACAACCATCCAGCCAATAAGTGGTGGATATGAGTTGAAAATCTGTATTTGTCTGATGGCTTGGCTTTTTGAGACAGGATTTTGCTATGCAGTGCACACTTATGGGGAACTTGTGGGCCTCCTGCCTCTGCCTCCTGAGTCAGTATGTGTCATCATACATGCTCACAACAAATGCCTTTAACTGCCACAACTTTTGCTCCTTTCTGTCACACCAGAGCCAGGAGGCACTTCATCTCCCATACCAACCTGCAGACTTGACCGACCTGTCGCCTATCTCCCCTCCACACAAGCATAGCTCAAGGCACCCTAAATCAGAAACATTTAACAAACATGTTTATTATTTATTTATTTTTGTTTTATGTGTAGGATGTTTTGCCTGTATATGTGTCTATTCACCATGTGCATGTCTGGTACCATCAGAGACCAGAAGAAGGGGTCGGATCCCCTGGAACTGGAGGCACAGATGGTTGTGAGCCACCACGTGGTTGCTGGGAATTGAAGTCAGGTCCTCTGGAAGAGCAGCTAGTGCTCTTCACCACTGAGCTGTCTTTCCAGCCCCAACAAGCACTCTTAGAAGATGCACAAAAGGGGGCACCCAAAAAAGAAAGTGAGGGTAGGTACAGATGTTACAGATGAATGGGGGGGCAGGAAAAAGGAACTGGCTCTATTGTCCTTAATTTCTGCCCCCTGCCCCTGTCTCTGTTGGAAGTTCAGCCATGATGGGAAAGTGTGGGTGAAAGGGGGAGCAACTAGAGCAAGTCTTCTGTTGTAGAAGCCTAAACTTGGCCTCCAAGCCCTTTCCGGTGTACTTGGGGATCATCTCTGGCCCAGCTGCTTTCACTGCTGGAGTAAAGAAGATGGGCTGCCCTCCAAGCACCTAGCCAATCCCAGAAAAGCCTGGCTCACAGCAGACCAGAAGCCTACCAAGTCACAGATGAGGCACCCGGGGAGATGAAGGAGAAGGCTTGAAGGCTTCATAAGGACGCAATAACCAGAATGGGGACAGAGCCCAGGTATCTGTTCTGCAGCTGAGGCTCCTTGACTCTATAGTCTGGATAGAAGAGGTTAAGGAAAGGGATGAACCAGGGGTGCTAGATGAATGTTCATGGCCAACAGTAACATAGGGTCAAAACAAGCTCATCTAAGCTTGGCTATTAGGAATGTGGAGTTACTAATAATTTCTAGTTTCAATCAGACTTAGCTAGAACCAAAGCCTATTACTCAAGAGCATAAATGTGTATCTCCTCTCTCCCTGCAGTAAAACAAAAGTAAAGGAATAAGTACATTAAGTATGAACTCATATAAGGAAAGATGGGAGAAGATGGTATCATCAGTGAGTAAGAGATTTCAACAAATTTCTGAAAGAAAAAAATTAAACAGAGGGCTAGCAGAGTTGAAGAAGAGCCAACCCTGGTAGGGGGTTGCAGCTGAGGAGGGAGACCCTTGGTACAGGAGAGCCTTAGCCAGACTTAGCCTTGGCATGTACGGAGAGGGGTAGACACCACCAGGAGGGCAAATGACAAGGTATAAACTGACAACATACCAAATCCTTTCAGCCCAGGGCGATGGCTCAGCATGTGAAGGTACTTGCTATGGACATTTGCTCCCTAGACCTTGCACGATGGAAGGAGAGAACTGACTTCTGAAAGTTGTGCGCTGACATGCACACCATGACATGAGAGTGCTTGTGCTCACCTCCACATGCGCCACACACTAATAATAATAATAATAATAATAATAATAATAATAATAATAATAATAAAATCATTCCTTCCTTGCCACCCTAAGTGCTGGACTCAGAACACGAGCTGCCTGGCATTTACGCAAAGGCGAAATGTCACAGGGCTGCTGGAGAAAGGAATTAAACTCCGAGGGATGCATTAGAGTATCTAATGACATTTTAGTGACCCCAACTAAACTGCTTTTTATTTTGGTATTTGAAGGACACCCATTATAACAATCATCTCCCTGCTGGATCACCAAATAAGACCAGTGAGTGCACAAGTGATTCTGGATATACAAACATCTCCGTAAGCGTTTCTATTAACTCAGTCATAGTTTGTAAAGCAGAAAATAGGAGAGGGAGGCTGGAGAGATGGCTCAGCGGTTAAGAGCACTGACTGTTCTTCCTGAGGACCCGGGTTCAATTCCCAGCACCCACATGGTAGCTCACAACTGTCTGTAACTCCAGTTTCGGGAGACCCAACACAGACATACAGGCAGGCAAAATACTAATGCACATAAAATAAAAATAAATAAATAATTTTTAAAAGAGAATATAGGAGAGAAAACTATTACAATTTGAGATGGGGAAAGGAATTCAGTGTTACAAATAAGCTAAAAGAAATTTTAAGGAATCTTTTTGTTGATCCTCTTCGCTACTCCCCTCCCCTAACCCCTCCCCATCCTCTGAGTCCTCTTCACACTCTGCTAGCCCCTCCTTCAGCTTTCTGTTACCTTCTTTTTTCTTCTCCCCACCTCCTCCCTCCCTTAAGATCTCTTTCTCATTCTTCATAGTCCCCTTTTATATGACCTACACTCATTCTCATATATATGTGTGTGTGTGTGTGTGTGTGTGTGTGTGTGTGTGTGTGTGTGCGCGTGTGCGTGTGCGCGCGCATATATGTGATATGCATATAAGAGAAAACGTGTGTGGGATCTGCCTTTCTGGATCTGGGATGCTTTGCATAAATTCACAATTTCCAGTTCCATCCACTTTCCTACAAATGTTATGATTCCATTTTTCTTTACAGCTAAATAAATTCCATGTGTATATGCATCACTTTTTCTTTACCCATTGATTTGTTGACAGTATGTATAAAAATCCCATAATTAAATCCATTACTTTGAGTACAATTTTTAAAGTAAATGAAAATTAAATAGCAAAAAAGAGAGATAATATTTTCAGTTTATAAGTGAGGAAATAATTGTTAAAGCACGCTACTTAGAAGCATGAAGTCACAGGGCTAGTGAGATAGCTCAGAGGTCTGGGGTGCTTGCCACCAGGACTAAAGACCTGAACTCAATCCAAGGCGAAGTTGATTCTAAAGAGCTGTCCTGCCAGGCGGTGGTGGCGCACGCCTTTAATCCCAGCACTCGGGAGGCAGAGGCAGGCGGATCTCTGTGAGTTCGAGGCCAGCCTGGGCTACCAAGTGAGTCCCAGGAAAGGCGCAAAACTACACAGAGAAACCCTGTCTCGAAAAATCAAAAAAAAAAAAAAAAAGAGCTGCCCTTTGGCCTCTAAATGCCATAGTACATGCATGCGTGTGCATTTGTGGGCACGAGCACACATGCACACACGAAAACGTAATAATAATAATAATAATAATAATAATAATAATAATAATAATAGATACGAAGTCACTACCAGAAAAGCTAAATGATAAAAGTGATCATATCCAGCAGCTGGGCATGGGGGCTCATGTCTATAATTCCATATATACTTAGGAAATGGAGACAGGAGGATCTGTAGTTCAAGGCCAGCCTCAGCTATATAACAAGTTCAAAGCCACCCTGGACTTCATGAGATTCTGCCTGAAAAAAACAAGAGCCAGGCATAGTAATCCATGCATGTAATAGCAGTAATCAGGAGGCCAGGCAGTACGAGCTTAGCAAATCTGAGGCCAGTTTGATATATGTAGCAAGTTCTAGGCCAAAAGGGACACTTAGTGAAATTCTGTCTAAAGGCAAAACTAAACAAAAAACAGCAACAACAAAAAGAAATGGCCACCTCAGGGTCTAGGAAGCAAGAGGCAAGCCTTTTTATGACAGGTTCTCCCTACATATCCCATCCTGGCTTTTTTTTCCCCCAGAAATCTTTCTTCCTTAGTCTCCCAAGAGCTGAGATTACAGACATGTGCCACCATGCCTGGCAAGACACTGGCTTTTTATTCTACAACTCACTCATTTTAAAATGTGTATATATGCTGCATAATCTAAGTTAAATGTCGAAGCTAAGAAGTTCATCTCTCAGAAATACAGAACAGTATAGTGTTTACCAAGACTGAAAAGAATGAGAAGGGGACGGAAAGAAGATGGTTATTGGGTGCTAGATAGAAGGAATAACTTCTACTGTTCTATAGCGCAAGAGAATAACAATAGTTGACAAAAACTAATGGAATATTGCAAATTATCTAGTAGAGGGGGTTTTAATGTCCCCAACACAAAGAAATGATAAATGTTTGCATATAGGTTAATCACTCTGATCTGATGATCACATATTATATATATATATGTATTAAAATGTCACATTGTATCTAATAAACATGTGTAATTATTGTATCAATTAAAAATAAAAATAATATTGTATATACACACTGCTTTGAGCTGTGCTGATTGGTTTTTGTCATATTTGAGATGAGGTTTTGACTGTGTTGCCCAGATTGGTCTTGAAATCCTGTATGTACTCAAGTGATCGTCCTGCCTCAGCCTTCCAGCTGAGGTGGCTGCCACCTTGACTGGCTGGTATAATTTTTAAAATTCTAAAACCAAGTCCCTTTCCTTTCTTGGGTTCTCTGTCTTCCACACTGTACATTCCGAGCAGAGGGGGTGCTGATTCCGCCAGAATGAGGTCCTGGTCTCCAGCGTTTGCTTCTGGTTAAGTACAGGGCCAGACGCTCTAAAGCAGTGATTCTCAACATGTGGATCACGACCCCATGTGTGTGTGTGGGGTCGAACAACCCTTTCACAGGGGTCACATATCAGATATCCTCCACATCAGACATTTACATTATGATTCATAACAGTAGCAAAATTAAAGTTGTGAAGTAGCAACGAAAATAATTTTATGTTTGGGGGTCACCACAACATTTATGTTTGAGGGTCACCACAACATGGTGAACTGTATTGAAGGGTTGCAGTATTCGGAAGGTTGAGAATCACTGGTCTAAATTAATACTTTGGCCCCCCACAACAATCCATACAGCTGTCTTGAAATTTCAACCAGATCAGCCTGCAGTACCTTCTGGTCCTCTTCAAATATTCCAGCCCCTCCAGCCTTCCATTTACTCAACCACTTACACCCAATAATTATTTATACCTGCCTGAATCTCGAAGGATTTCAGATTATTTATTCCAAGAGCACAGATAAGGACAGACCAGAAACTAAACCAAAAAAAATGAGAACTCAGAGAGCTCAGCAAAGATGTTAGAGCTATACATTCAAGTTAACTGGTGCCTGAGGCATAAAGGAAGATACAATGAATGATGAAAGCTCCATCTTGGCAAGGAGAAAATACACCATTTTGAGGAAAAGCAAAGCTTGGCCTAGCACTGGATTCTTCCAATTACTGTCCACAGGAGATTTTAGAAAGAGAACAAAAATGATTGTTTATCGAGTACAAACATCAGTGAGTGCAATTCAAATGATCTCAGTTAATCTTTGAGCAGTAGGCATTGTTATTCCATTTTAAAGACCAGGAACTAAAAGCTTATAAAACATAAAATGGCTTCACTGAGGTCATCCAGCACGTCGAGGCAGCATTTATATTCAAACACAAGTCTGTCTTTCTCAAAAGCACAGCCCTCCTTTGTATGAAAATTGAAACGGGGGCAGGGGGTGGCCAGGCCTGGCTGTCAAACCAGAAATTGCTTTTGAGCTGCCTCAGATACATCAAACAAGTCCTAGCAAGACAAAAACTAGCAGCAAGAAGTTTGGTCCTGAGCTGGGTGGAGAAAAAGAAGAAAGAGTTCCTATCCCAGCTATGAATCAAGCACCTTGGTTTCTGAGGCGCCAAATCAGAGCAGAAGACCAGTCTCCCTCCCATTAGAGCAAAAGCCCCTTTAGGAGATGAATCCTCTTTGTTGCTTCATCCCCAACAAGCCACCCAATCTCTTGGAGCCCTAGTTTTCTTCTTTCTTTCATTTGGTTTTTCTATAAGTAGAACACAAAAACAATCCTAAGATTTTTAGAGCAGCACATTCGACAGAAGCTGTTTTGAGCATTGGCATTAGTACTACAGCGACTCTTCCAGTCCGAATGCTTTCTTCTATGCACACTTGCAGGGCCTTAAACAGTCTTTTGTCACTTCTGGTAGCAATCTTCTCACCTGTAAAGTAAATCACCTTCAGCTGCATACTTCAGGCCCTTCCAGCTCAAACATTTGACATTTACAACCCTGCTGATCATGAATGGCTGCTGTTCCTCTGAGCTCCTGCAGTGTGCTGTGTTCCCTTCTCTGATGGCACTTGAAGAGCTTATTGTCATCACCGTTCTCTCTCCGGCACCCAAGTGGGCAGGTCTTTTCTATTCTTTTTTTCTTAAATGAGATCTACTCTCTTAACAAATTGTTTTCTTTTTAAAATTAGTTTCATTGTGTCACTTTCTTTCTTTCTTTTCTTTTTGCTACAGGGCTATGTAGCCCTGGCTGTCCTGGAACTCCCTCTGTAGACCAGGCTGGCCTGGAACTCAGAGATCTGTCTGCTTCTGCCTCCTGAGTACTGGGATTAAAGGTTCATTATATCATTTTCATACATGTATGAAATCATGTATGAAATCATTTTCATACATGTATTTTTGTCGTTTGCTCATATTAGCTCCCTAACGCACTCTCTTATTTTTCCTCTCCTCCCTCCACTGGTCCCCTTCTCCCTTCCAAATAGTCCCATTTCTGCTGTCATGTCATATATAATTGTGTATGTGTCTGTTCATGTGTGTGTGGTGTATGTGGTCACTCCAGAGGTTGATGTTGAGTGTCTTCCAAAACAGCTCTCCACCTTATCCTTAAGACAGGGTCTCACAGAATCTGGAGCTCACTGATTGATTAGAATGACTAGCAGGCAAAGCCCATGAATCCTCCAGTCTCCAGCTCCCCAGCACTGGGACTACAGGAGGGCACCAACACACCCAGCTTTTCAGTGGGTGCTGGGAATTCAATCTCAGGTCCCCATGATTGTACAAGCATTTTACCCAGGGAACCATCTCCCAAGCCCACATCCATCCATCCATCCATCCATCCATCCATCCATCCATCTATCTATCTAAATGTAGATTCTGCATATAAAAAAACATACAAAATTTGTCTTTCTGAGTCTAGTTTATTTTGCTTAGCATGGTTTCCAGTTCTATTCATTTTTCTTACAAATGACATTATTTAATTCTTTTTGGGGATGGATAAAACTGCACTGTATATATACACCACATTTTCTTGATTCATCTGTTAATAGGCATCTTCACTGCTTTCATGTCTTGGCTTTTATGAATAGGAGTGTAGATCTCACAGTCTCTCATCGAGACTGTTACATGCACTTCCTCACAAGACGTTTTCAAATCTCTCTTCCAGTCTGCCCTTCTAGGGAGACTGCTCCAAAATGTGACTCTCAATGTACTATGCCATGGGCACCTCTCTCCCTAGTTTAAACCCTTAAAGTTCCCTATACTGTCATCCTTATGTCTTCATGATCTAGGCTGACCAATTCTCCAGAATCTCCTCCTCCTTGATGAACTTCCCTGCCTCCCATCTCCTGCTTGAGTTTGTTTTGACCATAAAAGTCTTTCTTCTCTTTGCACATACGTCATGTATGGGTATACTTAGGCTGTTCCCCGTGCCTGAGCCTCCCATTTGCCCCCAATTCCCAACAACCCACATATCGTCTTCGTTCACCTAGTTAACTCCATTTAGAGATCACCTCCTCTAGGAAGCCTTCCCTGATGGTCGGTAGCTACCAATCCTTAGGGCACATCCTGGCCTTCCCACTGGCAATACAACATTGGATATCACTTTGTATTCATCTGTCTGCACAATTGCTTTCTTCACTCTGAAGCCAGAACTGTGCAGTGTAAGTCACCAAACTCTACCTGTTAGGACACAAGGTGCAATGTGCCCTAGACACATGCACTAGACACACAAATATTCACTGCATTAACCCCTCAGAATTCTGGGGAGCATCTCCTCGGCCTCTTCCTTCTTCCCTTCATATAGCACAGAGCTTTAGAAAGTTATCAGTGATAGTAAGGTTTACCAATGAATAAACACATGCTGTGTGCTGAGACTAGCTAGGCCATATTCAATTCGCACAAGCACAGTTGAGTTGGGCTGTGCAGCTGTATACGGATCCACTTAGGCCCTTTGCATCATATACAACAACAGGAATTTGTTTTTCACTGCTGGGAGTAAACTGAGCTCCTCCCTAAAGAGGAAATAACTAGTTTGTTCACAATTCTTCCTCATGACCAATGTTTATTATTCTTCAGGGAATACAACAGAAAATGAACCCAGGGCCTCACATATATTAACCAAAGACCAGCCCCTAATGACAGTAATTCTAACATGGCTATACAGAAGGAAACATTCGTTTGATTCAGGTGAGTGTAGTACACTGTGTCTTGGGATCCAGTAGGAAATCATAAGGCCTGGATATGCAGTCATCCTAACCCTTTAAGAAAACATAAAATTCATACATCCTCACTCTAATTTCTATGTGCCAACTAAAAAGAAATAAAACCTATAGTCTAAAAAAATCACACTATACCATAGAAATGTATCTTGTATGAGTGAAGGGTACCTCTTAGGTGATGGTGGTGATTAATTTATTTCTAAAGCATCAGAGGAACAATCCCTACCCGTCCTGTAGCTCTGGCTAGCCATCTTTGTTTTGGATATGATGGGACTGTTTTCGTGGTGTTTGTTACACTTCGCCTCTAGGGGGCAGGGCAGTATCATCTATTCTTTTCTATCCTTGGCTCTCTTGCTTTCCATCCCGACCAGCACCTTGATGAATATGAGGAGCAGGCAGGAAAGTTTCTGACACACTGAGGGGTGGGGGTGTGGTAAGGGGATGGGGGCTAGTATGAATCATACATGTTAGAAAATACAATTTTATCCCCATGTACTGCTGAGGGGGAAAAAAAATAGAAACAGGCCCTGCAAGTGAAATGATGCTTAAAGACTCACATGAAGTCTACGTTCCAGAACATCCCACTTCCTTCCTGCAGATTCTCCCAGGTAGTATTCAGGGTTCCCAAGCCCCACGGAGCTTCAGCCACTAAGTAGCCAAGATGGGCTTCCTGTGTACGTGCTTTCAAGGGTCCGAAAAACTGGACACTTTGGCAGACAGTAGAGAGCAGGGGAAACTAGACTACTTGGCAAATCATCCTCCCCCGCCAAGAGGAAATAAGTCATCTAGTCCTCATTCTCTCCTGTGACCGATGCATACGACCCTGCCAGGGAAAGAGCCAAAGAGGGCAAGTCTACTCCCACTCTTAAGATGCTGTGCCTGGCCTAGCGTATGATCTCAATAAAAACTGATGGATATTAAAAAAAGAGGGGAAAGAAATGAAAAAAATGTGCCAATAAACAACTTGTAACTGGACTTGGGCAAAGTGCATACAGGTCCCATATAGGACTCCCTGGTTCATTCAGGAGAGAAGATTTTGCACCAAGAGTCAAGAATGTGGCGTGACATAGACATGGCCTGCTAGGGAGATGGAGTGATGAGCAGATTGGCCTGTATACCTCTAAAGTCTCATGCAACTCGGCTTCTCTGTCACTGTGTCAACTGGGAGAGCACTGGGTGGAAAAAGTGGAAAAATCCTAAGCCCATGCTTCCAGAAAGCAAGAGGAAAAAAACAAGAGGAATTTGAAGTTGACATTTCTCTCAACAGGAGTCCAAAATAAAGAAAAACTGAGGGACCTGGCCATTAGTTCACCATCACTTGATCAGACATCCTTATGTCTACTCAGAATTGATTGAGCAGCTGCTGTGTGATGTATTTCCAAGTGTTTCACTCCTTTCTACACCCCCAGCACCAAGCACCAAATCTGATATAGAACATGTACTCAATACATGTCAGTTAAATCTGACTCCTTTTAGACCAGCGGTTCTCAACCTGCCTAATGCTGCGACCCTTTAATGCTGTTCCTCATGTTGTGGTGACGCCCAACCATAAAATTATTTTCATTGCTGTAATTTTGCTACTGTTATGAAATTTAATGTAAATATCTGATATGCAACCCCAACAAGGTGGAGACCCACAAATTGAGAACCACTGTTTTAGAGGCTAGTAGGAGGCACAAGATATGAACAACTAAAAAAATAGATAGATAGATAGATAGATAGATAGATAGATAGATAGATAGATAGATAGATGATAGATGATTGGTAGAGAGATAGGTAGACAGATAATTGATAGGTAGGTAGATAGATGGATGGATGGATAGAGAGATATGATAGATAGATAGATAGATAGATAGATAGATAGATAGATAGATATAGATAGGTAAGTAGGTAGGTAGATGGATGGATGGATGATAGATATGATAGATAGATAGATAGATAGATAGATAGATAGATAGAAGATTGATATGTAGATAGACAGATAGATGATGGATAGATAGATAATTGATAGGTAGGTAGATAGATGATTGATAGGTAGGTAGATAGATTAATATTGACAGAGAGAGAGAGAAAGAGAGAGAGAGAGAGAGAGAGAGAGAGAGAGAGAGAGAGAAAGAAAGATAGATAGATGCTAGTCTTGGGGTTAGAGAGATGGCTCAGTGGTTAATAGCATTGGTTGCTCTTGTAGAGGACCCAGGTTTAATTCCCAGAAACCACAATCTGTAACTGTGGTCCCAGGGGATCCAATGTCCTCTCATGCAGGCAAAACACCCCTACACATAAAATAACAATGAAAGTTAAAATATAAAATAAAAAGACTAAACTTCTCACTGCAAATGTCAGGGATAAACTGAGCATCATGACGGACCAACAAGGGCTGGAGAGATGGCTCACTGGCTAAGAGTGCTTAAGGCTCTTCTAGAAGACCCAGGTTTGATTCCCAGCAACTCCCACTGCAGTTCAAAGCTTCAGTTTCAGGGGATCCAGTGCCCTCTTTTGGCTTCCATGGGCTCACATGTGGTGCACATACATACACGCAGGCAAACAATAAAAATAAAAATAAAAAAGCCATACACATAAAGTAAAATAAAAATAATTATGTTTAAAAGGACCAGCAAATAAAGATAGGAGAGGTGACAGCTAATTCCACCTTCGAAATAATAGTAAGCAACCAAGGAGTAGGGAACGGTATTAGCCATGTCCCAGAGGCCATCAGAAGGCGTGGGTGGGCTACTGATGGCAGCACACCGCCAGGGTAACTCAGGCATGGTCTGTAGAAAAGGGATTTGCAAAAAAAATGAGAGAAGAAGGGGAATCTGTGGACGGAAACAGACAACGAGAACAGAGGAGCCAGACTGCAGACATGGCTTGGCTCCAGCAGATTTATCAGAGGCTTGACAGAAAAAAGAGAAGTAATCTCTCAGGACACCATGGAAAAACTCAGGAGGTGATTTCGAAAGGGAACCTCGGAGGGAGGCAAGGCAGAGTCACGCCTAGAGTTCATGTCTTTAACCCCACCCCCCGACCCCCGGACGGGAGGGGGCAACAGTGCCCGGAAGGATTGGAAGCCATACAGCTCTTGGTCTCAGCCAGCTGTGTAACTCACTGCTCTGAAAAATGAGGATAACAATAACACCCACCTGGCAAGGATTCTGTGGAAATGAGATAAGAAACAGGGCTGCCGGATGAGTAAGAATGCCAAGAATGCTACAGACCTGGAGCCCAGCTAGCCCTTCTGCAGTCCTGCCACTTATTCACTCAGGAACCTTGGATATGTTACCTCCCTAGACCTTAGTTTCTTCATCCATAAAATGGACTTAATAACAATTTACATGAAAGGAGTCATGTGAAAACAGAATGAATGACTATATGGCAGGCACTTAGAATGAAGTGGCCAGCACACAGTAAATGCAGTGGGAAAATGTTAGCTATCATTACATAAAGCTGCACAGGAGAGTGCCTACCACACAGAAAGCTGAGACTCACTCAGTCCACATATGGCCTCTTCACCATATGCTCCAGGCCTTTACTCTGCCCCTGGAAAATGTAGAGGCCGTAGTTGGCAGGGGTGGACAGAGGAAGAACAGTCAGCAAACACCACGCCTGGTGTGTCCCCTCTGCCACACATCTCAACTGGCCATCAAGGGACTGTGCACACTTCTTCCAAGCACCTTCCTCTTCTGCCCAGGTCCTCAGCCAGTGGCCTTGCCTCTCTTGATCCCTCTGTCCTCTGAGAACCCCCACCCTTTCCGTTCACTTCGCCCTCACTACTGTGTCTGTGGCCTGCCTAAGCCCGCAACCCTGTCTTCCTGGCTGGTGGGAAGAGAGCTCTGCGTGCCAAGAGCATGGTGTTTGCTCAGCCTGGTGGCCCCTCCTGCTCTGTGAACACAGCCAAGAAATATTTGTGGATGACAACAACCCCATTCTTGCCCCAGATCTAGACAGAGAAGCAAGACTCCTAATTCTCATTAAATTCAACATTATCATTTTCTCCCACACCAGCATAATGCTCACAACACAGTGGAGGGGACGATAAATAGTTTCCCTCGTGAAAGGAAGGAGAGACACCCTAGAGAAAGAATCCAGCATGCCAAAAGGAGCCAGACTTCCCCCAGAGTCTCTCCCGGGGCTCACTCTCACTTGCTCGTTCTCTCTCTCTCTCTCTCTCTCTCTCTCTCTCTCTCTCTCTCTCTCTCTCTCTCTCAGTGGCCTCAGTCTCTGTAGGGAGCATGCTGGCACCCCACCACCTGCAGCAGATGATAGTTCAGCAGTGATGCAGTAGACCACGCATCGCTCAGGGTGTCAAGCGCACCAGGCTGGCCCCTCTAGGTTCAGTATCCAAATGGGAGCCAGCTTGCAGGGTGGGTGGGGGCAGAGGAGAGACGGTTACCACCATATTGGCTTCAGCCCACCACTGCATACAGCAGAGATGGAGCTGGGCCCGTGCAGGAAATGTAGGAACACAGCTCTCTTCAGCATGGGACATTCAGCAGTGGGTCCTAGCCTCCATAAATCATTCTAGGTGTCAGAACTGTAGGGGGGAATCAGACCAAGCTTAACAACAAAAAGATCTCTTTTTAAAATCATGCCAGGAGGTGACAGTTCCAGGTAAAAAGATAAGCATTAGTCAGGTCAACAACTAGCAAGCAAATAACTAAATCCTCATGTACCAGTGACCAGAAGGAGGTAGGGATTCATGTTGCTTTCTGTCATACTAGGAAGACCACACCCAGAGCCTGGCAGAAGAGATTCTGGCATCCTGGAACCTGTCCAGTAGAGCAGTATGGAAGGATGAGGGAGTTCTGGGTAACTGATATGGATATGGGTGGGTGATACCCAAAGCCAAGAAGGCAAAGTTCACAGGAACATGTTGTGTATGTTGTGTGAGTAGCATGACCTCTGATGGACTTTACTTCTCAGGGCCCTCCGTTTCTTATGCTGTGACGTGACGGTAGTGATAGATGCACAGGGTGGTTGGGAGAACTGAGTCCCAGGCAGAGTGGGCTCCCAACCAGCTCTATCTTGACCCAGGCCCTATTTCTCCCCGGTTTGTCCACCAGAGGGAGCCTGGGGCCCAGCCGAGCCCAGCCTGTACCAGCTCTGCCTGTCCTCCCCCAATGCTGCAGCCTCAGCTGCTGAACTCCCACCCTGCCTGCCCGCGCTTCCAACAGCAGCCTTCTCACCCACTCCTTACAAACCCAGAACAGGCCTAGCAGGGGAGTCGCTTGCAGCAGCACTGGTTCCAGCAATGGCTACAGGTTCTCCTGACATCCGGCAAGGAGGAAGGTGGGAAAGAGGAAGGGAGCTGTCTTGTCTCCCCATTGACTCCTCCACTCATCCCAGACCCATCTCTTCTAGTTCAAAACCTGGAGACCTAAGGCTGTCTTCGCTTTTCCCAGTTCAGTGCCTCACCAGGTCCTGAGGCCAAGACTCCTTGGGGTGCTTAAGCTCTAGGGAACAAATAAAGTGCCTTTAAGACAGGCAGACTTCGATTCTAGTCCAGCTCCATTAGCAACTAGTAGCATAACCTTGAATAAGGCCCCCTCGACGACCTGAAGCCTCGGTTCTTCCTTCTCTAAAATGGAGCTGCTGATGCTCACTGAGTGGGCTTTGTTGTGAAGTCCAAATGAAGTAATCACAGATAGGCAAGCAGTTAATATGTAGTTGAGAGACATTCAAAGTGCTATTTAAACCTCTTTATTAGCCCAGTAGGAAATGTGATGCAAGGGATTCCAACAAGCCACCTGGAAAGTGCACAAAAAAGAAGGAAGGAGTCTGAAGCAGGCAGAAGGGCAAATGGGCTTCCAGCCAGCCCAGAATTCAGACCTATGTCTGCAGGATGGAGAAGCTGAGAGCAACAGAATTCTGAAATTGAGGAAGATTCGGGTCTTTCCCCTGGGCTTAATGCCCAAATCAGGAACGATATGTTTCTTGCAGCTCGCTCGGACCCCCTTTGGCCCTCAATTGGACCTGTCCAGCCAGCCACCATCCTCATCCCTTGAAGCAATCTACTGCATCACAACTGGCTAGGTTAAAAAGTTCTCTTGATTTGATCTTAAATGTTCCCACTGCTCCTGGATCTGCTCCCTGGAGTCAGACATAATGAGGCTGCTCCCTCCATCACAGGCCTGACCCCCTCTAGAGAAGTCTGCAACCAGACTCAAGGACCACGAGGCCCCATCCAGTCTTTCTCTGCCCCCATTCTGGGGCTGTCCCTCCACCCCAACACTCATCTGAGGGTGCACTGCAGTGGAGCCCAGCCAAGCCCTCAAGCTGCAGCTGCTGCTCCTGGGGCCCAGCCATCTCAACCCAGCACCCCAGCCTGCTGCCTCACCATGGGGGAGTTGCAGAGAGCTGTCTCCCGGCAGATTTCCTGAGGCAGAAGGCTTCCCCACCCCCAGCCCAGCCTCCAAGAGACACTCCACTAGTTGTGGCACATGGTAGGACCAGCTGAGCAGTGAGAGGAGGGCTAAGCCTGTCCATTTGCAAAAGGACTTCAGACTTGCTCTCTGGTGTGGCTGGGTTAGTAACATAACCATTGAATCTCAGTTGGCAGACCTTGCCTTTAAAAGAAATGTAGGGGAAAGGATGGACTGACAGAAGAACGGACTCAGTCAAGGTCACAAAGCCAATCTGCAACAGAGCTGGAAGGGAGACCCAGTTCTCCTGTCTCCCAGTTCAGTGTTCTTTCCACTATAGCAGCAAAGCAATAGGAGAGCCTTCAGGGCATCCCTGTGAGCCTTCATGCCCTTGACTCACAGCCTAAAACATTTATCCCAACCGGCACACAATGGGATCCATATGGGAAAAGTGGACCCTGCCCATGTCCCATCAACTCAGAAAATATTCCTATCCTGTCTCAGACACATGGACAGACCCCAGCACCGGAACTGAAGCTGATCCAACAGATGGGAGATCTATGGACTTCCCTTCCTGGTAGGGCTCTTTAAATGGGTGTTGTTTTTCTTGAAGGGTGGAGACCAGCTGGACTTTGAGAAACTAACCAAGGGCCTAGCTTCCATCTTTGCTCCCCCATCTTTGCCACCATCACCCCCCCTCCATGCCAATATGTGCTGCAGTTCCCCTCAGAGGGATCTCAGCCGCCAGAATCCATTCTGGTCCCCACTTGCCTCTAGACAAGATTAGCCCCCCACCCCTCAAAAAAATAAAAAAAGATGTGTAGGAGTGTTTCTCTCCTTTGGGGCTTTGAGTTGATACCACCTCTGTCTAAAAAATATTTAATCCATCCTCCAGAAAGGATACGGCTGGGGGTTGAAGAAGTGGAAGGAGGTAGTGGGGATTGCTTTAGTCTCTAACTGGCCTTGGTTCTGAAGGGGAAAAAAAAAAAAAAACCTGCACTCCTCTGACCAAACCAGTGTGTGGTGGCTAGGGAAAGCATGTCAGCTGGTTGAGGAGGACCTGGCTTCTCCCGATTGGGATAGGAGAAGCAGGAAATGGAATCAGGCATGGGCTTCATATACTTTATCCACCAGATAAGTTGAAGAGGAATCTAGAGAGGAAGGGAAGGGTTGGGTGGGGGTTGCCAACACATTCCTTACTTTCTCTGGAGGGTTGTAGCCGGGCTGGTGCTGGTACTGGTGCTGTGACCTCCGCCCGCGCCAGGGCTGGAGCTTCTGGATGCGCCACGGCTCAACTGGCCTCGCTCCCGCGGTGGCCGCTGCCCCACGCCCACCGCCGAGGAATAGCCGGCTTCCTTCTCGCGGCCCGGGTGCGCTGGCCCAGCCTCCCTCCCGCCACGCTCGCGACCCAGGGCTGGGTTCTCGTGGTGCAGGTGGCACTGGGCCACGTCGCGTTCGCGGGCTGTGTAGCCGGTAGTGTCCTGGAGCTGATAGGAGGCTTCTCGTTCCTTGTCCCGATAGATAGCTTCCCGGTTCTGGTAGGCGCCATCCCGGTTCGGGTAGCCCACGTCCCGGGACGCCTGGTGGAACTGGCTCTCCCGTAGCTCGCGGTGGTGGAACTGGGTCTCACGCAGGTTCTGGTACTGGCTCTCGCGGCCAGGGCTATCCCGCGCGCCAAGGGGGTCCCGGTGCAGTTCCCCGCGGTGCAGCTGGCTCTCCTCCCGCAGGTCGCGGTTCTCCTGGGTGAGCTGGTCCAACTGGCCCTCCAGCTCTTCGATGCGCCGCCGCTGGGTCTCCAACAGCTGCTGCTGACTCTCAATGATGTTGTTCAGCTCCAGCAGGTACTCCACCGCCCGGTTGGGGCTCTCAGATCCCGGGCCACCCGGGGGCCCGGACCCCGCCTCCATCCTGGCGGCCCAGGGACAGGGGAACGGGCAGGAGAGCCCAGTCCCCGCTCGCTCACGGCGCCACCCTCCCCCGGGCCCAGCCGGGGGAGGGGGCCGGCGGGACGCGAGGGCGCGCACCGGGCTCGGGGGCCCGGGGGCCCTGGGGGGCCCGGGAGACAGCGCTGGGGCCGGCGGCACGGGGCGCAGGAGCTGAGGCTACCGCAGCCGCCGCCGCCGCCGTCACCGCCACCACCACCGCCGGGGCTCGGAAGGACGCGGCCCACGGCGCTCCGCCCGCTGCGGAGTCACTGCGCAGCGCGGCCGCGCGGGACCGCCCCGGCCGCCGGCCCGCCCCCCGCCCCTGCCCCCACCCAGTTCTCCCGACCCGCCCCCGCGCGCCCCACCTGCAGTGGCCACCAGCACCAGAGCTGGACCAGCCCCAAGGCACTGGCACCTCAGCTGGAGGTCAGCCTTAGCTCAGTCTGCAGGAGGTATCTCCATTTCAGCGGTCCTGGGGTCTTCACCTAATTGCCTAATGAAGTCCTCCTCCAACCTATTCTAACATGCGCTGGTCCAAAAGGCCCAAGATCCAAGCCATCAAAACAGCCATCCCAGGAAGTCTCAAGACTCAGCCAACTCAGACTTCGATACCTCTCATTCTGCCAACCCCAAACAATATCCCATTCCCTATCGCAGCTGGCTTCCTGTCTCAGGCGATCTCCTTCCAGCCCCATGTCACTTTCTTGATTTTTCATTCCAACTAGTCTATAGATCCATCCCTCCATCCCCGCACTTCTGTGTTTCTCTAGCTCTATGATCTTACAGCCCACCCAGTCCTACTACCCTATCCCCTGGAATTCTACTCCCATCACCACCACCACCAGCAGCTGCAGCAGCAGCAGCACTACCACCACCACCACCACCACCACCACCACCACCACCACCACCACCACCACCCCACGAAACTTCATAGGCATTTATTTCCAGCCACCCTTTAAATTCTCCATCCAAATCAATGCTCGGAGTCCAAATCCTCTCCAACCTCAGGATTCCCCATGTTAGCCAGTCACTGGGTCTTTTGACCAAGGCAGCCTCAAGCTCATCCATTCCAACAAGCCCCCGGACTCCCCATCAGAGTCTGACTTGATGTCAAAACATCCTTCTTCAACCATCATTTTCTATTCCCCATGGAAATGGTATCTTCATTCACTCCCTCATTGCCATCCAATGAAGTTTTATCTATCCATCAAGACTTAAATTATTGCTCAGCATGGGTCTAAAATGCTTTCACTTGTAAGGTTGAGGCAGGAGAATTGCCAGGAGTTCAGGGCCAACCTAAGCTAAATAATGAGTTCCACACCATCCTGGGCTGTCTCAAAAAATCAATATAACAACAATAAAAACAAAGAGGGCTGGAGAGATGGTTCAGAAGTTAAGCACACTGGCTGCTCTTCCAGAGGACCTGAATTCAATTCCCAGCACCCACATGGTGGCTCACAACCATCTGTAACTTCAGTTCCAGGGGGATTTGACACCCTCTTTTGGCTTCCGTGGGCACCAGACACTCTACATAATTGCTAGCAAAACACCCATACACATGAAGAAGGAGAGGAGAAGAAGAAGAAGAAAGTCGTAAGTCAAATGCCACTTTTTTGAAGCCGTTCCTCATTTTCTCAGTGATAAATGTTCTGTATTTCTGCAGAGCTCCTGAAGAGATTGAACAGGAACGACAGACTGAAAGGTGCTGAAAAGGCTGTGACTAAGGAGGAAGCTCAGTGACAACAGAATAGCCAGCTTTCTGACATGAGGTTGGATCCAGAATGGTTTGAGGGCACAGCAAATGCCCTCTGAGTCTGTACAGCAGTTCTCTAGTGTGCTCAGGTGGCCACTGAATGCGGGGCTTAAGTTCCCACTGCTCAGGATTGCCTTGATAGAAACAGATACAGAGTGCGTGTTTTTATGCTATCCTTCCACAGGCTGTTGACCAGAAAGTGAAATAAAGTTAACGAAAAACAAAATCACTTTCTTTTTAAAGGTTTATTATTATTACTATTACTATTGTGTATGTGTAAGTGTATGCTACATATGTACAGGTGCCCTTGGAGACCATCGGATCCCCTGGAGCTGGAGTTACAGGTGGCTGTGAGTGGTGGGTGCTGATATGGGTGCTGGGAAATGAACTTGGGTACTCTGGAAGAGCAGCAAGTGCATTTAACCTCTGAGTCCCTAAACATCCGTTTCTTAAACATACACAGTAAGATACCACATGCTCTATGATGGCTAAATTAAAGGTATTTACAATAAAAAATGTTAGCATGGACATGGAGAAATTGAAACCCTCATTCATTGCAAGCAGGAATGTAAAATGGAGCCATTGCTTTGTAAAGCAGTCTAGCTATTCCTTAAAAGGTAAAAAAAAAAAAAAATAGAGCCAACTGTTCTACATCTGGGTATCTGTCCAAGAGCAGTGA
The DNA here is from genome assembly GCF_049852395.1 of Peromyscus maniculatus bairdii. Lineage (NCBI taxonomy): Eukaryota > Metazoa > Chordata > Mammalia > Rodentia > Cricetidae > Peromyscus > Peromyscus maniculatus. The sequence continues at coordinate 141,773,675 of NC_134875.1, read as the reverse complement.
AAATGTACAACTATACAAAATCCATGGAGTATTCATTGTTGCCTTATAAATAATAATAATAACCCCAAAGTAGAAACAACCAAACAAATAAGTTGATGACTGGTTAAACAAATTGTGGCATAATCAAAAATTGAAATATTGGGCTGGAGAGATGGCTCAGTGGTTAAGAACACTTGCTGTTATTGCAGAGGACCTGAGTTTGATTTCCAGCAACAACAAGGCAGCTCACAATCATCCATAATTCCAGTTCTAGGGGATTCAACACCTTCTGTGGGCACCAGGCACATACATGTTACACATCACATACATGTAGGCAAAACACCCATACAAATAAAATAAATACAGCTAAAATTAAAAACAGAATGTTATTTGACCATTAAAAAAAATGAAGAGTCTAGTGTGGTTGTATGTGCCTGTAATCCCAGGAGGCTGAGGCAGGAGGATTGTGAATTCCAAGCTAGCCTAGGCTACATAGTGAAATTCTGTTTCAAAACAACAGAAATAATGAATTATTAATACATAAAAAATGTGGGTGAGAGGGGAGGTGGGTGGGGACTAGAAAGAGTAAAGGGAAACTGCAGTTGGGATGTACTGAAAACAAAAAATAAATTTTATATATACAGTGGGTGAACTGTAAAAACATTATACTAAGAGAAATACCAATCACAAAAGACAAATATTGTATGATTCCTTTTATATGAAGTTCCAAAATGGACAACTCTATAGATATGAAAATTAGAGGAGGAGGAGTAGAGGTTGGATAGGTTGGATAGATAGTAGAAGGTGTCTGCTAATGTGTATGCAACTTTATTGGAGGGGATAAAAAGATCTTTAAAGTAGATTGTGGTGATGATAGTCCAACATTGCTTGTATACTAAAAGCCATTAAATGGTACTTTTCAAAAGGTCCAGTTTCCACCTCTAATCCCAGCACTTGGGAGGCTAGCTTGGTCTACAGAAAAAGTTCCAGGACAGTCAAGGCTACACAGAAAGAGTCTGCCTTGAAAAAAAAAGCCGGGGGGGGGGGGGGGGGAGGCAGTTTCATAGCATGTGAATTATATCTCAATAAAGCTGTTTTAAAAGAAAAGTATTCTACAAAACTAGCACGTAACAACCACAGCTATAGTAATAGTTATTACTGCTATGGTGCTTCCTATGTTCTGGGCACTATGCTAAACAACTTAAATATATGAGCTTGCTTAATCCTCATGGCAATGTTATGTGGTAGGTTCTGTTATTGTCTCCATTCAATACATAAGGAAAATAAAATGAAGGCTGAACGACTTGCCCAGAGTCACACAGAGAGATAACCAGGATACTTATTCCACAGCTTCCTTCTCATTTCTTTGTATATTCTCCCAGTGCCTTGTACAAAAGAGGCACTCTGTAAATGTTAAAGTCATATATCTAGTGAATATTTCTGTTCATCCAGCAAACATTTGTAAAGCATTGTTCATATTCCAGGCAACACCTGCATGCTCATCCTTACCTGCATCTGTCATTCAAATTCCCTCTGGAGTTGGAGGCAGATAGGTACTAAGGTTCATTCACAAAATGCTGTGTCTACTATGTATCAAGCATTTCTCTGAACACCGAAGATATAGCAATGAATGAAACAGACAACAATTTCCTAGTAAATTCAGAAGGTACACCCATAAAGTCTCATCAACATGACTGCCCAAATGTGAGATGAAAAGTACAGCATCAATGGACATGCCAAAGTGGATGGGGTGAAACCCACAAGTCCTCGGCCCTACACAAAGAACTACAGGTAACTGAGGAAAGCTGGGAGTGAATAGGGGGCCTTACCCAGGGAAGAGCAGCACACCAATGAGTTGGCCAGTGACAAATGGTCAGCCCTGAAAACATATATAGAAGTAACATACATGTATACACATGCATATGATAACAGTTAATTTTAAAGATGAGGCCACAAATTTGAAGGAAAACAGGGAGGGTGAAAAGGAAAAGAGAAATGTTATAATTATACTATAATCTCAAAAAAACCCCAACCCTAGAACAAACAAACAACAAGTCCCAATCTTCTGGTGCTAACATTCTAGCGGGTTAGAGAGACAATAAACAGAACATTGAACATTCAACATTGTGTTGAATAGTGTTCCTCCATAATCCATGTCCACCCAAAAACTGTGAGTAACCTTATTTGGAAATAAAGGTTCCTGCAGATTTAATCAAGTTAAGATAATGTCCTGTGAAATTAATGTGTTCTAATCCAATAGTGATTGTCAGCTTGACAGGATTTGAAACCATAATAAAAACAAATTTATGGGAATGCTTGTGAAGGATTATCTAGATTATTTCAACTGAGGTAGCTTCCGTGGGCTGGCAGTCTGAACTGTCTAAAGATGAGAAGGTGAACTGAGTGCAAGGATGCATGTCTCTCTGCTTTCTGACTGTGGATGCAATGTGGCCAGATGTTTCAAGCTCCTGCTCACTTGACTTCCCTATAATGGCGGACTTGTACCCTCAAAACTATGAGCTGAAATAAACTTTCCCCCTTAAATGGCTTCTGTCAGGGATTACAGCAACAGGAAAAGTAACTAATATATAAAATTGGTACGAAAAAGTGGGGCTCTTTTTGTTTGTTTGTTTTTGTTTTGTGGAGTTTTGTGGGGTTGTTTGTTGGGTTTTTTGTTGTTGTTTGGTTTGGGTTTTTTTTTTTTTTTTTTTTTTTTGAGAAAAGGTTTCTACACATACCCGTGGCTGTCCTGGAACTCACTCTGTAGACCAGGCTGGCCTCGAACTCGCAGAGATCCATCTGGCTCTGCCTCCTGAGTGCTGGGATTAAAGGCGTGCACCACCACCCAGCTGAAGTGGGGCTCTTGCTATGATAAACCTGACTATGTAGTTCTTAGGCTTTTGGAGCTGTTTTGTGGCTGGAATGTTGAAAAGTGTGGTTCTTGGGGCTACAAAAACTAACATGCTGGAAGTAGGACTTAGTGGGCCATTCTCATGGGAAGTTGGAAGACAAGAGAGCTGAAAGGAATGTGAATAGTGAAATCCCAGTTCATGAGGTTTCAGAGAGGACCAAAGATTCTTGGAAAAGTGGCCTCAGGGGGCTATTCATGTGATATTTTGGTCAAAAAAATCTGGCTGCATCCTGCCTGTGTCCTAAAAACAGGAGTGAGGTTTGATTTAAAGGTAATGAATGAATTAACTTGTTTGGTGAAGGAAATTTCAAAACAAATTGTATTGGGGCTATGGCAAGGTTACTGTTTATTGTTCTGATCCAGGTCTACAGTAAGAAAGGAAAAAGTGAAGCAGAAAGACATTAGAACCGTGTATTTTAGTGAAGAAAAGAATGCAAGCAAATTTAACCTTATAGACAATGCAGGTTTGAAAGTAGCTGTAACTGTTAAAAAGATTAGCATCATTAAAGAGAAACCCCATGCTTTGCACAGGGACAGTAAGAATGATGTCATGAAGACAGGAAAACACTCATCAGAGGCTCCATCTTATAAAGATACAAATCATTTGAAGGAAGAAAGTCTAAAGTGAAAGAATTCCCAGCTCCTCAAAGGTAACAGCCTAAAGAAGTGTTCCCAATGGTCAGCACACAGAAATTGAAACAGCTGTGGTCCAAGTGGGTGATCTGGCAGAACTTAGGGGTAGCATCCATGTGGTACTAGTTTGAAAGCATGAAAAATACAAAGTCGAATTAAGAGATCATAGAATCTTATTTCATGGTTTCGGGGAGCCTCAAAGGCCAGGCAATGTGGATGGGGTTGGAGACGCATCAAGGAAACCCTGAGAGGCCATTGCATGAAGCTGAAAAGGTAAAGTCTAAGTTGCAATGGAGACCCCAGGATGTTGGAGGTGCCAAAGCCATTTGACATCCGCTGAGGAAAGCTGCAGGCATAGGGTGGACTCAACCCAAAAGAGAGACTATATGTTCTGCATGTGACAAACTAGAGAAGCAGTGCCACCTAAGCCATTTAAAGTCTGAATGATTCCATCTGGAAGCCCAGATGTGAGATGTGGAGCTTCAGAGTTTGATATTATCTCTGCTGGGTTTTTGGTTTTACTTCATTCATTCCTTGTTATGTCCCCATTCTTCCCTTTTAGAATGGGAACATTTATTCTGTGCCATTATATATGTTGGAAGTGCGTAAACTTATTTTCTGGTGTTATAGGGACTTGCAGTTAAGAGATTGCTTTGAGTCTGAGATGGGACTTGGATTTTTATTTTTTTATTTTTAGGATTTATTTTTATTTTATGTGCATGAATGTTTTGCTTTCATGTATGTATGTGTACTACATGCATGCTTGGTACCTGCAATGCCTGCAATGGCCAGAAGACAGCATCAGAACTCTTGGAACTATAGATGGTTGTGAATTACCATATGGGTGCTGGAAACTGAACCCAGATCCTCTGCAAGAGTGTAATTGCTCTTAACTGCTGAGCTCTCTCTCTCAAGCCCTGACTTTGGACTTTTAAACATTGTTGGGATTATTAAATGATGTGAAGATTTTTGAAGTTTTACTTGGATGTATTTTGCATTATGAGATACTGTGAGTCTATGGGTAAAGGGGGTGAAGGGTTAATGACTTTGATCTCACATAGAAAAGGAGTGGAGTTGTAACTGTTGATAATGACTATCAATTCACTAGGATTCAGAACCACCATGGAAAAAACCTCTGGGAATGTTTATGAGAGATTATGGTTATTAGGTTAATTGAGGTGGGAAGGGAAGACATATACTCCACAAATGTGGACAATACAGTTCCATGGTCCTGGACCAAATAGAACTAAGGAAGAGAAGTGAATGACTAAGACTTCATGTGCCATGAGAGGAGAGGAAGAGTCAGAAAAACACAAGCATTTTGGGAACTACAGATTAAGGGAGAATGAGAGACGTGTGTGTGTGTGTGTGTGTGTGTGTGTGTGTGTGTGTGTGTGTGTGAGAGAGAGAGAGAGAGAGAGAGAGAGAGAGAGAGAGAGAGAGAGAGAGAGAGAGAGAGAGAACATGAGTGTTGTAAGGGAGAATAGATGGGAAAACATTGCCTGATTAGCTTGAAAATTCTATTGCCAAGCTAAAGAATTTGGACTTTCTCTTATAGGCAATGAAAAGTTTTTTTTAACATGTTAGGTGGGGCACCCACATGGGTATCGTAGGAAGCAAACAAGATGACTTCAGCATTGGTTTGTTATTGTTGTTCAGCAGAAACCGTGGTACTACATCTCTTTTTGCCTGCCACCTCCCAGAGTCATTTCCCAGAAGCCTCTGTAGCCAGTGAGACTGTTCCAATTCTCCTTATCCAAGGGCCGCCTTTGCCAAGGAATGTGTGCTAGAGGAGGAAAGAGCCCCCAAACCACTTCTCACCACTGCCAGTATCCAGTCAATAAGAACTTGTCGTGATGTTGAGAGCCATGAAACATTTTCCTCAGATGGTGGCATCTGTTCAAATTGGGTCTTGTCTACTAGATTCTCACAGCTCTATCTATGCACAGACCTTCTCCTACACCTGTTAGCTGCCAAGTACAAAATGGGAATATCAAGATTAAAAGAAAATCAGAATCTGAGGGTCTCTCAATGGTAGAGCATGTTCTTAGCATGTGCAAGTCTCTAGGCTTGCCAGTCATGGTGGTGCACACTTTTAATCCCAGCACTCAGGAGGCAGAGGCAGGAGGATCAATGCCAGCTTGGTCTACAGAGTGAGATCTCATCTTAAAAAAAAAAAAAAAAAAAAAAAAAAAACAGCCGAGCGTTGGTGGCGCACGCCTTTAATCCCAGCACTCGGGAGGCAGAGCGAGGAGGATCTCTGTGAGTTCGAGGCCAGCCTGGGCTACCAAGTGAGCTCCAGGAAAGGCGCAAAGCTACACAGAGAAACCCTGTCTCGAAAAAACAAAAAACAAAACAAAACAAACAAAAAAAAAAAACCTTTCCCTCAGGCAATTTAGTGTCCAGAGGAATCCATTTTCGAGGTGAAGACACTGAGAATCAGAGAGACTGACTGCATCTAATTGCTGTAGCCAGTGACTGCTAGTCTAGTAGACTACTACTTTAGTGCTTTTCTTGGGCTATTTCCTGGGGCTTGCTGTTCCAGAGAGACGTGAAGCATGAGCACTTAGAGAGCAGAAAGGTAGAGAAGGGACCATTTGTGTGGAACACAGAAAGAAAGAGAGAAAAGGACTACGCTTTTCTCTTGGGTATCCTTACAGAGATAGCGGTGCTTAAAACTAAGACAGCTCTTAGCTAATTAATTAACTACGCTGCCAGCCCCCTTCCCCCTAGTGGGGATGGGGTGATATGTAACCAAAGTACTTGTCAGCCTCTAACAACGGCAGAGAGCAAGCCTAATAGGCTGCTGTGGAGTTTCGTTTTAGAAGAAATTTTCTCTCTGAAGATGATTTGTAAGCTTGATCCTGTCAGAACATAAAACCACATAACCCATCATGTTTCCAATTTTGTCCTAGCTGCCATAAAACTTTGAGCCAAATTCAGAGTCCAATTATAATCCAGTTCATTTTAGGTACCTGGCAACATCTATTTGTGCTTCCTTTCCTTAGTCGCTGGTCGGTTTCCTCCACGTTTTTATCCCCAATTGTCTTTCTTTAATGTTATAAACTGATGAGTCGCCTAATATCCTCTTTAAAGTAGGCGAGATAGGAATCTCACATAAACTAAACTATATCTACAGATGCTAAGGGGATTTAAAACAATGAAGAACATTTGAAGAAACAGATGATATTTGGCCTAAAGGAAAGCAGGCTTCTAAGGACATGATTACTGCCTTCAAATATCCAGTAGGCTACCAGGAGAGTAATGTACGAGAATTATTCTGCATAGCTCCAAAGTGCACAGCCAGAAGTAATGGGTGAAAATTACCAGGAGGCAGAGCCCAAGGGAAGAAACCTTTTCCAGGGAGGCTTAATCAACAAGGTGAGTTCACTATCACTGGAGGCCTTCAAATAGTGACTGGATAGTATCATTTAGAGGGACTCTTGCAACGGAGAATGGAAACATATTAGATAGGATGGTTTTAAAGTCCCTTTACAGCCCTAACATGTGCAAGACATCATCATAGCTGTAAATTAGAAGACAGGAGGGGAAAGAGGAAGGTATGGAGGGAGAACAGGAAAGACGCGAATACTGGGATATTCCAGCCAAAATGAACCTTGACCGCTTCAGAGACACTCACAAGTGGAATAATGGGCTATAAACAGAACCCAAGCCTGCACTAATCCATTCCTATTCCATGTGATTCTTACAAGGGAAATTGAAAAGCCCTTTCCATTGCTCCTTACACCATCGGCTGTTATTCAAAGAAGAATAGGCTAAGGCTGTTAAGAGTTTAAAGGGACCTTAGAGATCATGTGATTCAAATCCCTCATTTTATGACTCACTAAAGAGACTCAGAGGAAGCTAGCTATAGTGGCTCATGCCTGTAATTTTGGCATCTGGAATATTACAAGTTCAAAGCCAGCTTGGGTTTATATAATGAGACTCCATCTCTAGATAGATAGATACAACATAGATAGATAGATAGATAGATAGATAGATAGATAGATAGATAGATAGATAGATAGATAGATAGATAGACAGACATGGAGGCAGGCCTCAGAGAATGGGAGTAGTCTACCCATTGCCCAATTCACCTCACCAAGAGCTTCTCAAGGGCAAAATCAATTTCCATCTTTCAATCCTTCAACAAGGCTTGGTGTTGGATCCTTGTACGTGGCGGGTACACAATTAGCATTTAGGACATTGAACTGAGCAGAATTGTCACAAAGTGCTGAAGCTAGAAGTTGGACCTTACAACATGATCTGTGATGCTTTCTATGACAAAATACCATTCAGTTCTAGTCAGACAAACAGATTGTCTCATCTCTGTGTCAGAAGCCTGGAGTCATACAAGAGGAGATGTGAGATAAGCTGTGCCCTCAAGGAGCAAATGCTCTGTCTATGGCCTGCAATTTGCTGTCATGGAAAGCTTCTTCCACACTTTTGCATACGTCCTGCCTGTTTACCCTTCAGATCTCAGGTCATCAGCAGCCCCTTCTCTCATTCTCAGCGCAGGCAGGTCCCTCTGATAGATGCGATCTGTGAGTCCTTTTCCTCGCCCAGCACAACAAGCTTGGAATTGCATATTGACGTGTGCAGTTCTTTGTTGCTTAGCATCTGCTTCCTCCTTTGGACTGTTAGTATTTCAATGGTACGTACTCCTCTCTCTATTGCTGCACTCCCCACTCAACGCCATAGGTATAGCAAAAACCTTGGTATATGGTAGGTAACCAATAAGTGATTCCTATCTGTTGGATGCCTGAATTAACACCCTAATGTTACAGTATGTAGATAGATATATCATGATTACAGTTTAGTACAATAAGGGTTTTGGTAGTATATAAAAATCACTTCCTTAGGAAGGAGATAGACAGTTCAGGGATCAATGAGGCTGATCTAGGGTGACCTCAGAAATGCCAGGCACCCATAGGAAGAACAGCACAGCTTTATGAAAGTGCCTCTTCTTCAGACAAACCCAGGTACATTTCAGGATTCCTTTAGTTTCCCAGTTCCCCGAGAGGCAGACTGCTCTGCTAGAGTGGGATAAACTGGGCACAGCTGGCAGTCAGACCCCAGAGGGCTGCCCCAGGAAGCTCAGAGACTTAGGAGTCGCAGCTTGCTCTGTTTCTTAGCATTCTCATCTCTAGGAGCAAGACTGAGAACAATGATTGGTTCTGGATTCAGGAACCCGTTCTGCACCTTTGGTTAGGGTAAGCCCTACCGTCAGGCAGAAGAGTGTTGCCCTCTGGTGGTAATAATAATGATAATGATGATCAAATGATCATTTAGTGGGTATGATCTTTGCTAGAATGGCCAACCTTTCCAGCTTTCCCAGAACTGCTTTTAATCACTGAAGACCCCAGAGCCCATGAAGGCTCTGAATGCCAGGTAAACCAGGACATTTGGCCACACTACCCCTCCGTAATGTTCAACATACCCTGCATACACTTGATCTCACTAGGTAACCCATGACTCCCAAGGCCAGGAATCAGGATTCAGTTTGGACAGAGCCTTCAAGACCCAGCCCATTTTCCAGATGAGGAAACGAAGTCTGAAAGAATGGAAGAACCTTCTGCGTTTGGTATCTTGTTAGAAATTAACAGCAGAAGCAAGAATCGTATCCAAGCTGCAGACCCACAGCCTCGTGTTCTTTGCCCCTAGCTAGCACTTCCTCAGCTACGTGCCCGTTTGGGAAGTTCTCCAATCTTCTAATAGGTCTTTCCTAAATCACTTGCTCTGCTCCTTCAGCCTTTCAACTCCCCCCTCCCCTTTAAAAACTGGTACTGTTTTTTACCCTTTAAATGTGTAATGAGGAAAATATTTCCCAAGAAAATAAGCCAAGAAGATGGGTCACTGCCCACAGGCTTGCCCTGACGGACTACTTTGCCCTCATATGCTCCCCCTCCTTTGCTTCTTCACCCCTCCCCCTCTCGTCTTTTTTAAGGTTTTCTTTTTTATTTTCAGCCCCACCCCAACTCCCATCCCCAGAAATACTGGAGAGGAGAGCAACGTTAGTTTAGGGCAGTCTCGGATTTTTCCAGGGGCCCCGAGGAAGGGCCTCTGGCACCGCAGAGAAAGGAGAGATGGGGAGGGAGCCTTCCGCAATCACCAGGTGGGATGGATTTGAGAATCAAGAGCTAAGGAGAGGTAAGGAGGCCTCGCTGCAGCCAGCTGCATCTTGCCCGACTTCCTTACCCTAGCAAGTCTGTCACGAGAGAGGTCCTAGTTTCCTGACCGCCTAAATTTCCATGTCCTTCTTTGTTCCCTTGGTCCCTGACAAGGACCCCCCCGCCCCAAATCAGCTCCTGCCTCTCCCCTCCACTGAGACAAATTTGCAAACTCCCACATCTCTGTGGAAACGGCAGAGAGCAGGAGAGAAGAAAAAAGGAGAAAAATCCACCCACATGCCAACAAACTGGAAAAAAAATAACCCAGGCCTTGTCTCACTCAGCTGTTGGCTTGCCTCTCCCTCCCACTGTGGCGGCTGCTCCTGCCTCCTGGACAGAGACCTGGATCTGTTCAGCTCCCTTTCCTGTTCCAAGCTGGCTTTTGTCAATATCCCCTGCCTCCAACCCCACCCTAGCTACCAGCGTGAGAGTCCTGGATTCCAGGAGCAGGAGCGCTAGAAAGGAGAAATAGCAGACCCATCAAGCGCTTGTAGCAGGCTGTGGACCCTGTACTCCCAAAGCATACGGGGACCTTCTTCTTGTCCCACGAAAATCAGTGAAGGAAGTGGGTCCCTACTCACGAGTTCTCCCTGCCAGGCCATTTGAGTCTCAAAAGCTTCCTTATCTCTTCACCTCTCCTTGCCACCCTTTTCAAGCGCTCTTTTTGGTCTGATTTCATGTGTTTCCATCTTTTCATGCCCTCCCATTTCTTCACAGAACGCAACAAAATGGAGTGTGTTGCTAGGAAAGGAGCGATCTGGAAACCTCCATCAGGAACTATTGAGGAAAGTGGGAATGCCTGTGGGGATGAGATTAGGAACTCAGAGAAGCACAGGAAGATAGAATCGCAAAGAGCTTTTGGGTTAACTTTACCAGATGAGGTGCCCCCCTGAAGGAGCTATTATATGGACACCCCCCCCACACACACACGCGCACACTCACATGCACACACACGCACACGCACACACACACACATGCACACACACGCACACGCACACACACACACTCCAGGGAGCAGAAGGCATAGTGAGTGAAAGATGTGAGACAGGAGATTTAAATGGCAGCTTTGTTTCTTCTTCCCAAATTCCGGTTCTTGTTATTTTATTCCCTTGTCTTACTGTGTGGGATCTCTAAACTGTGGAGACGGATACACATTTTACTGTAGCTACAGCTAGCAAAAGAAATAAAATGGACATCTTTGTTCTTCAACTAAAGGAAAAAGAGTTCCATGTTTTACCATTACATATGATGCTTGCTAAAGGATTTTGAAGTACTTTTTTTTTTTAAATCAGGCTAAGGAAAGTTCTTCTTACCCCTAGTAGCTAAGAAGTTTATTTGTTATGAACATGGGTTGTCTTATTGAATACTATCTTTCTTTGAATCTTTCATAATGATCATGTATTTTTCTCTTTTACACACATGTTCAAGAATGAGCTCAGGGATGGCAACATAGTTCCATGGGTGGAGATGCTTACAGCCAAGGCTGACAAGCTGAGTTTAATCCCTGGGTCCCATGCAGTGGAAGGAGAGAAGCAACTCCCACAAGTCATCCACTGACCTCTACATGCATGCTGTGACAATGGATCTCCCTTCAAAAAAATTGAACAAAAAAAGGAACGAGCTTGAAAGAATAGATAACTTATAATACACAAACTTGTCCTAAAGATACACTGTCTAACTTCAGGGCAAAAGTCACTGGGGGAAAACTGGAAGTGTTCAAATAGAAGCGTAGCCATAGCCAGGCATGGTGGCCTGTACATGTAATCCTGGCAGTAGGATTATGTGAATTCAAGGATAGCTTTGGCTATATAGGGAGTTCCAGGCCATCCTAAGATACAGAGGGACACGCTATCTCAAAATAATAACAACAAATCATAAGTCATAGAAAAGTCCAAGCAATTTGTAGACATCCCCCAAACAATCTATATTTAAAAATCAAAATAAAATGAAATCCCCAGTGACTAGTGAGAGAGTATAGCATGATCATAAAACAAAGTCAACATGCAAAAATCAACTGCTTCTTATATGCCAACAGTAAACAATTAGAATTTGAAATTTGAAGGCAGCAAAGCTATTTTCAATGGAATATTGTATTCAGTGAAATACTTAGATATAAATACAACAACAGAATAGGTACAGGATCTTAGTGTACAAAACAAAACATTGATTAAAAAATCTAAATAAAGAATTACTCTATGTTCATGCATAAGCAGACTAGATATTGTGAAGATCCATCCTTCCCAACTTAATACCTAGATACAATGTCATTCCAGCCAAATTCCCAGCCAGCTTACATTGTGGGTATAGACAAAATGATTCTGAAGAAAGGCCAAAGATCTGGTACAACTACAACAATACTTAAGAAGGACAAAATTGGAGGGTCCACACTATCCTGTTTCAAGGCAGCCACAATAGAAGTGAGTTACAGTACACAAAGGAGCTAAAGAAGGAATATACACATAAATCAATAGAGCAGACTAGAACAAATTCTGAGATACATGCAACAGAACTTACTGGAAATAGGAGCTGGAGAAAAAAAAAGAAGAATCAAGTCAAGAGGCAGAATTTCTTTGTGTAACATCCCTGGCTGTCTTGGAACTAGCTCTGTATACCAGGCTGGCCTCGAACTCACAGAGATCCACCGGCCTTTGCCTCCCTAGTGCTGTGATTAAAGGTGTGCGCCACCACTGCCTGGCTCAAGTCAAGATCTTATACAAACTTCTCCATGAGCTAGAGGAAGGTTGCTGATACAGTCTCACACTTGACATTTCCTTTGTTAAACAAGCTTCTTGTCACATAGTCCATACAAGTGAGCAATGGGGGCTATGCATCAAATACAAATTTTCTTCATGGAATAGAATGTGTCCAGTTCTCTCCTGTCACTGTAACTCCATTTTAGAATTGGCGTAACAAGGATGAACCTGGTGGCGATTGGTCTATCACCCTAGCTACTCAGGAGACTGAGGCAGAGTCACAAGTTCAAGGCCTACCTGGGCTACTGAACAAGCAACCTTGGCAACTTAGTGAGACTCTGTCTCAAAGCAGAAAGTAAAAAAGCGGACTAGGTGTGCTGTTTAGTAATAGCGAGTTTTCCTAGCACGCGTGAGGCCTTAGATTCAGTCCTGAGAGAGGGAGAAAAGTGGAGTGCAAAGAAAATAGAAAGAAAGAAATGGGAGTGGGGGGAAGGTCGTGCTAGAAAGCTGAACTTTTCTTTCAAAGATTAAGGCTTGTCCTTTTGCCTCTGGTGTTAGGGAATGAACTCAGAGCTGTGTGCTTGCTAGGCAAACGCCTGACCACGGGGCTCGATCCTCAACCCTCAAAATTTAAGAATTAATATAAGATTATGGTGGAGAATGTGGCTGAGTGGTAGAGTGCTTGCCTAACACATATGGGACCCTGGGCACCATCCCCAGCATCATAGAAGTAAACACTATAAGGTAGATGATTCTTTGACTTGTCCTCCCTAATTCTTGGTGCTAGGGGTCTCTCTTCTTATAGACACTATACCTCCAAGCCAAAGCCTTACTCCCTTTTCCTACTCTGTGGAGGGGATGCCAGAGACTCTGCTGGTGAGAGTTGATGAAGAAGGTCAATGTTGTCCTGATTTTAAGAGGTTACAAATCTATGGCCATAGAACCCTGAATGTTCCTCAACCCATCATCTCAGAAGCTAAGCAGGATGGGGCATGGTTAGTGCTGCCAGGTAGAGTGGTGCATTCATTTAATCCCAGTACTTGGGAGGCTGAAGCAGGTGGATTGCTGAGAGTTGAAGGGCAGCCTAAGCTATATAATAAGTTCAAGACCAACGTGGAATACATAGCGAAATCCTATCTAAAAGGAAAAGGAGAAGAAGGGGGGCAAGGAGGAAAGAATAGTTCCAGGACTGAGATGGCTTAGTGATAAGCGCACTGGCTGTTCTTCCAGAGGACCTGGGTTCGGTTCCCAGTACCCATCTGTTGGCTAACAATCCTCTGTAACTCCAGCTCCAGGGGACCTGATGTCCTCTTCTAGCTTCCATGTACACTACATACATGCGGTACATGAACATATATGCAGGCAAGACTATTCACATACATAAAAGTCTTTTTTAAAAAGAGAAAAATTCCAAGCTTTGTGCGATAAAGATCGCTTTGCCCTATAATTTGTGTATTAATGAAGCATGAGATAGAAACTGAAAAAAGGAAAGAGACTGAACTGAAAGAGAAAAGGAGAAGACTGATGGAGGAGGGGAGGAAACAGAAATCAAGTGAATGATCTGTTAATAGAAAGGCCAGCATCTAGAGCCCCCTTAGGCAGGCTGTACCCAACACTTTGGTCCTTGACCTCAGCCAAATCTCCTGATTCGCCAATCCATGTAGGGAGTACACTTCATCAGAGCGGAAAGTTGAATAAGTAAAATGGATAAATGAAGAGAGCTGCTTCTTAACTTTTTGTTGAGTTATTCATCTGTCTGAGAATGTGGTAAAGGCTCCAGCCTGCACTCTGTCCCCCAGAAAAATTGCAAATCACACAGCATACCAAATTTTACCTGTAATTCAGCATATCTGAGTGTGTTCTGAACTACCCAGTGCATGAACACCTGCAAAAGATCTTTGAGTTAGAGAATGTAGAGGTTTTGAATTGCCTGCATGAGTGTCAAGTACAGCAGTAAATGCCTGTCGTCCCAGCTGCAACAAGAAACTGAGGCAGAAGGAGCACGTGAATGCAGGAGTTTGAGGTTAGCCTGTGCAACATAGCAGGGACCCATTCAAATAAAAAGGAAAGAGAGCAGCATGACCAATAAGTGGATTCCATTGGTATACAATCTGCTTGCTCAAAGAGGAAGCCTAGACTTATGGCTGAAGCTTCTAGATGGATGATGGAACCTTTTGCCAAGAAGAACACCCAAACGGGAATAGGTGTCTGAAGAAAAACAAATTGAATGGCCTGCTATGTCTTATCTGCCTTCGGGAAGACATCCATGAGATGGACGTGGGATTTGGTGTTCAAGAAAGACATGTAGGCTGGAGCTACAGAAGTGGAAGCCATCTTGTAGGGGATTAGTAAGTACAGGGGAATGGATGGATCACCTGCAAAGGCTACACGAGCGAGTCACTGAATATACAGATGGGCAGTGTGGGATTACATATAAAACAGAACTCTGACACATAATCTGCAGCAACCGGCCTAGGAAACCTACCCTTTACTTACAGTAAACAGCCTAGGAAGCAAACTCATAACAAGTGAGACTTGTAAGAAGTTAGGTGGTTGCCTCTAGTGACCTTCTAGGAAGCTAAATAAATAACTTCCATAACAACTGACCACAAATGATTAACTGACTTCCCAAGTTTTTGTCCACCCCCTCAACTTAGAACTAACAACAGAAAAGCAAATATGTACCCCTAACTGATGACATAGGATACCTTGCTTCTAGCTGCTGATGGCTTCCCAGGCCAAATAGCCTCTAATCAGGGCACACCTAAAGCTGTCTCTTTTCTATTCTGAACCTTTCCTCCTCTACCTGCCTCCGAGTCTCTACCAAAACAAAACGGTGGTAGATTTCCTTGCTATAGCAAGCTCTAAATAATAGCTTTTACTGTTCTCATTTGGCTTGTCTCTGCCCTCCCTCCCCCACCCACCCAAGAATGAGAAAAGGGCTTGAACACAGCTTTATCAAACAAAAACATTTAATAAAGGGACAGAGAAAGAAGGATCTACAAAAGTGACAGATGTAAGAACCAAGGAATAAAAAGCAAACCCAGGAAGAGTGCGTGTCATCAAAACCAAATGGAGGGAGTGGTCTATGGTGCCAAATATTACACAAAACAAAGTCTGAATCAACTAGATTTAGAAACAAGACCATTGGCAGTCTTGCAGAGAGCAGTTTCCATGGAGTAGTGGGCGTGGATGGCAAATTACAATGGGCTAAGAAGGAAGGAGTCTAAGGCGAATGCAAAGGGGTTAAGAAGTGACTGAGGAGAAAAGATTCAAAAGTGGAGGGGAGGCGAGGAGGTGGGGCAGTAGTGCTAACACCATTCTCAAGCTGTTTGTCTGTGACAGGGAGGAGAGGAAGAGGGAAGAAGCTAGAGAGCAATGAACCCTGAGCAGTGATTTTGCTTGTATGGACCTTTACTGATGCAGAATTACATAGCATAAACTTCATGTGATTTAAGTACACACTTAAATTAGTTTTACCTTGTTTACAAAATTGTGCGATCATCACAATTCACTTTTTTTTTTCTTGAGATAGGAGTTGCTGGCCTGAACTCCTGGGTTCAAGTAATCCTCTTGCTTCAGTAATCTAAATGGCCAGAACTAAAAGCACAAACTATCACTTCCAAAACCCCAATCCTTTTTTCAAACATTTCTATTTCCTCCAAAGGATCACTCATGCCCATTCAGTTCCCTCCTATCCACACCCTCACCCCTAGTCAATTGCTTATCTACTTCCTGTTACTATATATGTGTATTTCATGAAGAGTTTCTATAGGTGGAATGCTAGTATATGTATGGGGGGGGGTTGTCTGAGTTTTTTTGACTAAGCAAAATGTTTCTGTGGGTCATATATGCTGCACCATGTATCACTGCTCCATTTCTGAATAACACAATTGCACTGTGTTTTGTTTAGGTGTTCACCAGTTTTGGTAGAAAATTGGACTGTTTCTACCTTTTAGATAGTTTGAACAAAAAGACATCTGAATATCATTTTCTTCTACACACTAGGGTTTTCATTTGTCTTGGGTATTTAGAGGTATGATTATGGAATTGTGTGGTAAATTATGATTAGATTCTTAAGAATTTTGGAGCCAATGCTTTAAAAGTTTTTCAATTACATTTTTTTAAAATTTTTATTTATTTATTTATTATGTATACAGTGTTCTGCCTGCATTTCTGCAGGCCAGAAGGGGGCGCCAGATCTCACTACAGATGGTTGTGAGCCACCATGTGGTTGCTGGAAATTGAACTCAGGACCTCTGGAAGAGCAGTCAGTGCTCTTAACCTCTGAGCCATCTTTCCAGCCCTCAATTACATTTTTTTATTGGGGTGGGGGTGTGCTTACTACATTGTGCATGTGGAGAGCCAAGGACAACTTGTGGGACCAGTTCTCTCCTCCCATCACTTGGGTTCTAGGGATTGAACTCAGGTCAGTAGACTTGCAACAACATTTTTACCCACTGAGCCATCTCTCTGGCCCAGACAATGCTTTCATTAGTTGATTAAAAGTCACAAAATTGCATGATTTAATGGCATTTATTACATGTATAATGTGCAAGCATCACCCCTTCGTAGTTCTACATTACTTTCATCATTTCAAAAGGAAACTCCCATACTTACTTATTTACCAGTCATTCTGTATTGCTCCCTAACCCCAGCCTATAAGCAGCCGCTAGTCTACTTTGTGTTTATATACATTTCCTTTGTGTGGATATTCATATAAATGTAACCATGGAATTGGTGACCTGTTGGGTCAGGATTCTTTCACTTAGCATTGTGTTTTCAAGGTTCATCTGCATTGTAGTATATATTAGTATTTCATCCCATTTTATGGCTGAAAATATTAAACTAAACTGCATATGTCACATTTAATTTATTTAGTCATCAATTTATGGCCATTTGTGCATTTTAAAATTCTTGCTATTGTAAATAACTTCTATAAATGTTTGTGTATGTACATTTGTTTGAATTTCTTGTCCTCAGTTGCTTTGAGTACATGCCTAAGAGTGGAATTACTGGCTTATATGGTAATTCTGTTTACTCTTTAAAAAGAAATATTAGTTTTTCACAGGAGCTCCACAACTTTGCATCCACGTGAGCAATGTACAAATATTCCAGTTGCCAATGCTTCTCTTTTAAAAAATTATACATACCCTAGTTGGTGGGAAGTGACTTTGATTTGCATTTCCCTAATGGCTAATGGTACTATTAATTTCTTTGTTTCTTTGTTGAGTTGTGGTTTCTCTATGTAGCTGTCTTCATTAGGGTTTCTATTCCTGTGAAGAGACACCATGATCACAGCAACTCTTATAAGGAAAACATTTAATTGGGGTGGCTCACTTACAGTTTCAGAGATTCAGTCCATTGTCATCAGGCTGGGAAACATGGCGGCATGGAGAGAATAATGGTGCTGGCTACGTCTTGATCAGAAAGCAAGAGGACTTGACTGTGACATTGAGCGAAGTTTAAGCAAAAGAGACCTCAAAGCCTACCCCCAATAAGGCCATAAGTACTCCAACAAGGCCACACCTCCTAACAGTGCCACTCTCTTTGGGATTATGGGGTCCAAATACATTCAAACTACCACATTAGTCATGGCTTGCTTGGAATTCAGTAGGTAGACTAGGCTGGCCTCGAACTCACAGAGATCTGCCTGCCTTTGCCTCCTAAGTGCTGGGATTAAAGACTTGTGTTATCATATCCAGCTACGAATTTATTTTTTCAGGTACCTCATGGCCATTTCTATGTATTCATTTTCTGTCCGAGTCCTTTGTCCATTTTTGAATTGGATTGTTCATCTTATCGCCACTGAGTGGTAGGAGTTCTTTATATATTCTGGTTCCGGGTCCCTTATCAGACATACTATTTGCATTATTTTCTCCTAGTTTATAGGTTGTTTTGTGGCTTGGAGCGGGTAGTGGTGAGGATCAGATCCAGGCACTTGGGAATTCTAGACAAGTGTTCTACCACTGAGATATATCACAAGCCCTCTTGTGATTTTCCTAATGAAGCCTCTAGTACAAAACGTATTTCTTCCTTCTATCCCCTATGGACTCTACATGGCCAATTACATGATCCTGCCTACAACTTTGAATGTTGAAGAAATAATGCAAAAGTGTGCAGGGTCATTTAGTGATTTTTCAAGACAGCTACTAAAGTCGAGAATTTAATAAGAGTTAAGCATGATGGGCACACACACAAAATCCTAGCCCTCAGGAGGTTGAGGCATTATCAAGAATTTAAGGCCACTTTGAGCAACAAAGTGAGACCTGGTCTCAAAACAAAATCTGTGGGATAGCAGGGTCCACAGCTATATGGGTAAGTGTTATATTGCTCATGGGTGAGAAAGAATTATCCTATCAATCAATGCTATTCTTAGCTTTATATCATGCCATGCCTGGTTTATGACCTTGCCTTTTCCTCCAGGATTCTGATGGACTTTATGGATTATGGGACATTCCTTTCTATTAGCTGGGGTAGGCTGACTTAAGCTTTGAAAACTTAACAAAATCTTGAAATGACTTCACACATACAGATTCTTCCCCACTTACTTCAACAGGATCTTCTCCACAGCCCAGACTGGACTTAAACTCATGATCTTCCTGATCCAGCTTCCTGAATGCTAGGATTGTAGGCATGCAATATCACACCTAGTCAAATATATTTCTTGTTTATGCAAGATTTACTGCAGGTCTAGCAGCTTTTTAGAATAGTTCCGTTCCAAGTGGTAACTCAAGGTGCAGGCAGATGAATATTCCACCATCTTGTGGCTGATTCGTCTGGATTTTAGGAAAAGAAGAAGGAAGAGAGAGCAGGTGGAGTGAGTACCAGCTATTAAATGCACAACCCATTGGCCAGAACTAGCCACATGGCTTCACTAAAGAAAGTTTAGTAAGTAGTAAATGTCTCTGCCACATTTACCAATACTTCTAGTTTCAATAATTTCAGTCTCAATAATGAAATTCCAATACTTCTGATTTCATTTTCTGTTATGTTAACCAGAGACATTGCTGACATGGCTGCAAAATTGATCCACGACTATTAAAGACTATGGGGATGCAAATATTTGAGTTAACCTTTTCTGACAATAAGTGATAATGCGTTAAAAATTGGTATTACACATATATTTAATGAAGAAAATGAAAAGTCCTTTATAATCTCACCCCAAGATAACTATTATTTATGGTTTGTTACATATTCTTTCTATTCTCCATGCTATACAAACAAAAGAGTTGTATATACATAGTATTTTTGCAAGTGCCTTATTTACTTGCTACTGTGCATTTGAAATCATCCTATGAATACAACATAATTTACTTGAGCAATTCTCTATCAATGGATAATCAGCTTTTGGTTTTTAGTGTGGGATTTATGCAAATATTTTCCCAAGTTTATCTCTTGATTTCACTTGGAATGGTTTGGTTTTGTTTTGGTTTGGTTTAGGTTTTTTTTTTTTTTTTTTGGTTTTTCGAGACAGGGTTTCTCTGTTGCCCAGGCTGGCCTCGAACTCACAGAGCTCTGCCTGCCTCTGCCTCCCGAGTGCTGGGATTAAAGGCGTGTGCCACCACTGCCTGGCTTGGAATGTTATTTAACGAATGTTTAACTTTACACAGTTGAATTTATCTACCTTGTATTGTTAGCTGGAAAAAAAATGAGAAGTCTGTGTATGGGATTACACTTGTATACAAAAGCAGAGAGTAAGAGTAAGAAAATATGTTTACATAAAGAAACAATGGGGGTGAAGGATTACTCAGTTGCTAGAGTATATGCCTTGCAAGCACGATGACCTGAATTCAATTCTCAGAGCCCACATAACCACGGCAGGTATGGTAGCCTACACTTTTAATCCCAGTGCTGTATAGACAGACACATGAGAATCCCTGAGACTCACTGACCAGCCAGTCGAGCCTAACTAATAAATTCTCTTTATCTGTTTGTTTTTCGAGACAGGGTTTCTTTGTGTAGTTCTGGCTGTCCTGGAACTCACTCTGTAGACCAGACTGGTCTTAAACTCATAGAGATCCACCTGCTTCTGCCGCCCAAATGCTGGGATTAAAGGCATGCGCCACCACTGCCTGGTTAATTGATGAGTTCTGAGCCGCTGCCTTGAAAAAGGTGAGTGACCCTCCTGAGGATGACACTGAAGGTTTTCCTGTTGCTTCCAAGCACATGCACACACACAAACATACACATATAATACAAGTCCAATAGAAAAAGAAGGAATGAATACACCAGAAGTTAATAAAAATAGTTACTATATAGAGTTCAAGGGGAACAGCTGTGTGAGGACAGATTGTTGATAATAATTTCCAGGGTACACTTTACATACAGTTTCAATTTTTTTTAACTATTTGTATTAGTTTCCTATCTGTGGTATAACAAATTACCACAACCATGGCTAAAATAATGTACTCAGGGGTCAGTAAGATGGCTTAGCAGGTAAAAGCATTTGCCACCAAACCTAACAACCTGAGTTCAATCCTTGGTATCCACATAATGGAAGAAGAGAACTCCTCCAAGCTGTCCTTTGACATTCACATGTACACCATGACACATGCACACGTGCACACACACTAAATAAATCAATGTAAAAAAAATAACATGCTCAGCATGCAGAAGGCCATGGGTTCAAGCCTCAGTTTTTGAGGTCAGAAGTCTGAAATGGGTTTTACAGGGCCAAAAGCAAAGGACACGTTCTTTAGTGCTAAGGGGAGTATTTCTGTATTTCGTTCCCTGTCATTTCCAACCTCCAAAGGCTCCCCACATTCCTTGGTCTATGAGCACTTCTTTCAAAGTCAGAAATGTAAACTCGTTGTTTCTCTTCTTTCCCCTCTTTCCCCTCTCTCCCCTCTCATTTCTGTACCCTTATAATTAGATTGATCCTACCTAATCAATCCAGAGTTTTATTCATATTATCAAGATCCTTAACATCTACAAAGTTCCTTCTGCTGCATGCTATAGTCTATGTGTATATGTTCTCACAAAATTCCTGTGTTGATCCCTAACCTACATGGTGTTAGTATAAAGAAGTAAGGCCTTTTGGAGGCTCAATCTTCATGAGTGGCATTAGTTGATACTATAAAAGAAAGGCCTGAGAAATCTTGTTAGTTCCTTTCTTCCCATTAATCATGTGAGGATGCATTAAAAAAGCTGTCACATATCAAGGACAGACTGTCATTAGACACTGGATCTGCCAGTGCCTTGATCTCATACTTTTCATCCTTCAGAAGTATGAGACATAATTGCATTGTTTACAAAGTACCCATCTGGCCTATGAACTAAAACAATGACCAGTATGGCACATTATCCATAAGGGTGCAGTAGTGGTATACACACCTTGGCAGTAACCAACAGCTGTCTAATTGGACTTAAGGCCTGCTCAATAAGAAGGAAATCATGCCTGATACTGGAAACCTACTCAACTACCGAGAGCTAATTAGGTCACAGATCTCAAAGGAGAACATATTACCACCACTTTACGAAGCCAGCATAATTCCTAACTACATTTTAAATATTTATCCTTATACTCACAGATAAATTTAAGTTTCATCCGTTATCAAAGAAACATTTCCTTGTAACAGATGGAGACTATTACAGAAAACCACAACCAATCAAAATGCAGAGTTGTGAAACTCACTGATACATCTACAACACAACTCCTTCGCATGAGGAGGTGGAAAGACTGTAAGAACAGGAAGTTTCCTGTGAGATTGTGTCTCCTAGAAATGTCAGGGACGCTACATCCATGAAGTCTCAATAATATGGCCGCCTAAACATGACCTGAACAAGGACAACACTAATAGACATGCTACCAAGGACTGGGAAAAGCTCATGGGGTCTTAACCCTAGACAAAGAACTACAGGCAGCTACGGAATGCTGACAGCAGGAGGAATAGTCTTCCCCAGAGAAGAACCTCCAAACTGCTTGTCTAATACCAAATGGTCAGCCTTGAAATCACACATACACAAGTAACTTTATATGGACTGAGCATGTTGCAGTCATACATTTAGGTGCGCGTGCGTGTGTGTGTGTGTGTGTGTGTGTGTGTGTGTGTGTGTGTGTGTGTGTACACTAAAGAAATAAAGGCCACAAATTTGAAAGAGAGCAAGACAGTACATAGGAATGGCTGGAGGAAGAAAACGGAAAGGGAAGAATTGTGTAATTATATTTTAATTTAGAAAATATTAAAAACAAATTATCCATCTAAAGCAGCTATTCTCAACCAGTGAGTCATGACCCCTTCAGGCATCACATATCAGATATCCTGCGTATCAGACATTTACATTATGACTCATCACAGTAGCAAAGTTATGAAGTAGCAACAAAGTAATTTTATGGCTGGGGTTACCACAGCATGAGGAGCTGTATTAAAGGGTCACAGCATTAGGAAGGTTGAGAACCACTGGTCTAAAGCATGTTCTTATAGCATCTAAACTGCTTAAGAGGCCATGTAAAGTATGTATTTTCAAGTTATTGGGAATGATGTAGAAAATCTTGGAAGGTAATTCTTTAGCATTCCACACTATATAAATAAATTACCTATTCAATAAAATAACAAAACAAAGTACGCTGAAAACATCATCTTTTCAGTCACATGAAAAAGCCCTTTCCCACTCCAAGCTATAAAACATCTATTCATACTTTCTTTTGAAACTTTGAGCGCTGTTGTAACTAATAATAATAACAGTTTTTATTGGGGTATAATTTACATAAAATGAAATGCTCAGATCTTAGTGAAAAGTTCAATCGGTTTCAACAAAGACATGAACCCATTGTAACCCACATCTCTATCAAGATACATAATATTTCCATCCTCCTAATGACCCTTCAAAATCAGCCTTCTTACCAAGTGCTATTATTCTTTCTTCTATCCAATGCTTTATGTTATTCTGAAAAATAAAAATTGAATCACACAGGATGTGCTTTAGGGCGAGGGTTGTCTGGCTTTATTCAGTCAGCATAATGACTCTGAGATTCATCCCAGTTGTTGCTTGCATCAGGATCCATACCTTTCCTGCTAAGCAGTCCCCTTACGTGTGCATGCTTGTGTCTTAATTTCCTTATCCATTCACCTGGTGGCCATATGTGGCTTCCATTTCCCCTTTTTCAATAAAATATGAGCGCTTAAAATTTTTTTAAATTAATTATTTTTATTTCTATGTATGTGTGTGAGCCCACATGAGTTTGTGTGCACTATGGACAGAGGCCAGAAGAGGACGTTGTATCTCCTGGAACTGTTGTTACAGATGGTTTTGAACTAACATGTGGGTGCCGAGAACTTAACCTGGGTCCTCAGCAAGAGCAGTAAGTGCTCATACGTGTGGAGCCATCTCTCCAGCTCCTAATATTTCTACTTTTTTGAAGACTTGTAATTTATTTGGGCATAAGCAATAAGATGGAGATATGACTTTATTTTGCCAAATCACAAGGGAATTGAACAATTCATCTTTTCATAAATAAATTTATCATTGTTAATAGGCTAAATTCTTCATGAACCTAATTTTAAAAAGCATTCTGCTGTATTCCATTAATCTAGTTTTCAGTTTTGAACCAGTACCGCTATATTTTAACTCCTACAGCCTCACAATTTCTTTCATTAAATGCTAAGACTGGTGGTTACTCATTACTCATTACTCATTAGTCATCTCAGAATTTTCCTTGTTATTTCTGGATCTTTATTTTTCTAAAGGAAAACAATTTTTATCTACAAGATCAATTTAAACTTATTTTAATTTCATGAACTGTATGAATCAATTTGAAGAGTATTAACATTTTTATAAATATTGACTATTTCCCACATTTTTATTTGATTACAGTATTTATCTATTTATTGTGTATACATGTGTGTGCCTGTGTGTATGTGCCACAGTGGTGGTCAGAGGACAATTCGTAGGAGTTGGTTTTCTCCTTTCATATTGTGTACCAGGGACTGAGGTTAGATCGCTGAACCCTATGCACATATATTTTATAACCTATAAGGGAGTCTCTTAACTGTACAGTGAGGTTTCCAGAAAGATACAAGGACAAGGTTTAGAAAGAAATACAGAAATTCAAGTATGGCTCAAGGGAGGGGAATGCATAACTGCATGAAATACAGGAGAGAACAGAGCAGAGGAAGTTACTGTGTTAGTGGTGATTACCGTATTAGTTATCTATTGCCGAGTAGCATCCACACATTTACTGGTTTAGAACAACAACCCTATTTATCTCAGAGATTCTATTGGTCAAGAATCTAAGCACAACTTAGCTCAAGTCCTCTGTTTCAGGGTCTCACAAGACCCCAATAAAAGTGTCAGAGGAAGGGCCCACTCCCAAGATCACACGGTTATTGGCAAATTTTTCAATCCTTCTTTAGTGACTGTTGGACTGAGAACTCCCTCAGTTCCTGGTCTTCAATTTCCTGACACATGACCTCTGTAACATGGCAACTTATTTCATCAAAGCCAACAAAGGGGCTAGTGTAAATCACAGGCAAAGCAACTGATGGAATGTGCAGGGCCCTGGGTATGCTAGCCATTCACACACACACACACACACACACACCCAACAAGGTTATAGAAGTCTCGGTCCTAGATAATCTAAACACTTAAACTAAATCCCATCACCTTTGCCATACACACAAATTATACACAAGTCTGTATGTCAACTCACACCCAAAAGGAGGGGTTACACAGGAACACCAATACAAAAAGTAAGAATCATGGAGGGTCATCCTAAAGGCTACTTATCACAGTTACTAAGAAATATAAAGTTCCGTAAATTTAGAATCTTTAGCTAATTCAAAATTTGCCAAAGGATTTTCCTAGAGTCTCCCGATACATGGGAAAAAATACAAGTTTCTCCATACAAGCTTAATTTCTTTGGGGTTTTTTGTTTGTTTCTTTTTCTTTTCTCTTTCTTCCTTCCTTCCCTTCTTTCTTTCTTCCTTCCTTCCTTCCTTCCTTCCTTCCTTCCTTCCTTCCTTCCTTCCTTTCTTTCTTTCTTTCTTTCTTTCTTTCTTTCTTTCTTTCTTTCTTTTTTGAGACAGGGTTTCTCTGTGTAGCCCTGGCTGTTCTGGAACTCCCTCTGTAGACCGCCTGACGTCAAACTCAGAGATCCACCTGCCTCTGCCTCCTGAGTGCTGGGATTAAAGGTGTGCGCCACCACTGCCTGGTTTTCTTTTCTTTTCTTTCCTTACTTCCTTTTCTTTTCTCTTTTTTTAAATAAATTTATTTATTTATTTTACATCCTGCTGCAATATCCCCTCCCTCTTCTCCTCCCACTCTCTCCCCACCCACCCCCACCCCTGTCACCCCCAGTCCACTCTCCTTTTTCTGTTTAGGAAAGGGCAGGGCTCCCATCAAAACAAAACAAAACATGACATGACATATCAAGTTGCAGTAAGACTAAACACCTCCCCTTGTATTAAGGCTGGATGAAACAACCCAGTAGGAGGAAAGGGGTCCCAAAATCCAGCAAGAGTCAGAGACAGCCCCATTCCTGCTATTAGGAGTCCCACAAGAGGGCAAGCTCCACAACTGTCACTCATATGCAGAGTGCCTAGATCAGTCCCATGCAGGCTCCCTGGTTGTTGGTTCAGTCTCTGTGAATTCCCATGAGCCCAGGTTAGTTGTTTCTGTGGGTTTTCTTGTGGTGTCCTTGACCCCTCTGGCTCCCACAATCCTTCCTCCCTCTCTTCAGCAGGATTCCCCAAGCTCTGCCTATTGTTTGGCTGTGGATCTGTGCATCTGTTCCCATCAGTTGCTGGATGAAGCCTCTATGATGACAATTGAGGTGGCCAGTTCAGGCTACATATCCGCTATTGCTAGGAGTCTTAGCTGGGGTCATTCTCCTAGATTCCTGGGAGATTTCCTTGCACCAGGTTTTTACCTGACCCTTTCCAGTAATCTCTTTCAGTACTCTCTCCCAATGGCCCCAAATCTGATCACTAATGTTCCCATCTCCACTCACTCTCAGTCCATTCACAAAATCTCTTCTATTTCCCCTTCCCAAGGAGATCCACATGTCCCTCCTTGGGACCTCCTTGTTACCTAGTTTCTCTAAGTCTGTGAATTGTAGCATAGTTACTCTTTTTTTTTGTTTTGTTTTTTGTTTTTTATTATTATTTTATTTTATTTTACAATACTATTCAGTTCTACATAACAGCCACGGATTCCCTTGTTCTCCCCTTTCCTGCCCCCCTCCCCTTCCCCCCAGCCCACCCCCCATTCCCATCTCCTTCAGAGCAAGGCCTCCCCCAAGGACTGAGATCGACCTGATAGACTCAGTCCAGGCAGGTCCAGTCCCCTCCTCCCAGATTGAGCCAAGCGTCCCTGCATAAGCCCCAGGTTTCAAACAGCTAATTCATGCAATGAGCCCAGGACCTGGTACCACTGCCTAGATGCCTCCCAAACAGATCAAGCCAATCAACTGTCTCACCTATTCAGAGGGCCTGATCCAGTTGGGGGCCCCTCAGCCTTTGGTTCATAGTTCATGTGCTTCCATTCGTTTGGTTATTTGTCCCTGTGCTTTATCCAACCTTTCAGCTGGATCAAGAACAGAGAGGAGAACAAGGAATAGGAGACCATGGTAAATGAAGACCACATGAGAAAAGGAAGAAACAAAGTGCTAAAGAGGCCCACAGAAATCCACAAAGATACCTCTACAAAAGTCTGCTGGCAATGGCCGAGAGACAGCTGGGACTGACCTACTCTGGTGATGGGATAGTCAAACACCCTAATAGTTGTGCCAGAAACCCCATCCAAGGACTGAGGAATCTGGATGCAGAGATCCACAGCTAGGCCCCGGGTGGAGCGCTGGGAGTCTAATTAGCAAGAAAGAGGAGGGTTTATATGAGCGAGAATTGATGAAACCAAGGTTACTCTTTATTTTACAACTAATATCCACTTACAAGTGAGTATATATCACGTTTATCTTTCTGGATTACCTCACTCAGGATGATATTTTTCTAGTTCCATACATTTGCCTTCAAATTTCCTGGTGCCCTTGTTTTCAACAGCTGAGTAATATTTCATTGTATAAATGTACCACATTTTCTGTATCCATTCCTCGGTTGAGGAACATTTGGTTGTTTCCAGGATCTGGCTATTACAAATAAAGCTACTATGAATATAGTTGAGCAAGTTTCCTTGTGGTATGATTTAGTATCTTTTGAGTATGTGCCCAAGAGTGGTATAGCTGGGTCTTGAGGTAGATTGATTCCCAGTTTTCTGAGAAACCACCATACCGATGTCCAAAGTGACTGTACATGTTTGCAACCCTACCAGCAATGGAGAAATGTTCCCCTTGCTCCACATCCTCTCCAGCATGAGCTGTCACTTATGTTTTTAATCTTAGCCATTCTGGCAGGTGTAGGATGGTATCTCAGAGTCATTTTGATTTGCATTTCCCTGGTGGCTAAGGATGCTGAACGTTTCTTTAGGTGTTTCTCTGCCATTTGAGATTCTTCTATTGAGAATTCTCTGTTTAGATGTTATTTTGATGTCTAGTTTCTTGAGTTCTTCATTTATTTTCGAGATCAGCCCTCTGTAAGATGTGGGGTTGGTAAAGATCTTTTCCCATTCCGTAGGCTGCCGTTATGTCTTATTGATGGTGTCCTTTGCCTTACAGAAACTTTTCAATTTCATGAGGTCACATTTATTAACTGTTGATCTTAGTGTCTGTGCTATTGGTGTTCTGTTCAGGAAGTTGTCTCCTGTGCCAATGTATTCGAGGTTATTTCCCACTCTCTTTTCCATCAGATTCAGTGTATCTGGATTTATGTTGAGGTCTTTGATCCACTTGGACTTGAGTTTTGTGCAGGGTGATAGCTATGGATCTATTTGCATTCTTCTGCATGATGACATACAGTTGGACCAACACCATTTGTTGGAAGATGCTTTCTTTTTTCCATTGTATAAGTCAAAGTATTGTTATTCACAGATAATATGATAGTATACATAAGTGATCCCAAAAACTCTACCAGGAAACTCCTACAGCTGATAAACACCTTTATTCAAATGGCTGGATAGATTAATTTAAAAAAAATCAGTAGCCCTCCTATATACAAATGACAAATCGGCTGAGAAAGAGATCACGGAATTAACACCCTTTACAGTAGCCTCAAATAAAATAAAATACCTTGGGATAACTCTAACCAAGCAAGGGAAAGACCTGTATGACAAGAACTTCAAGTCTTTGAAGAAAGAAATCGGAGAAGATATCAGAAGACAGAAAGATCTCCCATGGTCATGGATCAATAGGATTAACATAGTAAAAATGGCAATCTTACCAAAAACAATCTACAGATTCAATTCAATCCCCATTAAACTCCCAACACAATTCTCTAAAGACCTCAAAAGAACAATACTCAACTTCATATGGGAAAACAAACAAACAAACAAAAAACCCCAGGATAGCTGAAACAATCCTGTACAATAAAGGAACTTCCAGAGTTATCACCATCCATGACCTCAAGCTCCACTATAGAGCTATAGTAATAAAAACAGCTTGGTATTGGCATAAAAAACAGACAGATGAATTAATGGAATGGTATTGAAGACCTTGAACCAAATCCACACACCTATACACACCTGATTTTCAACAGAGAAGCCAAAATTATACTTCTTTTTCTTTACTGAGACGAAGTTATGTAGCTCAGGATGGCCTCCATCTCCTTGTGTAGCCAGTGGAGACCTTGAACTCCTGATCATCTTGCCCCTACCTCCCTAGTTCTGAGATTGCACCACAGTCAGCTTTCTTTGATTCTTTGAGGCAAGGCCTCACTAATTAGCCTAGACTGACCTGGAATTCACTATATAGTCCAGAGCATTCTCAAACTCTCTATTCTCTATAATGTACATTGGTAAATCGTCATGTGTTGTTATTTTGAGTTCACCGAAAAGCTAACTTTAAATTGGGATTGTCCTCAACCCATTTCAGACCAAAACATGTTTGTCTCAAAGTGTCCTCCAAGTTTACTTGATTGGGGATGGATTCCCCTGCCCAACTCAGTGACAGAAGGGGACAACAGTAGGACAGCCAAAGAATTAAAATACTGTGCCCTTGCCAGGCGGTGGTGGCACACACCTTTAATCTCCACACTAGGGAAGCAGATGTAGGTGAATCTCTATGAGTTCGAGGCTGGCCTGGAGTACAGATGGAGTTCCAGAACAGCCAGGACTACACAGAATCTGTCTTGAAAAAAAAAATATTGTGCCCTTAAAAACAGCTAGAGGGTAAACCATTTCTAATAGATGTGACTATTATTCATCCCATGGTGTAAATGTGCCCACAGTGGAAAAGTGAAGCTGCAATTTCAGCCATGGACAGTTCTGTCATTGGAAGCACAGCGTGGAGAGAAAGCGCAGTGGGGGACTTCAGTTGACTGCCTCAATTTCTGAAGTCAGTTTCTGCTGCGTGTCATGAGCCAATCTGATATGATCTCTTTCTGTTGCTATTTGGTCTTTTGTTTTATTTTTTGTTTTTACTTGAAAGCTTTGCCCCAGGGGGAATCTCTTTATGGTGAAGTTCAGCTGACTGCCTTCGAGGAGCTTCCTCAGTGGATCTCTACTGGATGTTTTGAGTACCTAATTTGAAGGGGTTTTTTTGTTATCTATCTATCCATCAACCATTGGCTATTTATTCCTTTACTTTGGCTTGCTCTATTCTTAATGAATTTCATTCAAACCCTAAAATATGGCTGTCATAGGTCATTCTCTGTACCATACAGAACATCTTCCTGTATCCACATTCTGAGTGCTGCGATTACAGGCACGTGACACTATGTTCAGCTCAACTTTAATTCGATGAAAATTATGATCTCTGGCAAAAGAGACTCCAGGCTCATATAGCCAGATAAATAGTAGTCACATCCATTTATGTAGCATTTCAGCGCTTTACAAATCTGCTTTCCTGTCATGTTTTAATTTGATTTCCTTAACAAACATATGATGTAGCCAGACAGTAAAACTAATGTTTAAAGAGAATATATAGCTACTTCAGATCTCACAATCAGTGGGAGGCAAAACTAGCATGAGAATGTCGAGTTTTCAGTTTGCAGCTTATTACATTAGAGTGCCTTCTCCAAATACCAGAGATATATTATTGCTTTTCCTCTACAGCAGGTAGCGTCTTCCACCATCTTATCTTTCTGAGTTTTTTTTTTATTTATTCATTTATTTCACATCCTGACCGCAGCTTCCCCCCTCCTCTCCTCCACCCCCAATCCATTCTTTGTCTGTCTCTGCTCAGAAAGGGGCAGGCCCCCCATGGGTGTCAACAAAGCATGGCATATCAAGTTGAGGCAGGACCAAGCTTCCCCGCCCCCCGCGCCCCCTCCCCCCGCCCGCCCTATTCAGGCTGGGCAAGGCAACCCAGCATGAGGAATAGGTTCCCAAAAGCCAGCCACAGCCAAAGCACTAGGGACAGACCTTGTTCCCACTGCTAGGAGTCCCCCAAGTAGACCAAGTGTGTAAACAGTTATCTTAGTCTTTCTGAGTTCTTATCCTGCCTCAGTTATATCTAGCCAATCATACCGGTCTCACTCCATCTTCCAGAATTTCCATAGGGAATAAGAGAAAATGTTTATAAGGCTCCCAGCACACTGTATGGTACTCAGCAGTTCTCTCTAAATGGAAGCTGGTAGGTGTTAGCATCCTTTCAAGTGTTATAGCCCAACCTCATTGCCAATCACTTCAAGTGCCACCTCTTCACCTTAATCTCTATGGTAATATGTCACCAGATATAAGTTGCTTTTAGAAGATATCAAAACAGGAAGACACTGTCAATCTCCCATCACTTTCAACAAAGCGTATTTAGTTGTCAGCAGTGTGCCTTTAGAGTTTCAACCCCCCACTCAAAAAAAGCAGAGTCTTAAATATTATAATAAACACCAATTATCCAAAATTTTGTTTCTTAGTGTCATTATCTGTCCAAAACAACTAGGCTTCTTGGAAAGTTGGCGAATTCCAGGGCTGAGGAAAGGAAAATGTAAGAGGTCTGGAACATCTTCTGGTGTGAAAAAATAAAGAATAGCTCAAAGAAAGATGGAGTCACAAAGACTAAAAGCATGGAGGAGCCAGCCTGAATGGAGTGGTGGTTAAATTTGTCTATCAACTTGGTTAGACTGACGGGTGCTAGAAAACGGGTAAATCACCGCTTCCAGGTATGTGTTTCCAACAAACTGAGTGAGGGAGACCCACTCCAAATAAGATCAAGTATCATCTAACTAGATAAGGACCCAAATGGAATGGAGAGGAAGAGGGGAACATTCTTTCTCTCTCCAGTTCTTCCTTCTAGAATGAACAGGTTTTCTGCAGTTGCTGGCCTTGGACATCGGATTTCGGGGACTTTGAGCTCCAGGTGTTAGAAATCTGGGTACCAGCATATGTCTATATACTGGTGGGTTCTTGGTTCTTTGGTCTGGGCCAAGGTTGAAGGGCTGTATCACAAGCTTTCCTTGTTTTTAGGCTTTCCACTCTGCTACCCAAAGATGACCACTTTTCAGCCTCTGTGGTGTTGTCAGCCAATCTAATTAAAGCCCCTTATATGTGTTTTATTGATTTTTTTTCCTATGAAGGATCCCGACTAATAGAAAAGGTTTCCTCCTAGTTGAATATGGGACATTTGAATGTTAATATAAAGAATGAGCCTGGCAGCAGTGGTGCATGCCTTTAATCCCAGCACTTGGGAGGCAGAGGCAGGCAGATCTCTATGAGTTCAAGGCCAGCCTGGTCTACAGAGTGAGATTCAGGAAACCCTGTCTCAAGAAAACATGAGCAAAAAAAGAATGATACTAATATGCTATAACTTGCTGAGTCCTATATATCCACATATATTCATATATATCTCCATATATATATGTATATGTATGTATATCCTTATCCAGTGGTAAGAATAATTCTCCTCTACATTAGAAAAACAACGTTATAACAATGATAGCATTTGAAAATCACCATTTGACAATCCCAGTAATGATAATTGTTTCAGGTGAATGTAAAAGACGAGTAGGTTCAAGTCTGAGTAAAGATATAATTACAGTAAGTGTGATGCATCTTTCTGCAAGATACTATTAAGGACAGTAACTTAACCATGGAGAAATCTGGAAGCTATTCTTTAGCCATGTGATCACCATTAGTAAAACAAATAGAAATTTGTACCAAAAAGGACACATCATCACTCCTGTGATCTTCAGACCAAAATGTATAACCAAATATAATGACGAAAATTACCAGAAAAACTCAAATTGAGGGATAGTCAAAAAATAACTAGTTTGTACTCTTGAGAAATGTCAGTGCCATGAAACACAAAGACTGAAGAATTCTACCATAGTGAGGCTAACGAGATGGAATAACTAAATACACAGACTTCAAAGGATTCTTTTGATATAAGAAACATTGCTGGGGGCTAGAGAGAGATCTCAGTTGGTAAAGTATTTGCCACACAAGCATGAGAACCCAAGTTCAATCTCCAGGACCCATGAAGAAAGCATGTCCCTGTAATTCCAGTACTGGGAGGTAGAAACACAAGGGTCCCTTGGGTTCACAGGCTAGTCAGCCTACCCTAATTGTCAAGCCCCAGGCCTCAGTGAAAGATTCCACCTTAAGAGAGAATGTGATGGCTCCTGAGGAATAACAATGGGTTTAACCTTTAGCATCCACATACATGTACACTCGCACCCACACACATACATGCACATGAACACACACAAGGCATGGATGTGTGTTTTCATCACTCCTATTTAACATCATACCATGAGATAAAAGGAAATAAAAGAAAGGAGATAAAAAGGTATGCAGATTGGAACAGAAGAAATAAGAAATGAAAGTGTCTCTGTCCGAATATATTACCTATGTTGAAAATGTAAGCCTCTTGTAACTAATAAGGAATTATGGCAAAGCTGCAAGATAACAAGGTCGGGCTACAAAGGCCAACTGCTTTTTTATATAGTAAAAGACACAGTATCATCTGCATAAGAATCCAAAACTTACTTAGGTATAAGTCCTAACAAAAATATGTACAAGATCTGTATGAGGAAAGACACAATGCTCCAATGATAGAAATCATAGAAATCAAAGACAAACAAATAAAAAGATATTCCATGCATACATATAGGAAGAAATATCAAGATGCAGCTCTGCCCACCTCAATCTAAAGCAGTGGTTCTCAATCTGTGAGTGATGATCCATTTCGGGGTCATATATCAGCTATCTTGAATATCAGATATTTACATTACTGTTCATAACAGTAGAAAATCACAGTTATGAATTGGCAACAAAATAATCTTATGGTTAGGGGTCAACACAACAGGAGGAACCGTATTAAAGTGTCCCAGCATTAGAAAGGGTGAGAACCATGGATATAGAGACTCAATGCAATCCTAAACAAAATCCCAACAAAATCCCCCCAAATTTGTTGGACATCAACAAAGTATTTCTGAAGCTTCCCTTAAAAGGTAAAGAACCTGGCCGGGCAGTGGTGGCGCACGCCTTTAATCCCAGCACTCGGGAGGCAGAGGCAGGTGGATCTCTGTGAGTTCGAGGCCAGCCTGGGCTACCAAGTGAGTTCCAGGAGAGGCGCAAAGTTACACAGAGAAACCCTGTCTCAAAAAACCAAAAAAAAAAAAAAAAAGGTAAAGGACCTAGAATATCCAAAATGACACTGAAAGAGAAAAAAAATGAAGACTGATGCTACATGACTTCAAGACCTACCCTAACACTGTAATAAACCAGACAGTGTAGTACTGGTGAAGGAACAGATAAATATGTCAGTCAAATAGAATAGAAAGCACAGACGTGAGCACAGACTAGTGAATGATCTGAACAAAGGAGCAAAGGTAATTCAATAGAGAAAAGATGGTCTTTTAAACAATGTGTCTGGGACAACTGGACATCTACATGCCAAAGTGTTTACCTAGACAGACTTTACATTCTTCACAAAGTAGCTCAAACTTGATTATAAGCCTTAATATAAAAATGCAAAATTATAAGATTCCTAAAAGATAACAGGTAAAACACAGTGGCCTTGTCTTTAGCAATGACTTTTTGGATCTAACATTACACAGACACTGTATGAGTGAAAACAATCAGTAAGTTGTGTTTTGTGAAAATAAAAAATTTCCCTGCTGAAGACACCGTTAGGAAAAAGAAAACACAAGCCAAATAAAGGGAGAAAATATCTGCAAAACACATGTCTACTACAGGAAGGCCTGGTATTCAAAACATGTAATGAACTTTTTTGGTGCTGGGGACCAAACTAGGGTGTCACACCTGCTAAGCATGGATTCCACCACAGAGATACACCCCCATTCAACAAAGAAACTTACAGTTTTTTTTTGTTTTTTGAGAAAAGGTTTCTCTATGAAACAGTCCTGGTTGTCCTGGAACTCACTCTGTCGACCAGGCTGGACTTGAATTCACAGAGATCCGCCTGTCTCTGCCTCTCATGTGCTAGGATTAAAGGCGGGTGCCACCACCACCCAGCAACAAAGAACCTTTCAAAGGCAACAAGGAAACAAACTAGCTTTAAAATTGGCAAAATTTCTGAACAGATCCTCAGTAAAGGAAATATACAGACAGAAAAGAAGGACATTAAAAGATGTTCAACATCATGTGTCATTAGGAAATTGAAAATTAAAATGATTATCAACACACACTTATTAGAAACAGCGCATTCCAAACCCTGACAACACCAAATGCTGATGAGGATGTGAAAACAGGAATTCATTAAGTGCTAATAGGAATGCAAAAACAGAACAATCATTTCGGGATATAGTTTAAGAGTTTCTTACAAAGATAAACATCATCTTCCCACATAATCCAATAGTTGTATTTCTGGGTATTCACCCAAATGGCTTAAAAATAAATCCATACAAAAATCTGCATATAAACATTTATAACAGCCTTTTCATTACTGCCTTTAATTGGGAACAACAAAAATGTACTTTCGCAGGTGAAGTACTACAATAATCCATACAATAGAATATTAATTCAACAATAAAAAGAAATTAAAAAGCATGGATAAACCTTGCTAAAGGTGGGGGCCTGGAGAGATGACTCAGTAGTTAAAAGCACTGGCTGCTCTTCCAGACCCGGATTCAATTCCCAGCACACACACACGGCAGCTCACAATTATCTGTAACCTCAGTTCCAGGGGACCCAACACCCGTGGCAAAACACCAATGCACATAAAAGAAAAAGAAAAGCCTTAAAGGTGTATTGTGAAATGAGGAAGGTCAACCTAAGATGACTACATCCTGTATCATTCCAACTACGTATTCTGGAGAAGACAAAACTACCATGACGACAAAGATCAGTAGTTGTTGAGTAGAGTAACCCATGCCCTTAATCCTAACAGTTGAGAGCTTGAAGTGAGAGGATGAAAAGTTCTAGGCTAGCCTGGGCTACATAGCAACACCTTGTCTTCAAAAATTCATGATTAGGACTGGTGAGACGCCTCAACAGATGGAAGTTGGGCTGTGAAACCCTGGCAACCTGAGTTTTGATCCCTGGAATCCACGTAAAGGTGGAAGGAGAGAACCAACTATAAATTGTCTTCTGAACTCTAAACATATGCGTGCTCAGAATAATAATAACAATAATAACAATTATAATAGTAAATTTAAAAATAGTGCCTATTGAGGGTTGGAGGAAAAGGGATAAACAGCATAGAAAAATTTTATTATATTTTTATTATTTAAAACAATTTTTAACTTTAAATAAATTTTGATCATATTCTTGCCCTCCCCCAAGTCCTTCCTGGTCCTCCCCCCTCCCTACCCATATAACTTGAAGTTCTTTCTCAAAAAACAAACAGAAAACCAATACAACAACAAAACCAAGGAAATAAGATAAAATACCACCCCAAACAAAACACCAACTGTAACCAAATAAAAGCACACAGACAAACTGTGGCGTCCATTATACACTGGCCAACTACTCCTAAACACGAGGCCTATCTTGGAGTGGTTGATATACCCAGTGTCATTCATTCCATTGAAGAAAACGAATTTTCCCTCTCCCAGAAGGCATAAATGACAGTTCAGTTATTAACCTTTACCCTAGTAGCTAGGTTTTCTTTCTTTCTTTCTTTCTTTCTTTCTTTCTTTCTTTCTTTCTTTCTTTCTTTCTTTCTTTCTTTCTTTCTTTCATTCATTTTAAAAATAGAACTAAATAAAATATTATAAGACAAGACAAAAACTATCACATCAAAGTTGGACAAGACAAACCAACAGAAGGAAAACAGCCCAAGCGAAGGCACAAGAATCAAAGACCCACTCGTTTGCACACTCTGGAGTCTCATAAATACACTAAACTAGAAGGCACAATATATACACAGAGGACCTGGTATAGACCTGTGCAGGCCCTGTGCATGCTGCTCTAGTCTCTGTGAGTTCATGTGAGCTTTGCTCAGTTGATTTAGAGGGCCTTGTTCTCCTGGTGTCCTCCATCACCTCTGGCGCTCACACTATTTCTGTCTCCTCTTCCACAGGGTTCTCTGAGCTCTGAGGGGAGGGATTTGATGGAGACATTCCATTTAGACATGAGTGTTCCAAGGTCTCTCACTCTGCGCACTTTCTAACTCTGGGTCTCTATATTTGCTCCCATATGCTGCAGGAGGAAGCTTTGAGCACAGAGAATTTTTTTTTTTCAAGATGGGGTTTCTCTGTGTAACAGCTTTGGCTGTCCTGGATCTCGCTCTGTAGACCATGCTGGCCTTGAACTAACAGAGATCCACCTGCCTCTGCCTCCCAAGAGCTGTGATTAAAGGAGTGTGCCATCACCACCCAGCAAGAACAGAGAATTTTTAAGGCAGTGAAGCTATTGTGTATGAAACTAAAGAGCATTTATGCCATACGTTGTCAAAATTCACAGAATGAGCTAGGCATGGTGGCTGACAACTGTAGTGCCGGCATGTGGTAGACTGAGGCAACATAGTGAGAACCTAACTTTAAAAAGTTTTGGAATATACACTAGGATAGGATGAGAGTACTTGTGAACTTTGAACTCTGTACTTTCAACTCAATTTTTTTTATAAATATGAAACTGCTTTGAAAAATAAATGTATACATATATATATATATATATATATATATATATATGCATGCATATCACACACACAGAGTACTAGAGCTTGAACACAATTCTTCACAGTCACCAGGAAAGCACTCTGCCATTGATATGAGTTATGTCCTCAGCAATTACATGTGTTTTTTAAAATGAATACAGTACTACTATATATTACAATATGGATGAACCTTGGAAACATACTAAGTGAAAGAAGTTGATCATAGGAGGTCATAGTCTGTATTATTCTGTTTTATATGAAATGTTAATAAAAGGCAAACCTTTAGAGACAGTAAGTAAACTAATGGTTACATCGGGAATGAGGATATTGATGGGTGATACCTGTGGGGTATAGAATAACAATGGAAATATGAAAATATCCTAAAACATATTATAGTGATGGTTGGACAACTGTATGACTATACTAAGAGCCATTGTGTTCTATACTGTAAAGAGCAACTTGTATGGTTCATGAATTATATTTAAATAAAGCTATTTAAGAGCCATAGACTATCTAACTGAATACCCACTACCAGGTATGCGAAACCTCATTTAGAGTTATTAGTCAGGGGAGTCCAAGAAACTCCCAAAACAATATAGGCTATGGCTTTTGCCCTTGGTGGTCACCCAGAAGTTGAAGGTAATTCCTTACTGCTGAAGAAACTAGACACTTTGGATACAGGATGTGGAATAATCCAGCTGGCTCTGACTCAACAGTATCTTCCCTGAGGAAGAGCTTTCATAGCACCAGAAGTTGCTATGCAAGCTGCCAAGGGAAGAAAGTAATCAATAGTCCTACCCAGCTGTAATAGCTATGAACCACAACAATGATCAGCTTGGCAAGATATCCCTAAAGATTCAATAGTGGTACTCACATCTTGGTGCTTACTAACAGCTGTCTAATTGGACTTGAGGTTTGCTCAACTGTAGGGAAATTATAACTGGTACTAGAAACTGTTGTATGACAAAACTTCCTGGGAAGACCAAACTTCAAGTAGGGAACCCAAAAGAGACCAAAGCATGGGTATCACCAAAGTCCAACCAACTTGGTGAACCAATGAGTTTTATTGGGGTTACTTACAGAAATATGGGTGTTAGGGTTTCTATTGCTGTGATGAAAAAGGTGGGGGAAAAAGCAAATTGGGGAGGAAAAGGTTTATTTTGCTTACACTTCCACATCACTGTTCATCCCTGAAGGAAGTCGGGACAGGAACTCAAACAGGGCAGGAACCTGGAGCCAGGAGCTAATGCAGAAGCCATGGAGGGGAGCTGCTTACTGGCTTGCTTCCTATGGCTTGCTCAGCCTGCTTTCTTATAGAACCCAGGACCATGAGCCCAGGGATGGCACCACCCACAGTGGGCTGGACCCTCCCCCATTGATCACCAATTGACAAAATGCCTTACAGCCAGATTGGGTTTTTTTTTGTTTTTTTTTGTTTTTGTTTTTTTGTTTTTTTTTTTTTTTTGGAGGGTGGGTGTTGGAGACAGGGTTTCTCTGTGTAGCTTTGGAGCCTGTCCTGGAACTCACTCTGTAGACCAGGCTGGCCTCGAACTCTCAGAGATACGCCTGTCTCTGCCTCCCGAGTGCTGGGATTAAAGGCCTGCGCTACCACCGCCTGGCTACAGGTGGATCTTATGGAGGCATTTTTCTCAATTGAGGTTCCCTCCTTTCAGATAGCTCTAGTGTGTGGTTCCCTAATTCAGATAACTCCAGCTTGTGTCAAGTTGACATAAAAACTAGTGAGGGGTGACTTACAGGAGTCAAAATGACTCAAAGACAACTGCATTACCAAGTCCCATCCCAGCATGGGTGACAACAGTTCACGGAAGCTGGGAAAGCTGGAGCACACTGCACAGCCTTCAGATAGCTCAACAAATTAAGGAATGTCCCTTCCAAGTGACTCAGTTGGTCTAAACCTCTTCCGGGCAGCTTGGCAGCCAGTCTGGTCTCACAGTCTTTGCAGTTTTTTTTTCTGCTGAGTCTTTTTGAAGCTAGGCTCCTCTGCATGGCTTCTGAACATGCAGCTCAGCTTGCGTTTCCTGAGAGGGACTCTCAGCTTTTATTGTTTACTCTGGTGGTGGTGGTGGTGGGGAGCTAGTGAATCTGGTCAGTTTCAGGGAGTTATTGAAGCTATTTTTTAGCCCCCAATTTACTAAACCAGCATCATCCCTAACTGCATTCTAAATGCTTATCCTTACACCCACAGATAAATGTAGCTCTCACCCCTCATCAAAGAAACTTCTTTTTGCAAGAGACAGAGACTGTTCCAGGAAAAGCGCAACTGGTCAGAATGCAGAGAGCAACTAATGGTGGGTTCCCAGCACCAACAGACAAAAACATCTACAATGCAAGTCCTGCACCAAAGGAAGAGGGGTAGAAAGAGCGTACAGAAGGCCAGGTCGTCTGCTGGAACATTCTATCCTCCAGCTATAGCAGGGAAGCTACACCCATGAAATCTCGGCACTGTGGTTGGCAAAACAAAACCTGAACAATCCCAACAATAGTTGGCATCCTGATGTGGGTGAAGAGGTGATACAGGCAATTAAACAACTGACGGAAGAGGAAGCGCTAGAATTCCCCAGGATGAGGCCCCCTAATTAGTTAGCCAATACCAACTGCTCAGCCCTGAAATCCCATACATACAAGCAACACTGAACGGCTCAGCAGGTTGGATTTACATATGTGTGTACCAACAATAATTAACGAAAAAGAAGCCATTAGCTTGAGAGGGAGTGGGAGGCAGAACATGAGAGGGGTTGGAAGGAGAAGACGGAAGAGGGAAATGATGTAATATTTTAATTAAAAAAGTTTTTAAGAACGTACAAGCTAAGTGTGGTGACTCACACTTGTAATCCCAGCACTCTGGGGGCTGAAGCAAGATGATTGCAATAAATTTGAGGCCAGCCTGGGGCCAGCCAGGGCTGTGTAGTGAAATCCTGTTCAAAAACAGGTATGCTAACCAAAGAAAAAGACAAAAACGACCAAAGAACTCCTTATATATGCACAAGCATGCAAGCCTGTGTCCTCCCTCTAGTTCCCAGAACCTGTAAATGTGACTGAACTCCATACCATGGTTCTCACATCTGCAGTTTCAACTAAGAACTGAAAATATTTTTTCAAACCGTATCTGGACTGTACATATAAAATTTTTTTCCTTGTCATTGTTCCCTAAATAACAGAGTATAATAACTATTTACATAGCATTTACATTATATTAGGTATTATAATCTGGAGATGACAGAGTATATGGGAGGATGTGTGTAGGCTATTATGCAAATACTACATCATTTTACATAAGGGACTTGAATGTCTGTGGGTTTTGGTATCCAAGGAGAGTCCTGGAACCAGCTCCCATTGGCTACTGAGGGATGAGTGTGTAGGCTTAGACTATCTACAGAGCAGCCACACACGGAAGTGCTCACAGTGGAGATCCTCAGTGGAGAACTGGAGAACTGAGGCTGAAGGCTAAGACACTTGTCTTTCACTGAATACCTTCTTTGTGCCAATCAAAGATTTTCTCCTGTGCATTTATTACATACTCCAAATACTACTGTTTCCAGGAAGCCTCCAGTGGGTTTCCTAACTTCTCTTAAACAATAATCTCTATACTATCTCTCAAAATAAGATACAAGGGGGAAAAAAGCCCTAACCATGGCCAAACGAATCTAAAGAAAGCAAGTAAAAGCCAGGTGTGGTCATGCATACCCTAATGCCAGCACTTGGGAAGTGAAGGCTGGTAGATGAGTTCAAGGCCAGCCTCAACTATGTACTAAGTTCAAGGCAACTCTGGGCTGCATGAGACCTTATCTCAACCTCCCATCCCCACAAAAAATAAAAACATGGAAAAATATGAGTATGCCAAAACCATCACAGAAACAAATTCTGTGCCTATATCCATTCAATGGAATATTTTGTGGTAATTTAAATGTTTATAAAGAATTCTAATTCTAAGCCTGGCAAGATGACTCAACATGTAAAGGTGCCAAGTCTGATGACCTGAGTTTGATTCCAGGAATCCACATGGTGGAAGGAGAAAACAGACTTCCACAAGTTGTCCTCTGACCTCTCTCTATACACATCCCATACACATAAAATATCAATCAATGTAAAAAAAAAGTTAAAGAAATTTAACTGGAAGTGTTTGTGAGACAGTGGGAGTATAGAATGGAACACACAGCATGATCCCATTTTTTTTTAAACTTAAACTAAAGGCTAAACACATCAATCAAAATTCTAACATTGGTTGTATTTGGGTGTGGAATTTGTTCTCACCAAGGAACATGCATTAGCTCTATAGAGAATGGGGGCTGTTTTGTTGTTTGGGGACTTTGGGGTGGAGGGCTCAGTTGCTAATGCTCCTCCAGTTAGTCACATGACTTTTGTGCCTGTGCATCTTGACCTGTCCTTGTTGTGATGGTGGCAGTGTGGGTGGTGGTGCTGGAGATCCAACAAAGAGTCTTGTGCATACTAAACAAGTGCTGTACTATTGGTCTATATTGCAGCCCTTGGATTTTTGAGAGTTTGTTATTTAGCCCAGGCTGGCTTCAAACTCTCAATCCCCCCAACCTTCTGCCAAATGCTGGGATTACAAGCATTCAGCACCATTCATGCCTGGCCTACGTCTCCTGCTTTAGTTCATTCTGTTTGTTTATTTTATTATGTATTCTCCTAATAATTCTCATTCCCTTCCTAATATCTTAAAAGACAAACATTAAAATGTTTTGGTTTAGGTTTTATTAATTAATTAATATGTGTGTGTGCATGTATGTGCATGTGCCAGTGGAGATCACAGGAGTGTTGGGTCCCCTAGAGCTGGAGTTACAGGTGTTTGTGAGCTGCCTGGTGCGGGTTCTGGAAATCAAACTCCAGTACTCTACAAGAGCAATTGCACACTCTTAACCTATAAGCCATCTAGCGAGCCCTTTAAAGTGTTTTTATTGCTCTGAAATAAGGTCTTACGTAACCCAGGCTATCTTCGAACTTATTATCTAGTCAAAGCTGAAGTTGAACTCTTGATCCCCAGGTCTTCACTTCTCAAGTCCTGGGATTACAAGCTTGCACCTCCCGTGCCCAGACGAATTTTCCTTTTAGTGTCATAAAAATTTGGATATATGTATCTATTCCTGCACACATATATGTGCATATATACCCTGGTTGTCCAAAAGGAATGTTGTGAGAGGCCAGAACAATGTGCAAAGTAACTTCAAGTTAGTCAGAGTTAGTTTTGCCATGCTTTTTCTTGGTTATATGGCTC
Source organism: Peromyscus maniculatus bairdii (assembly GCF_049852395.1). Lineage (NCBI taxonomy): Eukaryota > Metazoa > Chordata > Mammalia > Rodentia > Cricetidae > Peromyscus > Peromyscus maniculatus. The sequence goes on along the minus strand of NC_134875.1, from coordinate 141,730,990 downwards.
TGACAAGTTGTCAAAGTTTTTCAGTACCTGTTTCCTTAGGTACAAGGGGGTACTGGTTTGAATGAGAATGTCTCCCATAGACTCATGTGTTTGAACACTTGACCTCCAGCTGGTGGAACTGTTGGGGAGGTTTGAGTGGTGCTGCCTTGCTGGAGGAAGTACTCCATTGGGTGTGGGCTTTGAGAGTAAAGGCCTCGTGGCACTTCCAGTTTGCTTCATGTTTGTGTTTGAAGATGTGAGCTCTCAGCTTCCTGCTCCTGTTGCCATGGTTCCCCACCATGATAGATTCTTATCCTTCTGGAACCATAAACCCAAATAAACCCTCTCTTCCTTCTCTAAGTTGCTTTTGGTCTTGATGTTTTATCACAGTAATAGAATCGGCAGGCAAAATAATAGCACTTATTTCAGAGGGTCCCTCTTTTTACATCCTCAGTGCCTCCCTCTTTGGTTATGATCTAATTGATTTGTATTACTGAGCCATCGTACCCTGGATCAGATGATCCAAGACACACCTCTTTCCAGATAAACCAGGCCATGGAGTAGTGGAGAGATTTTCAGGTACCAGGTGACACCACTCAAGTTCTTTTGAGTAGGAGAAGGCAATTATGAAACGGAATGCAAATTTCACTGGTCATAAAATCATTTGCGTATTCGGATTCATTCAATGAATATTCATTGACCATTCATCTGGGAAGAGTCAAGTCCTGAGCTTTAGTAGAAACAGAGTCATTGCCTTGAGGAGCTTTCAATTTGATAGGCCATTGAGCCCCAGACATTAGAGCCATGCTATGTAAGGAACAGAGGAGGTTGTGGGACTTTAAGAACCCAAAGAACCTGATCCCATTGAGGAATCAAAGAAGGCTGCTGGACGAAGTTACATTTGGACAGCTGAGTTCACTGGCTTGGAGGAGTCAGTATTAACAGGAAAAAAAATGGTGCAAAGATACCTAAAATAGGAAAAGCATGGAACGTTGTAGGAAGAAATTGTTAGTTCAGTGGTGTGAGGCCAAAAATGGTAAAGGACGAGTCTTGATGTTTGACAGAGAACAAAAGTATGGATGGTCATAAATACCAAAGAAGGAGCTAGAACTTCATCCTGTGGCAAATGAGTTATCATAGAAGGAAAGAATGCATTGGCTTTGTGTCAATGTCCTCACATTGCTAGTGTATAGCATATTAATCTAAAAATGGACAGTCTAGAAGTTAGGGTGTAGAATTAGTGTGATTAGTGTGAGGGACATTAAAACTAGATCAGGGCAGTGGCAGAGGATGAGTGGTAGATTTGACAGACAGGAGAAAACCAGCTGGACCTGCTGGAATCAGCTATGAGGAGACAGGAGTTTGAACTGCACATAAGACAGAGAACAGAGAGTGGGGTGTGTTGCACAACTGTAAACATAAAGGTAAGCACCAGAGGAACTCTGTGGACTGTGGAATAGGATAGGCAGAAAGCCCTTTCTGGAGGAGGAGGAGGGATTCAGGCCAAGACTCACTGAGTGACTTTGGGCCAGTCACCTTGTATTTTTCTGGTCCTTTGGTTTTCCACCTGCTAAGTCAGAAGACAGAGACAAATTGTGAGGACTGCATTACTTAAGGGGATGCTAAGGGCTGGCAAGATGGCTCAGCACATACATGTGTCACCACCAAGCCTGAGGATCTGAGGTCGAGCTCAGGATCACCATGACAGATGGAGAGAGCCAAGTCCAGCAATTGTCCTCTGAACTCCACATGTGCTCCATGACACATATGCAACCACACACACAAAAAAAGAAAGAAAAAAGAAGAAATGCTCAGGATTCAGGAAGTGCCTAGCCTTGTGGGTGACTTGGGTCAGAGTGAGTGGGATTGTGTGATATTTGCACAACAGTGCTGCCTTTGCTTCAGGCAGGAAGTACATTGATGGCAAATCTCCATTGCTCACTTGACTGGATTTGGAATCACCTAGGAGACACACCTCTGCGTTTATCTGTGAGGGCATTTCCAGAGAGGAGTAACTGAGGAGAGGAAGATGCACCCTGAATGTGAGTACAACATCCTATGGGCTAGAGTTTCAGACTGAATAAAAATGGAGAAAGGAGAAAGCCATCTCAGCATTCATCTCTCCCGGATCGTGACTGTGGATGCAATGTGCCCCACCACCTCATGCTTTTGCCACCATGCCATCATTCCCTGCCATGTTGGACTGTACCCTCATACCACGAGCCAGAATAAACCCTCTCATCTTAGGTTGCTTTTGTTGGGTATTTTGCCACAGCAATGAGAAAAGTGGCTAATACAGACATCCCTTTATTCAGCTGATGAAGTTATGGGGAAGGGAATATATGACCAGAACACATGTGCCTTTGGAGGCCATCAAAGGCCAAGGCAGATGAATCAATATTACCATGGGAGGCTCTATATTGGCAGTCAGCATAGAGGCCTAAGAGATCACCAATCTCGATCTCAGAATTGCTGTGTGGCCGGGCGGTGGTGGGGCACGCCTTTAATCCCAGCACTCGGGAGGCAGAGCCAGGCGGATCTCTGTGAGTTCAAGGCCAGCCTGGTCTACAAAGTGAGTTCCAGGAAAGGCGCAAAGCTACACAGAGAAACCCTGTCTCGAAAAACCAAAAAAAAAAAAAAAAAAAAAAAAAAAAAAAAAAAGAATTGCTGTGTGGTGCCCGGTCAGTTGTAAACCACTCTGGGTCCTAGTTTCCCATATGAAAAAGAACAACAAAAAAAAAAACAGGTGTGTGTGGGGGGGGGGGTGGATGAATTTTTCTCAAGGGCTTACTCCAGGTGCTTCAGTTCCATGACACAAAGTGCTTTTTAAAAAGGGAGTCGAGGGGCTACCACTCTCTTTATCCCTGACTTTCTTTGTGGTCTTGAGCCAGCTACTGGACCTCTCTCAGCCTATTTTCACATCCAAAATATCAGGAGATCGGGGAGGAAGCCCCAACATCCAATGATTCTCCCCAGAGGACGCTCACCCTCATCTGCAGCTGAAAAGCTTTGGGCAAATCAGAGGAAAGTGAGACACTGGTCACAGATGAACCCCTTTCCAAATCTTCTGTCTTCTCCCACTGCCCTCCCCGCCCCACTGTCAGGAGCTTGCAGCACTGGCTGGCTTGCCAACTTGTTGCCATGACAACGGGTTACAAATAACTCAGATGCAGGCAAAGATTTTAACCCAAGAGCTGCTGGGCTTCTTGTTCCTTTCCCAGACCAGACTAAAGGAACAATGCCACAAATTCTTTAGGATCAATTTACTCTCCTGCTGACAAGACTGCCAAGGTTCATCAGTGTCACAAGAATAAGACCTGGCATTCCAGGTCTTCTGAAAACCTGGTTCAAATCTTTCCAATCTTATTTCCCGCTCGCCCCCATTAAGAAATGATCGCTCCTATTTTTGACACCTGCTGTCTGACAAGCCTGGTGTTGGATGCTTTATATGCAGTATCTATGAAAATCTCCCCAAATTTCTACTAGGTAGAAGCTATTGTCCCACCTGGGACTATCTGCTGTCTGAGACATTGTGCATGTTACAGAGGCAAGAACTGAGATGCACAGATATAAGGATGTCAGAGGTGGAATTCAAACTCATATCCCTAAGATTCTCAAACATGGACATTTTGTCTTGCTCATGCTTCACAAATGTAGGTCTACATTCTTGGTATATACAGATAAACTGTGGGCAGTTAAAACTCTAGATTCTATAGTCCAAAAGGTGAAATACAGCTGGGCACAGGGACTCATGTCTGTAATCCCAACTACTGAGGAGGATAAGACAGAGAGATCAAGAGTTTAAAGTCAGTCCAGACAATTTTGTGAGATACTGTCTCAAAAAAAAAAAAAAAAGACGAAGAAGAAAAAGTGTGTTGGGCATGGTAGTGAACTCCTTTAATCCCAGCACTCAGGAGGCAGAGGCAAGTGGATCTCTGTGAGTTCAAGGCCAGCCTGGTTAATATATCGAGTTCTAGATAGAGCTATAAAACCTGTCTCAAAATATCTTTTTTAAAGGGGGGAGGGTACTTGAAGAGATGGCTCAGCAGTGAAAAGATTTCTGCTCTTCCAAAGGATTCATGCTCAACTCCCAGCACCTACATGGTGATTCACAACTGTCTATAACTTCAGTTTCGGGATCCGACACTCTCTTCTGGCCTTTGTGGGCACTAGGCATGCGTGCAATACACTTACATACACGGAGACAAAAACATTCACACATATAAAATAAAAATAAATAGATTTTAAAAAGATGCAATGAGTTTATCTGATCTAATCTCTAAGGCTCCAGAAAACAAAAGTAGACGAATCAAGGATAGAAGACCATGCCTCAGACTTTTGACTACAAACAAGTGTAGATCAAGGGTAGAAGCCATATCTCCAAAGTTCCCATCAATGGGAGAGAAATTTCAACAGTGTTCTGGCAAGCAGAAGATGAGTTGGAGGAGTGGTAACTGAGAACCAGGACAGGGAAAGGCATGGGCCTCATCCATACCTGGGTAAGGATTCATAAGGAGAGAGCTGATCTACCCTGCCAAATCCAATAGGACAGAAAGGTTCACTTACAGTGGGAGCCGGATGTCAAGTCCCAAGCAGGAGAGTTAAAAGTACTTGTTGTACTGGGATGAGGTGGCCGAGTGGTTAAAGCGCTGGACCACTGATATTTGTTGGGGCTCCTGCCTGTCCTGCACTTTCCCTTTATCAAACTCTCATGGCCCTGGGTAGACATGACAAAAACCCAGCAAGTCTCAGGGACTTTCCAAACATACAGGAAAGCCCTCCACTAGCTATATTGAAAGGTCTCCTAACAGATTGTGTTAGGTCCCTGCTGAGTCACCTCAAAGGGAGCTCTACTAGGAGAACTGACAGACCCCTGCCACCTGCACTGGGCTCCAAATCAATCCACTGTTTTAACTGAAGGAAAAGAGGTGTGTGTGTGTGTGTGTGTGTGTGTGTGTGTGTGTGTGTGTGTGTGTGTGAAAACTGCCTTATTGAGATATATCAACTAATGTTGCTTCAAATTGCTCCGATAGTATGAACACACTATGAAGAATCACAGTGAGTCATTAGTTAAAAGTCTTTTCAGGGCTGGAGTGTTGGCTCAGAGTTAAGAGCATGTACTATTCTTCCAGTTCTCAAGTTCAATTCCCAGCACCAGCATACACATCAGGCAGTTCATAACCATGTGTAACTCCAGCTCCAGGGGAATCCAACACTCTGGCCTCTGCAGGTGCATATACCACCATCACCACCACACACATAATTAAAAATAATAAAAATAAATATTTTTTAAAGAGCCCTTTCAGTTTCAAGTAACAAAATCTTGACTGACAGTGGCTTAAGCATATACAGCTTTATTTGTTTATTTTCCCAATGAACTGTGTGTCACAGGTTCAGCTGCATGGCCAGGAAATGAACTCCTTCTAACGTTTTTATAATGTCTTCATGTTTAGGCTCATCTCTTCATGGTCCCAAGATAGCTGTCATGTGTCTAGACCACATGACTATATTCAAATCATAAGGAAGGGGACAGAATCAATCATCTATGTCTCTTTGCTCAGGAAATCAAAGGGTTTTGCAGAAAGCCCTGAGAAAATAACTCGTTGGTCATAGGCAAGTTATATAGCCATTCTTAGCTGCAAAGGAAGCTAACAAAATATCTAGCTCTTTAGTCTCTGAGTGGCAGTTGGCAGGGAGGATGAGATTGGGCATTGTAAGTGACAGAAAAATGCCCAAACCAAGTAACATGGTTGAAAGTAGTTACTGCTAGTAGTTACTGTTAGACTATCTGTAGAAGAGAGTGTGACAGGACATTGTTAGGTTTTATTTGCTATCTTCTAGGACGGCTTTGCTTTTTAAAACTATGTGTATCGTCTGGAGCTATGGCTCAGCAGTTAAGAACACTTGCTGTTCTTGTAGAGGACCTACGTTCAGTTCCCAGCACCCACATAACACCTCATAACTCTCTGGATCTCTAGCTCCAAGGGATCCAACAGGCCTCCACAGGCACCAAACACACAAATAGTACCCATATATGCATACATACAGGCAAAATACTCATACTCATAAAATATAAATAAATTGAAAACAAAAAAATAATGGGCAGCTAGCTGTGGGGGTGCATGCCTTTAATACCAGCACTTGGGAGGTAGAGGCAGGAGGATCTCCATGAATTTGAAGCTAGCCTGGTCTACATAATGAGTTCCAGGACAGCCAGAGATACATAGTGAGACTCTGTCTCAAAAAACCAAAGACCGTGATGATGATGATGATGATGATGATGATGACATGATGATAAAAACCCTATGTGTCTAAGAGATTCAATGCCCTCTTCTGGCCATGACAGGCACAGAATAAATGTGGGACATAGACATATATGCAGGCAAAATGCCCATATACATAAAAGGAAAGTAATAAGTCTTAAACAAAACCCCCAAACAACAAAACTCAACAATAACAAGAAAGTTATATGCATTGGATTACATTGATTAAAAAAAAAGAAAAATATATAGTATAGGGTTTCTAATGAAGGAACATATTTAAAAAAATAAAAGTTGGACTACTTCGATGTCTCCAGAACAATGGATGTCAATTCATCATGGAAGGAAACTTACCAGAATTGGCCCTTCACTTAGACTGAGTTATCTCAGGGGTTCACCTGTGAATCATAGGGGAAAGTGTGCTGTTGCCATTAGTGTAAATGTGGGCAGTGCAAATCAGTGTGGTTCTGTATAGCAGTTTTAAGGGTTGACTGTGGTTAGACAGTCTCTATCCAATATCATCTTAGCCCCATGAGCCCTGGCAGCTCTCTCTCCTCTATGAAATGACAATTCAAATGTGTGTCATGTATTATCCACTTATTTAAAATGCCATCTGGAATGTGGGCTGGGTATGTAGTTCAGTTGGTCAAGACCTGTTTAGCATGTATGAATTTCTGGGATTGATATAGCACTTCATAGAACCAGGCATGGGTGTCTTCCCTGCCTGTAAGTCTGTACATCACGTGCATGCAATGCCTGAGATGGCCTGGAGAGAGCACTGGATGCCCTGGACACATTTTTATTTTATGTGTATGAGTTTACATTTATGAATAAGAGTATCTTAGCTTTATGCTTATGACTGTCTTTCTTCATACATGGTTGCAGTGGTTTGAAAAGGAACAGCCCCATAAGCTCATATATTTGCATGCTTAGTCCCTGGTTGATGAACTGTTTGGAAGGATTAGGAAGTGTGGCCTTGTTGGAGGAGGTGTGTCACTGGATGTAAGCTTTGAGGTTTCAAAAGCCCACTCCAGACCCAGTCTCTCTCTCTCTCTCTCTCTCTCTCTCTCTCTCTCTCTCTCTCTCTCTCTCTCTCTCTCTTCTCTCTCTCTCTCTCTCTCTGCCTTCCAATCAAGACATAGAACTCTCAGCTCCTTCTCCAGCACCATGTCTGCGTGCATGCTGCTGTGTTCCTCCATGAGGATAATGGACTAAATCTCTAAAACTATAAATCAGACCCGATTTAATATTTTCCTTTATTAGAGTTGCCATGGTCCTGGTGTCTCTTCACAGAAAAAGAACACTAACTAGGACATAGGGTAAAAAAAAAATTTTTCTTTTAAATTATCTTTGAATATTTTCTTGGTCTTTTTATCAGTTCTTTGAGAATTTCATGCACTGTGTTTTTATTATTCTCATCCTCCTTCCCCTCCTCCTCACAGATCTACCCTTTCCCTACCTACCCAATTTTGTATCCTGTTTTGTTTTCTTTTGTTTTTGTTTTTGCTTTTGTTCTTGTTTTGATTCCATGCATCAAGTCCAATTTTGCTGCCCATCTGTCTTAGATGTGTGGCTTTCCTGGAGCATGATCGAATTACTAGGACCAACATTCTTTTTTTGTTTGTTTGTTTTTGTTTTTGTTTTTTGAGACAGGGTTTCTCTGTGTAGTTTTGGTGCCTGTCCTGGGACTCGCTCTGTAGACCAGGCTGGCCTTGAACTCACAGAGATCCACCTGTCTCTGCTTCCCGAGTGCTGGGATTAAAGGCATTCGCCACCACCCCCCAGCAAGGGACAACATTCTTTTTTTTTTTTTTTTTTTTTTTTTTTTTTTTTTTTTGGTTTTTCGAGACAGGGTTTCTCTGTGTAGCTTTGCGCCTTTCCTGGAACTCACTTGGTAGCCCAGGCTGGCCTCGAACTCACAGAGATCCGCCTGGCTCTGCCTCCCGAGTGCTGGGATTAAAGGCGTGCGCCACCACCGCCCGGCAAGGGACAACATTCTTAAAGAAAACTGACTTTCCCTCTCTCCGTGGCTATCAATGGGCAATAGCACCTCATTTGGGGTGGGACTTCACGTTCACCTCCCTTTTCCATGTTGAGATTTGGTGTGACTTGAGGTTGCATGGAGCTTGTGCATGTTGTCTCAACGGTTGGGAGTTCATATGCCCTGTTATGTCTGGAGGGCACTGTTTGCTTGTATTCATCCACTGCTTCTGGCTCTTATAGTCTTTCCACCTCTCTCCCACAGTAATGCCTGAGCCTTGGGAGGGAGGATAGGATGTGATACAAATGTCCCATTTAGGGCTGAGCATTCTGAAAGTCTCCTATTCTCTGAGAGGGAGGTACATACATATTTTTGTCCAGACCTTTACTCACAGAAGATGCTCACAGGGGGCCACATCAGAAGCCCTGCAGGCTGAAATCACTGTCAACTCCTGCTGGAGGTAGAGAGGGGTGAGCCTTGATTGTTGGTTCCATTAAAATATTATTGGTGTAATTTTTAAGAACAACTCACTCTGTGAAATGTGTCAATGAATATTGTGATCACCTTGTGTGGGCTGTGGACCACTGTAAGGTAGATGTGAGAATATTCTGGAAAGAAAATACAAACGTGGAGTGTTAACTGGAGCTGGAAATGCAGTTGATCTAGGAATGGGAAATGGAAAAATGATCCCCTCTCTCTGATACTGAGGTAAAGAGCTAGAGCTCTGGACTGCAAACAAAGAGATCATCTTGCCCATGCCTAGGCATCTGTACAGGCAACCTCCCTCAGACAGGCCTGAGTAGAATTCTTTTAGAGGGTGAGAAAGGTACTATCTGGAATAAATGAATTTTTTTCCACCAGGCATAATGGTGCATGCCTTTAATCCCAGCACTCAGAAGGCAGAGGCAGGCAGATCTCTGAGTCTAATGCCAGCCTAGTCTACAAAGCAAGTTCTGGGACAGCCTGGGCTACACGGAGAAATTCTGTCTAAAAAAAGAAAAAAAAATTCTTTCTTGACTATCACCGTCTGTTATCACCAAGATTCTAGTAAAGTTCTGTTAAACATACATACATACACAGAAGATGTTGTACCTGTTTTCAAAATAATAAAAGTATTCTTTGTCAAAAGTACCTTTGGGTTAGCAGAGTATGTGAAAAGGATGGGTGAACATACACAAGGATTCGGGAGAGTAGCAGGAATAACTTTCAGTGTTCTATAGACTATAGGGGAACTATTGATAACAGCATTCGGATGTATGTTTAAAAATTGCCAGTAAGAAATTTTGAATGTTCCTAACACAAAGAAATGATAAATGTAACATATTTCAGTGCACTATATACCAAGCATTGCTACTCATAAATGTGTACAATTATTATGTATCAATTAGAAATATTTTGAGCTGGAAAAGCAAGGAAGTGAGAACAAGTAGAGCAGACCATCTAGGAGATTCATCAGCCAAGTGGCAGGAGTTCTACAAAGAACAGGGAAGGAGAAAATTACCTAAGAAAAACCAGTGATTTCTCAGGGTACAGGAACTTGAGTCTTCAGACAAAAATGGTCCATCAGTACAGCAGGTGACCAGAAAAATAGATGAAGGAAAGCATACATCTGGACATATTATTGTGACATTTAAAAAAAAGGAATAGTTTTTTTAAAGCCTTTAAGCTCCTAGAAGTGGGGGAAACAGGTCACAATCAAAGGTATGAGAATAATATTAGCATATGACTTAATCAGCAACTGTGTTTTAAAAAGTAATACTTCCAAAAATCAGAGAAAATTATTTCTAACACAGAATTCTAAAGCCAAAGTATAAATGAAATGTGAAGGTAAATGTAACAAGTACATTTTCAGACGTTCAAAGATCCCCAAATTTACCTCTTAAGTTACTTCAAAGCAGGGCAATGATGACACTCGCCTTTAATCCCAGTACTGGGGAGGCAGAGGCAGGGGGAGCTCTGTAAGTTCGAGACCAGCCTGGTCTACAGAGCAAGTTCCAGGACAGCCAGGGCTGTTACACAGAGAAACCTTGTCTTAAAAAAAAATAAAAAAAGTTACTTCAAGGTGTCTCCAATAAAATGCAGGATTCCTGAATCAGTCCGAAATCTTGGATATGCATAACAGAACCAGAATTGGGTGAAGTTAAGGAGGAAGGGGGCTTGTTGTGACATTAGCTGATGCAAGTCTGAAGAACTTGCCTGAGACAATAGAACAGGAATTAGAAAGGCCAGGCAGGAGGAATCACGACTAAGGCCCTAAGTGCAGAAATAGCCTGGGGAAAAAGCAGCCATTGGTACTGCTTCTCACAGTTGATCATGGTGTGTATGATATTACCATCTCACACCATAGCAAATGAACTCTGCATCCCTGTGTCTGCGGCCGTGGACTCCAGGGTTTCATTAATCATAAGCTTCAAGTCATGACACATTAGTCCAGTGAAGGCTGCCCTTCTTTTCTCACATTACTTTCCCTGTCATTCTCATTTCCTTGCTTGTGTTAGTGAGTCTCTCTAGTAGCTTAACTCTTTCCATTCTTTCTCATGCTTATTTGGATATATGCAGACCTATGGAAATACACATTGCAATATACACTTACATAAATGATATCATGGTATAAATCTCATTCTGTTTCTTTTTCCACTCAACACTAAGGTTAGGGGACTATTTGTCCATGTTATTATATGTAAATCTGTTTTTGTTTTATACCTTTCCATCTGTGGAAACTCTATAGTTGCTTATCTAGTCCCATTATGTTGGACACCTAAAGTGATCCCAAGTCCTCACTCACTACCTCAGAAACTGATACAACAAACAAGCTCAAAATATATTTCCTTAGGACTTGTGTGACAATGTCTCAGAATATATGCCCAGGCAGGCGGTGGTGGCGCACGCCTTTAATCCCAGCACTCGGGAGGCAGAGCCAGGAGGATCTCTGTGAGTTCGAGGCCAGACTGGGCTACAGAGTGAGTTCCAGGAAAGGCGCAAAGCTACACAGAGAAATCCTGGAAGAAGAATATATGCCCAGGACTTGGACCGCTAGGTCCACAAGGGACAACCAAACAACTCTCCAGAAAAGCTGGACCAGTTCTCAGTCTACCCACAGTTGCCTTTCCCTCACATCTGTATCAGCACATGAGAATATCGAGAACTTTTACACACTTCTCACCACTGTAGTAATTTCTCACTGCTATTTTCATTTATCTAATTATTAGCAGAGTTAAAAATCTCAACATGTTCAAATTTCCTTTTGTGTAAATTACTATCCGAATCCTATGTCCACATATCTGTTGAGTTGACAATCTAACTTTTCATTGTCTTTGAGATTATTTTTATATCTGTTTTGACGCAAACTGTCACTTTGTAACCCAGACTGGCCTTGAACTCATGGAGATCACCCTACTTCAGCCTCCAGAGTACTGGGATTACAGGATGCACTACCATGTCTGGCTTTACTGCCTGCTGATTAAGCCTCTGTTTTACACACTACAAATACATTTTCCAGTCTATTATTATCCTACTTCATATATTCCTGGCTCCTCTGTGTTGCTGGCACCAGAGTCAAATCTATGAACATAATGTTCAGGGTTTGTTGACTGATGGGCAGGGAGAGGAAGTATTGACCATTTTTGGTTGCATAGTAGTAAGTGGGGGCCCTACCTCTCACCAAGCCATCCATTAGAGGGTAGCCTAATTTAAATGGTGGGCAGCCACTAGAGTTCACTAATTCAGTTCTCCACCATCCATATATAGTCTTTTCCCTATACTTACAACCTGAAAAAATACTCCCTTCTTCATATAGTACAACTACACCTGATATCACCAAATTTGCAATAAAAAACAAAAATTAGTACGTTTTCAGGTATAAGCAACAGAAAACGAGACTCACTCGGGCTCATATGATAAATGCAAATCATTGACTCACTTGATGGACCACAGATAGGGGAGACGTCAGGGGTGAGATGGTCTGGAATATGGTTCCTTTTCTCTGTGGCTCTCTTGCTTTTATTTACCTCTTCTGCTTGCCAGCACCACCCTCAGGTAAGTATTCCACGTGTTCAGAAGGTGGTTAGTAGTAGCAGTGGGGCTACGTGCTGTTTTGTTCCTATACAGGGAAGATGAGCCATCTCGTCCCTCAAAAGCCTCACTGTGACTGGATCATTTTCTGAACCACTCATCACTGTGACTGGGGACTGAAATTACTCAGGTCAGTACACCTATGAAGACCAATACCTAGATGTGGCTCTGGGGTCAAGCCAAATTCTGTGGTTGTTATAAAGTGGGGCAGATGGAATGAGGGCTGGAGAATAACCACAACATCCACTCTAAAGGTGTAAACTAAGAAAGAGGAAGCTGTGGGGTCCAAGAAAGATTGCCCTGCCTAGAAGAGCAATGAAGAGCTATCCCAGGATGACAGCCGGGCAGGAGCCCTAGAGAGCAACCATTCCCAGGGAGCAGAAAGAAGAAGGGCTCCAGGAAGGAAGGTTTCTAGAGAAAACTGGGAGCTTCAAATGATTTGTATGCTTTCCTTGGGAATTTGGAATAACTTAATAAGGTTCTAAAATCAAACCACGCAAGGAAAAGAAAGCAATTAGAAACTCCAAGGGGCCAGGCAGTGGTGGCACACGCCTTTAATCCCAGCACTCAGGAGGCAGAGGCAGGTGGATCTCTGTGAGTTCGAGGCCAGCCTGGGCTACAGGGTGAGTTCCAGGACAGCCAGAGCTACATAGTGAAACCCTGTCTCAAGAAAAAACAAACAAAACAAAACAACAACAAAGGAACTCTAAGGGTCAGGGACTGAATAAGAAAAGAAATGTGGGCTGAGAGGATGGTTCAGTCAGTAAGGGCTTGCCTTGCAAGCACACAGACTGAGTTCCATCACTAGAGACCACATTTAAAAGAAAAAGCTAGGCTTGGTGGTGTGCTCATTTGTAATCCCACTGCTTGGAAAGTAGACACAGGTGGATCCCTGGGGCTAGTGGCTAGTAGGCCTAGCCTATTTTCTGAGTTCCAGGTTGGGGAGAGACCTTGTCTTTAAAAAAAAAAAGTGGGTGGTACCTGAGGAACAGCACCCAAGGTTATCTTATGGCCTCCACACACAAGTACACACACATACGTGCCCAAACACAAACATGAACACACAAAATTATGCAAATAGTATGAATAGTTTATTAACTTAACTCTTTAGAATGATCAATCAGCAAAGCATGGATGAGTTAATTATAGTCACAAATAGAATGTAAGTTTTATCAATCTTGTTAATAAAAAATAAGAGAGAAGTCAGGTGTGTCGGTGCACGCCTTTAATTCCAACACTTGGGAGGCAGAGGCAGGTGGATTTCTATGACCGCAAGGCCCGCCTGCTCTGCAGAGGCAGCTCCTGGCCAGTAAGTAACACCTATGTCAAACAACAAAATACAGATGACAGAAGAGGTATAGAGATTATAAGTATATATGTAGTTGGTGACATGGCTTTATTGAAGTCTTATGAGGAGCGCAGTTAGGTAGTATACATAGCAGGAAGCCAATAGATAATAGCTAAAATTGACAAACAAGTTGGTAAATAGAAAAACTGTGCATTATTTGGAGATGTGAAGATAATTATTAGAAAAAAATGAAAACAGATGTAGACTAGTAAGTAGACTTACAGGTCAAAATGACAGACTTATCATGTGTTTATCTCCACTCTCTTCTGAGATCCTGCTAAATGATAGTAAAGGAATTATAAAGGTAATAAAAACACCTTTGTACTATACTACTATGAGATGGAGTCTAGGAGCATATCTATCAATAACACAGAGATTTCAACAAATTTCTGGAAGATAGGGATCAAATGGCGAATTGGTATGGTGGTTTGAATGTAGTTGCCCCTATCATCTCATAGGGAGTGACGCTATTAAGAGGTGTGGCTTTGTTGGAATGGGTATGGCCTTGTTGGAGGCAATGTGTCACTGTGGGGGCAGGCATTGAGGTTTCCTTTGCTCAGAATACTGCCCAGTGTCTCAGTCAACTTCCTGTGGCCTGCAAGATGTAGGACTCTCAGCTACTATTCCAGCACCACGTCTGCCTGCACCCTGCCATGCTCCCCAATATGATGATAATGGACTGAACCTCTGAAACTGTAAGTGAGCTGCCCCAATGAAATGTTTTCCTTTATAAGAGTTGCCATGGTCATGGTGTCTCTTCACAGGAATAAAACCCTAACTAAGACAATTGGTGATTGAAGAAGCATGGTGGATGAAGCTACATCCTGGAGCATGTGTAAAGGTGGTGCCTCTGAGAAAGAAGTTGGCCTTTCTCTGCAGAAAGTTTGGAGAGCTTTGGGTCTTGACAATGCCAGGTATGATGAAAGGTGGGAGTGAGCTGTGTGACTGAGAACAGGGAGGTTAGTGGGAAGCCCGTCTGCCCAACTATCTACCCTTATGCACAATGTACAGTAGCTGGGTGTCTACTCATTAGGCAAAGACAGGGGACTCTTCTTGAAGGAACTGAACTGTCTCCGAGATAGGATCTTGGTGTTCTGGCAACCAGGGACTGTATGTAGCATAAGAGTCAGAACTCTTCTTCTCATCCTATGGGGAATCTGTCAGTTTGCCTAGCCACTCCTAAACTTCCAATAAGATTTTTATTGCTATATTTTTTTTAAAACTTTTACTGGTTTGTTTTGTTTATTTGACTATATACATATATAGAATTTTATTCTGATTCCTCCCCCACATACACACTCTCTTATCTCCGTTTCGTCCCTGTTAACACCCCACTCCAACCCATGCTAGTCTCTTTCCCAGATTCAGAACTTCTGGTTTGGTTTTGTGACTCATTTTAACCAGGACCATTTATGCATTGAAACTACCCCTGGAGTCTGATGGGGTTATTAGTGGGTATAGAAGTGAAGGCAATGATTTCCCCTGAATCCATCAACAGGAAATGTCCAGCAGTGTAGCCTGAGGCCCTCTGGAGTTCCCCTTCCACCCATGCCTGACTGTTGATGGGTCCATTTTTGTGCAGAATCACTGAGGGCGTGTCTTTAGCAGCCGGGAGTTTGTAATTGCAATGGTTATGCTTTGCCCCGAACATGACATTTTATAGCTCTTCTCTTTATTTCCTGGCTCTTACATTCCTTTCATCCCTTCTTCCGCAAGACTCCCTGAGCTTTAGTGATGGTGCTATCATCTCTGCATCCACCATGGTTCACTGGAAAGAGAGTGTCTTAGGGTTTCTATTGCTGTGAAGAGACACCATGACCACAGCAACTCTTATAAAGGAAAACATTTAATTGAGGTGGCTTACAGTTCAGAGGTTTAGTCCATTATCTTTATGGTGGGAAGCATGGCAGCACGCAGGCAGACATGGTGCTGGACAGGAGCTGAGAGTTCTACTTCTGGATCCACAGGCAGCAGGAAAACACTGAGACATTGGGTCTGACTTGAGTATCTGAGACCCTCAAACCCAGCCCCCAGTGATACACTTACTCCAACAAAGCCACACCCACTCCACATCTCCTAACAGTGCCACTCCCTATGGGCCTATGGGGGCCATTTTCATTCAAACCACAACAGAGAGGCTTCTTGGATTAAGGCTAAGAGTCCATTGCTACATTAAAGAAATATCAGCAAAGAAGCACCGATCACAAGGTTTTCTTTGAGAAAAGACCATGAAATATTCCAAAATAAGCAGAGTAACTGGGCAGAGAGCTGGTTAACAAATGAGTGGCACAGTGGTAGGGAGCTAAATCTGTTTTTCACTTCAGATGTTTCCGACTGAAGGCCAGAGCACCATCGACCAGATAATAATTGCTCTAGTTTAGCCAAACATCACAAAAGAAAATTGTGGTCGTACTCCCACTACACTAACAAAGGCCAACCGGGAGTTCAGATTTTCACTCTTACTGGATAATCCTTCTCTTCCCACTGAGGTGGGACAGCTAAAACGCCCATTCCCACCTAGCAATGAGGAACCCCTGGTGGGGGTATCCAATGGAGACTGAATAGAGACCTTGACTATTTCTCTACCCACTAAATTAACGAGGCAGGGTCTCTTCTTCCACTGTAATAATTGTGCCTGACAATGGAAGCTAGAACAGAAGACTGAAATGAGACCCAGCATCTCATAACACAGTAGCTGAGATACCCGGGTCTCAAATGACAATCACTCACTGCACCAAGAACCAGGAAACCCTCAATATGAGTGAGGAAAACAAAACAAAACGATGGACATTCACACCAAGGTGACAGAGATGTTAAAAACATCTGAAAAGTTTTCAAGGGCAGGGAGTCACCACAAAAATACCTCAACAATTAGGAATAGTCTCAAAACAGATCGGAAATTAGAACGTGAGCTACTGAGATGGTTCAGCAGGTAAAGGTACATGCTGCCAAGCAAGCCTGACCCCTGAGTTTGATCCCAAAGGCCTACATGGTGGAAGAAGAGAGCTGATTTCCATAAGTTGTCTTCTGACCTCCACATGTACACTGTGGAACACACACACACACACACACACACACACACACACACACACACACACACACAAATAATCAACAATGTAATGTATTTTAAATTGGCAACTGTTAGTAAAGAAGTAAAAATATATAAGGGGAAAACCGTGGAAACTTTAGAACTGAAAATATAAAATCCCAAATAAAGTCCTCAGTGGATATGACAATAGCAAAACGGAGGGGACAAACCAAGGGGTTAACTTAAAGACAGAAACACAGATGTTTCCCAATTTGGAAAACAAACTTGGAAGAAATGAGAAGAGCCCTAGGGACCTATGAGACTACTATGGAAGATACGACCTTGTGTCCTTAGGGTGCTGAAAGAAAAGGAGAAAAAGTGATATAAACTGTTATATCTAAAGCAGTCAGACTCACTACTAATCAGACACCATTAAGACAGGGTGTTAGAGCTGGTTGGTGGTGGTGCATGCCTTTAATCCCAGCACTCAGGAGGCAGAGGCAGGCGGATCTCTGTGAGTTCGAGGCCAGCCTGGTCTACAGGGTGAGTTCCAGGACAGCCAGGACTGGTACACAGAGAAACCCTGTCTCATAAAACCAAACACAAACTGAAGTGAAACAACTGGGTGTTAGAAGACAGTGCAGAGAGCTGGGTATACAGACACACACTTATAGTCCCGAAGTTTGAGAGCCTCAGAAATCCAAAACCAGCCTGGGCAACAGAATGAGAGATGTCCCCATCACCCAGCCTCTCCATAATGGAGCAGTGCCTTCAATGTTGAGTGGGAAAAATGATATGAAATCTCAACTTTATAGCCAAGTATCATGATAAAGATATTTTCAGATATGTGAAATAATATTTTTCCAATAAGAGGTGACACTCACATGTCTGTGTCAACCAACAGCTGTCTAATTGGACTTAAGGACCACACAACAGGAGAGAAACCATGCCTGGTACTGGAAACGGAGCCAGATTCTCCAGGCTAATGTGGTCATGTACCCTAGAAAAGAATCCACTACCACCACTTTGCTAGACCAGCATAATTCCTTCTACATTGTAAATCTTACCCTTCTATCCACAGCCAAGTGCAGCCACCACCCCTCATCAAAGAAGCCTCTCTACAGCAAATGGAGACCATCCCGGCAAACCACAACTGGAGACAGTGCAGAGATCAATAGACCATGGGGAGCCCAGCCCCACAGATACACCTCTTCACAGCTCCTGCATCTATGGCTCAGGGAACATCATAGGAACAAGAGGAGGTGGAAAGCATGTCAAAATCAGAACACCAGGAAGTCGGCTGTGAAACAGTCTCTCCTAGAAAAGGCTGCATAAAACAGATTGAAACAGCTGAGTGGTGGTGGCGCACGCCTTTAATCCCAGCACTCAGGAGGCAATGTCAGGCGGATCTCTGTGAGTTCGGGGCCAGCCTGGGCTACAGAGTGAGTTCCAGGAAAGGCACAAAGCTACACAGAGAAACCTTATCTTGAAGAAACAGAGCAATGGCAAGACCAATGGACATGTTAATGTAAGAAGGGTGTCTTAGTTAGGGTTTTTATTGCTATAAAGAGACACCATGACCATGGCAACTCTTATAAAGGAAAACATTTAATTGAGGTGGCTTACAGTTCAGAGGTTTAGTCCATTATCCTTTTTGGTGGGAAGAATGGCAGCATGCAGGCAGACATGGTACTGGAGAGGTAACGGAGAGTCCTACATCTTGTAGGCAACAGGAAGTCAACTGAGACACTGGGTGGTATCTTGAGCATATATGAGACCTCAAAGCCCACCCCACAGTGACCCACTTCCTCCAACAAGGCCATACCCACTTCAACAAGCCACATCTCCTAATAGTTCCCCTCCCTATAAGATTATGGGGGCCAGTTACATTCAAACAACCACAAGGCATAACATTTCACAGGTTCTCTCCCCTATACAAACTACAGGCAACTAATGGCTGCTGGGAGAAGGAGGATTAACCATTCCCACGGATGAGCCCCCTTATTGATTGCCTAATGTAGAGGTGAGCCTTCAAACCATGTACAGACAAACAACAAAAATGGACTCAGTAAGTTATATTTATATATTTTGTGCATATGCATATATATAAATACATAATAAGAAAAAGAGGCTATCAGCTTGAGTAGAGGCATGGGAGTGGTCCAGTTGAGGGTAGCTGAGAGGGACTAAAGGGAGGAAAGGGAGAAGGAAAAGTAATATAATCCTAATTCAATTAAAAATAACAATAATAATGATAAAACAAAAGAAATCTATTTTTTTTTTCCGAGACAGGGTTTCTTTGTGTAGCTTTGATACCTTTTTTGGAACTCACTCTGTAGCCCAGGCTGGCCTCAAACTCACAGAGATCCACCTGCCTCTGCCTCCCAATTGCTGGAATTAAAGGTGTGTGCCACCATCGCCTGGCATAAAAAAAAATCTATTTTCTATACAATCTTTCTGAGAAAGCTATTTGAGGATGTGATCCCTCAAAACAATGGGGAAAATCAAGCAAACAAAATCAAAACCCCAAGATCTAATAAACGGTAGCTATAACCATAGAAAGTGGTAAAGAAAATTCCAAAATGACAATCCATATTTGAAAAAGAAATGAAGGTCCCTAGAAAGAAAGGTCTAAAGGGGAGGGTGGAGACAAAAATCAGACTAAGTGGAATTTTTTTAAATGTATAATTCTTAATGCAGTGGAGATTCTAAAAAGAAAAGGGAATATGTGATAAAGCAAGAAGAAAAATTAGAAGCCAGGAAAAAGAAAACTTGCTACAAAGCAAAAATTTATTAAAATATATTGGTTGGCTCTAAAAGAAAGACTATTAGTCATAGCAATAGCTGTATAGTGCTCTTTAATTTCTAGAATCATACTATAGAGAAAACACCAAAAAGCGTAAGTATAATCATGATCACAGCAGAATGTAACCATCAGGTTGCTAGAGCAGTTTTGACAATATGAAAGGACAGATGAGAAGATTAGATGTGGTGGTGGAGGCAGCCGTGCCATAGAGCAGGAAGAGTAGGTATCCCAAGTCATGTCATCCACAAAGCAAGTTTGAGTCCAGCATAGGCTACATAAGACACTGTCTCAAAACAAAATATAAAACACACACACACACACACATGAATAAATAAATAAAACCCAACAACAATAAAATAGAGTGCTTTCAAGATGACTGAGCAGATAAAGGCTCTTGCCAGGAAGCCTGAAGATTTGAGTACAATACCTGGAATCCACATGGAAGAAGGAGAGAAATGACTCCTGCAAACTGTCCTCTGACCACACATGGACTGTGGCATATGTCCTCATAAATAATTTCTAAAAATGTAAGTCTCAGATGAATGTCCATGTTTCAGAAATTGGAAGGTCAATAGAGAGGGTGTTTCTTATTTAACAAAGCTCTGATCAAGAAATATTGTCTCCTCCTCCACTGTTGGTGGGAATGTAAGCTTGTACAACCACTGTGGAAATCAGTATGGCGGTTTCTCAGAAAATTAGGAATCGAACTACCTCAAGACCCAGCCATACCACTCTTGGGCATATACCCAAGGAATGCTGATTCATACCATAAAGATACATGCTCAGCTATGTTCATAGCAGCACTATTTGTAATAGCCAGAACCTGGAAACAACCTAGATGCCCGTCAACAGAAGAATGGATGAAAAGAAATGTGGTACATATACACAATGGAGTACTACTCAGCAGAGAAAAACAATGAAAGCATGAAATTTGCAGGCAAATGGATGGAACTAGAAAAAAATCATCCTGAGTGAGGTAACCCAAACCCAGAAAGACAGTCATGGTATGTACTCACTCATAAATGGATTCTAGATATAAAATAAAGAACAATCAGACTACAACCCATTTAAAAAAAAAAGAAATATTGTCTCAAGCCAGGTATGATGGCACATGTTTGCAATCCCAGCACTTGAGAAGTGGAGGCGGGAGGATCAGGGGTTCAAGGACAGTGTCAACTACACCGTGAGCTCAAAGCCAGCCTGGGTTATAAGAGACCCTGTCTCAAAAGCACCACTACCAACAACAAACAAGCAATGGGAAGGGGAATATTGTCTCCAGTTCATAGACAAAAACAAAACGTTCCTTAGGTTCAGAAGGTTATCCAACGGTGAAATGAAATTACATTAGAAATAAAAGGTAAAAACTGAACTTGATGTGAATGATCTAACTTCTCATTTGTCAAAGAACACCTGTGTGTATGGTCTGAAACTGGTTGCTGTTAAAAATGTCCACACAGGATCCTGAAGAGATGGCTCCGTGGTTAAGAGCGCTTGCTGCTCTTGCAGAGGACCTGATTTTGGTTCCCAGAACCCATGTTCAACAGCTCACAACCACCCGCAACTATAGCTCCAGTGGTTCCGATGTCCAATGTCCATGAATACCTGCGCACATATGTTTGTACACACAGAGAGACACACATGTAGACATAAATAAAAATTAAAATTAAAGTGTTGCTTTAAAATGTTCCCCATGGTACATTAGTTAGGTATGGAGTTAACAATCAGGAAAAAAATAACTGAAATTAAATATCAAAAGCGAGAGTGGGCGGGACAGTGGACTCCTGCTTTCCATAAGACCTACTATGCTGATTTGAGTTTTCTAAATAATGTGCCTGCATTCCCTCATTTTTAAATGAATGTTTGATTTTAAAAAAAAATTAAATCACAAAGGATACCCTTGTCGATGAACTTTCTCTGTCCCTCCAGATTTCCTGGTCCCTGCAGACTTCATGTAATAGTTTGGAAATCTATTGCAGTCTCTTTCTCTTAAATGCAGCCCTGATCCAGTCAGACTGTAATGATTTTACTGCTGTCCTCTTACTTATCTCCCGAGCTCAGAAGCCCTTCCTCATTTTCACCAGCCAGAATCCTCCCTATTCTTAAACTCTTTTCATTTCTTTTCTTTCTTTCTTTCTTTTTTTTTTTTTTTTTGCTCTGGTGTTTTGCCTGCCTGTATGTCTGTGTGAGGGTGTCAGATCTTGGAGTTACAGACAGTTGTGAGCTGCCATGTGGGTGCTGGAAGAGCAGCCAGTGCTCTTAACTGCTAAGCCATCTCTCCAGCCCCTCTTCTAAAACTCTTAACTGAAATTCTACCGTCTGAAAAAAAAACAAAACAAGAATCTTGGCCTCTAGCTGAACAACTTTCTCACACCTCAAGGGTTCTCATGAGTCCTCATTCACAAGTCTAATGATGACACTCAAGTACACTTTATTCACATACATAATTTAGGTCAGTGCTTTATGCCCCCAAGCTTTTTTTTTTTTTTTTTTTTTTTTTTTAAGACAGGGTTTCTCTGTGTAGGTTTTCCTGGCTGTCTGGAACTCACTCTGTAGCCCAGGCTGGCCTCGAACTCAACAGAGATCCACCTGACTCTGCCTCCCGAGTGCCGGGATTAAAGGCGTGCGCCACCACCGCCCGGCCCTCCCTCATCTTCTGTAACACTAGCTGCTGGACTGAAATTCCTAATGTATCAGTCTGTCTCTTTTCTGTTTCAGATCCTACAGCTTCCCCATTGTTCATGAGGTCAAAACTAAGCTTGATTGCACGGCTTCCACCAGTGTTACCACAGCATGGACCAATACTAACTACTCTCTGAAACCCATATACTTACACTTTCTCGGTTTAGGCAGCTCCTCATAATGTTCTTTCGTCCCTTCCCAGATAACTCCTCTTTCAAGGCTCAGTTGAAGTACACTTTCTTCTCTAAAGGTGTTACTGAGCAATTCCTCCAACCCACCAGACTCCGGGGAGAACCACCCAGTGCTTTCTATAAGCTCACCCTGCCCCATCTAGACTTCTGTTATATCATCTGCTACATTTAGTGCACTTCTCTGAGTCACTACTTAAACTGTGAATTTCTGGAGGCCGGAGAACTCAGAGTCTAGTTGAGGGCCTGATATGCAGAAAAGAACTCAATATATGCTTGGAGAGCAGATGAATGGGAAGAGTGGATGCAGCAAAGAACGAACGAGTCAACATTCCTATCCATGCATAGACTAAGAAGGAAAAACCGAATTGGACAAATGAGAAAAGGGAATCAACAAGCAAACGAGTGAAAAGTACATGAGAAAAGGAGGTCACAAGGGAAAGAATCAATTCTCACCTCTGTGTCTTGCATCAAACTCCCCAGGAAGAACTTCCCCGGTCTTCACACATCTAAATTGCACATGTGTTAACCTCTTTTAGATGACAAGAGCCACAGACACACTTGCATTACCGATGGCCGTTTAAAGCATCCACGGGGAAACGAGACAGGAAGGGCTTCAGAGGCAAACTTGAAAATGGCTTTTGCTCCAAAGCAGCTCTCGAGCCTGGCTTGTCTTGTCACCCCCTCAGTTGAGGCATTCTGTTGCTCCTTTCTCAAAATGGTGACTCAACTACTTCCTGGCTGTATTTATACCCCTCCTACTGCTACTGACTAACTTCTTTCTGGTCCCCGTGTCTCTAGCCCATGGCTTTCACTGCCTCAGCGCTTCTAGGACTTTCTGCTCCTGCTGCTTTGAGGCTCTTGGGACTTTGGCTTCCATTAACCCATGGGTTCTCCTCGAACTTTCACTTGTCGGTACCCGGCTGCTTCTCCTGTTCCCATTGTTTCTACCGCGTGCTTCAAGCTACCGGGTAGCGTCTCTTTCGGATTCATCACACCTGCTGCCTCGTGGGTCTTGTATATGTATTCAAGCCTTCTGCTGCTTCATGGATTTTACATAATTTGTCTTGTGGCTCCTGCTACATCGTTGCCTCCTTTGGGCCCTCAGTGCCTTGTTGCTTGATGGCCAGCCCTGTGAACTCATGATACAAATATCTCACAACTTAGAATTTTTGAAAAGATTTTTTTTTTATGTTATGTATGTGTGTGAGTGCCTGCATGTATAGATGTGTACCATGTGTATGCCTGGTGCCCACAGAGGCCAGAAGAGGGCATCAGATCCCCTGGAACTAGTGTTACAGGCTGCCACATGGGTACTGGGAACCAAAGCTGGGTCCTTTTCAAGAGCAGCCAGCGCTCTTAACTGTGGAGTCATTGATCCAGCCCTATGATTTATGATTTCTACAGTTTTGCTGTGTAAGTTTCCAGCCTCGGTGAATTCTAATTGTTCACTTATTTTGAAAACCACAGATTCAACTTCCCCGAAATATCTATTTTATACATACATGCCATTAGGTAAGCCACCCACATAGGATGGAATCCTCACAAGATGTAATCCTTGCCGGGCAGTAGTGATGCACGCCTTTAATTCCAGCACTCGAGAAGCAGAGGCAAGTGGATCTCTGTGAGTTCGAGGCCAGCCTGGTCTACAGAGTAAGTTCTAGGACAGCCAGGGCTACACACAGAGAAACTGTCTCAAAAAAACAAAACAAACATATAGCACGAATCTTAGAAGGTCTTATTAATAAAAACAAACTTGGAGCCAGGTATTGGGGTGAACGCTGAAAGATCAGAGAAGCAGAACAAGCCACAGCCACCTCACCTCGCCAATTCCTCAGCTGATCCTGTTTCCTCAGACTGGATGCCTCTCAGCTGAACTGTGCTACTCAAAAGCCTAAAAGCTTAACCAGGTCTAGTTCCTCATCCTCACGCCTTAAATATCTATTTGCTTCCTGCCATCACTTCCTGGGATTAAAGGCTCTTGTTACCACGCCTGGCTGTTCCAGTGTAGCTTTGTACTCACAGAGATTCAGACAGATCTCTGCCTCTGGAGTGCTAGGATTAAAGGCGTGTGTGTGGCACCATTTTCTGACTTCTATATCTAGTGACTGTTCTGTCTCTGACCCCAAATAAGTTTATTAGAGTGCACAATATTTTGGGGAACACAGTATCACCACACAAACAAACAAACAACAAAAAGATGGAATCCTTACTCCAGTCCACTTAGGAGGCTGCTGACCAGCCTAGAAATTTGCTACCTTGGTTCCGATACTATCCCAGTCTAGTCATCTGTAGTTGGGCCTGTGAAGTCACATGGTAGAGTGTGGCAACTTACATTAGAGAAACCCCTTAGAAGCAGCAAGGCAAGGTTTGTTTTTGTTTTTTGTTTATAGTAGTATAATTGGCAAGCATTGTTTGCCCTGATTATACATCAATTGTCAAAGCTCACCCTAAGTCCCACCTTCCTTACCATTTCTACCTGTCGGGATTAGAACCTGGGTCCCATTTATGGCTCCAATACTTCCTAGTAGTAGGACCTTAGGGAAATTAATTTCTCTCCAAAGACCTTAGAATTGACAGTCTCTAAGTTCCTTTATAGGTTTGGTATAGTGGACATCTCTTTATATGCTATTGGATAAAGGATACAGCTTACCTGGGTGGGTGGGGGGGAACCTTCAAAAATATTTAAGGGAGAAAGAGGGAGTTGGAGTCCTAACTAGAAGAGTCTCAATGCACATAGGAGGTGCTCAGCCAAAATGTATTGAACTGGATGGGTGAATCAGTGACTGGGGGATGCAGGGGAACATACAGTACACAGAATGCTTAACTTGAGGGATGAGTTCCAGGTGCTGAGGAGGCTAAAAGAGGATTCTGATTCAGAGATGGATGAGGAAAAGACAACTGGGATAGAGTAGGAATATGGCTATTCATATATATCTCAGTCACCAATCACACCAACACTCAAGTCTTCAAAGTACATCTTTTGGAAACTTAATGTGTCTGGATGTTCTGCCTGCATGTATATCTATGTGCCACATGCATGCCTGGCGCTGAGGCCAGAAGAGGGCATTGGATCCCCTGAAGCTGGAACTGCAGTTTTCAGTGCTCTGTGAGTACTGGGGATCAACCTCTCATCCTCTGGAAGAGCAGCCAGTCCCTCAGCTGCCCAGCCCCTCAGTTCATCACCTTGGCTCCTATCTCATCACGTTCAATCTATTTCCACTGTCCTTGTTATAGCAGACAGCCTGGTCTTTTCGCCGTTCCTAACCTCCACCCTCTTCTTCACAAATGCACTCATTCACGCATTCATACACTTGAAATCTTCCCAGGTGGTTTTTGCCATCAGGTACTGTGCTTTCTGCAGGGAATAAGCCAGGAAACAAGCTATGTGCAGGCTCGCCCTTATGGTTTGCTGTATTTGCTTGAGACAAAGTAAGAAGCCATTCATAAGATGCTGGCTGAAAGGGAAACTGTAGTCACAGGTGCCCAGAACATGAACATCTAACCCAATTCATTCCCATCCAGGCTGTCTTGTCTCTTTGGCTCTGGAGTGTCTGTCCTCTGCTTAAACCTGGTTTCACAGCTCCCACAAGGTCTTCAAGCTATGGTTCCAAAGTCTGCAGGACCCTAGTTATTTGGGGAGTAAGCACTTGAGGCTGAGGGCTTTCCCCACATGCTGAAGTGGAAGGTTTGGAAGCGGGAACCCATGGATGGCTTGTTCTTGGGTACAGCAAGTATGGGAACTATAATGTCCCCTAAGCCCAAATTCTAGCCAGACACTTAAAACTCTTTGTTTGGTGGGTTGGAGAGATGGCAGAGCAGTTAAGAGCTCTTTCAGAGTACCCAGGTTTGATCCCCAGGACCCACATGGTGGCTCATAACTTTAGGGGGTCCAATGTTGTCTTCTAGTTTCTGTGGGCATGTACAACACTCATACACATAAAATAAAAATTAGCATTAAAAACATTTTTAAAAATCATTTGGTTCCTGATTGCCTTCAGCATCTCTTGCTGCTTTTCTCCACCCCTGCAATCCTTATGCTCCAGTGCTCCTTAATTGCTATTTCTGGCTCCCAGATCTTCATACATACCATTGTCACCGCCTGGGGTTCCCCTCTACTGGAACTAGTGAATTCCTATTCACGTCTCAGTTCAGGTATCACCTCCTGGGCTAGAAAATGTCTTCTTTGAATCTCTTAACATCCTTCCTATGCTTCTGACAGACCTGACTACCCAGGGTGCTTATGAATTGGCTTCTAACTAGGCAGTGACATAACTACTCAAAGCAGGATAAATATTTGACTCATTTTTATATTCCAGGTGTGCAATACTAAGATTTCCAGAATGAAATGTCTGATTAAAGGAAGATACTAGTGTGAAAAGCACTCAACTCCTTAGACCAAGGTAATCGGGCCAACCTAGCTCCTTGTAAGGCATGGGATTCTCCTTGGGTTTAGCTTCCTTAAACACCCCATGGTGTCCATCGGAAAGCAGTGAGCAAAGGGAGCTCCAAGTGGAAGTCTAGGCTCTATCATTAATCTACTCGAATCTCACCTCCCTGATCCTGAAGACTTTGAAGCACTTGTGTTCCAGTGTGCCTGGGCCACAGTCTAAGGCATCTCATGTAATCCTCTCCACCCCATAACGGAAAGGGTTAGTTATCTGGGTTATTATCCACACCTACTGAATCATATTTCCAGAGGTGGGACCAGAGCAATTTATTTTTGAAAAGCTCCACATCCTTTGGATTGTGGGGGTGTGGAAGGTAACTGCTGATTTTCATTACGAGCCCTTCTGTACTATTTTAATTTTACCTGTGTATATATTGCTTTTATCTTTTAAAAGGGGGGGGGTGGACTTCACAAGTGATTCTGATGTATAGCCAAGGCTGTTAACCACCTCTGCAATGGAAAAGCAATGGAATGAATTAAAGAAAAACAAACCTGGGTTCAAGCTCAGTGTTATCTGGGGTATTTAACCCCTTGTGGGGGAAGGTCAGTTTTCTCATCTTTAAGGCAGAGAATAGCAACTGCTATCTTTAAGAATCTGGGATGAGCCTGGTGGTGGTAGCATACGCCTTTAATCCCAGTACTCAGGAGGCAGAGGCAGGTAGATTTCTATGAGTTCCATTCCAGCATGGGCTACACCGTAAAACCTTGTCTTGAAAAACCAAAAACCAAAACCAAAAAAAAAAAAAAAAAAAAGTAAGAAAGAAAGAAAAGAAAAACCATGTAATTTCATGGCTTTTGTATGCTTGTATGTATGGACATATGCGGAGGTCAGAGAACTTGCAGGGGGCTGGGTTTTACCTTTCATCATGTGGGTCCCAGGGATCCAACTCAGGATATCAGACTTGGTAGCAGGTGCCTTTACCCACAAAACCGTCTCATCAACCCACAGTATCATTTTAGCTAATGAGGTTAGTTCCCAACCAGATCTTAACATGTTAGGCTGACAAGTGACCTATTAGGCTTAGTTTCTGACAACTCAGCTTGGGGCCCAAGCAGTTACCATGTATGACTGAAATTACTGGCTTCCTCAGGCTCTCCATCAGTCAGATAAACCCTATTCTTGCCTTGGCACTTTCCTGGTAACCAAAGCATCCAGCACCTCCCAGAGCTGGCAGTTCCTTCTGTCCCTTACAAGGGTCAGAAGCCCTTCCAGGCCCAGGAATAACAAGACTTGTGTTTGGAGGGGCTGGTGTCTAGTGGATAGTGCATTGGTGTTTTGCCTGCATGTATGTCTATGTTAGGGTGCTGGATCCCCTGGAACTGGAGTCACAGACAGTTGTGAACTGCTATGTGGTGGGTGCTGGGAATTGAACCTGAGTCTTCTGGAAGAGCAGCCAGTGCACTTAACCTCTGAGCCATCTCTCCAGCCTCATGAATAAGGTTTTTAGTGAGAGCCTGACATCATTAAATCCTATGAGGTAGGTAAATATTAACCCCATCTTACAAATGAGGGAACCAGGGCAAAGAAAAGTCAAATGATTTGCTCAGCAACCATTAGTTAAGTGGTAAAAAGTGGAAGCCGACCTGTAACTGTCTCTCCTCAGAGCATTCTCTACTCTTTTTTTTTTTTTTGGTTTTTCGAGACAGGGTTTCTCTGTGTAGCTTTGCGCCTTTCCTGGAACTCACTTGGTAGCCCAGGCTGGCCTCGAACTCACAGAGATCCACCTGGCTCTGCCTCCCGAGTGCTGGGATTAAAGGCGTGCGCCACCACCGCCCGGCGCATTCTCTACTCTTAATCCCTGACTAAATCTTAATTTGTCAAGGTCTTGCTCAAATGTGAGCTTTTCCACAAAGCATGGAAGTGATAATCCTCTTGTCAAGGTCCTTGTGATATCTGACTAACCAGAGTAATTGGTTACCTTACCATTTCCTTACCATTAATATATGATCCCTGAACTGGGTGGCGGAGCATGCCTGTAATCCCAGCACTTGGGAGGCAGAGGCAGGTGGATTTTTGTGAGTTCAAGGCCAGCCTGGTCTACAGAGTGAGTTCCAGGAAAGTTAGGGCTACACAGAGAAACCCTGTCTCAGAAAAAAACAGAAAAAAAAAAAAGATGGTCTCTGATTCACCTTAGTATTTTAAACACAGGCCCAGGCAATTGGGGGTTTCCACTATGTGTCAGATGAATACACGAATGAGCCCACGAAAGAGTGACTGAGGGCAGTTTAGTGACTACCTATAACTCCTGAGGTCCTAGCTACTTTTGCCCATCTGGTGTGCTAGTCATCCTATGCTCCTTTAGAATAAAACTCTGATTATGCTTCTCCTTTAAAACAGGCATCCAATATTTATTTTGCAAACAAATCCATATGCATATAGGCAATGATACACATAAGGGGGGGCATAATTTCCAGAGAATACATGATAATGGGTGATGAGAGAGATCCAGGAGATCGACAGAAGGGCAGATCCAGGATCCAGACAAGAGGGCAGAATTCTTCCTATTGTTCATTGGGGTTTGGGTTGGCATCTGGGTACTTGGTGAGGTCGAAGGTCAGGACTTTGCTGATCACACAGTCCCCTTGCTGAAGGAGGGGAAAATGTCAGGAGAGAATTAAGAAAGGTGTACAGCCCAGGACCAGAGGCTGAAAAACTGCCTCCCTATCTACGTATCTGCTCAAAGGCCAGGCAATGGTTCTTTCTGGAGATGAGAGAAAGCCTTCTATGCCACGTGCCTTCTTTCTTTGCCTACCTCTACGCTTTGCTCCTGTCTCCACTGTCTGGCTGCCTCTGCCAGGATGGGCTGGCTAAACGTTCAGGGCAGGGCTCCAACAAGCCCCCAGGGCCGCTCAGGACCTGATCCCCTCCACTCTTTCACGGCTGCTTTCTCTTCCTGCCTTGGGGAGTTGGGCAGGAAGAGGACTGGCTCCTGAGGCCAGCCCACCCTACCTCAGGATAGACTCCAATGAGGCTCTCAGCCTTGGTGTAGAATTCCTCTTTGAGAGAGATGACAATAGCCTGGAAGTTGCAAGTTGACTGCTCCTTGATGTAATTTGCCACCTGTGGGAGGGGTGTTTAGCAGGGCTCAAGACCTCCCATTTTCCAGTCCAAGTAAGCAGGTGGGGTAGGGAGTAAGGGAGACTAAGAAAAGGCTATTGAGGGTTGGGGATTTAGCTCAGTGGTAGAGCGCTTGCCTAGCAAGCGCAAGGCCCTGGGTTCGGTCCGTAGCTCAAAAAAAAAAAAGAAAAAAAAAAGAAAAAAGAAAAAAAAAAGGTTATTGATTATCAAAACAAGGATGACCCAATCCTCCTGGAACATAGACGAGGCAGCAGGAATAACTAGGGCACAATCAAGAATTGCTCTCTGAAACCCAGCCCCAATTTGGGGGCTTCCCTCCCAGACCTCAACTTTCTTGCACTCACCTTGCCAATGTTGGTGTTATCCAAGGCAGCATCAATTTCATCCAGGACAAAGAAGGGGGCTGGCTTGTAGCTGGGAGGGAATGAATGGATGAGCTACTAATAAGGAAAGGACAGTGAGAAGAGCGTGCCAGCCCCACAGCCAGAACAGGGCAACTAACTGCATTCACAGACCAAATAACCCAAGTCTAAAATTTACAGTGGCCTAGGCCCCAGAAAACCCTCCTCAGTATCTGGCTCTGTGTGCCACTATCTCCCTATGACCATGAAAAACAGGGCTTTTTCCAGGAACTTCCAGGTTGGCTAGGGAAACAACTGTCTTCAAAAAGCAAGCTATCTGTAGGTCTACTATATCCCAACATACATCACACTCTGACATGCCTCCTTGCCTCCATACATGCAGCAGCTTCAGCCTAGAATGCTTGCTGGGTGCCTTAGCAAACTTTTCTTTTAAAAAATTATGTGTTTAAGTGTTTTTCATGAATGTATATATGTAGTACGAAAATCACAAGAGGTGTTGAAAACCAAACCTAGGTCCTCTGCAAGAGTACTTAACCACTGAGCCACCTCTCCTGCCCCCAAACACTACTCATGGTTTTTACCTTTCCCTGCCCATCACTTACCCTTAAAAACCTTCCTTAGCCCATCCCCACACTGAAGGTTAGCTGTCCCTCCTCTGTGTCGGGCTTCCTCTAGTCTGTGAGCTCCTTAGGCCAGAGACCATGTCTGACTCATCTGTCCCCGTGCTCTCAACAGGGTCTGGTACAGAGCAGCACTCAAGAAATGCTCACAAAGTGAGACTGTATAATTCAACGCTAAGTCGTAGGGGTCATATTTAAGCACTACTGGCCTGGGATGGGGATGTGTCAAGGTAGGCCAGAGGTCAAAGAGGGCTTCCCAGAGGAAGGGAAGGAGAATGAAGAGGTATGTCAAGCTAGATATGTACAGAATAGCTTACTAGCTAGCAACCATGTGAGGAAAAGCCTAGAAGTGGAACTAAATACAGAAAGATAGGCTGAGTGGATGGGGGTAGATGGAAAAGACAGGTCTAAAAAAACCAAGGGAGATGTGCTACAGTAGATAGATAGGGAAACGTGATACAATGCAGATACTAAAACACCTTCACCTATGCAGATCTCTGCATACATATCTTTGGGCCCCAGAGTGTCTGGTTGCCTCAGCTCTGTCTCTCTACCAACTGCCCTATGGGGCAGAGCCTTACCTGTGGATGGCAAAAAGCAAGGCCAGAGCTGCAACTGTCTTCTCCCCGCCGGACAAATTGTCCATAGGCCGGAAGCGTTTGCCAGGAGCTACACAATTGTAGTTGATGCCATCCAAATAGGGCTCTTCAGGATTCTCGGGGCCCAGGAATGCCTGGAGGAAGACAGAAGGGGGTGAGGGCCTGGATGTGTGGATGAGCATGGTGATGGGAAGAGGGGAGAGCAACTGAGGAGGAAGGGTAGGAACTGGTTGCAAAAGAGCTGCAGTCTACCTGGGCACTGCTATTTCGGGACAGAGCCTTATAGATCTCATCAATGTTGGTAGCCACAGACTCAAAACAAGCATTGAATCGGTCAAAGCGCTCCTTCTTAATCTGTTCAAATGCCTGCTTGGCCTTCTTTGCTCGCTTTCGTGCTGCCTCAAACTCTGCCAGACAAAAAAAAAAAAAAAAGAGCAGATGATGAGCTCTCAGTGCCCTGGGTTCTGCCAGGGTCGAGAACCACACCCTGGCAAGAACAACCTAGAAATGAAACTTCTAGTGGCAACCTACAAAGGGAGAGACATGCCTGAAGAGCGCCCCACAAGGATCAGTAGCCAGTGAGTTGGCCACCGCCTAGTCTAGTCCTAGAGCCACACAAACACGAATTCTCACGATTCCATGAGCTCTACCAGCTATCTTGGCACCATCATTTGCTCCCAGAGAGCAAGTAGATAACCCCCACTGTTTAGGGTAGCAGGCAATGTAAAAACAGGAGCAGTCGTGACATACCAGTACACCGTTACCACACCTTCCTTCCGTCTTCTGCTCTCATCTAAAGGCTAGTCTTACCATCTGAGGTCTCCTGGAACTTGTCTCGGACACTCTCCAGCTTTTCCATGGCCTTCATGTTGGGGGCAGCAATCCGCTGAAGCACACTCTGCTGCTCATTCAGCTTTTGCTGTAGTGTGTTCATCTCCTGCTTGATTTCCTCCTCCGCCTGTGCATCCTGTAACCCCACACCCAGCAACAGTAAGGAGCATCTGCCCCAAGTCCAGACTACCTGAGAGATGAGTGGAGCTTGGGGATCTGCTTCTATGCAGAAGGCAAGTTCTTTTCCAGCTTGGTGTCTTTCACAAAATCTAGCTTGAAGTAATTGTTCCAACTATCACTGAAATTCTAGGTGAATATGGCTTTCTCACCTTTAGCTCTTCCTCCAGATCCTGCCAACCTATTTGTCTCTGGAGGAACAGCTGCGAGTGGCCCTCTCTGGCTTAGCCCAAGCCATGAGCCAGCACCATCCCAGGGTGACCTAAAGCTCCTCACAGACTGCTCTGGCCTCCACTTATGGCTCCACGATAACTCAGGCAGCTCATGCTGGCCTCTTAAATCATTGCATCTGAACAAATTCCACTCAATTTTGGTTTAGGGCCCCTTATAGCTACTGTAAATACATGTTTGAATTTGTGCCTCACTGCCACTTTTAGTTAATAACTACTTTGAATATCCACCAAGAGCTGTTCCTGTATTCACAGAAGTCAAGGAGCTAACAGAAACACGACTAAGTGAATAATCAGAATAGTGCAGGATGAATGTAAAGACAGTGACAAGCAGGGTTGAATCAGCACACCAAAAGGGAACCCGATTCTGATGGTGGTCAGGGAAAGCTTCCAGGCGTGTGGGTAAGTTAAAGTCTACGGGATGAACAGTAGAAGATAAAAAGAGTAGACACGGCTTTGTATACAGCCGAGAACATCACAGGCAGAAAGAAGCTAGAGAGGAGGGTCCTCATTGGTTATTCATTGAATTCAAAGCAATTCAGAAATAATCAACTTTAGAAGCCACCCCTTTTACAGAATCAATATGGCACTACGAACAATTTGTGTGCAGACATGATCATGTTCATGCACTCACAGGAAGTATGCTGAGGAACCATAAAGGAAGTGAAGTGAGACAGACAAGCAAAGGACAGATTCTAAAAGGCCGTACAAAACATACATTTTTATCTCAGAGGAGACCAATGTGATTTCAAGAGTGAGAAGGACGTGAATATATTTATATTTTTGGAAACAGAGAAGAGCCCTGGTATCCCTGGAAGCTAGAAGACAGCATTAACTCTCCTGGAACTAAAGTTACAGATAGCTGTGAGCCATCATGTGGGTGCTAGGAACAGAACTTGGGTCTACTGCAAGTGCAATAAAAGCTCTTAACTTTTAAGCTATGTCTCTAGCTCCAAAACTTATATTCTAATAAGCTATGAAATTTAAATGAAAAAAAAAACAAACAAAAATCTAAAAGTGAAGTGCTTCATTTCTAAATGCACATGATCCCTAAAGAACAATGAGACAGACACAGTAATGAAAAGTACATGGAGAAAAGCCCTGAACACTAAGGTAGATCAAACTTTATTAGTACTATCATTTTGGGACAGGGTCTCACTATGTAGTGCTGGTTCTCTTGGAACCATGTAGACCAGGCTGTCCTCGAACTCACAGAGATCCAACCAGCCTCTGCCTCCCACGTGCTGGGATTAAAGGAGTGCGCCACCACACCTGGCAAACTTTAAAGGAAAATCTAATATCAATGCTTGTTAAACTGTTCCATGAAATAGAAAGGAAAGGAACATCACCAATTTCGTTCTTTTGAAGCCAGCCAGCTTCAAAATGAGGTAAAGATAATGACAAAAGAAAAGTATAGACCCAAAGTCCCCAGTGAACACAGACACTTACATTTAACAATTCAAGAACGTATCAAGATCATGACCAAGGACACAAGGCTAGTTCAACATATGCAATCACGAACTCCCAACAACAGTTACCTGCACAGAGCCACACAGGACAGTTCTTGTCAGTAATCAGTGATGGAAGAGAAAGGTGCTTGGCTGCTCATGGGGCCATGACTCTTCCTGCTTATTGAGTTTCTGAGAGTGGTGAAATCATTTTCTCCAGTTATGTACCCAGTGCTGAGACCACCAAGCTCCCCCAGGTAGCTCCAAATCTGTTCGTTTGGACAGCCCTAGTTACTCACCAAGTCACAAAACAAGTAGACATGAACACGAGAAAAAGACTTGTACTGATGGGGGTGAGTAGGTAGTGGCAGTAGAGATGGGAGAGGGTGTGTGTGATAAGTATGCATCATGTACATGTGTGAAATTGTCAAATAATGTTTAATTAATAACACATTAAGAATTAAAACATATGCAAATCAATACATGTAATTTAACAGTGTAATCTTTTTAGATTTACTTTTAAGATATTTTATTAATTCTTTGAGAATTTCATACATGGATACAATGTATTTTGATCATATTCACCCCCACTCTTTCCCTACTCCTTCTAGATCAATGGTTTTCAACCCGTGGGTCACAACCCCTTTGGGAGTTGAATCACACTTTCACAGGATTCACCAAAGAGTATCAGAAAACACAGATATTTACATTACAATTTCTAACAGTAGCAAAGTTCCAGTTAGGAAATAGCAATGAAAATACTTTGACGGTTGGGGTCAGCACCGCATGAGGAACTGACTGTTAAAGGGTCGCAGCATCACAAAGGGTGAGAACCATTGGTCTAGATCCACCTCCACTCCTCCATCCCTCAGTTTCCAGTCATTTTTTATGAATTTATTTACATTTTTTCATGCAATATATTTTGTTCATATTCTCTTCCCTCCCCCAACTTCTTCCCATCCGGCTAACTTCATGTTCTTTCTCTCTCAGAAATAAATAAGTAAAACTTTAAAAAGAAAAAAATCCCACCAAATCCCACTGAGTCCAGTATGCTCTGTCCATATACTAACAAGGGTGAGACCATCCACTAGCACATGGTCCACCTTTCAAATTTACATTTCCTTAAAGAAAACTAGCTGTCTCCCTCAGAATGTATCAACCATTAACAGCTCTTCCACTAGATGTGGGGGTTCCTGAGCCTTTCATGTTACAATGTGTTTTTTGTTTTTCAATTAGGTATATGAACCAGTGCATGGGATTGTACACATGAATGCTGGTACCCAGTGGAGGACAGCAGTGTCGTGGTTGAGCTGCATGAAATGGGGGCTAGGAATCAAACTCAGATCCTCAGCAAGAGCAATGCATACTCTTAACTGCTCTGTCATCTCTCTAGATGACCATGCTAGAATGCTGACTGGCTCTGTCTTACACAGAAGAACCACAGCTGCTGCGTGGGCCTGTGCACAGGTGCGTGTGAGCGCAGGTACCCAGGGAAGCCGAATGCTCCAGATCTCCCTACAGCTGACATTACAGACTGTGAGCCATTTGACATAGGTGCTGGAAACCAAACTTTGGTCCTGTTCAAGAACAGTATGTATTCTTAATTGCTGAGCCATCATCCTTCCAGCCAGCCATATAAATAATTGCAAGGACAAATACATGACCATTTCTATATAGATACAGAAACAGCCTTTAACACAGTTCAACATGCCTTCAAGATAAAAGTCCTGGAGAAATTAGGAACAATGCAACATACCTCGAACAATAAATGTTATATATGACAAGCCTATGGCCAACATTATAATAAACAGTGAAAAACTGAAAATATTTCCTCTAAAGTTTGGTATGAGACAAAGAAGTCAACTCTCTACACTCTTATCCAATACTGTGCTGAAAGTCTTGCTCGAACAGTAAGGCAAGAGAAAGCCATAAAAAGGATAAAAATAGGAAACAAAGAAGCGAAATTACTCATATTCGCAGAAATGATTCTGTTCTTGACCCTATACACTCTATCAAAAATGTTTACATTTAATAAACACTTTTAGTAAAGTTGCAAGATAGAAAATCAATATACAGGGCTGGAGAGATGGCTCAGTGGATAAGAGCACTGACGGTTCTCTTTCAGAGGTCCTGAGTTCAATTCCCAGCAACCACATGGTGGCT
The DNA here is from genome assembly GCF_049852395.1 of Peromyscus maniculatus bairdii. Taxonomy (NCBI): domain Eukaryota; kingdom Metazoa; phylum Chordata; class Mammalia; order Rodentia; family Cricetidae; genus Peromyscus; species Peromyscus maniculatus. Next base: position 141,694,691 of record NC_134875.1, on the reverse strand, counting down.
CACAACCACCTGTAATGAGATCTGGTGCCCTCTTCTGGCTTGCAAGGACACATGCACACTGAACACTGTATGTATAATAAATAAATCTTTAAAAAAAAAAAAAAGAAAATCAACATACAAAAATTAGTAGCTCTCGTATATACCAACAACAAAATTCCTGAGAGAGAAATTAGGAAAAAACAAGCTATGCACAATAGCTCCCCCCAAATAAAGTATCTAGTAATGTAAAGACTTATACAATGAAAACTTAAAAAAATCAATTAAAGAAGATACTTTCCATGCTTCTAGACTAGCAGATTTTGTTGTGAAAATGGCTTTTGTTACCAAAAGTAATCTACAGATTCAATGCATTCCAATGCATCAAAATTCCAACGACATTCTTCACAGAACTAGAAAAAAAAATCTAAAAATTAATACAAAAACACAAAAGACCACATACAGTCAAATCAATCCTAAGTAAAAAGAACATTGCTGGAGATGTTATTATGCCTGTCTTAATGTTGTATTACACTCCTAGCTAGGGAGCTACTGGTAGCTGACAGCTGCTGGGAAGGGGCGAGTCAGTTTTCTCTAAGGCTGTGGCCCCTAGTAGGCTGATCAGACTGTAGTGAAAGGCCATAGATCCAAGAAGATAGAGGCAGCACTGACTTTATTTGATGGGTCTATCAAAAAGGAGGAGGAAGAAGATGACACCAAGTTGGGTAGGTAGGGAAGGAGGGTTGGATCCGAGAAGACTGAGGAGAGGGGGTGAATATGATCAAAATACACTGCATGAAATTTTCAAAGAATTAAGGGGAAAAAATTATATCACAGAACAATAAAAACAAACATGTAGACCAAAAGGATAAGACAAGACCCAGAAATAAACTCACAGTTGGGGCCATCTAATTTTTGATAAAAGCATCAAGAATATCTACTGGAAAACACGTCTTTTACCCTAAACAAAAACCATGCCAAAATGGATGAAAGACTTACTTTAAAAACCTTCAACTCTGAAAGTGTTACAGGAAGATAGAAAGAATACACTTGAAGTTACAGGTATAAACAAGAACTTTCTGAACAGGACTGAAATAGCTCAGAAAATAGTCCCAAGAACCAATAAATGGGACATGAAACTAAAAAAGTCTGCATAGCAAGAGAAACCATCAGCAGAACAAACAGCCTACACAGTAGGAGAAAATCTTTGCCAGTTAAGCCTCAGACAGGGGACTGATATCTAGAATATATAAAGAATTACAAAAAGTAAAACACCCAAGTCACAAAACTGCCAATCAATAAAAGGGTTAATGTAATGAACAACGGATAGCTCTCTAAAGAAAAAACACAAATGGCCAATATTTCAAAAGGCCCAGCAAGATGGCTCAGTGGATAGGGTACCTGTCCCAAACCTGAGTTCAAACTACAGAACGCACAAAGTGAAAGGAGAGAAGTGACCTCCACACATGTGCCATGTGCCAGTGTATGGACATACAATAAATAAATAAAGGTAACTATATATATATATATATATATATATATATATATATATAGTAAGTGTTCACTACTATTAGCTAGCAGGAAAATGCAAATTAAAAGTGCTTTGAGATTCTATCTCACCCTCAGTCAGAATGATTATGATCAAGAAAGCAATTAACAATAAATGCTGGTGAGGCTGTGGGAAAAGAGCAGACCTTATTCACTGCTAACAGGAGTGTAAATATTGCCATTAAGGAAATCAATATGGCCCCTCAAAAAATTCAAGACAGCTGAGTATGGTGGGGTACACTTTTAATTCTAGTACTTGGGAGGCAGCAGCAGGAAGATCTCTGAGTTTGAGGCCAGCTTGGTGTACATATCGAGCTCCAGGACAGCCAAGGCTACATAGAGAGACTGTCTCAAGCACCCCACCAAATAAATAAATAAATAAACAGCAAAAATAAATAAAGATAGAGCTCACACATGACTCGGCTATATTAGTCTTGGGCATATGTCCAAAGGACTCTAGATTCTGCCACAGAGATACTTGCACATTCATGTTTACTGCCGTACTACTCACAATTGCAGGGGAATGGAACCAGATTAGATGCCCTTCAACAGAAGAATGGATGATGAAAATATGGGATGTATCAACAACAGAGTTTTACTCAGGTGTTAAGAAAAATGAAATTGTGAAATTTTCACGAAAATGGATGGAAGTGAAAAGTATTAATTAAATGAGGTGCCCAGTCTCAGAAAGACAGAGATTCCAAATTTTTAATGTTTGCATGTGTGTAAATAAGGGGTATAGACTAGAAAACTAGAAAGGAGACCACCAAAGTATTGAGAAAGGAAGCACGGGGGGGGGGGGGGGGTGACAAGTGACAGGAAAGTGGAAAGGAGGGTACTGAGGCTGGAAGGGCACAAGGGAGGGGGAGAGATGGGCAAAGTGGGGAGGGGGACAAAAAACAAATTTTATTAGAAAAAGGCCATAATGAAAACAAAAAACAAAAAACAACCACTACACTAAAAAGTCACACCCAATTTATGGAAAGGAAGAAAATAAAATCCTGTTTGAAGATCTCTACAAACTGATGAGGAATAGTCTGTAGAATAGGCTTTTAAGTGAAAATTAAAGTATACGATAGTTTACTATTATCTAAAAGGAGGTGATAATATGAATACAATTGCATGTAAACGTATTTGTATTTTAAAGCCACAACAAAGGGCAATATACAAACTAATTACAAAGTGCCCTACTGATGAAGAGAAGGGGACAGAAATAGAAACCAGAATTCACTTCATGTACCCTGTTTTATACTTTTGACCTTAGAACCATATGATCCTGCATAGTTATAAAACAAAACTAAATAGAAATATGAGAAATGTTTGGTAAAAAATATCGGGAACAAGATGTTCACAAGATGACAAAGCACCACTCTAGAGATTCTTTGCTAATTAATGACAAAGACAAAAGTGTGTGCTTAGCAATGAGGAACCTGGCAATTCATACTTTTAACTATGGGATTAAACTCAGCATCATTTGTTAATAATGGACAAATGGTGATAGGATGTACGTCATGGTGAAATACAACATAAAACACACTACCTCTGCATCCTGAGTGCCGGGATTACAGGTGTGTGCCCTCACACCTAGCTCTAGAGTTGAACTATCTTACTGCCTGTATTTTCTTCATAAGGCTCAGGATAAAAGAAGACGAAGAAAACCAAAGTGTACATGTAGTATAATGTGAAAGCCAGGGAGAGAAGAGAGATGAGAGAAAGAAAATATGATAAAATTGGGTCAGTAAGTTGGCTCAGACTGACAACCTAAGTTTGGTCCCTGGGACTTACATGGTGGAAGGAGAGAATGGACTCCATAAAGCTGTGTTCTAACTTTGCACTCATGCTGTGGTACTCACACATCATATATACACATAGGCACTTTTTAAAAAAGGGTTAGGAAACAAGATTTTTCAGTGAGAGTAATTAGAGACATAAACCTAAGGACAACGATGTTAAACTGGAAATTTCAGTTTTAATTAGAAGTATCAATATGAACTCTGTAATAATTTTATTTTTTCCTTCAAATTTACTTAAGAGTTATAGAAAAACTAAGCAGTCAGCTGTCTTGAGCACTCCAGTGTCCAGATGGTAGTTACCAAATAGTAGCATTTCCCACTGAATAAAGGAGTCAAGAGCTTCTCAGGGAAAGGGGTAAGAAATATAGAGGATGAGCCTAGACATATCAGGAACTAAGGAAGATGAACAAAGACTTCAAAGGGTTATTATGTCAAGATGATGCAGAAGCCAACCCGAATGCATTCCCATTGGCTAAATACAGAGCACCAAGAAGAAGCACACGACTGAACCCACCATATGTACTTAAACTCCTAAAGTCCCAATGATAGAAAACCAGTCGGTGAACAAGTGCTGAGAATGCCAGGAAGCAATTCCTAACCACGTGACTTGATGATGCAGGGAGAATGAAGCTGCCTGTCCTATGTTACTGGACCTTAGGGCTACCAAGTGATGAGAGGAAACTGCTCTATGTATTTTGGCTAATAAAAAAGAAATTAAAGAAGATGGCCATTTTACAATAGGGACCAACAAAATGATCTTCGTATAACAAGACCCTACAGATTTCCTGCAGAAACAACACTATTCCTGGGGAGCAAAATACCCACCCTACCATTGAGAAGCAATGCTGTAAAACAATAAGGATTTTTGGAAAATAAAACCAAATACCATTATTATACCTAAGAATATTAACAGTAATTCTAACATCAAAAGTCAGTACTGAAATTCTTGTTCTATAAATTCTTTCTTAAAGGTTTGCCAAAGCTGAATTCAAAGAAGGTGCAAATGCTGGATATTTCTCTGAAGTTTCATCCTCCAAGTATCTTCTCCACCTCATTTCTCTGCAATGGGTTCAAGTTAGAGGCACCCACTTGGATGGGCTGACTGCTTTCTCAGTCTGTACCAGTGGCTCTTTTGTTCTTTTCTTTGCTCTACTAGGAACTGAACTAACGGCACTGTGCAATTGGTAAGCACTCTATCACTGAGTAATAGCCCTTCTCTGCCCTTTGAAATTTCCCATCTAGCTACTCAGGAGACTGAGGTAGAAAAACTGCTTGAGCCCAGGAGTTTGAGGCCAGCCTGGGCAAAAGATGAGACCCTGTCTCAAATAAAATATAATAAAAAAAAAGAAATGAAGTTTGCCACAGACTAAACTTGGGCAATTGCATTTGTGCTTTATTTTACTGGTCCCTCTAGTACCAATGCTTCTCATACAATCAGGTCTGGGGTTTCAACCAAAAATGGACTGAAAATAGCCTTTTAAAAATTCTGTTTGTACGAATGGAAACACATGAACTATGAACCAATGGCTGAGGGGCCCCCAGCTGGATCAGGCCCTCTGAATAGGTGAGACAGGTGATTGGCTTGATCTGTTTGGGAGGCATCTAGGCAGTGGGACCCAGTCCCGTGCTCATTGCATGAGTTAGCTGTTTGAAACCTGGAGCTTATGCAGGGACGCTTGGCTCAGTCTGGGAGGAGGGGACCGGACCTGCCTGGACTGAGTCTACCAGGTTGATCGCAGTCCTCGGGGGAGGCTTTGCCCTGGAGGAGATGGGAATGGGGGGTGGGCCGGGGGTAAGGGGAGAGTGGCGGGAGAGGGGAGAACAAGGGAATCCGTGGCTGATATGTAGAATTAAATTATATTGTAAAATAAAATAAAATAATAAAAAAATTCTGTTTGTAGGGGCTGGAGAGATGGCTCAGCAGTTAAGAGCACCCACATGGTGGCTTACAATTGTCTATAACTCCGGTCTGAAGGGATCCAATGACCTCCATAGGTAGTGGGAGTGCACAAGGTACATGCACATGGTACATGCACATACAAGCACATAAAATAAATATATCTAAAACAACTATGCCTGTTACTGAATGTGTAGTGTTTTCTTGTCATTATTCCCTAAATACAGCATAGTAACTATTTACATTGCACTGGGCATTATAACTAAGCTAGAGATGATGTAAAGTATTAGGAAGCCAGGTGTGATGGCACCTGCCTTTAATCCTAGCACTTGGGAGGCAGAGGCAGGTAGTTCTCTGAATTCAAGGCTAGCCTGGTCTACATAGAGAGTTCCAGGGCAGACAGGGTTATAGAGTGAAATCCTGTCTCAATAAATAAATGAATGGCCGGGCGTTGGTGGCGCACGCCTTTAATCCCAGCACTCGGGAGGCAGAGCCAGGCGGATCTCTGTGAGTTCGAGGCCAGCCTGGGCTACCAAGTGAGCTCCAGGAAAAGGCGCAAAGCTACACAGAGAAACCCTGTCTCAAAAAACCCAAAAAAAAAAAATAAATAAATAAATAAATAAATAAATGAATGAATAATAAGCGAAGTATGAGGGAGAATCTGTTTAAGTTACCTAAGAATGCTAGAGCATTCTTATATGAAAGACTTGAGTGTGGAACATGTGCAAGAAACTGTGTCATGACAGCAAGTAACTGACATGTGCAAAAGGAGTTACAATTCTATAGTACCACATATGCTACAGTCTCACGGCCACAACCAAGACCTGAAATTCAATCAAACTCTACATTCATTTACCAGTTTATAGGAAATACTGGGAATGAAGAACATAATTAAGTAATATCACATAGATATAATCAGCCAAATCCAGAGTGCAGAAAATCCTACAGGACCAATTTCATGGTTTGTTTCTTCCATAAATAAATAGAAAAAAGAGAGACAGAGATAGAGAAACAGACATAGGAAAAGTTATAGATTAGCAGAGACCATTTTTAACATGTGTACTACATTTCATCCTGGTTAGTCTTTTGCCAACTTGACACAAACTAGAGTTATCTTGGAAGAGGAACCTCAATTGAGAAAACGCCTCCATTAGATTACCTATAGGCAAGTCTCATGTGGGAGGGCCCAGCACACTTCAAGCAGCGCCACCCTGGGCAAGTGGTGCTGGGTGGTGTAAGAAAGCAAGCTGAGTAAGCCATGAAGAGCAAGCCAGTAAGCACGTCCCTCCATGGCCTCTGCTTTAGTTCCTGCCTTCAGATCCCTGCTCTTCTTTGAGTTCCTTCCTTGGCTTCCTTCAGTGACAGACTGTGTGGTAGTCTGAATGTGACTGGCTCCTATAATCTCATAAGGAGTGGTACTATTTGGAGGTGTGGCTTTGTTGGAGTGGGTATGGCCTTGTTGGAGGAAGTGGCTCACTGTGGGGGCGGGCTTTGAGGTTTCCTATGTTCAAGATACTGCCCAGTGTGTCAGTCGACTTCCTGTTGCCTGCAAGATGTAGGACTCTCAGCTACTGCTCCAGCACATCTGCCTGCATACTGTCATGCTCCCTGTCATGATAATGGACTGAACCTCTGAAATTGTAAGTGAACTACCTCAATGAAATGTTTTCTTCATAAAAAGAGTTGCTGTGCTCATGGTGTCTCTCAGCACTAGAAACTGTAACTAAGACAGACTGGGAGGGACTAGGACAAAGCTGAACAAACCCTTTCCTCTTCAATTTCTTTTTGGTTAGTATATCGTCACAGCAATAGAAAAGCAAACCAAAACACGTTTGAATCCTCATGTGGACACAGACAATGAAAAACTAGTTACTGAATACTAGACAGAAAAAAAGTAATGCTATTTTATTGTATATGGTGGTATAGTATTTAGTTTTCTTAAGAGCCCTCATATTCTGTAGATACATGCTGGGGTAATTATGAACACAACAATGCTTCAAATTTGCTTTAAAATTGTCCCATGGTAGGGGTTATAAAAATCAAGATTGACCACAAGTTACTAACTGCTGAAGATGGGTGACTGGTGCCTGGTATTCATTATACCATTTTCCTTACTTCTATGTATATTTGAAATTATCCATACATTTAAAAAAAATAAAGACATTTCCATAATAATGAGGAATGGACTACAAAGCAGAATATTTCTTGGAGACTAGTTCCTATAGGAACCTATGTGAAGTGAAAGTGGCCTTCACCGAGCTGATACAGCAACAATGAGCAAGCAAGATAGAATCCTCAATACATTTAGGACGCAAAATTGATAGACCTTGCTAATTAGTCAATCATGCAGAGTAAGTGGGGGAAAGTCAAGAATGAAGCTTAGATTTTTGTATCTGAGCATGTGAGAGGCACTGAAGAAGATGTGGGGAAGAAAGCTGGAGTTTGAGGTAAGCTGTGGGACCAAGTGTAGAGATGCCAGCTGGGGTGAGGACAGAGAAAATAATCACAATGCTAAGGAGGACAGCAGCTGGGGCAGAGCCCTGGGAAGCACCTAAGGCCTACATGTTTACTGCACAGGTTGTTTTCAATTCTGTGTGCACCTGGGCTTAGGCTAGTGCATACATACGTACATACATAGATGCATACATACGTACATACATAGATGCATACATACATGTAGGGATATGGGCAACTGAGGGTGCAAGAGGCTCCTGACTGAGTCATCCTTTCCTAGCCACTTCTTTCCTTTTTAGCCACAGACTTCACTTGCCCCACATAGGTTAACCTTTCTTGAGACAGCTGAGAAGATGCCAATGCCTCCTAGCCAGAATTCTTACCTTCAGATCCTCACACAGGTCACCGTAGTCAATCTCGATGAGGGCCTCTCGAGCATAGATACTGGATGTTTTCTGGGAACCACTCACTGACTCCTCTCCCTGGGAGCTACCCTGCAATGTTGAGATGGAGGGAGAGGCAGATGGAGCAGACTGCCATCTGTATCCCTCTAGAGATTAGGGGTTCCTTTGAAGCTTTCTATGTCTTCGATGCTAGATGACACTGAGGCAGAGGCCAACAGGAAGGTCCAAATTGAAAACTAGACCTTCTCTACCTCTCACCAAGTTTCTCCATTTCTAATGTGAGGACAATGCCCAGCCAGCAGAGCTATGGTTAAGATTATGAATGGTTATGCCACGGCCTACCAGGGTCTGGAATACTAGTGTTCAAAATACTTTACTGAATTAAACTGAAAGGCTATGTGCGAAGAGCTCCTCGGTTACAATTCCCCACTCCTCATTAGCATCTTTCACTTGTAATCGATAAAATGCCTCAGCCTCTCTGATGTTGCTCCTTTTCCTCCACCTAAACTTCCATACCTCTGCATTGCTGACGTCCTCTACCCAACCCTCTTCTGGCCAACTTCCCTCACTGCAGCTAAGCTAATTAATCTCTTCAGGTCCTCCGGTTTCCGATCTTCCTCTGCTCTTGCCTAATGTTCCTCAGTTCTCACTCCTACCAATGTTCAGTATTTGACAGAGCTAAGAGCTCAAGTCCGTAAGCTTAATGAATCACTTCATTGTCTTTCTGACCACTCACTAGCTTGCAGCTCTCCTCTCAAGTCAATGTTCCTCTCAGAACAAAGCCTGACTTCACTACCTCCACCTTGCCACATCTCTTTTGCATCTTTACATCCCTCACAACTCTCTGCCTTTAGTCCTATCTGTTGCCTGCCCTTCGCGGCCATTTTCCATCTCCCATCTCTGGTTAGTTGTTGACAGATCACTCCCACCACCCACCATAATACTCACTTCTTCCTGACTAATATCATCCATGGTGCCCTTTGACAGTGGCAATTTGATGTCCTGCATCTTACAGGCCTGTAGCAGGTTGTGGCGGTCACTGCGCTTCTGTTCAAGCTTGGTCTCAATGGCTGTCACCTCCTTCTGTAAATGAGTCATTTCCCTAAAAAGGTCCAGGTAGCTATGTTAATACCCAAATCTGGAAGGCCGCCTGCTTTACCTTCTTCCACCCATCCCAAGCTGGAATCCACTCACTTGTTGGCACCCCCAAGCTTCTTGCGAATCTCTTCCATCTCGTGGTTCTTGTCATTCACTTCTGACTTTTTGGCCAGGTGCTGATTCTTAAGGTCCTGTAGCTGAGCCATGGTCTCATCTATTATCTTCATGTGTCTTTGTTCCTCCTGGTCCCAGCAGGAGATTAAACCAAGAAGGGAAGATTCACCTTGGAACCTTCTTTTGCGCAACCCTTCCCAATAGGCAGTTTGTTGGAGTTGTGTGTCACTTTTGATCTCTGTTTTCACACAACTAACTCCTCAGACTTCTTTTATCCTTTCCTAAATCATCTGGTTGCCTTCTACAACTACAATTATATAAACTGTCTGTTATAGAGGGATAGGATGGGAGGGGGCCTGAAGGGGCGGGAGGAAGGAAGAGAGGGATCTGTGATTGGTATATAAAATGAATAAAAATTTTCTTAAAAAAAGGAAGAGTTCAAACTATGGAAAAATAAAGGGGAAAGAATGGGGGATTCACTTGTAATCCCACCAGCCAAAAACAAACAACTAACATTCTAGCATATTTTCTCCCTTTACAAACAACTTTAGGGTTGAAATTAGATTTTAACTTTATATCATAATTAATGGGGTTTTTTCCTTCTTCTTTTTGGTTTTGAGACAGGTTTTTTCTCTATGTATTATGTATCCCTGGCTTTTCTGGAACTCACTCTGTAGACCAAGCTGGCCTTGAACTCAGAGATCCACCTACCTCTCCTCCCAAGTGCTAGGGTTTAAGGCATGTGCCACCACCGCCCAGCTCAATGTTTTATTTTTAAGCATTTTCCCAAATCAAAACTTTTGTCATATACAGCATAATATTTGTATTTATTTTTCCTTTATGTACGTGGTGTGTGTGTGTGTGTACATGTTCACTCATATGCATGTATATGCCACAAGTTTATTTATATTAAGTGTCTTCCACAATCTTTTTTTTAAGATTTGCTTTATTTTTAATTATGTTTATTTATGTATGTTGAGTATGTTCCTGTGAGTGCAGGTGCTTCAGGAGGCCAAAGGATGTCTAGGAGGTGAAGTTATAGACAGTTGGGGAGAGCCATGTAACCTGGGTGCTGGGAACCAAACTCAGGCCCTCTAAAAGGGCGGTATGCACTTTTTTTTTTTTGGTTTTTTGAGACAAGATTTCTCTATATAACAGTCCTGGCTGTCCCGGAACTTGCTCTGTAGGCCAGGCTGGCCTCAAACTCAGAGATCCACCTGCCTCTGCCTCAGGACTGCTAGGATTAAAGGCGTGCGCCACCAGGCCAGTATGCACTCTTAACTGCCAAGCCATCTCTCAAGCCCTTCCACCTTATTTTTTAAGACAAAGGCTCTCACCAAACCTAGCACTCATACTGTTAGATTAGCTACCTAGCAAGTCCAGGGACCCTCTTGTGTCCGCCTCCCCAGCACTGGGATGACAAGAGTCAAGTGGGAGAACAGTTGACATTCTTAACTGCTGGGCCATCTCCCTAGCCCACATTTTCATTTTTTCAAAGAAAATTCTTTCTCCCCCCCTTTAATCTTTAAAAAAATAATCTTATTAAGGGAGACATGTTGGGCTGGTGATGTGGCTCAGTTGGTAGAGTGTTTGCCTCATGCACAAAGCCAAGGATTTGATCCCTAGCACTGCATAAAACTGAGGGATGCTACATGCCTATAATCTCAGCATGTGGAGGCTATAGAGTCTGAGGCCAGCATAGAATACATGAGACCACGTCTGTCTGTCTGTCTGCCTGCCTGTCTCTGTCTGTCTGTCTGTCTGTCTCTCTCTCTCACACACACACAAGAAGAAGAAGAAGAAGAAGAGGAGGAGGAGGAGGAGGAGGAGGAGGAGGAGGAGGAGGAGGAGGAGGAGAAAAAGAAAATGCATCTGGAATTAATTCTCAAATAACTTATAAAAATAATGAATATACAGAATGCTAAAGCAAACTACAGCAACACAATAACTGATAAATTTTTGTGGAGGAGAGTTCTTTGATAGTCAGCCTGCTATATACACTGATTTTTGTAATACATGGGTTCACTGGAACATCAGCATTTGGCTAAAAGCTGTACTATGCTAGGTGTGGTGGCACGCACCTTTAGTCCCAGCACTCAGGAAGCAGAGGCAATTGGATGTCTGTGAGTTTGAGGCCAGCCTAGTCTACAGAGTTCTAACCATCCAGGGATACATAGTGAGATTCTGTTGTTTTGTTTTTTGTTTTTAAATGTACTGAATGTTTAGATATTTTTGTCATTCCCTAAATCATATCAAGTATAACAACTACTTATATTGCATTAGATATGATACAGAGATGATTTAAAGCATTCAAGAGGGTGTGCATATGTGGTGATACATTGTGTACCTAATAAAATTTGCTTTAAGATCAGAGAACAGAACAAGGCACTAGATTAAACATAGATCCATCTGGATCTCTGGGAGTTCAAGGCCACGCTGGGCTACATGAGATGATTCAGTCTAGGAGAGAAACAGAGCCAGGCATGGTGGCACACGCCTTTAATCCCAGTACTTGGGAATCACAAGCCTTTAACCCCAGGACTTGAGATCTCACGCCTCTGCTACCAGTATTTGGGGAGCACACACGCCTTTAATCCCAGCACTAGGAAGGAAGTAAGATGGCTGGGCGGAGAAAGGCATATAAGGCTTGAGGGGACAGGAACTAAAGCCTTTCCGGCTGAGGCCTTTTCAGCTGGAAGCGCTTTTCGGCTAGAGGCCCTTTTTGGCTGGACCCCATTCGGCTGAGGACTGAGAGACATTCAGTCAGAGGATTCATGGAGTTGGCAAGGTGAGAAGTAGCTGTGGCTTGTTTCTTTGTCTCTCTAATCTTTCAGCTTTTACCCCAATATCTGGCTCCAGGTTGTTTATTGTAAGACCATTTAGCAATTCATGTTACATGCATAGTTTACAGACAAACAATGCACCATTTAATACATTTTATACATTCTAGTGCTGGGGGTAGAGGTCCCTAGAAAATCTCCTGTGAGTATCAAATGAAGGCTGTACTATTCTGACATCTTTCTGCTAACCAACAACTCTATTCAAAATGAAGTAAAAAGTCACATAACTACACTATCTTGGAGCATCCAGATGTAAATTTAGTCCTGTCCCATTATTTTACTAGCTAATCGGCAAGTGTATGTAAGATTCCAGTAACACTATTCTAGATCACAAAGGGTTAATGAAGAAATACAAAAGCAACAAATACAGGCATACAAAAGTCAAGTGATATGTTCAAACCAAGAGAACCAAATCGTCTCAGGAAGGAATGCTATAAGGAACAAGGGTTGCACAGGGATTTAAACAGAAAGAAATATAAGGAAAAGTCACCACACAAAACACAGTGACACACACATGCCAAACAGCATGACTGCAGCAGACACTAGCACAGTCATACCATGAGATGGCTGTGTGTCAGTAAAACATCATCTGCTGCACTGAATTTATGTGGCTAATCTGATTTAGGGTCGAGACACTTGGAGCTATGCCTCTAATGGTACTTGCCAGCCTGTTCTTTCAGGCTGCCTTCCAGCTCCTCACCTTCTTTGTGGGCTCCCAGAAATCCTTAAACCCCCACCAGCATGTTTCAGGCTAAGTCTGAGAAAGCTGTTGATGAAGCGAGCAAATGATGAAATGCTGTTCACCTACAGTCACTACAAACAAGTGGCTGTGGGCAACATAAACACAGAACAACTCAACTCTGGTCCATTAGACCTCAAAGGCAAGGCTAAGTGGAATCAGTAGAACCACTAAGGAAAATGCATAAAAGCTTCTGTTGACAAAGTAGAAGAGCTAAAGAATAAAATGAATATTAAGAGATTAGATTTGGTTGCCAGCCAGGCATTTAACCTATACTGATGCAATTTCTTGTTTTTATCAAATACTGGATGTATGAAATAATGAAAACACCCTATGGCACACTTAGCTGGTTGGTGAGATCATCTGTTGATCAAAAATATGAAAATAATCAGTTGAGGCTTTTAGGACAGAGTTCTAACAGATTAAAAGCTGAAATAATTACTGACCTTCTCTAAGTCATTTTCCTCTAATATCTATTAAAAGTACAAGTCACCCTTTTCAAAAATCCAAATTTTATTCATTTTGCTAGCATTTAATTGGCAAGTTTGTCTTGGCTTTTGGTTAGGCATTAAAAATGTACAACCTTTTTTTTGAGATAGGGTCTCTCTACATAGCCTTGGTTGTCCTGGAACTATTTAGACCAGGCTGGCCTTGAACTCACAGAGATCCTCCTGCCTCTGCCTGGGACTAAAGGCGTGTGCCACCACACCCAGCATAAACACTCATTTTTATATTTAAGTAATAACAGGATTTAAGAAGCTCTGGCTTGGCTATCTTGGAAAATACTTTTGCTTTAAATGAGATCTATATGTTACTAAAGTTTAAAGGCCACTAAATTATGTATGTACATAATGCCATATAATTTTCTAAATTCCTACTTTCCAAGGGGCATTGGGTAGTCTCCAACTTGGAACTATAAATAAGGTTTATAATAAATGATTATGATAAATATCAATGTGTTTGCACAAAGCTTTGCTAACACTCTGGATTACCTCCTCAGGTATTACTGAGTTAGAAGGCTGAGTTAGAAGCTTTTTGATAGATGTTGGAATGTTATATAAGAATACTGGTCTCCTGCGCCCTATGAGGTACTGAGAAATGTTTTGGTTTTAATTTTTGGATAGTGTGAGGCTAGAGAGATGGATGACTCAGTGGTTAAGGGGGTGTGCTGCTCTTCAAAAGACCTGAGTTCAGTTCTCAGTACCGACATCAGGTAGCTCAAAACACTATCTGTTACTCCAGCTCCAAGGGGACCCAACATCTCTCCCACATTAGGCAGTCAAAACTGCGTGTAATTCCAGCTCTAGGGTATCCCAGGCCTCTGGCCTCCACAGGCACCTGTACTCATGTGCATATACCCCATACAGATATAAAACCATAAATCATTAAATGATAGAAAATAAAGTATACCCAATGCTACTTTCATTTGTATTTCGTTGATTCCTGGGGAAAAAAACTAAATTATTTATGTTTGTGAGCTATTTCAATCTTTTGGAATGTTTATGTCACATACTCATTTCTCCCCTGTTAAGGTCTTGGTGTTTTTCATTAAATGAAAACTGTAGAAATTATAGGTATTATACCTGTATGCATCATATGTATTCCAAATTCCCCCCTGTCTTTTCCCTTTCTCCTTCCTTACCTTCTTAAGCTTTTCTATCTCATTTTCATCCTTTTTTACTGTCTGCTCCCACATGTGTACTTTATCCTGATCTTCCTTCAGCTGGTTCTTCTCAAAATCCAATTGGATGCCCAAGCGAGTCTTCTGATTCTCAAATTCCAAGCTGTAGAAAGAAAGAGGAAGTAGACTTAGCGCTCAGGGCCTCTCAGATACTGAGTCTCAGTCACCATAGCGTCATCCACTCACATGTACAACAAACTGTGCCCAGAAGCTGCAACTCTAAAGACAGGAATCTAAGCGGAATTCCATCTATCCCCCCCCCCTTTAGATACCAGAGACTCCAGCACCTTCTCAATTTACTAGGAGACATAAAAAAGAAAAGAAAACAAAGGTTCATCTAAAACCAGTTATAAGCTTTATCAGGCGTCTATGTACTTCATGAAGATTATCTCTATTTCTCTACTCAACAACTCCCATAACAAGGCATTAATACCCTTACTTTACACAGGAAACTTAGGCTAAGAGGTTTAAAAAAAAAAAGAAACTTTCCCCAAGGCCACAAAGGTAACAACTAAGCAAATATCACATGAGACTGGAATCCAAGTCTAACACCAGAATCCATGCTCTTTCCTATAATGTCATCACTGTAGTGATGTATAATGTAGTGTAGTATAATGTATAATGTAGTATAATGTAGTGGACTTACTTATAGGGCTAAAATTCCAATTCCTCCACCTGGACGTAGTACAATCTCAGTTATATTCTCTATACTGCAGATTCCTCATCTGTAGATTTTCTAATTGAGTTAATGTGTGCAAAGTAACCACTCAGTATATTTTAGCTATCATCATCAATGTGAGGAATATTGGCTGTAATCAGCTCATTTTTGCCCAAGGGTTTCAATTCTTTCTAGCATCCTAAGCTCTGCCCCAAGATTTTAGAAGCTCCCAAGGGGCAGAGATTCGGTAGAATAAGAAGATTAAGAAAACACTGAATTCCTGCTATTTTGCTATTGTCCTTTCCCTTACCTCTTCAGAAACTCAAAGTACATTAACAGCATATAGACACTAGCAGCCAAGCAGGGCTAGCTTTCAACTGCCCCACCAATCAATCCTCAATGTAGTGTGATAGATGCTGCCAGATGTCATGCTAGCAGCTTAAACCTATTAGTCACTATAATACAAATGGAATGTAATTAACTCTACAATTTGGAGGTATGTAATTTTGAGGCCAATCTCCTAAGTATGACTCATAAAGCCCTTGGTGATCTGGCCCCTACTGACCTTTCTACCTCCCCTGCCTTCCTCCTGACCCGGTTTTTATGTGCCAGGCATTCAAAACTACTTAGTATTCAGAACAAAGCATGCTCTGTCACACCTCTAAGCATGTTGTTCTTCCTGGCTGGAACTCCTTTTTGTCCCTGCTTAGCTGGCTAAATCCTACTCACTCCTCAGATCTCTAATTCACCACTCCTTGTTCTTTTAATGCCTTTCCTGATAGTTGAAGGCAGGTTCTAAGTTTCTGTAACATATGGTTGGCTCTTTCCTTTTTGAATTTCAGATGAGTTGCGCTAGTCAAATGTCACAGTTGATAATAAATTTGTCATTACTCTCTATGCAAAACCCTTTCCTTATCTCCTTTATTCAGCCTTTGATTTCTACTCTCATTATCTCCCCTTACTGTGAATACATATCTCAAAGTGACACACATCCTGGGCTAGGGAGACAGCTCAGTGGTTAAAAGCACTTTGCTCTTCCAGAAGACCTGAGTTCGGTTCCCAGGCCCACAACCACCTGTAACGCCAATTCCAGGGAATTTGACACCACCTTCTGGCTTTGTGGGTGTTAGCACACATATGGCATATTCTGAATCTCTCTCTCTCTCTCTCTCTCTCTCTCTCTCTCTCTCTCTCTCTCTCTCTCTCTCTCTGGGTCGGTCTCTCTCTCTCTCTCTCTCTCTCTCTCTCTCTCTCTCTCTCTCTCACACACACACACAAATAAAAGTAAGTCTTTTAAAAAATGCACATCCTTAAAAAATGTTTTAAAATGTATACAAATGTACCACATTATCTATACCATTCAGTGTTCCAATCCATAGCAGATTTCTAAGTTAGCTCTCTGTGTTACTGCCTATAGATCTATTCGTGTTTGAACTGCTCCACAGTACTTCAGAGTCTATGTTTATCACATTTAATTTAAACTTTCACCACAATGGCGGCCATCTATATTGCCATCAATACTACTCAATAATACAGATTATGCACAAATGAACAACCCTCAAATCTCCTTGGATCCTGTAACAAGATTCTCTGGGACATACACCCACAGAGCGACTAAATGTGTATGTGTACCTCCATATACTAAAGACATCTTATTTTCAGCAAATACTACTATGTTATTTTAACTGGCATTTCTCTGATGCAGAAATCAAACAATTCCTACAGTTTGCAAAGATTCAAACTCTTCTTTCTTTGACCCATTTTTTAAAAGTAGGTTTTTTGTCTTCTTGAAATTTTCCTCTTTATTTTCCAACCATACTATCCTGAATTTCATCATCTACCTTTTCCTCAAGAACTCTCTAAGTTCACTGAGGGGGAAAAATAGCACCCAATTCAATTTTATATTCTTTGAACCTAGCTTGCAGTAGGAAAGCAATGGATATTACTGTAGAAACAGTAGCGCTAAGGGCTGAAGCCCAGGGCCTCATACATACTAAAGGCAAGTAACACTTTCAGCACTTTCTTTTTTCCTGTATTCAGAGGCAGGGTCTTGTTAAGTTCAAGGCTGGCCTTGAACTTGGAATCCTGAGTACAGGATTACAGGCATATGCCACTAGATGTACGCCTCTAGATGAACTCTTGACTGAGACCCAGGGTCCAGGGTGTGACCTCCTTCAATGGTGATTATGTCATGTTCATCTGCCTCACCTCCATCTCCCTTACCTCCTCCAATATCTAGCACAAGAAAACCTAGTACAAAGTAGATATTCAAAAAGACTTTTAAAGTGAGACATTAATGGCACATGCCTATGACCCCAGCATTGGGGAGGTTGAGGCAGCATTATTGCTAAGTTCTAAGCCAGCCTGGGTTGCATAGTAAGTACCAGACCAACCAGGGTTTCAAGCAAGACTATCTGAAAAAAGCAAAACCAAACAAGATTTACTGAATGAATGAATGAGTGCACATATGCCACGAATGAACTAAAGTGAGGCGGCCTGTGCTGCAAGGGGAGACTGCATCTTAAACATCAAAGTTAGAAACAGTATAATATACTAGACAATAAAATGAGGGAGAGGCTTGTTTCTTTTCTGGTTATTCCTCCAGCCTAGAACCTCTTCTTTTCATTCCTAACCTCCAACACACAAGGATAATGGTAAAACATTAAAAATGGTAATGTTTATCGTTCTTTGTAGGTGCTACTTATTATGCTGCATAATTCACAACGATTATTTCATCTAATCCTCCCCACAATGCCCCAAGATAGGCACTACTGTCTCATTTTATAAAACTATTGTTCAAGGTAATGATTTTAATACAGGTAAAGCAGATTTAAAGGTGGCACTTTTACCCCTCCAATAAGTCTGGTTCTAAAGAACTGGTCGCTGCCCGAGGACACACGCGACTCAAGGCTGCAGACATGCATCCCAATACCTTATAATACTACTTTCACTTACCGCTTCTTGGCAATCTCATTCTGCCGCTTCACCTTTTCTTCCTCAAATTCTCGGATGTTGCGCACACCAATCTCCCGACAAAACTCTTCAAACACCTCATCTTCTACCTGAGGGAAAAGGCAAGGAGGGCAGAGGCATTATTGCTTAAAGTCCTACTTCCAAACCTAGTCTTGTTCTGATAAACATGCCCACCCTCTACCAACCTGGTTCATCTTCTCCTTCAAGTCTTTCATTTCCCTTTCTCGGCTCTGGATGATTCTCTTGATATCATTAATGCGAGGTCCAAAGTTGGCCAGCTCACTCTCCAGCTTAGACTTTTCCTACAGACAAGAGGTTGAAAGACAAGAGACTAGAATGTGTGGAGGAAAAGAACTTCCTTGCCAGTACCAGCCCCATGGTCAACAACCACTGAGAAAGCTTGACTTAGCACCAATATCCCAGTCAAATTATAAAACCTTTAATCCATAAAGCTAGGCACACAGTAAACATCATTAGTTGTAGGTTCCCAATCCCTTATTGATAACCCCAAATATATTTTAGAAGTTGGACTGTTTTTCAGAAGAAGGTGAATCTAGGTTTTATGTAACACCTCTAGTTTGAGTAAACTGGGAAAATGTAGAATTACAAAAGAACACATTAATATACCCAATCCACAGACACTGAAATTCTTACAACTCACTGTTTTTGTTTATCTGTCTGTTTTTTCCCTTGAGATATGATCCCACCATATAGCTCAGAGTGGCCTTGAATTTTCTAATCTTCCACATCAGCCTCCAATGTACTGGGACCGTAGGCATATGCCACTAGACTGGCCCTGTTGCTCATTCTCAACTGACTTTTAGAAATCCCAATAGTCAGGCGGCGGTGGTGCACACCTTTAATCCCAGCACTCAGGAGGCAGAGGCAGGTGGATCTCTGTGAGTTCGAGGCCAGCCTGGTCTACAGAGCGAGATCCAGGACAGGCACCAAAACTACACAGAGAAACCCTGTCTAGAAAAACAAAACAAAATAAAAAAAGAAGAAATTCTAATATTTATTGAATGAACTGCATTAATAACAGTATCTAACATTTACTGAGTGCCCACTGTTCTAAGAACTTCATAGATATTCATTCACACGTTCCATCTCTGTAATAATCATACAAAATAGACAATAACTTCCATTTGGTAGATGAGGGAAGATGAGAAACCTGACGAAGAGAAGGTAAGTAAATTGCTTAACGGGATCAATACCGCTGACAGAAGATCTGGACCCGCACCTCCCACCCCATCCCAGTGTCTGACTCAGCTATGCTATCCTCAACAGAAAGGAAGCAAAGTGGTCACTGCAACCCTCAGTGCAACCTGGGAAGGCCTTGGAGAACACCAGGGCTGAGGGCCAGGCCCTACCTGGAGATTCAGGGCAAGATGCCTTGTCTTAGTCTGCTCTAGGTCACTCTGGGAGTACTTCAGCCTCATTTGTAGCCCATGGGCCTGGGACTGCACCTGCCGCAGTTCCGCCTCTTTCCGTTTGGCCTTCATCTGCTCCTAAGGGACAAGAAAAAAGGGCCATGTGGTGAGTGGCCAACCGGAGCTCAGGAACCCTACTCCGAAGTACCAGTTGCTTGTCGCTTACTTTCAGCTCCTCTGTCAAACGCTCTTTTTTTTCTTTCAGCTTGTCTACTGCTTTTTCATCCCAGCGTCGTGCCTTTGCCTTGAGATCACTGGCTCCACCAGAGATAACTCCTGACTTCTGGAACAGGGTTCCATCCAGTGCCACTGTCTACAACAGCGAGAAGAGGTGGAAGAGATGGTGAAAACAGGACTCTCCAGTACTGCACCTGTGCAGCTCCAACCTGGGAAAAGGGGGCCATACCTTGTGGCGTTGGTGACCTCCAAAAGCAATGCGTCGGGCATCCTCCACATTGTCACAAACAAGGGCATTGCCACAAGCATACTGCAGAGCTTTTTTGATGTGAGGTGGTTCATAGCGAATCACATCAATCACTAGCTTGGCCCCCTTCAGCTCCCGGAGTTTCTCATCTGTAGGTTTGACCTGTGTAAAGAATCTTATGAAGCAACAGAATACATAAAGCCAAGGTGAGGGGCCCCTCAACACTGCCTTGCCTACTCCCACCTCCTCTCCCCCCCACCGAGAGAGAGAGAGAGAGAGAGAGAGAGAGAGACAGAGAGAGACAGAGAGACAGACAGAGACAGACAGAGAGACAGAGACAGACAGACAGACAGACAGACACACACACACACTCTTACCTTCAGGTAGTCAAGAGGCAAGAAGCCTTACCTCCAGGTAGTCAAGAGGCAAGAAGGTCTCAGGCTCTCCACGTTGCTCCTTGATATACTGAATACAATCCCGACCTGTCTTCTCTGAGTCCACAATAATAGCATCCATGTTCTTTCCTAAAACCTTGGTCACAGCAATCTGATACTTCTTTTGTGTAGGCTGGCAGAGGTCAATGAGGCGGCCATACTGAGTAAAAGAAGAAGGGAAAACTGAAGTGTAAGGCTTAGGAATCCCAATTACTAGTTCACAAAGAAGGGCAAGATAAAACTCCGTATATGGAACAATGAATGCAACTATGCTGCTTATTTGTGAAGTCGGTCCTCAATTTTTGCACCTGTATAATACCACTAAAATGGGAATGGACTGAGGGGAGGCACTTGTTAGACTTGCATGGCTACAAGCAATTTAGACCAGTACAGTGGTCAATTCTAATGTTCCTTCCAAAGACAGAAGTTTAGTTAAAGGAGGATTAAGGACTGAATAAACATGTTACATGATGGAAGACCCAATTAACACCTCAGAAGCAGCTCCAAGAAAGACATCACATTGTCTCTAGGATCAATTATATTGGAGGCTTAAAGGGTAAAGCCACAGGTTTCCTAAGACTGTTTTTGGAATCAGACAAGACTGACTGAAAGGCCACAAGCCTTAACAGCCTTACCATAGAAGACAATTTTGAGTATGATACACTAGTTAATTTTTCTGTTTTTGAAACATGGTCTCATTATTTAGCTGGGACTATTCTGGATCTCCTTATGTAGCCCAGGTTGGCTTCAAACTCATGATCCTCCTACCTCTGCCTCTCCATTGCTAATATTAAAGATAGGCACTGCCGGGCGATGGTGGCGCACACCTTTAATCCCAGCACTCGGGAGGCAGAGCCAGGCGGATCTCTGTGAGTTCGAGGCCAGCCTGGGCTACCAAGTGAGCTCCAGGAAAGGCGCAAAGCTACCCAGAGAAACCCTGTCTCGAAAAAAACAAAAAAAAAAGATAGGCACCATGGCACCCAGCTTTACACTGGTTACTTATTAACTGATAACTGAATGGAATTATAGTAATATGCCAGTGTATGTTTTTAAATTTTTTTTAATGATCCCTTTTTTATTTTTTATGAACATTGGTGTTTTGCCTACATGTATGTCTGTGTGAGGGTGTTGGATCCCCTAGACAGTTGTGAGCTGCCATGTGGGTGCTGGGGGTTGAACCAGGGTCCTCTGGAAAAACAGCCAGTGCTCTTAATCTCTGAGTCATCTTTCCAGCTCCACCAGTTTATCTTTTGACTTATGGTTGTTTTGATGTAAAAGATTTGTGTTCAAAGATCAAGGGAGGACTATGATATTATGAACTACATTTAGCCATAGATTGAGATTCCTGACACAGTTCCAAAAACTAAAATCATAATGAGTTGACTGATCACTGACTACTCCTAGGTAACTTTCCTGTGAGAGCTAGTCATTACAGAGACCAAGGCAGGATTAGAAGATCAGGCCTTCTTGTCCCCTGTCCCACACCTAAGAGGAAAAGATGACTAAAAGTTGAGTTAATCATCAGTAGCCAATGATTTAATTTGTTGTGCCTATGAACCCCCTCCTGTGGTGGTAATCTAATTGTACTGAAATGTGATTTTGATTGTATGTTAATAAATAAAGTTGTCCGGGGGTCAGAGCTATTAGAGCCATAGACAGAGTGTGGCGGTGGTGGCACACGCCTTTAATCCCATAGATCTCTATGTGTTCAGGGATATAGCCAGCACTGGAGACATATGCCTTTAAGACCTAGGGGGCTGTACATTCAGACAGTGACGAGGCAGTCACGTGTTTGGGTTTACAACCAATGAGAAGGCAGAATGACTGGAAAATCGACTTACAGACAGGAAGTAGCTCTCTTTCGCGAAGCTGGGACAGCAGGAGGAAGGGTGAGATTTTAGCTCTGAGCTCTGACCTCTCGGCTTTCTCTTTTACATTGTTTCTGTGTTTCTTATTTAATAAGATGGTTGGTTACATCTATACCCTCCCACCCATAAAAACTTGAAAGTTCAGGACTGGAGAAATTAATCAGCTTGCTGCACTTACAGAGAACCTGAGCTCAGTTCTGAGTATTCACGTCAGGTGGCTCACAACCACCTGTAACTCCAGCTCCAAAGGATCTGATAGCCTCTTTTAGCCTCCTCGGGTACCCTCACTCACAAGTATAAACCCACAAATGGAAACACAGATACACACACCCCCACCCCCATAATTAAAATTAAAATAAACTTAAAAAGACAACAAAAACCTTGAAAGTTCTATGTTCATGCTGGGTGCTGTAGCAGAATATTATTTTAAGGTGTGATACTTTTGTTTATGTTGCATCTGTTTAACTCTGTGAAGCTGTGTTACTGTGCCTGTCTAAAACATCTGATGGTCTAATAAAAACTGGCCAATAACAAGGCAGGAGAAAGGATATGCCGGGCTAGCAGGCAGAGAGAATATATAGGGGGAAAAACCTGGGAGGAAAAAGAGCTAGCAGCCAGAAGAGGAGGACTCCAGGGGCCAGCCACCCAGCTACATAGCAAGCTATGGAGTAAGCAATTTACAAAAATAAGAGAATGGAAAAAGCCCAGAGGCAAAAGATAGACAGGTTAAGAAAAGCTGGCTAGAAACTAAGCTAAGCTAAGGCAGGGCATTCCTAAGTAAGAGTTTGGGAGCTGGGTGGCGGCCCGAAAAAGTGCCAAACAACAACCTACAACAGGGTGTGGTTATTCATGCCATTCATTAGTCCCAGGACTCAAGAAGCAAAGGCAAGCAGATCTTTTTGAGTTCAAGGACAGCTTGGTCTACATAATGAGTTCTAGGCCAGCTAGTAGCATATATAGTGAGACCTTGCCTCAAAATTAATTAATTAATTGATTGATTCAGGGAGCTTCTACATAACTCAAGAAAAGGCTCAGGATGTAAGGGCACTTGCCAAGAAGACTGATGACATACATGAGTTCAACTCCTGGAACACACACTGTGGAAGGAGAGAACTGACTTCTGCAAATTGTCCTCTGACTTCACACATGTCTGACAGAAAGACAGACAGACACACATACACAGAGTAAATGTGTTTCCCTGAAAACCACAAGAAACTCTAGCAAATTAATCAATGGAGTAGGTCATGGAAACATAATTTTCAATCAGATGGTCAGAATCACAGGTCAGTCTAGGCTTACAATTGCAATCTGAAGTGAAAGGCCATCTTATGGGACTGAGTCCTTAACCTATGGTATCTATCTGATGCTATCTCCAGATAATGCCAGAAAGGATTATAGGACACCCAGATCGAGTCTATTGAAATGCGGGAACTCCTGAACACACACATCTGGTATCAGAATCGAAGTGCTTTATTTATTGGCTGTGTGAGAGTAGGAAGAACACTTGGGTTTTATCCTATCTCACAGAGCAGACACCATACTATATAGGAAAAGCCTACTCTGGCTCCAAAGTCATTGTGACAGCTTCAGGCAGTCACATCTGAATGTATACTCATTTTTCAAAGACTTTTATCATTTCATAGGCCATTACCTAACAAACACTGATAGATATCTTATATACATTACCTCAAATTCTTACAAGCACCCAATAAAGTAAATAACTTTTACTAGATCCCTTCCTGCACCCCTAAAATCAAGCATGGTTCCTTAAGAACCATGAGATTAAAAAGAGTAAGTACTTCCCTAGCAGTCCCTATAGGAATGATCAGTGTGTATTTATAGAACCAAACTAAGTTGCACCCAAGGACAGGATAATACAGAAGAAGAACAATTCAGGGCACCTAGGAACTCAGAATTAGACCAAGAGGTCAAAGATTTGATAAAGCCGGGGAGTTCCCTAACAGCCAATGGCCCAGTTAGCACACGCCAATGGAACCCCTATAGAAAATTACACAAAGGTACTTCTTTGAAGGACAATTCCTAGCCTATGTCTGCCCACCTCCAAAACCTTTGTTGTCCCTCCCACTCCCCAAAGAGGAATGGATATAGCAAGACAAAGCCATCAGGAAGATGCAATTGTAATGAAAAGAGCCCATGACTGAGCGAGGGAGATGGCTCAGTGGGTAAGGCACTCGCCATGTGGAGTTAGGACCTAAGTGTGAACCCCAGAACCCACATAAAACAGGACATGGTAGCACACAGCATCCATAATCCTAATGGCTGCTATGAGGATATGGGAAGTAGAAGCAGGAGAACCCCAGGAAGCTTGTTTGTGGGCTAGCTATCCTGGCATACACAGCAGAAAAACAACCACGATGGTTCAGAGACGCCTCGGTGGTTAAAAGCACCACCCATGTAGTGGCTCACAACCATCTGTAACTCTAGTTCCAGTGGACTGATGACTACTGGACATTGCAGGCACCAGACATGCATGTGGGGTACATACATACATGAAGGCAAAACAATCATATACATAAATCTTAAAAAAAAAAAAAAAGGCAAAAGGCAACACGAGACCCTGTCTCAAAAAAGCTGGATCCATTCTTGTGGCACATATACTCACAAATACACACACACATTAACTTTTTTATTTTTATTATTTGTAATTATGTGCTGTGTTTGCATGTACATGCCCAAGCCCTCAAAGGCCAGAGGCCTGGGATCCTCTAGGGCTGTAGTTATACGCAGCTGCGAGCCACCTGTTATGTTAGGTCCTCTGAAAGGGCAGGAACTGCTCTTAATCACTGAGCCACCTCCCCAGCTCCCAGTAAATAAAATTTTTAATTTGGAAAAAAAAAAAGGATAAATTGAGCATGAACAGCAGTTCTCTCACAAGCTTTGCTTCTTTTCTTTTTCAATTTATTTTTTATTTTATATGTATGTGTTTTGTCTACATGTATCTGTGTATGTGTAACTAGTATCCACGTAGGCCAGAAGAGGGTGTCGGATTCCGTGGGTGCTGGGAATTGAATTCAGGTCCTATGGCAAAGTAGACATGGTCTTAACTCTGAACCACCTCTCCAGTCCAGGCTGTTTGGGTAGGACATTTTAGCTGAGTTTTCATTTTCCCGGATAAAAGTAAGACTAGCTATTCTGTCTTCATAGTGCTCTTCAGCAGTCTCCTTTCCACTGGCACGCCACTCCCTCCAGGGAGGAGGAGCCTCAGGAGACTCGGCAGGTAGACACTTCAGTTTCAGATCTAGGAAAGTGGAAACTTCTAAGTTTCTAGAAGACCTTTCTCAGCTTTATACAAGTAAACACCTGCTGGAGGAGGAATCTCTGACAGACAGAGGCAGAAATAAGAGATTCTTAACTGTTGAGCAGTCTGAAAGCTGTGCCAAGAGCTCCAGGGTTGTTACTTTTGTGAGGTGTCACCCACCACTGGGGTATGCTTTTGGTGATACGTTCTGTCGTGGGTTCCCTTTCTGAGGTGAGTAGATCTATGTATCATGTCTCCCCATAGAAAGTCTATCACATAACACAGGGTGACTGACAAGGTTGACAGTGAGTCTCAATACATGCTTAGAAAGAGTCCCTTCCAGTCTTACCACAGAACCAGGGTAGAGACGCTTGATGCTCTCCATTATCTCTGCTTTTCGCTGCTGGCGACTGCTCTCCTGGCGGTCAATGCGCGCATCCCCCAATTGCTCCATCACCTGGTTCAGCTCCTTATTGATCTCATCAATACGGCGCTTGGCCATCTCCACCTCCTCTGTCAACTCTCCCTCCAGCTTCTTCTGCTCCTCTAGGGACTGTCTGTCAAGTAAGAAAATACAAGAGTTAGCCTGTGTGGTGAGAGAATCTGGGACTGAAGGACTCTGGGAGACCTGCCTGAAGAGGAACAGGATAAACATAAAAGAGATGTGGAAGGAGAAGAGAGCATTGCAGAGCCACATACTTGCTAGTGGTAATATACTCCTCTAGCTTCTCGATCCGTTTTTGATTCTCTTCAATCTCCCGAAGCTTTTGCTTGATCTTGGCCTGGGCAATAAATACATTCCATTACTAGAGGGTGAGCCCATGTGCTATATTAGCTTACACCCCTATTGACCCTACTCATCCAAAATTCCAACAGTCCAACACAATCTGTCACTAATGCAGGAGGCCTACCAAAACGCAGAGGGGTCCAGGGCATCACAAGAAAACCCACAGAATCAATTAACCTGGGCTGACAGGAGCTCAGAGTCTGAACCAACAACCAAGGAGCCTGTATAGGACTGATTTAGGCCCTCTGCACATATGCTATGGCTGTGTAGCTTGGCATTCATGGGAGACTCCTAATAGTGGGTGGAGGAGCTGTCTCTGACTCTTTGACTGGCTTTTGGGCCCCTATTCCTCATCCTGGACTGCCTTGCTCAGCCTTAATACATGGAGAGGTGCGTAGTCTCACTGCAACTTAGTATGTCATGTTTTATTGATATCCATGGGAGGCCTGCCCTTTTCTGAACAGAAACAGGGGAGGAGTGGATTGGGAGGGAGGGCAGAGGGGAGGTAGGGGGTGAATGGGAGGAGAGGAGGGAGGAACTGTGGTCAGGATGTAAAATATATAAATTCATAAATTAAAAACAAAAGGCAGAAACGCATGCAAAGTCCAGTCTCCTGATGGATGGGGCTTCCAAAAAAATCTCTCAAAAGGTATTGCACCCAGCTCAGGTTTCCTCAGCAATCCAAGGCTCAAACCCAAGCAAAGTAAAGCTTCACAGACCTCTCTGACCTTGCTGTCTCAGCTGTAAGATGTAGGTAATTTCCACTTCATAAAACACATAGTAAGTACTTAATACAGGGCATGCATTAATGTGAATGCCTACAATGTTCTTTGAATTATTTCAGTTATTTAGCTGAATGCTTGGACCACTATAGGCTCTTGTGATAACATAAGAACTTTCTATCATTACTAGTAATACTAGAGCAGCAGTAAGTGAAGTATATTTGGTACTAGTGTGAGCTTTAGAGCCAGCCTACCCAGGTTCATATCCTGAGCCTACAGCTAAGCAATTATGGGATTACTATTATTATTAAGCAGATTACTTCACCACTGTAATATAGTTTCCTCATTTGGAAAGTGAGGATAATAGTAACTATCCCCTAAAGGCATCATAAGTATAGAACTTAAATAAGTGAATATGTGTAAAGCATACTGTTTAACACACAGTAGCTGCCTGTCAGATATAAACTTCTGTTGTTATTAAAACTATCATTATTTCCTTATTTAAGGATTATCACCCCTGATCTTTTTGCTTGTTGTTGATGCTGGGAACTGAATTCAGGGTAAATATGCTAAGCACACACTGCTGCTGAGTTCCACCCCAACGCCTCATCCTTTAATTTTGCCTACCTCTGTCTCTACTTTCTTCCGCTCTTCCAGATCTAGACGGTCCTGGTCAGCTTTCTGGTCTCTATTAAACTTCTCCAGCTCCTGCGCCAAAGTGGCTGCCCTCTTGCTAGCTTCTTCTTTCAGTCGGTGGTATTTCTTGACCTGTGTTAAGAACAGGAAAAGAGGACAGGTTACTAAGTCAGCATATGTTAAGTCACTAATCTTTTTACCAGAAAGCCTTTCAAGACTTACCTGATTCTCCTCCAGGGTCAAGTCTCTGCCCTGACTCTGACTCTCTTCCTCCATCCGTTCTTCAAACTCCTGTCGGGCCTTCTCCACTGACAACATCTCCTTCTCCAGCTCATCCATGTCACCTTTACGTTTCTTGTAATGCTTCTGAGCATTCTGAAGGGACTTCTTGGCTGCTTCAAGCTTCTTGATTTTGTGGGAGGTATTCTCTTTGGCTTTGATGTACTGAGGCCGCTTCTGATTCAACTCTGAGTCCTTTTCCCTTTTGCCAGAGGGAAAAGAGACAATCAGTTAGTTAGTCCTGCAGAAGGTAAGTTCCCAGGCTTTTTATCCCAAAAGATGGAACTATGTATTCCCAGCCAATCTCATGGAAACATCTTAAAGAACAAGAGCCTAATGCCTTGTTCTTTATCCTCAAAAACAAACAAAACAACAACAAAACAAAAATCAGGAGGGTGCAGTTTGAGTACTTCTTGGAACCTACCATCATCCTGGCATTCTAGCCACCCCAAAAGACAAAAATACCGCCCCTGCTTCAACCCTTGCAAATCTTTGGAGTTCTTCATGGCAATAGATTTCACTGTCCCATAAGGTTGAAGCCAACGCTAAGACAGGTCTCTCATTAAAACCCCCCACAAATACCGTTTACTGAATTGCCTTCATCTGATCTAATCACTTCACATCTCTGTCCTTTAAGCTTCTAGATACAGTGTTTCTCTTCTAGGATGGCCCTCTTGGTCATCTAATAGCTGTACTTCCTACTGCTTCCTCTTACCTGCTAACTTGTTAACCCAGAGCCTGGTTCTTTTATTCTTTTTTAATTATTTGTATCACACACACAAGCAAGCATGCATGCACACACATTAGTGTATATGTGGGCACATGTGTGCTACAACATGCCCACATGCAGAGATGAGAGGACAACTTGTGGGACGCAGTTCTCTCCTCCACCATATGGATCCCAGTGATTTAACTCAGGTTACTAGACTTGGCCTCAAGCACCTTTACCCAATGAGCCAGATCAAGGCTGATCTACCTTACTGCCCTAAGCCTGAGGTCTTAATCTTCTATTGTATTCATTGAAAGTCAAGAAATGTGCCTGGTCAAGGAGAAGAAAAACAAATTAGTACACACAGTAGACTCTAAGCTCAGAGGATCCTAAGGGAATAGCACAACTGTTTAGTTTCCTACAAGCTACAGGCCTGGGTGTGCCTCTTACTTGATCTCCTTCTCAATCTGCTGCTGTTCCCGCATCATTTTGCCCAGCTCTTTCTTCTTCTCCTTCAGCTCATCCTCTACCTTGTCCATCCGCTTCTTGTCCTTCTCAATTTCCTTGTTCTTAGCAGCCAGTTCCTTGTTGAGCTTCTCAATCTCCACTTCATTATGGTAAAGCTTAAAGAGCTGCAACTGTACCTGTGCTCGTACCACCTCATCCTTCAGGCGCTGGTAGCGGTCCGCCTAGCAAACAGGGGTGGGGATGGGGCGTATCAGTAAGGCACTGCCTTTAGCTTGGTCCTTTAGATCTCAGAGGCAGTCAGCCACCAACCTCTTCTTTTTCTTGTTTGGCCTCCTTGCGTTCAGCTGCAATATTTTTCTTGCGGTGGTAATTAAACTGCGTGTCCTCTTCAGCCTTCACCATTTCTTTCTTTCGCTTGTCATACTCTTGTGCTAGTTCCCCAGAGCGACTAATTTCTTCAAATAGAGCTGTCCTCTCCTTGGGGTTCTTCATGGCAATAGACTCCACTGCGCCCTGATAAGGTCAAAACACTACCCATTTAAACCTCTGCCAGCTCAACTCACCTTGCCCACTTCAAAAGTTAATCAACCCTCCTCTCCCTAACTATTGCCACATTTCAAGGCTTTTGAGGGTGGAGGCCAAGTAAGTACTGAGCATTAAAGGTCAGTATGTACTCCACCACTGAGCTTTATTCCCTGCTCTTTGTTTACTTTTCTTACTGTAAAACAGGGTCTCACTAAGTCGTCTAGGCTGGCTTTGAACTTCCTCTGTAGCCCAGGTAAATCTTGAACTTAAAATCCTCTTGCTTTAGGTGGGAGTATGGGCCTGCACCACCAGGTCAGCCATATTGGGCTTTAATGGCACATTCTCTGCCTCTGAACACAAAGAGACAAACACAAAGGTAACATAGTGGCATTTTATGTGCAATGACTAAAGCAGCCCAGAAAACTCAAGCTTGAGAGGCAAAAAAATAAAAAACTTCAGTAGGGAATTCTATTTGGGAAAGGCGGCCTTACACAGGTGACATCTATGCTGACTTTGGAATATATGGGAAAACTAACCAAGAAAAGAAAAGAGGTGAGCAGGCTGGAGATAGCATGAGAGACACTGGGTTTAATCCCTAGCACCACAATCACACGGGGGGGGGGGGGGGGGGGGGGGAGCAACACACACGCACGCACGCACACACGCGCTAAAGAAAAAGTTATTCCACAATTCGACATACAGGAAAATGAACACACAAAGACCCGCATGCCAAAACAGAAAATGAATCTAAGAACTACAAGTGGTTTAATTAGGCTGGAGTACAAAACTGAGGAAAAGACTATTGGAAGAAAAGGCTACTAAGGTAGGAAAGAAAGAATCAAAGGATAGTGCTTTTTGAACAACAGGCTTGGAAGTTTGTTTTCTCATCCTAAGTCAACTGTTCCCAAACTAGCTAGCTTCACAATAACCTCGAGCTTGGTATAACATAGGCTGTGCCCTACCACAGAGTCTCTTTAGCTCATCTATCTGGAATGGAGCCTAAGAATGTGCATTTGTAATGTATTCCCAAGTAGTGCTGATACCGCTGGTCTAGGAACTACAATTTAAGAACAACCATCCTAAGACAAGAAGGAATCACTGAACTGCTTTACAGAAAGACAGAGCAAAAAGACTTGTGTCCCTATTAGACTATCCCAGCTGACGGGGAAACTGAAAGAGGCCAGAATGGAACTAAAAAGCCCACTAAAGAATGTGCTACATTAGTCTAGGGGAGACACATGAACTTGGAACAGGCCTAGTTGGAACAGGAAAGGCCAACAATAGCTGCAAATAGCCAATAATGATTTAAAAATACCCAAAGGGGGCTGATTAGGTGGCTCAACATTTAACAGCACTAGTGGCTCTTCCTTCTAGAGGATCCAGGTTCAGTTCCCAGCACCCACATGGCAGCTCACAACTATCTATAACTCTAGTTCTAGGGGGATCCAATATACTCTTCTGGTTTCCATGGACAGTGCACACACTGTGCACATACATACATGCAAGCAAAACACTCATACACATAAAATGAAAATATTCTTTAAATGCCCACAGTCTGAGTATGGTGGCACATGCCTTTAATCTCTGGACTTAGGAGGCCAGCCAGGGCTACACAGTGAGAGCCTGTCTTTAAAAAAAAAAAGAAAGAGGGCTGGAGAGATGGCTCAGAGGTTAAGAGCACTGCTTGCTCTTCCAAAGGTCCTGAGTTCAATTCCCAGCAACCACATGGTGGCTCACAACCATCTGTAATGAGATCTGGTGCCCTCTTCTGGCCTGTGGGGATATGTATAGACAGAACAATGTATACATAATAAATAAATAAAAAAAGAAAGAAAGAAAGAAAGAAAGAAAGAAAGAAAGAAAGAAAGAAAGAAAGAAAGAAAGAAAGAAAGAAAGAAAAGCCCACAGGAGAACCAACTACTGTCACAGTATTAAAGTAACATAGTTTCCAGCTGCCTTCTAAATACTCCTCCATATGCCCACAGATAAGTGTAAGTTTTACATCTCAAAGAAGCTCCTTTTTGTTTTCCAACAGAGACAATTAGAGAGATCCACAACTGGTCAAAATGCACAAAGTAAGTGACCACAGGGTGCCCTGGCCCAAATGTATCATCTGTAACACAGGCCCCACATCTACGGTTCAGCGAACATCTCAGAGACAGGGCAGCAAGATTATAGGAGCCTCAGGGCCAGGGTGACTGCTCCATGATAGTTTCTTCCTGACACGACAAAGATGGTGTTCCTAAGAACTCTTAACAATATGGCTGTCAGCCCAAGACCTGTGAAGACTCTATCAATGGACACAACAATATGGATGGGGGAACTTTCAAACCCTGAGAGTTGCTAAGAGGGTGCACCATTTACCCCATTGCCCAACCCATCCCCACAGGAGCAAGACCCCAGCCCTAAAAACATACAAATAAGGGCAAATACTAATCGGACTCAGTAGAGGTGTGTGTAAATAAATAAAACAAATATAGGGGCTGGAAAAATGGCTCACTGGGTAAGAATACTTCTATTCTTGCAGAGGACTCTGCTTTAGTTCCCACCACCTACATAGTGGCTTACAACCATCTGTTAACTGCACTTCCAGAGGGTCTGATGCTGCCTTCTGGCCTGTGGGCACCAGACACACTACACATGTGGCACACATATACATACAAGCAAAATACCCATACATATAAAATAAAAATTAAAAAAAAACCTCATCTATATACACAGAAGAGGTCATAAATTACAGAAGAGGTGGTTAAATAAAAGAGTTGAAAGGGAGAAAGAGAATGTGGAAATGATGCAAATACAGCATATAAAATCTTCAAATAAATTTTTTAAGGATTAAAAAAAAAATGTAATTTACTAAGCAAGGTGGTACATGCCTTTAATCCTATTACTCAGAAAGCAAAGGCAGGCAGATCTTTTTAGTTCAAGGCCTGCTTAGTCTATATAGTGAGTTCCAGAGAAGCCAGGATTACACAGTGAGACCCTGTCTTTAAAAAAAAAAAAAGCCCACCTGGAAGACAAGGAAGTTCCGAGCTTTGATGAGAATGCCCAACTTCTCTAACTCTTCACTGTATTCATGTAGCTGGACAACTTTGTTGTTGATCTTGTACTCAGAAGAGCCCCCTACAAGACAATGAATGAGTTAGCAAGGGTCAGGTAGTCTTCCTATCCTAGTCACAAGTCTATCTGCTTCCCTGGACTCAAAGAGTCTTCGGATCAGCCTTACCCACCTACAATGACACGGGCAAAAGTGCGGTCCTCAGCACCCTCCTCAGAGTAGACCATGCTCACAAAGGCTCGGTTAGCAGCTGGCTTGCCTACAGGAGCTCCATGGATCAGGTCCCGCAGAGTCTTTACTCTCAAGTTGCTGGTTTTCTCACCAAGCACAAAGCTGATGGCATCCATGAGATTTGACTTACCTAAGGGAGAAGGGGACAGAGCAGAAGAGGGAACACAGGGAAGATGGGACGAGGAAAAGAAATAAAGGACATTTGAGAATAACATGTGTTCTTTTCTATTTTATTTTCTAATGTCAGACTAATGAAAAACAGAAAATAAACTGTTGTCAGAAAACTGGATCAATGACCTAGGAAAAGTAGTTCCTTTGCAGTTATTACTTACAGTAGCTACTATGCCCAGATGGCGAGGACCCCTCAAAGACCATGACAGAGACACCAAATCCATATGTAAAAGCAAATAGGCTTTATTCAAGCTGGAGCTTGGACTCCAACACAGTAAGACCTTGTCTCAGGCCATATCATCAACAAATCAAAACAACCCCCCAAAGACTAGAAAGACTAAAAGGAAAACAGATGTAGTAGCATGCTTCTAACCCTAACTCAGCACTCAGGAGACTAAAGCAGAAAAATTAAGGGTTAAGAGTTCAAGGATGGATCCTGTCTGTGGTGGCACCTGCCTTTAATCCCAGCACTCAGGAGGCAGAGGCAGCCAGATCCCTGAGTTCATGGCCAACCTGGTCTACAAGCAAGTTCCAGGACAGCCAGGGCTACACAGAGAACCCTTAGCTTTATGAGTTAAAACAAGACTGTGGGATGTTCCACAATACAAATGGCCTGTTCTTTTAGAAAAGTCACTGTCTGTACCAGGAGTATAACTAAGACGTAGGGCTTTGCTAGTACACACAAGGCCCTGGGTTCCATCCCCCGTTACTAAATAAAGGCAATGTCTAAAATGAAAGGGGTTGAGAGAACCATCCTGGAATACAGGCCATTACTGAGATATATGCAAATAGAACATGGATGTTACTATACATTAATCTTTCGTTTTATTTTATTTTAGGAAAAAAATATCTACATAGTCCAGGTTGGCTTCATAATCACAAGTTTCTTGCCTCAGCTTCCCACATGCTAGGATTACAAGTGTGTGACACCCCACCCCACTTGAGAACATGAACTATGATTAGACTCTGGTTTCAAAAAAAAAGAAACATTTTGGGAAGCAATTAGAGAAGCTTGAATATATATTAGATAAACTGAGCAACTATAGAAGCTTGAAGCGTAAAGAAAAACTAAAAAAATGACATGAAAAAAATTCCTTTGTTGTAATAATGAAATAGTAGTAAGACAGGATTATGATTTTTTATATGAATGCTGAAGCACTTAAAGATGAAATGTTATTAAGTCTTCAATTTATTTTCAAATTTAATTTCAAATGTTTGAGAGAGAAAGAGAGAAGAGAAAAAGACAGAGAGGGAAGAGAGAGAGGAGAGACTGACTTCTGCTAGCACATATATGTTTGCCAATGTTCATAATACAAAACTTGGGAAGAAGCAAAGGAATAAGAAAACCTATGAAGGCAGGCGGTGGTGGGGCACACCTTTAATCCTACCACTTGGGAGGTAGAGACAGGTGGATCTCTGTGAGTTCGAGGCCAGCCTGGTGTACAAAGTGAGTTCCAGGACAGCCAGGACTGTTACACAGAGAAACCCTGTCTCAAAAAAAGAAAAGAGAAGAAAAGAAAAAAGAAAGAAAAAGAAAACCCATGAACAGGCTGGTGAGATGGCTCGGCAGATTAAGGCACTGGTCTAATAACCAATAACTAATACCAAGCCTGGTAACCTGATTTTGATCCCCAGGATGCATGCATATAGAGGAAAGAGAGAACTGACTCTGCAAAGTTGTCCTCTGACCTCCACACATGCACCAAGCTTGCCACACAGCATAAGGACTTGAGTTTGGGCTCTTAGCAGCCACTTAAAAAGCTAGGTGTGGTGGTGTATTGTAAGACAAATTGCTAAATGGTCTTATAAAAAAACTGGACCCAGATAAATGGGGTGAAAACTGAGAGATCAGAAGAATAGGACAAGCCACAGCCAACCTCACCTCACCAACTCTTCAGCCTCCAGAAAGAGCTACTTCCTATATACACACGCCTATATGCCTTTCTATGTCCTGCCATCTTACTTCCTCTCTCTGCCCAGCTACATCACTTCCTGTCTGTCTGTACAGACCTCCAGACCTACTGCTGGGATTAAAGGCATGTGCCACCATGTCTGGCTCTGTTCCCGTGTGGCCTTGAACTCACAGCCTCCCCCGAATGCTAGGATTAAGGGCATGTGCTACCACTACCAGACTTCTATGTTTAATATAGTGGATGGCTTTGTCCTCTGATCTTCAGATAAGCTTTATTGGGGTGTACAAATAAAATATCACCCCAGTGTATTCCCATAATCTGACATTGAGAAAGTGGAGACAGGAGGATACTTTGGGCTTGCTGTCCAGGTAATACAGCACAGCTGGTAAACATCAGGCCAATGAGAACTCCTGTCTCAAAAAATAAAGCTGGAGTTGCCAGATGGTGGTGGCACTCACCTTAATCCCAGCACTCAGGAGGAAGAGGCAGGTGTCTACAGAGTTGAGTTCCAAGACAGCCAGGACTGTTAAACAGATAAACCTTGTCTTGAAATAAAGAAATAAATAAGGTGGAGTTGTCAAAAAAAAAAAAAGACACTAACATCAACCTCTGATAAAAACACACATAATAAATGTCATTTTAAAAATCCCAGCACTTGGGAGGCCGAACCAGGTGGATCTCTGTGAGTTCGAGGCCAGCCTGGTCTACAGAGTAAGTTCCAGGACAGGCACCAAAACTACACAGAGAAACCGTCTCGAAAAACCAAAAAAAAAAAAAAAAAATTCCTAAAATCATTAAAGAGTGGAAACTTGGTATGCTTCTGGGTCTGTTCAGATATATACCACTGAATCACATACTTGGAAAACTCTTGTACGTTTTGAAATCATTCAGTCCAGTCTCTTGATCAAACAAGGGAGAAAGAGAAAACCTTAACAAAACAAACTTGAGTAGCAAAACCGGTACCAAGCTTTTGATTTTTGATACAGGGTTCTGCTATGCAGCCCTGGTCTTCACTGTGCAGCCCAGGTTGACCTGGAACTCACAGCAATCTTCTTCCTTAACCACACAGGTAATGAGATCATGGGTGTGTGCCATCACACCTAGCAAGTACCAGGTCCTCAAACTTTTAAAATTTATGTTACCAAAATTATATCATTAGTATACTATTTTTAACACACTCAGCTTCTTTCAAATATCCAATCTGTGTGTATGTGCATGCATGTGGAAATCAGAGGTTGATGGTGGTTGTCTTTTTATTTTTTTAATAACTGTTCACCTTATTTTTTTTTGAAACAGAATCTCTCTTAGACTGGAAGCTCACCAACTGAGCTCTATTAGCTGGCCAGCAATCCTCCAGTCTCCACCTCCCCAGTGTTAGGTTATTGGGTATATAGCACCACACTCAGCTTTCTAAGTGGGTGCTGAGAATCCAAACTCCATCTTGATGGTTGCGTGACAAGCACTTTACAGACTGAGCCATCTCCACAGCCTTATCTTTTGTCTGACAGCATCCTGGACTCTTTTTAGTGCTTGTTAAAATACCAATGCATAATCAGCTATTTTCTTAAAAATACTACAACACATGATTCATGCAACTCTGTGATTCATGCTCACATTAATTACCCAATTTAGCTTATCCAAAAGTCTTAGGAAATAAAGCATTTTCTCTACTTTAAAGAGGAAGAAACCTAGTCATTCCTCAAGTTAAACGTGTCAGTGAGTTCTTTACTTCAACTGACAGGGTGATAAAACAATCTCCCTACATCATCCAGCTTCTAGATCCTTGCTCATCGTCCTTCACTCTGTTACTTGTTTTGTTAAAGACCTTAAAAAATGAACCTTGTAAGGCAGCGGATGTGACCCAGCTGAGTGTGTGCTTATCTAGCATGTACAAGGCCTTCAGTTCAAACCCGAACACTGTATTAAACCAGACGGAAGTGCATACCTGTAATTCCAGCACTCTGGAGATGGAGGAAGGAAGACCAGAAGGTCATGCTTGAACTAAACAGAGTTTGAGATCAGTTTGGAATACAAGATCCTATCTCAAAAAATGAACAACAACAAAACCAAGATCAACTTGGTGTTCAATAAATGGCAGATCTGCCAGACAGTGGTAGCACATACCTTTAGCCCCAGCACTTGGGAGGCAGAAGCAGGCGGACCTCTGAGTTTGAGGCCAGCACGGTCTACAGATCAAATTCTAGGACAGCCAGGACTACAAAGAGAAACCCTGCCTTGCATAAATAAATAAATAAATAAATAAATAAATAGCAGGTTTATTGTTCTACAATCTAGATTCAACTGTCTAGCCAGACGCAGCACAACTAGCACATAACATAAATTGGAATTCAGTCTTTCAAGCACCAATTTCCAACCTTTCAGCTTCTTCCTTGATTTTCAAGACTCTTACTAACAATTCTTTAATATTGTAGACATTTTTCTAATGTGCAATTCGAACACTAACAAAACATCTCAAGAAATGGCTTCTTGAGGACACTCATACACTAGTGATGAAGATACAAAAAATGGGCACTATAAATTTGTGACAGAAAATAAAGTCTGTGTGCCAGGGAGAAAAAGCAATTTACAAAGTGGGAACCAAGGGTCAAGGACGTCTTCACAAAACCAAGCTCTGGAGGATATGGAGAGGCAGAAGGCAGGTGTGGAGACAAGAGGATTCAGAGTTTGAAGCCATAAGATATTGTCTCCAAAAAAAAAAAAAAAAAAAAGACTTAAAGAGGGTAAGGACTCAGGCCAAGGGCCTTTTCAAAACAGCTGGATTATAATTCTAACAATGCTGAGGGCAATGAATTTTTTATTTTTATTTTTTTTATTTTATTTATTTATTTATTTATTTATTTATTTATTTCGGTTTTCGAGACAGGGTTTCTTATTTATTTATTTATTTTGGTTTTTTGAGACAGGGTTTCTCTGTGTACCTTTGCGCCTTTCCTCGAACTCCCTCTGTAGCCCAGGCTGGCCTCGAACTCACAGATATCCACCAGCCTCTGCCTCCCGAGTGCCGGGATTAAAGGCGTGCACCAACACCGCCCGGCGAGGGCAATGAATTTTACACAACACCAAAACCCTAAGAAACTTAGTGACTCAAAGCATTAGCCCTCTAGGCCAGTGGTTCTTTACTTTCCGTTTTCTTTTTCTTTCTTGGTTTTTCGAGACAGGGTTTCTCTGTGTAACAGCCCTGGCTGTCCTGGAACTCACACTGGCCACTAACTCACAGAGATTCGCCTGCCTCTGCCTCCAGAGTGCTGGGATTAAAGACGTGCACCATCACCGCCCGGTTTAACTTAACTCCTTTTCTACAGAGCATTTATAACGGCCTAAATATTATCATATTTTGTACTTTTATCTTCTTTCTCCTCTAAGTTTCCTGCGGTCACGGACTTGGCTTATTTTCCGCATAAACTTAACTGATAAACCCAGAAACATTCACCAAATTTGGCAAGCGAACAAGTTCAGGCTCATT
This sequence comes from Peromyscus maniculatus bairdii, assembly GCF_049852395.1. Taxonomy (NCBI): domain Eukaryota; kingdom Metazoa; phylum Chordata; class Mammalia; order Rodentia; family Cricetidae; genus Peromyscus; species Peromyscus maniculatus. Next base: position 141,656,118 of record NC_134875.1, on the reverse strand, counting down.
GCAGCTTCCCGATAGGAAAGGGGCCAATCGAGGCAACAATCTCTTAGGTGTGTAGGGGGCGAGGGTCGGAATCCCACTCTGCTGAGCGCAGAGCTGGGTCTAAAATTCAAAAAAGTGCCATAGCCGAAGAGGAAAAAAGGAAACTGGAGCCTTCCAATGAGAAGCGCCGGGGCGGAAGGAGGCTGGCTCAAGCAGAAAGTATACTACCTGGGACTGGACAGTGACAACATTCCCAAAATTTCCCACAGGTATCAAATTTAAGACCAGGAAGGTGGAACAATAACAGACAGAAAGGAGCCACCGGCCAAACAAAAGGTAGCAAGTTCTAGGAACGCCTCTTTTGGCGGGAGGGGTTGTGGGAAGGGCAACACATAGTTCGGCCCACACCACTCCGGCCACAGAGGGAGCTGCACAAAATTCGGCCAACTGACATTTAAGAAGCGGCTCGAGTTAAGCGCACGGCGGAAAGGGGAGCAAGTTCAAGCGGAATCCCCCCAAGAGGAGCAAGGGCCATTTTAGGGTTCACAACGTCTCAGGTTGCATGGGGTAGGTTGTACTACTCTGCAGACAAACAAGGGGTACCGGACCGGGACGCCCGCAGGGCTGCCACGGATTTATCTCACCAGAGCCATTGGGTCCAATGATGGCGGTGAACCTCTGAAATGGTCCGATAATCTGTCGACCCTTGTACGATTTAAAGTTCTCGATCTCAATCAGTTTCAGGAAACCCATGACAGCAGCGCTACCGTAGGAAAGCCGGCACCTTAGTCCTGGGACCCGAGGTTAGCCCGCGCGGGAAATAACGCGGTGCAAACCGGGTGTACGGTAAACCTCGCGATAATAAGTACAAGCCAATCAGGATTTCCGGCTCCCCGTGCCAGGGGCGCAGTCACTTCCGCCTGAAATAGAGCCTCTGTTGATTGGTCGCCCGGCTCGAGCTTGTGCCGGCACTTTGGGCCCCGCCCCCCTTTGTAGTTGCACCGCAACCGTCGAAGCGGTAACACACAAAGCTGCGGAAGCGCTAGTGCTGAGGAGGGCTCTCGCTTTCTGGGAGAATCAGAAAGCAGGCGGGGGCCTGAGCCCACGCTTGCTGAGACAAGTCAGAAGTCACAGCAAGGTTATGCCCTCCCGGCTCCCCAGGGCGAGTGGGAGGCGGGCACCCTGCTGTCGTTTGTAGTCTAGCTGGTCTAGGGGGCTCCAGCAAAGGGCTCAGTCGAGAATTGGAAGGCACCCTCGGAGGGGTAGGCGGTTTGAACCAGAAGGACGGTCTTAGAGAGGACTTAGGTGAGGTAGATTGGAATGTAAAGGAGGATGAGGGGACTCCTAGACTCCTAGACAACGGAGATACAAGTTGGGGAAAGTTGTATTCTGAGATACCACCCCTATCTTCTGCCTCTCTCTTATTTCTCCAAGCAGAATTCCAAGACTGCTGTTGTAAATCCTAGAGCCAACTTGGACCCAGTCCACTTAGGAGCTTCAAAATTGAGAAAGGTATCTTATGTGAACACCAGGGGGCCACGTCCTTAAGCCAGTGCTCCAGCTTTGTCCTTTTCCCTTTCTCCTTGCTATATCTGTTTCTCCCCAATCCCATTCCCACTGCATCATATGACTATGACACCTTCCCTCTTTATCCCTATCTTTCTCTTCACTCTCCTCTGCTTGTCTACCTCCCTCATTGGCTTTTCTGTTTCCCTTCTCTCTCTTCTTTATGCCTTGCCCTCCTCCATTCATTTCTCAATCTATTTTCTTCAGATAGTGGTTTCCACAGCTATTCCTGTAACTTTTTTTTTCCAAGACAAGGTTTCTCTGTGTAGCTCTGGCTGCCCTGGAACTCACTGTGTAGACCAGGCTGACCTTGAACTCAGATATCCACCTACCTTAGTTTCCTGAGTGCTTAGATAAAAGGCATGTGCCCCCACCACACAGCTCTGTAACTATTTTAAGATTCGTTTTTATTTGTATGTGTATATGTATGTATGTATGCCACGGACACAGGGCATTCGATCCCTTGGAGCTGGAGTTACAGGTGGTTGTGAACCACCTGATGGGTACTGAGAGAACTCTGGTGTTCTGGAAGATCAGGACGTGTTCTTAACCACCAAGCTGTCTCTCCAGTCCTATTCCTGTAACGTTTTAAATGTCTAAAAGCTGGGAAGAGTCCTAAAGAGTCTAGGAAAGTGAGAAAGCTCACTTGATAGAATCTGATATGGAAGTCACAACTGAAGCTGTGTTGGGAAAACAGTCACAGTCAAGAAAGGGGAATAAAATAACCAAAGGCAATCTCATAGTTTTTAGAGAAATTACTATTTAATTTTCAAAGGTGAGATGGAGCTTGGGAGAAAATTTAACTATTTCTAAATATAGACAAAATGCAGTTTCAAATGGATTAAAAACAAATGATAAAGGCAAACCCTTAGAAATTGTAGAATATCTTTATGAATTTAGAATAGAGAGATATTTTGTTTTAGGTGGGTTTTTTGTTGCTATTTGGTTCATTGGTTTTAATATTTTTTATGGGGGAGGCAGGGTCTCTCTACATTGCCCTGGCTGTCCTGAAACTCACTATGGAGAATACTTTTGTATATATACCAATAAATATGGATCATATCCATCCCCACTCCAGCCTCTGTCCTCTAAACTCCCATAATATCTGCCCTCTTTGTAACTCACTGAGTCCAATTAGTACTGCCCATATGTGCATGATATGGATCTGCAAGAAAATTGACTCTTCCTTAGCAGGCATCAACTTCTAATAGCCCTTCAACTAGGGATGGAGCCTCATGAACTCTTCACCCACCCATGCTGGAAGGTTTACTAGCTTGCTCTTGTAGTACAGGTCTCATCCAGGTAACCTCAGCTGCTGTGAATTCATGAGTGCACGGCCCTGTCATGTCTAAAAGACAGCACCTCATGGTATCCCTCCCCTCCTCTGGGTCTTTACATTCTTCCCACTTCTTCTAACACAGTGTTCCCTGCACTTTGGAGTAATGGTGATAGACATCTCATTTGGAACTAAGCACTCAACAGCCGCTTATTCTCAACAGTTTGAGCAGTTATGAGTCTCTGCATAAACTTGCCTACAGCAAAAAGGAGCTTCTCTGACCACAATTGAGAGCAGCACTAATCTATAAATATAAATATATTTGTATTTATACATTTAGAAGGCAATTCACAAAACAGTAGTAGTAGGTTCTTCCCTACTCCCCAGAGTACTCCCCTAGGTACTTCCCATGACCTCCCCAGACATGGACTTCTGCTAGCTTTACAGTACTAGGCACGAATTCCCTCTTATGGACCAGGACTCAAATCTAATCCAAGTGGTTGGTTACCCTCATTAAGTCATGCCAGATTACACCAGTGGGCATATCTTACCTGGAAGGTTGGCATTGTAGCATGCAGGGTTCACTGCTGGGTAAAATGTCTTTTCTACCCTAGTGGAAGGCCTGGTAGCACCTTCTGGAACTATGAAAGCTAGCCAGCATGGAGGACATTTCTTTGTGGGTCCAGATTGATTTCTCCATGCCCAGCAGCTAAACTGGTATCTTTAGCATTAGGCTCTTACCATTTAGTTATGGTAAACAAACCAGGAGGAATAGCAGTACCCTATGTTTTAGGTGCCTCTGGGACCTCCCTAACAAATAACTTGGCACAGAGATTTATGTTAAATAACTCATCTCTTCTGAGAACACCCATGATGGTTGTTTTTGAAACAGGCCTCTGTAGTCCAGGATGGTCTGGAACTTACTATTTAGTCCAGACTGGCCTCCAATTTTTAACAGTCCTCCTACCTCAGCCTCCCAACTGCTGGGATCACCTTGCAACAGATTTTTTTTTAAGTAACTAGAAACACTTAATTCAAAGAAAAAGATGGGTAAATGTGACTAAATATAAGTTTACCAAAATTCCCTCTGTGATGTGAAATGAGGGCTGGAGGAGGGCTCAGTGGTTAGGAAGCACTTGTTTAATCCCAGCACTCGGGAGGCAGAGGCAGGGAGATCTCTTGAGTTCAAGGCCAGCCTGGTCTACAGAGAGTTCCAGGACAGCCAGGACTACACAGAGAACCCTGTCTTTGAAAAAAAGGATAAATGTTTAAGGAGGCAGAGTTACCTTAGTTTGAACATTACATAGCATATTATGTATTGAAACATAATAACCCATAAATATGTATAATTTTGTTTTATATATTCACAAAAAATAAAATTTTTAAATGCAAACAATCCCTTAAATGAACACAAGATGACTGGGCACTTCACAAAGCAATAAGTAAATGGTTGAATACATGTGAAACTTCATTAATAATAAAGAAAATTTCTATTAGAATCAGTAATTATAAACTGATGAGGTGGCATTTGCAGCCAGGCCTGACCTGAGTTTGATCTCTGGATCCCACATGGTGGAAGGAGAGAGAGAGCTCCTGCAAGTTGTGCTCAGCCCTCCACAAATGCACTGTGGTATAATCGTGCACACCCACACACACACACACACACCATTACTGGTGTGTGTGTGTGTGTGTGTGTGTGTGTGTGTGTGTGTGTGTAAGTCAGAGGACAACCTGTAGGAGTGGGTTCTCTTTCACCGTGTGGGGCAAAGGTGCTCTCCTACCACGTGGATCCAAGGGTAGAACTCATAAGGCCTGGTTGCAAGCACTTTTCATCTCATTAGTCCCTTGGTGGTTTTAACAGTGTATTTTACTTAACCCAGTGTATCTCACTTGACAACTCACTAGTTACACAGGGCTGGTGGCTTTAGATAAAGTCTATCTTCCAATAAATATTGGTTGAGAAGCTACATTAGTTTCATATTACTGCTATAACAAATCGTCCCAAACCTAATAAACTAATAAAAAACTTACTTTCATACAGCTCTAGAAAGCAGAAGTCCAAACTGGGTCTCACTGAACTAAAATTAAGATACTAATTGGGCTTCTTTCCTTTTGGAGACACTGAACCTTGCTTTTATGAGGGTGCAGGGGATTTGAACTCAGGTCCTCAGGCTTGCACCAGCACTCTACCCACTGAGTCATCTCCCCAGCCCTGGAAGCATTCTTTAACCCAGCCTTCCCCCCCCCCTTTTCTTTTTAGGTGTGAGGCTAGCCTTTAATGATGAACCATTTATCCAGCCCTCCCTCTTCTTAAAATAGCCCTACTCAAAGCCAATATCCTTGTCTTTTTGCTTAACTTCAGTGGTCTCCACATTGGCTGTCTAGCTTCTTCTATATTGTTTTCTGTTGCCCACTCATCACACAGATAAGCAGCTTTTCTGAAATACATTTCCCCTTTATTTTATTACTTATCCAGTCAGATAATTAGTCCATGTTCCTTCATATTTTGGAAGGCCCAGTTTTGACACATAAGTAGTGGGGGCTGGAGCTTGCAAACAAATCATATTCTCTTGTCTTACTTGCTTGAAATCCTCCACTAGCTTCTCATTACACTGAGATCCAAACTCATGCCAGGGTCTTTTTTGGAGACAGTTTAAAAACAAACTTTGTTACATTTATTTAGTGGGGGGAGGAGAACACTGGCATGCACATGTGGAGGTCAGAGGACAACTTGTAGGAGTCGGTTCTCTTTCTACCATGTGGGTCCAGGCATCAAACTCAGATCCATCGGGCTTGTTGACAAGTATCATTACCCATTCATCCATGTCACCAGCCCTTGAGACAGTTTTCTTGAAACTGGTTCTTACTCTGTACTTGAAGAGGACCTTGAACTTCTGATCCTCCTGTCTCGCCTCCCCAAGTGCTGAGATTATAGGCATGTACTACTCAACCCAGGTTTATGTGGTGCTGTGGATTATACCCAGGGTTTCCTGTATGCTAGACAAGCTTTTTACCAACTGAGCCTCGCTCCCAGCCCCATTACTACAGGCTTTGAAGAGCCAGTCCCTACACCTTTTTCCATTTGTCTCATGCCACTGTCTCCCTTGGTTACAGTGCTCCAGGAACACTGGCCTTTCTTCAAGTACTCCAACTCTTCCTAGTGCTATAACTTCCAATAACCATTTTGTAACTGAAATAGTTGACAAAACAAACAAGAAATTATATATATATATATATATATATCCCATATGTAAGTTTGGAGGCCTGACAAAATAGCAATCAATGAACCAACTCCCCAACTTAAAGTAGGTGTAATTATAATCTTAGTACTTGAAAGACTGGTGAAGTATTGCAACTTCAAGCCAGCCTGGGTGACACAGTGGAATCTTGTTAGAAAACAAACCCCTCAACATACAGATTACTGGTCCCATTGAAATGCCTTGTTTCTTTTCAAACTACTTCCCATACTGCAAAATCTATTATTATTCTCTCTGTAATATTTATATATATATATATACATATATATATATATATATATGAATCCATGAATAACATTTTTCAAGTTTTCCTGTTTATATTTGAGACAGTCTCTTGCTGTGTAGCCCAGACTGGCCTCAAACTCACGATCTTCCTGCCCTGGCCTTTTGAGTGCTAACAAAGGGAGTTAGACCTTATCTTTTTGTTTTATTAATGTAAAATAAGTGAATAAATTTATCTTTTAGACATTTGTTTTAAAGCTACTTACAAAAATTTTATTATTCTTTGAGGATTTTGTATAGTTTCGCTCATACTCACCCCTCCCCCAACCCTTCCCAGATCTATCCCCCTTCCCCTGCCCACCCAACTTTTGTGCTCTTCATTTTTTTTCACCCATCATGTCCAATTTGTGCTGACAATACATTATTGGATGTGTGTCCTTCTACTGTAACATGGTCAATTTAAGAGTAGGGCTTTGCAGATCATGGTTGGCACATACCTTTGTTTGTTTGTTGTTTTTAGAGACAAAGTTTCTTTGTGTAACCGCCCTGGCTGTCCTGGAACCTGATTTGTAAACCAGGTTAGCCTCGAACTCACAGAGATCTGCCTGTGAGTTCATCCCAGCACTTGGGAGGCAGAGGCAGACAGATCTGAGTTCAAGGCCATCCTGGTCTACAGAGTGAGTTCCAGGACAGCCAGAGCCACACAGAGAAACCCTATCTTGAAAAGCAAAAATAAAGAGTGGGCTCTACACTCTCAAAGAAAACTTGGCTCTCCTCTCCCAGCAGCTATCAGTTGCCAACTTCCCTAGGGGTGGGTCTTTGTGCCCACTTCCTTTCTGCATGCTGGGATTTGTTCTGGCTTGAGTTTGCACAGGATTTGTGCATGCTGTCCAAATCTCTGTGAGTTCATATGTACAGCCCCCGCTGCTATGTCCAGAGCATACTGTTTCCCTGTATTCATCCACCACCTCTGACTCTTAGTCTTTCCATCCCTTCTGCAATGTCACTGAGCCTTGGACGGAGGGGATGTGATACAGATTTCCCATTTAGGGCTGAGAATTCTGTAGTCTCTTGTTCTCTGCACCTGGGACTGCTTTACAAAAGCTTTAAGCTAAGGAGTGCAATGGTCAGACTTGCTTTCAGAAAGATCCCCGTGGTAGCCAGGGCAGAGAAGACATTGGAGAAACAGACCATCAAGGTCTCTGGGAATATTGCCTGCCATTAGACTGAAGTGTGACAGTGTGGTGACAGCAGAGTTTGAGGACACAGATATGAAACATCAGAAAGTAAACTCAAGATCATAGCTGGCGAGATGTTATAAAGAAGAACTAGAGGTATGATATAGTGAAGGACAGTGCCAGCATTAATGGGCCATTCCATCTCTCATTGCTCCAGATGTATAAGTTAGACCTCCTACCAGATCCCAAGGAGATAGCAGCCATTGAGGCTAGAAGAAATCGAGAAAAGGAACGACAATGCCGATTCTTCAACGTGCGGAACCGAGTCATGGGGGTGAGTGGGTAATGGAAAGCACTTTACAAAGCTGGGGTTACTTCCCTCTTACGCCTAGAAAGGAATGGAGCAGTGCATTATAACCCCCCTGGATTCCAGAAGGCCCTCGGACTGGAAGGGAAGGAGCTGGGGAACTAACTTCATATACGTGGGCAGGCTTAAGAAGAGTCAGGATTGTGCAGGGACAGACGATGGGGTGACAGCTGGCTCCTCTCTGGTCAGCTCCTGGACTGTAGCTGGTTCTTGAGAAACAACATGGAGCCACAAAAGGGTGTAAAGACTATTGAAGGGATTTCTGCACGGCTAAACATGATACTGTTATATTAGTTATTTTTCCTGTTACTATGACAAAATCCCTGCCAAACAAGGAAGAAAGGGTTTGGGCTCAGTTTGAGTATATAGCCCATTATTGGGGGGAAGGAGCAGGAAGTGGTGGTCACTTTGCACCCACAGTTAGGAAGCAGAATTCAGTTCACTTCCTCCTTTTTATTCAGTCCAGGACCCTAGTCCATGGTATGGTATGGCCCACAGTTAAGACAGGTTTCCCCACTTAAAATAATCCAATCTAGAAACTCCCTCATAGACAGGTCTAAAGGTTTCTCTCCTAAGTGATTCTAAATGCTATCAAGCTGACAGTATCTTGTGTATTTTTACTTGGGAGGCAGCATGTGGTGCTCTGCATGCTACAGTGTGAATGTGGAGGTCCCAAGATAACTTGCGAGAGTCGGCCCTCTCCTTCTACCATGTGGCTCTCTGGTATCAAACTCTCTCAAGCCTGAACCTTACCCACTGAACCATCTTACCAGACCATGTTGACAGTATTAACCTTCACAACCGTGAACGAAGCTGAGGGATAGAGACTGAAAGGGATGTTTTCATCCCTTTATCCAGTAGGTCCTGAAGAGCTATAGGGGAACTTAAAGGGGGTAATTTCTATTTTTTTTTTTTTTTTGGTTTTTTTGAGACAGGGTTTCTCTGTGTAGCTTTGCACCTTCCTGGAACTCGCTTTGTAGACCAGGCTGGCCTCAAACTCAAAGAGATCCGCCTGCCTCTACCTCCCGAGTGCTGGGATTAAAGGCGTGCACCACCACCGCCCGGCAAAGGGGGTAATTTCTAAATAGCATCTGTGTTAGAGCATTCAATGTACCATGCTGAGAGTCTACTCTAATTTAGCTTCTTTCTTTGAGATCCAGGTGGATGTGGATGCCCTGAACTCCCAGGTGGAGGAACGAAAGCTTCGGGAAGCAATGGAGCAAAGCAAAGATATGGCTTATGGTAAACACTCAAGGCTGGGGCAAAACAAAGGTAGAACTAGAGAGAATGGGCTGAAGTTGGGCAATTCTGCCTCTGAAAAGAGCCTGAGGTTCTGGGAGTGATAAGCCAGATGAGGAGCAGAGGCCAGGCTGACTGGGCTCCGTTCTGATGTGTCTTCATGTCCCTGTCAATCACTCCTAGGTACCAAGCATGCGCACTATGATCTGGTAGCACAGATGTTAGAGAAGGAAGAGGCAGAACGGGCATGTCGGTTGTCCAAGAAAGTACAGGATTTTCGGGAGCAAAGGCAGCAATTCAGGAATGGACAAGAATGTGACTTCTGGGATCCCAAACAACTCCAAGAGTTTCCAGTCCCTTATTATGACAGTGGCACGTACTTTGGCCCAGCCAGCATGCAGTACTTCCATGGAGAGGACCCGGAAAGGGCCTCACGACTGAAAATGCAGCAAGAACAGTTCAGATACAACTTGGAGAGACAGCTACAGGAACAACAGGCAGCCAGAGACGAGGAGGTGCGTGCAGGTAAGTAGCCAAGCAGGGAGCCCACCTGGTCTGGGGATAGCACTATGTGGAGGTAGTTACCCATCCAGCTGAGGCAGAAAGGTTAGTCTGTACAAGCCCTAACTTCCCTGACCTCCTTCAGCAACTGACACTCTACCCATCCATCATGATTTCTTGGCATTTACCTGATGGAAGCATTTTACAGTTCTACTTGAGACAGGGTCTCATGGAACACACACTGGCTTTGAACTTGCTATATAGCTAGGGATGACCTTGAAGTTCTGATCTTCCGGCCTCTGTCTCCCAAGTGCTGGAATTATAGGCATACACCACCACACTGGACTAGGCAGGGAGTTCTCTGAGACAGGAGCTAATTCTGTGATATCCTTAGAACCCAACAAATAACCTTGAGACTGAGGCTAGAGAGACGAAATGACTTAAGGCCTCACAGCTCAAGCATGACAGAACTACATTGTTATCCAAGTTGCTGTGCTTTGGCTACCCCGACCCCAAAGGGTAACTCCTTCCATACCGGTGTAACTTTTGACACTCAGATCTGTGCAACAAATATAAAGTATGTCAAACAAATAGCTAATGAGTAAACCAGGAATGGGGCCTAGAAGAGGCAAGTGCAATACCCTGGCCATATTTTTCTGTGTAGCTTTGCTTAGTGACCAGCTGCGCCTAGCCGTGAACACAAGAGCAGCTGAACTAGCCAGGCTGGAGGAGTCCTGTCGAGCAGCCATGAGGACTGCTATGGCTAATGCTAACAAAGCCCAGGTATGTCCTGAACTAGCCAGTGCACTAAGCCCACCCCAAGTCTTGAACCAAGTCCTGGGAAACCTTAACCACAAACCTCACACCCCATTCCAACCAGAGTAAGCATTCTCATTTCCCCAAGGACTACCCCTGTCACTTACGATCCTATTAAAGCATAAGTCACCTCTCTCCCCACCTCCAAATACAGGGTGACTTACAAACAGGTATTGGCTTTTCATCCCTGACCTCTCAGACTAAGTGCAGAGAAATTCCCTGGCCATTCTATCCCCCTCCATCATACCCTTAGGGTCATTAAAAATTCATGCTATGTCTCTCCCTTCTCTCTGAGATTAGTAGGGCTCTATTTTTTCCTACCCCTTCAAGTAAGTTTCTTAAGGCTGGGCCCCCAAATGCTTACATTACCACCAGGCCGCTAAGAAGGCCCTGCAGCAGCGCCGTGAACAGCAGCAGCAACAGGAGGCCAAACTCAAGGAGATCAAGAAACAAGTCACCAGTGATCTTCTGACCGAGAACCCTCAGGCTGCCCAGCGCCCCCAGGCTCCTCACCGGGTCCTGCCCTACTGCTGGAAGGGCATGACTGCAGAGCAGCGAGCCGTCATCAGGAAAACCCAGGAAACCCAACGACAGGAGAAAAAGGAACAGCGCCGAGTGGAAAAGTCCCTGGAAGCTGAGTGGGGCCGCCAGACCGTCCGCCTGGCTGAAGCAGCCCTGGAGCTGGAAGAACAGGAGAGGCAGTTGTGTGCGGAATTTCGACGGGGGCTGGGCTCCTTCAACAAGGAGTTGGCTAGGGAACAAGCAGCCCAGTGAGTTCTCCAGTACAGCAGCGGGGAGGAAGGCGGGGGCGGGGGGGGGGGGGGGGGGGGGAGGAATGCCAAGGACCAGGGAGAGGGAGAGAACATCACCTGTGGCCTTTGAATTTTCACAGGCAAAATTACCTGAATTCAGTCATCTACACCAATCAGCCGACTGCCCAGTATTACCTCCAGTTCAACACCAGCAGCCGCTGAAGCCTGGATGACCACCTCCCTTCTCACCTATCAACCTCACAGGTGGCCAGGAGTCGTCCAGAAAATGCTACATACCCCTATCTCCAATCTCTCCTCAGTAGGAGGGAACTAAGCCCCAAACTCCACTTTCTACCCTAGGGAATAAAATTATTCACTATAGTGACCCCTGTGTTGTTAAGGTGCACAAGTGTGAGATACCGCCTTTCCCACTCCACACTGGGGTTGTTCTTATGGATCCAGCCTCGGATCCTTCACTGTCTTCCCCATGTCAGTTCCCCTCATGCATAAGACTGCTCACGCCCTGGTAGTTTGAGAATTTATTAGGCACAGAGGGTGACTGGAGCAGAGTTACAAAATGGCTGTTAGCTTTCCTTCAAGCTGGAGAGAAGTTGGTGTTTTTCTTGCCTTCACCCTTTAAGGCTGCATTCGAATGGCCCCATCCAGCCGGATGACCTCTCCATTCAAGAATGGGTTCTCAATTATGGCCTGGACCGCATGAGCGTATTCAGCAGGGTCACCGAGTCGGCTGGGGAAGGGCACCTGGCTGGCCAAGAAGTTGCGCACTTTCTCTGGAAGGGTGGTAAGCAGTGGGGTGGCAAACAAACCTAGACGAAAGCACCAAAAGCAAAGGTTCATTTCTGTTCTCATAGTCGCTTGGTTCTTCCTCACTGCAGTGCTAAGCTGCTGATATTTAGGTAGTGGACACCTCCTCTCATCTGTCTACAGATCCCACCCAACTCTAGGGATGGCAAGAAAGAGAAAGAAATGCCTACCTGGAGCAATTGTCATCACACGGATGCCTATGGGAGCCAGGTCACGAGCAATGGGCAGTGTCATGCCCACTATGCCCCCTTTGGATGCAGAGTATGCAGCCTGTCCAACCTGGAAAAAAGAGTGGAGATCATAGTCAGGAGAGCCCCCCCCCACACACAGTCATTCAAATAAGAACTTTGCCTCCATCCACATACCTGGCCCTCAAAGGCAGCCACACTGGCAGTGTTAATGATAACTCCACGTTGGCCTCCCTGGTCTGGTTCATTCTGACCCATCTCCCCAGCAACCAAGCGGATCACATTGAAAGTGCCTATGAGATTCACCTGGAGGGCGGGTAGAACCATGATGTGGGATCTAAGGCAGAGGCTGCTTTGTGTTTGCTTAAAAGCTGAGTACCCACAGCCAGACACTTCTTATTCCTACCCCTGGAGATCTACCAAGGCCTTACATTGAGAACCCGCTGGAAGTCTTCCAAGGTATGCACCTGGTTCTTCTTTTGGTTGTATGTCTTAATGGCCACTGCAATACCTGCACAGTTGACAGCCACATCTATGCGGCCAAACTTTTCTTTTGCTAGAGTCAAAGCTGCTTGTACATCCTTCTCAGAGGTCACCTTGAAAGGGAGACATGAAGGAAAGGTATTCATTTCCTGGCATACACACACCACTAAACCTAGAGAGGAGGGCGAGCCCAGTCCTTGAATGGGGGCAGAATTGTGTGAGCAAAAGGGAGGCCAAGAGAGAGTTGTGCTAAAACAAGTGAAGCGAGTGAAAGGAAAATGGTGGAGACTACAGAAAAGTACTGCAAAGTATTTTTCAAATCTATACTCTTTGGATTCCTATGCCCCTGGTAATTCTCAGCTGCTATGGATCAGGGCACTATACAACCTTGTTTTGCTTTTTTCTTTTGCAGTATTGACAATTAAACTGAGGGGGTCTCGTACATGCTAGGCAAGAACTCTACCACTGAGCTATATTCCGATACAACCCTGTTGTGAGAATTGCTCACAGGAACATGAACTAGCTTTTTTTTTTTAAAAAAAAAAATCCCTTCCTGTGCAGTTCAGGTTTTTCAACTCTGTAAATATATAATCACTGGGCAGATAGGCATTTCCAACTGTTCATATCTCCTCCAGGAAATTCTGGTGTGTCCAGTCCTCGTCGCCGTTCTGCTGAGCCCTGGCTTTCAAGTTCTTATTGCAGGTGCCCTCATGAGCTCAAGGACTCAGGTCAAAAGCTGACGGGCGATGGATTTATTTATTTGTATGTATGTGCGGGCATGTTTGTGCCAGGGCACTCATGTGGAGGTCACAGTCAGTTCTTTCCTCATACCACGTAGGTCCTGGGGATCAAACTCAGGTCGTTACAGATGGCAGCAAGTGCTTTTACCTGACCGACACCCATCCCCCCCACCCCACCCCCCGACACCACTTTTATGGGAGAAGCCCCGCCCCCCGAGTTTCCTCCTGCACACTCTGGCGGAGTCGTGACTCACGTTGGCTGGGGCAAACATGCAGCTCTCTCCTAACTTCTTGGCTTGGGCCTCACCCCCCGAGTTAGGTAAGTCCAGAAGCACCGCTGTGGCCCCCTGTCCCACCAGTCTTTCGGCCGTAGCCAGGCCAAGGCCCGAGGCTCCTCCAGTTATTAGTGCCACCAGGCCCTGTGAAGAGGTACAAGGTAAACTGCTGCGGTCCAACACCCCCCACCCCCTTTCACTTGCCAGTTCCCGAATTCTGCGAAGAAACAGGGATAGTCAAAGACCCAACGGTGCTTCCTCTCCTCACCGCTGAGACCGCGGGGAGGGGAGGCCGGGGTTGGGGGGGGGTTAGGGGGTGGGGGGGGCGTGTCTCATCCCAGGCGTGTTTCCCTGCGACCCCTCACACACATGTGCAGTTGAACGTTGAACCCGATCGCCAGAAAACGAGGCCCGGAGAAGCAGGACCCTTTTCCCCAGGCACCCATGTCTCCTCTCTAGTTCCTGCCCGTGCAGTCCTAGCCTGCGCAAAAACAAACGTTAGAGGCACAGAGCAGTCTACCTTCACGCTCCGACACGCCGCAGCCATCTTGCACAGGTCTCGCCACCAGAGGAGGGGTTTCAGTCCCTTTGGCACAGGCGCTCGCTGATTGGTTGACACAGAGCCGCCTACTGGGGCGGGGAGCAGCGGCACACGCGGTGTCGTGGGGGAGGGGAGGGGGAGGGAGGGGAGGGGGGAGGACAGGGCGTGGCCTGCTGCGTCCGGACCTTGGAAAGGGAAAAGCCGTGGACTCGGTCTGAGGAGCGTTTCGCTGGTAGAAAGAGCCTAAGTGGTCCCTGCATGGTATCACCACCCCTTCACCCCGCTCGCTAGCTGACCGTTTGGCATGCAGCCAGCTGCAGCAGAGGAAGACCGGGCAAAGATAGAAACCCAGCCCCTTTCTCAGTAAAGCTTTCAAGTGTAATTGAAACCGATTCCTAGCTGCCAGGTTCTACCGGGTACACAGAGAAATAATACAAGGTCCGTACTTCCCAGGAGGACACAGTTCATTTGGAGAAAGATAAAATTACAGGACAGACAACGAAAGGGGCTGATTTTTTTTTTTTTTTCGGTGACGGAACCAAACCCCAAGGCTCTGTACCTGTTACGCAAGTACTCTACCACGGAGCTACAAACAGCCCAACTACAGATTCCAGAATATTGAGCTGAGGACAGGGAAAGGAAGATTCTGAGATACAGAGAAGCAGCCGCAGAGAGAAATACGTTGAGGCAAGGAGAGAGAGGCCAGACAACAATACACTTCGTGCTTGTGGGTGGAGAGGGTCATTGGGAGCTAAGGATAGGAGGCAGGCATTACGAAACAGGTATTTCTGAGAAGCAAACTCACAGAGACAAGAGCGTCTCTCATTGCCTCAGCCTTTGCTCTATGTTCCTGTGTTCGATGCCCAGATCGCCCAATGTAGATTGGGCAACATCCAGAGACTGTTGTTAAAAAAAAGTTAGGTCTCTAGTCACTCTAGATGAGCTTTCAGCCAATATCTCAATTAGAATCTTTAGGATGGACATCTAATCTGTCTTCCATCCATGTTTTTTCTCAACCCAAAGTCTTCAGGCCCACAAATTTCAGCCTACACTTTCTGCCTGCAACTGTACTGTGCTTTAATATGTTAAGTATTCTCCTATGGACTTCCCTCAAGGACGACTGGCTGTTGACAGCCAGTATACCTATATTGATTTTCACTACTTTATCAAACGGTTTAGCACCCACTCACAATCTTTTAACATTTGTGTGTGTGTGTGTGTGTGTGTGTGTGTGTGTGTGTGTGTGTGTGTGTGTTTATACTGTGTGGGGAGTCCAAGGGCAACTGTAGGAGTTGGTTTTCTCCTTCCATCATGTGGCTTCTGGGAGTCAAACACAGATCATCAGGCTTGAGCCGTTTCACCAGTCCCAGGCTCACAATCTAAATGTTTGGGTGAAGTGTTCCCATCAACTGTGACCCTAGCAGTCTGGAGGAAGAAGCATCATAGCTGTAGCGAACTTGAGACCATGCTGCTTTACTTACATAGCCAATTTCAGGCTAGTCAGCCAGGAGTAGACTACATAGTGAGTCACTGACTCAAAAAAAAAAAAAAAAAAAAAAGCAGTTCTCCTACTGGGACTGAATTTTTTTTCGAGACAGGGTTTCTCTGTGCAGCTTTGCGCCTTTCCTGGAACTCACTTGGTTGCCCAGGCTGGCCTCGAACTCACAGAGCTCCACCTGCCTCTGCCTCCTGAGTGCTGGATTAAAGACATTTGCCACCACCCCCACCCCCGGCTGAATTTTAAGAGAATAAAGAAAAGGGGTAGCATTTTTCACTGGCCTCATATACTTTCTTCAGTTACAGTGGCCTCTTTTGTGTTCATTTTTGCATTCACCTGTTCCTGCATGGCTGCTTTTTTTTTTCATACAGAAATAAAGTAAAATAATGCCTCCCAAGAGGGGTCCTTTCAGACCACTCAAGCTGTAGCCACATCACGACTATATAGTGCATATTTGAATCTCTACATAGCGTTTAGAAATCCATCTCTTTCCTTCAGAAAGGAAGGTACTGATTTTGGGTGGGTGGGGGCAGGGTCTCTCACTCTGTAGTTCAGGCAACTCACTACATAGACCAGGCTGGCCTAAAATTTCCAGGAATCTTCCTCAATCCTCCTACTTGAGACTGCTGAGTACTAGGATTATAAGTATGAGCCACCATGCCCAGCTTTTTTCTTTCTTTCTTTTTTTTGGTTTTTTTGTTGTTGTTGTTTTTTGTTTTTTTGTTTTTGTTTTTGTTTTTGTTTTTGTTTTTGTTTTTGTTTTTCGAGACAGGGTTTCTCTGTGTACCTTTGTGCCTTTCCTGGATCTCACTTTGTAGACCAGGCTGGCCTCGAAGTCACAGAGATCCTCCTGGCTCTGCCTCCCGAGTGCTGGGATTAAAGGCGTGTGCCACCACCGCCGCCGCCGCCGCCGCCGCCGCCGCCGCCACCACCACCACCACCACCACCACCACCGCCCGGCTCCATATCCAGCTTTAAAAGTAAATTAATTAGGGGTTGGGAATTTAGCTCAATGTTAGAGCGCTTGCCTAGCAAGCACAAGGCCCTGGGTTCGGTCCTCAGCTCCGAAAAAAAGTGAATTAATTAGTTACTAATTAATTAATCTGTACGTGTATGTCTGGTCGTTTGCATGAGTTTACATGCACCACATTCAGGTGGGAGCCCTCAGAGGCCAGAAGAAAGAATCTGATCCCTTGGAACTGGAGGCACAGATAGTTGTGAGCCACGATGTAAGTGCTAGGATCCAAACCTGGCTACGGATAGTCTTACAGAGCAGTAAGTACTCTTACCCTGAACCATCTCTCCAGCACTCACCTCTTCTCTCTCTCTCTCTCTCTCTCTCTCTCTCTCTCTCTCTCTCTCTCTCTCTCTCTCTCTCTCTCTCTCTCTCTCAAATATTATTATGGTCCAGCCTAGTAATCTTCTTCCCAGGGGCCCAGAAGAGAAGTTACAAATAAGCGCAAATTATTTTCAGGAAAAGAATCTAAGTACACCGAGCTCATTCATCTATCTACTTTATTCCTCTGGTATAACATCCTAGCTACACAGCTTCAGTTCTGCTCTCATGTCTAGCTCCTTTCTTGCCTGATTTCTCTCTACTTTTATCTGCTGTCCCTTCTATGCTCTATCTTTTTTTTTTTTTTTTTTTTTTAGGACAGGGTTTCTCTGTGTAGCTTTGCGCCTTTTCCTGGAACTCACTTGGTAGCCCAGGCTGGCCTCGAACTCACAGAGATCCGCCTGCCTCTGCCTCCCGAGTGCTGGGATTAAAGGTGTGCGCTACCACCGCCTGGCTCTATGCTCTATCTTAATTCTCTCATCTTAGTTCTGCCCCATGTTGGTCTTTCTCATCTCATTCTTACGCATCCCATTCTTCCCCATCTGGCTCTTCCTCATCTTCCATCTCATTCTTCTAGTTCTCCATCTAGTTCTCCAGTCAAAATCCTCCTCAGTCTCTGAGGTTTACAGTTCTATACCCATGCAATAGCAGTGCTCTAGCTAAAGCAAGCTCACCAGGTTTGAATTCTTACAGAGTCATAAAGGCAGACAAGAGTTTTCCTCAGGCAGTGACCATCAGGCTTTCTTTTACAACCCAAAAAGGGAGTGGTAAAGGAGGAGGTCAACTAAGAACTAAATCAGAAAAAGGGAATTTATGTGCTCAAACTACATTCCTGGAAGTGGTTAGGTAAATGTTAGGAGTCTATAATGTTAGTATAAATACCACTAAGACTGTATAAGAAAGGAGGGTCTGAGCTAATATACCTTAATTCAGGAGATCATTTGGCCTTGAATGCTTGGTAGGTATTTCAGATAAAATACACTGTTAGGAGTTCTTGGAAGTATGCATAGCATACAAGGAAATCATTGCAGGAATCGGCTAATATATATACAAAAGCTAAAATATCACCAAAACTTCGTAAGCCATGGCTTGACCTTTGGGAAAGTCCTTGACATTTCCAAGTAGTAGCTTTTGTGATAGTAGCTGAATTCCATTACATTTTCCTTCGGCTTGCAGCAACACTCTCTCTCTTTTTAAATTCCAGACTATATGGCCTAAGTTAGTCCCAAAATCACTATGTAGCTGAGGATGACATTGAACTCCTGACCTCCTACCTCTACCTTCCAAGTGGTGGGATTACAGATGGGCACCACCACATCCAGAGAGAAAGCATATTCTATATGATCTAACTCTTTATACTGCATATATTCTATACTACATAGCTTCTAAGAAAGGTCTAGGACATAGTAAACATTAAACATTTTTTTAAAAGCTGAGTGGTGGTGGCAGACACCTTTGATCCCAGTATCCAGGAGGCAGAGGCAGGTGTATCTCTGTGAGTGTGAGGCCAGTCTGGTCTACAGAGTGAGTTCCAGGACAGCCAAAGCTACACAGAGAAACCCTGTCTTGAAAAAAAAAAAACTTAAAACCCCTTAAAAGGGCTGGAGAGATGGCTCAGAGGTTAAGAGCACTGACTGTTCTTCCAGAGGTCCTGAGTTCAATTCCCAGCAACCACATGGTGGCTCACAACCATCTGCAACGAGATCTGGTGCCTTCTTCTGGCCTGCATCATACATGCTCTATACATAATAAATAAATAAATCTTAAAAAAAAAACCCTTTAAAAGGAAAAGTTTGAAATGGCACACTGTATGAAAGAAGAAATAATCTGATAACGCTTGGTCAGGTTTTTGTCACCTAATAAGTTTGAGCTCCAAAATTTTGAAACCAACTTATGTTCAGAACTTTGGGCATTGCAAAACTGTTCCCAAAGGATTGTGGTGAGTTTTACTCTGATCCAACTGGGTCTTATTTGTAGAATTCATCTCCTTCTGGAAGGTAAACCTTAGGGTCTTCTGCTCATTTACCTATTAACAAGCCAGTGCCAAGAATGTAGCCTGCCATGTGTGAAGCAAATGGGAGAGTTGTTAAAACACAAATGGATTAATTTTGTCAACCCTAACTAATAAGTAAATAAATGAACACGGGTGGTTTATTGCCTAATAATGAAAAACCACAGAAGCTTTTTGTTGGTTATTCCATAACCATAAACAAAAAGTACTTATAGCTAGAAGCAATGCTACACAACTGTAATCCCAGCTACTCAGGAATCTAAGGGAGGAAGATCGGGAGTTAAAAGCCATCCTTGGCTACATGATGGGCTTGAAGCCAGCCTGAGTACATGAGCCCTGTCCAAAATAAAAAAAAAAAACAAAAACAAAAATATGTGTAAGAAAAAATAAAAGACTTAAAGGAGCTGTTGGCTTGTAGCAAGAGTTCTGTAGAGTTTATTACCGTTATTCTTCAGAGCAGTGTTGTGTAGTCCTTCGTATGCTGTGAACACCTCTGGAAACCATGCAAAGTCTAGAGAATCCCTTCCCAGAAAAATGTATGCATTCTATAAGACAAATAGGATTATGAAAGAAACCTATACTGAAATACAAATACCAAAATTACAGAAATCCCACATCTGCAAAGTAGAAGTGTATGTGCTTCTTTTTTATTTATTTATTTATTTATTTATTTATTTATTTATTTATTTATTTATTTATTTATTGGTTTTTTTGAGACAAGGTTTCTCTGTGTTGCTTTGCGCCTTTCCTGGAACTCACTTTGGAGACCAGGCTGGCCTTGAACTTACAGAGATCGGCCTGCCTCTGCCTCCCGAGTGCCGGGGATTAAAGGCGTGTGCCACCACCACCCGGTGTGCTTCTTTATTAGTACATGAAATAAAAATTTATGTGCCTGATCTTGTCTGATCATGGAAGCTGAGCAGGGTCAGGCCTGGATGGAAGAAGACATATGCAGTACCATATTGTGCTCCAAAAATCTGGTTTCTGAGACGGGGAGATAGCCCAGTAGGTTAGAGTGTTTGCTATGTGTGGTGGTTTCAGGGAGTGGCACCGTTAGAAGGTGTGGGCTTGTTGGAATGGGTGTGGCTTTGTTGGAGGAAGTGTGTCGCTAGAGGTGGGCTTGGGGTCTCAGATGCTCAAGACAAGCCCAGTGTCATCAATCTAGCCTACCAATCTAGATGTAGAACTCTCAGCTCCTTCTCCAGCACCATGTCTGTCTGCATGCCACCATGCTTCCTGCCATGATGATAATGGACTAGACCACTAAACTGAAAGCCACCTCTAATGAAATGTTTTCCTTTATAAGAGTTACCATGGAGGTGGAGGGGGGGCGTTGGAGAGATGGCTCAGCAGTTAAGAGCACTGACTGCTCTTCCAGAGGATGTGGGTTCAATTCCCAGCACCCACATGGCAGCTAACAACTATCTGTAACTACAAGACCTGACACCCTCATTATAGATATACATGCAGGCAAAAGCACCAATGCAAATAAAATAAAAATATTTTTTTTTTTAAAAAAAGAGTTGCCATAGTTATAGTGTCTCTTCACAGTAACAGAAAACCTAACTAAGACACTATGCAAACATTAGAACCTGAGTTTGGATACCTAGCACTCACGTAAAAAAAATCAGGTACAGCCACATGTGCAAGCTCTGGATTCAGTGAGAGACCTTCCTCAAAGGAGTAAAGTGGAGAATGATAGAGGAGGACCCTTGACATCCTCCTCTGGTCTCTACATGGGCATACACACCCTCACACACACACACATACACACATACACATGTATACATCATACACAGAGGCATACCTCACACACAACTTTTAAAATCTGATTCCCTTCCTTCCTTCCTTTCTTCCTGTCTTTCTATAGGGTTTCACTATGCAGCCCTGGAACTCACCATGTAGACCAGGCTGCCTCCAAACTCACAGAAACCCACCTGCCTCTGCCTCTAGAATGTTGAGATTAAAGGTGTGAGTCACTATGTCTGGCTAAAATCTGATTTCTATTGGTGATAAAGCCACAAGAACTAATTCTACTGTAGTTTGTTATTCACACATTATCTAGAAGGATGTGGTCCATGTCTATTAGTGAAAGTGAAAATAAATAGGAAGGTTTTTTCCCCCAGACAAGTTCACAGACTCCTTGAATTTTCTCTACTGACTCCAATAGACTGGTGCTTAAGCACTATGTTTAGAGCAAATGGAAACCATTAAGTCAACGCTGCTTCTCAGTATTTCCAAAGTTGTCTCAAGGCACACCATCCATTCCTTGGGGATTAGAGAAGAGAGATCCTGTTTGAAGATGCTCTCTCTCCCCATTGGATTTGTGTTCCAGACCCTTCCACTTTCTTAAAGATTTGTACCATTAAGCACTCTCCCTTTTTATTGTATGCATTTCTGTCTCAAGATCATTAGAAAATATGGACTAAAAAGGCCAAAGGTTACATAGCAAGAACAGTAGAACCTAAAAAAATGCAAGATTATGTCACAATCCTCAGTGTGTATTACCTACCAGGGGAGAGAGGGAAAAGTGATAGTCCTCATCACCAGAGCTGCACTGGCTTTCTCTGCTGCTGAGGGGACACTGGCAAAGAGAAAGGATCCCCACGTGATGCATGCAGAGAGCATCCAAATGTGGCCTGTGATTTCCAAATGAGATGAGACTCGGCTGGAATGAAGGGTTTGAACTCAGCAGGAGTGATGAGCGCTGAGAGAATGTGTGCTTAGGATTCATGCTAGCAGAAGGTTTGTCGTTGAATAAATTGGGAGTGATGGCTGAAGGAGCCTGTGTGATGCTTTCCCAGGGTCACAGGGACTTGACTGTTGCCCATATCAATAGCTCCTTTCCTTTTCCTTTGGAACCCAGGGCCTTGTACATGCTGAGCACCAGTTCTATCCTAAACACTGAAGGTCATTTACCAGCCTTTATGTAATCAGAGCTTTCTTACTGCATTTGACATGGTTGATTGCTCTCTCCTCCTAGAAAATCCCATCTGTTTTCTGTGATGCCTCCCTCTCTTGCCTCTTTAGAATTCTCTCACTTCTTTCTTAGGTCCCCTCCCTAGATTCTTTTTCTTCTTCCCTCTTTTTAAGGATCTCACCCACCTTTTGCTTTTAAATATTTCCCCAGTACTCTACCTTCAGCCTACTGACTCCACTGAACTTCAGAATCATAGCCAACTATTTACTGCTCCCACATACCAAATTACTCCATCGCTTTGTCCTGAAGTAAGCTGAGTCATTGTTCCCTAAACTTGCTTTATCTCAGTTGGTAGCAATACCATCTTCCCAGGCAATCAAGTCATCCCTAGGATTCAGGCATGCTTTATTGTTGTGGAAATTACTTTAACTATGTAAGGATGTGTTACATTTGGTTATGTTGCATTTGTTTAACTATGTAAGGATGCGTATTTAATTATGTAAAGACATGTTGCATCTTTTTCACCTTGCCTGCCTAAGGCACCTGATTGGTCTAATAAAAAGCTGAATGGCCAATAACTAGGCAGGGAGGGGATAGGTTGGGCTGCCTGGCAGAGAGAATAGATAGGAGAGAAGAACGAGGGGAAAAGAACAAAGACAATGAGGAGGAAAGAAAGGGACATGCCCAGGGCCAGAAGCCAGCTATTGCCAGCCAGCCAGACACTGGAGGAAGCAGGAAAGTAAGCCATAAGAACAGTAAAAAGCCCCGAGGCAAAAGGTAGATAAAGAGAAACAGGTTAATATAAGTTAAAGAATAAATGCTAGCCAGAAATGAGCCTAAGCTAGCCCAAGCATTCATTACTAATAAGTCTCTTGTGTCATGATTTGGGAACTGATTGGTGGCCTAAAGAATAAGCCTGGCTGGGGGGTGGTGGCCCACACCTTTAATCCCAGCACTCGGGAGGCAGAGGCAGGCAGATCTCTGTGAGTTCGAGGCCAACCTGATCTACAGAGTGAGGCCCAGGATAGGCTCAAGCTACACCGAGAAACCCTGTCTCGAAAACAAACAAACAAACAAACAAACAAAAACAAAAGAATAAGCCTGATACACTTTACTTGATTCAATCAATTGCCAAGTCCCATTGATATAACTCCTAAGCATATCTTTGGTTTTTTGTTTTGTTGTGATGGTGCTGGGATTAAGCCCAGGCCTCCTGCATGCTAGGCAAGTGTTCTGCCCCTGTGATACTTCCCAATCCCTAAATGCATCTTGGATTTGCACTTCCTTTCTCCTGCTCTCCTATAACTTTCATCCAAAAGCTCTTACCCATCCTATTTCAACTGGTCGGACTCCATCCACTGTTGTCCCTCTTAAAAAGATGCTTCAGGAAGCAAGCCAACAAAAGCTTATTCCCAAAATCCAATTTTTTTTTTCTTTTTTCTTTTTTTGAGCTGAGGACAGAACCCAGGGCCTTGCGCTTGCTAGGCAAGCACTCTACCACTGAACTAAGTCCCCAACCCCCTAAAATCCAATTTTGAAATACCTTTGCTTAAGTACCTTTGGTGATCCTCCCTTGTTTTCTTTTTGAGAGAGGTTCTCACCATGTATCCCTGGCTGACCTGGAGTTTCCCCCTCACTTTTAAGGTTCTCCAGCGTCTGATGGATGTGGACTGTCTAACTTCAGCCAGTATGACACTATATTTTTTGGTAATAATGTATAACCTTATAAGTTCCTACAGTAGTGTGACTGTTACAGAAGGAGATCACCAAACTGCACTTGGAAAGATGGAGAATTCAGGTTTATTATTGCTCAATAGCACTTGAGATAATGCTTGAAACAATAGGACCCTAATCCTTTGTCTCATTCAGTTCTTTTGTTATTGTTTTGTTTTGTTTTGGTTTGGTTTTTTTTTTTTTTTTTTTTTTTTTTTTTTTTTTTTTTTGGTTTTTCGAGACAGGGTTTCTCTGTGTAGCTTTGCGCCTTTCCTGGGACTCCCTTGGTAGTCCAGGCTGGCCTCGAACTCACAAAGATCCACCTGGCTCTGCCTCCCGAGTGCTGGGATTAAAGGCGTGCGCCACCACCGCCCGGCTTGGTTTGGTTTTTCAAGACAAGGTTTCTCTGTGTAACAGACCTAGCTGTGCTGAAACTTGCTTTGTAGACCAGGCTGGCCTTGAACTCACAAAGATCCACCTGCCTCTGCCTCCTGAGTGCAGGGATTAAAAGCATGCGCCACCACTGCCTAGCCTCATACAGTTTTTATTGGCAATACAGCATCACATTTTGCCATTTTTTCTGATTAGTGGACTTTAAATTTTAGTCTGTGTGGTTACAGATCTCTAGCAGAAATTTTATTTTTCCCAATTTTCATTTTTTTCAAATTAACTTTTATTTTTATTTTATATGTACAGTGTCCTGCCTGCATGTATACCTGTATACCACATGTATGCAGTGCCCACAAAGGCCAGAAAAGGATGTTGGATCTCCTAGGACTGGAGTTACAAATGGTTGTGAGCCACCATGTGGGTGCTAGGAATCAAACCTGGGTCCTCTGGGAGAGCTACCAGTGCTCTTTATCATTATTTGATTTTTAAAAACAAGCAAGCATGTTTACAGAAACAAACAGAAAAGGCCAAGGCAGTTATTTGGGTACTGTCTACTTCTCTATTTCTCAAGGCAACTGGGATATGGCTCTTGGCATAAAGAGCAAGTGCAATTCCAAGAGACAGTGTAATGTTTTGTTTTGTTTTGTTTATTTTAAGACAGGGTTTATCTGTGTAACGGTCCTAGCTGTCCTGGAACTCCCTCTGTAGACCAGGCTGACCTTGAACACACAGAGATCCGCCTGCCTTTGCCTGCCAAGTGCTGGGATTAAAGGCGTGCGCCACCACCACCCAGCTGAGACAATGTAATATATTTTATCCTCAATCAAGGCTACAGTCCTGCTTAACTCTTTCCTACCATTTAGCTTTCCTTTACCTTTTTCATTCTACGATAAGACTTAACCCACTTTTCCTTCTGTAGCATTACCAGATAAGCATATGGTGCAAATCTCTGTGTGCCTCGTATTTTTTATTGTCAAATCGAACAGTTCTACCCCACAAATGACTCCCAGGATAGTGAGATACTCCTCAGGCACCTACAGCTCCATATGCCTGCCACTGAGCCAGCACCCACCCTCCTGAAAGACTGGAGATCTAGTTTGACCTCTATCCACATTGAGCAATAATACAAGGCACAGTGCATAAGAGAATGGCATTGTTTGCTCAGTGAGTAGATGCATCTGAATGATACTGCAATAAGCCTGCATCCTCTGGTGGACTCAGTAAATGTCCCAATCAGTATACAGTATAAATCCCACCTACAATCCGCCCTCCCTTCACGACCGTGGAAGAATCCTTTCATGCTTTCCATACCCATCCAGGTAGGCAGTCTGGAAAGCTGGGGATCATCTGTACATTTAGTAAAGCTGTTTCAGGACCAGCTGGGCTTTTATTTTCTTTTATTTGACTCTCTCTTTGGGTTTTTTAGAGCAACAAGGAGTGGGAGGGTGACAACCATATCCCGGACATAAGGAGGTGAGGAAAACAGCAAGGGAGAGAGTGGGGAAGAAGGAAAAAGAGCTCTGAAGAGCCCAAAGAAAAGCAGGGGGAAACAGGTAGGAATAAAGTCAAGAAAGGAGAAACCAGCTGGCACCAGTATAAGGAGTGACAGATGCCTCAACCAGGAGGCGGAAGCTAGTGGGGGGAGGCTATGGCACTCTGTACAAAGCTGTTCTTCCCCTAGAACTCCTCCCCAGCCCTCCTGCTAACAGAGGTGAGGCAAAGTGGGATACTCCACCTGCTTGTGGTCAGAGGCAGATGCTGGGGCCCCCCAGTTCTCCAGCTCTGGGGAGGCAGATTCTCACACAGCCCCAGCAGCCCCAAGTAGGGAGGCTAAGGGAGAGAAGGTGGTAGTTAGTAGCTTCCACTTGGTTCCAGCCCAGGGTAGAATTAGGAAAGACTCAGAACAGAATAAAAGACTGTGGGGGAAGATGAGTCTGCCTGGAAGGGGTCGCAGCTGCTTCGGAACCCCCCCTCCCCCGCTCTTGTGGTTGGAACAACATTCAGAAGTGGGGATCCTGCAAGTGGGGGTGCAAGGCTTCAAAGGCACCCTCTATCTCTGTACAATATCTTTATTTTTTTATCACGTGTGTACATGATGGGGGCATGCCTACTGCAGCACACATGTCAAGTGTAGAGGACACTTTTTTAGAGCTGGTCCTCTCTTCACGTCGGGGCTCTGGGAACTGAAATGAAGGTGCCAGGCTTGTGTGGTAAGTGCCTCTACCCACTGATCCATCTCATCTGCTCCTCAGCCTTTCTCTTTAGTTAGACCAAAGGTAGAATTTACTACAAGGTAAGGTGTGGCGGTCTCAAGAATGAGAGTGGGAAATGGGCAAACAGACCATTGCAGAGGAAGACACACTCTCAAGGGGTGGGAGGAGACAACTTCCAGGGCTACCATGGTACTGACTTACATTTTTAGGCAGGCTTTATATTGTTTCCAAAGTCTTTAGAACAGACAGCTTTCCTGAGGATTGTTTTCCTGTCCAAGTGATTGACAGGCCCCTTTGGGTTAATTTAGGGAGGGAACAATGGTATCCCTCTGGCTTTTTTTCCCCACTAGGAAGCCACAGCTAAATACTGATTTTATGACTTTCTAAACAGTTTAGAATGCCATGTCACCACACAGTGTGAAATATGACTCAGATCCTATTCTCTTTAAAAATTACATTTATTTATTTATGTGTGCACACCATGTACATGAGGGTAGCTATGTATATGGAAGGCAGACAACAACTTTAAGGAGTTGGTGTCTCCTTTGGCCATGTGGATTCCTAGAGTTAAACTATGGTCATCAGCCTTGGTCAGCAAGTGGAAAGTGCCAAGACATTTCACCTGCCCCTCAGATCCCATCATTAAAAAAAGAGATAGATAGATAGATAGATAGATAGATAGATAGATAGATAGATAGATAGAAGATAGATAGATAGATAGATAGATAGATAGATAGATAGATAGATAGATAGATAGGTTTTTGGGGGGTCAAGTTTTCTCTGTGTAACCACCCTAGCTGTCCTGGAACTCCCTTTGTAGACCAGCAGGCTGGCCTTGAACACACAGAGATCCACCTGCCTCTGCCTCCCAAGTGCTGGGATTAAAGGTGTGCGCCACCACTGCCAGAATCCTATTCTTTTGACCAGTAGTCAGTCTTGCACTTTCAGTTCCTTGTTTTACAAGATGCTGATGATGATAGAAAGGTCCATCCTAGATGACCTTCAGGCTTGTTATTATGTGACTGCAATCCCACTTTAAGAACTAAGGCCCTAAAACCATTTAGGAGATGGGCATCTAGTTGATCTGGCCACTTATGGCTGGAATGAGTCCTAGAAGGCTTTAGTGGTTCTCAACCTGTGGGTCATGGCCCCTTTGGGAGTCGAATGATCCTTTCACAGGGGTCACCTAAGGCCATGAGGAAACACAGATATTTACATTATGATTCTTAACAGTAGCAAAATTATAGTTATGAAGTAGCAACAAAAGTCATTTTTTGGTTGGGGGGTCACCACAACCTGAGGAACTGTACTAAAGGGTCGCAGCATTAGGAAGGTTGAGAAGCACTGGCTTAGAGTCTCTACTCTTGCTGACTTTCAGGCGGGCAGATGATCAAGGGGGACCAAATAGATGGAGTTAGACAGCTGCAGGGTGAAGTGACAGTGGAAAACACAATGTCATAACATAGGCAAATTAGAATGGCGATCTAGAGGGGCTTTCTAAAGGCAGGCTCTCATTTATCCTTGCTGCTGGCCTGGAACTCACTGTGTAGATCAGGCTAGTCTCACACACAGAGTTCTGCCTGCCTCTGCCTCCCAAGCAGGGATTAAAGGTGAGCTTCACCAAGCCCGACCTGAAGTATAAGGAAGTAGGGACAGCAAGATACTTATTGCTAAGTCTGACAACCTGAGTTTGATCCCTGGGACCTACATGGTGGAAGAAGAGAGCCAATTCCCACTCATTGTCCTCTGATCTCCACATGCATACTGTCGCATGTGTGCACCCACCCACATACCCATGCACATAAATAAACAAATACAATAAAAAGAAAACTCAGAAACGAAAGGCTGCATAGACTACAAAGCAGGCTTTTTAGTGAGGGAGGAACAGACAGAACACGTTTACTTATCTGCTTGTTTAAACTGGTATCTAAGGTCCCCTGTGTGGCGACTTTTCCAAAGGTTTGTATGAGGTGTTTCTTCAGAAGACCCCCCTTTCCAAGAAGATGAACACAGCTGGAAATTTGGGGGAGGCTTTGATAGCATGATAAAGATAAAACAGATCCAATCTCAACCAGGTGGAGACATGCAAAGATGTTACTGGAATCTTTATTTGGTCTCTCCTTGGGTCCCTGGTCCATGTGAGCTCCATAGGAAAAAAATTCTATGAGGCACACAGAATGTAGTGTAGAAGTGGGGTTTATTATGAGGTAAAGTGAGGTACTCTCAAGGATGAGAGTGAGGCAATGACTAAAGAGACCATTGCAGAGGCAGACTTCTCCAAGGCTGAGAATGGACAATAGACCAATGTTCCAACCTACATGAAAATTTTTAAGACTTTGTTAATGTGTATGTGTCTACACGAATGTATGCCATGTGTATGAGAATGCTTGGAGTAGCCAGAAGATGGAGTCAGATCCCCTGAATCTGGAGTTACAGGGAGCTGGGAGCTGCCCAGTGTGGATGCTGGAAACCAAGTGTCCTCTGGAAGAGCAGCAAAGTGCTCTTAGCTGCTAACAACCCTACAGCCTACATTTCTGTAGAGACTTTATACTATTCCAAAAGCAATTTCTGTAATAAGTCTTGGTTGTTCATCCAGTAAAGGGATAGCTTGTGGGAGCTAGGTTGGTTTAGTGTCTCCCAGCCTCAATTTGCTTCACTACAAAATGTCCCTATCTGAGCAGATCATGTCTGCAAGGTACTTGGGACATAAACAGTGGCCTGTCAGTAGTAGGAACTGAAGTTCCCAAAGAAAAAGGATGATGGGCAGGGTGGGTGGGGGAAAACCCATATCTGTGTGAAAAAATTCCACAAGGCCAAAAGACTCAACTTTGTGATTATGGGGAGTTAAAATGTTTCAGAACAGAGCCAAATTATCTTGAGTTACTCATAGTCCCTTAGAAAGTTCCTAGGTCTGCCATAACATTCTTGTGACTATAAAAACCTTATAATCGCTGGGCGGTGGTGGTGCATGCCTTTAATCCCAGCACTCGGGAGGCAGAGGCAGGCGGATCTCTGTGAGTACGAGGCCAGCCTGGGCTACCAAGTGAGGTCCAGGAAAGGCGCAAAGCTACACAGAGAAACCCTGTCTCGAAAAAAACCAAAAAAAAAAAAAAAAACCTGATAACATATTCTTAGCAGACCACTAGCTTCAGCAATCCGAAAGCCAAGTAATGTCACCACATAGTGTCTAAGGCCTGTAACGAATTTCCCCTACTTTCCTGTCTACCTGATGTTTCTATTTTATATTTTGTTTTCCTTCCTTCCTTCCTTCCTTCCTTCCTTCCTTCCTTCCTTCCTTCCTTCCTTCCTTCCTTCCTTCCTTCCTTTCTCCTTTCTTTAAAAAAAAAATAGCAAGTCTTATCTTGCAAGTACTAACCAGACCTGGCCCTGCTTAGATTCTAAGAGCAGATGAGATCAGCTGTGTTCAGGAGGGCACAGCCATAGATGGCCACTGAGTCTTGCATTCCACCCTAGCCAGTTGTTTGCATGACCTCTAGATTGAAAGCTAACCCAAACTAACCATTAGTAGTGTGTGTGTAGATTCCTTTTTTACAGAACAAAGTACAAATGTGTACTTATAATACAGGCCTATAATGCAGTACCTTATCATTGTGCCCCTATCATAACGAACCAGGATCTCAAGCCCCAGTCATATTATTTGACGTATATGCCATGTGTGAGGTTCTTTAGTAAATGTATTAACTCTGACCATGACCCTATAAGATGGGTAGTACAAATAAAGTCACTATTGGAAAGTCTAGCTAAGGCAAGATAGAAAGTTAGGGAATTGGAGGCTAGAAAGATGGTTCAGCATTTAAGAGCATTTGCTGCTCTTCCAAAGGACCTGGGTTTGGATCCAAGCATCCACATCAGGCAGCTCATAACCACTTATAACTCCAGATCCAGGAGATCTGAAACCTTTGTCTGCTTTCCTTTGGCACCCACACACATGTCACACACACACACACACACACACACACACACACACACACACACACACACATAAATAAAGTAAAAGTAAATATTAAAAAGAAAGGAAAATTGTGGGGACATGCAATAGAAAGGAGCCCACCATTCCAGAATCTGATTAAAGCTTCTTATCAGCTGAGAAGCAAGAATTCCAGCACAGTCAATAACATTGACTGTAAAAGGCTGTCAACATAGAGTTGATATTCTTTTCATAGATAGTTTGTTGAAATAACAATGATCCAGGCTTAAGGCCTGAATGTATATGACCTTGATTGAGTAGGTCATCATTCCTTTCCCCAAACATTGCCTGAGATTTTCAAACAAAACTATTTCCAATAAATATATCCCACAAAGCTTCATATATCCATGTGGCTATATGTTCACAGTGAATCCTCCTGGCATTCACGTGATTCTTAACCCTCAGAGTATGAATTGTCTGATGCTCTGAATAAAGTTGGCTATTACATGAGACTTTAGTCCACCTCAGTTTTAGGCTCTACTCTCCCAGGTTCTCACTGCCAACTAGAGCGGTGAACTGCTCTGCTTTTGGTTTTGAATGAATGCTGGTAACATATAGACAAAAGCAACAATACCTAGTAAAACATCATCAACCTGATGTTTACAACATTCAACACAACTCACTATTGTGTATAGTGAATGCAAAAATGTCCACAAAATGCTTCCAGGAGGGCTGGAGAAATGGCTCTGCAGGTAAGTGTGTATTGCTCTTACAGAGGACCAAGATCAGTTTCCAGGACCCACATCAGAGGGGCCACAGATACCTGTACCTTCAGTTCCAGGGGATCAGATGCCCTCTCCTCCCAACTTGGGAACCCATACATGGACTTGTACACACACACACAAATACACATAAATTTTTAAAAAAATTAAAAATGCTTACCAACTGGAGGTGGTAGCACATACTTCTTTTTATTTATTTTTTATTTTATTATTATTTTTGTTCTGTTTTGTTTTTTCAAGACAGGGTTTCTCTGTGTAGCCTTGGCTGTCTTGGAACTCTCTCTGTAGACCAGGCTGGCCTTGAACTCACAGAGATCCACCTGCCTCTGCCTCCCAAGTACTGGGATTAAAGGTGTGTGTGACCGTATTTGGCATATTATATATTTAGGTTTTAAATTATTGATTTTGTGTACGTGCGTGCGTGCATGCGTGTGAGCACGCCTATTTGTTGTATGTGTACCACATGTGTATATTGCCTGCAGAGGCTAGAAAATGGCACCAGATCTTCTGGGACTAGAGTTACACACAGTTTGTGAACCACCCAATGTGGGTACTAGAAACTGAACCAGGTCCTCTTCAGGAGCCACAAATGCTCCTAACCACTGGGCCATCTCTCCAGACCATATTTATGTTTTTAATAATAAATTTTTAATTTTTAAAATTATATAATAACATAATTCCCCCTTCCCTTTCTTCCCTCCAACCCTTCCAAACATGCACCTCCCCGCTCTCTCAAATCATAGCCTCTTTTTCTTTCACTGTTGTTACATATACACAAATACATAAATACAACCTGTTTAATCTGTGTGATGCTTCCTGTATGTATATGATCATAGAGCTGACCACTTGGTATTGCATATCCTATTGGGGGCTCGTCGCCAGGGAAGACCATTTCTTCCACTTTTGTCATTTATCAGATACCCATAGTTCTTGGTCTAGGGTTGAGGCCCCACAAACTTTCCCCATTCCATGTCAGCTTGCCTATTTGTGTCACTGTTGTCCAGGTCATGTTTAGCTGCCATATTGATGAGACTTCACGGGTCTAGCCTCTTAGATAGAACACAACCTCACAGCAAACTTCCCATTTCTCTGGCTCCTCCAGTCTTTCTGCCCCCTCTTCCACCATGATCCCTGAGCCTTGGGTACAGGAGTTGTGTTATAGACACACATGTCAGTTGGGACTAGGAAGCACACAGTATTTTGTTTTCTGCATTTTGATCAATTGTGGTTTTCTACAATGGTCTCCATCTGTTGCAAAGAGAAGTTTCTTTGATGAGGGGTGAGAACTGTACTTATCTGTAGATATGAGGATAAATATTTAGAATGTAGTTGGTGATTATACCAGTTTAATAAAGTTGTAGTTATTGGTATACCTCCCATATGCATGATTTTACTAGCCTGGGTAGCTGGCTAGGATTCCAGTACCCTTTTGTTGAGTGGGCCTTAGGTCCAATTAGTGAGCTGTTGGCTACCGCCAAGGTGTGTGAACCACTATTGTATCCCTAAGGTTATCATGCCTTAGGGATGATATATACGCCCATATAATAGCCTACAATGTTTTGGGAGTCTCTTGGACAATACTGACCAACAACTTGAAAGAGGACTTCTCATGACTGGTGTTGGGATTTTTGTTGATAGTCTATAACTCTTGAAGGGAGCATTGTCAGCCCAGATGGGAAAATTTATTTATTTAAACTATGTAAGTATATGTATATGCAGAATTATATGTATCATATGTAATTATAGGTAGATAGATAATAATATGATGCCTTACAACTTTTCAAACATTCTTGTTATTTTACTTTGCTTCCTCCTTCTAATTTATCTTCCTCTCCTCTCCCTTATTAAAGCCCTCCCTCCCCTCCCCCACTGTGTCCTCCCTCTCTATTTCACCCCCTCTATGGTCTCTTTTACTTTCCTGGTTTCTGCACTTGTTCCAAGCTATGTACTCACATTGAAGACTTGGAGCTGGTAGCCTCAGATGAAAGAGAACATGTGACATTAGTCTTTCTGGGTCTGGGTTACCTCACTCAATATGATCTTTTCTAGTTCCACCCACTTACTTGCAAAATTCATGATTTCATTTTCTTTACAGCTGAATAGTATTCCATAATGTATATGCACCACATTTTCATTATCCGTTCATCTGCTGAAGGACAGTTAGGTTGTTTCCATTTCCTGGCTACTGTGAACAATGAACAATGGACAAGCCTGAGCAAGTATCTGTGCAGTAGGATGTCCAGTCCTTTGGACATATGCCAAGGAGTGGTACAGCTGGATCATATGGTAGATCTATTTCTAGTTCTTTGAGGATTCTCCACACTGATTTCCATAGTGGCTGCACCAGTTTTTAATCCCACCAACAGTGAATGAAAGTTCCCTTTTCCCTACATTCTCTTCAGCATTTTGTTCTGACTGGGTTAAGAAGAAAGTTGTTTTGATTTGTATTTCCCTAATTTTTCTGAGATATTTCTCAGGCATTTTCATTTCATCTTTTGAGAATTTTCTGTTCAGATCCCAAGCCCATTTTTTAAATGAGTGATTTGGTTTTTGTTTTGTGTTTTTTTTCATATAATATATTATGATCAAGGTTTCCCCTCTCTCATCTCCTCCCAGATCCTCCCTGCCTCCCCATACATCCAACTCCATGACTTCTTTTTCGCTCTTTTTAGAAAATGTCTTAGAGTTTCTATTGCTGCAACAAAACACCATGACCAAAAAGCAAATTGGGGAGGACAGGGTTTATTCTGCTTACATTTCCACATCACTGTTCATCACTGAAAGAAGTCAGGACAGGAACTCAAACAGGGCAGGAACCTGGAGCCAGGAGCTGATGCAGAGACCATAGAGGGGTGCTGCTTACTGGCTTGCTTCCCCTGGCTTGCTCAGCCTGCTTTCTTTTTTTCTTTTTCTTTCTTTCTTTTTCTTTTTCTTTCTTTCTTTTTTTTTTTTTTTTTTTTTTTTTTTTTTGGTTTTTCAAGACAGGGTTTCTCTGTGTAGCTTTGTGCCTTTCCTGGATCTCGCTCCATAGACCAGGGTGACCTCGAACTCACAAAGATCTGCCTGCCTCTGCCTCCCGAGTGCTGGGGTTAAAGGTGTGCGCCACCACCGCCCTTCAACCTGCTTTCTTATAGAACCCAGGACCACCAACCCAGGGATGGTACCAACCACAATGGGCCGGGCCCTCCCCAATCACTGATTAAGAAAATGCCTTGCAAGCCAGGCAGTGGTGGCACACACCTTTAATCCCAGCACTTGGGAGGCAGAGCCAGGCGGATCTCTGTGAGTTCAAGGCCAGCCTGGTCCATGGAGCAAGATCCAGGACTGGCACCAAAACCACAGAGAAACCCTGTCTCAAAAAACAAAACAAAAAAAATGCCTTACAGCCAAATCTTATGGGGGCATTTTCTCAATTGTGGTTCCCTCCATTCAGATAACTCTAGCTTGTGTCAAGTTGACATTAAACTAGTCAGCACAGAAAACAGAAAAAAAAAACACAAAAAGCATAAGAAACACAAATACATGCAGAGATACACAGAAAGAAAACTAATCTTTTTTAAATAAAACTTTAAAGATATATTTGCTCCATTTCCTTTCCTACCCCTCCAGAGTTACTCTCACCCTGAGTGTGGAGTTTATTATCCCTGTAGATGTTTTGTCCTTACACTTTACATGAATATAGCTAGAAATGTTTTTCTAGTAGCTTTTAGTCACAATACAGTTTCATTTGCCTGGATTGAAACTTTAGACCCGTGTTAACTCTCTGTGGCACTTTCTGCGGGTGGCTTTTGATCTCTCAACATAGTGTATGTTGGTACTCAGGTCTGTAGGTATCTCTTACATCTGCATTTTGTTCTTCAGCAGCCAAGGGATTTCAGAGTCCCTTATTACCTGTGAGTACAAGTGATATGACTGGATTGGAAAAGAAACCAAGAACCTGAGAGTATGACTTGCCCGGTGATCACAAGAGGACAGAGCCCAGGGCTTGCTGACTCTCTACATTAGCAGACAACAGAGGTGAGCAAGCAGAAGGAAGCAAGTGAGGAGAGGAAGGGAGCTTGGAGGTGAGGGTGGACAAAGGAGGCAGGAGGAAGCAGTCAGAACCCACGGAGAGTGCTTTCAATCTCTCAGTGATTCTCATTCTCAACGCTGGCCCTCATTGGGATCACCTGGGGAGTGTCAAACCTACTGATGCCTGGCACCCAACCCAGAGATTCTAATATGACTGCTCTGTATGGAGCCCTGAGTAAGAGGCTGCTTAAAAGCTCTCCAACTGAGATGAATGCATAGTCAGGGTTGCAACCATTGACTAAGCAGAGCAATTTGTTAGGTAGTGAATTAGCTGAGGGGGCAGTACTTAAAGGCTGGCTTGTTAACATTAATAAGATCTTAATCCTTCATGACTGCCTTGATAATGTGATATAAATAAGGTATTGAGATCTTAGGCCTACAGTCTATTGATAGAAATGAGCTGAGATGAAGGTGATAATCCGCTTTCCTTAGAGCTGTTCACACCAGTCTTAGACGGTAGCGTTTAGTTGTTGTACCCACGCAAGACACAGGGAAGAATGCCACTTAATGAAGGTCACATGAAGAGCCCTTTATTTCCCAGAGGTGGAAAGCAGGCTCACACCAGAAAAGACTATTGACCCCGAGTGAGGCAGGGTAGGATTTATAAACTGAAAACCTCAATTACATCATACCAAAGGCAGGCTACCATGCGGAGGGGAGGGGTGGGGAAGTGTTTTCAAAAGTTTTACTTCAGTTGATTCAAACAATTTGTTTTATATTGTAGAATAATGGACCTGTAAGCCGGGCGTTGGTGGCGCACGCCTTTAATCCCAGCACTCGGGAGGCAGAGGCAGGCGGATCTCTGTGAGTTCGAGGCCAGCCTGGGCTACCAAGTGAGCTCCAGGAAAGGCGCAAAGCTACACAGAGAAACCCTGTCTCGAAAAAAAAAAAAAAAAAAAAAAAAAAAAAAAAAAAAAAGAATAATGGACCTGTAGAACAACGCTGCAGAATGAGAATGTTCTGCTTAGCAGGATGTGGTTAGCTGGCGGGCTGGGCGTGGGGGATGGGAGGATGGGTTTGAGGGGCCTCTGAGTGAGTCAGCTAAAACTAGGACAAAATGGAGTTACTTTAGGTGGTTCACAGTTATCAGAGCTTTAAAGGAGAAAGCAACAATTTTTCATGATGAATGCCCATCAACCCCACAGAGTAACACAATTCAGCAAACATTCTAAGTACTTCCTTTATGAAGGGTATATGCTGCTGGGAAGGAAGACAGATGAAAAATATTATAATCCTTGTCTGGAAGAAGCCCACACAAACGGACAATTCAGACAAACACACAGGCAATTAACACAGTGACCTACGGGCGGCACCACATGGTTGCCTGGGACGGCCTGGGAAAGGCTTTGTTCAGTGGACAAAGAATGGGGGAGTGAGAGCGAGCTCCGCTCACAAACAGACTTCTCAGCTGCAGCAAGGCGAGAGGTTACAAACACGGGAATGATGAAGGAGAGCGCTACAGCAGGGGAATGTGCATGAGTTCTCAACGCAGCACCGCCTGTCATTCCTTTCTTGCTCTGGTGCGTCTCCTGGTTGCTGTGGGTAGGCGTCATTAGCCTTGGAAGGGGAGGAGAAAGATTAAGTTAAGTCTAGGGCTAGCGGACCCTATATTATAATTCCGGGCAAATTATTTCTTACGTGGTTGGCCTGTGTATATACAGACCTGAATGGAATCCCATGCAAAGGTTAAGGCAAGAAAGGATACAAATGCAATCACAAAGGCAGAGAGGCCAAGCCTTCTCCTTAGTCATCTGCAGGACCAAGTGAAGAGTAAATGTTTTCAGGCAGTGTCTTTCTTTTTTTTTTTTTTTTTTTTTTTTTTTTTTTTTTTTTTTTTTTTTGTGATATATATTTTTTATTTTACAATACCATTCAGTTCTACATATCAGCCATGGGTTCCCCTATTCTCCCCCCTCCCACGCCCTCCCCTTACCCCCAGCCCACCCTCCATTCCCACCTCCTCCAGGACAAGTCCTCCCCCGAGGACTGTGATCGACTTGGTAAACTCAGTCCAGGGAGGTCCAGTCCCTTCCTCTCAGACTGAGCCAAGTGTCCCTGCATAAGTTCCTGGTTTCAAACAGCCAACTCATGGAATGAGCACAGGACTTGGTCCCACTGCCTAGATGCCTCCCAAACTGATCAAGCCAATCAACTGTCTCACCTATTCAGAGGGCCTGATCCAGCTGGGAGCCCCTCAGTCTTTGGTTCATAGTTCATGTGTTTCCATTCATTTGGCTATTTTTTTTTCAATAATTGAGTAAAACTGAAATTTATTATATGC
This sequence comes from Peromyscus maniculatus bairdii, assembly GCF_049852395.1. NCBI lineage: Eukaryota > Metazoa > Chordata > Mammalia > Rodentia > Cricetidae > Peromyscus > Peromyscus maniculatus. The sequence goes on along the minus strand of NC_134875.1, from coordinate 141,618,770 downwards.
CACAGTCGTCCTAGGGACCTCCATGCTATATATATAGCCTCTATGGTTCTATGGGTTGTGGTCTGATTGTTCATTTTATATCTAGAATCCACCAATGAGTGAGTACATACCATAACTGTCTTTCTGGGTTTGGGTTACCTCACTCAGGATGATTTTTTCTAGTTCCATCCATTTGCCTGCAAATTTCATGCTTTCATTGTTTTTCTCTGCTGAGTAGTACTCCATTGTGTATATGTACCACATTTTTTTCATCCATTCTTCCGTTGATGGGCATCTAGGTTGTTTCCAGGTTCTGGCTATTACAAATAGTGCTGCTATGAACATAGCTGAGCATGTATCTTTATGGTATGTATCAGCATTCTTTGGGTATATGCCCAAGAGTGGGATGGCTGGGTCTTGAGGTAGTTTGATTCCTAATTTTCTGAGAAACCGCCATACTGATTTCCATAGTGGTTGTACAAGTTTACATTCCCACCAACAGTGGAGGAGTGTTCCCTTTGCTCCACATCCTCTCCAACATTGGTTGTCATTGGTGTTTTTGATCTTAGCCATTCTAACAGGTGTAAGGTGGTATCTCAGAGTCGTTTTGATTTGCATTTCTCTGATGATTAAGGATGTTGAGCATTTCTTTAAATGTCTTTCAGCCATTTGTAGTTCTTGTTTTGTGAATTCTCCAGGCAGTGTCTTTCAATCCAGAAAAGTAACCTAGACAACTGTTTATCATCAGAACTCATGTGTCAGATGTTACCTATCCATGACAAGCCAGTGGGAGACTAGGCTAGCTGTGAGATCTTCCAAGGGTGTGTGTGTGTGTGTCTTTGCACATTGCATGTAGAGGTCAGATCAATAATGTGTGTGTTCTTCAATCACTCCCTCATCTTGTTTTTTGAATTTATATTATTAGTAGTATTTATTTACTTATTTTGTATGTGAATGTGTATTGTGTGGGCATGCTCTGGGGCTAGCGGCAACTTTTAGGAGTCAGTTCTCGATTTCCTCTTCCTACCATGTGTTTCCAGAATCAAACTCGGGTTTTTAGGTTTGGCTGCAAGTGCCTTTACCATGGGAGCCACCTCATCAGCCCTTCCATCTTATTTCTTTGAAACAGAGACCCTTATTGAACCTGGAGTTTGCTAGAACAGCCGATTAGAAAGGCCCAGGGAGCCTCCTGTCTCTACTTCCCCACTGCTGGGATTACAGATGCGCAAGCACCATTGTGCCTGACGTTTTATGTGGTGCCGAGGATTGAACCTGTGTCCTCAAGCTCTCATGGTAAGCACTGTATCAACTAAGCCATCTCCTGTGCCCTCAAATACATTTTTATTTTCGAGACAGGGTTTCTCTGTGTAGCTTTGCGCCTTTCCTGGGACTCACTCTGTGGACCAGGCTGGCCTTGAACTCACAGACATCTGCCTGGCTCTGCCTCCCGAGTGCTGGGATTAAGGGCGTGTGCCACCACTGCCCGACCAAATGAATGTTTTTATTTGTGTGTTTGAGACAAGATCTCTCTTTTGTAGCCCTGGCTGACCTACACTCACTCACTATGTAGACCAGGTTGGCCTTGAACTCAGAGAGATCAGCCTGCTTCTGCCTCCTGAATTCAGGGATTAAAGATGTGAACAACTTCATCAGTGGTCATCAGCCTTCCTAATGCTGTGACCCTTTAATACAGTTCCTCATGTTGTGGTGACCCCCAACCATAACATTATTTTGTTGCTACTTCCTAACTGTAATTTTGCTGCTGTTGTGATTCACAATGTAAATATCTGGTAAACAGGATATCTGATATGTGACCCCTGTGAAAGGGTTGCTTGACCACCAAAGAAGTTGCAACCCACAGGTTGAGAACCCCTGGATTGAAGGCAATGTGTTGATTTGAATGAGAATGCCCCTCATAGGCTCTGAGGTTTGGAAACCTGATCCTCAGTAGGTGGCATTGTCTCAGTAGATTTAGGAGGTTTGTCTTTGTTGGAGGAGGTATGGCACCAGGGGTAGACTGTGAGGCTTCAAAGCCAAGTGCCATTTGAAGTTCCCTTTCTCTGCTTCCTACTTGTGATTCAAGATGCAAGCCCTCAATATCCTGCTCCAGCCTGCTGCTGGCTGCCACGCTCCCCACCATGACAGACTCTTATCCCTTTGGAAGGATAAGCCCAAATAACTGCTGCCTTCTCTATAAGTTGCCTTGGTGATGGTGCTTTATCACAGCAATAGAAAAATCACACAAAATGATAGGCAGTCTGTATTCAAAGCATTGTTCTAGAAGGACTTAAAAGAGTATGGGTTTTCTTCAACCACCCTCATTAGTTTACTAGTATATCTAACCAGGACTTCTTTTTTTAAGGACTTATTTATTTTAATGTGCATTGGTGTTTTGCCTGCATGTATTTCTGTATGAGGGTGTTGGGTCCCCTGGAACTGTATTATACAGACAGTTGTGAGCTGCCATGTGGGTGCTGGAAAATTGAACCCAGGTCCTCTAGAAGAGCAGCTGGTGCTCTTAACCATTAAGCCATCTCTCGAGTCCTAACCAGAACTTCTTTATGCACCTACAAAGAAGTATGACTAACTAATCTCCATTTCTTTGACAAAAGTTATCATGTTCTTTTTTTTTTTTTCACGAGTTTGAGAAGTACCACGGTTTGGCTTATATTTAGAATTATTCTTCCTAGCCCTGTACTGAGAATTGGCAGCAAGGGAGGAAAGAGCACAACCTCATTGGTATCTAGCGCAACAATCCAGAGAAGAGATTCTTGTTGGAACAGTGAAGGTGGTGAGAAGAAGTTCTAGGTTTCTGGAGCTATTTTAAAGCCATCTTATACAGATCAGATGGAATATTGACCTTCATTGCAAAGCACGATAGTATCTTCAAAGATCTGACTTAGTGATCTCCTAGAAAAACACAATTCAGCGAGGCGGTGGTGGTGCACGCCTTTAATCCCAGCACTCAGGGGGCAGAGGCAGGTGGATCTCTGTGGGTTCAAGGCCAGCCTGGTCTACAGAGCAAGATCCAGGACAGCCAGGGCTACACAGAGAAACCCTGTCTCGAAAACTCAAAAGGAAAAAAAGAAAAACACAATTCTTAGTCCTCTTCCTTCATAGAGGTACTTAATTGGGCACCATTTTCATTTGAATTCATTGTTTATTCCTGCAAAGCTATGGTAACTCTTCTAAGAATAAATGGTTTAATTGTTTTTGAAAAGTTCATTTATGCATACAATGTATTTTGATCATATTCACCCCACTTCTCCCCTTAACTCCTCCTAGTTCTATCCCCTACTTCCCATCCCCTCCCAAATTCATCTCTTCCCTTTAAAAATAACTCACTGAGTCTAATTTGTGCTGCTCATATACTCCCGCTCGTGCGCACGCGGTGTGTGTGTGTGTGTGTGTGTGTGTGTGTGTGTGTGTGTGTGTGTGTGGTGGGGTACAACCCACTGGAGTGCTTGACTTACCATGGGCCATACCTTTAAAGCAAACTAACTCTTCCTCTCCTAGAAGCCACCAACTGTAAATCGCCCCTCAGTTAGGGATGGGGCCTCATGAGCTCCTCCCCCTACTTGCGAGAATGTTGAGTGATCTGGTCTCGTATGGGTCGTGTGCAGGCAAGCACAGCTGCTGTGAGTTCCTGAGTGCAGTGGGCCTGTCCTGTCCAGAGGACCCTGCCTCACCTCAGTCCTCCCTGACCGCTGGCTCTTACCATCTTCCTGCCCCCTCTTCTGTGATGCTCTCTGAACCTTGGAGGGAAGTGGAGTGATGTCCAATTTGTGGCTGAGAACTACACAGACTCTTAGCCTTTGCACTTTGACCAGCTGTGAATTTCTGTGTCAGCTGCCTACACTGCACACACACACACACACACACACACACACACACACACACACACACACACACACACAGATCTCTGACACAGTCTGACTAATCTGTGAATATAGAGGTATGAATTTAGAGGGCAGTTTGATGCTATGTCCATTTTAGCAACACAACAGTAGTAGGTTCATCCCTTGGGACCAGGACCTCCCCAATAATGGGTTTGGGGCCCGATCTCCAGTACCAGGCATGTATTTCCTTCTGTGGAGTGGGCCTTAAATCCAATCAGAAAGTTGCTGGCTACCCTCGCAACCTTTGTGCCACTGCTGTACACATGGGCACCCCTTGCCACACTGGTCATTATTGTTGTTCACAGAGTTCACAGCTGGATGTGACTGGTGATGACCCCTCAGCCCCCAGCAGCCTACATAACACCTTTTGGTGCTATGAAAGCTAGCCATTAAGTTGGTAACATCTTAGTCAGTACCAGTTTGATTTCTTCACATTCTGTGTCCAAAGTCTATAGTGTCTTTAGCAATAGCGTTTACCATCAAGTTCTGGTAAGCAACTATGCTGTTAGTTTTTTGTTAACTTGATACAAACTATATCCACCTGGGAAGAAGAGACTCAATCACATAGGCCTGTTGGCAAGTCTGTGAGGGCATTTTCTTGATTAATGATTTATCTGGGAAGGCCCAGTCTACTGTGGGCACTGCCAACCCTGGGCACCTGGATTATATAAAATAAACAAGCTGAGTGATCCATAAAGATATTTTGTATTTGTGGGTCAAAATGTGATATTTGTCTTTCTGAGTCTGAGTTACCTCACTCAGTATAACCTTCTCCAGATCCACCTATTTATCTGCAAATCCATAATTTAGTTTTTCTTTATAGCTGAACAAAATTCCATGTTGTATAGGCACCTCATTTTCCTTATCCATTCATCAGGTGGTGGACATGTAGGCTGTTTCCATGTCCTAGCTATTGTGATTAGAGCAGCAATGAACATGGATGCACATGTGTTTCTGTAGCAGGAAATAGAATCCTTTGGGTATATGCCCAGGAGTGGTTTAGCTGGGTCATATCGCAGATCTATTTCTAGTTTTTTTAGGATTCTCCGCACTGATGTCCATAGTGGCTGTACCAGTTTGCACTCCCATCAACAGTGTATAAGGATTCCATTACCCACACTCTCATGAGCATTTGTTGTCTTTTACTAATCTCTTCTATTTTAACTGGGGTAATATGAAATCTCAAAGTAGTTTTAATTTGCATTTCTCTGATAGCTAAGGACCAAAAAGTTAGCATTGTGGTTTTTTTTTGTTTTTTTGTTTTTTTGTTTTTTTGTTTTGTTTTTTTTTGCTGTTCTGTGCTGTAGAATATTAGATGAAGATGTGTTCATTTGTTTATGCTGTGGAATATTTGCTTAATGATGCAAAGATGTATTGCATTCTTTTATGTTTCATTTGTTTAACTCTGTGAAGCTGTGTTACTTTGCCTATGTAAAACACCTGAGAGCTGAACGGCCAATAGCAAGGCAGGAGAAAGGATAGGCAGAGCTGGCATGCAGAGAGAATAAATAGGAGGAGAAATCTGGGAAGAGAAGATCAAGCAGCAAAAGGAGAAGGAGAGGAGGACTCCAGGGGCCAGCCACCCAGCTACACAGCCACTGAGTAAGAAGTACAGAAAGGTGTATAGAATAGAGGAAGATAAAAGCCCAGAGACAAAAGGTAGATGGGAAAATTTAAGTTAGAAAAGCTGGCTAGAAACAAGCCAAGCTAAGTCTGGATATTCAGAAGAAAAAGACTCATTTATTTGGGAGCTGGGTGGTGGACCCCCAAAGAGCAAAGTGCAAAGAGTAAGAAAAAAAAATCAACAGTTCTGTATCTTTTTTTTTTTTTTAGTTTTTCAAGACAGGGTTTCTCTGTGTAGCTTTGCACCTTTCCTGGAACTCGTTTTGTAGACCAGGCTGGCCTCGAACTCACAGAGATCCGCCTGCCTCTGCCTCCCGAGTGCCGGGATTAAAAGTGTGCGCCACCACCGCCCGGCTCAGTTCTGTATCTTTTATGAACAATGCATCCCAGAAATCTTTACAAATCATTTCATAGGAACTTTTTCTTTTCTTCCGTACTTTCTGGGGCTGGGAATTAAACCCAGGGCAATCTGCATAATAGGTAAATGCTCCAACAGTTATGGAGATGTGCTGTGGGATTATGCTTTTACAACTGGTTTAGTAAAATGCTGATTGACCATTAGCCAGGCAGGAAGTATAGGTGGGATAAGCAGACAAGGAGAATTCTGGGAATAGGAAGGTTGAGTCAGGACACACCAGCCTGCCATCCACAGAGCAGCATGTAATGGCACATAGGTAAAGCCGCGGAAAATGTGGCAACATCTAGATTAACAAAAATGGGCTGAGTTTAAATGTAAGAGCTAGTCAGTGGTAGGCCTGAGCGAGTGGCTGAGGAGTTTTAATTAATATAAGCTTCTGAGTGATTATTTTATAAGTGGCTGCAGGGTTCATGTGGCTGGGCAGGACCGGACAAAACTTCAGCTATAGAGATGCACACCCAGGGTCTCTCAATTTTGTCTTTTCTTTTATGTGTGTAGGTGTTTTGCCTGCATATGTGTCTGTGTACCACATTCATGTTTGATTCCTAAGGAGGCCAGAAGAGAGCATTCAAACCCCCAGAACGGGAGTTATAGATGGTTGTGAGACAACTTGCGGATGCTAGAAACTAAACCCAGGTCCTATGCAAGAGCAGCAAGTGCTCTTAACTGCTGAGCCATTTCTCTGGCCCTTCTTTTTTTTGCAGCTCTTTAGTATTCCTTAACGTGCATGTATACTAATTTTTTTCATTTTTATTTATTTATTTATTTTTCTATTGTCAGCTTGATACAGTATAAATTCCTATCCTAATAGTGAAATGTTTCATTGAGGCTTGCCCAGTAATTGAGTAAAACCAAAACTTATTATAAGCCACAGTCATCCTAGGGTCCCCCTGCTATGTAGCCTCCCTGGTTCTGTGGGTTGCAGTCTGATTGTTCTTTGCTTTATATCTAGTATCCACTTATGAGTGAGTACATACCACGTTTGTCTTTCTGGTTTTGGGTTACCTCACTCAGGATATTTTCTAGTTCCATCCATTTGCCTGCAAATTTCCTGATGTCATTGTTTTTCTCTGCTGAGTAGTACTCCATTGTGTATATGTACCACATTTTCTTTATCCATTCTTCAGTTGACGGGCATCTAGGTTGTTTCCAGGTTCTGGTTATTACGAACAGTGCTGCTATGAACATAGCTGAGCATGTATCTTTATGGTACGAATCAGCATTCCTTGGGTATATGCCCAAGAGTGGGATGGCTTGGTCTTGAGGTAGATTGATTCCCAATTTTCTGAGAAACCGCCATACTGATTTCCAAAGTGGTTGTCCATGTACGCTAATTTTTTAATGTTGGGTTATTTCCAACTTCTGGTTATCAAGATGAGTAATTTTGCAAATGTAACATTTTGCACATTCCCAGGAGTGTAATTACTAATTAGTTACTAATTTATGTCATAAATAGAAGGGACTTGGGGAAGAGAAAGAGATAGTAGGGCAAGAGGGTAGAAGGAAGACAAATATGATCAAAACATGATACATTCACGGGTTCAAATGTCACTGTGAAAAGAATTGATTTTTACAATTAATTTATTAATTATAAGAAAATTACTATCTTTAAAAATCTGTTTCAGGGATACAGGCATATAAACATCACCTGGCTGACAGGGTGAACAGTCTCTGAGGACGCTGCGCAAGATCTCACGCACAACCCCAGCCCCGGAAGATGGGGAACTGCCTCAAATCCCTGACCTTGGATGACATATCCCTGCTTCAAGAGTCTCAGTCCAACCTGGCTAGCTTAGGCGAGCGGACGGAGCCAGATCAGGAGCCGCAGCGGCCGCCATATCAGGAACAAGTTCCCGTTCCCGTCTATCATCCAACACCTAGCCAGACTCTGCTAGCAACTCAGCTGACTGAAGAGGAACAAATTAGAATAGCTCAAAGAATAGGCCTTATACATCTGCCTAAAGGAGCTTACGACCCTGGAAGAAGTGGATCAGAAAAAAAGATCCGGGAGTGTGTGATCTGTATGATGGACTTTGTTTATGGGGACCCAATTCGATTTCTGCCTTGCATGCACATCTATCACCTGGGCTGTATAGATGACTGGCTGATGAGATCCTTCACGTGCCCCTCCTGCATGGAGCCGGTTGATGCAGCTCTGCTCTCATCCTATGAGACTGAGCCAGGGTCTCTGTCGGAGTTCAAGTGAACCATCATTTTTGGTGGTTCTGATCTTTTGTCACTGAGCCCAAAGAGCCAGGGATTAGGAATTAAGATCATGCACAAAAGTTTCCTAAAAATTTCTGGATGGCTGCAGATGTTGAGGAAAGTATGTGATATTTTAGAAACTTATGGGGGAAAGTAGGATGGATGGTATTTTTATGTAAAGCCTTGACCCAGTGTTTAAAATATAATTGTTATTAGAAAAAAAAATCTGTTTCAGTAGCCAAGTGTGGGTATAGGCGATTCGTACCACACTTGGGAGGCTTAAACAAGAAGATCACAAGTTCGAGGTCAGTCTTAGCTACACGGACAGACTCTGTCTCAAAGCAAATAGACAAAATATGTAAAGAATACATTGGAAGCTGGGTATGGTGACATACACTTATAATCCCAGAAGTCAGGAACTGCTGAATCAGGACTATTGAAAATTCCAGAACAACCATGGCTACATAGCAAGTTAAAGTCCCACCTGATGGGCTAGTACAGTTTGGATCCTGTGGTGTCAAGCAGACATACCCAAAAAACTGGGAAGAGAATCAAATGTGGGTGTAATTCAGTAGCAGATCACATGCGTAGCTTTCTCAAGGCCCCGAGTTCCATCTATAGCACCAAAGGAAAAAATTTAAATGTGAGTAAAACAAGCAGAGATAAAGGAAAAAGAAGGTCCAGGTAAAAGCGAGCATGAACAGAGCCCAGCTACTTCCAAAAGCTAGCTTCTATGCTTTTGAGATCTTCATAAAATAGAAGAGCAAGTATGAAAAGTATATTATGAGCAGTGATCCCTTTCTTTCCTTCCCTCCTTTCTTTTGTTTGTTTGGTTTTTGTTTTGTTTTGTTTTGAGACAGAGTTTTTCTATGTAGCTTTGGAGCCTTTCCTGGAACTCACTCTGTAGACCAACCTGGCCTCGAACTCAGAGATCCTCCTGCCTCTGCCTCCTGTGTGCTGGGATTAAAGGAGTGTGCCACCACCCGACAAGAAAAAATGATTTAATATAAAAGAACAGTGATCAAATCCCAAAAATGGTATCAGAAGCAAAAAGATAAGACATAGTTACACCCTTACATGTTAGAAATGGTTCTGGGGTTCCAAGAAATGACAAAAGCAAAAAGTTTTATTTCTGCATATCTGTAAATAGTCATGTCAAATCAAGCAAGATAGCACACCAGTGGAGGTCTCACTGGGTTTTCATTCCTAACATAAGGAGTCCTGTGCTTCACTCTGAATGGTCAGAGCTTGGCTTCACATTCTTAGGTAGCTGACTAACTCACAATTGCACAGCTGAGAGGCAAAAACAGCTTTATGATGGCAGGCTGAAACTTTGAACACGAACTTTTACCTTAGGAAAATGATGGCTGGAGGAGGGATTTCTGCCGGATGGAGTCCTTACAAATGTCTTTACAGGTGGAACTTTCTCATTGAACTTTTGGCAGCAAAGACAGTACACATTTCCCACATTACAGATAAGAAAAGGCTATCTACAAAACAAATGAAAACTAGACAGAGGGTGGTGGCGCACGCCTTTAATCTCAGCTCTCAGGAGGCCGATCTCTGTGAGTTCGAGGCCACCCTGCTCTACAGAGTGAGTTTCAGGACAGCCAGGGCTGTTACACAAAGAAACTGTCTCAAAAAAAAAAAAAAAAAAAAGGAAGCAAGAAAGGAAGGAAGAAAAACTCATTAGTATTTCTAACTGAGCTCAGAGAGATTAGAAATGCTACCAGATGGGAGGGGACAATGTAAATCAGAATGAGAAATATTCAGAAACTATGTAGTCCAACTCATGAACACACTAAACACCAAACAAAAAGCCATTTTAAAATGCAGACTTAGGGCTGGAGAGATGGCTCAGGGGTTAAGAGCACACTCAGGGGTTAAGAGCACTGTCTGTTCTTCAAGAGGTCCTGAGTTCAATTCCCAGCAACCACATGGTGGCTCACAACCATCTGTAATGAGATCTGGCGCCCTCTTCTGCCTGCAGGCATACATGCTGTATACATAATAAATAAATCTTAAAAAAAAAATCTTTAAAAAAAATGCAGACTTAACTACAAGGAAAGTAAGAACCAGTAAACACAACAGATAATGGGTGGCTTGGAGAAACAGATGAAAAGGACAGTTGTGAAGATTAGGAAGACATGAAAAAACTTCTGGTTTCCACATGGAGGACATGCAAGGAACTAAAGAAAAACTTTCAACTTCACAAGAAAAAAAAAAAAAAACACCGAGCAAACAAATTTATGAATGAACTTGTAGAGGGGCCCCAAAACACCTTGACCACACAGCTGCCATGACAGGCTTAGAGGCCCAGACACAGCTTCTGTGACAGGCTTATTGGCAGGCAACACCCAGACCAGGAAAAGCCATAAGCTGGCCCCACCCAGGGAGGGCCTACATCTAAGGGAAAGTACCTGACATCCCAAACATTCCAACCGTTAGACAAGATGTCCCTGACTCTAGCACATACCTATTTTTGTTTTACAGATACTCCTAGACAAATGTCAGCCAATCAGGGAAATCCCCTCACCCCAACCTCTGCTATGATAAAAACCCCACCCTGCCTGGGCTCTGGGCTTTCTGCTCTCACCGCTGCATTGGACAGAGACCAAGCTTGGAGCTTGAAGGCTCTTTGCTTTTACATACAGGGTTTGGTCTCCATGGTGGTCTTTTTGGGGTCCCTGGATCTGGGCATAGCAAACTCATCTAAGAACAAACATTACAGGACAGATCAGATTCCTGAAATTTGGAGAGAATATCTCACAGAACCAGAACATTTGCTTAAATGAGGCTAAACACACAGGAACAAGAATTTTTTTTATGAGTTTTTGGAGGCTGAGTACAGGCTAGGGAAGATGGCAGAGGCAGATGTTAAGGGGAGTGCATGAGTTACTTTTCTGTTGTGATAGAATACCTTGATCAAGGGCCTAGAAATTAAAAGCACATGCAGAGGACCCGAGTTTAGTTCCCAGTGCCCACATTTAGTGGCTCACACTATAACTCCAGTTCCAGGGGATCTGATTTTTAGGATCCTGCCCTCACTCTTCCGGGTCTGGCATCTTACATCATTAGTGGGCATGGGTGACTGCGTACCTGCTGAGTGGTCACGTAATCCCTGCCTTAAGCTGGACCCAGACCCCCACGCTCTTTCTGTGTTTCCTTTCTGCTCGCTCTTGCTCTCTCTCTCTCTCTCTCTCTCTCTCTCTCTCTCTCTCTCTCTCTCTCTCTGCTCCCACCATCTTCCTTTCTCTCCAGGCCTGGCTTCTTTCTAATAAAGCTTGCTCTAACTCTGGTAGTCGTGGCTGTGGCCCATGACTTTTCCACCGGTAACCAGCACCACCAACCAGTGCCGTTTTACTATCACTGACGCCCTCTTCTGACCTCTGTAGCATGAAACACATGTGTCATGTATATACATACACACAGACAAAACACACATACACATAAATTAATATAAAAAATGCAAAACACCATGGCCAAGGCAACTTATAGAAGGAAGAATTTAATTGGGTTTATGGTTCTAGAGAGATAAGAATTTATCACGGTAGGGGTCATAGTGGTGAGTGATAAGAACAGGAAGCTAAGGGCTTAAATCTCAAATGTAAGAATGAAGCAAAGAGAGAGAACTGGAGAGCTGGAGGCTTTTCACTTGCAAAGTCTGCCTCTGGTGATGTTCTTCCTCCAACAAGGCCTCACCTCCTAAACTTCTCCAAACAGACTCATCAGCTGGGGACCAAGTGCTCAAATATCTGAACACATGGGGAACATTCTCATTCCAACCACTCCAGGAACTTCCTACGGCTTTGCAGGATTATAGTCCAAGAACACCACTAGGCATGCACAAGGCTTGGGAAAGTCTAGAGAAAGCCTGCTTCCTGGATGGAGGGAAAAAACAGAAACCATGATGTCATAGAAAGCACCTGTCACTCTTGGAGAACAGAAGGCTGAATTTGAAGGGGAAAATGTAAGACCTTTGGTCTCTCTCTCTCTTTTTTTTTTTTTTTTTTTTTTTTTTTTTGAGACGGGGTTTCTCAGTGTAGTTTTGGAGCCTGTCCTAGATCTTGCTTTGAAGACCAGGCTGGCCTCTAACTCACAGAGATCCACCTGGCTCTGCCTCCTGAGTGCTGGGATTAAAGGCAGTATTTCCACCCGGCACCAGAAATATTGTTTCTGATATCAGCAAAGGAAGCAGTAGCAGCAGCAACAGGGTAAATCAATTTGGTAGCAAGAGGAAAGGCCAAGTAAGAAAAAGGCAAATAACCTTCCTTCTTGTCGTGCTCCCTTTAAAAAAATCTGGGTTGATACCAGAAGTTGCCACCCACATTTAGAGTGAGTCTTCCCACATCAATTAAGACCATTCCCTAATTGAACCCCCCAATCAGGTGATTCTAATTTGTGACAAGTTGACACTAAGACCAACCATCACAGCGTCAGATGCCATGAAGCTGGGGTCACAGGCAATTGTAAGCTGTCTGATTCAGGTGCTGGGAACTGAACACAGAGCCTATAGAATAATGGTTCTCAACTTGTGGGCTGCGACCCCTTTGGGATCAAAATGACTTTTTCACAGGGGTCACCTAAGACCATCAGAAAACACAGGTGTTTACATTATGATTCATAACAGTAGCAAAATTACAGTTATGAAGTAGCAACAAAAAATAATTTCATGGTTGGGGGGTCACCACAACATGAGGAACTCTATTAAAGGGTCGCAGCATTAGGAAGGTTGAGAACCATTGCTCTAGATGAACAGAAAGTACTTTGAACTGCTGAGCCATCTCTTCAGCCCCTCACCCCCAAATTAATTTTTAAGTGTCTCTTTGCAGGACTAGTTGTATAAGTTGCTTTGGGAGTCCTTATTCCAAGTTGTGAAATCTCGAAGGCAAACAAGAGAGCATTTCATAATATAGTGACTGGCTCATTCCATTTTCTATTACTGTAACAAGCTATCAGGGACTGGGTAATTTACAAAGAATAGCTTATTTGGCTCATGATTTTAGAAGGTAGGAAGTCCAAGAGCATGAGGCCACAATCTGTTTAATGTCTTCTTTTTGTTTGTTTGTTTTTTGAGACAGGTTTTCTCTGTGTAGCCTGGCTATCCTGGAACTCACTTTATAGACCAGGCTGGCCTCGAACTCACAGAGATCCTCATGCCTCTGCCTCCCAAGTGCTGAGAATAAAGGTGTGCGCCACCACTGCCTGGCCATTTAATATCTTTTGAAGGCCTTCCTGCTGCTATATCATGACATGGCAAAACAGAACAAATATGCTAGCTTGAGTCTCTCTTCCTCCTCATAAAGCCACTAAAACTCTCCTGGGGACTCGTTGTCATGACTTCATCCAATCAGAATTACCTCCTAAAGGCCTGACCTCAAAATGCAAGAACATATGAATCAGGGATTGAGTCTCCCACCATCTTTTGGGGGACACATTCATACCACAGCAGAGATATTAGATGTTTGTAGTTTCTGTGCACAAGAGTACAACGACTCTGAGCTGTTTTAGGTCGTCTGTAGAGGTGGCTGTATCTTTAATCTGTTTGAGAGTCTCTATGCCGCGGTATGTGGTGTAGGGGAAAAGGGCCAGTGAAAGAAATCCACTCTGGCCCTGAAACCAGAACCAATGAAAGAAACCCTCCCTAGCCCTGGAACCAGACCCAAATCTGTCCCTGGCCAACTGAGCACGAAACCAGCCAATCCCTGAGCACAAAAATCTAACCAATCTGAGCTTGTCCCAGATCAAATGGATTGAAACTCAACCAGTTCCCACTCTGAAAAATCTTCTCCCCGGAAAAGCTCCACCATTAAGAAGTCCTGTATAAGCCCTGTGCCTGATCAATTTGCTGCTGCCTTTTTCTACCCTGGCAGAGGCAACCACTCTCCTGGATTCCTCCCTCCCAATAAATCTCTTTTTTTTTCCTTTTATTTTATTTTACAACACCATTCAGTTCTACAAAACAGCCACAGATTCCCTTGTTCTCCCCCTTCCTGCCCCCCTCCCCTTCCCCCCAGCCCACCCCCTATTCCCACCTCCTCCAGGGCAAAGCCTCCCCCAAGGACTGAGATCGACCTGGTAGACTCAGTCCAGGCAGGTCCAGTCCCCTCCTCCCAGATTGAGCCAAGCGTGTGGTACCAGGTCCTGGGCTCATTGCATGAGTTAGCTGTTTGAAACTAATAAATCTCTTGAATGATCTCGTTGGAGCAGAGATGGAGCCTGGGCAAGGGGGAACCGAGCAGAGCAGAACAAGGCTGTAACAATTTTCGCTGGGGAAACCCTCCCCTAGACGAGCACAGTTGTTACACTCTGGGGGACCTGAGCAGAACTCTAACAGTAACAACTTCGCTGGGGAAACCCTCCCCTACTGGGGCAGAGCTGTTAAATTGGGGAAACTTTTCCCTGGAGCAGGGCTGTAAACTGCTGCGCTTACAATGACTTTGTGGTACTCCTGACTACTGGGATCCCTTTCCATTTGAGCTGCAATGCTTACATGTGGTATCTGAGTTACTTGGGTCTTTTTTCCAAAGAGTGCCATACCTAGCATTAAAATAATTTTTTTTTTTTTTTTTTTTTTTGGTTTTTCGAGACAGGGTTTCTCTGTGTAGCTTTGCGCCTTTCCTGGGACTCACTTGGTAGCCCAGGCTGGCCTCGAACTCACAGAGATCCGCCTGGCTCTGCCTCCCGAGTGCTGGGATTAAAGGCGTGCGCCACCACCGCCCGGCGCATTAAAATAATTTTTAACCTCAAAACTTTATTGGTTTGAGAGGTTGGTACCCCCAAACCCTGTGGTTCAGTATCTGAGGATACAGTGATTATATTTATTGGGCTGGGTGTGGTGGTGCATAGTTTTAATGCCAGCACTTGGGAGGCAACAGGAGGTGGATCTCTATGAGTTTGAAGCTAGTCTCTGGTCTACATAGAGTTCCAGGCCAACCAGGGCTACATAGTGAGACTGTCTCCAAAAAATGTTTACTTATTTACTTATTGTGTGTAGGGGCTGGAGACATGACTCAGCAGTTAAGAGGGCACATTATTCTTCTAGAGGACCTGAGTTTGATTACTGGTGTCCACATTGGCTTGCTCACAATCATCTGTAACTCCAGCTCCAGGAGATCTATTGCTCTCTTCTGGTCTCTGCAGACACCGGACTTACACTCACACAGACATATATATGCACATAATTTAAAAAAAAATTATTGTATTTGTATGTGCCACAGTGTGTATGTGTAGGTCAGAAAACTAGCAAGAATTGGTCTTCTCTTTCCGCTCTGTAGATTAGGCTCGATGCAAGCACCTTTAGAGACTGACACATCTCAATGACTTTCTCCTAGCCTTGTGTAGCCCATATCCTGTGGCTATGTTGTTTTGAACATTTTTTTTTTAGACCAGGGTCTTGATCATTAGACCTGGTTGGCCTGGAACTTGCCATACTTCTTCCCCAGTGTCCTGAGTGTTGGGGTTACAAGTGTGCACTACCACACCTGACTAGTCTCTGCACTTTTAGATGGTCTGTGTCTAGTAGTATTCAATAAAGAGATAGGAATACCAAAGAAAACACAAACAGAAATAAAACTTGCCACAAAAAAAATTCAGTGAGTCTAACAAAACGTTCAGTGGAAAGTCACGCCAATAAAAAGGACCAAGTAGAAAGCAGACTATCAAGGCCTCAAGATAAAGTAGAGGGATGGGGTCACTCAGTCAAAGAAAGTAGTTAAAACGATAATGTTGTGATGGTTGACTTTTTATGTGTCTCCCTCTGAGTCTTTGTGGGTGAATGCCATGTGTGTGCAGGTGCCTGTGAAAGCCAGACAGGACATCAGAGTTCTTGGAGCCGGAGTCAGAGGTGGCTGTGAGCCACCTGATGTAGGTGTTGGGAACTGAGCTTGGATCTTCTGAAAGATCAGTACGTGCTCTTAAGCACTGAACTATCTCTCCAGCCCCACCCCCACCCCAATAATAAAAACTTAAAAACCAGTGAGCAGAGCATGCAGGCTCTTTAGAGCACTATGAAAAGACAAAGCCTATGTAACAAGGGCCTCAAAAAAGGAAAAGAAATCCAGATCAAAGGCACAGGAAATAGTTTCAATAAAATAAGAGAAGAAGCCGGGCGGCGGCGGCGGCGGCGGCGGCGGCGGCGGCGGCGGCGGCGGCGGCGGCGGCGCACGCCTTTAATCCCAGCACTTGGGAGGCAGAGCCAGGTGGATCTCTGTGAGTTCGAGGTCAGCCTGGGCTACCAAGTGAGTTCCAGGAAAGGCGCAAAGCTACACAGAGAAACCCTGTCTCAAAAAACCAAAAAAAAAAAAAGAG
Organism: Peromyscus maniculatus bairdii; assembly: GCF_049852395.1. Classification (NCBI taxonomy): domain Eukaryota; kingdom Metazoa; phylum Chordata; class Mammalia; order Rodentia; family Cricetidae; genus Peromyscus; species Peromyscus maniculatus. The sequence continues at coordinate 141,602,336 of NC_134875.1, read as the reverse complement.
AGAGAGAGAGAGAGAGAGAAAGAAAATTTTATTTTATTCTATGCATATGAATGTTTTGCCTACATGTATGTATGTGCACCATGTGTGGGTCTGGTACCTAAAGATGTCAGAAGAGGGAGCTGGGTCTCCTGGAATCGGAGTTACAGATGGTTGTGAGCCACCATGTCGGTCCCAGGAATCAAAAGAGTCCTTTGTAAGAGCAGGCCAGTGCTCTTAAATGCGAGCCATCTCTCCAGCCCCCTTTTTACCACCTTAAAAAACATGGAGGCTGGAGAGATGGCTCAGTGGTTAAGAGCACCGACTGCTCTCCCAGAGGTCCTGAGTTCAACTCCCAGCAACCACATGGTGGCTCACAACCACCTGTAATGAGATCTGGTGTTCTCTTCTGGCCTGCAGGGACACATGCAGGCAGAATACTGTATACGTAATAAATAAATCATACATCTTTAAAAAAAAAAAAAAAAAAAAAACATGGAGTCCAGTTTGTGTTGGCTGACTACAGAACACGGAACCTGCCCTAGAATGTGGTTGATATACCCAGTGTCACTCCATTGAAGAAAATGGATTCTTCCCTCTCCCAGCAGGTTATCCATTGTGAATAGCTCCTTGGCTAGGAGTGAGACAGCCAGCCTTGGTACTGTGTAAGAGTTCCCCTGATGGTACTGGTTTTGAAGGCATGAAGGGGTCATGGAGAGCAGCTGAGGATTGGCACTGTGTGGCAGGGCTGGAGTTCCTGAAGAGAAACCAGGAGAGAGACCATTGATGAAGCACAAGCCTTAGTTGTAGTAGAAGTCCCAGGATTGAAGGGGTCATGGAAAGAAGCTGAGGTTGGCACCATGTATCAGGGTCAGAGTCCCTTAAGAGAGCCCAGGAAAGGCTATTGGTAAAAGCGCAGCCCAGATGCAGCTGGAGACCCCAGCATTTTTTTTAAAAGAGAAAGCCGAGAGGTCAGAGCGCAGAGCTAAAATCTTACCGCCTGCAGTGCTCCTAGCTTCCCCGAGAGAGAGCTACTTCCTGTGTGTCTGTTAATAGTCTTTCTGTTCTGCCTTCTCATTGGTTGTAAACCCAAACACATGACTGCCTCATCACTGCCTGTAAGTACCGCCCTCCAGGTCTTAAAGGCGTATGTCTCCAATACTGGCTGTATCCCTGAACACACAGAAATCTACCTGGCTCTTCTAACCACCACACTCTTGCTATGGCTCTAATAGCTCTGACCCCAGGGCAACTTTATTTATTTATTTATTTTTATTTTATTTTATTTTACAGTACCATTCAGTTCTACATGTCAGCCATGGGTTCCCCTATTCTCCCTCCTCCCACACCCTCCCCTTACCCCCAGCCTACCCCCTATTCCCACCTCCTCCAGGACAAGTCCTCCCCCAAGGACTGCAATCAACCTGGTAGACTCAGTCCAGGCAGGTCCAGTCCCTTCCTCACAGACTGAGCCTAGTGTCCCTGCATGAGCTCCAGGTTTCAAACAGCCAACTCATGCAATGAGCACAGGACTGGGTCCCACTGCCTAGTTGCCTCCCAAACTGATCAAGCCAATCAACTGTCTCAACTATTCAGAGGGCCTGATCCAGCTGGGGGCCCCTCAGCCTTTGGTTCATAGTTCATGTGTTTCCATTCATTTGGCTATTTTTTTCAATAATTGAGTAGAACTGAAATTTATTATAAGCCACAGTCGTCCTAGGGACCTCCCTACTATATATATAGCCTCTATGGTTCTATGAGACCCCAGCATTTTTGAGATACCAGTACCACGGGACCACTGCCAAGGAGCCCTAGAGTGGAGCTGCCCTGGACCTAGAAGACAAGCTGTGTGTTCGGCAGAGGACAGAGCCAGAGAAGTGACCCAAGAACTTTGGGGGAACCCAGAAGATCATGAGTGAATCCCAGACATTGGACACTGAGTTATTTATACTATTGAACTTTGGTTTTGCTTTGATTTAATTGTAACTGTGTCCTGGTTCTCGCTCCTTGAAATAAAGATTTACCTTACTTCTGGCTTTACAGGAGCCCACAGTTGAGAGACTTAGAGCTTTTAAAGAGACTTTACAATTTTAGGGAGACTTTGGATATTTTAAAGAGACTGAACTTTTAGCTAAGTGATGGTGGCACACACCTTTAATGCCAGCACTGGGAAGGCAGAGGCAGCTCTGTGAGTTTGAGGCTAGCTTGGTCTATATAGCAAGTTCCAGGACAGCCGAGGCTACACAGAGAAACCCTGTCTCGAACCCCCCTCCCTAAAAAAAGAGACTGAACTTTCAAAGTGTTTGAAGTTTTAACAACTAGGAATTTTAAAGTTTGGAATATGTTTTATATTGTGGTATTGAGGAAATGAAAGGTTGTAGTTTAATAGTGATGTGTTTGTGTGTCAAACTGATAGAGGGTCAACTGTATTGCCTGGTTTCTATCATCTTGATACAAGCTGGAGTCATTTTGGAAGAGGGAACCTCAGTTGAGAAAACGCCCCCATCAGATTGGCCTGTGGTTCATTTTCTTAATTAGTGACTGGTATATAGCAAGGTCCATATCATTGTGGTGGTGCCATCCCTGGGCTGCTGGTCCTGGGTTCTATGAGAAAGCAGGCTGAGCAAGCCATGGGAAGCAAGCCAGTAAGCAGCTCCCCTCCACGTCCTCTGCATCAGCTCCTGCCTCCGGGTTCCTGCCCTGTCTTACTTCCTGTCCTGACTTTCCTCAGTGATAGACTGTGATATGAAAGTGTAAGCCAAATAAACCTTTCCCTACCCAAGTTGCTTTTGTTCATGGTGTTTATTACAGCACTGGAAACCTTGGACACTGCCTAAACTCAGTGGGTACTCTAAGCTTTTTGTTTGTTTGTTTGGGTTTTGTTTTGTTTTGTTTTTCAAGACAGGGTTTCTCTGTATAGCTTTGGAGCCTGTCCCGGAACCTACTCTGTAGACCAGGCTGGCCTTGAACTCACAGAGATCCGCCTGCCTCAGCCTCCTGAAAGCTGGGATTAAAGGTGTGCACCACCGCCCAGGTTCAGTGGGTATTCTAAATGAAACACACATATTAAGGCATAAAAGCTAACATCCACATATAAGAGAAAACATGATATTTGTCCTTTTGGGTCTGGTAATCTCACTCGGGATGATTGTTTCTAGCTTCATCCATTTATCTCAGAATTTAATAATTTCATTTTTGTTAACAGCTGAATGTAGCAGGAATCTTAAAAGTTCTTATTAATAAAATCAAACCTGAGGCCAGTTATTGGGGTGAATACTGGAAGGTCAGAGAGACAGAACAAGCCACAGCTATCTCACCTCCCCAGATCCTCAGCTGGTCTTGTCTCCTCAGACTGGAGGCCTCTGAGTCCTCATCCGGAATGGGTCTCAGCTGAATTACTGCTCAAAAGCCTGAAGCTTAACCAGGCCAAATGCTTCTAGTTTCTGGTCCTCACGCCTTATATATCTTTCTGCTTTCTACCACCACTCCCTGGGATTAAAGGCTGGCTTTCTGGGATTAAAGGCATGTCACCATGCTTGGCTATTTCCAATGTGGCCTTGAACTCACAGAGATCCAGAGGGATTTCTATCTCTGGAATGCTAGGATTAAAGGTGTGAGTGCCACCATTTTCTAGCCTTTGTATCTAGTGGCTGTCTGTTCTCTGACCCCAGATAAATTTATTAGAGTACACAATATTTTGGGGAACACAATACCACCACAGCTGAATAATACTACATGTTGTGAATATACTACATTTTCAGTATCTATTCTTCAGTTAATAAACATCTAGATATGTCCAGTTTCTAGCTATTGTGAACAGAGCAATAGTGAACATAGATGAGTAAGTTTATCCATACCAAGATGTTGATTCTTTTGGGTATATATTATATATAGCTGCTTCTTTGCACCAAATAATGGTATCCTTTGCAACTAGAAGCTTTTCAGCTTCAGGATGTCCTATTTATTAATTGTTGATCTTAATACCTATGCTCTCGGTGTTCTGTTCAGAAAGTCCTTTCCTGAGCCAATGAGTTTAAGCCTATTCCCCATTTTCTCTTCTACCAGGGTCAGTGTATCTGGTCTTATGCTTAGATCCTTGATCCATTTGGAGTTGAGTTTGGTACTGAGCGATAGATATTGATCTATTTTCATTATTCTACATGCAGTTATCCAGTTTCACTGGATAGTTTTTGTATTGTTTTTTTTTGAATATGCTGTTTATTTTTTGGTTTACCAAAGATCAGGTATCCGCCTTGCTCACCCCTGATAAAGCAGGGAGGGTCTTAGTCCTACCTCAACTGAATGCACCAGGCTTAGCTGTCCTCCCCTGGGAGGACTTCCCCTGTTGGAGGAGGGGATGAGGGACCGGGTGGGAGAAGGTGGGGGGGAGGGGAAGGTGGTGGTGGGGGAGGGGATGGGGAGGAGAGATGAGGGGGGTGGTCTGTGGTTGGTATGTAAAATGAATTTAAAAATTTTTTAAGAAAAGATCAAGCGTCTTTAGGTGTATGAACTTATGTCTGGGCGTTCAGTTCTATTCTACTGATCAATATGTCTGTTTTTATGCCAGTACCTTGAACAATTTATTTTCCAATGGAGTCTTTAAAAGCCAGAAAGTTTCAGACTGATGTTCCACAACTCTGAAAGACCACAGATGCCAACTATGGTGATCTGAATGAGAATGGCCTTATAGGCTCATATATTCAATACTTGGTCCCTAGCTGGTGGAAATTTTTGGGAGGGATTGGGAGATGTGATCTTGTTAGAGGGAGTGTGTCACTGAGGGCAAGCTTTGCAGTTTCAAAAGAGTCCTTCCATTCTCAGTATCCTCTTTGGTCGGCAAGTGGAAAGTGCTGAGACGTTTCACCCTCCCCCGCCCCCAGATCCTATCAACCATTAACTACATATAAAGCCTTGGAGAAGAAGTGGGATGCCATCTCCTTCCATGACAGGGTGTTGATAGGCCCAATCTCATGCAGATCTTGTACAGATATCCACAACTGCTCTGGGTTCAAAAGCCATATCATGCCTGGAAATCAGTAATCCACACTTCTTTCCCTGTTTCTGCAACGCTCACATTCTTTCTCTCTGTCTTAGTGTTTCTATTGCTGTGATAGAATACCATGAACAAAATCAACATAGGCAGAAAAGGGTTTGTTCCAGCCTATGCTTCCACATCAGAGTCCATCACTGAGGGAAGTCAGGACAGGAACTCACACAGGGCAGAAACCTCGGGCACGAGCGGATGCAGAGGCCATGGAGGGGCGCTGCTTACTGGCTTGCTGCCCATGGCTTGCTCAGCCTGCTTTCTTATAGAACCCAGGACCAGCAGTCCAGGGGTGGCATCACCTACAATGGCCGAGGCCCTTCCATATCAATTACTAAAATTAAGAAAATGCAGCCAGGCAATGGTGGTACACGCCTTTAATCCCAGCACTCAGAAGGCAGAGGCAGGCGGATCTCTGTGAGTTCGAGGCCAGCCTGGTCTACAGAATTCCAGGATCTCACTCTGACACTCCCAAGACTACCAATAAAGTTTGCTTTGAATCGGAGGGCTGAGTTAGCTACTAGCCAACCAAAACTAGCCATAGAGGTTTTGGAGGACTGAGGACATATAGAGAGACACAGGAAGTAGTACGGTAGGGTGGCTTAGAAAGATTCTCAGCCCTTTTGGATTGAGGAAGGAGAGAGAGAGGAGGTCACTAGTTGCTTTTCTGGTGGTTCTCTGATAATTCAGGTTATCCTGATATCTGACTCCCAACTTTTTATTGATAAAGAATAACTAAATAAATGCTTCACTACAGGCTTGCCTACAGGCCAATCTTTTGGAGGCATTTTCTCAATTGAGAGCCCCTTTACCAAATGGCTCTAGGTTATGTCAAGTTGACATACTATTAGCCAGAACACTGTTCCTTCTTTAGTGTTCCTTGAGCCTTAGAGAGGATGATATCCCATTTATAGCCATTTATTCTCTGTACTTTTACTAGCTATGAGTCTGCACAATCACTACTGACCACTACGAAAAGAAACTTCTCTGATAAAGCTGACAGCATCACTACTAGAGGCATCAGCATAGTCATTTAGAAGGTGATTGATAGGGACAGCATGTCCATTTAGCCAAGTAACAGCAGTAGCTTCCCCACTAGGGCCTATGACCCCCAGCCCACCCCCCACCCCGCCATGGGCTTTTGACTGGGTTTATAGTATTAGACATCAATTCTTTCCCGTGGAGCCAACAGCAACCCAGTGAGAAGGCTTGCCATACGCCTGCCACTCTGGCGCCTCATCTTGCCTGGTTGGTTAGTGTTGTTACACACAGAGTTCAAAGGTGAGTAAGACTGTGGAGAATTCTCACTCAGCAGTCTGCACAACATCTGGCTCGGAGGGTTAGCCAGCAGGGAAGACACGGCCAGGCATGTCATGTGACTAAGTCCGTGTTGTCTCCAGCAACAGGATCTTACTGTCTAGTTCTGGTGGGCAACCAACAACAACGGCAATGACTTATGTTATTTGGGGGCTCTCAGAAGCCTCCATACAACTCATAAGAAGTAGCCCACCTTTGGCACGGGGTTTTTTGTTAAATAACCTATAGTTTGGGGGAGTAGCTTTATCTCACCCATACAGGGTATGGGAATTCTGCTCAAACTCTCTTTAAAAAAAACTTTTATTTCTTAGGGCTGGAGAAATGACTCAGTAGTTAAGAGTACTGGCTGCTCTTCCAGAGGACCTAGGTTCAATTCCTAGCACTCACATGGCAGTTTACAACTGTCTGTAACTCCAGTTCTAGAGGATCCTACACCCTCACACAGACATCAATGCATATAAAATAAATAAATCATTAAAATTTTTATTTCTTTTTTTTTTCAGATAATTTGTCTATTCCCTCCCCCAAAACCAACTGCAATCGTAAGAGGTGAGTACAAGCTCATGATTTTATTGTCTTCATAGCAAGATCAGCTTAGAACTGGATCACCTGGCCCTTTCTCTTCTTATTGCCTCCCAGTTCGAAGTGCTTGCATCTCTTAATGGCCAGCATCCTCTTCCATCTGCAGTCGGGCTCAACACACTCAAGTCTCAGCACAATCTTCTTTGTAGTTTTAGCCTTTTTACCGAAAATAGGCTTAGTCTGCCCACCATAGCCGCTCTGTTTCCTGTCACAGTGCCGCTTTCCCTGGGCATACAAAGAATCCTTGCCCTTCTTGTACTGGGTCACTTTGTGGGGTTGGTGCTTGCCACATTTCTTGTGGGTCTTAGGAATGTTCACCATGTTGGCGGGAGCGATATCGGCACAGAAAGAAAGAGGCAAGGCCAGCAACAGAAGTTTGAAAATTTTTATTGCTTGGTTAGCTTATCCAGTATGAGATTTCCTTGTGTCTGTTTCATATAGCATTAGCTTCGGTTACCCTCCCCCATCTCTCTACCCACTCCCCCTTGCTGGAACCCTCCCACTCCCAGTTATCCTCCTTTCCATTTTCATATCGCATGTGTTCCACTGCTCCCGCTTAAAGAACATTTTTCTCCTCTCATGGGCTCCTTTACAGTTTTCTGGGCTCTATACACACCCACTCCTACATAAACGCACATGTAAAAGCCAGAAGCTAGGATCTACATATAAGAGAGACATGTGCTGTTTGTCTTTCTGAGCCTGAATTACCTCACTTAATATAATCTTTCCCATCTGTTTTCCTCCAAATTTCATTTTTCTTTGTAGCTCAATAAAATTCGGTTATAGGCTGGGGATGTGGCTCAGCTGATAAAGTTCTTGCCTATCATGCATGAAGTTCTGGGTTTGAGCCCCACCACATAAAACCAGGGGTGATGACACCATGAAACCCCAGAACTTGAGAGATAGAGGCAGATGGATCAGAAGTTCATGTTTATCCTTACCTACATATTGACATAGTGAGCTTCAGCTCAACCTGGGCTACAAGAGACCCTGCCTCAAAAAAGTCCATTGTGTATATGTACTGTTCCGTTTTCTTGCTAGTACAAATAGAGCAGTGGTAAACATGGGTGTGCAAGTATTTCTGTAGAATATAAAGTCCTTTGGGTACATGCCCAGAAGTGGTATATCTGGGTCATATAGAATTTCTATTTTTAGCTTTTTTAGAAGCTTCCATGCTGGTTTCCATGATAGCTGTACTGGTTTGCCAGTCAACAGTGTATTTGTGGGTTCTTCTATCCCTACATATTCACTAGCATTTGTTTTCTTTTTTTAACATTAATTGTATTTATTACATTCATGATATTATGTCCTGATACTACTGTCTGTTTGTAGGGCTTTTCCATCACACAAAACAGAAACTCTGTACTTAGGAAATTATTGCTCTATATTCCTTTCTTCTTCCTCTTGAGATATCGTCTAATCTTTCTGTCTCTATGAATTTGTATATGCTATATATTTCATGTAATGTAATTCTATAGTATTTGTCCTTTTTAATGTAAAAACATTTTATGTACAACTGCAGGAGAAATAATACACAGATAGCTTGAACATAAAAACGGGTTATAATTCAAAAATCCAGGGTTATTTGAAACTGAAAAATATTTTCACTGTAGAAAATGGTAAAAATGATAATATTTCCCAATAAGCCCTTTTAAGCCAAATAATAGCCGAATTATACATATAAATGTTGATTAGATTCTGGGATACAGAAGAAACCTATCTTCATCTGTTCAGAGAGCTATGTTTTACTTAGGTTGTGTAAGTGAGATTACTATTCATCTTCCCCATTCACTGTTTGATTTATGGCAGACATTTTTCTATAGGCTAATCCATAATCTAAAAAGATTTTAGCCTCCCCTCCTGAAAGTACAGCCAGCATATTCTTTCATAAGCTTGATATGGTACAAATTCTTATCCTAATAGTGAAATGTTTCACTAAAGCATGCCCAGTGATTGGGGAAAACCAAAACTTATTATAAGCCACAGTCATCCTAGGGTCCCCCTGCTATATAACCTCCTTGGGTCTGTGGGTTGCAGTCTGATTGTCCTTTGCTTTATATCTAGTATCCACGTATAAGTGAGTACATACCATGTTTGTCTTCCTGAGTCTGGGTTACCTCACTCAGGATGATATTTTCTAGTTCCATCCATTTGCCTGCAAATTTCATGCTGTCATTGTTTTTCTCTGCTGAGTAGTAAGTACTCCATTGTGTATATGTACCACATTTTCTTTATCCATTCTTCAGTTGAGCACCTAGGTTATTTCCAGGTTCTGGCTATTACAAATAGTGCTGCTATGAACATAGTTGAGCATGTATCTTTGTGGTATGACTGAGCATTCCTTGGATATATGCCCAAGAATGGTATGACTGGGTCTTGAGATAGATTGATTCCCAATTTTCTAAGAAACCGCCATACTGAAATTCACAGTGGTTGTACAAGTTTACACTCCCACCAACAATGGAGGCGTGTTCCCCTTGCTCTGCATCCTCCCCAACATAAATTGTTATTAGTGTTTCTGATCATAGCCATTCTGACAGGTATAAGGTGGTATCTCAGAGTCGTTTTGATTTGCATTTCTCTGATGACTAAGGATGTTGAGTAATTCCTTAATTGTCATTCAGCCACTTGAGATTCTTCTGTTGAGCATTCTCTGTTTCACTCTGTAGCCCATTTTTTAATTGGATTGTTCGGTATTTTGATGTCTAGTTTCTTGAGTTGTTTATATACTTTGGAAATCAGCCCTCTGTCAGATGTGGGGTTGGTGAAGATCTTTTCCCATTCTGTAGGCTGTCTTTTTGTCTTATTGACCATGTCTTTTGCCCTACAAAAGCTTTTCAGTTTCAAGAGGTTCCATTTATTAATTGTTGCTCTTAGTGTCTGTGCTACTGGTGTTATATTTAGGAAGTGGCATTTGTTTTCTTGATAATAGCCATTCTGATGGGGGTGAGACAGAATCTCAAAGTAGTTCTAATTTGCATTTTCCTCATGGCTAAGGATACTGAGCACTCCGAAAACTATTGGTCTTCTGTGTTTCTTCTGAGAACACTCTGTTCAGTTCTTGTTTAGATCTTTGGTGAAGAGGTCAGGTGTGGTTGCACACATCTGTAATTCTAGCACTTGGGAGGTGGAGAAAGGAGGATCAGGAGTTCAAGGTCAGCCTCAACTACATAGAAGTTTGAGGCCAACCTGATCTACATGAAATTCACTCTCAAAAGTACAACAGTAAACAAATGTCTTTTCATCTATTGTTTTTCTGTTGTCAGCATTTTATGTAGAGATCATTAAAGTCCTAAAAACATCTTCAAAATAGTTGTATCCACTAATCTGGAAGCTTCCTCACTGTCAGGTAGCTTTCGTCGTGCCATAAGGTGCTATGCAGGTTGCTATGCTTGCTGGGGAGGTATCAATGGTCTTGCCCAGCTATGAGCCATACATACCAATGTCAACCTGCCAGGCAGGATTCTCCAACATGTACAAGAGTGCTGCTGCTGCTATGAATTGGATTTGAAACCTGATCCATAGGCAGAAATCCATGCCTGGCTCAATGGTTAAGAGAGAGAGAGAGAGAGAGAGAGAGAGAGAGAGAGAGAGAGAGAGAGAGGAGAGAGGAGAGAGGAGAGAGGAGAGAGGAGAGAGGAGAGAGGAGAGAGGAGAGAGGAGAGAGGAGAGAGGAGAGAGGAGAGAGGAGAGAGGAGAGAGGAGAGAGGAGAGAGGAGAGAGGAGAGAGGAGAGAGGAGAGAGGAGAGAGGAGAGAGGAGAGAGGAGAGAGGAGAGAGGAGAGAGGGAGGGGAGAGAGAGTGAGTGCGTGAGTGAGTGAAAGAGACATCCATGGATGCACACACATACATAATTAAAAATAAAATAAATCTTAAAAAAATAGGGAAGAGAGATCAGGCCATAAGAGGGAACTTAAAACTATTGTTTAGCTAAATTGACAGAGTATCAATCTGCCTCCTAAATATTTATGTTTCTACCCATAGACAAATGCTACTCTCAGCTTTAATCACAGAAGCCTTTCCCCAGTGAATGGTGGTGAATGAAGAGATGTGTGATTACATAACATACTAAGAGTAAGTGATAGTTGAATGCTCAGCCCTAATCAAAACATTTACACCATCCCCTCTAAAGCTAATGGAACATTGCGGAAAAGGGGGCAGAAAGAATGTAAGAACCAGAAGATATGGAGAAGCGATACAAAACAGCATCTTCTGGGCAGGACACAGCTATTGTAATCACAAACTCAGAGCAGTTGCAGATGACTGCAGGCATGGCTGGAGGAGAGGCCCAAGGGAACCTTACCTCCCATTGCTGATCTATTTGCTGATAGATTTAGGGAAAGGAGTAGTTAGTGCATTCAGTTGTGTACCTATTGGTGACCCCCTCAGGCTCCAATAAATAATTTCAATCCAAAGGTCACACAGACAGCCCTGGTTAAACTAAAGGAGTCATTAAACAAAACCCAAAGACATGAATCTGGGAAAGGGACTGGTAGAGATGGAGAGGGGAATAATAGGAATGGGAGGGAGATAAGAGAGGACAGAGGGAGCATAATCAGAATGCATCATATATACATACAAAAGTATCAAAAGCTAAATGAGCAGAAGAAACCAGTCAATTATAATATAAATTGCAGGGTATAAATGGCTAATTCCACGTGTTAGCTTGCCTGAGTCATTAGGTGCTTCCTATTCCTGTTACCTAGAGGTCTTACTTCTAGAGGAATGAATTCTAGAGAGAGAACAGCAATTCCATTGCCTTAATAATGAAGAATGAAACCAAGCTACTTTGGGTTCCTTGTGCCTGAGTCAATAGGCAAAGATTGGGTGTGGCCTACAGTGGTTGATCATGACCACTAAAGGGAGGTAAGGAAAGTATTCTTGAACACAGGGGGTCCCTTAGACTCTAAGGCTTAGAGCATTTCTAAATGTTTCCACAACTTGTGACTAAGGTCAATGGAAAACCACGACAGCTTAATCCAGACAGGACTACCAATGGCCCACATGCTTAAGAAATGAAGGCTTGAATTGCTCTAAAAGAACTGAGAAGCCGGGCGGTGGTGGCGCATGCCTTTAATCCTAGCACTCGGGAGGCAGAGGCAGGTGGATCTCTGTGAGTTTGAGGCCAGCCTGGACTACAGAGTGAGTTCCAGGAAAGGCACAAAGCTACACAGAGAAACCCTGTCTCCAAAAACCAAAAACCAACCAAACAAACAAACAAATAAAAACAAAAAAATGAATGACATTTTAGCCGGGCAGGTGGATCTCTGTGAGTTTGAGGCCAGCCTGGGCTACCAAGTGAGCTCTAGGAAAGGCGCAAAGCTACACAGAGAAACCCTGTGTCGAAAAGAAAAAAAAAAAAAGAACTGAGAGCAGTTGAAAGAATGAGTAGAAGAAAGAAGGTAGTTATGAATACTACATTGTAGTTGGTTGTTTTTTACTCTTTGGAGGCCCACCACCCAGCTCCCAAATATATATACTGAAACTTGTTTTTACTTATAAATGCCCAGCCTTAGCTTGGCTTGTTTCTAATCAGCTTTTCTAACTATCCTGTTTCTCTTTAACTACATTTTGCCTCTGGGATTTTTAACCTTTTTTTTATTCTATATATCTTTCTTTCCTTCTTACTGTGTGGCTCACTGTGTGGCTGTATGGCTGTGTGGCTATGTGGCTAGGTGGCTAGCCCCTGGCACCTCCTCTCCTTCTTTTCTAGCTCCTCTCTCTCTCTTTCTTAGATTTCTCCTATTTGTTCTCTCTACCCACCAGTCCCACCTATCTCTCTCTCTCTTGCCTTGCTATTGGCCATTCAACTCTTTATTAGACCAATCAGGTGTTTTAGACAGGCAAAGTAACACAGCTTCACAGAGTTAAACAAATGCAATGTAAAAGAATACAATACATCTTTGCATCATTAAACAAATATTCAACAGCATAAACAAATGTAACACATCTTAAACTAATATTCTACAATACTACATATAACCAGGAGTTTAGTTACAGAAACAAGGCTTTAAATCATATTTCCTCCTTATTGTGATAAGAGAATATCTATGAATCAGGTATCTTTGTTTTCATTCCTCTCTTATCCTTATCATTGCCATTGGCTGTATTCATGTTGTATCAGTATTTGTTATAGGATATTAAGAAGAGAACAGGGACTGGACAAATGGCTCAGTGGTTAAGAGCACTGGCTGCTCTTCCAGGGGATCCAGGATCAATTCCCAGCACCCACATGGCAGCTCACAACTGTCTGTTACTCCAGTTCCACAGGATCTGACCCCCTCCTCTGACCTCATCAGGCTCATGGCACACAGACATACATGTATGCAAAACATTCATGCACATAAAATGTAATAAAACTATTTTTTGTTAAAAAGAAGAGGAAACATTTGAGAGCTTTTCATTTTCTTCTAAGGAGACGGCAAGCATTTATAGTAGAATAGTTATAACATGATAAAACACTGGCCAAAAGCAGCTTGGGGAGGAAATGGAAGCCAGGGCAAGAGTTCAGGCAGGAACCTGGAGGCAAGATTTGAAGCAGAGGCCATGGAGGAGCCCTGCTTACTGGCTTGCCCCTTTGCTCACAGCTACCTTTCTTATATAGCCCAGGTCTATCTGTATAGGGATGGCACTGCCCACAGTTCCCTAGGGGCCTCCTACATCAATTAACAATCAAGAGAATACCCACAGACATGCCCACAGGCCAACTTGATAGAGGTTCCCTTTGCCCAGGCATGTCAAGTTAATAACCAATATTAGCCATCACAGGTGGTTGTCCTTGTCTTTTTTTCTCTCTTTATTTTGGAGGGTGGGAGTTATGGCCTTATTATGTAGCACAGGCTGGTCTCAAACTATCCATCCTTCTTTGGTCTCCCAAGTGCTAGTATTACAGGTGTGTCCTACCACAGCCAATTCTTTATTCTATAATACTTTTATCGATTATTTGGGAGTGTCATATCATGAACCCCAAGCACATTCACTTCCCAGTCCTCCCAGGTCTTCCCTCCCTTTGAACCCCCCCCCCCCCGCGCGCCAGAAAAAAAAGTTCAATTTGTGTTGGCCATATACTCACTGGAGCATGGTCAAACTCTCAGTGGCCAGTCCTTCAAGAAAACTACCTGTACTGCCACCAGAAACCACCAACTTTGGAGAGCCACACTTCAGCATCCTTATCACAATTTCTCTCTTTTTTTTTCATATATATATATATATATATATATATATATATATATATTATTTTACAATACCATTCAGTTCTACATATCAGCCATGGGCTCCCCTATTCTACCCCCTCCCACCCCCTCCCCTTACCCCCAGCCTACCCTCCATTCCCACCTCCTCCAGGACAAGTCCTCCCCCGAGGACTGCGATCAACCTGGTAGACTCAGTCCAGGGAAGTCCAGTCCCTTCCTCCCAGACTGAGCCAAGTGTCCCTGCATAAGCTCCAGGTTTCAAACAGCCAGCTCATGCAATGAGCACAGGACTTGGTCCCACTGCCTAGTTGCCTCCCAAACTGATCAAGCCAATCAACTGTCTCACCTATTCAAAGGGTCTGATCTAGCTGGGGGCCCCTCAGCCTTTGGTTCATAGTTCATGTGTTTCCATTCATTTGGCTATTTTTTTCAATAATTGAGTAAAACTGAAATTTATTATAAGCCACAGTCGTCCTAGGGACCTCCATGCTATATATATGCTATATATATGCTATATATATATATATATTATATATGTGATATATATATTATATATATATGATGGCTTTATGTCTAGGCTATTACTTTTTCAGGTGTGAGGTGGAGCCACACCCAATTCTTATTATCTTCATTGAAGATTACATATGGTTTAAGGTGATATGTAGGGGTATCAAGTTGCTAATGGACAGACATGTGATGATGAGTTTTGTATATTAACTTGATTGGACCATAAAATGTCCAAATATTTGGTCAAACATTGTTTTTAGCGTTATAGTGATAGAGTGTTGGGGTGAGACTAACAGTTAAATCAGCAGTCTAAGTGAAGCAGATTGCTGTCCCTAATAGGTGGGTCTCATTTGATCAGCCGGTTGAAGCCCCTACTAGAATACAAAGACTGACCCTTCCAAAGCCCAGAATACTTCTATGACTGCTCTTGAATTGGAATATTGATTTTTTTCCCTTGCCTTAGGACTCACAATGAAACATTAGCTCTTCCTAGAACTGAGCCTATCATTCTGTGTCTGAGACTTACATCAGTGATTCTCTTAGGTCCCAGGCCATCAAACTTAATTTTCCAGCTTGCTGACTCAATCTGTAGATCTCGGAGCTTCCCCCCATTATGGTGGACAATTCCTTATACTCTTTCTCCCATTCTCTCTCTCCTCTGTGTGTGTCTCTCAAATTTGTGATGTTTATGATGGTCCCATTTATTATTTTTCCACTTTACTGTGGTGTGAAAGTAATATGCACTCATTAGAATTTTTAACTTGGAATTTTTAATTTTGGCCTTTTTCTGCATTAGCAATATGCAGTATGCTCTTTCTCATGCTAGGTATTATCAGGGAGCTAGCTGCAGCTCCCAGTCAGCCATGTGGTTGAGAGGAAATAACTAATGTTCTAAGCACACTGTAATACTAAGCTGTGACATTTACTAAGTGAGGTGCATTAAATGCCTCTTGACCTATGATATTTTCAACTGATTACGGGTTTTACTAGGATGTAATCTCATTGTAAGTTAAGAGGCATCTGTCTGTATTTACATGCCTATTTCCTCTGTCTGGAGAACTATCATTAATAAAAAAAAAAAAAAGGTGAGCTGAGCTAGGAGGAGTGGAGGTGTGACCTTCAATGAATAAAATTGAGGGGCTGACCACAGTGTTAACCACAAGGCCTACAATATAACAGTGGCAGTTGGTGGCAGATGCAGAGTAATACAATATCAGTAAAGAGGCCAGACGATTAGAAAGTGGATTTTGAGTCCATAATCAGTGAAATCATCAAACATCCTGGGCAATGGGATTGGAGAGATGGCCGTTAGGTAAAGTGCCTGCTGCAGAAGCATAAGGCCTGGGTTTGGATCCCTAGCATTTATATAAAAACTGAGCAAGGTCTCCATGAGCCCAGTGCTGGGGGGTGAGAGGTATGGATAGGAGGATCTGTAGGGTTGATTGGGCAGTCAGCCTAGTCAATCAGTGAGTTCCCAGTGAGTTCCAGTTCCAGTGAGAGATCTTATCTCAAAACCTAAGATGGTGCCGGGCAGTGGTGGCTGGCACCTTCCCAGCACTCGGGAGGCAAATGAGGCAGGAGGACCTCTATGAGTTTGAGACCAGCCTGATCTACAAAGTGAGTTCCAGGACAGCCAAGACTACACAGAGAAACCCTGTCTGTGGGGATGGGATGCGGAGCAATGAAGGAAAACACTTGCTATCAATCCTTGTTTTTTTCCACATGTGCATATGTGCACATGCACACACACACGTGCACATATCCACAAAAACATGTACACACACGAGCTTGTGCACAAAACAATAATAAAAGCCTGGACATGTGAGGTATAATACAGTGTGGCAATGACTCAAGAATAAAGTCCTCACAAACTGAAGGAGAGTGAGGAAGAGCCTGGAGGGGGAGTAACAAAGAGTGAGAGCTCTGAGATTTCCCTAGGACAGAGGGAGCATGGTCTTGCGGGGGGGGGGGGGGAGGTGTCATCCATGAAGTGCCAGAAGGACTTACGTCTTCAGAATCACTGGTGGGAAAGAAAAATGGTCATAGTTTGAGGGAGCTACAGTATTGTCAAAAAAAAAAAAAAAAAAGAGCCACCCATTTCCCACTGGAAGAGCAAAGTAAACCCCTACCTTCAGAGATGCTGTGAATATGGGGGTTTCATGAACAAGCGAATGCCGTATTCCAGAAGCCAAGATCTCAGAATACAGATCAGAAGAGGAAATTTTGTTTCTATGCATGATGAAGTAACAGAGACAAGATTATTCTCTTGCCTTAACCAAATAAAAAACTAGGTAATATCTGTGAAACAAGTGTTTCCAGATGTGAGACCACAGGAAGTGTGCGATCATGCTCCCTGAGAGAAAAACAAAACAAAAAAAAACAAAACAAAACAAAACAAAAAAAAAAAAACAATCATGATGGTCTGGAGAGTTCCCAAATGTGCTGCAGGGAGGGTGTGATGATTAATCCTGGCTGTCAACCTCACTGCAGTGAGAGGCACCTTGAAAATTGGTAAAGTATCCTTCTGGGTGTCTCCTGAATAATTGGTATGTGGGTCAGTGAAATGCAGCCTCCTAGGAAGGCCTGCCCTGAATATGGGTGGTACCATCCAAACCAAAGTGGAAAGGAGGAAGGCATAGTGGCATACCCCTATAATCCTAGCACTCAGAAGGTGGAAGCAGGAGGATTGCTTTAACTTTGAGGTCAGGTGGTCTATATATAGAGACCTGAAGTCAGCTGGTCTATATATCGAGACCTGAGGTCAGCTGGTCTATATAAGTGAGACCCTGTCTCATAGCTGACAGATTCTTGCAGGGGGTTGTCATTGTTATGCACCCACTGGTGATCCCACCAGACTCCGGTGGATATAGTTCCACACTCATGGTCCCACAGATGGCCCTGGTTATACTAAACAGGTCACAATTGTTCTTAAAGAGAGAAATGAATGTAGGAAAGGGAACTGCATTGGGGAGGAGGGTTGACAAGAGTAGGAGGGAGATGAGAGAGTGGAGGGTGAGAATAATCAGAATGCATTGCACACACTTCAGATATTGTCAAAGAACAAACGCAATTAATTTAAAAACTTTTTGAAAAAGTGCAAGGGGAAGCATGCACATGCATGCCCTTGACCTTGCTTGAGTGAGAGCATTTTATTGTTGCTGCCACCACCTCCCATAGATGTCAAGCTCGGATGGCTCAGCCTTTCAATGCAGACTTGGCAGCAGCAAACCCTCCAGGGGGCGGGGGGGGGGCTTGCAAGCCCTCAGCTTTGAGCCTCAGGCTGCATCACTGCTCCCACTTGTTGTAAGGCTTCCAGTTCCTGGACTGAGAAGCTACTGAGTTTTTTCCACTCTGAGATCGACAGTATGGGACTATCCATTAGATCATGCCAGCCAATCTAATAAATTCCATTTTAGGATTATGTAGATAATTGATAATTCCCCCCCCTCTCTCTCCCTCCCTCCCTCCCTCCCTCCCTCCCTCCCTCCCTCCCTCCTAGTTCTGTTCCTCAGGAGAAAAAATAAAGACACAATGACAGACCTACAAATATATACCATGGTCCTATAACAAGAACTACAAGATTATATTCTAAATCACATGAAAAGAAATCTCTGGTCATCACTCATCCTGTCCATGCCAGTTTCATTCATCGGCCTGAATGAAAACAAACTCCCAACGTATGGATCAGTGTCCCAGAAAAAAAACAAAGCAAATGTTTAAATAAGAAAAATTCAGCACCAAAAAGGTAAATTTCGTGTCTGACATGCAATCAAAGTTATAGGCATGTGGCTAGGGATGAGGCTTAGCAGCAGAGGATATGCCTAGCATGGTCAAGATCCTACATTCAGGCTGGTGAGGTGGCTCAGCAGGTAAGGTACCTGGTCCCCAAGCCTGTTGACTTGAGTTTGAGCTCTGGGACATACATGGTGGGAAGAGAGAACTGACTCTTGCATGCATACTCACACAGGTAAATTACTATTTGTAATAAAAAAAAATTTTAAGGCCATAGGTTCAGTTTCCAGCACAACAAATAATAGTAATTATTATTAAGAATAAAAGATAAACTATAATGCAAAGGAAAATTGTCAGGCATGCAAAGAAGCAGAAAAATATATGCACCAATAGGGAAAACACAGACAAAGGACCCAGATGACAGAATAGGACGGAAAAGGACATTGCACTATTATTGATGTATGTCATAGCCAGGAGTGGTGCCCACCTTTCATCCCAGCACTCATGAGGCAGAGACAGGCGGATCTCTGAGTTCAAGGCTAGCCTGGGTTACACACTGAATTCCAGGCCAGCATGGGCTACATAGTGAGACTCTGTCTTAAAATATACGCCGTATATTTAAGAAAGCACCAAAAAGTACAAACACAGTTGAAATAACAACACTCGAGGGAAACTCTTTCACACAGGCCTTTGCCACCCTCTACTCACGGCTGAGACTCGCAGTCTTTTTTGGAAACATGGCTATGGTTCATCAAATGGTGGAACTTGCTGGAAATCTACTTTTTGGAACTTGCCACCCTCTAGGATGTTAAAGAAAGCAATTCATGGAAGGTTTATTAATTGTTTTGTTACTCTAATGAATTACCTGAGGCAGGCTAATGTTATATTTAAAAAGAAACACGGAGGCTGGAGAGAGGGCTCAGCAGTCCTGAATGCCTTCTGCTCATGCAGAGGACCTAGGTTCTGTTTCCAGCAACCACGCCAGGCCGCTCAGAACTGCTTTTGACTACAGGTCCAGAGGAACCGACACCTTCTTCTGGCTCCAAAGGCACCTGTACACATGTGGTGCACATACATACAGGCAAGGGTGCTCTCACGAGCGCGCGCGCGCGCGCGCGCGCACACACACACACACACACACACACACACACACACAGACAGAGACAGAGACAAAGAGAGAATAAATAAACCTTTCATAAAGGCTTCTCTCCCTCACGGTTTTGAAGGTAGAAGTCTGACCAGCATAGGTCAGACTCTGGTGAGGGCTCCCCTTTAGCTGTGTCACCTCAAGTGAGACTATGCCGTAGCAGCAAGAAGGAGAGCAGGGGTCCCCAAACCCTTCCAATGGCATCCCATCAATCAACCTTAGGATTTCCCACAACTCCACCTCTGTTTGTTCTGTTTTGTTTTTGAGACAGGTTCTCACAATGAAGCTCTAGCAGGGCCTGGAACTCATTATGTAGACCAGGCTGGCCTTGAATTCATAAAGTCCTGGAGGCCTTTGCCGCCAGAGTGCTGGGATAAAAAGGCCCACATCTTTTTTTTTCCTTCTGTGTATGGGTGTCTTGCCTGCATGTATGTCTGTGCACCATGTGCATGTCTGGTGCCCACAGATGCCAGAAAAGGGGGTGGTGGTGGATCTCTTGGGACTGGAATTACAGACAAATTGTAAGCTCCCATGTGCGTGTTGAGGATTGAACCAGGGTCCTCTGGAAGAACAGCCAGTGAGCTTAACCACAGGGTCGCACTCTGTAACTTGGGCTTCTGAATGCTGAGATAATAGGCGTATTCCACTCTATCCAGTGGCCCCCTGTGGAATACCTCACCACCTCACAATATTACCACCATCCTGGGTGGGGACCAAGCCCCCAGCACATCTTTGGAGGATATTCCAACCATAGCAGAAGGAGTCTAACTGGAGGTTTTCTGCCTCAACACTGTCGCGCCAGGGAAAGTTGCTGGCCACTGGTGCTGCTAGCCATACAGTGCAAGAGCTGGGAAATGGGAAATGGAGAAGCTTTGCATGCTTTCGGGGCCAGAGGCAAATTGCAGGTGGCTACTAGCGTGCATCAGAAAGGGGTGCACAGGGATCCTGCGGCCCTAGTCTCTTTCTTTTTCTTCCCTGTCTTCCTCATCTCTGCTTTTTCTCCTTCTTTCTAGTGCTGGGGTCAGAACCATGGCGTTCATTGCACATGCTTAAGTGGGTGCTCGAGCCCTGAGATAACATCTCCAGCTCTTTCATAAAAATTATTTTTAGATTTGTTGATTTATTTTATGTGTATGAATGTTTTATCTGCATGTATGTACGTGCACCAGGTGCCTGCCTGGTGCTTATGGAGTTCAGAAGAGAGTGTTGGATCCCCCAGAACTGGAGTTATTGCATGGTTATCAGCCACCACATTGGTTCTTGGAATAGAACTCGGGTCCTCTGCAAGAGTAGCAAATGCTCTTAACTTTTGAGCCATCTCTCCAGACCCTGTAGCCCCCTTTTTTGGTCAAAATACCACCCCACTCCTTCCCTCCCTCCCTTCCTCCCTCCCTCCCTCCCTCCTTCCCTCCCTCTTTCCCTCTCTCCCTCCTTTCCTCCCTCCCGTCCTCAGTTGAACTCAGGAGGGTCGGTGCTAGCTTCCAGACTGGCAATGTGAAATTCCCCATCCCCTTAGCCCTTTCTTTGGTAAAAATACCTTCCTCTTTTCCTCCCTGCTCCCGTCCCGCCCTCCTTCCTTCCCTCCCTTCCTTCCTCGACTGAACTCGGGAGGGCCGGCGCACTAGTTTCTAAAATGGCAATGTGAAAGTCCCCCATTTAGCCAAGCACTGGAGACGTTGCAAATGCTTCAGGCATCTGCTAAGACGGCCCAGGAAAAAGCCAAATCCTGCTTCAAGTTTCTCTCCACTGCCCTCTACTGGTAATGCTCCAGTACCACCCGGCGAAGGGAAAAAGATTTCAAAGAATCAGCTCCATTTTCACGGAGTAGACAAAAGGGTTGAATTTGAAAGCCAGGGGGTGGGGGGATTGGTAGGTGGTGATCTACCCCTTTGACCGAGCAGCGTCCATGTACACCATTCTACACACATCTGAATATGCATTGCCACAAACAATGAACAGTCTCGGTGTTGCACATAGGGGCACACAAACTGAAAGGACTTGGGCAAGGCAATCCTCTTTGTGTACCTGAACCCACCACCAACAGGGGCCAACAGGGCTCCCGTGTTTTCTCCCTGAAGTAGGTGGTACCTGCATCTCATCCCGTTAGTGGGTGACTTCACAAATGGATGCGATCGACTAACTGGCACAAAGAGAAAGGGGAAGGTTCGGGAAATATGAGTCCTTACAGGCTAAGTACCTTTGATTTTTGAAAAGTGTTTCTCACTATCCCCCCTCTTTATTATACATTTTTTCAACCTTTGCTAGCACATGCTGGCTGTTTGAAGTCTCTAGGACCAGTAAATTATTGTTATGATAAATGATGACTCAATCGTGGTTTAAAGAGGTACCTTAACCAAGCCATTGATCTTGCTCAACTGGAATGTGAGGTTTTTACCCTGGCCGGAAACTCTATTCTCTTGACCAGAAGGAGTTTTGTCTTAACAGGCCTTTACTGCTATTTTACTGTCTTTTCCTTCTGAAAAAGGAACCCTGCAGGAGTTGAGGGACCATATTAGTAATCAGAATCCTCAAAACACTTTTGGCATCTTTGGCCTCTGGCAAGATGGGGCTGCCACAGTACCAAGGACATTTTTTGGCTTTTACTCAAGAAGGAAATTGGTTGGTTTTCTTTGGGGTCCTTTAACCCTAAATAGCCTGATCAATTTTCCACCTCCTATTCTAACCATCCCTCTGCCTCTGAAGAGGTAACCCGAACTGCCATTATAGAATTTGGGCAGTGACTGATCTGGCTTCTCCCAGTTGAATTTGGGGCATTTGGTATGGCAGTTTTGGGTACCCCTCCAGGAGGCCTAATTAAAAGACTCCAACTGGTGATGTGAGTAGCAGTCCAGTCATCCTTGTTCCACATCTAGTATCCTCCTATGAGTGAGTACATACCATATTTGTCTTTCTGAGTCTGGGTTACCTCACTCAGGATGATTTTTTCTAGATCCATCCATTTGCCTGCAAACCTCATGATATCCTTGTTTTTCTCTGCTGTGTATGTGCCACAATTTATTTATCCATTCTTCAGTTGAAAGGCATCTAGGTTGTTTCCAGGTTTTGGCTATTACAAATAGTGCTGCTATGAACATAATTGAGCATGTGTAGTTGTGGTATGATTGAGCATTTCTTGTGGCTTGATCTGTTTGGGAAGCATCTAGGCAGTGGGACCAGGTCCTGGGCTCGTTGCATGAGTTAGCTGTTTGAAACCTGGGGCTTATGCAGGGACACTTGGCTCAATCTGGGAGGAGGGGACTGGACCTGCCTGGACTGAGTCTATCAGGTTGACCTCAGTCCTCGGGGGAGGCTTTGTCCTGGAGGAGGTGGGAATGGGGGTTGGGCTGGGGGTAAGGGGAGGGGGCAGGAAGGGGGAGAACAAGGGAATCTGTGGCTGTTATGTAGAACTGAATGGTATTGTAAAATAAAATAAAAGAAAAGAAAAGAAAAAGACTCCAACTGTCAGATGCAGGAAAGGAAGTCCTTGCCTGGTGTCTGGAAAGAGATGTGAGGGAGAAGTAAAGGCAAGAGTTAGCCTAGGCAGGGAGTCAGGAGAAGCCAGAAGGGGGCATCCAAATCCACGTCCAGTAGTCTCTTCGTGGGCTCTTCAGAACATCCATCTACGGAGCTCCTCACTTTTCTTTTGGCTTCCAAGGCTGGACTCAGCATTGATGAACCCTGAACCTGCTTTCAGCATTCTGATAACTGTTGGAGTGCCTAGAATCATATGCGGTCCCTTCCAGATGGCTTCTACGTAGGGAGAGAATGAAATGCAGTCATCTTTTAATTTCAGGTTCAAACAAGAGTGGGTCTATCACTTTCATCAGGCAGGAGCTGCAGTGAGCCCAGGTCTGAAATCTTATATCTGGGCAACGGTTTTCTTATTAAGCAGAAAATCACCAGTGAGAAATAGTTGTCTTAAATAACATCTCATATGCATTCAAGTCTAATGTCTGGGGAGTATGAGTCCTTGAACTGTTTTAAAAATCATATCAATCATTTTTAGTGTTTGGTTTTAGTTCTCGCTGGGTGTTTAAGACCAGGCCTTAAATCACTTGTTTCAAATGTCAAGGCCAGTTGAGGATCTGATCCTCAAAGGTCACTTGGATTTCTTTTGTTCCATCTATGCGAAGATGAGTCAAAGGATTTGCTTGAGTGTGGCTTTGCCCTAAAGTAGTGTGTGTGTGTGTGTGTGTGTGTGTGTGTGTGTGTGTGTGTGTGTGTGTATGTGTGTGTGTGTGTGAAGAAAACTTCCTCCACTTTGTAGACTGAATACTGATTAGAGTTCACTAGGAAGGGGTCTCTAAGGCCTCCCTGAACAAAAGAACAGGCGACTTTCCGTGTGTTGAAAGCTGTCCCACAGATCCCTGGGACCTAGTTGACTTCGGCCCAGCAAGAGGAAAAATAGTTTCCTTTGAAATCCCTCTGAGCACATTAGTGGTCAAAATATTGAACATCCAGAAGATCAGGTACACCACCAGTCTGGTACTTTCAACTACTGTGTAATATTTAGATAAAGCTTGGGCAAAACCCAGACACTTTTAAATAAACTTTGATTATTCATACATTTTTGTTCTTTTTTTTTTTTTTTTTTTTGGTTTTTCGAGACAGGGTTTCTCTGTGTAGCTTTGCGCCTTTCCTGGAACTCACTCTGTAGCCCAGGCTGGCCTCGAACTCACAGAGATCCACCTGCTTCTGCCTCCCGAGTGCTGGGATTACAGGCGTGTTCCACCAGCGCCCGGCACATTTTTGTTCTTTAAGCCAGTCTTTGTAATTGTTATTGGGAGCGGATCAATAGGTCTACTGATTTAAGCAGACATTTGACATCAATATACTGAACTTCGAACTTAGAAATTTTAATATCATTGTGGTGGTTTGAATGAGAATATCCCCCAGAGGCTCAAGATATTTGAATACTTGGTCCCCAGTTGGTGGTACTGTTTGAATAGGTTTGGGGGCGGGGTGGCCTTGCTGGAAGAAGTACGTCACTGGGAGGTTGGAGGTTTTAAAAGTCACACACTGTTCCTAGTGTTTTCTTGGCTTCCTACTTGCAGTTCAAGATGTGAACTCTCAGCTTACTGTTGTAGCTGCCAAGCCTTCTGCCTCTGCTCTGCCGTGACAGGCTCTCATCCCTCTGGAACCTTAAGCCCAAAGAAACCCTTCCTTCTATTAGTTGCCTTGGCCATGATGCTTTATCACAGCGATAGAAAGGGAACTAACACAACCATATGCAACATCGTTAAGTCTCAGCCTTTTCATACCGTCAATAACTTACGCAGATCTTTCTAATTCTCTAACTTTCTTTTCCATTCTGGAAACATCCAGACATCTTCATCTTTGTACACAAATCCTTCTTTATTAAAACTGTTTACAGTTTTACATCCTGCTAACATTTTCTTTATTTACTGGTTTTCTTTCTTATTAATTTATTCCCATGAGATATAAACACATTAACAGATAAATTTACCATGTGTTGTGAGAATTTTCTCCCTGGGGAGGGAACTAAGAAATGTCTATTCTTTCCTCATAAGAGCCTTACAGAACATGGTGAGGGGTTACTGACAGGAGTGAGGATGACCTGAAAGCAGCCACGCTGGCAAGTCTTCATCCAGTATGTGTAATGGTATCCCCATAGCCACATAGGCAGAGCCACCCTCTCCCGGCGTTTTCCCCAACCTATATCCTCTGACTCCTCCCCCAAACCATGAGGCTGTGTGTGATTAAGGAAGAATTGCATACAACTGGCTTGGAGGAGAGGCTGTATTATACTCAGGTGAAAATCCAACACTCTCCTTACCCTCTCCTTCTAGGAATGAACATTTGCTATCAAGAAGCCACAGCTGACCTTATGAAGATCACAATTGTTTAGCTTATAGGCTAGCGTTCTGCAATACAAGACGTTGAATCCAAACCACATACATAGGTTAATGTAATAAATTACTATTACCTGTGTATATACTATTTAAGTATGAGGCTTTGTAATTTTCCAGGTAAACCTTATAGAAATCACAAGACAATCTTTATACAATCGTATACCATAACCATGCTTTTTTGGTCTTGTAATTGTTGTTTGAGACAGGGTCTCTCTCTGTAGCCCTGGCTGTCTTGGATTTCACTATGTAGACCAGGCTAGCCTTGAACTCAGAGATCCACCTGCCTTTGTTGGTTTTGAATAAGTATATGTAGCAGACACATGGAAGTGTAAAAGCTATAGCAAAACGTAATTGTTTACAACATTCATCAAGACTCAACTAAGAAATCCCTGCTAAAACTATGATGTGGAGTTACTATTGAGAGATTTTAGACAGAAGGGCCTGTCTACCCTCTCCATGTATAAGCACTCTATTAGCTGTTCTTTAAAAAAAAAAACACAGACATCTTTATATTATGAAATAAATGTCGGTATACCAAAAAAGTTGTTGTTCCTTCATAAAACTGAAGCCCATTGATTTACACTGGATAGAAGGCTTGCAGCTGAGTCCAGTGGTAACTGGATGGACCCAAAGCACCTGTCTTTCTTACAACATGTATAGATTTGTCTTATCATCTGTTGGGTCATGCACTGGAAAATAAGATTAACAGGAGAGAACACACACACACACACACACACACACACACACACACACACAGAGTCCTATGTGAGACAGAACAGAACATTTTATTTTGAAGGGTAACCCTTTGATATTTTTAAATCTTATAAGGTCATGGGTGAGTGGCAGTCTGCACCCCAGATCAAGGAGTATCAAGGTGACAAATGAGTCAGCCTTTACCAATGTCTAACCTGGGACCCTCCATAGCTAGACTTGAGATGATCAACTGCTTGGAAGCATGTACTCACAATTATTTTGGGTGTGCCTGCAAATGGAGGCAGACAACAAGAAGAACTTATTAAGTACCCTCACTTCTATAAAGGGATCAAGTTGTAGGATAATATAATGATTATATGAGGCAAGAAAATCTTGGTTCTTTTGTGGGTTGAACTCCAATGTTCCCCTTTAAGCATTCCCTTTGACTACACTTCTTAAATTTATAGCCTGTCAGTCCATTTTACATGTCTCAGTCTAGATAGGGAGGCAAGCATGATAGCAGAGTGAATTTCCTTTTTTTTTTTTTTTTTTTTTTTTTGATACAGTTTTTTTACAGCCCTGGCTGTCCTGGAACTCACTTTGTAGAACAGGCTGGTCTCGAACTCACAGAGATCTGCCTGCTTCTGACTCTCAAGCACTGAGTTTAAAGACATGTGCCCCCACGCCCAGCTTGTGAATTTCCTTTTTTAAAGAGGTCTACCAGTCAAGCAATGTGGATTTGAAAAGCCACATTATAATTTATGACATGTAGTCTTGGATTAAGTATCTGTAACTTAAAGGAACCCAGAAAATAATAAAACCTAAAAGAACCTGGAAAGGATGGCACCAGCCCATTCTTTTCCTTAGTCTGTCAACTTCATTGTACCTGGAAAGTGAAAACAGTAGCAAAGCAAATGCACCCAGGTAGAAACAAAAGCACAAAACAAGCATGGAGCAAAAGCATCTCAAGAAGGGAAAGAATGCTCACAGTCAGAGTGTGGAGCCCAAATTACTCAGGGTCCAAGAATCTGAGCTTGCTTTACCCAGCAGGGCTGCAGAAGGCAATGATTTGACCATGGATATGGTTACCAGGTATTTGGAAGGGTCTACACTTGGCTGTGCAGTGTGCTTTGATCTATCGAGGGGGAGGGCTTTTGCCCTGCCCCTTGGCATTGTTATAATCCAGGACCTCCCGAAGCTATCCTGTGTTTCTTTCTCCTCTTGGCCATCTTTCTATCTAAAAGTTTCTTATCCCTCTCTCCTCCTCATAGGAATCCTTTTAAAAGGATGGGAGCTGGCCTCCCACATCAGAGAGAAACAGGCAGGGAGATGCCAGGCAGAAGGAGCTGGCATTAAAACCCAGTACCGCCTGCATCTCCAGCTCCCTGCCCAAGCAGGAGTTCTCCTTGTCTCCAAGAGTTGTAGCTGATGCCTGGCAGAAGCATGTCTAACACTTGACAATCCATCCTTTGGGTCCTGGTTGGGACATGACTTCCCAAGTTTTCTCTATCCTGCTGCAAATTCACACAAACTTTCCAACTTTAGCTATTTCAAAGGATCAGCTCCCTTTGATACCTGGCTAGTGTTGGAGGCATGTGGCTGGGAAAATTCTTTTTTTTTTTTTTTTTTTTTTTGGTTTTTTGAGACAGGGTTTCTCTGTGTAGCTTTGCGCCTTTCCTGGAGCTCACTTGGTAGCCCAGGCTGGCCTCGAACTCACAGAGATCCGCCTGGCTCTGCCTCCCGAGTGCTGGGATTAAAGGCGTGCGCCACCACCGCCCATGGCTGGGAAAATTCTTAAGTCCCCTCTGGAAACCAGTAACTATATCATGTAAAACAATGGCTGTCAGAAACTCGTTGAAGTAGATGATGAATGCAAGGTTTCTGAGAAGTTCAGTGGGAGATCATCGAAGGAGCTGCTGATCCTCTGGGTGAAGAGTGGAAGGGTTATGTGATCTGAATCAGTGGCGGAAACAACAAACAAGGTTTCCCCACAAAGCAAGGTGTTGTGACTCACGGTAGAGTACACTTGCTGTTGAGTAAGGAGTTTTCCTGTTACAGACCAAGAAGAACTGAAGAGAGGGAGCCCATGTCTTTTTGAAGATGCATTGTGAATGCCAATCTGAGTGTTCTCAGTTTGGTTACACAAGACACACACACACACACACACACACACACACACACACACACAAGAGAGAGAGCGAGAGAGAGAGAGAGAGAGAGAGAGAGAGAGAGAGAGAGAGAGAGAGAGACAGAGACAGAGAGAGACAGAGAGAGAGAGACAGAGAGAGAGAGAGACAGAGAGAGAGAGAGAGAGAGACAGAGACAGAGACAGAGACAGAGACAGAGACAGAGAATATGCCAAGACTGACAGATTGACAGATACTACTGTGCCTTGATGGTTGGAGCCCAAAAGAACTAGCAGAATCTGAAAGCTTTTCAATCTCTCTAAAGAAGATGATGTCCACCAATATGTTGTCAGAAGGCCCTTAAACAAAGAAGGTAAGAAGCCCAGGAGCAAAGCACCCAAGATGCAGTGTCTTGATTGAATCCTATAGTCAGATTCAGATACTGACTATAAAAAGGGGTGTGGTGATCTCCTGAGGGCTCAGTGGTACTGGGAAGTGGCTGCACTAATGAAGATGGTGCTAACCAAGATGATGCCACATCATGTGATGTCTCCATCTTGACGACATCACTAACCAAGATGTCACACGGTTGTCAAGTCACATGGTTATCTCTATCTTTATGATGTCATCAGTCAAGATGGTGACAAACTACATGGTTACATATAGTGAGCTTAGTTCCATGATACTGAGGCCATCCCCCATCTTGATTAATGATTGATATGGGAGAACTCACTATGGGTGATGGCACCTTTGGGCGGGTGGTCTTGGGCTGTATAAGAAAGCAGGCTCAGCAAGCCAGTAATCAGCACTCCTCCATGTCTTCTGCTTCAGTTCCTGCCCTCAGGTTCCTCCTTTGAGTTCCTGTCCTGACTTCTCTTCATGATGGACTATAAGACATAGGCTGAAATAAACCCTTTCCTCCACAAATTGCATTTGGTCATGGTGTTTATCACACAAATAGAAACCAAATTAACACCAAAATCAATTTGTTAAATTTATATTTATTACTAATTTAGTAACTTTGCATGACACTTTTATTAAGTTCGAAAAGCAGCTGCCTGGGACCATGTGGTCTAACCACACCAAGTGACTGTTTTCCTTCCTTCCCCCACATCACAGTCAAGGTTTTCCAGGACCTGGGGTAAGAGGTCAAGAAGGGAGGTCCCATGCCTAGAGAGAGAGAAGCTAAGAGAGTTAAAGTTAGGTTTTGGAGGTCTCTTGAATTACTCAATCTCTCCTTAGTCCGAGCAGGATGAGGGGAGCCTCTGAACTGAGCAGAGGAGTCGGTTCCTCTGTCTGGGAGAATATATTTCCTTTCTTTTTCTTGCTGCTTGTTTTGTTCTGATTATTTCCCGATCTGATCCTTAATCCTTAGATGCTCAATACTCCATCCCTAAGGAAGAAATTTCTTACGTGTAAATTGAGAGTCCCTTAGAGGCATGACTCCTAACTCATTCACTCTCAAGCAACAGCTAGAATACCCCAACTACTAAGGAAATGCTTTGCTATTCCCAACAGCATTTTCTACTCTTGGCCTGTGCACAGACTTGCTTGGTCACCATGGTGCTAGCTTGGGCCCTTTCTTGCATTGCCAGGAATCTTTTCATAATGGAATCGTTACTGATCCAAGAATTAGTTCATCCAAGACATTGGGAGCCACTGCAACACAGAAGGGGACACCTATTTCCCAGGGGAGGGAATCTGAACACTATCCCAGATGGGTTTGAAACCCAGGATGAACCTCCAAATTCTTGGACACAGTGAATATTTATAGTGTCACAAAAAAGAACACAAAAGCAAAAGTATCTTGCCAAGGCAATTCTTTTTGTAAAAAAAAAAAAAAAAAAAAAGGTTGTAAAGAATGAAAAACGAGGCTAGTAACACACCAGGGCTCCTGTCTTTTATCTCTGACATAGGTGAGGTTTCATGGTCTCACTAATTGGTACAATGGGTGAGGGGAAGGTTTGGGAAATATGAGTTCTTGCCAGGCTAACTATCATTGTGCTTTAAAACAAAAACAAAAACAAACAAACAAACAAAAAACCTTGTTTCTCATAGTATATAAAACAACTTTATTTCTACCTAAGAAGATATGGTGGTTTGAATGAGAATTCATATGTTTGAATATTTGGGTCTCAGTTGGTGGAACTGTTTGGGAAGGATTAGGAGGTGTGGCCTCTTTGGAAACTATGTGTCACTGGGACTAGGCTTTGAGGTTTCAAAAGACTAGTGCCATTCCCAGTGTCTCTGTATGTCTCCTATTTGAGGATCAAAATGTAAGCTCTTTGCTGTTTCTTCTACCATGCCTTTGCTCCACCATCATAAACTCATCTTTTAAAACAATAAGTCCCGCCAGGCGGTGGTGGCGCACGCCTTTAATCCCAGCACTTGGGAGCCAGAGCCAGTCGGATCTTTGTGAGTTCGAGGCCACCCTGGTCTCCAAAGCGAGTTCCAGGAAAGGCTCAAAGCTACACAGAGAAATCCTGTCTCAAAAATCCAACCAACCAACCAACAAATAAACAAAAAAACCATAAGCCCCAAATGAGCTTTTTCTTTCATAAGTTTCCTTGGTCATGGTGTTTTATCAAAAAAATACAAAAGTAGCTAAGACATAAGATATTCATCTGGGGGGTTGGGGATTTAGCTCAGTGGTAGAGCACTTGCCTAGCAAGCGCAAGGCCCTGGGTTTGGTCCTCAGCTCCAGAAAAGAAAAGATATTCATCTGGTAGTACGTGGTATCATACTCCTGTAATCCCAGAACTTGGGCAGACCAGGAATTTAAGGTCAGTTGCCTCATTTACACAGAGTTTGAGGATAGCCTGCACTACATGAGATCCTGTCTTTTTTTTTTCCAAGTCAGGGTTTCACTGGGTAGTCCTGGCTGTCCTGGAACCCAGTTTGTAGACCAAACTTGCCTTGAGCTCACAGAGATCCACCTGCCTCTGCCTACAGAGTGCTGAGGCTAGAGACCCTGTCTTAAACAAACAAACAACAAAGATGTAGTTATCCTTCCATAAGACAAGAATTAACCTTTTCACCAAATGAGACACAAGTTCTAGGAATCATTGTATTCATCTTTCTCATCAATCTTCTCCTCCATTTCTCTAAAGAAATTAATTACATTTTCATTATTTTGTGTGTATGTAGGGTGTAGGGGGAGTGTAGTGGGTAGCCATTCCAGCTTTGGTCTGGAAGTTCTAACCCTCACGGAGGCTTTGGTAACTATCACACCTACAAGGTGGGGGTGAAGGGAGGGCCCTGAAGACCCAAGATCTGGATGCGCCTCGCTCTCTTCCTTCTTGGACCATGGACGCTAGAGGTGGACTGAGGAGAGTTCTCCAGAGAACACTGCCGGACTGCGCTGTGTCTTTCACAGAACCCACAACTTACCTATCCCTTCATTTGTAAGTTACACCATTAAATAAACCTCCCTTTTAACTACGTGGAGTGGCCTTAATAATTTCACCAATGGGGGAGGGTGTGCCACAGCACCCAAGTGCCTGTTGTACTTTCTCTCTATCATGTGGCTCATGGAGATTGAACTCAGGTCAGTAGACTTGGTGGCAAATGCCTTTGCCCACTGAGTCACCTCACCCGTCCTCTATTATTATTATTATTATTATTATTATTATTATTATTATTATTATTATTATTTAAGTCTCATGTATTTAGGCTGGCTTTGAACTTGCTAGGCACTGAACTTTTGAACCCCCTGCCACCATCTCCCCAGTGTTAGGCATGTACCCCCATTCCTGGCTTATGCAAAGCTAGCAATCTATCCAAAGGTTTCATGTATTAGACAAGCAGACACTCTGCCAACAGAGCTACATCTCCATACCCTCTCAATGCAGCCCTGGCTGGCTTGAAATTCACTATGTAGATCTAATTGGCCTTGAACTCATCAAGATCTGCCTATTTTTGTCTCTTGAGTGCTGAGATTGAAGATTTGTGTGCTCCACCACAGCAAGGACCTTCTCAGGTTTTTTTGAAACAAGATCTCTCTCACTATGTAGCCTAGGCCTATGGGGAGGAGAGGAAGCCCCGAGTAAATGTGTAAGGGTAAATAAAGCCTTGAGTGGATGTGTATTATTGACAAGAACCAAGGCCTCAGATCCAGAGGAATTGGCAAAGCCTTCCTCAGGTCAGGCTCAGAACTAGCAAAGCCTCCTCTGGTCCATGTGTAGATGTTGGCAGTGTATGCAAAAGCTGACAACTATAGCCTCCTCTTTCCAGATAAGCAACCCAAGACAGCTTCCCAACAGAGGCTTCCTACTGAGACTAGCTAACTCTCCTTTCCATGCTGTACAGTAAATACACTGAGGTCCCCAGTTGTGCATAGTCGGTGCTGCTCCAGCAGAGCCAGCACAGTCCACTTGATCCCAGTTTTTCCATATGTAGATCTGTGTGTCCTTTCCTTCATTCCTTCAGCATCCCAGTCAGGTCTCCAGGACAAAGCCACGCTAGACACAGTATAGGCTGGCCTCAAACCCATAATCTTCCTGTCTCAGCCTCCCAAGTTTTGGGATTACAGGAATGTGCTACTATGCTATGACAGATATATCTTTTTTTTTTTTCAGGGCTGAGGACCGAACCCAGGGCCCTGTGCTTGCTAGGCAAGTGCTCTACCACTGAGTTAAATCCCCAACCCCGAGATATATCTTACTAGATGGAAATAAAGTTGTTCTGTTGTATACTGTAAGAAATGGATTTAGGCCAGGCAGTGGTGGCGCACGCCTTTAATCCCAGCACTCGGGAGGCAGAGGCAGGCAGATCTCTGTGAGTTCGAGGCCAACCTGGGCTACCAAGTGAGTTCCAGGAAAGGTGCAAAGCTACACAGAGAAACCCTGTCTCGAAAAACCAAAAAAAAAAAAAAAAAAAGAAAGAAAGAAATGGGTTTAAAAAAAATTAATTTGGCTCATCATTGCCTATATAAATTATTCCTCAAATTTAATCACAGTTGCACTGAGATCACCCATTATCTAGAGAATCAATTATAAAATCAGCTTCCAACAACTACTTGTATATAAAATGAAAATAAGGAGAAAGCATGTCTAAACATATGCACAAATCAGCAAAAAGCAAGCAAAGCTACTATAACAGTTTTGTGATTGATCATGAGGTTATAATTAATATAATTATATTAATATATATTAATATAATATTAATATAATATTAATATTAATTAATATCTGCTGTGGAACAATCATTCTCTACACTATGAATGTGTATTACTCTCATTGGTTAATAAAAAGCTGACAGGCTGGCAGCTGGGCAGGAAGTTAGACAGGAAAGCCAAACTGAGAATGATGGGAAAAAAGAAGACCAAGTCAAGGGAGACCAGCCAGTCACCCAGGAAAGTAAGACATGCTAGAGGACAGGTTAAAGCCACGAGCTACATGGCAACACATAGATTAATAGAAATGGGTTAATTTAAATGTAAGAGTTAGCTAGTAACAAGCCTGAGCTATTGGCCAAGCATTTAATAATTAATATAAGCCTCTGAGTGATTATTTGGAACCAGGTGGTCAGGAATAAATATCTCTATCTTCTTTCCTGTAGTATCCATTCTGCATTTGTCCTATTTTCACATAGAACCTCAGATCTTTTGTACCCAGTAGAGCCACCCAAACTTACATTCCTAAAGAGCCCAAGTTCTTGATCATTCTACCTGTTTTTGGTTGCTGTAGTTCTTAACCTCTACCCTGGGCACTGAAGTACTAAAAAAGCACAGTAAATAAGCTTCTGGGGTGGACAACTGGTCCTTGCTTCCACTGTGTAGCAACTGTTCAATTTCCTCTTGGTAATTAGGATCAACAACTGAAACCACTGAAATAACTTTTTTTTTTCAGACAGGGTCTTACTATGTAGCCCTGGCTGGCCTGAACTTGCTATGTAGATCAGGCTGGCTTCAAACTCCCAGAGATCCTCCTACCTCTGTCTACAGAGTGATGAGATTAAAGGTGTGTGTCACCATGCCAGGCTGAATTAATTTTCAAATCTCCTTTTTCTGTAGTTTCACTAGTATAAGGAACCCCAAATGTCTAAAATGTTTGTCCTTCCATTTTGGTGGAATCATTTTTGTGCCTTTGGTAGGAAAGGTTTAGTTCCTTGTGGACTAAGATTTCCAAACTGGTAGAGTTGCTGAGCCATGAAGTAAAAAACTCTGAGTGGGTTACTAATTGTAATACTGAGAGTAACTACTTCCATTTGTACCTCTTGATTCTAGAAATACATAAATTTTGGCTATGAAATAGACAGTACTACATAATGTTCTCTATCTTGAAGTATATTTTATATCTTTAAAAAAATCCGTCTCAGTTGGTTCCCCACTGGGATCACAATGGACTACTTAGCAAATGATTCCATCTTTCAGTTAGGCTAGGTGCTTTAGGATGGTGTGGTGTATAATAAAACCAGTTAATTAGTTAATCATGAACCCATTACAGCACCTGCTTCGCTCTGAGATGAGTTTGTGGGTCTGGGGCAATACTGTGCAAAGAGTTCACACATTCTAGTACTTCTGCTGGCAAAAGTACTATGGGCAGGGAAGGGAAAACTACCTAGAATATTTTCTCTACTCCTCTGAGGATGCATTTCTGTTCCCTTTAATGACATTAGAAGTTCAATATAGGGCTGGAGAGATGGCTCAGCAGTTGGGAACACTGGCTGCTCTTCCAGAGGTCTTAAATTCAATTCCCAGCAACCACATGGTGGCTCACAAACATCTGTAATGTGATCTGGTTCCCTCTCCTGGTGTGCATGAAGACAGGTCACTCATATACATAAAATAAATAAATATTTTAAAAAAGTTCAATATAATGATCCACCTACCGCCAGGTGATGGCTGGTGGGTCTTAGGGGAAATAATACCACATCAGGAACTATATTATAATCTCTCCTGGTTGGTAGTTTAGGCACATAGTAGTAATACAATTAACTATAACATCCATGATAAGGGGCAGGTCATGTAGTTAAGCCCTAGCCCAATTTCCATCCCTGTTAGTATAGAAAATTTGTCCATGTACATATTGAGCAAATATTGGGGTGAAAGAGGTTTTTTGTTTTTTTGGTTGACTTTTGGTTTTTCGAGACAGGGTTTCTCTGTGTAGCTTTGACTGTCCTAGAACTCACTCTGTAGACCAGGCTGGCCTTGAACTCACTGAGATCCACCTGCCTCTGTCTCCCTGAGTGCTGGGATTAAAGGCATTTCACCACTGCCCAGTGAAAGAGGCTGACTAACATTCACAGACCACGTAGTTTTGTTCACTGGAATATTTATGTATTTTTATTTATTTATTTATTTAGGTTTTTCAAGACAGTTTTTTTCTGTGTAGCTTTGTGCCTTTCCTGGAACTCAGTCTGTAGCCCAGGCTGGCCAAACAGACAGAGGTCCGTCTGCCTCTGCCTTCCGAGTGCTAGGGATTAAAGGCGTGTGCCACCATCGCTTGGCCTTTTTTTATTTTTAATATATAATTTATTTTTATTTCATGTGCTTTGGTGTTTTGCCTACATGTATGTCTGTGTGAGGGTGTCAGAAACCCCAGAACTGGAGTTTCTCTAGCCCTGGATTATTTTCATTCTGTGTGTGTGTGTGTGTGTGTGTGTGTGTGTGTGTGTGTGTGTGTGTGTGTATGTGTTTCCCCGGTTCCTATGGAGGCCAGAAGAGGGCTCTGGATCCTCTAGAACTGAAGTTACAGATGATTGTGAGCTGCCATGTGGGTGCTGTGACTTGAACTTAAGTTCTCTGGAAGACCAGCCAACACTTTTAACCACTGAGTCATCTCTCCGGCAGTGGATTATTATTATAAAAATAGGTTTCTTTGTAAAATTTTCATGCATATAAATTATGCGTTGTCTTTATTCACCTCCCTCTTGCCCTTCCCTACCTTCATTCTATCCATCTTTGTGGCCTCCTTCCTCCCCTTTCTGCTTTCATGACATTTTATTACCTTCTGTTCCTCTATCTATATATGTAAACTTAAATATATATTCTCATTTTGACATGAAAGAAAACTTGATATTGTCTGAGTCTGGCTTATTTTGCTTAATATAATGATTTGCAGTTCCATTTATTTTTCTGTCAATGTTACAATTTCATATTTCTCTATGGATGAATAAAATTCTAGTGTGCATATATACTATACTTTCTTTCTATGATGTATAACTTATTTCTATTACTTTTTATTAATTTTAAAGTCACCACACAAAAGGTAATGGTGTTTCTTATGGCATTTTTCATGCATACATGCCATTATCCTTTCTTTTAGTTATTCTATCTTATTCCCTTGCCTCTCTTACTGGGTTCCTTCTGCTCCCCTTCTGCTTTCAAATCACGTGTTGTCCTAGTTTGCCTTTTATTGCTGTGATAAAACATTAACCAAGTAGTGGTGGTCATGGCACACACCTTTAATCCCAGCACTTTGGAGGCAGAGGCAGGCAGATCTGTGAGTTCAAGGCCAGCCTGGTCTACAGTGCGAGTTTCCAGAGAGACAGAGAAACCCTGTCTCAATACAAAACACTGACCAAAAAATTTGCTGATGAAAGGGTTTATTTCATTTTACAAATTACAGTATCATTGAGGGAATCTGAGGCAGGAACTCAAGTCAGGAACTTGAAGCAGAATCCACAGAGGAACACTTTATTGGCTTGCTTCCCTCAATGAAAGACCGCACTAAGATCTCTTTCTTCAATACTCATGGTCCTCTTTTTAGTTTCATGATACACACACTTAAATCCATGTTCCACATGTGAAAGAAAACATACAGTATTTGTCATTCTGAGTCTGGATTATTTTGTTTAGCAAAATGATTTTCAGTTCCATTGATGTCCGTGCAAATGTCATTTTTGTCTTTGTGGCTGAATAAAATTGCACTGTGTATATGCTACATTTTGTTAATCCATTCATTTGTTGATAGACACCTAGGCTGGTTTCCTATTTTAGCAATAGTGAAGAGTGCAACAATGAACATGGGGGTACACATGTACTTGTGATATGATGACAGACCCTTAGAATGGTGTAACTGGGTCAGAATGATAGTTCTATTTTGCTTTTTGGGGGAATCTCCATAGAGATTTCTGTAATGGTCACATCAGTTTACATTCCCACCCACAGTAAACAAAGGCTTCCTCCTGTCCCACCTTTGCCAGCATTTGCTGTTTTCTTGATATTATTCATTCTGCCTGGGTAAGATTTGCAATCTCAAAGCAATTTTAGTTTGCATTTCCCTGATGGCTTTTTGAAACATTTCAAATATGTATCTGTTCATTACCTATGCTCATATCTTCAAGTGTTTTATTTATGTTTTTCTCTAGCAGTTTGAATTTCATGTTTACATTATGAACTTTGGTCCACTCTGAAATTATTTTTGTGCAGGTTGAGAGATATGGATAGATGTAATTTCATTTTTTTACATGTGGATACCCAGCCAATAGGACCTAGAGAAGAAATATTCTACTCCACCATTCACGTGGAGAGAGAGAGAGAGAGAGAGAGAGAGAGAGAGAGAGAGAGAGAGAGAGAGAGAGAGAGAGAGAGAGAGAGAGAGAGAGAGAGAGTTTTCATTGAACTTTTTTTTTTTCCGAGACAGGGTTTCTCTGTGTAGCTCTGTCTCACTCTGTAGCCCAGGCTGGCCTCGAACTCACAGAGATCCACCTGGCTCTGCCTCCCGAGTGCTGGGATTAAAGGCGTGTGCCACCACCGCCCAGCAAAGGTAAACATTTTTATACATTTCTTATTTACATTTATTCATGAATTACCATCTTATGTTTTTTTTTCCTGTTGGGAAGTTTCTCTCAGCGATTTAAGGGAGCTGGAGAGATGGCTCAATGGTTAAGAGTGCTTTCTGTCCTTCTTTCCATATGACCTGAGTTCCGTTCCCAACATCCACATTGCAGTTTACAACTGCCTGTAACTCTAGATCTATAAGGGCTCTTACAACCTTTTCTGGCCTTCTTGGGCATTTGGATCCACGTGCACATTACCCCCACCATCACCATATATACACATACAAGTTCTTTAAAACCAGTATTTTTAGAAATTTGAGAATTTCAATGTAATTTGATCACATTTACCGCCAATCTCCCTCTCTACATCACATTCTCTCCTTAAAAACAAACAAACCCAGCTGAAGGGTGGTGGCACATACTTTTAATCCCAGCACTTGGGAAGCAGAAGTATAGTGGGTAGTTGTGTGCACCATGGCCTGAAGCACGGCCCCTCGTGAGGCAGCAGGTAGCTGCTAGGTACCTGCCCACTGGGCGTGGCCCGGACTGGGACTCTTAAGACCTGGGATGCCAGTATGTTCGCTCTTGCTCTTCTCTTCTGTACCTCATGGTCTTGGATGCTTGGGTGGATCAGGACAGAGTTCTCCAGAGAACAGCGCTGGACCATGACTCACCTTTCCGAGATTCTGCTACAATCCTTATTTCCTGTTTGTGGGTTTCCTGTATCATGAGTTAACCGCCCCCCCCCCAATAAATTCCTATAACCATTAAGCTATTTCCGTGGATTGGTAGCGATTACAGAGGCAGTTGGATCTCTGAGTTCGAGGCCAGCCTGGTCTACAAAGCGAGTTACAGGATAGCTAAGGCTATACAGAGAAACCCTGTCTTGAAAAAAAAAATGAAGTTAGTCCTATTATCTCACCTATTGTGCCTATGACTCACCTCCTTCACTTCAGTTTTTTCATTTAACTGGGGACTGGACCTAGGCCCTCACACATGCTAGCTTTGCTATCATCACTTTAGCCCCTGCAATGTGAGATTTAATAAATTATCAAAATGGTGCTGCCAAGGCTGGAGAGATGGCTTAGCAGTAAAGAACACTGGTTGCTCTTCCAAAAGACTCCAATTTGATTCCCAGCACCCACATGGAAGCTATCAATCATCTGTAACTTCAGTTCCAGGGGACGGGATTCAACACTTTTCTGGCTTCTGCAGGCACTGCACACACATGGTGTATGGCACAACACCCATACACATAAAAAGCACTGCTGGGCAGGCTAATGTAGACGCAGCTACTTGTGAGGCTGAGCAGCACTGCCAGCCTAGGCAACAGACCCCGATCTTAAAAAAAAAAAAAAAGGCAAAAACTCTACCATGAAACACTGTAGATCTTAATGTACCACAGCATATTATATGGAAATGAACATTTATAGAACCAGTTACACCCAGTTTAAGTATATCACCAGTGATGCTAAATCTTATTGTGTGAATGTACCTCTTCCCAGATGAATGTTTCTATTTACCCTTATGTCACTCATCTTGTACATCACAATGGCTTTTCAGATCCTTTCTGCAGAGGGATATTTTGCAATGCTGTTTTGAGATATTGCAAGGCTGTACTTTATATTGCCCAGGCTGTGCTTGAACTTACCTCCTGAAAGCTAGAAGCGCAAACATGCAATCATGGCTGGCCTATTTTGTAACTTTTTGAGCTGTTGCTCAAGGTGCTCTTAAACTGTTAGGTTCAAGTAATCTTCTTGCCTCAGTCTCTCAAAGCAGCTGGAACTATAGGTATACCAGGACATCTGACATTTGAACAGGACTCATGTTAAGTCCTTTGACTTTCTTGGTTATCACTGACACTAAATATTATATATAAATGATATTTTTACACTAATGATCCTACTTTATGAATATATTCTCATTTTTACATCTTTTGGATATCAGTTTATATGGTTAGAATGAGGCCTTTTGTTGAATTAGAAGTCTAGTAAATGTATCTATCCATTATTTTCCTTCACTAGGAGTCGACCTGTATTCTCCATTACTGTAGTCCCCTCAACCTCCGACCATAGTCTCCTTCGTGCTGTGCTGGTTACTTACCTAATCTAGGGCCTCACACATGCTGGGAAAACATAGAACTGAGCTGTATTTTTCAGTTCAGTAGTCAAAATTTATGAGACGGGGTCTGAACTCTATAGCTCAGGCTGACCTTGAGTTGGCAGCAATCCTCCTGCCCTAGCCCTTAGTCCTTTGATAATAGACATGGGCAGTCATACAAAGCTAGGAACTAGCTCTTGTTGACCCAAGTTCCCCTATTTCCTTCCATTCTCAAGTTCTGCTGGACTCGAACCTTTTTAATCCTCCACAGGCCTGTGAGTGGCAATGAGATTTTTGTTTATTTAAATAGCATCTCATTTATTTTACATAATGACCAGTTCCCCCTCCCTCTTCTCCCAGTCCCCACCTTCCCATCTACACCCCCCCCACCTCCATTCAGAAAGGGCAGGCCTTCCATGGGCTTGGACCTAGCTCTTCCCCTTGCGTCACTGCTGGGCAAGGTAATCCAGCATGGGAAACAGATTCCCAAAAGGGCCAGGTCCTGATCTCACTGCTAGGAGCCTTATAAAAAAACCAAGCTACACAACTGTCACACACATACAGAGTACCTAGGTCAGCCCCTAACTGTTGTGGACGCCTAACCTTTAAGGACACAGCTTTTTGACCAAGACAGATGTCATCTACTCTCTACTACAGTTGGCTCAACCTAGATGCTCTTTTCCTCCTTAAACATAATTCCTACCCAGCTTTAGGATTCAATGCAAGACCATTTACACTGGGGAGAACCTGCAAGGTTGTCCAATAGTTCTATGCCGTTGACTCAGACCCCTTTATATACTGCATGTGTTAAGAGACGTGGCTGCTTCCTCCCAGACAAGATGTTCAGAGAGAGGGAGGCAAATTGCCCGACTGGTCTTTTTAGTTGTCAGAGCAAGGTTAGATATAGGAGAGCTAATGTTGAGTAGAAAGAAAATGGCTGCCAGAGAATTTACCAGGCCCTTGGAATCAGGGTGAGGACATCCTCTCAGTTTCCTACACTATGAGATGTCATCAGGGAAAATCTTTAAGCTGTAGTGCATCAGTGAATAAGAAAAACCACACACAAAAAAAAGTACTACTTGGGATTGTTTTTCTAACTAAACTTTTATTAAATTTTTTTGTTGTTCAAGGCTGGAACCATCAAAGTCTGATCAGCTTTAAGTGCTGGATAGAGTAAAAACCACAAGAGACTACTAGATAATCTGTGAAGACTTGCAGACAAATGACAAGACAGACAACAAAAACAAAAAGGGTGGGCTTGTGGAGAGCTAGTCAAATCTTATGCTTATTCGAATTGACTAGAAAGGAACCAAAGCGTCTAAGGAAATTGAAGTTGAGACTATCATAAATGCTCACCAAATGAAAGAAACATTGCATGGGTTCAAAATTTTGATACAGCCTGCTGCAGTGTATTCCAAATACTCAAGGTAAATCCCAATTCCTGCTGGCTGTCAGTCTCTTCTCTGGGGAAAGTGACTGAGGAAAGAAATTGTACCAGAAGTGGAAGTGGGTGGGTGAGCAGGAAGGGCAAAGATGGCTGTCTGGAAAGTTCATTTGTCTAGTATGTGTGTAAGAGGTTTTTCTTTTTCCAAATTTTTTTAAGTTTGAAAAAAACTCCGTTGTGAAAAGTGAGTTATGAAGAGTGCTCTTTATTTGAAACCTCCACAACACAAATGCCAATCTTGTCTCGCATTGAATCATTAGCTGTGCACATCAACACATTCCAAGCACAAATTAAGAAATGCAAACAGAACAAAAAAATATATATATATATAATTTTTCCCCTATCCAAAGGTTTCAAGTCTCAATGCAGCAAATCCTTCTGAACACAGAATCTGAGGAGCACACTGTTCAGTTGGGACAAACAGGTCCCTGCAAAGGCTACTGCCTTCTTAACACATGGGGTGGGGATCATGGACGGCATGGAAAAGGGAGAGGCAAGAGAATGAGAAGGGAACAGGTATGCACTAGGGAAGATGGGCAGCTGGGACACACACATGGTGAGTTGGTGAATTTCATTTATTGGATTTTGACATTTTCTTTCTGGATCTTTTTAAATCCCCCCCTCCCTAGGTCCAACAATGGTAGAAAAACCCCACAGAAGTAGGCAAGGCCTTATTAGGCCAGCCCAAAGCCTTCAGAGCACTCCTGGATGGCCAATAGTAGCATGTGGCGGAGCTTCTCAAAGCTCTCATAGGCAGGCAGGTCCAGTTGATTAAAACTAAAAGGATAAAAAGATTAGTTCATGAGAAAAGACAATGAATCCCAGTGCTACCAACCTTCTGCTCCTCTCTGAGCCAGAGTCAATCTATCCCCCTGCTTCTTGCTGACTGTCCCATTTTTTCTCCAGCCTGATCTAATACAATCTGGCTTTAATACTGGCCATTAGCAACATACATTTGGTCCTTGCTACAACATATTACATACCATGGCCTTACCTACAGGATAAAGTATAATATAATGGAGAAGAGACACATCTGAGACACACATGTATAGTGAGCTGGTAAACTTCATTTATTCATTAAAGTCTTAAAAGTCTTTTTATTTTGAGTTTTTAAGATTTTATGAGTGTTTTGCATGAAGGTATGTATGCACACGACACTGTGTACATGCTGATGTCAGGAGAGCACCAGAGTATTGAGAAATGGAATTATAGATGGTTGTGAGCCATTATGTGGGTGTTGGGAACTGAACCCAAGCCTTCTGCAAAAACAGTATGTGATCTTACCTACTGAGCCATCTCTCCAGCCCCTTATCTATTGGTTTTTAACTTTTACCATTACTTTTGAGACAGGGTCTTTGTATCCGAGGTTGGCCTGAACTTCTGATTGTCCTGCTTCCACCTCTCTGGACTACAGGCATGCACTACTATACCAAATTTATGTGGTGAGAGGAATGGAACCACGGTGTTGTACTATCAAGCAAGTACTCTAACCAACTGAACTACATCTTTAGTCATGACATTTTCTAAGAAACAAGCTGCCCCCTTGTACTAAAATTTTCATTTATTTTACATCCCGCCTGCAGGTTCCCCTCCCTCCTCTTCTTCCCTTCTTTCCCCCCACTTCCCCTTTGCGTGCTCCCCCATCCACTCCTCCTGTTTCTGTTCAGAAAGGGGCAGGCCTCCCATGGGTGTCAACAAAGCATATCAAGTTGAGGTAGGACTAAGCTCCTCCCTTTGTATTGAGGCTAGGCGAGGCAACCCAGTATGGGGAATAGGGTCCCAAAGTCAGCTCAAGTGCCAGGAACAGGTCTTGATCCCACTGCTAGGAGTCCCACAAATACACCAAGCTACACAACTGTCACACATATGTAGAGGGCCTAGGTTGTTCCCATGAAGGCTCCCTAGCTGTCTGTCCAGAGTCTGACAGCTCCTATGAGCCCAGGTTAGCTGAGAAACAAATGTCTTTAAGGAGGCATTCAGGGTCACTGGTGAAGTATATGTATGGGTATATGTATGTTAGTAGAGGTGCCTGGTGAAGTCCAGAAGAGGAGGGTATTATAGACCCTGTAGTTGGAGTTACAATGGTTGCAAGCTGTCCTGTATGGGTGCTGGGAACTAAATTTGGGTCCTCTAAGAAAAAGCAGTATAAGCTATTAACCACTAAGCCAGCTATCCAGCCTCTGCCCAGCCATTACTTGTTCCAGTCAGGCTAAGCCCTTTGGAATACACCATGATTTTCTAGAGTGCTGTTTATTTCCCAATGTCTTCCCAGCTACCAGTCTTGTAAATTTAGCCCATCTTCTGACCTCAACCTCCTCCACAGACCCAACAAACTGAGAGGTTTCTAATGTTGTGGACTAGGCAATACTTGTGTCTAGACGTTTATCAAGCCTACAAGTTCAATACAATCACTGAAAAGGAAAAACAGTTGTTTTCTTACCACGTGTGAGCTGAAGGCAGACGATCTGTGGATCTGTCATCTCGATGAATCTGAAACTTCTGGATGCCGTTCATGCCTTCAAGGGCAGCAAACCCTTGCAGGGGCACCTTGGAAGTACCTGTGACAAACTGGAGGAACTTGGCACGGTCTGCTTGGTCAAAGGAACGCAATGCTCTCCAGAACCATTGGATCTGTAGGAAGAGACACACAAAAACCCAATGTCAGAGAAGAGACCTTGTAAACTGGGTGGTAGTGGTGGTGCACACCTTTAATCCCAGGCTGATCTCTGTGAGTTCAAAAGGTCAGCCTAGTCTACAAAGAGAGTTCCAGGACAGTCTGGGCTATTACATAGAGAAACTGTGTGTGTGTGTGTGTGTGTGGGGGGGGGCACAAAACAGAGAGAGAGAGAGAGAGAGTGAGAGTGAGAGCGAGAGAGCGCGCGCGCGTGCGAGAGAGAGAGCATGAGAGAGCACAAGAGCACGAACACTTGTAAAGATCAGGAAATGGCAATGGACTTGAAATATTAGGCAAGTCCCTTTTGTAGAATGGGCTTTACAGGATGGGTGAGAGCATCAACTGTAATTATGCTCCAGAAGAACAAAAAGGCACAGGTATACTGCCATTCATAAGCCAGCACTGATTAGTGTAAAAGGAAAAGACAGGGATCCTCTGCCAACAGCTCACCTGAATAGAGTTGGATTGGTACTTGTGGTACTCAGTGTTAGATTTTAGATCATCAATGTCGATGGTGGGCAGCCCTGATATGAGCAGCTCTAGTTCCT
This sequence comes from Peromyscus maniculatus bairdii, assembly GCF_049852395.1. Lineage (NCBI taxonomy): Eukaryota > Metazoa > Chordata > Mammalia > Rodentia > Cricetidae > Peromyscus > Peromyscus maniculatus. Next base: position 141,557,658 of record NC_134875.1, on the reverse strand, counting down.
GCTCAGTAAAGATGGAAATGAGGCGCTTTGGAATGATTTCATAGAAGCCTTCCAAAAAGGCTGCCAGCTGTTTGCGGATGGCTCCTGTAAGAGAATGGAAAAAGCAACATGGATTCAGAACTCATACAACTGAATAGAGGTAAGAGAGCCTTAGTTTGACACCTGATACTGACAGATCTGCCTGCCTCACCTACCACTGTTTCCAAGCCCCTATATCATAGTAGTTGAAGTTAAGTATTTTGGTCAAGTGTTCTGACTCCTTTTGTGCAAGGCATTTGTGGCTTTGTCATAGGAAATAAGAACAAAAAAGTTAAATAAATGGCTGACCTCTTTCCTTGAAGCAGAGGTCTATCTAAAGGACATTTTTCTTACCTGTCATTCTCATCTGGCACACCAGGTGTACATATTCCTTCTTATTCTCCTCTGTTACCAAGATGTTGGCTCCGTTGGGTTTGAGGTCACGAACTTCACATACTCCAAACTCTTGAACCTAGAACATCAAGACACCAATCATATATTTGAGGTTTGGTCTGGGTTGCAACTAACACAGAGTTGCAGGAATACACTCTAACTTCTTGCCATCTCCCAGACAGGGAGATGATGTATATTCATAGCTAACTGCCATTTCTCACTATTCATTAGCGTAGAGCTCTTCTGCATAGGAAAAAGCTTAAGAACAGAACAAAGGAAATTGGTCTTTGGTCCTAAACAAGTGAGGAAAGAGTACCTCTATCTAATTTTTTCTATAACTAGAACTGTTTTAAGGAATGAATTATGTACTGAAACATGTATGCGTGTAGAGGGTGAGGGGGCAGAGGTCAATGACAAGTGTCTTCCTGTCATGTTCTACCTTATATTCTAAGAAAATGTCCTTCAATGAACTTGAAGCTCACTGATTTGGCTATGGCCAGCTGTTTCAGGGATCTATTATCTTTGAACCTCCAGTGCTGGAGTTACAGATGCAGGATGGTATGCCTAGCCCCTGTTGGAACATTTTTTTCTTACCCCTCCAAATTTTCCCTTTTACATTTATTTTTTTGTGTGTGCATGTTGTGTGGAGATTAGAGGACAACTTGCAGAAGTCAGTTCTCTCTTTCTGCCATGCTGAATCTTGGGACTTAACTCATGTTATCAGGCTTGGTGGCAACTACCCTTACCTCCTGAACCATCTTATTGGAACTGAAAATTTTTTTGAAAAAAAAAATTTTTACGAGAGAGAGAGAGAGAGAGAGAGAGAGAGAGAGAGAGAGAGAGATAGATCGATCGATCGATCAGTATGAGTGTTTGGTGCTCACTTTTCCAGAGGACTCAAGTTTTGTTCACAACCCTATTAACTCCAGCTCCATGGGATCCAATGCCCACTTCTTGTCTCTGTGTACCTGAACACATGTGGCATATACACATACATAAATAAAACTATTTCATGTGTATATGAATGTAGGTACATGTGATAATATGCACTTGTATAGAGTCTAGGGGATGATATTGTCTGTTTGTCCTATACTATTATTCCTGAAACAAGGTCTCTCCCTGGAATTAGACCAGCAGCTAGCCTATCTCCAATGATCCTCTTGTGTGTTGCACCCCCACCCCAAGTTCCAAGCACTCAATCATGGCCAAACCTAGCTTTTTACATGGGTAAGATCTGAACTCAGGTCCTAAGGATTGCAAAACAATTGCTCTTACCCACTGAGCAATCTCTCTTCTGTTCTAGAACATTCTTAAAAAGGGGAAACTAGGAAATAGCTTGGATTATTTTACCAATTCTATTTTCTGTTTATGATGTCTCTGCTTGATGAAGTCAAAGCACTTCCTCAGAACTGTTGAGACTCAGAGTCAGTTCCAAGATGATCCCCAAAACCTACCTCAGTGCTGAAGGTGAGGTCATAGCCTAGTGTGGAGACATCATTTTCCAGCAGATAAACTAGGCCCTGGTAGAAGTGGTAATCTTCACTCTCCATATCTGTATACCTAGAAAATGCCAATTAGATAGAATCATGGCTTGGTGGCAGCAGATAGGACAAGGAGATAAGGAACTGAGTCCTAGGGCTAAGGGCAGTTTAAAGACTACCACAATCTCACCTGACAGACTTGCCCAAGATGTGTTTGTAGAAGGACCGTGTAAAGTAGCACTCCAGGAGGCGGTTGTCATATACAGCTTTGGCTACAATGCGTCCTACAAACTTGAAGTAGCTGAGGTGGTTGGGGTTACAGTGGGAAGATGGATTGATCGTGTAGGTGACCCGGTCACCAGGTGAGGTACGGAACAAGGCATACATAGGGTTGAACATCTCTCGAGAGATGATCATGTACCACTCTCGCAGGAGCCCCCCAGCATCCTGCCCTTCTTCTCCTTCAAACACTATATACCTGCATCAAAGAGCAGAAACAAGAGAGCTGTGCAGAAAGCCAGGGCAGATCTGACCATTCATGTACCATCATGTGAACAAGAAAGATTCTGTTAATCTGACTTTGAGAAAGTTCATTGTCAGATGAAGAAGTAAACAAGAGTACCAGGAGAGCTCTGGAAAAACACAAACCATGATTTTAATCTGTCTCATCAGCTACCGTGATACTTAGTGTTGCAAGCTGCCCATTTCTTCTAGGTGGCTTCATAATCCACCAGTGAACACTCACTCACTTGACAGGGGCACTGATGTACATGGTAACTCCCATCCCAGGGTTACTATCTGCTCAGCAGGCAGATTCCTATTCCTAGCCTAACAATGATACAAGTTCTCATTGCAAACAATTCAAGTGTATCCTTATAAACATTAAAGACATCCTTGTCTGCCTAGGAGTTGGTAAGTCAGCCAAAGGGCTGGCCAGCAGGCTATGTCCAAAAGTAGGAAGACTGTTCAACTAACATTATCTATGCCAGAATGCTATTGGGGAGTTTTGTAACCACTGGCCCTAAATTTGAGGCCAGATTAGGCCACTGCTACCATATAGAAAGAGCTCCCTGTCCCAAACCATCTTGGCTGTTTCCTTTCCCGAGTTCTTACAATCGATTCTTCATTTCTTCAGGAGATTTGCGATGCAGCTCCCGATAGGAGTCTTCAAATACATGGTCACGGCGAACATGCACCGCCATGTCTTCCTTCCGGAGCCCTTCATCCAAACGTTCCAGCTCTTGGCGGAAATATCTTAGGATATAGAAAAGGGAAATAGGATTGGGGGTAGCAGAGCAAACTTAAATTTGTCTGTTTAGAAGGAAAACTCAACGACACTCTCTCTTTGATCTTTGTACCCTACACACCTGGAAAATACATAGCAGCTGGGAGAGAGATCATTTATTATGAATTCCATTTTTTTCCTATTTCTACTGAATGAGGGATCATAGAGACTATTACATTAGATTTCTGCAACAAGCAAGGAAGCACATTTACATGTACAGGAAGGAAAGGAGTGGGGATAACAAGAAATCTTGAGCCTGGTTTTGACTGTACCACCCCAACTCTAAAAGATGAAACTGGACATAAGAAACCAACTATGGCTTTTTTTTCTGGGAGGGGAAGACAGGTATCATTCATGTAGCTCTTCACCCCAAGACATCCCACAACTAGGGCACATACTTGCGCTTGACATCAAAGTCGAGGACACGAATATAATCTACTAAGACAGCAAAAGGTCCATCAGCAAGGTGGGTGGTGGACTGCCGTAGTATCTGGTTTAACACAGTGCGGTGAGTCTCTGAGAGAAGAGATTGACAGCAGGAGTCAGGATTTTATACAGGTCCTAAGAAGCTATATAACAATCTACTAGTTACCAACTTGCTCTTAATTGTTTTAGGGGCCTAAATCAGGAATTTTGCTAGGGGCCAGTCCCAAGGTATGAATGTGAAATATGGCCATTTATATAACACATGGCTTCACATGGAGAGGTAGAACCTAAGAGCTTCTATAGCAGGTCTCTCCTGCCCTTACTAGTCTATTTTTTTTTCAATGTGTGTGTCTGTGTGCAAGCATACTTGCACTCTTTCCGATTCTGCTGAATCAGCTAGAGATAAAATGCTTTCTGTATCTGTGGGTCTAAGAGTTCACTGTACCTGCAAAGCGAAGGAACTTCTGTGTATCAGGGGGCAGGCTTGAGGAGATGTGCATAGACGAGGGCTCCCTGGAGAAGAACGGGTCAAGGGAGGAAGGAGTGGCTGGGGTTAAGGGGGCAGGGGAAAGTGGAGGCGGCTCATCCTTGATGTGTGCCAGCTGGCTCTCACGGGTGTCTCGGACAGGAGGCTTGCTCTCCCGCTCTGTGGCATGGACCAAAAAGAAGGCCTCGACAGCAGGCTGTAGCACTAGGGGATAGCAATGACAGCAAAATGACACTTTACAAACTTTAACATACAAACACTCCCACCCTTCCATAACCATGTCACAAAAATATAACATGGAAGAATAAATGAAAACTTGTAGGAACTACAATGGTAAACAAAGCCAAAGAGGAAGTCAGAAAGTGGGACAGGCAATCAGCAATAAAGACAAATCTCAGGCTAAAAAGTAAAATGTATCAGTTACCAAGAGAGGAGGCAATTCTTTTTTTTTTTTTTGTTTTGTTTTGTTTTGTTTTTGTTTTTTCGAGACAGGGTTTCTCTGTGTAGCTTTGCGCCTTTCCTGGAACTCACTTGGTAGCCCAGGCTGGCCTCAAACTCACAGAGATCCGCCTGGCTCTGCCTCCCGAGTGCTGGGATTAAAGGCGTGCGCCACCACCGCCCGGCAAGGAGGCAATTCTTTTAAACTCTTGTTACAGACACACAGAGGGAGAGAACAAACTTGGACTGAAAGAGCAAGACATCATCATCATCACCACCACCACCACCACCTGGCAGAAAGTGTCCCAGAGCAGACCAAGGGGTTTGGAATGTGTGCCCTCAGAGAGCAACTCACCTAGCACTGCATGCTGGTCATGGGATTCCTCCAGTTCCTTTAAACATTCCCCTAGCATGTCCCATAGCTCATCTAGGCTCAGCTGCTCACTGAGCAGTGGTAACTCAGGCGGCCTCTCCTCTTTTTCCTTCTCCCCCTGTGGTGTTCCATCTGAGGCGACTAGAAACACAAAGAACAGTCAGAAAGCTTTCAGTGTCTCTCTTATTCGAGATTTTTTTCCCCAGACTAAAAGCAAAGGCCACTAGACTGAGTGGGCCCACTGGCCAAAGAGTACTGAACAACATCTAGAAGGTCTAAGTATTGCACTGGATGGCAAATTTGGCTTCTCAATTATACTAGTCTCTTTTTAAGTGTTCAATGGAATTTCTGACAGTTTCTTTCCAGTACAAGTACGTTTTAGAACATATTCATCAGATTCTGATAGCTGCCCTTGTAATCAGGCTGACCACTTGCTTTTTAAAAATCTCCCTATTTTCTTTTCTATGAGATATGGCTAGGACATAAACCAGACATTTTGATTCAAGTTTCATGCCTTTTAAATCAGACAACTTGTCTCAGCAGTTTAAAGCCCTAAGAAGTTTTAGTGCAAGATGGACACCCCCACTCCATAGTTGGTATTTCTCCTAGTTTATTCTCAACGGTTCAATAGCCAATTAGTAAGACTAGCTGAATCTTCTGGGTGGGAGAGAAGCAACTAGAAAGGTAGCCCTTTCTCTACCTCCCTACTCTATACCCAACCCCCTTTAGACCCCTGCTTTGCTTAGGCATCTTCCTGACATTTGCTTTCATCTTCTACCCAAATCCTGACTATTCTTCAGGGCTCTGACAGCCCTACATTTAAATCCTGGCTGTGGCACTTGCAGATCATGTGCTCTTGGGTAAAAGAAAATGGATAGAGAACACGGGAATAATATTTACCTACCAAAGTCCAGATGACTCAATAAAGTATTTCAAAATTGGTTGTCCTCTGAGAACATTATTTTAAAGTAATTTGTTTCAAGGGCATCAAAAGCATTCTATGCACAACTCACTGAAAAATGCCATTTACCACGTGCCAGATACTTGGCTAAGTATCACATACATATTAAATTATTTAATTCTAACAGGTGTGAATATCGCCTTTTTTCTTTTTTTGGTTTTTCAAGACAGGGTTTCTCTGCGTAGCTTTGCGCCTTTCCTGGAGCTCACTTGGTAGCCCAGGCTGGCCTCGAACTCACAGAGATCCGCCTGGCTCTGCCTCCCAAGTGCTGGGATTAAAGGCGTGCACCACCACTGCCCGGCAAATATCGCCATTTTAATTTAATTTTTTTTTAAAAAAAATATTGTGTGTATATGAATGAAAGCCAACTTTGGGTATTGTTCCTCTAGAACAGTGGTCCTCAACCTTCCCAATGCTGAAACCCTTCAATACAGTTCCTCATGTCATGGTGACCCCCTACAACCATAAAAATTATTATTATTATTATTATTTTGTTTTTTTTTAACAGAGTTTCTCTGTGTAGTTTTGGTGCCTGTCCTGGATCTCGCTCTGTAGACCAGGCTGGCCTCGAATTCACAGAGAACCACCTGCCTCTGCCTCCCTCCCGAGTGCTGGGATTAAAGGCGTGCACCACCACTGCAGGGCAAAAATTATTTTCTTTTACTACTTCATTAACTCTAACTTTGTTACTGTTATATAAGTATCTGTGTTTTCTGATGGTTTTAGGTGACTCCTGTAAAAGGGGCTTCCGAGTCCCAAAGGGGTTGCGACCCACAGGTTGAAAACTGCTGCTCTAGAGTCATCCATCCTGGTTTTTTGAAATAGGGTCTCTCACTGACCTGGAGCTCACTGACAAGGGTAGGCCAGTTGGTAATCAAGCTCAAGACTAAACTTAGGGATCTGAGTTGGCAGAAATTTCTCTAGCATTGGGATTATACGAGTGTGTCACTATGGCTGGTGTTTTTGACCTGGAATTAAACTCATGTCTGGATGGCAAGTAATTTACCTAGACTGGGCTGTTTTCCCCACCCCGAACAGTCCTGCCTTATAACCCAGAGCTAGCAAATGGGGGAGCCAAGACCTGAAACACATGCCATATTCACACATGATATACAACAGTTCCTTTTTTCTTCTTTTGAGAGAGGATCTCACTATGTAGCTCTGGCTGGCTTGAAACTTCCTATGTAGACCAGGCTGGTCTTGAACTCAAGGATGTGCCCACTTCTGCCTTCTGAGTACTAGGCTCCTTTTAATCTTATATTAACATTTTCCCACTTATTTAACTTTTGTATGTATATGTGTGGCTGCATATGTGCCACAGCATGTTTGTGGAGACTAGAGGAGAGATTTGAAGTTCATTTTTTTCCCTTCTATCATGTAGGTCCCATGGGGTCAATCTTGGTTATCAGGCTCCGTAGAAAGTACCCTCATCTGGTAAGCTAGCTCACCCACTCCTCTTTTGAAACAGAGTCTCACTATATATTCACAGACTTGGTATATGAGTAGCTCAATCTTGCCTCAGTGGCTTCATGTATTTATTTAGAGAGAACACAGGGCATGTGGAGATATCAGAGGAAAACTTGTGGGAGTTAGTACTCTTTGACCATGTAGGTTCTGGGGCTCAAACTCAGGTTTGTCAGGCTTGGTGGCAAGCACAACATTTATCTACTTTATCCACTCAGTCATCTTGCCAGGCTCTAATTTGCTATATTTTAAAGACAGGTTCTCCCTATGTTGTCCAGACTGACTTCACATTTATAATCCTGTTTCAGCTCTCCAGACACACGCTGCCATAACCCAATGTTTCTTTACAATAGGAATCAAAATCCTATTAACCTTTATAGAAACCAGTGTTCACTGAGTATATATACATATTTTGGGAACAGGGGGATATACTAGAATTTCTCTAACTTTTTCTTTTGCTGAGTTATAAGCAGTAGTAGTACTGACCAATGGTCTGAGTATCTTGAGCACTAGGAGATGGCTGGTCCACATCCATGGGTGACTCCTCTCTTCGGACAGATGCCTCTGACTGGCTAGACTCCGACTGGATAAAAGGAGACAAGGTCACATAAAAGGTGCAACTGTGCTCTCCTCTGGGACAGACTAGAGGTTGGCCCTTGACTGTCTCACATATTGAGCCTTGAAGATACTTTCTCCTACCTGGTTATCAAAGTCTATAGCTCTCCAGGTCAAAAGAATGGCATGCATGCTTCCTTTTCATTCTGAGTTTGCAGATTTCCCCAAGAGCTCCCTAGATGCCTGCATTTTCTACAAGCTGCTCATACCCAATTCCTACTCAGTTCCCACTCCACCCCTATACTTGTGTCCTGGATATAGACAAAAATTCCAAGTTTTCTGGAACAGGTTCTTTTTTTGTTTTGTGTATGTACACATGAGGTAGGCTTGCTGGCCATCTACTTCTACTTGTTCAAATGGAACTTAGCATAATCTCCCATAGGTGGGCTATTGGGCTGGCCTCAAACTCAGAGATCTACCTGCCTCTGCCTTCCAAGTGATGGGATTATAGGCATGTACTACCACTGCCTAGCTCCAGAAATTTTATATAAAGAAAAACCAGGTCTTAGGATACCTTGGTATCTTAGTAAAGTGATTTCTATGAACAGGAAGGCAATGAGAGAGTGCCACAGCTTTTATTACAGCCATTCTGATCTGGGATCCCAACAATGAGGTGGCTACATAAGTTCACAAAATCTTCCTCCTACAGTGCATCATTTCCTACATGCCAGGGAATTGGATTATGAAGAGGCAGAGGCCAGGGTAGATAGATAAAAGTGGCCCTATGGGATGTATACCTAGCTTTGGGAACTTTCAAGAGTGAGACTCTTGAGTTGTCCCCGCATTATTTCATGACATTAAAAATTTTTTTAACTCCATATCCTCTCAGAATACAGGCAGAGCATTAGGCAATTAACAAAACACTACTAACTAGATAGCTGGGAGTGGGGTATGATGGCCAAGCTTTAAATCCAACCAGACGTCCATACAAACCAGTAAAACAATCAATGAACAGTAAGGGAAACACCAACAAAAAGTAACCCTGTTGTCTAGAGGTATTCATTTTAGCAAACTTAATGCAAAAGCATACAAAGTATGGGCAATGAAAACCCACTGAGGGCATTTGCAAGAAGGAGGGTAGAGAAATGAATGAGGGGCCACAGGCATCATGCTAACCGTTGCTGCTTGTTGCTGTCTCCGCGCCCTTTGACCCTCACGTACCATTTGTATAATGGCATCAGCCTCAGCCTCCAGCTGCCGAACAGCTGCCTGGATGCTGCTAGCTGAGCCTAAACCGGAGGAACCTGGGAGAAAGGAAAAAAAAAAGGAAGGTACGATATAAAATGTAGGAAGAAGGAATGCCCCAAATTCTCTCCTCTCTCCATGGATGCCAAAGGATGCTGAGTTTGAGTATTAGTTCAGGCAGTTTTGTATACTCAATCAAGCCTCAAGGTAGGGAAGAGAGGGGGAATGATGCTAGGCAAATGGATGGTGGTATGTTAAGAGTGTTCTATGGGACAGGAGGAAAGAGGGAGGAAAAATGACTTGGCAGGCCAATGTATGAGAACATGGCTAAGAGTGTTCAAGGAGGCAGAAAGCACACACCCATAAGTCAAGTCTTTCTCAGCAAAATGTTGGTCTTCCCATTTCCTTGCCAGATTTCTATTGCCCCTTAATTTTAACTTGATCTACTCAATCTCAGGTAGACAACTTGAATGGGTTATACAATAGCCATCAACATTTAATCTTAAAAAAAAAAAAGGGGGGGGGTTCTTTGTGGAAAGGTCAACCACAAACAAAACAGGACACTTTAGCTCCATTCCTCCAGGGACTCTGGATTCACCACCCCCCCAAGCCCCACAGCACCAGCATGACCACCATCATGCTCAACTGGACACTCTAGTTCCATACCTAGCCTGCCTGTCTGCTTGGCTTTCTTGTTAGCTCGTCGTGTGTCATCCCGAAGCTGGATGATGACCTGCAGGACCCTCAAGAAGAACTTCTGGGTAGATGTCTTGGATGTCAACATGGACATAGAAGGCAGTTGGAGCTCCCGGCCACCCAAGGGTCGCTTCTGAGATGCCACAATTACCACATTCTCAGCCATGTCAAACCTGAATAGTGTAGAGGCGGCTTGTGTATATTGAAAACATCGAAGTATAAATACTCAGAGCAAGGAGGGCTTCTGATATTAACTAAAGAAAATAACCTCAAAAGATAGTATAACAAGTGTTAAGAATTTGAGAAATATACAAGGTCAAGTATGTTATAGAACAAATAGAAAAACTACCCACAGTAATGAAACAGAAGAGAAAAACCAGCAAAAGCCAGATTCTAGCCTACAGTTAAAATTTGAGTTACCACCCACCTGCTCTGCATTTTGCCTTTCAGTTTGGTGGTCTGTGGCTGCTCCTCAGGTAGGCCATCAGGAGAAAGGGCCTCACATTGGGCTCTTCGCTGCTGTTCCAGATTGTATTCTCTTAACTCAGCAAGTAAGGTACCTGGGTAAGCAAGAGGAGTTAAGTGTTCAGAGGTTTCCTTAATGCAGTAGCAGAAAGTTGAATCTTACCAGGAAATCTTTGAGGGAAATTTTGAGTGAATAGGAATTTTTGCTATTTGGTTTAATGTATGTGCTTATGACACAGGGACTAATGACTTATAACTGGTCTATTAAATTTATACAAAATGCAGCTTGGTGTAGCAAAGTAAAAGGATCTTTTTCGGAGCCAGACAGACCATGATCTTAAGTTCTATATAGCTCTTAAACTTACGCAGGTTTTGTGGTATTGTTTCTTGATTCCATTCTCCCAGGATTACTATAAGAACTATGAGATAATCATGAGCTAATGCTCAGCTCATGGGCTCTAAATAACTGGTAATAGTCAAGAAAGTTTAGACTGTTTAGAGGCCAATTCTTTTAGAAAAAAACCTTGTAATTCTCATGCAGCAAAGAAATACCTGCATAATACAGAGCAATCAACTCTCCTACACCAGCTTCTGGGCAATTTGTGGGATGATACAAGGAGGGAATCAAGATCAAGGGAGACATATGATTAGGGCGAGGGTGGTAAAGAACAGAAACATTCCACACTGAAAGGTTTCTAGTCCTTGATCCAATGATTTTCTCACATTTGGGTCTAGTTTTCTATTGGGGGGAAAAAGAAGACTAACAAAATTGGACAACTTCCAAATGCTAGACCTTTTGCATCCTCAAAACCACACAAAAAAGGTCATTATTCCTGAATCTGACCATAGTGTAGGAATATCTTTGAGATGAGAAAAGTGGTCTCTGCAACTCCATTATGGAGCTCTTATAGGCACTCATTAAAGAGAAGGAAAAAAAAAAGAGGCCTTTCAGTTCTCTGGAGTAGTATTCACTTATCTCTTCACTAAGCACTGATGACAGGCTGTATAACAGTCATTAGTGATAGCAAGAAAGCCAGGCAGTCTTCTTCTCAAACAATCCACAGCAGAGAAAAACAAGAGTTGTGCTCTAGAAGCGCAGTCTAATTTAGCTTGAGTGTGTGTATGTGTGTGTGGGGTGTTAGGGAATGCTTACAATAAAACAGAGTAAAATGCTTTAATATTATTACCTATCTGTTTACAAAGGGTATAACCCAGATGGCGGGCTCCATTCAGTAGCAGCTTAAGAACTGTGTCTCGGGTCCCAGAATCCCCTCGAGACAGCTGCAGTAACACATTGGCTGCATCTTCTAAGCCTTCTTCAGAACAAGAGTGGGATGTCAACACCTAGGTAAAATATAGAAGTAATAAGCCCTAACCTGAGAACTGAGATGTCTACCCCTTTCCTTCAACTGTAAAAGGTATGAAAAGCTCAAACTTACCTCTACAGAGAGCTGTAGCTGGTTTTCAGTGAGGCCAGAGGATACCATTTTGAAGTCCATACTACTGCTGCCTCCTTCACCCACCTTTGCTGGAGATTTGCTGCCCTTAGTAGTGGAAGCTTTGAGGAAACAGAACACATTAAAGCTCTGTGACTGTCATAAGCCTCAAACTGCTGCATTGTAAAGGGCTTCAAAATGGCAAAGCAGAAAAAGTGACAATCTACCTATCAAAGCAAAATCTCATGTGCTGGAAATTGAACTTAGGGTGTTATACATACTATGGAAGCACTCCTATGCCGAGCCAATTCTTAACTGTGCCTTGTAAGGTGACCACAAATCCTAGGTATTTCTCCAAATTGTTCCCCTATTATTATAAACTTTCCAACTTACTCTTTAAAACCTACTCCTGCAGCCGGGCAGTGGTGGCGCACGCCTTTAATCCCAGCACTCGGGAGGCAGAGGCAGGTGGATCTCTGTGAGTTAGAGGCCAGCCTGGTCTACAGAGTGAGTTTCAGGACAGCCACGACTGTTACACAAAGAAACTCTGTCTCAAAAAACAAACAAACAAACAAACAAGGAAGCAAAACTCATATTTCTAACTGAGCTCAGAGAGATTAGAAATGCTACCAGATGGCTTATTTTCTCCACTTTCTGAAATGGTCTGTTACCTTAAATCACACTGCATTTATTCAATCTATTGTTAAGTCTGGAAATCCCTGAAGATTAGGACTTTAACTACCCGCTTTGGTGCCTAGCCAGAGGCTCAGCTTTTGACAGGCATGTGTACATGGTGTGTACACCAGACACAAGGCGGGGGGGAATGGTGAGGGGAAAGGGATAAAGAGAAAACAGATAGGGTAAGAATGAACACATCCTGTTCTCACAATAATTACCATTTAGGGAGGACTACCAGGATTGGGAAGTGGGAGTAAGGTGGGAGCTATAGCATACACCCCATAGCTCTGAGTTGACACTTACTTGAAACAGTAGTGGTAGCAGTTGTGGGGGTAGTCACTGTGGTAGAAGCAGCTACAGTAATGGTGGAAAGAGCTGTGGCAGCAACCAGAGCTGGAGCAGAAGTGACAGGGGTGGTTGCAGCAGGGGGTGTGGGCGTGGGGGTGGTGGCAGTAGTGGTGGTGGTAGATGTGGTTGAAGTGGCAGCAGTGGTGGAGGAAGCACTGCTGCCTGAGTTAGCTTGTGCTTCCGATACTTTGTTTTCTGGGAGAGCAATTGAGATGAGAGAGAGGAGTCTCAGGAGCTTCTCGGTTAAGAGAGAACTCCGGCGGATGACTGGATGTGACAACATGTTCATGAGCTGCCCCAGTGGAGAGGCTTCAAGGCTGTGTAGGGAAGTTTCCCCTTCACCACCAGCGCTCACTGGTACTGACTTCACGGAGTTCTTGCCTTTCCGGCTAACATTCATGTTGTCCAGTTTTACCAATAAGTCCCAGAAGTCTGTACAAATGCCACTGCTGGAGGACTGTGAGGAGCATGGGCTGCAGGCCTGCTTACTGCCCCTTTCCCGATCACTTTCGCAGTTTGTTTCTTTGGTCCGTTGCTGTGTGAAGTGGCTGGGAAACACCTGCCGGGAAAAGAAGAATAGGCTATATGGTCTTCGTAGAGGATAAGCCTTTCTATTACAAAAAGACTAAATGCTTCTCAGACTCTCCTTTTCATTGGACAGCTCTGGTAACATAGGGCAGATGGATTATGAGAGTTTTATCCAATAGATAGTGAAGCAAAAAGTAAGGGCTTTGAAGCAAGACAATGATTAGCAATCTTTTCTAAAAGTCTCTCTGCACATATAGAACCAGGAAGACAACACAGCCTGGCAAAGTTGTTGGTAACAAATGAGGTAATACATTTTGCCCAGTGCCTAGCACAAGGTGGACCCCAAATACACAGTAGCACTGTTTATTAGAATCCTGAGCTTGTCACTTTCTAGTCACATGTCAAAGCCATTCAAGTGTTCTGAATCTCGGCTTCTTTATCTGTAAAATAATCATAGAGTGCAAACAATTGTTTTGATGACTGAGACAGTACATTAAAAATTGTAAAGAACAAAGAGAAAAATCCAGTTGTTTATTGGACAATTTCCCAGAAACAGCACATGACACAATACAAAATAAAAGCCAAGAGACTTGTTAACCCCTTTACTGTCCAGTCTCTCCCAGGGTATTGCTACCACCTACTTCCACCCCTTGAAGCCAAGGACTCTTCAAGCTCCTCACCTTGGCCAATTGAATGAGTGTATCCAGAACATGTCTGCAAACAACAGGAGCAGCCTGGGGGTGAATGTGGACAGTGGAACCACTGTTTGCATGCTTCTCTGTATGTTTACGCCCTCCAGAACGTTGGATCTGGAATATGTTAGTCCTACAGCCTAAGGCAGCATCCATAGATACTGAGAGCCAGGAGAGCTGGTTTGAACTTTTGGACTCCATCTTGTGGAGCAGATCCAGAGGACGGTTCTCGTGGCTGCTTGATGCACAGCTCTTGCTTGACTTTTTGCCCCTTTCTTCACTTGTGGAGAGCTTGGGAGTCTCAATGCATAACTCACTCTCACTACTGCGCTGCAAAATGGACAGGAGGCTGCGGATGACCCAGTGGCGGGTCTGAGCATGATAGCACAGATTTCTCAGTACTCGGTGAAGACGGCTAGTATTGAGTTTCGGCTCATCCACAAAAAGTAGGACCAAGAGGCAAGACAGGGCTTCATGGTCTAGGAGGAGACGTCCTCGGAGGCGGAGAAGTGTGTCCACATTACTGCCAGAAGGCCTAGAAATAGAACATGGCTTTGGGTAACACTAGCTAAAGCACTAGGATGAGGTCTAAATATATGAGAGGAGGATGAGTGGGACAACCCCAGGGAGACTGTACAAGGAAGACAGACTATCCACAACAATGACTCTCTTGTATATCTACTGTATACAAGGCACTTTACAATGTCCTTAAACTTCTTTCCTTGGAGAATGTTGTTCACTATTATTGAGATTGTGAACAAGAAGCTCAGACAAATCAGGTAACTTGCTCCCAATCACATGCCCACAGAGAAGGAAGCATAGATTCATATTTTTAATCACTTATCAAGTGACAAAAATCTAAGATCTATGAGCCAACTTTTTTTTTTTAACCTTTTCTAGATTAAGAAGCGTCCATCCTTTTATGAGGACTGATCCTCTTCCACCATTGTTTTGGGATGATAAAGCTACTATGCTTCAGCCTAGTTAATAAGTAACTCCCTTCTACTTCTGTAGTCTACCTGTTACAGTCCTAAGACCAAGTTAGGTCCCCACTTTTTATTTTGTTAAAACCATAACTAGTGTTCACTGCCAGCCTAACTTTTTGAGTCTGGCCTTTTAGCTAGACTTAGTAAAAATAAAATTGGTGTTATTCTGAGAAGCGAATTTAAAAGGATTTTGCTTGTCTACTCATTTCAAGGCAAACAGTTCAGAATAGCCATTCAACCTACCTCAAGAGCTTTTAGTTTCTCTACCTATAGACACCTATAAGGCACTCTACCTATTAAGGCACCCTGAAAGTAGTATGGTAAGATTTAAAAAAGAGAGAAAAACAAAAGTACCTATTATGGCTGCTGCTACCCCCCATCTGGAAGGTGCCACCCCTCTGTACAGCAAGGCGAGTATACTGGACCCCACGGTTGCCACTCAGGCGACTGGTAAAAGCTACAAAAAAAGAAAACGGAAACTGAATTGTTGAAATGGGGAGAAGCTGACTTAAGTAATACAACAGGGCAAAAATAAAAAAACAAAACAAAAAAAGAGGCTAATTAAAACAAGGCCAAGACATTCCAGAGTCCTCTCTCTCACTTGCCTCCCTCTGTACCTGGGCTTCGGAGAATGGCAGAGAGTGCAGAGGTACTACTGTGCCCAAAGAGACGCTCATGCATGAGCTGCCGCTGTCGGGCTTCTTGTTCTCGTCTTAGGGCTTGAGCCTCAGCTGCAATGTCAGGTGGCATCACAGCCAACACACTGTCTTCCATGTCCTCCAGGACACTACGACGCAGATCTGAGGGCAGAGTCTGGATGAAGGTCACAGGATCCATGGGGGTGTCTGAGCTGGCATTCTGGGCCAGTTCCCGCCGCTGCTGCTCAGCTCTCTGCTGGGCTAGCACCTATAGAACAAAACAAATTAGTAAGAGTATGGCCCTTTTCCAGGTGGTCTGGTCTCACCATCTTCCCGCTCACATACTTCCTCTTGAATGGCTGGAGGTAGGGCAGCCAGGAACTCAGGGCTCACTTCAGTCACACCAGGATTCCCGACTACTGCAGGAGCTGAGCTATTTGTAGAGGGAGCAGTTCTGGTTGGTGGACGGATGCCCAGCTGGTTCTGTAGGACTTCCCGACGGATATCATCAGGGAGAGCAGCCAGAAAAGAGGGATCCACACCTTCAGGGAGACTGATACCTGGAGAGATTTAAGTAGTAAAGGGACTTACATCTTCATGAATGTTTTCACTGCTTGCAAAGATATGGAGAAGACCTACAACCTATCTTCCTAAGCTTCAAATAGTTCAATAGTAGTGTATGCTGTGACTCAACCTTTATGAAGATTCTCCCACATACCATTATACAGTGTCTTACTAAAGAGGCCGAAAGCAACAGGCAGCCAACTGACCAAAGATCAAAAACTACACAATTGTGAGCTAAGATATTCTTTTCTTTCTTCTTTCTTTTCTTTTCTTTTTTTTTTTTTGAGACAGGGTTTCTCTGTGTAGTTTTTGGTTCCTGTCCTGGATCTCGCTCTGTAGACCAGGCTGGCCTTCAACTCACAGAGATCCACCTGGCTCTGCCTCCCGAGTGCTGGGACTAAAGGCGTGCGCCACGGCCACCAGGCTGATATTCCTTTCTTTTTTAAAAGTTGATTATTTTAGATAGTTGATTCAGTAATGGAAAGCTGACTAACAGTGTCAATAAGGATTAGAGATACTAATTAAGTAATAGTCCTAGTTTATAAAGGCAGGAAATGGTACAGATGGAGAATGTGAGAAAGTTAAGGTTAACTTGACTTCTAAGCCTGGAATCATTTCATTATGCAACAGCAGCACCCTCTTATTGCTGGTCCTTCTTCAACAACCCCCCTTCCCCAATCTGTAGGGAAGTGCTTGGTGGATATATCCATGCAGAGTTTTTTTGGAAACATCATCATGGCCCAAACATGCAAGGACTCACCTGCAAGAGGATCTTCTTCTTCACTGCTTGTTGAAGGCAGTGGCTCTTCTAGGATTCCTCGAGAATCTGCTCCAGAGATGGCCACAGCAGAATCTCTAGTAGAAGAACTCTCAGAGGATGCAGGGGGAGAGCTGAAGAAAAGAAAAAAAGTCTCATTGCTCTTTATACTGTTTTTCCATAAAAAAGAAACCAAACAACAAAAACACATCTAATACCCATTTGTCAAGTAAGACACATTGATGACAGTTCAACAACTATGCCCTATAGTGAACAAGTATGAATTCAGCCTGAAACACCATCTAACACATTGCTACTCTCTTGGCTGCACAGTGCTTACTTGTCGTCAGGTTGCTGGGTAGATTCTCCTGACACATCAGGTCTGCCTTGCACTTCTGCTACAACTGATGAGGCATCCCCAGGAGTGGAGTTGCCTGCTGTAGGCTGCTCAGAACTGCCAGCTGCTGGAGTGTCACCTACAGCCTCTTCTAATGTACAGGAAGCCAGGCTGCTGGTGTCCATGGGAGAACCCTCCAGTTGACTGCTGACAGCTGTTAATGCATCTGAATCTTCAGCTCTCTCCGGGGAAAGAGAGGCTAGAAGCAAGTCAGAGTGAGAAATTAGATAGGTACTTTGAATAAAGGCAGTATGATAGGCAAAGTCTTTGGTAGGGTTGTTTCCTTTGCAACAGTTAGCACAGACTTTTCACTTCTCTACCATTACCACTTGATGATCTGTTGTTCACTCTTCCATCTCAACTGCCCTTTAAAATTCTGCTCAAGACTTTTCTATTTATTATTTAGTTTGTTCTACACATGTCTGTGAAACAATGTCCCTAAGACATCCCAGGTAAGGATTTGTCATTCTCAGTTTTCCTGAAGGCACCATTTACACCCACATGCCAGTAGTTCCAGTTATCTAAATAGACAGAGCACCTGGGACAGTTACAGTCAATTTGACAGAATCTAGTATCACCTGGAAAATGAGCCTGTACAAACACCTTTTGGGAATTATACACCCTGCTTTCATTGAGGTGGGAAGACCCACCCACTGTGGGTGACAGGGACTGTAGGCTGTTTAACTGGAGAAGGGGCACTGAGCAGCATACATGTATTCATTGTTTAACACATAATGATGTTTCTGCTGTGATTTCCCCTGCTATGACAGACTATAACCTGGAACTGTGAGTCAAAAAAGACCTTTCCTCCCTTAAAATAACTTTTCTTGTTTATGTTATACCAGAAACAGGAAAGGAAACAGTTCCTGACAAAAACAAACAAAATTGGTACCTTAAAAATCTCTCCAGGCTACATCATAGGAAAGCATAGTATGGATAGTGGACACGGTTGCAACTTACCTTGCTAAAAATATTTTATTGAGAAGAATTTTGAGACCTCATTTTAAATAAGTGAGAAATAGGTACATGAGATAAGGAAGATGAGAAAACTGAATGAGATTCGTGTTTACTAAGTGTAAAATTGTTGACTTCCAACATATATGGATTATAATCTCAGCTCAACTACTCAGTGACTTTGAGATAATTATCTTATGAATAAATTTAAATTTATGAATGAAGATACTACCACCAACTTTGAAAAATTATTATCAAGTAAGTTAAATAATAAAGCTGGCAATGAGAGTTCAGAAAAAATGAGTACTGCCTCAATAAATGGTGGTGTGCTGATCACAATCATTAAGTGACTCAATAAAAATTAACTGACGACACAGAGGAGACATTTTAGCTTCAAAGAAAGCTAAAGTGGAAACTAAGGATAGCAGCTCCTAATTCTTTAAAGTGAGAAAGTAGAGAAAAGCTACAAAGACAGCAATTCTTTTCTCTTTTATATGCCCCTTTGAAGTTAAAACTCTACTTACTTATGGTGGGAGCTGGGGATAACTCCATTTGAGTTGTTTCTGCTTCTCCACTTGTCCTTGTGGGACCCAATTCCTCCAACTCTATAGGCATCAATAGCTGTGCAGAGTTCCCCACTTCTTCAGCAGGAGACTGCAGTTCCTGAGGAATCTCTCCTAAGGCTGGTGGGGTTGGGAGTGCTGGCTGCTGCTGGGAGGGTTGTAGAGTACCAAGTGTCTCCTTGGACTCAGATGTAGCTGCATCCGTTGAAGAGGGGGTTGTTGGATAGCTGTCAGGCATAGGAGTCCCATCTTGATCAGAAAGAATGATAATGGAGGTTAAGGGGAAATCAGCCATGGGAAGCATCCTAATCAGCACATTCAGATTGGTAAAGACCCATCTGGCAAATGGCATGAAAATCTCTCTCCAAACAAGCTGCTTCCAGAAACAGCTCTTGGCTGGTGTGTAGCATAATGGTGATAAGGGCTAAACCAGTGCTATCTGTGTCTCAAGAACCAGAGATCTTATTCTGAGGATCTAAAGAATAAAATTTTTTCTGTGTTCCAGATGGAAGGGAACAAATGTATAGCACCTGGATAGGGTGAGGCTACACAGAAAACCCTAAAAGCTTATAGATTCTCACATTTCCTTATTCACTTGGAACAAGAAATGGTCAGAATTGATTTATAATTCTTCCTTGTTGTTGTTTGAAGACAGGGTTTCATGCAGCCCAGGCTCGTACTGAGCTTGCTATGAAGCTAAAGCTGCCCTTAAACTCTTGCCTGTGGATTTGCAAGCATGAGCCAACACACTCAGCTTTCTATTCAAAATTCTTAAAGTACAATTTCCATTTCTGTCGTCATATCCTTATTTTATTACTAAGTAAATGAAGTTACCAAAGAACTAAAGAGTAGAACAATGAGTTAATACCCAATGGTAAAATAATCAGTTAATAATTAGTATGTTCTAATGTATGAAGGACAAACCACTTATTAGCAGTATCTACCTCACTCTATCATCTGTCCCCTTCCTCCCTTTCTTAGAGTCCTGTTTTTTTTCCAATAAACATCTATAGCTTTTTTCTAATGAAGGTAACACTGCCAAGACTTCATGCGAATATGCCACACACCAGGGAAAGTAGTAAGTTGTATAGTTATCTTCTTATTGGGGCCTAAAATCCCTACCCCACAACAATACAACTTACTACCTCACCCTGGCATGTGCAAAAGCAAGTAAGGACAGTAGGCAAAAGGCCCTTTTACCTTGTAGCAGACAGTAGGCAAAAGGCCATTTTACCTTGTAGCAGACCCTTTCACACCCCTTTTGTTAGGTTAAGGGCATGGGGACATCTATTCTCTTTTCAATGCTTTACGAAATATTGTATAGGCTTTGATAAAATAAGTCTCCCAATTCAAGGCCTGCAGATTGAGGGAAGATTCTAGAAGGAAGTTCTGAATAAATAGGGATGGCAGAAACATGATACCACATGGGCCAATGGCAAAAATGGTTTCTGACCATTGTTAAGGTGATTAGAAAGAATAGAAAGCATGTACTTTTATATCATTTAGCCCAGCCAATTGTTCAAAACAAAGTTCCCATTGTTCAAGACAATGTTATTTAGACTTTTAGATCTCACAGACCACTAAGATTTAATAAATGATGAAAAGGACTAAATAAAGTAGGCATTACTTTTGGTTTTGTATGAAAACAAAACAAAACAATAATTTAGTAACAGTATTTTGTTATCCAAGAACTAGAAGAACATAATTTCTAAATATAAGTCTTTTTGAATGGAATAAATCTAGCTCTGAAACACACATTAGACTTCCCTGTGTTAATTTTCACCGAGGCCTGGCAACTGAGAACTGAGTTCTCATGAAGTGCCATACCAAAGGGATCAACCATCTCAAAGATGTACAAGCCTAGTTTGGGGGGAAAAGAATAAGATACATGACCTATGTACATGTCAGACTGAAATACAGCATAACCACAACAGGGCTAGTTGGATGGGAAGTGTACCACCGTGAGAAAGACAGTAGACTGTATAGTTATCTCCAAGATGGGGTATGACCCTAAAACTATACAATCTACTACCTCATCTCACAGAGCACCAGTGTCCATCTTCAGCCCACATGGCCAGCTATTCGGAAAGAATCCACTGATTAATAATGAGCAAGAGTGGAATGGAGGAAAAGTTACCTGAGACATTCTGTTCAGTGGAGTCATTTGTCTTAGATACAGTACACTGTAAAGAGAAGAGACCATTGGGAGACTTTACAAGCACACGTGAAAGGTCAAATACGAGAGTCATCATCCCTCACCTACACCACCCAGGAATTCAGTGACCTGGCAGTGTGGCTATTTCAGAATACAAAAATCCATCCTCTTTCTTTCTTTCTTTCTTTTTTTTTTTTTGGTGGTTTTACGAGACACAGTTTATCTGTGTAATAAGCCTTGGCTGTCCTGGAACTTACTTTGTAGACCAGGTTAGCCTCCCACTCACAGAGCTCCTCCTGCCTCTGCTTCCTGAGTGCTGGGATTAAAGGCTTGCACCACCCCTGCCTGGCATCCAATTTCTTTATACATATTATACTAATGTTCAACAGCTTTGGACAGGACTTGGGGATATAATATAGCCCAGCAAGATAGTTCAAGTTTACCATGTGTGAGGTCCTGCAACTCACAAGAAAAATGGATTAGATTACGTAAAGGCAAAACTATGGGGCTGGGCAGGAAATATACGAGAGAATTAAAACAAAACAAAACAAAACAAACAACACAAATTAAAAATGGGCACAATTGTGAGAGAAAAAAATCTTAGTTCCATCTATTTCCCTTCCTTGGGTTTATTATTATTTTTTCCACACTAGCTTTGTTTTAGGGTGTTACTCGAGATCAAACCCAGGGCCTTGTGCATGCCAGGAAGCATTCTACCACTGAGCTACAATGAATGCCCATTTTAGCTTTCAGTCATATACAATGTTACTGTTTTTTAGGTCAAGTTTTATGTAAAGATATGTTAGAGCAAGCTTGTTATTATAAACAAGTACCTCAATGTGTTTGAACTAATTAATTTAGTTAGCAGTGTTAGAAATCAAGCCTGGGATCTCGTACAGACTGGGAGAATGCACTATCACTAAGCTACACCCTCAACATTTAATGGTACCCCCTCTTCCGCCAGGGTCCTTAATTGCTTTTTGTAGGAGCATGTGCCTGCCTCTACGTGTATGTGCTCTTCATGCACGCCTGGTGTCCTTAGGGACCAAAAGAGGATGCTGGATAACAGAGAGTTGGAGTTATAGTTCTGAGTTGTCACGTGGGTGGTAGGAACCAAACAAACCAAGGTTACCTCCAGCTCCTCGTGTCCTTGTTTTTAATCTACCTAATAACCTAACTTCTGAACGGGGTATACTACAGTTTTCTGCTCCATTCTTAATTTCTTTGTGCTTCTATTAGCTTCATACATATACATTTAGTTATGTGGTTAACAGATTTTAGGGTGGGAAACTTTTATCTCTAACACCTATGCCAAACCTATTTAAATGCTAGAATGTAGTTATAGATAACTAAAGTAAGGCTCTCCATACTAGAAGTCCACTGTGAAATGGAAATGAGAACCAACATGGGCCAAAGTCAGGATCTATCTTCAGGCCTTAGAGAGATAGAGACTACAAAGTAAGACTGTTATGCAAGAAACCATATTGGTTCTGGTGTCAGCTTTCCACTAAGATAATGGATAATTTACCTCTGAATCTGAATTTTTTTTGTTGGTGCCTAAAAACCAGATGAATGAAGAATCCATCTGGCTGAACAATTTCCCAGGTTCAATGTAATATTCTAGAATTATTTAGTGGATAAGTACTATGGGCTTGGCAAAAACCTTAATAAAAACAAACAGAGGTAATGGTACATGTGCATCTCTTTGGCCCCTTGGAATCACCTGTGCACTCTGATCTCTGTTTTCCTTGTCTTCTTTGCCTTTGTCTATTATTTTTGTTTCTTCCTCAGCCAGTTGTTTCCTGCGTTTCTCCCTTCTCTCTTCTAGCTCCTCATCTCTCAAGAATTCCAGGTGATTGACAATGGGTACTTTAACCACTACAAGAAAAAGGCAAAGATCAGAGGCTGCTTTGGAAGGTTGAGAAGTTCAGAGACAGAGCTTGCAGCCAGAGAATCAGAAACAACTCTGCATAGTCGTCTTAGCACTGGAAGGCTCATGATTGCTCTTATGACCAAGCTTACACACACCTGAAACACAGTCGTGCATGCTCTCAGCATCAAGAACTTTGCATTCCTCTGTCCATCGGGTCAGAGCTGTAGGGATGCTGGACAGGGTCCCTACAGGAGAATAAAATGAAGTGAAATTCTAGGTTTTATGTAGTGTTGTTTGACCTAAAAATTGCAGTATTTTCCTAAAAGGACCCATGGCCTGCCCCAAGATTTGGTGTATAACAGGTACCCAGAGGCAGTAAAGAGTTGTTGCCCTTGGCTAAGTTACTAAGTGTTTTTGACTCCCATAAAATGTAGTTTCTCTAGCAAAGACACTGCCCTTCTTCGAATTGTACAAGAACCCAACATTCCTATCGTTTCTCTTACTGCACAAACTTGCCTGCTTGGCTAGTAGCTGTGCTCTGGTCATGAAAAAAGTCATCCAGCAGCTCGTCATCAGACCTGGCGATGATATGGACATCATCATTGCCCACTAGGAGGCGGGCCCGGCCTCGGCTTTGTAAGGGAAGGCTGCTGCTCAGCTGAAGGATGTCAGCAGCAGCTGAAGGACCAAGCAACCTGTAGAGCAATGGTTAGGTACCACTGTCATTTTTAAGTCCACAGAAACCTGTTACCATGAGATCGTGCATGTAGATCTACTAAACTTAGGGTTATGGATGAACTTTATCATACCACATTTAAACCTTTTACTACCATTCTGATTAGCATATCAGTTTGATAACTTTGAGCTTAAACCACATAATATTCTATAGTTCCTTGAACACTCAAGTGCCACCAGAAAGCTTTTATACACCAGGAACTGTGTTAGGCATAATGCCTCTGGCTGTCTAGCCTTCTTAAGCCACTTATATCTATCTATTCTTTCATTTTAAATTTGTTTCACTTACTAAATTCTAAGCTATAGCACAAGAACCTTGTCATCATTGTATCACACTGTTAGATGAGATGCTTGCTGGTCTTATTATATACCTAGTGGCGAAGGCTGGCCTTAACCTTGTGATTTTGCCTAAGCTTCCTGAGTGCTGGGATAGTAGGTATGTGCCATCACACGGGGTTGGGCAGTACTTTTAAGTAAATGTTTATATAAGCTTGGAATTCTTTCCCCCAAAGATTATACATTAGCACACATACCTTATTTGTAAGTTGACTTATGGTCAAGACAATGTTGAAACTCAGTTAAAATTCTTAAGAGCTCCATTGAGTCCAATAGATTCTGCTTCTAACTCACCTCTGCAGTATAAGAGGAGGGTTAGGCTGGCGGTTCCCAGGGTAGTGAACATGAATGGTATGGCCAGTATTGGCTGTCAGCTGTCTTAGGGTCCTCTGACTGCGACCGATGCCCTGGGTGAGACGAGTTGTGGAAGAGCCACTGCCCAGTGTCAGGGAACTGTGATCTGCATGGCGTACCATCAATGGGTGGGTAGTAGGGATATTTCCTGGGGATGGAGGGATGTCTGCTGCAAGGATAACATGCAAAGGGGGTCAGTCCCCAAAATAAGTTTTTTCGATGGCTTTGGTTCAATTAGAACCATGTCTCCTGGGCCTTACTTACACGAAAACTTGAACTTTCTCTTTATCCCTCATTCCCACACCTAATTTACAGTCTCCAATACTAGCATAGGTTATGACAACACCTCAACAAAATCCTACACACTACCTTTTCCCAAGCCATTTTCAACACAACCAGTGATGCTTCAAGGCCCTTCAGACACATGCTGGCTCCTTTGCCTGAAAGATTTTGCTTCTCTTCCTCACCTGTTCTTTTGTTTTCAGATCAAGATGTTACTTCTTCTAAAGTCTAATACGTTGGATTAGATACACCTTTACTCTGTGCTTTCTTAATGTACTACAATGCAATGTCTGCTTACTTATAATTCCCATGAACTATAAAGCTCTTATAAAGGATAAAAACTCCATTTTTTTTTTTTACAACCTTATCCCCAGTACCATGGACCAATGAGTACATCTCAAATATTTGTTCAATTTGTTGAATGGACAGAGGCTCAAATACTTAAGAGATTGACGAAAACCCGCAAAAAACGCTAAGAGTATCATAGAAGGTATCTTGAAAATTATCTACTGCTCATTTTGTTTTTTATCTTCATGCTTTTCATTTACAGGTGACAAACTGAGGCTCAGAGGTAAAAGATTATGGCCAAGACAACAGACCAGAATTGTTAAGTGTTTCCAGCTATAATATGCTTGTGATTTGAGGTAAGACCTGTCCCATGAAGACAGCTTGAGGCTAAGAACTCGTCGCTACAAGGGAACGTTGATGTTGATAGGAAAGGAGTGGAGAGATTCTTCTCTCTCCTGAGCAGTTGCATCCGTGATGAACATTGAATCTATTAAAATCCACTCCCTAATGCCAGGCTCAGCGGTGTCCATCCAAACCTTTGAGATCCAGCGTTACAGAATTAAGGATTATTGATTGCCCTGTCACTGCAGTGTGCATTCAGGTGCCTGATGTAGTCAAGACTTGGTCTCATTTTTTTTTTCAATCAAGCAAAACATCAAGTTGTCCGGGCTCTAAGAGCTCCCTGTTTACTGAGTTGGAGATAGCAAGAGCAGTCTCCTCCGATTCCTTCTTGCAAGGATATGCTATCCAGAGAGATGGATTCAGACATCCCTTGCCACAGGATGTCAGGACAGTAAAAGAAGTGTTGTCCTCTATCAGATCGATGGCTGCTTTAGTTCACTGCTTGGCTTACCCTAGAGAAGGGTGTAAGAATCAATAGGTAAAACCCAGCTGAGCCCCTGTATCTTACTAGCACTGGAGAACATGTTGTCAAACTCAATGATGAGATCATCCTCCCGGTCAAAGCGCTCAAATCGGACCAAGGGAGAAGCGTTCATATCAGGGTAATCCTCATCCAATTCCATCTCAGAACCATCGTCGTCATCATCTTCATCTCCTTCTTCACCTTCATCATCCTCCTTAAGGGAAAATACGAGATGGAGAATTGCTGGAGGTAAGTGTTTTCTGAAGCCTGGTGTCATGGCCACATGAGCACATGAGGGAGGGAGGCGACGAGGCTAGCTAGTAACCCAGATTGTCCGTTTTTCTGTAGTTCTGTGTTCCCATGGAAGAGGTCATCTGAACCAACCCAAACACAGTCCCCCCTCACCTGATCATCTTCCTCATCTTCCTCCTCCTCCTCCTCTTCATCCTGACTATCATCCTCATCCTCGTTACTGCCACTGCTGTCCTCTTCCTGAGTGTGCTCCTCCTCATCCTCAGGGTCCAGGATATTCATGGAATCTAAAACAAAGGGAGCACATTGGAGGACTATACTGAGTAGCTAGAAAACAGGCCACTGTGCAGGCCGGCAGACTGAGTGGGAAGGCGATGGGGTATCTGACTCTAAGAGAGGAAGAATCAGATCTAGGGTGATGTACAGACTTAGTGAGCCAGCCCAGATTTCCTGAGAGTGCCAATCAATGCATCGACACGCTGAGCAGGGTTGCTGAATGTGGATGCTGGCTCCAGGGTGGTGCTTGAGGAGCCACGGTGTAGGACTTGGCCAAGTCTGTCGGTGCCCCCTTGCCTTTCCAGTCCTATTTTGCTACTGACTGCATCCTGTTGATAAGAGGGAATCTGGAGCGATGACAGCAGGTGGGTGAGAAGAAAGCGAACCAAGTAAGAAGTGACAAACTTTGGGCAAGCAGTAGTAACACGTTATTTGAAAAACTGGCTGAGGATAAAGTGGATGGTGTATGTCAGCGCATGCAGACAGATGCTTCCTTATTCTGCACATGTGGGCAGCTGCCTCCAGGAAAACCCTAGTGTAGTGTCTGTCAGACGTGCAGGGCAAGAAGGGAGGCCTTTCTGGCCTCGGCACTCTCACCTTCTCGGTTGGCCTGCAAGGTGGAAGCTTGGCTGAGGTTGGAAGGAGCTTCATCCATCAGCACGTCCTCTTGTGATTCATCCTCTCCACTTCTGCTCACTGAAGGTTACAGAGCAGAGCCTTCACTGAACAACAGAGGACTTCCCTTTCCAGACTGGGTGCGTCTAAGTAGCTATGTACACCTAACAGATATCCACGTTTGGCTTTTTTTTTCCTTTTCCTTTTCCTCCTTTTTCTTTTTCCGATGAGGGAGAATACCTCGATTCTCTGCTGTCAACTATCTAGGTGAGCTTGGCCAGTCACTTTACCTGTCTGAGTCTCAGTTTCCTCATCTGTAAAATGGAACGATCAGATCTGTCTTGCCAATCCCACTAATTGTGCAATCACAGAGTACGATGGGTGTGGAAAAACTTTGTATCTTTAAGAATATGTCTACTTCCATTTATCCTTTGGTTTTCTTGATCAGTATAATAAAAACATAAACACCTTCACAGTGAGGTGGCAGCTGGTTACCTTTGTCATTTTTCCATTTGAGATTTTAAAGGGGTCATCCTTAAGGAATGACCACTTTTGTTTACATTATCGAGACATAGAGGCAGAAAGCCCCTGGACTTCACTGAAGAACTGAAAGAAAAACATTTTTCTTATCCTACAGCCTCTGCTAGGCCTCCATGAATAAACACTCTTTTGATGTGCCTGATGTTATCATCTATACTGATGGTCACCCCACCACCACCCAACACAGGCAACAATTCAGACCTGCCACAGGCCTGTAGACAGCTTGTAAATTTCTCTTCTGTTAAGACCACCAACATCAAGACAAGCAGCAATCTAGGCTGGCTATGAGCCCGTAGGCAGAGCTGAGCAAGCAGATGATGAGAAAAAGGGTCCTCCCAAGAGAGACTGAGACAAAGGAAGAGGCTATACTCAGTTCTGGGGCTCTCACCTATAATTGTACTGTTCCCAGATCCGCCATCCCTCTCAAGCAACTCATCTATCAGGTCCTCCAGCTCATTCTCAACCTGGAGAGAAATAGAACATATATATGGATACACACAAGTCTATCATTGTGCTAGCACTGAACCATAAAAAAAAAAAAAAAAAAAAAAGCAGCCAGCAAGGGAGCATACGTTTCTATGATAATATGTGACAGGATGCTATTTAAAAACCATATGTGGTGCTATTAACACAAAGACTACTATTGCTCCCAATAAATCCACACTCAGACTGTCTTTCAAATGGGTACATCCTAGTTAACTGACATCAGGTTAGTCTTTAGAATGTTCAGGAATACATGCAGATCGATTTAGAGCCAGGAGTTTAGGCCCATAGGCAGTTTCTTAGCCACTGCTATCAAAGTACCATGCTTTCTTTAGCATCTTTAGAAGACTGATATTTAAACACCCCAGCGAGATATGGTAGTATGGCATAAAGTGGAGCTAAGTAGCTTTCAATGATGATCAGAGTCAAGTAAATCAAAGACACTGGGCCCAAAGGCCTTAGGTCAGCTTTCTGCTTTAACATTTCATCTGTGTCTGGTTGGAATATATACCATTTCACAGTATATGGCAATCTGGCTCTGTCCCAGCCCTCCTTTAAAACAATTCAAATACATTTGCTGAGCATCTAACTAAAGCATATCATCTGTGTTCTTCTGAAGATAGCATTGAGGCAAAGATCTAAAGTACTCACCCACCCACACCACCTGGGGGTTTGGTTCAGCGCCGCAACAGAAGATTGCTGGAATGATCTGCCTCCCTACCTGCATCTCTTGTGAACTGAGCACCTCAGGCTGCCCAGCAATCACCACTGAGTCGGTTTCAGCCTCCCCATCCATGATATCCCCATCTGCCACCTCTGTCTGAGAGACATCATGATCCTCCTCCTGCACTTCTGCTTCCCCAGGCTCTCCTGAAACAATCAACCAACCAGCATAATAATCAAAGGGTGCTTATATGCTGGATACCCGAGGCAAGCATGAACACAATAAGGCTCTTTCCTTGTGCAAGTTTACAAATTCTCAGAGTATAAATGAATGGGTGACAAAGGAAAAGACAAAGCTATGTGTGAGGATAGCCAAACAAGGATTCAATGTGAAGGAATTGCTTGTAGGGCAGATTCCCATATCACTACTACAGATATCTGCAAGACCAGCAAGTTTCCAGGGAAAAACATCACAAAGCTAAAACAGTTTAATTCCATGCCTAGAAAGCAACAACTCCCACCCATCCAGCTTTCCAGTCCATTGGTTCTTAATCCCTACCTGGATCTTGCTGATGGCTATTTGAATCTTGAGAGGCTCCTTGGGCATCCTGCTCAGACTTGTTCTTGCTAGAAGCACTCTTGCTGCCAAAAAGGCTACTGGGCTGGTTTACAATCCGGGAAAGTGTTTCCAAAGGTTTTAAAGCAGCATTGACCGTGTTGGCCATATTGGGACTGAGATAAAGAAATATACAGAGATGAACTGAATATAAAATATTAGGTGCCTATCTGCTAAGTATAACTAAAGTTCTTATAATAGAAGCTACTTAAGAAAGAAATGGGCAAAAAGTCTAGAACTTTCAACTTAACATTTGGAAGAAAATACTGTTCGATTTAAAGACTTTCAAAGAATATAGCCCAGTAAAGCAAAGGTTAAATCGATGTCCTACTTCATGAAGCTATGGTAAGCACATGAAAAATTCTTGAGTAGAAGCCGAAATAAATTATGGATGACCACATGCAAATAGCAAACTAATTCTCAGACTATCAAGGAAAAACAAAAATAACCAAAGAACTAATCAACCAAACAAAAAACATCTCTAAACCCATTTATTTTGTCCGTAAATCCTTTTTGCTCCATAGTATCATGTAGTTACCTCAGGCTAGTCAAAGTCTCTATGTAGTTGAGGATGACCCTGAACTTCTGATTTTCCTCCTTCCAAGTACTGGGATTATAGGTGTGTGCCACCACATGCCTAGCTTTTAGTCCTTAAATCTCTTAAAAGAAGAGGTTAAAAGAGCATGATGATCATTTTAAGTCTATACTGTGCAGTATTTCTTAAGCTCAGTGAAAATGTCACAGGATCTATAGTTAGAAGTGTATGGTTTCTACGTGTTATAAGGTACATGAGACCCTCATTAAAACTAGAGTGTTCCTGCTGCTATCTTATCTGACAGTGACTTCAGATACCAAACAACCAACACTAAAGTGAACCAAAGCTCATTAGAGGACATCTAAAGACTAGGACACAGAAAATTACAAATGAGCCAGGGAGCCAGGTGTGATGGTCCACACCTTTAATCCTAGCACTATGGAGGCAGAGGCAGGCAGATCTCTGTGAGTTCGAGCCCACCCTGGTCTATAAACCAAGTTTCAAAGCCAGGGGTGTACACAGAGAAACTCTGTCTTGAAAAACAAAACAAAAAACAAACCTAAATTAGCCCAGGATATCATTCTGCCAGGAGGATTTCAAAAATTACAAGACAAACTCAGGTTTGATTTAAGTACCAAGAACATCAAGTACTACAAGGATGGTGAATAAAGAATCAACCTACAGTGTCAGGCATATGAAAGCAGGGTTTTTCTGTGTAACAGCCCTGGTTGTCCTGAAACTTGCTTTGTAGACCAGGCTGGCCTCAAACTCAGAGACCCTCCTGCTTCTGCCTCCCGAGTACTGGGATTCAAATTGTGTGCCACTATGCCTGGCTAAAAGGTAGTATTTTTTAAATCATTGAAGAAAGCCAGTTGATCTACATGTCTCCATAGATGATGTGAAGAGTAAATTTTAATCAGGAACATTTCCATAAGGGCGAAATCACATAAACGTCGAGTCAGGATCATCTGCAACACATTTACTCTGAATTCCTTACCTTAGTCAAATGTCAAGAAATGCTATATATATGTCAAATGCAATACATTTTTTTGAGCCAGTGTTTCATGTAACCCAAGCTGGCCTTGAATTCCTGGCCCTCCGCTTCCATCTTCCGTATGCTGGTGTTATAGTTACTTACCAATAACCCTTATTCATGCAATGTTTGGGATCTGAAACAGAGCTTCATGCATGCTAGCCATGACTCTACCAGCTAAGATGTATCCCTGCCTAGAGAAATTGACTTTTTGACATCCAAATGTCATGTATGATCTTCCCCGGACCCTGGATCAAAACACATTACCAGGCTATGAAGGCATAATTAAAATAACTGGGAGCATGTGAACATAAATGTTTCATTTTTAGGGAACATTTACTTAATATTTGCAGGTTAAATAATACTATGTTTTAAAAAACTAATTTCCAGCAATTGAGCTCCAAAAAAGTAAAATAGAAACAGCAAAAATTTTACAAACATATAAATATAGATGTATAGCATTATATATCACTGAGTTGATAGTGTTAGGTAGTGCTGTTAATAAATGTCATTATTGAGCTTACCCCTCATCTGAGTTTGAAAAAACTACAATCTTTGCCTTAGGAAAGTATTTCTAGAGGGACTGGTAGAAAATCAAGATTTTTTGCCAGGCAGTGTTGGCACACGCCTTTAATCCCAGCACTTGGGAGGTAGAGCCAGGTAGATCTCTGTGAGTTCAAGATCTCAGTTCTACACTGAGAAACTCTGTCTCGATAAACCAAAAAACAACAACTAAAAATTAATAGGTTAGCAGTGCATCATGTGTATACATACAATCCTAGCATTTGGAAGGTGGAGATAAGACTGCTGGGTTTGTAGGTCCTAGCTTAGTGGTCCATCTCAAACCTGACATCAGCTTCAAAAAAAAACCATGAAACAGTATGGTATGTCCATCACTTTAAGACAGTGAGGTTTCAACTGCTTCAGTAAGGCTTTAGAGCCAATGCTAAGTTTACAGAAAGTAACCAAGTAAAAGTATAGCTAAACTATACTGCAAGGAAGCAACTGTACCAAAAAGGCAGTCTTTTGTAAGAGGAAAGCAGGCCCCATCATTTCAGAAAGTATCAAGAATAACATTAAAACAATTAACATCTATCCACTTAGTAAACACACCAGAACTTTCAACTACATCTAAAGTTTTCTTTTAAGAGAAGCTGCTTCACCAAATATCTTGGACAGGGCATTACTTTACCTGGAAAGGTCTAGGCTGTGAGGAACTCTAGCCAGGTCATTGACTAGTCCCTTCTTCAGGAATAGTCGAATGATGTTGTTCATGCCATTATGCTGAGTCTTGGCTGTGGCACTACTGTAGAAGCTGGAGGTGGAGGGGCAGGACTCCATGATAGTACTGATGATACACATCACTGCCTGAAGTCTGGGAGAGAAGTTTGATACCTCTGTCAAGTGAATATAGCCCATATTTTAATGATGTCTTTACTAACTTGCCTTTGATAACCCTTTTATATGCTCTTTGCATTTTCTTCTGGAAATATCTACACAGAGGACCGACCTTCTCATTAGTACTATGTTTACTACAGAAATGATAAAAAAAAATCCGCTCAATTTTGTGTGTAAAGAAATATAGTGAAAACATTACTTTGTTTTTTCTTAAGTTGTGTATCTCCTTCCTCCAAATATAATCATTAGTTTACTGTGGGGAAAGAAATTTTATGTACATTGTTGGTATGACTAGAATTCTTGTTCAAATGCAAGGAACCCCTTGGACCATGGAGTAAGAGATGCTCTTGCTTATCAGCATTAAGCTAGGCACGGGCTTTACCTGGCATGTTTCTCTGTACTCTCAGCCATAGCAAGTGCCCTTCCCAGGGCTGCTTTTACTTCATTCACTAGGGCCACCTGAGCATCTGTGCCACTCCCCGCAGCAGCCAGACTTGCAAGGAATAGACGGGCCAGGGCAGGTGTGTCCTTGTCTTCTGCATTCTGGGTGTGTGGGAGGAGGTGGTCCAGGACAAAAGCTAGCACACTGCAGTCCTGAAAAGTCATTAATTGTAACATTTACTCACAAGTACAATTAAGCCACATTATTCGTATAGCAGCAAGGTAGACAAACAGATTTTCTTTCAAGTCATCCAAGATACAAGTTGGGTAAGTAGTGAACCAATTAGAAATCTTTGAGAAGCTTCATAAAGCTTCCATATCGCATCTATTTCTCACTACACAATACAGACTGTCATGGAAGTAGTTACTTGCTTTCTATTTTTTTATTTTTGAGACATGGCCTCATACAGCGTAGCCCTAACTGGCCTGGAATTTGCCATGCAGACTATTATGGCCACTAACTGTCCCTAGTGCTGGGATTAAAGATGTGTGACACTACACTCAGCAATATTTGATATTGTTTAATACTAGTAAAAATTTTGAGATTGGGTCTCATATAGTCTAGGCTAGCCTGAAACTTAGAATCGTCTTGTCTCTACTTTCAGCATACTGAGATTCCAGATTAGAGCTAACTGCACTGAATTCTTAAAATTTTGAGTGATTTTAATGGAACTGCTTACAGCAAGTCAATAGAAACTAAGCAAATAAAGCATTTTGTCCAACTGTTCAGTGGGTAATCTGGAACCTAAAGAAAAGTAACTTGCATCAAGATCAAGGGTGAAGGATTCAAATACAATCCTTCTGACACTTGCAATGTGCCTGAGTCCCTGTGCTGGAAACTGTCAAGAGCTGAATAGAGACAGAGAACGTAGTCAGAGATACATAAAAATAAAAATTTAATGCAAGATTATTTAAAAAATAGCAAAAAGGTCCAACAACAAAGGAAGTTGAGACAGACTTCTTTTTCTCTAAGTTTACACTTTTTGGGGAAAAAAGGTTTTATTATTCAGGCAGATTTTGGAAGTAAGAAGTGATAACTGCACAACACTGCAAATGTACTAAATGTCACTCAATTCACACTTTAAATAATCAATTTTATGTCAAATTTATAACTGTTAAGTAGTACATACTTTCGAATTCTGGAGCCTGGAAAACTGGACAGAGTGAGTGTAGAACTAACTAAAAAAAATTTAACTCCCAATGAAATACAAAATTACAATTATTTTTGAATCTAAGCAATGTCATATATATCATTATTATTGGCACAATCTGAGAAAAGATATGCAGTTTAGGAAAGCAATATGACCAAGCATTTAGCTTGGAATCAAAGACAAGCGTTTCAATTTTACCTCTGTCCCCATACAGTGTGCCTTTACTTGTAGCTCTCAGCCTTTTCTCCTACTCTGAAGAGATACTACTACTACTACTACTACTACTACTATTACTACTAACTCTGATGTGGAACTACTACTACTACTAACTCTGATGTGGAAGCCAGGATTATCAACAGTGTTTGTAAAACACCTAGCCATACATGTAAAATGTTTGGATATTTAATAGGCAAGATACTCAATACATTTATACCTTAATGCCTTATTCAGTAAATAGTGAGTATAACTAATATGAATAACATATTAAATGCATGTATGTCAAAAAGGGCTCACATATATAAAAAGAATCTAATGAAAAACTTGAAGCCTAGAATTACTGGCATTCAAGTGTAGTGCCAGCTATTCCAGAAGCTGGCTGAGGACAGGAAGATTGAGCCCAAGAATTTAAGGCCAGTTTGAACCACCAACCAACAAACTAACCAACCAAAGCAAGCAAGCAAGCAAGCAACCTACCTATCACCATTAACAGATATATCCCAAATATCCAATAAACATGAAAATGTGGTCAACAAGGAATTGCAAATCCTATCCACAAAACCACTAACAAATCTACTGGAATGACTGATATGATGGCATAATGTGAAACAATCAAAAATTTTTATATACTTCTGGTAATATACACTCAGACCAATCAACCTCTAGTAAACTTCAGGCAACATCTTTTAAAGCTATACAAATTCATGAGCTAGAGTTCAGCAATAACACTCTTAGGCAATATATCACCCAAGAGCTATGCATCTGTATGTTTACCAAGACATGACTAAGAATGTTCACAGCAGCACTACAGTGATAGCTCCAAAAAGAAAAATGATTGAAATGTCTATTAACAATAGAACAGACCAAAAGATTATGGCACATACATAAAAATAGAAAGCACAACCATGAGACAAAACGCTAAACACACACACACACACACACACACACACACACACACACACACACAATGAATCTCAAAATTTGTTAAGCAAAACAAGTAAGACACAAAACATTTCATCAACTAATTACCCTGACTGCTTCACATCACGACGAACAGCCTAGCTTTTCTTTCAACATTAAGTGAATACTTGGCATTCATGAGTTTCCAACAGACTCTAAGAGGTACTCAAATGATCAAAGTATAACACTAAAAGGAAAAACTAGAAATATTACCTCTTTGATCAGCTCAGACTGGCCCACGGTATAGCTGTAGTTTGCAATCAGAGTAGCAATACCAACATAGGACCTCACCAACTCTGCCAGAAGACGAAGGATAGTAGAGGTAGGCATTAAAGGTTTGCTGCCCTTGCCTTTCTGCTTGCCTTCCTCAGAGGTCCGGTCCCCTTCTTTATCTTTCTTCCCTTCTCTAGTCTCCTCTGGAGTTGAAGCTCCTGAGAGAAAGCCAAACAAAAGAGTCAAGCCACAGATAGAAAGAAGACAGTATTTCTTCCATTTTAGGCCACTTATACACATCAAACACTCTGATTACCACTGTAGTTGAATGAGAAAGATGAACATGAACAAAACATAGGAGAGGCTTGGACCAACCATGGATGCAAACCACAACTTCCTGGTGCTTATGCAATTTTATGCTCTAGAAATAGTGTATTAGTAGTAACGCTCTAAATATCTTATTTTTTCTTCCCACATACTTGCCTAGCACACACTTATGTAATTCAATTCAAATGTTGATCTCCTGTGTCAACTAGAAACATGGAAATATTATGTGCCCACTTTATCTCAGGAAAGTATGTGTACATTCTATCGGTTATCTTGTAATTGTTGCGGTCTGCCTCATGAAGACAAAATAGGTACCCAATAAATACAGTCTGCCACATAGTACAAGAACAGACATTTTCTTTGACTAATATGCCATTACCCATACTCTATGTATGGTCAATAAAATGAATTAGCCATAATTTTATTTATATTATTTTTAATTGTATATGGATATGTGCACTAGTGCAGAGATCCACAGAAGCTGTGAGCTACCTGACATGATGTTGGGAACAGAATTTGGGTCTTCTGCAAGAACAGATCCCCAAATTAGCCATTATTTGACTGATTAAGAAAAAGATTTTTGCCGGGTGGTGGTGGCACACGCCTTTAATCCCAGCCCTCGGGAGGCAGAGGCAGGCGGATCTCTGTGAGTTCGAGGCCAGCCTGGGCTACCAAGTGAGCTCCAGGAAAGGCGCAAAGCTACAGAGAAACCCAAAGATTTTTATTATTTTTAATTGTGTGTATGGGTGTGGGGGCATACACACTTTATGTGTGTGCAAGTAATTGGGGCAGCCAGGTGTCAGATCTATGAAAAGTGGAGTTACAGGTGGCTGTAAGCTGCCTGATATGTGGCTGTTAGGAACCGAACTCAGATCCTCTGAAGTTAAGATGGTTCTTAACCACTGAGCCATCTATCCAGCCCTTACTTTTCTCTCATTTTAATCTCTTGGAATGACTATTAACCAAAGTACTCCTAAATTTTATTTTAAAGCTCTTTATTAAAGGAATCAACCACAAAAAGCATATGGACATAATGTCACTAGCACTAACACTTCATAAGTCAGCTTATGAAGTCTACCAAAAGGAATATGGGCTGATACAAACAGTACAACTACAGAATATCACTATAGCAACTATTAACAAGTTAATGAAAATTACAGTTCTATGAACTTTAGCAGCCTGTATCTACAGAACATTGGGCTCAGCCTTGGAAAAAATTACCTAGACAAGTAAATATAACAATGACACCTATTATTCTATTCTAGGTCTGAGACAACCAGTTTCCTTATCTTCCTAACAGATAGTACGAAAGGGAAAAAGGCAAATTGTTACCCTCTCCTTGGGAGGTTCCAGTTGTGGAAGTCTCAGCAGGGGCACCATCAGCAGCAAAGACCTGACTCTGGAAGACAAACACATGTGAGCTGTCATGAATTCTATAAACAGTCCACAAGGGTTAAGATTCCTTTTGAAAAATATGGCTGACACTGCTACAGATTCTTTTTGGTTGACCTTTCAACCACATTTTCTCTGTAATCTATGGGAAGCTATCACAGTGACTAAGATAGTCAAGTAAATAGGAAAATGAGAAACATTTCAAACCTAAAGAAAAGTAAAGTGTCAGAGATGTCCTAATTTTGGATTTTTAGGCAATAGATAATTTATATGTAAAAATTAATACTTTTTCCCAAACAGGGTCATATTATATATAGTCCTCAAAAAAACTTGCTTGTGTTTGTGTCCTGAGTGCTGGGATTAATTAAAGGTGTGGGCCTATCATTCTGACAAAATTAATACTTTTTTTCCTTTGGATAATCCTAGATACCGAGAAAATAGGGGCAATGGAAAAAGAAGAAAAACGGAAGACAGCTGAAGTTGACTTACATTTAAGGAAAAACCTGACTGTGTATCAAAGTCACTGCTCTGACGAGTAAGTGACCGGTACTGCTGGTATACATCATCACCCATGTCTTGCAGGAGCTGGCCAACCTCTTGGGTCATTCCTCCAGGTTTACCATCAGATTTGTCTGCTAGAAAAAATATAAACAAATATGTAAACTAAAATATGGTCCTTTAATTGTGCGATATTAGTGCAATGTTATTGGGTCTGCACCAGTGTAGTAATTATGCTGTAGAACAATTACATCTATAATGGTATATACAAAATAACCTTGGTGTGCAGCATGTTAGACCACAAAGCTTTGTGCAAATGCACTTTACTGCTTACCCAACATCAGTTAATGCATTTCTCAGAACATAAGCCTGTCATTATGTGATGCATGACAGAGAGCATGGTTGTTATTCTAACATTAAATAGTTTTATGACCAAAGCAACTTATTAGTTTTCTCATATTCTTCAACTGTCACTATTAAGCCCAAAACAAACACATTTAGTGTGAAAGGCTTGTACAATGGGAGGCCAGGAACCAAGCCCACCTATTACAGCTAGAGCTAAATCACTGTGTGGACAGTAGACTAGGAGATGAGGTAATGACACTATGATAGGAGGAAAAGCTCTGAAAGGATCAGAGTAGTATATGGATAAAAAGCACCAAAAATCTCCTATTTCTCTGCAGTTATTTCTATCACTGCTTATTTCACTAATTATGACATTTATTTATTTATAAAACCAAAAAGCATGACTGGAATACAACTTTGGGTTCCAAGAATTCAAATATGCTTTTCTAATCACTCACATGCAAAGGTGGATTGAGTGATCTGAAAAGTGAGGAAGCCATGTCACAATAATATCCTTAGCTCTTTGATATGATATAGCTATAGAGACATTTTGTTTTTTAAGTATGAAACTATGACAATTCTTGGTATTTGTTAACAAATTTGTTATTTCTTTTTGAATCTTTGTGCACCCCTCTGTATGATATATATTCGCATACAACAGACATTTGATAGAATCTTCGTCAGTATCATTCAAGATTTGTATCAGAACAGATTTATGCATCTTACCTTAAGGACTCACAGAATTACTCTTGGACCAGTCATATTTTATGGTACTTAGTTCCTTCAGAGATGTGTATTACTTGCCATTTTGTTGAAGTTTTGTTTTTGTTTTTTTTAACAAAGGGTTTCTCTGTGTATCCCTGGCTGTCCTGAAACTAATTCTGTAGACCAGGCTGCCTTAAACTGCTTCTGCATCCCTTGTACTAGGATTAAAGACATGTGCCACCCTCTCCCCAGTGCCATAATAGTTTTTTAAGAGGCAGAAGCAGGAGAGCTGTGAGTTCAAGACCAGCCTGGTCCGCAATGTAAATAGTGTGAATTCCAGGATAGCCAAGACTACACAGAGAAACCCTGTCTCAAAAAACAGAAAAAAGAAATAACTAAAAAGATTTATTTTATGTATGTGTGCAAGTGACTGAAGAGCCCAGAAAAGGGTAAAGCCTGAGTCACAAGTGGTTATGAATTGCCTGATGTGGATGTTGAAAACCAAATTCAGGTCCTCTATAAGAATAACAGCTGGGCGGTGGTGGCGCACGCCTTTAATCCCAGCCCTCGGGAGGCAGAGGCAGGCGGATCTCTGTGAGTTCGAGGCCAGCCTGGGCTACCAAGTGAGTTCCAGGAAACGCGCAAAGCTACAAAGGGAAACCCTGTCTCAAAAAACAAAAAACAAAACAAAACAAAAACAAAAAAACCCCACAAATGCTCTTAACTTCTGAGCCATGTCATTCCTGTAATATTCACTTTTTGATTCTAGGACTCTGGACATAGTACTTACTAAGGCATGTGCTAGTTGAAATGACCCAGGCACGATAACATATCCTTCAGAACCCTGGTTCCAAAAGTTGCCTAGACACATACCTTCCTCTGGAGCATGGTATGCGGCCAAAGCATTCAGCATATCATAGATAACTTCCTTAATAGTATCAGGAATGACAGGCAGAGATGAAGGCTTCAAAGGTGTTGTCTTTACCAGCTGTACAGCATTAGGGCCTTTAATTCTAAGATTCTCGAATTCATCATCTGAAGCTAGGCCAAAATCAACAGAAAAATTAGACAATAGTGCATCGGCACCTAAACCCCATTACTGACAAAGAAGTATCCAGAACAAGGATTGTATAATATGTAGAGCTTGAAAAATAAGAACATTTTAAAAATAGGTACAAATCTTATACTAAAAAAGGCTTTTTTATAAACTATAGAGAAATTTTGTTTTGAAACTTAGATCTATTGTACTTCAATAAGCAATCTCACAAACATTTACATGTCTACATGAACTTTGGAGGAAGTTCACCTATTATATTTCCCCAAATTTCTAAGAAATGGATCCAGAACTCAGCCTAAGTGGTAGTGGTCATTATCTCACTAGTTTCTTATGAAGAAGAGACATTTATATTTTTCCTTTCATATTAATATTTATCATGCATTTAGGCCAACTGTCCTATAAAACATTCCACAAATGATACTAATCTAATTATTTCCTCATAATAAAACACAGACATTATCTTTTTGGCAAGAACACAGGTAGCACTGTAAGCTTGTCATTGCATCCCATGAGCCACATAAATAATTGTTCTTCAGTCAGCGCACTCTATATAAACCATCAACTATAGGTAAATTCTATTGCCACATCAAGACAAAACCTTTGTAGTCAAAAGACTACAGTGAACGAGTCCCTGGTAACTGTGGCAAGTCCTAGAGAAGTTACTGAGAATTACCTACAGAATTTACTGACCCAAATTATCAACCAATGTCTCAATGTCTACCTAAAGAGGATTTTCAGATTACAGATCTTTAAAAGAAAAAGGAAGGAAGGAAGGAAGGAAGGAAGGAAGGAAGGAAGGAAGGAAGGAAGGAAGGAAGGAAGGAAGGAAGGAAGGAAGGAAGGCAGGCAGGAAGGAAAAAAGGCCAGACTTCAGGATCTCTAAGAATAGCAGAAAACGAAACTGACCAGTTCCTGAGCCTCGAGGGGCTGGAAGGGCAATGCGGATACAGCAATTGGCTACTTCTGTGAATATGTCTGGATTGCGGCAGGCAGCTGGCCCCAGGACTCGAAGAATGTAGTTGATCTCCCGGGAGCCGAGACTGCCAGATACAACACCAGAGGTAGTACTTCCAGCTCCACTTGTAGCTGCTGAGCGAACAACCTAGTAAAAAGCATTGCCCATTTAGTTTCTAAAAATGTAATTGTAAACAAAGTGTTGTTAAAGATTAAAATGCTAACTAAGCTTTGTCTTGAAACATTAGATGACAGCTCCAGATATTTGAAAGATACACTTGGTCTTTAAGCCCCTTTATAATTTAAATAATGTGTCTCACAAATTATAACAGATCTCAACTATTGATACTTATATAACTATTAAATGGAAAGTGTATCTGATCACAGATACCATATAGCATCCACATTTAACTAAAAGCTCCAGTCTCCCCAAATATTGCAATATTAAGCTATAATGGTTCAAAATATGTAATAAGACATCCACTTAGGAACAAAAGAAAACAGTTTCTTTAGTTAATCATAAGTTTGAGATGATAGTTACATTAGCTATCAAATTTTATGGATAGTTTCCTTTATGATAAAAATGTTCACAAAAATAACATCTTCTGGTGTTTAATGCATTTTACCAAACTAGCCATGCTATCTAGTCTAGTATATTTTAAGCCTTAAAGAGGTATGATTTATCTAGCTAAGTATTTTTATTTTAAAATACAAAACCTTTTAATGTAAAAGCATAATTTATAATCTGTGCAGCTGCCTACTGTTTGATATTAGACAGTTTCTTGATATTATAAGCAATTCAAAATATTTTGTCTACCGGGCGGTGGTGGCGCACGCCTTTAATCCCAGCACTCGGGAGGCAGAGCCGGGCAGATCTCTGTGAGTTCGAGGCCAGCCTAGTCTACAAGAGTGAGATTCAGGACAGGCACCAAAGCTACACAGAGAAACCCTGTCTCAGGAAAGAAAAAAAAAAAAAAAAAAAAGTAATGCTATCTGAATTTGCCGGGCGGTGGTGGCGCACGCCTTTAATCCCAGCACTCGGGAGGCAGAGGCAGGCGGATCTCTGTGAGTTCGAGGCCAGCCTGGGCTACCAAGTGAGATCCAGGAAAGGCGCAAAGCTACACAAGAGAAACCCTGTCTCGGAAAACCAAAAAAAAAAAAAAAAAAAAAAAATAAAATAAAATAAATTTGTCTACATGTTTTGAAAAATTGTGTCAAATTCTTAGCCATAAAATTTGTATATGAAGTACTGGAAAGACAGCTCTATAGTTAAGAGTGTACTATTCTTGTAGAGACACTGAATTTGGTTTCCAGCACCCAAGTTAGACAGGTTAGAACTGATGGTAACACCAGCTCCTTGAACTTGCTCTGTAGACTAGGTTGGCC
The DNA here is from genome assembly GCF_049852395.1 of Peromyscus maniculatus bairdii. Taxonomy (NCBI): domain Eukaryota; kingdom Metazoa; phylum Chordata; class Mammalia; order Rodentia; family Cricetidae; genus Peromyscus; species Peromyscus maniculatus. The sequence continues at coordinate 141,515,886 of NC_134875.1, read as the reverse complement.
TTGAACTTACAGAGATCCACCTGAGTGCTGGGATTAAACACGTGTACCACCACGCCTGGTTGAAAATAAAGTTGTGGGTTTTTTTTGTTGTTTTGTTTTGTTTCGAGACAGGGTTTTTCTCTGCGTAGTTTTGCGCCTTTCCTGGAGCTCACTTGGTAGCCCAGGCTGGCCTCGAACTCACAGAGATCCGCCTGCCTCTGCCTCCCGAGGGCTGGGATTAAAGGCGTGCCCCACCACCGCCCGGTGAAAATAAAGTTTTTAAAAATAATTTCTAAATGAAAAGGTTATCTTAATCCACAGTATGAAACTACCCTATAATGTGGCTGGACCAATTTCCAATCTTACTGAAAATAAAGAGTATACCAAGTTCTTCACAACTTGTAACTTCACACTATATTTTGCCAACTTGGTAAGTTACTGCCACTGATCTTCCTTTGCTCCCTATTACCTACTTCAACTAGTATTTAAGTCTTTTTTTTTTTTTTAAAAGATTCCCTTCATCCAAGATTGGTCTATATACAATCTTAGCATTTTAAACATTCAAGAGTTTGTTTTTAGTCCAAATTCTGTCTTTATGTCATTGATTCTTCCGCATTGAGCTCAAATATGCTACCTTACACAGTTGTTCTAAGTCTCCTGATGTACACATAAGGCAAAACCAAACCAAATGAAGAAAAAAGAAATCTAAACACATGTAAGTACAAACTGTTACAATTTTTCTGGTAATTAAGCACATCTTTTGATATATTCTGATTTCCAAGAATCCCCCTAATTTTAATAACATGAACAAAGCCAGGCACAAAAATGAATATGGCAACGCTAATTTACATGTGAAACAAAATAATTTTTCAAGACAGGGATGATGGTGATAAGTAGAGAGACTGAGGATTCTGCAAAAGTATGGAGGTTTGCTTTACTTGATTTTCAAGGCAGGGTTTCTCGATGTATTTTTGGTGCTTGTCCTGGATCTCGCTCTATAGACCAGGCTGGCCTTGAACTCACAGAGATACCCCTGGCTCTGCCTCTGGGTGCTGGGATTAAAGGCGTGCACCACCACCGCCCAGTATTATTTTCTGATTTTTACAAGTGAGTAATTATTAAACACCCATCACAGTGTCTCACTGTAAAATCAGGAACATAAAAAAAAAAATCTAGAACAAAGACAGGAAGTAAAGATCAGCATCAGACACCAGAAATACTGACCTTTTCCATAGTATGACGAAGAGTACATGGATCCTCAATGATGTGTCTTAATAGAAGGGTGACTAGGGGGGTAAAGCCATTGAAGCCTGAGCTCTGGGTCAAATTCAAGATCATTCGTGTACTCTTCAGCTCTGCAAACATCATGGCGTATTTGTGGTCCCTGGTGAGCCTCAGGCAGAGGCGAAGGGTGGCATGCAATGTGTCTGGGTCCACAGGAACTCCCAGCATGCTCACACAGGCTCGGATTAGAACAGTCACCATATCTTCCGTCAGGCCCTGGATTAGGATCTCCCCAATTTTTGTTTCTTCTAGGCTTGCCTCTTTTTCAGTGTTTGTACTCTCTAGGGCCAAGGGGATATCTAAAAATGGGGGATAGGGAGAGGTTGTATACAATTAGACATTTCATCCCATACCTCTCCTAAAGCAACCAGCTATCACTTGGTCTGAAAAACACACCAAATTCTAGGACCAGGTATGAAGGTAAGCAGAGAAGACCATATATCTTACTGTTCTTGAAAAAAAAAAAAAAAAAAACAACCACGGGCCACAAAACTGGCTAGATCTAAAGCCATATAAAGGCACACTATCTTTACTCAAAACTTTTCAAAATGTTCAAAATAAGGAGGTTGGAGATATGCCTCAGTGGTTAATTTAGGATCATGTACTACTCTGGCAGAAGACCCGTGTTTGGTTCCCAGTGCCAATGTAGGGCAGCTTACAATGGTGTAAATATAGCTTAAAGGGTGTCTAATGCCATCTTCTGGCCTCCAAAGGTGCCCATTCTCTCACACATGGTTACAAATAAAAATAAATCTTTGAAAAAAGGAATCAAAATTAATGCAGTATACAGAAATGTGAAACTATAATCCCAACTATTTGGGTGACCGAAGTAGGAGGATTGTGAATTTGAGACTCACTTGGGCTCTATCTATCTAAAAACACCATTTGAAGGAAAACAAAAAAGACCTGAAATACTTAGGCCATACCACTGCCTTTATTTTCTTTACGTTTGATATCCATTTCTTTGCTTTCTTCCAGTGTCTTCTCTAGTTCCTGTCCATTGCTGCTTTTTGAGTTTTTATTCAGTCGAGGTACCCTGAGGAGAGTTAGCATCACAGGGCGTCGGTTCCCTGTTTCTTCATTAACCTAGGAATTCAAACAGACAAAACAAAAATCTCTACATAAAAAGGAGGGTGGGGCGTTCTTTCAGGCAAGATGCTGGAATAGAAAGGAACTCTGGCAATTTACCCCATCTATACAATATACAAACATTAAAGCTGAAGGTATCTAGAACAGTACACATATGGAACTATAAGGAATTCTGAAATTTCCAAGAAAGCAGACATCCTTCCTTAACAACAACTCTCTAATCTATGCCTGAACATAAAAAACTCACTTCAAGGAAGAACAGTATCAAATCACCACAGACCTATGTCTTGGCCTATGATTATTAAAAAGACTCAGTTCCCCTAAAAATCTAAAACTGGATTTAGAAGTTCCTTAACATGAACAGACTCCTGATTCAGAAAACAAACAAACAAACAAACAAACAAAAAAAACAAAGCAAAATGCACTAAGGACAATACCCCCTCTTCAATAAAGTTTACACTGTTAGTTGAGCATGTACCTGTACCATTGTAGTGAACTGGACAGTGTATCTTCGTCGGCCTGCAGTGAATCTTACACTTGTTTCTCCAGATTTCCAGGCAGAATCAATAGTGCTGTTGTTGCTAGCACTGTAACTACACCAACGTCCAGAGCGGTCATCAAACCAGCGCCAGTTGTTACTGTTAGACTGTAGGTACTAAATAAAATGCAAATGCATAGTTTCTTAATATTTACTGTAAGCTTTATTTTCTGTCAAGACAATCAGCAGTCATCAGGATACATTGCTTAAAACTAATGTAGGAAAAAAGGTGTACTACTGGACATTTAATAAAGTTCTAAGAGGCTTTTGGGTGTGTGTGTGTGTGTGTGTGTGTGTGTGTGTGTGTGTGTGTGTGTTTGTTTCATTGCTTGGTTATCTTTCAGAGCCAAAAACCTAACAATTTCCCTGTCTTGCCATCATCCAGTTGTTTCCAACAGTTTTCTAAACAAGGAGCATGATCATGAGAGATACAATGAACAAATTCTATTGTTAAGTTACTGAGATATTATGGAGTACTACAATCTTTGCTTTAGGAAAGTATTTCAAGTTTTTTGCCAGGCAGTGGTGGTGCACGCCTTTAATCCCAGCACTTGGGAGGCAGAGTCAGGCGGATCTTTTTGAGTTCCAGGCCAGCCTGGTCTACACAGCAAGATCCAGGACAGGAACCAAAACTACACAGAGAAACCCTGTCTCCAAAAAAAAAAAAAAAAAACTAAAACAAAATCAAATTTTTCTAGTAGTCAAAGAGCATACTTCTATAACATTGATTCCTTGAGTAAGATCTTGAGGCCTTATCAAAATAAATAATTTGAACTCTCCATTTTTAAAAAGAGACCCAACTAATGCAATCCCTCAAGAGTTGTATTTTGGAGAGATCGTTTTACATTTTTTTCACTTCTCCACTCCTATCTTCTGATCTATTCTTGCCTCAAGAAATGAAAGCATTGTGTTAAAACACAGACATTGTACTTTACACACCTTGGTCATTTGGCCTCTTCTCTTTGATGAGATGGCTGTTTTTTCATAAAAATCAATAAGTAGCAACACTGGAGTGATCCACCTTAAAAAAATTATTTAGGTCAAGACAGAAACATGCATAAATTGAAAAAATATCAGGCATCTTACAATTAAATTGTCTAACCATAAAACCCTCAAGATTTACTTCATATATGCTTCAGAAAAGTGATTCAGGTGGTCAACTCTAGAGCCAAATCCCAAGAGAACAGAAATGAAACCAGAACAAAGGGCGACTCACTTTGGGGTCTGAACCTCCTTTTGCTCTTTCGCAGCCTGAAGGCAGGGCTGAACCACTTCTAAGAGCTTGATTAGGACATTGAGGATGCCACTTGATTCAACCACCCAGGCACAAGGTAGCTTCAACTCCTGATTTTAAAACACACAATCATAAAGAGGTTAACATTTACATAACTAGTTTAAAACACAAATTCTATTTATCACTTATGAAAGATTTGATTTCAGATGAGTTACTTCAGTTCTCTACAGTTTGGTTTCTTCTTGAGATAAGAGTAAGTAATGTTTGCCGGGCAGTGGTGGCGCACGCCTTTAATCCCAGCACTCGGGAGGCAGAGCCAGGCGGATCTCTGTGAGTTCAGAGGCCAGCCTGGGCTACCAAGTGAGTTCCAGGAAAGGCGCAAAGCTACACAGAGAAACCCTGTCTCGAAAAACCAAAAAAAAAAAAAAGAGTAAGTAATGTTTACTTTAGGGTCATTATAATGACTTTTTTTTTTGTTTTGTTTTTCGAGACAGGGTTTCTCTGTGTAGCTTTGCGTCTTTCCTGGGACTCACTTGGTAGCCCAGGCTGGCCTCCAACTCACCGAGATCCACCTGGCTCTGCCTCCCGAGGGCTGGGATTAAAGGCGTGCGCCACCACTGCCTGGCTGTAATAACTTGCTATGCACTTGTTTTATTTCGTTTTTTGAGACAGGGTTTCTCCTGTAGCCCCCGGCTTTTCTGTAATTCGATCTGGAGGCTAACCTCCAACTCAGAAATCTGCTTGCCTTTGCCTCCTAAGAGCTGGGATTAAAGTCATGCAACACGACCACCATTTAGTGGCTGTGTAGTCTTAATGACATTTAAATTGTTAAGGTTTTTGATTTACAGAGAAGCTCTATATTTCAAGGAAACTAACACAGTAATGGGGGTTCCACTTAAGTGTTGCGTTTAACAGAAAACCAATGTAAGTGATTGTTCAATAGGTGGCTATTTAGACAATAAAAAACAATTAACAGAATCATGTGTACGTGATAGGAGAAAAAAATCATAATATCATCTTAGTTGTTTAAATGAAAAGGACTAGAAGGAAAAAACCTGTAATTCTTTTTAAGGGGGGGGGGGCGGCGCTATGACAGAGTTTTCTTTATATTATAATGTTACTGAGGGATATAAACATCTAATTCTTCAAAACCTTTCTCATAAGTAGCTATTCTCAAAGCATTATGAAAACTTGAACTCCTATTTTACAGGAAAGTTTCCAGATAGTCTGACATAAATATTGGTTTCATCAAAATTACTGTAAAGGGGTTTATTCTGGTAAATTGAAGTTTTACTGTTATACAAATGAAGAACCACTTCTCCAAGGTCAACTGCCTTCTGGTTTTTATATTGTTAAGAACAATAACGTATCTTGTCCAAACTACTCCTTTGCCTGAATGACCTGCTAATCGATAGGACAAGGAAAGAGTCAGATTCAAAATACCTTAAATCTAACAACATCCAATTTTCATAGTTTGCTATATTTGCAGCAGCTAGTTAGAATTCCTCAGTATTCCACAATTACTGTGATTGTCATTTAAATGCCCTTCAAAAGTGACATCTGATGCCCTTATGTATGTTTGCAATTGAGTATGCGTGTGTAGAAGCCAGATACAATGACCACATCTATCATCTTTTCACATAATCCTTGTTCTAACCAGCTCTTCTTGCGTTATTCAGAAATGATGCACATAACTTTCCAAACTCAGAACCTTCTATTTTGCACTTCATTATACACGTTTTAGCCTATAGGGAAATTGTGGACTCACATGAAATACAGGGATCATGCTTTGTACTTCTCAATTCAATGTATTGTAAAGTGCTGGCTAATTCTTCAATAAATGAATTGTGAGGCCAAAAGATATGTTACCTCAAAAAGTAGTGTTAAAAGCAAGATTCTAGTAGCCAAATTGGAGGCCTGTGGCAGTGTGGCCATCTGACTGATCCACTCTGACACGGTTTTTGTGTCACTTGTTGTTAGAGGAAGAGCAGCATTGATCAATACATCAGCAGCTTCCCACACCTAAATTAAAAAAAAAAAAATGACAAGTCATGTAACTACAGAGTAACGCAGGGTCTGTGCAAATATTCAAAAACTTTAAATATACTCCCGCCAACCACAAACATATTTGCTGAAGAATAGAAATAACGATCTACTTATAATAGGGACTTAATCAAAGGGCATAATCATTAACAATTATTCTAAACAACATTTAAATTTGCATTTATTTGTGTATACATGCCCAAAGAAAACTTGTAAGAATGGCTCTCTCCTTCAACCATGTGGGTTTTTGGCACTGTACTTAGGTCATCAGGCTTGGAGGTAAGTGTCTTTTACACCGAACCATCTTGCTAAATCAGTTATCCTTAAATTGCATTACAGAACACTAATCAAAGGAAAATGAATATCTAGAAAAGTTGGTGCAGTAGCCTAAATGATTATTTCAATCTTTACTATACCTCCTCTGAAATTATTGTAAAATCAAAGCCCAACTACTAAAATGCTAGAATACTAGCCAGGTTATAATTTGCAAAATGTTTAATGCGTTAAAATGAGTATCTCTGCTCTTCTCTACTTAGGTAGAGAATACATTTTAGTAAAAGACCATGTTATCTAAGGTTTATGTTTCTATGCATTAAAACTTATGCTTTGACCAGGTGCCCAGAAGAAACAGAGACTAGTGAGGCTGACAGGAAGAGGTTTAGTTTAACTGAGTCACTTGGAAAGGACACTCTCCAGTCTGTTGTAGTACAGTGTCTAAGGTTCCCTGTTTTTGTGAGCTGTTATACATGCCAGGGTAACTGTCATTGAGTCATTTCTGCTCCAGTAAGAAACCACTCACACATTGCTTTAAGTGACTCCCAAAAAACCTCACCCATTCATGTAAAAAAACAAACAAAAACCTTAGGTTTCCATTATCCCAAACCGATTTCCTCTTTTAATTTACCAACTGCTTCAAGATTTTATGAAACAAAATCTTAATGATTTAAATACATGATACAAAATTATACATAAATACACAATGCAATACAGCTATTTCTTTATATGGAGATTTGAGATCATTTGTATATTATCCTATTTCAACAATTAAAACACATTGATTTTATAATAGTAGAGAAAACCAACACTAAAAAGTAACAAAATTTGATGTTCAGTACCCATCAGGAAGTTGTTACACAGGAGGGAAAAAACATATTTTGTTAATATAAGAGATGAAATTTAGCTCAAGGATGATGAGAAACATATTTAGATGAATCTGATGGAAAACTTTTTGTGAAATGGATAAAATAATTAATGTAGACAACCAAAAGATTTCAAACACAGAATACAAACATATCAGGTAGAATGCAGGGCTTTTCAAAAATGTAGTTTTGATAAGATGACAGGAAAACAACTTTAAATACTCTCATCTTTTGATACCTTGGGACTTACCTGATTGACAACTTGCTTCAAAATCATATCACGATAGTCTGCTCCATTACGCTTGATAGCTGTCATGATCAGATCACAAACACGGTATACCGTATCAGGCAGCTCATCAAGAAGATGGAAGCAGCCTGGTAACATTGTATCTGTGAAAGTGTGGAGCTCATCTTGTTCCAGTGGGTCAGCATCTTGAAACTTCTCCAGACATTTAGCTTCTTCCTCTTCTTGTTTTTCTCGGGCTTTACGTTCCTCTTCCTCCTTCCTGCAAGCAACTTCCTGGAGGCAGGAAAGTTAGTGTGGCTATATATGGCATAGGTGAGGTGTTTGAGTACTATATACCTTCTTAAACAGTTGAAACTTTCAAGTGGGCATGGTAATGAATGTAACAGTGACCACATGGTTAATGCAAGATAGGGAAAACAGACTACCAGGACCCAAAAGCCTTGTCAGTTGTTATCTGCAGCATCCTATGTACTATTCTCCAGAAAACACATTTTTAGATCCTATCGACTATTTCCTTTCCAGAGTGGTAGATTTAAGTAATATTACCCAGGAACACAGCTAAGTTTGGACTACTAGTTACTACCAGTTAGATTTTGAGTCTTATTTGACAACGAAGACTGAATCTCTAAAGCTTCATTCAGGTCTATATAAGGTAGCTTAAGGATAGACCAAAAGGTTGAAATGAACAAGTACTCCCTTGACTTTCCCCAACACTATGCAATGATCATAGAACAAGAATTACAGTATTCACAAAAATACAGATTTATGGGAGAAGATACTTTTGGATGTCAGGTACCTCAGGTGATTCTGCCCTTTGATCCATTGGAATATCCTGTCCCAGAGACATGGCAATTGCTCTCATCATTTGATCTTCTTCAGACATGCTAAGATCCTACAGAATGAAAACAGAGAATCCAAAAAATATATACATCCCAAAACAAAGAAACCTAAATAGGCAACTCCCAACTGATAAGGAAAGGGAATGAGTCCAGAATGTTGTTTTCTCCAATTAAACCCAACTAAGGCACACTTACATGGTTACCGCTACAGGGACAATGGGGAAAATTACAATGAAAACTAAGTATAGAAGAAAAAAGCCCAACAAATGCAGCACGGCAGTATATTCTGAAGCTTTTAAGTGTTAGTACATAAAACATTGGCATAGAACATAAGACAAAAAGGGTTATCAGCAGCCAAACCAGGACATAAAAATGTAAGATTTTTCTGTGTTAACTCACCCGAACAACTCCTCCTATGATCGGAGGAGGATGGGTTAAAAGGTATTCTGTTGCTTGTTCCATTGTGCTGGTGTTCAATAGGGCCTCCATGGCATGTTCTCTTGTAAAGCCCATGTCCATGAGCTATTAAAAACATGTAAGAGTTTAGAACCACATTAAGAGATAAGTAAAAATACATTTCAAAATAGAAGGAACAACTTAAGTTTTTCTAAGTTTACATGAACTAAGTATTTCTAATCCAGGGTGGTACCATATCATGAATGTTCTTTTATCTTTAGTCGGTCTCTAATATAAACATTAAGGTGCAGTTTCATTCTCTCTTAAAATGGAGGCCAGGGCAAATAATTACTATAGTTAAAGATTTGAGATTGATACAGAGGTATAAATTAGTATCTATTTTCTGGAATAGAAACTTGCAACAATAGAAAAAGTACCTGTAAAGCTAACCCAGGAATTCAATTATCAGGAAGTGACTGACATACATTAGAGTTTATATATGAGGAAACTACCACAGCTTTATAGTGTCCAACTAAAAGAAATTTAACTCAACAATTCCTAAATGAGAACAATTCCTAAATGATAGTATAACTATATACAAAAAAGAATTATATACAGATATAAAATCCTAAATTTTCTAAACAATTTTTATAATATAAAATAGCAATGCATATACACATAAGACAGAATTGAATAAAATAAAAGAATCTTAATAATAATAATAATCATCATCATCTACATAAAAATTTGAGCAAGACAAATGCCACGGACCCAGTATGGATAGAAAACACTGTTTCCAGAAGACATAAATCATTAAATGAAAATCTCAGTGCCAGGCATGGGATACCATCCTAAGTTATTATTCAAGTACTTCCCAGTGTCCCATCAAACACTACAGGATATTACCTTAGTTCTTGGTTGCCAATGATAAACTAGGTGGTTAAGATCCTATTGCTAAAGACACAACACACTTTGGTTTCAGGACAAGATATAATAAAATTATAATGGAACTGGAGTATGCCTCCTTCCTGGCTAGTTTTCATAGTGCCAGAAAGTGCTTTGTGGGTCACTTAGGAAGAAAAAATAATTAACAGAATTACCCTGCTGTGAATCTAGGTATACTACAGAAAAACCTTGGGCAATGGTGGCATGATTACTATGGAGGTAACTAACTGCTTTCTCAATGCATTTGAAACCTGCTCTACAGGAGGTAATTTATACCTTGTACTGTATACCTGGTCAAAAGCTGGGGCAGTCATATTGTCAAGCTGTCTTCTAAAAATTTTTACCTATAGATAAGTGCTGTTCTCAGCCTTTGTCAGAAGTTTCTCTTTGCTGCAGGTAATAGTTAATGCAGAGATTTCTAACTGCTTCAAATGCTGAGACTAAGTAACTTCAAGTGCTTAGCCCATTTTAAACCTACCCTCCAAAGGCTCAGGAAATATTATGGAAGAGGACAGAAAGAACTTAAGATGGAAGAAGGGAGAGAATACTTTTGAACTGCTTTCTGGACATATATCACCTTTGTAACTCATGAACTGACAATAGTTGTGGCTATCTGAACAAGATGAATCCAGTGAACATTCAACTATGAATGGTTAGGGGCTCACAAAGTCCCACCTCTAGCTGAGGAGCCATTAATAATTTGTGGTTGCTAGGTAAGAGAGTAATTCAGGGTCTGACATTAAGTTTCCCATGTTCCAGTGGGTGGTCATATACCCATATACACAGATAGCACTAACAGGATTCAGTGTCTTATTTTTAAAAATTAAATGAAGAAGGGTACATGAAGGCAGAAGGGAAATGGGTTGAGGAGACTTTGCAAGGAGGTTGAAGGCGGTGGCTATAATAAAAAAATAATGTATAAAATTACAAAGAGTAAAAAAAATTTCAGGAAAACAATGTTAACATATTCTTGGAAGCTTTTCCTCCCTTCTAGTCTCTAATTTTTAAAATGCAATCATTTTAAAATGATATAGATTTAGAGGTGATTCACAGTTTGAAAAAGCTTTTCCTGGAGAATAAATTTAACCACAACAATCTTTTGCATTAGAAGTTAACCAGAAGGTAACTGAAGGCAGTTTGATTACCAAAAACATTCTTTGCAGGATCCTGATGTAATTAACATGTAATTAATATGCTTAAGGATACAATGTATTACCTATATACAGTACTGGGACCATATCCTTCACCTTTCCTCAGAAGGAAAAAATAAATGATTTGAGAAAAAGATCTCTAGGCTAGTAGAACCAAACACTTAGGGGTATAGAAGCTTAGAAAATGTGCAAGCAAGAGAGGTGGCAGCTAACTTTAATCTCAGCATGTGGGAGGTCAAGGCAGGATTCTAAGTTTAAGGTCAGTCTTGCATGCAAGTTAGACGTGGTAATTAATAAAACACAAAAAAATTTATGAGCATTAGATTCTCTAAGGTGCAAATCATAGGGTCTGGAATCTGAGATTAGCACTCTTACCTGTTGTAGCTGTTGCTGGTTGACTTGAGGTTCTCTGCGGGAGCCACCTTCTTCTTGGCCTGTGTCCTCTTCTCCTCGAGATCCTTCCTTCTCTTTGCTCAGTCTCTCTCGAATCACAGGTTCTCCACGGAGAATGTGGCACAGAATGGCCAGCATGGACTCAGCCATTCGTCCCCCATATACCTTAAGAGGTTTCCGGTTCCACAGGTTCTTGATGCAAGTAAAGGCTGCCTGTAAGTCATTTGAAAAGTGTTTGAAGACTTTCCCCTCAATTCAAACCCCCAGCAGTTTTCTTTCTACAATGAGTTAGTTTCAACAACAACAACAAAATGTAGACTGACTGGCACTGAGGTGGTTAAAAACAAAGTATAGTGGAGGTATTTAATTCATCCATAAGTACCAAGTACCAACCAGAAGCTCATACTTCATGTTTACAGCATGAAAACAAAACAGTCTTTATGGTTAGTTTTTTGTAAACGACCTTATGTGAGAATCATATTCATTTGTTTTTCAACAATCACATTTTATTATAGACAAAACATAGTGGCAAGCATTCAGTTAGCCTGAGAAAATTTTCTCCTTTGGTTTTATAATGCAGAATACTCACTTTTTGAGTTACTACAAGGAAGCGGAGGGCACTGAATTGTGGAAAGCTTTGGACCCCTCCGGGCAATTTGGCAGGCAGCGAATGTGGAGATTCGAGGACTGTGGTGGGATTTACCATCTTTTCTACAAGCATAAGCCAGGCATCTAGGAATTCTCCTGTGCCATCAGGTAAATCTGAATGTTCCAATCCCTCAGAAACGGGAACTTTTCCTCCCATGGACAGAGCCCAGTTGAAAGTTCTAAATTCAAATAAGACAAAGCATGTGAATAGAATATTAACTGGTATTTCACATATGGGAGAACTTACATTTTAAAGGATTCAAAACACTACTACACTGGTACTAGTTCCTTATTTTCTCTCCTCTTGGTATTACTTATTTTTTCTCTTGAGATTTAAAATAATCACATCACTTCTTCCTTCCCTTTCCCCCCTCCAAATGCCCTCGTATACCTCCTTGCTCTCTTTCAAATTCATGGCTTCCTTTTTGATTGTGTTACATGAATATATGTACAAGTATATAAATGCATATATGTTGCTAAATATAAACTGCTCAATCTAGATAACATTCCTTCTATTTTGGTGGCTGATCATTTGGTATTAGATAACCAACTGGTGTGTTCTTTCTCCCACTTTCAGACTTTTTTAAAGTCTTTTTAAAGACTTTCTCCCACTCTCAGCATTCCTTATTTGCCTGTGTAGATCTCTGCATAGGGTTGAGTCCTCATGGGCTTTCCCCCTACATTTTGGCATGTCTATTATTATTATCCTTGTTCAGTTCATGTTTAGGCTGTCATGTTGGTGAGACTTTATAGGTGCAGCTTATGATATTACTAGGAAATATAGCCTCAAAGTAAAGACCTGATCCTTTGGCTCTTAACATTTTCCTATCCTCCCTTCTACAATGTTCCCTGAACTTAAAAGTTATATTATATATGTATCCAATGGGACTAGACTCCGCGACTCTGCATTTTGATTGCTTGTGACTTCCTGTAACGGTCTTAGTATACTGCCAAAGACAGCTTCCTTGATGAGGTGTGACGACTACATACATCAGGCTAAACTAAGGAGAAGCTACGATTACTTCTAATATGCCATTTATGAACTTTTTATAAAGACTTAAAAACATCCACCCAAACGGGTTTAGTTTATCTCAAAATCTTTTGGCCAAGCAAAGTAAACCAAAACAAACGTACTGAATTCAAAGAAACAAATAAAGTCATTTTATTAAAACAAACAAACCAACAAAAAACCCCAAAAGACTATGTATTAACAATGAAAAGCCAATTATGATAAAGAGAATTTTTTATGAAATTGTTCACGGTTTTTTTTTAATTTTATGAATGTTAGCATACACTTATCTATGTGTAAACATGTGAATATCTGTTACCAATGGAGGCCAGAAGAGGGAAATCAGATGCCCTGGAACTGTAGTTACAGATGGTTGTGAGATGCCAATAGGAATTGGGAATAGAACATGGGTCCCCTGGAAAAGCTGCAGGTATTCTTATCTGCTGAACAACCTATCTAGTCCCAAAGCAGATACTCTTACTATATCACTATATTTCCCTCCTTCTTAGGACATACAAACGATAAAAACTAATGGCTTTCTGTATATATTCAAACATCACAGGATAAATGACTTAGAAAGCTGTGAGCTGGTAAGGCACATAGTAAAGATCAAAGTGCAAAAAATGATTCTCTGTGAAGCAAATAATCCTTACTCAAAAAGAGCATTGTGACCGCCAGAACAGAGAAATTTCTGCAGCATAAGGTGGTAAGGATACTTTCTCTCATCAAACAGCATTGGAGATGTGAATCCAACTGAACAGATGAAGAATGTCAGCCTAAAAAAGAAAAAAAACAAACATTTCTAACACACACACACAAAAGCAACAGGAAATTAAGTGAAAAAGTAAAAAGGGAAAATTTAAAAAGCATTTAGGTGACAGATTAATTAGGCACCAGAATAATACTTGCCAATTAGTTAAGAATTAGAAGCTCAGTGAAATGCAGCTTAACTTTAAACCCATGTTCTAAACTAGGTACAATAAAAACACTTCATATGGAATACATATATTGAGAAAACTAGAGATTTCCCAAGTTTGTGCTAAGTAGAATAGGAACAAACATACATTATTTTGATTGCCACTTTCTACTCCCTGTATCTCAAAATCGGAACTCACCTGAAGCGGGGAGTAGGTGTATATGGTGGGGGCTGCCATGATAAGCCTTTTGTGAGTAGCTTAGTAAGAGCTGAAGCTGTTGATCTAGCAGCAGGTGTTGGTGCAGTAGTAGTACTGGCAGCATGATGGCTCCTTCTTTGGCGGACAGGAGAACCAACACAAAGCTTAACAAGGAGTCCAAAGAGCTCAGCAAGTGCTCGGCCTAATCTGGAAGAAGCTGGAACCCAGAAGGCAGTATAATGCTATAAAATGGACACATGATTTCATAACAAAACACATGCTTCCCACAAACTTAAATTATTATAGTTATTATTGCTAACATTATTATCATGTGTAGATCAGAGGATAACCTTGAGGAGTCAGATCACTCCTATCTATACATGGACTCTGGTAACAGATCTCAGGCCATCAGGTTTACGTAGAAAGTGCCTTTACCCACAGAGCCACCTCACCAGAACAACTTTTTTTTCTAATGATTGCCATCTACTGAACAATAGTAAAGAAAGTCTTGAACTGCCTCTTCATGTGATAATCTGAACTGGAAGTTTCATAAGGAACAGATGTACCCTTTGAGAGCAGAAAATAAAACTATACTATAACAAAAATGAAAACATTAAGATAAGGACTTATACTGTTAAATTAAGGATAAATTGACACAATATGGCAGCAGTTAAGTACCAATAAGTAAATGATGCATTCACAGGATTTAAAGAAGCTGGGGGGTGCTTGTGGTGCTGGTGGTGGTGGTGGTGGTGGTGGTGGTGGTGGTGGTGGTGGTGGTGGTGGTGGTGGTGGTGGTGGTGGTGGTGGTGGTGGTGGTGGTGGTGTACACCTTTAATCCCAGCACTGGGGAGACAGAGGCAGGTGGATCTCTGTTGAGTTCAAGGCCAGCCTGGTCTACAGAGCAAGTTCAAGGACAGTCAGGACTGTTACACGGAAAAACCTTGTCTCAAAAAACCAAGAGTTACTTAAAATGCTTACAGAACTGAAAGAGCAAAAAAATGTTTAATACAGTGATTTCCAACCTTCCTAATGCTGTGACCCTGTATTTCCTCAATGGTGTGGTGATCCCCAACCATAAAATTATTGTTGCTACTTCATAACTGTAATTTTGCTACTATTCTGAATCAAAATGTAAATATTTGGCCAGGCGGTGGGGGAACACGCCTTTAGTCCCAGCACTCGGGAAGCAGGGGCAGGCAGATTTCTATGAGTTTGAGGCCAGTCTGGTCAACACAGTGAGTTCCAGGATAGGCTCTAAAGCTACACAAAGAAACCCTGTCTCAAAAAAAAAAAAAAAAACAAAAAAGAAGAAAAAGAAATGTAAATATCTCTTTTCTGGTGGTCATCGGCAACCCCTATGAAAGGGCAATTCAACCCCAAAGGGATCACAACCCATAGGTTGAAACCCACTGCATCAATTGACCCAGAAAGATAACATACATTATAAAATACATAACTAAAAGAAAAAGGTTAGCAGGAAAAGCATAAAGTTCTACCAGTGCATTCTTATGAAAAGAAAATATATTCAAATATTGTTTCCTTTTAAACTTTTTTTGGGAAGGGGGAGGTGTGCATGTAATAATACTCTTGTGTGCAGTAATCAATGTATGTCCATGTGGAGGAAGAGGACAATGTCTGGATGTCTTCCTTTATTACTACTTTTTTACATGCGTGTACACCTGAGAGACCAGATTTTTTGCTCTATTGCTCACACCTTGGTTTTATGAATCTGGAACTCATGGATTGGTTTGACTAGAAGTACGATGAATGTCAGAATTCTCCTTATCTCTGCTTGCCAGCACTGGGATTACAGGAACGTGTTGTCACACTTGGCTTTTCATCTGGGTATTGGGGAAATCTGAACTTGGTGGGGACTTTTGCTTGCTCAGCAGTCGCTTTACACAGTCATCTCACTAGCTCTTTTCTCGATATATGTAAATATGTATATACATACATACAAGCAAGCATAAAAATAACATAGGCTATAAATAGAAAAATATATGATATACCATATATAAATATAAATAGAATCTGTGTTCCATTTATGCTTCTGAAATATAACTCAAAACTTAATTATTGAGATGAAGCATACAACACAGAAATAAAACAGTCATTTCATTTTTCTATTCCATGTAAATTAGTACTTCATAATTTTAATTATGGAACCAGCTATAGATACATGTACTACCTGACTGGAAGTTCTGGCATACTCAGATTCTAAAAACCTAATGGATTTAAATCAACAGGAAAATGCACCAAGTATTAAGTTTATATTTTATTTCATTAAAGATGAACAACAGATAGTGAAGCAACTCAAAGATATTTCAAAGTAAGAAAACAAAAATGCCTGATCAGCAAAGAAACAAACAAGGAAAACATAGGTTGGGTCCACACAGTAACCCAAGAATGCTCAAAGGTCACAAAACTAAAGTGTCATCAAAGAAGAACTGAGAAACATAAACATCGTCTAATTTATTTAGGGATAATTAGTAGACTTCCAGATCAAAACAAACATGACTGGAAGATAAAATCTTAAGGATTTAAGGTCAAATTAAAGCACAGAGAGTCATTTTTTTTTCCTTCCTTGCTTTACGATTTAGGTCTTCATTTTCTCCTTCTATCTCAAAGCACTATAAAGTGGCAAATGTCGAAAAATATACAAAATAGGCTCCCCAAATACTGGTATCATACTAAGTGGCAAAAGATGGCAAATACAAATCATTTCACCTCTTTAATATATATACCTTTGTACCTGCTAATGCAGTCTCCTTGAAGCAGTCAATGTGACTTTAATAAAACACAAGAAACTATGTTACTGGATAATCAAAGCAAAAGGAGACTGCTGACAATTCTGAATGCTTAATCATATAAAAACCAGGAGTTATTTCCAAAGCTGGAAAGAGGGTCAACTATCACACTGCACACAAGTAAAAGTATTCTGTAGACTCAGCAATACAGAAGTTATAGGTACCTCAGTGAGACATTTCAGTAGAATGGCAGGAGGAGATGCCATTTGCAATAACTGAAGAATGAACAACAGGTAAGGAATTTTAAAAGCCAGGGTAGTTATCTCTGGAAGGAATTTTTTCCTTTTATATCCCCTTAGGGAGCATGTCACACTTGGGGATTCAACAAAGTACATGTGAGAGTCACAACATTTCTACTACTTTTTCTTACCCCATCAAAAAATGTTTTTTCCATTTAATCTTTGATGACTGTTAGAGCTCTGAAATTCAGAAAAGGAGTTTTAAAAAACAAAATGGAGGATTACTGACCTGACAGCAATGGCTTGATCTGCTTAATTCTGGCAGCCATGGCTGGTGTGATTTTAGATTTGCTCTTAGAATCTGAAGAAGGTTCATCAGTCTCCATGGGAGCCAATGTGTCACCATCTAGCTCGATTCCTTCCAATAAGCCCTGGGTAGAAGCATCCATACTTCCAGCTGTTCCATCCTGTTCTCCATCTACAGAGGAAAAAGGGGAGTAGTAAGATCATGGAAAGAAAGCCAGCACTTACCTGGGTCCATGTTTTGAAGAGTTCCAAAATATAGTGCTTTTTCCTATTTAAATTTTAATTACTTCCTAAGTTTAGGGATCAAACCAACCCTCCAAATCAAAAGCAGAACAAGAACAAAAACAACAAAAACCAAAACTGTACCAATATGCTTTTCTGGTTTTTGTTCAACCAAGTAAATACTTGCTTGTATCTTCAAATAAAAGCACACAAATCATCTTAACACACCGTACGGTGTGTATCATATTTGCAGCTGTCACGGAACATGCCCCGCTAGAATCTTATAGCTTGCTCAAACTCAAATTGGTTATTACAGAATATTACTGGATAGTTTTCTTTCCCAGCATTTAAAAATCCTGAACATGGCCGGGCGGTGGTGGCGCACGCCTTTAATCCCAGCACTCGGGAGGCAGAGGCAGGTGGATCTCTGTGAGTTCGAGGCCAGCCTGGTCTACAGAGCGAGATCCAGGAAAGGCGCAAAGCTACACAGAGAAACCCTGTCTCGAAAAATCAAAAAAAAAAAAAAAAAAAATCCTGAACATGAATAGGAATTATGTAAGAAGTATTAAATTATGGGTGTTTTGCCAGCATGTATGCTTGTATACTTATGTACATGCCCGATGCCCACACACAAGAGGGTGTTGGATTCCCAAGGACTAGATTTATAGATGATACAAAGTACCATGTAGGTACCGGGAATCAAACCTGGGTCCTCTTGAAAAATAGCCAATGCTCTTAACTGCTGAGTCATCTCTCTCCAACCCCCAGCGGGTATGATTTTTTTTTTAAAGATTTTATTTTATCTATTTAGTATGTGTATGTGGAGGGTGTGAGTGGAAGTCAGAGGACACCTGGGAATCAGTTCTCTTTTTTCTGGTATATGGGTCTAAGGAATTGAGCTCAAGTCTTCAGGCTTGGGAGCAAGTGCCTTCAACAACTGAGCAATCTTGCCAGTACCCACTTTTGAAAAAGATTTAATTTACTTACTTATGAGTACCTGTGCAGGTGTGCACAGAGGCCAGAAGAGGGTGTCTGCTGTCCTCCTCTATTTCCACCTATTCCTTTGAGGCAGGGTCTCTCACTGAACCTGGGGCTAGAGATTTATCAGCTAAGCTGAAAACCAGCAAGCCCCAATGATCCACTTATTTCCACCCTAAAACTGAGTTTACAGGCATATCTGCAATGCCAGGCTTATTATATGTATGCTGAGATCCAAAGTTGGTTTCTTGTGATGGTGAAGCAAAGTGTTCCTAACCACTGAGCAATCTCTCCAGCACCTGCCCTGTTTTGGAGGCAAGTTCTCATGCTGATTTCAAACTTAATATGTAGCCAAAGGTTATATTGAAAAACTGATCCTCCTATCTTTATCTTAAAATTGCTAGGATTACCTGGCATTGTCTATGTATTCTTAAACTGAAAAATTAGTTTTTAATGAAAATGTATGAGGTATTGATTTTTAAGAAATTGTGACTTCTTTGTTAAACAAACTGCTAGAAACGGGATCGTACTATATGTGAAGTCTGACAAAGAAGAAAAAAAAACCAACCTCAAGAATAAGTCTGTAAACTGTTGAGATAAGCAATTCTTTGACAAATTTTAAACTGGGTTCTTAACTCAGTTTTACTAGTAATTTTACTCTTTAAATTAAATTTAAAATAGACTAAAATTTAAGATACACATTTTCTCCAATATTAACCTCACAGGCATGTATATATTTCAGTCTTTGCTACTCCCCATAACAACCAGTGGCTATTAGAAAGAAAATGTATCTCCTTTCTCTTAGTTCCATAGTTTTCTCTCTCAGTAATTTCAATTCATTTTAAAGGATATCTGATAAACTTTTATAAATAGAATTACCTTCATTGGTTTTCAGTTTTTTATTTATTTGAGGTAGAATTCATGTTTTTAAAAAATTGCCAAAGAAATGTTTTTTTGTTTTTTTTTTATCAGTTTCATGTTTGCTGCACCAAGGTCAGGGAATTGTGTGTGATTTCGGGTTACCCTATTTGGAACTTACAGTAATCAAAGCACAACACAATACTAGAAAAGGATAATTTTTAAAGCACTACTGTCTAAAAGGAATGTAATAATGTGAGTAATTATCTAATTTTAATTGAGTACTCATATTAAAAAGTAAAAATAGGTGGAAGTTTTCAACTGACAAATCATTTAATCCAGTATGATCAAAATTGTTATTCATAACATTGAGAAACAATTGCTTTTTCCAACAGTTTGCAGAGAATTTATACTAAAAATTTAGAATTCATTCAATTAAATATCATCATGCCCTTTTTCCTAAAATAATTTTTAGGACTGAATCTTGTATTTACAGAAAACTCTAATGAAAGACTTTCTAAAATAGTAAATTATAAACTAAGGAGGGAATAGTAAGCTCTTGGCAGTTAAGTAAGAAACAAAGATCAATACATAGATACATCTTTTTTTCATTGAAGACACTCAAATATCCTCAGGGAAAAGATCAGGCAGATACTTCTCACATGGTGTGTGTTACTTGGTAGTGAAAATGTGTTCTCCTGTTATGCTAACTTTTACTAAAATGTATGTATGCTTTTTACAGAAGAAATGAGAAAAAATCTAAAATTAGTAATTAAAAAAACAGCAAAATGATGAAAACTGAGGACTAAGGGTGACAAAGATCTAACTAAGTTTCACAGTAAGCCTATCAAGTCACAGGGACAGAATTTAGAAGTAGTGACTAAGATTTTAGTTTCTTAGAGTTACCTGATCTTTTTCCGCCCTGGGTCGTACCTGCCTTCTCATCCTTTGGAACCAGTTTCTGCATGTCCGCCTGGCCAAATTCACATCCAGATGGTAGGCTACAACAAGGGAATTAGCAAACCAACAAACAAAAAAACAAGTCAAACAAAAGCACTATTATAGTTTACTTATATTCTACATGGTCTCTGACTTGCTTGACCAATTTCTCTTTGAGCACTAAAATTATCCTAAACACAATAGAAATACCTGCAATTCCTGAAGTAGCAATAAACAAGATCTGTATCATGTTGACACAACCATCTCTAGGAAATCAAATCAAATCAAACATGCAAACATGTTATAATTTGTCAGTTAAGTTCTTACACTAGAAAAGTGGGAAGGATAAAGGACCACCAGAACTTTTCTATTAAACTCTCCCATCCTATTCAAAGAAATCATGGACACTTTCTTAACTATAAAGTCTGTTAGAAAAGCTAAGTGAGATATGAAAAGAAATGATCATTCTTTTACCTGTTTGGGGTACACAGAGAGAGAAGGACAGTGCTTTCCCACACCAGAGAACAGTATAACTGGCTTAGCTTGCTCAGAACACTCAAACCCAACTGAGAACCCCACTGGTTTACGGAGATTGAACGAATTTCACTCTGCAACCAAAAGAGAAGTATTTTCACACTTGAGATCGTCTCCAAACACTTGTATTCTTAAAAATCAACCTTCAGCTACTTTAAAAAGATATAAGATGCTAATTTTCTGTTTGGTAATATTAGATGCCTATAATTCCAGTACTTTTGGAGGCAAGAGATGACCATGAGGTCAAGCAAAGTCTGGGCAATACATAGAGTCGGTAGAGAGTGCATTCATGTCCAAAAGTAGAAAATAATGCTATTGCTGGTAAACCATTTATTTTTGTAATAAATTTCTGAAGGGTAAAGTTAGTAAAATATTGACTACACATACACAGAGCTAGGCTACTTTCCTTTATTGTGTATATATGGGTGCCTATGCTTGTGGAGTGCAGAAAACAATCTTAGGTGCTGTCTTCAGGCAGGGTCTCTCTTGACCTGGAGAGGGCTTCTCTCCAGGTTCTACCTGTAGATATAGCTCTATATAAATAAAACACTGATTGGCCAGTGACCAGAACAGACAAAACAAAACAAAAACAAACAAAAAAAATTAAAAAAAAAAAAAACAACTAAAACTGCAGCCAGGACAAGGAAGATATAAAATACCGGTAAGTCATGGGACACGTGACAAGATATAGATTTATAAAAATAGATTAATTCAAGATATAAAAACAGTTTACAAAAAGCCTGCCACGGCCATACAGTTTAAAGCAAAATAAGTCTCTATGTTTACTTGGTTGGGTCTGAGCAACTATGGGACTGGCGGGTAACAAAAATTTGTCCTAACTATAAACAAGACAAAAAAACTCTAACTACACTGGAGTTTGTGAATTTGGCCTTGTTGGCTAGCCCACAAGCCCCGATCTTTGTTTTTATAGTGCTGGGATTATAAGCATGTGCCAGTTTGACTGACATTTTTATTCAATTTCTGAGGACTGAAACTCAGGTCCTCAGATTTACACGGCAGGTATTTTGCGACCGAGTCATCTTCCCACCACTACAGTCATTTTTTTTTTTTTTATGAAACAAGAAAGACCACATATTGCAGACACATTTTCTTCTTGTTGTCTACTACCTATTAATTTCAATATTTTGTGGCAAAATATTTTTTGCCATCTGTTGTCAAGTCTATATGTACTTGTACACAGATTAGTTAGCAGTAAAGGCTTTCAGGATGGCTCAGGGATAAAGATGCTTGCCATGCAAGCCCAGAAAACTGAGATTTAATACTTAGAAAATACATAAAGATGGAAGGAGAGAATTGATTTCATAAAGCTGTCCTCTGGCCTCCCATGAGCACTGTGGCATGTTCAAAACGCAGCCTGACATCACACACAATAGTATATAAAAAATTAAATAAATGTAAAGAAATGAGCTTCATTTTTGCTATTAAAAATGACAGTGGTAAGCTGCAATGGACACCCAAATTTATGTTATAGATGATGATGATCACTCTTCTTAAAAGCCCCATTCCTATGATAATTATATGGCCATATAACTGCTAAGAATAAAAACTATGAGAGTGAAACTACATAGCAATTTAAAGCATGAGCCCGCATCACACACAGATACTCCTCCCCCTTCACCCCAAATCTCAATGCTAAATCAAGGTTGTTCTTTCAGCTGCTACTCCAGGTAGATTTCTTCCTAAGAAAAGTAATCTGGCAGTTATATGTAGGCCCTTGGCATTTCATTGACTTTAAGTTGAAATCATAAAGGATTATTCTTACCTGTCCAACTCTGCAAGTGTGAACAAACATCATGATGTAGGCATGGGCAGCAGTAAGTGCATGCAACAGCGGTGTAGCCTGAGCAGAGAGGGTAGCATCAGCTACATTGCCTGCACATGCCAGTTCTCGAAGTAATACTGAGCCCCCAGGAGATTCAATGGGCCGATGTAAAGGTTCCAAGGAGGAAAGGATTGAGTCCAACTGGAGGAGACCTTCTTGAAGAACTTTGGGTT
Source organism: Peromyscus maniculatus bairdii (assembly GCF_049852395.1). Lineage (NCBI taxonomy): Eukaryota > Metazoa > Chordata > Mammalia > Rodentia > Cricetidae > Peromyscus > Peromyscus maniculatus. The sequence continues at coordinate 141,492,995 of NC_134875.1, read as the reverse complement.
CATGTGACAGAGTCTGAAACAAGATTAATGAATGTGTCACTATATATTGAATCATAAATACACTATGTCTTTAATATTCACAGTGGAAATGACTATTACTTGAACTCTCCCAAATTTCAGTCAGTCATGTCTCTCACTTTATAAATGGCAGTACCAAAAAATGAAGCCAGGAATAATAAATGTATTTCACTACCTCTGTGTAATAGACTATTTTTAGACTTGATGAGCCAATCATACTTAAAGTATGTGAATGCCAAACAGGACTGTCTGTTGTACTTTTGTACAAGAGGTTAGTTTCCAAGTTTGCTTAGAAAGGAGCAATGTTAGGCAAACTTCCAAATCAAAAAAATGAATCCTATTACAATGTTTTTTGCCATTTATTTCTAAGAAGTTAATATTTTAATAAAATACAAGTAAACATTGTTGAGTAAGATGGCTGAGGTTGCATGTGAACCTCAAGCCTCATCTCATACAATGCTACATAAATTAAACAATTGTAACCATCTCTAGTAGTACAAAATGGTACAGAGGGAAATAAAGGAGAAAGCAAGTATTACAAAAGCTATTGACTAGTCAAACTATTAACAAATGACTTATATTTTCAGGTAAAGAACTACTTTCATAGCTATAATGCTGTCTTCTGTCCAAAACAAGAGCGATGACTATGAGATTGGCATCAGGAAGGCAAATTATTTTAATAGACAGCCCAAATAATACATTTCTTTTCATGTTAGGGAAGAAAAATTTGGCAATTAAAGATTACCACTTGTTATGCAAAGCTAGAAATTATTTGCCTTCCTATGGCTTGAAATAAATCTATCCCTCCTCACAGATCATCTTAGAGGTGGGGTAGTTAGATCACTCCTTTCCCCTTGTTCTCTTATGAAAGCACTTTACACCTGCAAAAAGTGAAACAAAAAACATTAAATTGCAGTTTCTAGAAATTATTTATCAGGGCACAAAACAGCTGACAGAGGAGCTTTATTGTAATTAGTATCAAAATTCCAATCTCCCCTTTTGGAAAGAGGCAGATAGAAAATTACCCTCATAATTCACACACGATTTTTCAAGGGACCCCAAAAAGCCAAAATATTCCTGGGGTGCAGGAATACAATTGAATTTGGAGTTCTCACACTTCCTGGTTTCCAACCTTATTTCAAAGTTAATATTAATTAAAATTGTGGTACTGGCTATTAACAACCAATGGAAAAGATTCGAGCTCAGGAATAAAACTTCACATTTTATAGTAAACAGATGTTTGAAAAGAGTGGTTGGGGATAGTTTAATAAAATGACATTCTTTTCAATAAATGGTATTGGGAGGAGAAATGTGGTATGCATACACAAAAACATGTAGTTGAACTTTGTGGATTTCCAAATGTATCAAGACCTAAGGAATAAGATCATACAATTCCTAGATTAAACTGTCTGAAATTTCTTGGCAATGATTTCTTGAATAAACACCACCAAAAGCACAGAAAACAATGACGACAACCATCACAAAAGGTAAAATGGGCTGGATGGCATCAAAACCTTTTGTATGTCAAAGGTACTGTCAAACAAGTAAAAAGACAACCCACAGAATGAGGATATTTGCAAGTAATGTATCTGAAAAAAAAAATGATATCCAATATATACAGAGATATTCCACAATCAACTGCAAAACACCTTAATTCAATTAAAAATAGAATAAAGAACACAAATATACATTTAGCAAGATGCACACGTAGACAATAAGTCAAGTACACAACAGAAGAAATGTTCAACATCATCAATTACTTGGAATGCAAGTCAAAATGAAAATGAAATACTACTTTATATTCTCTAGAATGGCTACTATGAAAAAACAGAAAGATCTGGCATGGAGATAGTGAAATTACAATCCTTATATGCACCTAGTAGTAATGAAAAGTGCTTCTTAAAAAAGGAGTTTGAGGGTCTCACACAGACACAAAAAATAAAGAATTATCATGATTGAGCTATTTACCTTCAAGTACACATCTAAAAGAAATCAAAAGCCAAATCTTGAAGAACTATTTATACACTGGAGTTACACAGTATTCATCAGGGGCAAAAAATGGAAACATCCTAATAGAATATGTGGCAATGTCTGTATCATAAAATATCACTTAGCTTTAAAATGAAAACTGATAAAACTGACAAACCTGATAAAACCCTGATGCACCATAACAATCTCAAATACTGTACAATTCCATTACATAAGGTACCTAGAATACCTCCAGTTTAAAGAAAGTTGAATAATTGCCAATGTTAAGGCAACAAGGGAGAACAAGTAGCTAGCAAGAACAAAGATATCTTGGAAATAAAGGAGCCTCTGGTTTTTTTGTTTTGGGGGGGAGGGCAAAATCAAGTAATAAGTTACAGATCAATTCAGACTAGTAAATATTGGGGAAAAAGGAAATACATTACAAAATGAATAGAGCACACTAAAACAAAAAAAATATCATAACAAAGCATGAATAAGGTTAGAAAGCTTTCTTGGAAATACACTTTACACTCGTATGAACTCAAATGACATAACTTACACAGCAAACGCAAAAACAAAGAAAAATAACTTTTCTATGAGAAATAAATAGTATGAAATATATTAAGTGGAACAGACACAAATTTATCAATTTTTAGCTATAGGTAAGGGAGAACACAATAAATACAATCACAGATGTATTTTTGGCTAGGTATGTCTTACCAATATGGATTTGCAGACACCTGCAACAGCCTGACAGGCAGCAGATGTGGGAAAGTCAATGGGCAGATTGGGAAGACCCAAAATGGTAACCAAAGGTAAGAGTCCTTTCTGATTCACAAATTCTTGGCAGTGGTCATCTGTTGTATTGTTGCTCAGAATAGATTCCACAAATTTCATCTAGGTAATAAAAAAATTTGTTTTGTACAAGTTAGATGCTAACATTGTTAGGAAGTAAAAGGCCAGTTTGGCATCAGGACAGGGACAGCCTTATAATCAAGAAATCAGTATTTTCTGTAATAACACAACCTGTAGTAAACAGGGATAAATGGTACATGCTCAGATCATCCAAAAATAAGAGATTACAACTTCCCCATCCACCTTTTCAATCACACCAGGAGTCTAATAATTGAAAGCAAACAGAAGCTAAATGACTTGCTCAGAGTCACACTCTGAATGAGTAGCAGAAACAGGTCTAAAGTCTTAATTGTTTCGTGTCACACCTACTATAAATAAAACATGCACTCTAGTAATTGTGCTATGAACTAAAAGGAAAAATTTAAGAGATATAAAGTAGAATACAGCAACAAATATGTAGGCATGAAAGAAACTGTGGAAGTCTTGGAAGTGCTTAATATTACAAAATAAATGCTAAGGGGATTTTTTAATTCTGGGAAAATTCAAATTCTTCTCATTTTCCTATAAGATAGGAAATTAAAGGGCCCATGTAGTTTTTTTTTTAAGAGAGAAGTAAAATGGCAAAAAAAGCATACTAAACATACTCAGACATAATACTGATCTAACACACCAAATCATATTAAAATTCAAATGAAAAACAATAGCAGTGAACATAAAATAGAGAATATAAAAAGCCTGAGAGTACAGGCTAACGTATTGCAAACAGAACAAGAACAAATTATTTTCAGTTGTTTACATCTTGTCCTCTATACTTGAAAGGCCGCAGAAATAAAATAAAAAATTAACATGACCGTGCTTTGACAAACTGACACATTTTTCTGAAATGCACAAATCTTTATTTAGTTTACCCTACCATGAATCTTACCACATTAAGGATGTAATCCATGAGGGGGATTGGAATACGTTCCTCTGTACCAACAACCCTGTTAATGAAAAAATAGTCAAATTACACAGAAATTCACGTGACCAGTGATATAGAACAAAGTGAAAAAAGTCACATAGTGAAAATTACTCCAAGTCATACTCCTAGCCTTTAGTATGTGTTAAGACTCATAAGACAGGAAGAAAAAAAAAAGACTGAAATTGATAATAGAGTTCATAGTACAAAATGAAAAACCAGCCTTTTAACGGAGCACAGAAAGACAGATACAGACACAGACACAGACACACACACATAAATATTTAAAATAAATTCAATTAAAAGACCAAACATTTGCTTTACTGGGTAGAACCAGGCAAAGAAACAAACATAAAACATAATACTATTATGTTAGATTTAGAGCTTAGAAAGTAGACTTATAGTTTTGTTTAAAAATGGTTAAAACTGAGAAATCCTCATCACGGTAAAAGCTGGTAACAGCTGAGGTCAATTCCCAAGGCCTCCTTTTCTATTAACTTGTTACATGTAAAATCAAAGTTCATGAATTATACAAGTCAGCAAGTTTTTTTTTTGCTTTTTCAAATTCTTCAACACTGTATGCCAAATGAGAAGATTATAGACTTAGAAAAGATATTTGTAAATTGCCGTTTACATGAAAATGACAGGACAAACAACCACACACAGTGTACCAACATGAAAAGAAACTGTATGTCAATAAAATCTAGAAAAGAAAACTTAAGTAAAAAATATAGCATTCTGGATATGGGTCCTTGGAGAACAGATCTGAGCACATGAGCGACAGAGATAGCAATGAGTGGTAGTTGAGAGAAAAGACTGTTTAAAAAAAAGAGGAAGAGAACAGAAAGGCTTTATGAATGGATTCAGTAATGAAATACCCAAGCCTAAGGTTTAGATCTCAACAACTTACAAATGGGATGGTGAGATGGTACAGCAGGTCAAGACACTCACCATGCAAGCCTTACAACTTGAATTCAATCCTCAGAATCCAGGGAAGCAGAGAATCAACTCATGAATGTTGTCCTCTGACCTTCCATGTGTGTTTGAACGTGAACACATATACAGTAAATAAGTAAAAAACCAAGAAAACTTGCAAAGGAATATTATTTTAAAATTTATTTTTAGTTATATGTGTGTAGGTATGTACATGTGAATGTAGGTTAACTGGGGAAGCCAGAGGCATTGGATCACAAGGAGTTGGGACTCACATAGGTGGCTGTAAGCTACCCAACATAGAAATTGGAAACTGAAATTCAGTCTTCCAAAAGAGCAGCAAGTTGAGCCATTTTTTTAGGCCCACGGGAAAAGAACTTTGTACAAAAACTGGAAGTCCTTACGCCAGGATTGAAAAGATTTCAGAAAAAGACCAAAAAAAAAATCCTTTCTTTGACCATAATGCTCCTTCCTCCTTAGAACAACTGCAGCATTCTATTACCTGACCATTTATCCTTCCCACTCAGCCTCATCTCCTTGGAAAGAACCCAAAGACCCCATCTACCTCTATAGCTAAAAAGTCCAGATATCACTAGAATTCAATGAGATTCTTGCATCTTTATAGATTCCAAATATAGTACAGAGCCAAGATGATCCAAAGAAATAGAATCCAGGTGGCCCATTCATTGCTAGATGGAAGATGGGGAAAAGAACAGAAAAGCCAAACCAACAGTATTATTCTTAATACAACTCCAGGAACTCATTCAAGTATCTACTTTTGTTCTTTCCTACAACTTTTAGTAAAAGAGTAAAAATAGTAGAATAGTAAAAATGGGTCGGGCGGTGGTGGCACACGCCTTTAATCCCAGGCAGAGACAGGTGTAAGTTGGAGGCCAACTTGGACTACAAAATGTGTTCCAGAACAGCCAAGACTGTTTCACAGAGAAACGGTGTCTCGAAAAACAAACAAAGAAAAAAATACTTAAATACTAAAAATGATCACTTATGTCCAACAGAACTCTACCTACAAGCTGGTCACAAGAAATGCCACCCTAAGTTTAACCTTATTTGAAACAGCCACATCTATGACCAACAAAAATCTGTATCATCTTAGTATATGAATCAATTTATCACAACTGTCAAATTTTCTTCTGCCCTAGTTAAAATTTCTTAGTTCTTGAAGAGTCTACCTTTGGCAAAGAAGCTGGCTCAGTGGGTCACATTTCGGGGGGTGGGGGGGAGCTCTATAAATTTAAAAACAATTGTTATTAAGTTACAAAGACATAGACAAAGTTCCTCAGAGGTCATGGACCTTCACTTTAAGATGTGACTACTCTTAGGCTTGGGAAATATCAGGCCTCACTCAAGATTCCAGCCCATCATTTAGAAGGAAGAACTGACAGGCACTTGCTTGAAATGTTAAGAGAATATAGGCCTTGGTTACAAATCTAAGTCGAATCCTTCCTTCTTCCTGCAGTCCTGGAAGTCCTGGAAGGCAACTTTGAACTAGGGTCTCTATTAGTGCCTACCTAAGTCATGAGGTAGTAGTATGTCCCAACATGCCCTGAAAACCTGTGGGAAAAAAATCAGAAATCCCCTTTTGGAGTGATTAAAAGACTTCATTTTTGTTTTGTTTTTGTGGCTACTTCCCCTTCAATATAAGTCATGCTACATATGGTAGCCAATTCTCCTAAATCTCCTCTTTGGATCTGAAGGCCTAGCTTTTCTCTCCAGGGTTCCATCTCCTAACAAAGCACTTATGAAGGAGCATATAATGTCAGTTCCTTTCCAAAAACCTGTATCAATTTCTAACTAACACTCAGGTGTGGGTGGTAAGCCAGGTACAGTGAATGGAGTCAAGTACAAAATGAACTACTTACTGGCACCAACTAAAAACTCTGGTTATATAACAATAACTATATTCTTCCCCAGTAATATCAGATTTTCTGAGATAAACAATGTAGAAGACAAGACCTTATAAAAACTCAGAATAACTTGTAGTAGCTAAATGTACCAATACATACTCATAATCCCTAATACTTAGGAGGCTGAAGGGGGAAGACTCTGAGGAAAGTATACAGTTAATTGCCGGCTATACTTATATGCATAGCAAGACATGAATTTCTGAATGTAAACTACAACATAAGGATTTAGGGTGGACTATAGTACCTAAGCTTTCTTAGTCCAGATCTCCAACAGAAAGCTCTATATCAGGATCATTCATAACCCATCATCTTAAAAAGGTAAGAAAAAGGCACTATCTTAGCAGAGAGAGACAGACAGACACAGAGAGAAAGACCAACAAACCAAGTCCATCAACAGGAAAGCAAGATAAATATAATAATTATACAACAGAATATCAATAAGGAAAGAAAAGCAGTGACTATTGAGACATGTCAATAACACAGACAAATCACCAAAACACAATGAGTAATGCCAAATACAAGAAGCCTATTTATAGGATATTCTTGAATATGCAAAATTATTTCATGCACAACAGAAATAAGATCAGTAGCTCCTTCATTTGGGATGGAAAAACAGAAAATGAAAATTCTAAAACTGTGCAGTTTACTGTACAGAAATTATATTTGAATATATATTATTAGAAAATTCCATCTGGATATGTATGTATGGCATTGGAAGACAGAGGCAAGGAAATAGGAAGGAATAGGCCTACTGAAGAATGTTTAAGCTGGGGAAGGGACAGATAAAACTTTTAGAAGGGTGATAAACCCTTAATCTAAAGCCCTGTGATAATACAGAGTCACTGCTGAATTTATGGATTACCACAGAAAAGCATTAGCATACACAATTATTGGGAGAACCTAAGCTTGGTTTCTCAATTGGAAGATGTTTTGGAATGGGTAACAAATGTGGACAGTGATACGTATTTATCTCAAGTAAGAAATATAGTGTTAAGAAATGAGGGCTGTTGAAAAAAACGTTAATTTACTCTAACAGTGGCTTGAATTCTGAGCATATTAGCTCTAAGACCTAAGATATCCAGGTAAAGATGTTATATAAAGATAAAAACATATATATAGAGATTAACTTAAAAATCACCAACAACCACTTTCTACATTCATAAATCTTCTCATTTGTAAACTAGAAAGGCAACTCAACCCTGTAGGGTTACTGGGAATCAGGCTAGGTTGGACGGAAACACTGAAGATTATATTCCCTTGAGTAGAAAAGCCATACCTTCTTTCAGAATATCTCCCTCTTTTATTAACACATTTTAAAGTAGAAATAAGATAGCACAAGAAAGGTATGTTTGCTTTCTCAGGCAAACAGAGATTAGGTAATGCCTCCTCTCCAATACTACTAACACCAGCAAGCACACTGCTATCTAGAGTTCCAAAAAGTTTTTACTTCTGTTGTACCTGGATTAATATTCTACTTTACCAGACTATTTTCCTAACTCCCAGATCAAAATGTTTTAGCCACAGCTAAGGCTAAAACATTCATGTCTTTCTCAAAAGTATCTACAGATCAAAGCACATTTATTATATGTATGAATGCATGACTACTACTGTCTAGAAACTATACTTCCACTTCTAACAAAAAAAAAGTTTAAGCCGGGCGGTGGTGGCGCACACCTTTAATCCCAGCACTGGGAGGCAGAGCCAGGCGGATTGCTGTGAGTTCGAGGCCAGCCTGGGCTACCAAGTAAGTTACAGGAAAGGCGCAAAGCTACACAGAGAAACCCTGTCTCGAAAAACCAAAAAAAAAAAAAAAAAAAAAAAAAAAAGATAAAGATTTTCGGGCGGTGGTGGCGCACGCCTTTAATCCCAGCACTCAGGAGGCAGAGCCAGGCGGATCTCCGTGAGTTCGAGGCCAGCCTGGGCTACCAAGTGAGCTCCAGGAAAGGCGCAAAGCTACGCAGAGAAACCCTGTCTCGGAAAAAAAAAAAAAAAAAAAAAAAAAAGTTTAATATGGGCTTGAATCAAGCAACAAAGTGGAAAAGTCTACCAATTTGGCATATTGAACTGATTTAATAACTAAAATTTGAAGAAAAGTATTTTTCTAAGGCAATGAATGTTATTACACCACAGCACTATGACACTACAGAGGAACAAAGGAAGAAGCCAGAAAAAAAATCTTAAAGTAGTCTTATGTAATTTTTAATTTATGTAGACTGAAGTGACATTGGAGATGGGGGGTAAGGGTGTAGCTCAGTAGTAATGCAGTTGCTTTGTTTGAGTAAGACTTGGAGTTCCATCCCTCTGACCACAAGTAAGTAAATAAAATATTTAAGTGACACTATGAGAATTATGGAACATAAGGTCAGAAAATCTGCCTTATAAACACTTACTGCTGATTAGGCTCGGTTTCATTCTGCTGAGTAGAATTAAAGCTCTGCATGGCCTGTACTTCCTCTTCCTCCTCATCTTCACTAGAAGCTTCTTCTGCAGCATGATTAGACCTTGGCGGAGGGGCACTAGCAGTACCATCTGCTTTCTGGATGGACGGCTTCTGACAAATGTATTTTGGATCTCTTCCAAGATTACAGATTTCTTCAAGTAACTAAAAGTGAAAAAGAAAATGATTACTTATATGTAAATACATATACTTCTTATATGTAATGTAGCATTTTATAAGAATTTACTGTGTGCATATATTATATAATATATATATAATTATATATAATATATACACCATTGCTGTAATGTAGTCATTAGCTCAATTTTTTATAAATAACAGATGTGTAAAAAGCTAAAATATTTCAAGGTCACATTATTTTTTTAAATTACCAAGCTCCAGTAACTCATATGGTGATTCCAATAATCAAGTGGAATGGCTAGCAAATGAGAGAGGGAGAAAGCCAAGAAAAACTGTCTGTATATGCTCATATAGACAGAACTTAAGCCTTTGTATACTTGGTTAATCTTATAAGAAAGCAATACAGAAAAGTTTATATTAAAAAGAGGAACTGTTTTAATTCAGAAAATAATTCTTAGTATGAAAAGGCTGCAATCTTTCTTGTAAGATTTGAAATAATTAATTTAAGTATTTGGTTTTACAAAGTAGCAGCCCTAAAGCAAGGTTTAGAAATTAGGTAAATACTTTCGAAAAAGGTTCAGAAAGATCAATGTCACAGCCATTATCAATACCTTAATGATGGCAGTTGTTGCATCTGTTTTGAGGGTGGGCTGATGTCTCATGAGCTCATCAACAGCACTCCCCAGGTTTGATGCAGTATCCCCTTAAAGCAAAAAAGAAAAAAAAAAAAGTGTTTAGAGGAAGAAATATAGAGAGCCCATAAATTTTTGTGCCAACTTAACATGGAAAGAAACTCAACTGCTTGTTGTAACTTTCTAACACCACACATTCTTGAATGAATTCACATAAACCTTAATCCTCCAAATCATTGTGGAGGAGGAAAAGAGATCAGTCTAGCCAACTCCACTGTCAAGGTCTGAACTAGTCTTATAGAGAGATGAGTAGAAAAGAAACAAGCATAAACACCCTTTGGCTGTATCTGAAGAATGATCATGACTAGGGGGCTGCAGTGGTAGATCAAAGTACAAAATACATTGATTTATAAAATGGTGAGAGGGGGTATGGGTGTGGTTTGTTGTGCTGTACCCTCACTATGTTGTCTAGGCTCTAGTCAAACCCCTGGGCTCAAGGCATTATCTCGACTCAACCTCCCAAATAAGAATTACTTTTGCAAACTACAGTATTTCTCTAACTCTTACTTTCTTGTTCCTCATCAATCTAGACTCAAACACACTGAGAAGAAAATCTAATTATCTATGACTAATTTTAGAGAAAATGAAAACATCTATCTGTTTACAACATTAGACTCCACATTTCTCACTTTGGTAGGCTAATTAGTGGACTTGGATATATATCACTGGTCCCTATACCTGTTTCTTACCAATATCAGGACAGTGAACTATTCAGAAGCATGGAAATACTATGAGGAGAGAGGCTAAGGATGAAGTATTCCTTCCTACCTGTAACAATAGAATATATGGTGATAATTCCCGTTAAGCTGAGCATACCTAGCCAGAGAAACGATGTGCAGTCAAGGAAAACTTTCCTTGTCAAAACCAACTTTCTATTATAAAATGAACAGTAGCAACTCACCAAGGGGATCAGAACTCCTCCTCCTCCGCATGGCTGGGAGGTAATCAGGAGATAGGAGAACTTTGAAGAGACGTTCAAATGGCTGACATTGTACAAAAGACTGAAGACCTCGGGCATTCAAGCAAAGTGCACTGAATACATTTGGGAGGGAACCAAGGACTTCCCTTGTAGCAGGAACCTGGAGAAGACAGAGGATTTGAATGTAACACATAAAAGGTCAAATACATATGCAAGGAAAAGATATCTAGGGGAACCATGATGAGGAATAGGAATAGAAGAGATTTTGACAATCAGGTCCCAACTGGATTCAACAATACATACATACAAAAGAGAGATAATTTTTTTTTCACACAACAACTTATTTACTTGCTTAAGTATGTGGATGTATATCTTAAGGAAGGGATAGACATGGAGTACTGTTTATACAGTGGTAGAATGAACTCACATCTTTGATAAGCAGTGCATGCAGCATGACATCTGTCAGCCCATTGTCCTGGAGTGAGGACAACAGTGATGGCTCTTGAAATACAAACACAGTCACCACTTCAGTAGCTGAAAGCAAAGTTGAGGAAAAATAAGGGAAACTGAGACTCTTGACAGGTATTAAAAGCAAATAAATAAGAAATAAAAAGCTTAAAACATATACATTCAATGTTTAACAATTTTATACTCTTGTGATTATGAAAACTAATACAACAGAATATCAAGAATATTCCAATAAAATATGAAGAATTTTAATAACTATCCTTTAAGATATTTTAACAGCCCATATTAATAACTGGAGTTATACTGTTATATAACTTGCTATTTTCACATGTAATTGGGAGTTTCCCCATCACCATAAACCATTCTTTTTCATTGCCTGTATAGTAGTCCATTAAATATATGTATCACTATGTATATAAATCATTCTTTCTGTGAAAACTGGTGTCTCTAAATTCGTAACGACAAGTACTTAAGATGCAGGTTTTCTGGGGTAAATGCTAACTTAACTGATGAGTGTGGATAAAGTATTTTGCAGAAATATTAGTTATTAAATTTAAATTGGAAGTATGATTACAAATACATATTAACAATATATTATAATATACACACAAAATACTACTACTGCTTTAACACCTATAATATTTGGAAATGTGTACTGGAAGACTATCAGATTTTTGAAAATATGAGAATGTGACAAAAGGTATACAAACAGTGCCTTTAAACTACCTAAGAACAAACCTGCTAATAGTAATATCTAACTCTGTAAAAAAAAAAAAAAATCAAGTTTTCATGTAAGACAGTGAGTGGACATGCTTATTTGCAATAAACAGCAGTGAAATAGCACATGTGTGAAAATTTGGGATCAACAGCTCCCTGTGGCACTTGGCATTCTTTTTAAACATTTGCTTTTATTTATGTGTGTGTTTTGTCTGTCTAAGTATATGCCATGTGTGTGCAGGTACTCACAGAGACCAGAAGAGGGTGTTGAATCCCCTCAAGCTGGAGTTACAAATGGTTGTGAGCTACCTGACCTGGAAACTGGGACTAGAAGTCTAGTACTCTTAACCATTGAATAGAATGTTTAAAGCCCGGCATTTGGGATTTTTTTATTGGCTAAAGGTTCTAAAAAATCTAAGTCATTTTTTGGATTGTTTGTTTACTTTTACATGGCAAATTCAATCTTGACTAAACAGTTGATAATACCACAGAATATTTTCAATGTTTTTCAGAATTGATAGACTTTTTAATTTTATAATTGTCAGTGTAAGAAGGCTATTTCTGTAAATACAAAGTACAAAATGTAAGAATGTTTAGGACAATTTTCAGGAATTGCTAGTAATTCTGTCCTAATCCCAAGTCCAAAATAATTTAACATTCTCTTATTCAACTCAGTAAGACAGCAACTAATACAGTAATTTTTTTGTTGTTTTTGTCATGGGGTCTCATATAGTCTAGGATGACCCTAAATCCTCTTGCCTCTACCTCCCAAACAACAGGATTACAGGAAAGAGCCACCATGCCCAGCCTCAAATATCAATTTAGATTATTGAACACAATCCAAACAAAACACCAATTTGACATTTGTATGCTGAGGAATGATGGTAGGGAAACATTGACTTTTTTTTTTTTTTGCCATAATTGAACCATTGTTTTAGTAAGAGTAGAAAATTTGATACACAGTAAAATCATTGCAATTTGGAACTTACAGCAGTCTTAAATCTGAGACAAGTTTCCTCAGGCAGTTTTTGTTAGCATTACATGATGTGATGTCATACAGTGTAAAGAGTGCATGACACATATTCAGAACCAAGGCTGTGGTAAAACACTGTGAGGCAACATTGACGTGTACTACCTGAACATCTTAGATTCAGTACACATTTGCTTTCAAATCACTGCCAACTTTTTGTGACTCTTACATTCCAGTTATGCAATTCCTTCCTAAGGGATCATGACCTACAATTTAAGGAGCTGTGCCTTAACTGAATACTCTTACTTTCCAATTTGGATAAACTCATATTATCCTTTCTCTTGGTTCCAGTGATCCACTGAGGCTTCCTTTCTAGTCATTTCAGATCTTAAGTTATTAAATTTTAGGCTAAATGCCATAAGTTCTTCGTGTTGTTGGTCCTACTCAAACTCTAACCTTTGAAATGTGTCCTACTCACTAGACTCACTGCCCTTGGTAAGTATACTCACATCCTTTACACTGGCAAATTGATTATATTAGATCCTTGTCTTAATGCACTAGTAAAACCTATGTATGTGTGATATAATTTTTTATTTTTAAATTTATTCTTCTCTCATACATTACATCCCAACCCAGTTTCCACTCCCCTTTAGGAGGAATCCTAGATCGATTCCTCCACCAGTTTCCTTTCAGAAAAGAGCAGTCCCCCCAAAGATATTAACACCGAACAATAACAAGCCTTTTTTGTAAACTGTGCTTTTTACCATGCTACTACCAATACTATTATAGTCCTCAGAATACACTGTCTCCTTTAGGATTCCCAGTGACACTGACTGATCAGATCACACAGCTGAGTCTGGGCATGGCCGTAAAAGAAGGAATTGTACATTGGATTCTTATCAAGGCAGAAGGACTAATATAGACATAATGGCCTGCTAAATGACATTCAGCTAAAACACCAAATGAACAATGGTTTCCTAAAAAGGTCCCAATTTTGCTCACTGCCTTAAGTTACCATGAACTCATAACTTTTAAGTGGCATTACATCCTAACAAAACGTAACTTAAGTTTCTTATTCTCCCTTTTTGGCCACAAAGGAAAAGATTTCGCACCAATGCGTGCTGTGGATATTACTCTATGCAAATAAAACACTGATGGCCAGTGACCAGACAGGAAGTATAGGCGGGACAAAGAGAGAGGAGAATTGGGGAAACAGGAAGAAGGAGGGAGAGACACTACAGCCACCACGAGGAGAGGCAGCCTGTGAGGATGCCGGTAAGCCACCAGCCACGTGGCAGGGTATGGATTTATAGAAATGGGTTAGTTTGAGATGAAAGAGCAGTTGGCGGGAAGCCTGCCACGGCCATACAGTTTATAAGTGATATAAGCGTCTGAGTGATTATTTTGTAACTGGATTGTGGGACTGCGGGGCTTGGGGAACCTGGAGAGAAGCCCTCCAGCTACAAATGGCGCCCAACGGCTCGAGTTTCCACCTTAAACCTGAGAATATTTAATAACCAATTCTAAACAGAGCCAAAACCAGGTTCCTGCTTCTTGTCTCATATGAGCAGCTAGACGCCGCAAAACGCGGGTTTGAACACTGGCGGGTTCCTGGCGTGTGCGTTTGACCGGTAGTATGGCGGGAATGAGGGGTCTGCCAGAGGCACATTATACTGTGTAGTAGATTTAGTCTTTACTAGTATTTAAAAAAAAAAAAAAAAAGGTTTCTAGGCTACATGCTGCTTTGATAAAAGCTTAGACCCACTATTTCTGAGACTTGATGACTCCCAGAGCTGGCGGAAAACGTACCACTGCCATGTTGGGAAGCTGAAGTGGGCGGAGCCAGCAGCCACAGTGCTGTTTCAGGCTTAGAAGGATGCAGTTTAAAGCAATAGGCTCACAAAAAGACTGATTCAGATAACATCGTTTACAATGTGTGTAAAATATACGTAGGCTTGAAAGAGACAAAAAAAATTAATGTAAAAAGCCACGTAAAGATGAATATTACACAGACAATCTGGATTGTGTTGTCTTTGGGATTTTTAACTACAAAAAAATATTTGATCAAAAAAGATGTTGAATTAAACCAATATGTATATTTTAAAGGTAACTTGACTTCAAAATTTAGATTTAAGGATATGTTACTTTGGAAAAGAGGTTTTGCTTTTGTTTCCACAGAAAGCCAGAGACTGTGGATTTGTTCCAGATTAAGATACATCAGGTTTCACCAGCCAAGACCCCCTGAAAGGTCTCCGATGACACCATGGCCCAGATGATCCAACATCCAGAGCGGTTTCAAGGCAACTGGTTCACACAATACAGCCTCAAGGACTACCCCATAGGCTTAAAATTTTCTTTGCTTCCCCATAAGATACAGCGCCCCCCTCCAGCAGGAAGTAGTAAGAGATGCTACGCCCAAATTCCCAAATATACCAAGCTGGCTTTAGAGGTGGAATTGGCTCACTCCCCCTCTAAACCCAGACATATTGCTTTAAAAAAAAAAATGGTTAAGAGATTCTTGTGTCCCAAATCAGAAGAGCCCTCTGATGTGGGACAGAGAAAAAACATTATTTTTATTTAAAACAGGTTGATTATAAATGTGATCTCTTTCTAAAAAAGAAAAGGGGATATGATATAGATATATAGAAGAATGTGGAGATGATGAGATAAAAGGGTAGATTAATGAACCTGCTTTTAAAGAAAACTTGTTTGAAATGTCTTACATTGGTATAGATTTTAGTTCATGTTTAAAATGTTTTACATTGGTATAAATTTTAGTTTATTGATACAAACTTTAAGTTAAATTTGTTATACTATATATATATATTTCTATTGTTTGAGGTATTATGTTTATGTAACTCATTTAAAATTGTAATGGATAATTAAAAATAGATTAATAATTAGTCATTTATGATAATCATATTTGTAGCCATGTTAGTTAAGTCTTCTAGGTATACATAGATATATTTCAGATAGATAAGTAATCTTCAAACACTTCATAGACCTAGAGAATATGGCATTTAAATAACTTAAAATTCTGTTGACATGAGACACAATTGCTCCTGGCTGCACCAATTGATCCTGAGAGAATGTTGGGCTTCTAAGACATTTCCATTTGGAAGTTTGTCTTTTTGGCACAAAATGGCCTACTGGGCAAAGAACTGCCCTTGCCTTGATGGCTGACAGTACAAATGCAATGCTGTCCTTTCTGGACAAGCGGGACACAAGGAAAGTGACCACTGTACTCTGCCAAGACAGGGTAAGATGGTCTCTCAAAATTCCTGCTTCTGAAAATGGTCTGTCAGATATTCTAGGCCTGTAGCCAATCTGAATGCACCAATAATGCTGAGAAACATTAGGTGACTGTCCAGGCTGCCAGCTGTCTTGGTCTAATCTTGCAAGATTCCCGAAAGTTGCTTGCATCCATCTACCATTTCTCAGGTACCATTATCTTCCTTCTCAGGTCTTTGATGTGGTTGAAAACTAGATAGTTGTAATTTCCTCAGTTATGATAAAAGATAAGTTAGATATAAAACCTTAAACTCACAAATATAAGATAGATAGGACAACTTCTTTAATATTGTAACTGTAATTCTTGCTCGATAATTGTTTTCTTATATGTAATTTTACTGTTAAAGTTAAAACCTTCCTTTTTAAAAAAAGAAGAAAAGGGGAAGTGCTGTGGATATTACTCTATGCAAATAAAACACTGATGGCCAGTGACCAGACAGGAAGTATAGGCGGGACAAAGAGAGAGGAGAATTGGGGAAACAGGAAGAAGGAGGGAGAGACACTACAGCCACCACGAGGAGAGGCAGCCTGTGAGGATGCCGGTAAGCCACCAGCCACGTGGCAGGGTATGGATTTATAGAAATGGGTTAGTTTGAGATGAAAGAGCAGTTGGCGGGAAGCCTGCCACGGCCATACAGTTTATAAGTGATATAAGCGTCTGAGTGATTATTTTGTAACTGGATTGTGGGACTGCGGGGCTTGGGGAACCTGGAGAGAAGCCCTCCAGCTACAAATGCGTCTCAAGACCAAACAGACCATCACCCTTTTGATATGGAACATTCCATAGCGTACTGAAGCTTAGATTAAAAGAGAAAACAGAATGGGATCCACTGAAAATTAGGGTCTTCACCTGTCTAGACTATTCTGTATGTCTCAAGAAAGGTCTAACCTCAAATATTTTCTTAATGATAGAATTTAAAGGTCTGCTAACTCAAAGTTCAATTTCATGGGAAACAGGTTTGTTGCTTGGTCAGACACCTAAAAACAGTTCTTCCCAAGAGGAAAAAAAAAATCTTAAAATTATTTTCTAGTAGCAAGATATTTAATGGTAGCTCTAGATCTGCCTTACTCCAGAATACTGAAGAAGAGGTCCTTTTAAGATCTAGTATGACTGACACCAATTAAAATAATAAACACTTACTTACTCCAACAATTACTGTTCAGTACTTTGACTCCAAGTAACCTGACTGTGCATCATTTGACTTACAATCTGAGATCAGGATTCTACAATTCAATTGCTAATCTTGGTAGATTTCTTTTGGCTTATTATATATTCTGTGACCCTTCTTGTTTGGGTCAGTTTTCCTTGAAAAATTCTTCTAGGTACTAGAGATGTAGCTTAGTTGGTAGAGTGTCTAGCATGAATCTAAGCCCAACCTGAATACAATTTTTGAACTAGGTGTGATGATATATGCTTGTAATCCTTCCTAGCACTAAGGAGGCAGACTCCTGAGGATTAGAAATACAAGATCGCCAGGCGACGTAGTGCACACCTTTAATCCCAACAGTCTGGATGGCAATCTCTGTGAGTTCAAGGCCAGCCTGGTTGAATAAAGAGTTTCAGGGCAGCCAGGACTATTATACAGAGAAACCTTGTCTCAGAAAACAAAACACAAGATCATCCTATGCTACATAGCCAGTTTAAGGTCAGTCTAAAATAAGGTCACATCTCAAAAAAATTAAAAGCATTCTCAACCTTTGATGAAGACAAAAATACTGACCTTCCATCACTTTAATAGTTTCAAAAGCAGAAAGACACATCAAGATTTGGTGGCTAACACTGTGACTTACATGATGTACTACCAAGAATGTACAACATACTGACTAATCACTCATTGTAACTCCAAAGTCTAATCAGCTCTGGTTTCTTTTTTTTTTTCTTTTTTTTTTTTTGCTTGTTTGTTTGTTTTTCGAAGACAGAAGGTTTCTCTGTGTAGTTTTGGCACCTTTCCTGGAACTCACTCTGTAGCCCAGGCTGGCCTCGAACTCAGAGATCTGCCTGCCTCTGCCTCCCAAGTGATGGGATTAAAGGAGTGTGCCACCACCACCCGGCAACTCTGACTTTCTCTTGCCAACCAGTCCTGTACATCACTAGTCCATAATCACTACTCATATCTACTTTCTTTGATTTCACGTTGTCGATATAATACACCAGAATGCTAAACGTCCAGCAATAATAACAGGTTCCCTGCCATAGGTAACCACTTACACAACTTAGTCTGATTCTCTTGGAATTAAATATTCAAAAAGATTGTCAATCTCTTCAAGTTAAACAGTCTATTAATCACGACACCAACAATAGCCAGGCTACAGAAAATAATGTGAAGGGTTATGTAGGCAATGAAAAATTTAAGGGAGTTGGGGAGATTAATGGAGAAACAATAAAGAGAATAAAAGTAAATATAAAAGTGAAGACAAAGAACCTGGGTTTGGGAACAGAGTAAGAAATGTCAATTCTTTATTTGGTGGGTTTCAGCATAAAATTACTATAAGACATTGTGACCTTCCAGTTGCTTCCTCATTAATTACCTCTTTGTGAATGCTACCTTTCTCAGACTCCTAACTAATTAAAAGCACACCAGAAATCCTCAACAACTGACAAAATCGTATAGTTGCTATGATGACTGATTAGGAAACAGACATTAAACTCTATGTTGGCATCACAAGGTAGTTTGTATCTTAAAGGGACCTCATACTGCTATGGGTCATTAGATAAAAGGTATCTATAAACAGTAAATAACCAACACACCAAAACAGACAATTACATGACTAAAAGGGTCTCACACCCACAATGACTTTTTCAGCCATCTCCTACTCCAGGTGAAAGACTGTTATATGCAGGGAATAACGCTAACAATTGCTACAATTATATTGGGTTGACTGCACCCATTTTGATCTTTCTCAAATTTATTTATAAGAAATTATGCTACCACTGGAATAGAATGTGCACAACCACTGATACTTGATTTAATCAAAGAGCTAAGTCTCATTTGCTGCCTGTGTCACCACAGTTCTCTAATCAATACTGAATGCGCTTATTTTCATTCAATCATATGTATTCTGTTTAAAACTTTCCCAACTGCTAGCTAGGCCTGTGGCCCAGGCCTGCAATCCTAGCTTCTCCGAAGGTGGAGGCAAGAGAATTTCAAGTAAAAAACCGATTGGACTTGAGTGAATTCAAGACTATTCTGGACAATTTACCGAGAATTCATCTGTTTAAAAAAAGGAAAATATAAATGAAGGTATAGCTCAGTGGTAAGGTACTTGCCCAGCATGTGCTGTACCATCACCCTCACCTCCACTCTACTCAAACCCATCCCTCGCCCAAACTAAACCAGCTACTATCTATATGTACTTGTTCCATTCTGAACTTACTTCTTCTAGAGTGCCAAATTCTCATCCCCTAGCCTTTGACTTGTCTACCTATTCAAGTAACACATTTTAAAAAATCATATCCTGTAGTGGGTAGCTGTTCCACCTTTGACCTGAAACATTACCCCTAGAGTGTGGCAGCAAATAACTGCCACACCTGCCTATGACCTGCCCCTGGGGTGTGGCCGAGACCAGACCCCTTAAGACCCGAGATGCATACTGCTTGCTCTCTTGGCTCTTCGTGGGCTGTACGTTGGATTGCAGACCAAGTCAGAGTTCTCCAAAGAACTACGCTACACTGCACCTCATCTCTCCCAGATCCTGTAGCTGATCCCTTAGTGGATGTAAGTTACCCCTGAAATAAACCTCTTTTAATTACCGGATAAACTACGTGAAATTGCCTCGCTAATTGATGTCATAATATCCAAAAATTACTTACAGTTACTCCCTGAACCTAACCTTGGGAGGAAAATGTCACCTAATCTGATGCAATTCCTCTAAGAAAATTTCTTAACTGGATCAGAAAATTTCAACGTGAAATCTCTGACTAACATCATGCTTAGTGGTAAAATAAGAGTATTTTCCCTTCTAAACTCACAAAGGACAAAGCAAAGAGGCTCTTTCCATTTCTTTCCAACCACTTCATCAGAAATCTGTGTATTAAGATGCGGAAAAGAAAAGCATAAAGGTAATAAACAAGGAAGACATTATTTGCAGATAACAAAACTATATAGAATTCTCCTAAGTAATCATTAACAAGTCACAAGATAGAAATAGACTCAATTGTTTCATCAGCAAATAAGCAAGAAAGCAGTCGTAATAGCTACAAATATCTAGACCGCCCAAACTCGTGTGTGTTTGTAAAAATGCGTATTCCACTAGGTTCAAAGAATCTGCCACTTCTACATCTCCCACTAAATTCCTTTATAGAATTCTAAGTGGAGTTCCAATTTGCTTTTGTGATGCCGGAGTGGGATGGTTCCAACCAATTTGTCAAATTGCCAGAAATACTTTAGTGCTGAGCTACATTCCCAGCTTTTAAGGATTTCTAAAAGCTCTTATGTAGAGCAGGCTGCCGTTGAACTCAGAGATCTGGCTGACTTTTGCCTCCAAGTGGGAAGATTACATGTATAATGTCAATTCAGCCTAGACCCAACTATCAATTCTACTTACCTAGGAGAAAGAGTGATGGGCCATAGTATTCTGCGTTGCTGATGATGTGTTTCAAAGAGGTAGGCAAAGAACCATCCATTACTAAGAGAAATATGTACAAAGACTATGATCAGTCTGGGAGATGAGGATCAAGGGTGGTAGGTAGCAGTATGTTAACCATGGTAAATAAATCTGACACCCCTCTCCCAACACTTTATTTTATTCATGCAGTAAGCTTAAACAGTGGCCCAAAATAAGAAATATGGAGACTATGAGGGGAAAAAATGGAAAAAGGACAGAAGTGAACAGAGGGCAAAGCTGGGAAAAGTGTAAATAACCATCATGTCGAAGGAACGTGGTATCAAGTAAAAAATACCTATCAATTTACTAAGTATGCTTTATAAAAGGGTAAACATAAGGAAAACATGAAAAAGAAAAATCTTGATAATCAAGTGGTCTTAGAAAGCAGTATACAGAATCAAAATACCATGCCGTATTCCATCTGAGAAAGCAGGATCTTGAATGGCCTTCTTGAGGAAATTCAACATGGACTTGAGAAGTGCTGCTCGTTGTGGAATACACTGGACTCCTGACACAGGAGAAAGGTAAAAGTATCATACTGGGTTCACAATTAAATCACAGTAAATAGGCACACGAAACACGTAGTAAGAGACCCATCTATATGCACTAAAGCAAAACTAACAGACATTTAAAGTGAGATCTCTGGGACATTGGAAAGAGTATTTTGAAAGTAGAAATTAAATCACCAAGGATGGCACAAGACCAGTATTAAAATTAGAGACCTAAAGGTTAAAAAAAAAAAGGATATATTATAAAGTAAAAAAGATTCAACTTCCAAATTCACTCTGTTCCTCTTTTGGATATTATCTGCACTCCAAAATGTCTGTTTTGATATTCAATGTGTGAACTGCCAGAAAACAATAAAATGTTACAAGACATGTTCTTATAAGATAACCTCAAGTGTACCATTAAGTGCCTCCTAAAGCTCTCTTCTTCACTAGTTTAATTAAGTAAGTCAGTGTGAAAGACTGTGTATCTATGTGTCTACGCACCAGGACGGGGTCCAGGGCCAGGGCCAAGGCCAGGGCCAGGGCCAGGACCAGGGCCAGGACCCGGGCCAGGACCCGGGCCAGGACCCGGGCCAGGGCCAGAGATGCTAGTGCTGCTGTTGGAACTTGATGCCCTTAATTCAACCTCCAGCCGGTGCTCCATAGTTAAGGACGAGCCTGGACTGCTTTCCATAGTTACATCTGCAACTAAAGTACAAGTTATGATAAAGAAACTAATTAGAATAAAAGGTACTAAAGAAAAGAAAGATTTCTGAGAAAACTTCTTCCACCAAGGTGAGATGAACGATGCAAAACATGCAACTTTGTATATTACTGGTAGGTGGTAAGTAGTAAGTAGAGCCTATTAAAAGAGGTTAATTAACACTGAAAGTTTAATCTCAGTGCTCATAGGGAAGGATGTCTATGACATAATGAACAATGCAAGTGTCTTTCTGTTCTAAAACCTATATGCATGTAAATGTGAACATGGAAAGGATATTAACAAGGCTGGAAGGAGCCACATCAAACTAATACCTATATGGGAGGGTTAGAAGTGAGCATTAACATTTACTTTATACTCTTGAATAAAATCATTTTAATTGTGTAAAAGCAAATACTTATTCTTTTTAATTTATGAAATGTAATAAGATCCCTTTTAGTGTTTACATTTTGAAATATATTCTTCAAATCATTTTTATACATGTATGTACCTACTTAAAAAGTAAGCACAAACTCACAACTGTGTAACCGTCTTTGCACTGAATATACACTTTCATTAGGAATACAACACAAGCACTTAGTTTCAAATACTTGTTTCCTGGCTACCAGTTGGCAAACTTAACTGAATCAAGCACTTCAGATGTTGACAGATTCTTTACCAAGCACTTACTGTTTTGTTTATTAAATTTTGACAATTACTGGCTTACAGTGGATAGTCAACTATTACTTATCAGCAGTTAATAGATAACACATTTTACTCAACACTTTGGGATCTCACCTGTGAACTTATATGTCGGCTTGTTCACAATAAAACAGAAACTGGGCAAAAGGGTTTCTAGGGACAACAACATGCACAGATAAATGTGCCCGAAAACAAAGTCAGAAAAAAGGAACAGTATACCATGATTTATTGTTCTAATATCTTTAGCATAAGAATAATAGATAATAATAGATATATGCAATGATAAGCTGGGTCATTAAGACAAGACTACTGTAATTTTAAGAAAAGTATTTGGGGGACCAGTTTTTATTCTATTATTAAGTATATACTAGGAGAGGGTTGGAATTGTTAAGACACACAACACAACTGAAAACTAAGATGATCTGGTTTTGTATTTCTGACCTTATGACCTTAATCCCTAAACAATAACCACTTCAAGTATACTATCTTTTCTTAAAGTATTCAGAAACAGTTTTTCAAGGTCCCACTTAAGAGTTTATAGTCTTCATGTAATTTATCAAGCATATATTAAATAAACACCCAGGATATATTGAGCTGCAGTAGACAATATTCTGACTCTGGGGAACTTATGCTTTTGTAGTATGAATAATATAATAAACCAACACATTAAGAAACATCAATTATTAAGTGATTGATTTGTAGTGACTTTAGTGGTCTACTGCAACTCTACCATCTGCTTTACCTCCCAGTTCTATTTCAAACAATTAATCACTTATATAAAAAATGTTGAAAATAACCAAAGTACCTCATAATTTATGAGGAAGAATTAAAATTGAAGTAGGATAATAGATAATAAAAAAATCTCATACACAAAAATATGACTTAATAATTTGTTAATTACCATCCATATCAGTTTCCATTTCTTCTCCTTCTTGGGTGGTACTAGGTCTCTGGATCTTTGGCTTGATCACAAATGGACATTCTTTTCGGCACAAATCTACTTCATGCTATAATCAAGGAGAAAATATTTAAAAAATATTTAAATCCCTATACATTACAGGGATTAAAAGTGTAATTAAAGAATATCAATCAATTATGAACTCAGTTTCTAGAAACATTAAAGAGATAAGATGGTTACTTAGGGTACTTAGGGACTCCTACACTCAGCACTCATTGGAATTCTAAGTCTATGCAAAAGGATCCTTAGACAATTATACCTCAAGTCTATAGATGAAGATAGAAAGACCACTATGAGATTGAAAAGCTGCCATATCCAGGTTGGTAATGAGGTCAACCACTCTGACAGCTCTGGTGACAAATGTTATCTGGTCCTGTTCATCACCAAGAAACTTTATGACCTACAAAGAAGAGAGAGGCAAACACAATTACTAAAATGTGAGAGGTATAAAAAAAAATCTGTATTCCTTTGCAAAAATAAAGTATGGGAGTCCCTGTGAGATAGCATAGTATGAAAGGGGAGGAAAAGGACACATGCCTGATACATTGTGCTCATCAAATAATAGTGCTATAATTTCAAAGACTGGAATTCGACCTCCTGTGAGGCCACATGGACAATTCATTAATAGGATTAAATAAAATTTCTGGTAAATTTAATCCAAGCAAGATCCACTGTCTCAAAATACCAACTAACCAACCAAATAAAACAAAACAAAGCCTATTAATATAAAAGCAAAACTTTACAAGTGCCTTTTTCCCCCCTTAGTGTCATACTTAATGTCATGGTAACATGTGGACCATCAAATTGTGCTGGATTATAAAAATACCTTAATATTGACAATGGATACATTTCTGGCTTTTTTGTTTTGTTTTAAAGATGTATTTATTATGTATACAGTGTTCTGACTGCAGGCCAGAAGAGGGCGCCAGATCTCATTACAGATGGTTGTGAGCCACCATGTGGATGCTGGGATATTGAACTCAGGAACTCTGGAAGAGCAGCAGTGCTCTTAACCTCTGAGCCATCAGATACATTTTTGTTAATGTGGTAACTCAAAAGTATAACTCTTTTAGGATAAGCTTTCTATGCTATCTCCTCACTAGGAAACATTTAGGGGCTGGAGAGATGGCTCAGCAGTTAAGAACACTCACTATCTGTTCTTCCAGAGGTCCTGAGTTCAATTCCCAGCAACCACATGGTGGCTCCCAACCATCTGTAATGAGATCTGGCGCCCTCTTCTGGCCTGCAGTCATACATGCTGTTTACATAATAAATAAATCTTTAAAAAAGGGAGGGAGGGAGGGAGGGAGGGAGGGAGGGAGGGAGGGAGGGAGGGAAGGAAGGAAGGAAGGAAGGAAGGAAGGAAGGAAGGAAGGAAGGAAGGAAGGAAGGAAGGAAGGAAGGAAGGAAGGAAGGAAGGAAGGAAGGAAGGAAGGAAACATTTAAAACCTGTACTCTTAGCTATTTTCCCACAAATACATTGGAAAAGAAAATAGAGTACCTTTAGTAAGGCTTCCATCATTCCACAGGAGACCAATGCTTCGCCACCAGCATCATAGCTGGCCAGGTGGTACAAAAAGGAGAAGAGGGCAGTAGCAAACTGGTGGGGGTATGGGTCCATGGAAGGATCTAAAAAGGAAATTGGGAGAGGTATAGAAAATGTATTAAGCTAGCAGGTTGTTAAAACAATGAAAATGTCAAGGTCCTCTTGTTCCTGGAATAAATAATCACCACCTAACCTACCAATCATGGCCTGGATGCAGTTCCGCACAAGGACAGGCAAAAATCCATGGTAGGAGGCAGTTCCAGTACAGTCAATAATACTGCTGAGCTTGGGAGTTCTCTCCAAATGCACAATTGATGTCAATGTTCGTAAAGAAGCAGCTTTAATTTCCTATGAAAGTACAAAACAAACAAGTGTCAAAACTACATGGGATAACTGAACTAAGGCGCAAATATCTCAAAATCAAAATTTAAGTAGTTTTACTGAAAAATGCTTGAGGAGACAGATGTCTGTGGAGAGTAACACTGAAAATCTGGCATTTATTAATTTCACAGTTTAATATTCAAATAGAAAGAAGCAAAAGGCCTAAGTTTCCTTCCTGGGGCATTTTTCAACTCCTCAGGAAAAAGAGGCAGATAAGTATGACCTTGATATGTAGACGTTATTAATACATACTTACCATAAGCTGCTTATCTGTTATTTGAAGGACATCTACCAACTCCTCTATCAACCCATTATACAAGATACTGTTTGCTGACTCTTGCAAGGCATTGGAATAGACTGCAAAAGAGAAGCAAAGACTTTGGCAGAAATGCAGTTATTAAGCCACCATTGGATAAGAAGACACCTTCCAATCAGCATGGAAGGCTAAAATTGCTAAGTTATAACAGATTGTGGTAAGATCTAGCCTACTCATTTATTTAATTCCTTACTAGAATTATCAGGTGTCTTAAGAATTTTGGGGGAGTTTTGTAGGAAAGGATATCATTTTTCTAACATCACTACTTGATAGAACTATGACTATGTTTTGGATATAGGTATAGTCTTTTATTTTAGCTTCTTCCTTTACTTGTTTTCACCATAAATTTTTATAAACTGTAGTAGACTAAATCATAACTTTGTGTAAATAATGTGTATACTATAGCCAGGCATAAAGGCATACATCTTGAATTCCAGAGTTTAAGGACAGCCTGTTCTACCCATTGAGTTCCAGGACATCAAGAAACACATGGTAAGACCCTGTGTCTCAAAAACGCACATAATCCACTTTTGCTAAATTGTACACTGAGGTGAGAGTGGACATACACTCAGAAGTAAAAACTGGCTGAGATGTGAGCACATACATTAAGTTTTTAATAAATGTTTCTGGGTAATATGCCAGATGTTATATTAGGCATAGCCACAAAGACAAGAGAAAGGATTCAGGGCAAGGTTCTTAGCTTTAAGAGTAGGTAAGCAAGAGCTAAATGAAGATAGGTAGTAGCCGCCATGTTTGTGCTTTTATACCTTATAACATGCCTAGCATGTGACAGGTTGATTTCCAAGCTTTCTTTCAATTCTTAAAATAGCTCATAAATACTGTTCCAATGTAAAGTACTGAAGTTAACTGAAAGAATACCAAGTGAGGCTATATAATCTTCAGTGGTGAAAGCCTAAAAACTGTGATTTCCACAAAAAGATGAAGTTATACCATTTTGCAGGAAAGTGGATGCAAGTCTTGACAAGTAACATGTTTCCTCTCATTCGTGTGTGACAGACTTTAGATATAATCACTTATGTACTGATGACCTCATAGTAGAAAGTGAAACTGTCTAGGGAATGGATAGAGATGAAACTGGCCGAGGAGAGCAGTGGGCTATGATAGATAGGGATTACACACTCAAAGTACATTATATGCTTCCATGAAATCCTGCATAGTTAAAAAAAAAAAACAACTGTTTTCCAACCTACAATACCACAGTGAAAGGACAGAGTATTTACCATTTAATTATTTTCAGAATTCAAACATACACATCTGAAGGGATGGGAGAATTAGAAGAGAACTATCAATAGGAAGGGTATTGACCAGTGAGGTGACTCTAAGTATACATTTTTTTTTTTTAAAGATGATGACAACTAAGGCCATGTGACATGACAATAAAGGCATAAGTTTTTCTGGTACATAAAGGAGCTCAAGAACAATAAATGACTACAGCAAACACTAGGAATACAAGTAATTTATAATTTAGGTTGACATAATAAAGCCTGATTAACAATAAAGACAGATGAACGATGAAGTTTATTAGAAATCAAGTTCAAACTGCCTAATTAGAATCAGTTAATTAGTGTTTCCTTACCTAATATAGATATTGCATGTAGTCTGGCCTGAACAGCTTGTAATCGCTTCCTGTGATTAGAAAAGCCATGGGCCAGCCTTATATGAGTAAATAACAGCATCTGTAGGAATATAGAACTTATATTAGAAAATCATTACAAAGAGTTTTTTGTTGTTTCTGGGGTGGGAGCTTTTATCTTTTAGGCTGCTTGGCAAAATGTCTTGTTGCTATTTGCTAGGATATCAAACTGAACTAATATTACCTATAATGAGATTAGTTGACAAACCAAGAGTGACAAAACAGGGACACCGAGTCTCGTAATATTTCAAGGTAAGCCAAGAACTATCAGCATATTGATAGACAATAATCTAGTAGAAATTCTAATTTTAAAAAAATTAAAATCTGACAACTGCCAAAAAGAACAGAACAATATAACACAATTAAGTTCTCCTAAATGTATCCAAAATTCAGAAAGCTATCACCACAACTAGATAATCACTTGAGTTGGCCTGCAAGTCATGTTTCCAAACTCTCATAAGGTACTAGAACTTAGTGTTAAGCATAGGAGAGGAAACAACTAGGTAGCTTATTTACCAGGCTGGACTCAGACGTACATCAATTTTGCTCTATTTTCTGCTTCCCCAACACATATTAATATATTTCAAAAACCACCATATGCTGGGGGTGTTTTTTCAGACATATCATACCTGCTTATCCTTGGGAATGCTGTACATTTTGGTAAGAGATTCCATTATTTCAGAAGGGCTTTCTGAAATCTGTATTAGAAAAAAAAATATTAGGAACAAAATGTCAACCAAAAATTAACCACCAGTTGTCAAAGAATCCTCTTACCTTGTCAAGTTGTTCTATGTGAATATAATGTAGTGTATTACTAGTTGTCTGAAAGTAAAAAGTTAAAAGAGCCGTTAGGGGTCACGAAATACCCTTTAAGAGTCACCTGAGAACAAAATGCCATTCTACATTTAAGCCAACCTCTTTAAAAACCAAGGTAATTTCAAACTCATCCAAAGGATCTACTTTCCACATGTAAGAGTCTTTGGTAATTTCTTCGAAACCACTACTGTTTATATTCTGTGTTCCTTTTTAATCCTTTTCTAAAAGTCTCCACAATCTCAATATTCATAACAAAGATTGAATCTGTAAGAATTTTTTTCTCGAAAAACAAAAAAGAATTATTTCTCATATTTTAAAAACAACTTTAATATAAAAAAATATTTAATTTATAAGTGGAAGTTCTGATTCATTAGTGAATTTCTAAACCAAACAGAATCTTAACAGCTCACCTAGGAATATGGAACAACCACATCATTTAAGCAAGTCTTTACAGGCAACATACAGAGCTTCTTACAGGCAGGCATAAATATAGAAACCTAAAAGACAACTATCTGAGACTAGGAGCAATATACACAAGTATGGTAGTGCCCAATAAAAGGGACTCTGTCTTTTGGAAGGTTCCAACACAAAACCTAATCATGTATGTGAGAGGTAAGCATATAATTAGCTTTTTCTTGAAAACCTTCTTAGGTACATTTAGCTTCATAGGACAGTGATATAGGTTAAAACATTCCCTCATTTAAACTAAGAGATTCTATAAACCACCAAACAGACTCACCCTCTTCTCAATTTTGACCTCAGCTCCGGGGTCTGCATAAAATTCAAAGTGTAGTGTGGTTGCGCTTGGTGGATATTTCTGGGTATCAAAGAGAAAAATCAGACATTGAGCTTGAATTGATTTTAGACAACATAGATACCTCCACTGCCTTCTCTTCCTCAAAGAGTTAGCCATTTAAACACCACACTGTGGCAGCAGTATATTCGACACCAATGTTTAGTTCCTTGCCCTGACCACAGTTCAGATGACATTTGTTCGAAAAGAAATGAATGGGAAGACTCGAGTTCAGAAATACAAAAATCTGTTTTTACTTCCAGGTTACCTGTTTCTCAATGTATCAATTTTGACTATAGTTATTCTCATGGTAGGGTCAAGTATGCTAACTAATAATGACTAAGGACTTAAAGAATGGAGAAAAAGTATCAGGGTCAAAATCTAAGTACCAGCTAAAGAATTGGAATAGGGCATTCTTGTAAAACGTATTACCAACCTCCTCATGGGCACTTTTTCAATTACTTCAAATATTCCTTTCTATACCATTCTAGAACACATTTCATTTTTTTCTGCATAGGACTACACCAAATCAAATAAACTACGCCCTGAAAGCACATCTTCTACAATTCTACAATAGTAATATGACAGATGAAATTTCAATAATAGAACATTGACCCACTAAAACATTCCCTTGGCCAGGCAGTGATGGTGTACACCTTTAATCTCAGCATTGAGGAGGCAGAGGCAGGCAGATCTTTGTGAGTTTGAGGCGAGTCTGGTCTACAGAGCAAGTTTCAGGACAGCCAGGGTTACTTACTTACACGCACGCACGCACGCACGCACGCACGCACGCACGCACGCACGCAACCCTGTCTTGAAAAATAAACAAACAAAAACACATTCCCTTCAAAGAAAACACAATGATGTTATCACTGTATACCTTTATAAAATTGGGTTCAACATATGTATATACTACAAAAAACACAAAATTTTCAAAATCTCTTGACATGCTAAATCTCAACCTTAATGTAAGCAAGGGCCGAAACAGGTAACAGAGACACCACACAAACCTAGAAATTCTTAATGTGCATAAGGTTCAGAATTAACCTACTACTTATAAAAATAGTACATTCTCAAAATTAGAACTCCAAACTGAATACTCTTAACATACAAGATATGCATCCCATATTACTAACATCCATTCACAATTGTTCACTGAAGAATAGCTATCAGCTAAGGTAGGAAAGTAACCTGCTCTAAATATGAGATGTCTGTGACTAGAAAAAGAGCCATACTACTAAGGGATAAAGTTTTCCAGAAGATAAATTAGTTGAATTTGATCATATCCTCTTGTGTTATACATGAGAAACTAGGATCCAAATGTGCCTTGCAGATAGCTCTACTTGAAACATAGCAAAGCAGAAGAGGGAGATAGCCTAAATCTATAACCAGATAATGGGTAAAATTTAAGAGGAAACGTGAAAGCACACCAAACAGTTCTTTTTTAAAAAAATACTTAAAAATTTTTGTCTGAGTGTTTTGCCTGCATGTATATCTATTGTGTCGTATGAGCGCCTGGTGCCTGTAGAGGCCAGAAGAGGGTATCAGATGCCTTGTAACTGGAGTTACTGATGGTTTTGAGTTTCTGTGTGGGTGCTGGCAATCAAATATAGGTCAACTGGTCTTGATCTGCCATCTCTCCCCCTGTATGAAGTTCTAAGTAATCCTAAATTGCTTCCAATCAACTACTCCTGAACACGTCTCAAAGTTCTGATATAGCCGTGTGAGAACACAAGTAAATGCACTTTCTGGTTTGTTTTTTTGTTTGTTTGTTTGTTTGTTTGTTTTGCTTTCTTTTGTTTTCAATGTTTAGACAGGTTATCATATAGTCAAAGCTGGTCTTCAACTGGTGATCTTCCTCCCGCCATATCCCAAATACTGAGATTACAGATGTGCACTACTATTCCCAGCTTCACTTTCCAAGATTAAAAGAAAAAAGAAAGGGGGGGGGGGAAGATTTTCAGTTTGACTGAACAAACTCAATTTATTTCAGAACTGGATAAATGAACACATACTACTCTGAGAATCTTTATAATCAGCACATCAAGAGCTGAAGTTTCCTAAAGCCATTATGTATTATTTTTTCCACAGGTTCAACAAAAGTCCTGATGTCTGTCAATTTATATACCACACATTCATTGTTATGTAAAGCTTAGAAAGAGACAATATCATGCCGAGCAGTGGTGGCACACGCCTATAATCCCAGCATTTGGGAGGCAGAGGAAGGTGGATCTCTGTGAGTTCGAGGCCAGCCTGGTCTAAAGATTGAGTTCCAGGACAGGCACCAAAGCTACACAGAGAAACCCTGTCTCGGAAAAAAAAAAAAAAAAAGAGGAAAAAAAAAAAAGACAGTATCAAATCCGAAATAGTTACTCACCAACATATTCAAGTCTCTGCAACATTCTGCAAGTCCAAAGCCATTCTCTTTTCCACCCCAGCTCTTAATAAAAGAAAAAAAAACCACAATGTTAGCATAATGCTTATGGTTTTAGGCTTATGTTTATAAAGTGTTTAATGAGAAAACACTCATCCACATAAAAGATAAAAACAAATAAAAGCAAGACTTTGAGACTCAAAGCAAAGTGGTGTGTCTGATGGTTCTTTCTTTGATGAAATCTATTTTATGGTGCTGCGAGGGTGCTCAAGGTAAGAGTACAAAGCAGCATTGCTAGCTACTGCATTCCACATGTCTGAATTCATGCTTGCTGGCATTCAGTCATTCATAGTTGGCCTTTTTCACCAGAGTAGACAACACTTTTTCTTGACATGAGCCAAATTACATGCTATTAGAGTATATATATTTTCTGTATTAGTTTGAATAAGAATGGCTCCCATAATGCCGGGCGTCGGTGGCGCACGCCTTTAATCCCAGCACTCGGGAGGCAGAGCCAGGCGGATCTCTGTGAGTTCGAGGCCAGCCTGGGTTACCAAGTGAGCTCCAGGAAAGGCGCAAAGCTGCGCAGAGAAACCCTGTCTCGAAAAACCAAAAAAAAAAAAAAAAAAGAATGGCTCCCATAGACTCATATATATATATATATATTTGAATGCCTTGGGAATAACATCAGGAGGTGTAGCCTTAGAGTAGGTGTGGCCTTGTTGAAGAAGTGTGTCACCGCAGGTAGGCTTTGGGTTTTGAAATGCCCAAGCTAGGCCCAGTGTTTTCTCTCTTCCTGCTACCTTCAGGTTCAGATGTAGAACTCTCAAGCTCCTTCTCCAGCACCATGTCTGCATGCGTGCTGCCATGTTTCCCACTGTGGCTGACAATGAACAAAACCTCTGAACCTGTAAGCAAGCCCAAATTATGTGCTTTCCTTTGTAAGAATAGTCATGGTTTTGGTGTTTCATCACAGCAATAAAACAATGACTAAGACACTTTGCTACCAAAGTATAAAAAGCTTTCAAACAAGTGCCTGTGGCAATGAGTAGCAGAATTACTAGTATCTTCCAAACCCTATATTCTGGCCATATAATTTTGCTTTTGGCCCAGACTACAGTGTCTTCTCGGGCCTTTGAAATATCAAAAGTTTTAACAGTAAGAGCAAGGTCTAACTGTACATCTCTGAATGACCTAGAACTTGCTATATAGACCAGGATGGCCTTGAACTCAGAGATACACTTGACTCTGCCTCTGGGCATTAAAGGATACATTCCACCACACCTGGCAAGAACAGCACATTTTTAAGTTTAAATAACTGTTAGTCATCTTAGCTACAACCATGAGTTTTAATAAGCTACTACTTGCCTTAAGGTAAATCATGCCTTGCCAGCTCAAATACAAATGCCTTCACTTAATTCTCATAAATACAATGTGGGTCCCAATCACTACTAATCTGGTGTTCTACCAGGAAAGGCTACAACATGGTGCTCTCTCTATAATCTCATTCTTTAGAAATCCTTCTTTAGAAATATAAACATTTCACAATCTCTCCAGTAAATACATAAAACAATATATATCACTGAAGCTGCCATTCACAGAGATATCCATTACAGAACACTACTGGTGAACAAAACAAAACCTACCTAATGCTAGAGAAATAAGCTTCTTAAAAGTCTTTATTAACTCAGAAGCATGGAATACAAAAAATGGGGGTCATGTTTTATTATTGCTCCAAATGATGATGGCAATTTTGAAAACAAAGGACTTTTTTAAAAACACATAATGGGTATTTTTAGGGTATTATACCTTAGTTCTTTAGTGAAAACCATATTGTAGTGTTTTAAATGAGAATAGCCACCACAGGCACATTATGTGTGAATACTTGGTCCCCAGTTGATGCAATTGTCTAGAAAGGATTAGGAGGTGTTGAGGGAGATGGGGTGTCACTAGGGGTGGGCTTTAAAGTTTTAAAAGCCTACACCATTCCCAGTTAGTGCTCTCTGCCTCCTTATTGTGAGTCAAGATATAATAAGCCACTGATCCAACACCATGTCTGCCCACTTGATGCCATGCTAACCGTGCTGGTCACAAACTAACCATCTGAAATCATGAGCACCAAATTAGATGCTTTCTTTTATAAGTTGCCTTGGCCATACTATCTATAACAACAACTGAAAAGTTACTGACAGAAGTTGGTACCAGGAAGTAGGCTATTGCTGTGACAAGACTGACCACACTGTTATTTGGAAAAATGTGGAAGACTCTAGGACTTTGGACTAACAAAGTGGTTGAACACTGTAAGCAAGGCTTATCTGCCTTTCCTAGCAGGAGCTTGGAAGATAGTAGAGCTGAGAACAATATTAGGAACCATACTAAAGACCATTCTTTTTTTTTTTTTATGAGTTTTATTATGTATACAGAAGAGGGCACCAAATCTCATTACAGATGGTTGTAAGCCACCATGTGGGTGCTGGGAATTGAACTCAGGACCTCTGGAAGAGCAGTTGGTGCTCTTAACCTCTGAGCCATCTCTCCAGCCCCTAAAAACCATTCTTGTGATATTTTGGTGATATTAGGAACTATACTAAAGACCATTCTTGTGATATTTTGGTGAAGAATGTGGCTGGCTGCCTTTTGTCCTTGTCCTAAGAATCTCCCTGAAGCTAAACTTTAAAGTTCTGGACTAATTTCATACACAGAAAATTTCAAGACATCCTAATATTGATTCTGTAGTGGGGTTGTAACAATCACTTTTATGCAGGCTTACAATGGAAAAGACCAAGTAAGGCAAAAAGAAATATAAAATGTACAATTTGAAGAGAAAAAAAGCACCAGGAAATTTAATGTTGGAGCTAAGACTTGTGCTGAAAGAGATAAGGAAAGGCCAGTGCAAAATGGAACAGAGAAAGTGGTACTCTTGGGCTAAGACCCCAGATCTACCTAATCCTGCAATTTGTGAAAGGAAAAGACCTAAAGGATTTTCTGCTCCTAAAAAGCAACAACAAATCAAATCTTACGCAAAAGTAATTTAATATGGGTCAGGCTCTATAATCCCAAGCAGGCAGTCAAACTTGGCAGCACCAACTATGTAAGTTCTGACTTTAAGGTTATGAAGGATACAGGAGAAAAAGGGTTGTAGAATCTTTCTACATTGCTAAATAAAGTTCCTGATGCCAGGCTTGTGGCAGGGGAGTCCCTCCCTGCATGGAGTCCCTGAGAAGGCACTGCAGGGAGCTGTGGAATGTCTGCCAGGGAAAGCTGCATACAGGGAGTAGAACCAGACCAAAAGAAAGAAGTATGTTTGCAGTAAGCAAAAGTGGCAAGGGAGAGCATTCTTTGACACAAAGCATGTTGTTATAGAATCTGGGAGTTTGTCCTAATGGGCTTCTACCTTGCTTCAGTCCAGTGTTTCCTCAATACACAGCCCTTCCTCCCTTTTAGAACAGTAATATATATTCTTTTTATTACATTTATTTATTTGTTTATTTTGTTTGTTTGTTTGATGGGTTTGTGTGAGCACATGCATGGTGTGTATGTGGAGGTCAGAAGACAAATTTTTTTTATAAAAAATGTAATAATGTATATTCTACATAATACAATAAAACATATACATTGAAAACTCCTAGCTGGGCGGTGGTGGCACAAGCCTCTAATTTTAGCACTCAGGAGGCAGAGGCATGTGGATATCTGTGAGTTCAAGGCCAGCCTGGTCTACAAAGTGATAGCCAAGACTGTTTCTTTAAAAAAGAGAAGAGAGGAGGGGGGGGGAGGGGAGGGGAGGGGAGGGGAGGGGAGGGGAGGGGAGGGGGAGGGAGAGAAAGAGAGGGGGGGAAGAAAAAGAAAGAAAGAAAGAGAGAGAGAGAGAGAGAGAGAGAGAGAAAGAAAGAAAGAAAGAAAGAAAGAAAGAGAGAGAGAGAGAGAGAGAGAGAAAGAAAAAGAGAGAGAGAGAGAAAGAAAGAAAGAAAGAAAGAAAGAAAGAAAGGAAGGAAGGAAGGAAGGAAGGAAGGAAGGAAGGAAGGAAGGAAGGAAGGAAGGAAGGAAGGAAGGAAGGAAGGAAGGAAGGAAGGAAGGAAGAAAGAAAGAAAGAAAGAAAGAAAGAAAGAAAGAAAGAAAGAAAGAAAGAAAGAAAGAAAGAAAGAAAGAAAGAAAGAAAGAAAGAAAGAAAGAAAGAAAGAAAGAGAAAGGCAGGGAGGGGGAGGGAGAGAGGCGGAGGGGGGAGAGGGAGAGAGAGAACCCCCCCCCATAGACCTTAGCAAAATAACCCTTAATATATTTAAACCAAATCTCTGCCAATGAAAATGTCATTACATGGGGGGAGGCAGTTGTAAATCAGAAATCCATCACAAAAGGCAATCTGAAAAATTCACAAGTGGAGCTAGAGAAATGGCTCAGCATTGGCTGCTCTTCCAGAGGTCCTGAGAGTTCAACTCCCAGCAACCATACGGGTGGCTCACAATCATCAATATATAATGGGATCTGATTCCCTCTTCTGGTGTTCACGAAGACAGATCACTCATATACATAAACATTTTTTTAAAAAAATTCACAAGTACACGGTAGTTAAACAGTACTCGTAACCAACAAAAAAAAATCCCATGGAAAAGTATGAAGTTATTTGATCTGATAAAAATGAATGTATAATCCCACAAATTAAAATATATATTAAAATTTAGGTATCTCAACATTGTTATCTTAAATAACCGTAGTCAACCCAACCCAAAGAAAGAGCTTCTACAGAAAAGGGCTAACTTAATCAGGAAGAAAGTACACTTTTACAAATACATATAGGGGTTACCAGTGAAGAAAAAATTAAGCTAAGAATAGCACGAGGTCCAATATTCATTAAAAACTATTTTTAGCCAGGGAATGGTGGCACACGCCTTAAATCCCAGCACTTGGGAGGTGGGTGCAGAGGCAGAAGGTTCTCTGAGAGTGTGAGGACAGGCTAGTGTACAGATTGAGTTCCAGGACAGGCTCCAGTTACATAGAGAAACACTGTCTCAAAAAAAATTTTTTTAAAGCAACTATGGCCCAAATATTCATGAACAAATGATATTTACTATGACAAATGTTTATGATAGGAAAAAAATAGCAAAATTACCCAAATAGCAAGAAAACAGGAAACCACAGATGGCATACTTTGACAGTATTTAAAATTTTCACATAAGGAGTATATAAGGTTGTACAGTAAAATGAATTGGTTTATTCCTCCATGTAAATAGCCTTTCCACTTCTTCCTACTTCTCTGTGAAACAGATTTTGCTGTACAACTCAGGCTTACCAACAACCTGCTTCTGTTGCCCAAGTGCTGGACTTACAGGGGTGCACCATGCCTGGCTATGCAGTTATACTATTCTCCAATGATTTTGGATTTGCGATTTTTGTTCTTTCTTTGAGGCAGAGCCTTGTATATCCTAAAATGGTCTTGAAACTGCTATGCAGGCAAGGATTTACCTTCAATTTCTGATCCTCCATAGTGCTGGGAATACAGATATACAACACCACACCCAGTTTATACATGTTAGGCAAGCACTCTACCAACTATATCTTTCGCCAAAGATTCATATTTTTAGCATGTAGCTCTTTAATATATCAGTTCTGAGCAAAGGACTGTTTCTTGTTTCTTTTTTTTTTTTTTTTTTTTTTTCGAGACAGGGTTTCTCTGTGTAGCTTTGCGCCTTTCCTGGAGCTCACTTGGTAGCCCAGGCTGGCCTCGAACTCACAGAGATCCGCCTGCCTCTGCCTCCCAAGTGCTGGGATTAAAGGCGTGCGCCACCACGCCCGGCTCTGTTTCTTGTTTCTTGAGCAGAGAATAAAAGGCTTCAAAATTACTTAATACTTGAAAATACTCCTACTTTTCAAAACTTTATTATTACTCTGCCCCAAATACTTGTACTCAATTAAGCCAGAAAGTTAACTAAACGATTTTAATCCACTTTCACAAAACAAGACATGCCTATTTAAAGAAATGGTATGCTCTGATCTTTGTTTTTCCAGTCTTCACCCAAGACTCACCTCTGCCAAATGCTGCAGCCTTGTCAGTAGTGGGGTCCTCTTGTCAGATCCAAGACGTGTGATGTAATTTGATCTTTTGCTAAATACATATAGAAGGTTAAGGACTGCCAGCACCACTTGCATATCAGAGGAAGCCAATAAAGTTGTCAAATGCTAAAGGAACAAAAAAGGAGAAAGTTCAACTCATCAGACATTTGGCACTAAAAGCTATGTTTAATTTAATAATGTATGTCAACATTAAACCTATCAAGTTATTGAGCCACAATACACAAAAGTATATAGTTACGCTCTCTTATAATATGTAATCCAAGGAACAGCTAAACAGAAAGTTCAATAAAAGTAAAAACTGTAAATTACAGCCCAAAATTTTATCTGTCTCTCTACATAAGGACTTCAAGGTAGAAATGTTATAATACGTATGTAGAACTAAAACATATATTTTCAAGTATTGTGAAACTAAGCTAACTCTGTTATTTATTTCCTTTATAATAAAAAAACCCATAAAGAAGCTAAAGCTATCAACAACTGTGTAATCATGCAAAATAAAACTATTAAAGTTTGAGTAACTTGAGTGACTTTTGTGTTTTTTTAAACATTCACCAATATATTGAAGTAATTAATTGGCCAAATTTAAAACCAGTATGTAATTTGAGTTGGAAATTATCAAAGGAGCTTTATTTGTTGATTATCTTAATGGTCATGGACTTCCTTGGGCAGCACATCTATTTAATTAATCAAGACTATTTACCCATCTCCACTTTATTTTTTTTAATATTTATTTATTATGTATACGGTGTTCTGCCTGCATGTTTGCCTACAGGCCAGAAGAGGGCGCCAGATCTCATTACAGATGGTTGTGAGCCACCATGTGGGTGCTGGGAATTGAACTCAGGACCTCTTGAAGAACAGTCAGTGCTCTTAACTGCTGAGCCATCTCACCAGCCCCATCTCCACTTTAAAGAGCTGGAACTAGACCATCTTTAGTTCATTAATTCTATCTCTTGTCCAAACTCACTTTCTTTTTACTTATTTGTTCTGGTTCTGGTTGTTTAGGAAAATAAAACAAAAACAACAAGATGGTACCAAGATAATCATTTGATTATTAAAATTAAAAAGTTGGGCTAAAAGAAAATAATTTCTTCTGATATTATTTTTGACCATTAATTTTTAAAAATTATTTATTTTATTTCATGTGCATTGGTATTGTGCCTGCATGTATGTCTGTGTGAGGGTGTCAGGTCCCTTGGAACAGGAGCTAGTTGTGAGCTGCCATGTGGGTGTTGGGAATCAAAACCTGGGTCCTATGCAAGAACTACTCTTAACTGTTAAGCCATCTCTCCTGCCTCCTTTTGACCATTTTAGAAACTCATGGATTACTCTGTCCACCTTAGTCTTTATAGTATATAGTAGGCTCTATCACTGAGTCCCACCTACATCATCCATTCAGTCAACAAAAATGTGTATTCTCACACATTTTTAGTCAGTATTCCCAAGACAAGGTTAACTTTTAACACTGAATTTACATGTTACAGTTTTGATGTAAAATGTTCCCCCATAGGCTTGTGTTTGAACACTTGGTCAGCAGCTAGTGGCACTGTTTTTTGGAAGGTTGTAGAACGTATAGAAGTAGGTCATTAGGGTTGAGCCTTGAACGTTATTTAGCTTAGCTGTCATGAGCTCCTACCACGGTGGAGATGCCTGCCACCTTCCTAGCCTCCTGATTCTCAAAAATGTAGTATACAGCTGTCATGAGTTCCTACCATGGTGGAGATGCCTGCTACCTTCTGTTCCCTTAAACTGTAGTGGTATTTGCTCCACCTTGGGCTATAGGGCCGGAAGGAGGGAGTGCTGCTTGCCACGTACATGATCTCTTAAAAGGAAAGGGAGAGGGGTCACGAAGCCCCTTCTCCCTATTTCTTGCTTTCTGATGTGATCAGACTATGGACAACCTAGGAATTGAACCCAGTTCCTCTGGAACATCAGTCAGTGCTCTTAACTGCTGAACCACCTCTCTCCTCATTTATTAAACCACGAGCCAAATAAATTAAAACTTTCCTCCCTGAAGTTGTTTCTTGACAGGAATTTGGTCACAGGAACAAAAGTGACTAATTGTGATAGGTATTACAAACTCTGAGCTAAGTTTTTATTATTTATGAAGATATATGTAGGTTACATGCAAATACACCATTTTGAGTAAGGAACCTTAAGAGTCTACAGAATTTAGCCGGGCGGTGGTGGGACACGGCTTTAATCCCAGCATTCGAGAGGCAGAGGCAGGTGGATCTCTGAGTTCAAGGCAAGCTACAAAGCGAGTTCCAGAAAAGGCGCCAAAGCTACACAGGGAAACCCTGTCTCAAAAAAAAAAAAAAAAAAAAAAAAAAGAGTCTACAGATTTTGGTATACAGAAGGGGTCCTGAAACTAATCTCTTCACAGATATCATGGGAGAACTGTACGTGTTTTGGTAAGGGTTTGGGAATGTAGAAAATACACTGAAAAAATGTAAGCACGTAAATATAAGGAAATCGAACTTAATAAAATTAAACTTAACATAGTTTAAGAATAACTTGGGACTTCAAATAATCTGAGACAAAGGTTACTAAATAGTCCATAAAATACTTCAATACAGGTACTATATTCCTTATATCTTAGAAAGGTAGGTAAGAATAAAATAAGAATTTTCCCCATCAACTCAAAGATGAGTAATATTTAGGCCAAAGAAACATCTTACTAATATCTCTTTCATCTTGTAGTTCTGAAGATTCGACCCAGGGCTCTACACACACTAGGCAAGCACTCTACTACTAAGCTAAATCCTCCAATCCTTATGATTATCTTTGATTCTGATAAACTTAAGAACCCCACAATGAAAAGGGAAGCAGCCAACCATCAAAAGTAGAAATTCCCTGCCGGGCAGTGGTGGCGCACGCCTTTAATCCCAGCACTTGGGAGGCAGAGCCAGGCGGATCTCTGTGAGTTCGAGGCCATCCTGGGCTACCAAGTGAGCTCCAGGAAAGGCGCAAAGCTACACAGAGAAACCCTGTCTCGCAAAAACAAAAAAACAAAACAAAACAAAAAAAACAAAACAAAAAAAAAACAAAAGTAGAAATTCCCTTGTTTGTGGATATACATCATTATAGTTAAGAACAGACTACTTACCTCTATGGAACTGTATAGATGCCGAGAAAAGCTGTACTCGATAAGCAAGGCTGTGAAGTTCAAAACAGCCAATAGTAGCATTTTTAGCTGTTCCTTTTCTGGCCTATCACATACAAGCATCCATGACATATTCTCGACTGTTTGTCCGGCATCTGCCAGAATTCCATCAAAGCGGTCCAACAGATCCACCCAATGATATAACTCACACTACAGAGAAGGAAAAAGAGGATATAAAAAAAATATAAAAGCATCTGGGAAAAGGTATACTTTAGTAATCTCAGTATTGAGGATACTAAGGTGGAAGGATCCAGAGACCGAGACAAGCCTGGGCCATACTGTGAGACACTTCATCAAAAAACAATGGTAATAACATTGAATGGGTACTCTGGAGTTTTTTGTTTTTGTTTTTTTTTTTTAAGACAAATTTTTTTTTTCACTTTTGAAACATTGATTTTATGTCGCTGTACATGTACCACAGCATGTATATAGAGGTCAAGAGACAATTAATTTGTGGGGGGAATTGGTTCTTTACATCTACTATGAGGGATTCAGAGATCAAACTCAGGTCACCAGACTTAGTAATAAGTGCCTTTATCTGCTCAACTATATTCTCTCTAGCCCAACACATTTGTTGTTTTTTTTTTTTTTTTTTTCCCAAAATTGCTTGGCAATAGCTGGGCGGTGGTGGCGTGTGCCTTTAATTCCAGCACTCAGGAGGCAGAGCCAGGCGGATCTCTGTGAATTCGAGGCCAGACTGGTCTACAAAACGAGATCCAAGAAAGGCGCAAAGCCACACAGAGAAACCCTGTGTTGAAAAACAAAACAACCAAAAAATTTTTCTTGGCAACAATCCAGGTTAAATGCCAGTGATCTCGAGCTATGATACACATATGCTAAAAATTTTTAAGTGACTACAGACTCAGGCTATTCCATTATGGTTTCTCTTGTCATTATCAAAGCACACATATGTCCTGGTCTTCTGTTGTTACACGTTTACATACCTTGCCAATGTTCCATGTTTTGATTTGCTGCAGTTCCAAGAGGAGTTGCTCATCATTACAAACTTTGAGTTTGTCTATTAAGGCTCTGCAGTCTGCAGGCTAAGAAAAACAAACAAATATTCACAAAAGGTGTTTTTGAATGAGGGAGAAACAAAGAATGAAAAAGTAATCCTTTAAGCCCACAAAGCAATTCAACTTTTCCTTATATAAAAACTAGATCTCCAAGATCACATGGGATTACAATAGAAACCTCAAGAGGAAATACTTTCATTCCCAACAATCCACTATGCACTTGTTTAAACCTGTATATGCAGACAAAGTACTTAGAAGTACATAGACAACATTAATAAAGGAAATAAGCAAGGCAGCACTAAAAGCAGAATTAAATCATCTAGGACATACTCTAAAAGGTAAACTAGAACATCTGGTATTGTTACAATGAGTCGGATTTAAAAAAGAGAGAGAAAGAAAGCCTGTATAAATTAAAGGAAAAGCATAGCATTGGTTTATTTTTCTACATAATATTAATCCT
Source organism: Peromyscus maniculatus bairdii (assembly GCF_049852395.1). Taxonomy (NCBI): domain Eukaryota; kingdom Metazoa; phylum Chordata; class Mammalia; order Rodentia; family Cricetidae; genus Peromyscus; species Peromyscus maniculatus. The sequence goes on along the minus strand of NC_134875.1, from coordinate 141,450,662 downwards.
TGAATTAGAAAAGAACAAAGAGCTTCTGAACTTTGCAAACTAAGACTCAATTCTTAAGTGTTCGAATTTCCATACATTCCTGAACTCTTATACTAATTATCAAGACAATTTAAAAAGTATCAAGGAGTGGATTTAGAATTTATAGTAAAGGTTCTGAAATGTAAAGGAAAAATGGGATAGGGACTGAGACTGGGAAGCATTCTATTAATGAACAACAGTTGGGAAAGACTGTAATATTGTTTTTTTTTTATTTAACTCTGTAAATGGTGTCATGGAAATAGAGCTACCTTTGGAACAAAACAAATACACGGTCTGTTTTTGGTTTTCTGATTACTAACTAGTCAGATTATGAGTGAGTCCTACTACTTACTATCCATTTACTTACCAGAAAAACACAAGCGACCTAATAACCTAGCTTGGAGAGGCAGTCCATGTACCTGCCACTTAATTGAGTGCACACAAAAGGAGATTAAATACTGAGACAGCATGCTTTTTTTTAAAAACAAAGAATACTGGATTCAGAATTAAAGTCAGTCTCTTTGAATCAGAGTATCCTCATCCAAGAGATGAACAAATCACCTAGACATCCAATAATGCTTTGTTAATAACTAAAACTGTAGGAAACCCTGAAGATTCCCATTGAGTATAATGTTATTTAAAAATATAGACAGTTTTCTTTAATCCAAACTCCCAACCTTGCTAGGATCTACCTCAAATTTTTGTGATAATGAAATGTATACAAAACTCTTAACACCAAATCTTTCCACAAACCAGGCTTGACCCCCTTCCCCCCAGCCTTTTTATTAGTACAGGTTTTAAGAGAAACAACAGAAAACATGATGATTTGAGTCACCTGTCCACAAAGTTCGTCTGACCCTTTCCTTCTCTATTTACTTGGATCTAGTATCAAACACATCTATTTAAATTTCTAATGGCATACAGATAGGCAAATCCACTGTTATGATTCAGTGGGTTAGGTAATACCCATTTTGTGGTTAACACTTAGGTCCTGTAATAACTTGGTATGTCCACATTACATGGTATTTAATCTCTCACAAACCTGGTACCCAAGCCAGAAGCTGCTTGAATGCAATATAGTTATTGGAAAAGATACTATGGCCTTTACTAAACTAAGATCTATCTTGCCTGTGACTGACTTGGGGCTTGCCAAAGACACTACTTGGCATCATGCCAAACACTTTTTAAGTGAGTGAGGCACCTGGGTCTACTGGGACAAGCCATACATGCACAAGGGTAGCTCGCCTGACCTTTTGCCATCTTTCCTTGACCTCAACCTCACTAGCACTACATTGTTGCCTACTGAATACTTTGGAGGCTACCAAGGAGTAGACTGAAATAGTATACTTAAATGTTAGTTCCCAAACAAAGTTATCATGTTTCTCTTTCTTTGTGGTATATGTAACAAAATAAAGCAACTGTCTCTTGTTTTCTCTTTCTCTCCCCACCCCCATGATGTGTTTTTTTTTTTTTGAGACAGGGTGTCCTATGTAGACCAAGTTGGTCTTGAACTCAAGAGAACCACCTGCCTCTGCATCCCAAGTGTTGGGTTTTAAAATCTTGCACCAGATATAGATCTGGCCCTTGTCTCATTTTCAAAGAAACTTTTCAACTACCCTTAGACTTGTGATTGAGAAATTTCTTTTTAAAAATTATCATCGGGGTGGGACGGTGGTGGTGCACGCCTTTATTCTCAGCACTTGGGAGCAGAGGCAGGCGGATCTCTACGAGTTCCAGGCCAGCCTGGGCTAGAGTAAGTTCCAGGAAAGGCGCAAAGCTACACAGAGAAATCCTGTCTTGAAACCGCCGCCCCCCACCCCCAAAAAATCGTCATCATTGTTCTTGTTCAATGAGAGAGGGGGAAGTAAAGAGGAGGGAGGGAGGGAGGGAGGGAGGGAGGGAGGGACAATGCAGAATTGGTTCTCTCCACCTTATGTGACTCTAGGGGCTGAACTCAGCTCAATGAGCTTAAACACCAAAAGCTTTTACCTGATGAACCATCTCATGGACCCCAAGAAACATAGATGTGATAGTCCCACCTCAACCCCACTTTTCACAGGGTTCATCTCTGACACACATTTAAATCACCTAAGGTGCTTGTGTTTTCTGGTCATAAAATTTACTTAGCCTTAATATAGCATCATTCCTTCTTTTCTATGCTACATATATGCAAACCAAGTGTGACTGTACCCACTCATAGGAAAAGGCAAGCCATCTGTCAGTTCAAAGCTGCACACTAGCTACAAGAGCTTACATCAATTTGTTCCCACTGATATCAAACCTAGGGGGAAAATCCTTTGCAATGTTGTCAATATACTAAATGATCAAGGTTTTTTTTGTTTGTTTTTGTTTTGTTTTGTATTGTATTTTGAAACAGGGTTTCCCTGTGTAGCTTTGGAGCCTGTCCTAGAACTCACTCTGTAGCCCAGGCTGGCCTCGAACTCACAGAGATCCACCTGCCTCTACCTCCCGAGTGCTGGGATTAAAGGCGTGCGCTACCACTGCCCGGCAAGTTTTTTTTTTTTTTTTTTTAAAAATCTTAAAAATACAACCTAGTACTGACACCAGTTTAAGAAACTGGATAATCATCTACACTGCTTGAGTACACCAAGCAACTCAAGCCTTAAAACACATCTAGTCAGTGACTTTATATTCTAAGTAATCTGATAGAAGCTAGGAAATTCCTTTAAGTGACTATAAAAACCTTATAATTCACTTAGCATAAAAAATAAAATTTGCATTTCTCTGATCACCTGTAAGATCGATTCTTTCTAGTTTACTGGCTTTGTTCCTTCTCTGAAAGGTTTAATGCCCATTTTGTCATTGGGATATTCATTTCTTCTATTGACTTAGCATAAAACATATTAACTATTTTGGGTTACAAATATTTTCTCCAGCTTTTCATATCCCATGACTCCCCCACACAACTGAGCTTAATTGGGGTATAAAGTGGCATATAAAAACAGCACATAATTAACATAATTTAGTGAGTTTAGATGGATGCATACTCTCATATTACCTTCACCATATTCCAGGTGAAAAACATACTACCCAAGTTTCCTTGTGGCCCTCTGTGTATGTGTTAAGAACACTTAACATGAAGTTTATCTTCAACAAAATTAAGTACATATAATTTACCCTTAACTCTAAGTTCTGAAACTTACTCTTTTTCTTTTTAAGTAGGGTATCACTATGTAGCTCAGGCTGTCCCTGAACTTGTGGTTCTCTTATAGACATGAGCCACCACACCCAGCTTTTACTCATTTGTATAATTAAATAATACAAAGCCATAGAACAATTCCCCCATTCCCTCCCCTGATAACCACCATTCATTCTGTTTCCTACTTACATACCTTTGACTAGTTTATATGCCCCATACTAGAGGAACCATACAGTATTTGTTCCTCTGTGATTAACTTATTTCACTTTCATTCTTCTGGGGATTAATTAAAAATATAAAAGAAACTTCTTCAACTTTATAGTGAAAAAAAAACCCAAATAACCCAATTTTAAAGTGGGCAAAGGAATTTGAAGACTTCTCCAAAGACATATAAATGGCCAAATGGCACATACAAAGGTACTCAACATCACTAATAATCAGGGAAATGCAAATCAAAATCATAATGAGATATTACCTCATACCTGTTAGAATGGCTATTGTCATGTGTCCTTTTATTTTGGATATGGTATTTTACATTTCCATTTTGGTTTTTTGTCCTTTGCTTTAATGCTTGGAAGGGCAATCCCCACCTAAGACAAGGTAAACATTCACCTGTATGTTCTACTTCTCCTATAATTTCTTTCAAAAATATCTGATTTTGACGACTTATCTACAATTTACTTCAGTAAACAGTCCCCCGTACCATCCCACCCAAATAAAAAATAATTGTCTTGGCACATTTTATTGACTAATACTGTTCTTTCCCACAATACATAATCACTCTATTAAGTTCTTGTGTACTCTAGATTGTCCTGATTTTCCATTCTTGTATCAGTAGATTCTTACACTAATGGAACTGTCTAATTTTTCAAATATTTAACTCCTTAAAACTTTTTGTTCACTTTCAAATGATATTATAGTAGTCATCAAAATTTATAGATGCCAGAACACATCAGAAACAAAATTAAATGAAAACATCTGTACATTAAGAAAATTAGTATGTTCAATATACAACTTTTAGTAAAATCCACAGTAGTAGTCCAATGTCAAAATACAAAAGATAAAAGACTAATAAAAAGTCAACAAACTTGCCATTTTTGTTTTCTAAACCAAAGAAAAACCCCTGAGTTCTAATAGCTATAGTAAAATCCGATTCTACATCTGCTTTGTCCATTGTCATACTATCTTTCAATGCTTATACTGTGGCCTGAGAATCCATTTTAGGGACCCACATCTACAAAGTACTTTCACTATTCCTTTTCCACAAAGCTACTAACTTTTAATCAAAAGAATTTCAAAAGGCAAGGTAGTACACTTTTGTAGTGTTCAGGATGGAACCCAAGGCCTCATGCATGCCAGGCAAGCACTCTACCACAAAGCTGTTTCTTCTAGCCTCATAAGTTGCTGTAGTAACACTTTCTAAAAGCTGGGCATATTTTCTGGAAGATCAGAATGGCTGAATTGGTCACAATGATTTTTTTTTCCTGAAATGAAGAAAACAGGAAAAGCAAACTTGGATACTCACAGCCTCAGTAGGTGTCTTTTTCAGTTTAGTTCTGTCTACTTTCATGTTTTCAATTTTCTGCTTTAAGATCTGAAAAGAAAAACCCCAAAGCTGTGAGAACATAAAGTTGAAGATCTAGAGTTCTATATTATTACACATACAAAATATTGGACAAAGAGTATGCAAGATACCTGGTATAAAAGCACTGGAGTTATGTTATGCTAATTCACAGGTATGGCTATGAGATAGAGAGGGTAAAGAATATCTTTAGATACAACTGGCACACAATCCCTCTTACATAACCAACTTAAGCCAAAACAAAATTCTTTTTTCTTTCCTTTTATAAGGATTTCAAATCCTTTATTGGCTGTTAAGTATGCAATGTTTTTTTCATACCTCAGGATGGAAAAACTCACCAGAAGTCTCTAGTTCTAGAAAAAAAGGAATTCTACTTCTGGGAATTCCGCCAAAGTTTTAAGGATGCACAAAAACATTTAACTACAAATCTATACTGCATGAGTATGTATGATAGTGAAAAATCATAAAGTACCAAAAGCTCAAAATAGGGCTGTTTTAAATTTTAAAATCTATATTTTATGTATGTTTTGTTGAAATGTATGTATACACCCCATGCAGACCTGGGGCCCAAGGAGACCAGAAGAAGTCATCAGATCCCCTGGAGCTAGAGTTAAGGATGGTTGTGAACACCATGTGGGTGCTGGGAGCCAGTGATCTTAACTGTTATCTCTCCAGCTCCAGAATTGGTTTTTAAATGGGCTACATAGCCGCTAAAAATATTGCAGACAATTGTATAAGAGAAGCTCATGATTAAGTAGAAACGTTGTAACATGGAACTTAAATCTACTAAGTCAGGCACGGGGGTTCACACCTATCATCAGGCTGAAGCAGAAAGATCAATGGGAATTCAAGGCTATGATGGGCAATAATTGCATTATTGGAGATGGCAGTTATTTGTAGGAAAGCAATTGAACTGCTTCTGCTACACAGGAAGTAGCCATCAGCCCCAACATTATACAACTCAAAAAACTGATGCAGAGCGCTAGCTCAAAAACAAACAACCAAATATAAATCTATATCTAAAGGAAATAAATACTATAGAAAGGAAATGTATCAAAATGTTAATTCATAATGCCTCCATCAAACTGCCTGCAATCTGTAGGACTTTTTCCCCCCCTCAGTCAATGCAGTAGGAGCAAGCCAGTAGTAAACAGTGTTCCTCCATGGCCTCTGGTTCAGTTTAAGACTCCAGGTTCCTATTTGAGTTCCTGCCCTGACTTCTTTTAACAATTGACTGTATGGTGTGGAAGTGTAAGCCAAAATATACCCTTTCTTGCCCCCTACCCTATGTTAATTCATGTCCAACCACAAGAATTTTATGTCTGGTGATTTTAGCAATGTGCTTTTTAGCAGTGAGATAAATTGTATCTTAAGAACAAACGCAATTTTTTAAAATTAGGAAATAACATGTAAGAAACCTACAAGAAACATCAGGACTGTAACAATCACTTTAGTAAGACCACGTAACTTGGGAAGTCCAAAAGTAGGTAACAGCCTGATCAGACCCATGTAATCCCTGTGATCTTTACTAACAGACAAGTCTTTAAAGATACACTGACCTAGGTATATTAAGAAATCAACATTTCTCCTATTATAAAGGAGGACATGTGCACAGTAGTAGAGGCTCTTTAGAAAGATCTGGTCCTAAAAATATAGGGGAAACAAGAATGAATACATATATATTTTAGGTAGCTTCTGGCCTATTTGCCTGTTTTGCTTACATCTAGTCAATCAATGGGTATTCAGGAAGAGTTGGAATATGTGTGTGTGTATATTCAGAATGTTCCAAAGCATTTTATTTTGTTCTAATAATAGGCATATGATATTTAAGTATTTATGAGGTAGTGCCACTTTTGACACACACATCATTTCAAATATTTATCACCAAAACATTTTGGCTCAGACCATATTTGAATACTGAAAAATATTCCTCTATAATTAATACTTAGGATATGTAATTACAAATTCCCTTTAAAAATTACCTCAGCAGCCGGGCGGTGGTGGCGCATGCCTTTAATCCCAGCACTCGGGAGGCAGAGGCGGGTGGATCTCTGTGAGTTCGAGGCCAGCCTGGTCTACAAAGCAAGTTCCAGGAAAAAGGCAAAGCTACACAGAGGAAACCCTGTCTCGAAAAACCAAAATTACCTCAGCATCTAATACAAATGAACAAGATGACTCCTACCAACAACTTTAAAATACCTAAAATGAGGCCAACTGGATCCTGACAACAATCTTATCCACAGAGTAGAAACTATAAACTGAGCAATTTGTACATTTAACTCCCAGGCTTGTTTTGTTTGTTCTTATGAAAGATTTTACAGCTAAAACCAGATTGCATTATTGGAGATGGCAGTTATTTGTAGGAAAGCAATTAAACTGCTTCTGCTACACAGGAAGTAGCCATCAGCCCCAACATTATAAACTCAAAAAACTGATGCATGCTTTCCTTTTAGAATGAGGAACAAGACCAAAGTGTTCTCATCACTTTTATTCAAAGACAATGTTGGAAGTTCTGGCCCTTAATAATATAGCACACAAAAAAGAAAACAACAGGCATACAGATCAGAAAAGAGTACAATTCTCCCTATTTCTAGATAAAGCACTATCTATATTTTAAAAACTCCACCATCTATAAAGCACCTCCCAGAGGGGCTGGGCAGACAATTTAGTGATAAAAGCACTATATAAGCATGAGGACTGAAGTTCCCCAGAACCCATGTGAAAGTCAAGCATAGCTGTGCCAGTCTGTAACTACAATGATGGGGGCAAGCCAGCCAGTCTAGCATCAGTGGAAAACCTCAGGTTTAGTGAGAGATTCAGTCTTAAAAAATATAGTGGAGAACAATAGAGGAAGGCCCCCAAAGCTGAACTCTGCTTCCACATATACAGGAACTGGCAAGCACACCTGTGTGCATGCACACTCACACCTCCTTAATATTTAACAGGGTAGAGCTGTCAAATCTCCTAAATTGGCATATAAGTTTAACATTATTCCTATTCAAATCCCAAGACTTGAGAGTAAACCTGAACTATTCCAAAGCGTATATGGAAAAGCAAAGGAATGACAATAGCATAAACAATTTTGAAAAATAATAACAAGGATAAAGGGTAAATCACTATTTTTTGACAGTTTACACATTTACATAAAAAATTTAGTTCTTTTCAAGCCCTAGCCCACACCAATCTGCTCTCTCCCATTCCTGCTGGAATCCTTCTTCTCAGGAAGACCGCTGTCTCCTTTCATTACTTCCTTTTGTATGCACCCCACTGAGTTGAAATTCATATTTTTTTTTTTTTGCCAGAGCATTGTTGGGAAGTTATTTGCTCAAGCAAGAGCAACAGCAGCTTCCTGAGTGCTGGCTTAAAGGCATTCACCACGGTGCTCAGCATATCAGTAACTAATTTTTTTTGTTTTGTGAAACAGTTTCTTCACATAGCCCTAGCTGTCCTGGAACTCTCCTAGGTAGACCAGGCTGGCCTTGAACTCATGAGATCTACCTGAATCAGCATCCTGAGTGCTGGGACTAAAGGCATGCACCACCACTCCCAGATACTTACTATTTTTTATATTAAAATTTAAATTGACAGATACAAACATTGTATTTATGGTGAATAACATTTTTTAATTATGCAAAATTTGTAGAGTTGCTAAAAGAGTTAACATTATGTACTGCCTCACATTTGTGTGAGTGAGTGAGTGAGTGAGTGAGTGAGTGAGTGAGTGAGTGAGTGAGTGTAGAAAACACCTGAAATCTACTCTGAAGAATTTTCATATATACATTAACTATTGTCATCATGTTGTATAATAGTCCTGGAATTCATTCCTCATAAATTGAAATCTTGTATTCTTTGACCAGCATTTTCTCAACCCCTGGTATTTCTGCTGTTCTACATTCTCCATTTCTGTCATCCTACATAGCATTAAGATACAAGTGCACACACACACTCCCTCTTGATAGCTATGACTGGGAGCCCTCAGGGAAAAGCATGAGCCAGGCTTAGGAAGAATCACAAATTCAGGCCTCTGGCTCCAGGAGGACCAGAAAACACTGTATAACCAGGTCTCCAGCCCCAGTGGCCCTAAGGATCCCTGAGAGACTAAGGTTTTTTACTCCAGTGGTCTCAAAGAGCAGTATGGGTCTAGGGTTTTGATTTCTGAGGTTCCCATTGGTCACTCCTATCATCAAGAGGTTACTTCAGGCCTGTGGTTCTAACTACAGCCCTCAGACAGTACACAACCTTTAGTGGGTCTCTAATATTTGGTATCTGGCCAACCAACAGAATTCACAGAATTCACAGAATTCACAGAATTCAAGGAGTGACTTGACTCCATCTAGTCACCTTGAGGCTCTGTCTGCAGCCCCACCTTTGGTCCTAGTGACACACAACCAAGACAGATCACCTCAGTGACTCCATTTGACAACACCAGTCTCCATAGCGTAACTTCAAGCAGACATACCTCTAGGACAAATCACAGAAAACAATATCCAAAGATACTCAGAAGGACAGTCAAAACTGCCAACTCAAACTGCAAAACCAAGAATGATACAACCAACCAACTCCCCTATAAGGGAATTCAAAATCTGCAGAGGTTCGGAAAGCTCTGAGATAACACTTCAACCTCACTTTAAAAACAAAAAATCAAATAAAAAAAAAACAATAATCATTTAAGTTTTAAACAGATACACAAGTTAAAATTTTTCTAAAGCCTTAACAAGACAGTCTCTAAAGGGAATGAAACAGTAGAAATTGGAGGAAAGTCCAATATATATACAGAGGGAAAACTTAGCAAGGAGAATAACAAAATAAAAATATCTAAAATGAAGAAGATGGTCAATCAAATAAAACTCACAATAGATACCTTCATTAACAGATAAGATCATGAAGAAGAATGAATTTCAGGAGTGGAAGGCAAAGTGGGAACAATAATACAAACATATATAAGGAAAAAAAATTAAGGAGCCTGAATGATAAGCCCAAAAGGTCTGGGATACAATCAAGAGGCCAAATATGAGAATTTATGGTATAGAAGGAAGGAACAGAGATAAAATCAAATGGAACAGAGACTATGTATTGGCATTATAATAGTAAACTTTCAAATTTAAGACATAAAACATAAAGAACTCCACATAGACATTACCAGAGAAGAAAAAGTCCATGACACATTATAGTCATGATGTCAAAAATACAAAATAAAGAAACAATACTACAAGTCACATGAGAAAAACATCAACTTACAAAGGCAGAAATATCAGAAATATTGAAGCACGGAGTGAAGTATTTCAAGCTCTGAAGATAAATAACTGTGAACCAAAAAATGTTATATCCACCAATATTATCTCTCAAAATGGATGAAAAAAAATTAGGATAGTTAAGAGAAACACAAATCATGCCAATTAATAATCAAGCTAGTACTGCAGAAAATTCTTAATTGAATACTATGGGGGGGGGACGACACACAATAGCCTCCTTTGAGAACACACACACTGTCTTGAAAAACGAGAGAGAGAGAGAGAGAGAGAGAGAGAGAGAGAGAGAGAGAGAGAGAGAGAGAGAGAGAGAGAGAACGAGAACACACACAAAAAAGTGTACAATCTATGAAAGAAACAGATGAACTAAGTAGACTTTGGAAAGAAATAATGTGTAATACAGCAAACTAGCAAATTCCCAAAACTTCTATTGGAAAAAAAAAAAAAAGCAATACCAGGGCTGGAGAGATGGCTCAGCAGTCAAGAGCACTGGCTGCTCTTCCAAAGGACCCGGGTTCAATTCCCAGCACCCACATGGCAGCTCACAACTGTCTGTAACTCCAGTTCCAGGGGATCTGACACCTTCACACCAGTGCACATAAAATAAATTGAAATAAATTATTAAAACGAAAACCAATAATCCAGTAAAACAGAACATTACCTAACAAATCTGTAAGAAATAGCAAATCCCTCCCTATAATATAAAGTCTCAACTCATTATTTAAAAGATACACAAATAGATGGGATTAAAACACAATAAGCAATGTTATCTCTAAAAAACACACCTAGGTAGCAAAGATACATATCAAACCATCAAGCAAACGGAAACCATAAACCAGATGTAAAAGTAAACTTCAATCCAAAATTACAGACACTACATATTAATAAAGGGGAAACAATCCATGCCAGGCAGTGATGCACACCTTTAATCCCAACACTCGGGAGGCAGTCAGGCAGAACTCTGTGAGTTCAAGGCCAGCCGGGGCTACAGAGTGAGTTCCAGGAAAGGCCCAAAGCTATACAAGAAACCCTGTCTCGAAAAACTAAAAAAAGAAAAAAGAAAAAAAAAACAGAAAACAATTCATCAAGAAAATACTATTAAGTTTTTTATGCAGCCATGTATTGGAGCCCCCAATTTCATAAAACAGACATCAAAAGGCATAGAGAACCCACACAAGTCCTGGTACAGTAATAGTGAAGGACTTAAAATACACCACTCATTTATACAGATTTTCTGAAATGAAAATAAATGAAGAACTTCAGAGGAGATCACCCTGACTTAACAGACACATATAGAATATTCTGCCTAACAGATAGGAAATATGTTTTTTTCTCAGAAGTACATGGAACCTCCAAAACTGATCATATATCACAGAACAAAATGTCTCAACAAATACAAAATTAATTAAAAAAAGAAATCAAGCTAACATCTTGTGTCTTATCAGACCATAATGGAATAAAAACATAATTCAAGAGAAACTACAAAAAATATTTGGGACTAAATAATACATTTTTGAAGTAACAGTGAATCATCCAAGAAATCGAAAGAAAATTTAAAAAAAACTCTTGAGAAAAATGAAAATGAGAACAACCTATTAGAACCTCCCCTCCGGGACACAGCCAAGGCAATCCCTAAGTTTATAGTGATGAAAGTTTATAGTGCTCACATTAAAAAGTCAGACAATCTCATGAAGCACATCAAGGCCCTCAAACAAACAGTAAGCAGCCAATCCCAAAACCAGTAAATGGTAAGAAATAATAGTGGTTAGGGAAGAAATTAAAGAAACCGAGACGGAAAGACGATACACAAAAATCAATCAAAAAGATTCTTATCTTTCACCTTGTACATTAATCAAGTTAGAAATTAATCAAAGGTGTTGTATGAAAGGAAAAAAGGTTAGCACTCCCCTTGACAAGGATGGAAGAGGCCCTTGGGACTAACAACACACATATTTAAGGCATTGCCACCTACTTTGTGGCATCTAAGCACTGTTTTTCTGGATTAGGCCTTCTGCATAAACGAGAAAGTTGTATAGCTTGATCTTCTTAATGGGTCCGGTGGCAGTAGGATCAGGATCCATCCCTGGTGCATGAGCTGACTTTCTGAATCCCACTACCCATGGTGGGACACCTTGCACAGCCTTGAAGCAAGGGGAGGAGCTTGGGCCTGCCTCAACTGAATGTACAAGGTTCAGATTATAACCAAAGGTATCACCCAAGAAAGGAAAAATTTTAAACTGTACTCTTTTAAATAGGGAAAAAAAACAAGCTAGACTGGAGAAAATATTTGCTAAATAAAGGCATCAAGGTAGCTGGGGCATGGCTTACAGGTAAAGTGCTTGGTTCAATCCCAAGTACCAGAAGATGGAGAAAAGACATATATGAGAACAATTATACAAAATACACAAGAAACAGAAAGTTAACAAAAATAAACAAATGAAACTAAACTCATGAAAAGAGCTACACAGCCAAGAGATTTTAATAATCAGCAATGAGATTTCACTATGCTTCAATTACAATGACCAAACCCAGAACACTGACATCATTAAGTGATGGCAAGGACGTAGAATAAGAACTCCTGCCAAGAGAATGTGGTGCACCCCTTTAATCCCAAGCAGAGGCAGGTGGATCTCTGTGAGTTTGAGGCCAGCCTGGTCTACAGAGTGAGTTCCAGGACTGTTTCACAGAGAAATCCTGCTTCAACGCTCACCCCCACCCCCCCCAAAAAAAAGGAAAATAGATTGCCTAGAAGAAAGCTGTCTTAGTTGAAGGTTTCTATGGCTGTGAATTGACACCCTGACCATGGCAACTCTAACAAAGAAAGCATTTAATTGGAGTGGCTCCCTTACAATTTCAGAGATTTAGTCCATGATAATAATGGACTGGGGAGTATAAACGGGGAGTATAGCAGTGTGTAGGCAGGCCTGGTGCTGGAGGAACAGCTGAGATTACATCTAGAAAGCAACAGGAAGTTGACTGACAGTCACACTGAAGGAAGCTTGAGCAAGAGAGACTTCAAAGCCCACTCTCACATTGACACACTTCCTCCAACAAGGCCACACCTCCTAATAGTGCCACTCCCTTTGGGGGCCATTTTCTTTCAAACCACCACATGGCTAAAACCGCTTTTACAAAACTAAACATACCCATCTGATATGACTTAGCATTTGCATCCCCTGGTATTTGCCCAAAGGAGTTGAAAACTTATGTCAACATAAATACTGGAATAAAACTCTTTACAGCTTTATTTATCAAAACTTGGAAGCCATGTTGATAGGTTGGTGCTCTTGTGGGACTAAGAGCGTGTGTGTGGGGGGTTCTGACTCCTTTGCCTATACTTGGGACCCTCTTCCCACTATGGGAACCCTCATCCAGCCTCGATATGAGGGTTTCTGTCTAGTCTTACATACCATATTTGATTGATATCCCTGAGACACCTGCTTTTTTTTTAAAAGGGAAACAAAGGAGTAGATTTGGGGGAGGAGAGGGCAGCAGGGAGAAACAAGGAGAGGTGGGGGGGACAGTGTTGAGATATAATGTCTGAGAGAATAAAAAAAATAGAGATCAAAAGGAAAAAACTTGGAAGCAAAACTATTCTTTTGGTAAAGAAACTGTGGTGTATCAGACAATGGAATATTTAGTACTAAAAAGAAATGAGCTATTGCCAAGTGGTGGTGACACACACCTTTGATCCTAGCACTCTGTAGATAGAGGCAGGCAGATGGGATCTCTGGATTCAAGGCCAGCCTGTTTTACAGAGTGAGTTCCAAGACTGCCAGGGCTACATGGAGAAACCCTGTCTCCAAAAACAAAAGCAGGCAGGCAGGCAGTAAGGAAGGACTGTGGCTGTGGAGCCCCCATGGGACTGGACTAGGCTCTCTGGATATGGAAGACGGTTATTTGGCTTGAACTGTTTGAGGGGGGGCACCCAGGCAGGATCTCTCCCTGGTCTACAGGCAGGCTTCTGGAACCCGGTGCCTGTGGTGTGACACCTTGTACAGCTTTGGTGCATTGGGAAGGGGCTTGGACCTGCCTAGGTTCAGTGTTCTGGGCTCTGCTGACTCCCTTTTGGAGACCTCGATTTGGGGGATGCGGGGTGGCTTGGGAAAGAGGGCTGGGGGGTGGAAGTACGGAGAAGGGGGGATCTGTGGATAGTATGTGGAGTGAGTAGAAAATTTCTTAATAAAGAAAAATGAGGGTTGGAGAGATGGTTCAGAGGGTAAGAGCACTGGCTGTTCTTCCAGAGGTCCTGAGTTCAATTCCCAGCAACCACATGATGGCTCACAACCATCTTTAATGAAACCTGGTGCCCTCTTCCAGCCTGCAGGGATGCAGGCAGAACACTGTATGTATAATGAATGAATGAATGAATGAATGAATGAATGAATGAATGAATGAATGAATGAATATAAAAAAGAAAAAAGTAATGGTTGGGGGGGGAGGATCTGAAGGCCGGACGTGGATCCCTGTGAGGCCAGCCTGGAGTACACAGTGAGTTCTAGGACATCCAGAGCTACATAGTGAGACTGTCCCAAAAACAAAACAGGAAAAAATTTAATCTGAAAAACAGTCTATAAACATAACACACTACTCTAATTATATAATATTCTAGAAAAAGATAGTATAGTAAAAGACTATTGATTGCCAGGCGTCAATGGAGTACAAAGGATTTTTATGGCAGTGAATGATTCTATATAACATGTTAAATATATGCTATTATAAATGCAATCAAGCCCCCAAAATTTCTAATGCCAAGGGTAAAAATCCAATGTAAATTATAATCTTTGATAGTAATTTGTCAATGTAGCTTCATCAAGTATAACAAATATGCTATTCTGGTAAAGGAATGCTGAAAATGCAGAAGCTATTTGCATAGGTGGGGACAATGAGTTACAAATTTCCAGACCTGCTCCAAAAATTGTCTTTTGAGACAGGGTTTCTCTATGTAGCCCAGACTAGCTTAGAACTCAAAGATCCACAGGCCTCCCAAATGGTGGAATTAAAGATATAATTCAAGCCGGGCGGTGGTGGCGCACGCCTTTAATCCCAGCACTCAGGAGGCAGAGCCAGGCGGATCTCTGTGAGTTCGAGGCCAGCCTGGGCTACCAAGTGAGTTCCAGGAAAGGCGCAAAGCTACACAGAGAAACCCTGTCTCGAAAAACCAAAAAAAAAAAAAAAAAAGATATAATTCAATTCTGTTCAATTTTTGTGAATTAACTGCTTTATATTTTATTTATTTGTTTGTTTGTTTGTTTGTTTTTTATTATGCACTCGCCAGAAGAGGGCACCAGATCTCATTATAGATGGTTGTGAGCCACCATGTGGTTGCTGGGAATTGAACTCAGGTCCTCAGGAAGAGCAGCCAATGCTCTTAACCTCTGAGCCATCTCTCCAGCCCCGTGAATTAACTACTTTAAAAAGCAAAGTCTTTAAAAAAACAACCCCCCCACACAAAAAAAAACTTCCCCTGGGTGGTGGTGGCAAATGCCTTTAATCTCAGCAGAGCCAAGCAGATCTCTGTGAGTTTGAGGCCAGCCTGGTCTACACAGGCACCAAAACTACATAGAGGAAACCCTGTCCCAAATCCACCACACACACACACACACACACACACACACACACACACACACACACACACACAAAATCTTCCAAAGCACAAAGTACCAAGCACCTCACACACTAAGATAAACATATTAAGACCACTTTACTGTTGTTTACCCAAAAAATGTAGATGATGTCACTGGTAAATCTTCCCAGAAATAAGCATCTGGCTTTAATGAAAACTGACTATGGGTACTTTATTACTGCAATGTCTGGAACAACAGAAAAGCTGGTAGCTCACAGAACTGACAAAAGCCTAGATCTACATTCAGAAAATCATATGGAATTTAAGGAATACCTATATTCAAGGATGGGTCAAAGAAATAGCTTAGTTGGGTGAGGTCTGCCAATACCAGATTTTCAGATGCCTAGAAAGTACTGGTAGTAGCAAATTTACCAGTACCTGTAAATCATCTCAGGTCCCAAGATGCAAGTGTGAGCATCTGATACACCCACCAACCTACCCAACATACCAGGAGCCAAAACAAATAAATGAACAAGTATAAACAAACGTCCCTATAACCAGTGAACTGCTGTCTAGTTTCTATCATTCAACTGCAAGAACTATTAATAGTTAAAAAGAAATCAAAGATAACAGTGTCCTTGAGACAGCAATTAAAATTATTAAGTTGTTCCCAGTTCCAACAAGAGGGGAGAATATTTACTTAGAGCCTACAATAAGCCAAACAATATCCTGTATTTAAGGAATGCTATGAAGCCGGCGGTGGTGGCGCACGCCTTTAATCCCAGCACTCGGGAGGCAGAGGCAGGCGGATCTCTGCTAGTTTGAGGCCAGCCTGGGCTACCATGTGAGTTCCAGGCAGAAGTACCCTGCCTGGCTGACAGACATTCTTAATTATTCTAAACACAACTTGATTTAAAAAACAACTTGATTTAAAGAAGGCACAGATCATGTTTTCAAGTGGCACCCATTTGGTTGGTATCGACCAATTCAAGTGTCCTAAAGAAAACACTTTGAAACATGTTACTTGGAGACGTGGTGTGTTTTTATTTCATACAAGAATATTCTTCCAGCCCAATATTTCCCTATTTACAGATATAAAAAAGGCCCAGAAGAAAAATCAGTACCTAGCCTGGTTACCAAATCTTGGCAGATTAAAATATAACTATTGTTCACTGCCCCTAATAAAGGGAACTATAATTGGAGAATGGATTCTACCTCTTAGAGGTCAAATGAAAACTCCATTACATAAAAATGCCAACAAAATGAAGCTAGCTTTGAAACAAATTCCTAGAAATGTTTTGTTGCCTTTGTTGGGTCAGAGCACAATTATAAGTACCAAACAAGCTCTCTGCATAAATGGTTCTTCTTAAATTTTGGTTGGTAATACAACTATTAAGGAAATTGATAAATTGCTATTAGTCACCATCTGTAACCAATACCACTCTATTAAACACTTTCAATTAACCATCTATTTTTCCACTTCATTCTTCTAACCTTCATTTACCTTTGAGGTTTTAATCTTGTTTTTGTACTTTACATCAAGAACAGATGTATGTGTACAACTCAAATAACAGAGGAAGGGGCTGGAGAGATGACTCAGTGAACAGAAGTGCTTGTTACAGAAGCCTCACACAGCCTGAGTTGAGATCCCTGGAACCCATAAAAAGATAGGTGCAGCAATATGTCAAAAAAGAGAATGACTTTTCTCATTAAATAGCCTGACAACAGAGGACACCTATAGTTCTTAAATAGGACTCAACAGAACTTGAGTGTATGGGTAGATACCATTTCTACTCAGTATAGTCCAAGGATTAGCAACATTGCCACTTATTAGAAATTGAAGACTTTCAGGGCCCACTTGGAACTGAAGAACCAGAATCTGCATTTTAAAAAGATCCTTAGATGGTTTCTATATTAAAGTTTAAGAAGCACAAGGACCTGCCTGGTGACATAGTAGCAATAGATCTTAATCCCAGCAGGCAGAGGCAGAAAGTTCAAGGCCAGCCAGCCTGGTCTACACAGAGTGTTCCAGGACAGCCAGGGCATCCCCCCCACTTTTTTTAATAAAAAAAAAAAAAAGGTTGAACCACGACTGAGGATCTTGAGTTCAAGGCCTGTCTAGACTACATAACAAAACTCACCATAAAAGGGGCCAAGACTGAGCAAAGCAGATCGAGTTCAAGGCCAGCCTGGTCTACAGAATGAGTTCCAGAATAGCAAGGGCTACACAAAGAAACTGGGGGGGGGGGCACGCGAAAGGGGATGGGGACGATGGCATAACTGAAAGATTCCCCATCGTCCCCTGTGAAAGTTGTGGGTAAAAAATCATTTAGCCTCTTAAGTTAACATAATGAGCGCTTACAAGTTTTTGAACAGTATAAATATTAGGATAATATTCTCTGTAATCTTTTAAATCTTTACTGTGAATCTCCTCCACTTCCCAACTATTAACGAGAAAATATCTACTACAGAGTGGGGAAGTGAAAAACAAAAAACCCAAGCTAACAGGGCAACTGCAAATAGGAACTCAGAGGTTGAGACAGCATCCACAAGACCAGTGCAAGCTCTAGCCAGACAAAATCCCAAAATGGAGAGTGGGAGATAGGCATAGAAATTCCACCACTAACTGAGGAGCTATTGGCATTTGATAGCTGCTGGGAGAGTTAGTTTTCTTTAATGGTGGGTAGGTTGACAATACTCCAGGATAGGCCTCCCTCCTCAAGAGTAGCTGAGCAACACAAATTAGACTCAATGAGTTTTGGAAAAAAACAAACACTTGAAGTTGTGTGGATAGGGAGATGAGGGTGGATCTGGGAGGAGTTGGGTGGGTGAATATGATAAAAATACATTGTATAAAACTATCAAAGAATAAATAAAAATTACAGTATTAGAATATGCCTCTAGGTGGCAGAAAAATACTTTGCTTCATGTTTCTCAGATCCTTCCAACTTTTCTAAACACACTATAATCTCAGATAAAATGTTTGCTTCTCTTCAGAAAAGTACATCCACTGAAGGTAAACAAGGAGAGAAATACCAATAAAGAAATCTGGGGGGGGGGGGAGTAGCCTAACGTGGTGGTGCATGCCTTTGATCACAGCACTCAGGAAGCAGAGGCAGGCAGATCTCTAAGTTCAAGGCCAGCCCAGAACTACAATGTGAGTTGCAGAACAGCCAGGGCTGTTACAGAGAAAATCTTTCTCAAAAAACAAAAACAAAACCTAAAATCTCCAGTCATCGTAGATGAAAATGGTAACTGAGATGGCATCATTAGCATATCTTCTATGCTATGATCCTGGGAAGCTGCAGACCCAGGAGTCATCTTTCTGACCAATTTGCAGTAACAGACAAACTGAAAGAACTAGGCACTACAACAGGAATCACCAAAATTGTAGAGTATCAGTTTTCAACAGACAGGAAATAGCAGCAGGCCAAGAAGCACTTAGTCTTCTCAACAAAAAAGTTAAAAACAATGCCTATATTGAAGTTATGCAAATTCAGAAGGAAAAGAAAAAGCATTCCATTGATTCTTGGGAATAATCCTAGTCTACATTCTTTATGAATTATCTTCTTTGTGGCCAGACTTGGTGGTATTATATACAAAGACTGGTGCTAAGTCTCATCACTCTTCCATCACATCCAGTTTCTAAGATGTAAATGCTTTCTTCACCCTTGCCCATTTCTAACAGTAAATTAAGAAATCACCCTTTATTCAACTTGCAAAAACTTGTCTACAAAAAAAGGGAGCCCATATCTAATAAGTAAATTTCACCCTGAGAGACCACAGACCACAGACAACTCATTGAATTCAGGAAAATATTTTAATCTGTCAGAAACTGTCACTTAAAAATTAACTCACTTCCTCAAAAACTCCTTTTATAAACTAAAAATACCTGGTTAAACAAATATCTAACTCAATTCTGGGGTAAGGAATATCATATATTTTTTAAGCTGCAAAAATGATTTAGCTGCAAAGGCCAGCCTGCTATACTTACTCTGCCAACCCATGACTGACTTAGGAACCTACTTAAAAATAATGGAAGGAGGGAGTAGGATATAAATAAAGCAGCAGCCACATACTGGTAAGTGTTAGTAGGTACTGTCTCCATACATTAAAAGTATGCTAAATTAAGGCTCTATCCTGCCAGATCTCTAATTCCATCCTCCACATTATTACCAGAGCAATCTTCCTAAAACTCTAAATTTAACTGTAAGAACTAAAGCAGCATCCAAGACCTGCATATCTCTTACCGGTAACATGACATTATACAATATATTCCTCTCATGCCTTTCCTTGGTAAGCTGCACAAAGTCTCCTCCCTAGCACTCTAGACTTTTGATACATTGACTCATTCCCTACATATCCCTCAAAAATCAGCTTAAATATTATCTCCTCTCTATGAGGCTGAGACACCTCTCCCAGAGTAAAAATGAACAAAAACTGTTTCCACTTATACCCTTAATCCACATACCATTTTACCTGACACTTTCCTCACAAGTTGTGTATGATTTGGGTCTGTACCGTATCTTGCCTTTGCATCCTTGTCACCAGCACAGAAACTATCATTTACAAGATTAAACATTTTTTAAGCTTCACTTTCTCCACTTAATATAGTAATGAAAATAATGCAGAGCACTGACATGGGGGTACTATTAGATGCATAGAAATGTAAACCATTTTTTAAAAAGATTAGAGGCAATAGTATCATAAATACAACTGTTAGTATACAAAGCACCAAGAAAACTGAAAACGCAATCACAAAATCAACATAACCTTTTCAATATAAATCAGAGAGAGATACTGTTGCCTTTTAAAGTTTTATCACATTTACTAAATTTTGAGATTCCCCTTCCCTTTCCTCCCTCCAAAACCTCCCATACACCCTTTCTAGCTCTCTTTCAAATTCATGGTCCTTCTTTTCATAATTTATGTGTGTGTGTGTATGTATATGTATATATATTTATATATGTATATGTATATGTATGCCCTGCACAGTCTGTATAATCATGCTTTTCAAAAAAATTAGAGGTAATATGTAGTCAATGAGAGTATTTACCAAGCATGCCCAAAGGCTTTGACCCCCAGCACTGCAAACAAGGGAAAGGACTAGATTTTTCAGAGATTAAATTTGCAGAAAGCAGTGTACACACATACACCACAGCAAGCACTTTACTGATTGAGCCATCTCCCCATTCCCTCATTAGCTTCTTTAAAAGATCCATGACTTGGGGCTGGAGAGACGGCTCAGCATTTAGGACCACTGACTGCTCTTCCAGATGGCCCAGGTTCAACTCCCAGCACTTACACGGCAGTTCTCAACTGTCTGTAACTCCAGCTCTGGGGGTCCCAACACCCTCACATAGACATACAATACGTGAAGACAAAACACCAATGCACATTAAATAAAAATAAATTGAAAAAAAAAGACCCATGACTTGAACAATCCTGAAGAATGCTAAGACATGGTTTGCTGAGAATGTTTTCACATGTATGAACCACTTCATTTATGAACCACAGCCATATCATAGGCTAGTCATATATAATAAAAATAAAGGATATCAAAGAAAAAGAATTCTATGCCTTTTGCATTATTTAAGCTCCAATTTTTCCCATGCCCCTGGGTTTACAGGAAAACAAACAACATCTCTAAAGATCAAGTCCCTTTTAAGCTCCAATTTTCCTATGCCCCGGGGTTTACAGGAAAACAACATCTCTAAAGATCAAGTCCCTATATATGGGGAATTCCGTATATCTGGAAAAAACCCACTAAGTCCTGTATACTCAAGAAAAAATGTAAAAAAGCACAAGCACAGTACAAAATGGCTATTAAATATATTTCTAAAATTGTCAATATATTCTGTCAAAAATTTTACCTATATGGAAGGAGGAAGAAGAATCCTATGTGATCTATTTATCTGCTTCTATGCGTCGAGTTTTCTCTTTTAAAGTTAGAAGTGGAGGAACACTCCTGGATGGGAAGTAAAAATACAATAAAACACAACACCATACTAGAAAGGCTTGTCTGTAAAATACCATTTAAAAAGCTACCAAGTCCTTTCTTGGGAAGTGTACGATCTAAAACATACCTGAGCCACAGTAACCTCTCTGTAAGACTAAGTAAAATACTACTTCATAAAATTATGCATGGCAAAGAGTAAGATTTGTCAATTCAGGAGCAACAATCTTATGCCAGATATTCTATACATGAAAACTCATATGAAGACATCAAAAGAAAAAAAACTGGTATGGTCCTTCTACAAATTGCATATGAAGGATAATATTAACTGTAAGTATGTATTAATCTCCAAACCAGGAAACTTAAAGTGCTGATATTAACCAAGTTATAACCTACTTTGTTAACAGTAAAATTGAGAGGCCCCACTCTTATTCTCAAATTAAGTCTCCATTATTATTTCTCCAAATGTTAAGTAGCCTATTATTATGTAGGTTATATGACTTAATCAAAGATTGTAATTAGATCTCAACTATTTTGAGTGGGTTCAAACAAACTTGGAATATGCTAAAATGAAGATTTACTGTAGTCTATAAACTCCTAAAGTTTTATACTGAAAATTTATGATGAAAACAACCTCAAACTTACAAATCTGCTATGTTGATAAAATTAGTTCACTGATAAAAAGCTATACCAAGTTCTTTCCGGGAAGGCATGGGAAGTAATGAGGATTGAATTCAGGACCTTGCACTTGCTAAAGCAAGTACTGTACCATTAAGGATATTCCAGCACCAAAATAAAGCTTTAAAAAGATAAACACACTGGAATCAGAAAGATGGCTCAGTGGTTAAGAGAACTGGCTTCTCTTCCAGACCCAAGTTCCATTCTCAGCATCCACATAGTAGTTCATAACCAGAAGCTCCAATGTCTTTTCTGGTCTCTACAGGCACCAGGGACAAACATGTCAAACATACTTACAGGCAAAACATCCATACACATAAAACACACACACATTTACTTACACACATGAAAATACAAAACCAAAAATTGGTACTACCCTCTGATTCAGGACCAACTGTGTATTAACAACTGAGAATGATTATAATATAGCACATTAGTAGTTTTAAGTGCAATGTGGCCAATAAAAAAATGGAGTCAATCGATAATCTGGATATAATAAGAATTGACAGATGAGAGTCACATGAAATTAAACAGCTTCTACACAGCAAAGTGAACTATTAGAGTAAATAAACAACCCAAAGAGAGGGAGAAGCTCTGCCTGCTAGTCATCTGACAGGGATTAACATCCAAAATCTAGAAAGAACGAGAAAAATCGGTAAATGGTCAAAGAACAAAAACATGCAAAAATCCTGTGAAAACAAAGTTCATCCGATATATGCCTTTTTTCCTAAATAGTAAATATATCCCTCTCACAATTTAAAAGTTGAAAAGAGGAAAAAATGGGCTTAGAAAGCATTATTCTCTTTTTCAGTGCCCACATCAAACCTAGGGCTTGGAGCCAAAGAAATGCTCCATTAATGAGCTACATTCCCAGTTCAGAAAACATTAATTCCGAAGTTTTACGAGTAAAGAGTTAATTCCCATTTATTGGCATATAGCATCCACATATAATATGTGTGAAACAGAAACAGGTGGCTGTGGTGGCTTATATATACCTGAAATCCAAACATTAGGGACACTAAGGCAGCAAGATTGGCACAAGTTTGAGGCTAGCCTGGCCTATATAGTTCCAGTTCAGTCTGGACTAGGATGAGACTGTCAAAACAAAAACAACTCCTAAAACCAAACTAACAACACCCTGTTTTTTTTTTTTTTTTTAAAAAAAAAGGCCAATTAGGCTAACCTATAAGACAGTGAATATTTTCAAATTACATTGTATGAAATTCTCAAAGAACTAATAAAAACATTTTTAAAGGCTCCAAATTGGACTCATAGAATGCAAATGGGGGTGGGGGGACTTTCTTTGGAGTCCTGCCTTTTTCTTAAGTTTCTTTTGTTAAAATTTCATCCAATGGGACCATTCATTCTTCACTTTCATAGAAGGCACCTGGAAGCACATTTAGAAATAGAAACAAGTTGCTCAAAGGAAACCTACAGTATAATGAGCTGAATACTAGACTGGTTAACTAGTGCTTGGTGCCTAACTCCACCAATATACAACTATGGCTAAGTTATTACCCATAAATATGGGCCCATAAAAATAAACCTGATATGGATAGTAGGTTCCCTATTCCAAATTTTCTGTTGGGATATGGAAAAGATTCTACTATTTAAAAGCTCCTGGTACCATCATGAATCACTTCATAGAAATATAAGAAATGCACTATTATGGAGATTTCATTATTGTACAAACACCCTAAAGTAGATGTCTGCAAAGATTGCTACTCACTGATACAATCTTTCACCATCAGGCAATGTCATTTTCTGTATCTGCAATTCATCACTGATCTCTAAGAGTAGCAAAAACAAATTAGTCATGTACCATGTTTCAAAGCCAAGTGTGGTGGAACATGCCTGTAATCATGACACATGCCTGAAATTGCAGCAGGAGAGGATCAGAAATTTAATGTCATCTTCCCATACAGAATGAGTTCTTGATAACTACACAGTTGAGTTTCTGGGCTACATTGTTTATCTTCTCAAAACAAATCACAAACAGAAACTATAATGTTAGAGAACACACAACTATAACTTATCTTCTAGAGGTAGAGATCTATACTGCCCATGAAGCTAGTCTTTATTTTTTAAAAGTAAAACTTTGGAAAATGTTTGGCATAAAAGGTTGTCAAGTGAAACCTCCTTTAGTGTTTTTTAAAACACAAGGCTGGGGACTGAATCAAGGGTCTCACATGACAATAGCACTGAGCTAACCCTTAGCTTGATTTATTTTTTTAAAGGCTGGTGTCAAATTATACAAGAAAATTTAAAGGGCAAAGATCTGGGCTCCAGAATGGGTGAAAATTGCAAGGCACTCCACAATCTTACCCCATAAAAATACACCAACTGATAAAGGTAATGGAGATCAATTTGCATAGCACCAATACTAGTTGTGGTAGTTTGAATGTAATTGGCCCCTATAAACTCATAGGGAATGGTACTATTAGGAAGTGTGGGTTTGGTATAGATGTGGTCTTGTTGGAGGAAGTGTGTCACTGTGGAGGTGGGCTTTGAGGTCTCATATATGCTCAAGCCATGCCCAATGTCTTAGTTCACTTCCTGTTGCCTTCAAACCAAGATGCAGAATTCTCAGGAACTTCTCCAGCATGTCTGCATGCACACTGCCATGTCCCACCACGATAATAAGACTAAACCTCTGAACTGTAAGCCACCGTATTAAATATTTTCCTTTACAAGAGTTGCTGTGATCATGTTGTCTCTTCACAGCAATAGAAACTAAGACACTACTATATCTAGGTTTATGCAAGTTTATGTTCTCTTACAAGTTTATCAAGGCTTACCATAAGGTGCTACAACAATGTACATCGTTCTGGATCATGTGTTAAACATAGTATAATTTTTTTTAAAGAGTAAGAGGGCAATCTGGCTAGAAGTATCAATTTGGGAGGGATTTCAAGACAGGGTTTCTCTGTGTAGCCCTGGCTGTCCTAGAACTCACTCTGTAGAACTGGCTGGCCTGGAACTCAGAGATCCGCTTGCCTCTGCATCCTAAGTGCTGGGATTAAAGGTATGCACCACTACTACCTAGCTTAAAATTTTCCATTCTGGTTCTGAAATTTTCTCAGAGAAATAAATCCATGAAGATTCATTTATTAGGATGTTTCTATCCTTGATTCCGTTCAACACTTATTTATATCAAATGTCTACTGTGTACTGGTAAGCATTAAGATAATGAAAACTGTAACATAAAAGTTTTAACATAAGAAAATAGGAATCATGCACTCATAAGAATATAATTCATCCATAAAAACATAGACCTAGTACAGAGGACAACTGAACAGCAACATTTGAAATACCATTTTCTGGGTCAGCAAGATGGTTCAGTGGGAAATTGTGCTTGCAGTGCAAGCCTAACAATCAGAACCTGTGTAAAGGTAAGAGACCTACAATCACACATCATGCACACATACAATTATAAATAAAATCAAAATAAAAAGAAGTTAAGAAAAAAAATATCATTTGAGATGAAGGTGGTAGAGCACATACCTTCTATGTGTGAGGCCCTGGGCTCCATCTCCAGCATTGCAAAATAAATAAAAATACCATTTTACACTGATTTGGAAGAAATGGCTAAATAAAGTTTTAGGATCCCTGAGCAAATATGAATTTAGATTGGATGTTTTTAATATTTAAAAATTGTGGTTTTAAAGGAGATATTTTAATGAGGTTTCATCCTTACTTCATATGACTCAGGAAACAAAAAACATATACAATCTTTCATAACCTTGAATTCAGCATCCATGAATTCAAGTATGGATGAAGGGATCTGAAAAAAATTACATCTGAGACAGGCATGGTGGGTGCATGTCTATAACCCCAGTACTCTGGAGGTGGAGACAGGAAGATCTTGAATTTCACATGCCACACAGTTTGTCTAAAACAAAAACCTTTCCTGGACATGTTTGTATGCGCATTTTGTCAGTATTTCCTAAACAATATAGTATAACAACTATTTACATACTATTAGATATTATAAATAATTGAGAAATAATTTACAGGAAGGATAAATGCTAACTATATGTAAATACAATACCGTTTTATGTAAAGGACTGGAGAATCTGTGAACTTTGCCATGGGGTGGGGTAATGGAACCAATCCCTCTCAGATACAAGGAAAAGGCTGTACATATAACTCTAATATGGAAAATTCTTAATTAGATTCTTGAATCTATCCTGTGGAAGAAAGAGTAATTGTGCTATTTTCAGCACTTTTATATTTGAAAAATTCTAATTTGAATGACATTTATTATAAAGAATATTTTTTTCATCATTATTATTTTGTAGTGCTAGGGAACAAACCCAAGGTACCAAATGTTCCTTAAAAGGAACATTCTCAGGGGCTGATGAGATGGCTTAGTGTATAAAGGCACTTGGCAGAAGTTCAGAAACCTGAGTGAAGATTCCCAGAACCCATGTATAGGTGCATGAAGAGAGCCTCAAGTTGTCCTCTATGGCAATGTATTTACATATTGTGTGGTCTACATAGATGTGTGGGTATGAGTATGCTATGGTGTACAAGTGAAAGTCAGATGACAAATTCCAAGAGTTGGTTCTCTCCTTCCTGGGTCCCTAGGATAGAACTCAGGCTTGGTGGCAGATGCCTTTAACCTGTTGAACTATCAGGCTAGCATCATGTTGCTTATCTTTGTATCTCCACTATGTGGCAGCAATGAGTATGTCCTCAAAAAACATTTGTTGCGCCAGGCAGTGGTAGCATGCGCCTTTAATCCCAGTACTTGGGAGGCAGAGCCAGGCAGATCTCTGTGAGTTCAAGGCCAGCCTGGTCTACAGAGCAAGATCTAGGACAGGCACCAAAACTACACAGAGAAACCCTGTTTCAAAAAAAATTTTTGTTGGATGGATATCATTGTCCTCATTTAAACAGCAAGGAAACTGACTCAATTTGTACCCAAGTAACATCACCTTTACTTATTATTTTACACAATTATAATGGCTTTATCTTTGCGAAATACTCTATAAATGCAGTATTTAAAAATATAATACTGGGGGGACTGGAGAGATGGCTCAGCGGTTAAGAGCACTGGCTGCTCTTCCAGAGGTCCTGAGTTCAATTCCCAGCAACCACATGATGGCTCACAACCATCTGTAAGGAGATCTGGCACACAGAACACTGTATACATAATAAATAAATAAATCTTTAAAAATATATATATATATATATATAATATTGTACTTAAAGGCTCAATGCAACCTATAAAGCACAAACTTTATGTGTGTATGTACATATGGGTTTATGTATATGTATGTATAGGACTTTTGATAAGCATTTTATCAAAAAGTCCATTCAAATACTAATTTGTATATTAATATCTCTTTGTATACTTGATTATCAACAACTGGGTATAAAAGTATATATACAAGTATTTTAGGGAGAACAGAGGGAAAAAATAGGGAAGAAGTGGGAAGGAGTTAAAAACAATAGAACACAGGCTTCAGACCAGATGTAGGTCTATCCAAAGACTGTAAACTAGTACTGTAATAGCAACTGCATGTGCCACTGTGAATTCTCACCTTGGCCTAAACTCTTTTCTTATTGTTATTATTACCTTGTACTCACAGAAGACAATCGCAGGGTTTCTCAACCTATCAGCAGTCTTAAAGACTAAGGAAGCTGCCAGGCTGTGGTGGCGCACGACTTTAACCCAGCACTGGGAAGCAGAGCTAGGCGGATCTCTGTGAGTTTGAGGCTAGCCTGGTCTACAGAGTGAGTTCCAGGAAAGGTGCCAAAGCTACACAGAGAAACCCTGTCTTGAAAAACAAAAACAAAATAAAAAAGACTGAGGAAGCACACAAAAATTAGGAAACCTATGCTTATTCAACTAAACGGAGAGGCAAGATCAAAGAATGAAAATAAAAACTTTACATTACTTTAAAAATGAACAACAGAGCTGGGTGTGCCAATGCACACTTGGAATCCTAGCATTCAGAAGGCTAAGGCAGTAGAATGACACATTTAAGAACAACCTATACCAAATAATTAAGAAAACAAAAACAAGAACAGTTTCCACTTACTGAACCACACATGGTCCTTTAAATACTACATAAAATAAGTGGTTTTAAAAGAGTTATTTTCAATAACTCTTTTCTAACTTTATTGATGTTGGTGAAACTGATTACTATTGCAAGGATTCATTATAGATTAAGCAGCTTATAGCAGAACTTTGAATAGAATAGAAAGACAATAAACAGTAAAGAGCTATGTAAAAGGAGAAAGATCATGGCAGTATATAAAGCACCACAATACAGATTCCAATAACTAAATGAAAAAGGTATTTCCAAAGATGAAACAAAAGGTTAACTTATCCAAACTGTAAAGTGACAAGTCCCAATCTAGAACTGCCTAGACTCCATGCTGTCTACTTTTATCAAGACTTTTCAAACCTTCCCACTTAAATTCTAATAAAAATTTCCTATTAACAAAGGAAAAAAAAATAGGGACAGATGCAACCTGGGAAGGTCAAGTGAAAAGAGAAAATGATGACTGGGTACAAAGCTCAGCACTACTATGGCAAAGAGAAATTCCCTTCAACCTCACCTTTTGTCTTATCACATTAGCAGATTCCAGCTCTGGGGCAGAAATGTTCAAGAATAAGCCTAGAACATCCAAACATACCGATAGCAAGGAAACTACCAAAGACTAGGGTTTGAGCCAAGAACACCGAAACCAAGTTTATAATGTTATATAGTCTTCCTAGCCAGAAGGTAAGACCATTTGAACTTCAAAACATTAGCTTCACAAATGTTTATATCCGTAAGTACCTAGTTATACACATTCATATAATCTTCTGAAGCTACCGGGGAACCAAATCATTATATCAATGGTTGTATTTAGGGGCTAGAGAGATAGCTCAATGATTAAGAGAGCTTCTTGCTCTTACAGAGAACTGGAGTTTGGTTCCAAGAACCACAATGGCCTTTAACTCCAGCTCCAAAGGATCCAGTACACTTTTCTGGCCTTCATGGGCACCCGTACATAGCATACACTAAAGACATTTTTTTTTTAAATAAAGCTGTGTTTAAAAAGAGAAACAGAGAAAAATCTGGGTGTGAATCATACCTGTAACCCCAGAACTCAGGAAGCAAAACCAGGAGGATACTGTGAGCTTAAAGCCAGCCTGGGCTGCACAGTGAGTTCCAAGCCAGACCTAAAAAGAAAAGGAACTGAGAAGACAACTCAATCAGTAATATGCTTACTTGCAAGCACAAGGTCCTAGGCTCCAGAATCCATATTTTAAACAAAACAAACAAAAACTAGGTGTAGTATTCTCATAATACCATCATTGGGAAGGCAGAGAAGTTCCTATCTCAAAGCCAACAAGAAATAAATATGGGTGAACAACTGAGGAATGACACTTGAAGCTAGTCTGGCTTCTACACACACACACACACACACACACACACACACACACACACACACACTTTTTTAAGAGATAAAAACTGGCTGGGCAGGGGTGGTGCATGCCTTTAATCCCAGCACTTGGAGAGGCAGAGCCAGGCAGATCTCTGTGAGTTCGAGGTCAACCTGGTCTACAGAGCGAGATCCAGGACAGGCACCAAAACTACACGGAGAAACCATGTCTCCAAAAAGAGAGAGAGAGAGAGAGAGAGAGAGACAAAAACTGAGTGTTCATCCTGCATAACCAAGTTAAAAAAAATAAGGGAAAATATAAAATGATAACATTGAAACATCATCATTTTGCTGTTACAAGTGGTTTAGTGAATTAAAAGAAAACTCAATCATCAAAACACAATGTTGTGAATGAACACGTACCCTCCAATGTTTGTCAAAGGGAATGAACCTGAATTTATCACACCTCTGGACCCAGCTACTAATGTGCAGGATATAGAACACTGATCTAGGATTACATTTTGAGAATCTTTGCAACAGAGGGTTTCAAAACTGCTTTTTGGCTGAAGGCAATACTAAACTGCTCTCAGTCTTGGTCAGAAAAGTTTCTTTTTGCAGTTAATTTAGACTAAAAATAAGTGACAAAGTGGTCACCCATAAATGAGAAATTTATATCAACCCTGCCCCCAAGGCTCAGGGAATATTTAGGAAGAGGAGGCAGAAAGAATGTAAGAGCCAGAGGACAGGGAGGAATGCTATAAAATAATGTCTTCTGGATATGGCATGAGCATTGCATTCATAAACTCACAGCTGTGGTACCTGTCTGTACAGGATCAAGCCAATCAAAATTCCAACATGGATGGGGGAGGAACACCCAAGGCCTAAACCTAGCTGAGGAACTACTGGCAGCTGATGGCTACTGGGTAAAAGAGTCATTTTTCTTTGGGTAAGTCGTCACTGGTAAGTTGCACATGCTCCAGGGGATGGTGGCTCCACACCCATGCATAGATAGACAACAATAATCAGATTCCATTATTTTTTTTAAAGAGTAGAAACATGAAGCCACGATAGGAACTGGAGGAGTTAATGACCAAAATGCACTGTATACAAAGAATGTATTTATTTCAACTGAAGGTGGTACTAAACAGGACTAAAGAGTGAATGAAGTATTTCACTCAGTCTGAAAAAGCTGAGCCTAGAAACAATAACATAACATTCTGTGCCAACTACAGATATATGCTAGTGTTCTGACCATTAGCACCACTATCACCTGGAAACCCACAAACGCAAAATCTACTCCCCCTCAAATTATGAAATCAGAAATTGAGGATAGGACACAGCAACCTATTTTAACAAACCCTCTAGATGATTGATGTTCCCTTAAGTTTCAGTCACTGTTTTATAGCACTGGTTTTTCATAGCCTTGGCTGTCCTGGAACTAGCTCTGTAAACCAGGCTGTCCTCGAACTCAGAGAACCACCTGAGGCATGTGCCACCACTGGCTTCAGAGTCACTGTTTTAAGTATGATTCATGCATTAACTCATGTTCAACTTATCCAAATCCTAAGTGATGATAGGTAACATCACTACTTTATAGAGGAACAACTATACTACAGCATGAAGAGGTTAATTTATACAAGATGATATAGCAGGTAAGAAACAGGGTTAGAACTTAAACTGAGGGAATCTTCTTAATCATTGTACAGAAGTCTTTCCACCAGTAAGAACTCAATTGGTGCTGGGGAACTGGTGGTACACACCTTTAATCCCAGCACTGGGGTGGGGGTGGGGGAGCAGAGGCAAGCAGATCTCTGTGAGTTAGAGACCAGCCTGGTCAGAGTGAGTTCCAGGACAGCCACAACTTTTCACAGAGAAACTCTGTCTCGAAAAACAAAAAAGAAATGAAAAAAAAAAAAAAAGAATTCAATTGGCAGAATGGAAGAAGACTTTCCAGTAGTGGCACATACCTATAGTTTCAGCTACTTAGGGCTAAAGCAAAAGATCACCTGAGCATAAGGATTCAAAGCCAGCTTGGGGTTGGGAGAAGCAAACTATATGGAAAAACACCAGCAAAGACCAGAATATGCCTCAATAAAAAAAAATAGGCAAATAAATAATTTAGCAAATCATAACCATAAAAATTATCTCTGAAAATTGTTCCAAGACATAAGCACCCACCAAGCCCAATATTTCTAATTATAAGGATTTAAAACCAGAGTTGTGCTAAAGGTGATTCATAGCAGTTCATTTGCACTTAGCAACCTTTTAATTTTCTTAGAACTATTTAATGTGTATGTGTGTTTGGCCTCATGTGTATTATGCATGTGCCTGATGCACCAAGAGGTCAGAAGAGAGTACCAGAGCCCCTGGAACTGGAATTATATACGGTTGTGTGCTACCATATGGGTGCTGGGAACCAAACCTGGGTCCTCTGACAAGAGCAACAAATGCTCTTAACTGGTAAGCTATTATCTCCCCACCCCACCAAACTTTTAATTTTAAAACATGAAAAGTATTTAAGTCCTCCCTCTACTTTTACTTTTAGCCCCCTTTATTTACCACCATTGAAAAGATAAAAACTGCTTTCTTTCAACACTTAACACTATATGAACAAAGTCTCTAAGTTGAAAAAAATTTAACATATAGTTCAATCAGCTGAATCAGATCTACTATACAATTTTCATTTGGTGGTTCTTCATTTTTATTTTATGTTTATTGGTGTTTTGCCATGGGTATCGGGTCCCCTGGAACTGTAGTTACAGTTGTGAGCTGCCATGTGGATTCTGGGAATTGAACCCAGGCCCTCTGGAAGAACTGTCAGCACTCTTAACCACTGAGCCATCTCTCCATCCCCTTGGTGGTACTTCATAAAGGCAAAACAAATTTTAACATTCTGTGAAATCATTTTGCATGTCAACATTATGATTTTAAGACAACTGATGGAAAACTTTTTAAGGAAACAAAGTTGAAAATTATCAGGTTAACACCTCAAGCAAACTTGTTTTACTCAGAGAGCCACTCCTTCATTCAAAGCATTTCTATAACCAGAAAACCAAGCCAGTCAACAAGTACATCAAGTTTTACCAACTCAACCCCTATGACACAACTAAGAGGCTTCCGGAGAATCTTAAGAGCTGAATTGTCCCTGATATTAACATATATAAACATTTGGTAACCAGTCATTGAAGAAAGGGGTCAAAAAAACAACACAAGAAATCCTAAGAGCACAAGCACTTGTGAACTGTCTGCCTTATGTCTACCGGTGAGATCACTGCAGAGCAACCTAACATGGTCACAGCTACACAACAGACTTAACAACTTAACCTTATTCCATGAAAAGCAATGTGGAATGCGAAGGGCAAATATTTTCAAAGCAACCAAGTTTGGCATTTCAATGATACTTTGAACTGGTGGTTAAAAACACACAACAAAAGGAGAATTAAAAACCCAACACTGTTTCCATTGTGAACTTCCAGTGTTCATAAGGGAGTGATTCAAATATTGGAATGCCTACTGTGCACAATTCTGTACCAGTTATCCTAGTTTCACAAACTCGGGTTTGGGTCTGGGTCTAAGTGCTTTTGTTTAAATTACAGAAACTGAAGTGTAAATATTTAATCATTATATCCAACATGCTCAAAATGTTTTCTGTTGTAAGCATGAACTTGGAATTCCCAAGAAATCCTTTATTTAATATTAAATCAATTTTCAAATAAGGACTTATTCCTCCAATAATAAAAGAGCTGAAACACCTGAACTCTAATCAGTGATTCATAATCATATTCAAATACTTCTAAAATTTTCATTCATATGACTTTCCTATTTTCTGCCCCTTTAACTTGCAATTCTTACCATTTTAATGACTGGCACAAGTACTCTCTGCCCACATTTGGGTCTAAGTTAAAGGCTGGCTGGAGGCTTTATGTTCAAGTCTTATTTTCTGGTTTTGACCATATAAAGAACATAGTACAGACCTCCGAATGGCTAACGCTGCAAAAGTAAAAGATATGAAGGGGGGCAAATTACAGGAATTTGTGCTGGGGGAACCCTAGGACAATTATACAATTGAATGTAAAATCTGAAAGTAATGAAGCTCGCAAAAACTTTTAATATTGTGATTTCAAGAACTGTGTGACAGTCAACCAGTTCTTAATAGCTAAGTTCTGGGTCAGAGAAGCTGGGATAACACCAAAATAAAAAGAACATTGTAACAGAGAATAAAAACAACCAAACTACCTAAGAATATTGCAAATACACATGAAAAAATCCAAATACAATTAGGTCATTATCTAGAAAACATTAGCTTTTTCTTCCAGAAGGTCTGTATTTCATGTGGAAAACAGTTCAGTGGGACCAGGACATGGAAGTAAAATCAAATCAAACTACCACACAAAAAAGAACCCGTGACTAGCTATTTTAGTATACCGACTAGGCCAGCAGTACCAACTCCAACTGGAATAAGTGATTACTACCATTGTTTCATTACAATACGTTCTCTAAGGTCTTTAATGAGAATAGACATTGGTATGGGTTGTAATTATCAAATGTGAGGGAAATGTGATAAGACAATTTAATAAATAAATTGGAAAAAGAAAAAAAATGAAAGGTAGGTATAACCTGAAGACTAAAATATATTTCAAGTCTACACAAACTGTTTGGTAAATGGGACTTTTCTCTGGATCCAGAGTCAAACAAACTATAAACGAAACAAAATATCAGGGAATTTAAAAACTATCCTATTTTCTACTTTTAAAATTCAATTTCTTCGCAGGATGGTGGTGGCACACGCCTTTAATCCCAGCACTCGGAGGCAGAGGCAGGCAAATCTCTGTGAGTTCGAGGCCAGCCTGGTCTACAAAGCGAGTTCCAGGAAAGGTGCAAAGCTACACAGAGAAACCCTGTCTAAAAAAAAAAAAAAAGAAAGAAAGAAAAAAAATTCAATTTCTTCAATTATGAAAATTATTTTGTGGTTATACTGTCAAGAACTCTCAGCTATCTATTAAATATTTGCATAGATAAAAATAACATGACAGGAGGGGTTTATTTCAAAGTAATTCCATGGGAAGGAAATGCCAAAGGGTAAAACTAGAAAGGCTGAATGAAAGTTGATAAATGTTAAAAGTACCTAGTGGAGGGGACATCATACCACTGGGTTTACTATGTTTCAAATCTTTGTAAATTAATTTAAATTAAAAGTCATGTACTGATCATATGCATTTAGACAGTTCTCTTTAATTTAGTAATGACCTCCATCCACTAAAAAAAATTTAAAAAAAAACACATCTGATCCACACAATGGAACCAAAGTAGCACACGCACAAAATGGAAATCCCAGTCCCATCTCCATTTCAAGATGTAAAATACAAATACCACCCACAAACATCTAAAAAACTAACCTAAAATCACAGCCAATCATAGTCATCCTGGTGGGAAATCCCAACACTGCTCCAACTGCTTCCTGAAACTTCCTGACCAAGCTCTGGTCTACTGGTTTGTTCCTCTGAAGCACTACAGCCACTCAAGTCAGGCTACTGGAGGATCTACAAAATAAAAAGGTCAGGGAAAAGAAGTATATATTTATTAGAATTGGGGGGCTAACCATTATATCAAAATTAAACACAATCAGTTATTTCTGAAGCAACAGCCCTTGAACACCAATTTGCATTTTTTGGACCTACTTCGAGCTGTAACTAAAGAACTCAGAAATCAATAGCTATAGTGTTTCTAATGACACTTAGACAATACTCCTGAAAACTGTTTTCAACCCAAACAAAATGATGCCACGTTCAACAAACTGATACTAAGGAAAATGCATATTATTCTTGTGAAGAAAAGTTGTACACATTAAAATTATTTTTTCACCTTCATAAGTGCTTTTAGGCCATACTGGGAGACAAACGATAAACATCCTGGAAATTCAGGTTGACCTTTGTCACTGAATCTTAGACCAAGTTTTTATTTGGTCCTACCACTCCCTCTCTTCTCAGAGATCTACCTAGAATAAATTAAACCTTTTAGGTCATGCCTAGATCATCATTCCCAGATTTATTATAATGTTGAAGGACAGGAATCAAACTGAGAGTTAATTGGTGATTATGGCTTAACCCATTATAAAAGGCACCAAGGCAAGAATCTCAAAGTGACCTGTCTTCCAATAAGAGAGGAAATTCATTTACCTAGAGCACCTCCAACTCAAACAAACCTTAAAGCTCAAAACTGAAATCCACATATAGTTAATTATCAGTTATCCACTGTAAATTTTAATTTCAGTGGTAGTGTACTTCTTGTCACCATATTCCTATTTCAACCCCATCACCCAACCACCACAATTAGTTAAAAAAACTCTATTATTAGTCTAATAAAAACAATAAGGAAAACTAATCCCAAGTCAAATATGTTAGAAAATATAAAATGGCAAAAGCACAACAGGAGGCAATTATCTAAGAGCCAGCTGTGGTTGCTTTGGAGGGGGGAAATGCCGGTATTTAGTTAGATCAACCTTCCTAATGTCTTGCATATAGGTATTATCCTATTTAAAAAGATGTCTCCATACTGACCTGAAGGACTAAATAAGGTGGAGAGGAAGAAGTGTAATACAAAAATCTCTCTAAGAAAAGTTCTCTTTAATAGTGCAAAATAGTATGGCATGAAATTTCATTATTTTTGTGGGGTGAAGGACAGGACAGACTGTCTTTGAAGGAGTGGCAGAAATGAGCAGGCAAGGGATGAGACACTCCCTTCCAAAAGGTAGAACACCTGGGTGTGGCTCATGACAGAAACATAGCTGGTGGTCATTCCAAGAGAATGATTTTACACTCACTCAGCCTTACACTAGTAGAAGCTTCAAAGAGTGGGAACACATTTAAACATCACCAGCCATTGATCATACAAAGTGGTTCATGAGGATGAAAAAAATACAAAGCAGATAGGAGTTGATAGGTATTCTTCCTACACATAACAATTTATAGCTAAAGAAATAACTTTTTAAAAAAATCTTCCTCTTGGGCTATAAAGGTAGCATATGACATAAAAAACATCTACCAATATATTCCCACATAAAAAAGGCACCCAAATTTGTGTTCCTATGAGCCAGGCACTTGACAAATTTTCTCGATAATTCTAGCAACAATCCTTTAGGTTAAGCATTACTATTCTCATTATATAGATGAACAGAAAAGTAATTTGCCCAAGGTCATGAGTTCAATGTGAACGGAAGCAAACACTATTTTCTACACCAGGCTGCTTCCCATGAATGGGGAATGTTGGCATCTCAATATATGCAACACTGGTGCTAAAAGAAGTAATTCAAAACATGTTGTCTACAAAGGAAACACATGATAGGGAATTAATTGTTTAATAGAGGTGATGTGAGGAAGAAGGAAAGGAGCTTGACTGTTTAAGGTGTAAAACACGTGATGGAAGGAAAATGCATTGAAGGTCTGACACCTCACTAGGGGATTCTGTTCCTGGGAGTGGGAGGAACAGTGGTTGAGGGAAGTTCAAGGGGTAAGAAGTGAGAAGTACTTAAATGGTGGCTAGCAGTAACAACAACAAAAAAGATAGCCACAAACCAACAGACTACAGAACTGAGGCGGGAAAGGGGGCGGGTCCCAGGGTTTGTAAAGTGGAAGGGGTTGGAAGGACAAAGTTTGATGGAGTAGGGGCGCCAACGAGAAGACCACTAAGAGTGCAATTATCCAACCACTGACCCGCTTATTGTTCTGCCCAAGAATGGCCTCAAAACATTCAAAGTTGAAATCAGTACCCTGCCCCCGCGTCAGGAATAAACAAGCCAAAGGACCTAAGAAAATGGAAGGTTTCTATGGCTCCATCCACAAAGATGGAGTAAATGCAGGGAACAAGACAGGCTCTATTAACGTCTGCGCCAAAAGCACCATGGAAGGAGATGGAGAAGGCTAGATGATTCAGGCTAGGCTCTAAATTAGGACTGGGGAGGAGTGATAGGGAAATTTTTTTACTCCCCCCCCCTTAATAATGCATCCCAATATCCACCAAGCCGAGAGATCTGACAGGGAGACAGAATTTGGGGAGGGGGAGGAGTGACTCTACAGATTGACCCCCCTCAACCTTAGCTCAAAAGCCGTGGGAACTGGGGCAGGAGAACCCACTTCAACTCAAGAAAAACTAGGGGTTTCATAAGGGTCATCGCAAGGGCTGAAAAGAAACAAGCGCGCAAAATGGATATGGAGAGACCAGTCCTGGGTGCGTCCCCTCTCTCACCTTTTAATCTAATACCCAGCCCACTACCCAATGAACTATCGACTCCCTCCCACACTTCCCAACCCGCCCACTGCGACGACGAAAACGGAGGCGTAGAGCGATTGGTGGGGCAAAGGCAGGCCCACACGCGGCTGAGGCCGGTGGAAATGGTGTCGCCTTAACCGGTAAGAAACAGAGTGGTCTTCATCTCGGGCAAGATTTACCGGCACCACGACGTTTCGCCATTCGTCATTTCCTTAACGTCTGGTACCTGAGAAGCGTCACAAACGCGGATAGCTAACCCTTTAGTACCATGTACTAGCAAGACAGACATCAGCCTCCGCCGCCATCTTAACAGGCGGACCGACCCTAGTCACTGCCCCCCCCACCCCCAAGGTATCTCCGCCACCGCCGGCGAATCCCACGAGGACGTAACCCTGCTCCCGCGAGAACTCACCGGCTAAGAACAGCACCACCAGAAGACGCCGCTTGCGCCTCCGCAGCTCATGAACTCAGTAGCCAACCTCGGCCGCCTTCGCGTGATCCCAGGAGAACCTCCACCGGACCGGGAAAAACTGAACCCAGCCCGTCCCAGCCCTCTCCTTCCACCAAAGCTGAAATCGCTACAGCTCCGCTCTCACCCCACGCGAAGCGAAAAGCAAATGACGCACAACCTCACGGAGCACTGAGGGGCGGAGCCAGTATGCCGCCGCCGGCTCCCGCATGCGCTGTGGGAACTATCGCGATATTACGTTCAGCCTCGGCGAGACCTTCGTAATTCACTGCAGGATGCCGCCCGCGCCTCGCCTTTAGGAAACATGAGATCTCGCGAGACCGGGTGCACGCTCCTAAAAAGGAGAAAGGCGGGGCTTCGTGAAAATGACTGGGAGTTTTTCGGGGAAAGGGAGGAAGCTCTCGTCCTTTAGGGATCTCGCTTACCACGAGGTTTCCGACCCACTGCGGAGCTAGTGCTACCAAACCTCGCGATGACACAGCTCAGCGCCAAATCTCGGCCATGTCTTAAAAACTGCCCCCGCCCCCGATTTAGGTGTCTAGAGCCTGCCTAGTGCTTGAGGAAAATTTAAAAAGTCAACCTGTTTATTCTCACGCTTCCAGCAGGGCTGTACCAATTAGCCAAACTCCATTCTGGAAGCGAAGAAATGGGTCCCCATTGTTACCTGCCTCGAGGAAGAACGTGCTATCCTTAACTAACACATAAAAGATGTTCAGTATCACAATAAACACAAATGCAAATGAAAACAATGACACAACAGTTTTTACTCATAACATCGGGGGGGGGGGGATTTAAAAGACCTAATATCCATATTTCTTCCTTCGCCGCACTGCAGGCTAACCTGAATCCATCTTAATCTAACTAAAGGCTCATATCATTAGTTCTACCTCCAAAGTCACCAGTTTTAACTACCGGAGCTTTACCCTAGCATAACCAAAAAGACCCAATAAAGTGGTTTTCTCCAAACAAAGGAGACTGCCCTCAAAAGCAAATTCAAGCTTGGGGTGGGGAAGTAGGTGCGTTGAAGATTTTAATATGGCAGTTTTTCCATGTCGAAACATTTGTTTCTCCAATAAATCTTGGGATCCAATCTGCCCCATTTGTGGGCATTTCCATTCTAATGCATTGTTTTGTCTATTCTAATTTAAACATGCTTCTTTCAGAGTACAGTTTAATAGTACAAGTATCCCCCCCATCTTTAGTTATCTTTAAAAACATTTTCTCGATTATTCTTAGCCATCCTCTCATCATGAACTTTAGAATCGTTAAGTTCCAAAAAACTTAGTATATTTATTGGAATTGCATCAATTGCATAAATCAATATAGAAAAATGGACATCACTACAAAATTGAGCCTTCCTATTCAGAAGCATAATATTCCTCCTCCATTTATGCAAACGCTCTTCTTCTAGTGTATTCCTCAAAGTTTTATAGTTTACTTCCAGATATTTTCATTTTTCTTGGCATTTTGAGTAGGACGTTTTAGTATTAAGATTTCAAAATGTTCATTGCTTATATACAGTAAACTTCATATTTGACTATTCACTTTGGTAATTAGAAAAATGAAAATATGCTCAAATATAGTAATAATCAGTAAAATGCAAATCAAGCAACGACATGTGATTTTTACTCTATAACTGGAAAAATATAAAGATTAGTAACAATTCATGTTGGCAAAGCTATGGAAAAAATAAGCAATCTCGCACTACATTGGGGAGTGTAAATTATTATGGCCTTTGGGGAAGGGAATTTAGATAAATCTATCAAAATTCGAAATGCATACTTTTTGATTCAGTAATTACTCCTCGAAGAATTTCTCCTACAGGAATACCCTCATACATGTGCATGAAACATACACAAACCCATTCATTACTGCATTAGTTGCAATAGCCTCCTCGCCCCCAAAGAAAACAAGCTAGTGTACAACAATCAGGATATGGTTAAATACACTGTATTCCAGGCATGCAATGCAACGGTATAAAAATGAGACAAATTCAGATTCCCTGATACACTGAGAGCTCTACGACATATTGTTTTAAAAAATTAAAGCAATGAGATAAAATGAATGTGTCCAGCACCATACATATACATATACATCAGGACACGCGCGCGCGCCCGAGGGTGCGCGCTTAGTAGTAACCATGAAGCCTGCCTGCTCGCCCCTCACCTTCCTTTTCCTCTGAGGCCGCCTTCCTCCAAGCCTTAAGAGAAAAACTGAAGGCCTAGCCTTTACTCCATCTCTAGGACCACTTGGCCCAGGCTAATGCCGGTACCTTGCATCCCCACTGTTGGCCGCTCTCTCGCGCGCTGTTCGCTGCTTCCCCGCTGTCCTGCTGTCCCCAAAGATGCAGCTAGCTCTCTGCTGGAGGCCGCTGAGGACTGGGGGAGGGGAGAGGAGGAGGGGTTCGGGGAAGGTTGCTGCTGCCGCCCGGTCCCTTCAGCAGCCTTTCCCGAAGGCTAAGGCAGCCACCTCCGAGCCTCGGAGCCCGATCCCATGGGAACTGCCCCCTACCTCGAGGAGTCTAAGATGGCCCGTCCCCCAGGCCCGGGAAGCGGGGAGGGAGGTACGACGCTCACCTCAGCCGCAGTGGCTCGGCGGGGCCTGCAACTGCGTGCGGGGTCTGCGGCCAGCAGCAATACAGTTTCCCCCCCAGCCCCCTCTCTCGCCCTCGGTTTAAAAAGCCTCCCCCCTGCGGCTCAGCTCACACTGGATTTAAGGCTCCACCTACCACGCGATTAGCCCCGCCTCTGTCCCTTGAGAGGGCTCTCCTGATCCCTCCGTGGGGTATTCTGGACACCTTGCAAGGAGCTACTCAGGGCCCAATAAAGGCAGCCATAGAGGATAGTAGGATCACTAAGGAACTGGGATTTGATTCTTGTACAATGGAAATCCCTGAAGGGGATAAAACTTGGTTTGCATTTAAAAAATTAAGGAATGGGGAGTAATGGGTAAGAGGGCAAGATGGGACACATTGTGAAGGACCAGAGAAAGGGCAAAGAACCACAGTGCAAATCCAGAAAAACACTTCAGGCACATAGCACTCCTTCAAACATTTCTTCTTTGTACTATATGAGGTGGCACTGTGATTGGAGGAATCTGTAGAGGATCTACATTTGTAAATAGAAATAAAAATGACTTGGTAGGAGATGACCCTATTAACTGCTATTCTCTGGGGTAAAGAATGAAATTGGCAGGTAAAGGGATTTGGGGGAAGCATTGATTTGCACCTCTGGATGCTTCCATAAGGTTTGAATTTTAACAAATGTATTAATTTGATTTTTAAAACAAAAATGAGCCAGGTGGTGGTGGTGGCGGTGGTGATGGTGGTGGTGGTGGTGGTGGTGGCGGCAGTGGCGGCGGAGGCGGCGGAGGAGGCGGCGGCGGCGGCGCATGCCTTTGATCCCAGCACTCAGGAGGCAGAGGCAGGTGGATCTCTGTGAGTTCAAGGCCAGCCTGGTCTACAGAGTAAATTCTAGGATGGCCAGGGCTACACAGAGAAACCTTGTCTTGAAAAAAAAAAAGAAAGAAAAGGCACTAGTAGACGAACCCTTGAGACATTAATTCCAACAGTGGCTCATTCCTTGAACTGGGAATCTGCTGAATGGAACCACTACCTCCCTCCATGTGTACAGTTACACAGTAAGTTTTCTGTACAACCTAAGATGCACAGAGGGCCCTTTTAGGTTGTCTCATTGTATGTTCTTAACAAAGATGTATTTAGTGAGTGTTACTCCATTGTAAGGTGAATTATTTAACTAATACCCTATGTTTAGGTCTTATTTATTATTTTAAAAAAAAAGACTTGGCTTCTGTCATAGCAGACATTGGAAAGGAACAGCCATGGTTATGTGCCATTCATCCATCACCTTGGCTTCAAAAAGGGCTACAAGATAATCAAGACAATCACACCAATTATGAGCAGTAACTGATCAGAGAGGTGTGTAGCTTTGCCAGATAAAACAGCACACAATGGATAGACTTGAAGTCTCCAGGGACAAAAAGGGCCATAAATTCACCAAGAAAAGGATGGGGACACACATCTATGCCAAAAGAAAGAAATGCTGAGTAAAATCTTCATTGTCTTGAGGAACGCCACTGCCACATGCTTAGCGCCCACTCCCTTTGCACGTAAAGAAATACTTACAGAAAGAAACAAGGCTAAGAGGTACTGGTAGGAGATTGACTATAACTAAAGGTGAATTTCTAAGACTTGGCTAATA
The DNA here is from genome assembly GCF_049852395.1 of Peromyscus maniculatus bairdii. Classification (NCBI taxonomy): domain Eukaryota; kingdom Metazoa; phylum Chordata; class Mammalia; order Rodentia; family Cricetidae; genus Peromyscus; species Peromyscus maniculatus. The sequence continues at coordinate 141,408,113 of NC_134875.1, read as the reverse complement.
GTGATGTTTGTAGAAAGGGAGTAGCTAGGCTCAGAAGGTTATGCCTCCCCCAAACAGAAAAGCTCTCCAGAACAATTTCAACAAGCAGTCTCACCTGAAATTTAAGAAAATTCCAGTTTATTTAGAATACTTCTCTGCTCTCACCCACCTATGTAATAAGCCCCTTCATTGTAAGTTCTGGTCTCTTAAAGCATCTGCTTTAATTCTAATAACTCATAGGGCCCATTCTTATTGTATCCCCTACCTTTCTTCTGTTAATTTCTTAACCCTCTAAATCCAGTTCTATACCTCTAATTCTAAAATCCCATATGTTCCACAGCCTTAGTTTACATTTAAGTCTGCAGCTAATTCTTTTGCTAACTCCATTCCTCCAATATTAATTTCAACCCATCCTCCACATATGTTTTTATTTTTCTTATTGTAGAAATATTAACAAAATATATTGAAAGCATGAAGAAAACATTAAAAAATGGACTTGGGCTGGAGAGATGGCTCAGAGGTTAAGAGCACTGGCTGTTCTTCCAGAGGTCCTGAGTTCAATTCCCAGCAACCACATGGTGGCTCACAGCCATCTATAATGAGATCTGCAGGCCAAACACTCACTGTATACATCATAAATAAATAAATGTTTAAAAAAATGGACTCATGGGGCTGGAGAGATGGCTTAGTGATTAAGCAACCCACTGGCTGCTCTTCCAGAGGACCTGTGGGTTCAATTCCCAGGACCTACATGGCAGTTCACAACTGTTTGTAACTCTAGTTCCCGGGGACCCGACACCTAAATACAGGTGCCGGCAAAACACCAATACACATAAAAATTAAAATAAATAAAGAAAGAAAGAAAGAAATGTAAAAGGAGGGGAGAGAAGGACTGGGGATATAGACAGCTAGGAAAATGTTGACCTTGAATGTGTGAAGCCCTGAGTTTGAGCCCCAGTTCAGGAAGAAAGAAAGAAAGAAAGAAAGAAAGAAAGAAAGAAAGAAAGAAAGAAAGAAAGAAAGAAAGAAGGAAAGAGGAAAATAAATTTGTAACACAATAAAATAAAATAAATTGGACTCACACCACCCAGAAAGGACAATTACTGTTTTTTGTTTGTTTGTTTGTTTTGGTTTTTTTGGTTTTTTTTCCAGAGCTGAGGACCAAACCCAGGGCCTTGTGCTTGCTAGGCAAGCGCTCTACCACTGAGCTAAATTCCCAACTCCTACTGTTTTTATTTTATGCTCACTTAATATTTTTTACATATTACATGTAATATACATAGTTCTAAAGAAAAATATAATGTAAATTATTAATGACCTAGTGAATATTTGTCATAGTATTGATATTTTTCTATAAGATTTCTAGGTTTTTTTCCCCAGCTTCCACAGAAGTGCCTTTATTTATTTACAGGATCCAGGAAAGGATAAGCCAAATATTAAAAAAGCAAATTCCTAAGTCTTCTATCAGTATCTGAGAAGTGGTCCAAGGGTCTTTCATTTCCAATAGCAGCCACTTTCAGATCATAAGGATGAATCCCCCTAAGTTTCTCAATCAGCTGCCATCGATTTAGGCCCAAACAGCTTGTATTGCAACTTCAGAGTTCTTGATTGGTCTCTGAGCTCTCAGTAGACCTCTGCCACTCTGGGTCAGCTCCCTGTCTTATAGAATTTCATAACTCAAGAACTTCCTTAAGGAAGAGGACACACTGATGGGGTGGGAGCAGGAGAAGTAGTTCTATTTGCAGTCTGAAATCTTCTTATTGGAGACCACAATCATTGATAGTGCAGAATATTGGGTTCCCAAGCCGTGAGACATCTTCCTCCATCTCTTCTTCTCTTCTATTAGACAGGACTTCAGCTTATCACCAATGATGATATGGTAGACTTGGATTTCCAAATAATGCTTGTCATTGTTCATCACTGGCACCCCTACTTGAGGAATGGCATCCTGAGCCAATGGATCTCACCAAACTGCTTGCTTGTTACTTCTTTGCTGTAGCTACTCTCTAGGTAGAGTAGGTTGTTTATTATTCCACTCTACCCTGTGGTTGTAATCTTCCCTCTACTTTTGGATGCCCTCATTGGTGAGATGGGAGAACATGTCCAGCATCCTAGTGCTCTGAATGCATTTCACTGTGGAAAACCAGCAAAATCCAACTTATACAATATAGCCGCCTGTATATGGACACCAATGCGTAAGAGATAAGTGATGTATTAGTGAGATCACATAAGTGTCTTCCATGGACTGAGATATAAACAAGGATATCTTGCTGTCCCAGCACCACCTTTTCAAAAATTAACTTTATTTATGTATTTTACATCCAGGCTGCAATTTACATCCCCCCTCCTCCCATTCCCTCCCCCACCATCCCTCTGACCCCTTCCACTTAATTTTTTTTCCTTTTTCATCTATCTATCTATCTATCTATCTATCTATCTATCTATCTATCTATCTATTTTACATCCTGGCCACAGTTTCCCTTCCCTCTTCTCCTAGTCCCTCCCTCCTACACCCTTCTGTTCCTACTCTCCAATCCACTCCTCCTCTGTTTCTGTTCCGAATGGGGCAGGCCTCCCATGGGTGTCAAAAAAGCATGACATATCAAGTTGCAGTAAGACTAAGCACCTCCCCATGTATTAAGGATGGACAAGGCAACCTAGTATGAGGAGTGGAGTCCCAAAAGCCAGTAAAAGAATCAGAGACAGCCCCTGATCCCACTGTTAGGAGTCCCACAAGAGGACCAAGCTACACAACTGTCACCTATATGCAGAGGGCCTAGGTCAGTCCCATGCAGGCTCCTTGGTTGTTGGTTCAGTCTCTGTGAACCCCTATAAGCCCAGGTTAGTTGATTCTGTGTGTTTTCTTTTGGTGTCTTTGACCCCTCCTGGTTCCTACAATCCTTTCTCCCCTTCTTCTGCACAATTCCCAGAGCTCTACCTAATGTTTGGCTGTGGGTCTGCATCTGTTTCCATCAGTTGCTGGATGAAGCCTCTCTGATAACAATTGGCCTAGGCACCAATCTATGAGTACAGCAGAATATCATTAGGCATCATTACAATGACATTTTCCGAAATCCTGTTTGGTTCTATCCTAGGTCTCTGGGTGATCCAGCCTACAAGCACCACCTTTTAATCTCTGAGAACTTGTTGATGAAATATGGCTGTTTCTCAGGCTTTGCCATAAAGATTCACGGTATAGGCTGAATATTCTGTCCCACCAGTCAGCTCTGTCCCATCAGCAGGATCCCAAAAAAAACCATACAGAGATATATTATTAAGTATAAATGCTCAGCCAATAGCTTAGGCTTGTTATTAACTAGCTCTTACAACTTAATTTATCCCATATTTCTTATTTATGTTCTACCATGTACCTTGGTACCTCAGCACAGCATGTTCATCTTGCTTCTCTCCATGTCTCCTGGCAACTCTGCCCTTCTTATCCCAGTAAGCTCTCTCCCTGTCTAGAAGTCCAACCTAATCTCTTTCTGCCTAGCTATTGACCATTTAACTCTTTATTAAACCAATGAGAGCAACACATCTTCACAATGTACCAAAAGATTGTTCTGCAACATCATGGCTGAATGGGCTCTTCCTGAATTAGGGGGAGCATATAGTGACTGAGAAAAATCCAGATACAGATATTGTCCATTCCTGTGGCTCCCTTCCAGGGGATTCCCTTCTTTTTCAAGATTCTTGTATCTCTAAATGTTCTTCAGCATCAGAACCTTCCAGGTCAGCTCATGGTGGTTAGAGAAATACTTGACTGTTTGATTGTTGACAGTTTTGACACTGAACAATTTTTGCTTGGTTTGCTCACACATTGAATAAAAGTTCAAAAAGTTACAATCCTTGTTTTCTGTTGCTTAGACCTATCCTCTCACCTCAAAGTTGTTGAACAGTAGTGACTTCTCAAGGTCAATGACCCATTTCACTCTTCCTGCCATGATTCATTGGTCCTTGGGGATGACTGAAATCCAAGGTTCCTCTCAGATTTCGGCTATTCTAGCCCTTGAGTCCCACTTTATGTCAGATTGTTATGCTATCACTTCCTCCTGTGAGCTCACTGAAACTGGTAATTATGTTGGAGGCCTTGTTCCCAACACATCACCAGATGCTACTTCAGTAGTGGAGAGAGGACCCTGCTAGCTCTCTCAGTAAACCAGCCCACTCTCCTGTCTATAACACTTTTATGGCAACATGAAACATTTCTTCCTTCAAAAAAATCTTGCTAGTTTTTTTTTCTTTTTTCCTTTCCTTTTTTTGGTTTTTCAAAACAGGTTTTTTCTGTGTCAGCCTTGGCCATCAGGAGGCAGAGCCAGATGGATCTCTGTGAGTTCGAGGCCAGCCTGGTCTACAGAACCAGTTCCAGGCCAGCCAGAGCTGTTACATGGAAAAACCCAGCCTTGAAAAGCAAAAACAAGGGTTTGGAGGTTTAGCTCAGTGGTAGAGTGCTTGCCTAGCAAGCACAAGGCCCTGGGTTCAGTCCTCAGCTCCAGAAAAAAGAAAAGAAAAAACAAAAACAAGCTCCAACAAGCTTTGGCAGCCTTTGCCATTTGCTTTGCTCCCTGCTTGCAGCTTTCCTTAGCAGAAAGACTACAACCTTGGCATCTCTAAATTCCTGGGGTCTTCATTATTTGTTTGGCTTCACTCTCAACTTCCCACATAGTCCTTTCAGGGACTGCCTGCAGAGATTCTGACCTTGCCACACATTGCTTGGCCTCCCAGGCCTTCTGTATGGAAAATATGAATGACTCTGTCAATTTAGCACTCTAGATACTTGCAAAAACAGCACCATATGGATGGTGCCAAGCTCTGCTGCTGGCTGAACAGTAGCTGGGCTCCTTTGGACCATGGCCACAGTGCCATCTGACCACCTGCATGGATTAACCCAGAGAAGCACATACGTAGGCAACTCTATATATACACTGAGCCCTAGCGACCTCTTCTCCATGCAAAATCTTTCAAATGGGTTAAAAAAAGTATATTCTTAATCCCGCAAGAGGTGAGATCTGGCTTGTTTCTAACAAACCATTAAGGCACCTTTGCAATTTCTCAGTGCAGAGTAATTTGCTTCTTTCAGGTTAGGGCTTGGTTTTGACCCTTGAATCAGGGTCTCACTGTGCAGCCCAGGCTTCGATTGAACTCCTAATCCCCTTGCCTCAACCTTCTGAGTGCTGCGAATGTAAATGTGTATTACCACATTCAGTTTCTGGCTTCTTTTGCAATGTCTTGATCTCTTCAGTTGCCACTTTCTAGGGTAAACTTCTTTACCTGTGCTTCTTTTCTGAGACGGTTTTGAAAAATTAAAGCCATTCTTCTCTGAATTTTGAGCATGATTCTCACTATAAACTTGGCTAAAACCAAGTTGAGTGATTTTATGGAACTTTTGAGGGTGTGAATAAGTGGGTGGTCTCTGACTCTTGTGCCTTCTCTTGGGCTCTTTTCCTTCTGTTGGTTTGTTTTGTCCAACTTTGATGTCATCATTTTGTTTTATCTTATTATAATTTATTTTGTTTTGTTTTTATTGTTATCTCTTAGAAGCCTGTGCTTTCCTAATGAGAGACAGAAAGGGAGTAGAGATGAGAGCGGAGGTGGGGAGGAGTAGAGGGAGGGGAAACCATAATCAGGGTGTGTGTGTATGTATGTGTGTGTGTGTGTGTATATATATTATGTGAGAAAAGAATCTATTTTTAATAAGCATAAATACCTCATTTTAATGCAATTAATTTTTTTTTTTTTGGTTTTTCGAGACAGGGCTTCTCTGCATAGCTTTGCGCCTTTCCTGGAGCTCACTTGGTATCCCAGGCTGGCCTCGAACTCACAAAGATCCACCTGGCTCTGCCTCTCGAGTGCCGGGATTAAAGGCGTGTGCCACCACCTCCTGACTTTTTTTTTTTAAAGATTTATTTATTATGTATACAGAAGAGGGTGCCAGATCTCATTACAGATGGTTGTGAGCCACCATATGGTTGCTGGGAATTGAACTCAGGACCTCTGGAGGAGCAGTCAGTACTCTTAACCTCTGAGCCATCTCTCCAGCCCCCTGCCTTCTTTTTACCCTGTAGATTTGATTAGCTAGGTGAGTTTCATCTGATCAGAAGAGGGTGCCAGATCTCATTACAGATGGTTGTGAGCCACCATATGGTTGCTGGGAATTGAACTCAGGACCTCTGGAAGAGCAGCCAGTGCTCTTAACCTCTGAGCCATCTCTCCAGCCCCCATAACTAATACTTCTTAAATCATATTTTAAAAATTGAAACAGGCTTTGCAGTGGTAGTACACACCTTTAATCCCAGCACTCAGGAGGCAGAGGCAGGTGGATCTCTGTGAATTCGAGTTCCAGGACAGGCTCCAAAACTACACAGAGAAACCCTGTCTCGAAAAACAGAAACAAAAATAAAATAAAATAAAATAAAACAGAAGGAGTATTTATGAAGCCAACGAAGCCAGTATTACTCTAATACAAAAATCAGTTAGACACAAGAACAACCAAAAAGAAAATTGCCCCCTCCCCCCCCAAAAAAAACAAAAAACAACTGTTGTAGAATATTATGTTAAGGTGTGTTACTTTTGTTTATGCTGCATTTGTTTAACTCTGTGAAGCTGTGTAACTTTGCTTGTCTAAAACACCTGATGTTCTAATAAAGATCTGAATGGCCAATAGCGAAGCAGGAGAAAGGTTAGGCAGGGCTGGCAGGCAGAGAGAATAAATAGAGGGAGAGATCTGGGAGGAGAGGAGGAGGAGAACTCCAGGGGCCAGTCACTCAGCTACACAGCAAGTTCCAGGGTAAGATTTACAGAAGTAAGAGAACGGAAAAGCCCATAGGCAAAAGGTAGATGGGGATAATTTAAGAAAAGCTGGCTAGAAACTAAGCCAAGCTAGAGCCAGGCATTCATAATTAAGAATTAGCCTCCATGTGGGATTTATTTGGGAACTGGGTGGCGGGTCCCCTGAAAGACAAAAAGAGTAAAACAAACAACAACAAACAGCCTGATGTGATGATGAACACCTTTAATCCCAGCACTCAAAGGCAAAGGCAGGTGAATCTCTGAGTTCTAGGCCAGCCTGGTCAACAAAGTGAGTTCCAGGACAGCTAGACCTACACAGAGAAACCCTACTTCTAAACCACCACCACCCCCAAAAAATTGCTGGCCAATAAATAATAAACTTGATGGATATAAATACAAAAAGCCATAATAAAATACTTGCAAACCTAACACATGCTCATCACAATCGAGTTGGATTTATCCTGGAGATGCAGGGATGGTTCAACATATGCAAGTCAATGTTATGACTTACATAAGTTGACTTAAAGTCCAAAATCCTGTGATCATCTCAATAGATGCAGAAAAGGCCTTTGACAATAATGCCTTCATGATAAAAATTCTACGCAGAGTAGGATTAGGGGAAACATACCTCAACATAATAAAAGCTATACATGAAAAATCCACAGCCATGCTAGGATGCTAAATGGAGAGTAACTTGAAGCAATCCCATTGAAATCTGGAACAAGACAGGGCTGTCCACTATCCCCACTCCATTTCAATATTGTGCTTGAAGCACTAGCTAGAGCAACAAGACAAGAGAAGGAAATTAAAAGGATTCAAATGGGAAAAGAAGTCCAATTATCCCTATTTGCAGATGATATGATATTATACATAAAAGACAAAAAAAATTCCACAAATCAATTTCAACAAAGTGGCAGGATACAAAAGCAACTTACAAAAATCAATAGTTTTTCTACACATCATCATCAACAACAAAACATGCTGAAAAGATCATGGACACACTCCCATTCACAATAGCCTCAAACAAAATAAAGTATCTCAGAATAAACCTAACCAAGGAGGTAAAGTTAGGCACCTCCAGGCAACTGGCCACAGTGACTCTATGACCTATGGCAATAACCCCAGTTTCTTTAACCTTAATTCACAGAAAAATAAACAGTATGAACACAACTCAGTACACGTATTTGTACATCTACACACATACATGTATCTGAAGCCAATGGTTTCATATAAAAGTACTTTTTTGTTTTTTGTTTTTGTTTTTTTGGTTTTTCGAGACAGGGTTTCTCTGTGCAGCTTTGGAGCCTTTCCTGGAACTCACTCTGTAACCCAGGCTGGCCTCGAACTCTCAAAGATCTGCCTTCCCAGTGCCGGGATTAAAGGCATGCGCCACCACCGCCCAGCTTAGTACTTATTTTTTTTCTATGAGGTACTATATAAATGTACCTCATTAAAACATTTTATGATTGCCTAACTTATTTGGTACCCCAGCATCAAAAAAGTTCTAGCTCTGTGGGTTTTTTTTTTCATTCTTTTCTGTTCATTAAGAACATTGATTTCGTGGTGCACGTCTTTAATCCCAGCACTTGGGAGGCAGAGGCAGGTAGATCTCTGAGTTCAAGGCCAGCCTGGACTACCGAGTGAGTTCCAGGAAAGGCGAAAAGCTACACAGAGAAACCCTGTCTCAATAAACCAAAAAAAAAAAAAAAAAAAAAAAAAAAAAGAACATTGATTTCATCTAAATAAATTAGTTTCATGGCTCATCTGTACTTTATGAACTGTTTGGAAAACACTGCCCTAAGGACTGAGACATAATGATTTCCAGTTCCAGAGGTATTTCAAGTGGGCACCATTAGCTTTGTGTGGGATGCTGTAGTCCCTAGAGACGCAACCCAGGACAATGCTTCTACAATCTTATCTTTTTCTTCATCTCCCTTTGTGACCTCCAAGCTCTGGCATCTAAAACAGTTGCTTTAGCAATGAAAGGCCAGAGGTCTTTCAGGCTATGCAAGGAGCCTGAGTTGCCCTAGCAACCCTTGGCTGTAATTAACTCCTGTAATCACCTGCTTCAGCCTAGTTGGCCTTGCTGCAGTACACACTGGTGCCTGTTTTCTCTTGCTTTTCACAACAATTTCTTCATCATTGTTACATCCATGGATGTGTCCTTGTTCCTCCTCCAGATTCCTGGCAATTACCTCCTTGACATTCTCCACATCACCAAATACTTGATTTGACAGGATAAAACACTCATATAAATGCATTTCTTTCAAATCACAAATATTCTCTAGTGCTAGTCAAACTCAGAGGCCCAAAACTCAAATGGAGGCAGGGGCCTAGTAGGTTACATAAAAGCCCGAGTAGCGGACTATTCTGTTTCCTAAAAGAAGCATCCAGCTGATTCTGTCCCTCAGAAGGGCACATTCACAAGGCCAGAATCTCTGAACTTTCCTAGGGAAACCATAAAAATCTGTGTTTTAGATGGACTCTACCAATTTCTATGTGCTGACAATTTTAAAATATTTTTGAAAAAAATTATGGACAGACTCAAAACAGATCTGAAGATTGGAATCTCTTCAGCAGGCTACCAGTGTGCAAGATCTGTTTAAAGCTCTTTCATCCTTTTGTCCTCTACTGTCTGGGGCCAAGAAAAACAAAAACAGTAACCAGGCTTAAATTAGCCCCAAAGCTTTCTTCCTCTCGGATGGATGTTTAGAGTAATCAAGCAGGACTCTCAAGATGGCCCACTGATTTTTCAGGGCACTGGAGTATCTGATTCTACTTAGTGCTCTGTTCCAGTTTGTTCTAGTCATGCAATGAAAAGGTAAGGCCATCAGCTGGAGAGAGCCCCAGCCCTCTTGAGGAAGGGATCCTTCCTTTCCTTCCTTCCTTTAGCAAACACACATCAGTCAAGTGTTGCCACTGGTGTGTGTGCCCACCTGCTCAGTGAAAAACCAAGCAGCCTCACCCTACATGCTTTCACTTCCTACCTTCTCAGGCAGCTTGATTTGTGGAATCCAAAATGTAACCTAGAGCCTGTGACTCAGCTCGGGTTATGCTCTCTCGCTTAAAGCAAGCCCATGTTCTCCTCTCTGCTTCTTCCTGTTATCAGTCTATGAGACCAAGGAGGCCTAGAGGTGGGTGACTATACTACCTGACTGGCAGAGTGACAGTCTCTGTACAGCCCCCACCAATCCCCTCAAAATGATGTAAAGGTCTCTGCTTAAGATCAATAACTTGGAAAGTGGATTCAGGCTGCAGGCCACCAACATGTTCTCTAAATCAGTCTTGTTAAAATACATCTTACTATTCAGATCCCTCTGTGTCTATTTCTCAATTGGTTCTGGATTCAAGGGAGAGAGATGGGGGGTTACATGACCTATAGCAAGATCCCACGGTGTTTGGGTGGAAAACCACTGAGAATGAATTTGATGATTGGCCTTCAAGGGACACAACTTTCTTTTCCTTTTTCCTTTTTTACATTTGTGTGTGTGTGTGTGTGTGTGTGTGAGAGAGAGAGAGAGAGAGAGAGAGAGAGAGAGAGAGAGAGAGAGAGAGAGGAGAGACAGAGACAGAGACAGAGACAGAGACAGAGACAGAGAGACAGAAACGCAGAGAGACACAGGGAAAGCAAGTGTGACGGAATGTGCACATGCCATGGAACATGTACAGAGGCCAGAGGACAGCTTGGAAGTCAGCCCTCTGTTAGTTTTCAAACAGGGACAAACGGCAGAGGTGCCTATTTAACATATCAAAGTGAACTCTGGCCTCCAGGTTCTCCCTGCATGCCTCAGTCCCTACCTATCAAAAGGCCCTCCTGGCTGGCATACCCTGCCCCCTACCCTGAACTCTCCAGCCCAGAACCTGGTCTGCTCTTCCCTATATAATCCAACCATTTTGGTTACTGCTCTCTTGGTACCTTTGGGCCTCCTGGCTGCTGCACCTGGTTCTCCTTCTCCGCTCTTCCTTCCCTTCCCCTCCCCCGACTCCTCACAAGGCTCAGGGTCATGTCCACTCTGGACTCTCCCAGATGTCCTTGCCTCTGGCTATGCTCTCCCTCATATTTACAATAAACCTTCTCCTCCACCATACCTAGGAGCAATCCTGTTTCCCCTCCCTTTTTATTTCTTTTCTGCGTTGATCTGGTGCTGAAACCTGGGACCAGTCATGTTCCTTTCCTTCTTATTTCATTTTTCTCATTCATCTGGCACCTTGGCTCTTTGTCCCAGGTTTGAAATCTAACACCCTCCTTCCACCACATGGCTCCAAGGGATTGAACTCAGGTTGTCAAGTGTGGTGGCAAGTGCCTTTACCCTCTGAGCCACGTTGATGGACCTTTTTTGTTTTCTTTAGATGGGGCTTTGGTATGTACACAATGTCTTTGAACTCTTTGTTACCCAGGCTAACCTCAAATTCAGGATCCTCTTAGTTTAGCCTCCAGAGTACTGGAGTACTGGGATTACAGGCGTGCACTGCCATGCCCAGGTTAGGAAACAATTTTCTTTGTGGGAGTGTGGTGTCTGGTATTCACTGGTGTTTTGGTTGCCTTAAAATAGAAGGAACAGTTATCATAAAAAGTGTTATCTGTGCATATCCTTGAGAAAGTTTGCAGCAGTGTGTATGATGTCTGTAGTCCACAGGCCTACAACTGATTTTTAATGTTTGAAACAGGAGTCTTACTCTGTTGCCTGGGGTGGTCTTAAACTCCTGGCCACAAGCGCTCCTCCTGACTCAGGCCCTCCAATAGTTGGAACTGCACTACTCTACCTGGATAAAAAAAAAAAAAAAAAAAAAAAAAAAAAAACTGCCTTTCATAGATAGCAGACTTCAACAACACAGGGGCTTTTGACTTACACTACGATGTCTAAAAGCAGCTATGTCCATGTGGGTCTTAAGCAAGGACAGGCATCAAATGCTTGTATGATTGAGGCAGGGATTAGCGTATGGGGAAAGAATGTTTTAGTCTTGGTGAATGTTCATCTCAAAGCAGAGCTTCACTAAGCAGGCCTTTTCACCATCAGAGGTCAGACCAGTTTTCACCCCCCCACCCCCCAACCCCTGTTTGCCCCCTTTTTCTCAGACAGGATTACAAGATGGAACTTGGAACTGAAAAAAAATAGTCAAATTCCATGTGAACCACAGAACAGTAAAGAGTGGGATTGGTTATACCTTGTATATTTGCCCAGGTGGCGGTCTCTCAGCGCTGCTGCTCTGCCTTGGTCTGAATTGTAGCACCTTTTTTCTCTATGCTAGGGATAAGTTAGGACAAGCTCTACCACTGAGCTTTAACCTAGTCGATTGCATTCTTTTTGTTTGTTAGGCTTTGTTTTTTTTTTTTTTGTTTGTTTGTTTGTTTGTTTTTTGAGGCAAGATTTCTCTGCAGACCAGGCTGACATTGAACTCATAGAGATCTGCTGGATTAAAGGCATGTGCCAGTACTGCCCAGCTGCCAGTCCATTCCTGAAGAAAGAACAAAAGGAAGGAAGGAAGGAAGGAAGGAAGGAAGGAAGGAAGGAAGGAAGGAAGGAAGGAAGGAAGGAAGGAAGGAAGGAAGGAAGGAAGGAAGACAACTCAACAATTATGAAGGAACTGTTTCCCTGAATCTCTGTGGCTCCTAGAACCATCTCCTACCATTACCTCTGCATGGTGTTGGGTTCTAGATTTCTTTCTTTCTTTTTTCTTTTTTCTTTTCGACACAAGGTTTCTCTGTGTAGCTTTGCGCCTTTCCTGGAACTCACTTGGTAGCCCAGGCTGGCCTGGAACTCACAGAGATCCGCCTGCCTCTGCCTCCCAAGTGCTGGGATTCAAGGCGTGCGCCAAAACCACTGCCTGGCCCCTTTTTCTTTCTTTTCTGTTAAGAATATTTTTTCATTCATTTTACACACCAATCAAAGATCCCCCTCTTCCAGACCCCCCAGCCTCCCCCTCCCAACCCACCCACCACTCCACCCCCCACAAGAAGGCACGGCCTCTTGTGGGGAGGCACATCCAGTAGAGGAAATCCAAGCCCTTCCCAGCCTCAAGGCTGCGGCAGGTGTCCCATCTTAGGTAGTGGGCTCCAAAAAGCCTGGTCATACATAAACCATAATAGTGACTTTGTAATGTTAAAGACTCAGACTGGGGCCTTCAAAGAAGGGAGGTGAAAGCCTGGCAGTAAGCCCAGCACTCAGGAGGCAGAGGCAAGTGAATTTCTGTGAGTTCAAGGCCAGCCTGGTCCACAGAGTGAGTTCCAGGACAGCAAGAGCTATGCAGAAAAACCCTGTCTTGAAAAGCCAAAAAGAAAAAAAAAGGCAGGTGATTTTCATTAAAGTACAGCTAGTGAAATTAGAGTACTTATCATATAAAGGATGTATTTTTTTTTTGGAATGAGGTAGAGAAACATATTGTAAAATTATTAAAATTACAAAGTCTAAATTGAAAAAAATTTCAAAAACTGTCTTGTCTAGGAGAGTGGTTTGTTCATAAAATCAAGAAGGTACTGAGATTTTTGAAAACAATGTTTCAATGTTTCATGATGATTTATTTGTAAGCACAATGAGATGATACCTGTGGTTCGTTTTAAAATTATCCAAACAAAAAGGCATGAATAGGTGAATTAACCTTAGCAAACTGTTGATAATTAGCAAGGCTTTATTGAAGCTAATATATATATATATATATATATATATATATATATATATATATTCATTATAAAATTCATGGGTGTGAATTATATTATCCTCCCTAACTTTATGTACATTTGAAGTTTCCCATAATGTTAGAAAACTTTAAGCCAAGCTTTGTTCTTAGCGTCAAAAGAGGAAGAGTGGGAAAATGGGGGCGGGGGGTAAGATCCAGGATGATATATTGTTTAAGAGAAGCAGAGGAGTTTTCATAGGAAAATGTGCTCTTGGAGAAAAGCTGAACTGATTTAAAGGATAAATAAGATATACTCAAGATCTGAAGGCTCTTAAAGTTTCACTCCCAAACAGGGAGCTAGTCTAATTGTTACTAGTTCTTAGGGGTTGTCTAGGTCTCAACAGGACCAAGAAAAAATATGGAGATTAACAAAAGGCATGTGGAATTACTCCAATAGTGAGACTAGGGAAAAACACATTGTAGGCAAAACATTCTGCTCAAGATGTTCATAGCCTAATCCTGAGAACCTGTGACTACTACATAAATATTTACATGACCAAAGCGACTTCTCAGGTGTTATTAAGGGCATGGATGGTAAGATAGGGAAATGATGATGGATTATTCAGGTAGGCCAAATTTCCCTTAGCCTGAGCCTTAAAAGTCAAGAGAAAGAAAAAGGCTGCAGAAAATAGACAGGGCAGAAGAGAAGTCAGAGAAATGCTAAACATAAACCGTAGAGGACATCTGCAAAGATGGGAGAGAGTCTGCCTCTAGGAGCTAACTGTGACCCTCAGCTGACAGTCACCATTGAAACAGACCTCAGTCTTATCAACAAAAGCGCTGGATCTGGACAACAATTGAAATAAACTCAGAAGCAAATTCTCCTAGAGCCTCCCAATAAGAGCCCCGATGGCTGATACCTTGATGGTGGAAATCATTCAAGTCAATCCAGTCTTCTGACTCTAAAGAAAAGTGAGAAAGAACATTCATATTTTAAGCTTCTAGATTTGTAGTGCTTTGTTACATATCATTGTATTGGGTAGGTACATAAAATCTGAAGACACTTTAGAGAAGACTAAAAAGCTAATTGTAAATTATAACATACATAACATACATTTTACACAAGTTTCAAGGCAATCCAATTATGAGCTGGAAAGCAAGTATAGCATGTTTTTTGTGAGGACACGCTCAGGACATTTATGAAGTTAGGACTCAGAAAGAGGAAAGATGAGACCTATTTCGGGGGTGGGGTGGGTTTGGTGAGGCAAGCCAGTAATAGATTGCATTAAGCCTGGAATTGAGGAATTGATACTGATTTAGTGGGAGAGTATCTATTGGTGGAATAATCCAGTATTGCCTAGGTGAAAGTCAACAAGAATGTTGAGCAATGGATGAATTTTCAAGAAGCAGAATATCTTGGTTATGTAAATTTCTCTAAGACTAATTTCACAAGATATAGAGGGGTTTGCCAGGGAATCCAATGGCTGGATCTGAAAACAAAACGAAAGAGAATGAAAAGATAGAGTTAGGGGTGTACTTCACTGATGTGCTTAGCATGTACAAGGCCCTAGGATCAATTCTCAAAGGATAGGGGGAACCGGGAAGAAGGGGAGGGGGCAGGGGAGGGAGTACATTGTGATTCAAAAAGTAGTGGCTATCAGGTAAGATACTGCTAATTATCCTCCAACATCCCCTCTCACCTTCTTTCTAAGTTCGCATGGTCCCTGACTTACGATAGTTTGATTTAGGGTTGCTTAAATTAATGATGATACAAAAGCAATATACTCAATTGGAACCATACTTTGAATTTAGAGAGAGAGAGAGAGAGAGAGAGAGAGAGAGAGAGAGAGAGAGAGAGAGAGAGAGAGAGAGAGAGAGAGTTGCAGAAGATTGAACCCGGGGCCTTGCACACAACAGGCAAAGTACTTTATCACCTAGCTACTCCTGAGTTTTTGATTCTCAAACTGATGTGGTATGATATTCTTTTCTCATTCTGGGCAGTTTCCAGTCAGCCATATGATCACTGGGTAAAACAACTGATACTTGTCAGCATTTTTTGAATGTTTTATTTTTTGTTTTCTCATCCTATCATATCTACAAAAGGCCCAACTGTGTCTCATGCTCTTGCTGAAAAAAGGGACATGATTATTCTTTTGTAATTCTTTAAAAATTTATTAGCATGCAAATAAACATTTTCATGCACACATATGTTTTTTTTTTTTCATGGAAAGTGTTTTCTCTTGAGATGAAACTCAAGAGAGTTGGCCAGAATGAAGGGGCGAGCCAGGAATGATTGTTGTGTATGAGTAAGTGTTTTCACAGTTGATTATTTCAACTGTCTTAAAGGATAAGAAATGAGTCTTTCTGTGCTAGAGACATGGCTTGTGGGTAAAGGTGCCTGACAATCCGAGTTCGATTCCTAGAGCCCATGTGCTGGAAGGTGAGAACCAACTCCACCAAGTTGTCTTTTGACCTCCACATGTGCTGTGCATTGTGGCATCTTCCTGGGCTTTTGGCATTGAGGCTAAAATGATTTCCAATGCCATGAAATCAGGGGACTTAAAGTACAAGTTTGAGGCAAAGAGCGATGTTATACTTGAAACCCTAAGAAAGTACACAATTAAAAAAAAACAGTGGAGAAGCCAGCGGCAGTGGCCTTTAATCCCAGCACTGCGAGGCAGAGGCACACGGATCTCTGTGAGTTTAAGGCCAGCCTGGTCTACAGAGTGAGTTCCAGGACAGCCAGGGCTTCACAGAGAAACCTGTCTTGAAAAACCAAAACAACAACAACAACAACAAAAAGGGTGGAGATATTTACTATTCTTAGCAGCAGCCTACAGTGTTACAGAAAGTGGAGGTCAATTATAAGACCTTCACAAGAGCTGACAGGCAGAAACAGGATGTTCTTATTTACAGTCTTGTTTACAGTTGAAACTTGTTATCTTCCAGAAGAACAATATGCCTGGTCTGTCAGCAAGTGCTAATAGCCCTGTGCCTTCTATCTGCTGCTCTTAAGTCTCATCAGAAGGGAGGGAAACTGATGCCCTTGTATCTACAGCATCTCAGCATCCAGCAAATTAATTTTACTTCAATACTTCCAATGTTTTCCAGGCCCAGTCTACTTCCAAGTGAGTATGTTAACAGTGAATGTCCATATAACCTTCATGTTTTTACTTCAGTATACTGATCAATATATTACATGAGATAATCAACTCTATTAGAAAGTACCTTTTGTGTTAGGTGAATTTTTCCATGTGTAAGCTAAATATTCTGAGCACATTTGAAGTAAGCTAGGCTAAGTTATGTTATTGGGGAGGTAAGATGTGTAAAATACATTTCCATTTTTGTGATGTTTTGTCTTATGCTAGGTTTAAGGTATATAATTCCATATTAAGTTAAGAAGCACCTGCAATTATCTTTTTAAAGGAATATACAAACACATCCACATAATGTAATCATTGTAGCTAGGCATCATTAAATGTTAGGCAATGTGATATGACTGAAAATGATGTACAACTTTGGAGTAGAACTCAGTATGAGAGGTTGATTGTCATCACTTCATCCTGATGTTAAAAGGGTGAGCCAGTTTATCCCACACAGATGGGAGTAACATTCAGTGCTGGGAAGGAGAATGAGCAGATCTTTGGAGAACCTCCCTCTTTTTTTTTGGTTACACATGAGGAAATGAATACATTTTATTTAAGTCACTATTAATTCAGATTGCTGTTATAAGAAACTATAATTGGGGCATGGTGGTGCACGCCCTCAATTTCAGCACTTGTGAGACAGAGGCAGGCAGATCTCTGTGAGTTTGAGGCCAGCCTGGTCTACAGAGGGAGTTCTAGGACAGACAGGGCTACACAGAGAAACCCTGTCTGGAAATCAATCCCCCTCCCCCCCAAAGAGAAAAAGAAACTACACCTTAAGGATTCTAGCCTTGCACGTGTGAGATAAGACAAGTAGATGAACCTAACAGATTAAAATGTTAAAAATGTAGTTGAAATTCTGGCTCAACATGGTATTTGATCATTTACTAAAACGTGCCCTCAGCCCAATTTAAATACATAAACCTGGTATAAAATGTTCCTAACTTTTTATTGTGAAAAATCTCAAGCATATAGAGAAGTTCAAATGAATACAATAAATGTCTTTATGTCAAGTTGTGGTTTGAACAACTGTTAATATTATATCACATTTGCTTGACCTATCTTTGTAGAAAAAATAATGATTTTTCCTCTGCTCTCACACTACAACCAATAGACTTCTGTGACCCAGGATGTGAGGATTTCTTTCCACTAGCAAGCAGTTCTGCTAGAGAAGATACTAGAGACAAAGTTCAACTTTGACACTGTCTATCTGAAAAGATCCTTTTGATGAGGGCTTAGTCCTCAAGATTGACTCTTCCTTTTAAATGCCAACCACCAGCCCCAGGTTGTTTTACCAGTGCCCCGATGAGTCAACTATAAATCAGGGTTTCTCCCCTCCTCTCAGTTTCTTCAAGTGAGTCACAAAATCCAGGGAAACACTTATGCTTACTCATCTACTGTAAAGGATATTACAAAAAATATGTATAAAGAGATGCTTGGGCCAAAATATTAGAGACTGGGCAGAGAACCTTCATGAACTCTCTGGATATGCTGCTCTTTGGGAACCTCCTGGTGTTCAGCTATCTAGATGGAACGCTGTCCTTTGGGAGTTTTAGCATGGCTTCATTACTTAGGCATGATTGATTAAATCATTGACTATTGGTGATCAACTTAACCTTGAGTTCCTCTATTTTCAACTGGAGGTTGAGGGGTGGAAATGAAAGTTTCGATGCTATAATAAGGCCTTGGTATTTCTAGTGACTAACAGTCTCTCCTGAAGTGACCTAGGCACTTCCAGCCATCGGTCAACTCAATAGCAGACAAAAGACACTATCACCAGAGATTCCAAGGACTTTAGGAATTGCTTGCTAGGAAATGGAAAGGAAGACCAAATCTGCGCTATCACACTATTAATTTTTTGTACCATTAGAAAGTGAATTGATACAGTAAGCGCTTATGCAGGATTTCCCACAAAAAAAGTTAAACAAACAAAAAAGAAAGTGAATTGACTTTGTCATCCCTAAATACTTCAGTGTGCATCTGGAAAGGATTACAAAGCCTTCAGTATACATACCTAAGACATAAATAGTAATATTCTAGTAGTAATATGTTAATGCAATCTACAAATATTATTGAGACCATGTCCATGTTATTTCCTTAATTATTTCTCATATGTCTTTTAATAGATATTTTATTTTTATTACTACTTATTTTTTTAGAATTTCCTACAATATATTTTGATATTCACCCCTCCCACTACTCCTCTCAGATCCATCCCCTATCTCCAAGCCACACAACTGTGTCCTTTTCTTTTGACCCATCAAGTTCAATGTGTGCGGCTCATATACTCTTGGATGGGTGGCATTCACTGGAGGACAATCAACCCACTAGGGGCCAAAACATTAAAGAAAACTGATTCTTTTTCCCCCAGCAGTTATCAGTTGCCAATAGTTCCTTAGTTAAGAGTAGGATTTCATGCCCACTTCTCCTCTCCATGCCAGGATTTTCTCTGGCTTGAGAAACCTGCTCCTACATGTTTACTGCTGCTCTATTCACCATAGCTAGGGAATGGAAACACCCTGATGTCCATCATCTGAGGAAGGGATCATGGAAAGGTGGTACAGTTACATAA
This sequence comes from Peromyscus maniculatus bairdii, assembly GCF_049852395.1. Lineage (NCBI taxonomy): Eukaryota > Metazoa > Chordata > Mammalia > Rodentia > Cricetidae > Peromyscus > Peromyscus maniculatus. Next base: position 141,389,012 of record NC_134875.1, on the reverse strand, counting down.
TAGACTGTTATTCAGCAGTTGAACAGTCTAAGTCTCTTTTTGTACATTAAGCCGTAAATTCATAGGAAATAAACTCTAGCAGCTCAAGCCCCTTTCTGTTAGTCCTTACAAAGTGTGCTCCTCTAGGTGGAAAAGGCTGGTGCTTCAGTTGAACCCAGGTGCCTTTCTCTTTGGCTTTCTTTTCTGAACCTTTTTCCCCTTCTGAACCTTTTACATCTATTTCAGGAAACTGTCTCCACTCTTCGAATGCTTAATATGCTCAATACACATATTCATTTTCTTGGCAAGAATCTTGCCCTTAACGTGTTTGTTTACAGCATGCTAAGTGACATTGTAGATACTTTCAGTTTTGCCATGGTGATATTTATGGGCCAGTCCTTTTTGAACAGTATACATTTTCCTGATGTCTATAATATCACCTTTCTTGTAGATTCATATACATGTGGCCAAAGGAACAACTCCATGTTTTCTAAGAGGTTTGAGAACATGTAGCAGGTGCCTGTACGTTTTCCCTTTTGTGTTTGTCATTTTGGTGAATTACTGGAAGATGTCTGCCATGGAAGAAAAATTATAGACAAGGATGCCAATGGAAATGGTTTTTAAATGGAACATTTAGTTATATCTATAAGATGTTTTTATTTGTAAAAAGCCAATAAAACAAAACATCCACAATTCCCATCCACAATGATGGGAATATGAAGTTTTACTATACTATTCTTTACTGTCCTGAAGCTTTTATATTTTATTTATTTACTTATTTATTTTTGGCTTCTTGAGACAGGGTCTCTCTACTTAGCCCTGGGTGTCCTGGAACTCACTATGTAGACCAGGCTGACCTCAAACTCATAGAGATCCACCTGCTTCTATCTCTTGATTGCTGGGATTAAAAGTGTGTGCCAGCACACCCAGCTCATTCTGAAGCTTTTTTTTTTCAAGGCTGACGACCAAACCCAGGGCCTTGCACTTGCTAGGAAGCACTCTACCACTGAGCTAAATCCCCAACCCCGATTCTGAAGCTTTAAAAAAAAATATTTTTAATTTATTCCTTAAGAATTTTATGCATATATATTTTAATTATAGCCACCCACCATTTTCTACTTCCAGCTGCTCCTGTCTTCCCCCATCAACAGTCTCCCTCCCAACTTTTCTAAAGTATTTACATATCACAATTAAAAAGAAAAAGGAAGCTGGGCAGCGGTGGTTCTCGCCTTTAATCCCAGCACTCAGGAGGCAGAGGTGGGTGGATCTCTGTGAGTTTCAGGCCAGCCTGGTCTACAGCTAGTTCCAGGATGGCCAGAACTACACAAAGAAACCCTTTAGTCTCGAAAAACACCGATAAAAATAAAAATAAATAAGATTAAAAGGAAATAAAAGATAAAAGAAAAAGAAAATGCCGGCAAGAACAAACCCTGTCTATCCTGTCTCAAAACAACAGAAAAAAAAAAGAGGAAGCTTGGCCTACTTCAAAGAAGACAGGCAGCCGTAAGAGTGAACAGAAAGTGTGGTTTCTGGCTGGGTGTGGAGATACTGTAATGACAGTACTCCAGAGATAGAGACCGTTGGGTCCAAAGACTTGAACCAGTCTGAGTTATCCGCTGGCCTCCAGATTTCAGACTGGCCTGAAGGTTATGGTGTAACCCAGGTCAGCCTTGAGCTCATGCCAGTACTTCGGCCTCAACCTTCTCAAGACTGAACCACAACATCTGGCTTCTCTGTGTGAGAGCCAAAGTTACATTTTACTTTTTAATTACTGTGCCTAAGAGATCCATGAAACAAAAATGCCTCTGATCTGCAAGCCCCTTGCCCAAGGACAGACAGTTCCCGAAATGCTGGCGGCTATTGTTTATGGGAGATAACAAGGCACATGTTTTTCACCCCCGCCTCCAAACAAGTTTGTTTGACCCATCTGCACCGGATGTGCTTGGGTGGGAGGTTCACAGGCTGGAGGTATGTCAGGATGTATGCTTGACTCTGAACCTGGTGGGAAATGCAATGAATTATGGGTTTTCCTTCTAAACCACTGGAAACTGTGATTCTAGGCCATTTCCCAGGAACCTGGGTATGGATCTGGCTAGAACCCATCCACCTGGCCAGTATTTAATTAAAGCTTGCTTTAAATTTGGCTTTAAACTGTCGTAGTGGTCTATTCTCAATGGTGGGATTAACATCTGCATACTTTCATTTTTCTACCAAGTGGAAAACATGTTACACATATTGTTTTTCAGCCTTTTCTTGAAGTCAGCTACCTTCATTTTGCCAGGTTAGTACATTTTCAACTTATCTAACACCTAAGTTCCATTCATATTTTCCTGAATGACCTAACAATGCCCCTCATATTTTTATCCAAATCAGTACTCAATCCAGAACATACAGTTCATATGATTTTTATGTCCTTTACCATCTATTTTCATCTAGCCCAACTACCACTTTTAAGGATTCTGATCGACCAACTCTATCAAGCTGAGCTTTCAACAGAATGTTCTCCTTACTACATGTGGTTGGTTGCCCCCATGTCTCAATTTTTTTTTCTAAATTTTATACAATGGGGCATTGTTCCTGGGAAACAGGCCCTCCCAATTTACTTCTGAAACTATTAAACATTCAGACACACGAGAAGTTACTGCTGGATTCATTCTCTCTTGGAGGTCCTGCAGAAATATCGCTAATTTCAATAGACAACAGCTCAGGGTGTAGTTTCTTCCTATATCTCAGAGCAAACCCTTCTAGCTGAGACTGAACTAAAAAAGAAATTGAGAAGGAAAGGATTTGGGACTTAATTTTCTTCTAAAGACTCCATAAGTGGAGAAATCTCATATTGCTCAGGTTCTGGACATGCATATATTACTTGAGACATTTCTGTGCCATAATTTGAAATGACTACAACTTTGAACAATGTCACTGGGCATAATTTAGAATGTGAAAAGAGTAGAAATAAGCTCTGTTGTCTAAGATACAGGAAGGAATTTGGATTTTATTTAGCTAATGTCCTATTATGAGCCGCTTCAGAATTTTCTGAAGACAAAACATCATTACTCGATGTTGGTCCTTAGAGGAACAGCAGCTGGGTGTGGTGGTGCATGCCTTTGATCCCAGAAGAGGAAGGAGAGGAAGGTGGATCTCAAGGCCAGCCTTATCTACATAGTGAGTTCCAGGACAGCCAGGACTATTTAGAGAAACCCTGTCTCAAAAACCAAACAAACAAGGGGGAAGGGACAGGGTCAGTATTGGGAGGACGGTCTCATGGAGGTAGAGAACATGAACTGCCTTGTGGAACTCTCATCTGTCCCCGATGCAGAGAGGTACATTGCTGAAGTATCAGGAGTTTGGTTATTAAACTTAAGAGGTTAAGATGTTTTACAAAAGAGTTTGAGAAGTGTTAGAGGAACTATGATTTCCCATGTTGACAATTGTCTGTCCAAGCTTTATATTGTTAAAGTCCTACATCTAGCTGGGTGGTGGTGGTGGTGGTGGTGGTGGTGGTGGTGGTGGTGGTGGTGGTGGTGGTGGTGGTGGTGGTGGTGTACGCCTTTAATCCCATCATCCCATCACTCAGGAGGCAGAGGCAGGTGGATCTCTGTGAGTTCAAGGACAGCCAGAGCTACACAGAGAAACCCCGTCTTGGAAAAAAAAAAAGACCCACCTCTAGTACCTTAGAATGTGACAGCATTTGCAAACAGGGCCTCTAAAGAGCTGCTACCCAGATTTCAACTGTAGCAAGATCAACTTTGAACTCCCCTGGCATTACACATTGAAGCAGGAGTCGAAATACCAGGTACTTATTGCATCATCTCAATTGGAACTCCCATAATCAATTAAATCCATTACATTTTATTAGTCTATTCCCCCACCATTTAAATCATTTGAAAATAATCTGCTTATATAGGTTTACTATATAAAGAACATCATGAATCTATTTATTTCAGGAAGTATTATAAAGTCTCTTACCAGAGCAAAAGCTTTTTGAATGGGGCTTTCCAGCATTGCTGAACATATGCAGTCACAGGCACTAAATTAGATGTTGTGGGACAACAGTGGGTGGGTTTATAGTCTTTAATTTTGCTATTCACAACAAAACAGACATGACAAAGATTTCCCTTCAGTAGAAACTCTCTCTGGAAATACGGTCCTTTCCGGTAGTCTCAGAAGTAAGACAAAGCTTTAAAAGAGTTATAGACAGCTATTAGTGTAGCTCTTCGATACAAGCAACAGAAGTGGACTCTGTGTGATTTAGGCAGCAAAACAATTCATTAAAGATGCTAAGTAGCTTCCCCATCCAGTAGGCTGGCTAAAGGAGCAGGTTCGCAGTGTTGTTTGCAGGAACAACACAGAACTGGTCTGATGAGGAGCCACTGCAGCACCTTGGGAGCACTGGAGCAGGGACAGCAGAAAGACTAACTCCGGATCTTTCCATAGAGTGACTTGATTCGGTTTTGTTTCAGAACGCTACCTTTGGAGGAGATTGAAAGAGGCACTTTTATTGAAAGTGAGAGATGGGTTCTGCCACCTTCCAAGAATCATGATGGGAAAGTCCCCAACCAGAGGAAATAGGTTTAAATGAACACCCAGAAATGAGTAGTACATGACCTTTGCATGGGCTGTTTTGTGTCATGTGGACTAAATTCTCCATTGCTAACTCATTTTAGGAGAACAGAGGACAGCAGAAGGAGCAGAATCTGAGCTGAGGGAACTGATAAAAGAGACAAAAGTTCTGTTTCCCCCCTCCCCCAAGGTTTTAATATTCTGCTGCAGGATTGGAGGAAACTAGAAATGTGTAAAGAGCTAGCTAGGAAGTGATACTGGCCCTGTATAAGCCAGAGCAAACTACAGTGTTTGAATTCAGGTTAAAGCCTGCATGATGATTTGGGGGGATCTGTGGACGGATGAATAGTAGTGGTGTGGGGGAAGCAGATTTTTGGAGTGCTTTTTATTTTTCTCATCAAGTTATTGTCTTTGATCCCTCGATGAACTACATATGAACATAACAGGGATGAATTCAGGTACCACTGTATCTTTTCTACCGAGTCTACAGGAATTTTACTCAGTATCCTTTAAAAAATGATTACATCTATTTATTTTAGTGTGTGTGTGTGTGTGTGTTGCCCATGTGCACATGCCACTGTATGCATATAGAAGTCAGAGGACAACATGTGGGAGTTGTTTCTCTATATTGTATGAGTCCCAGAGAGAACTCTGGCCATCAGGCTTGGAGGAAAATGCCTTTGAGCACTGCCCCCCACTCAGTATTCTAGTACCCTGAGTACTACTAAGTAGCAAATGCTGCTTCTCATCTCTCAACAGAAGACAGAAAAGGCTAGGGTAGCAATCAGAGTGCTGTTACGAAAACTGGAGTTGCTCTATAAGCAATCACAAGACAGCTATTTTCTTGCATATGGTAAGGAACTTGGGTCCCTCTAAAGTACAAAGTATAATCAGAAAGTAAGACAAGTGCAGTAAAGTGAACGACCCAAATTACTTTTTCATACAGGCATTATTTAGGAAAACTATCCCCATATACTACTGGGTAGATGGAATAAGCCCCCACTTTCTTCCAGAAGAGAAGGCAAGAACAAAGCCCTTTAGAGATTCTGATTTTTGAGCTTTGCTCAAAAGTGAGGAATTTAGTACCTAACCTGTCTGAGAGTGAAGGAGCTGGGAAGTGAATCTGAGTGGGGAGACGGGCTCCCCTACCTACAGCCCTGTGAGTTCCTGTGTAGCACCCTTAAACCAAACAATCCGCAAGTAGGGAAGCCAGGGGCAGGTGTGTAAAGCAGAGGATGCTGCGTCTGCTCTCATCTACTGCTCCATCTTCTTCTTGCTGCTTTGCTCCTGTTGTGATCACGTGTTTAGGGAAAGGGCTTATATTGGGGTGATGGTGGAATTTTAAATAGTCAAGGAGAAGTACTGAAAGACTCATTCTCCTTGTTAGTGGTTAGTTTAGACATGAGTATGTGATTTAGTTCTGAGACCTGAGAAGAAGTCTCTTGGGGAACTTTTGGGAAAGTTCTTTCTCAGTAATAAAAAGAAATGTACAGGAAGAGCCTCCCCTTATACTGGCACTGTTGTAGTTACCTTGCAATCAGAATGCTGTCAAGCTGAGAAATCAGGTGAAAGAAGAGGAGGAGGAGGAGGAGGAGGAAGAAAAGCCTCCTATGCCTTCGTGGTACCAGTCGACACTGATTCAATCCTGAAAGCATACAGGAATTTTTTTTTCCATTTCTAAAAGATGACCAATCTCTTTCCTTCTTTCTCTTTAAGTGAGGTGTGTGTGTGTGTGTGTGTATACATAATGTGGTAGTAGATTATAAGAGCTTAAATTGTGACATACCCATTGTAGGAAGAAGCCCTTGAGGACATGCAAAGACTGAAAACAAGAAGATTCACTGGTCCTTCAAAGTAATGGAGACTAGCTACTGAATATAGTAGCATATCTGTTCAGTGGCCTGAGACCTGCCAGGCTAATGCATCATGAGGAATAGTGACATGAGATACATTAATTTGTACCAGAGAACTAAATTTAGAACCACAGAAAAGAGCGAAATCTCAAGTTCATCTAGTTCATGAATGGAACATTACCTTACTTGTATCTTAGAACTTGTCATAGGAGCATCTGTTAATGCATGAGAAAACAATCGTTCTGCTTTATACCAACTGAAACGATAGGCCTTTCATCAAATCTTATTATAAAAATCAATAGTGATATTGTTATTAAAATTATATTGCTGAACCGGATTATAGGGTAGTCACCCAAATATAGAACATGCATATGCTTATTATAAATAGATTGTCATCCAAATTACAAAATTAAAATATGTTCTGAATAATTGAGAATATTTTTGTTGTTTCTTTGTTTTATGTGAGTCTTGATATGTAGCCCAGGCTGGCCTTGAACTCACAATCTCTCTTTTTTTTTTTTTTTAGATGTCTGAGAAGCTTTAATCATGTTAAAGCAGGAGCAGGCCAAGTCTCTAACTATAGGCAGATGGTGACTCCATGGAGGAGTAATGTGGGCAAATGTCACTATGAAAGACATGACAGTGCCACTACCTAACTATCCCATTGATATAGTTTCAGCAAAGGTGGAATGAACAGATAAAGATGCAAAGAAACTACGACCGACCTCAGGGCCTGTGGGAGCATATCAGGAATGCAAGGGAAATGCCATCTCTTGGTGGGGCTTTCAGTTACACAGCTGAAGTTTCCTCAGAACTCTTCAGATCTCTGGCTATGTGGCAAGACCTGCAGGATACACAGCACAATAATGATGGGTCTGATGACACAAACCTGTGATCCCAACTGCTAGGGAGGCTGAGGCAGGAGGATTGCCATGAGTTTGAGACAAGCTTGGGCTACAGAATGAAACGTTGTCTTAACACACAAATAAACAAAACCCCAGAAAAGCCAGGTGTGGTGGTACATGCCCTTAATTCCAGCTTGTGGGAGGCAGAGGCAGTTCCATGTCTCTGAGTTTTCTCTCTGTCTGGAGTGGAGGAATAGGTTTAATTTCTCTGCCGACTAAAGACTTAAACAGCAGGAAAGAAGTGTGTTGCTAGAAATTTTGGAGAGTCCCAACAGAGTTGTTATACCTGGGAATTTGAGGGCCCCTTTTGGGGTTTTCAGTCTCATTAGTAAAAGAATTTACTAGGCATGGTGGTATATGCCTTTAATCCCAGAACTCAGGCAGAGACAGGAAGATCTCCATCAGTTTAAGGTCGATCTAGTCTACCTCACAAATAACAGAAGCCAGGAACTCACAATCTTTTTGTCTCTAACTCCTGAATGATGAGATTATTTATTTTATGTGTACGGGTGTTTTGTCTGCATATATGCATGCCTGGTGTCCTCGGAGGCCAAAAGAAGGTGTTAGATCCCCTGGGACTGGAGTTACAGATAGTTTTGAGCTACCATATGGGTACTGGAAATTGAACCTAGGTCCTCTACAAGAACAGCCAGTGCTCTTAGCTGCTGAGCCATCTCTCCTGCCCCATGAATGTTTTTAAATCTCCAGAATGCCATGAACCTTAATTTAAAAACACTGAGTCAGAAGAGTCTCAAAAGAGATTATTAATTATTAATAGGAGAAGAAATAATATTAAAACCATTTAGTTAGACTTCCCTTGTTTTGGAGAGTCTTTCTATATAGTCCACCGGCTTAGAACTTATAATTCTCCTGTCTCGGCCTTCAAAGGGCTGGTATTATATGTGTGTGTTACTATATTTGCCTTTAGATTTACTGTTTTGCAATCAGACTGCAACCCACAGAACCAGGGAGGCTACATAGGGGACGGGGGGGGGGGGGCCCCCCGGGGACGACACGGGACACCCTAGGATGACTGTGGCTTATGATAAGTTTTGGGTTTACTCAATCACTGGGCAAGCTTCAGTGAAACATTTCACAATTAGGATAAGAATTTGTACTGTATCAAGCTGATAATAAAAAAATAAAATAAAAAATAAATAAAGATAATAAAAAATATATACAGAAAAAAAGATTTACTGTATTTATTTATTTTGAGACAGAGTCTCTCTACTAGCCCTGGCTGTCCTGGAACTCACTTTGTAAACCAGGCCGGCCTTGAACTCACAGAGATCCCCCTGCCTCTGCCTCCCTCCTGAGTACTAGGATTAAAGGCGTGCGCCACCACATGCTGTATGCCTCCGTTTTTTAAAATTTTATTTTTGAATGAACAGGTGAGGGTTCCATGTAGACTTCATCTTATATTTTATTGTGTTATGTTTTGTTATTATCTTTTGGAAGCCTGTTCTTTTCTAACAAGAGACAGAAAATGAGTGGATCCAGAGAGGAGGAGAGGTTCAGAGGATCTGGGAGGAGTAGAAGGAAGGAAAACTATAATCAGGATATATATTGTATGAGAAAATGATCTATTTTCAATAAAATAAAAAAGGGAAAAAATAAAAATTGATTTTGTTTTTGTTTTTGAGACAAGATCTCACTATGTTGCCTTGGCTGTCTCGGAACTTGCTATGTAGACCAGACTGGCCTCGAACCCATAGTGATCTGATTGCTTTTGCCTTTTGAGAGCTGGAGCTAAAGGTTTGTGCCAGGGCCTGCACTGGTGTGCCCAGACCTAGAGGGGCCTCGAGCTGAAAGAAGTGGACACATGCCTCCATCCTGAACCCAGAAGCTATTTCCAGTTGATTACCACTTGCAAATGAAAATTGTTCCCTTGATTAGAATGGAGCATCCCTCTTTATCTTCTGATTAGTTTTAGTTTGCAGTCTGTTTGGTCAGCTATTAGGTTGGTGATACTTGCTTGACTCCTGGGGTTGGGGAGTGATAGGGAGGGCAATAGCAGGATACAAGGGATCTGATAGGGGAGAGTAAGAAAAGAGAGGGGGAAGGGAGGTAAATACAGAAGGAGGAGGAATGTAGATAAAATAACAAGGATTTCTGAAAGAGCTATAAGGAATCATGCTTTTCACTATTTGTCTAAAAATGAAAACCTGTAATACACAAAACAAATCTTTACAAACTCAAAAAGACTGAAATCACTCTTTGTATCTTATCTGACCACAATGCAATATAAGTTTAATTTTAAGTTTAAATTGACAGCCTAAAGGAGAACAAAACAAACAAACAAACAAAAACCATGTAGTAAATAGGCAAACTCATTGAGATTAAAAAAACTCATTACTGAATGATGAATAGGTCAAAGAAGAAATCAAGAATGAAAATTTGAGCTGGGTGGTGGTGGTGGTGGTGGTGGTGGTGGTGGTGGTGGTGGCGGTGGCAGCAGCACTCGCTTTTAATCCCAGCACTCAGGAGGCAGAGGCAGGCGGATCTCTGTGAGTTCGAGGCCAGTTTGGGCTACCAAGTGAGCTCCAGGAAAGGTGCAAAGCTACACAGAGAAACTCTGTCTTGAAAAACCAAAAAAGAAAGAAAGAAAATTTAAGACTTCCTGGGACTAAATGGAAATGAAGACACAACACAAAAAGCCATCTGGGATACATTGAAAGCGGTCCTGTGAGGGAAATTTATAGCACTAAGTGCCTACATTAAACAATCAGAAGGAGCACAAATAAATGACATCATGATGCAAATCAAGAAGTTGGAAATAAACAAGAACAAACAAAACCCAAATCCAGTAGGTGGCAAGAAATAATTTTTTAAAAAGCACAGCAGAGATTAATTAATAGAAATAACAAAAACAATCCAAAGAACCTGTGGCTCTAGAACTGGTTCTTTGAGATCTGCCTTCCAAGTGCTGGGATTAAGGCGTGCACCACTGAGCCTGCACTGTTGGCAGGAATCTGGGTCTATGTTCATCATGGACATTGACCTATAACTTTCTTATTTATTGTTGTGTCTTCTTTTACATTTATTGATTTGGAGGTGTGGCTTATTCTTTCTCCAAGGTCCTAAAAGTACATCATTAAGTCATTTCTTTTAGATCTTTCTAAATTTTTGATATAGACACAGAGCTAGGAACTTCCCTCTTAGGACTTTTCATTGCATCTCATAAGTTTGTAGGAAGAATGTAGGAGAGTTTGGAGCTGTGGGTTCAAGAAGTCCTGGAATGCTAGCATGAGAGCATAGTAGGCCATTCTGCTGTAAATTCGGAAGACCAGAGGAAAGGCAGACAGTAGAGGTTTGGCTCATGAAATTTCAGAGAACAACTGTCCAAAGTTTCTTCGGCAATAGGATCTTACCTTCAAGTTCTAGGAGGCACCCAAGGACAATTGCAGTAACCCATACTCTTTGGAGGATCTCTTGGACTCCTGTGACCACCAACTCAAAGGGAGCCTCTGTTTGGCCCTTAGGTTTTTGTTAGATAGTCAATGGCTCTTGCAGGGAGCATTATTCTGTGTGTGGCTTAACTTCATATAAACTAAATGTAAATATAGTTTACGTGTGTGTGTGTGTGTGTGTGTGTGTGTGTGTATTACATGCATTATAAGCTCCCAAATATCATGTTTCCCTGTGGCTTTATTGAGCATCTTTAGTGTTATTTACTTCTCTTTCTCCCCTCTCTCACTTACTTTATTACCCTTCTTCACCTCTCCCCAGTGACAACCCCCCCCCATTATTCTTCTTGCCAACTTCATAGCCTCTGTCTCCCACTAACCCCTTTTCTAGAGTTCATGCTCCCCTTACCCGATAGTCCCCTTCTTCTTTCCTGGTTTCTTTGGCTACTTCAGGTTATATACTCCTCTCTAAAGATTTGGAGCTAGAATCCACAAGTAAGCAAGAACATGTGGCTTTTGTCTCTCTGGATCTGTGTTACCCCACTCAGGATAATACTTTCCAGTTCCATGCATTTACCTGCAAACTGCACTTCTCTTCACAACTGAATAGAATTCCATTATGCATATGTACCATGTTTTCTTTATCTGTTTTTCAGTCAGGACTTTTGTTGTTACTATTTGTTAGCTGTTTTGGCTGAGCAAGTAACTGTGAAGTAGAATACTGAATCCTTTGGGCATATGCCAAGGATTGCTACAGCTGGGTTTATGGTGTATCTACTTTCAACTTCTTGAGGTTTTTCCACACTGATTTCACATCACACTATATTTGGCCCCAAAATTTTTCATGTATTGTTGAAGCTGACCTCTGGAATACAGTGGGCGAGGACTCTTCTTTCTTAATATTGTTTGTGTCTTCCCTCTATTTTTTAAAAAAGATACTTTTTTTTTAACATTTGAACACAAACTTTAAGCAGTCAGTTTTCATTTTCTAGAGGGTGTATTTATTTATTTATTTATTTATATTTAGTATGTATGAAAGTGTGTGCTTGTATATGTGTGTGGGAACGCATGTGTGCTGGTGGACGTACCTGTGCATACACAGTCCAGAGGAGGACGTAGGCGTCCTGTCCTGTCACTCTCCACCTGATTCCCTTGAGGCAGTCAGCAAGCTCCAGCCACCTTCCTGTCTCTGCCCTGGATCCCCTCCCCGTGGGGTTACAGGTATCTAGTTGAGATCCTCATCCACCTACTTGCCTGGTTTGTTAAAAAAGATATTTTTTAGATTTATTATTATTATTATTATTATTATTATTATTATTGTGGCATTTTCAAGACAGGATGTTGTTGGATTTTCTTTTACTCTAGCCCCACATTGGAACGTCAAAATGTTGTTTTACTCCTTCACTCTTTTGGGAGCTTGCCACCCAGCTCCCAGATAAATCACACACAGAGGTTTGGCTTGTTTCTAGCCAATTTTCTTGACTTTAAATTAACCCAGCTACCTTTTGCCTCTGGGCTTTTTCCTTTTTCTTGCTTCTGTATATCTTACTTCCACTCTTACTCCATGGCTGGCTGTGTGGCTGTGTGGCCAGCTGTGTGGCTGTCTGTCTGTCCCCTATCATCCTCCTCCTTCTCTTGTTCCTTCTTCTTCCTCCTAGAGTTCTTCTATTTATTCGCCTATCCTTTCTCCTGACTCGCTTTGTCCATTCAGTTCTTTATTAGACCATCAGGTGTTTTAGACAGACAAAGTAACACAGCTTCACAGAGTTAAACAAATGCAACCTAAAAGAATGCAGCACATCTTTGCATCATTAAACAAATGTTCCACAGCATAAACAAATATAACACATCTTAAGCTGGGCAGTGGTGGCACATGCCTTTAATCCCAGCACTCGGGAGGCAGAGGCAGGAGGATCTCTGTGAGTTCGAGGCCAGCCTGGTCTACAAAGTGAGTTCCAAGAAAGGCGCAAAGCTACACAGAGAAACCCTGTCTCGAAAAACCAAAAAATAAAAACAAAACAAAAAAACCCATATCTTAAAATAATATTCTACAACAACAGGGTTTCTCTGTGTAACAACCCTGCCTATCCTAGAACTCTCTTTGTTGATCAGGCTAGCCTTGAACTCACAGAGATCTCTGCCTGCCTCTGCTTCCAGAGTTCTGGGATTAAAGGCATGCACCACCACTTAGATTTTATTTTACATATATATATTTATATATATATGTGTGTGTGTGTGTGTGTGTGTGTGTGTGTGTGTGTGTGTGTCTGTGTATGCCAAGTCTGTATGTGTGTGCCTTCAGGTATCATAACAAGGTTTCAATTCCTTGAAGCTGGAGTTATAGGTACTTGTGAGCTGCCTGACATGGCTGCAGAAAATTGAACTTGGGTCTTCTGGAATAACAGCAAGTGCTCCCCCCCCCCCCCCCGCCCCAGACAGGGTTTCTTTGTGTAGTTTTTTGGTGCCTGTCCTGGATCTCACTCTGTAGACCATGCCGGCCTCGAAAACACAGAGATCTGTCTGGCTCTGCCTCCCAAGTTCTGGGATTAAAGGCATGTGCCACCACTGCCCGGCACCTCCATTATTTTTATTTCTTCACCGGAGATTTTATTTTATTTATATTTTAGCCAATAACTACTTACTACTTGTCTTACTTTATTTACACTTTCCTTATCATTTTGCCATTTTTGTTTTTTAGCTTCTTTTGTTGCTAGTAATTGAACTCAGGGCAGTGGTTACACACTACTACCAAGCAAAACTTCCATCATGACATTAAGTTAAAATTTAAGTTTATTGACCAAGTTATAAACCAAATGGACCTAACAGATATTTACAGAGCATTTCACTGAAACACAAAAGAATATACCTTCTTCTCTGCATCTTATGGTTCTTTCTCCAAAATTGACCACACACTTGGACACAAAGCAAGTCTCAACAGATACAAGAAAATTGAAATAACTCACTGTATCCTATCAGATCATCATGGATTAAAGCTGGGTATCAACAACACCAGAAACAACAGAACGCTTACATGCTAATGGAAATTGAACAACTCTCTAATGAATGAAAAATGGGTCCAGACAGACGTTCAGAAAAAAATTAAAGACTTTCTAGAAGAGAATGTAAATGAATACACAACACACCCAAATTTATGTGACACAGTTAAAGTAGTTGGAAGGCAAGTTCATAGCACTAAGTGCTTGCAAAAAAACCTGGAGCAATTGGAGCAATTCTATACTAGTTCCTTAACAGCACACCTGAACCCTCTAGAACGAAAATAAGCAATCACATCCAAGAGGAGCAGATGGCAGGGAATGATCAAACTGAGGGCTGAAATCAATAAAACAGAAACAAAGAGAACAATACAAAGAATCAATGAAATAAAGAGTTGGTTCTTTGAGAAATCAACAAGATAAACAAACCTTCATCCAAATGTGGAGAGAGAATATCCAAATTAACAAAATCAGAAATGAAAATGGGGACATAACAGCAGACACTGAGGAAATCCAGAGAATCATAAGAACATGCTTTAAAAACGTCTACTCCAATAAATTGGAAAATCTAAAAGAAATAGATAATTTTCTCAACAAGTACCACTTGCCAAAGATAAATCAAGATCAGATAAACAATTTAAATAGAACTATAACCTCTAGTGAAATAGAAGTAGTCATTAAAAGTCCCCCAACTGGGCCCCCAGGCAGGGGGATCAGGATCTGTCCCTGGTGCATGAGCAGGCTTTTTGGAGCCCAGTGCTTAAGGTATGACACCTTGGGCAGCCTTGGTGTAGGGAGGAGGGGCTTGGACCTGCCTCAACTGAATGTACCAGGCTCTGCTGACTCCCCATGGGAGACCTTGACTTGGAGGAGGTGGGAATTAGGGGTGAGTTGGGGGGAACCTGGGGGGGAAGGCTGGGGGTGGGAGGATGGAGGAGAGAGGAGAGGGGGATCTATGGTTGGTATGTAAAATGAATAGAGAATTTCTTAATAATAAAAATAAATAAATACAAGTCCCCCAACCAAGAAAAGCCGAGGGCTAGATGATTTTAGTGCAGAAGTCAATCAGGCTTTCAAAAAAGAGTTAACGCCTATACTCTTCAAATTATTCCATAAAATTGAAACAGAAGGAACATTGCCAAATTCATTTTATGAGGCTACAGTCACCCTGATCCCAAACCACCTAAAGATTCAACAAAGAAAGAGAATAACAAATCAATTTTCCTTGTGAACATAGATGCAAAATACTCAGTAATATGGCTTATAATAAACTGGATTCTGGAGAGATGGCTCAGAGGTTAAGAGCACTGGGTGCTTTTCTAGAGGTCCTGAGTTCAATTCCTAGCAACCATATGGTGACTCACAACCATCTGTAATGAGTTCTGGTAGCCATGGATACATACATAATAAATAAATTTAAAAAATACTCAGTAAGATACTTGCAAACTGAATCCATAAACACATCAAAAAGGTTGTCTACCATTATTAAGTAGGTTCCATCCCAGAGATGAGGGATTGTTAATTATACAAAAATCAATAAATGTAATCCACCATATAAACAAACTGAAAGAAAAAAACCCACATTATCATCTCATTAGATGCAGAAAAGGCCGTTGACAAAATCCAAAACCCCTTCATGAACTAATTTCATGAAGAGATTAGGGATACAATGGACACACTTAAACATAATAAAGGTAGTTTATAGCAAGTACATAGCAAACAAATTAAATGGAGAGACACTCAAAGCAATTCCACTAAAAATCAGGAACAAGACAAAGTTGTCCACTCTCTTCATGACTATTCAATATACTTGAAGTCTTAGCTAGAGCAATAAGACAACTGAAGGAAACCAAGGGGACACAAATTGTAAAGGAAGAAGTCAAAATATCTTTTTGTTTGTTTGTTTGTTTTTCAAGACAGAGTTTCTCTGTGTAGCATTGGAGCCTGTCCTGGAACTCACTCTGTAGCCCAGACTGGCCTCAAACTCACAGAGATCCGCATGCCTCTGCCTCCAGAATGCTGGGATTAAAGACGTGTGCCACCACCACCTGGCTCCCATCAACTTCTTTAAAGCTG
Source organism: Peromyscus maniculatus bairdii (assembly GCF_049852395.1). NCBI lineage: Eukaryota > Metazoa > Chordata > Mammalia > Rodentia > Cricetidae > Peromyscus > Peromyscus maniculatus. The sequence continues at coordinate 141,373,239 of NC_134875.1, read as the reverse complement.
TTTCTTCACGTTCATGTGCCTCTTCAACTTAAGGGATACTCTGGAAGACTAGTTCATCTTTCATTTTTTTTTTTAGCTGAGGATCAAACCCAGAGCCTTGTGCTTGCTAGGCAAGCACTCTATCACTGAGCTAAATCCCCAACCCATCAAAATATCTTTATTTGCAGATGATATGATAGAACACACAAGTGACTCCAAAAATTCCACTGGGGAGCTCCTGCAGCTGATAAATACTTTCAGCAAAGTAACTGGATAGAAAATTAACTCACAAAATTCAGTAGCCCTCCTATATACAACTGACAAATGGACTGAGACAAAAATCAGGTAAACGACACCTTTTAAAATAGCTTCAAATAAGATAAAATATCTTGGGGTAACTCTAACAAAGCAAGCAAAAAACTTGTATGCTAAAAATTTCAAGTGTTTGGAGAAAGAAATGGAAGAAGATATCAGAAGATGAAAAGATCTCTCATGCTCTTGGATTGGTAAACTTAACATAGTAAAAAGATCCATCCTACCAAAAGCAACCTACAGATTAAATGAAATCACCAACAAATTTTCAACACAATACTTCACAGATCTTGGAAGGATAATCTACAGCTTCATATGGAAACAAAACAATTGCAATTGCAATTTCTGCAATTTTTTCATTATTAATTATTTAAATTCAATAATTGCATTTTCTGTCTATTGTGGTAGGATGGAATATACTTTGGGTATATGCCCAAGAGTGGTATAGCTGGTATTCATTCCAGAATAATGAAAATAATCCTGAATAATCAAAGAACTTCTGGATGTATTACTATCCTCGGTTGCAAGTTGTACTATAGAGCTATAGTAATAAAAATAGCATGGTATTGGCAAAAAAGACATGTCTATCAATGGAATCAAATTTAAGACCCAAACATAAATCCACATATCTATGAACATCTGACTTCCTTCAAAGAAGGTAGAAATACACTGGAAAAAAGACAGCATCTTCAACAAATGGTGCTGGTCCAAATGGACAACTGCATGCAGAAGAATGCAAATAGATCCATATCTATCACTCTGCACAAATTTCAAGTCCAAATGGATCAAAGACCTCAACATAAAGCCAGATACAGTGAACCTGATAGAAGAGAAAGTGGGGGGGGGTAGCCTTGAGCTCATTGGCACAGGGAAAAAAAACATAAGCGCAGGCACCAAGATCAATAATTAATAAATGGGACTGTATAAAACAGAGACATTTCTGTAAGGCAAAGAACACTGTCATTCAGACAAAGTGGCAGCCTACGGAATGGGAGAAGTTTTTTTTCAACTCTGTATCTGATAGAGGACTAATATCCAAAATATACAACAAACTCAAGTAACTAGACATAAAAAATCCAATTAAAAATGGGGTACAAATCTAAACAGAGAATTCTCAATAGAGGAGACCCAAATGGCTGAGAAACACTTAAAGAATGTTCAACATCCTTAGCCATCAGTAAAGTGCAAATCAAAACTACTTTGTGATTCCGTCTTATACCTGTTAGAATGGCTAAGATCAATAACACAAGTGACAGTTCATGCTTGGGAGGATATGAAGCAAGGGGAACACTCCTCCATTACTGGCAGGAGTGCAAATTTGTGCAGTCACTATGGAAATCAGTATGGTAGTTCCTTAGAAATTTGGGAATTGATCTACCTCAAGACCCAACTATACCATTCTTGGGCATATACCCAAAGGATATTCCATCCTACCACAAGAACACTTGCTCAACTATGTTTATTGCTACTCTATTCACAATAGACAGAAATTGCAAGCAACCTAGATTTTCCTCAACAGAAGGAAGAATGGACAAAGAAAATATGGTTCATTTACACAATGAAATATTACTCAGCTCTTAAAAAATGACATAGTAAAATTTGCAGAAAAATGGATGGAACTAGAAAAAAATCATTCTGAGTGAGGTAACCCAGACCAAGAAAGATAAATATGGCATGTATTCACTTATATGTGGATATTAGCCATTAAATAAATGATAACAAGCTACAATCCATAGTCCCAGAGAGGTCAGGTATAGAGGAAAGACTGGGGTAGACACATCGATCTCCCCAGAAGGGGTAAATAGAATTCAAGGGTGGATGAGAGATGAGTGGGGGACAGAAATGGAAGGATCAAGTGGTGAATTGGGAAGGGAGATAGGATTGAAAGAGGGAATGCAGGGAAAGACAGCTAGAATTGAGGGGTGTTTGAGGTGTGGTATGGAAACATATTACAGTGGAAACTTCCTAAAGTATATGAAGGTGATCCTAATGAAGTCTCCAAATAATGAGGGAGATGGAGTCCCAGCTGCCCATCTCTTGTCACCAAATGAAGCTTCCAGTACCAGGACTGAGTTATATCCAATTGAGTTGTTGGCCAAAGGGGTCCCATGGAAATCCCCAAACAACCCAGGTGGTTGCCAAAATAATAAGTTGCTCTCCACAAACAAACAGCAAGGCCCCATTGCTGAAGACAACACCCACACAATTCATTGAACGTGGAGTTGTCAAGATGGTCCCTACATAGAAACCTTCACCCCCATCTTCTAGTGTCTTTGGTACAGGAAGGTACTCTGCAGCATACCAAAAGAGAAACATAAACACCAACCCATCCACAAACCTCTGATTTACAATCTGTCCTGTCTCCAACATGTGCTAGGCTAATGATAACTTATCTTTTTTTCTAGTAGTTTCATAGTTTTGGGTCATATACTTGGTCTTTTAGTCTACTTTGAGTTGATTTTCATATACAGTAAAAAGTTGGGGATCTAGTCTCATAATTTTTTTTGAAACAGGGTTTCTCTGTGTAGCCCTGGCTGTTGCTCTGTAGCCCAGGCTGGCCTCAAACTCACAGAGATCCACCAGCCTCTGCCTCCGGAGTGCTGGAATTAAAGGCGAGTGCCACCACTGCCCAGCTCTTTTTTTTTTTTTTAAAATAAAGGGTCTCACCAGCCAACAGAATGGGAAAAGATCTTCACCAACCCCACATCTGACAGAGGATTGATCTCCACAGTATATAAAAGAACTCAAGAAACTAGACATCAAAATACTGAACAGTCCCATTAAAAAATGGGCTAAAGATCTAAACAGAGAATTCACAAAACAAGAATCACAAATGGCTGAAAGACATTTAAAGAAATGCTAAACATCCTTAATCATCAGAGAAATGCAAATCAAAACGACTCTGAGGTACCACCTTACACCTGTCAGAATGGCTACGATCAAAAACACCAGTGACAGTCAATGTTGGAGAGGATGTGAAGCAAAGGGAACACTCCTCCACTGTTGGTGGGAATATAAATTTGTACAACCACTGTGGAAATCAGTATGGCGATTTATCAGAAAATTAGGAATCGAACTACCTCAAGACCCAGCCATCCCACTCTTGGGCATATACCCAAGGAATGCTGATTCATACCATAAAGATACATGCTCAGCTATGTTCATAGCAGCACTGTTCGTAATAGCCAGAACCTGGAAACAACCTAGATGCCCGTCAACAGAAGAATGGATGAAAAAATTGTGGTACATATATACACAATGGAGTACTACTCAGCAGAGAAAAACAACGAAAGCATGAGATTTGCAGGCAAATGGATGGAACTAGAAAAAATCATCCTGAGTGAGGTAACCCAAACCCAGAAAGACAGTCATGGTATGTACTCACTCATAAGTGGATTCTAGATATAAAATAAAGAACAATCAGACCACACATACACAAAAAAAAGAAATAAAAAATAATGGGACTGGAAAGATGGCTCAGTGGCTAAGAACATACACTGTTATTACAGATGGCCTGTTTGGTTTCCAGCACCTGTATTGGACAGCTCATCACTACCTGTAATCAAGCTCAAGTGGATCTAAAACCCTTGACTTCCACAGGTAGAAGGTACACGTACCACACACACACATATATATAATACATCAATATAACACATGTATATGTGTGTATATATTATATTATATATGTATATTTAGAACATTATAAATAAATAAACAAATACTTCTTAAAAAAAAAGAATGGGTCTCACTATGTAGCTATGGCTGGTCTCAAACTCACCATGTGACTCAGATGGCCTTGAATTCAGAGATCTTCCTACTCTGCTCTTGAGTACTGGGCTTAAAGATATGCACCTTTATGTCCAATGAATGCCCAGTGACTAGCCTTACATTTTTATGTGAATATCTAATATTTTAGCACAGTTATTGAAGAGAGTGGCCTCTCCTTGGTGAATGTTACATTAAAATCATTTTCCTCATACATTTTAAATTAAAATAGAATTCCATCACTTTCACCCTTTTTCTCTCCTCCTTCTAGTCCTTCCCAGGTACCCTCTCTCCAACCCCTTTCATGTCCTGCCCCACTCTCAAATTGACAGTCTCTTTTGCTTTGATTATTATTGATGCAGACACACATGCACAAACATAAATATAACCTGCTGAGTCAATTTTTGTTGTCCTTGTGTATCTGGTTTCAGGGCTGACCGTTTAGTATTAGATAATCAATTAGGGTGCTCATCCCTACAAGAGGTTAATTTTCCCTCTCCCAGCAGGCATTAGTTGTCTATAGTTCTTTGTTTAGGGGTGGGACACCCTCTCCTGGTGAAATTTTCCCTCTTAGTTGTTAGCATGTTTATTGATATCAATATCGTTCCAGTCTGGTTTATGTGGTCATTTCTTTTTTGTTTTGTTTGGTTTGAGACAAAGTCTCTCTATGTAGCCCTGGCTGTCCTGGAACTATGTAGTCCAGGCTGGCCTTGAACTCACAGAGTTCCATCAATACAGCCATTTCTAGGAGAGACTATTTGACAGCTTTCTTCCTAGTATTCTGGCCCTTACAATCCTTTTGCCTCTTTGATGTTCACTGAGCCATAGATGCTGGAGCTGTGATGTATAAGTATTCATTGGGGGCTAGGCTCCCAATGATCCTTTGATCTTCGTATTGTGTCCAGGGTAAATATTAAATAATAGGATTCTTTGAAGATTTAGCAAACAACTTTAGCATTCTTTGAACCTTGTTCCTCCTTCTCCTTTCTGTATTGATCTCCCTCCCCGCTCCATAGCTAGAATCCTCTTCCCTGTTTTTCAATTTCACACTTCATATCACCTGTACTCCCTTCTCAAGCTCCCCCACAATTCCTACCTGTGGTCCCTTTATGCTTTCCTGTTTTATGTGGTTATTCATATGGTATACTCACATACGAATATTTGGATCTAGGAACTGCAGATGAGAGAGAACATTTGGCATTTGTCTCTAAGGGTCTGGGTTACCTCACTCAATAGAATATTTCCAAGGTCCATCTATATACATATCGATTTCATAATTTCATCCATTTGTCAGTTGAATACATTTAAGTTTTTTTCCATCTTTTGGCTATTGTTAATAGAGTAGCAATGAACATGGCTGAACAAGTAAATGTGTAGTAAGATAGTGAGTCCTTTGGGTATATGCTAATGAATGATATATCTAGGTCACAAAGTAAATCTACTTTGAGCATTTTGAGACTTCTCCACAATGATTTCCAGTAGTTTGGTCCTGAAATTTTACATGTATTGTTATAGCTGACCTCTGGGGCAATGGCTAAGGATACTTGATTCTTAATACTTCCTTCTTGGCAGCAGGAATCTTTACCAACTGAACCATCTAGATGGCCAATGAATGGTCTTTTTGATATGTCCTTTAATTCACTTTCCAATTTTTTTGTTGCAAATTTTTGCGTCTGTCTTCGTTAAGGAGATCTGTTCATATTTTCCTGTTTTGTTTCATTGTATCTGGTTTGGGTATCAGGGCAATATTAGCTTTGTAAAAAGAGGCCCCTAGAGCCTTCTCCACCAGATCCATCCCCACACTCCTAGGCCTAGCTCCAACACTGTTCTCTTAGATGAGTTCCCCCCCCCCCCCAGCATTAAGCCTCCCAGTGCCATGCTTACAGTCCTAGGCCTACCTCTGGATGGAAAGCTCATTCACCAGGTTTGCCTAGTGAGTGCCCCGAGCCACACTCATCAGCATCATCTCCACACCCCAGGCCGAGCTCCAGGCACGTAGTTTCTCCACTGGTGCAGCTTGAAGCAGACTAGACTCTCACATCCAACACAAAACCAGTGAAAGGAATCCACATGTCCAGGTCACACTGCAAATGCACAAACAATATGAAAATTCAAGAAATTATGTCCGCTTCTCTCAGCACTTACTAGTTCTATAGAAACGTTCTCTAATGGAAATTACCTAGATGAATCGATTCCACAGAGACACAGACTTAGAAGAACAATCATAAACTTTATCAAAGAATTCCAAGAGTTTAAAGACAACACAAACACTTCATAAACTTAAAGAGGATAATAATACATAGCTAAGTGAAGTCCAAGAAAATGTAAATATATGGTTGAATAAAATGATGTGGACCATTTAGGGTTTGAAATCAGAATTTGGTAATGAGATAGAAATATTGAAGAAAACTCAAGCTGAAATAAAGACAAGTGAAAAACTTAACTCAGCCAGGCGGTGGTGGCACACACCTTTAATCCCAGCACTTGGGAGGCAGAGGCAGGCCGATCTCTGTGAGTTCGAGGCCAGCCTGGTCTACAGAGCAAGATCCAGGAAAGGCACAAAGCTACACAGAGAAACCCTGTCTCGAAAAACCAAAAAAAAAAAAAAAAAAAAAAAAAAAAAAAAAAAAAGAAAAGAAAAGAAAAAGAAAGTACATATATTAGTCAGGGCTCTCTAAAGATCTGTTAGAATGTGTGAACAGGCATATATGTGGGATTTAGTAGAGTGCCTTACAGGCTGTGGTCCAGCTTGTCCAACAGTGGCTGTTTCCTAGAGGAAAGGCCAAGAATTTGCTAGTTCTTTAAATTCTCAAGGCTAGATGTCTCAGCAGCCCCAATCTGGTGCTGGAGTGGTGGAGAATTCCCAGAGCACTGAGTCAAGCCTGTGTCACAATCTTGAAGAAGTAGATTTTAATTCTAGGGAAGGAATGTCTTGGCAGCAAGATGGATGAACTTGCCAGCAAGAGTGAGGGCAAGCAGGCAAAAAGCAAAAGCTTCCCTCTTCCATGCCACAGAAGGTGTGGCCCAAATTTGGGGTGCATCTTCCAACTGCAAATGATCCAATCAAGAAATTGTCTCACAAGCATGCTCAGCTGCTTGGGTTTTAGTTGATTCCAGGTATAGTCAAGTTGACAACCAAGGTTAATCATCACAAGTCAATCTATTGTCAGCTTGACATACAATCACATCTTATGTCATGCTTAATTTCCAAATAAAAACAATAATAGGTCATAATTCTGTCTAACATGATATAACTCCCCATGTACAACCACAAATGCACTACATATTTTAGAATGGATGGCAATGTTCCTTGAGGAGTGCTTAGTCTTTTAGCATCTAATAACAATATGATGACCATTGATATTATCTCAGATGTATTATACAATGTGATAAAGAAATAGGGGAAAGAAAACACAAATATCTGCTTAATATATGTACAAAAATATTCTTAACAAAATAGGACAGAAACACTCATGCCAGTTACAATCCAGGCTCATCCAGGCTCTCAACAAACATGAGGACGTGGTTCATGTTTATGACAATATCGAATAACCAGACTGTGCCTGTCTCCAGGCTCTTTCCTAGGTTTCACGAGCTTGTGCAGCAATTTCGGAGACTGAAACAGATGGACACCTATCAGAGACCTGATGCCATGGCTTACAGCCTTAAGAAAAAGGGACTTTTAGCTTGGTTGGTATCACAGGGCCACCTGGGATACAAGGTGAGACTAGCCAGCTGGTCTGACTCTGATCCCAGGTTACTGGCCCTTGTCAAGATTCTAAGTGTCTTGTACTATAGAGTGGAAATTGATCATCAATAATAACAGTAGTGATTGATTATTCTTGAAAAAAAAACATTCTTAACAAAATAGGACAGAAATACTCATACCAATTACAATCCTCACGCCTACAACTGGTCATGTGACCTTAGCTGGTATTTATAATTACCTTCTTCTACTCCCATTCTGAACTTCCTCCACCCTTAGCAAGCACCTCAGTAGTTCTTGGTTCTTTCCTTTAGGAGTGACCCATACCTTCATTCCTGAAGGGTCTGTGTCCTTTGTCATCCTGCCTTGATTAGGGTGTTTTAGTTTCCTGTTGACTTTAATCACAGGGCATAGTAGCACCAAGAGACACACTAAAAGATCTCCTGCAGCCCAGACATAATCTTTCTTACCTCCATGTGGAGAAGCAATCTAATTTCCCCCTGGTAGTCTGGGGGGATCAATCACCCCTCCTAACACTGTCACTTCATTCTTAAGGGCATCAGAAGCCCTAAGTGGGGAAGTCTGAGTCAATGGAATGTTTGCCTGTCTCCTAGCAGGAATGCGCCTTACTCTCCCATCCCCCACCCCCATCTGGAACTAATACTTCTAGGCTAACAGAACTTAAAGGCACAGGAACAAAAAGCAAAGACTTTCCAAGTGGGTCACTAGGGGTGATAGAGAATGGAATCATTCCTATTTCTACCCCTTGATTCCTGGACCCACAAATCCTGACTATGGACACTGAATCAAAGCATACACTGCCTGTCTTAGCCCTCCAGGCTGCTGCCATCTAATTGGAACTGTACCTGTGTCTTCAAAAGGACATTCCATCTTTCCTATCAAGCCAGGCGCTGTAGGATGGTGGGGAATATAGTAAGATAAGTAGATTCCATGAACATTGGCCCACTGTTGTGCTTCTCTGGCTGTGAAGTGAGTTCTTGATCAGAGATAATGCTGTGTGGAATACTATGATGGTGAATGAGGCATTTTGTAAGTTCATGGATGGTAATTTTGGCAGAAGCACCAGGAAAGACAAATCCATAACCAGGAAGGACAAACCATTGCTCTTTCCATGAAGAAAGTGGTCCAATGTAGTCAACCTTCCACCAGGCTGCTGACTGGTCACCACTGGGAATGGTGCCATATGAGGGGCTCAGTGTTGGTCTCTGCTGCTGGCAGATCAGACATTCAGCAGGAGCTGTAGCCAGGTCAGCCTTGACAAGTGGAAGTCCATGGCCACTTTATTCATGAGCCCATTGAGCAATGACAGAGATGTCTGTGGAAAGAGGGTGACTGTCCACAGAATGGGTCATCCTATCTACTTGATTATTGAACTCCTCAGCTGAAGTCGTCTTTGATGAGCATTTACATGGGACACAAGTATCTCCACATCCTTCGCCCATTTGGAGAATTTATCCGTATCTTCCCCAGATGTCTTTCTCACCAATTTTCCAATCATGTTCTTTCCAAGCCCCTGACCATCCAGCCAATCCATGGGCTATAGCCATGACTCAGTGAAGAATCATACGTCTAGCAATTTCTTCTTCCAAACAAAATGTACAACAATGTGTACTACTCAAAGTTCTTCCCACAATGAAGACGTACCTTCACCCATGTCTTTCAGTGTTGTCCCAGAAAGGGGTTGTAATGCGGTAGCTGTCCACTTCTGGGTGGTGCTTGCATAATGTGCAGAACCACCATTATATCAAGCCCTAGTCAACTGATCATAGGGCACACCCTATCAGGCTATAGGTCTATGTTTGGGAGCAGAAGGCATTGTAACAGGAATAGAAACCTGGGGCATCTGGGAAACTTCTTCAAGTGACTTGCTTGTGCCTTTGGGACCTGCTCAGGCTTGATCACATATATACCACTTTCATTTGATAATGCATTGCTGCTCTATGACTTGGTGGATCAAGAAATACCCAGCTCAAACAGAGAATTCTGAAAAGAAGAATCACAAATGGCTGAAAGACATTTAAAGAAATGCTCACATCCTTAATCATCAGAGAAATGCAAATCAAAATGTCTCTGAGATACCACCTTACACCTGTCAGAATGGCTATGATCAAAAACACCAATGACAACCAATGTTGGAGAGGATGTAGAGCAAAGGGAACACTCCTCCACTGTTGGTGGGAGTGAAAACTTGTACAACCACTATGGAAATCAGTATGGCGGTTTCTCAGAAAATTGGGAATCGATCTACCTCAAGACCCAGCCACACCACTCTTGGGCATATACCCAAGGAATGCTGATTCATACCATAAAGATATATGCTCAGCTATATCTTGGTTGGATTTGGTTGGATTTATTTCCCATCCTCTGATGCTATGTTCATAGCAGCACTATTTGTAATAGCCAGAACCTGGAAACAACCTGGATGCCTGTCAATGGAAGAATGGATGAAAAGAAATGTGGTACATATACACAATGGAGTACTACTCAGCAGAGAAAAACAATGAAAGCATGAAATTTGCAGGCAAATGGATGGAACTAGAAAATATCATCCTGAGTGAGGTACCCAAACCCAGAAGGACAAACATGGTATGTACTCACTCATAAGTGGATTCTAGATATAAAGCAAAGAATGACCAGACTGCAACTCACAGAACCAGGGAGGCTACATAGCAGGGGGACCCTAGGATGACTGTGGCTTATAATAAGTTTTGGTTTTACTCAATTACTGGGCATGCTTTAGTGAAACATTTCACTATTAGGATAAGAATTTATACTGTATCAAGCTGATAATAGAAAAATAAATTAAAAAATGGTTTTCTATTAAAAAAATAATGGAGCTGGAGAGATGGTTCAGAGGTTAAGGACACCAACTGCTCTTCCAGAGGTCCTGAGTTCAATTCCCAGCATCCACATGGTGGCTCACAACCATCTGTAATGAGATCTGGCACTCTCTTTCGTATACATAATAAATAAATAAATCTTAAAAAAATAAAAAAAAAGATATATCCAGAAATAGGCAGCTCAGGTCAATGGTAACTTGGCGGCCCATTGTCAAATGTTTAGTTTCTCCTAAGGGCTGTCTCTCAAAAGGAGAATAGTTGTCTATAGATGATGGTAGAGCATTGCTCCAAAATCCAAAGATCTCTGTGATTCAGAGGCTTGCCAAAGGCTCCAAATAACATCCCTATTTGCCAATGACACCGAAAGCACCATAGGGTCTGCTGGATCACATGGTCTAAGTGGTAGAGCAGCCCGCACAGCAGCCTGGACCTGTTGAAGAGCCTTCTCTTGTTCCAGGTCCCACGCAAAGCTAGTAGCTTTATGAGTCACTTGGTATATGGGCCAGAGTAACACACCCAAGTGAGGAATGTGCTGTCTCCAGAGTCTATAGGTCCAGTAAGCATTGTGCTTCTTTCTTGGTGGTGGGAGGAGCCAGGTGCAATAACTTATCCTTGACCTCAGAAGGAATATCTCTGCATGCCCCACACCACTGAACTCCTACGAATTAAACTGAGGTAGAAGGCCCTTGAATTTTGGTTGGATTTATTTCCCATCCTCTGATGATATACATTACCAACAAGTCTAAAGTGGTTGCTGCCTCCTGATCATTTTAGTATGACCAGTTGGTACAATGTTACCAATATAGTGGACCATTGTGATATTTGATGGAAGAGACAGATGATCAGGATTCCTTAGACCTAAGATAAGACACCAGGCTGAATAGTTAACATACTCTTGTAGTAAAACTGTAAAGGTGTACTGATGGCCTTGCTAGATGAAAGCACATTGCTTCTGGTGGTCCTTATGGACAGGTACTAAGAAAAAGAAATTAGCTGGGTGATGGTGGAGCACACCTTTAATCCCAGCACTCTGGGAGGCAGAGCCAGATGGATCTCTGTGAGTTTGAGGCCAGCCTGGTCTACAGAGCGAGATCCAGGAAAGGCACAAAGCTACACAGAGAAACTCTGTCTTGAAAAACTAAAAAAAGAAAAAGAAAAGAAAAGAATTTGACTAGATCAATAGCTGCAAACCATGTATGAGGAAATATGTTTGCTCAAGTAAGGACACCACATTTGGCATAGCAGCTGCAATTGGAGTCACTACTTTATTAAGTTTGTGATAGTGAGCTGTCACTCTTCATGATCCATCTGTCTTCTGCACAGGCCAACCAGGAGTGTTAAAAGGAGATATGGTGAGAACCACTACCCCGGTTTCATAAAAAAAAAAATACTATTAGATATAAAACAATAAATTGACCCTCAACACAGTGATAGTGGTTGATTTCAATACCTAACTCACCAGTAGATAAGTCATCTGGAAATAAACTAAACAGAGAAACTCTGTGATTAAATAACGTCATAAATCAAATGGACCTAATGGATTTCTACATAACATCCCACCCAAATGTTAAAGAATAGACATTCTTCTCAGCAGCCCATGGAAATTTCCTCAAAACTAACCACATATTAACACACAAAGCAAAACTCAAAAAATATAGAAATTGAAATAACATCCTGGCATTGTATCTGACTACAATGGAATGAAGATGGATATTAAGAGCAGTAGAAAATACAAAAAAAAACACATAGTGGAAACTAAAGAAAACACTAGTCAGTGATAAACAGTTCAAGGACGAACTGGGATGAACCTGAAAGCACCGCACACCCAAATCCATAGGACACAATGAAGGGGGTCCCAAGAGGAAAGTTTACAGCACTCAGTGCGAGATTCCAAAACAAGAAATTATGGCTACACATGAATACCGTGGAAAAAAAAGAGCAAATAATATCCCCAAAAGGAGCTGGGAACAGATAATCCAAACCAGTATTAAACCAAACTTAATGAAATATAAACAAACAATACAAAGAACCAATGAAACAGAAAGTTGGTTCTTTAAAAGGTTTAACAAGATTAACAAACTTTCCTCAAACTAACCAAAAAGAGAATAAAAATTAATAAAATTGGAGACAAAAGAGAAATATTTCAACAGACACTGAGAAAATTCAGAAATTCATACTGACAAACTTTAAAATTTTATATTCCAGGGCGGTGGTGGTGCACGCCTTTAGTCCTAGCACTCTGGAGGCAGAGGTAGGCAGATCTCTGTGAGTTTGAGGCCAGCCTGGTCTTCAAAGCAAGTTCCAGGAAAGGCACAAAGCTACACAGAGAAACCCTGTCTCAAAAAACAAACAAACAAACAAAAAAAACACATTATATTCCAGGGGTTGGGGATCTAGCTCAGTGGTAGAGCACTTGCCTAACAAGCGCAAGGCCCTGGGTTCAATCCTCAGCTCAAAAAAAAAATTATATTCCATCAAACTGGGAAATCTAAAAGAAATGGACAAATGTTTAGATATGCATGACTTACCAAAGCTAAATCAAGATGAAATGAAATAAACACTTTAAATAGATTCATATCTAATGATATAGAAGTAGTAATTGAAAATATCCCAACTTAGCCAGGCGGTGGTGGCACAGGTCTTTAATCCCAGCACTCGGGAGGCAGAGGCAGGTGGATCTCTTGTGATTTTGAGGCCAGCCTGGGCTACAGAGTGAGTTCCAGGACATCCAGGGCTACATGGAGAAACTGTCTTGAAAAACCAAAAAAAGGGTTGGAACAACGCCTCAGCAGAGTACACACTGCTTTTCCAGAGGTCCTGAGTTCAATTCCCAGCAACCATAAGGTAGCTCACAACCATCTACAGTGAGACCTGATGCCCTCTTCTGGCATGCAGGCAGACATGGAGATAAAGCACTCATACACATAAAATAAGTAAATAAATAAATAAATATTCTAAAAAGAAAAGAAAACAAGTTCATCAAAATACGGACTTAGAAACTCAACAGAATCCTCAAAAGAAGAAATGTGAATGGCTAACACATGTTTTTTAAAGTGTTCAACATCATTAGTGATCAGGAAGATGCAAACAGAAAATAAGATTCTACCTCATGCCAATCTCAATAGCTATCATCAAGAAATCAAATAAAGGCCTGGGCAGTGGTGTGTGCACGCCTTTAATCCCAGCACTGAGAGGCAGAGGCAGGCGGATCTCTGTGAGTTCGAGGCCAGCCTGGTCTACAGAGTGAGTTCCAGGACAGGCACCAAAACTACAGAGAAGCTCTGTCTCAGAAACAAACAAACAAACAAAAACAAAAAAAAGAGCCGGGCGGTGGTGGCACCCGCCTTTAATCCCAGCACTCGGGAGGCAGAGGCAGGTGGATCTCTGGGAGTTCAAGGCCAGCCTTGGCTACAGAGCGAGATCCAGGTCAGGCCAGGCACAAAGCTACACAGAGAAACCCTGTCTTGAAAAACCAAAAAAAAAAAAAAAAACCAAAAAAAAAAAAAAAACAACCAAACAAAAAAAAAAACAAAAACAAAAAAAGAAAGAAATCAAACAAAATCCAATGGTGGGGAGGGCAACCCTTTAACCAGTGTTGGTAGGAGTGCAAATTGACACAGCCACTATTGATGAAATCAGTGTAGAGGGTTCTCAAAGAGCTAAAACAAATTGACCCCACTAATCAGTTACTCCTGAGAATATACCCAAAGGGATCCATGTACTACCATAGAGACTGTGAAGGGCCCCAAAACAGCTTAACCACACAGCAGCCATGACAGGCTTAGGGGCCTAGGCACAGCTTCTGTGACAGGCTTACTGGCAGGCAACACCCAGATCCAGGAAAAGCCTTAAGCTGATCCCACCCAGGGATCCACCCAGGGATGGGGAAGTACCTGACATCCCAAACATTCCAGCCATTAGATAAGGTGGCCAGATGTCCCTGAGTCTACCACACACCTATTTTTGTTTTACAGATACCCCTAGACAATTGTCAGCTAATCAGGGTCCTGGACCCTGGGAATCCCCTCACCCCAACCTCTGCTATGATAACAACTCTGCTCCACCTGAGCTCAGGGCTCTCTGCTCTCACCGCTGTGTGGGACAGACAGAGGGACCAAGCTCCAGAGCTTGAAATAAAGGCTCTTTGCTTTTACATGGAGGATTCAGGTCTCTGTGGTGGTCTTGTGGGAGTTCCCGAGATCTGGGCATAACAGAGACATTTGCATATCTATGTTCATCACTACTTTAAAATGAAAAATGGAAAACAGATGGAACTAGAAAATATTATACTAAGTGAGATAACCCAGACCCAGAAAGGCAAATGCAATATATGGATTCTAGCTTCAAAATTTGGGAGTTTTTGGGCTGGAGAGATGGCTCAGGGGTTAGGAACACTGGCTGTTCTTCTAGAGGACCTGAGTTCAATTCCCAGCACCCATATGGAAGCTCACAACTGTCTGTAACTCCAGTTCCAAGAGATCTGACACTTTCACACCAGTGTACATAAAATGAAGTTAAATGAATTTTTTAAAAATGGGAGTTTTATATTTGACTTGGAGTGCCTATAGACGTCTGAAAGAAAGGGCCCATGAGATGGGGGAGAGGAAGAATCCTTCACAAAGGATAGAGATAATAGAGCACATGTGATATTAAAGTACGAGTGGGAATTCAGGGAATGCCTTAATTTGGTTTCTACTGCTGTGGAAGAGCATAACCAAAATCAACTTGGGAAGGAAAGGGTTACTTGGCTTACACTTCCACCTTACAGTTCATCACTGGGGGAAGTCAGGGCAGGAATTCAAGCAGGGACCTAGAGGCAGAAACTGAAGCAGAGACCATAGAGGATTGCTCACCATTGCTTTATCAGCTACCTTTACTGTACCTCCCAAGGCCACCTGTCCATTGGAGGTCTGGTCCCTCCCACATCAGCCACCAACCAAGAACATGCCCTATAGGCTTCCTTTAAGCCCAGTCTGATGGAATCATCTTCTCTGTAAAGGTTCCTTCTTCCCAAATGTGTCAAGTTGACAGAAAACTTAACCAGCCCAGGGGGCTTTAAATGGAGGCAGGCAATGAGGGAGAGGAAGTGGTGAGGGACAAGCCAGCCAAACTTAAGGCTTTACAAAAAATGAATGGAACCCACTATTTTGCAAGCTAATCTAAAATAGAATTTAACAAAAAAAAAATGGAATTTTAAACACAGGAACCTTGCAAGGGGAGACAGTGCTGCTGCCAGAAAAATATGGATTATTAAAAAAAAAAGAAATCTCAGGATCCTTTTCCCTCTGCTGGTTTGCTGGGAGGTGCCTAGTCTCACTGCAACTTGATATGCCATGTTTGGTTGATATTCCTGGGAGGCCTGCCCTTTTCTGAAGAGAAACGGAGGAGGAGTGGATCTCAGGAAGAAGGAAAGGAGGGAACTTGGAGGAATGGAGGGAGGGGAAACTGCAATCGGGATATATTGGATGGGAGAAGACGAAGTTAAAAAATTTCCAATACCAGGCATGGGATACCGCCTTATGAGTCACGTGCCTAAATCAACACTGGACATTGCTGGTGCTCTTGGTTATCCACCATAACTAGATAGTAAGACCCTATTGCTGAACACTTTGGCTGAAGAATATGGAGCAATCAATCGGGAACTAACCAGGAAGCTTCCTCCCTGCTTGTGGATTATCCCTTTCCATTGTGTGAGTATATGTCACTGTATTGTGTTAATAAAGAAGCTGATTGGCCAATTGCCAGACAGGTAGAAGTTAGGTGGAACTTGCAGACAAAAAGAGACCTCGAAGGAGAAGAGGAGGAGTCTCAGAATCACAGGATAAGGAGATCTTGCCTTACTGAGAAAAGCTACCAAGCCATGTGGCAGAGTATAGATAAGAAATATGGGTTAATTTAAAATGTAAGAGTTAGCTAGTAACAAGCCTGAGCTATTTGTAAGGATTCTGTCCTTAATTACATCACCGGCCTGCGATGGCATCCCAGCCTAAAAAGCAAGCGGGGCCCTCTGTGTGCCCCTTTCCCCTCTTCTCTTTCCGTTCTCTCTTCCTTCCTTCCTTCCTTCCTTCCTTCCTTCCTTCCTTCCTTCCTTCCTTCCTTCCTTCCTTCCTTCCTTCCTTCCTTGCTCCCTCCCTCCCTCCCTCCCTCTCTCTCTCTCTCTCTCTCTCTCTCTCTCTCTCTCTCTCTCTCTCTCTCTCTCCCCCTCTCCCCCTCTCTCCCAATAAAGCTCTAAAAATGTACCCATGGCTTGTGATTCTTCCGATCAGCACTCTCCTCCGCAGGCATGGCTGCTGCCCCACGAGCAGCGCTGCCATTTAACCAACACTATTGGCTGTGCATTTATAATTAATAATAAGTCTCTGTGTGGTTATTTGGGAGCAGCTGTTGGGACACAGATAAACTCCACCTACACCTGTTGGCTAGCATTCATAGTGCTGGAAGGTGCTATGAATTAGCCTTCCAAGAAAGAGAAGAAGCAGCCAAGTGTGGTGGCGCACACCTTTAATCCCAGCACTCGGGAGGCAGAGCCAGGCAGATCTCTGTGAGTTCGAGGCCAGCCTGGACTACAGAGTGAGTTCCAGGAGAGGCATCAAAACTACACAGATAAACCCTGTCTGGGGGGGGGGGGCGGGAGGGGGAAGAAAGAGAAGAAGCAAAAAAAAAAAAAAAAGCAAGGAAAAAAAGAATTAGCTTTCCAAGTGCTGGCATTACTTTTTCTAAAGGCTTTTGTGTTAGTTATCTCCCTGTATTTTCTCCTGAATGGTTTTCCTTACTTCATTCATCTGCTTGTTTGAATCTTTTATATGGTCACTGATTTTTTTTAAAGATTTATTTTATTTTAAATATGTGTCTCTGTGTGGCTATGTGCATGAGTGTGGGTGCCTGCAGAGGCAAGAAGAGGATATCAGATGGCCTGGGTCTGGAGTTACAGGCAACTGTGAGCACCTGACATGGGTGTGGGGAATCCAACCTGGGTTCTCTGGAAGAGCAGCAAGTGCGCTTAACTTCTAAGGCATCTATGTGTTCCACAAATCATTGATTATTTTTTAAAGTAGGACTGAAGTATCTTTCTAGCACTCTAGCTGTCTCATTATTTTTAGTTTCTAGCACTTTAGGTGCTGTGAGCATGTCAAGGTGTTGCAGTGTGTTGTCTTAGAGTTTTATGCAAGGTGTTGTCTTGTAGTTTTGTTTCTTTGTTGTGTTTTGCACATCTGTTGAGATGGAGATTCCCTCCAGTTCTTTTTTTAACCTTCTTTTCTTGTCTGATGTATTCATTTATTTTTGGGTCCTCTTGGTGAATTATCTTCATTTCATTTTATGTTTCTTATTGCTATGCAGAGGTGAAGCCAAATGAAGGAATGGACACAATGTTGACAGTGGTTCCTGTGGTGTGCCCGAGGAGACACCTGCACACTTTGTGTTCACGAGAAGATTTAGAGACAGAGCACTGGAGTACCAGTGGGGGGAAGTTTATAGATTCCTTTTAGAGCTGAGGGTATTGGTGTTTAAGTAGTGAAATGAGGAGCGAATGCAGCAAAGGAGGGATAAGAATGAGAAGAAAAGCATATCGTTTAGAGATATCAGGAATGGCCAACAAAATATTGTAGAGTAGGTGGAGAGACGCAAAGGACAGTCACAAAAGCCTTTTCCGGTGAGACACAAGTTAAAACATGACAATCAAGGAACAAAAATATAAGTAATAAGAACTAAAATTAAAATGAACAATAAGATGAGATAAAATTGATTAGGACCACAGTCAGTATTTCTTTCTAGTTGGGAAGACATGCCTTTCCCTCTCCCCTTGGATTGTCATTTGTAGTTTCCACAGGTGGGGGCAGGGCTGCCGGTTTCAGTAATCTGAGCAAGGTACTTCAACGTGTCCTTCCGCTGAGAAGAATTTCTGTGACAACATTCTCCTCTGCCAGGATTTCCCAGCTGGAGACTCTCTGCCTACAAATGACCACTTTGTCTCTGCTGTGTTAGAGATCGGTCATTCTCTCCCAGGGCTTTCTGTGACTGAGTCTCTGAGGGTATGAAAGGCCTTTCTGCCTGTTTTTACTGTTGTGGCGCCCATAAAGATACGGCACTAGTTCTGCAATACACTTCATGTAATCTTGGATAGCTTATCCAGGCAATGACAGGGGTGGAAGTGTGGACAGTGATACTCGCCAGCTTCAAGTTTCCCACGTCATGTTTCTGCTTCTATCTCTACAGTCCACGGTGCTCTGGACTCTCCTGGATCCAGCCTCTTGCTTGAGTTTCCACAGCCTGAACCATCTCTCTCCAGTTTTTCTAGGACTTGGCACCTGCTGAGGGTACTTCCCTGACAACCACATCTGAACTTGGCCTGATGCAAGCAGTGTGGTGTGAGTAGGAACATTGTCTTGGCTGCTTCTTTGCCGTGAAAAGCCCACCTAGGCTTATTTTTGCTTTCTTTAACTCTTTCTCGTGTGGATTATATGCATTAGTGATTAACTCCTGAGTTACCAATGATGCACTAGTATCTAACTAAGGAAGCAAATAAAGGCACTTCCCTTTGGAGTCATTGAACCAAGAGCACGTCCAGATTTGTATTCTCTACGTCATGTGCCCTGCATCTTCGGGCCTGGTCTGTCTGTTGCATGAGTCTGAATCTGTGCCTGCCTAAAGAAGGCTGTCTTGTGAATCTGTCTGCCCCCATGTCTGTGTCTGCCCTGTGTGTGGCTGTGTGTGTGACTGTCATGTGTCTGTGTGTCTACATCTGTGTGTGACTGTATGTCCCCGACACAGGGCTTCACTCTGCCTTGACTGAACAGCACAGAAAACATCAAAAGGGTGAGGAACAGGGCACTACACAGAAGTCTTTAACAGAATGTTACAAGGATTAAGTCCCTGGCTCCAACTGCTCCAACTGACAGATAAAAAGCAGCACTGCAAACACCATTGGTTATTAACCAATAAACTATAAGAGGATGCTTCACCCTTCCAGTCTTTATGGTAGATTTTAGGATGTAGCTTTCAACATCTGTTCCGGCTGCTTTCAGCAAATGATACACATGCATTGTTCTGGGTTGAGGCATGGAGGGGGCCTATCTTAAGATCACAGCTAAGCATTAGCTTAGGTTGTAAAAGCTGATTACACAGGAAGTCCAAGGCAAATAAGAAGGGTTGTCGCTACATTGTTCTCTTAAAGGCACAGTAAACAGTTTGAATACACAGTAGGATAGCAGTCTTAAGTCTTAAGTAACCTCAAGGTATATAATTAACTTGGGCTGTGAGGTCCAGCAAAAGTTCCAGTCTCATAGAATATAAGAGATATTTTTGGGGCTGGAGAGATGGCTTAGTGGTTAAGAGCACTGACTGGTCTTCTAGAGGACCTGGGTTCAATTCCCAGCACTCACATGGCAGCTCATATCTGTCTATGGCTCAGTTCCAGGGGACCCTCACACAGACATACACACAGACAAAACACCAGTGCACATAAAATAAAAATAAATCAATTATTTTAAAAAAGATATCTTCAGAATTTGCATCATCACACTTTCTTTTATAGAAACAGGGTCTATTGTTTTTCTGTCTTAACTTTCTTACATTCAGTATCATAGATGGAGCTTCCAACTCACTGTCCTACCAAAACTTCTCCAATCCCCTGCTATTTTAATATATTTTTCTATGTCACACCTGAAATTTGCTAATAGTTGTTTTGTATATCTAAGGTCTCCAATGTGAGATACATATTTACTTCTAGTTGTGATCACCTCTTTGGTGAATGGAGACCTCTTGGTGAATGGAGACCTCTTTTCCCAGTTTTTCATCCACAAGTCTACTTGCCGATATGAATGTAGCTACTTCTACTCTTTTGATTTCCATTTGTATTGAATATATTTTTACAGCCTTTCACTTTATGTTTGTCTTTAAAGTTGAAGTCTTTTGTAGGCAGCATACAATTGCATCTTTAAAAAAAAATCAATCCATTTTTACCACTGTATGCCCTCTGATAGAAGAGTTTAACTCATTTATATTCAAGATATTTGTTGATAGATAAATCTTATTACTGCCATTTTGAGGATTACTTTTTGCTTGCTTTGTAGATTCCTTGTTCCTTTCTTGCTTTCTCAAACAGCTCCAGTAGTCTTTGCTTCCCTTTGAAACGTCATAAGCCAGGCCTCCATCGTCTTACTTTACAAGCTCCCACAGAACATCCATTAAGCTCTGAGCACAATGGCTTTTTCAGTCCACAGTTCCAAACACTTCCATCTTCCTCCTGCGTCAGGGACGCCACAGCAATATCCTGGGAACCTAGTACCGAATTCTGTCTTAGTTAGGGTTTCTATTGTGGTTAAAAAAAAAAAACATGACTAAAAGCAATTTGGGGAGGAAAGGGTTTATTTGGCTTGCACTTCCATGACACAGTCCATCATCAAAGGAAGGCAGAGCAGGAACCTGGAGGCAGAAACTGAAGCAGAAGCCACGGAGGAATGCTGCTTACTGGCTTGCTCAACTTTCTTTCTTTCTTTTTTTTTTTCTTTTGTTTTGTTTTCTGAGACAGTGTTTCTCTGTGTAACAGTTCTGGCTGTCCTGGAACTCACTCTGTAGACCAGGCTGGCCTGGAACTCACAGAGATCCACCTGTCTCTGCCTCCTGAGTGGTGGGATTAAAGGCGTGCGCCGCCGCCGCCGCCGCCGCCGCCGCCGCCGCCGCCGCCGCCGCCGCCGCCGCCGCCGCCGCCGCCGCCACCACCACCACCCAGCTCAACCTGCTTTCTCATACGACACAGGACCACCTGCCCAGGAATGGCATGGGTCACAGTGAGCTGGACACTCCCACATCAATCATTAATCGAGACAATGTCCCACCAACTTGCCTATAGGCCAATCCTATGGAGGTATTTTCTCAATTAAGATTCCCTATTTCCAGATAAGACTAGGTTTGGGTCAAGTTGACAAAAGCCAACGAGGAGAAGTCACACCCAGCCCCTCTGTTGTGTTTTTAATTTCATTCGTTATATATTTTCTTTATGCCCAGAATTTTTGTCTTGTAGTTACAAAATTAGTGTTCTCTTTATTGATCTCATGTTGATCAGGCATTTTTCTTTTCTGCTATTATTGACTTATTTATCTGCTTTCCCTTAGAGCTTGATGATGTTTGATGAAACACTGGTTTTTCATTCTTTACAGATGATTTTTAGATTTCCATTTCATTAGCACTACTGTAATAATAATGAGGTCCTTTGGTGAGTTCATGTTTCCTTGAGATTTACTGTTCCTTCAAATCCTGGGTGCTGTTTTCATATCCAAAGAAACAACAACATCCTTTAGGCTTTACTGCTTGGCTTCAGCAGTCAGTCCATCTTGGAATTCCTAAGATGTTCCTGAACTTTACTTTAGCCTGCCCCATGCTGCTTGGTTCACATTGGAAGGTAATTCTTTTTTTTAAGTTGTCTATTATTTAATATGCACGGGTGGTTTCCCTGCATATGTGTCTGCGCACCACATTTGTGTCTGGTGCCTTTGGAGGCCAGGAAAGGGAGTTGGATTTCCTGGAACTGGAGCTAGACAGTTGTGAGCCACTGTGTGGGTGCTGGGAATTGAACCCTGGTCCTCTGGGAGAGCAGTCAGTGTTCTTAACCAATGAGCCATCTCCCTAGCCCAGAAGGTAATTCTTTTTTTTTTTTTTTTTTTTTTTTGGTTTTTCGAGACAGGGTTTCTCTGCGTAGCTTTGCGCCTTTCCTGGAGCTCACTTGGTAGCCCAGGCTGGCCTCGAACTCACAGAGATCCGCCTGGCTCTGCCTCCCGAGTGCTGGGATTAAAGGCGTGCGCCACCACCGCCCGGCCAGAAGGTAATTCTTAAGCCTCTATTCTAGTCTTTTCTTGATTGTGTACACCTGGACTGGTTCTCAAGTCAGCCCTAATTCTCACACCACCTCCATAGCATGGCACCCTTAACTGGTCAAGTTTGTGTGCTTTCTCCAAATCCTACAGAACTGACCTGGCTACGTGAGACACATTTGCCATCCATGGAGTGCTTGGGAATCTGTACTGGGAGGACTAATGCATGCAGACAGAGCATTTGGGATATCCATGGGACAGTAGGAGATATCTGTAGGTGAGCTATTCCAGAAAGCTCAAGTTTAGACTTTCTCACGCAACCCAAGGCATTGGTAGGGTTAGTAGTGTCTATGGCCTCTTTCTAGTACTCTCAGCAAGTCCCAGCATCTCAGATGCATTATTACACCAATAATATGGGGATGCAGTGACGCAGTGGGCATCTTGAACAGCACCTTGAAAAACTGGAGATGCCAGGCAATTCTACTCATTTTGTTCTTATCAGAGAGGGAACTGCATATCAAAAAGGTCTCTCACTAGGGGGCGGTGGTGGCAGTGGAGGTCACACATGCAAGCCTTTAATCCCAGCACTCCAGAGGCAGAGGCAGCTGGATCTCTGTGAGTTCGAGGCTAGCCTGCTCTACAGATGGAGTTATAAGACAGAGAAATCCTGTATCAAACAAACAATCAAAAAACAAAACAAACAAAACAAAAGGTCTCTCTTGTTCTGAGCTAGTCTACAAAGGTGAAAGGGTGAGGTTAATAAGGTGATATCATTTTTCTTAGCCTCTTAATAAATCTATGCTTAGATTTTCTGATCCAGTTGTATAGCAGAACATCTTTGTAGAATTCTAGACTTCCGGGGTTGAGGATTTAGCTCAGTGGTAGAGCGCAAGGCCCTGGGTTTGGTCCTCAGCTCTGGAAAAAAAAAAGAATTCTAGACTTCCCCAGAGGTATCCTCATCTATGTATAGTTATTGAAATCAATGTTCTTACATGGAAACGATAATGGAAAGCTCCTCTTCCACCACTGTACTAATACTTTTCAGGTTGCTAAGAGCAAATACCTTACAAAAGGAACTTAAGAGAGGGCAGGTTTATTTTGGCTCACAGTTTGAAGAGGCTACTGTGGCAGGAAAGACATAAGGCATTGCATATATATATGTATATATATATACACAAACATATATATATGTATATATATATGTGTATATATATAAAATTTTATAATTAACTTAATTTCACATATCAGCCACTGATTCCCCCATCCTCCCTCCTCCCACCCCCAGCCCTCACCCCCAACCCACCCCTATTCCCACCTCCTCCAAGGCAAGGTCTCCCCTGGGGAGTCAGCCTAGCCTGGTAGACTTAGCCGAGGCAGGTCCAGTCCCCTCCTCTCTACACCAAGGCTGAGCAAAGTGTCCCAGCATAGGCCCCATTATTAGTGGGAGACGAAGGCATTGCTTCTATGTTCTATGTTCAGGAAGGAGAGGAGGAGGAGGAGGGAAGAAGAGAGAGAGGAAAAAGGATGAATTTCAATGCTCAGCTTCCTTCTTTTCATCCAGTCCAAGACTCGAGTCCATGTACTGGTATACCCGCATACACAGGCAGACCTCTTTAGAATGCTCCCAAAGACATGCCAAGAAGCAAGTTTCCAGGGAAACTTAAATCTAGTCAAGTCAATGAAGAGTGTCACAACTGACTTGTTGACATCATTCCTCTTTCTCAAATATTCATTAATGAACTTGCATTAGTTGGGGGAAATAGAACTTCAAATTGCTACTTGGATCAGGTACATTTATTTTCTTTCTTTCTTTCTTTCTTTCTTTCTTTCTTTCTTTCTCTCTCTCTCTCTCTCTCTCTCTCTCTCTCTCTCTCTCTCTCTCTCTCTCTCTCTCTCTTTCTTTCTTTCTTTCTTTCCCTGGAGCTGAGGACCAAACCCAGGGCCTTGCACTTCCTAGGCAAGCGCTCTACCACAGGATCAGGTACATTTTCATCATTAGTTAATCCATGTCTCTAAATTTGTGTTTATTTTATTTTCATAATTCTCATACTCTGTTCCCATTCTACTATCCCCAAAGACAACTATTCTAATGTATTTTGTGAGTTTTACACATTTTTTTTTTGTTTTTTGGAGACAGGGTTTCTCTGTGTAGCTCATTGTCCTAGAACTAGCTCTGAAGATCAGACTGGCCTCGAACTCACAGAGATCTGCCTTCCTCTGCCTCTGGAGTGCTAGGATTAATGGTGTGTGCCACCACCACCCAGCTGTGAGTTTTACTTTTAGCATCATAAAATTTTGTCTATGTGTAGACATGTATGTATTATTGTTATTTTTATTTAATTAAATTAAAACTAAAATATTTTGGGGTTGGGAATTTAGCTCAGTGGTAGAGCGCTTGCCTAGCAAGCACAAGGCCCTGGGTTCAGTCCTCAACTCCAGAAAAAAAAAAAACTAAAATATTTCTCCCCTCCTTTCCCCCTTCCCTACCCCTCCCAAGTTCAAAACCTCTACTTTTGAATTTATGGACTCTAACCATTGTCCTCACTTAAGACCAGCAATAGGGCCTGAGTATGGCAACATAGCTGAAACACAAGACAAACACCTTAAAACACACCTCAGCATCAAGCATAGATGTTACCTCAGGGTAGAGTTAGGAAAAGAGATTCAGAGCGAAATGGACCTAAGAAACAAGCTGGGATAGCCATTTTAATATCTGACAAAAGAGATTGCAAATCAAAACTAATCAAAAGAGACAGGGAAGGACACTATATACTCATCAAAGAAAAAATCCACCAAGATGACTTTTCAACTCCTAACATCTATTCCCCAAACACTAGGGCACCCACTGTTGTAAAAGAAACACCACTATAGTTTGAATCACATTTTGACCCTCACACAAGGATAGTTGGAGACCTCAATACTGCACTCTCACCAATGGACAGGTAATCCAGACAAAAACTAAACGGAGAAATGCTGGAGTTAGCTGAAGTTATAAACCAAATGGACCTAACAGATATTTATACAATATTTCACCCAAACACAACAGAATATACCTTCTTCTCTGCAACTCATGGACTTTTTCCAAAATTGACCACATACTTGGACACAAAGCGAGTCTGAGTAGATACAAGAAAATTGAAATAACTCCCTGTATCCTATCAGGCCATCAGAGATTAAAGCTGGATATCAACAACACAAACAACAGAAAGCTTACAGAGTCATGGAAACTAAATGGCTCACTACTGAATGAAAAATGAGTCAAGAAAGAAATAAACTTTTTGAATTAGAATTCAATGGAAATGAATACACAACATAAGCAAACTTATGGGATACAATGAAGACTCTTCTAAGAATAAGTTCATAGCACCAAGAGCATACATAAAATAATTGGAGCTGTCTCATAGTAGTGATTTAACAACACACTTGAAAACCCTAGAACAAAAAGAAAAAAAAATCACACCCAAAAGGAGTGGATGGTAAGAAATAATCAAACTGAGGGCTGAAAATCAATAAAATAGAAACAAGCAAACAAAAACAATACAAAGAACCAGTGAAACAAAGAGTTGGTTCTTTGAGAACAGACCTACTGAAACTGAGAAGCTTCTGTAAGGCAAAGGACACCATCATAAGGCAAAGTGGCAGCCTACAAAATAGCAAAAAGGTTTTGTTGTTGTTTTGTTTTTACAAACTCTACATCCAATAAAGGACTATTTGCAAAATATATAGAGAATTCAAGAAACTAGATATAAAAAACACAAATAATCCAACTAAAAATGGGGTACAGATCTAAACGGAATTCTCAATAGAAGAAACTCAAATGAGAAACACTTAAAGAAACATTCAACATCTGTTGCTGGGTCCAAACGGCTCCCTGGGACGAGGAGGTGAGAAGGCATAGCATCAATGACACAGACACTGGAGTCCAGTGAAAGGCAAACAGCAGACACCTTTATTCAGTAATGGGGAAAGCCTTAAAGAAATGTTCAACATCCTTAGCCATCAGTGAAATGCAAATAAAAATGACTCTGTGATTCCATCTTACACCTGTCAGAATGGCTAAGATCAACAACACAAGTGATAGTTCATACTAGGGAGGATGTGGAACAAGGGGAACACTCCTACATTGCTGATTTGAGCAAATTTGTACAGTCACTATGGAAATCAGTATGGCAGTTCCTCAGAAATTTGGAAATCAATCTACTTGAAGACCCAGCTATAGCACTCTTGGGCATATACCCAAAGGATGCTCTATCCTACCACTTGTTCAACTATGTTCATTGGGGCTTTATTCATAATAGCCAGAAACTGGAAACAACCTAGATGCCCCTCAACGAAAGAATGCATAAAGCAAATGTGGTACATTTACACAATGGAGTATTACTCAGCTGTTAAAAAAATGACACCATGAAATTTGCAGGCAAATGGACGCACTTAGCAAAAAATCATCCTGAGTGAGGTAACCCAGACTCAGAAAGACAAACATGGTAGGTACTCACTTATAAGTGGGTATTAGCTGTTAAGTAAATGATAACCAAGCTACAATTCACAGACCCAGAGAGGTTAGGTAAAGAGGAGGGCTATGGGGGTAGGGACATGGATCTCCCTGAGAAGGAGAAATAGAATAGATTCTGCACGTGGACTGGAGGTGGATGGGGACAGAAGTGGGAGAGATCAGGTGGGGGGAGAGAGTACAGGGAGAGACAGCTGGAATTGGGCAGCATTTGGTGGTAAGTGACCCTAGTGAGGATTCCTAGTAATGGAGGATATGGAGTCTGAACTGGCCATTTGTATCCAGGCAAGGCTTCTAGTGGTGGGACTGGGTTACATTTGGTTGAGTTGTTGGCTGAGAGGGTCCCATGGAAATCCCTAAACAACCTATGTTGATGCTAGGACAGAAGGTCACTCGCTGAAAACTGACAGTGGAGGCCCCATTTCTGAGGACAGCTTCCACACAGCTCATTGAATATAGAGAGGTCGAGCTGGTGTGGACCCGGAGCCTTCACCCCTAAGTTCTAGTCTCTTTGGTGTTGGAAGGCACTCTGCAGGCTACAGAAAGAGAAACCTAGACAACAACCCAACCACAAAACCTTCCATGCAAGGTTAGGGGCAATGGTGGCACCGAACTTTTGGGACTAGCTAATGTTTGATTTGAATTGAGTCCCATGCCAAGAGAGGGAGCTTGTATCCTACACTGCCTGTATGGCCAGGAACGGGAGACTAGATAGCTCAGAGACCTAAGGTAGAACCAAACACAACTGGCAAAAATAAATAAATAAATAAATTAATTAATTAATTAAATGAGATTTTGCTATACTCATAGATCATTACTGTGTTCAATCATTATCAGAGAGACTTCCTCTGGCAGCAGATTGGAGCAGGTACAGAGACCCACAGCTAGAGGTCTGCAGAGAAAGTCTAAATTGGAGGTCTCCATCTGGTTCCTTCCCTTGCACCTTGGGAAACCCCATGGAAGAGGGGGATAAAGACTGTAGGAGTCAAAGGGGATGGAGGATACCAGGAGAACATGGCCCACTAAATCAACTAACCAGGAATCACATGGTTCACAGAGACTGAAATGGCAATCATGGGGCCTGCATGGGTCTGTACCAGGTCCTCTGTATATATGTTATGGCTGTTAGCTTGGTGTTTTTGTGTGACTCTTAGCAGTGGGAATGGGGGTGTCTCAACTCTTTTGCCTGCACTTGGGACCCTTTTCCCCTTATTGGATTGCCTTGTCCAGCCTCGCTATGAGGGCTTTCAATTTGTCTTACTATATCTTATTTTGCCCTATTTGGTGGTCATCTCTTGGAGTCCTGCTCTTTTCTGAAGAGGAAAAGGAGGAGTGGATCTGGGCAAGAGAGGAGGTGAAAGGAGAGCTAGGAGGAGTTGAGGGAGGGGAAACTGTGGTTGGGGTATATTTTATGGGAGAAGAATCTATTTTCTATTTTCTAATAAAATATAAATAAGAAGAAAATAAATAACATAATTAAAAATGGAGTACAAACTTAAACAGAGAATTCTCAACAAAGGAAACTTAAATGGCCGAGAAGCACTTAAAGAAATGTTCAGCATCCTTAGTCATCAGGGAAATGCAAATCAAAATGACTTGGAAATTTCATCTTATGTATTTCAGAATGACTAAGATCAATAACACAAGTGACAGCTCATGCTGGCGAGGGTGTGGAATAAGAGGACACTCATCTATTGCTGGTGGGAGTATGAACTTGTACAGTCACTATGGAAATCAGCGTGGCAGTTCCCCAGAAAGGTAGGAATTGATCTACTTCAAGATCTGGTTCTACTATTCTTGGGCATATATCCAAAGGTCACTTCATCCTACCACAAGGACACTTACTCATCCATGTTAATTGCTGTTCTATTCATAATAGCCAGAAATTGCAAACAACCTAGATATCCCTCAACAGAAAAATGGATAAAAATGTAGCATATTTACACAATGGATTAATACTAAGCTATCAAAAAATGAAAACATGAAATTCACAGGTAAATGGATGGAACTAGAAAAAAATCATCCTGATTGAGGTAATCCATACCCAGAAAGACAAACATGGTATGTACTCGCTCATAAGTGGATATTACCTGTAAAGTCGATGATAACCAAGCTACAATCCTTAGTACCACAGACAGTAGGTATAGAGTAAGGGACTGGGGGAGTGCAGATAGATCTCCCCAGTAAAGGGAAGTAGAATAGATAATTATGGATGGATGAAAGGGGGACTGGAATGGGAGAATCAAGTGGATTGGGAGAGGGAAGAAGGGGACAACAGAGGAGACACAGGGAGAGAGCTAAAATTAGAGGCCATTTGAGAGATAGTATAACCAAATACGGTGGAAATTTACTAAAATATATACATATATAAAGGTGATCTAAATGAAATCACCAAATAACGGGAGAGATGGAATCACCAATTGGCCATCTCTTATCACCAAATGAAGCTGGCAGGACCAGGATTGGATTACATCTTATTGAGTTGTTGGCCAAATGGGTCCTATGGGAACCCCCAAACAACTGGGCTGTTGTGAAGACTATAGGTTGCTCTCCACAAACTGATGGCAAGGCCCCATTGCTGAAGACAACATCCACACAACTCACTGAACATGAAGTCTAGCTGGTGCCTACATAAAGACTTCACCCATACATGCTAATGTCTTTGGGATAGGAAGGTACTCCACATGCTACCAAAGGAGAAACAAACACCATGCCAGCCACAAACCCTTATCTATAATGGTGTTCTAACTGTAATATATGCTAGTGGAATAGTGGCACAAAGCTTGTGAAAGTAACCAACCAATATCTGAAAGATTTATTTATTTATGTACATGAATGCTCTTTCTGCATGTACACTGTTATGTCAGAAGACGGCCTCAAATCTAACTATAGCTGGATGGTGCACAACCATCATGCGGGTGCTGGGAATTGAACTCAAGACCTTTAGAAGAGCAGCCAGAGCTCTTAACCACTGAGCCATCTCTCTAGCTCACCAACCAATATCTGATCCGACTTAAAGCCCACTCCATGAGATGGAACTCATACCTGACACTGCTTAGAAGACCAAGAACCTTAGACCAGATAGCCCAGGGGCCTAGGGAATAATGAGATATTGTTCTACTAAAGGAACATAGCAATGAAATGACTCCTAATGACATTCTGCTATACTCATAGATCAGTGCCTTATTCAGCCATCATCAGAGAAGCTTCATCCTGCAGCAGATTAGAACAATCAGAGACCCACAGCCAGACATTATGAAGAGAGTGAGACCTTTGAACACTCAGTCCTAAATGGAATATCTCCATCAATTCTTCCCCTCAGGGCTCAGGGAACCTTGTGTAAGAGGAGATAGAAAGAGTGTAAGAGCCAGAAAGCATGGCAGACACCAGGAAAACAAGGCCCTCTAAATCAACATGGTCAATGCATATATGAACTCACAGCATGCACAGGGTCTACACAGGTCTGCACTAGAAGGGGTTCTAGAGCTTTAAGAAGTGGACACATGCCCCTATCACTAACCCAGAAGCAATATCCAATTGATAAACACTTGCACATGTAAATTTAGTTTTCTCCAAAGGAGTTTCACTGGGGAAACAAACTACTCTTTTTTTATCTTAAAATTTTTTTATTCTATATATGGGTGTTTTGCCTGCTTGTGTGTCTATGCATACAGTGCCTGGAAAGGTCAAAACAGGGATCCTTTAGAACTGGAGTTACAGTCATTTACGAGCTGCCACGTAGGTGTTGGAAACCAAATCCCAATCCTCTGCAAAAACAGCCAGTGCTCTTAACCACCGAGCCATCTCTCTGATCCTGTTTAACAATTCTTTGTTATTATTATTATTATTGCTGTGGGATGGTCTGTATGTCAAATTGCTCTGATTGGTCAATAAATAAAACACTGATTGGCCAGTGGCCAGGCAGGAAGTAGGTGGGACAAGGAGAGAGGAGAATTCTGGGAAGCGGAAGGCTGAGGTGGAGAGACACTGCAGCCGCCGCCATGACCAGCAGCATGTGAAGACGCCGGTAAGCCACCAGACACGTGGCAAGGTATAGATTTATGGAAATGGTTAATTTAAGATAAAAGAACAGTTAGCAAGAAGCCTGCCACGGCCATACAGTTTGTAAGCAATATAAGTCTCTGTGTTTACTTGGTTGGGTCTGAGCGGCTGTGGGACTGGCGGGTGACAAAGATTTGTCCTGACTGTGGGCAAAGCAGGAAAACTCTAGCTACATATTATTATTATTATTATTATTATTATTATTATTATTATTATTTAATGCCGAATGCTGTTTATTGAAGGAGGGAGGAGGTCTTAAATACAGGCTTACAGCACAATGGGAAAACCCTGGAGGGCAGAAGTTCACTATAGATGTTTTACAATCTTGCATCTAAGCTGTTAATGCCCATTATGCAGGATACATAGACAAGGAACTTCCCTTAAGCATTCAGGAGGGTGAAACCCGGGAGGGAATTAGCATAGGGAGGATATCAAGGTCAAGGTCCGCAAGCAAGGCAACAGTTACCCAAAACAGGGGCCAGTGTCCTACAGGTCCCCCTTTTACTAATAAATGAGCTTCTGACTTAGGTTGCATGGGGTGTCAGCAGGTCACCTTACCTGTCATGGAGCACCTGCCCAGGCCACACAGGTGCTCTGTCTTAGGTTGGTGAGTGCCCCCCAGGAATTACCCATCTCTGAATACTCATTATCATACAGGCTCAATCGTGTGTGAGCTGCAGAGTTAACCGCTGCCAAAGATCTCAAAGTGGCACTGGGCTTGCAATCTGTGTGTTCGACACAGAAAAGACCAACAGAAGTCCTAACCCACCCATAGCCAGTAGGCTAAAGGCAACTGAGCCATTCCCTTCCTTAAGGAGCCTTACTGCAAATTGGAGTCCTTGTAAGATGGTATCCCAAAGGCAAATGGAACTTGAGTTTATAAATTTAAAATTTTAAAAGCCAATCAAAATGTATATAACTATTGAATTAAATTTATCATGCCCAATAGAATGAAAGGTTAATTAACTGTGGTAGCTACTTTTGCTGCCAGGGTCTCTGAAACAAACTACTCTTAAGGGTAGAATGCATGCTCAGTAGTAGATGGCCAACAGAAAACAAACTCAACAGCATCTTTGGAGGTTCCCTGTCTCATAATGTTGTGTCAGGGCTCTTCCTTTAAAAAAAAAGTTATCTTATTATTTTTATCTTCTATTTTTGTTTTTATTTTATTTTATTTATATTTTCATCTTTTAAGAAATTTTTATTTAATTAATTAAATTTTTTTATGTATTTTACACCCTGAACAGTTTCTCCTCCTTCCTCTCCTTCTGTTCCCTTCCCGTGTCTCCCCTCTATGGCCCATCCACTCCTCCTCCTTTTTAGTCTTCTTTCCTTTTACTTGACAGGTTCTTTGCATATGTATTATGGCTTCCAGTTTAGTATTTTTATGGGATTCCTGAGTATGTGAACATGTTCCTCTTTGTTTCTTGTGTATTTGTGGGCTGTCTTAATTTTCTTTATTTGTTTTGTTAAATTGTGATGTGTTAGTTTTTGTTTTATCTTATTTTATGTTATTATTATCCTATAGATGCCTGTTTGTTTTCTAGTGAGAGACAGAAGGGGGTGGATCTGGTTGGGAGAGGAAAAGAGGAGGAGTTGAGAGGAGTAGAGGGAGAGGAAATGTAATCAGGATTATGTAAGAAGAAAAACTATTTTATTTTCAATAAAAGGAACAAACAAACAACCCTCACCCCCAAATATCAAAAAAAAGAAAGAAAGGAAGGAAGGAAGGAAGGAAGGAAGGAAGGAAGGAAGAAAGAAAGAAAGAAAGAAAGAAAGAAAGAAAGAAAGAAAGAAAGAAAAAGAAAAGAAGGAAGGAAGGAAGGAAGGAAGAGAGGCAGGAAGAAAGAAAGAAGAAAAGAAAATCCACATATAGAAAGAAACATATCAGGTGACTGTAGTTGGAAGTTTCTCCGCTCACACCCAGCCCCACAGTCCCGCAGCTGCTTATAAAATAATCACTCAGAGGCTTTATATTAATTGCAAATTATATGGCCTATGGGTCAGGCTTCTTGCTAGCTGGCTCTTATAACTTAACTCAATCCATAACTATTAATCTATGTATTGCCATGTGTTCTGTGGCTTTACCTGCATCCCATTATATGTTGTTCCTTGGACGGTGGTTTGGCGTCTTCCCCGATTCTCCTTTCACCTCTCATTATCTTTCTTGGATTTTCCCACCTGGCTCCAACCTGCCTGCCACAGGCCAATACAGCTTTATTTATTAGCCAATGGGAGCAACACATATTCACAGCATACAGAAAGACATCCCACAGCAAACTGGCC
Source organism: Peromyscus maniculatus bairdii (assembly GCF_049852395.1). Lineage (NCBI taxonomy): Eukaryota > Metazoa > Chordata > Mammalia > Rodentia > Cricetidae > Peromyscus > Peromyscus maniculatus. The sequence continues at coordinate 141,339,951 of NC_134875.1, read as the reverse complement.
TTCTTCAGTCACCATTCAACCATTCACAACATAAATAGCTAGACTAGCAGGAGGAAACTAGGTGTCATTTGTGTGAGGGACATTACAACTAGATCAGGGCAGTGGCAGAGGATGAGTGGTAGATTTGACAGACAGGAGAAAACCAGCTTGACCTGTTGGAATCAGCTATGAGGAGACAGGAGTTTGAAACTGCACATAAGATAGACAACAGAGAGTGGGATGTGTTGCACAACTGTAAACATAAAGGTAAGCACCATGGGGTTGGGGGTTTATCTCAGTGGTAGAGTGCTTGCCTAGCAAGCACAAGGCCCTGGGTTCAGTCCTCAGCTCTGGAAAAATAAATAAAGATAAGCACCAGAGGAACTCTGGGGACTGTGGAATAGGATAGGCAGAAAGCCCTTTCTGGAGGAGGAGGAGGGATTCAGGCCAAGACTCACTGAGTGACTTTGGGCCAGTCACCTTGTATTTTTCTGGTCCTTTGGTTTTCCACCTGCTAAGTCAGAAGACAGACAAATTGTGAGGACTGCATTACTTAAGAGGATGCTAAGGGCTGGCAAGATGGCTCAGCACATACATGTGTCACCACCAAGCCTGAGGATCTGAGGTCGAGCTCAGGATCAACATGACAGATGGAGAGAGCCATGTCCAGCAATTGTCCTCTGAACTCCACATGTGCTCCATGACACATATGCAACCACACACACAAAAAAAGAAAGAAAAAAGAAAAAATGCTCAGGATTCAGGAAGTGCCTAGCCTTGTGGGTGACTTGGGTCAGAGAGAGTGGGGTTGCGTGATATTTACACAACGGTGCTGCTTCAGGCAGGAAAGTACATTCATGGCAAATCTCCATTGCATACTTGATTGGATTTGGAATCACCTAGGAGACACACCTCTGCGTTTATCTGTGAGGGTGTTTCCAGAGAGGAGTAACTGAGGAGGGGAAGATGCACCCTGAAAGTGAGTACAACATCCTATGGGCTAGAGTTTCAGACTGAATAAAAATGGAGAAAGGAGAAAGCCAGCTGGTATATCAGCATTCATCTCTCCCGGATCGTGACTGTGGATGCAATGTGCCCCACCACCTCATGCTTTTGCCACCATGCCATCGTTCCCTGCCATGTTGGACTGTACCCTCATACCATGAGCCAGAATAAACCCTCTCATCTTAGGTTGCTTTTGTTGGGTATTTTGCCACAGCAATGAGAAAAGTGGCTAATACAGACATCCCTTTGTTCAAGTGATGAAGTTATGGGGAAGGGAATATATGACCAGAACACATGTGCCTTTGGAGGCCATCAAAAGCCAAGACAGATGAACCAATATTACCATGGGAGGCTCTATATTGGCAGTCAGCATAGAGGCCTAAGAGATCACCAATCTCGATCTCAGAATTGCTGTGTGGTGCCCGATCAGTTGTAAACCACTCTGGGTCCTAGTTTCCCATATGAAAAAGAACAACAAAAAAAAAACAGGTGTGTGTGTGTGTGTGTGTGTGTGTGTGTGTGTGTGTGTGTGTAGGGGATGGATGAATTTTTCTCAAGGGCTTACTCCAGGTGCTTCAGTTTCATGACACAAAGCGCTTTTTAAAAAGGGGGTCGAGGGGCTACCACTCTCTCTATCCCTGACTTTCTTTGTGGCCTTGATCCAGCTACTGGACCTCTCTCAGCCTATTTTCACATGTGAAATATCAGGAGATTGGGAAGGAGAAGCCCCAACATCCAATGATTCTCCCCAGAGGACACTCACCCTCATCTGCAGCTGAAAAGCTTTGGGCAAATCAGAGGAAAGTGAGACACTGGTCACAGATGAACCCCTTTCCAAATCTTCTGTCTTCTCCCACTGCCCTCCCCGCCCCACTGTCAGGAGCTTGCAGCACTGGCTGGCTTGCCAACTTGTTGCCATGACAACGGGTTACAAATAACTCAGATGCAGGCAAAGATTTTAACCCAAGAGGTGCTGGGCCAAGGATTCTTGTTCTTTTCCCAGACCAGACTAAAGGAACAATGCCACAAATTCTTTAGGATCAATTTACTCTCCTGCTGACAAGACTGCCAAGGTTCCTCAGTGCCACAAGAATAAGACCTGGCATTCCAGGTCTTCTGAAAACCTGGTTCAAATCTTTCCAATCTTATTTCCTGCTCGCCCCCATTAAGAAATGATCGCTCCTATTTTTGACACCTGCTGTCTGACAAGCCTGGTGTTGGATGCTTTATACGCAGTTATCTATGAAAATCTCCCCAAATTTCTATTAGGTAGAAGCTATTGTCCCACCTGGGACTATCTGCTGTCTGAGACATTGTGCATGTTACAGAGGCAAGAACTGAGATGCACAGATATAAGAATGTCAGAGGTGGAATTCAAACACAAATCCATAAGATTCCTAGGGAGGTGAAATACAGCTGGGTACAGTGACACATGTCGATAATCCCAACTACTCAGGATGCTGAGACAGAGAGATTGAGAGTTCAAAGCCAGCCTGGACAATTTAGTGAGATCCTGTCTCAAAAAATGCACTAGGCATAGTGTCAAATACCTTTAATTCTAGCATTCAGGAGGCAGAGGCGGAGGCGGAGGCGGAGGCGGAGGCGGAGGCAGAGGCAGGTGGATCCATGAGAATTTGAGGCCAGCCTGGTCTACAGTGATTTCCAAGCCAAGCCAGCCATAGCTATTATAGTGAGACCCTGTTTGAAACAAGCAAACAAACAAAAAACTTGAAAACTGAATTCAAGAACACATCCAAAACATCATTATTCATCGTGATCAAATTTGTTTCATTCCATAGATGCAGAAATGGTATATATATATATATATATATATATATATATATATATATATATATATATATATATCACATAACTGGACTCAAAGAGAAATCTCATGATCATCTCAATAAACAGAGAAAATTCCTTTGACAAAATTCAACATCCCTTCTTGATAAAAGATGCCAAACAGGCTAGAGAGGTTGCTTAGTAGTTAAAAGTACCTGCTGCTTTTGTGGAGTACCTGGGTTCAGTTCCCAGAACCTATATGGTATCTCACAATAATTCATAACTCCAGTTTCAAGGGATTTATGCTCTCTTCTGCCCTCTGTGGGTTCTGAGCATGCAGATGGTAAACATACAGTCACAGGGGCAAAATATATATCTGTATAAAATAAAATAAATGCATCATTAAAACATTGAGGGGTTGGAGAGATGGCTCAGGGGTTAAGAGCACTGGCTGCTCTTCCAGAGGACCGGGGTTCAATTCCCAGCACCCACACAGCAGCTCACAACGATCTGTAACTCCAGTTCCAGTTCCAGGGGAATTGACACCCTCACACAGACATATATGCAGGCAAAACACCAATACACATAAAAATAAATAAATTAAAAAACAACAACATTGAAGACCCCAGAACACTAAAGAGAGAGGAAACATATCTCACTAAAGACTTTATATGCCAAGTTTGTAATAAATACCTTGATAAATGGAGAAAAACTCAAAGCATTCCCATAAAGATCAGGAACAAGACAAAAAGAAGGAATGCTTCTAAACTCTGCTAAATAGCTAGTATTCCTATTTGATATAGTGCTTAAAGTTGTAGCTAGGGCAATTAGAAAGAGAAGACATTAAATTAAGAAGGGATATAAATAGGAAAGGAAGAAGTCAAAGTATTCTCATTTGCAGATGATACAATTATACAATTCTGTATGTATAAGAGACCTTAAAGATTCCACCAGAAAATTTCTAGAGCTGATAAACTCTTTCATTAAAGTGGTACAACACAAAAGTAATATAAAAAAAATACATGGCTTTCCTGTATGCCAATGGCAAATATACTGAAAAAGAAACTGAGGAACGATGGCATTTACAGAAGACAGACAGACAGACAGACAGACACACACACACACACACACACACACACATCCTGTCTACAATGAAAACACTGAAGAAGTTGAGAAAGATGCTAGAAAATAGAAAGTGCTCCTATGCCCATGATCAGAATTGATTAATGTGAAATTGTCATCCTGCCAAAAGCAATCCATGATTCAATGTTATCCTAATCAAAATTCTAGTACGATTCTTCAGAGAAATATAACAATTTAAAAATTCATATTGAAGCACAAAAGACCCTTTCCTGTGGCCTTGTGGGTAGATGTCTTTCTCTCCAGTGGAAAAGATTCCTTCGAGTATTTCCTGTAGAGATGCTCTAGGGGTCACATTTAAACTATGACAGATAGCTTTGTTGGGTATAGTAGTTTGGGCTGCCAGTTGTTGTTTTTCAGAACTTGAAATACATAATCCCAAGGCCTCCTGGCTTTTGAAGTTCTCAGGTGAGTAATCTGCTGTTGTTCTGATGGGCCTTCTTTGTATGTGATTTAGTGGTTCTCTTTTGCTGTTTTCCTTATACTTTCTTTGTTCTGTGTATTTAGCATCTTAATTCAAGTATGACAAAGGGTGGTTCATTTCTAGTCTTGTCTGTTTGGCATGCTAAGTGCCTCTTATATATAGATTAACATCTCTTTTCCTAACTCTGGAAATTTTCTGTTACGATTCTTTTGTTAATGTAACAATTATATTAATTCTTTTGGAAATTTGTTCAATATGGTTTTATACATTATTTCTTTTTACTGTTTTTGAGATTATAATTACATCATTTATTCCTTCCCCTTCCTCTTTCCAAACTCCCATACACCACTCCTTGCCCTCTCAAATTCAAATTCATGCCCTCTGTTTTCATTGTTATTACATGCACATACACATATGTATATATATTTCTCTCTCTTTTTTTCTTTTTTGTTTTTTTTTCCAGACAGGATTTCTCTGTGTAGCTTTGCGCCTTTCCTGGATCTCACTTGGTAGCCCAGGCTGGCCTCGAACTCACAGAGATCCGCCTGCCTCTGCCCCCGCCCCCAGCACTGGGATTAAAGACGTGCACCACCACCGCCCGGCTCATGTATATATATTTCTAAGTACAGATTCTTCAGTATGAATAAAGCTACTTGTGTGTATGTTTTTAGGGCTGACCATTTGTTATTGGATGACCAGCTTGTGTACTCTTCCCTGGAGAAGACTTATTTCTCCCACTCTGAGCAGTCCTTCGTTGCCTGTCATTCTCTGGGTAGGGTCGAGGCCTGCTGGGCCTTCCCCTATCTACTTTAGCACATCTGTTGCTGTTGTCCTTGTTTAGCTCATGTTTAGGCTGTCATGCTGGACAGACTTTGAGTATAGATTTTGACATTCCTAGGAGATACACTCTCACAGCAAACTCCATGATCTCTGACTCTTACAGTCTTTCCACACCCTCTTTCTTTATGTTCCCTGAGCCTTAAGTGCAGGGTTTGTTTTGTAGCTTTGTCCACTGGGACTGAGCTCCGCAAGTCTGTATTTTAATTGTCTGTGGTTTTCTGCAATAGTCTCTACTGCGAAGAGACGTTTCCTTGATGAGGGGTGAGGACTAAACTTACCTGTGGGTATAAGAACAAATAGCATGAAGTTAGGGTTATACTAGTTTATTTAGTAAAGGGGTAGCTGTAGGTTCTCTTCCGAGAGACATAACTTCACTAGCCCTGGGTATCTGGCTAGGTTTCTAGTACCAGACATGATGCCTCTGTGCTTGAGTAGTCTTAAGTTCAACTAGAGAGCTGTTGGTTCCTGCCAAGGTTTTTATTCCACTACTGTACCCCTAGGGTTATCATGCAGTGCTGCTCCTTGTGATTCCTAGGCAGCATAGCCTGGTAGGACTATTGGTTGCTTCCCTCACTTGGAAGATTGCATGGTGCTGTGGATATCATTCTATATAAATAAAACACTGATGGCCAGTGACCAGGCAGGAAGTAGGTGGCCAGGCAGGAAGTAGGTGGGACAAGGAGAGAGGAGAATTCGGGGAAGCGGAAGGCTGAGAGGGGAGACACTGCAGCCACCGCCAGGAGAGGCAACCTGTAAAGACGCCGGTAAGCCACCAGCCACGTGGCAAGGTATAGATTTATAGAAATGGGTTAATTTAAGATAAAAGAACAGTTAGCAGGAAGCCTGCCACGGCCATACAGTTTATAAGTGATATAAGCATCTGAGTGATTATTTTATAAGTGGATTGTGGGACTGCGGGGCTTGGGGAACCTGGAGAGAAGCCCTCCAGCAACAAATGGCGCCCAACGGCTCGAGTTTCCACCTTAAACCTGAGAATATTTAATAACCAATTCTAAACAGAGCCAAAACCAGGTTCCTGCTTCTTGTCTCATACGGGCAGCTAGACGCCGCAAAGCGCAGGTTTGAACACTGGCGGGTTCCTGGCGTGTGCGTTTGACCCGCAGTATGGCGGAAATGAGGCGTCTGCCAGCGGCACATTAAGCTGTGTGGTAGATTTAGTCTTTACTATTATTTAAAAAAAAAAAAAAAAAGAGGTTTCTGGGCTACACGCTGCTTTGATAAAAGCTTAGACCCACTATTTCTGAGACTTGATGACTCCCAGAGCTGGCGGAAAACGTACCACTGCCATGTTGGGAAGCTGAAATGGGCGGAGCCAGCAGCCACAGCGCCGTTTCAGGCTTAAAAGGCTACAGTTTAAAGCAATAAGTTCGCAGTAAGACTGATTCAGATAAAATAGTTTATAATGCATATAAAAATGTACATAGGCTTAAAAGAAAAAAATATATACCGTTATATAAACAAATAGTATCTAAAAATAAAGTGTTTAAAAAAAAACAGTAAAGGTAATAAGCCACATAAAGATGGCTATCACACATAAAATCTGGATTATGTTGTCTTTGATATTGGTAACTGAAGAAAAACATTTGATTACAAAAGCTGTTGAGTTATGCCAAAATGTATATTTTAAAGGTACCTTGACTTCAAAATTTGGATTTAAGGATATGTTACTTTGGAAAAGAGGTTCTGCTTTTGTTTCCACAGAAAGCCAGAGGCTGTGGATTTGTTCCAGATTAAGATACATCAGGTTTCACCAGCCAAGACCCCCTGAAAGGTCTCCGATGACACCATGGCCCAGATGATCCAACATCCAGAACGGCTTCAAGACAACTGGCTCCCACAATACAGCCTCATGGACTACCCCATAGGCCTAAAATTTTCTTTATGTCCCCATAAGATACAGCGCCCCCCTCCAGCAGGAAGTAGTAAGAGATGCTACGCCCAAATTCCCAAATATACCAAGCTGGCTTTAGAGGTGGAATTGGCTCACTCCCCCTCTAAACCCAGACATATTGCTTTAAAAAAAAAATGGTTAAGAGATTCTTGTGTCCCAAATCAGAAGAGCCCTCTGGTGTGGGACAGAGAAAAACCAATATTTTTATTTAAAACAGGTTGATTATAAATGTGATCTCTTTCTAAAAAAGAAAAGGGGATATGATATGGATATATAGGATATGGAGATGATAAGATAAAAGGGTAGATTAATGAACCTACTTTTAAAGAACAACTTGTTTAAAATGTTTTACATTGGTATAGATTTTAGTTTATGTTTAAAATGTTTTACATTGGTATAAATTTTAGTTCATTGATACAAACTTGAAGTTAATTTTGTTATACTGTATATATATATATATATATATATATATATATATTTCTATTCTTGTTTGAGGTATTATGTTTATATAACTCATTTAAAATTGTAATGGATAATTAAAAAATAGATTAACAATTAGTCATCTATGATAATCATATCTGTAGCCATGTTAGTTAAGTCTTCTAGGTATACATAGATATATTTCAGATAGATAGGTAATCTTCAAACACTTCATAGACCTAGAGAATATGGCATTTAAATAACTTAGAATTCTGTTGACGTGAGGCACAATTGCTCCTGGCTGCACCAATTGATCCCGAGAGAATGTTGGGCTTCTAAGACATTTCCATTTGGAAGTTTGTCTTTTTGGCACAAAATGGCCTACGGGGCAAAGAACTGCCCTTGCCTTGATGGCTGACAGTACAAATGCAATGCTGTCCTTTCTGGACAAGCGGGACACAAGGAAAGCGACCACTGTACTCTGCCAAGACAGGGTAAGATGGTCTTTCAGAAATCCTGCTTCTGAAAATGGTCTGTCAGATACTCTAGGCCTGTAGCCAATTTGAATGCACCAACAATGCTGAGAAACATTAGGTGACTGTCCAGGCTGCCAGCTGTCTTGGTCTACTTTTGCAAGATTCCCGAAAATTGCTTGCATCCATCTACCATTTCTCAGGTACCATTATGTTCCTTCTCAGGTCTTTGATGTGGTTGAAAACTAGATAGTTGTAATTTCCTCAGTTATGATAAAAGATAAGTTAGATATAAAACCTTAAATTCACAAATATTAGGACATCTTCTTTAATATTGTAACTGCAATTCGATAATTGTTTTATTATATGTAATATTACCATGTTAAAGTTAAAACCTTCCTTTTAAAAAAAAAAGAAAAGGGGAAGTGCTGTGGATATCATTCTATATAAATAAAACACTGATGGCCAGTGACCAGGCAGGAAGTAGGTGGCCAGGCAGGAAGTAGGTGGGACAAGGAGAGAGGAGAATTCGGGGAAGCGGAAGGCTGAGAGGGGAGACACTGCAGCCACCGCCAGGAGAGGCAACCTGTAAAGACGCCGGTAAGCCACCAGCCACGTGGCAAGGTATAGATTTATAGAAATGGGTTAATTTAAGATAAAAGAACAGTTAGCAGGAAGCCTGCCACGGCCATACAGTTTATAAGTGATATAAGCATCTGAGTGATTATTTTATAAGTGGATTGTGGGACTGCGGGGCTTGGGGAACCTGGAGAGAAGCCCTCCAGCAACAGCATGGCACATTTTGATACCATAAAAGTTAGTCCTGGGGTGGTGGGGAGACACTTTCAGGTCAGGTCAGTTTCAGTTCAGGGCCTGTTGTGTAGCATTTTCCTAGAGATTGAAACATTTCACCTTGCAGAGAAGTTACTTACCTAGAGATTGAAACATTTCACCCTGCAGAGAAGTTACTTATGCCGGAAGGTGAACAATTCAAAATAGCTTCAGAAGTTCTTTATACCAGAAGGTAAACAACTCAAAATAGCTCCAGAAGTTCCTGAAACTGACCAGATTCACTAGGCCCCTCCCTCCCAGAGTAAATGATAAAGACTGTTGCGAGCCACTCCCAGACCAGCCAAGCTGCAAAGGAAACTGTGAGGCTATACCAGCTGCTGGCAAGAAGCAGAAGCCTGTCAAACTGCCTGGAAGAGGTTTCCACCAGCTGATTCACATGGAAAGGACACTCTTCACCCTGTTGAACCGCCTTCAGGCTGTGCAGTGGGCTCTAGGTTCCCTGCTTCTGTGAGTTGTCACCTGGGTTGGGATGGGCTTTGGTGATAAAGCTGTCTTTGAATAGTTTCCAATCCTGTAAGTAAACTCTCACCTGTCAGAAAAGGTCCAGGATGGAGTCACGTGAGGAGAATTGTGAATGCTTGTGAGAACACTCCAAGAGTCTTGTGACCTCAGTTTCTTCAAAACATGGAATTGTTCTTAGACTGTGGGTTTGTTCTCCTCCCAGGTGTAGCAGATCGGAGTGTGTTTACTTCTGATTACTCATTGCTTGCTCTTGTTCTTCAATTAAATGTGTAAACTATCTTCTATATGCCTGTATGGAAAAACATGTTTTTGCCACATGCAGCTTGTCCTTGCGATTGTATAAAACTTGAACTCATGAGGACTTTACTCCTGTGATTCTTAACCTTCGGAGTATAAATTGTCCGACGCTTTGAATGAAGTTGGCTAGTGCATGAGACTTTAGTCCACCTCATTTGTCAGCTCCATTCTCCCAGGCCACACTGTCTCTGGAGCAGTGATGCTCACCATATTCCTGTAAGTAAGCCAACTATAACTTAGAGCTTTGGTGGCATCTCTACTTTGGCCTGTCATGGACTCCTAACTGGGGTGAGAAGAGGTGTGTGTTACATCTCCCCAGGAAAAGGCTTGTTATACAATAGGGCCCTGGGCCTGAGGTGCATGGTGTCTTCAGCAAGAGGGACTTATCTTCCACCTTTGGGGGGCAACCAAGAACAATGGCAATAGCCTGTAATGTTTTGAGAAACTCTTGGACAGCGCTGACCCACAGCTCAAAAGAAGGCTTCTCATGCCTGGTGTTGGAGTTTTAGACAGTCTTTGGCTCTTGGAGGGAGCATTGCCAGCCCATATGAGAAAATTTCATTTAAACTACACATGTATATTCCTACACAGACTTTCACATATTATAAGGGTTTTTTGGGGGGATTGATAGTTAACAGTCCAATTCCTGATGACTTTTTCAGACATCCTTACTGCTATTTTACTCCTCTTTTTCTCTATTTACTCCCCTCCCCCTAACTAGAGCTACCCATTTTCCTTATTTCTCTGACTAGACCACTAGGACCCTGCTATCTCCCCTCCTGTTGCTCCCTAAACCCCTACAATCTCCTTTTAATTTCATTTTACTTTCTTGGCTTTTACAGTTACTCCAGGCTTTGTACTCACATCTGATGATTTAGAACTGGGAGCCTCAGATGGAGAACAAATATGACGTTTGCCTTTCTGGTCCTGGGTTACCTTACTCATATGATCTTTACTAGTTCCATTCATTTACCTACAATGTTCATGATTTCACTTTTATTTATAATTCAGTAGTATCCCACAGTGTATATGTAATGTATTTTGATCATATTCACTCCCCACTCCCCCCAATTCCACCCAGATCTAACCCCTATCTCTTTATACCCTCTGGCTTCATATCTTTCTTTTAAAAAATCATAAGTCAGCTGGGTAGTGGTGGCATATGCCTTTAATCCCAGCACTCGGGAGACAGAGACAGGCAAATCTATGTGAGTTCGAGGCCAGCATGGTCTACAGAGTGAGTTCTCTATTACACAGAGAAACCCTTTCTTGAAAAACCATAACAACAACAACAACAACTTATCAAGTCCAATTTCTTCTGCTAATATAGTCCTGAGTATGAGGCCATCCACTGGAGTGTAGTTGACCTACCAAGAACCACAGTCTTTTTTTTTTTTTTTTTTTTTTTTTTTTTTTTTTTTTTTTCGAGACAGGGTCTCTCTGTGTAGCTTTGCACCTTTCCTGGAACTCACTTGGTAGCCCAGGCTGGCCTCGAACTCACAGAGATCTGCCTGGCTCTGCCTCCCGAGTGCTGGGATTAAAGGCGTGCGCCACCACTGCCCGGCAAGAACCACAGTCTTAAAGAAAACTAACTTTCCATCCACCAGAAGCCATCACCTGTCTCTCCTGTTACGAACGGGGGCTGGTGAGTCTCTCAATAGAACATTAGCAGGTTTGATATTGCAGAAGTCTTGTGCAGGTAACAACAGCTGCTGTGAGTTCATGAATACAGTAGTCCGGTCATGTCCACAAAACACCACTTTGCTCCTGTATCCCTCGACTGCTGGCTGTTACAATCTTCCTGCTTGTCTCCTGAGATGGTCCCTGAACCTTGGTGTGGATCGTTACAGATGTTCCTTTGTGGCTGAGCACTCCACTGATACTTATTCTCTGCAGTTTGACCAGTTGTGACTTTCTGTGTTAACCACTATTCACTGCACAAAATATACTCCGTTGTGATACTTTTGAAAACATTTCTCTATGCCTCGAGAGCTAGGCTCTTCTTCTTCCATGCCTATTGTGTGTAGACTTGGTCTTTGCAGAATGTTACATTTATCTTGGACTTCCAATTTATTCCCACCTCATTATTTCATCTTTCGCTTGTTAGATTTTTCCAGTTCATCCACCTTGTCTACAAGCTCAATATTCTGACCTCTCCCTGATCCATCCTGTTCGTGATACTTCCGACAGAGCTTTTTATTTGACTTCCCATGGTTTTCATTCCCAGAATTTCAGAATGCTTTTTTCTTCAGTGTTTGTCTTTGCTGAGTTCTTTTTCGACATCTTGCATTGCCCCCTTGTTTCATTCAGCTGTTTATGTTCTCAACTGTGAGCTTATTTTCCTCTTCGCTTTCTGTAAACATACTGATACTTAGCCTTTGGAATTCTCTGCCAGGACTGGCCTCTAACTCACTCTCATGAGATGCCATTACGGAAGAACTGGCAACTTTTGGAGGAGTTAGGCCGTCTTGGATTTTGTGTGCCTTATGCTGCTGTACTGAGATTTCTGCATCTGGTGTCATTCCTTTGCTGAGTTAATTTTTTATCAGCTATATTCTTTCAGCCGAAGTATTTGCAATGTTCAAATAGGACTTGGACGTGGTAGAATAGTTTGTAGTTCAGAAAACATTTCCTCCGCCATTAGCAGCTGAGACCTGCTGAGGGAGGGAGAATCATTCTTTGAGGGTGTGGCCACTGGTGCGTTTGCCATGTTCCAGTGCATGGCCCCACACCATGCACATGTGGGCAGCACTGAGTGAACTAAGTGGGCTTTCTCCCCGTCTTAGTTAGGGTCACTATTGCTCTTATGAAACACCATGGCCAAAGCAACTTGGGGAGAAAAGAGTTTATTTGGCTTACACTTCCATATCATTGTTCATCACTGATGGAAGTCAGGACAGCAACTCAAAGGGCAGGAACCGGGAGGCAGGAGCTGGTGCAGAGGCCATGGAGGGAGCTGCTTACTGGCTTACTTCCCAGGGCTTGCTCAGCCTGCTGTCTTCTAGAACCCAGGACCACCAGCTCGAGGATGGCACCACCCGCAGTGGGCTGGGCCCTCCCCCATCAATCACTAATTAAGAAAATGTTCTCCCTTGCTTTCCAATCTGGAAAAGAAAAAGAAAAAAAAAAGAAAGAAAAGAAAATGCCCGACAGGCTTGCCTACAGCCCAATCTTATGGGGGCATTTTCTCAGTTGAGAATCTGTCTTTTCAGATAACTCTAGCTTGTGTCAAGTTGACATAAAACTAGCCAGCACCAGTGACCCCTTGGCAACTTGACACACAAGTACATCATTATTAAGCCATAACCTTCCCTTTCTTCCCCAAGATCACACATTATTATCAACAGTACACTATTAACACCCCAAATTTAAAAAGCCCCCAGTTTTTAAAAATTCAAACACTTAAAAATTCAGTCTCTTTAAAATACTCTCTTTTAAAATCCAACGTCTCTCAATTGTGTCCTGTAAAATCAAAAATAAATTAAATGCCTTTTTACTTCAAGAGGGAAGAACTAGGGCACAGTCACAATGAAATCAAAGCAGAAAGCAAACTCCAACTGGGTAAATAACTCTGCCCAATGTCTGGGATCCATTCATGATCTTCTGGGCTCCTCCAAGGGGTCTTTTCTGGCTTTGCCCTCAGCATCACACACAGCTTGTCTTCCAGGCTCAGTTTGTCTGCCTCCCCCCACTGCTGTCCTGACGGCTCATCCTACAATACTGACATCTCCAGAATGCTGGGGGCTCTCGCTGCAAGTAGGCTGCACTTTCACCAACAGCCTCTCCTGGTCTCTCTTCAGAACTCCAGCTCTGCCGCACAGTGGAAGCCTCAGCTGCTCTCCATGACCTCTTCCAAACCAGTCCCACCTGGCTGACCTCTAGATGACCAGGTTCGGTTACCGACAGGAGCTACAATCTTGGCCACTTCTGGAACACAGCTTCTGTGTGCTGACCCTGAGGAAACACTTCCCATAAGATTTCACCTCAGTGATGCTGGGCTCTTCTTAATCACAGCTGGTTCCTCAGCCCCAGCCGACCAGTATAAAGCTTTTAATTTACTGGTTCTGATCTCTTGTTAATCACAGCTGATTCTTCAGCTCCAGCTGACCAGATGCTACAGATTTTTCACACTGTAGGCCTGGTAGAGTCTCTGCTTCCCTCTGAAACTTCACAAGCCAGGCCTTCATCATCTACCCTGCTTTCAACATTCTTACCTCTCAGGCTACTACAGAACAGCTCACTGAGCTCTCAACACTCAATGGCTTTTCTAGCCCAAAGTTCCAAAGTTCTTCCACAGTCTTCCCCAAAATAATATGGTCAGGTCTGTCACAGCAACCCCCAATTCTGGGTACCAATTTCTCTTAGTTAGGATTACTATTACACCGTATTTTGACTTCTGAGGGTACTTGTGCGTGCGCGTGCGCGCGCGTGCGCGCGCACACACACACACACACACAGATGCATATTTAAGACTTCTGAGGGCATATGCATATATGGAATCCTTAAAAACATAGTTCCTCAATATAGGAGCTCAAGATGCCTGCTGTAACGTTATATTATTCCTTGAGTAAGATATTAACTCTGAGAACAGCAGCTCCTTGCTATTACCCCAATGCTGCTGTCATACTAACCAACTAAATAGCAATGACCTCTTTGATTTCAGTAACTTGAAAGATAAACAACCAAGGATAGTTTTTTGCTAATAATATTAGGAGGGGATGGGGAAGTAGAGTGGGTAAGAATAAGGATTAAGTATTACATCAACTTTTCAAAGAAAAAAAATGGAGTGGAAAGTTGGGATACTGTTAGAGTCTACAGATTTTAGAGATTATTAAAGCTATAGACTGTGCCTTGGTCAGTGTTCTATTGCTGTGAAGAGACACCATGACCATGGCCACTCTTATAAAGGAAAACATTTAATTGGGGTTGGCTTAAAGTTTCAGAGGTTTAGTCCTTTGTCTTCATGGTGGGAAGCATGGTGGCACACAGGCAGACACGATGCTGGAAAAGCAGCTGAGAGTTCTACATCTGGATTGGCAGGCAACAGGAAGAGAGGGAAACACTGGGCCTGGCTTGAGCATCTGGAACCTCAAAGCCCACCCCAGTGACACACTTCCTCCAATAAAGCCACACCCACTCCAACAAGGCCACACCCACTCAAGCAGTGCCATTCCCAGATAACTAAGCATTCAAATATATGAGCCTATGGGGCCATTCTTATTCAAACCACCATAGAAGGCTATAATGAAAAGGTAAAAAGAGGATGGAGTAAGGATGAGAGAAAGAGGAAAAGATGTAGGAATGAAAGTTGTATATGCTGAAGTTGTATATACTAAAGGATACCTTATAGTAAACTGGGTGGAGAGTCCTAATACCTAACTGGGCAAAACCATCATGATACAAGTGGATGAATGGAAAGTATAGAAAATAAGAATGCTTATGGAGTGAATTGCTGCCACAGCTGCACTCAGCTGAAAGTTGGAGTTTTCAGGTCCCACTGGATCTCCAGGGTCCACGTGGTGCTGTTTGCAGGCGAGGTGAGTGGGAGTCATTGGTCTGTGCAGCCTCGATAGATGTTCTTGGGATTCTGGTTGGTGGGGAAGGGGAGGTTGTAGATCCTTTACTGGTAGGTCTCTCAGACACCTGCATCTTCCCATGGTCTCATCCGGTGCTGTAGGTACAATGTAGGTGTGAAGCAGCACGTCCCTTGCAGTTGATTGCTGCATTTAAAATCTTCGTTAAGGGATCAGTAGGCATAGTGTTTGGCCATCATGCATGAGAATTTGGTTCCATTCTCAGCAATGAACTGGAGTTAAATACCAGACAATAGTTGTGAATCACCAGACCCTTGGGAGAAAAGTGCAACATAAAAGAGCCCAAGACAGCTGGGTGGTGGTGGTGGTGGTGGCGGTGATGGCGGCAGTGGCGGTGCCTTTAATCCCAGCACTCGGGAGGCAAAGCCAGGCGGATCTCTGTGAGTTCAAGGCCAGCCTGGGCTAAGGGCGAGATCCAGGACAGGCACCAAAAACTACACAGAGAAACCCTGTCTTGAAAAACCAAAACCAAACCAAACCAACCAACCAACCAACCAACCAAACAAACAAACAAACAAAAAGCCCAAGACGAGTGAACAGAGGAAAGGACATTACCCTAGTTTGGTTTTCGTTGCTATGATAAACACCATGACCAAAAGCAACTTGGAGAGGAGGGGCTCCTTTCTTTCTTTTCTTTTCTTTTTTTTTTTTTTGAGGCAGGGTTTCTCTCTGTAGTTTTGGTGCCTGTCCTGGAACTCTCTCTGTAGCCCAGGCTGGCCTTGAACTCACAGAGACCCACCTGGCTCTGCCTCCTGAGTGCTGGGATTAAAGGCGTGCGCCACCACCGCTCAACTGGAAAGGGCTTATTTCATCTCACAGTTTCAAGTCCTCATCTGGGGAAGTCAAGGCAGGAGCCGAAGGCAGGAACTGAAGTAGGGAGAGCAAGGGGAAATCCTGCTCACTGCTTTGCTCTCAAGCTCTTTTCAGCTTTCTTCTTCCTCTCAGGACCCCCTGCCCAAGGGTAGCAACTGCCCACAGCGAGCTAGACCTGCCCACATCAAGGCGAAGGAAACACCCTGCAGGTGTACCTGCAGGCCAATCTGCTGGAGGCATTTTCTAAATTGAGACTCCCTCTTCCTGGACAGGTCTGCGGTTGTACCAGGTTAACAACAATTAAGCAGCACAGACATTCTCAAGGGACTCTGACTAGACAGTATTCTTGAAAAGGCAAAACTATAGATAATAAAATCTGCCCTCCAGAACATTGCTCTCCAGAAGTGTGATCAGAATGGCAGCCAAAAGGCATTCTGAAGTGTCTTCCGGTTACTCTAAAAAATTGTCTTCATGAACACCACCTGTATACTCTTGTAACGAGGCTTATCCACATTATCTACTTAGGAAAGAAGGCTTTCATAAGGTGACGCTTGTTGTATGCAACCAAGCATTCTCATTTCCCCCATATGGATAGGATAGGCTTAGCTGGTTTCTAAATTTTAAGTCCTACTTTTTTTCGAGACAGGGTTTCTCTGTGTAGTTTTGCACCTTTCCTGGAATTTGCTCTGTAGATCAGGCTGGCCTCGAACTCACAGAGATCCACCTGCCTCTGCCTCCCGAGTGCTGGGATTAAAGGTGTGCACCACCACCACCGTTTGACTTTAAGTCCTACTTTTAATTAAATTTTTCTTTTTCTTTTTATCCCTTTTGTTTCTATTTCTTGCGATAAGAACTCACTATGTAGCCCAGGCTGGCCTGGAGTGTACTACATACTATATGGTCAAAGCTAACCCCAATTTGTGGCAACTCTACAGCTTCGTCCGCTCAAGTGCTGGGACTACAGGTGTGAGCCATCGACTTGGCTTGACAAACACTTTTATTAAAACATTTCTCTCTTCCTGTTCTTTACCCTAAACAGTCAAAAGGAACCAGGTCATTCCTTAAACACTTTGCTTAGCAATAACTTCAGGTAGTCATAGAAACAGAGCGTACTAGAATGGCAGTCAAAGCTGGAGGCTCAGGGCTTGGGAGACACCTGGGAGAGAGGAGGAAATTTCATTTAGTCGGGGAGAGCCCTAGTTCTAATGGAGATAGTTCAAGAGATTAGTGGGGCTCACCTATAATTCAAGCCCTTGGAAGCCTGAAGCAGGGGGGTCTTGTGAGACCCTGCCTCAGTGACATCAGTCTCTACTAGAGTTCAAGAACTCTATTGTATAACATGATGTCTTTTGTTAATAACAATGTATACTTGGAGATTACCCTTTTTTTTTTTTTTTGCTTTTTTGAGACAGGGTCTCTCTCTGTGTAGCTCTGACTGTCCTGGAACTCACTCTGTAGACCAGACTGGCCTTCAACTCACAGAGAGCCACCTGCCTCTCCCTCCTGAGTGCTGGGATTAAAGGCATACGCCACCACCGCCTGGCCTACTTGGAGATTACTAAAGGAATATATTTTTAAAGCATTTTCAGTGTAAAAGATACACATGTTAAGTAATGCACATAGGTTTTCTTTGGGGGCCTTTGGAGGCTCTTGTTGTTCTTGTTGTTGTTTTCTTTCTTACAGTGCTGGTGATCAGACGCAGAGCCCTGACTATGTAAGGAAAATACTTCACCACCACTGGGCTCCACCTCCAGCCCAGGGAATGCGTATGTTAAGTCCTCAACTTAGGTATTCCACAAAGCACACATATGTTTAAACACCGCATTCTGCACTGTGGAGATTTTATTATTTGTCACTTATTTTTTTTTAAAAAAAAAAAGATTATTTATTTATTTAGAAGAGAATATCAGATCTCATTACAGATGGTTGTGAACCACCATGTGGTTGCTGGGAATTGAACTCAGGACCTCTGGAAGAGCAGTCAGTGCTCTTAACCCCTGAGCCATCTCTCCAGCCCCTTATTTGTCTCTTTTTAAAAGTAATGAGAGGTTCATGACTGTGGGACATGGCTCAATGGCTAGAACCACTTCCTGTCAAGCGCTAACAGCCGAATCAGTCCCTGGGGCTTACATAGTAGAAGGAGAGAACTGCCTCCTGCAAGTTGTCCTCTGACAGTCACATGCATGCAAAGGCACACATGTACAGCATGCGTGTGGAGGTCACTGGCACCCTCCCCACATGCACAAAAATAAATGTAGAAAAATTAAAGGTGTAGCTTGAGCTAAACATACACTTTCATTGTTCCCAAGTTATACTGGAGAAGGTCTCGCTCACCTACAAGAGTTCTTGCCAGAAGTATTGATCACAACAACTGCAGTCAACATGGAAACTTTGATCACACGTCTGTTTTGGGTCCACTGGACTGGAGCTCTTCTCATTAAGTATAATGCCCACTAAGTCTACCCATGGTGGGATTGTCTTCCTAAAGACTGAATAGTATTGCGTTGTTAAAAATCATGATGGACTCTTTTTAATTGGAAAGAAAACACCGCATGTATTTATCATCTACAACTCGATTTTCCCAGGTACATACACATTGTGGAATGACTAACTTTAGTTGATTAACAAGTGCACTAACTCATACAACATTACAATACCCATTCTCCCTGCTTTTCCAGGAATACAATGTATTAGTAATAGGTAGTGGCACATGCTTCTAATCTCAACACTGTGAGAACTAAAGGTAGGAGGATTGGGAGCTCACTTTGGGATACAGAGAAACTGTGCCTCCCCTGACCACGTGTAAGGCTGCATTGTTCTTCATTAACTATAGGCACCCTGCTTTACACTGCATCTTTTTAATTTATTGCTTTATCTATGTATTATTTGAGAATTTTTCCCATGTGCCTTTCTCTTTGCTCTCTCTAATCTCTAGTAACCTCTATTCAATTCTCATCTTCTATGAGCTCAATATTCTTAGGCATTGTTTCTGTGTGAAACTGTATATTCTTGCTTCTCTGTGCCTGCCTTATCTCACTTAGCATAATGTCTCCCAGACTCATCTGTGATGTCATGGATAGTAGCATTTCCTCCTTATTTAACCTTTAGCATATAGTATTATATATATGTACCACTTTCTTCTTGATCCATTCATCTGTTGATGTACATTTAGGTTAATTCTATTTGTTAGTTGTTGGGAGTAATGCTGCAATATCTAGTTGTAGGATCACTGGATCATATGGTAATTCTATCTTTAGTCTTTGAGAAACTCTCATGTTCTTTTTTTTTTGTTTGTTTTGTTTTTTGTTTTTTGTTTTTTGTTTTTTCGAGACAGGGTTTCTCTGTGTAGCTTTGCGCCTTTCCTGGCGCTCACTTGGTAGCCCAGGCTGGCCTCGAACTCACAGAGATCCGCCTGCATCCGCCTCCCGAGTGCTGGGATTAAAGGCGTGCGCCACCAACGCCCGGCTCATGTTCTTTTATATAGTGACTAAACTAACTTACATTTTCATCAACAGTGTACAAGGGGTCCCTTTTCATCATATAGTCACTAAGACATGCCTAATGTTTTTGATAATAACCATTTTAACAAGCATAGAAGTGATAACTGATTGTGACTTTAATTTACATTTCCCTGATGATTGGTGATGGTGATAACTTCCCAGGCATGTTGGCTACTTAAAATAAAACAACGTTAATAAAAGTCTTATATTCTTAGAAGTATGCCGACAAAACAGTTGATTTTTTGCAATTGCAGAGTATTATTTAGTTAGCAGAGTAATCAACTTGCATGGGTTTTATCAGTGACAACTGAGGTTGAGGAAACTACCAACCCGGATAGGACTAGTCAATGCTCTGTATCAACAACCTACTTTAACCTTCCATGTCCATTTGAATCCCTCCTCCATATTGTACCGAGCCAAGAACAGGATAGCCACAGAAATTTTCAGTAGTGTGTTAAGAAACTAAAGAAATAGGGACACTGTTGAAGGAAAATCAAGTCTTACCAGTCTTTTTTTTTTTTTCCGAGACAGGGTTTCTCTGTGTAGCTTTGTGCCTTTCCTGGAATTCACTCTGTAGCCCAGGCTGGCCTCAAACTCACAGAGATCTGTCTGGCTCTGTGAGTTCAAGGCTGTGATTAAAGGCATGAGCCACCAATGCCCGGCCAAGTCTTAAAAGTCTTATATTTCAAGCTGTCTTTTTAAAAACGAGTGACTATGAGATGTTAGATGCTGTAAAAACAAGAAAAAATTGCACTAGAACCAATTTATTCGGTTTCTATTTCTTTTTATCTTCCATGTTATCCTCCTCTCCTTTGTCTTCTTGTTCTTGCCCTCCCCAGCCTTGACAAACCCTGGATGCTTCAGGTTTTCTTTCCTTCAGTAGGCAACAGTATCCTTTGTGGTTTTCCTTCAGCTTTGCAGCCGACTCTTAGTAAGGCCGCCTGCCGCCTGCGGTGGGATTTTTTTTTTTTTTTTTTTAAGAATTTGCTTATTTTATTCCATGTGCACTGGTGTTTTGGAGTTGGAGTTACAGACAGTTGTGAGCTGCCACGCGGGTGCTGGGAATTGAACCCAGGCCCTCTTAACCGCTGAGCCATCTCTCCAGCCACATGCAGTGGGATTCTTACATGTCTTTTCAGGTCTCTTCATAATAGCACCAAGGAAGAAGCCTTCCAAAAACAAACAAGCAACACTGGGGAGGAATAGGTCCATTCTATTTCTAAGGCTTTCCACTTAACTTTGTATGTGAATTATTAAAGTTTTCTTCTAGCTTGGCTTTTCTTCAGTATTCCTTATTTTATTCAGATGTTTGTGTTCTCTTGGAGTTCCTCCATTCCTTCTTTGACTCATTTGAGCATATTTATCATTGTTCATTGGGATTTAACAATTTTCAGAGGAGACATGCTGCCTTGGTTTTTCACGTTAATTTCTTTGCATTGGACTTGCCCATCTGAGGTTATATCATTGATTAATATATCGTTATTTTAATCCAGGTGTATTTCTTCTGTTAGGGAAGTGTCTCCAGTTTTCGGGAGAGACAAAGCCCTATTAGGACTGAGGTTCCACTTTCTTCTGGAATATTGGTGTTCAGATCGGCACACTCTATACCTGTCCTGCCCCTGAGAGGTAAGTACTGTCTTCAGCAACAGTCCCCATCCAGCCGTAAACTCCACGCTATTAGTGTAGCCATTGGTAACAAAACCTCATTCCTTACTCCTGAGTTACCAATTGATTTAGCGAGTTAAAGGACACTAATAATACTGTGTATACTAACATATCGTTGTTATGAGAGGAAAGGAACAGAAAAGAAAAAGACGAAAGAATCCACAGTGGAACTAGAGATTGGTAGGTGTTGGGCTGCTAGATAGGAAGGCGAGCGAGCGAGGGAAAGGAGGTATGGGAGGGGTGATGCAGAAGTTTTGGTTCAAGGCAGACTGAAGGGCTAGAGGACAGCTCATTGGGTAAAGTGCTGCCTGTGCAGGTCTGAGGACCTGAGTTCAGATCTATAGGACGCACACACCATCCGCAAGATAGAAGATGGGTGGGAGAGACGAGAAACCCCAGAAGCTTGGGAGTCAGCTATCCTGGGGTACACAGCTGTGACCAACTGAAACAAAGGGACCCCATCTCAAATAAGGTGGATGCTGAGGACTGAACCTAATATCTGTCCTCTCCACTATTCCCAGATCCCAGCAATAAAAGCACGTTATCTCCACGAGTGAATGTCACACGGGTTCAACTCTGGAAACCTCCAAGAGAAGAACATGCATGTATCTATTTCATATACACGCAGAGATACGTTGTTCAGAGAGGAGTAAAGATACCCACTCAAGTTACACACAACAGTATCATCTCTAAGGAGGCCGAGTCACAGAGACTGTAAATCAGGGTAGCCTGTGTTCTTGGAGAGAGGAAAAAGCTATGGGGAAAGGTAAAGGAAAGAAAACAAAATAAGGCACAGATGGTGAAACAGAGCTGATCTGCTACAGTGACCTTGGGTATTACATAAATAAGGAACAGCTGTGGGAGGGAACCAAGGCTTGATGCAGACGGAAGATAACGGAAACGACTGGCCTTGCCTCACCTCGGGGAGAGCCTGAGTTGCTGTTGCTTTCTGTGTCCTGCTCCAGAATATACTCCATGTTGATTTTTCTCACCACTTGGTGATTCCTAGAGCCACATCTGTGGGAGGTTCACTCGTGGAGATAACTTGCTTTTTTCCTCGAAGATGGGGGCATCTGAGAGGATCTTCAGCATGGCCACCTTTGCAGGAACCAGGCCAGGCAGGCCGGTGTGTGGTGCCAGAAGCACCATCTGGGGTACCGAGGACAGTCTCAGGAACGGTGGTCCCTGGGGTCCCTTTCTATGTGATTCCTGTTGACACAGCTTCCGTAGTTTACCGGGGGAGGTCCTTGAAGCTGGCTGCAGGGGTAGGTAGCTACCAGTCCAGTCATGGGGGAAGTTAGCTGGACAATAAGCAAGTGGATCTTGGGAAAGGGAGAAGTAGCTTGTGGAGTGGGAAAACCTTCTTCCTATGGCCTCTGTTTCCCCAACTTCTGTCAGCTAGTCACACAGATAGAACTTTTAAGCAGCCATCTTATCCAGAAATGTTTGCTTGCTGGCCACGTTTCCTACCATTTCACAGTCAGTCTTTTTATCTTATGCAGTTTATTTTAGTCTTTGGCTGTGAAGATTCTTTTCAGTTTGAGGGAATTCCACTTCTCTATTTTTGTCTTTGTCTTTGTTACCTGTATTTCAAATATCATTTTTCAGCAATGACATAGAGATTTCTCTTAAGTTTTCTTGCAGTTATTGAAATTTTTTTACATCTGTTCATAGTGTGTGTGTGTGTGTGTGTGTGTGTGTACATAAAAATGCCACAGTGTGAAGGCCAAAGGAAAACTTGTGGGAGTCACCATGTGACTGTGGGTGAGGGAAAATTAAATAGATATAGGCAGCTAGAGAAAGCAGGAAGAGGTTTCCTAAGAGAACGGCTTCCTTTCTTGTGGGAGGTAGCCAAGAGGAAAAGGCCCACTCAGGGGCAGCCATCTGAGGGAGATAAGAAGAATGGGGGGACCCAGGGATCTGATAAAATGCCAAACCCAGAGGACCCCACTCCCTGCCGATTCCCAACTCTCTCTTAGGTTTCCCTTCTTATCCCAGTGGGAGAGGTCAGGCCGCCTCCCTAAAGCTGTTGAAAACTTTTTCTTTCTCTCTGCATTTCAGTCTGTTGTCTTTCCTGGACAGTCAGTTGTCTTCCTGTCCCCCAGAGCAAGCCCAGCTAACAGCCAGGATTCTGGCTACACTTCTTGGAAGTCTCGAGGAGATCTAAGACACCACACGGACTGAAACTGTTAAGAAGGACTCGGGAACAGTTGTGCCGAACTAATGACCTGGAGACTCTTTCAGACCTGTGGGTTAATGGCAGCAGGTAGACCCTCCAGCCATGATTAACATTGCCAAATCCCCCAGTCAGCCCTCTTTCCTTTCTTTGGGAACCAGGAAGATTGGGGGTGGGGATAATCTCTGGGGACCAACAGGCTTTGACCTTCTAACAGCTAAATGGAAATTGGCTGTGAGGCCTCAACTTCCGTGCAGCCGGGCCAGGGTTTATACCAGCACACCTAAGCTAAGAGGCATTGCACTGCTACCACATGCCCTTCTATCACCAGCTCCAAGATGGCTGGGAAGGGACCTAGAGAGGGGGAGAGGGGAATCTGTCCCCACAATCTCCGGGCCACACCTCCCCCTGAATATTACAGTCCTCAGGTACCCATGCTTACCAACTCCTGGGACCATGGGTGTGCCCGGGCCTGGTTTTCCTGTAGGCCTGTTGGTTGTGAGTGCAGCCCAAAGCAGATGGTGAACTTCATCTATATAAAAGAAACCATGCACCATGGGTCATCTGTCTGAGCAGACCCTCAAAACTTCCCCTTCTGCCCTTTCCTCATCTCTAGGTCCTGTAGGGATTGGGGTTTTCTGAGTCCTCTTTGTTTCCCAAGCTTCTCTTTGACCTTTGCCCTCTTCGCCAGCTTCATTCATAGAACATGCGTCCTAGGGAACTTTGCAGCTTGGAAGGCATTATGAACACAACAGCAAATAGCAGTCCTGGGATCTTGGCCATTTTTTGTTGGTTTTTGTTTTTGTTTGGTTTGGATTTTGGGTTTGGTTTTGGTTTTTTCAAGACAGGGATTCGCTCTGTAGTTCTGGCTGTCCTGGAACTCGTTCTGTAGACCAGGCTGGTCTTGAACTCACAGAGATCCATGTCCCTCAGCCTCCCAAGTGCTGGGATTAAAGGCGAGTTCCACCACTGCTAGCTAACCTTGGCCATTTTTTTCCCCAACCGGATACTGCAAACTTCAAGCTAATTAGCTTCTGTGTGCTTACATCCTTTCTCCAAAAGATCAGATGGCAGATCTTTTGTTTCAAGTGATGGCAACCCCAGAAGTATTTGGAACATGAGCAAAAGACTGTAAGGGACCAGGACCTGAGCCCCTGCAGGCAGGAAAGCCCTGGAAACAGAAACTGAAAGGAGGAGAAGGGGAGATGGCTGGACTCCAGCCATGAGGAAGTGCTGAAATCCTACCACTCACCGGGCCTCTCCCAAGTCAGACTAAAAAGCGCTGCTGCTCCCTCCTGCCCTCCAATAGGGAAAGAGAAAGCCTGACCCAAGACTTCTGTCTTTTCTCGTCCATCTTGGAGATTCAACAAACTGGCTGAAGTTGCCACTGGGCTGTCTTCTCAAGAACTCAGCAAAGTTAGATCCCCAGACACGAAGACAAAAGAGCACAATCCTTTTCTGCCAGGAGGCATGGTCCCAATATCCTCTGGGATATTGCCCTTATAGGAGACAGCGGGAGAATTCAGACCAACCGATGTTCACAGAGTCTCCTCTTTAGCGGAGCCTAAAGAGAAACGGACTTAAGGAAAACAAAGGTCATACCTCACTTGCTCTCCTCAGCAGGTGGCCATTTGCCAGGGAGAAAGTGAACCTCCTCTACAACTTCATCTTGTTATGGAAGAGTAGGTATTTGTTAGATTTTTTGAGGTGGTCTGCCCCCATATTCAGGCACACTCAAACTGATTATGCATACCGGCTTCCAAGCAGTTGGTCACCCCAAGTCTAACCAGTGAGGGTCTCAAGTTAGACATTGGTAAAGGTCTCAGTTTGATGTTCTTTGATCATGAGTATAGACCACTACACACCCTTGACCTTATAAAGAAATCAGAGGGTAATCCTTTAAAATCAAGTGTTCTGTCTTTTATAGTATTCTAAAAGGAAATCAAGTTTTTTGTCTTTTGTTAGGCCCACCAGGACTATCAGATGAAACTCATCTAGCTAATCAAATCTACAGGGTAAAAAGAAGGCAGGGGGCTGGAGAGATGGCTCAGAGGTTAAGAGTACTGACTGCTCCTCCAGAGGTCCTGAGTTCAATTCCCAGCAACCATATGGTGGCTCACAACCATCTGTAATGAGATCTGGCACCCTCTTCTGTATACATAATAAATAAATCTTTTTTTAAAAAAAAAGCCAGGCGGTGGTGGCACATGCCTTTAATCCCGGCACTCGAGAGGCAGAGCCAGGTGGATCTTTGTGAGTTCGAGGCCAGCCTGGTCTACAGAGCAAGATCCAGGAAAGGCGCAAAGCTACACAAAGAAACCCTGCCTCGAAAAAACAAACAAAAAAAAAAAAAAAAGAAAAAAAAAGAAAAAAGAAAAGGCGGCAGGTACTTTAGGTCTATTGTAGAATATTATTTTTAAGGTGTGTTACTTTTGTTTATGCTGTATTTGTTTAACTGTGAAGCTGTGTTACTGTGCCTGTCTAAAACACCTGATGGTCTAATAAAGAACTGAATGGCCAATAGTGAGGCAGGAGAAAGAATGGACAGGCAGAGAGAATATATAGAAGGAGAAATCTGGGAGGAAGAAGTAGCCAGAGAAGGAGGAGGACTCCAGGGATCAGCCACCCAGGTACACAGCAAACCATGGAGTAAGAAACAAAGAAAGGTATACAGGAATAGAAAAGGAAAATCCCAGAGGCAAAAAGTAGACAGGATAATTTAAAGTTTAAAAAAAAATCTGGCTAGCAACAAGCCAAGCTAAGGCTGGGCATTCATAAATAAGAATAAGCCTCCATGTGTGATTTATTTGGGAGCTGGGTGGTGGACCCCCCAAAAGAGTAAAAAACAAACAACAGCAATCTATCCTGTCAACACTGGACTCAACAGCAAGTCTCCTATTTAACATATGCCAGAGAAATAATGTCATATATAAAAAATTATTTATGTAGTATATATGTATACATTATTTATACATATACACTATATATACACATTGTATTTAATAAAGTGTCATGTGTTGCTTAAGCTTAATAAGAAGCTGGCTCTGGAGGTGGGATTTGGCCTTCCAACTTCAGACCCAGGCGTGTTTGTCTCAAAATGTCCTCCAAAGCCCCCTTTCTTGAGTTGGACTGGCCCCCTGACTCTGTGAGAGAGAAAAGAGAACAAGACAGCCAAAGTATAAAGGCTTTTTGTCCTTAAGAACAGCTAATGGGGGCTGAAGAGATGGCTCAGTGGTTAAGAGCATTAATTGCTCTTCAGAGGACCCGGGTTCAATTCCCAGCGCCCACATGGCAGCTCACAACTGTCTGTAATTCCAGTTCCAGGGGACCTGACACCCATGGCAAAACACTAATGCACATAAAACAATAAAGAAAAGCTAACAGGTAAACTATTTCTAGAATAGGTTACTATTATTTATGTCATTCTATAAAATAACTATCGTAAGAGTAGCCAGTAGGATGTTCATCCATGGAGAGGATAGAGAAGACCCTCTTGTCTTAAAAACATTCTCTGTAGTAACTCCAATACCATACTTTTAATAGGTAGGCTGATTTTGTTGATTCCTGGGAGAGGTTATCAACATGGATTTGAGGATGTTTTGCTGTGTATCTGCTCCTTCTATCTGCTACTTAAGTTATTCAAAACCAAAAGTATAGTTTTATGGCAGATCCTTTTCTGTACTATGTATAGCAAATTGATTTTTTTCTATAAGATTTAACTGGGAACTTTGCAAGTCCAAAAGGTCAGACCTTTGCTTAAATCAAAGGTCTGCTTTTCATAACAATTACAAGGACTAACTTTTTTTTTAAAAAAATGTATGTCTGATCCAATTTTGCTTAAATGTTCGGTATTGCTCAAAGTTTATCTAAATGTTACACAGTAGTTAAAAGTACCAGACTGGTGTAACTAACATTCTGGGTGTTCAAGGACCATGCGTGGAGGCTATTCTAATGTGGTTAGAGGGATTAAAATGAAGAATAGCTTCCCTCTTGCCCTCCAAGTTCAACTGGGTCCCAGGAAACTACAAGACATCTGTCAAAATGTTCTTTGTGGGGAGTCACATGTTCTCTCGTTCATGGGAGGCCATAAAGGCCCCCTGTGAACTTGAACTAGTGTCTGGTCTTCAAAGAGGTGGGCCAAAAATTTCCCTCCATGCTTACAAGGGAGGCCACAGTCAAGCAAGGCCCTTCCTTGACCTCTCTCTACTCACATAGATGGAACAACTTGCACAAAGAAGCCTAAAAGAGCCAGAGGTGCTTGTCAAGCCTGGATGGCCCTTGAGGACAAGATCCTCAACTCACCTTGACAGTACAAAAAAAAGCAATCAACGTTGGCAACCTGCATGGTCTTAAACACCGAACAGTAAAGTATAGCCCACGATTAAAATGATTGGTATGACTTTTAACCGTTTAAGGGTTCACAATCCCTAGACATTAGGCTTAAATCCATATGAGATATTATTTAGACAACTATTTCTCAGTAATGATTTTCTACTTGATTAAAAAAAAATGCAGCCCAGATACAGGGCATCATGACCTTGGCTCAAGTCAGCACTACAGTACCTACCTGCACCCAAGAGAGACAGACCTACTGAAAGCCAAAAGACACTTCTTCTCTCTCCCTCTTTAGAGAGTCATTTTATCTATCCCTACAGCCATCAAGGTGTCTGGTGTGGACAGGAAGTGGTACTCCATGCAGTCCCCACCTAAGGAAGTCATCAACAAGACCTCTTCAAAAGCCAACTCCTGCTCCTGTGAAGCACCAGACTGCTCTTCAAGAAATAACCATCGAAGTCACAGATGGGTAGCATCTCTGTGTCTCTCCGTGATTTGCTCTTGGTGGTTTCCTCATTATAACCTTGTCTGTAGGACTATGCACCATTTATGCCTCCCTCGTTGGAGATTGGCCAGCCAAGTAACAGTATTGGGAGTCTTTCTGGAAGCAGTTGTCCTTCTCTGGATTATATTCTTCTTGCTGTAATGAATGGCCTTGAGTACAGCGTTTCTGGCCCTCAATCTGGATTGGAGAAACAATCTTCTCATCACCATATCCAACACCAAGGCATGAGGAGAAAATCTGACAGATTGCTGGAATTACTGTCAAAACCTCTTCCCAACAAACCCAGTTGGATGTCTGTCCTTTACAGGGAATCCCTCAACTTTTAACTGGACTTGCAGAAAAGGACCAAAGATGAGTCCTAGCGAGCCCTGACAGGGACTCTTCGATGGTTAGCAAGTGTTCACCAGGTATTCAAGATCACTCTCTAACTCACTAAACAAAAAGTAGCCATTCATAGGGGTCTGGCCTAAGGCTCATATAACCTTTGCTCAAAAGCTTGAGAGCATCATAAATTCCATCCAACTAGGCTGTACTGGAAATAAAACTATCTTCTGACCTTGCCACATGTATTAGTTCCCTTTCTATCGCTGTGATAAAACATCATGGCCAAGGCAACTAATAGAAGGAAGGGTTTCTTTGGGATTATGGTTCCAGAGGGATGAGAGCCTGTCATGGTGGTGGTGGGGGTCATGGCAGCAGGTGGCAGATATGGCAGCTGGAGCTGGAAGATCCACATCTCAATCCACAAGCAGAAAGTAGAGAGAACAAAGTTGAGATGGCATGTGGCTTTTGAACACTCAAAGCCCACCCCTAGTGACATACTTCCTCCAGCCATGCCACACCTAACCTCCCCCAAGCAGCACCACCAACTGAGGACCAAGTTTTCAAGCATCCAAGCCTATGGGGGCCATTCTCATTCAAACCACCACATTCCACTCCCTGGCCCCCACAGGCTGATGGCACATCATAATGCAAAATGCATGTAGTCCAATTCCAAAAGTTTCCATAGCCTTTCATAGTCTCAATACTGTTTAAAATGTCCAATAGGGCCATTTCCTTTCTCATGGAAACAGCAGTAGGGAAGAAAAGGCCTGCTCAGGCACAAACATCTGGGTAAGATAAGAAAAATGGGATGGTTTTATAAAACACCTAATCTAGAGCATCCCCTACACACAGAGCACCCCTACACACAGAGCACCCCTACACACAAAGCACCCCTATACACAAAGCACCCCTACCTCCCTGTCCCAGCAGACTCCTCACTCTGGGTTTCCCCTCCCATCTCAACAAGCAGTCTCCGCCTGCCTCAATAAAGCTTTTATTCTTTCTTTCATTCTTTCTGTGTTTTGGTTTGTCGTCTTTCCCAGACTGTCAATTCTTTACCCATCCTATGGCAAAAACGTAGCCAACGCCACGATCCACATTCCATGGGGCTATCAATCACTCAGGCTGGCAGGCTTGGCAGCAAGCGTGCTGTTGGCTAAGCCCCATTGCTGGCCCCCTTGAAATAACTTCATACTTTCATCTTTTACATTGAAATATTTAGTGCACTGACTTGATTTGTTAAACAAGATGTGAGGTGAAGGTACATTTTTATTCTTCAGCGTGTTGCTATCCAGTTTTCCCAGCACCACTTACTAAAAAGACTGGCCTTTCCTATTGTGAGTTCTTGGCAGCTTTATTCAAAATCAACTGACCATAAATGCATGAGTTTATTTCTGGGTTCTCCATTCTTCCCCATTGGTGGACGTATTTGTATGCCCATGTTGTGTTGTTAGGATTACTCTGGCTTTGTACAGTAGTTTGGAATTACTGTCATGCCTCTACTCGTATGGGTTTTTTGTTTTTGGCCTGATCGCTTCTAATTCAACCAATTTTCTCCCACATTATAACAAAGATTACATTTCCTACAATTTCTGGTGGCATATTTTAAATTCCCGTGTGAGACCTCATCAGAATGCCCTCTGCCATACTTATGAATACCAACATTCTGTTCACAACTATTTAGGTATCTGTGTGTATGTGTGTATGTGTTATGTGTATATTGTATTGTATATGTGTGTGGTATACATATAAAGTATATGTATTATACACATTAATGTATTGTATATGTGTGCATATGCATGTTGGGGCCAGAGGTTGATATGGGCGGGGTCTTCATAAATTGTTCCCCTCCTTATTTTTAGTTTTTTATTCTTCTCTCATATATTACACTCTGATTGCAGTTTCCCCTCCCTCCCCTCCTCCAAGTCTACCCCCCACCTCCCCTCTCCCTCAGATCTACTCTCCCTCCATCTCCCCTTAGAAAAGAGCAGGCCTCCCAGGGACATAAACCAAACACGGCATAATGTGCTATAATATCATATACTGTCACATCAAGGCTTGACAACGCAACCCAGTAGGAGGAAAAGGGTCCTACAAGCAGGCAAAAGAGTCAGTGACTGCCTCTGTTCCTACTGTTAGGAGTTCCACAAGAAGATCAAGCTACTCAGCCATAACATGTATGCACAGGACCTAGGTCAGACCCCTACAGTCTCCCTGATCTCTGCAAGCCCCAGTGAATTGTGGTCGGTTGATTCTGTGGGCCATGTTCTTGTGGTGTCCCTGTCCCCTCTGGTTCCACTGATGCTCCTCCCCTTCCTCTGCAGGGACTCTGCATCTGCTCCCATCAGTTGCTGGGTGAAGTCTCCCCTGTCTCTCTGATGACGATTCTCCTAGGCGCTGGTCCCAGAACACTCTACAGGCAGGGCAAACTGTAGGTCGAAGGTTTTGTGGCTGGGCTGGTGTCCCAATCCTGCCTGGTCACAGAAGATGGCCAGTTCAGGCTCCCGGTCCCCCATTACAAGGAGTCTTTGCTAGGGTTACTCTTGTAGATTCTATGGAGTTTCCATTGCGCTAGATTTCTACCTCACTCTTGGAATGCCCCCCGCCCCACAAATATCACTCATTTCTCTCAGTGTCTCCCCCGCCCCGAGTTGATCCCTCTCCTCCTTTTTTTTGAGACAGGGTCTCACAGAAAGATCCTGGGACCCTCACCCCCAACTCTGCTCCCGCCCAATGCCACCTTTATCTTTTTCAGTGCTAGGATACCATGCCCGGCTTTCCTGTGAGTGCCAGGGATCCAAACTCCGTCTGCATGCTTGTGCAGCAGTCTTTATCAAGAGTCATTTCTCTAGCTCCCGCTTAGTGTTCTGTAAGAAGATTATAGCATCTTCTAGAGTTCTCTCCATTTTTTCTTGAGTCTTCTGTAGAATCTTTCCAAATTCACAGCAATACAGGCATTTTCTAGCTTATACCACAAAACTCTTCCAGCTTCTATTTATTAAACAGTTCCAAAACCATGTTCACATTTTAATATACTTTTATAGTAGCACTCTCAACTTTCCAATTCCAATTTTATGTCTTAGTATGTTTGGGCTATACAACAAAGCATAAACTAGTTTATGAACAAGAGAAATTTATTTCTCATATTGCTGGAATCTGAAATCAAGGCATCAGCATATTTCATATCTGGATTGTCAAATTCTAAGGTGGTATATTTAGTATAGGAGAGGGTCTTGGGAGTGACTAGTCAGAGACCTCATGAAAGGGATTAATGCTCTTATAAAACAGGATTAAGCCAGGCGGCGGCGGTGGTGGTGCACACCTTTAATCCCAGTGCTTGGGAGGTAGAGACAGGCAGTTTGAGGCCAGCCTGGTCTACATAGTAAGTTCCAGGACAGCCAGGGCTACGCAGAGAAGCCCTGTACCCAACCAAACCAAACCAAACAAACAAAAAAACAGGATTAGAAAAATTGAGGTATGTATATATCTCAGGCCCCTCCAAAGGAAATATATACATGTAGTAGAGTGCCTGCTTAGGGTGTGAAAGGTCCTGATTCTGATACCTAGCACTACCTGAAAAAATAAGAAAAGAAAAAAAAAGAAAGAAAGGAAAATTAATGGGGATAGCTGTGTATACTTGTAATCTCAACAGTCAGAAGACTGAGGCAGGAGGATCACAAGGGCCAACATAAGCTACATAGTGCAACACCACCTGGATTGGGGTAGAAGAATTCAGATATTCCTTCCATCATGTGAAAATACAGATAAAAGTTCCCCCCCAAGCCAGCAAAGCATTTGGTGGGGATTGATCTGTGGTGGCCATCTGCCAACCCCAGCATCTCTGGGAAATCACTCTGTACACAATTTTTGAAAACAGCTTATGTAATGAAAGATCTAATTTTCTAATATCCAAAAAAAAATACAGATAAAAGATGCCATAAGTTTGAGCCTTCATCCCTGTGTTCTAGGGTCTTTGGTTCAGGAAGGTACCCTGCATGCTACCAAAAGAGAAACATTAACACCAAACCAGCCACAAAACCGCTGATCTGCAATGGTGTCCTGTCTACAAGGTATGATGCTAAGGCAACGAGGGCACAGAGCTTGTGGGATTAACCAACCAATGTCTGATTTGACTCAAGGCCCACTCCATGAGATGGAACCCATACCTGACACTGCTTGAGTGACCAAGAACCTGAGACCAGATCGCCCAGGGACCCAGGGTAGAACAAAATACTGCTGGTCTAATAAAAACAAACCTGTAGTGATAAAATGACAATGATATTCTGCTCTACTCATACATCAGTGAGTATTCAGCCATCATCAGAGAAGCTTCTTCCTGCAGCAGATGGGAACAAATACAGAGACCCACAGCCATACATTACACACAGAGAGAGATCTTGGAACACTCTGCCGTCTGTCTTCATGAAATTCTTCCTCTCAGAGCTCAGGGAACCCCATGGAAGAAGAGGCAGAAAGAGTGTAAGAGCCAGAGAGGATGGAGGACACCAAGAAAACAAGGCCCTCTGCATTAACATGAGCAAAGCTCCTAAGAACTCACAGAGACTGAGGCAGCATGCACGGGGCCTGCACGGGTCTGCACCAGGTCATCTGCTTATAGACTGTGGTTTCCAGCTGAGTGTTTTTAAAGGATTCCTGAGTGTGTAAATGAGTGGGCCTCTAATTCTTGTACCTTCTCTTAGGCTCTTTTCCTTCTGTTGGTTTGTCTTGTCCAACTCTGATGTGTTAGTTTTTGTTTTCTCTTACTATATTTTATTTTATTATTATCCCTTAGAAGCCTGTTTGTTTTCTAATGAGAGACAGAAAGGGAGTGGATCCAGATGGCAGGGGAGGTGGGGAGGAACTGGGATGAGTAGAGGGGGGAAACTGTAATCAGGATATATTATATGAGAAAAAAATCTATTTTCAATAAAAGGGAAAAAAGATGTCATGTGTGAACCAGGTATTTTTTTAAAAAATCTAAAAATAACAACCACAATAATGGAGTTCAAGTAGCTCTGTGTAGCAGTTTGAGGGACAATTTGAATAGCAAGAAGAAAAATTATTTCAATAAACTGAAACCTATCAAATCAATCTAATTATGGAAATGTATGATTCCAAGAAGGCCCCATTTTGTTAGTTATAATGGCAAGTTTCTGTTTTGAAAGCTGATGGATAAATATTTATTCTTCCTTCACCATAATAGAATTCTAGCTAATAAATGAAGGCAGCATTAAAGAACTGGAAAATACAAATTTTTCAACCTTTAATGTATCTAAAGGAGTGATCATCAAGAGCCACCGAAACCATCTCAAAAGGGAAGTGTTGTAAAGGGGATGGGGTAACAACAGAGGAGCCAAGGGATCATAGTTGTTTTCAAGTTTACAGTACACATATTTTCAAGCACAAACAAGAATGCAAGCAGTAATAAAAAGCGTCTCTATGTACTCATTAACTTCAATAATTATTAGTTTACAGCCTAGATTCTGCCACCTCTACCCCACATAGCCTTTCCCATACTCACTTTAAAGGAAACTCTAGACATGTCATTTCATTCACTAATATTTCAGACTATATCTTAGTTGCGGCTTGAATGTGAAATGTCACACGTAAGTTCATATGTTTGTACTGTTGGAGGTCCCCAAGTGGTAGTACTGTTTTGCAATGTGACAGCCCATCTAGGTTTCCTGGTGGCTGTGCCCAGCAGGTCTGCATAAAGAGGATGATTGGGCCACGGGCCTGAGTGCAGGTGTTTGGCAGGCTCTACACTTGGCTGTATCGAGCAAGGAGGAGGTCTTTTGCTCCTCCCCTTGGCATCATGATAAAAAGTCCTTTGGAATAAAGTTCTGGGCTGGTGGGTTCTGACCTTGGCCCTCCCGAGGCTATCTTGTGTTTCTGTCTTCCTCTCATCATCTAAGGATCTCCTTCTAGCTAATATTTCTCACTTCTTCCTGGGTTATAAAAGTGGTGGCTAGTCCACCATAGGGTGGAGACTTGCTTGCTAGAGGAAGTGAGTCAGTAGGGATGGGCCTTGAGGTTTTCTAACCTGGTTTTATAGCACTTGCTGTCTACTCTCTGCTTCCTTGGGGGCAGATACAGGGCACCAGCTGCCCCAGTCTCCTGTCACCATACCTTCCCCACCATGGCAGATTGCATCTCTTAGTGAACTGTAAAACAATGGGGATGGGGAGATGGCTCAGTGGTTAAGAGCACTGGGTGCTCTTCCAGAGGTCCTGGGTTCATAAATATATAAAATAGATTTTTATTAAAAACTATATAAATATATATTCCCATATAGAACATATATAATAAAATATATAATATATTTAATAAAAATAAATATTTATATTTACTATAAATGCTTAATAAATATGTTTATTATATATAATTAAATTAAATATTAAAAAACAGAACCCATAAGCCAAAAGAAATCTTTTCTCCCTTAAGTTGTTTCTTGATAGGTATTTTGTCAGAGCAACAAGAGAAAGATTTTTGAATTTCATCATTACTGGCAGTTTAGGCAGTGTTATTTATTTTTATGAGTGGCTGTCCAGTGAACTGTAAGGTATTTTAGTAGCATTATTGCTACCCACACGCTAGATGATAATACTAACCTCTGTTCTAATTGAGACAAAGTATCTCAAGATATTTCCAGATGTTCTTAGGTGGCAAAAATCTCAAAGGAATGGACTGAGAATGATAGAGCAGGGCACCTGATGTCCTTCTCTACTTCTGTGAATGCACACATGAGCATTCATCACACACACACACACACACACACACACACACACCACCTTCCCACACATGAAAATATAAATAAGATGTCAAACAAGAAAGCCCAGAACCTGCTTCACTGCTCAATTAAGAGAAAAAGAAGAACTGATGCTTGCTGTCTTAAACCATCTTAAGCCAGTGAAGTAGAGTGGAACCCTCTGAACACATTCTATGAGGCCAGCGTTATGCCGTAGCCAAAAATTCACAGACATAACAAACAAGGAATTTTTTTAATTCCCTCTGTAGCCCTGGCCTTGAACTTCTGATCCTGTCTCTGCCTCCCAGATGCTGGGATTATAGGCATGTGCCTCCATGCTTAGTTTTATAAGGTACTGGGAATTAATCCCAGGACTTTGTGTATGCTGGGAGAGCACTCTATCACCTGGGTAACATCCCCAGGCCCCTGCTCGAAGGAAGTTATACACCAATATCCCTGACAAACATGGATGCAGAAATTCTCGACAAAGTACTAGCAAACTGAATTCAGTAGCACATCAAAAGGGTCACTCATATGATCAAGCTGGTTTCATCCTGGGGATGCAAGATGTGTGTGCAAATGAAAAACCACAATGCATTGTATCAACAGAATAAAACTCATATGATCAGTCGCATGGAAAAGGTATTTGATAAATGTCAACATACTTTAATGATAAAGTCCTTGAATAAACAAGCTACAGAAGGATTTTACCTCAGCAACAACAAAAAAGGTTTTAGCCAACATCAAAGCATTTCCTATTGAATCAATAACAAGATAAGGGTGTCTGCTCTCAGTCGTCTTTTTCAATAGAAGTACTAAAAGTTTAGCTGATTCAAATAGACAAGAGAAAAAAGTAAACAATTAGGAAGAGAGGAAGTCCATTTATTCGCATTAGCTGATGATATGATTTTCTATATAGAAAAGCCTATCGACTCTGAGGTAGGAAAGCATAGGAGGAAGTTTAGCTTGGGATCCCCATTTGATTTGGGATTATGCATACTTCCCCATCTTGTAATAATGCACTTAGCAGCCTAATTTCTTCACCTGCATGTGTTA
The DNA here is from genome assembly GCF_049852395.1 of Peromyscus maniculatus bairdii. Classification (NCBI taxonomy): domain Eukaryota; kingdom Metazoa; phylum Chordata; class Mammalia; order Rodentia; family Cricetidae; genus Peromyscus; species Peromyscus maniculatus. The sequence continues at coordinate 141,303,646 of NC_134875.1, read as the reverse complement.
CACACACACACACACACACACACACATACACACACACACACACACACTCCTTTCTAGACAATGCACCTAAAAACCTCAGAATCCTCTGGATCTCCTACCTGCATCAAGCTATGTGTACTCCAGTCTTTAAACAATGGCATACATTTCCCTGCACCTGGTAACAATCAGATAAGGACAGTTTCTATTTAAGTGTATTCTCAATGTATCCAAGTATGAAGAATACAAGGGCCAATCTGGCCTGAACTGGTAATGAGTATTAAGCAGTAAGGCAAAATAGTGTTCTGTTGCATAACTGGGCATGTAGATGATTAAAATCAGATGCATAATGGGAAGGGACATTCACAGTAGAGAAATGATTATATAACCTTATCTATGTATCTATCTATGTATTATGTATGTATGTATGTATCCATCCATCTATCTATCTATCTATCTATCTATCTATCTATCTATCTATCTATCTATCTATCTATCTATCCATCTATCTATCATCTATGTAGAGAACCACCCAAACTATGTCCCTTAGTAAGTAGTCACTCCTTCCTTTAGGCCCCATAAAAAGAGACCCAAGACTGTAGCTTGAGTCCTTGAGTGCTCTCACTCATGTGGCCTACTGTTAATCTTGACAATGCATCCCTCTCTAATATATACTATGGCTTTGTTCTGAAGACAATTATCTCAATTGAAATTCTCTAGGTAAGAAGCTTTTACTCCCAATGCTCAGGAGGCAGAAGGATCTCTGTGAGTTTGAGGCCAGCCTGGTCTACATAGTGAGTTCCAGGACAGCCAGGGCTACATAATAGAGAGACCCTGTCTCAAAAATTTTTTTAAAAAAGGCAAGAATCTGGAAATACCCAGCCCAGACCCCAACCACCATAACTCCACCAAAAGACTATAACTGATAAATTCAACAAAGTGACAAGATACAAAACCAATAAGAAGTCACTTTTCTATACATTTATTAACAAATTCACTATGAAAGAAATGACTAAAAAAAAGAAAAGAAAGAAATGACTAAATGACTTCAATTCCATTCACAACAGCTCAAAAAACAGTTCTCAAGAATAAATGTATTTTTGATCTTGGCCATTCTGACAGGTGTAAGATGGACTCTCAGAGTCGTTTTGATTTGCATTTCCCTGATGGCTAAGGATGTTGAACATCTAAAGTGTTTCTTGGCCATTTGAGACTTCTCTATTTAGAGCTATATCCCATTTTTAATTGGATTATTTGGTTTGTTGATGTCTAGCTTCTTGAGTTCTTTATATATTTTGGAGATCAGCCCTCTGTCGGATGTGGGGTTGGTGAAGATCTTTTCCCATTCTGTAGGCTACTGTTTTGTCCTATTGACAGTTTTTGAGACCCATATGGCCTAGTTTTGGACCAGTGTATGAGTGCTTGTCCACCGGGTCTCCAGATGAGGCAAAAGCCCATGGGGACTGTCTCACTCGGCAAGGACCAGTGAACTTCGGGACAGCCCAGAATACTGCTGGGACTGCTCGGCCTGCACACTCTCTGCTCTCTTGAAATACTGATGATTCTCTTGGTGGTTTTAGTGTCATGTTGTCAATCACTCATGGGACAGATGTGATCATTCCTAGAAACCCTGTTTTTTCTCAAATATCTCCCCCTAAAATTCCTTGGGAGCTGATGCTACTCAGGTTTCTTGTCCGGGGAGGCCAGCTGTCACTTCAGACCCCAGTGGCAATCCTGATTCAGTGCTGACAGGATCGGAGGCAGATTCCCCTATTTCTATAAATATGTTTTGAACGGGATTGTTGTTCTGGAAAATGTGTGCCTATGTCAATCATCTTTTAGTTTTGTAAAGACAGGATGTACCTGGCGCGGTATTTGGCCAAGCTAGCAAGATGATAAGTGTAGTTTTTGGTTTAAAGTTGTTTTGATCTAAAAGTTAGGAAAAACATATTTGACATATTTGTTTTTGCCAGAGGTTAACGTTGGAGGATGGGGAAAACTCGTTTGTTATTGTGGAAAAACATGCTTGTTTTTGATGTATAAATAAAGACGACTGGAGCTATTCCAAGCCCACCACTTGTGTGAAACTCATTTCTTCATACCCACGCCCCTTCCCCATCTAGGGACCTGAACCCAGGCTGTGGCTGGACTGTGGTAGACAGCGTCCTTTGCCTTACAGAAACTTCTCAATTTCATGAGGTCCCATTTATTAATTGTCGATCTTAGTGCCTGTGCTATAGGTGTTCTGGTCAGAAAATTGTTTCCTGTGCCAATGTGTTGGAGTCAAGGACACTACAAGAAAACCCACAGGAAAACCCACAGAATCAACTAACCTGGGCTCATAGGAGCTCATGGAGACTGAGCTGACAACCAGGGAGCCTGCATGGGACTGACATAGGCACTTTACATATATGTGACAGTTATGTAGCTTCGTTTTTTTGTGGGACTCCTAACAGTGGGAGCAGGGATGTCTCTGACTCTTTTGGTAGGATTTGGGACCCTTTTCCTTGTATTGGGTTGCCTTGCCCTGTCTTAACACAAGGGGAGGTACTTAGTCTCACTGCAATTTGATATGCCATGTTTGGTTGATCTCCATGTGAGACCTGCCCTTTTTTGAAGAGAAAATGAGGAGGAGTGAAATGGGGGAGTGGGGGGTGGGGTGGGGGCAGGGACTGGGAGAAGAGGAGGGAGGGGAAATTGGGGCCAGAACATAAAATAAATATATAAATGAATTAATTAAAAAAGAATAAATGTAGTCAAGAAGTGAGAGACATAAGCAATGAACATGGCAAACACAGGTGAAACTAAAGAAGACATAGAAAATGGAAAGGTTGGTCATGATCATGAATTTTTAAGAGTTCAATAAAATCCCATAAAAATATCAATAACCATCTTCACCAAAATAGAAAAAGGAATCTTGAAATCCATATGGAGATACAAAACAAATCCTGAATAGCCCAAGCCATCTTGAACAAAAGGTACAACTCTAAATAGTATATCATACTTGGTATGAAGAAATACTACAAAGTCACAATGACTAAAACATCATGGATATTGGCATACACATAGAACAAGTAAACAAATCCTAGCAATAAAGCCACGAATCCATAATCAATCTTGTGCAGATAACCAAGCATGGCTGCAGAGAGTTCGTGGTTTAATGGCTATGCCATGGCCAGAGGATAGCTTTTCAATGCACATCTCCTTGATCTTGCTCTTATATTCTTTCTGCTCCCTCTTCTGTCACGTTGCCTGAGCCTTGGAGCCCTTTCAGGATTTTTATAGCAAATCAGTAAATCAGTTTGAAGACAATTGCCTTATCATCAATGTTACTGTTCATTTGTACTACATCTTTTAAAAATATTTTTATGTGTATGGGTATTTTAGCTGCATGCATGTGCATCACAAGCATGCCTGGTGCCTGCAGAGGCCAGAAAACGGTGTACAAGCTCCTAGAACTTACAGCTGGTTGTGAGTCTTCTGGAAGAACAACAAATGCTCTTTACTGCTGAGGCCTCTCTCCGCCCAGGACTACGTCTTTTGAGAATGACCTGTTCTTTTCACCAGTCCATTTATTGACTGGGTTGTTTGATTTCTTGATATTTAGGTTGTTTTTTAGTTCTTTGTATAATCTATGTACTAATCCCCTGTCAGATATTTCTCTTCCATTCCGTAGGCCCTCTTCACTCAATTAATTACTTCCTTGGCTATACAGAAACATTTTAATGTCATCAATCTCCTTTTTCAGTTTCATAGTATTATTTCCATATGAGCAACCAGGATACTTCTGAGGGATTTCTTACCTTTGCATATATCTGCTGTATTCCCTACTTCTTCCTTTAATAGCCTAAGAGTTTCAGGTCTTACATTAATATATCTGACCCATTTTGTGTTGATTTTTGTTCAGGATGAAAGCTAGGGACCTAGTTTTATGCTTCTATTTGTGGCTATCCAATTATCCCAGCACCATTTGTTGGAAGCTGTCTTTTTTCCAATGTGTATTCTTCCTATCTTTATGAAAAATCAGATGGCTGTGGCCATGCAGGCTCATATTTGGGTCCTCTATTCTATTCCACTGATCTACGTGCCTATTTTGTGGCAGTTCCATTCTGTTTTGTTATTGCGCTTCTGTGGTATAAACTGGAATCACATCTGGTAATTCTCCACCATTGTGCTTTTTGATCAGGACTACTTTGGCTATCTGGAGTCTTTTGTGATACCATGTGAACTGTAGGGTTGTTTTTTTATTCTATTTCTGCAAAGAACAACAACGTGAGAATTTTGATTGGGATTGCATTGAATCTGTAGATTGCTTTTGGTAGCCTAGCTGTTTTCACTGTATTAATTTTGCCGGTTCATGAGTGTGGGAAGCCTTTTCATCCTCTGGAGTCTTCTTCAATTTCTTTCTCCAGTGTTAAAGTTTTCTTTGTGGAAGTTTTTCTTTTCTTTGCTCAGGTTTATTCCCTTTTGAGGCAATGGTGGATGAGACTGTTTTCTTGATAGTTTGTTCTCAGCATGCTTGTTACTAATATATAGGTAGCCTACTGATTTTGTATATGTTGATTTTGTATCCTGCCACTTTGCTGAGAGTGTTTATCAATTCTAAAAGTTTTCTTTTTAGTGTCTCTTACATATAGAATTGTATCATTTGCAAACAAGGATACATTGATTTCTTCCCTTCCTATTTTGTATTCCTTTTATTTTCTTCTACTATCTTATTGCTCCAGCTCAAACTTCAAGCCCATTGAATAAGAGTGGAGAAGGTAGCCATCATTGTCTTGTTCCTGGTTTTAGTGAAAATGCTTTGCGATTTTATAATATACCTGTTATTACTCTCAAATGCATCTTCTACTTCTAGTTTCTTCTGTGCTTTTTAAAAAATCATAAATGGATGTTGGACTTTGTAAAAAAATTTAAAAATTTATTGATTGGCATATGTTAAACCATTCTTGTGTCTCTGGAACGAAGTAAACTTGATCATTATGAATGACTTTGTTGATGTATTCTTGGATTCTGTTTGCAAGTATTTTACTGAGACTTTTTTCCATCTGTGGTCATCAGGAGATTGTCCTATAATTTTCATCCCTTGTTGACTTCATTGAGAGTTTGGTAGCATTTCTTCTCTATTTTATGATATAGTTTAGGAAGCATTAGGGTGAGTTCCTTAAAGGCCTGGATCTGGAATTTTCCTAGTTGAGAGATGAACTGGGTTTTTGTTACTGCAGAATTTGGTTCTCTCCTTCCTGGAGATCTCACTCAGGTTGTCAGGCTTGAGGGCACTGTCTTTACTTGGTGAACCGTCTCGATGGCCCACTTCCTGAATTTAGATAGTCATCTTTTCATAGATTTAGGACATCTTATGCTATGGTTTTATTGAGCATATTACTTATGCCATTAGCCTGAAATTTTTCTCCGTCTTCTATCCTCATGATCAACAAATTTTATGTTTTAATGGGATCCTGTAGATATTATATGTTGTATTCAAATTGTTGTTTTACCTTTGTCTGTGTCTGAATCTATCTTGTTTTCCATCCCTAAAAGTCTATAATCCAGTTAAAATTGGTGAGACTTTCTACTGAGTCTTTTTATTTGGACTAATGAGCTTTACATTTCTAAAATTTCAATTTGTTGGGTTTCTTTTCTCTGTGTTTCTATTGAATTCTTTCTGTTGAATTCCTCTTTTGTACCCATTATTGAGTTTCTTATTTCATCCAACTCTTTCTTTATTTTCTATTTGATTCATTTAGGAGATTATTTGTGTCCTCTTTGATTTTGTTAAGATTTCTTTTAATTATTCTGTAGAATTTTTTGGGATTTCATTGAATTCATGACTGTGGAACTGATCTTTTCCAGAGTGGTCACACTGCCTTGATTTTTCATGTTTTTCTGTATTGGGACTGTGTGTCTGGGACTGTGGCATTGTTTGGAATTTGTATCATTGTATTAGCCCAGTTAAAGATTTTGCAATGTGTCGGGCAGTGGTGGTACACACCTTTAATCCCAACACCTGGAATGCAGAGGCAGGAGAATCTCTGTGAGTTCCAGGACAGCCAGGACTGTTACACAGAGAAACCCTGTCTCGAAAAACCAAAACTGAGCCAGGCAGTGGTGGCGCACGCCTTTAATCCTAGCACTCGGGAGGCAGAGGCAGGTGGATCTCTGTGAGTTCGAGGAAAGGCACAAAGCTACACAGAGAAACCCTGTCTCGAAAAACAAAAAACAAAAAAAAAAAGAAAGAAAGAAAGAAAGAAAGAAAGAAAGAAAGAAAGAAAAGAGAAAGAAAGAAAAAGAAAAAAGAAAGAAAGAAAAGAAAAACCAAAACCAAACAAATAAACAGAAAGAAAAGAAAGAAAAAGAAAGAATTTGCAATGTTCGAGTAGGACTGGACTGCAGTGAGTTTGATATGCATAGTTGAAATACCCAGGGCACTGCGTGCAATCTTTCTACATTACTCGGAGAGTTGAGAAGACTATTAGTTGAAGAGGCAATCACAATACTGTGCAAATATTGAAATAGCTGGTAAGAAGTTATCTCTTTAACTTCAATAACTATTTGGGGATAAAGTATGTTGATAAAATTCTTTCATTGGGGGAGACATAAACAACATCTACCCCTTCTCCTAAGGTCCCAACAAGAAACTGAGACCCGATTCCACCGAAGTTCACTGGGGAACCAGTGAGTTTATCTGGCTTCCTTCCAGAGCAGAGGTGAGCGGGAGACTTACAGAGGTGCGGGTGCTCCTTCCGGCAAAGGGGCTGCACCTGGAAAATCTTTCCCCAGCCGGTGTGAAGGCTTCTTCTCACATCGGAGCCGCCGCTCCAGTCTTCCCAAGCCTGCATGGAGACTCACCCCTCCCCCAGGCCACATGCGATTCAATTAAGGCAGAGGTGATCAGGTTTACACCCCGGGGAGTGTAAACAGTCAACAAACCCATGGACAAGGGGCTGCAGCTGAATGCCCCAAGAAAGAAGGTCCTCTGCTCTGAGGACAGTCACTCCAGCAAGCAATAAGGATGTTTTTTTTTTTTTTTTTTTTTTTTTTGAGACAGGGTTTCTCTGTTTAGCTCTGTGCCTTTCCTGGATCTTGCTCTGTAGCCCAGTATGGCCAGGAACTCACAGAGATCCACCTGCCTCTGCCTCCCGAGGAATGAAGGAATGAAGTAGGCGGAAGAGAAAAGGTAAATGGGCTGTAGAGAAGAATAATCGGGAGTACACAGTGGAGTGCGTACAGAATAGTCATCAAACCTAGCGGAATAATGTTAAACCTAAGTTAAGAATTCAACAGTAAACAAAATAATAGCAAAAGATGACAATGTAAAAGGAAAGTATAATGCATGAAAATATTATCTCATCAGCCAGCATTTCTTGGTGGATGGGTTTTGAATGCCTTTCCCCTCCTATGATGTTTCATGGAGCAAACCACTGATAGGAAAGGTGCTTTTCTTTTCTTTCTAAAAATGGGGTTTCTCTGTGTAGCCCTGGTTGTCCTGGAACTCGCTCTTTAGACCAGGCTGGCCTCGAACTCACAGAGATCCGCTTGGCTTTGCCTCCGGAGTGCTGGGATTAAAGGCGTGCACCACCACTGCTGGGCCAGAGGTGCATTTTTAATATTCCAGTTTAAATTTACAGAGCCAGATTTGGGATATACAGTTGCTGTGACGGAGTTTAAACAAATTACTTTTTCTGGTTGAATGTTGAGTGCAACTTCTCTGAGTTCTGTGTTCTTGGTGTGTTGTCACACACCAAGGCAATGACAGAACCCTCCAGGGTGCCCTTCAGTTTCCAGGAGCATGGCCTCCACTGACGTCTGCTGGCGGTGCATGTAAGCCTCAGTTCTGCATCTTCTATTTCCATGGCTGTCCCAGTGACAAAGCAGAGAAGGAGGCTGTGAGGCATTGCTGGGAGTTGCTGCTGACCTCAGCCAGAGCGAGCGCCGCATGCCGGAGCTGAATCTCTGCTTCCCTGTGTTCTGCCCTCCATCACTGCAGCCAATTAATTGCAGGGACAGTGGGTGGTGTGTGTCTGTGGCCAAATTTCCTGGCTATTCCCACGACTTTGGCCCAACCCATATACTACAGCTAGGCATCAGTTTGTGGTTACTCCCTTTTGCTTCTCCGTAGAGATTTCAGCTACACATTTATTTACAGATATTGTCTGTTGTGAGAATAGGAATTATTGTGTATTATCATGACTTTTTTCTTTGAGTAACAAATGAGTTTTCTAATCTGTCATCTTACTCAGAAGCCTCAATCAATTGTGTTTATAAGCATTCTTTTTTATGCCATCATGATTGAATTTTCTAAGTTACATTTAGAATTATTCATTAGTGCATAGAAATGAGTTGAACTTGGTATTTGTACTGTGGCTTGTTATACTTAGGTTTTTTTTTTGTTTCTATGGCTTCTTAGACACACATGATAACATTGTTTGCAAATAAAGACACTTCTCTTTTCAATTTGGATGCCTTTTATGCCTACTTGTAAAGATTGGAACTTCCAGTATAGTATTGACTAGGACTGGTGAAATCTGGCAACCTTGAATTGTGATCCATTAAAAGAGAAAATTATTCAGTCAACAATGTATCACTAATACATTGTTGGCTGGTATGTTGAAGATGCTCACTATAAGAATTTGGTAGGGGGTTGGGGATTTAGCTCAGTGGTAGTGTTGGACCCCAAAGTTTAAGGTCTCAAGTGGGCGCCCCAAGAACCCAGACTCCAGTCCAGTTGATGCAAAAGCATGAGGATTTATTAAGCTTCTGTACAGAAGGGCAAACTCTTGTCCTGAGAGCAAGAGTCGCATCTTACTGCAGCCCCATGGGAGCTTTTAAAGGAAAAACCCACAAAAGCCATAAGGTTACAACTCTCATACAATTTCATTTCACAAGATCATGGTCTGGTTACAGAGTGATCACAGGGGGTACAGTTACGTCAACAGGTACATTCTTCCGAAACCTCAAGGGGGGATATCAGGGCGGGAGTGGAGTTTACACAAAGGTCACAGTGGTCCTTCCTGGAACACCTGCAACTATCCCAGTCACAGTTGAGCACATCTCTTAACTGAAATCTCTTACATTGTTATATGGTTGCAGGGGAGATTGAACAATGGCTAAGTCAGGTTGCTCTTGGAACTAGATTTTTAGTTTCTCATTTCCTGGTGCTTGAAGTTTCTCTTTTCCTGAGGCTTGGGGGTGTAAGCCTGAAGGGCTAGGGTCTTTCAGTAGAGTGCAAGCACAAGGCCCTGGGTTCGGTCCTCAGCTCCAGAAAATTAAAAAACAAGAAAGAATTTGGTAGTTCCTTCTGTGTTCAGTTGGATGGGATTTCTTAATATGGATGGATTTTGGATTATGTCAAATGCCTGTTACTCATCAACTGAGATTAACATGGAGTTTTTTGTCTTTTATTCTGTTTAATGATATATTAAATTAGTTGTTTTTCATATATTAAACCAACTTTGCGTCCATGGAATAAATTCTTTTTTTTTTTTTTTTTTTTTTTTTTTTTTTTTTTTTTTTTTTTGGTTTTTTTCGAGACAGGGTTTCTCTGTGTAGCTTTGCGCCTTTCCTGGAGCTCACTTGGTAGCCCAGGCTGGCCTCGAACTCACAAAGATCCGCCTGCCTCTGCCTCCCAAGTGCTGGGATTAAAGGCGTGCGCCACCACGCCCGGCTCCATGGAATAAATTCTTAATCGTCCTGACATATAATCTTTTTCCCCCTCTTGTGGGGCGTTTACCCACCAACCCCACAGCTCCCCAGAGTTTTCTTGAGTGTGAGCAGCAGGAAATATTAGATAGAAGGATTTATTGCAGAGAATATCGTGGAGATATGTGGACCTGCTGGGTAAAGCCACGAGGAACCCGAGAACAGGCTCCCACACCCTCTGGATTAGGTTTTCTAATATTCTATTGAGAAATTATCTTCTATACCAATGGAAGATATACCTCTAACATTTTATTCTCTTGTGATGTTTTATCAAAGTTTCTATGTAGTGTGTTGCATGAATCTTAAAAGGTCTTATTAATAAAATCAAACCTGAGGCCAGTTATTGGGGTGAATGCTGGAAGATCAGAGAAGCAGAACAAGCTACAACTAGCTTCCTCACCTCGCCAATTCCTTAGCTGATCCTGTTTCCTCAGACTGGAATACTCTGAGTCCTCATCCAGAATGGGTCTCAGCTGAACTGTGCTGCTCAAAGCCTAGAAGCTTAACTAGCCAAATGCTTCTAGTTTCTGGTCCTCACGCCTTATATACCTTTCTGCTTTCCACCACCACTCCCTGGGATTAAAGGCTTGCTTTCTGGGATTAAAGGTGTGAGTCACCATGCTTGGCTGTATCCTTGAACACATGGATTTCCGCCTCTGGAATGCTAGAATTAAAGGCGTGTGCTACCACTGCCTATCCTCTATCTTTAATATTGTGGCTGCTCTGTCTCTGACCCCAGATAAGTTTATTAGCATGCACAATATTTTGGGGAACACAATACCACCACAGTAGTGTTGACTTTGTAGAAAGAGTTAGGATGTGTCCATCTCTATTTTCTGTAAGGGTTTGTAAAAATGTGATGTTATCCCATGGCTACATGCACAAGATGAAGCCATTCAACAGCCTAGCATGGATTGGGAGAAGAGCTCACAAGTCCCCACCTCTAGCTAAGAAGTCATTGACAGCTTATGGCTGCTGGGGAAGGGAGAGCCATTTTAATTTGGGGGGTGGCCACTGATAGGGTTCCCATGAATCAGTGGATGGTCCCACACCCATGTACGTATGGAAAGCACTAATTTAACACATTGGGTAACATAAAGAAGATCCAAAGTTAGAAGGGGTATGTGTCCGGGGAGTTGGAGGTGGATATGATCAAATTCTCAAATAATACAATTTTAAATATTATATATTTTTTGAGATACCACCTCACTCCAGTCTGTTATCAAGAAATCTGACAACAGGCAGTGGTGGCGCATGCCTTTAATCTCAGGAGACGGAGGCAGGTGGGTCTCTGTGAGTTCAAGGCCAGCCTGGGCTACAGAGTGAGTTCCAGGAAAGGTGCAAAACTATACAGAGAAACCCTGTCTTGAAAAAACATAATCAAAACAACAACAACAAAAAAAAAACACAAAAAAGAAAAGAAAAAAGAAATATGACATCTCGGCGTCTGCTCCTACTGCTCTGCTTCTGCCACCATGACTGACGGTATCCCCTGTGGACCAGCCAGCCAGACTGAACCCTCCCTTCCTTCAGTGGCTTTTGTCAGTGTTTTCTATTACAGCAGCAGGGAAAAAAAAAACAACTAATGCAACATGGAAAGTATAACACTAAGTGATGTGACCCAAATTCAGAAAGAAAAACCCCCACGTTCCCCCTCATGTGGATCCATGTATAAATGCAAACAGGTGTTAGGTGTGGGTAAAGTTGGAAACTTTAGAAAGGAGATCAGTACTGCATAATGAAGAAAGATGAGCTGTGGACCAAAGGACACACGAGTCATCAAAGAGGATTTGAAGCTAATTCTTTTCTAGTTTCAACTCTATAGTTTTTTCCCCATGGTGGATATGTGAATTAAATTTTCTGTGCATTGATGTAGCAGAAACCATTTTGCATCCCCAAAGAATTCAACATAGGTTATTCCTCTGAGACAATGATTGTAAAAGTTGGCCTTTCTTTTTAATTCTGTTGACCATTAGTGCAACAGAAATTAGCCGTTATTAGACACTGAGTATATTTGTTACATGGGCACATTTAGAAAATGTGGTTTTTTAAAAAATATTTCTTCTTATAAGAGAGGTTTTTATTTTCATTTTCCGTTTATTTTATTTTATTTTTGGCTTTTGGTTTTGTTTTGTTTCCAGACAGGCTTTCTCTGTGTAACTGCCTGGCCCAATATTTTAATATGTTGTAAATTTTGGAAAATGTTCCATATGCTGGTGAGAAGAAAGTATGTTAAGTGTTTGGGTGGAATGTTCTGTAGCTACGTTAAGTTCATTTGATTTATGATATCATTTCATTCCAGAATATCTCTGTTCAGTTTTGTTTGCATGACCTGTCTGTTGGTGAGCCTGGAGTACTGAAGCCATCCGTTTCTTGAGGTCAGACATGATTTTAGATCTATTAATTATGTTTCTTTTATGAAGTTATGTAATCCTGTGTTTGGTGTATATATGTTTAGGAATGTAATAAACTGTTGCTGGATTATTCATTTAATGAGTATGAAGTGTTTGTCACTCCTCATCTCTTGTAATTAGTTTTGGTTTGAAGTCAATTTTGTCAGATATTGGAATAGCTATGCCTGCATGCTTCCTAGTTTCACTTTCTTTGGAACACCCTTTTCCATCCATTTACCCTAAAATCTTGTCTACTGTTAATGATGACATCTGTGTTGATTTTTCTCTTCAGACCAAAGTTTTCTTAGTTCTAGCATCTTCTTTCATCAGCTGGCTTACTGGACACAAATTCCTTAAATCTATTTTCATTACAGAAAGTTGTCTTTCTCCTTCGATCAAGACTGATAGTTTTGCTGGGTAGAGTAGTCTGGACTGGCATCTGTGGCCTTTCAGATGTAGAACTTCAGTCAATACCTTTCTTTCTTTCAAAGTCTCTATTGAACAGCCAAGTATTAGTCTGGTGGGCCTGCCCTTATATGTGACTCGGTCTTTCTGTCTTTCAACTTTCTATACCCTTTCTTTGCTTTGTACATTTCCTGTTTTGATTCTTATGTGACATGGGGTGTTTCTTTCCTGGTCTTGTCTATTGGTGTTCCATATGCCTCCTGCACCTTGATGGGCATCTTTTTCCTGAGATTTGGGAAATTTTCTTCTATGATTTTATTGAAAATATTTTCTATGCCTTTCATCAGGATTTCTCCTCCTCCTCCTTCTCCTCCTCCTCTTTCTTTTCCTTCTTCTTCTATACTTACAATTCACAGGTTTGATCTTTTTACAGTGTCATCAAATTCCTGGATTCTTTTAGACTTAATATTTTCTTGGACTGAGTAATCCATTTTCTTTACCTTGTCTTTGAGAACTGACATGCTCTCCTCTGCTTGATACAGTCTATTGGAAAGTGTCCTGGTTGGACTTTTGTCAACTTGACACAAGCTAGTGTTACATTGGAAGAGAGAACTTCAGTTGAGAAAATGCTTCCCTTAGTTTGGCCTATAGGCATGTTCATGAGGCATTTCCTTGATTCATGATTGATGTGGGAGGGTCCAACTCACCGTGGCAGTGATCCTGAATTGTATAAGCAAGCAGGATGAGCAAGCCAGGAAGAACAAGCCAGTAAGCAGCATTCATCCATGGTCTCTGCTCTAGTTCCTGCCTCCAAATTCCTGCTTGAATTCTTGCTGTGTCTTCCCTCTGTGTCCTGAGAGTTGTAAGATGAAGTAACCCCTTTCCTTACGAAGTTTTTTTTGGTCATGGTCTTTATTGCCACAATAAAACCCTAACTAAAACAGCGAATCTTTCCTGTGAGCTTTTATTTTTTTCTTCCTGAGTTTTTTATTTCAAGTTCTAATTCAGTTTTGCTTTTCTTTGGATATTCTATTTCTTTATTAAATTATATTTTCATATCTTGAAATGTTTTATTATTTCATCCAAGTATTCACTTATGTTATCAAGGTCTTCATTCAGACATTTATTCATATTATCTTTGAAGTCCTTTAATGCATTTATAATTGCTATTCTAAAATCATTGTCTTGTACATCAGATAACTTGCTTTTGTCAGGGACTATTATGATGGGTTGCTAATTTCTGGAGGAGACATATTGTCTTGGTTTTTCATGTTGTTCATGTTTGGGGGATGGGACCTAAAGTATCTGGAGTTAGGTTATTGGTAGTGTTTCTCAGTTGAATGGATGTTTGGGTCTTTGCTTGCTGTCACCCCAACTTGTAAGGTTGTGGAATAGCTGAATGGTGTGGTATTTTGTATTGTGACCATTTTGTCTTAATGTGCAAAATGGGGTGTCAGAAGTGGTCACAGCTCAGCTAGGGATAGGTGCAATTTCTGAGCTCAGAAACAAACATTGTGAAGACTTAGAAGTTTCTCACTGTTGATTTTCAGAAGTCTGTAGAGGGCTCACTTGGCTCTTCAGATGTTCCTTGGGTCACAGGGGCTGGGGTCACAGTAAGAATGGGTAGTGCTCCAGGGTGACAAAGTGCAGGATGCCACATTGACCTCAGGTTGTGGCAGGTGAGGCAGAGGCCAGGCCAAAGGGTCTCTATTTTTGGTCAGGGGCACAGAACAACATGTGGTCTCAGTACATCTTGATAGTGGCAGACTAGCTCTGGGTTTCCCTGCCTGAAGTCTTGGATGTAGGATGTCATGTGATTCCCAGGCTGAGCTGTGAGTAGCCTGAGTGGTGGCTTGGACTGGGTCTGGGAATCCTTACCTGAGGTCTCGGTACCCGAATGCCTTTTGGTTCCACATGAAGTGGCAAATGGGGTAGCTAATGGATAGACAGGTGGCCATACTGGTTCTGGGGGCTCCTACCTAGGGTTCTGGGTCTCAGAAATATATTGATGTAATCAACAGTCTTATTAAATAAGAAACACAGAAACAATGTAAAAGAGAAAGCCAAGAGGTCAGAACTCAGAGCTAAAATCTCACCCTTCTGCCTGCGGTGTCCCAGCTTTATAGTATGTTGTTCTGCCTTCTCATTGGTTGTAAACCCAAACACATGACTGCCTCGTCACTGTCTGAATGTACAGCCCCCTAGGTCTTAAAGGCATATGTCTCCAATGCTGGCTGTATCCCTGAACACACAGAGATCTATGGGATTAAAGGCGTGTGCCACCACCGCCACACTCTGTCTATGGCTCTAATAGCTCTGACCCCCGGGCAACTTTATTTATTAACATACAATCAAAATCACATTTCAGTACAATTAGAATACCACCACAGAAATACGTGAGGTTCCTTGTATTGATGTTTTTATTTCATTCGTGTGTGTGTGTGTGTGTGTGTGTGTGTGTGTGTGTGTGTGTGTGTTTCACTGAAGGATTTATTTCCCTCTTTAATGCCTTTGAAATCTCTGTCTGGGATCTCATCTTTTCATCTAATCTAGTATCACCAGAGGGCCTTACTTTGGGAGAGAGATTCTGGTACACTTATGCTGAATTGAGCCATCGTTTCCCTCCTTGGCATTCTCTCTGCTTGGCTTGGCTCAGCTCACTTGGTGCTATTTTGGAGTAGGGTAGTAGGAACCCATGGCTTCAACAGTAGTCTCAATGATCCATGTTGCTGGTATGTGGGAGGGAGGTTGTAAGTCATTGCCTGGTGGTTCCCATGGACCTTAGCATGCACCCTCTCCCTGCCCTCTGCGTTGGCTTCTTCTGTTCCTATGGGGGAGCAGGTAGGGAGAGAAGCATTTTCTATCTATTTCTACTGTGTTCTCCAGCACGGCGTGGTTCAGTTGCACTTGCTTTTCTGCAAAGAGCTAACCAGGCTTAAAGAGTTTGTTTTCAGAAATTGTTTCTTGTGATAAAAGAGATTGTTGTGTCATTTTGACTATTTTCTCTCACTGGGTTTCCTTGGTGAAGCTTCTAATCTACCATCTTACCTAGAAGTGTGAACGGTGTTTTTAAACATGTGTAGTTTAAAATCAGTTATACCGCTACAAAACTGCATGAGAATGTGAAAAGAAACATCTTAAATCAATATGAAGAGACAACACTTAGGATTTTTTTTTTTTCTGGAGCTGAGGCCCGAACCCAGGGCCTTGCGCTTGCTAGGCAAGCGCTTTACCACTGAGCTAAATCTCCAACCCCAGGATTTTGTTTTTAATAGATGGAGAGTTTCCCTTTTGCAGATGAGAAATTTGTGGTGTCACTAGATGGAAGGGTAAAGGGTAAAGAGAGATTGGACAATGGGTCTGAATTCAGTTGTACAGGAGAAATGAGTTAGTGTTCAATAATTGTATAGGGTAACTGTGCGTTAGTTTTCTTGTCACTATAACCAAATATACCTACTACACTTGGCAAAAAACTCACTTCAAGGAGGAATGATGTGCTTTGGCTTATGGTTTGATAGTGAAGCTCATCATGGTGAGGTAGATAGACAGGTGGCAGGAGTACCATCCCACCCCAGCCTTCATTCTGTCTGCGGCCACCATCGGCTCATGGTCACCTCAGCGCAAATCTATCCAGTACAACACCTCAAGTCCCTATAGTCTTGGAGGTCTAACCCTTCAAAAATACAAAGTCTAAAGCCTCAGGCTGATAAGGCAAATAGAGAGTTATATAATGGCAGATAATACACATTCTCATCCCAAAGCAAGTAACAGAAGCATTGATGGGGAAGACTGAACCAAAGTAAGACTAAAGCCACGTGAGCAAATGTCACTGTCCATGGTTGCATGTCTTGTATCTCAACGTCATGGCAGAACCACGGGGGATGAAAAGGGGCTTGGCTAGCCCTGCTCCTGTAGCCCTGTTGCCTGTAGCATATGTGGCATCTCTTAGACTGTGTTTACTCTGTGCCTGAAGCTTTTCTTGGCAAACATTTATAGCATTCCCACCATTCTGGGGTCTGCACTGAAATGCAGGCCTCACTTTCTTAGCTCACACAATGGCCTGTGAGGGCCTCCTTACGAAGATCTGACCCTGTCACACATTTTCTGGCTTCAGCGGTTTAGTAGGACTCTTGGTGCATGCCTCCACCAGAACCATACAGATGTTACTGTCGAGTCTGCTTCCAGCTCCAGAGGCTTATAGCCTGGCCCCCATTTCCTCTTACTGTCATGGTGCTGCACTGGAGGAAAAAACCATTTCCCTAGTGTAGCACGAATCTTAAAGAGTCTTGTTAATAAAAACAAACCTGGAGCCAGGTACTGGGGTGAATGCTGGAAGATCAGAGAAGCAGAACAAGCCACAGCTTCCTTGCCTCGCCAATTCCTCAGGTGATCCTGTTTCCTCAGACTGGAAGCCTCTGAGTCCTCATCCGAATGAATCTCAGCTGAACTGCTTATCAAAAGCCTGAATGCTTAACCAGCTAAAAGCTTCCAGTTTCTGGTCTTCATGCCTTATATACCTTTCTGCTTTCTGCCATCACTCCCTGGGATTAAAGGCATGAGTCACCATGCTTGGCTGTATGCTTGAACACACAAGGATCCAGGTAGATCTCTGCCTCTGGAATGCTAGGATTAAAGGCATGAGTGCCACCATTTTCTAGCCTCTGTATCTAGTGGCTGTTCTGTTCTCTGACCCTAGGTAAGTTTATTAGGGTGCACAATATTTTGGGGGTCACAATACCACCACACCCTAGGATTTTTTTAAACCAAGGAGCTCCAAAACAGCAATATCTATTTAGGCACATCCCTTTCAAATGCATTTGCCATTTCAGAGCATTCAATGGGTGCATTGCCCTCAAAGCACCCTTCCCACTGGCCCAGCATGAAGCATAAGATTTCTCTTTATCAGTCTCTTTAAGAATTGTAGCCTTGCCAGGCGGTGGTGGCGCACGCCTTTAATCCTAGCACTCGGGAGGCAGAGCCAGGCGGATCTCTGTGAGTTCGAAGCCAGCCTGGGCTACCAAGTGAGCTCCAGGAAAGGCGCAAAGCTACGCAGAGAAACCCTGTCTCGAAAAACCAAAAAAAAAAAAAAAAAAAAAAAAGAATTGTAGCCTCTGAGGGGCCCCCAACTGGATCAGGCCCTCTGAATAGGTGAGACAGTTGATTGGCTTCATCTGTTTGGGAGGCATCTAGGCAGTGGTACCAGGTCCTGTGCTCATTGCATGAGTTGGCTGTTTGAAACCTGGGGCTTATGCAGGGACGCTTGGCTCAATCTGGGAGGAAGGGACTGGACCTGCCTGGACTGAGTCTATCAGGTCGATCTCAGTCCTTGGGGGAGGCCTTGATCTGGAGGTGGTGGGAATGGGGAGTGGGCTGGGGGGAAGGGGAGGGGGGCAGGAAGGGGGAGAACAAGGGAATCTGTGGTTGTTATGTAGAACTGAATAGTATTGTAAAAAAAAAAAAAAATTGTAGCCTCTTTGTCCACACCTGCCCATCCCCTACTTTAAATGTGGTTCCATCCCTTTCTTTACCAAACTGCACATTTTCTCCTTTTTCTCGCCATAAGCCTGGGTAAAAGCAGTGAGCAATAACCATGCCATCATTTAAATGTGTGTTATCTTGAAATTCCCCTTTGCCAAACAAATTAGACCATTACTTTTGAATTTAGTCTATCTCAGATTTCAGGACATGGGTATAATGTAGCCAGATTCTTTGCCAGAGTGTAACACAAATGGACTCTCACCCAATTTGCAAATAGAGTATTTGTTCCCCTGTGACCCTGGCCTTTACCGTCCATACATTCCTACTAGAACGCTGGTCTCTCACTCTTCCATCAGAATGCCCCACTAAATTCTGCTTCCAGCACTCTGGAACTGGTCTAGCCTGTATTTTCAAAGTCTTCCATAGTCCTCCTTCAAAGCATCCAGAAAAGCCTGTGAAGAACCCATAGCCGGTTCCCTTTGCTGGTACCAATTTTCTGTATTTGTTCCTCTTCTCAGCACTGTGAGAAGATATCTGTTAAGAAGCAACTTAAGAGATGAGAAGAGGGGTTGGGGATTTAGCTCAGTGGTAGAGTGCTTGCTTAGCAAGTGCAAGGCCCTGGGTTTGGTCCTCAGCTCCAGAAAGAAAGAGAGAGAGAGAGAGATGAGAAGAGGAACACACACAGAAAATCGAGGGCAGGGTCCATGTTGACAAGGAAGACACAGAGGTTAAAGTGTCTCACAGCTGCACACTCACACCTCAGCAGATGAAGGGGGGCTGGGATTTGATTCTCTTCTATCATTGACCCAATTTCTTTAGCTAAGTTTCTCTTCCTCAAGGTTACACAATCCCCCAAACAGTGCCATAACGTGGGGAATCGAGTGTTCAGACACCTGAGACTATGGAGGCCATTTTGAAGTTGAAACCTAACACTATGTTTTACAATGGCTTGTTATACATTTCATAAAGAACTAGAAGAGAAAAGTTCAAAGTCTTCAAAGAAATTATAAGTATTGGCCGGGCGGTGGTAGCACACACCTTTAATCCCAGCACTTGGGAGGCAGAGGCAGGCGGATCTCTGTGAGTTCGAGGCCAGCCTGGTCTACAGAGTGAGTTCCGGGAAAGGTGCAAAGCTACACAGAGAAACCAAGTCTCGAAAAACCAAAAATATATATAGATTGGACAAAATCTCAATAAATTGAGGAAAATTGAAGTAACATCCTGCATTCTACCTGACTATACTGAAATAAAGCTGGATGTTAACAGCAACAGAATCTACAGAAAGACACAAACTCATGGAAAGTAAACAACATACAAGTGAACGCTAATTGGGTCCAAGAAAAAAATCAAGAAAGAAAAAATTCCTAGAAAGGAATGAAAATGTAAACATAACATACCAAAATCCATGGGGAACAGTGAAGAAGTCCTAAGAGGGAAGTCTTTAGAAACACTTTTTGTTTTTTTAATGAAAGTAAAATTACACTATTCCTCCCTCCGACCCCTCCCATATACTCCCCCTTGCTCTCAAATTCATAACCTCTTTTTAATTGATTTACACACACACACACACACACACACACACACATTACACTATTCCTCCCTCCGACCCCTCCCATATACTTCCCCTTGCTCTCAAATTCATAACCTCTTTTTAATTGATTTACACACACACACACACACACACACACACACACACACATTACACTATTCCTCCCTCCGACCCCTCCCATATACTTCCCCTTGCTCTCAAATTCATAACCTCTTTTTAATTGATTTACACACACACACACACACACACACACACACACACACCTAACTACATAAATACAACCTGCACAGTCCATATAAATATGATTTCTGGGCTGACCACTGGTATTGGATAACTAATTCCGGGAGGGGGAGGGGTTCTTCCCTGGGGAAAACTATTTCTCCCAACTCTCAGAATTCCTTAGCTGCCTGTAGTTCTTTGTCTAGGGTTAGGGCCCTGTCCTAGTTAGACTTACTGTTGCTGGGATGCAACACCATGACCACAAGCAACTTGGGGAGGAAAGGGTTTATTTGGCTTACACTTTCAAATCATAGTCCATCATGGACAAGGATATCAGAGTGGAAACCTGGAGGCAGGAGCTGATGCAGAGGCCATGGAGGGGAGCTGCTTACTGGCTTGCTTCCCATGGCTTGCTCAGCCTGCTTTCTTATGGAACCCAGGACCACCAGGCCAGGGATGGCACCACTCACAATGGACTGAACCCTTCCCCATCAACACTAATTAAGAAAATGCCTTATAGGCCTGCCTACAGCCTGATCTTATGGAGACTTTTTATCAATCAAGGTTCCCTCCTCTCAGATGACTATAGCTTGTGTCAAGTTCATGTAAACTAGACAGCACAGGCCCCATGAGATTTCTCACTTACATGTTAGCATATCCTAAAAATGGTGTCATGTTTAGGCTCATGAGACTTCATGGCTGTCGTTTCTCTGAGTTTTCTAGAACAGTCTTAGAGCAACCATCCTGTTCCTTTGGCTCTTACAGTCCTTCTCTTCTGTCTTCTACAATGTTCCTGGAGCCTTGGGTGCAGGAATTGTGCTGTAGGCACACCAGTTAGGGCTAATCACCACACAATGGTTTGTTCTCTGAATTGTAATTAGTTGTGGTTTTCTGTAATGGTCTCTATCTGTTGCAAAGAAATGTTTCTTTGATAAGGGATAAGGCCCATACCTATCTGTAGGTATAAGGATAAATATTTAGAATGTAAATTTTCTACCTGGGTCCCCCCCAGTGGCCACATTGGGCTGGGACTCGAGTAGGTGATTTTTCACTACCTTTCCTGTCCTCCATTACTATGTACAAGACATGGAAGAGATAATTTCAAGTGTTGAAGACAGATAGAATAAATGGATAACTCAGCCAAAGAAAACGTTAAATCTAAAAAAAAATCAAGTCACAAAATATACAGGAAATCGGAGATACTATGAAAAGAACAAATCTAAGAATAATAGGAACATAAGAAAGAAAAGAAACCCATCTCAAAGGCCCAGAAAATATTTTCAGCAAAATCATAGAGGAAAATTTCCCCAACCTAAAGAAGGTGGTGCCTCTCAAGGCATAAGAAGCATACAGAACAGCACATAGACAGAACCAAAAAAGAAAGTCCCCTCAGCACATAATACTTAAAATATTATATGTACAGAACAAAGAAATAATATTAAAAACTTCAAGGGAAAATGATCAAGTGATCATTTCAATACTTGAAATTATCTCTTCCATGTCTTGTATATAGTAATGGAGGACAGGAAGGATAGTGAAGAATCACACACACACACACACACACACACACACACACACAAAGGGCAGACCTATTAGAACAATACCTGACTTTTCAATGGAGACTAAAAACTAGAAGGTACTGGACAGATGTGCTGCAGATGAGTATTCATGGGACTGGAAAGTATTGTGTATGCTATCAAAGAAGAAAAGAAACCATCAATCCAGCTGCAAACCCTTCAGTCTACAACAGCCACCTGCCTGCATGATATGCTGGTACAATACAGGCACAAACACGGTGGGAGTAACCAACCGCTCTCGGATTGGATTGAAAGCCCTCGCCTTGAGATGGAACCCATGCCTGACACTGCTCAGGTGGCCAAGAACCTTAGACTGAATAGACCACAGGCCTAGAGAAAAACCAACTACTGTTGTTCTGCTGAAGAACACCAGCAATAAAATGACATTCTTCTGTACCCATAGATCAGTACCTCGTTCAGCCATCATCTAGAAGTAGATGAGAATTAACTGAAAAATGTTCAGAGTGAAAGATTTTGGAACATTTAGTCCTAAATGAGTGTCTTCATCAAACCCCGCCCCTCAGGGCTCAGGGAACTATGCAGAAGAGGAAGCAGAAAGATTGTATGAACTACATGGGATAGATGACCGCAAGGACACAACCAGACTGATGTACATATTAGCTCACATAGACGTGGCAGCATGCTCAGGGCCTTCCCCAGTTCAAGCCAGAAAAGAGCCCAGCTCTGAGAGGGAGAAGTGAACACGGGCTGTCATCCTTAACTGAGAAGCTAGCTCCAATTGACATCTGCTTTCTAAGGAAAAGTAGTTTGTTCCAGTGGAGTCTCACTGGGAATGTTAACCACACTTAAGGGTAGGCTCCATGCCCAGAAGTAGATAGGTGGCCAATACAAAACTACTTCAGTGGTATTTTTGTAGATTTTTTGTTTCATATTGCTTTGTTTGGATATTTTTATCTTACTTCTCTTTTGTTTGTATAGTATGGTTTCCAATTTTGTGTTTTTATAAATTTTTGTGTATTCGTGTGTTTCTTATGCTCACTCTTTCTTTCCTTTCTTCTTTCCTTTCTTCCTTTCTTCCTTCCTTTCTTTCCCTCCCTCCCTCCTCCCCTCCCTCCCTGCCCCCTCTTCCTTCCTTCCTTCCTTCCTTCCTTCCTTCCTTCCTTCCTTCCTTCCTTCCTTCCTTCCTTCCTTCCTTCCTTCCTTCCTTCCTTCCTTCCTTCCTTCCTTCCTTTCTTTTTCTTCTTTTGAGACAGGATTTCTCTGTGTAGCCCTGGCTGTCCTGGAATTCACTATGCAGACCAGGCTGGCCTCAAACTCACAGAGAGCCTCCTGCTTCTACCTCCTGAGTGCTGGGACCAAAGGCATGCGCCACGACTTATCCCCTTTTAATTCTTGTTTGTTTGTTTTTTTCTTGTTGTTTGCCTGTTTTCTTTTTTTTTCTTTTTTTCTTTTCTTCCAAGATGCCTGTTTGTTTTCTAAAGAGAGAGAAAAAGGGTTTGGATTTGGGAGGGTGGAGACTGGGGATGATATATATGGAAAGAGTTGAGAGAGTGGAAACCATGATTAGAATATATTGTATGAAAAAAATTTCAGTAAATTTTTTTTTTTTTTTTTTTTTTTTTTTTTTGGTTTTTCGAGACAGGGTTTCTCTGCGTAGCTTTGCGCCTTTCCTGGAGCTCACTTGGTAGCCCAGGCTGGCCTCGAACTCACAGAGATCCGCCTGGCTCTGCCTCCCGAGTGCTGGGATTAAAGGCGTGCGCCACCACCGCCCGGCTCAGTAAATTTTTTTAAGACAAAGTTTCTATGTATGGCTCTGGCAAAATTAAAAAAAATAGAATATAGTTAGGAATTATGCTGGCTTTAACAAAGTGTTGGTTAGCTAGGCACCAGCACTCAGGAAGCAGAGGCAGGTGAACACTATAAGTTCAAGATTAGACTGATTTAGCAGAGTTCCAGGATAGTTAGGGTTACACAGAGAGACCCCTGTCTCAAAAGCAACAACAAAAATGAACAAAAAGTAATGGTTGTATGTAGAGGTTCTCCTCCAAGATCCATGACTTCACTAGCCTCAGGGAATCGGCTAAGCTTCCAGTAGCAGGCATGATTCCCCTCCCCTCCGTTAGAGAGTGTTGGTTACCGCAGGGCATGGGTGACACTCCTGCACCTTAGGGTTAATGTGTCACGCTGGTGATTATTGTAGTTCACAGGCATCATATCTGGGTAGAATTGTTGGTTGCTTCCCTCTTTTGGAAGCTTGCATGGAACCTTCTGGTACTATGAAAGCTAGTCCTCAGGGAGGTGTAGATGAATTTCTAAACAGTCTTAGTAAATAAGAAACACAGAGCCAAATACAGAGGTAAATAGCCAAAGAGATCAGAGAGTCACGACTACCTTATCTTACCACCTTACTGCCTTCGCTTCCCCAGAGAGAGCTTCTTCTTGTGTGACTTGTGGTTTTTTTTGTTTGTTTGTTTGTTTTGGTTTTTCGAGACAGGTTTCTCTGTGTAGTTTTAGTGGTTGTCCTGGATCTCATTCTGTAGTCCAGGCTGGCCTCGAACTCACAGAATTCCACCTGGCTTTGCTGGGATTAAAGGTGTGCGCCACCACCGCCCAGCTGTGACTTGTGTTTTTATTGCTTTCCTGTTCTGCCTTTTCATTGGCTCTAAGCCCAGCCACATGACTTTCTCGTCACTGCCTGTCTATACAGACCTCCAGGTCTCTATGGTTGGTACTGGGATTAAAGGCGTGTGTCACCATGTTGGCTGTGTTCTTCCCCACACAGAGACTCTGCCTGCCATGTGATCAAATTAAGGATGTGAGCCTGACTTTTGTTCCTGGCTCGCTATGACCTCTGATCTCCAGGCAAACTTAATTTATTAACATACAAATAAAATCACATTTCAGCACAATTAAAATATCACCATAGGGCCATCCAGCTCATTTCCAGGCCAGGGGCTTCTGGGCCCTGTGTCTGAAGTGCATGGTGTCTTCAGCAATAGGGACTTACCTTCCACATCTAGGGAGCAATCAAGGGCAATAGTAGTCGTCCATAATGTTCTGGGAGTCTCTTGGACTATTCTGAATAACAACTCAAAGTGGTGTTTCTCAAGCTTGATGTTGGGGTTCTTCTTTTCATGGTCCATAACTTTTGGGGGCAGCATGTCAGTCCAGATGGAAAAATTCATTTAAACTAAATATGTATATTTATATGCCGACTTATGTATATTATATGTATATTTTAGGTAGTTAATAGTATGATCATCCCTTATGACTTCTTCAGACATCCTGACTCTTATTTTACCCTTCTCCTGTTTTTAACTCTTCCATCTCTAGATAGAGCCCCCTTTTCCAGATCCCCCTTTTCAGTAATCCTCTTCAGATTACTCGCACTCTACGATTTCCCTCTCAATTGCCACCCCACTCACCATGGTCCCTTTTTACTTCACTGGTTTCTGCACTTACTCTAGGATATATATTCACATCTGAAGATTAGGAACTAGGATTCTCAAGTGAGAGAGAACATTCAGTGTTCTGGGTCTGGGTTACCTCATTCAATATGATCTTTTCTTGTTCCATCCATTTACCTGTAAAATGCATGGTTTTGTTTTTCTTTACAGCTGAATAGTATTCCATACTATTCATATACATATACATATCACATTTCATTATTCATTCATCAGTTGAAGAACATTTTGGTTGTTTCCATTTTCTAGTTATTGTGAATTGTGCAACAATGAACATGGCTGAGCAAGTATCTATGGAATATGATGTCGAGTCCTTTGTGCATATGTCAAGGAATGATATACCTGGGTCGTATGGTAGACTGATTTTGGAGCTTTTTGAGGATTATCCACACTGATTTCCAGAGTGGCTGGACCAGTTTGCAATCCCATCAACAGTGAATAAGAATTTCTTTTCAGGCTGGAGAGATGGCTCAGTAGTTAAGATCTCTGCCTGCTCTTCTAGAGGACTCCGGTTCAATTCCCAGCACCCACATGATCGCTCACAATTGTCTGCATATCTGCCACATTTACACAGATATACAGGCAGGCAAAACACCAATGCACATAAAATAAATATAAATTATTAAAAAAGAATCTCTCTCCTCCAAATCCCCTCCAGCATTTGTTGTTGGTTGTTTTCTTGATTTTGACATTCTGATTGGGATAAAATGAGATCTCAAAACTCTTTTGGTTTGAATTTCCCTAATTACTAAGGTCCATGAACAGTTTTGAAGAATTTCTTAGCCATTTTTATTTCTTCCTTTGAGAACTCCCTGTTCATATCCCAAGCCCATTTTTGAATGGGTTGGGTTTTTTTTGACTCTTTAGCTTTTGAATTCTTTATAATATTCTCGATATATATTCTGTTAGATACACAGTTGACAAAAATTCTTCTCTCCCAATCCGTGACCATAGATTTTTTTCCATTTTTTAGCATCTTCTCTCTCTTTCTGCAGTTTTAAAGTTTTCATTGCAGAGGTCTTCACCTCACTGGTTGGGTTTTATTCCTAGATTTTTTTTGAGACTATTGTGAATGGGAGTGTGTCCATGATCTTTTCTGTGTATGCTTGTTGGTGCTGTATAGAAGAAACTCTTCATTTTTGCAATTCTGTATCCTGCCAAGTTGCTGAATTTACCCTTTCTAGAATTTTTGTGATAGAATTTTGAGGATCTCTTATTTATGATATATCATCTACAAATAAGCATAGTTTTCTTTATTCTCTCTTGTTTAATTTTTTGATTTCATTCTCTTGCCTTGTTCCATCTAGAGCTTTCAGCATAATAATGAAAACGAGTTTGAGTAGTGGATATCCCTGTCTCGTTTCTGACGTCAGTGGGATTGCTTCAAGTTTTTCTCTATTTAGGGAATATATTGGCTATTGATTTCTCATAGACAAGCTTTTATTATGTTGAGATATTCCCTTCCAATCCTAGTCTCTCTAGGATTTTTATCATGAAGGCATGTTTGATTTTGTCATCTATTCAAGTGATTGTGGTGGTATTGTGTTCCCCAAAATATTGTGCACCCTAATAATCTTATCTAGGGTCAAAGAACAGAAAAGCCACTATATACAGAGGCTAGAAAATGGTGGCACTCACACCTTTAATCCTAGCATTCCAGAGGCAGAAATCCTTCTGGATCTCTATGAGTTCAAGGCCACATTGGAAACAGCCAGACATGGTGACACACACCTTTAACCCCAGGGAGTGATGGCAGAAAGCAGAAAGATATATAATTCGTGAAGACCAGAAACTAGAAGCTCTTAGCTGGTTAAGCTTTTAGGCTTTGAGCAATCATTCAGCTGAGATTCATTCTGGATGAGAACTCAGAGACTTCCAGTCTGAGGAAACAGGATCAGCTGAGGAATTAGCAAAGTGAGGTGGCTGTGGCTTGTTCTGTTTCTCTGATATTCCAGCATTCACCCCAATACCTGGCTCCAGGTTTGATTTTATTAATAAGAACTTTTAAGATTCCTGCTACAAGTGATGATGTGAATTTTGTCTTTAAGTCCATTCATGTGGCTTATTACATTTATTGATTTTTGTATGTAGAACCATCCCTGCAGTTTAGGGATAAAGCCAACTTGGTCATAGTGGGTAATCTTTTTTGATGTTTGTATTCTCTTTGCAAATATTTTGCTGATCCTTTTTTAATCTGTGTTCATCAGGGATATTGGCCTGTAGTTTTTTGTTTTTGTTTTGTCTTTATCTGGTTTGGGTATTTAGAGTGATACTGGAATTTGGGAGTATTACTTTTATTTCTTTTTTTTAATAGTTTTGGAAGAGATGGATGTGGATCTTCTTTGAATGTTTGGTAGAATTCTGCTGTGAATCTGCCTGGGCCGAGACATTAATTTACTCTGAAGATTTTTTTGTTTTTGTTTTTTTGAGACAGAGTTTCTCCTGGAACTCACTCTGTAGACCAGGCTGGCCTTGAACTCATAGAGATTCACCTGCCTCTGCCTCCTAAGTGCTGGGATTAAAGGTGTGTGTCACACCGCCTGGCAAGACGTTTTATTACTATTCCAATGTCCTCATTTGTTATGGGTCTCTTTAGTTTGTTGAATCTCTTCTAGGCTTAATTTTGGTGATTTGGCTGAACCTAGAAATTCATCCATTTCTTTTAGGTTTGAAAACCTAAAAGTACAGGTTTTTTTTTTTTTTTTTTCGAGACAGGGTTTCTCTGTGTAGCTTTGCGCCTTTCCTGGGACTCACTTGGTAGCCCAGGCTGGCCTCGAACTCACAGAGATCCGCCTGGCTCTGCCTCCCGAGTGCTGGGATTAAAGGCGTGCGCCACCACCGCCCGGCAAGTACAGGTTTTTAAAGTGTTTCCTTATAGTATTCTGAATTTCTTTGGTGTCTGTTGTAATGTTTTTCTGTTCATTTCTGATTCTGTTAAGTTAGGTCCTTTCTTTCTTTTCCTTATCTGGACCAAGATATGTTTATCTTCTCAATGAACCAGCTCTTAGATTCATTGGGTCTTTGTATTATTTTCCACTGATTTCTGCTTTGATATTTATTATCTCTTGCCATCGGCTGGGTTTCAATTTGGTTTGTTCTTGTTCTTACAAATTCTTGAGTTGCATCATTGAGTCATTTATTCGTGCTCTTTCTGATTTTTTAATATATGCACTCACAGCTATAAATTTCCCCCCATAGGATTGCTTTCAATGTGTTCTGGAAGTTTTACTGTGCTATGTTTTCTTTTTATATATATATATTTTTTTTCATTTTACATACCAACCCCAATTCCCCCTCCCTCCCGTTCTCCCGCCCCCTCACCTCCCTCCCACTCCACCCCCACCCACTCCTCAGAGGGGGTAAGGCCTCCCATGGGAGTCAACAAAGTCAGGCATGCCAAGTTGAAGGAGAGCCTAGCCCCTCCCCGTTGTGTCAAGGCTGAGCAAGGTGTCCCACCACAGGGAGTGGGCTCCAAAAAGCCAGTTCATGCAGTCCTGGTCCCACTGCCAGGGACCCCACAAACAGATCAGGCCACACAACTGTCACCCACATTCAGAGGGCCTAGTTCGGTCCCATGCAGGCTCCCGAGCTGTCAGTCCAGAGTCAGTGAGCTCCAAGTAGCACGGCTCAGCTGTCTCTGGGTTTCCCCATCAGGATCTTGTTGTTGTTGTTGTTGTTTGAGACAGGGTTTCTCTGTGTAGCTTTGGAGTCTGTCCTGGAACTCACTCTGTAGCCCAGGCTGGCCTCAAACTCACAGAGATCCGCCTGGCTCTGCCTCCCGAGTGCTGGGACTAAAGGCCTGCGCTACCACCGCCTGGCTCCCCATCATGATCTTGACCCCCTCTTCCTCCCATAACCCCTCCTCCCTCTCTTCAACTGGACTCCGGGAGCTCGGCCTGGTGCTTGGCGGTGGATCTCTGCATCTGCTTCCATCAGTTAGTGGATGAAGGCTCTATGATGACAGGGTAGTCACCAATCTGAATACAGGAGAAGGCCAGTTCAGGCACTCTCTCCACTATTGCTAGGAGTCTCAGCTGGGGTCATCCTTGTGGATTCCTGGATTTCCCTAGCACCAGCTTTCTCCCTTTCCATGATGGCTCTCTCTCTATCAGGATATCTCTATCTTTGCTCTCCCTCTCCACAACTCGGCCATCTGGATCCCTCATGTTCCCCTCCCCCACAACCCCCTTCTACCCCCTCCCAGTTTACCCTGAAAATCTTAACTATTTCCCCTTCCTGGGGCCCTCCATACATGTCCCTCTTAGGGTCCTCCTTTTTACTTAGCTTCTCTGGGATTGTGGGTTGTATCCTGCTTATCCCTTGCTTTACATGCTTAGATGCTTTACATCTAAGTTTTCATCTGCATTTGGTTCCAGGAAACTTATCATTTCTTTCTTTTGATTTCTACTTTAGCCCATTCATCATTCAATACTGAGTTGTTTAGTCTCCTTGAGTTTGTTTATTTACTAGAGATATGTTTACTCTCAATTTTAAGTTTTATTACATTATGGTCAAATTGACCTCCATAGGCTGCTGAGGAAAATGTGTATTCTTAGGTGTTTGGGTGGAATATTCTAGAGATGTCTGTTAAGTCCATTAGATGTATGATTCCACTTAATTCTGATGTTTCTCTGCTTAGTTTTTGTCAAGATGCCCCGTCCATTGGAGAAAGTGGGGTATTGAAATGACTCACTTTATTTTTTTTCTTTCTTTTATATAAGACAGGAAGTCACATAATAAAGGAATTAAAAGGCTGTCATGGCTTGTGCCTATACCTAGCACTAGGGAGGCTGAGGCTGGAGGATTGCTTAAAGCTCAAGACAAGCTTGGACCACAGACACTGTTGTATTTTATCTTTTTTTTCTTCTTCTCCCCCCCCCCCAGCTGAGGACCGAACCCAGGGCCTTGCTAGGCAAGGGCTCTACCACTGAGCTAAATCACCAACCCCTACTGTTGCATTTTAAAGATGGTGAGGCAGCTGGAAGGCGTCACACCATACAACAGGCCCACATGGGAGGGGAGGGGAGAGAAGGGGTAGAGACAGGTCTCTGGGGATGAGAGTGAAGAAGGAGAGAGAGCAGACACTTTTTATTTTTTCGGTTTTTCGAGACAGGGTTTCTCTGTGTAGCTTTGTGTCTTTCATGGAACTCACTCTGTAGCCCAGGCTGGCCTCGAACTCACAGAGATCTGCCTGGCTCTGCCTCCGAGTGCTGGGATTAAAGGTGTGCGCCACCACTGCTGGCTGACTCACTTTAATGAGTTCATGTTAATCTGTATCTTTAAATCCAGCAGTACAATTATATAAAATTGGGTACAGCAGAGTTTGGTGTACTATGGTTAGGTAATGTCTTTTTGGTTAACTGTTTCTTTGATTAGAATGAAGTGTCCATCTTTATCTCTTGATTAGTTTTTATTTAAAGGCTCTTTTGGAAGCTATTAGGATAGTCACACCTGCTTCTTTCTATATTCTCTTGGCTGTGCTAATTCTTCTCTTCAACTTGAAATACTACTTCCTGTGTTTTCTTTTTCTTTTCTTTCTTTCTTTCTTTCTTCTTCTTCTTCTTCTTCTTTTTCTTCTTCTTATTATTATTATTTTGGTTTTTTTTTTTTTTTTTTTGGTTTTTCAAGACAGGGTTTCTCTGTGTAGCTTTGCGCCTTTCCTGGAACTCGCTTGGTAGCCCAGGCTGGCCTCAAACTCACAGAGATCCGCCTGCCTCTGCCTCCCGAGTGCTGGGATTAAAGGCGTGCGCCACCACCGCCCGGCCAACTTATTTTGGTTTTTTTCGACACAGGGTTTCTCTGTGTAGTTTTGGTGCCTGTCTGTCTGTCCTGGATCTCACTCTGTAGACCAGGCTGGCCTCAAACTCACAGAGATCTGCCTGCCTCTACCTCCTGAGTGCTGGGATTAAATGCATGTGCCACCACTGCCCAGCTTCCTGTGTTTTCTTTAGGTTTGTTCTAATGAATTTACATCTTTAGGTTGTTTTTGTCATGGAAAGATTTTCTTTCTCCTTCAGCTACAGAAGATAGTTTTGCTGAGTATATTAGTCTAGGTTGGTCATCATGGTCTTTGTGGACTTGGAGTGCATTGCTCCAGGCTCTTCTGGCTTTCAGAGTTTTCATTGAGAAATCAGCTGTTGTTTTGATGGGTTTTCCTTTATTGGTGATTTGTGGTTTATTTTCTCTTGCGGCTCTCAGTACCTTTCCTTTGATATACAGTATTGATGTACTCTGTGCCTTGGGGTAATTTTCTCCTCCTGCCTGTTTGGTGTTTCATGTACTTCTTGCATCTGTATGGATATGGCTTTCCCTTCATTTGGGGATGCTTTCTTCTATGACTTTGTTGAAGATCTCGTCTGTGCCATTGACCTGGGCTTCTTCTCCCTCATCTATGCCAATAATTTGAAAATTCAGTCTTTTCCTGGTGTCCCACATTTCCTGCATGTTTCTTTCCTGTGTTTTTAATTTTTCTCATGTTTTTGTCTATAGGTTTTAGAGTCTGTACTTTACAGACTTTGAGTCTGGGTATTCTATCTTCTGCTCGAATCATTCTGCTTATAAGGCTTTCCTTTGAGTAATTTTAAAATCCTAACTAAAACTATTCCAGGGCCAGATGGATTCACTGTAGAATTCTAACAGACCTTCAGGGAATATTAATACTGCTCAAATTATCAGTAAAATAGAAAACAAAGAAATATTTCCAAATTCTTTTTATGAAGCCACCTGATACTAAAACCAGACAAAGATCACCCCAAAAATGAAAATTATAGGCAAATATCTCTGATGAATACAGGTACAAAAATTCTCAACAAAATACTTTCAAACCAAATTGAAGAACACATGAAAAAGATTATCCAACATGATCCAGTTGCCTTCATCCTAGAGATGCAAAAATGGTTCAATATATATAACTCAATAAATGTAATCCACCGTATAAACAGAACACAAGGTCAGAAATCACACAATCATCTCATCAGATGCAGAAAAGGCATTTGACAAAATCCAACATCTCTTTATGATAAAAGTTCTGGAAAATCTGGGGATACAGGGCACATACATCAACATAATAAAGGCAATATGCAGCAAGCCCACAGCCAACATCATGCTAAATAGAGAAAAACACAAACTGTACACAATAAAATCAGGAACAAGACAAAGATTTCCACTCCACTCCTGTTCAATACAGTGCTTGAAGTCTTAACAAGGACAATAAGACTCATGAAGGAGATCATGGCGAAGAGGGAACCCCAAATTGAGAAAATGCCCCTACTGGATTGACCTGTGGATTGTAAGCCAAAATAAATCCTTTCTTACCCATACTGCTTTTGTGTTTTATCACAATGCTAGAAACCCTAACTAAGACAGATTCTGTAACAAAAACTTAAGACACTAAAGAAGACAACAAAAGATGGAAAGACCTCCCACACTCACACTCTGGTAGGATTATTATTATGAAAATGGTCATCCTACCAAAAGCAATCTATAGGTTCTACACAATCCTCATCAAAATTCCAATGCAATTCCTCACATAAACTGAAAAAATAATCTTTAGTTCCATATGGAAACACACAAAGAGACAAAAAATAATCCTGAACAATAAAAGATGTGTTGGATGTATTAAATGTCTAGTTTTAAGTTATATACAGAGCTGTAGTAATAAAAATAATTTATAAAAGTAATATAGTGCTGGCATAAAAGTAGATACATTGATAAGCAGAATACAATTGAGGACTTGCATTTAGGTCTATGACCTATGCTCACCAGATTTTTTAAAATTATTAATTAATTGATTGATTGATTGATTTTATGAAGAACCTAAACTACACACTGGGAAAAGATAGAATCTTCAACAATTCCCAGCACTAAGGAGGTAGAGCAGGATCTTTGTGATTTGTATGTCAGTTTGTTCTACTTAAGACTTTCCAGGCCAGCCAGGGCTACATAGTGAGATCCTATCTCAAAAACAACAAACTAAACTCTGAAAGATTCAAGGACCTCCACATAAGACCAAATACACTGAATGTGATAGAGGAGAAAGTAGGGAATATGTTTGAACTTATAGGCACAAGGAAGGATGTTCTGAACAACACCCTGGGAACATCAGCATCCAGCCCCAACAGTTGATAGATGGGACCACGTGAAACTGAAAAGCTTCTGTGTGACAAAGGATATCATTATTCACACAAAGAGACAGCCTACAGCAAAGGAAAGTCTTTATCAGCTGGACATTTGATAGTTTGTATCTAGAATATGCAACCCCCCAAAAAGAAAACAACACAAATTAAAAATGGGTCATGGAACTAAGCAGAATTCTCAAAAGATGAAACACAAATGTTTGACATATTTGGCTATCAAGAAAATGTAAATTAAAAATACTTCGTGATTTCATCTTACCCCACTTACAATGGCAGGTGTTGGTGTAGATTTGGGGAAAGGGAATCACTTATTCACTGCTGATTGTAGTGAAAACTGGTACAACTACTATGGAAAGCACTATGAAGGTCCCTCAAAGAGCTAGAAATAGATTTATCACAAGATCCAGTTATGGGCAGATACCCAAAGGACTCTATATCTTATTATGGAGACATTT
Source organism: Peromyscus maniculatus bairdii (assembly GCF_049852395.1). Lineage (NCBI taxonomy): Eukaryota > Metazoa > Chordata > Mammalia > Rodentia > Cricetidae > Peromyscus > Peromyscus maniculatus. The sequence continues at coordinate 141,270,335 of NC_134875.1, read as the reverse complement.
CTTCACCCATGTTCATTGCTGTTCTATTAACAATATCCATGAAATCAAAACAGCATAGATGTCCTTTAATGGATGAATCAAAAACGAAAATGTTGTATATTTGCATAATGGGATATTATTCATCATCAGAAAAATGAAATTATGAAATTTACTGTAAACTCTGGAAGCTATAATAACAGCTGCCTGATAAGACATCCCCACTGGTGCAGTAGTGGCAATAGTGGCATGGATGGTATTGTTGTCAACCAACCCCTTCTTTGTATTTAAGATTTATTTATGTATTTTATGTATATGAGTACTGTGTCTGCATGTGCACCTGCCTGCCAGAAGAGGGGCAAAGGGAAGGAGCAGACCCCTCACCATGTGGGTGCTAGGAATTGAACTCAAGACCTCTGGAAGAACAACCAGTGCTCTTAACCACTGAGCCATCTCTCCAACCCAACCCATCACTTCTTTATTGAACTTAAGAAACCCATACCTGACACCATTAATGAGGAAAAAAATAACAAAAAAACCCCCAAACCACTCAGGTATGTTATAGGCCTTAGAGAAGAAACTAATAATATTATTCGCTGTTTGGACACAGTATTAAAATGACTTCTAATGATTTATTGTTCTATCAATAGATCAGTAAATCAATTATCACTAGAGAAGCTTCTTTTAAAAGCTTATTTATTTATTTGATGTGTACTGGTGTTTTGCCTGTATATCTGTGTGAGGGTGTCAGACCCCCTGGAACTGGAGTTGCAGACAGTTGTGAGGTGCCATATGGGTGCTGGGAATTGAACCCCGGTCCTCTGGAAGAACAGCCAATGCTTTAACCACTGAGCTATCTCTCCAGGCCTAGAGAAGCTTCTTATTGCAGTGTTGGCAATAAATACAGAGATCCATAACTGGTCAATGTGCAAAGAATAAGATATCAAGTGTTTATCCCTAAATAGGACCTCTAGATCACAATCCTTCCCTTAAGGCTCAAAAATCTATTTGGGAGAGAGGACAGAAAGACTGTAGGAGCCAGAGGTAGGGGATGACTTCAAAGAAACTGTGTTCTAAACACAAGAGGGTAGCTGTACATATGGACCACAGTGATTATGATAGCATGAACAAGACCAGCCCAAACTCAAGCCAGGAAAAATCCCAGCATGGAAGGGTAGATGTATGCATGAAATCTCACCCCTAGCTAAGGAGCTCTTGGCATTTGTTGGCTGCTGGGAGTGGGCGAATCCATTTTCCTAAAGGAATGCCGCCTGATATATTGACTATACTCCAGGGTATGCTCCACACTCAAGAGTATGTGTGTATCACAAACTGTGCTCAAACCTCTTTTAACAATACGGAAAGAGAGAAGATAAAGTTGTGTGGGTGAGAAAGTGTGGTTTATCTGGGAGGAGTTGAGGGAGGGGAATGAATGTGATCAAAATACAAGGTAGGACAGTCTCCAAAATTAATAAAACTTTATCTTTCAAAATCAAAAAGAGGGGTTGGGGATTTAGCTCAGTGGTAGAGTGCTTGCCTAGCAAGTGCAAGGCCCTGGGTTTGATCCTCAGCTAAAAAAAAAAAAAAAAACGAAAAAAGAAAAAGAAAAATCAAAGAGGGCTGGATTGATGGCTCAGTGGTTAAGAGCACTCACTGGCTGCTCTTCCAGGACCAGAGTTCAATTACCAGCACCCACATGGCAGCTCACAACTGTCTGTAACTCCAGTTCCAGGGGATCTAACACCTTCACACCAATGCACATAAAATAAATTTAAATTATAAAAAAAAAATCAAAAAGAGTGGGGGCTGGAGAGATGGCTCAGCAGTTAAGAGCACTGGCTGCTCTTCTAGAGGACCCAGGTTCAATTCCCAGCACCCACGTGGCAGCTCACAGCTGTCTATAACTCCCCTTCCAGGGGATCTGATTCCCCCATACAGACATATTTGCAGGCAAAACACCAATGTATATAAAATTAAAAAATAAAAAAGAGCATAAATTGATGAATATTGGAAGGGCCAGGTGTAGTAGCACATGCTTTTAATCTCAGCATCTGAGTGGCAGAGACAACTGGATCTCCATGCATTTGAGGCCAACCTGATCTACATAGTGAGTTCCAGGTCAGCCAGAACTACATAGTGAAACACTGTCTCAAACAAACAAACAAACAAACAAAACCTAAAAACAAACAAACTAAATAAAACAAAAGAATTTGGAAAAACAAACAAACCAAACTCAAATCCAGTAGTTAGAAAAAATAATAAAAATCAGAGCATAAGTTAATGAAATAGAAACAAAACAATACAAAAAAAGTAAATACAGTAGGCACTGCATGAAAAAGAAAGTAAGAAGAAACATGACTGGCAAAAAAAAGTCAATGAAATGCTTCCTAATGATTTCCTAATGATATTCTTCTGTACTCATAGATTGGTGCCTAGCCAACTGTCATCAGGGAGCCTTCACCCAGCAACTGATGGAAACAGATGCAGACCCACAGCCAAACATTAGGCCGAGCTCAGGGAATCCTGTGGAAGAAGAGGAGGAAGGATTGTAGGAGCCAGTGGTGTCAGGGACATCACAAGAAAACTCACAGAATCAACTAACCTGGGCTCACAGAAGCTCCCGGAGACTGACCTGACAACCAAGGAGCCTGCATGGGACTGACCTAGGCCTTTTGCATATATGTTACAGCTGTGTAGCTTGGTCCTCCTGTGGGACTCCTAACGGTGGGAGCAGGGGTTGTCTCTGACTCTGTTTCCTGCTTTTGGGATCCTTTTGTCCTACGGGGTTACCTCATCTAGTCTTTTTTTTTTTTTTTCCATCACAGGCATTTTATTTTGTTCTATTCATTCACAGTTAATACAGAAAATACTTGGAAACATTTCCATATAATGTCTGACACAGAAATCATCAAATAGAAGTATACAATGTTGACAGGAGGCAGTACATTTATAATTTATAACCCCAAATGTATTTATAAATTAGAAATGGAAAGATCTACAAATGAAATTATGAAGGTTCACCAAAGTCATTTAATCTGTTAGTTTCTCATTCATTTTTATGTCTTAATAATATTCTATTGTATGAATAAGCCACGTTATATTTCTCTCCAGTATTTGATAGCTATTTGAGTTGTTTTAACTTTTTTACTATTAGCAACACACTGCTGTAAACCTTCATGTACATGTTTCATAGGTGCACATTTTCAGTAGTTTGAGGATATATTCCTAAGGGTAGAATTGTTCAGTAACAGAGTAACAATGTTTTGCATTTTGACCAACCACCAAACTGTTTTGCCAAAGTGGCACACCATTTTACAATCCCACCAAATCCTTGTTTTTAAGGCTCTGATTTTTGTACAAAAGCATTCAATCATTCTGTCAGACCAAACCAGGAAAAGTAAGCTATAGTTCAGAGCTGTTCTATTCCATTTACTATGCAAAGCCATTCTTGGCGTTTGCAACTCTCAGCCCTTTTGAGTATTCTTGCAGTGTTCACCTTTTCCTCCACCACTTTTTTTTCTTCTTTTTTCTGGTTTATTCCTATCTATTACAAATGTATAAAAAATCCTCCATCAACGCTGCTGATAGCAGCAGAACCTTGAGAAATATACCTTTGGTTTGCCTCAGAAAAGGAACACATATTGTACTGTAAAGTTTATAAAATTGGCGCAAAACATTGTGATAATGTTACAATACCAGTTTTAAGAGTTCAGTGACTAATGGGGAGCCGATGGGATACATGCAGAACTGTAAAAGCGATCTCACTTAGCCAGCTGTATGCGTAGACTGTACATCTACATTCAGATCATTTCTGATCTAAGACTATCATCTCAGTTTATCTGTTGAGGTCAACCAGGAAACCCTAAAATATACCTTGATTTTTGCAAAAAACAAAATAGGGGGAGGGGTTTCTTCAGCATTTCAGTCCACGAGTAACAGTATCCTAACAGGCAAAGTGTTCTCACTGTCAACATAGAATGAACTGCTGCTGGAGGTCAACTTGGGCTTTAATTTGCATTAGCACTTACATGCATAGTAGTCCAAGTTGTTGACTTCATGACTTTAAAAAGTAACTCTAAAAAAGTAAAATGGCCCTTCTTGGAAGACTAAAGAAAGACATCCAGCCATAGTTGTAAAAAGTCTCATCAGGCCGGGCGGTGGTGGCGCACGCCTTTAATCCCAGCACTCGGGAGGCAGAGCCAGGCGGATCTCTGTGAGTTCGAGGCCAGCCTGGGCTACCAAGTGAGTTCCAGGAAAGGCGCAAAGCTACACAGAGAAACCCTGTCTCGAAAAACCAAAAAAAAAAAAAAAAAAAAAAAGTCTCATCAAAACAATATACCCTTTTATGAATTATGCCCCAATTTAAAAAAAAAAAAGTAGCCCCAAATAAGAAGCAGCTCTGAAAAAGAAAATATAACTTAAGATATTTGAAAAAAACAAGGTGAATACAGGTTCAAAAATAATTAAGATACATTTTCTTAAGGCTACCTAGAATTAGGCTTTAAAAAATTCTACCATTTCAAGTTTACCACTAGTTACTAGATACCTATTTACAAACAAGATGTTCACCTTTTTTGTTCCTTTATCAAGAGAAAAATCTACCTTCAGATTATGAGGGTGGTGATGGGGAGGGACTAGAAAACAAGATTCAAACAATCCCATGTAAATATCACATTTTTCAAATGGAAGAACTCCAAACTGCACTAGAAGATCCAATCACTAAGACACTTTCCATTGAAATGATTTAAGTACAACTACATGGCACCAAGGTTTAGGCCTAATATAGGCCTGACAACCAAGTCCTTGTTTTCTGGAAGAAAGGCCTCAAAAGTCCCACTCAATTCCACATAACAATACTTCAAAGATCAATTAAGTTTTCCTTTCCTTAATATTTTTGTTTTTGACTTCTAATCTTAAAGACTAGATTAAAACTTAGCTCATTTCCCAGAAGGCATTGCTTCCCTTTGCTCTATGAAAGAGTCCACCAAGACCTCTTCCTCAAAACCATCTAGCCCCCAGCCTCCAGCCTGTGCTTTCTCAACATCCTGAAAAAGTAATGTAGGTAAAATATGCTCATGAACATTAAAACTAGTTGTTAGAAAGACGTAACTAGCTTTATAATTTAAGTTTTAGAACATAAATACTTGCAGCTTGATCTGCACTGACAATGATTGTCGAAGCCTAGAATTCAACATTTACAAATTCTCATTCACACACACAAACCACACTATTATCACACAACTTATGTCTTGAGAGAATCTTCTGCTTTTTAAATCTTTGGCCTCCCAGTCAATCCCAAGTTCAACCAACTTTTCCGAGTTCTGGTAGTTACCTAAACCACTGAGGCATTGCCACAAGACTTCTTCTCTTTTGAAACATCCTTTTTCTCTAGATATTAGGATAGCTATGCCAGCTTGTTTCTTCTGTGGTGTATGTTGGTGTAGGATTATCTATTGCTTGATTTTTCATGGATGTGTTTAGCTTCTTTGGGTTGAATTTTCCCTTCTAGTGCTTTCAGAAGAAACAGAAGAGATCAACCCTAAAAATGACTTTAAGAAGATGATAGAGGCCCTTAAAGAAGAAATAAAACATTCCCTCAATGAGGAAATAAAAACTTTCCTTAAAGAGGAAATGAAAAACTACCTTAAAGAGAAAATAAAAAACTTTCCTTAAACAGGAAATGAAACACTCTCTTAAAGAGGAAATAAGAACTTCCCTTAAAGAGGAAATGAAAAACTCCATTAAAGAGGAAATAAAAAACTCCCTTAAAGAAATGGAAGAAAAAATGAACAAAAAATGGGAAGAAATCACATCAAGCCAAGAAAAAGCAATTAAACAGATGAAAGAAACATTCCAAGATCTGAAAAATGAATTTGAGACAATAAAGAAAACACATGCTGAGGGAATGCTGGAAATAGAAATCCTGACAAAACGAACAGGAACTATAGAAACAAGCATAACCAACCGATTGCAAGAGATGGAACAGAGAATCTCTGACACTGAAGACATGATAGAGAAAATAGATTCGTCAGTCAAAGAAAATACTAAAGACAAAAAAGTTGTAACACAAAACGTCCAGGAAATTTGGGACACCATGAAAAGACCAAACCTAAGAATAATAGGGATAGAAGAAGGAGAAGAATACCAACTCAAAGGCACAGAAAATATATTCAACAAAATCATAGAAGAAAACTTTCCTAACCTAAAGAAAGAAATACCTATGAAGATACAAGAAGCTTACAGAACACCAAATAGGCTGGATCCAAAAAAAAAGTCCCCTCGCCACATAATAATCAAAACACTAAACACACAGAACAAAGAAAAAATATTAAGAGCCACAAAGGAAAAAGACCAAGTAACATATAAAGGTAAACCCATCAGAATAACACCAGACTACTCAATAGAGACTATGAAAGCGAGAAGATCATGGACAAATCTCATGCAGACACTAAGAGACCACGGATGCCAACCCAGACTATTATACCCAGCAAAACTCTTAATCACCATAGGCGGAATAAACAAAATATTCCAGGATAAAACCAGATTTAATCAATACCTGTCTACAAACCCAGCCCTCATCTAGTCTTAATAGAAGAGGAGGTGCCTGATCTTACTGCAACTTGATACACCATGGCTGGCTGATATCCATGGGAGGCCTAGCCTTTTTTGAAGAGAAACAGAGGAGGAGTGGATGGGGTAGGGGTGAGGGTGGGAATAGAGGAGGGAGGGGGAAACTTTGGGATGTAAAAACAAAAAAAAATAATGAACAAACAAATATATATATATATATATATATATATATATATATATATAATCAGAGAATTAAAAAAGAAAGAAAGAAAGAAAGCAGGACCTAAATATGTCATGCCAGAGTGAGTTTTATGTGTATCAATATTACTTTAAGAGACAGGGCTGGGGATTTAGCTCTGTGGTAGAGCGCATGCCTAGCAAGTGCAAGGCCCTGGGTTCGGTCCTCAGCTCCAGTAAATTAGAGAGAGGGGGGAGAGGGGGAGAGAGAGAAAAGAAGCCGGGCAGTGGTGACACACGCCTTTAATCTCAGCACTCGGGAGGCAGAGGCAGGCGGATCTCTGTGATTTCGAGGCCAGCCTGGTCTACAGAGCAAGATCCAGGAAAGGCACAAAGCTACACAGAGAAACCCTGTCTCAAAAAACAAAAACAAACAAACAAACAAAAAAAAACGAGAGAGAGAGAGAGAGAGAGAGAGAGAGAGAGAGAGAGAGAAATATGGAAGAAATAAAAAAATGGATTCTCCCACTCCTAGCAAGATAAAAGAACTGAAAAATCATTAAATACTCATCAATGGAATTAATTGGAATTAGTCACAATGAATCAATTACATATAAACCTACATAACATATCTTTATGGGATAAGGAGTGGAAAGATTGTTAAGAGCCAGAGGACCAGGAATTTTTCTGTGAGATTGTGTCTCCTACTAATGTCAGAAGTGACACTCATAAAGTCTCACCAACATGACAGCCCAAACGAGTGCTGAACAAGGATGACCCCAATGAGCAAATCAAACTGGTTGGAGAAAAGCTCAGGAGTCCTCATCTCTACACAAAGAACTATGGGCAACTGAAGAAAGCTAGGAGCAGGAGAGGTAAATGGTTTTCCAGCACCAAAGAGTCAGCCCTGAAAACACTCACAAGGAACACTATACGTACTGAACAAGTCACACACACACACACACACACATGCATGCAATAACAATTAGTGAAAAAAGAGGCCATGAATTTGAAGCAGAGTGGGGGAGGGAATATGGGAGGGTTTGAAGGGATGAAAGGGAAGGGAGAAATGTAATTAAATTATAATCTCAAAAAAGTCCTGGATTTCCCAAATGAAAAGAGATTAGTAATGAGAATTGTACTACTTTGAACTTTTCCAATTTCTTTTCAAAAGATAAACAAAATTAACAGACCTGTAGCCCAATTAACCAAAAGAAGCAAAAGAGAGACCCAAATTATCAGAATCAGAGATGAACAGAGAAACATTGTAATTGATATTAAAGACATTCAGAACATTATAAGGGAATGCTTTAAAATCCTATATTCCATTAAGTTATAGCACCTAAAAGGAATGTATTAGTTTCTAGACACATTCGAACCACCAAAGTTAAACTAAGAAGACATCCACAACTTAATCAGACCTATAACAAACAAGGAGATTGAAACAGTAATAAAAATCCTTCTGGAAAAAAAAGCCGAGCTCCCGATGGGTTCATAGCAGAATTCTACTGGACTTTCTAACAACTACAACCAATAGATAGGGTCAGGATGCCTTACTGTAAGGTAGTGCATCCATGACAGGGAAGTTGCATCCATGACATTTCACCAATAAGCTTGTCAAAAAACAAGAACTGCATAATGACCGTAGCAGTTGACATGCCAATGTGAATGGGAGAAATTTCATAAGGCCTCACCCCTAGAAGAGCTACAGGCAATCAACGGATGCTGACAGGAGGACCAGTCTTCTTCAGGAACAAGCTCCCTAATAGGTTGTTATCCAAACCCTAAACACATATTCATATCATAAACACCAAATGGACTCAGTAGGTCTTGAATTTGAGATGGAATGCTAGGCAGCACAGGAGCTGGTAGGTGGGGGTCAAAATGATGTAAATACAGAACTCACGTATGAAATTCTTTAAAAATTTAAAAGGAGAAAATTCTGTACCACTAACAAAATATTAAGAGATATAGCTATAGTGCTTTGTTGATTCATATGCCATTCCCATTCCAGTGATAGCCACTGTAAGAGGTAGTTGGACCTTGAAACACAAGTGTAAGTTATCATAAATAGAATCAAGCAATAATGTCTTGGCAAGTTACTGTCCATTAACCCCTTACTGGATTAAAACACCTTCCTACATTCCAGAAAGCAAAGAACACTAAAAGCACATGTTTCTCTGCATTCGTCAGGGTTCTCTAAAGAAGCAAAACCAACAGAATGAATAAATTCCACAACAAAGGGTATGGACCAGATTTAGGGTGGGTCCCTAATTTTTTGACCCAATCAAAAAATTTTTCTCACAGCTGCTTGGGTTTTAGTTGATTATAACTGTAGTCAAGTTGTCAACCAAGACTAGCCATCACACTCTCCTTATCATAAATAATTCTATAAACTTACTGTCCTATACAGAGACATAGCTTATTTACAATTCTGAGTTCTAGTTTAGCCTTTGGAGATTTTAATCATACCACCATCCAACACAAATTATTCTAGTCTCTTCTGTTGATGACATGGTTCTGATAGACTCTAGAGAAGACCCTATAGCTCCTGAAAAGACTTGGACATTCCAGTGGCTCCGAGTCACACTGTTTGAAATGGCATATGCCTGTCACCCTCATAAACTTGGAAGGTGTTCTGTGGTCTGAGGCATATCAAGATACTTCATCCAAGCCATGTGTTGTGGTATACACTTGTAACCCCAACACTAGGGGAGTTGAAGCAGGAGGATTATGAGTTACAGTGAAGCCTGGGAGCCTGGGATACACAATAAGGTCCTATCTAAAAAAAAAATAGAAAAGAAAAGAAAAGAAAAGGAAGGAAGGAAAAGTTTTCCTCAACCAAGAAGTCAAATTTCCTTGGGTTTTCGTCCATTTCTAATTATCCCCAATGTTTAGTGCACTAATTTGAACACTGAAGGTAAGATTTGTCATAGTGATCCAGTGGTGGTTCACACCTTTAATCCAAGCACTCATGAGGCAGAGGCAGGAGGAGCTCTGTGAGTTCCAGGACATCCAGGGCTACACAGAGAAACCTTGTCTCAGAAAACAAAAACAAACAAACAAACAAAAGCCATAGTGAGTGTCCTGTTCCAAGTCATTTTGTAGGTGAAAAGAAAAATAACTACCAAGACCCACCCATGACCTGTGCAGAGAAACTTAAGTCCAACTCAAGATTCAACAGAACAGGGGACTCAAGACTATGCTGCACAAGAGGGTCTTTACTGGCTTTTCTTTAGATATTTAGTGTACAGTGGTCAAAGCAGGGGCAGAGGAACATACAGGTTATTTCTTGTCACTGTCATCAAATTGCTCAGGAGACAGAAGATCTCATGGCTGAATCTGCTTGCACACCATCCTTGAATGCACTTAGTTGCATCTCCAAGGAGGAGAGATGAAGCATTTTAGGGGCAGGTAGAAACACTCCTCTCAGGGAGTAAACAAATTTCTATGGGAACAGAGTTCACACAGTAGGACAGTGTGGGAAAGTCTATGATATGAGTTCTACAAGTGACCACTATTCAGTGGGCCCTGTACACATAAAGGCTTCCCCATTCTAACCTTCAATACACTCAGACCACTATGCAGCCCTTTTGATCCAAGAGAGTTGATGGTGCTTGAGGTATTTCATAACAGGTAATAATTCCATATGGAGTCTATTGTAACCTTTAAGAGAAAAATGTTAGTGGAGCCTAGGATTGGAGCAAATCTGTATCTTCATTGGCATGTAACTATAATATTCCTAACTTGCTACTGGAACTGAGGTAGATGCTGTTGATGAATAACCAGATGACCATGTGGCCTGCACTGTCCATCATAAAGTAGATACTGACTACTCCCCTACAGGACAAAGCGAAAGCATAGTATAACCAGGGTCCAATCACCAAAGGCAGGCCAGGGCTTTCATTCCTCTCTACGCTGCCACTTAGTCTTCAATTTACACATGTGGACTTGTTAGGAATTTCTTGAGACTTGGGAGAAAAACTTTGAAGAGCTGTATGGGATATGTCAAAACTATGTGGAAATAGACTGCTGTGCCAATACATTCCCAATCTGTTACGGCTCTGACATGGGTGGACTAAAGGAAATAGAACAATGGTAAAAATCCTGTCCATTTTCCCAGGATGTACAGGGCCTGAAGACAAAATGTACACTAATGTATGGACTGTGCATATGATTGGGCTACAATGTAAAAGGAATCGGATTGGAAGGTTGTTGACAAGGTTTGAAGAGGAGATACATGGATAGACCTCTCTGGATGGGTGCAGAATTTGAGAACATTTATCTTCCATGTGAATGGTCACCAAAACGCAGGCAATATGAAGAAGTGTCAGCAGCAGTAAGTTTGCTGCCTCAATTTTAAATGCCCTTTTTTGTCCTGTCCCAGTTAAGTTGTTTGTGTAAAAAAAAATGTACTTTTGGGTTCCGGAGGGTGCTGGGAATCAGTTCCCCTGTGGGTTTTCCTGTTTGGAAAACAGTGTCCGGCTTGTCTCTGGATACAGAGTAACCATTCCTTGACTCCTGCTGTTAGAGGGGTATATAAGCCCATGTTGATACAAATAAAGAGAGCTGCTTCCCTGACAAACTGAAACTAGGTGTCCAGAGTGCTGTTTAACCTTGGCGTCTCTCGCCAGATTTCGTGCTCCAGCTGCACGGGTCGCAGCAAGTGGAGGTCACCACTGGAACCTGGAAAGAGGGGTAAGTGAACGAGGCTTCCTAAAAGAAGGGGTGGAGGATTGAAACATTGGTATATACCATGGGTAATTCTACTGCAAAAGCTCAGTTGGCCACTGAAGAACAGGAATTAAGTTAAGTAAGCAAGGAACAGGAATTAAGTCTAGCACTGCACTCATATTTGTGTACACTATAGCTGAAGCAAGTCCTTGGTTTCTGACGGGAGGAGGTTTGAATATTCCAGATTGGGAACAAGTAAAAAGAGATTTACAAATGATGTTGCAAGAGAAAGGCGCAGATAAATTTCCTACAGCTGCATTTTCTCACTGGAGACTTGTGAAAGATGCTCTTCTGACTGATAAAGTGAAAGTGAAAGAGCAACTTTCAGAGAGCGAGCAAGCAAGGAGGTGGGGATGAATGAATCTTTGAAAGGGGAAAAGGAAGAGGTCGAGGTCCCCTGTAAAGAGCATATAAGGATATTTGTGAAAGATTTAATGGATGAGGAAGAAGACGATGATCTTGCCTCTGTCTCAGATTTAGTAGAGGAGGAAGAGCAGCTAGAAAAAGAGATAGAGGAACTACAACAGAAATTGTGCCATGCAAAAGTGAAAGCACAGTCAGCACCTTCTGTGCCTCTATTGTCTTGACCCCCGCCAAGAAATCCTCATTGGATAGGGGAGGAAAAAGAATCAGGGGACAGATATAGGCAAAAAAAAAGGGGGTTGTGTGGCATGAAACATATCCAGTCACTGAAACTCAGAATCAAGCTGGACAGGTGGTCCAGGAGCATGTTCCTTTAACTTTAAAAGATGATGCCTCAGGGAGAAGCTGAGCTGTTACGGAGTTTAGTATTGATAGCCCTGTTTTTCCTGCTGCATTTTCTTCTAATTGGACAACTGGTACTGCTGCCAGCAATGTAAAACTCCAAGAAGGTTTTGTAAATATTACTTTGCAGTTTAAAAAAAATGCTCTTTGTTTTGAGAAAAATCATACAGCTGGCAAGAATAATACCAGTGATATCTCCTTGAATCTGAAAGGCAGCTTTCATGATTGCCTAGTCCTGAGTAATACTTCTTTGGCAGACTTTGTAGGTAGTTCCAGCATGTCCTATGCTGTGGGTCTTCAAGTGCTCCTTCCCTTTTGTTGTTTGGAATGGTGATGTGGGAGGGGAGGGACTACTAAACTGTTCAGTTCTAAATTGTAGCTTGAATAATTGCTGGAGTGCAAATTGGTCTCATGCAGTGATTGTGAGAATACCTGCATTTGCAGTGATGCCTCTGGAGAGTCCTTCTGATCAGTTTCCACTGCAACTGAAGAGGACAAGAGACTTTGGCATTACTGCCACAATTGTTGTGGCTGTGGCTGCATCTGCTGTTGCTGCTACAGCTGCTGGGCTTGTATTATCTCAGACTGTTCAACAGGCTGCCATTATCAACACATTATCTGAGAGGGTGGCTGGTGCCTTGGACATTCAGCAAACATTGAATGGACAATTACACTTTGAAATTCTGATGTTTAATCAGCAAGCAGCACCATTACAAGAACAAATAGATATGTTGTGGATACGCCAACATATGTTTTTTTTTTGTTGTTGTTTTTGTTTTTTTTGGTTTTTCGAGACAGGGTTTCTCTGTGTAGCTTTGCGCCTTTCCTGGAACTCACTTGGTAGCCCAGGCTGGCCTCGAACTCACAGAGATCCGCCTGGCTCTGCCTCCCGAGTGCTGGGATTAAAGGCGTGCGCCACCAACGCCCGGCTACGCCAACATATGTTATGTGCTTATGGAATGTCGAAGTTTGTATAACCCCTCATGCAGTTTTTAATGCATTGGCCAAGGTTGCAGAATTGAATACTTATTTGCGAGGGCCTTGGAATGGAACATTTTTAAACTATACAATTCAGTTAGCACATGCCATTGTAAGGATTAATGAAACTAGAGTTGTTCCTGTAAATGAGCAGACCTGGTGGTCATTAATGTCTAAAGCTGCTGGGTGGATCACTGGATGGGCAGGGTCTGTTTCCCTCTTATTAATCTGTGCAGGCGGTGTGGGAATTGGGTTATTTCTGCTATGCCGATGGCAACGCCAGTTCACTTGACACTGACAGGTAACCAAGCAAGCCCTTCTGGCCATGTCACCCTCTGAATCTGCACAAGTGTGGTTACGAATGTTGGACAGATAGTACCCAGAGACGGGCAACTCCTGTGGTCCTCATGCGACCTAAGGCAGGGGGCATAAGGGCAGCCCCCCGTGACGGGTAAGTTTGGGGATTGCAACAGGTGACCTAAGGCAGGGGCTATCTGATCTTCCACAGGCTGTTCTAGCCGATGTGTTCCTTTTGAAAATAAAAAGGGAGGACATGTCGGCAGCAGTAAGTTTGCTGCCTTAATTTTAAATGCCCCTTTTTGTCCTGTCCCAGTTAAATTGTTTGTGTGAAAAAGGTGCAGTTGGGTTCCGGAGGGTGCTGGGAATCAGTTCCCCTGTGGGTTTTCCTGTTTGTAAAACAGTGTCTGGCTTGCCTCCCGATACAGAGTAACCATTCCTTGACTCCTGCTGTTAGAGGGGTATATAAACCCATGTTGATACAAATAAAGAGAGCTGCTTCCCTGACAAACTGAAACTGGGTGTCTAGAGTGCTGTTTAACCTTGGCTTCCCTCGCCAGATTTTGTGTTCCAGCTGCACGGGCTGCAGCAAAGAAGGCTCAAAAAGTTGACAAATTAGGATTCTGGTAAAGCCAATTTTGTTCATAGGGTTTGACCAACACTGCAGTAGACAACTCTTTGTTGTTTTGTTTTGGTTTTTCAAGACAAGGTTTCTCTGTATAGCCCTGGAACTCACTCTGTAGACCAAGCTGGCTTTGAACTTACAGAGATCCACCTGCCTCTGTCTCCCAAGTGCTGGGATTAAAGGTGTGCACCACCATACCCGGAGTGACATTTTTTTAAACTCAGTTTTTCTAAGCATCTATCAAAATTCAACTCTGTATAATGATTTTTCTTTATCTCCATGTTATCATCAACATGGTATATTTTCTAAATCTAAAAATGAATCCATCTCTTTGGTATATTATTATATTATTATACCAAATACTATTACCTATTATTATCAAATAATAATACATATTATACTATAATATGAGGAAGAGTGGAAACATATTAAAGTAACTGGAGGAAATAGTAAAATGTGGATGCCTTTTTATTTTTGTGGTTGTTTTTAAGATGATATCTTCTAGAGGCTAGAATCCAGACTATGGCTAAATTTTTATTATAATGAGATTGAAGTAAGGGGACTACTAATGAATCTGAAAGGTATATGTTTGAGAAAAGAGAGTTAATGGCTGAAAAAACTTTAGAAGTTGAGGTGGAATGGAAGTCAAAGTTCAGGTTCAAGAGATAAAACATTAGTTCCTATTATGGCTTGAATAAAAATGGCCCCCTTGGGCTCATAGGGAGTGGCACTATTAGGAGGTATGGCCTTGTTGGAGTAGATATGGCTTTGTTAGAGGAAGTGTGTCACTGTGGGGGTGGGCTTTGCAGTCTCATATATGCTCAAGCTGCAACCAGTGTGGGACATAGTCTATTGCTGCTGCTTGCAGATCCAGGTGTAGAACTCTCAGCTCCTCTCCAGCACCATGTCTGCCTGCATGCCGCCATGCTTCCGGCTAGAATGATAATGGACTAAACCTCTGAACTGTAAGCCAGCCCCAATTAAATGTTTTCCTTTCTAAGAGTTGCTAAGGGTCAGGTGGTGGTGGTGGTGGTGGTGCACCCCTTTAATCCCAGCCATCTGGAGGCAGAGCCAGGCAGATCTCTGTGAGTTCAAGGCCAGCCTGGGCTACAGAGTGAGTTCCAGGAAAGGCACAAAGCTATACAGAAAAACCCTGTCTCAAACAAAACAAAACAAAACAAGACCAAAAACAAAACCAAAAACAAAAACAAAACAAACACTCCCCCTCCCAAAAAAAAAACAAACAAAAAAACCCCAACAAAAACAAAAAGGAGTTGCTCAGGTCATGTTGTCTCTTCACAACAATAGAAACCCTAAGTAAGACAGTTCTCTTACAACAGGAGGAAACTGGTTTATAATTAATGTAGGTTTAAAATTTTGATGGCAAAGAGATAAGAGGTTTTATTTCAAAGCACACATAATGGACTATGCTCAGGCTGTTACAGACCAGAAGATAGAACATATATTTAGAAGTTAAAAGTGCAAAAAATTAACATGGCTAAGGTAACATTGATGAAGGACTTGACTTAGTTTCAGGTATCAGGGGTCTGTAGAAGAACTATTAAGGAAAAGTTTAGGCTGTGACCTGGATCATAATGAGGAAGTTATTGGGGCCAAAAGCCAGGAAAAATGGACTAAACTGATAAAAAGAGGGAGTAAATGAATGACTGGGAAAAGAAGAAAATCAGCACTGTGGTCTGGACTCTAGAGATGGAGAAACACCAAGTTGACAGAAGCTTGAGAAGTGGTGGAGGTTCAGATCACATACTATCTCATAAACCCTGTACAAAGTTCAGACTTCATGCTCTGTTAAGTGGAAAGCCACTGGAAATCCGTTTGCTTGTCTAGTAGGTTGGTTGTTGAGATAGGGTATTAACCATGTAGTCCAGGCTGGAATTGAACTCCAACACTCCTACCTCAGCCTTTGAAGGGCTGAAGTTACAGGTGTGCATCACCAAACATGTCCTGGCATTCAAATAGGCAATAGAGTTTTTACATATGTATATATGTATGTATGTATGTATGTATGTATGTATGTATGTATGTATGTATGTAGTATGTATGCATGCATGTATGTATTTGAGACAGGGTTTCTCTGTGTAGCTTGGAGCCTTTCCCGGAACTCACTCTGTAGCTCAGCCTGGCCTCAAACTCACAGAGATCTGCCTGCCTCTGTCCCCAAGTGCTGAGATTAAAGGCATGTGGCACCACTACCTGGTTTTTAATTTTTTTTAAATAAAAATAAAGTTACATTACTTCACCACTATCTCTACTCTCTCCAATCCTTCCCATGTTTCCCCAGCCACCTATCAAATTCGTGGCTTCTTATTCTTGACTTATTAGTCATATACAAAATGATGAACTATATATAAAATCAGCCAAGCCAGTTTGTATATGTTTTAAGGGCTGATCACTTGGTATTGGGTATAGGGGTTTCATCTCTGGGGAAGACTCATTCTTCCTCTCTCAGCAGTCATCAATTGCCTGAAACTCATTTAAAGGTAAGGCCTCGTGAGATTTCCACCATCCACATTAGCATGTTAATTGATGTTCTCTTTGTTTAGGTCTTGTTCAGAAAACCATACTGTTAAAGATATCAGAGGTGCAGCTTTTCTGTCATATCTAGAGGACACAATCTTGCAAGAGACTTCCTGGTTCTCTGGCTTTTATGATATTTTCACCCCATCTTCCTCAATGTTCCCTGAGCCTTAGGTGTAGGGGTTATGTTGTACATGAATTCATTTGGCCCAGATACCCATGGTCAGTTGTTCTCTGAATTACTGACCAATTTTGGCTTCCTGTAATGGTCTCTGTCTTAGTTATGGTTTCTATTACTGTGAAGAGACTCCATGACCATGGCAACTCTTATAAGGAAAATATTTAATTGAGGGGGCTCCCTTACAGTTTCAGAGGTTCAGTCCATTATCATCATGGCGGGGAGCACGGTGGCATGCAGGTAGATGTAGTGCTGGAGGAACAGCTGAGAGTCCTGCATCTTGAAGGCGACAGGAAGTCGATGACTGAGACACCAGTGGTATCCTGAGCATAGGAAACCCCAAAGCCCACCCCCACAGTGACACACTTCCTCCAAAAAGGGCACACCTACTCCAATAAGTCCATACCTCCTAATAGTGGCACTCCCTGTGAGATTATGGGGGCCAATTACATTCAAGCTGCCACAGTCTTCAGCGAAAAGAAGCTCCTTTGGTGTACAGTGAGAGCTACACTTCTCTGTGGGTAGAAGGATAAGCATTTAGAATGAAGTTAGGAAGTACACTGGTTTAAGAAGTTGGCAGCAGTAGCTTCTCTTCTAGGGTTTATAACCTCTCTAGCCACAGGTAGTTGTCTGTGTTTAGAGCACCAGGAAAGATTTCCTTCCTGTTGAGCATGCCTAATGTCCAATTAGGCAGCTGTTAATTAGTCCTAAAATAAATAAGAAAAAAGCTCCATTCTTGCACCTTTGGGGATATCTTGGTGGGCTGGTCATTATTGTGGTTTATGTGTTTTACAGCTATGTAGGAATATATATATCCCTAGGCAGTGTGCATAGCACCTTTGAGTACTATAAAAGCTAGTCTTCCTGCTGGCAATGGCCTAGAGACAGCCGGGACTGACCTACTCTGGTGATGGGATGGCCAAACACCCTAATAGTTGTGCCAGCAACCCCATCCAAGAACTGAGGAATCTGGATGCAGACATCCACGGCTAGGCCCCTGGTGGAGCGCTGGGAGTCTAATTAGTGAGAAAGAGGAGGGTTTGTATGAGTGAGAATTGTTGACACCAAGGTTGGAT
This sequence comes from Peromyscus maniculatus bairdii, assembly GCF_049852395.1. Lineage (NCBI taxonomy): Eukaryota > Metazoa > Chordata > Mammalia > Rodentia > Cricetidae > Peromyscus > Peromyscus maniculatus. The sequence goes on along the minus strand of NC_134875.1, from coordinate 141,252,421 downwards.
AAAGCACAGGGATAAATAGCCAAACGAATGGAAACACATGAACTATGAACCAAAGGCTGAGGGGCCCCCAACTGGATCAGGCCCTCTGAATAGGTGAGACAGTTGATTGGCTTGATCTGTTTGGGAGACATCTAGGCAGTGGTACCAGGTCCTGGGCTCGCTGCATGAGATAGCTGTTTGAAACCTGGGACTTATACAGGGACGCTTGGCTCAGTCTGGGAGGAGGGGACTGGACCTGCCTGGACTGAGTCTATCAGGTCGATCTCAGTCCTCAGGGGTGGCCTTGATCTGGAGGTGGTGGGAATGGGGGGTGGGCTGGGGGGAAGGGGAGAAGGGGAGGGGGCAGGAAGGGGGAGAACAAGGGAATCTGTGGCTGTTATGTAGAACTGAATAGTATTGTAAAATAAAAAAAAAGAATAAAAAAAAGCTAGTCTTCATAGAAGAAGCTTTTGGGTCAGTTCCAACTTGATTCTTCCAAGCCTTGTAAGTCATGTGTCTGAAGCATGTGTTGTCTTCAGCAATATGGACTCACCTTCCACTTCTAGGAGGCAACTAAGGGCAATGGAAACAGACTATGTTGTTTGGGAGACTTAAAGAAAGAGTCCCCTACCAACAACTCCAAAGGAGTTTTCTCACTCCTAGTACTTGGATTTTTGTTAGTCTATAGCTCTTGTGGGGGAGTATTTAACACTCTAAATGTTGTAACTGCATTTAAGCTATATACACATGTATACATATGATTTATATGCTGTGATGGCTATTCTTGGTTGTCAACTTGATTACATCTGGAATTAACTAAAACCTGAATGACTGCATACCTGTGTGGGATAGTTTTCTCCTCCTCCTCCTCCTCCTCCTCCTCCTCCTCCTCCTCCTCCTCCTCCTCCTCCTTTTTTGGTTTTTCAAGACAGGGTTTCTCTGTGTAGTACTGGCTGTCCTGGAACTCTTTGTATACCAGGCTTGCCTCTAACTCATAAAGATCTGCCTGTCTCTGCATTCTGAGTGCTGGGATTAAAGGCATTTGGCAGGATGGTTTTATTAATTAAATAATTTGAAGTGGAAATCTGGATCCTTGAGGTGGGAAGATAAACCTTTAACTCACATCTTTTGAAGTGAGAAGATCCATCTTTAATCTAGACCATACCTTCTGTTGGAAGTCTATATAAGGACATGGAGGAAGGAGGCTTTTGCTCTTTGCCTGCTTGCTCTAGTCTCGCTGTCAAGTCCATTCCTTCACTGGCATTAAAGCCTACTTCTTAGGGATTCCAGCATATCCTGAAGACCTGCTGAGACATCCAGCCTTGTGGACTGAGCAGCTACTGGATTATTGGATCCATACATAGGCAGCCATTGTTGGATTAGCTGGACCATAGCCTATAAGTCATTCTAATAAACCCCCTTTCTATATATAGATAGAGATTTATTCTATAAGTTCTGTTACTCTGGAGAACCATGACTAATACAGATTTTTGGTACCAGAAGTAGTTCTAGAGCAACAGAATCATAAGGGTGAATATTTTAAGTATCTGGAATAGGCTTTCCAATTTGCCAACACCTACAGTAGCTGAAGCCTCTCCTGGGAGCTTGGAGAGTACTGAAAGCCCATGGTGTGAACTATTTTACAAACTTAAGGAGACAAATGTATTTGATTATGCTGATTCACCAATTATGAGAGGCAACAGATTTCCTGACACTCTTTAAGACTTTTGATAATTTGTGAAAAAATAAGGAAAATCATGATGCTGGTCAGTTGCTCCAAGCATCCCTGGATAAATTGACAAAGGAAAAGAACGAGCTCTCTGATAAATTTAACCACCTTCTAGCATCTTAGAATCCAGTGAAGGATAATAATGTACTCAGTGATAAAACAGACCAGCTCCAGCTGAACATAAATAGTCTAAAAGTTTTTAAGTGTGCCCTGGAAGAGAATTTTCTCTCCAGCAGCCACAGGACTCAAGTTGCAGAAAATCAAACCGAAGCCCTCATTATAAGGCTGGCCGAATTACAGCAAAAATTCAAGAGCCAGCCTTGGAGGGTGTCGGCAGTTAAAGTAAGGGCATTCATTGGTAAAGAATGGGCTTCTCTGATAACTTGGGATGGGGAATTATGGGAGGACCCTACTGAAGCTGAGAACTTTGAACCCTCAGATTCTCAAGGGTTTATCTCATCTGAGGAAGTTGTCTTCCCACCTTCAGCAGATGTACCCACACACCATGTAATACTGCTTCTTCTACATTTGATTGAGGAAATTAATTCTTCATTGTCTGCTAAACCAGCAGTGACTTTCTCTGAAGGAAAGGCCGGGCAAAGCAATATACTGATGTACCTTAGGTCCCATAAATAAATAGTTGTCCCTAGACCTATAACCAAACTTAAGGCTAAGCAGGCTTCTAGAGGGGAGGTAGAAAGTGTAGTCCACAATGAGGTGCATTACTCTACTGAAGAGCTTAATGAGTTTGCTAATTCATTCAAGCAGACATTTGGGGGATATGTATGGTAATGGAGTTTAAGGGAGTGGAATAATAGTGGAAGGAATGGAAAACTGAATTATGCCAAGTTTACTGATATGGGCCCTCTGAGCGGAGATTCTAGGTTTAATATGGAAACTCACACAGTTAAAAATGGTGTCTAAAGTTTGTTTGAATGGTTGGCTGAAGCATTTGTCAAAAGATGGCCTATTGAAAAGGAGTTGGAAATGCCTGATATCCATTGACTTAGTGTTGATGAAGGGATTTTAAGACTCAGGGAAATTGCAATGCTAGAGTGGATACACTTTGTAAAACCTAACCCTCCACAATGGGAAGGCCCAGAAGACATGCCCTTCATTAATCCTGTAAGACGAAATTTGAAGAGTTTTGTTGTCACCATTTTCCTTGTGCCAAACCTTAGGGTTGGAAAGGCTGCTGCTAAATGCTATGGGTTAATTGGGCCCCGAGGTAACAGCAGCCAGGTAGAAGCACTGAATTGTCAAAGGCAAGGTGATCATAGTTATCCTAATAGGCAGCATAGACAATGCAATGTCCACAACAGCCTGTATAGGCAGTATAGGCAGAGTAAATTTTATACTGGCATGACTCGTATGGACCTTTGGTACTGGCTAATCAATCATGGTGTTTCCGGGCATGAAACAGATAAAAGGTCTACTGAATTTTTGTTTGATGTATATAAGCAGAAAAATTCTCAAATGAAAGGCTGAATTGGATTGAGGCAATCTCAGCTTGTGACCTAATTTGCAGACCCAGAAACCCTTGAATGAAGGGATGGCCAGGTTCTACTGAGGAAGGACCTTGTTAAATTACCTTAAAGTTTTACTGTTATATTTTCTATAATCTTTCCCCAGAGGGACCTACAGCCTTTTACAAGGGTTGTACACGAGAGGAAAGGAAACAATCAGACTTGCCAGGGTCTGTTGGATACTGCTTCTGAACTGATGCTGATTTCAGAAAATCCCAAGAAACACTGTAGCCCTCCAGTTAAAGTATGGGCTTATGGAGGTCAGGTGATTAATGGGGATTTGACTGAAGTCTAACTCACAGTAGGTCCAGTGGGTCCCCGAACTTATCCTATGGTTATTTCCCCAGTCCTAGAATGCATAATTGGGATAGATGTACTTAGAAGTTGGCAGAATTCTCACATTGGTTCTCTGACCTGTGGAGTGAGGGCTATAATGGTTGGAAAGGCTAAATAGAAGCCTTAAGAGTTGCCTCAGGGTTGGGGATTTAGCTCAGTGGTAGAGTGCTTGTCTAGCAAGCACAAGGCCCTGGGTTCAATCCTCATCGAGAGAGAGAGAGAGAGAGAGAGAGAGAGAGAGAGAGAGAGAGAGAGAGAGAGAGAGAGAGAGAGTTGCCTCTGCCAAGAAAAATAGTGAATCAAAAACAATATCACGTACCTGGAGAGGTTGCAGAAATTTCCATTTAACTCCTCTCTGGCCAGTGCAGAAAGCAGATGGATTATGGAGAATGACCGTTGACTATGGAAACTCAATCAAGTAGTGACTCCAGTTGCAGCTGCTGTACCAGATATGGTGTCCTTACTTGAGCAGATTAACATCTCCTAGTACATGGTATGCAGCTATTGATCTAGAAAATGTCTTTTTCTCAGTACTTGTCCATAAGGACCACCAGAAGCAATTTGCTTTCAGTTGGCAAGACCAGCAGTATATTTCTACAGTTTTATTTCAAGGATATATCCAGTCCTGTGTCATAACTTAGAAGAGATCTTGACTGTCTCTTCCACAAAATACAATAATGGTACACTGTGGTGATATTGTGTTCCCCAATATATTGTGCACCCTAATAAACTTATCTGGGGTCAGAGAACAGAACAGCCACTAGATAGACATAGAGGCCAGAAAATGGTGGCACACATGCCCTTAATCCTAGCATTCTGGAGGCAGAGATCCATTCGGATCTCTGTGAGTTCAAAGCCACACTGAAAACAGCCAGGTATGGTGACACATGCCTTTAATCCCAGGAAGTGATGGCAGGAAGCAGAAAGGTATGTAAGATGTGAGGACCAGGAACTAGAGATCTTTTAAGCTTTTAGGCTTTTAGCACCAGTTCAGGTGATATCCATTTGGGTGAAGATTCAGAGGCTTCCAGTCCGAAGAAACAGGATCAGCTGAGAAGTTGGCGAGGTGAGGTTAGTTGTGGCTTGTTCTGCTTCTCTGATCTTTCAGCATTCACCCCAATATCTGGTTCCCATGTTTTTTACTTAATAAGGCCTTTTAAGATTCGTGTTACAGTACACTATGTTGACATTATACTGACTGGACCAAGTGAGCAGGACATGGACATAACTTTGGACTCATTGGTAACACATATGCCTATAAGAATATGGGAAACAAATCCAATCAAAATTTAGGGGCCTTCTACCTTAGTGAAATTCTTAGGAGTCCAGTGGTATGGGGCAAACAGAGATATTTCAAGGTCAAGAATAAGTTATTGCACCTGGCGCCTCCCACCACCAAGAAAGAAGCACAGTGTTTAGTGGGCCTATTTGATTCTGGAGACAGCACATTCCTCACTTAGGTTTGTTACTCTGGCCCACATACCAAGTGATATGGAAAGCTGCTATCGTTGTGTGGGACCTGGAACAGGAGAAGGCTCTTCAACAGGTCCAGGCTGCTGTGCAGGCTGCTCTACCACTTGGACCATATGATCCAGCAGATCGGATGGTACTCGGTGTCAGTGACAGAGAGGGATGCTGTTGGAACCTTTGGAAGGCCCTGATAGGTGAATTACAGAACAGACCTTTGGGATTTTGGAGCAAATCTCTACCAGCATCTATAGACAAGTATTCTCCCTTTGAAAGACAGCTCTTAGCCGGGCGGTGGTGGCGCACGCCTTTAATCCCAGCACTCGGGAGGCAGAGCCAGGCGGATCTCTGTGAGTTCGAGGCCAGCCTGGGCTACCAAGTGAGTTCCAGGAAAGGCGCAAAGCTACACAGAGAAACCCTGTCTCGAAAAACCAAAAAAAAAAAAAAAAGAAAGACAGCTCTTGGCCTGCTATTGGGCCCTAAGTGGGAACTAAACATCTGACAATGGGTCACCAAGTTACTATGCCACCTGAGCTGCCCATCATGAGCTGGGTGTCATCTGACCCACCAATCATAAAGTAAGACATACACAGTAGCAATCTATTTTCAAGGGGAAGTGATACATATGTGACCAGGCCTGAGCAGGTCCTGAAGGCACAAGCAAGTTACATGAAGAAGTTTCCCAAATGCCTCTGGTTTCTATGCCTGTTACAATGCTGTCTGCTGCTTAGCACGTACTTATAGCCTCATGGGGGTATGCCCTATGATTGGGTGACAGAGGAAAAGGCTGGGGCCTGGCTGACTGATAGTTCTGCACGTTATACAGGCACCACACCAAAGTGGACAGCTGCAGCATCACAATCCTTTTCTGGGACAACCATGAAAAACACTGTGAAGGGAAATCTTTACAGTGGGCAGAACTTTGGGCAGTACACATGGTCACACATTTTGTTAGGAAGGAGAAATGGCCAGGTGTGTGATTGTTCACTGATTCATGGACTGTAGCCAATGGATTGGCTGGATGGTCAGAGACTTGGACAGAGTATAGTTGGAAAATTGGTGAGAAAGACATCTGGAGAAGTATGCAGATAGATCTCTCCAAGTAGGCAAAGGATGTGGAGATACTTGTGTCCCATGTAAATGTTCATAAAAGGTGGCTTCATCAGAGGAGCAGTTCAATAACCAAGTAGATAGGATGACCTGTTCTGTGAACTGTCAGCCTTGCCCCCAGCTATTCTTGTCATTGTCCAATGGGCCCATGAACAAAGTGGCCATGGCGGCGGAGATGAGGGTTATACATGGGCTCATCAACATGGACCTCCACTCACCAAGGCTGACCTGGCTACGGCTGCCGTTGAGAGACAGGTCTACCAACAGCAGAGACAAACACTGAGCCCCAGATATGGCACCATTCCCTGGGGTGACCAGCCAGTGATTGGTGGCAGGTTGACTACATTGAACCACTTCCTCTATGGAAAGGACAACTCTGTCCTTACTGGAGTAGATACTAATTCTGGCCATGGATTTGCCTTTCCTGCACATGATGCTTCTGCCAAAATCCATGGACTTACAGAATCTATACTCATATTTGGAGATTTGGAACTAGAACCATAGAAGAGAAAGAATATGCAGTGGGCTTGGGAAAGGTAAAAGTGGAACTAACCTGACTGGGCCAGCTCACAGGATTCCCATAAGCTATTTTTAAGCACAGAACAGACACGACTCCTTTCTTCAAGACACTAGTAAAAACTATTACTTTGGACAACGTATTAGAGATAGTCCAGAGGAGATGTAGTAAGAACTGCAATGGTTTGAATGAGAAATGTCCCCCATAAGCTCAGATATTTGAACACTTGGGTCCTCAGTTAGTGGTGTTGTTTGGGGAGGTTGTGGAACCTTTGGGAGGTATGTTTTTGCTGGAGGAAGTATATCATTGGAGCACCCTATTTATGGTCTCACCTCACTTCCAGTTCACTCTCTTTAATATGTTTTGGGATTAGAGATGTGTTCTCTCAGTTTTCTGCTCTGGCTTCCTTTTGCCATGCCTCCCTTTCCATTATGGCCCCACTTCTGGAACTGTAAGCTAAAATAAACCATTTCTTCAATCAATTGCTTGGGGTCATGGTATTTTATCACAGCAACAGAAAAATAACTAATATAAGAACTATTTTAGTGGTCCAGGCAAGGAGTGGCAAAATATAGTAGCAGCAGATAGGGAAGATCTGAGGGATATTTAAAATACAATAGTCCTAGAGTATTGCAATGGGAGTGGAGAATTCAGGAAAAGCATGTCTTGTGACATAAATGAGTGGACAGTGTGCAAATGACTGAGATGGGAGAGAACGTCAGAGATATAAGTTTAGTGGAGAGGATCATATGTTTCTTTATGTTCATTTTCAGGTGTAACTCTTTTGGCAGCAGACACAATTGTAGATGCCAACAAGGAAGCCGAGTTAGAGTAGTTTGAACAAGCACGGCTTCAATTTCCATGCACATACACACAAATGCTGTGTGAAGTTGTTCCCATGACTTAAAATTTCACTGCTGACATCCCCAATATTCACTCAACCTTTTCTTCACAATCACAAATGCTGTGCAACACATTCAATTCCAAGACAAGGAGATTTTGTTTAAGAAGGGAAGATGGAGATTACTGGCTTTTGGGAAGGCAAAGTTCTGGTGGCTTCCACATGGTCTTTCCCACTATAGTCTTCCCCCAGTCTAGAGGCCAGACAGCCATTATGGGAATCTGTCAGCTGTTGAGCATGCCTATTCTGATCATACTTTCCAGAAATGGGCAAATAATTACTAGTGCTACAAAACTGCAAATCCTTGAGGTATAACAAAGTAGATGGCAAGATACAGCTTAACATGTTGTTTCAAGAAAGCAAAATGCCTTTTTTTTAGATAAATGTGGGAATATTCATCCATTCTCTCCCTCTCCCCTCCCTCTCTCTCTCACACACACACCAAACCCTCCCAGAGTCTTCCATTTAAATATGAGAGAGTCAGAAAGACTCAGACTGCAGGGTCACAATAAAATTTTGGGCTTTCTGGAATCAGTATGATTTCACAATTGATGTCCAGGAATCCCCATAAAATGGCACATAATGTTCAGGTAGTGAAACTCTTCCCCAGTGGGACTCCTCTAGTATCACATTAGCTTTCTTTGCATACCATGTTTAGGTTGATCAATAACCAAGAGCATTGAGAACACTATCAGTTATTTATATCAGTTATAACTCCTTTTGTGAAGTCAGTTGGATGCCTGGAAACCACCTAACTAGGAAATTTGGGGCAGGTAATGTTAACTTAGGTCAAGGGCTCGGGTTGCTACAATATATAGGAGTATGGATGTTAATGGCCCTATTGGTTGTATGCACCTAGAGAACAAAGGACAAGTCTATACACTGCCAGGGAAAGACATCATGGTCAAATAGCAGAATTTCCTCCATCACTGCCTGAGAAAAGGGAAGTGGTAAAGGCCAGGTTAAAAAAAACATAGTTAAGTCACAACAAAATAAATTAGAAATATATTGTACCATCAATTTGGAAAGTAGAAGAGTTCAGACCCTCCTAGTAACTATTGACCATCACCACTAGTGCTGTAAGCCCACAAATTCCAGAGGTACAGCAAGGCATATAAACAGAAAAGCAAAAAAAGAATATATCTAGACATGTTGAAGGAAAACATAATCCAAGGGAAAGAGAAAAGTTGCCCACTAGTCCATCTTCCTATAGAAAAACTTAATTGTATTGACTTATTCACTGGGAGATGTCTGGAGTGTTCAGTTAATGTTAATAATTACCATCTTGGACTATATTTTAAGGTAATTGTTTTGTTTTCTTCCTTTGCTTCTCTCTCTCTCTCTCTCTCTCTCTCTCTCTCTCTCTCTCCCTCTCTCCCTCTCTCTCTCTCTCTCTCTCTCTCTTTTGGGACAGGGTTTCTCTGTGTAGCTTTGCGCCTTTCCTGGAACTCAATTGGTAGCCCAGGCTGGCCTTGAACTCACAGAGATCTGCCTGCCTCTGCCTCCTGAGTGCTGGGATTAAATGCGTGCACCACCACCACCACCCGGCCTTCCTTCTGGTTATGAGCCTAGCCTTCAATGGCTGATCCATTTCTCCAGCTTACTTTTCTGTATTACTTAAATTTCCTGTGAGTGCTTTTTCATCAGTTCACAAGTTGTTCTTAGTTTTACAGGTACCTGTGAGATTGATTAGGTAAAAAGATTAGGAAGAAAAACAAGAGGAGGACTAGGAGAAATATGTGAAGACTGCCCCAAAGCCTGGAATAAGTTGTGAAAGAATTTAAGGCTATGTGTTCAAAACCAGACAAACTGTGTGTCAAATGCTGATGAGGATTTAATGAAGTAAGACTATTATCTTGTCATCTGAACCTTACCAGAAGCGCTCTGGCACTGCTGCATGCCCAAACCATGCATGAATGGTGATGATAGAGGGAGGGATATTCTTTCTACACACTCTTCCTTTCCACACATGTCTTTCTTCTCCACTTTTAAAAAACTTTCATTCCTTGACAACTTCATACATGTAGAGAGTAGCAACACCCCCCCCAACTCTTACCTTCAGTCCCTCTCCCACATTTTTGTAACTTGTAACTTTTTTTGTCCTATACTTTTTTTGTAACTTGTCCAAGTAGTGTTTCCTACTGGAATGTTAAGTGATCTTGTCCACTTGACCTGGTACAGTGTGAAGTGGCATGCCATTGCAGGTTTTCCTTTTATTTTCATACTAGCTAATGTTGTTGAGCAACTTTTTATATCATTGTAGACTCTATTTTTGGGAAAATGTGTTTTTGTTCATCTTTTAATTGAAAAAATTCCCTTGTCAAATCATAAAAGGTCTTTATATATCCTGTGCATTATGACATTTTCACATATATTATTTGCAAATTCTTTAAGATGCATTTTTTTACTTTTGTCATAACATTCTTTGATGCACAAAATTACTTTGATAAAGTCCAATTAATTTTGTCATTGCTATTGATTTTTATGTCACGTATGAGGATCCATTGCCAAAATTCAAAGTGAACAGGCAATTTATTCAGATGTTTTTATATAAGACATTAATATTTTTTAGGTCATATATTGAATTACATGATTCATCTTGGTTAATTTTTGTATATAGTATGAGGTAGAGGTCTGTGATGGCTAGTTTTATGTTAACTTGACACAAGCTAGAGTCATTTGGGAGGAATTTCGATTGAGAGTATGTTTCCACTAGATTGGCTTATGGTGCATTTTCATGATGATTAAATGTGGGAGAGCCCAGAGAAGTGTGGGGAGTGCCACTCCCGGGCTGCTGAATCCACAGGAGCAAGACAGTAAGCAACATTCCCCCATAGCCTCTGTGTTAGTTCCTGCCCTAGCTTCCTTGATGATGGGTGGCCTTATGGTTGTAAGCGAAAACAAGCCCTTTTCCCCCTATGTTGCTTATGGTCATGGTATTTTATCACAGCAATAGAAACCACTAAGACATTATCTAAACTGGCCTTTTTCTAAACACTTATCTAATGATCAAAGCACTTGATGAAGATGTCAGTGTTCAATTCTTTAGTTTTTCTCAGAACAATTCTAGTCTATATATTTATTTTTATGCCCGCACAATACTTACTGTTTACTGTAGGATTTCTTTGTTTTGTTTTTGAGACAGGGACTCACTCTGCCACCTAGTTTGACCTGCAAGTGACTAGGTAGCGCAGGCTGACGTTGAAATTATGATCATTCTGCCTTCACTTTCCAAGTATTAGAATTCCATGCGTGAGCCTCCACACCTAGTTTGTCTTTATTGTAGCTTTGAATTATGTTTTAAAATAGGAAAGTGTGAGTCATTCATTTGCTGTTTTCAAAATTAATTTGGCTATTTTTTTGTTATTTCATATGAGTTTTAGAATGAGATTTTTCCATTTCAAGAAGAGAAAATGTCATTGGGATACTTCAGCTACCTCCAAAAGTGTCAGTTGAATATAGGACTACATGCAAAGATCAAATGAAAGTGTGCTTAAGAAGCACTTAGGGGTTGGAGATTTAGCTAGGTGGTAGAGTGCTTGCCTAGCAAGCGCAAGGCCCTGGGTTCGATCCTCAGCTAAAAAATAAAAAATAAAAATAAAAAAGCACTTAGATTTTCAGATCTCCCCCTTAGTGTGAGGGAAAACAGATCATCTCTGGAATGGAGGACACCGAGCATAAATGAAGTTATGAATCCCTTAGTACAAGAAACTGAGCATATCCAAATAGATTATTAGGCATCTGAGGAAAATATCTAACATGAGAAACAGAGAGATAGGAAGAAACTTTCAGGAAACTATGCACTAAGAAATAACTTTTTTAAAAATGCTACTAACCTGGGGTGGAGGTGAAGCCCAGTGGTAGGTAGTGCTTTTGAGTAGTGTTTGTTGAGTGCCTGGGTTCTATCCTCAGCACACTGATATCCACAAAAAGCTATCAACATTACTTTAAAAAGAAGCAAGAGGGGCTGGAGAGATGGCTTAGTGCTTTTGCAGAGGATCATAGTCTAGTTCCCAGCTCCCATATTGTGGCTCACAACCACTGTAAAAATCTGATGGCTTCTGGCCTCCACAGGCACTAGGCACACATGTGGTACATATACATACATGTAGATACACACACACACACACACACACACACACACACACACACACACACACACCAGAAATCAATCCTTTTTTTTTTATTTTTTGAGACAGGGTCTCTCTGTGTAGCTTTGTGCCTTTCCTGGAACTCACTTGGTAGCCCAGGCTGGCCTCGAACTCACAGAGATCCGCCTGGCTCTGCCTCCCGAGTGCTGGGATTAAAGGCGTGCGCCACCACCACCTGGCCTGAAATCAATCCTTCTAATAAGAGAAATATGGCATTATTTTAAAGAAATGTGCTTAGAACTTAAAACAGTATCAGATATGAAAAACCTATTAGAAGTATTATATTTGAAATCATCCAGAAAGTGGAAGTCAGGGAGCAACTTGTGGAAATCAGTTCACTCTTCCTGCCACATGGGTTCTGGAAATCAGGTCATCAGGCTTGGTTTCAAGCACCTTAAACTAAGCCACTTGGCCAGCCCATTTCAGAATATAAGTGAAATAATAACTGGGCAATGTGCAGACTGGGACTTCGGAGCACTTAGCCCTAAGTTATCTTATCACACTCCTCCCCTCAAAATGCAAGGATCTGTGTGGTATAGAGGGGCAGAAAGATTCTAAGAGCCAAGGGTGACGGACGCCAAGCAAATGGCACTTTTCAGACACAATGTTGTTGATGCACATATGAACTTACAGAGACTACGGCAGCATGCATAAAACCTGCACACAATCAAAGCAAACATCCCACATGGAGACAGTGAAGTGGGTAGAAAATCCTACCCCCTCAAACAAGAAGCTATTTGCCATTGATACCTCCTGGGAGAGGCAAGTCAGTTTTCTTCAATTGAGTGGCACTGGGCATATCAACCACTCTTCAGGGCAGGCCTCGTGCTCAAGAATAATTGGCCAACACAAAACAAACTCTGTATTTGTGTGTGTTTTGGTTTTGTTTTTGTTGGAGAAAGAACACTAGGTTGGGTAGGTGGAAGAGATTGGAGAAGAAAGAATATGATCAAAATGTATGAAAAAAAAAACTTGTTAGTATTAGATATGTTTAAAATCTTCCAGAAACTGGAAGTCAACACAACTTGTGGAGGTCAGTTCACTTCTTCCACCTGTGGGTTCTGGGGATTAAACTCAAGTCACCATGTTCAGGGCTCACTTTCTGCCTATAGATATTCAGTAACTCCAGCACCCTTCTCCCCTTCAAAAAAGTGTTCTTTCTTCACTGCTTTCATACCTTTGTCTTTTTCCTTCCTTTTTCCTGTAACTAACATCTGTCTTGATCACTGAGGCAGCGGTGTCCCTTGACTTGTGGCTGCATAACTCCAATCTGACTTCATTTTCACATGGATATGTCTTTTGTGTCTGTGTTTTCTCTGATGCTTATGAAAGCATTTTCATTAGATTTGGGTGTCATTCAGATGATCCAGGATGATTTCCTCTTCTGGTCTTTTGTTTAGTTATATTTGCAGACCATTTTACTAAATAAAATGAATGTGATAGGATGGTTTCAGGGATTCAAATGTACACATATCTTCTTGAAGATCAACTTTCAACACACTATTGACTACTACAGTTCCTTTGTTTTTCATACAGTCATTAGAATAATCTTGTGAATATCAAAATATGCTGGGATTTTTATTAGAATCACATTATGACTATATATGAACTTGGAAGAACTGATATCCTTATCTTCTAAACAATGAACTTTTAAAAATCTTTCATTAGCATTTTTATCATATAAGACCTGATTATGTTTCATTATACACTTAAGCACTACATTTTGGAAAATTTTTGTGTGTTCAATTTACACATTTTATATATTTCTTAAATTTAATTTTCAAAGTATAGAGTTCTAGTTAAGAGAATTATAGTTATTTTATATGTGATCTTGTATACTGCAGCCAGCCTTTCTGAAGTCATCTATCAAATCCCGGAAGTTTTGTAGAATACTGCATGCAACCATCATTATATCTGCAAATAAAAACTTCATCTCTTCCTTTCCAATATGGATGCCTTTTACTTATTATGCTTCACTAATTTGTCTGGCTTCTATTGTAAGATGAATATGAATAGTGATAGGAATCATCCCTATTTCTAATTTTGGGAACATTAAATGTTATACATTTGTAGATACTTATCAAGTTTAAGATGTTGTCACAGACTGAATGTTTATGTACTCCTGCTCCCAAATTCATTTCTTAAAGTCCCAAATATTGTGATGGATTTAGAAGGTACGATCTTCAGAAGATAACCAGGAATAGATGAAGTTATGAAGGTGGGATCCGCCAAATAGAATTAGTATGCTTATAAGAAATCTCCCACGTTAGAGCCTCTCCCGTACCCATCAAACCACCAAGTGTACATACAGCAAGAAAGCAGTTTTCAAGCTAAAAAAAAAAAAGATACTCTGCTGCTCTGGAATACAAAATTTGAACAGCAGAGGTGCTTGGTTTGACACGACAATTTTTATTAACTTCCAGATCCTGCCTGTAAGCATGTGTGCAACATATTCCCTTAAAACACTTAATGTGTATGAGCGTTTGCCAGATTCCTGTCAGCATGCATGCCAACAATTTTTTGTTGTTTTTTGAGGTAGAGTTTCTTTTGTAAAAGTCTTGGCTGTCTTGGAACTCACTTTGTAGACCAGGCTGACCTCATAGAGATCCACTTGCCTCTGCCTCCTGAGTGCTGGGATTAAAGATGTGCACCATCACACCTGGTTTATGACAATTTTTAAAAATATTTTTTAGTGTGTTTGTCCATTCACGGAAGCAAGAAGAGACCCTTAGGATCCCCTGGAACTGGAGTTACAGGTGGCTGTGAGCCACCAGATGTCATGGATGCTGGGAAACCAACCTAGACTTGTGCAAAAGCACTAAGCACTCTTAATCCCTGAGCCATTTCTCCAGTACCGTGCAATGGATCTTTAAGATTAAATACTAAAGTATGATTGTAGAGTATACAAATATGAAGTACAGTCATGAATACACTCCTATTTATATGAATTTCATACGCTATATTCTTATCATATTCTTCCCCAACTACTCCCTGCTCCACACCCACCTAACTTCATGTCCTCTTTCTATTAAAAACAGCCTGTGATAGCATGCATAAGTCCGGCACAAACTCAATCCAGACAAAATCCCAGCTTGAAGGAGGAGACATTCTCACAAATTTCCACCCCTAGCCAAGAAGCTGTTTTCAAATGATAGCTTCTGAAAAAGGGACTACCGGTTTTCTTCAATGGAGTGACCTGAGTATTATCAACTACACTTCAGGACAGGTCCCATGCTTAGGAGTCAGCATTGCAGCTGATTCTTGAATAACTGTATTGTTTCCTTATGGTGTATATGTTATCAATTTTGTTTCTTTTCATGTTGCAGTTTACAGTTCTAGCACAGTATTCATTATACTTGCACAAAGAAATTGAGAAATAATTTTGTATTATATATAGCTCACATTATTTTTTATTTTTACCCGTGTACATATTTTGCTTGAATGTGTATCTGTGTACCATGTGCATGCCTGGTGCTCACAAAGGTCAGGAGAGGGTGTAAGATCCTCTGACACTGCAGTTACGGATGGTTGTGAGATGCTGTGTGGGTGCTGAGCACTGAATCTGCCTCCTCAGAGAGAATAAACGCCCTTAACCACTGACCCATTGCTCCAACCCTTCACACTACTTTATATTTGAAAATGCACGGATATAGAAATTTGATACTTTTCCACTGTTGTATAGAATCAAAAGTGGTAAAAATGACAAAGTAATAGTTTATGTGATTAAAATGTTTTCTGTAATTAAGATTATTTATGTGACTCCATTACAGTGACTGATGGAGCACGATTTAAAACAACAACAAAACCAAACAATGGTCCTCACTAGAAACCAATCATGCTGGAACTCTGTCTTCCTGGCCTCTGGAACCTTGAAAACTGCTTAAGCTGTTGAGTCTGTGGTATTTTGTTTTAGCAGCCCAAGTGAAGGCATATATTCTCCTAGTTTTTTAGTTTTCTTTACTATGAATGTGTGCTGAATTTTATTGAATGTTATTTCCTGCATTGATTTATAAAAAAAAAAAAAGCTAATGTAATTTTTCTTTTTTTTTTCTTACTTACATGGTGGATTAGAATGATTTTGAAAAAATCATACACCTTTAAAATGTACTCCACTTATTCATGATGTATTTTTAATATATTGGTGAATTCTATTTGCTAATATTTTTGAAAAATATTTACATATATGCCCGTATTGATTTCCTTGTACCATCTGACTATAGTAACTGCAATATTAGCTGATCAGGATGCATTGAAAGACCACCTACTACTCTTCTGTTTTCTGAAAGAACTTGTATAGAAATGTTCATTTTTGAAAGATTGCTTACAATTAGCTAGTAAAACCATCTGAGCCTGAAGATTTGAATTAATTTTCCTTGGTAGTTATAGGGCCATTTCATCTTTCAATGGTTGTCATTAATGGGACAATCAGGCCTTTTGACAAATGGTAAAATTACTTATCTTCCATTATCTCCTTTTGAATTAAGTATTATGTCCCAAAACTAATTATGATTGTAAACCTTCTCAAACTACATAGTCACAGAGAGTCTGCTTATCCCTGAAGTTACAGCTACAGTTACATTAAATTTCTTAAACTTCTCCCCCCCCACACACACTTCTCCCTAAGACACTCTACTAAATTACTTAGTCATTGAGAAAGACTTATACTTCAGCTCAGTTCTGGAAAGAGAGTAGAATGAAATTAAGGAAGTTGTTATCTTCCATTTTTAGATATAAGCCTCAGATCTAATGGAAGCCCTGCTTGTACTGGGCAGTAAGAAAATCAATCTCATTTCTATTCTCTGCCTTGAAGCTGGTAACAGTGCTTTACCCTTTCAAAGATAGTGAAAGTTAGCAAATATAAACTATCCCACTATTCCTGCAGAGATTCTAAAATTCTTCCACTATCTCATTTTCCTTCTATCAGAAGACATCGTTCCCTGTGGGCCAGACATCATTTCCTGTCGGTCAGACATGAATGTTCTCTCTCCATATTGTGTTCTGATAGTAAGGATCTGATTGTGAGAACTAGAAGTAGTCATTTGGACAGTAGGTATCAAACCTAAAGAACTTGACTCCAGACCTATAGATGTAAAACCTTGAAGAAGAAAAAAATCTTAAATTGGGTTCAAATTTTTATTAGCTTTTTGAGATAGGGCCTCTCTATGCAGCCTTGTTTGGCCTGGAACTAGATAAGATAAATCCAGGTTCACCTTGAATGCACAGAGATCTGTCTACCTCTGCCTTCCAAGTTTGGGGATTAAAAGTGTGCACCACCACACTAGGCTCAAAACTTACCTTAACAGCTGATGAACAGATAGTAATAAGCCTGCCTCAGGTCACAGAACTTAGTCAGGGTGTTGGTGATTTGGAAGCAAGGTTCTCTCCTTTTTTTTCTTCTCTTTTTTTTGAAAACAGGGTTTCTCTATGTAAAGCCCTGCTGTCTTGGAACTCACTCTGTAGACCAGGCTGGCCTTAAACTCACAGAAATCCACCTGCTTCTGATCACCCTGGAAGTATTCCTCAGGATACAACTCTCTGTGCTACACCTTGGAGACACAACAAGTAATCAATAAATCTATTTGATTTGAGACTCAAAATGATTTTCTAACACAGTGAAGGAGAAAAGGATATGGGTTCTGGAACCATGCAGATCCTGCTGTGGAAGACCACTGGCTGACTTCAGTACTGTTAACTGAAAACTAGGGCTAGGTTAAGAAAATTAAATGAGATATACTAGGTAACTAACTGAATAGCTAGGTTAAGAAAATTAAATGAGATATACTAGGTAACTAACTGAATAGCACCAAACACTTAACAAATGGCTAGAAGAGGTGGTAGAACAGGTTAAGAATACAGGTTCTAGAACTAGGCTGGTCCCAGAACTTACATTTGTGATGTTTAAAAGTTACTTTGTTATTTCCTCATTGGGGAAGTTAGTTAAGTATGCTGGTTAGTTTTTGTCAACTTGACAAAAAACCTAGACATATCTGGGAAGAGGAAATCTCAAATGAGGAATTGTGTTCATTAGAATGGCCTGTGGGCAAACCTGTGGAACATTTTCTTAATTATGATTCATGTGGGAGGGCCCAGCTTACTGTGGGTGTTTCCTGCCTCCAGGTTCTTGCAGCCTATAGTCCTAACCTGTATTAAGAAGGCAGGCTAAGCAAGCCACGAGGAGCAACTGGTAAGCAGTATTCCTCCATGGCCTGTGCTTTATTTATTCTGCCTTGTGTTCCCACTTTGACGTCCCTCAGTGATGGACTATTACCTGGAACTGTAAGCTGAACTAAATCCTTTCCTCCTCAAGCTCTT
This sequence comes from Peromyscus maniculatus bairdii, assembly GCF_049852395.1. Lineage (NCBI taxonomy): Eukaryota > Metazoa > Chordata > Mammalia > Rodentia > Cricetidae > Peromyscus > Peromyscus maniculatus. Next base: position 141,234,393 of record NC_134875.1, on the reverse strand, counting down.
TTGGTCATAGTCTTAATCACAGCAACAGAAGGCAAACTAGGACAGAAAGAGATACCAGGAGTGGGTTGGAGCAGGCCAGAACTTACGAGGCATGCTAAGTATGCTGTGGAAGACAGAGAGAGGGAAGGGAAGCTGCACAAGCCCCTTGGGGCCCAGAAGACGGTGACTGAAGCCCAGATGTGACTGAATCACAGATGGGGAACACTGGGCCACAGGATTTGATTTATCTGCTGGATGTTGGTATTGCTTTTATTTTCTTGTGACTACTGTGGTTCTTTCCTCTTAATCTGATTTTGATTTAACATGAGCCCAAGTTGAGAGACTATATTTAAAGAGAACTTGAGCTTTTAAAGTGTTGAAAATTTAAAGACTATGGGATTTTTAGTTATATTCAGCTTTATATTATGATAAACATGAGATCTTGGGAATAAACAAAAGGGAATGATTATGATTTAATAACGATTATATTTGTGTGTCAACCTGACAAGGGGTCAAGTATGCTGGTAGGTTTTTCATCAACTTGCCACAAGGCAGGGTCATCTGGGAAGAAGGAACTTCAACTGACAAAATTCCTCCATCAGATTGGCCTGCAGTAAGTTTGTGGGGGCATTTTCTTGATTAATATCTGACATGGGCAGTGCTACCCCTGGGCATGTGGCCCTAGGTTCTATAAGAAAGCAGGCTGAGCAAGCCATGGAGAACAAGCCAGTAAGCAGCATTCCTCCATGGCCTCTCCTTCAGTTCCTACTTCCAGGAACTTCCTGTCGTGGCTTACCTTAATGATGGACTGTGATCAGACATGAAGCCAAATAAACCCTTTCCTCCCCAAGTTCCTTTTGGTAATAGTTTCTGCCACAGCAATAGAAGGCAAACTAAAACAGTAATTATGGAATAAGTCAATATACATAAAGCACTAAGAGTAATACTTGTTAGCTCTTATGATTATATTCCTTCTACTGCACTTAAGCACAGTAACCAATCAAGATTATACATATCACAAGTGCTGGGGAGATAGCAGAGAAAACACTCCCAGTTCACAGAAATAAAGCATAACTGTAGCCAGTGAAAACTACACCATGGAACAGTGGAGCAGATGTTACCTTGCTTTCATAACTGGTCAACATGCTGAGAGTAAGACTATTGAAAGTTGAGCCCTAAATGGGACATCTATATGTCCAAGGGTATATAAATGGACATCTATAAGGTGAACGGAATAATATGGAAGAGGAGAGGAAGGAGTATGACCTGGAGGAAGGAGTGGGTTGTTGTGGAATGGTTTCTAACAGATATGACATAGCTATGGCACTTGAACTCTGAGCAGCTGATTATCCCGCTGAAGACCTGCAAAGGACTGGGCCTGTCAGCACTCTGTCATGGAGAGGGGAGGGAGGGGACCATGAGGTCTCATCCATCACTAAGGATATGAATGCAGTTGATAGTTGCTGGAGGAGGAAGAGATATTTTCCTCACTGGTAAGGTACTCAACGTTCCAGTAAATAACCTCACTCCCATACTTCTGTAAGCAGCCCTAATTAAACTCAGTCGCTAACAAAGAAAGAAAAGACATGATAATGGAAGGGGGACCGATTGGGAAGAAGGAAATTAGCAGGAGTGGGAAGGTAGCAGTAAAGAGTTATGGGGAGGAATAAATACGATCCAAGTATATTATATACATGTATAAGAATGTCATGAAACACATTATCATGTATAATTAGTATATGCTAATAAAAAGTAGCTCATGAAAACTATTAAAAGCTTCCTCATTGAACTTCTCAGGACCACTGAATTGTTGTACCTTTTATTTTCTGCTTATTTTGCTTTAATTATGTATTTCGTGTGTTTAAGCTGTGCCCTGAGGACAGGATCCTGCCAAATTCATATCTCAGGTGTAATGTTGGGCCCCAGGGAAATGCCCACTGAACTTCTCAGGACCACTAATTTGTTGTACCTTTTATTTTCTGCTTATTTTGCTTTAATTATGTATTTCATGTGTTTAAGCTGTGCCCTTAAGGACAGGATCCTGCCAAATTCATATCTGAGGTGTAATGTTGGGCCCCAGGAAAATGCCCACTGATAAACTGCTGAATAAGAGACAAAAAGAAAGTAACTTCCCGAACCACCACCACGCCCACCCCCACCCCCAACACCTCCACCCCCACCACCTCCACCACCACCACCACCATCACCACCACCACCAATAATAACGTCAAGCAACAAAACTGCCAAGATAAATCACTTTTATCTCTACAGGAAAGGGAGATCTAAAAAATATATAAATTACATTAGTAACACAACATAAGAAAAAACAAGGGAACAAACAACAGAGAAATCTGGATGATGCTACTCTAACCTATTTATAAAAAGGCCCTGCATCAGAAATCACAATCCTACCCACTTCTAAAAATATAGACATGTACAGAAGCGGTGGGTTTGTTTTTAAATTGTTTGCTTTTTTGTAAAAATATATTAAAGGTGAATAGAAACCCTCTCTGCCCTCCTATCCTGCCCCAGCTCTCTGCTGGGGATTGCAGATCAGAGGTAACTATCTCACCATGTTCTAAACCTTGGGTATTCCCAACTCCTCTCCACCTCACTTCACTTAGAACCTGAAACATAAAAACAAAACAAAACAACAACGACAATAACAACAACAATAAAAACACACTAGCTTCTTTGGAAAAGCATAACTCTGAGGGTAAACTTGCTTTTCATTGGAAACAACACAAAACAACAGGAGACTCTGAGAACCCAACTAAACTAAACAAAGCCCATCAGAGGCTGGGTTTCAGCTCCACAGAACCTTCTAACAAAGAAACAGAGGGAAAAGAGGCCTGGAATGGGTGGGGAGAGGGTGCTAGCAATTAGCTGCCTTTGAAAGATCAAGAGGGAGTTGTAATGGGTGACAGGGCTAGGGACCTGTTTTTGGTGACAACAGTCAGCCTTTAGTCAGGAAGTTGCCCACATAGGGTCAGAGGCTTCTCCTGCTTCCCCCTGACTTCCCCACTACTGCCTTGAAATCTCCAAGAGAAGCAAAGCTGAGTAGAAAGGAGGGGAATAGGGTCCTCACGTGCTAAGGGGGAGGTAGCCAGGCCTTTTGCCTTTGGTGTGACTAAAGGAGGACTGCTTGGCCCCTGGGGTCCCCAAGGTAGAAAAAGCAAATATGCTAAAGTACCCCTTATTCCAAGAAGGATGGAGGGGTGGATCTACAGAAAAAAGAAAGGAGCACAAACATAAAGATAACACAGAGAGAGGCCTCACAAATTCCCTGTGGTCTGCATCATAGCTGTTAAATTCCCCAGAAGCACTAGGCAGGCTGGGGTGAGGACGAGTGGAAGGTAGAGGACACTCCCACTTGGGCAGTGCCAAAATGGGTTGTTTGGAGGGGGCAGTCTCCATCAAGTCCAGATTGCCAGTAAGGCAAGACAAACGAGGTGGGGGCACTGTCTGGAAAATGGTGACAATCACAAAGGAAAGGAGAAAAAAAGTGGATCAGAAGATCTGCTATTTCACAGATGGGCATTGTTTCTAAATCCAGACTCGAATAGCCTATCTGCACTATGCTTGAATATTGGCCTGTGGTCTGGAAGAGTAAAGGTCCAAGGGTGAAGATTTGAGTCCTAAAGTCTTCTTCAGACTCAGAACTCAGACCGGGAAAGAAGCATGGAGAATCCTGATAAATGACCCTGCAGGGTTAGGTTGTCCCACCACATCCCCTCCAGAAGGTCCAGGCTGTGCTTTGTGGTATAGGTGGCAGGAGCAGGCTACAGAGCCTGAGTTAGCAATGTGACAGGTACTTCGGATTGCTAGGGGGTGGTTTGTACCTGCTGGAACCCAGGTACAGCTATGGGAGATAATGGTCTACAGGTCGTCAAAATACAGGCAGATTCCTGAAGATCATCATGGGGCTTCATGTGCAGTCAGACAAAAGTAGTCTTCTCTGGTGGGCTAGGCAACGGTCATGGTCAAAGACTTGGGTATCTGCCTTTTTCCCCACCTTGAAAGGTAACGGGAATTTCCTTTTTTTTCCCCAAAGACAGATAAAGTCAGTTTTTCTAGGCCAGCTCTGGAGATGGCCCATAATAGGGCAATAAAGGCCCTCTTCATTTTCCTCATGAAAAGAGGCAAAAGGAGAGAAAGACCACAACCTTCTTTCAGGAACAAGACTGAAGGTGGGGCATATCCACTGGATTGGGAGGAAGGGGTAGGAAAACCAGGTGGAAGTGGGCAGGCTTAGAGACAGGGCTGGACTTGGAGCAAATGTTGAACACTGGGCCTCTCACTACATGATGGGTAAATTGAAGGGCCCAGGCTCCCTTTATGCTGCTCTTCATCATTCATTCCAATATGGGGGAGGCATGGGAAAGAGTACAGACAAGGTGGAAGGGAAATATGTGGGAGGAGCAGGAAAAGGTTCTTCTCAGTTGGAAACCTCTCCCATTTACCTGCTACTCATGGATATGGAAAAGGAAGGTAGGATACTCATAGTGGAAGTGAGAAAGAGAATTGGGGATAGTCCGTGCCTTTGGTCAGTCCCAAGAAAGCAGGACAATGCACCTTGTCCGGGGCTCATAGGATCCAGGAGTGCCCCGAGTTGACAACGAAGAAGGCAATGGGGGTGAAGGGGATGAAGTAGGACACGATGGGGCTTGGCTCACAGAAGTAACTTGCCATTTCTGTGGATTTTCAGGATGCGGCCGAGTCTCTGCTTTGCTGTGGCCAGGCCCTTTTTAGGACGCTTTCCTGTAAAGGAGGGGCAAAGTAAGCAGAGGTTTATGACCAACTTTAGTGCCAACTGCTCTTGCACCACCCCTCCTTTGTTTCTCTCCACAGAGGTTCTTCATCCTTATGCCATATTGGGCAAGGAGCCCTCCTTAACTACTTCTATTCAATGCCACATGCTTGCCTCTTCCTTCTCTGATTACAGCAGCAGTCATAAACACTATAGTTCTAGTTTTCTGGTTCTTTCCCACCCACCCCCAACCCCCCCACTCCCCCAACTTCTTTGGGTTCAATCATTTTCCTTAGAAAATTCTGGAAGGAGGTCAATATGCTTCCATGTCATTCATGTTATTCTGATCACCAGGGTTAGTGACTATAGTTTAGTGTCCCTGTGGGTGCCATCCTCAGGGTCTTCTTTCTTCATTAGAAACCCCCATTCTAGTCAATCCTAAACATCACACCAAACTTAGTACCCTTGAACTACATCCATACTCTCGGGATTGGGCTCTGGCCAATGAGCGGAAAAGGAGGGTTGGAATTCTCTCTCCCAGGCTTCTGTCCCCCCACATCAAATCATTTCTTATATCCTATATGATCACAACTATTGTTTCCATTTAGCACCTTTCTCCTCATTACTCTGATCAGAGGTCCTCTGTTTGGGTCCTTCACTCCTTCCTAAATCTATGGATGTACAGACTACCTACTTCCAATCCCTCCTCCACTGTGACCACCTCTCCATGGCCTATTGAGCTCAAATACAAGCACCTGAAGTTTGGCTTTCAGTGCTCCTTCCTGGTCTTCTCATCTGCTAGAGCACTTGAGATTTAGATCGGGAAGCTTTAAGATTGCTCATTTGAATCCCCAGTTGGGTCATGTACCTTGTCCGGCCTGACTGCTCTGGGAGCCAACTGAAGGACGCCTCTGGTTCAGGAAGACTCCAGGGGCCATGGGTGTGGTGCTTCGATTTGCTGGAGCCATGCCAAAGGCATTAGGACGAGCAGTGTACTCATGGTCAGCAAGACTTCCGGACAGAGCCTCTTGTTTAGGCTCAGGAGGTGGCTGGGGTGAGGAGGAGTTGACAGGCTGGGGTGTAGTAGCCACTGTTGGTGCAGACACTGGCACAACGACATTGGAATCTTGAGGGCGAGGCTGTTCTGCCTCCTTCAGCGAAGGCTTCTTCTTGATGTATTTCTTCTTTTGGGCCTTCTGCAGCTCCTGAAATACGAGCCAAGTCAGAGGGGAGATTAAAGAGTGAAGAAAAGAAAAAGAAAAATTTCCTAGAAAGTAAGAGACAATGGTTAATAAGTTTCTGCATCTTGCCATTTCTTCCCCATCCCTTCTAAATCTACCTTGTATGGCCCTACAACAAGGACCTTCCCAATACCTATGGTGATTTCTTCGGCATTGTGTAGCCTTAACTTACCACTACCACTTAATAATAGTACAATGGCAAGAAACTAAATGATTTTGAAGACTTGGGTTTTGGTGAACTATGGGCATTTCTAATAACTAAATTTACACTAGCAGCTTAGGCACTTTATTTATTTATCTTCTTTTTTTTTTTTTTTTTTTTTTGGTTTTTCGAGACAGGGTTTCTCTGTGTAGCTTTGCGCCTTTCCTGGAACTCACTTTGGAGACCAGGCTGGCCTCGAACTCACAGAGATCCGCCTGGCTCTGCCTCCCGAGTGCTGGGATTAAAGGCGTGCGCCACCACCGCCCGGCTTATTTATCTTCTTATTTAATTCTTGTAACAGTCCTAAGCAGGGGAAAACTTCATTTCACAAATAACAAAACAGAAGTACAAGGACATTAAGTAACTTAAGCCCAAACCCTCATGGAAAAGTAGTTAGATCTAGTATCTAACCCTGTTACAAAACTTGCCAAAATGAACTGAGAGTAAAGTGTTAGCTTTGGAATAAGGCAAACCTGACTTCAAATCCAGGCTTCTGTTTTCTAAACTGTATGACTTTGGTTAAAGTTACTGATCTTTCTGAATCTCAGCTGCTTCGTCTGTTTTCAGAGTTGTTAGAACGCTTAAATAATGACAAAAATATATAACACAAGAAAGGAACTCAGCAAGTAGCTCATTATTATTTTCTATTTCTTAAAATATCTGTTTCCCTTTGCTGATCTTTTTCTTTGAACAGAGGACTCGACAGTCTCTTAGGTCACTGACTCACTATCTCCCTTTGGATGGAATAAGTGAATACAAAGTTGTGCCTCTTCTTCCACTACCTTGTAGTTCATCCACTTATCGCTCTATGGATATACTACCCACTGTGTAGTAGGTACCTGGAGAATGGGCACGTGGAGCCCTGAGAACCTGGAAGATGGTGCTGAGAACATGTGAATAACTTTATTTTCTGAAATGCCACTCAGCCACACATTCCAACTCTATGACTATATTTCTTAGCTTTCTCTTGGCAACAAAAGCCTAGACCTGCCTTCAGAAGTTCTATTGTGCTATGGATACCAGAGAAGTTTATGGAGGATGAGAGGAACGGTATTAGTAATACATGTCAGACACTGCTCCCTAATGATTCACTTAATACTTTTAAGGATGAGAAGAATTATACTCTCATTCTAAGGATAAAGAAACTAGGGCAAAATGGCTGTTATTTTCCTTTTGTTTATGTGCATCTGTGTTTTGCCTGCACGTATGTGTGTGTGTGTGTGTGAGTGTGCAAGATCCTCTGGAACTGGAGTTACAGGCTGTTATGAACTACCATGTAGGTGCTGAGAATTGAACCCAGGTCCTCTGGAAGAGCAGCCAGTGCTCTTAACTGCTGAGTCATCTCTCCAGCCCTAAGTTACTTTTCCTAAGGTTTCAGATCCAATTAAGTTTTCAAGCTGAGATTCAGACTCTGCTTTCAGAATCTGCTCAGTTCAGTCAGTCACACCCTTACCAGGAATCTCTTTTCTCACCCATATTAACAATGAATTCTGGCCGGGCGGTGGTGGCGCACGCCTTTAATCCCAGCACTCGGCGGTGGTGGCGCACGCCTTTAATCCCAGCACTCGGGAGGCAGAGGCAGGCGGATCTCTGTGAGTTGGAGGCCAGCCTGGGCTACCAAGTGAGTTCCAGGAAAGGTGCAAAGCTACACAGAGAAACCCTGTCTTGAAAAACAAAACAAAACAAAACAAAACAAAACAAAACAAAAAAAGAATGAATTCTGGCTGTGTGGTGGTGGCACATGCCTTTAATCCCAGCAGGTGGATCTCTGTGAGAAACATTATCTTTTTTTTAAAAAAAAAAGATTTATTTATTTATTTATTTATTTATTTATATTTATTTTGTATACAGCATGTATGACTGCAGGCCAGAAGAGGGCACCTGATCTCATTACAGATGGTTGTGAGCCACCACGTGATTGCTGGGAATTGAACTCAGGACCTCTGGAAGATCAGTCAGTGCTCTTAACCTCTGAGCCATCTCTCCAGCCCCGAGAAACTGTATCTTTTTGTTGTTGTTGTTGTTGTTTGAGACAAGGTTTCTCTGTGTGATAGTCCTGGCTGTCCTGGAACTCACTTTGTAGACCAGGCTGGCCTCGAACTCACAGAGATCCGCTTGCCTCTGTCTCCTGAGTACTGGGATTAAAGGGATGCGCCACCACTGCCCAGCAGAAACCCTATCTTGAAAAATGGAAAAAAAAATGTTTGCTTGTTCTCTGGTCTGATTCCATAAATTATGTCTTCATATCTAGATTACTTAGCTTAACTTTTCCTACTACTGTTGCTATTGTCTTTTGCATGTAAGTGGAAGTGGATTACCTTATGACAGGAGTACTTTCATCTTGCCAAGTTCTTTGTTGTTGAAAAATCTACTGTCACGCTCCCAAACAAATTCAAACTTTCTGGCCTGACTCATGGTATTTCACTATGTGACTACTTACACCTAGCCAACCCATAATGATTAAAGTCGAAAATGCCAATGAGTCTTACTTTACATCAAGTGTCATTCTAAGGAGGACAGACATAAAAATGCGCGCGCGCACACACACACACACACACACACACACACACACACCCCTGCATTTAATCCTAAACAAAGCTCATGAAACAGTTCAGAGAAAGAGAAATTGCATAGCTTGTCCAAGTAGTAAAGCTAGGATGTAAGGTCAGTGATAGCTGTTCCAGAATCTGTTATTTTTTACGTGCATGCACACGTGCGTGTGTGGTGCCATAACACAAGTGTTAAGGTCAGAGGACAACTTGCAGGAGTAGGTTCTCTTCTTTACCCTGAGTGTCCTGGAATCAAATTTAGGTCATCATGCTTGATTGCAAGTGCCTTTACTCAAAGATACATCTGTCAGGCCCCACAATCTACTTTTTTTTTTTTTTAAAGATTTATTTATTATGTATACAGCATATGTGACTGCAGGCCAGAAGAGGGCACCAGGTCTCATTACAGATGGTTGTGAGCCACTATGAGGTTGCTGGGAATTGAACTCAGGACAGTGCTCTTAACCCCTGAGCCATCTCTCCAGCCCCCCACAATCTACTTCTTAACTATTACTTATTATACTCATCTCCCAACATGAAGTCTCCAATCCAGAAAAATCTCATTCATTCATTCATTCATTCATTCATTCACTCACTCATTCACTCACTCCAACACTGATTTATCATGTGTGGTCATTAAAATGAGGATATCAACTTAAATACATCCCTACTCTCTAATAAAAGATGTAAAATATCTTTATGATCATAAGTACCATGAGATAATGCTATATAGAAGTATAGAAGAAGATCAAAGAAATAAAGTGGCAGTAGTTAATGCGAATGGGCAGAAGGAATGTTTTATGCTAAGCCATTAAAGCATGAGACAATTTGGTACATGGAGTAAATCATGAACACTGTAGTGGAGTATGGGTGACAAAGGATGTACACTTGATGGCAGTCAAGAGATCAGAGAGAAGTTACTATGGAACAAACAAAGAGGGCTTTTTGTGCTATAGCAAGAAGCAATATTTTCCTAGAATGCTTCCCTGTTCCCTCCCACCTCCCCCCCCCAACCCCCCCAAAAAAAACCAAAAAAACCCACCCTCTAATACCACCTCCAACTTCAAAGCCTCTTCTTTGAAGTAATTCCCATCAACCCAAATAGTAGCTATTCCTTAGAAAGCACTAACAGTAACTTTCATCTGTTTGTTTAAAGCAATAGAAAACCTTTATAAGATTCATCTTATGTGGCACTGATAAATGATGGGGAAATTTTAGTCAAAGAAGAGCTACTTGGCCTGCTTGATCTCTGCTGGCTCCCAATTAATAGTCTCTAAGACATTTCTCAGAAATTTTATATCTCTATAGAATATCATATGAAAAACAATTCTTAAATTTCACTTATATAGGATATAATTACTAAAATATATAAGCATTTAACTATTTCATTTTACTGAAAAATCAAGTAGCATGTTATCTGAAGTTACAGGATATGAATTTTGAATCTTGTCTCCTCAATTTACTGGTTGTCTTATCCTTGACTAGTCATTTAAAGTGAGCCTCATATTCTTCACCTGTAAAATGATGAAAATATCATCTATTGAACAAGACTATTGGGCATATTATATAGACATTGTACATAGGTGCATCTACCATTAAGCAGATGTCCAGTAGTGCTCTAAGCTATATGATGTGGCATGAGGAGCGATGTGGATATTGTTAAGAAAAACTTCACCTCCAAATGCTCCTAGAGTTTCTGAGCATACTAAATGTTAAAGCACATTGTAAACTACTGCTAAGAGGTAAAATTGATTCAGTGGAGGTGACCTTTTAGGATGAAAAATGGTGAATGTTATTCTCTTGAGAAGCAGGGGGTGAAGAGCGAGGTAATAACGTTTGATAAAGGGTATAAGAAAAACCTCTTTATAAAAGGCCAAATTCCAGTACAAGTGGGTGACTCAAAACTTAAGTGTACTCAACTGAGTCATTTCCTCAGGGCTAAATCTAAAGGCAAATGACAGATCTAGTCTTTTCTGAGGATTTTTTCCCCAATACATATTTTTTACTTGTTATTTTATACATGCATGCAATGTATTTTGATCATATTCACCCATAACTCCCCTACCTCCAAAGCCTCTCAGATTCTCCCCAATCATGTTTCCCTCCCATCTTCATATCCTCTTTGTTTTTTTAATTTTATTTATTTATTTTTGTTTTTGTTTTTGTTTTTCAAGACAGGGTTTCTCTGTGTAGTTTTGGTGCCTGTACTGGATCTCGCTCTGTAGACCAGGCTGGCCTCGAACTCATAGAGATCCACCTGGCTTGGCCTCTTGAGTGCTGGGATTAAAGGCATGTGCACGCCCTCCCCGCCCTGCCTAGCTTCTTTGTTTTTTTTAAAGATTTATTTATTTATTATGTATACAGAAGAGGGTGCCAGACCTCATTACAGATGGTTGTGAGCCACCAGGTGGGTGCTGGGAATTGAACTCAGGACCTCTGGAAGAGCAGTCAGTGTTCTTAACCTCTGAGCCATCTCTCCAGCCCTAGCTTCTTTGTTTTTTAAATAACCCACTGAGTCAAATTAATGCTGTCCATTATACATGAGAATGGGGCCTTCCATGGGGTGGCCTACCAGGGACCACACTTGTAAAGAAAACTTACTCTCCCTCCTCCTCCATCTGCAGGGACTTTATATGCTTATAACGGTAGGTGGTATTAACAAGGACACTTCTCTGGGCCCTTATGCATCCTAAATCATGTCAACTATGTAACCTATGAAAGTAGCTTGTCATAGAGCTGGGATGTAAAGGATATAAGAGGGGCTGAGATGCTGCCAGAAATAAAGATCAACGGCTATCCATAATAGCAGGATCCTACCAACCTAAAGGCCTGCATTTTGAGGCTCTAAGTCATCAGTAGCAAGGTCATGGGTTGGGTATCAACACTTACCTGCTGGGCAAGCTTTGCAGCTGCTGCAGCCAAACCTGTCTCAATAGAGGCAACTCGGGTCCCCTCACGAACAGGACGGTCCTGCTTGGGCAGAGTTGGAGTCACACGGGCTGCAAGGGAAACAGGATGCTTAGCTATTTGCCAATTATATTCTCCAACTTCTGACTACTCCAAAGGTGACTGTATTGGTCTCCCTGCTTCTAGCTTTTCACAAAATCCTATTTAATGACCAAGGCATATATGAATAAAATTAACCTCACTGAACTGACACTTAAAGTTGTTCATGTGCTTTTATATCCTTGTTGTTCCTGGCTTACCTACTTTCCCAACCTTGTTTCTGCACCTACTGCAATGGTTCAAATGCCCCCTTCAAACTCATGTGGAAACTTAATTATCATTTTAACAGTTTAGAAGGAAGAACCTTTAAGAGGCAATTAGGTTATGATGTCACTGTTCTCCTGAATGGTATAAAGCTATTACTGTAGGAGTGTGTTAGGTATTAAAAGGGGTGTATTTCAACTATCTTTCCCCCACCTTCTTAACATGTGATGCCTTCTACTTATGGGACAATTTAGCATGAAGGCCTAAACCATGTCAGCATCATGCTTGTAGACTTTCCAGCCTCCAGAACCATGAGAAAAATAAACTTTTATTTAGAATTTACCCAGCTGTGATATTCTGTTATAGCAGCAGAAAACAGATTAAACACCCTTATTTTCTGTTTCTCCAGACAGATGGCTTCCTTATTACATACCCAGAGTATGACTTTGCATCTTCTTTCCCTCCATATTTATACTTACCATCTGAACTGCCTAGAGTATGTATTTTCCTTTTGCTTATTTAAAACATACCTATCCCTCAAAAGTATGCTATAAAATCTCTTATACAAAATGTTTGGGACCTCCCTGATCCCACTGCTCTTTTCTCTCTCAGAATTTATAATCCGTGCAAAAAACATGATATGTAGTAATATTACCTATTGAAGACTATTATTTTATATATACCAACCAACAAATGAGTTCTTAAAGATCATGGCATAACTTTTTATAGTACCTTAACTATACTGAATTAAAAAAAAAACCTGTTACCTGTTCATGCTTTTCAATAAGCATAGTCTAGCTGAAACAAATATTCTCAGATGGAGAAAGCAAGCTTTTCTTTACAAACAAATCCCAGCTGAAGTCCTCTGATAGTCACACTCATGCTGTACATTTATACCATAGCACAACTGGGAAGGTCAGAGGACAACTTCTGGGGGTCAGTTCTATCCTTCCAACATGTGGGTCTTGGAGATCAAACTCAGGTTGTTAGGTGTGGTGGCAAGTACCTTTACCCACTGAGTCACCTCAAATGGCCCTTTACATACTTTTGAAATGTAAGAATGTTTTGAATAGTCAGACAAAAGGAAATAACTATTAAAACATGTGTATCCAAACACACATGAACATACACAGGCAGGCAGGCAGACAGACACACATACACACAAAAATGCCAGCTTACAAATGTAGAAGGAGTGATAGAACTAAAAAATCCTAAGTTTATAAGTCCTAATGAAACACTGGTTCTAGAGAATTGGATATTCACATAGTACCTAAGTATTACTTTACAGGGTATATGCCAGTCTCAAGAATGAAAACTATAAACTGGGTGTGCTGGCACATGCCTCCCAGCAATTGGGAGGCAGAGGCCAGTACATTCTCTGTGAGTTCGAAGCCAGCCTGGTCTACAAAGTGAGTTCCAGGACAACCAGGACTGTAACACAGAAATCCTGTCTCAAAAAACCAAAAAAAAAAAAAAAAAAAGGGAAAAATTTATAAACTTTTGAAATTGAGATGATCCACCTGTCTCTCTGTATGTATATTAAAGGCAAAATCCAACACATCCAGCTCCAAGTATGAACTTTCATGTCATTAGTGACAATTATAGTGAAACAACATGAAATTCATGTGGGAACAGGCAATTTGCAGCATTATTTGAGTAGTTAAGAAATTAAAAGTAAGCAAACCATTCACAGTATTTTGAGAGTTTAAAAAAGACAAGGATAGAAAAACTTAAATGATACCATGAGAAAAAAGAATATTTTACATAAATAACTCAGTCTCTCAAAAAGCAGTGATGTCACATGAAAGCACGTAGACAAATCTAATATAGGACAATTTTATCAGTTTCTATAAGAAAACTAACAAAATCAAAAGGAACTGTTCTAGCTTAAGAGTGATTTAAAAGGCACGACAGAGTCAAATGCCACATGGATTTTGTTTAGAATCCATTCTAAGTAAATCCATTAAGTATACAATGTTTTGATCAAACAAAGTTGGCAAATTATTTATGTGCTTGGGATTAGATACCATCATGTAGTTAATGAATAATCATTAATTTTATTATGTATAGCAGGACTATGGTTATGTGAGAAAAGCATAGGGGGAAATGATATATCTGGAGTGTGCTATAAAAGTCCTTGTTTGGTTAGTTACTGGCATTATAAAAGAGAGGATTTTTTGAATAAACCACATGTACATTGGTAGACAGGTTATGCAGGAGATTGAAATTAATTCTTTAAGGGTGATATTTTGTCTAAAACATGATCTAAAGCAAATACAGCAAAAAAAATGCTAACACATAACTGTATCACAGATATCTGGGCATCTTAAATTTTCCTCTACAGTCCAGTGTAGCATTTTTTTTTAAAGATTTATTTATTTATTAGGTATACAGCATGTATGACTGCAGGCCAGAAGAGGGCACCAGATCTCATTACAGATGGTTGTGAGCCACCATGTGGTTGCTGGGAATTGAACTCAGGACCTCTTGAAGAACAGTCAGTGCTCTTAACTTCTGAGCCATCTCTCCAGCCCCAGTGTAGCATTTTTAAAATATGACCATGGCTAGGGATGTAGCTCAGTTGGAAGAGTGATTGCCTAGAATGCATAAGGTTCTGGGTTTGACTCCCCCAATATTTCCTAAAACCAGGTGTGGTTGTGCATGTCTGTAATCCCAGCACTCAGGTAGAAGCAGAAAGATTAAGAAGTTCAAGGTTATTTATGGCTATAAAATGAGTTCATATCTAGCTCAGGAAACATGATGCTCAACCTCAAAAAAAAAGTCACAAATGTTTTTGAAACATTTGTCTCTATCTCCAGGATTCTGCCAGGATCCCCCACCCCCCGTACCTCCCCCTGCCCCAACCCATAGGCCCCTCCCCTCACCACACCAACCTTTCCACCTAGCCAGATCTTATATACATCTATATATATACAGATCTCCAGGGTCTAGCCCAGTAAGTTTGCCTGATTTTCCCCTCTATGTGCCCTGCCCTCCCCAACCAACCAGATCTAGCCTAGGTCCCACAGCCAGCTCTCCAGCTTAGTCTGGCCACCCCTGTCTGTATCACTACTAACCTCTAGACTTCCACCAAGACCTACCCTTCCTTCCCGATGCACAGGCCCCTCCCATACCACATCCAACCTCTCTGATGTACCTTCACACTCTAGGCTTGGGTCAGGACACCTCCTGTACAGCAGTGCAGTCTTCTCTGTCTAACTGACTCCATTCTACTTAAGCTGTTCACAACCTCGAGGTATAACTAGCCTACATATCCTCTCTTCTACTCCAACCTAGTCTGCTGGGGTCCAGATGGTCTGCAGTTGTTTTCTCACACAAACCCTGACCCAGATGTGGCCCCCTGACTGCAGAAAACTGCATAGGATGAATGTCCTCTGGGGTAAAGCAAGGCCACAAGGGAAGGCAAGTTTGGAAGGAAGAACTCCAATAAGAGGGCCAAAGATACTGTTCATATAAGCTCTGCTTGCAATGCTGACTCCAGTAGCTAGCTAAACAATATATAAAAACGGTGGGAAAAATAAAATTGTTCATTCTTAAAGTGAATCCAGAGTCTATGTCTCTGTCTACAATTACCCTATTTTCCAGGTCCCTGTGATGCCTATGGCTGTGCTGGCCAAGGCACTAATCTGTTCATATCAGTCACAGAACAAAAGAAGTCCACATGCTCAAATAAAAAATACAAACAATATGAAGGATCATGCCCAGATCTCCCCTTCAAAATGTACCAGTCCCCTAAAAATGTTTGCCAATGAGATTACCTAGATGAATCCCAGGATACAATTTAAAAGAACCACCATAAACTTCATCAAAGAATTCCAGGAGGTTAAAGAAGATACAAAGAAACAGATTAATGAAATTAAGCAGAATAAACTGCTGAGTGATGCCCAAGAAAACACAAATATAAAGCTGATGGAAACTGCAAAGACAACCCAGGACTTAAGAAAGGAATTCAACCAAGAGACAGAAACATTGAACAGGACTCAAGTTGAAATGAAGAAGGAACTGGAAAACACAATAGCCTAACTAGAGAATCTGAAGGAAAGCCTTCTAAGTAGAAAGAGACAAGTAGAAGATATACCAAAGAAGCAAGGCATATGGAAAAGTTTTTAAAAACACAAGAAAGGAACATACAGGAATTGTGGAACACTATGAAAAGACCAATCCTTCCAATTATAGGCAAAGATGAAGGAGAAGAATAGAAAGTCAACGGCATAGACCAGATCATGAAACTTCCCCTAAATTAAGGGAAAAACAAACAAACAAACCATACAGATATAGAAAGCATACAGAACACAAAATAGATAGGATAAAAAAAACTCCTCATGACATATCATAATTAAAATACTAAGTATATAGCACAAAGAAAGAATACTGAAAGCTGCAAAAAAAACAAAACAAAAACAACCAAAAACCACAAGTCACAAATAAAGGGTAACATCTGATTTCTCAATGGAAACTTTGAAAGCCAGACGAGCTGGAAGCAATGCATTCCAAGTTCTACAAGGATCACGATGAGCAAACTAGACTAATATAGCTAGGAAAACTATTTACCATGGTTTAAAAAGCAAATTTCCCATGATATAAATAGCCTAAAATTATATTCAACAAACCAAACCTAAAGAAAAGATAGGAAGTAATATTTTGGGCTAAAGAGAGGAATGAGTATAACCAAGAAACTGTGGGAAGAAATATGAAGCCATAATTACAAAATAACAGTAGAAATACAAATACAAAAAAAATCAACAACACAATGACCACAATTAACACACATATTTCAATAATAACTTTAAATATTAATGGCCTCAATTCTCCAATCAAATGACAGGCTGACTGCATGGATCAAGAAACAAAGTCTCTTTGTTGTCTATAAGAAAAACATCTTAGCTTTAAAGATAGGAACCACCTTAGAGTAGAAGGATGGATAAAAGTACCCCAATCAAAGGGGCTGAAAAGCAAGTAGGTATTGCTATCCTATTATCTGACAAAATAGACTTTAAAATAAAACTAATCAGAAGAGATGAAGGATACTTCATTCTAACAGGGGAACACTTAACTAAGACATTACTATTCTAATCACATATGCACCAAACTTTGGTATGTCCAACTTCATAAAAATATGTACTACTGGATTTATTTAAAAACAGATTAACACAAACCCTTACTTTCTCGAACAGGCAGGTCACTGGGTTGAAAAAATAAACATCATTAAATGGCATCATATATCAAATGGACCTGATAGCTACATAATATTCTATCCAAACACCAAAAAATACACATTCTATTCAAGTGTCACACAGAAGCTACTTTAAAAAGACCATATCTTGGGACACAAAACAAATTTTAAAAACCCCAAAAGATTGAAATAACTCCATATTATCCTATGTGGCCATAACAAAATAAAACTTAAAATTGACAGCAAACAAATAACTAGTAACTACACATACTCATGGAGTCTAAACAACTCATTACTGAATGATGAATGAATCAAAGAAGAAATTTTTAAAAAATGAAACATTTCCTGGAACCAAATGAAAATGAAAACACAAAATAACAAAACCTCTGTGACACACTGAAAGCAGTCCCAGAAGGGAAATTATAACTCCACATATGTGTATTTAAAAAGTGTATAAATATACACATCTAGTTTAAATAAAAATTTCCCATCTGGGATGACAATGCTCCCTTCAAGAGCCAAAGATTATCTACCCAAAACCCCAACAATAGTCATGAGAAGCCCTCTTTTGAGTTGTTGGTCAGGACTGTCCAAGGGAATCCTAAAACATTACAGGCTATTGCTATTGCCTTTGATTGCCTCCAACCCAGAGGTAGAAGGCAAGTCCTTATTGCTGAAGACAGACACCATGCGCCTCAGACACATGGTCCAAAGGCCCCTGAGCTGGGACTGATGTGAAAGCCTCTTCTCTGAGGACTAGCTTTCATAACGCCAGAAGGTGCCATGCAAGCTTCCAAAAGAGGGAACCAAGTGGCAGTCCTACCCAGCTACGATGCCTGTGAGCCACAGCAACAAGCAGCATGGTACAATAACCCTAAGGGTGCAGTAGTGGCACACATACCTTGGTGGTAACCAACAGCTCTCTAATTGGACTTTAGACTCATTCAAAAAGAGGTAAATCATGTCTGATACTGGAAATCTAGCCAATTACCCATGGTTAGTAAAGTCAAGAATCTTGGAGAACCTAAAACCACTTTACTGATTTATAATCCCTAACTACATTCTATATATTTGTCCTTACACTCACAGATAAGTGTACTCCTTACTGTGCATCAGGAAAACTTCTCTTTGCAACAGATGTAGACCATTGGAGAAAACCACAACCAATTAAAATGCAGAGTTGTGGAGCCCAGCCCCAAGGGTTACATCTACAAAACACTCCTGCTCCTATGGTTCAGGGCTCATTGTGGAAAAGGGGATGGAAAGATTGTTAGAGCCTGAGGATCAGGGAGTTTGCTGTGAGATTGTATATTTTAGGAGTGTCAGAAGTGATACCCATAAAATCTCATCAGCACGACTCCATAAAATGAGCTGAACAAGTACAACAAGACTAGAAATGCCAAAGTGGATAGGGAAAGCCCAGGCAGCCTCAATCCTATATGAAACACTATAGAGAACTAAATAAAGGACTGCTGAAAGTGGGAGAAATAGTCTTCCCCAGGGACAAACACACCAATTAGTTCTCCAATGGCAAATTGTTAGTCCTGGAACATACATAAAAGTAACAGTATACTACTGACTTAGCAGGTTATATTTATGTATTTAGGAATATGTTATGTAACAACAATCAATTGGAAAAAAGGCCACGATTTTGAAAAAGAGCAAAGAGGAGTATATGGGAGGGTCTAAGGGAGGAAAGGGAAGGGAGAAATTATGCAATCATACTAAAATCTCAAAAAAAAACGAATTAGTAACAAAGAAAGAGTCTATATCTCTCCAATTGATTCTGAGCAGATTCATTTGTAAACTGTAATATAATGTGTGACTTCTAAGGTGAAGTTAGGAAAGGCACGTTCTTAGTGGATTCCTTGAGTACCCATCCTTAGAAACCTACTTAAGTTGCCAATTAACAACTCTAACTACTCTGAGATCACAGAGCAATGAAGAAGCTGGTCAGGTGGGGAAACCACATGAATCCTATCACAGCAGGCACTCGGCTTGGGAAACTTCTAAAGATTCAAACTCAGGTTAGCTTCAGCCTTCAAAGTTCTTCTGCCTGAGGCCCCAGAAATCATGAACTAGAATCAAACTGTTCCCACTGTGCCCTTCCCAGTTCTTGAACTACAGGATATATAAACATAATATGGTAGTTGCTTTAAACTAGAATAAAAATGTCCCTCATTGACTGTATCTGGATTTTGGAGATTGTTTAAAGTGAGTGATAAAAGACATTTTTGGGCCAAGTAGTGGTGGTGCATGCCTTTAATCCCAGAACTCAGGAGGCAGAAGCAGGTGGATCTCTGTGGGTTCAAAGCCAGCCTGGGCTACAGAGTGAGTTCTAGGACTGGCTCCAAAGCTACACAGAGAAACCTTGCCTTGAAAAACAAACAAACAAAAAAGACATTTTTGGAAGGCAGTTGGAAATTTTTTAGTTGTAGACTGAGTATTACAATATCCTGTAGAATTATTAACTGACAAATATTGATATAAAGTGTTATCATAGAGGGAGGCTTTCTTAGGAAATACTCAAATACTAATGGGCAAAATGTTGACAGATATATATTATTTTGAAGTGCTTCAGAAAAACTATAGATAACTAGGTAAATATGGATAGAGGGATGAAACAACTTTGATAAAATGTTAATATCACAGAATTTAGGTATTAATTAATGGGCATTTATGTATGTATGTTATTTTTCTTATCCTTGTGACCAATTATCTAACAAGAGGTATTTTAAGGGAGAAAAAGTTTATTTTGGCTTGGTTTTAAGTTCTTATTGGTTACAGTTCATATTAACAAACTGTTGTCAGAGGAATAGGGACACAGGTCTCACACATTGTTTTGTGGGAGTAGAAACAATCTTTGAGATGTATTTTGGGGTGAGAACCTGGTGTGTTGCACACAGGCAGATCTCTATGAGTTGCAAGCCAGCCAAGACTACATAGTGAGACACTGTCAAAAACAACAAACAAGCAAAATGTATCAATAAGTGATAAAAGCAAAACAGCATATAAAGGAATCTTCCAATAGAATAAAAAAGTCAAAGAAAATAGATAAATGGTACTCATCTGTAAATAATCGATCTCTGAAAACATAAGAAACTGTTACAAGTGGTTTACTCCAAATGGAGAAGCAGAAGGCTAGAGAACAGGGTCGGAGAAAGATCTTTCAATGTTTATCCTTATACATGTTGACCACTCTATGATTTCATGGAGATTCAGTCTAAATAAATTACTTCAAATGTTATTACTAATTATAAAACGTGGCAATGGCATAAATGCTCCACATTAAAGGAGAAGTTAGGTATATTCATGGAGAAACAGAATTAGGTCGATAAATAGAGAAACAGTGGTAAAAAGTCTTTGAGACAAGGTCTCACTATGTAGACCAGAATGTCTTCAACCTCACTATGCAACCCAGGCTGACCATAAGTCTGCAATACTTTATTTTCTGAGACAAAGTCTTACTATACAGACTTGGCTGGCTTGAAATCTACTATATAGATCAGGCTGGCCTCAAACTCACAGAGATGTGCCTGTCTCTACCTCCCAATGCTGAGATTAAAGGTATATGCCAAGCAAAAATAATTTTTTGACATTTATTTATTTTGTGGAGGGGTCAGAGAACAGCTTGCAAAAGTCAATTCTCTCCTTCTACCGTGTGGGCTCCAGGGATTGAACTCAGGTTGTCAAACTTGGTGGTAGGTGTTTTTACATGCTGAGCCACCTTGAAAGCCCAAACTTGCGATCCTTTGATCCTCCTGTCTCCACTTCTCTTGGGCAAGGGCTGCAGGCTGTGGTACTATGCCTGCCTTAAATTCTATTATCTTGAGTTTTAGAAGTCTACCAGGAAAATAAAAGCTATAATGCTGCCTTTAAGGAGTAGAGTTGAAAGTAGAAAAAGCAGAGAGAGAGACAACATTGCTGTTCAACCTAGTAGCCTCCATATTATTGTATTTGCTACACATACTACCTTTGATTGAAAAGTAAAAAAAAAGGATGAAGTTTTATTATACACAGTATTATTTCAAACCCCTCTCCTCTAGTACTAGGGATTAAATTCAGTCTCACATGATAGGCAAGCACTCCACTACTGATCAATAGTCTCAGCCCCTACAGCGTTATTTCAACCAGAAAAAAAATGAATAGAAAAACAAAACACTAGAAGGAAATGTTAAAATGTTAACAGTGGCTGCTTCTGAATGGTAACAGAATTGGTAACATCCTGGATGACTATTTCTTCATAGTTTCCTTTATTTAAGTATTTTTCTAGTACACGAGTTAAAATTTTTTATCTTCATAGAAGAAACTAAAGGTAGCATCTATAAGGAAGAAATAGAAAAAATACGTCTGATTTCTATATATTGCTGATTCACTCATTAAAACACATTCCAAGAATTACAGAGATCTAAGCTTAGCCACGCAAACTGTTGTAGTCACTGGGACAATAGCAAACACGACACAGTAGTGGCTTGAAAAGTGTGTGTCTATTGAAGTTTAGTCTTTCTTGCTGATGGAAATTCCACTGCTACTCTGTGAGGATAAATCAATGTATGGAAAAAGGACCTAGCTATTTTTTATGCTACGTAGTCCAAAATTGAGCTAGCTGAGACTGTAGGAACAATTTAATCAACCTACAGAAATGGTAAATATTCTGTTTTTTTAAGAACTTTTTTTTTTTTTTTTTTAGAAATGGTAAATATTCTTTTAGGCCATTAAGGTTTGGGTAGTTTGTTAGGCAGCAAAAGCACCATGGGCTGGGGAAGATAATTCAGTGGCTAAAGCACTTGCCACATAAGCATGAGAACTGGAGATTGGATCCCCAAACCCGTGTAAAACTGGATGTGGTAAAGGGCATCTGCAACCCCAGAATGCCAGAATGCCTACAAAGGAGATGGGAGGCAGGAACAACAGGAGCATCCCTGAAAGCAGGGTGTACTGCAGTACTGAACAACAAGAGATCCTGCCTCAAACAAGGTGGAAGACAAGGGCCCACACCTGAGGTTGTTCTCTCATGTCCACAGAAACACAACTGCATACACATATGAATAATCACACAGGAGTGAACATGCAAACTCAAACACTACACGTAGAAACATACATTTTACATACTCAAATTTTAAAAAGCTCCCAAATGCTTTTAGATGTAAACAGCCCAATCAGTGAGATGAAGAAAATTATTTTCTCTCTCAAAATTCCATGTTGACCTCAATGACCTACTTTCCCTCTCTTCCTTCCCCTCCTCAGAGACGACTTCTCAGTAGTTGACAATCTTGAGATTCTTGCAGAGCCCAAGAGTCAGCATACTTTTCCTCCTTGGAAACAAAATTACCATGGGGGGCTGGGATGATGGTTACCAGAACATTCTTAGAAGTCCTAGACGGTTTATTGAAATTTTCCTGGTTTCCTTCATTTCAAGCCATATGATTTCAAAAGCAACAGCTATGTTCTTCCTAGCTAGATTACATAAACTGTGTCACACAATCATTTTAGCTCTGGGACCTAACATGATACTAAATCTAACAGATGTTTGCTGACTAAGCAAATGAGTGACTGAATAAGATCTTCTTGTATCACATATCTCTTACTTCAATTAATTTTTTTCGCCTGACCACTCCTAGAGAGTTTAAGATATAGATAGTACATCACCTTTAGGGCTCCATGGAGCATCATCTGAATTCTTTTTTTTCTTGGGTCGAGATTTCAAAGCAGGGTCATCCTCATCAGACTCGAGGGATGGATAGACTGTAGGGAAAGGTGAAGGTAAGAAAAATGAAATCTCATCCAAAAAGGCAAAGACAAAATGATACATACTTTAGTCCTTCCCACTCCTCTTCAAGTATACTCATTTACTTATTCCACACTCAACTGCAGAAGGTCCCAAATTTATCTTACAATTTGTGTTTTGATATGAAAGTCCTTCTCCTACATTCACCTCATTCTGATTTATTTGGCCAACATCACTCAGGTGAGTTACTTGGCTCACCTTTTCAAACTTCAGCTCTAGATTTAGCCCTGTAAGACGCTTTCTCTTGTTCTTGTAATCTGATTCAGATTCCTCCTTCTCAGCTCTCCATAGCAACCTGTATTATGCTTGCACTGGAGATGTTACATTGTACTTTGAAAATGATTATTATATCTGCTGCCTCTAATTTACAAATGAGGTGAGGGATGTATTTTTTACTTTATATTAAAACAGCCTCATATAATGAAAAGTAGGTATCTATTACTTGAAAAATAGTGGGAAAAATTAATAGTACATACTTAAAACACATAAAAAACATTTAAATTGAACTGGGACCAAGGTTATTGGAATTACATGACCTAACTGATAAAATAGCCATATACAAGTATTCTGTCTTATAGAAACAAATACAAGTATACAGAGGATCACAAAATCCATAGGCAATTCCTCACAATCCATAGGCAAGACACCTAGGATTTACTGGGAATATGGTCTAGAATGGTCCTATCGATGAAGTAAAATTCTGATGCCACTCCCAAGCTCAGAAGAGAATTTTAAGAATACAACCTCATAGGAATGCTCCTCCTACTTCTTTCCAGAGGGCTTCTTTGAAGAAAAGTGAGTCTATTTTTCAAACCTTCCTCCTTCAGCAAAGAGGTAAAAAGTCTGCCTCCTGACTATTTTTTTTTCAAGAAAGGAGGATTTAACTGTTCTTAGAAAGGACTGAGTACTAATAACACAGTTCTTTCAGGAAATGCCATCAATATTACTTTGCTAGATCTGAAAGTTTTTCTACTCCAAAGAAGTAAGTGTTGCACAGCAGAAAAACTTGGTGCCTTAGGGTCAGAAAACTACTTTGAAATATGGGATGACACAGTAGTGGCCTAAACACAGTTTCATAAAATCGAAATAATAGATAATACCTAACCTTGCCTTGCAAAGTTGTGTTCAAAAGTTGTACTTTAAGAGATGATGGCTTAGCAGGTAAAAATGTTTGCTGTACAAGCCTGGTGACTTAGGTTTGGTCCCAGAACCCACAGAAAGGTGGAAAAAATGGGCTACATAAAGTTGTCCTCTGACTACCACACATGCTATGGCATGTGCACCCACCCACACATGATAATTTTTTAATTTAATAAGAAGAAACAGATAACATGTAAAGTAACTTGCATAAGGAATTTCCATTCTGAGCTTCACATTTTAGTCAACAGGTAGTAAGGTATAGCTTATAAATCAAGTCTATGCATTGAAAGAAAATATACTTAAATATGCATATTATAAGGTTGAAACCACTTCCTGATTTTAAAACATATTACTCAACAATAGTAATTAACTCAGTGTGCAACTGGCATGAAGGCAGGTATAAGAACCAATGAGAAATAATATTCTTTTGTTTTTTGGGACAAGGTCTCACTCTGCTGCCAAGGCTGGCCTCAAATATCAAATGTCTCTGCCTCCTGAGTACTGGGATTACAGGTATAAACCACCATAACCAGTTCTCACTAAGATTTTTGTGCCCGTTTTCTTTTTTATTAATACTTCTAGTTGGCATACAAAATAATGGGTTATGGCATTTTTATGCATATATCACTGTATATTGCACATATGACTCCATCTTCCCTTAGCTGTTCTCCTCAATATCAATAAGATCTAAAAGACTAAAATAATGCAAAGCATCTTCTCCAACTACAAAAAAAGCAAAAATTCAAAACTAGGTGGAAATTAAACATACTCAAATAGAATCAAAGAAATAATCACTTGTGTGATTATTTCAAAGCCTTTGCTATGGGGTCAGTGAGATGGCTCAGTGGGTAAAGATGCCTACCACCAAGCCTGAAGACATGAGGTCAGCCCCTGGGATCCCATTGTGGAAGGAGAAAATTGACTCCCATAAGTTGCCCTCTGACCTTCACACATGTATAACACTCAAAAAATAAAAAGGAATAAAAAACTTTTTAAAGCCTTTGATATGAATTGAAACAAAAATAGAACATATGAAAACTTAAAAGATTCAGCAAAAACAATGCACAGAGAGCAATTTAAGCCAGCAAATCCCTACATTTAAAACAATGAAAGATCCTAAATCAATAGCCCACCTTCATACAAAAAGAACCATCAAGTCTTCTATCTGTCCTGCAACCATCTCCATACCCACTGGCCACAGTTTACAAAAGAGCTTTACCTGGTGACTACATCCCTGGAATCCCATCCATCCCTTTGCAGAGGCCTAGTTCCAGATTGATGACGCTGATATAACCTTCCCCTGTAAGCCCATCTGCCTCCTCCACTCTCATCTCTACAACCACAGGCCTAACTCAAAACTACAGCTCCAATCCTGCCTTTGCCTGGCCTAGGTCCAATCTAGAAGCTCATACATACATCAGTTTTACCTAGCCTAGTTCTGGACACATAGATCCTACACTGGTCAAATTTAGGGAAAGCTAAAATCTCACATTAGACACACAATCAAAGAAGTCCACAAGCCCAGGTCACATCAAAAAACAACAATATGAAAGACCAAAACAGTATGTGTCCCATCAAACCCACTAGTTCTATAGAAATGTTCTCTAATGAGAACTATCTAGATGAACCCCAGGGCATAGAATTAAAAGAACAATAATAACGTCATTAAGGGATTCAAGAAATTTGAAAGACACAAACACCTCATTGAACTTCAAGAGGATAACAAAACACCCTTGAGTAATGCTGAACAAAATATAAATACAAAACTGATTGAAATGATAAAGCCAATTCAAGATTTAAAAACCAAATTGAGTAATGAGATAGAAATACTGGAGATCTCGAGCTGAAATGAAGATGGGACTGACTAACTCAATGACCTGACCCTTACTCCTTGTCCCCTCAGCCACTCTTCCTAGGCCACCTCCATTCCTTTGTGACTCCCTGCCAACCCTCAGAACCACTAGAGACACCAAAGACACCACACTTGGCTGGGAACCAGGTAGACTACCAGTAGACTACTCCTTCCCTCCTCCATTCTGTTCTTTCTCCAGTAGTAGCCCCCTTCCAGTTCATTTCCACTGCCCTCTTCAGACCTGTGGCCACCTGTGGCCAGGCCAGGGTACCCTCAGTTCTGTCTCTGCTACCCTTTGTGAAGTCAGATCCCTAATTAAGAGACTTCCAGAGTCAGTCCCCATCCCGTGCCTGTAAAACTTAACTCCAAATGGATCTAGGACCTAAATTACAAGTCACATTAAAGGAAAACTCATCAGAGTAACACCTGATTTCTCAATAGAAAAAGTGAAAGCCAGAAGAGCCTGGAGCAATGCACTTCAAGTTCCAAAAGACCACACTGTGAACCTAGACTGCTGTACCCAGGAAACTATCTCCCATAGTTGAAGGAGAATAAAAATATTCCATGATACAAACTAAAACAATCTTTTGTTTGTATGTTATGGTTTCCGATTATGTGTTTTTATGGGAATTGTTTGTGTATAAGAGTGTGTGTGTGTGTGTGTGTATTTCTTGTACTTTTTTTCTTTTTTCTATTCTTGTGTGTGTGTGTGTTTCTTTTGCTTGCTTGCTTGAATTCTAAAGAGATAGAAAGAAAGGGAATGAAGTTGGGTGGGTGGGGAAGTGGAGCGTATCTGGGGGAGTTGGGGGAGGGGAAATCATGATCAGAATACTTCTCTAAAATAGACTACATCTTGGGGACACAAAACAAATCTTTACAAATTCAGACAGACTCCATGCATCCTATCTTACTGTAAATAATAAAACATAAAATCAAAGCAAACACATCTCTAGTAAGTATACAAATTCATGGAGATAAGGAGATAAAACAACTCATTACTGAATGACAAATGGGTCAAAGAAGACATCAAGAAAGAAAAAAAATCCTGGTAGTTAATGAAAACACAGCACAATAAAACCTCTGGAGGGAAATTTATGTCTCTAACTGCCTACATTTAAAAATCAGAAAGATGATGGGGCTGGAGAAATTGCTCAACTGTTAAAAGCACCACTGATCTTCTAAAGTCATGAGTTCAATTCCCAGCAACCACATGGTGACTCACAACCATCTCTACTGGTATCTGCTGACCTCTTCTGGCATAATGGTGTACATGCAGATAAAATAAATAAATTTTAAAAAAATCACAAAGACCCATTACAGCACTGTGGAGTCAGAGGCAAGCAGATCTCTCTAAGTTCCAGGCCAGCCTTATCTCCATTGAGGGCTCTAGGCCGGCTAAAGCTACACAGCAAGACCCTGTCTCAAAAACAAACTTAAATCAGAAAGAGCACAAATATATGACTTAAAGATACAACTCAAGAATTTGGAAAACAAAAAAGAATTTGGAAAACAAAAACGAAGTAAATTCAAATCTAGTATATGGCAAGAAATAACAACAACAAAAAATCACAGCAGAAACTAGTAAAATAGAAACAAAGAAAACAATATAAAGAACCAACAAATCTGTTTCTATAAGAAGATAAACAAAAATTGACACTCTTGGCCCAACTAAACCAAAGAAAGAAATAGTGACCCAAATTAACAGAATCAGAAATGAACAGGGAACTATTTTTAACAGACACAAGGAAATTCAGAATATTATAATGGAATACTTTAAAAACCTGTAGTTCATTAACTTGAAAAAAATCTAAAAGAAATGGACAAATTGTGGGAGCCCGTTCTGGGGTTCCTCGTGGCTTTACCCAGCAGGTCCGAATAGAGGATGATCAGGACCACGGGCCTGAGTGCAGGTGTCTGAGATGGTCTGCACTTGGCTGTGCTGGGGGAGGAGGTCTTTTGCTCCACCCCTTGGCGTCTCTATAAAAACCCTGGACCAGAGACAGTCCGGGCCCGTTGGAATAGGTTCCAGGCCCTCTCGAGGCTATCCTTTATTTTCTATCTGTTTATCTCCACAAGATTCTCCGCTATAAATCCTTCTATCTAATATTTCCTGCTGATCCCACTCAAGAAAACTCTGGGAAGCTGTGGGGGTGGTGGGTAAACGCCCCACAACAAATTTCACACAAACCAAAGTTAAACCAAGAATTGGTCAACAACCTAAACAGAACTGTAACACAGGAAACTGAAACAGTAATAAAAATCATTCTAACTACAAAAGCCCAGGTCTAGATATATTCAAAGCAGATTTCTAGCAGACTTGCTTAGAACTACAACCAATCCTTATTATTCAAAAAGTAGACATAGAAAGAGCACCTCTAAGCTCCTTCTATGAAGCCAGTATTATTCTAATACAATGCCAATAACAGGTAAAGACACAATGAGAACAATAAAGAAAATGACAGGCCAATATATCTGATGAACATAGGTTCAAACATCATCAATAAGATACTTACAAACCAATACAGGCATTGATCAAAAAGGTTATCCACCAAGACCAAGATGGCTTTATCACAGAGATACAGGGATGGTTCAAAATAAACAAATCAATAAATGTAATAAACTATGCAAATGGACTTAAAGACAAAAATCACATGATCACCTCAATAGATGTATTAAAAACCTTTGATAAAATCCAGCATGTCTTCTTGATAAAAGCCCTAGACAGAGTAGAATTGGAAGAAACGTATTTCAAAACAATAAGGTTATATGTGACAAACACGTATCCAACATCATTGTAAATGGAGAAAAATTTAAAGCATTCCATTAAAATCAGGAATGAGACAGGGCTGTCTACTATTTTCAATATAATGCTAGAAACACTAGCTGGAGCAATAATGCAAAGGTAGGAAATTAAAGGGTTATAAATAGTGAAAGGAGTCACTTTGCATATTTGCAGATTAGACATTATACATGAGATTCCAAAAATGTGATCAGAAAACTTTTGGAAGTGATCAACAATTTCATCAAAGTGACAGGATTAAAAATCAACCTACAAAAATCAGTGTCTATACACCAACAACAAACAAACTGAGAAAGAGATTATGGATACATTCCCATTCACAACATCCTCAAAAAAAAATCTAAGCCGGGCGGTGGTGGCGCACGCCTTTAATCCCAGCACTCGGGAGGCAGAGGCAGGCGGATCTCTGTGAGTTCGAGGCCAGCCTGGGCTACCAAGTGAGCTCCAGGAAAGGCGCAAAGCTACACAGAGAAACCCTGTCTCGAAAAACCAAAAAAAAAAAAAAAAAATCTAGAACTAAAACCTAGGAGGTGAAAGACTTCTACAATGAAATCTTTAAATCTCTTGAGAGATTAAGAATGATACCAGAAAATGGAAAGACATTCCATGCTCATGGACTGATAGAACTAATACCCATTCTACCAAAACCTGTTTACAGATTCAATACAATCATAATCCAAACTCCTCTCATTCTTCACAAAATAGGAAACATTATCCTAAAATTCATGTGGAACCACAAATGACCCGATAGCCAAAACGAGCATCAGTGAAAAGAACAAAGCTAGAGGGGTTACTCTTCCAGACTTCAAAATTGTTACAGAACCATTGTAATAAAAACAGAATGGTACTGGCAAAAACAAACAAACAAAAACCCCAACCAGACATGTAGACCAGTGGAACAAAATAGAAGGAAGGTATAAACATGAGTACATGTAACATTAAACAGCTGTTTAATATTTAACAAAGATGCCAAAAACATAAACTGGAGAAAAGATAGCATCTACAACAAATGATAGGGAAATCTGATGTCTACAGGTAGAAGACTTAAATTAAACCAGTATTTATCACTTTGCATAAAAACTAACTCAAAGACTGAAATGTGAAAACTGAAACACTGAAAGTGCTAGGAAAAAACATAGGCAAAATCCTACAAGATAAAGGCATAGGAATAAGACTTTCTAAATAGGACCATTTGCCTAGGAAAGCCAACAATTGACAAATGAGACCTCATAAAACTAAAAAGCTTCTGCACAGCTAAAGAAACAATTGAGTAAAGAGGAAGCCCACAGAGCAGAAGAGAAACTTTGCCAGCTACACATCTGACATTAATAACCATGATTTCATAAAACACTCAGAAAATAAGAGTTAAAAAATGACCCATTCAAAAGTGGGCTATAGATCTGAACAGAGAGTTCTCAAAGGGAGAAATAAAAGTAGCTAAGAAGTACCTTTTAAAATGTTCATCATCTACTATGATAGAGGGAGACATCATGGGGATAGAGAGAAACCCAGTGCTAGGGAAGTTGCCAGGAATCCCTAAGGATGACCCCAGCTTGAACTACTAGAAATAGTGGAGAGGGTGTCTGAACTAAACCGGCTTATCCCAGTGATCAGATCGGTGAATACCCTAACTGTCATCACAGAGCTTTTCTCCAGTGACTGATGGAAGCAGATGCAGAGATCCACAGCCAAACATCAGGCAGAGCTCCAGGAGTCCAGTCAAAGAGAGAGAAGAGGGATTCTATGAGCAAGTGCATTAAGACCATGACAGGGAAACCTGCAGAAATGACCAAATCAAACTAGTGGGAACTCATGAAAGTTGGATCAAGGCTGTGGAGCCTGCATGGGACTGGACTTAGGCCTTCTGCACGGCGAGACAGTTGTGTAGCTTGATCTGTTGGGGGGCTCCCTGGCAGTAGGATCAGAATCCATCCCCGGTGCATGACCAGGCTTTTTGGAGCCCACTACCTATGATGGGACACCTCATGCAGACTTGAGGCAGGGGGAAGGGCTTGGACTTGCCTCTATTGGATGTGCCTTCCCATGGGAGGCCTTGCCTTCTTGTGGGGCGGATTGGGGGTGGGTTGGGAGAGGGAGGCTAGGGGGGTGGGAGGAGGGAAGAGGGGGATCTTTGATTGGTGTGTAAAATGAATGAAAAAATTTTCTTAATTAAAAAAAAAACCTTTAAAAATGTTCATCATCACATCAGGCATGGTGGTGCATGCTTTTAATCCCAAGAGTCGGGAGGCAGAGGCAGGAATCTAGATCTCTGTGAGTTCAAGGCTAGCCTGGTCTACAGAATGAGTTCCAGGTTATGGAGTAGTAGCAGTAGTCATAGTGGTCATGGAGGCAGATTCAAATCAGCTGTAGATAGAGACACAGGCCAACAGTACAGTTGCAGAGAATCAAGATAAAGAAGCTATAGTAGAGATTAGTCATGATGATGTAATTTCTTAAAATGATCCAGAGAAATTTTCATACACTGCTGTGATTTGAATGAGAAATAACCCCCTAGGTTCATATGTTTAAATATTTGGTCCCTATCCGATGGCACTGTTTTGAAAGGTTGTGGAATCATTAGGAAATAGAGCATCGCTGGAAGAAGTGGGCTTTGAACTTTTACTGCTTGGGCCTGATTCCTGTTTATTATCTGCTTCCTGACTGAGGATGTTATGTGACAAGTTGCCTCAGGTTCCTGCTGCCTTCCCTTCTTTACTATGATGCACTGTACCCCTTTTCAAATCATTAAGCCCAAATAAACCCTTCCTTCCTTAAGTTGCTTCTCAATAAGCATCTGGTCATGTAAAAAAAAGTAATACAGGAAATTGGTACTGAGGAGTGGGGCTGTTTGCTGTGGGTCAATAAGACTTTAATTTTTTAAATTTTTTGTGGATAGGTGTTTGCATGCATGTCTGTGTATCACATGTGTTCAAGATGCCAGAGACTAGAAGAGGGTGTCAAGCTCCCTGGAATTGGAATTACAGTTGGTTGTGAGCCACCATGTCAGTACTGGGAAGTGAACCTACTTCCTCTGGAAGAGTAGCCAATGCTCTTAACCACAGAGCCATTTTCCAGCCCTGTGGTTCATAGGCCTTTACAACTGGTTTATAGGAGGGATGTAAAAGAATTTGGAGATATAGGGTAGAAAAGCCCTTAAATACTGTAAGCAAAACAAAATGAAGACATTCTAATAGGATTCAGAAAACCAGAATGCCAAAAGAAATGTGGATCACGGGAGGCCTAGTTCTTGAGGTTTTAGAAGGGAACAAGATTCCTTCTGGCCTAGAGGCCATTCATATTCTAGCAATTAATCTAGCTGTATTCTGGCAGTTTCCTAAGAAATTCAATGAGGCTGAATTAAAAGGTAATAGACCCTTTTGTGTGTGTGGAAGAAATCTGAAGACAGGATGGCATTTAGGTTAGGACAGGTCTTAGTTATTTCTTGATATTCTTATCCAGGTAATTTATAAAGATATGAAAAGTGTGCAGGGTGATGAAGAAAGTAACTTGACTAGGTTTAAAAAGGTAACCATGTAAGGTACAAAAGTAGGTGTAATTGTTAAAGAGATAATTAGCTCTATTGAAGAGTAACCTAGTACTCTGCACTGGGATGACAGGAAATGTATCCTAACGGTAGAACTCATCCATGAAAGGCTCCAACTAGTGAACAAGTGAATTCATTTTAGGAGAGGGTAAAACTGACAATAATCCCTGGAGGGGTTCCTAGTTTAAAAGCAACTTCATAAAAAAGTGTTTTCCCAGATTCAGCCACAAAAGCATATATAGGACACTGTATCTTTGATCTAAGATGTATCTTGAACTGACAGCTGAACATGGCAGCATCACCCACATGATACTGGTTTTAAAGGCATAAAAGATTCAGAATTGAGGAAGTGATCAAGTTTTGCATCATGGTTCCATAGAAGTGCTGAATCCAGGCAATGTGTGGCAGGGTTGGAGTCCCTGCAAGGAGACAAGATCCACCAATGTGTGAAGCTATGAAAGTCAAGTTCAAGTTACTATAGAGACTCTAGGGTACTGGAGAATCCAAAACCATAAGATCTATCTGCCAAAGAAAGCTTCAGGCCAGGAGTGTAGCTGGCACAGAGCTTATGTGGGCTGCAGGGAGCAAAGCTAGAGGAAGAGTGGGGCTACTCAGTCCCTTGGAACTCAGGTGATTCTATCACAAGCCCCAGATGCCCAACAGGGAAAGTTGTAGCATTTGGTGCTTGCTCTGCTGGGTTTCAGTCTTACATTGGTCTGATCATTCCTTGCTATATCCCCATTTCTCCCTTTTGGAATGGAAATGTTTACTGTATGTTCCTGTATATTGGAAGTGTGTAGCTTCCTGACTTGAATCTTACAACTTTTGAATAGTGTTACAATTATTAAAGACTATAGGGACTTTTGAGGTTGTAATGAATACAATTTTACATTATAAGATGGCCATGAAAAAATTGGGGTGGGGGCAGGGGCAGAATATTGTGGTTTGAAAGCAAAATGTACTTTAGGCTCATGTGTCTGAATATTTAGTTCTTAGCTGGTGGCACTGTTGTGGAATAATCTTTTTGTATACTGTGAACATGTGTCTTTGCCAAGGCACCTTCTGATTGGTTTAATAAAAAGCTGAATAGCCAATAGCTAGTCAGGATTTTCAGGGCAGAGAGGATGCTAGGAAGAAGAAGGGCAGAGATGCAGAGTCGCTCGCTAGCCAGACAAAGAGGAAGCAGCATGGGCAGTTCACAATAAAGGTAATAAGGTCACAAGACAAGAAGTAGATTGATAAAAGTGGGTTAAAGTTGTAAGAACTAGATAGAAACAAGCCTAAGCTATAAGCCAAGCTTTTGTAATTAAGTCTCTTTGTCATGATTTGGGAGCTGGTAGGTGAGACAGAAAAAGTCTGACTACATGGCACTGTTCTGGGAGGTTGTGGAATCTTTAGTTGGAGGACCCGTACTGGAGAAGTGGGTCGATGGAGGAAGGTCATGAGATTTTGTTGCCTGGCCCCACTTCCTATCTTCTCTGTGCTTCTTGCTTACAGACAAAATATGATCAGCTATCTCACATTCTTGTTGCCATTCCTTCCCCACTATGATGGACTGTATTCTTTTCTAAACTGTAAACTAAATAGTTCATCCTTTAAGTTACATCTTGTTAAGTATTTAGTCATAGAAATAAGAAAAATAACTGATATATACATTAATGTGTTCTTTCTCTATAGTAAAAAAAACATTTTTCGTTTGAATTACAATTTGGAATGCACATAAATAAGGACAGATGAACATAGTCAAATAAAAGTAGGTGAGAATTTTATAAAATGAAGATGAGATATATCAAGATCTCCAGATACACCATATAAAGGAAGAAAACAGCAGCTAGAGGTGAAAATCAGGAACAAAGCCAGATGTGGTGGTGCACACCTATAATTCTGACACTCAGAACTGGAGGCAAGAGGATTGTGCTGGATAGTTTTATGCCAACTTGATCCAAGCTAAAGTCATCTGAGAAGAGAGAACCTCAATCAAGGAAATGCCTCCATAATACTGGGCTGTATGTAGGGCATTTTCTTAGTGATTGATGAGGAAAAGCCCAGTCCATAGTGGTGCCATCCTTGGGCTGGTGGTCCTGGGTTCTGTAAGAAAGCAGGCTGAGCAATCCATGGGGAGCAAGCCAGTAAGCAGCACCCTTCCATAGCCTCTGCATCTGCTCCTGCCTCCAGGTTCCTCCCCTATTTGAGTTCCTCTCCTGACTTCTTTCAGTGATGAACAGCAATGTGGAAGTTAAGCCAAATAAATCCCTTCTTCCCCAATTTGCTTTTTGGTCATGACGTTTCATCACATCAATAGAAACCCTAACTAAGACAAGGATCAAGAGTCCAGGTTGTTCTCAGCTACATAGTGAGTTCAAGGTCAGCCTCTGGTGCTATGTGAGAACCCGTCTCAAAAACAAAACGTTGGGGCTGGAGAGATAGCTCAGAGGTTAAGAACACTGACTGCTCTTCCAAAGGTCCTGAGTTCAATTCCCAGCAACCACATGGTGGCTCACAACCATCTATAATGAGGTCTGGTGCCCTCTTCTGGCCTGCAGGCATATATGCTGGCAGAACATTGTATACAAAATAAATAAATAAATCTTAAAAAAAAAACAACACCAAACTTTAAAAAAAAAACCCTAAAAGCAAAAAAAAAAAAAGCAAAATATACCTGAAACACATTCAATAAGGAGCTTTATCACTACAATATGATACCCTAATATTTAGTTATGTCACAGGGACTATTTCCTTGTTTTTTTTTTTCCAAGACAGGGTTTCTCTGTGTAGCTTTGGTGCCTGTCCTGGATCTGGCTCTGTAGACCAGGCTGGCCTCGAACTCACAGAGATCCGCCTGCCTCTGCCTCCCGAGAGCTGGGAATAAAGGTGTGCGCCACCACTGCCCAGCTTCCTTGGTATCTTGAAAGATCAGTAAGTGACAGTAATGACTCTTACAGTATTATTGTTACTACAAGCACTGCTGGCAGTGGAGGAAAAGGATGAACCACAGGATGCAGTAGTACCAAATTAATAAAACCAAAATGCTGAAATGATACAACAAACACCTTTGGATACATGTCTATGGCAGATCACAAATTTCTAGGCCAGAATACACCAAAAAAAAAAAAAAAGAAAAAAAAAGAAAACCCATGTCTTAAGGCTTTGATAGGAATGCAATAATAAAGGCCTTGTTTTAAAAATGATAGGATGTGGAGACCAAAATAGAACTGCTTCTGAGTAACAGGCACAGAGAGTTGCTAATAGTGAAGCTTGCTTCATTTTACAGAGTACTAACATCTATTATTTTTTTAGGATTCTGTATAAATTTCCTTTACACTGACATCCTTACCTAATGATGTTATATAATCACCATTGGAAATAGAAAATTCTTGTTTGTAAACAAAACTAATTAAACATCAGTGTAAAAATTTGGGCTGGAGAGATGGCTCAGAGGTTAAACATCAGTGTAAAAATTTAAAAGGGAGAACCAAATTGGAAAGGAGAAAAAAATCCTTATGTATACAAAATTCTTAAGAACCCACCATGGTTGGGGTGGGATGGGGACATTACAGCTAATAGAATTCTACAAAGTTGAAAAATGTATGATCAACATCTAAGAATTAGTTGTGTTTCTATACATTAACAATGAAAAATCCATAAAGGAAATAAAGAAAATTGCATTTATAGTAATATCAAAAATGAGAAGGAATAAATCTAACAAAGGAAGTATAAGATGTGAAAGGCTACAAAGACAAAAATAAATGGAAAGACATCCAATACTAGGATTGGATGTCTAATATTGTTAAGACAATAATATTCTCCAAAGTGATCTACATATTCAATGCAATCTCTTTCTTTCAAAACAATTTTGAAGAAGTGGAAAAGTTGGTTCTAAAATTTGAATGGAATGCAATGGACCCTTAATACCAAAAACAATTGCAAATAGAATTCAATAACATATAAAAAAGATTATCCTCTGTGATCAAGCTGGCTTTACTCCAGAGACACAGGAATGGTTCAATATACAAAATTCAACAAACATAATCCACAATGTAAGTAGACTAAAGGACAGAAACCACAGGATCATCTCATTAGATTCAGAAAAGGCCTGTGACAAAATCCAACACCCCTTCATGATAAAAGTCCTGGAGAACCTTACACCTGTTAGAATGGCTACGATCAAAAACACCAATGACAACGAATGTTGGAGAGGATGTGGAGCAAAGGGAACACTCCTCCACTGTTGGTGGGAATGTAAACTTGTACAACCACTGTGGAAATCAGTATGGCGGTTTCTCAGAAAATTAGGAATCGAACTACCTCAAGACCCAGCCATCCCACTCTTGGGCATATACCCAAGGAATGCTGATTCATACCATAAAGATACATGCTCAGCTATGTTCATAGCAGCACTATTTGTAATAGCCAGAACCTGGAAACAACCTAGATGCCCATCAATGGAAGAATGGATGAAAAAAATGTGGTACATAAACACAATGGAGTACTACTACTCAGCAGAGAAAAACAATGAAAGCATGAAATTTTTAGGCAAATGGATGGAACTAGAAAAAATCATCCTGAGTGAGGTAACCCAAACCCAGAAAGACAGTTATGGTATGTACTCACTCATTGGTGGATTCTAGATATAAAATAAAGAACAATCAGACCACAACCCATAGAACCATAGAGGCTATATATATAGCATGGAGGTCCCTAGGATGACTGTGGCATATAATAAATTTCAGTTTTACTCAATTATTAAAAAAAAAAGTCCTGGAGAATCTAAAGATACAGAGGATATAGCTGAACAATATACAAGAAGTCCACAGCCAACATCAACCTAAATGGTGAGAAACTCAAAGCATTTCCACTAAAATCAGGAATAAGACATGGTTATCCACTGAACAGCCGACTCCTGTTCAACAGAGTACCTGAAGTCTTAGCTACAGCAATGAGACTAGTGATGGAGATCAAGGGGATACAAATTGGAAAGGAAGAAGTCAAGATATACTTATTTTGAGATGATATGGTTCTATATGTAAAAGACCCTAAAGATGCCACCAGAAACCTCCTACAGCTGATAAATATATTCAGCAAAGTAGCAAGATATAAAATTAACATATAAAAATTGGTAGTCTTCCTATGACAAATGACAAGCACACTGAGAAAGGATTCAGAGAAAGTAGTACCTTTCACAATTGCCTCAAAAAAAATCTTGGAATAAATCTAACTAAAGAAATGAAATCCTGTACAATGAAAACCTTAAGACACTGAAAAGCAAAACTGAGCCGGGCGGTGGTGGCGCATGCCTTTAATCCCAGCACTCAGGAGGCAGAGGCAGGCGGATCTCTGTGAGTTCAAGACCAGCCTGGACTACAGAGTGAGTTCCAGGAAAGATGCAAAGCTACATGGAGAAACCCTGTCTCGAAAAACCAAAAAAAAAAAAAAAAAAAAAAAAAGAAAAGAAAAACTTTAAAGGACACCAGAAGATGGAAGTATTTCCCACATTCATGTATTGACAGAATATTGTGAAAATGACCATACTGTCAAAAAGCAAGCTACAGATTCAACACCATCCCCATCAAATTCCAATACAATTCTTCACAGAAATTAAAAAAAAAATCTTAAATTTCATAAGGAAACACAAAAGTCCCAGGATAGCCAAAAAGTCCTAAATAACAGCAAAACTGCTAGAGATAGTACCACCCCAGATTTTAAATCATACTACAGAGCTGTAATAATAAAAACAGCATGGTATTGAACATCTTAAAACCTAAGGTAGTGAGCAATTAGTGAGTAAGGCACTTGCTACCACGCCTGATGATCTGAATTCAATTTCCAGAACTCACATGGTGGAAGGAGAGAGCTGACTTCCCCAAGCTATCTTCTGACCTCAACACATGTGAAGTAACATGCAGCCTCCTCACATGCATATACATTCACAAAATGAATTAAGTAAATATTATTTGTTTAAAAGTACAGAGAGAATTCAGTAGGAAAAGACCAACTTTAAAATAAATGCTAATGATACAGTTGTACATACGTTAAGCCAAAAAATTAAGCAAACCATGACCTAATATCATACTGTAAATAAAAATTTATTCAAAATAGCTGCGCGGGCCGGGGGTGGTGGCGCACGCCTTTAACCCCAGCACTCAGGAGGCAGGGCCATGTAGATCTCTGTGAGTTCGAGGCCAGCCTGGTCTACAGAACGAGATCCACAATAGGCACCAAAACTACACAGAGAAACCCCGTCTTGGAAAAAAAATTTTTTTTTCCTCAAAATGAATGAAGCATGTAATACCTAAAAACAGGGGGAAATTGTCATTAACTAGATTCACACAGAAATCAAAATCCATTGAAAATAAAATTAATTTGAACTTTACAGAAAATAAGTTTTGTTTATGAAAGAGTTAAGAAAATGAAAGACAAACTGTAGTTTGGGAGATAGTATCCACAACTTAAATTCTCATAATGGACTTGTATCCAGACCATAAAGAAAAAGGTAGTTTGAGGCAGTCTCATGTAGTTTAGGCTGACCTCAAACTCACTATGTAGCTGAGGCTAGCCTTGCCATGGCACGAAGCTATCCATACCCTCTGCCTCTCTCTCCCAAGTGCTGGAATTATAGGTATGAGCCAGTACACCCAGATCCATTTTCCAAAGTTTTAGCACTTAAAAAAACAGTTGGCCATGGTACCATATACTGTAATCCCAACATACAGGAGTTTGAGGCAGGAAAATCACAAATTTGACACTACTTTGGGCTATCTAATGAAACCTACTTCAAAAATAAGAGAGCAATACTGTAATCTTTCTATAAGGAGGTCACTTGACTATGATACTATGATGCACAGAAAAGAGCAGACCAGAAAAAAAAGTGAGTCAAGGAGACAGTCAGGAGTCTGGAACCACAGTAGCCAAGACTGGAAAAAGATTCTGTCCACTTCTTGCCTCTACTCTTCTGTCTTCTCCCCAGTAGAACTCAACTATACCTTTAGCAACGGAATTTAAATGGTTGATAATACGCACTTCTGGTAAGAATGTATGGAAAAAGGTATTTCTCATACACTATTCATAAGCTGATCCTTCTGAAGCACAGTTTGTCACTATCAATTTTCATCTCGTACACAATCTTTATCCAGCAAGTTTTTCTATCCTAGAGACACATTTACTGGTAAATGGACATAAAAGATTATTGCAAGAATTTTCAATGCAATAAAAAACCTTAAGAACAACTTAAACGTCAATCAAATAGGGAAATGATTAAACTTATAATGCTATAGAATACTTTGCAACAAGCAAGCCTCTATGCATTGATGAAGCAGATCTACATGTACTGATGTTGAAAGATAGCCAAACAAACTGTAGAGCCACACACATTACACAAATACTCTGCCTATGTAAGTCTACATGTAAGTTCTATAAACACAACAAAAAGAAACTGGGCTCAGAAAGGAGAGTAGCAGGCCTAAGGGATTTTGTCTTTCTCTAGTTTTTTAGTCTCAGTCAATGAAAATTATATTTACATAATTTTGGAAATAGCAAAAGAAAAATCCATATTATTGTTACCTACATTAAATAAACCAGTGCTTTAGTCATTATATTACTCCAAAAATCATCCTTTTAATGACTCATCATTTTTAGGACTTGTTTCTTAAATATGTAAAGTTTAATGAAGGTCATTTCAGTTTTCCATCAATACTTGAAGGGAACTGATTCCAGAATGCTCTCTCCCATCAACCAAAACCAGAATGCTCTCTCCCATCAACCAAAACCCATGTGTGCTTAAATTCCTTATATAAAATGGTATGCTGTTTGCATACACTCTCTGCCCTTCATCCATGTATACTTCCAATGTAAATAGTTGTACTATACCAGTTAGAGGAAAATGGGAAGAGAGTCTGTACATGTTCAGTACAGATGTCATTTTTTCTACATATTATTGATCTATGGATGAAGGCATGAATGTAAAATGCTCAGCTATGGAGGGCTGATGGCACATATCTTCACAAAAAAATGAGCTGGTTAATATATAACATTAACAATACAGATGGTGGCAGTCAAATAAGCAAGAGAGGAAAAGAGTTTGCTCGAGTGAAAGATGAATAGCACAAAAACCACATGACAGCTAATTATAAGAGAACAATATACTATATTGGAGGACATCCCACGAGTAAGCCACCAAGGTCCTAGTGTGCTGAGAGTAAGTATAATTTCCAATTCTTACAACAACCTAGAGATATCCCCATTTTACAGAACAAGAAAACATGGTTCAGAAAAAAATAAGCATCTAGCTTAAGGTCAGGCCTGTGTTCACTACAGGCTGTCTTAGAGCTAGTATTAAGATTGGGCTAAAGGGAATTCAAATTCTTTCAGTCTAGCCCCATATGCTTACTATACTCAGCATCCTTGAAGCATGCTCCCAAGCTGTCTTGCTCATCGAGACTGGCATTCTCCTCCTCCTCGCTCTCGTTTTTCCAGTACGCTGGCCTCTTGATGGGCCGCTTCCCTGGGGTACGCTGGGAAGCAGGACTGCTAGATACAGTGACAAGCCCACTGCTGGAGCTGCCACTGCTTCGGTCTTGCCCCCCGGTCCACCAAGCCTGCAGGCTGGAGGTAGCTGGTGAGGATGATGAGGACTGCAGGTTGGCCATACACAACATGCCCTGGATGGCCTCTTGAGTGCTGGGGGAGGCTGGTGCCTCACTGTAAAGAAAGAGGAGAAACACTGGGGTAGTTATTCTAGTCAGAAGAAACTAGTTGTAAGAACACTCAGGGAGGAAGAACAGCTATGGCAATCAAGGTGTTACAAAGACAAGAACCATCCAGGGTTAGGAATGAATATATTAAAAACTGTTTTCATGAAAAGCTAGTTTTGCCTCAAGTCTCTCCAAAGACAAGCAATGAGAGGAGACAGAATTCTCTTTTTTTTTTTCATCTATGCTGCATTATTTCCTTTTTATTAACAATTCTCTTTCTATGACTCTCCCTGGCCCATTTTCAATGTACTTAAAATTGATTTCTCTTCAAGTCTACATATCCTGTCACTGCCAGATCTGAAGATTCCCAGGATAGTTTTCACATCCACATTATTCTTTCAGCATGAATGTCCTTGTTAATTGTCTGTTTACTTGGTTCAGCAAGTTATATCAGCACTCACTTGGAGGCAAGGCAGAAGGACTAGGAATTCCAGACCAGCCTGGACTAAATAAAGAGACCCTGTCTCAAAAACTCAAAACATATAAAAATGCTCAATAAATGGCCTAGCCCTTTAGGTAGTACTCTTTGATAGCCTAGAAAATAAAGATTACTCACGTGAGGGCAGCATAGTCAGGTCCCCCCACCTGCCTGCTGGCCTTAAGTAGATCAAGAATTCCACCAGCTCCACTCCCATTCCCAAGCTTGCTTTCAACCCCTTCCACCATGTCCTCATCTGTTGTATAGTCCTCCTGTTAAGGAAAGAGCATACTGTCTCAATTGTACAGGGCAGGTCTGGTAAGTTTCCAATACAGGGTTGACAGTGTGAGTCCTAACATCCTAAATGTAGATCATTTATTATGCAGAAGATTTATCCT
The DNA here is from genome assembly GCF_049852395.1 of Peromyscus maniculatus bairdii. Classification (NCBI taxonomy): domain Eukaryota; kingdom Metazoa; phylum Chordata; class Mammalia; order Rodentia; family Cricetidae; genus Peromyscus; species Peromyscus maniculatus. The sequence continues at coordinate 141,192,581 of NC_134875.1, read as the reverse complement.
TTCATTTGAATCTTTACAGCATATTTGTAAAAGCACTATAACTCCTATTTGACAGGTGAGCAATCAAGGGATCAATGAAGTAAAACAATTTGTGAAAGGACACATCATAAACTTCAAATTAGATAGATACTATTTTTGTTAAGTGACACTGCCTTTTATTTTGTTCTTTTGTTAAAGGATTTTTAAAAAAAAATTAAATAGATTATAATCCTCCATTTATTGGCTGGTCACAACTTAGCATACAATTTAATTTTTTGTAGGACTGGAAGTGAATCCAAGGCTTTGAACATGCTAAGCAAGTGCTCTACAGTGAAGAATATCCCTAGCTTAGCATGCAGTCTTTTATTTTGCAAATATTTCAGAAATTAAATGTACAATATCTTTATCCCTTAACTAGACCCAGGGCATGCTCCTACCTCAATGTCAAACTCAACTTCTCCAGGTTCACGAATTCGGTTGGGGTCAGAGCAAGGCTTTGCTCGGGGCAACTTCCGGGGAAATTCTAAAATAAAATGCAACATATTAGTATGAGCCTAAGATTATGATGCATCTGAGCCAAACGCTCAAAGGAAAAAAGATAGGAATGTAACTTTTGCCAGGTAGTGGTGGTGCACGCCTTTAATTCCAGCACTTGGGAGGCAAAGACAGGCACATCTCTGAGTTCAAGGCCAGCCTGGTCTACAGTGTGAGTTCCAGGACAGTCAGGGCTAAACAGAGAAACCCTGTGCAAAACATCAAAAATAAATAAAAAACTAAATAAATGAATATAATTTTCTCTGAAGTAATGACCACCAACAAATAATTCTAAGAGGTGAGGAATTAACTGAAAAATAAATCTCCAAAGCCAAAAAAAAATATGAAAGTATATATAGCCTGGTAAACCAGAAAACCAACAAGTTCAAACCTAAACCAAACGGGAAATGGCAGGACAGGGAAAAATAGAACAGAAACATACTTGATCTTATTATCAGGCTCGCCTTTTCCTTTCCCAGTCTCTCATCAATCTGCAGATCCTCATCTGAATCCAAGCCAAATTCAGCTCCCATGACCTGTCCTGCTACCAGCCGTGCACTGTCTACCTTCTTTGCAATTTTGGCTCTCCGAGACTTGGATAAGCTCTTTACTCTCTTGGTACTAGAAAAACAAGGAAAAGAGCATGAAATGAGTCATGTGAGATATTATCACAGTAGGGCTAAAAATATGGATCAATGGTAGAGTGCATGCTTAACGTATGCAAATTTCTGGCCTCATTCCCTACTCATTACTCTCCCCAAAAGGCAATTTCCCCCAAGTGATTATACTGTGCAATTTTTTGATGAGTCAAAATCCATGATTTTTGTAAAAAAAAATGACACGTATCATCCCTCTCCCCTCTCCAGCCCCTCCCATGTCTCCCTACTCCCTTTCAAATTCATAACCTCTTCTTATTGTCATTTATGTGTTGCAATAATAACATACACACATATATAAACGTAAATACAACCTACTGAATCCATTTAGTGCCTTTTGTATGTTTATGTATTTAGGGCTGAACACATGTGATTGGATAACCTATTAGGTGCCTCATTCCTGGAGAAGATTGATTTTCCCTTGCCTATAGCTCTTCACCTAGGCATGAGACCTTATGATATTTCCCCTATTCATGTTGGGATGACAACTGATGTGGTCATTGTGCAGGTTTTATTGAGATGATCATATTAAGATTAAATTCTCAAAAATTATTAGCCAGGTAGTGGTGGTGCACAACTTTAACTCCAGCTCTCAGGAGGCAAAGGCAGATGAATCTCTGCAATTTCGAGGCTAACCTGGTCTATAGAGCAAGTTCCAGGACAGCTAAGGCTACAAAAGAAACCCTGACTCGAAAAAAAAAATTACTACAAAAATAAATGATCAACTGTTCTTAGAACAACAAACACATTGAGTATGTGTATAATACTGTCAAAGAATAAATGACTAAAAACTTGACATGAAAGGAAGAACCTAAAATAGATAACACTTCTGAAAAAAAGAACACATTAAACTACTTAAACTACTCAGTTTCAAAACTTATGATAAAGTAATTGAGGTACTATGAGATTGGCATAAGAATAGATGTATATGCTGGGCAGGCAGGTGCACACCTTTATTCCCAATACCTTGAAGGCAGAGGCAGGCAAATCTCTGTGAGTTTGAGACCTGCCTGGTCTATATGTAACAAGATCCAGGACAGCCAGAGTTATAAAGTAAGACATTGTCCACTGGGCAGTGGTGGAGCATGCTTTTAATCTCAGCATTTGGGAAGCAGAGGCAGGCAAATCCCTGTGAGTTCAAGGCCAGCATAGCCTACAGAGTGAGTTCTCAGACAGCCAGGGCTACAATGAGAAACCTTAACTCAAGAAAATAAATAAATAAGTCAACCCCCCCAAAAAAAGAAAAAAATAAATAAAAAAATTAAAAAAATTAAAAGTCAAGGTAGACACAGTAGCACAAGCCTGTAATTTCAGCATTCAGCAGACTAATGGCAGGAGAAAGAGTTCAAGACTAGCCTAGGCTACATAGCAAGACCCTGTCTCAACATAAAAGAAAGCAAAGAAAAGAGGAAGAGATGGGTTGGTGATTTTGTTCAGTGGTAGAAGGCAAGCGCAAGGACCTGGGTTCAGTCCTCAGCTCCAGGAAAAAAAAAGAGGAAGGCAGTCATGCCAAAGACTGAAAAAATATTTGTAAACCATTTATCTAGTAAAGATTTGTACCCAGAATATTTAAAGAACTCTTAGATGTCAGTAATTAAGATAATGTCAAATCAATCAAAAGATCCAAATATACATTTCTCCAAAGGTAATATACAAATGACCACAATCAGACACACACAAAATATATTCCGCACCATTAGTCACTAGGTAAACCATACTGAGTCAGATATGGTGGGGCATACCTATCATCCCAGTACTCCAGAGGCTAAGGGAGGAGGATGGTGAATATGAGGTTAGCCTGGGCTACAAAGAAAGAATCTATGTCTAAAAAATTTCTGATTAGTTTTGATAATGTGGATACATCTGCAGCAGGATGTTATGCTAAGTGAAACAAGCCATACAGAAAAAAAAAACAAAAAAAACCACATGATCTGACTTTTATATGAAATAAAGAAGAACCGAGAAATTTGTATAAGTAAAGGGTACAATGGTAGTTATGAAGGATAAGGTGTGGTGGGAGAGAGATTGGTTAAGAGGTACAAAGCTGCAGCTATGTAGGAGTATGTTCTAGAGGTCTTATTATTTAATCAACAATATTGCCTTCCACACCTGAAACTTTCTAATTCTATAAATATGATAATTATTTTGAGGTTGGTAGTCATTTCACAATATAGATGTATTATAAAACATTACATTGCATCAATTAACAATAAAATGTTTGAGGGTACAGCACCTTGTCTAGTATGTATGAGGCTTTGGTTTCCATCGCCAAGAGTCAAAAACAAAACAAAACAAACACTCCCTTAATCTTTATTTAAAAACAATATACAGGACTGGATAAATGGCTCAGCAGTTAAGAGCAGCTGCTACTCTTGCAGAAGACCTGAGTTTGAATCCCAGCACCCATGCCAGGTGACTCGCAAAAATCTGTCTAGCTCCAAGAGATCAGATGCCCTCTTCTGGGCTCCACAGATACCTGCACATATGCAGACACACACACAAGTAAAATTTTAAAAGAAATGTACAATGAGCGCAGCATGGTAGTACACTTCTGTACTCCTAGCACTTGGAAGGTAGAGGTAGAAGAATCAGGAGGTCAAGCCCAGTTTCAGCTATAGCACAATTTTATGGCCAGCTTGAAAACGAGAGACTCTATCAAAAAATATTTTAAAATGACAGAAACAGCACCCAAACCACACATGACTAGAAAATAATGAAGTGCATTGCTTGTTCTAACAAACAGATCTCTTAACTCTAAAACCAAGTCTCAAGTGACTCATACAAAATACACAGGAGAGCCAGGTGGTGTTTAATCCCACAGAGGCAGGCAGAGTTCAAGACCAGCCTGGTCTACAGAGTGAGTTCCAAGATAGTCAGGGCTACACAGAGAAACCCTGTCTTAAAAAAAATTCAAAAACCAACCAACCAAAGAAACAAATGAACAAAACCACAGGAGATACAACTTTATTATTGCTGGTCTAAAATGTAAAATGATGCATATGCACTTTGGAATAATTTTTAGACATTTCTTGAAACCAAAATATATGTCCACATAAAAACTTGTATATGGGGCTGGAGAAATGATTCAGTAGGGATTCAGATTCCCAGAACCCATGTAAACACCAGGTGGGCCTAAGGTGGCAGGCCTGTAATGCCCAGATGTAGGGAGCATAGACAGGGAATTTCCAGAGCAAGCTGGTTAGCCAGACTAGCAGAAAAGGAGAGCTTCCAGCTAAGTAAGAGATCTTGCCTCAATATAAAATGTGGAGAACAACTAAAGAAGCCATTTGAAGCCAACCTTAAGCTTCCACATGCAAATGTGCACAAACATGCACATGTATACATAACACACACATACATATATAAAAACAAAAACTCTTGAACATGAATGTTCAAAGCATCATTATTCATTATTCATCATTATTTCTTCTGGCTCAAAGTAGAAGCAATCCAAATGATTATGAAATAGTGAATAAATAAAAAATATGTGGTATAGCCAGAAAAAGGAATATTATTCAACAATAAAATGAACCAACTAATAATGGTTCCTTACTATATTATAAATGAATCACAAAAATATTATACCCTAAGTAAAAGAAGCTAGACATAAAAGACCATATATATAATTTCATTTATATAAAATGTCCAGAAAATAAATCCATAGAGATAAATATATAAGTAGTGATAAGACAGTTTTAACACCTTGGATAAGAAGAATAAAAGAAATGTTCTAAAATTGGACTATAATAACTGGACTAGTCTATATAAACTTAATAAAATTCACTTAATTACATACTTGAGGAAGTTAATTTATAGTATGCAAATTAGTAATAAGTATTATCTTTTTTTAAAAGATTTTATTTGTTATGTATACAGTGTTCTGCCTGCATGTATCCCTGCAGGCCAGAAGAGAGCACCAGATCTCATTACAGATGGTTGTGAGCCACCATGTGGTTGCTGGGAATTGAACTCAGGACCTCTGGAAGAGCAGCCAGTACTCTTAACCTCTGAGCCATTTCTCCAGCCCATAAGTATTATCTTTAAGAGTTATTTTATAGAAGTTCAGAGACTGGGAAGAATAGAAAAGACAGAGAAAAATAGGTCAATCAATAGGCATAATGTTATTATCGTTTCGTCAAAGACTAAGTTCTGGCATTCTATGGTATAATAGGATAAATATAATTAACAATAATGCCTTATATATCTCAAAGTAGTACAGAATTCACTCAAAAATTTTAGAACATTACAGAGTCAGTAACTACCCAATATTACATTGTATCTCATAAATATATACAAATACTCTGTGTTAATAAAAAAATATATATATACATGCCAGACATGGTGGCACACTCTAATCTCAGCAATTGGGAGGCAGAGGCAGACAGCTCTCTGTGAGTTCAAGGCTAGCCCAGTCTACATAGGGAGTCCTAGGCCAGCAACTGCTACATAATGAGAATCTGTGTGTGTGTGTGTGTGTGTGTGTGTGTGTGTGTGTGTGTGTGTGTGTGTCTGTCTGTCTGTCTGTCTGTCTGTCTGTCTCTCTACAACATATGTACATATGCATATATATCTATACATATAATATATGCAACACATATGCGAAAGGAATGGAAAACACAAAGTTGTTTTAGATTATCCTGTTAACACATGGAAAACAATTTTAAATAGTAAAAATGAATCTTTCTAGTAAATCAGAATATTCATATATTTAGCAAATAGCTATTTGGCCCCAAATGTCTTTCAGTGAATGAGTTATTAGACTGACCTGTTTTCTAGCTCATGGAGTTAATGTTGATACCGAGTCTGTCACATAAGCAAAGACCCAATGATGACAACTAGTATAATGAAACTGTCTGAATCAGTTTTCACATGTATAACATGGAAGTAATATACTAATATTGAGAACTATAAGAATTACATAAAATAATGTATATAAACAGCTAAGATAGTTTGACACACAGCAGTTACTCAATGACATCTATTTATCACTTACTCTTCTGGTTTTTAATTATGAAAAATTTAAACACATACAAAATTTTAAATGTAATAAAAACCACATATTTATCATCCAGCTGAATTTCAGGATTTATGATGTACAGCCAATCTTGTTTCATCTACATGTCACTCCTGCAATATATTCAATTTGGAAAAAGCCCAGACATACTTTATAAATATTTGTATTCTCTCTCAGTTCATTTAATAACACCTCTGGCATCTGCAGCAGGTTACTAGAAATAGCACAAGTACAACACTGTGGGGAGGGGCACAGAGATCTCTTTATACTCTATCTGACTAGTCATTAGAATTGATCATACAGGACTCACGATTGTCTCCTCCTCAGGAGACCTGCCAGGAGCTGTGAAAACAGGCAGAGCTCAACATTCTCTTCGGTATTACTCTTTAGCTACTGGGTAGAGCTCAACATTCTTTTCAGTATTACTCTTTAGCTACTGGGTTATCACATTCCAAGGACAGCTCCACTGCTTTCAGACTCTACCCTTTTCCCTTACTAGCCAGGCAGACCTAATACACTTTCCCTTAGGATCTAAAGAGAATGCTTTTCTACAAAGAGACTAGGTATCTTTGTGTTCCTATATGACCAGTACTCTGTACTTCGTTATTGAATTCACTGTTTAGTGTTTTAAGATTCCAGATGGTAACTCTGATTTGCCTTTCCCTGCCTCTGGTTACCTAAATACATCATAGTTTACTGATGACATACTTAGCCTCTGGCCATAATCACATCATCATCATTATCACCTTGCATTTTCATTTTATCAACAAACTTAAAAGGCCTACTACCATTTATTAAGCACATAACATTATGTAGTATGCCTTATAAGAATGTTATATGCATTATCTGATCTAATCACCTCCAAATCCTAAAGTACATTTTGCCTACAGAAAAGATACTTTGAAAATATTAAATATTAATTTGCCATGTCACACAGTAAATATATGTTAGAACTGAGATTCAATCTTAGGACTGACTGATTACCAAGATCATGATTTAATTAACTTTTCTTTTATTCTTTTGGAAAATGTTCCTTAAAAATTATTTTAAATTTTATAACTTTTCTGGGCAGTGGTGGTGCACGCCTTTAATCCCAACACTTGGGAGGCAGAGGCAGGTGGATCTCTGAGTTCGAGGCCAGCCTGGGCTACAGAGTGAATTCCAGGACAGGCTCCAAAGCTACACAGAGAAACCCTGTCTTAAAACACCAAAAAAAATTTATAACTTTATTATAGATAACTTGCTAATAAAGAAGATTATACACTGAAATTAACTTCTATACAGAGTAACCATTCTGAACCTGTGGCACTTCATATTGGAGTTTACACTTTCACTACTGTATATTTTTTCAGTCAGGTATGTTGGCACTCATCTGTAAACTCTCAGCATCTGGGAGGCTAAGGCAAGGGAATCACTTCAATCAAGCTCAAGGGCAGCCTGAGCTACATAGCAAACACCAGGCCAGTCTGAACTACAGAGTGATATCCTGACACAACATTAATTCCATGTAAGTGAATTTTTGTACTCTTTCCTTTCCCCTTCTCCTACTTTCTAGAGATAACCATTGTCAAAGGTTTGGAATAGCAAGTATTAAATATATAATAAATATGTATACTTGCTTGAATGCACAGACATATCTCTGGAAAGAAGGGGATTTAGAGGAAGAGGTAGAACAAGAGAGGATAATGAGGAAAGAAAAATACTGCATCTATATTAAGCTATATACACATATGTACACACACATATAAGCAGAAAGGGTAATATTTGTGAGGAAAAGCAGATCAGTGGCAGAAGTTAAGGAGGATAGAGGATGGTAGTAGGGCAGTAAATATAAAGCAAATACAGTTTATACGTATGCATGGAAATATCATAATGACTTCTGCTAAAGGAACATAGCAAAAAATGACTCCTAATGACCTACTGCTATCCCCATAGATCAGCGCCTTGATTAACCCACATCAGAGAAGCTTTTTCTTGCAGCAGATGAGAATTAACATAGAGACCGACAACTGAGTCCTAAGTCATGTGCAGAGAGTGAGAAACTTTGGAACACTCAGTCCTGAATGGGATGTCTTCATCAAATCCCTCCCCTCAGTTTAGGGAACTATGCAGAAGAGGAGACAGAAAGATTGTAAGAGCCTAAGATAATGGATGTCTCCAAGAAAACAGTGTCTCCCAGATACAACAGGACTGATGCACATATTAATTCAAAGAGACTGTGGTAGCATTCACAATATCTACACAGGTTCAAGGCAGAAGGGGTCCCAGCATTTTTCCTGTTCCCATCTCTTTTCCCTTGTTCTCTCCATGGACAACTAATGTTGGTGTTTTCTCCCAGATATATTTTTTTTAATTTTCATTGATTTTTTTTTAGTCAATCAGCTTGTTAGCAGAGATTTCATTATGATATTTCCCTTTAAATTTTTTTTCATGGGAGCTGGAGAGATGGCTCAGCAGTTAAGAGCACTAAGAGGACCTGGGTTCAATTTCATTTATTTTGCAACCAACCACAGTTTCCCTTACTACGTTTACTTTTAAAAAGGCATATATGTAATTGTGTGTGAATTCAATAATTCAATAGGAGTGTAAAGCAATATATGGGCATTTGTGGTGGTATTCTAATTGTACTGAAATGTGATTTTGATTGTATGTTAATAAATAAAGTTGCCCAGGGGTCAGAGCCATTAGAGCCATAGCAAGAGTGTGGAGGTGGTGGCACACGCCTTTAATCCCAGCACTTGGTAAAAGAGCTAGGTAGATCTCTGTGTGTTCAGGGATACAGCCAGCATTGGAGACATATGCCTTTAAGACCTGGGTGGTGGCTGTACACACAGTGACGAGGCAGTCACGTGTTTGGGTTTACAACCAATGAGAAGGCAAAACAAAAGACTATGAAAAGACTTACACACAGGAAATAGGTCTCTTTCGGGAAGCTAGGACCACCGCAGGAGGAAGGGTGAGATTTTAGCTCTGAGCTCTGACCTCTTGGCTTTCTCTTTTACATTGGTTCTGTGTTTCTTATTTAATAGACGGTTGCTTATATCTACAGGCATTTTATTTATATTTTTAATTTTAGAAGATGCTTAAAATTCAGTTTATATGGTTTTAAAATTCAAAAGGGTCAGTTCAGGGAGCTGACTCAGTGGTTAAAGGCACTTGTCACCAATCCTAATGAGACATGTTTGTTCTCTGGAACCTACAAAGTGGAAGGAGAGAGATAGCTCCCTTGAATCAGCCTCTGACTTCCCTATGTGTACTATGAAATGTATATACCCCCTCTATAAAATAAATAAATGTAAAAAAAATCAAAAGTGTGACACTCACACACACAAAATAAATCTTAAAATGAATGTTGCTATCAAAACACACACATACACATAGTACGTGCATATGTGCATATATACACACTTCAAGCCAGAAATGGTGATGGAATATGCCTACAATCCCAGCAATCAGGATCCAAAGGCAGGAGGATCATGATTTCAAGATGAATTTGGCCTACATAAGAGAATTCAAGGTCAGTCTTACATATGCAAGTAAACCCTGTCTCAAAAAAAAAAGGTGTATGTGGTTGTGGGGGAATGACTGGTAGTTCAGTGGCAGAGTGCCTACCTAGCATATATAAAGCCTTTAATTCAATCCCTGGCATAAATAAAAAAAATTAAAAATCTATTTTGAAGCAAGGCATGTCTACAATGCCAACTACTTTGGAGGCTGGAACATTACTTGAGATCAGTAGTTCAAGACCAGCCTGAACAACATAGTGAGACTCCTACTCAGTTGAAAAAAAAAGACACTATCTTGGACATCTTTTTGTGCTAACAGATATTAAACTGCTCCATTCTTTTCAAGTCTCTAATACATGGACTCCATTCTAAAGATATGCTATAATATATTTAACCTATGCTGGTGAACATTTGAATGATTTCAGGCACTTATCATTGCAAGGATGCAGGATGTACTGAACATTTCTTATACATTTGTACAGAGATCTCCATAAACTGAATTCCTATGAATTTTAAAAGCATATTTTAGAAAGTATGTTCTTGAGCTAGCAAGTCAGCACAGCAGGTAAAGCCCTAAGTACACAAAGCCTGATAAAGTGAGATTGATTCCTGAAACCCACATCAGGAGGAAAGAATGGATTCCCGAAAGTGGTCTTTTGATCACAACACCCATGCCATGGTATCCCTGTATGTACTGCCCTTGACCCCCACCCCTCCACACATATAGTGAATAAAAATAACCAAAAAATCTCCATGTTCTTTGGTTAAAGACTTATTTCTATTTTATGTATATGAATGTTTGGCCTGCATGTATGTATGCACATCACACGTGAGCCTAGTGCCCATGGAGATCAGAAGAGGGCATGAGATTCCCTGGAACTGGAGTTATGGATGATTGTGAACTACCGCCTGGGCACTGAAAATAGAACTGGGATTCTCTGCAAGAGCAGTAAGTGCTCTTAACAGCTGAGCCATGTATCCAACCCAAAACCTTGTGTTCTTAACCCATATACTTACTATCACTAATTATTTCTACTAGTAGTTCTACCATAAAACTTGCTAAAATTCTAGAACCTATACAAGATCTTTCCTAAAATTGCCAGCTAGACTCTAGACCTCTCCCTCTGTCCATCATGACTCCTGAACAAAGTAAATATCTATTAACAATTGGATATTAGTCTAAATATTGCCCTTCCCTCACCCATGTCCCAACCACCAGGTCCACATTTTAATCGTCACTGGCAATCTCAGTTATCTGTGTGTTTCTTTTACCCAACTTACCTGCCATTGGCCATCAACAGAGCCAGTGGATTCTCACTGCCACCAAGGTCCATGTCTGCTGAGTCATCATCTGATTCATTCAGGCGGGTACCAGTGATGTTGAACTGTAGAAGGAGGAGGCTCAGTTGTCACCAGTCTGAGACTCCCAGGTAAATCAAGATGGCCAGTTCCCTCTGGTTTACTGCAAAACTGTCAAAAACCCTCTGAACCAAGGCCTTCTGATATGCCTGTCCCCAACCCCCACCTCCAACAATTACAGGAGTAGGAGGTTGAGAATATATAGCTTGCTTGGGGAAAACAAATCAGCTTGTGAAACATATACCCTAAAAAAGGAAGAGGGTACTATTATTAGATACCCATAGAGGGCAACGTAATATTGAGACAAACTGAAACCTTGAAGGAGACAAGGACCTGTTCAAGATTCTAACCCAACACACAACATTCTCAAATCTCATTCCCACCTTAGTATATCAAGATTCAACTCAAGCGTCATGTACCTGGAAAAGAGCTCCTGAGCCCTGCCTAGATAGAATCAATCCCCGTCTGTGTCTCAAAATCCCACTCATACCCTTGATTGTGGCATCCACACTTGATTTCCCTCATTTGTTTTTACAGCTATCTTTCTTATTAGCCTATCAGCCTCTTGAGTTCCATCCACAGCACCTATCACAGTGCCCAGCACAGAAAAGGTCTCAATAAATGCCTGTTAAATGAGTGGAACTGGTAGCCAAACACCAGGGACCCTAAGAGATGGAAACAGAACAGGATAGCCTGCTCTTTTGAAATACTGCTCTTCCAAGGGACCCAAAAGGGCTGGGCTGAACCCATGGGCCAGCACCCACCTTTGCTTTCTGGGAAGAGCCTGTCTTCAGTGCCTGATGACTGTATGGGTCCATGAGATTATAGCTCAACTGGCCAGCAGGCCCCAAGGCTGAACTCTCCTTGCCCTTTCGCTCTGCCTTCTTGAAGATATCCTTGGGCTTCAGGCCTTTCTTCTTTGAACCACTTTTGGAGGGCAGTGACAGCCTGGACATGGATACTGAAGTGGAATGGGCTGGCCTGGTTAAGGGGATGGAGCCAGCTGGGAAGATTCTCTGCAGCCCAAAGATATTGCTCGTCTTCCCAACGTTCTGTTGGAAGATGTCCTACAAGAGTATTAGTACACGAGGGGGTTAGAGCTTACTCAAGGGTTCTCTCTATGTTAAGAGCAGAGGTCTGTTCCCAGCACTAATGGTACTGCCATGGAAGTGGCTTACACAGGTGCTCCACATATGCACACCCCTGGTTTCTATACAGTGAGTCATCATAAATTTATTGGGTGGCATTTCTTTACCCAGCCATTGACAAGTAAAGAGAAGACGAGCAAAGAAAAAGCCCAGGATTACTGTCAAAACTGAAGGGAAAAGACTCCAAGATTAGCTGACACAAAATAAAAAATAATCAAGTACTTATCTGTGTGGTTCAAACTCTATGGACTATAGGACTTATGAAGAAAGATTCTCGTCCTCATTTTGCTACCAGCTATCCCTGTGACCTAGGAAAGTTATCTGACTGAACAAGTTCTAGAGCTTGTTTGCTCAGCTGTATAATTTAAAAGTCAATACTGAAAAGGTGTTTTTCAAAGATGTTCTGTGGTTTCTTTGAGCTTTCTGGGAGAAATCTTGGGGACCGGTGGTATGTGGAAGGCAGATGAGAGGAACAAGGGGAGCTCTAGGTCTCTGATCTTTATCCTATTCAAAGCAGTTATGATTTGATTTGTTATATAAACTGGCTTCTGTACAAGATCTTATTGGGGGGGGGGGAAGGATTCCATTGCTTTAAAATGTTTGAAAACCAATGAACAAGTTATATTCTATCTCATGAGTTTTCATCTAACCAGCCCAAAATTCTGTATGTACAAAATTGGGTTAAGTAAGAACTGGAAACAATATCGTCCTCTGACTGTCCCTGAAAGGTTTTAGTAGGTGAAATGGAGGAAAATGAGGTAGGATGTAGACACTGTAAACTATGGTGTAGATAGTGCAACATGCTACAAGCAGTGAGACCAGAAGTTCAACTTCTAGAAGCAAACCACCCTGTAGCATGGATATGCATACATGTGTACATACATACACAATGAAAGAAAGAAAAAAGAACAGCAGAGGGAAGGAAGAACAGAGGGAAAGACAGACAGACACACAGACATCTCTTAGGCACTAAACAGAATTGTACAGATCCTAAGACAACATTAACATCCTCAAGTTCAATTCTCCTCTGGTGCCTCTGCTACTTCACCAGCCCACACTGAGTTTTCTCTTTACTACAAAGTCTATTAATAACAATGACTCACATTTATTGAGTACTTACTCTGCCAGGCACTGTGCGAGGGGCTCTATATTACCTCTCAATTTTAGCAAAGATCTGAAAGGTTGGTAAAGTTATTCCTCACTTTACAGATCAGGAAACTGAGACTCTGAAAGGCTCTTAAGCGAAAGAACAGAAACCAGAACCCAGGCTTCTCTGAGTTTCTTACTACTGCCTCGTGGTATATGCCACTTGTTGAAAGATGCCTTTCAATCATTTTCAACCTGAGGTTGTCATTTTGTAGAATTCAGAGATTGAGTCAAAGTATTAAAAGAACAACTACAACTATCACTCTGGCCCACCATTAGAAATTTATCATGTGCCAACTGCATGTCAAGCACTATACTTAATGTTCAATTCACATTACCTTATTTAAGCTTCTTAACAACCTTGAGTAGGTATCATTATTCTCATTTCAGAGATAAGGAAACTGAATTTTGGAGAGGTTAACTATGTCTATGAGTTTGTGGGTAGGCACTAGATCATTTATGTATCCCAGGAATCTAGCCCAGAGTGTGGCATGCACCCAGAGCACACAATTATTTAAACGAATGACTAAACGAATGAATAAGGCCCTTGAGAGAGTCTTCCCATTCCTTCCCTAGGCTTTACACCAACTATAAAGTCCTGACCTGCCACTTGAGTCTCCAGCCCTTCCCAAATGCCTTCCTTTCTCCCATGTTTCTTACTTCAACCAAGCGGATCTCCCTAGCCAGATCTTTAATGAGCTGTACAGTCCGCACTGTCTCCGGGATCTCATCCTCATGGTCTGGAAGAGCCTGTCAAATAAGAAGCATGAGACAACTGATTTCTTGTAAACATGCCAAGGGAAAGCAATGAAGAAAGGATAGTCTTTTCAATAACCAATGGGGAACCAATTAGATACTAGATATCCAGAGACAAAACAAAAGCAAAAACATTAATACATTTCTTGAAATAGACACAGAGGATTACAGATTTAAATTTAGAACTTAAAAATATAAACCCTATATAACCAAGGAGAAAATTTTTGTGAGTTTTTGCTAAGCAACTAATTCTTAAGACACAAAGAACATGAACAAACAAACAAACAAACAATAAATAAATAAATAAAAGACAGAGTTACAGAAGACAAAAGGGTGTCTTTGAAAAACCCCTGTTACTTTAAGACAAACCAAAGACTGAGAAAAAAACTTTTGTAGACCATATATCTGGCTGAGCATAGCGGTACACATCTATAATTCCAGTGCTGAGGAGGTTGAGGCAGGAGGATTCCAAGTTTGAGACCGTGAGCTATATAGTAAAAATCTGTCTAAAAGAAACAAAAACCACACATATATGGTAAAGTACAGTATCAAGAAGTGCCAAGAATTAAGCTGTAAACTTGGGCCATACCTCTCATGAAAACAAGAACCTTAGGGAGATCAACTGGGACAAACCAACCCTCCACTTAGGAGAACAGAACTCAGTACCAGCAGCAACAGGGTCATAGTTAGCTCAATAGCAACTCTGGGAAATAACTGCTAGTGTGTGTTTTTTGTTTGCCTTTTTTTTTTTGTTTTGTTCTTTTGTTTTTTTGTTTTTCGAGACAGGGTTTCTCTGTGCAGCTTTACGCCTTTCCTGGAACTCACTTGGTAGCCCAGAATGGCCTCGAACTCACAGAGATCCGCCTGGCTCTGCCTCCCAAGTGCTGGGATTAAAGGCATGCATCACCACCACCCGGCATTGTTTGTCATCTTTTGAGTACTGAGATTTAGGATTTTATATAGATATCAACCTTGTCATTGTTATTTCTTCTACCACTTTTCGTTTTGCTTCTGTATTCAGTAGGCAGAGGATAAATACAGTTTCCCAGTACTTTCTTATTTCTCATGGTTTAATTCTTACCCCCTTAACAGCTAATTAACCTAGAATTTGGGGTTGAGGCTATACAGGGCAACAAGAACCCATGTAACCCAGTTGGATAACTAACTTTAATGGTTCCTTTCCTTCCAGGCTAGGAAGGGCACTGGAGGGAAGGGAACATGTGGTTCCTTATCATGGAAATCATCTGTTCTTCAAAGAAGACTTCTTCCATGAGCCTGTCTATGCTCCTTAAAAGTGTCCTACTCTCCTCTAGCTCCCTTTGGCCATGCTACTTGGAGCCATTCCTGATTCCTGATTCCATCTTGACTCAGTGTATGAGTGCTTAAGAATTACTCACTCACTCTCTTTTGGTGTTCCTGGAAGAGTCACCGAGAAGTGTTTCATAGGAGGGATCAGAGATAACACTAAAGCCACACTGGAGGGGGATGGAAAAACAGAACTACAGGCTAAAGGAGAGGTGCACTGAGATCGAGGTACAAGGGAAAGCCTAAAACATGAAGTTCAAAAATATCAGGGGAATGCTGGTAACATAAAATGAAGACATTGCACGGGCTAAACCTACAATGTCTGAAACCATCCCCTTAGGTCACTATATGGAAGGAAGGAGAAGATAAAGAATCTGAAACCTAAGACTATATTGATATTTCTTCTACATTTCATATCTCTTTGTTTTTTGACTCTTTCAAACAAAATTTTTTCAAACATATTTTGATCATGTGTTTCCCCTTCTTTAGTTCCTCCCAGATCCTATCCACCCAACTTTATGTTCTTTTTCTTTCTTTAAAAAAAAAAACAAAAAAACCAACAAGAAACACACAGACACACACACACAAAAAAAAAAGAAAAAGAAAAAAGAAAAAAAGAAAAAAGAAATCAACATGGACTCCCACCCCTAGCCAATATAAGCTATCTGCAATTGATATCTGCTGACAAAGGAGAAATCAGTTTTCCCCAATGTAGTCTCTCTGGGTATATTAACCACACCTCAGGGCAGAGTAGTTGGCCAGCACAAAACAAACTCAATGCTATTTTTGCATTTCTTAAGGTTGATTTTTTTAAATGAACAATTGGAAATTAAAATATTTACATGGCTCAAAAAGTAAATGATTAAAAGGATATATGTTGAAAAGCCTCAGTACTACCCTGTCCCTAGCATCCCTCATTCCCTCTCCCACTTTTTCAATAGCTTCCATAGCCCTACAGATTATGTCTTCAGGCAAATATGAACATATACAAACAATTCTTCTTTCCTCCCTTTTTATATAAATGGTTTCTTCTATATATGGTTCTGTACCTTCATTTGACAAATTCTGGAGATCTTTCCAAATCAGTACATAGAGAGCTTATGAAAGATAGTAAGAATTATCTTTATAGTTGTTTTATACTCAGTCGGATATATGAATATTGGTACATTCTAAAATGCCACTTTGGCAGTCAAGAGCCTTACATTTTCTTCATATACTTTGATCCAGTCATTGATCTTTCAGGAATCTATCCTGAAGGAATTAACAAGAGATAGGGCAAGGACTGATGCATACAGATATTTACTATATGATTCATTATAACTACATCCCTCCAAATAAAGAATGAAATAGAAAGCAACTATAAACAAATAATTAGGTAAAAATAGTATACTCCTGAAAAAGAATAGCAGGTAGCAATTAAGTATTTATGAGAACTTGAGTAATACAAAAAAATGAAGCCAATCTAGTGAGATACAAAATTGAATAAATAATGCAATACCAATTATGTTTCTAAACGCACATATGGGGCCCAGGGATATAAGGAGCAAAACATATGCAGTGCTCCAGAGGCTACCTCTAGTGTCCTCAAAAAATGCACACAGTAGGCTGGAGATGGCTCAGCATTTAGGGGCACTGGCTGCTCTTCTAGAGGAGATAGGTTCAATCCCTAGCACCCATGTAAGTCTACAACTCCAGTTCCAGAGGATCTGACACCCTCTTCTGACCTCTGCAAGCACTGGATGCATGCTGTGCACTTACACTCGGACAAAACACCCATACACATAAAATAAAATGGAAAAAAATGTAACACACACAGAAAGATCAAAAGGAAATATAACTAAATGTTAATTGCTTTCAGTTAAAATTACAGGTGACCTTTTTCTTTTTTATAATCTTCTGTATGTTTCTCATTTTGAAGAATAAGCATGTATTATTTATTAAAATCAGAAAAAAAAGACTCCTAGCCCAGTATTCCATTCTAAACCAGGAGCCTATTTGTCTCTCTGATTCCTTATGTCTCCCCAAACATCTATCAATAGCTAGTCTTTACAGAAGGAAGAACTACTGAGTAGGTATAGAAATAAACATATTTACTTCTTTCCTTGTCCAGGCTCTAAAGGCCAAGTTCAGAGCTTTACCACCATGGACCAAGTAGGAGGCCGGGTGTCTCCTGTTCTCTCTCAAACCTAAAGCAGAGAGAAAAAAGAATACGAAGAATGTCAGTACATCCATTCAGAGGGATGAAGGACTTGTTACCTTTATCAGACAACCAAAGAAAATGCTGACAATTCTAGGCATACCTTCAGCTCTGTTACACTAGTAGTGTTTAGTTACTGAGAACTTACTAAATACTAGGCAGCTGTCATTTTATCCTGAAATCTACCTTGTAAGCAAAGTTCATTTTATAGTTCAGGAAACTAAAGGTCTGAGAGGAATCTTTTTTGTTTGTTTGTCTGTTTGTTTTTCAAGACAGAGTTTCACTGTGTAGCTTTGGAGCCTGTCCTGGAATTTGCTCTTTAGACCAGGCTGGCCTCAAACTCAGAGATCTGCCTGCCTCTTTAATGCTGGGATTAAAGGCATGTGCCACCACCATCCAGCCTAGGGGAGTCTTGATCAAAGATATACATGTAGTAAGTGCCAGAGCATAGACTAAAAAGTCCTGTCTATTTGAATATGAGGCCTATATTCCTTCTATTAAATTATTCTGCCTTTTTTTTCCAGAGCTGAGGACCGAACCCAGGGCCTTGCGCTTGCTAAGCAAGCACTCTACCACTGAGCTAAATCCCCGACCCCTATTCTGCCTTTTAAGTCCTAAAATTGTCTATGCTCTGCCTTACTTCATGAGGAAAGCATTAACAACCAGTTTTAGGCTTTAGAAAGATTTTTCTACTGAACTAAGCTGTTCAGAAAAGGTAAATGAGCCATTAGCTTGAACACTTACATGACAATCTATCAAAGTGGCAGAATATGGGCTTGAAATATTGGATAAGAGACTATACTCACTGGGCTATGAGGTCCTTTGTAACTGAGATACTGATTCCTTATGGCCAACTCACCTTAAAGAATCAATCTCAAGTCCAAGCAAGGGACCCACTTCATTTCAAACAAGACCAAGAAAGGAAAATCAGCAAGTTGGCTTCCATCTGGGCTGATACCCAAGAATAAGCACGATGATGCCAGGGTGTCAGGACTGGGCTTTATCCATGAAGGAGGCACATTCAGGATACTAATAAAAGAGTAGATCCTAATAGATGCTATATGATTCCATTCATAGAATATTCTTCAAGTGACAAAATTATAGGGATGGAAAAAAGATTAGTAGTTTCCAGAACTTATGGATAATGTAGGGGGAGAGACTGAAATATAATGGATGTGGCACTTTTTAGATTGTAATGGCCACTTTCTTTTTTAGTTAGTATACAGAAATATGAAGTAAGAGGTTTCACTGTGACATTTTTATACATATGAATCAGTGTATTTTATTCTCATTTACTCATCCCACTGCCCTCCTCTATCCTCTTCCTTACTCTAGTTCTGGTTTCTGCTTCCATGTTACATATATTCTATTACCCTTTTGTTCTGTCCATCCCTCACCATGTGTGTCCAACCTTCTGACATTGCAACCCAATGCTGTTATCTTCAATGTTCACACTAGATAACCATGCAACTGAGTTACCAAAACAAACTGCAAAACCACTTCATAACATCTTAAGTCAGTTTACAATTTTGTGCTGGGCCCCATTTTCTGCTGTCCTTAGCAACATAGCTGTATGCAGCTCTTAGACCACAGGTTGGACACACCTGCTAGACCTCCTCTCTACTCATAGTCCCCTTCTACTTTGATATCTCTCTCTCTCTCTCTCTCTCTCTCTCTCTCTCTCTCTCTCTCTCTCATACACACACACACACACACACACACACACACACACACACACACACCATAAATTTAAATCTAGATTCCATATATGAGAAAAAACAAAATTTGTCTAAGTCTGGTTATTTGATTTAACATAATGATCTCCAACACATCCATTTTCTGCAAATACCAAAATCTCATTTTTTCATTACAGCTGAATAAAGTTCCACTGTGTCCAAGTAGCACATTTTCTCTATCTACGATCTGTTTATGGACCTCTAGGCTGCTTCTATATCTCAGTTATTGGGAATTTTTATTATATATATTTAAGATATTAATGCTATTTTGATATACAAAGCAAGGCACCAGCAGCATTAGCAAGCTTTCTTCTCCCATTCTTCCTTTCCATAATTTCCACACTCCCTCTTCTTCCTCCTTTCTCTCTTAGCAAAAGTGATAGCTGGTAAGGAGAGCCATACCTCGAAAGATGTCCAGAATGTGTTTTCCCACATACCAACAGATGGTCTCAAAGTTGGGAAACTTGAAGAGGTCTGCTGTACTCAGCCGCTTCTCAATTTCATAGGCTCTGTAAGAAAACATAATGACTATAAAAAGGATCTATTTACTGAGCATCTATTATTTACCAAGTATTATTCTTTGTGATATGTATCTGCTATATTTAATCCTCACAGTGACACTGTAAAACCCTATATACAAAGAAACTTTGGGTTGAAAGATTATGTGACTTGCCCAAAGGCAAATTAACAACCAAGTGAAGAAAGGGTATTAACCTTGTCAAACTGAATGTCATCAAGAACCAAGATAGGGTGGTGGTGGTGGTGCAAACACCTTTAATCCCAGCACTCTGGAGGCAGAGGCAGGCGGATCTCGGTGAGTTCGAGGCCAGCCTGGTCTACAGCGTGAGTTCCAGGACAGCCAGAGCTACATAGAGAAACCTTGCCTAGAAAAACCACACATACACAGAGGAAGAACAAAGATACTTTCCTTTCTGGTTGTCTTCATCTTAATATACTGCATTCCTTAGTCAAGAGGAAAACACAAGGACTATAGCACATAAGAATGGACAATTTCAGAACTCACTTGAGCTGCATTTCAATGTTAAGGCTATGTAAGAAGTTCCCTCCAAAGGCTAGGCAGTCCACAGGGGTCAGCACAGCGTGGATCCATCCTGTAGTATAATAAGGTAAAGATCACAGCTAGCAGAAGACCTATCATCCTTTGGACACCTCACTGCCTAGTCAGTTTAACCTTGGCTCCATAAAAATAGTCTATCACTGATTCAAAATACTCTTACTTTTTCACAACCGACCCTGTTATTACTGTAACCCTGAACTTAATCAACTTATTTCTATTGCTTTACCTACCCTCTCTTACCTAAAAGAACATCACTCTTTTGCTAGGACTATTCTTTCTTAAATGCACACCACTAGAACACAGTTATTCATTCCCCTTGCCTTTGATCTAATTTTGCAGCATTATGTTTTTTCCTTAAATATGTTCCATATTCATATCCCTTTGCCACCCCTTAATCCAGAAAGTTCACGTCCCTCCTTCTCTCTCATATTGGCTACTACTCCAAAGTAGTCCATTTTTAGATTTATTTGTTTACTTTACATCCCAACAGCAGCCTCCCTTCCATCCTCTTCTCCCACTCCCTCTCTCCACCTCCCCTCTGTACCCCCAAACTACCCCTCCTCCATATTCACTCAGAAAGGGGCAGGTTTCCCATTTTATCAGCAAAGCATGGCATATCAAGCTGTCATAAGACCAAGCACCTCCCCCTGTATTCAGGCTGAACAAGGCAATCCAGCATGAGGAATAGGTTCCCAAGAGTCAGCCAAAGCACTGGGGACAGGCCTACTCCCATTGCCAGGAGTCCCAAAAATAGACCAAGTTACACAACTGTCACATATATACAGAAGGCCTACGTAGGTCCCATACGGGCGCCCTGGTTGTTGGTTCAGACTCAGCGTTCCCAAGAGCCAGGCTAGCTGTTTCTATGGGTTTTCTTGCGATGTCCCTAACCCCCTGGCTCCTACAGTCTCTCCTCCCTCTCCTCATCAGGGATCCCCAAGCTCGGCCCAATGTTTAAGCATCTCATTAGATGCTGAAAAAGCCTTTGATAAAATCCAACACCCTTTAATGATAAAAGTCTTAGAGAGATCAGGGATAAAAGGAACATACCTAAAATAATAAAAGCAATACAGAGCAAGCCAGCAGCCAACAACAAATTAAATGGAGAGAAAATCAAAGCAATTATACTAAAATTGAATAAGACAAGGCTGTCCAATCTCTCCATATCTATTCAATATAGTACTTGAAGTTCTAGCTAGAGCAATAAGTCAACAAAAGGAGATGAAGGGGATACAAATTGGAGAGGAAGAAGCCAAATTTCTGCTATTTGCAGATGACATTATAATATACATAAGTGACCCCAAAAATTCTACCAGGGAACTCCTACAGCTGATAGACACCTTGAGCGAACTGGCTGGATACAAGATTAACTCAAAAAAAAAATCAGTAGCCCTCTTATATACAAATAATAAAACGGCTGAGAAAGAAATAAGGGAAACAACACCCTTCACAATAGCCACAAAAAAAAAAACATAAAATATCTTGGTGTAACTCTAAGAAAGCAAGTGAAAGACCTGTATGACAAGAACTTCAAGTCTCTGAAGAAAGAAATTGGAGAAGATATCAGAAGATAGAAAGATCTCCCATGCTCATGGATCCATAGGATTAACATAGTAAAAATGGCAATCTTAGTAAAGCAATCTACAGATTCGCAATGTAATGCCCGTCAAAATTCCAACACATTTCTTTCTTTTTTTTTTTTCTCGAGACAGGGTTTCTCTGTGTAGCTTTGCGCCTTTCCTGGGACTCACTTGGTAGTCCAGGCTGTCCTGGAACTCACAGAGATCCGCCTGCCTCTGCCTCCCGAGTGCTGGGATTAAAGGCGTGCACCACCATCGCCCGGCAACACATTTCTTTACCAACTTGAAAAGAACAACATTCAACTTCATATGGAAAGACAAAAAAACCAGGATAGCTATAAACAATACCGTACAATAAAAGAACTTCTGGAAGTATCACCATCCCTGATGTCAAGCTCTACTTAAGTTCTACTAAGAAAAACAGCATGGTATTGTGCCTGAGGCCAAATAAAAAAGTAGTGAATGGGGTGGATAGATGGCTCAGTGGTTAAGAGTACTGGCTGTTTTTCCGGAGGACCTGGGTTCAATTCCTAGAACTCAGATGGCAGCTCACAACCAACTGTCTGTAACTCCAGTTCCAGGGGCTCTGATACCAATACAAATAAAATAAAATAAAATTAAGAAATCAAAATTATACAATGGAGAAAACAAAGGATCTTCAACAAACGGTGCTGGCATAACTGGATGTTGGCATGTAGAAGAATGCAAATAGACCCATATCTATCACCATGCAAAAAACTCAAGTCCAAGTGGATCAAAGACCTCAACATCAATCCAGTTACACTGAACCTGACAGAAGAGAAAGTGGGAAATAGCCTTGAATGCATTGGCACAGGAGACTACTTCCTGAATAGAACACCAGTAGCTAAGATGGACAATTAATAAATGGAACCTCATGAAACTGAAAAGTATCTGTAAGGCAAAGGACACTGTCAATAGGACAAAAACGACAGCCTACAGAATGGGAAAAGATCTTCACCAACCCCAGATCTGACAGAGGGCTGGTCTCCAAAATATACAAAGAACTCAAGAAACTAACATCAAAACAAAAATAATACAATTAAAAAATAGGGTATAGACCTAGACAGAGAATTCTCAACAGAAGAATCTCAAATGGCAGAGAAACGCTTAAAGAAATATTCATCATCCTTAGTCATCAGGGAAATATATATCAAAATGACTCTGAGATTCCATCTTACACCTGTCAGAATGGCTAAGATCAAAAACACAAATGGCAGCTTATGTGAAGCAAGGAGAACACTCCTCCATTGTTGGTGGGGGTGAAAACTTGTACAGCCACTTTGAAAATCAGTATGGCCGTTTCTCAGAAAATTGGGAATCAATCTACCTCAAGATTCAGCTGTACCAATCTTAGGCATATACCCAAAAGATACTTAATCATACAACAAGAACACTTGCTCAACTATGTTTATAGCAGCTTTGTTTGTAATAGCCAGAACCTAGAAACAACCAAAATTTGGATAAAGAAAATGTGGTACATTTACACAATGAAGTATCACTCAGCTGTTAAAAACAATGGCATCATGAAATTTGTAGGTAAATGGATAGAACTAGAAAAAAAATCATCCTAAGTGGGGTAACCCAGACCCAGAAAGACAAACATGGCATGTACTCTTTCATAAGTGGATATTAACTGTAAAGTAAAGGACAACCATGCTACAATCCATAGACCCAGAGAGGCTAAGTAACAAGTAGGGCCCAAGGGGGGGACCTTGGATCTTCCTGGGAAGGGGAAATAGAAAAGATCTCCTGGGTGGACTGGGGGCGGGTGGACATGAGAACTTGAGGGATCCAGTTGGATGGGGTGGAGAAGGAGAGTGCTGAGAGTGATGACTGGAAAGGGGGGCTTTCAGGGTCGGGGAGAAGCCTCATGCAAGGAAAACTCCCATAAGTATACAAAGATGACCCCAGTTGAGACTCCTGGCAGTAGTGGATGCATAGCCTGAACTGGCTACCCCTGTGGCGGAATTGGTGACTACCCTGGTTATCATTGGAGAGCCATCGGATTCAAACTGTTTTTTTGTTTGTTTGTTTGTTTTTTGTTTTTGTTTTTTTTTTTTTTTGGAGCTGAGGATCAAACCCAGGGCCCTGTGCTTGCTAGGCAAGCGCTCTACCACTGAGCTAAATCCCCAACCCCTCAAACTGGTTCTTTTATACCTCTAGGTATGACTAAACCCCTTTAAATTGGTAAAACATCAACACCAATAATCTGTGATATGCTCCATATTTATAAAGTTGAAACCACTAAAACAAACAAAAAACTAGAGCAAATAAACAGCTAGAACCACTGAAAACCAACACAAATTCTAAACCTAAAAATTCATATGAAAATTCAAGGGATCCAAACAAACTAATCTTGGGAAAGATGTATAAAGTTAGAGGAATGATAATTCCAAACTTCAAAACTTACTACAAATGTATAGTAATAAAAGAAGTATGCATTATCTTAAGGACAAACATATAAATCAATGGAAGATATATGATTCAAAAAATAAACCCACATATGGTCAGCTGACTTTTCCTGTTTTTTTTGTCCATTTGATTTTTGGTTTTGCAACACTGGGGAGCAAGTCTAGGGCCTTGGACGTCCAAGGCAAGCACTCTACCACTGAACTACAACTTGAACCTCAGATCAATCAATTTTTGTGAGAGATATCAAGACAATTCAGTGAGGAAAGAATCATTTTTCAAGATAGTCTAGAACAATTAGATATCAACATGCTGAAGAATGAAACTGGGTCCTCACCTCAAACTATATATAAAAACAAACTTAAAATTAATAAAAAGATCTAAATGTAAGAGCCAAAACTAAATTGGAGACTGTGATACATACTTAGAAAGCTAAGGCAGAAAGATGACAGGTTTGAGGCTAGCTGAACTACAAAGTAAGACAGAGCACAGTCTGAGTAAGACAGTGTCTCAAAAAACCCTATAAAATATTTATAAGTATTCATGACCTTGAGTTACCAATACCTATAGAAATGTGTATAATCCTATTGTACAAAAAGCTAAGGCAGCAAGGTCACAGGTTTGAGGCCTGGTGGCTACATAGTAAGACTGAGCACAACCTGAGTGAGACAACTGAAAAACAAAAAACCCTCACAAAAAATCCTGTAAAACATTATCAATACACAGGATACCAGTACCATGAGCAAACAAAGAAAAACTGGACAAGAAAAACAGATTAAGTTGGACAGAATTCATAACTTTCATGTTTTATGGGACACTAACAAGGAATGTCAAGACTCAACTCTTTCTGGGGAGCTATAGGCAATTAATGGCTGCTGGAAGAGAGGGAGTCACAGTTACTGGTAAGATAATTGCCATCCATGCTCATGTAAGCAGCCCTAATTAAATGCAGTGGAGCACACATAGATGTGAAAGTAGGAGAGATACTTGTTTGGAAGAAGGGATTCAGCAGCAGGGAGAGAAGATAATGGGGGACATGAATGAAGTACATATATGTGTATGGAACTGTCAATGACTCAGTTTTTAATGTATTAAAAATAATATCAAAATACAAACTCAAAAATGGGAAAATATTTTTGAACAATATATCTGATAAAGGTACAAAAAATATAATGAACTCTTTTGACAATAAAAGTACTATTTAATTAAAGAATAAATAAAAGATTTCACAAAAATACCAAAGAACAAAGATCTATAAAATACAGGAAGTACTTTTTCAGATAGTCAACATTGGAAGCTGGAGAGATGGCTCAGAGGTTAAGAGCACTGACTGCTCTTTCAGAGTTCCTGAGTTCAATTCCCAGCAACCACATGGTGGCTCACAACCATCTGTAATGAGATCTGGTGCCCTCTTCTGGCCTGAAGTCATACATGCTGTATACAAAATAAATAAATAAATCTTTAAAAAAAAAAAAAGATGGTCAACATTAAAAATCATTAGGGAAAACACAAACTAGAACCTCAGTGTTATACCACTTGACTCACACTAGGATTGCTATGATCATAAAGACAGCAATGACAAGTACTGGAGAAAACATGAAGAAACTAGAACCCTTATACTTTGCTATCTGGAATGTAAAATAGTGCACGTATATACTTTGAAAACAGCTTGGCAGTTCCTCACAAAGGCAAACGATAGAGTTACCACATAATAGAGGAATTCCTTTCCCAAAAGATAAACAAGAAAACTGAAAATACAAGCTGAATATACCTTATCTAAAATACTTCAGATCAGAAGTGTTTCAGACTTGGGACATTTTTGAAATTTTGGAATATTTGCAAATACACAGATATCTTGAGGATAAAAAGAGTTATTCAGGGAATGGGACCCAAGTCTAAACAAAACACTCATTTATGACTTGAATGTACTTTATACAAACAGCCTGAAAGAAATTTTACATACTTTAATGCACTTATGTCTTTGAGCATGATCCCATCACATTAGTCAAATGTGAAATTTTCTATTTGCAGAGTTGCTTTGGCTCTCAAAAGGTCTCAGTCAGTAAAGTACTTGCCATACAAGCACTAGGACCTAAGTTCAGATCCCCATCACCCATGTAAAAATCGAAGCATGACAGCATGTGTCTGTAATTCCAGCACTGGGGAGCTTGGAGAAAGAAAGACTCCTCAGGCTTGTTACAACTAGTCTAATTTAGTGAGAAACAATGTCTCAAAAAATAAGGTGATGGGCTAGACATAAGATGGCTTGGGAATTAAGAAGAACATTGGCTGCTCTTCCAGAGGACCCGGCTTCAATCCCCAGCACCCATAGGAGTTCACAATTGTCTGTAACTCCAATTCCAGGGGATTTGATTGCTCTCTTCGGGCCTCCAGGGGGACAAGGCAAGCACCTGATCCACATCCTTACATGTAGGCAAAAGACTCATAAAAAAATCACTAAAATTAAAAAAATAAGGTGAAGAACACTACCACAGAAAATACCTGATGTCAAATTCTGGACTCCCAGGTGCATACATAGAGAACTATGTACATACAGTCAACATAGAAAATAAACTCAATAAAACATGATTTGGGGGTTTCAGATTATTAGATACTCTTGGACTCCCAAGTGCTGGGATTAAAGGCATGCACCAAAACTGCCTGGCTTGATTCCAGATTTTTAATTAGGAATATTCAATTCATTGCGCATGAATACTCATAGTAGCATTGTTCATAATAGCCGAAAATTATTCCAAGCTAGGTTGTCTGACACATAAGTATAACCGCAGCTACTCAAGAAGCTGAAGCCTGACTGGACTACACAGTGAGCTCAGTGCCAACCTGGGCAATTTAGTGAGATCCTATCTCAAAAAAATAATAAAACAAGTAGGATAAAAAATAATGAATAGCTGGGCGGTGGTGGCGCATGCCTTTAATCCCAGCACTTGGGAGGCAGAGCCAGGCGGATCTCTGTGAGTTCGAGGGTTTGAGGCCAGCCTGGTCTACAGAGTGAGTTCCAGGAAAGGCGCAAAGCTACACAGAGAAATCCTGTCTCGAAAAACCAAAAAAAAAAAAAAGAATAGGGGCTGTGGAAACAGCTCAGTGGTAGAGCATTTACTTAGCATTCACAAGGCTATGCATTTAATCCCCAGTACCAAGAAAAAATAGAAACAACTCAAATGTCTATCAGCTAGTGAATAAAAACAAACAAAGCCGGGCGGTGGTGGCACACGCCTTTAATCCCAGCACTCAGAAGGCAGAGGCAGGCGGATCTCTGTGAGTTCAATGGCATCCTGGTCTACACAGTGAGTTCCAGGACAGCCACGGCTGTTACATAGGGAAACCCTGTCTCGAAAAACAAAACAAACAAACAAACAAAGATATGAAAGTAGAAAGGGAGCTAGATGGTTAAGAAGGAGGTTAGCAGGTGCAGTATGGGGACAGCAGGGAGTGGTGAATATGAAATACAATATATACATGCATAGAAATGTCAGACTGAGATCCACTATTATGGATAATATATGCTAATAGAACATTTGGCATATTCACATAATGAAATACTATTTTGCAGGGGCTGGAGTTGTAGCTCAGTGGTAGAGGGCTTGCTTAACATGAGCAAAGCCCTGTTTGATTACCAGCACTACATAAAACGCAAAAATTAGGAATGGTGGTGCAAGTGTGTAACTGTAGTGCTCAGGAGATGGAGGCAGGAGTAGTAGAAGTTCAAGGTTATCCTTGGCTACACAACAAACATGACTAAATGAGACCCTGTCACAGGGGTGGGGTGGGTGGGGTGGGGTGGGGAGAGACTATTTTGCAATTAAAAAGAGCAAAGTAGTTAAGTAAGATGTCACATGCTTGTAATCGCATACTTATGAAGCTGAGAAAATATTCCAAGTTTGAGGCGAGGCTAGGCCACAGAGCAAATTCCAAGATCACATGAATCTTTCTAACGAGAAAACAAAGTAAGATGGTGAACACTTGAAATCCCACCACTCAGAAGGTGGAGGCAGGAGGATCATATTTCAGGGCCAACTTCAGCTACACACACAGCTGAGTTCAAGGCCAGCCTGGGCTACATGAGATCCTATCTCAAAAACTATTAAAGTGGGCCGGGCGGTGGTGGCGCACGCCTTTAATCCCAGCACTCGGGAGGCAGAGCCAGGCGGATCTCTGTGAGTTCGAGGCCAGCCTGGGCTACCAAGTGAGTCCCAGGAAAGGCGCAAAGCTACACAGAGAAACCCTGTCTCGAAAAACCCAAAAAAAAAAAAACTATTAAAGTGACAACAAATGCTGTGACATGGATAAACTCTGAAAACATGTGAATGGAAAAAAAAAACAGAAACAAAGGACAACAATACATTTATATGGAACCTAATCCATATACAAGGGAAGTGAAAAAGTTGCTGTCACAGCCTGAGAGGAGAACAAAATAAAAAGTAACTATTAATGGGGAAAGTGTTTCTTTTTAAGGTGATGATCACATCCCTGGTTATACAACCTTATAAATATACTAAAAAACAACTGCTAAACTGGTAATTTTAAAACATGTAAATTCCATCTCATTTTCCACAAAGGCACACTTAACAAAAGAAAAGGATATCATAAAAATTTATCTAAGAGCTAAATTGTGGCTGGGAATTTTTAGCATTAAATGTTCACATTAAAAAGGAAGGAATGTCTGAAATCAATAATCTAAAATCCTTCTGAAAACTAGAAAAAAACTAGGAAAAAAGTATAAAATGAACTCAGAACAAACAAGGACAAATAAAAATAAAAGTAGAAATCAAAATTGAAAACATAAAGAGAAAAAAATCAGACAAAAATTACTTATTGCAAAAGATCAGTAAAATTGATAAACCTCTAGCAAGACAAACAGAAATAAAAGACACAGTTAACTAGTATCAGGAATGAAACAGAAGGGGGAGGGAGGGAGAAAAACAGAGAGAATGAATATGAATAAATGAGAATGAATGAATATAGGATAATTCTTTGAAAAGCATAGATGACCACAACTCATCTAATATGGAATAAACAGCTGACAAGATGCCTTTGTTGGTAAAAGCAACATGGGCTAGATAATGCAAAAAACCTTATCAAGATCAAGGAAATTTGCTGGGGGGTGGGTGGGTGGTGGTGGTGGTGGTGGTGGTGGTGGTGGTGGTGGTGGTGGTGGCAGCAGTGGCGGCTCATGCCTTTAATCCCAGCATTCAGGAGGCAGAGGCAGATGGATCCCTGTGAGTTCGAGGCCAGCCTGGACTACAGAGTGAGATCCAGGAAAGGTGCAAAGCTGCACAGAGAAACCCTGTCTGGCAGGGGGGGGGATTAAGGAAATTGAATGCCAAATTAAAACTCTGCACAAAAATTTAAGGTCCATGTGATTTCACAAGAGAATGCCATTTATTTATTGTTTTTTGAGCTTCCCCCAACTTTTCAGGTCCATGTGATTTCACAAGAGAAACCCATTTATTTATTTGTTTATTATTTTTGAGCTGAACAAGGTGGCACATGCCTTTAATCCCAGCAATTGGGAGGCAGAGGCAAGAAGATCTGAGTTCAAGGCCAGCCTGATCTACAGAGACCTTGTCTCAGAAAACAACAAAAAAACTTTCAAGATTTATTTTGTTTTGTTTTTAAATGGAGTTTCACTAAGTTGCCCAGGCTGACCTTGAAAACACAATCCCCCTGTCTCAGTAGGCCAAGTATCTGAGATTCCAGGTGTATTTCACTATGCCCACATTCAATAAGAATATTTCACTATACATTTCAGGAATATTTAATGTTAATCCTCATTAAATAATCAAGAAACATTTAAATTGGGCAGAGATACCTTGTTTATAGGAGACTCAATTAGATTTCAGATATGAACTCTCCCCAGATTGAGACAACAGGGCTATTTTTTTAAATGTACATACTTAGCTCAGGATATAGCTCAGTAGAACACTAGCAAAATACACAAATTCAACTCTACATGAGATCGAAGAATCCTAGAAGTAAAACCCAGGCATGAACTATTAAGAAAGAACTTTTCCATCCTGGGTTATTCAACATTATAGACTACAACATCAGCCTCACAGTTATTATCCCTAGAGTCATGGTGCTGACTCCATCTACCTGTATACCCAGTTGACATCAACCCAGAAGCAAGTGTTCAATCAGCTTCCTCCTGCCTACTCTGCCATCTGCAGCCTCCACAAGCAACCACACTATCTACTGGCCACCATATAAATTTTCTTGAGGTCTAGTTCTTAACCTCTCAGCTGATGAGAAAAAGAGATGTCACATCGTGAGATCACTAAATTATGGGCAGGATTTGTTGCAGGGTCACTATCTCCCTTTTTCTGCCCTTCCCATCCTCCCCTCTGGAGGGACTCAGGAATGACCTGTAGGAATGAAAAGTGTTTGTCCTTGCTTCACAGAACACTTGTAGCACTTTTCCACCTGGTCACCAAAGAACATCTCGTTCTGATTAGAGGAGCTGCTCCAGCACTCAAAGAGAGTCAGATTAGCATTTGTTGGACGGATCAGGTAGAAGATCTTCTCACCCTAAAATAAAAAAAAAGATATCATACCAAAGGTTTCAAGAAAAGTCCTTCTGGGGGGAAGGGATCTTCCAAAGGACCAAATCTCTTTCCCATGCTCCATAACCACAGCAGTATGCCAAACCTATTTCCCAATTTTTATATCATTTTTTATCTACTGCTGAAATTTTCTTCAAATTTTACAAAACAATCTGAGGGAGGTATTTAAATCAAAACTGTTTAAGTTAGGAGAAATATATAACAAATGCTCTTATTTTAGATGTAATACCAAATGAGAAACGGCCTCTATAGATAAGATCAATACTAATAGTCCTAGAATTTAAGGCCATACTGATGAGAATAAAATTGAATCTGCCTTTAAATGCCAGTTACACAGTGTTCTTTCCCACACCTACAATCAAAGTTATTAAGTTTAAAAGTTCAGTAACTGCCCAAGGACTTCTAGAAGATTACTTTTCAGTAGATGATTATCTGTTGGAAGAATATTTTATTTCTTAATTGTATTTTGCTTGAATAATCATCTGAGAGACAATTTGGTGAAAAAGAACCATATCCTAGCATAAGGATAACTCTGGTAGCTTGGCTAATATATTATAAATTTAAACAGAGAAAATGATAATATGCATTACAAAACTAGATATGTGTACTGTACAACGGGAGAAAATGGACAGCCTTCACAGATTAGCTAATAATAGTATTATATCAATTTCCTGATTTTGATAACTGTTCTGTAATTACTTAAGAGAATACCTTTGTTCTTAAGAACTATATAATGAATTACTAGACATAAGGAGACACTATCTTAAGGATCTAAGGAGACACACACTAGAACTACTCCCAAATGTCTCAGGAAAAAAATACAGTCACTTCATTTTGTTTGCTTTGGAGAAAGAAAATGAAAGAAAGCACTTGTGAATCTGGATGAGGAACACACAGGAAATCATTTAACTCTTCTTGCATTTTTTCCATGAAAATATTAAAACATGCATCTGCACAACAGCATTTTCATTTACATGCTCCAATTCTTCATGATAAACCAATGAGAACAACTAATTGAAGATGTATGATCATTTTGCACAACAACCATAAAGCAAATTTTCTGTTCCTTCCTCGGCACTTCTGGTAAGACAACTAAATAGAATAAACAGTGGTGAAAACAATCAAAATTATTTAAGAAATTGTTTTCCCAACTGCAAACATCCTTTATAGGCACCATACAGTAATTACAAAATCATAACAACCACTAAAAAGAAAATCATAGGAATTATTACTTTGAAAGGAATCCCATTATGTCTGTTTTATCTGTGGTGGCAATTTAGTGACTATATAATTGTCAAAATTCACAAACATATAAATGGATTCTATGGTGCATATATTAAAGTTTGGGGGAGGGAAAAATCAAGAATTTCTACAGTAAACATAAACATTTTCATACATACTGGCAGAACAGAAATATTAAAAATTTCTAATATTAGAAATAATAGAAATTAGTTCATTTAAGAAGGTAACAGTTGGTTAGCCGGGCGGTGGTGGCGCACGCCTTTAATCCCAGCACTCGGGAGGCAGAGCCAGGCGGATCTCTGTGAGTTCGAGGCCAGCCTGGGCTACCAAGTGAGCTCCAGGAAAGGCGCAAAGCTACGCAGAGAAACCCTGTCTCGAAAAACCAAAAAAAAAACCAAAAAAAAAAAAAAAAAAAAAAAAGAAGGTAACAGTTGGGAATATCTTAAGGAATCTACTGTAGTTCAAAAAACTACTTCTGCAGTGCTAGAAATACATAGAAACCAGGGCCTTGCACATGCTAAATAAGCACTCCACCCTTGAGTTATATCCCCAGACCTCAAAAAAGTATTGTTTTAGTGCTGGGGTGCTGCCTAGGGCCTTTTTTTTTGTTTGTTTGTTTTTTTGAGACAGGGTTTCTCTGTGTTAACAGCTCTGGCTGTACTGGAACTCATTATGGAGACCAGGCTGACCTCGAACTGCCTGCCTCTGCCTCTCAACTGCTGGGATTAAAGGTGTCTGCCACCACCGCCTAGCTTGCCTAGAGCCTTCTTATGCAAGCCTCCCTCCCCATGTATTTTGTTGTTGTTGTTCTTTGTTTTGGTTTGGGTTTTTTGAGACAGTGTCTCATTCTTTAGCTTAAGCTGATCTGAAACTTACCATATACCTCAGGCTGACCTCTAACTCATGGCAACCTTCTTGCCTCAACCTTCCAAGGGTTGGAATTATAGGCACAAGTCACCTTGCTTACCTTCAAAAACTTTTCCCTTAAGGATCAAAACTAGAGGTCTATCTACCAAGTAAGACACCTTGATAGAGTTAATTATGTCAAAGTGTTACCCAAAGAGAATATGAAAGGCAGATACATCTGGCTGCCTCCAGAAGTCATATTCATTCCTACCTTAAGCACATGATACCAGACTGAGGTCCCACCAAAATCAATGTGAAAATCTGTGTAACTATCCCGCACACTCATGAGGCAGTACTTCTGCACATTGGGTCTCTCAAAGACACTTTCCTCCGGCCACAAGTTCTCTACCCATGACAACTTGCGAACAATCTTGGGTGTTTCCACAAGGTTTGAAAGCCTAGTAAAGAAGGCAAAAAGACATGTAAGCTGACAGAAATTGAAAATTGAAAGCTTAAGCCTGAATAAAATACCCTTGTAGATAAGACAAATAAAAAAATCATTTTCGCTGGGTGGTGGTGGTGGTGGTGGCGGCGGCAGCGGCGGCGCACTCCTTTAATCCCAGTATTCAGGAGACAGAGCCAGGAGGATCTCTGTGAGTTCGAGGCCAGCCTGGGCTACAGAGTAAGTTCCAGGAAAGGCTTCAAAGCTACACAGAGAAACCCTGTCTCAAAAAACCAAAAAAAAAATCATTTTCTCCACAGAACCTAAAGGTATATATAACACTTATTCCTATAAGTTTGATCAGTAGACATTTTAAATTTTATTTATTTTTATTTTATGAGCATTGGTGTTTTGCCTTCATGTATATCTGAGGTGTTAGATCCCCTAGAACTGGAGTTACAGACAGTTGTGAGCTGACATGTGGGTTCTGGGTATTGAACCTGGGTCCTCTGGAAGAGCAGCCAGTGTTCTTAACTGCTGGCCCATCTCTCCAGCCCTGATCAGTAGTCTTATTCCACTCAGCTTCCAAAGTCCTAAATCCTAGTTTCAAATCCTTCCCCAGTAGAAAGTGATCACTTCTGCTACTAAATTGTCATACCTATCATTTCATTTCCCGTCTACTCCTTCAGCACACAGTTTAGAACAGTTGTCTAGTCCCTACCTTGATATCTTCTTTATGAAAAGCCATTATATTACAGAAACCTCCTGGAGCTCAGTTCCATAAATCTGGCTGTGTTTAATCCCATATAAACTCACAAATCTTTCATAACATTATACTCTCCTCTTTGTTTTGACCTCAGGAAATTCAATGAAAACTCTGCATTCCATCTCTACCAACTATTTAAACAAAGACTTATGCATTCGTGTGTATAGTACCTATCCATATGCATCCTAGTCCCCCACCTTTATTTTCTGTTTGTTCCAGTTTTCTTCTTTCCCTTTTCTGCATGTCTCAAAGCTGTCTCACAGGCTTTCTGGATAAAGTGATATATAAAACAACTATAGCTTTTAAATACCTTTAGGTTCTTTAATCTTAAAAGCAACAGCAAGCTAGGTGGTGGTGGTGCACGCCTTTAATCCCAGCACTCAGGAGGCAGAGGCAGGCGGATCTCTGTGAGTTCGAGGCCAGCCTGGGCTACCAAGTGAGTTCCAGGACAGCCAGGGCTGCACAGAGAAACCCTGTCTTACCCCCTACCCCCAAAAGAAAAGAAGGAAACTGGAGAAGAAATTGGCTAAGTTATTTTAAAGTTGAATTGATACCCTACAAAGTATATATCACCGCCTACTCCAAAGGAAGAAACCATTAGAAGAAAACCAAAATATGAATTCAAGTATATCTACAAGTTTTAGACATGTTGTTAGGCTTTTTTGTTACCTTTCCCCTCCTACCTGGTATCAGAGAATTCCAAACTAATGACATTGAGGACTTTTTCTCTCTTTCCACTGTAATAATATTTCACAAAATCACCGAGTTTCATCTTGCAGTCAGCCTGGCGGGCCACATCAATCACATCAATCTCTTTGTCAGAACCTGAAGTAAAGAAATGATTTCTGTACCAAGTGATCTCAGGGACAAAAAATTCTTGTTCCCTCACCAGCACCTAGAATGGCCTTATACTCAGGAATTCTGTCTTCAGATACTTATGTGTTCAGGGCAGAGAGTAGGAATCTATCACACCCTCTCAAGATCTGGGTGGAAGCCTGTTAGGGTTCTGGAGCTACCTGACAGAGACTCTCAGATCTGCCATGGGTCTGCTTCTTTATTTCTTCTCTTCCACTCTCCCCACAAACTTATGCTCCAGTAATAAATAGTATGTAAGAACATGTGTCAGAGAAAATATGATCCCTAAAATTTGCCAAGTTAAAAAAAGGGGGAAAACCAACTTAATTTTGTGTGGTCTATTAAAAGAAGAGAATTAATATAAACACACACACACACACACACACACACACACACACAAAGAAGGAAAAGAGACTGGTATTTTGTCTCTTTGCCTTGCCAAAGAATGACTTTGGGCAAGGCACTTCATATCATATTCCCAAGATGGTTAGAAAGCAAATATAAAAAGGTGAATTAGAGAAAGTGACTGTAGTCTTTTTGTTTTTGTTTTGTTTGAGATGGGGTCTCTCGATGTAGCCTTGGCTATCCTGGAATTCACTATGGGCTGGTCTCAAATTCACAGAAATCTGACTGCCTCTGCTTTCCAAGTGCTGGAAATAAAGGTAGTATACGTCACCACGCCAAGCGTGACTCAAGTCTTGATGGAAATAGATAATGTCACAGTTAAAAAGGTCTGTGGGGTCTTACCAACATAGTGTTCCACATCCCTCACAGTGAATGATGGAGAAGGTAGCGTCATCCCCAACCCATCCTTCTTCAAGACAAGGATAGGCACACTGAAACTATTCTCTTCCAGGAATTCCACCGTCAGCTGACTTCCAGTGGGTTTCAGAATCACTTCATCTGAGCTGTGTGGGTGACAAGAGAGAAACCCTGACTTTGAGATTTTGCTCACTAAAGGCCTTAATGGCCTCCTACTCAAGGGGCATAGTCTTCCTGAGGGAGTCTTATATGGGTTGACAGTAAATGGCATAAACCTCATATGCCAGAAAGAAATGACCTCTCCAAAGCAGGAGACAAGGTCACTGACAGAGGTGGGAATATATGGTGAACAGACTACTCTTCTCTGAATAACAAAGGAAACTAGTCAATAGCTTACCTAAGAAGAGATATAACTAACAATTTTGACTCATTTGTTCTAACCCAGAATAGCAACATCCAATTTAAAATGTTAGTGAAAAGGGCAAAGCCTGAGTTTTTAAAAAACAGTATATAACCACTTTCTCAATACGTGTACTTATAAAATGGGAATTCTTCTTTAAATTTTTCAGACAATATATTTTGATCATATTTTTTCCCTTCCTTCAATTTCTAGTCATGATGAAGAAAAGATAGTAGATAGAGGTATAGATTAGTACCAGAGCATTTGCTTAGCTTGTATTAGTCTATGATTTCAATCTCTAGAACTAAAAACAGAAAATGGAATAGACTATGAAGAAAAGGAAACTGAGTCGTATTGAAACAAATACATTAACTCAGGATCTGTTCCACTCTTTCTGTAGTTCTAGATGGCCCAAAAATTAAACTGCAAAAAGTAAAGCCGTGAAGGTACTAGGGAAAAAAACATTAATGAGATAAGACCCAGTTATTACTAAAATGGTTAATAAATTGATCTGCATTAAAAACTAAAATTGTCTGCAAAGAAAGCTGTTATAAATCAGTTAGCTTTCTCCAGTGGCGTCTCACTGGGTATATTAGCCACACTAAAGGGTAAGCCCCATGCCCAGCAGTAGATGGCCAACACCAAATAAATTCAAAAGTATTTTTGTAGATTTTATTTGTTTCATATTGCTTTGTTTCTTTTCTTTTCTTTTTTGGTCTTATCTTTTGTTGATTTAATATTTTGTGGTGTTTTGTGTGTGTGTGTGTGTGTGTGTGTGTGTGTGTGTGTGTGTGTGTGTGTGAGAGAGAGAGAGAGAGAGAGAGAGAGAGAGAGAGAGAGAGAGAGAGAGAGTGTGTGTGTGTGTGTATGTTTCTTGTGGGGTTGTTTGCTTTTGCATTGTATGTTTGATTTCTCAAGAGAGAGAAGAGAAGAGTACAGAGTTTGGTGGGTAGGGAAGATCTGGTAGGAGTTGGGGGAGGGGAAAAGCATGATTAGAATATGTTGCATGGGTGGTGGCGCACGCCTTTAATCCCAGCACTCGGGAGGCAGAGCCAGGCGGATCTCTGTGAGTTCGAGGCCAGCCTGGTCTACAGAGTGAGTTCCAGGAAAGGCACAGAGCTACACATAGAGACCCTGTCTCGAAAACAACAACAACAACAAAAAAATTCTCAATAAAAAAATGTGGGAAATGCTTTAGAAAAAAGGAAAAATGTCAATAAAGAGGACTCATAAATAGCTGGGCAGCAGCACACGCGTTAATCCCAGCACTAAGGAGGCAGGGACAGGCAGACCTCTGAGTTTGAGGCCAGCCTGGTCTACAAAGTGAGTTCCAGGACAGGCAGGGCAACACAGAAAAACCCTGTCTCAAAAAACCAAAACCAAAAAAAGTACTCATAAATATACAAAAATCAACCTCTTTCATAATTAAGGTAATAAGTTAAAATAAAAATATTTCACTAAATTTTGATTAGAACAAAAAGTTTAATAGTAAAAAAATTATTGGCCAGTATATAGTAAAATCAGACCCTTGACAAAGTCTGTATGTAAAATTGTACAACTTTTATGCAAACAATTGGCAATATTTAAAGATTCTTAAAGCATATCCCTTTTGACCTAACAATTTCAGTTTTACACACCTAAATCTACAACTGTCCTTGTCATATATGCAAAACCTTAAGTACAGAGATAATCACCTAGGCTTCGCATACAGCCCAGGAGTAGGGTACTTGCCTAGCATGCATAAGGCCTAGGTTCAATGTTCACCACTGCAAAATAAAGATATTGACTACAGAAGTTTTCTTAATAACAGCAAAATCCTGGAATCAATTTAACTGGCCACCAATAGAAGACTGGTTAAATAAAATGTATATCCATTCAATGAAATGCTAAATGACCATGAATGGGAATAAAGAATATCTGAACATGATTTGTGGATTGATTTCCAAGACATAATTTAGGTTTAAAAACAGCCAGGGAGGGCCAGGCGGTGGTGGTGGTGGTGGTGGTGGTGGTGGTGGTGGTGGTGGTGGTGGTGGTGGTGGTGGTGGTGGTGCACGCCTTTAATCCCAGCACTCGGGAGGCAGAGCCAGGCGGATCTCTGTGAGTTCGAGGCCAGCCTGGTCTACAGAGCGAGATCCAGGAGAGGCACCAAACTACACAGAGAAACCTTGTCTCAAAAAACCAAAAAAAAAAGTAATGTGCAAAATACAGTGCTTCCATTTGTTTCAAAAAATAAAAAGGACACAGAAACACATACATGTGGACAAAAAGACTATTTTTGAAAGAATGTAAAAGAAATTAGCTGACATAGGTAGAAGAAAGGATCTGAAGGGTCTGAGGTAGCATTCCTCAGATGCTTATAAATTGACTAAGACAAATGCTGTTTCCCAACTACTGCAGATTTTTGTAAATAGGCCCTAATGTACTCTAAACATCATGTGAAACTCTGGGTACTGTTCCTTAGAAACTGACCAAAACAGAAGTTCCCACCCATAGGAGATTTTGCAGGGCTCAGAAGATATCTAGGCAGGAGGGAAGCACAGTCAGTGGAGAAGCTGAAGGGAAATATGCTCAGCTTCCCATACCCCTGATGCTTAACATTTCTTTGCACAAAGAATCCTCACCTGTCAAAAGTCCTACCCCGGAGTTCTCGAATAAACATAGAACTCCCAGTCTTCACTGGTTTCCCCTTGTGAGTATCATGCCCTTTGGAAGATCCACGGCGTTTTTTCACTAAACCAGAAAAAGACAAGAGGTCATGAGTTGGCCAGAAGCTAAGCTTCCAAGAACAAAGGTCTCAATACTCAATAGGTTCTTATTTTCTAATCTAAAACCCTGGGAGGCATCTCGAGTTAAAGAGAGACTCTAACACGCAGAAAAGCTCCTGGGGGAAAAGAGTGTGCTTCCTCCAGGCAGTTGCTAAATAGGGAGGGAGATAAAGCTCCGCACTTCTGCCCTCTCAGTGCAATAGCTGCGGGCCTGCTGGACTTGCGTAAGCGTCTGCTGTTTCCTAATGAAGACACATCTGAGGCACTTAGGCAAAGGCAATTTGCACAAAGGCAAAGGCCCTCCAAAACTGCCTTTGATTTGTCTCTCCCCTTGACCACTTCCTGATGAAAACCCTAAAATCTACTTACTAATGGAGGGCCCATGTAAGACCTCACAGTTGGGGCAATGGTACAGGTCGATCTCAGCCGCTTTCTCCTCCTCAACACCAACACAACTGGAAAAGAAAAAAAATAGCTAAGGTTTATAAGATTTTTACTTTTAAAAGTTCTAGAACAGTGAGTGCTGTATAGTGCATATCGCTATTTATATTTATATTAAGTAAAATTGGGGGCTGGATAGATGGCTCAGTGGTAAAGAGCACTCACTGGCTGCTCTTCCAGAGGACCTGGGTTTGATTCCTACCATCCAGATGGTGGTCCACAATCCTAACTCCAGTTCCAGGGGATCTGATTCCCTTTTCTTACCTCCACCAGCACCAGGCACACAGTGCACAGACAGACAGACATGTGGGCAAAACACTCATACATATAAAAATAAATATTTTTAAATTATTAAGTAAAATTTAAATGTAGTTCCTCTATCACCCTAGCTATATTTCACCAGCCACATGCAGTTAGTAGCTACCATATTATACAGATTACAAAACACTTTCATCAATGCAAAATTCTACTGGTCTAAAACAATGATGACAAAATGTCATTAAAAAAAGTTCATTAGGGCCAGGTGGTGGTGGCATACACCTTTAATCCCAGTACTCAAGAGACACAGGTAGGCAGATCTCTGAGTTCGAGGCCAGTCTGATCTACAAAGCAAGTTCCAGGACAACCAGAGCGGTTACACAGAGAAACCTTGTTTTTGAAAAACAAACAAGCAAAAAACTTCATTAGGCTTCAGAATGGTCAAAGCTAAAAGAAACTAGAACATCTGTATGTGAATGAGCAGAAATATGTAAACCAAATAAGTAATTTTAAATGTTCCAAATAGCCACATTTAAAAGGAAAAAAAGAGTCCAATGTTCTAGTCCACACTTCTAATTCTAGCATTCTGGAGGCAAAGGCAGGAGGATTATCATGTATTTCTGGCTACCCTCAAGTATTAGACCAGCCTGGGCTATATAGAGAAAACATGTCTCAAAATATTAAAAACATGTCTTATTTTAATGACATTTTATCTTGCTTTATACATCCAAAATACTATTTCTTTCTTTTTTTTTCCAAGACATGGTTTCTCTGTGTAGCCCTGGCTGTCCTGGAACTCACTCTGTAGCCCATTCTGGCCTCGAACTCACCGAGATCCGCCTGCCTCTGCCTCCAGAGTGCTGGAATTAAAGGCGTGCACCACCACTGCCCGGCATGGCTTAGTTTCTTTTTCCTGCTGCCATGATAGAATGTCATGAACAAAAACAACTTAAGGACAGAGGTGTTTATTTTAGCTCATAGTTCACAATTCAAGAGGTGCATCTCAGTAGGAAAGTCAAGGTAGCAGGTAGTTGAAACATCTGGTCACATTGAGTTCACAGTAAGGAAGAAGAAAGCAATGAATGCTGCTGCTCAGTTCCTTTTCTGTTTACACAATCTAGAAAAGTGCCACTTATAGAGGGTGGGTCTCCCCACCTCAATTAAAACACAATCAAGATAATTTCCCACAGGCATGCTCCAAGGCTCAACTCCCAGTGATTCTAGATTTCATCAAGTTAACAACTGACATTAACGATCAGGCCTTGTATGAGATGATGACTCCCTCCTCTTTGAGTTTCATACCATGCAGCCATACCACTTCCTGCTCCTCTACTTCCAGTTACCCTTTTCCCCAACACATCCCTTCACTCATTGAAGAACCTGCTCACAGATTTTTCCCCACCACAATTCTTTTCCCATTCAATATTCTACCGGGTATTAGTATTAATGTGGAGACCCAACTTGCTGGGTTTACTCTTCTTTGATCTTATCATCTCCAGATGATAAGTTACCTCCACTCTCATTTCAGCTACTCTCATGACCATCCTCCAGACTTTGTCCAGCAATTGTTTCACTTCTAGAATATGAAATACATACACCATTTCTTTGATTATAAGTATATCCATCCAGCTCTCACTACACCTGTTCTTTGCTCTCAAAAAACCCTAGCTGCTCCTCCTTTCACCCATTCTTTGTTTTGTTGTTGTTGTTGTTGTTGTTGTTGTTGTTGTTGTTGTTTGAAACAAGGTCTCACTGTGTAGTCCTGGCTGGCATGAAACTCAAAGATCTAACTGTTTCTGCCTCCTGGCACCAGGATTAAAGGCCTGTGCCACCACACTACACATTCTTTTTTTAACTTTATACTGTTTTCAGACAAGGTCTTACTGTGTAGCTTAGGCTGACCTTGAACTCATAATCCTCCTGAATAATGGGATTATAGGCAAGCAAGCATTGGGATTACAGGCCTATGGCACCAAACCCCTGCCAAATCCACCTATTCTTGACTTCAACCTATTTACTATCTAGTTTAATTCCAGCATTCTCCACTTGCCCTACTGTCTTTCATCACATTTCCAAACCTATCCCTAGCTCGATCCCTATCTAACACTAGACTACTGGGTGCGCTGGAGAAAATCAATCACCCATTGGACTGGAGGCAAAATAAATTCACTAAAATGTGTAGATTATATTGGCTGATAAACCTCCTACAATTTCCCACTTAGCTCTTTCCTTCCCACTATCCACAGTAAACTTCAAATCTTTGATCCCACTATCTCTCCTTCTCTCCATACAAATGATTTACTTACTTCTTGGAAAAAAATCAGAAATGAAATAATCAGACAAGAACTAACTTGACTTTCTAGTACCAACTCTACTTCCTTCACCCATCCTTTCCTCCTATTACAACGGAAGTACTATCTTTCTTTCCTCCTAAAGTCAGTGTTTGCATTTAGGTCACATATTTTTTTTTACTTTCTCAATTAATTGTCCCTTCTTTTTAAAGTATCTTTAATCTCTCACCCTGTTTCTTTTTCTTCCTTCTTTACTATTGTAAACAAGCACTTCCTTCTTCACCATTTAAACAAGTACACTGACCTTAATGAACAACAAAACCCCCTCATTTCTCTACTTTTCTTTCATCCCCTCTTGTCTGCTCCTCTCTGACAGTTCAAAGTCAAACACCTTTCTACACTTACATAGCTCAAAATGGCCATTCTTTTTGAATAGGTAACAGTTAAATATGGTACAAAACTCAAAAGATCAGTTCTAGATCCGAATTCTTTAACTATCCTATCAGTTGTGTTCATCTGTCATTCTTATTGTTTGATGCCCTAATACAGGTTGTTATGATCTCTAACTAGAATTATTGTCCTCCTCATCTAGCTAGATTCCAAGCCTCTACTCTGTCTCCACACAAAATGATTCTACACACTAAAACAATAATTTAAAAAAAAACAAGTGTGGGTTAGAGAGATGGCTCAGCAATTAAGAGTGCTTACTGCTTTTGCAGAGGATCCAGAAACTCCAGTTCCAGGAGATTCAACAACCTATTCTGACATCCTCAGGCTGCTACACACAAGGTGTATGTACACATACTTAGGCATACAAAAGCACATAAAATTAATTAAATAAAAACACAAGTGTGACCTTATTGTTTCATATCTAAAACCCGTGAAAAGCTTCTTTGTTAACTTTTTAAAGGTTTTATGTATATATGTGTATGTGTTGGAGGCTGCCCTTGGAAGCCAGAAGAGGGCGTTGGAACCCCTGAAGCTGAAGTTACAAGTAGCTGTGAACTGCCTAACATGGGTGCTGAAATTTGAACTCAGGTCCTCTGGAATAGCAGCAGCAAGTGCTCTCAGTTGCTGAGCCATCTCTCTAGTCCCTCCTTATTAAAGAACAAATTGACTAAGTCTATCAATAGTGGCACACGCCTTTAATCCCAGCACCCCGGAGGCAGAGGCAGGTGGATCCCTATGTTTTCGAGAACAGACTGGTCTACAAAATGAGTTCCAGGAGATCCAGAGCTATTGCACAAAAGAAACCCTGTCTCAAAAAAAAAGAATTGAACATAGCCTAAAAAAGGCCTTGCCTCTCTGGTCTCACCTTTTATCCCTCACACATAGCACCAGTTATATAAATGAAAATGCTTACTGCAAATGAAAAGCAAGTATTCCTTCTTCAGAAATATAAAAAAGGAGCTTTTTCCTTTCT
Source organism: Peromyscus maniculatus bairdii (assembly GCF_049852395.1). Lineage (NCBI taxonomy): Eukaryota > Metazoa > Chordata > Mammalia > Rodentia > Cricetidae > Peromyscus > Peromyscus maniculatus. Next base: position 141,149,082 of record NC_134875.1, on the reverse strand, counting down.
GCGGTCACTCAGGTTACCATGGTGTGATGATTTGAATCCATGTTCCAGGGCATCTGAAGACTTAGTCCACAGCTGGTTACACTGTTTGGGTAGGCTTAGGAGGTGTGGTCTGGCTGGAGAAAGTATGTCACTGGGGTGGGCTCTGAGGTTTCAAAAGCCATGTGCTTTCTCTGCTTGCTGCTGTTACTGCTGCCAGGAGTGGTATTTTCTTCCATGCCTCCCTATCATGATGGTAATGGACTCTTATCTCTCTGAAACCATAAACTCAAAATAAATCCTTCCTTCTATAAGTTGCTTCAGTCATGGTATGGTGTTTCATCACAGAAATAGAAAAGTAACTAATACACATGAATTTCTTCAGTTGATATTGTTTTGTGGCTGGGGAATGAACCCAGGGCCAAACATGCTAGGCAAGTGCTCTGTCACTTAGTTAAAACTCTAGCTCTATTTCTACTTTTTGAGATAAGGTCTCAAGCCCAGCACAGTGGTGCATGTCTTTAATCTCAGCACTTAGGAGACAGAGGCAGTTGGATCTCTGTGAGTTCAAGGCCAAGCTGGTCTACATAGTGAGTTCCAGAACAGCCACAGCTACATATAGTGAGACCCTGGCTGAAAACAAACAAACAAAAATCCTACTTGAAATAGAGTCTTACTAAGCTGTCTTGGTGATTCTCCTGCCTCAGCTTCCTGAGTAGCTACAATGACTGTTTTAGTTAGGGTTTCTATAGTTGAGATGAAACACCATGACCAAAAAAGCAAGTTGTAGAGGAAAGGATTTATTTTGTTCACACTTTCACGTTGCTGTTCATCACTGAAGAAAGTCAGGACAGGAACTCAAGCAGGGCAGGCTCCTGGAGCTGATGCAGAGGCCACGGAGGGGAGCTGCTTACTGGCTTGTTTCCCCTGGCTTGCTCAGCCTGCTTTCTTATAGAACCCAGGACCACCCAGCCCTGGGAGGGCACCATCCACAATGTGTTAGGCCTTCCCCCATTGATCATTAATTAAAAAAATGCCTTATAGCTGGATCTCAAGGAGGCATTTCCTCAACTGAGGCTCCCTTCCTCTCTGATGACTCTAGCTTGTGTCAAGTTGTCACACAAAACCAGCCAGTACACTGACAGACCTAGGCTTGTCAGTATAAGATTTTTCTTTATTTTTTCTATCTCACTCTCCTGGGGGTGAGGGTACATCACTCAGTAAGTACACAAGAGTACATGCTCTGGACCCTGAATTTCTCCACATCTCTACCTGGGGTCAGTGTCGCAGGCAATTAGCCAAGAACCTACTCAGGGAGACAAGAAGGAAGAGGTAGAACCACAGAACTCAAGGTTCTAAGTTCTCAGCACACATCCCACTGATGTCACATACAAATATTCAAAAGTAAAATATGTTAAGACTTTGGGGACAACAGAAGCAGTGCATTTAACCTCAACTGTGGAGCTCCATGTGACAACAGCATTCACATGCTCATGAAGCCACTCTTAACCTAAAAAAGAGCTGGGGATGTGGCTTAGAGGTTGAACACTTGCCTAACACGAGTGAGGCCATAAGTGTTCGATCTCTAGCACCACAAAAAATGAGCAAAAGATTCTTAGTGCCAGCCCATGATGCTCTCTACTGTTCTTTCTCTTCTCTACTACTGACCCTCCCCCCCAAATACTACCTATTTCAGCTCTACCTATGCTGACCCACAACAAATGTTCATTTACTTGCCATTTGTGCATACTACATTTAGCACATAGAAATCCTGGTATTCACCAGAATTCCTCAGCTCCTCCATCTCCCAGTCTTGCTTCATTTAGTTACTATCCAGCTAATTCAGCAAACATGCAGTGGGCTAGATAACTCCTCAGATAAGGAAGGCAGATAAACCAAAATTAAGCTTAGATGCACTGTCTCATTAATTATCACTGGTGCCAAGGATAATAAATGTTGTACTATATATGTGTGTGTGTGTGTGTGTGTGTGTGTGTGTGTGTGTGTGTGTGTGTAGAGAGAGAGTTTTGCCGGGCGGTGGTGGTGCGCGCCTTCAATCCCAGCACTCGGGAGGCAGAGGCAGGTGGATCTCTGAGTTCGAGGCCAGCCTGGTTTCCAAAGAGAGTTCCAGGAAAGGCGCGAAGCTACACAGAGAAACCCTGTCTCAAAAAAAATGTTGTATTGCTCTGGATAGCTTCCTTAGTAAAGAGAATTATTATAGTATGGGGCACTGAAATTAAGCTGGGCTCACTGTAGGCACTCAACAAATAAGTAAATGAGTAAATGAATACATAAATAAACATTAATTGTATACAGACACCTGTAGAATGATCATTCTAGAGGGAAAGATACAGGTAGTGTCAGAACAGTTTCATTAAGTGCTACAAAGTAAGTAAAACAGAACAATGATTGCTAAGTGGATGAGTAAATTTAAAGCCTACATAAAAGTAACTGTGAAGAAAAGTGAGCCACGGAATTTAAATATATATTTAATCTCTATAACAAACCAGGGACACGATGTACAGCATTGAGACACTAAAACACAGAGGTTAAAAGATACAAAAATATGGGAGCCAAACTATCTGGGTTTGAATTTCACCTCTTCCACATACAGCTGTGTGAACATAGGCATTTTATATAAATTCTTTGTGCTCCAGTTTCTATACCTGTGAAACAGAAAAATTAGTAACAACCACCTTACAGAGTTGTTGCAAGGATTCAATGAACTTAAATAAAGTACTCAAGTGCCAAAACATGATAAATATTATCTATAACAGATGGGAAATATGAATCAATTACAAAACTATTTAAATAGCGGAATATACAATTTTTGGTCTTCATGAGTCTATAATATCTAACCAAGTACATAGCTAGAATGAGGTAGTTAGAAGAACCAAATGCTACAAGAACACAAAATCAGGCACTTGATTGTTTTATCCAGGGCTATGGAACCAAGTGGGACTCAAAGATCAGAGGTGCCAAAACAGTGGCAAGTTTTGCTCAAGATTCTATCTAGTTTCCTATCTACTTAGCCTCTGCTCTCTGAAGATGCCCAAGGAGCCAGGTCTTGTAACCAACCTGTACCTTGAGAAATCAATACCTTCATCCATAAATGAAGAAGGGAAAGAACATATTTTACCTTCCTTCATTAAAAAAAAAATCCAGTTAATTTTTGGTTTCTTGAAACAATCTTAATCAGCTAGAACAGAATCTACAAAGCCAGGAGCAAAGGCACTCATAGTTCCCACCACTGGCTCCACTGCCTCCAGGCACAAAGGACTTGGAGCAGTGCAAAAGAAACTAAACAATCTCCATGTACCTGAGAAGTTTCTGCTCCGTCGGTTTAGTGCCTGGCACATGAGTTTGTCAGTTAAAAGAACTCACTAAATTCTAGAATAATTTGATATTACAGACAAAACAGGTCATTCCCTATATCTCTTGTGAGCTTCTCAGTCACTGTCCCATTACTCTATTCCCATTTATATTAAAACTCCTGAAAATCAAGTCATTCCTGACCTCTTTCTTTCACAATCCCAATCCAATCTATTGGTAAATCCTGTATAGTCAAAACAAAACCACTTCTCATCAACACAGACTCTGGCCTAAGTCACCATTTTCTAACTAGACTGGTATTTCTCAAGGTTTTTTTTTTGTTTTTTTGTTTTTTGAGACAGCATCTCATGTACACCAGGCTGGCCTTGAACTCACTATGTAGCAAGGATGACCCTGAATTTCTGGTCCTCTTGCTTCCACATCCTATGTGTTGGTATTACAGACATGTATAACCATGGCAGGTTTATTCAATGTTGGGATCCAAACCTAGCTGAACAAATACTAGGTTAACTAACTCTACCAACTGAGTTACACCCCCAACTCATGCTTCTCAATTTATAAGCAACATTAGGAACATCTAGAGGGCCTGTTAAGATACAGAAACAAAAATTATGGCACTCTGATGTGGTTCTCAATGAACCTAGAACACATATTTAAGATGAATTACGCTATACACAAGGAAATGTAAAGGAACTTAAAGAGAAAATTTTACTCCTCACTCAGAATATATATATATATATATTTACTGTCTACAGCAAGAAGTGAAATAAGTATAGAGACACATTCACATATACTACAGAAAAAAAACAATATAAAAATATGGAATTATAAAACAGGTATAAGTAACCCACAGAAAGACAGGAGAGTGTAAACAGAGGCATACAGATCAGAGGAAAGGCTGAGGATATAGTTCAGTTGGCCTCATGCTTGCCTAGCATACACAAAGCCCTGGGTTCAATCCCCAGCACTGAATAAAACCAGGTATGTTGCCGGGCATGGTGGCACATGCCTTTAATCTCAGCACTCGGGAGGCAGAGTCAGTGAGTTCGAGGCCAGCCTAGTCTACACAGTAAGTTCCAGTACAGCCAGGACTGCTTCACAGAGAAACCGTGTCTCAAAAACAAACAAACAAAAACAAAATCTCATTTCATGTAAGTGTAGACTAAAAGAAAAGAATGTTTGCCTGTCACTGCCTGGGTTGAGCAATGCAAAAAGAAAAGGGGGTGAAAATATATACAATGTCACCTGGACAGTGGTGGCGCATGCCTTTAATCCCAGCACTCAGGAGGCAGAGCCAGGCAGATCTCTGTGAGTTCGAAGCCAGTCTGGTCTACAGAGTGAGTTCCAGGCCAGGCACCAAAAGCTACACAGAGAAACTATGTCTCAAAAAAAAAAAAAAAGAAAGAAAAAGAAAATATATACAATGTTACCCTTAATCAAAAGAAAGTAGGAGTGGGTATATTAATATCAGATAAAGACCAATGAAAAGAGACCAGCAAGATTGGTCAGTGGGGAAAAGTGTTTGCCATGCAAGCCTGACAACCTGAGTTTGATCTCCAGATTCAATGTAAAAAGCGGGTTTAAAGTTGTACACCTCTGTAATCCCAGCAGTCTCTCCTACAGGGAGGTGAGGTGGGGTTGGGAGAATTGCCTGGAGAATTGCCTGGAAGTTCACAGGCTAGCTAGCCCAGAGTACACAGCAAGGCAGAAACAAGAGAGACCCTGCCTCAACATGACTAAAGGAGAGAACTGTCTTTTGAAAGTTGTCCCCTGGCCTCCACATATGTGCATGGCACATGTACATCCTCACTATTACATATACATCAAAATAAAATACACAAATAATAATAATAAAAGTTAAATTTTAAAAAGGGAGGGACAAAAAAGAGGATTGGCAAGCAGGTAAGCAGGGTAAAGCTGTTTGCTCTGCAAGCCTGATGACCTGTTTGATCCTAGGGACCCACATAGTGGAAAGAGAAAATTGACTTCAGCAAGTTGTTCTTTGACCTCCCCATGAGCACCATGGCACATACATGCACAAATGCCCACATAAGGAAGAGAAAGAGGAGGGAAGGAGAGGAGGGAGGCAGTGGGGAGGGAAAGAAGGAATAAATAGAACCAAAAAATAGTAGTAGGGCCTATAACTTCCTTAGCTACAGGTTCTTGGCCAGGTTTATAGAACAAGGTATGAGTTTCCTATTGTAGCTCAGGCCTTAAGTCCAATTAGAAAGCTGCTGGTTACCTCCACAGCACTCATGCTACTATTGAGCCAATGAGCGTATCTTGCCGGGCCAGTCACTATTGTAGCTCACAGGGTTCAGAGCTGACAAAGATTGTTGATGGCTTTCTTCCCTAGCAGACTACAAAACACCTTCTGATACTCTGGGAGTTAGCTAGTAGGAAGACTGCTTCCAGGTCAGAATCAGCTTGAATTTTCCATGTCCTATGACCAAAGTACATGGTATGTTCAGCAATAGGATCTTTTTTTGTTTTGTTTTGGGATTTTTTGTTCTTTTTTTTGTTGTTGTTGTTTGTTTTGGAGCCGAGGACCGAACCCAGGGCCTTGCACTTGCTAGGCAAGCGCTCTACCATTGAGCTAAATCTCCAACCCCCAGCAATAGGATCTTATCAGCAAGTTCTAATGAGTAACCAAGAGCAATGATACTACCTTGTACTGGTTATTTTTTGGGGGAGGGGTGGATGGCCCCTAGGACCACCTTGATAAATGGGATATTTTATACATGGCACTGGGCTTTTTGATAATCTATAGCTTTTGGGATAGTATTATCCCTCTATGTAAGGTAACTTGAATTAAGCTTATCTGTGTGTATACATGTACATATAATAGGAAGCTTATGAAACAGCATTTTATATGGCTTTTTCAAATCTCTTTAATGTTGGTTATCCCTCTACCTCCCCAACTGTACCCTCATGTACTACTCCCCACTTAAACCTTTACCTCCATTATTCACCTTTCCTCAATTTACTGCCTTCTAAATGTTTCTAAATATCTACAGACTCCTCACCAGGAAAGTTTCTTTACATAGTGGGTGATTTTAATACAGAGACTCACAAATACAGAGAATAAGTCACTAGAGTGCTCGGCCTTAAATGAGACATCTATATCACACACACCCCGAAGGTTCAGAAAACATGGTGGAAGGGGAGAAAGACTGTAATAGGGATCTGTATCACACTTTCTCCAATAGGTTCAAGGAGCATTGTGGAAGAAGGTGCAGAATGGGGAAGACTGCTGTGAAATAATGTTTTCTGGATAGGATGGAGTCATTGCACTCATAAATTTACAACAGGTATGGTAGTCAGCACAACATAAAGCCTGTATAAGATCAAGCCAGTCTCCAGCATAGTACCAGGCAGTGGTGGAGCACACCTTAAATCCCAGCACCAGGGAGAAAGAGGCAGGCAGATCTCTGTGAGTTCGAGACCAGCCTGGTCTACACAGAGAGTTCCAGGACAATGAGGGCTACACAGAGAAACCCTGTCTCAAAAATAAAAAAACAAAAACAAAAAACCCAACTCCAGAACAAAGAGGAAAGAGGCTCATATACCCCTAGCTGAGGGACTATTGGTGGCTACTAGGGGAGATGAGTCTATTTTCTTCAGCCAAAGGGGGGCGAGGGGGAGGGGGAATATTCATACCATCAAATTTAATTTAAACAAGATATTTTAAACAAAATATTTTCTTCCAAACAAACAAACGAGGATTTAATTCCATACAAAGAAAAACTGATACCACAAAACAGGTCAAATGCTTCTAGCTAGGGAGATCACAGGCCCTAGTGAGGAAGCTACTACAGTTGTTCTGCTAAGTGGACATGATGTGTACAGCAAATTGTTGTCTAGCCGGACAGTGGTGGTGCACACCTTTATTCCCAGCACTTGGGAGGCACAGACAGGTGGATCTCTGTGACTCTGAGGTCGACCTGGTCTACAGAGCAAGTTCCAAGAGAGTCAGGGCTACACAGAGAAACCCTGTCTCAAAAAATTGCCATCTAAATAACTATGTTCGTGCCTATAGAATATTACTGCTCTCGGGTGTAGCAAAAGCAACTTTTCTTACAGATTGTGATGGCTTCAATGCCTTTAATGCTTTTAATCTCAGTAAGTGGGAGGCAGAGACAGGTGAATAGCTGCTTGAGGTCAGCCAAGGCTATATAGTTAGAAAACAAACAAACAGCCATGCATAGTGGCACATGCCTTTGATCCCAGCACTCAAGAAGCAGAGACAGGCAGATCTCCTCTGAGTTCAAAGACAGCCTGGTCTACATAAGTGAGTTCCAGGACAACCAGAGCTACATAGAGAGATCCTATCTCAGAAAAAAAAGAAAGAAAAAAAAGAAAAAAAGCTTCTCTTTGTAGTGGTTAATGCAGATTCACAACTGGTCAAAGAACAAAGAATAAATGATTATTTACTGTCCAAAAACAGAACATCTACATGCACTCCCTCCAAGGCTCCTGGAACATCTTGGAAGAAGAAACAGAAAAATGTAAGAACCAGAGGAAGGTGGGGGAGCAGTTCGGAACACTGAGTTCTGGGCATGATATGGCTGTTAAACTCTTGAATGCACAGCATCTGATTACCTGTAGATTTGCACAAGATTGGGCCTGCTAACATTCTGTCCTGGAAAATGGGGGGGGAGGGGTGATTCATAAGGTTCCAACTGTCCCTGAGGCAGTTAATGTTGATAGGGAAGAGGGAAACATCTTCTTCAGTGGTACAGCCACTGGTAAGTTACTCATGTTCTGGTAAGTAATCCTGTACTTAAGTAAGCATCCTTAAATTCAATGGATTATTTAAAAAAGACATAAAAGTAGAAGAAAGGCGGCGGTGGCAGTGCACGCCTTTAATCCCAGCACTCGGGAAGCAGAGCCAGGCGGATCTTTGTGAGTTCGAGGCCAGCCTGATCTACAGAGCGAGATCCAGGAAAGGTGCAAAGCTACACAGAGAAATCCTGTCTTGAAAAACCAAAAAAAGAAAAAAGTAAAAAAAAAAAAGAAGAAGAAAGGAGTCATGAGTGATGAGTATGATAAAATACATATATGAATAGGTCTGCTGGTGATGTGGCCCAACAGGTAAAAATCCTTGCCATTTAAGACCCAAATTCAATCCCTGGAACCCACATACTTAAAAAAAAAAAAAAACATCAGCTGGGTGGTGATGGAACATCTCAGCACCTGGGAGGCAGAGGTGGGCGGATCTCTGTGAGTTCGAAGCCAGCCTGGTCTACAGTTCCAGGACAGCCAGGGCTGTTACACAGAAAAACCCCGTCTCAAAACAAACAATAAAAAGAAAATTTCATAAGATCCACTATTATATGCTAATAAAAACAAAAATTAATATGTATTTAATCATTACCATTTAAACTATCATAACTATTGTCAGGAAAACTAAGGGCTCACAAAGATGAAATACTTTGAGAATAATTGATGTATAGTAACAATAATGTTATCTCATCCATCCTCCAATATCAGATGTCATCATACTCTATGGAAGGAGAAGAAATTGATACTGCTTTAAATTTATGTTTCTCAAATGTGGGCCCCATTTACCTACTGAATCAGAAACTGAGGTTGAGATCTATCTTGGTTTTTTAATGGGTCTTTCAAATAATTATGATGCACACTAAAGTTTAAAAGGCACTCCTCTACAGATCAGTGTTTTCCACAACTCAACAGCCTTACTTCTAGAAAAATTAAACTATTTGGCATTTTTTTCTAATTTTGAGAACATAATCTCTAGAATCAGGAAATTTGAAATTCAAATCCACACTCAGAGAGTCACTTAACCTCCACGGGATTTTTTGGGGAGGAGAGGGGTGCTTTTGGAAACAGGGTTTCTCTGCATAGTCCTGGCTATCTTGGAATTCATTCTGTAGACCAGGCTGGCCTCAAACTCAGAGACATGCCTGCCTCTGCCTCCCAAATGCTGGTATTAAAGGCATGCACCACCACTCCCTGGCGGTTCCAGATTTTTATCATCAAAATAGCATAGCTGCCTTTCCTTACTGCCGTTTCAGGTAGTAACTTCTCATTATGCACCATAATCCCTAACTGAACTTCAAAAGTCTAACAAAGATGTGAACAGATTTCTATAATTTCTAGGCATTTTGGACATAAAATCTGTGAGATTTGGGGTGGAAGAAATGGCTCAATGGTAAGAAGGCTTGCTTTGCAAGTTTGAGGAACTCAGTACACAGATCGTAGTACCTAGGTAAAAGTCAGGTATGGCGGTAGCCCTAGTCCCGTGAGGAGCAAAGGCAGGAAGATCACTGGGACTTGCTAGCCACCAGTTTAATTCAAGGATCTGTGAGAGATTGTCTCAAGGGAATAAACCAGAGTGATACAGCAAAATACTTAATGTCCTCCTCTGCCCTCTGTGGACTCACAAGCATATACTCACACTCATACAAGCACATGCATAATCATACAACACACACACATCAGGTCTACATGATTAACTATTGTAAGCAATCAAGAAAACTCCACAATATTTAGTAATTTCCAATTGAGCTAAAGTAAAAAAAAAGTACAATGAGCATGGTGGGGTGAGGGTGTACTGGGTAAGCAAGAGCAGCCAGCTGCCCATTAAGGATCTGGTTTTCAGCTATGTTCCTTGTTCTCCGGCATCCCACAGAAAGAAGCAGAAGAGATTTTTAAAACTGGATACTTTCATGAAACTTGTGTTAGAATGAACAAACAAAAACAGAATACACTTTAGAAATGTGATTACAGACAGATCTGACCCATAAACCCATACACATTTCTAAGTTTCAAATTCTTAAATTGCAGCTGGGCGGTGGTTACACACGCCTTTGATCATAGCACTCAAGAGGCGGAGGCAGGTGGATCTCTGTGAGTTCAAGGCCAGCCTGGTCTACAAAGGAGTTACAGGACAGCCAGGGCTGTTACATAGAGAAATCCTGTCTTGAAAAACAAAACAAAACAAAAAATTCTTAAGTTTCAGTGGCTATCATTGTAAATGTCAAATGTATACTGTATAAAGATGTTCACCAGTCATGTTCTTTTTGTTTTGCCCAACAATCACATCAAGATACAAAAACCTTCCCAGAATCCCCAAGATTTATCACCTCACATTATTTGTAATATAAGAAAACAAATAATGTAAGTGTATAAACATAAAGGGAATGACCAAGTAACTAGTACCAAACATACACATAATAAGGTATCAGAAACAGGTTTGGGATTTTTTGTTTTTGTTTTTGTTTTAAATTTCCAGAGCTGAGGACCAGGGCCTTGTGCTTGCTAAGCAAGGGCTCCACCACTGAGCTAAATCCCCAACCAGAAACAGGTTTTAGATGACTGTTTAAGAACCTGGCAGATACCCACATTATAATGTTAGGTGTTGGGGGAGAGAGGTCACAAAATGGTATTTATAATATAAACCTAACATATAAAAACATATGTTATAAATCAAAAGACAAAAGTTAATGCAACAACAGCAAGCAACAAAATTAACAGTGGATTATACCCAACAGACTCACAGATGACTTTTTATTTCCTTCTATTATTTTCTGCATTTTCTATAATGGACATGTCTCACCTATACAATAAGGAAAAAAAATCTTTTTTTTTTTGCACAGACCAGCCTTGAACTTGCAATCCCTCTTTCCCAGTCTCCAAAGTAGCTGTAATTAGAAGGCCTATGCCCCAAAGGCCAGCTTAAAAAAAAAAAACATTCTTTTAAGAATCTGAGTTGGGACTAATAAGACAGCTCAGCAGGTAGTGTTTGTCACCAAGGCTGACAACCTGAGTTCACATTCCTGGTCTCACTTGGTGGAAGGAGAAAACTGACTCCTGCAAATAGTCCTCTGACCTTCACATACATCTCATGCCACGTGTGTGCACAAGCAAGTGCACAAGCAAGCCTGTGCACACACTAACTAAATAACTAAATAACTAAATAACTAACTAAATAAATAAATGTAAAGATCTATCTTTCAGGAACTAGAGTGAGGGCTCAGTGGGTAGAGAATGTTTGCTGGTTGGGCCGTGGTGGCACACGCCTTTAATTCCAGCACTCGGGAGGCAGAGGCAGGCGGATCTCTGTGAGTTCGAGGCCAGCCTGGTCTACAGAGCAAGTTCCAGGAAAGGTACAAAGCTACACAGAGAAACCCTGTCTCAAAAAAACAAAAAAAGTCAATATCCCAGGTTGTTTTTAACAGTGTTGATCAGGTGTCACTCCTCAGCTTAAATTATTCTCTCAGTGGTTCCCCTACAAAGTAAAATTTAGGTCCTTTTTTTTTCTGTGATAGACCTTTTATGATCTACTAGTTTCCTGCCATCCCTACCTCCCTGTTTTTGGATACAGGATCTAACTACTTAGCCTGGCTGGTCTGGAACTTGCAATGTAAGTCAGGCTGACCTTGGCTTCCCAGAGATCCACATGCCTCTACTTCCCAAGTGTGAGGATTCAAAATGTGAGCCCTCTGCCAGCCTTGTTCTCTATGAGCCAGCAAAGCCAAACTATCTCCACCTCTGGACCACTAGCCTTTCTGCTTCTTTCTTTTTGCACATACTATTCCCTTTGATGCTATCCCCTGTACAGCTCACAGACTACTTCTCTATAAAATGCCTTCTTCCTCTTTATACATCTTTATTTAAAAAAATTATTTCATCTTATAGTTATACACATGTCCATGCCACTGCCTGAGAATACAGATATATATATTTTTTTATTTTTAGCATTTCTAGAATCTGATTCAATAAATGAAGGAGTCTTCCTGAAAAAAGCTATTGCATTATGGCCCTTAGTGTGGATTGTATAGGAAGTACGTAAGTTCAGTATCTGGAAAAATGACTTTTGCTCACAGTGTAGAGATCTGGGAGCAGAAAACAGGAATGAATGTTTCCTAACTGCTTACTCTGTGTGTGACTCCATAACTGACATTCCATAAATTACCTTGTCTATACCCAAGTCTGAAAGTTAACATTCTTTTCTGCTTGTGTGTGGGTTTATGTATGTGGGTGGGTACACATGGGTGTGTGTATGTGGAGGCCAGAGGTCATTCTCAGGCTTCATTGCTTAGGAGCCACCCACCTAGTTTTTTTTTTTTTTTTTGAGATAGGATCTCCTACTGACCTGGTACTTTTTAAGTAGACTAGGCTGGCTGACCAGAGAGCCCCAGGAATGTTTCCATTTCTGTCTCCCCACCACTGAGATTCTAGGTACTCCAAGCTTTTTTACATATGTTCTGGAGATTGAACTGAGGTCCTCATGTTTGTCTAGTAAGCATTTTGCTCACTGAGCCTACACAGGTTTCTCAGTGTAGCTTTGCACCATTCCTGGAACTCACTCTGTAAACCAGGCTGGCCCCACCACCACCCAAGCCTGGATATTGACTTCTTTCGGATGTGTGTGATACTGGGAATTGAACCCAGTCCCTTACACACGCTAGGTAAGAGCTTAACACTAAATTATATCCCAAGCCCTTTGCATTATATTCATTTTGAAACAGAATCTTGCTAAATTGCCCATGCTGAGCTCGAACTTGCTCTATAGCTCAGGCAGGCCTTGAACATGAGACCCACTAGCCTCAGCCAGTAAATTATATAGAATTGCATATTAGACAGGACTTCCTTCAGGAAGCTGGGATTACAAGTATGTGCCACCACACCTGGCAACGAAAGATTTTTTTTTTTGAGACAAGGTCTCATGTGTCCCAAGCTGGCATGGAACTACTATGTCACTCCCAAGTAATGAGATTACAAGTATATGCCATCACACCCATTTTATACAGTGGTGGGGATTGAACTCAGATCTTCCAGTATGCCAGACAAGTGTTTTACCAACTGCACTACATTCCTCAGCCCTTAGGAAAGACATCTTAATTCCCACACTTTCAGAGTGAAGGAAACGGTCTCACTGTACCAGGCACATAATAAATAATCAGTAAAAAATCAATTAAATGTGAACTTGGATGTACTACATCAAGGCAGTCCCAGCTTAGGTCAGAATTTTGGTAACACCAGTACCTTACTTTGCTTTTGAGCATAATAGGAACAGCTCCTCTGAAAGTTAGGAGGACTAAAAATTCTAGAATCTAATATATAGCAGAAGGGTACAATATACTGCTTTTATTATACTCCAGTATGCAAATCCTCCCAGGAATAGGATAAAATTGTGATTTTTATTACATACACTAACCTCACTAGAAACTTGGGTGACAGGTGCATTCATTCTGTTGTTTTTACCTTGTATCCTTTAAATTTAATTTGGTTAGTTGGTCCTGCAGACAGCCCAGAAATAAAAGACTCTTCCAGTTCTTCCCCCATTAATTGAATGCATGCAAACTGTTTTCCAGTCATGAAAGAGGTATTGATTTGTAAGAGAGGCTCACAGAGGCCAACGCAACTAGTCCAACGCCACTGATAGTAAGTGACAAAGAAATCCATGTTCTTGGACTCAGATATCTCAAAAATGCAGTACTGCCTCCTCCAAAGCCAGAGCCAGCAGACGAGGGCAAACACAAGCACCAGGACCCAAAACGGACACTCTCTCTGTAGCTAGAAGGCACCTCCAAAATCAGATATGCATGCATGTGTATTTTATATATATATAATACATATGGAGAATGGAAAACCGGAGACCAGTGTTGGCTCGGCCCTAGTCTGTAAGGAGGGATAAGACAAACCTAGGTCTAACAGTGGGGAACTGAAAGTAAATTGAGGGAGAGGCTAGTTTCTGAGCAGGAGGAGAAAACGGGGCTGAGAGGAGAGGGCAAGGGAATACACACCACACCTGGCCAGTGCACCCTGACCAGCCTGGCCGGCCCTCCTTACCTGCCGTGAAACCAGTCCTGGCACATGTCACACTCGATCATGAAGCGGGTCACATCATAAGGCAGCCGGCAGAGGCAATACACAGGCACCGAGGCCATCTTCATAGGGGGGTGGATCGTTTTGCGTCGTGCCAGGTTTGAAGCTTTAAGAGGGCGAGAAGGCAGCAACAAGCTCCTTCCCCACACGACGGCTGGACACAAACAACACTTTTTACCAAGTGACTCCGGCCAGGGTTTCCAACTCGTCCCGTCCCGTGTCCCCGCCCCCACCCCACCCCCTGGGTACCAACCTCCAGTTCTGGAATAGGGAGTAACCAAACCAGGACTCAACCAACACAGCTGGTGAGAGTGCAGGAGTTAAGTGGAGAAAGTCCACCCACCCCTTCAGGATTTCTTTCACTTGGAAAGAACAGAAAGAACGTTCTGCGCTTTGCTCTGCCCTGCCTTCCAAACGCCTCCCCCAGCCCTCTACCTTCTTTGGCCCTGAAGTCAGTGACAACTTCTTTCCGGGTTTCATGTAAATATCTGAAAGCTTTCGGGAAGCTTCTTTAATCCCTCACTGAACCCTCTCTTTGCTGGCCTCTTGCTTCCCAGGACTCTCAGCTCCCTTTATTATGACGCAAACCACAGCATAAAGGATGAGGCTGGGAAGAGGGAAGCTGAGGAAGAGACCCTCTCCAGCCCCCCTAAATAGGAAGCACCAGAGATGCGGAAATCCCTGAAAGTCTGCGCAGGTTATTCCAAAATTACCCCCAAAGCCTTCAGGAACAAGACAAACAAGACTAGGCACCCAACTCAAATCACAGTTCTGGGATTGCGTTTGGAGAGTTTAAATGCTCCTTCTCGTCATTCTCAATATCATTCCCTCCCAACCGGCAAGGAGTCTCATTATGCTCCAAAATGAAATAAATCGCAGTCTCGTCCTCTACTTCAAAGCTGACAGGGATCTCATCTCACCCCTGACATGAAAAAATGATCTCTTCGAAGCCCCGGCAAACTGACTAGAATTCCCTTCACACCCGGGAAACTAAGCAAAGATTGTTTTTCCCCCACCGCTTCCAAATGGCAGGCATTTCTTTGCAATCCCCTCCGACTGCCAAGAGCTCTGCTTGTACCCCTCAGTTGACAGAGGTTTCTCCTTGCTTGTAGCCCCCCAAACTTACGAGGATCTCCTGACGCTTTCGCGACTGACAGGAACCTTTTCACGCCCCAAACCTGCCAAGATGTCCTCGATCCCAAACGCTACAGGAACCTCTTCATGTCCAAGGCTGCAGGCACTCCTCCAGACGCAGAGCTCAGCCCCAGAGACTCGCCAGCGGCAAGGCTCGCTCCGGGGCAACACAGCGCTATGCTAAGCAGAGGCTATCCGGGCAGTTCCGGCCCCAGAGGCGGCGCGCGGTGGATTCTGGGATTGCCGCTGTAAAACTGTGAACCTTACTTGCCTTCGCCTATCAACCACATGCCGCGTCACGCAGCGCCGGGAGTCGGCCGGGGCTTTAGGGCACCGTTCAGCCCAGCACTCCCGCCGTCGGGCCGGTTAGGACCTTCCCGAGGCCGCAGCCTAAGGCGGGGGGTCGCCGGGCCAACTGGCAAGTGGCTCGATCGCCAGGCCCGTCCGGAGATAGCCTTGGGCTGATGAACTGGCCGCCAGGTCTGGAATAGCCTGCCTGCCGGGGGGGAAGTCGCCAGGAGCACCCAGCCACAGGGGCAGTAAAGTCAAAGCAAATCAATAAAGTTTATTCAAAATAACGAGGAAGTCGAGGCGGAGAGGGGAGGAGAAATATGGTAAACAGCTACCATATTAAGAGTGGCGGCGGCGGTCCGTGAGGAGACAAGCTCGCCGCCATCTTATGGGGCTCGGGCACGCGAGGTGAAGGTGGAGCCCGGTACGTCAAGCCGGCGGGTCTCGCGTGACGTCATGGGGCGGGGCGACACCTTGAGAAAGCGGGGCGGTGCCCAGGCGATCCTAGGACTCGCTCCTCTTGTAGGTGGCCCAATTGCTGCCCGAGACCTTGAGCTGATGGGCGGAGAAGCCGCCATCTTAGGCGAGGCGGTAGTTTGGCTCCATTTTGAGTGGGGCCGGGAACTCAGCCTTCCCTACGCCTGAGCAAACAGGGAGTTAAAGAAACCCGGCACCTTCCTCCTCCTCCTCCCTCCCTCTTAGCACACACTGCTCCTCCTTAGTCTCCTCCTAGGAGGGGAGGTGAACTTTGTGACTCCAAACTGCAAAAGTGGTAGGTAGGGCTGCGGGGGCGGGCTTCAGCCTTGGAAGAGGCGGAATGCTCCCTGCAACTCCCGGCCACCAGGCACTTGTAGCCGGCCAGGTCTTTTTCCCACGGCTGGGGTACGGTTTAATCTTCACTCTGTGGGAGGGAACTCTGTGATTACCACCAAATGAAGAAACAGGTTTAGAGGAGGCAAGTGATTTGAAAGCCTGAAAACTGACAGCGGCACCTTCTAATTTCCCCCACATTGAGCTGTCAGTCTTCCTTTCTCGTCGTCCCAAGCTCCCTTCACCGACCCTGCAGGTTCAGTTCCGTCAGGAGCAAAGACCGTGCAAGGATTTCCATCCACCTGGACCAGGATTTTCTGACTGAATGTAGTGTTTCAAGATGGCGCTGTTTTCTTTTTTCTTTTTTTTTTTTCTCAAACATTAACGTAATAGCTCTGGTTGTTTTACTATATCACTTTCCTAGAGGATCTCATTACTTTATAAAAAAAAGTGTGTTAAAAAAATTTTTTTTCTTACCAAAAGAGGATAAGTAGAGTGGAAAAGCAAATGTGTATACAACGATTTTTCTGACTGGCAAACAAATACAAGGATGAAAAGATCGTCATAAATGAAAAATAATTTCCCTCTCTCCTTGTTCCCCCCATTTCTCTCCTCTCCACCTCAGCCTCAGCTTCTTTAGTGTTGTGATTACTAGCTGGTGGAGAACTCTTTAAAAAAAAAGTCTGAGAGGATGGGGCAGGAGAATCACAAGTTTAAGATGAAAGGAAAGAGGAAGGGAGGAAAAAGTAAAATAAGCTAAGAGCCTCAAAGGCTGCTTGCTGTTTTAATAGATGCTTCAGGGAGACTAAGAGGATGTACAAAGACTTACTGATGTATATATAGGATGTAGCTTAGTGGGTAGAATACTTGCTTAGCATACACAAAGTCCCAATGTTCAATCTCTAGCACTGCATAAACCTTGGATGGTAGGTAGCCCTTGTACTCAGGAGGATCAGAAGTTCAAAGTCATCTTTAGCTACATAGGTTCCAGCCCAGCCTGGGATACATGAGATCACAGCTCAAAACACGTTTAATAACATTGTAGACAAAAATAAGGTGCACAGATGCATAGAGGCACAGGGAGTCGTACTGTAAGGAATTAGATCAAGAGAGAACACAATACAAAAATGCAAAGTTTAGATTTTACCCTTTAAGGAATAAGAAACTACTGAAGATTCTTAAGTGTGTGTGTGTGCTGAACATCGAGGTTGTATTTACATATCTATATCCGTATAAAATAATGATTATAAATGTTTGTTTAAAAAGGTGAAGTACAAATGTCAGTTTAACAAGAAGTTGTAGATTTTCAACACTGTACACAAACTCCTTTGTTACAAATAAATATTTATGCTTCTAAAAAAAGTATGAGTGTGTGTGTGTGTGTGTAAGTGCCTGAGTGTATGTATGTGAACCACGTGTGTGCAGGACCGTGTGAAGGTCAGAAGAGGGAGGGCATGGATCCCCTGCAACTGGAGTTATAGGAGGATAAGAACTGCCATGGGAATTGAACCTGGCTTCTCTGCAAGAGCAGTAAGCGCTCTGAACCACTGAGCCTTCCCTCTAGTAACTGAGTCATAGTTGTCTCAGCCAGAGTAGTGTGCAGTTTTATTGGGACCCGAAGCTTATATACTTTGAGATGAAGGGACTGGGGACTTCCGTAGAAAAGAATATAGACCAGTAAATACTAAAGTTAGTTTAAAGTGCAGACCTCTAGGACTAATTGAAAACTTCAGGTGAATGAGGGAAAGAGATAGGAGTCCATTTCTGAGTTGAGTGTCAGAGTGTATGATGGCACCACTGACTGAGCCAGGGTATACAGAAAAACAAGTTTTGTGAGGAAGAATAAAATGTACTTTTAACTTGGAGTATGTTAAGGTGTGTGTGGAACAATAACTCATCCAGTCACCATTTTCTTTTTTCCCTCTTTTCAACCCTTCTTCCATTCTTCTCTTGTTTGGCTTTGATTTGTTTTTTTGAGACAGGGTTTCATTGTATAACCATGATGGCCTCAAACTCATTACGTAGCCCAGGCTAGCTTCTAACTCACGCTCCTACTTTCCATCAACTATTGTTGTAGGACACAGCCAACAATTCTTTATTAACCGGCACCGGGCACTGTTCTGGGGGCTGAGGATGTTAGCGAATAATAAAAGAAAAGTTCACTCATGGTTTGTGTGCACCTGCTATTCTAAACACCAGGGATTCTGGGATGAATAAAAAAGACAAGATCCGTGTCCTCTTGTGACTCATGCCAGTAAGGGAGGCAGACAATAGAGTCAGATAAGATAGGTCCTAATTGTAGAGAATGTTACCAGGAAAACAAGAAGTTACAAAATAGAGAATGATCCAAAGAGAAAGCTACTTTAGATAATGTTCCCAAGGAAGGCCTCTCTGAGAACATGACTTGCAAGTTTAGACCTGAATAATAAGAGCTAGCTAAGGACAAGACAAAAATCCAAAGTGTAAAGGCCCTAAAATGGCCGTGGGCAGACCTGCTATGCTACAGGTAAGGATTAGACAGGAAGAGCATACATGTACTCTTTAGGAGGACACAATCTAGTGAATAAGCTGAGGCAACATTAACAAGACAGGGTGAAATATGGCCACGCCTAAGTGCTACCTACAAGCTGAGGGATAGCAAAGAGCCACAGCTAACTGACAGCGGTGTGCAATCCCTCTCCCCAGAAGACTCCTCAGCATTGTTCTTGAGAAGTGGGAAGGGGAAGCCGAAGGCTATGGTGAAAGGCCTAATTCAAAGAAACTGAAAGGCCAATCGGAGTCACTGACAAAGGACTGCTGTCACTGTCAAAGATGGGAGGCAGCCTGCTGCTGCCCTGGAAGTGTGTGGTCTGGACTCTCTCAAAATACAGTATGTGGTCTGAATTAGCTCTCATAGCCCAAGGTTGCTCTGGGAGCCTTCCTCCCACACATCCACGTCCACTTAACACTTCCAAGCGTTTAGCTAGACAGATAATTGAATGTATTCATTCGATCAGATAGCCACTGCCAACCTGGGTGATTCACCCATCCACTAATACCCTGCTAGAGAGAATCTCAGAGGGATCTTTCCAACTCATTTTTCCTCATAAATGTATATCTAACTGTTGAGATAAAGGGAGAGCTTAAGTGAACTATAACATACATGAAAAGAGATGGGGACAGAATGGGGGGAAAGAAAAGGATAAGATAAGAAAGATTGGTTTGTTTCAAAACAGACTTGAAAGCACAGAGAATACAAAAGAGCAAATAATGACATTATCTGAGAAGTACTTTGTGATTAGCACTGCTCTCAACATAGGCTTGCTATATATATAGCCCAGCAGGGTGGTACTGCCCTGCTGCTTCTCGGGGAGGGCGCCCCCCCCCCCCCCCCCCGCGCGCTGATGAAGGAGGATTACATGTTTAAGGCCTGCCTAACAGGGTGAGTTTAGGGCCAACTAGGACAACTTAGTGAGACCCTGTTTCACAACTATTTTAAAATTTTTATTTTATGAGCATTGGTGTTTGCCTGCATGCATGTCTATGTGAAGATGTCGGATCCCATGGAACTGGAGTTGCAGACAGTTGTGAGCTGCCAAGTGGGGGATGGGTCGGTCCTCTGGAAGAACAGCCAGTGCTCTTAGCTGCTGAGCCATCTCTCCAGCCCCTCAAAACTATTTTTTGAGACAGGGTCTCTCTATGTGGTCCTGGCTGTCCTGGAGCTCCCTATGTAGACCAGGCTGGCCTCAAGCTCACCAGGCTTCAAAAGAAAACTTCTAAAGGTCTGAGGGTGTAGCTCTGGTGTGTTGTTTGCCCAGCATGTGAAAGGCCCTGTAATCAATCCCCAGTCCATAATAAAGAAGTAAATGAATAAGCAATCATGTAAACTCTTCAAATATTAATGCAGTCCTCACAGCAAACTTTTCAGGTGGGTTCCAGTAGCATTTCCATTTTATGGATGAGGAAACTGACTATAAATGCTTTCTAATTCACTTACTCAAGGACACATAACTAGTATGCATGCAATAAAGCTGAGTTTCCTGATGATGTGCCTTGTGATGGTTCCTAGTGATTGTAAACTTGACAAGAACTAGAATCATCTAGGAGTAAACCTCTAGCCATGTCTGTGAGGGAATTTCTAGACTGGATTATTTGAGGTGTGAGGACCATTCTGAATTGTGGGTACCATAATTCCATGGGCTGGGTTCTAGGCTAAACAAAAAGGAAGGGATTACAAGCTGGGCCTCAGCTTCCAGCTCTGCTTTCTGACTGTGGGTAAAATGGGGTCCACCACCTCATATTCTATTTGCCATGACTTCCCTGCAATTACAGAGTGTACCCTCATGCTGAGAGTCAAGAGAAATCCACCCTTCCTAAAGTAGCTGTTTTTTGTCACAGCAATGAGAGAAATCAACCAATAGACACCTCCAGAGTCTGGGTTCTTCTCTACTCAGTTGTACCACTAATGTGGACTTTTCCCCCTGGTTTTTCAAGACAGGGTTTCTCTGTGTAATAGCCCTGGCTGTCCTGGAACTCTCTCTGTAGACCAGACTGGCTTTGAACTCATAGAGATCTGCCTGTCTCTGCCTCCTGAGTACTGGGATTAAAGGTGTGCCACCACTGCCCAGCCACTGGTGTGGATTTAACAGCAACTTGTGTATGGATGTAATGAAAGAAGGTAATCAGCCTTCTTGGCATAATTTAATCCACAGAAATCAAGTATGGTTTGCACACTCTTGGAAAAAAAAACCCATTGGGGGATGACGCAATCTAAACCAGGCAGCTAAGAATACATAGGCTGAATTTTTAAATTATATAGAAATAGTACAGCCACTTCCTAATTCATTATATTTTACAAGGGAAATGTTAAAATGACATTGTATGGATTTATATTTAAAACTGAACTCAGACTGAATCCAATGGAAATTGATTTGTATGAAGAATTCAGTCTTTGGGGGAAAGATGTCTAAGAATCATCAGCTGTAGATATACTGAAGTTTTGCATTTTGAAATAATTTATCAGAAAATCATCTCAATAGGCTGGGGATGTAGCTCAATGGTTAAAGCACTTGACTAGCACACAGTAGGCTCTGGATTCAATTTCCAGTGCTGAACAACAACAACAAAAACAAGTTCAGGGGCTGGAGAGATGGCCCAGAGGTTAAGAGCACTGGCAGCTCTTCCAGAGGTCCTGAGTTCAATTCCCAGCAACCACATGACGGCTCACAACCATCTGTAATGAGATCTGGTGCCCTCTTCTGGCCTGCAGGCATACATGCAGGTAGAACACTGTGTACATGATAAATACAATTTTAAAAATAAAAAACACAAGTTTATTTAGAGCAGGAGTGGTGGTTCACAGCTGTAATCCCGGCTTTCTGGGTGCTTGAAGGTGGCTGCTGCAAGTTCCAGGCCAGTCAAGGTCATTCAGTGAAACCCTGTCTATAAAAGAAGAGGAATGTATCCCAATGGACTGGACTGGCAAATGTAGCTCAGTTGTAGATACTTGCCAAGCATGTACAAGGCCCTGGGTTTCATTCCAGCATCTAAAGAGTAAGGGGGGACGTGTGGGGAAAGGAGGAGCATATCAAAATGTTGTCATAATGATGAAAGCCAGAGCCTTGTTCATACCGATCAAGCACTCTGTCACTAAAGAAAACCCCCAGCCCTATAAACTACTCTTTTATTTATTTATTTATTTTTTATTTTTGGGTTTTCTGAGACAGGGTTTCTCTATATAACAGTCCTGGCTGTCCCAAAACTCACCCTGTAGACCAGGCTGGTCTTGAACTCACAGAGATTTGACTCTGCTTTTTGTTGTTGTGTTGTTTTATTTATTTGTTTTTTGGTTTTTCAAGACCGAGTTTCTCTGTGTAGTCCTGGATGTCCTGGAACTGGCTCTATAGACCAGGCTGGCCTTGAACTCACAGAGATCTGCCTGGTTCTGCCTCCCTAGTGCTGGGATTAAAGGCATGCTCCACAAACACCAGGTTAAACTACTTTTTTCTAAAAATATTTTTGTTGACTCTTTGGTAATTTCATATGTATGTGTGGTGGTGGTTTGAATAAGAACGTCCCATGTGCTGGAGAGACGGCTCAGAGGTTAAGAGCACTGACTGCTCTTCCAAAGGTCCTGAGTTCAATTCCCAGCAACCATATGGCTCACAACCATCTATAATGAGATCTGGTGCCCTCTTCTGGTGTGCAGACATACGTACAAACAGAACACTGTATACATAATAAATAAATAAATCTTAAAAAAAATAAAAGAACGGCCCTCATATGTTTGAATATTTAGTTATCAGGGGGTGGCACTACTTGAGAATGTTTAGGAGGTGTGGCCTTGTTAGGGTAGGTGTGGCCTTGTTGGAGGAAGCATGTCATACTGGGTATGGGCTTTGAGGTTTCAGAACGCCAAGCTAGGCCCAATGTTTCTCTCTTCTACTTCTCCAGCACCATGTCTGCCTGTGTGTGCCCCCATGCTCCCTGCCGTGATGATAATGAACTAAACCTCTGAAACTGTAAGCCCCCACAATTAAATGTTTTCCTTTATAAGAGTTGCCGTGGTCATGGTGTCTCTTCCCAGCACTAGAACACTGACTAAGAGAGTATGCAATGTATCTTGATCATATCCATCCCCCACTTCCCTCTCCCACGCTCCCAGGAACCCCCAACATGTTCCCTTTCACCTTCACTTACTTTCTTTTTTTTGTTCTGTAACCCACTGAGTCTTTTTAGTGCTGACCACTGGAATGTTGACAGATCTCAGCGTATCTTCTGTGCAGATCTTGGGCAGGTAAACAAACTTCTCTTAATAGTGCTAGCAATAGTGATACTAAGAGGCAAATCATAAAGTGAAAGATCATAAATACTGTTGTGGTCTTACAGCTGATGTTGTTTTCATTACATTGAAGTTGTGGACTGAAGCTACAGCTCAGTAGAAGGGCATTTCTTTACCATGAACAAGGCCCTGTATTCCATCCCCAGCCCTGCAAGGAAACAAACAAATAGCAAAAGTTGCTAAAAATATAAATGTTGGTGGCAAACTGAATCTGTAGAAAATCAAGCCAAAAAAAATTCTTGTGACTAAGAAGTCACATTAATAACATTTTTACTGTACGAAATTATGATGAAAATGTTTTAGAATTGGTAGGTTATATTGTTATATATCATCGTTACCCCTACTATGCTGTATAAGTAATAAAACATCCTTTAAAAACCTATTTAAGAATCTTGAGTGCACTTCCCTTCTGTTCCCCTGCCTTTTGACTGTGAAGCACTTCATTTTCAATTTGCACGTGCCCCCACAAAATTATCGGTTCCCACTCCTGCTAGCTGGTTCTTGTGAGCTAAACTTAGATTATAGTGATTCAGATATCGACACTCTTCTAACCAAACACCTCTCCATTGAGAGTGGGATGCAGTATAATAACACGAATGAGGAGACTAATGTGGATGTTTGTCATTTTCACATAAACAGAATTATATTGTGTTATGTGGCCAACTGCTTTTATCACTCGACAAAATAACTCGGAGACCTTTCTATAAAAATGATTCCCGAAACCTTTATATTTATATTTCTACGAGGAATTCCCTTCATTTGCATGGGTCTGAATTTATTTTCCCATGCTCTGATGGATAAAATGGCTTTACTTTTTCACTTTTATAGGGATGTAATGAACATGCTAGTATGGCCAGACTTGAGCTAAAGTGTATTTCTCTGGGTAGGCCCTCAAAGATGGGTTACTGCGTCATAGAGTAAAGATACGTTCAGTTATACAAGTGGAAGAGTACCTCCTCCATGGTATAGCACTTCTCTAATGTGCATAAGCCTCTGGGTTTGATACTAGTACCACTTTTTAAAAAATATAATGCACACCGCTAAATTTCATTATAAAAGGATATGCCAATTTTCACTCCTATCATCACATTTTTCAAATTTCCTATAAACACGGCCTTTGAATTATTTTAAATTATTTGTCAATCTGATGGGTGAAAAATTGTAATTCATCTTTGTTTTCTTCCCTTTCTGTGTTTTTTATTTTATTTTATTTTATTTTACTTTATTTGAGACAGGACCTCACATTGGGAGAAGTTGCTTAATGTAAGCCTACTAATGATATACTATTAAGCTTAATAATAGAGATACCTGCACATCCATGTTTACAGAGGGACTTCATGAGAGCCAATTACGGGATCGGCCTAAAATGTCCCATCAAAAATGAAAGGGTCGCCGGGTGGTGGTGGTGCATGCTTTTAATCCCAGCATTTGGTTGGCAGGGGCAGGTGGATCTCTGTGAGTTCGAGGCCAGCCTGGTCTACAGAGCGAGTTCCAGGAAAGGCTCCAAAGCTACACAGAGAAACCCTGTCTTGAGAAACCAAAAAAGAAAAAAGAAAGAAAAGAGAGGGTAAAGGAAATGTAGTTATACACAATGACGTTTCATTCAGCTATAAAGAAGAATGAAATTATTTCATTTGAAGGAAAATGGAAAAAGCTGGGGCTGGGTAGTCTAACAATGGTGGTTGGGATGCTGGAGAGGCTAAGAACCTGGTAGCTACTCAGTCCACGAAGCAATCTGCTGCTGAGAACCTGGAAGATTCCTGGAAGGTCACTGTGTCAGTCCACATGGGAACCTGAATGAGTTGGACTCTTATGTCAGTGTAGAATGGTAACAGCAACAGCAGCCGAGACAGACACACTCACTAGCCGGAAAGGCAGGCAGGCAGGCAGGCAGGCAGGCAACCCTTTTTGTTTGTTTGTTTGTGTTTGTTTCTCGAGACAGGGTTTCTCTGTGTTGTTGGTGCCTGTCCTGGATCTTGCTCTGTAGACCAGGCTGGCCTCGAACTCACAGAGATCCGCCTGGCTCTGCCTCCCAGTGCTGGGATTAAAGGCGTGTGCCACCACTGCCCGGCTAGCAACACTTTTTTATTTGGATCTTTATATTGTTGTGCCCAGGTTGCAAGACCCCCAAGCAAGACCACCACGGAGCTGATATCTGATGCAAGCACACAGAGATTTTTTAGTAACAAAACAAGCCCAGGGCTTGGTCGGTGGAGGAGGACTGCCCAAGCACTCACTTGAAGGTGTTTATATAGGAAAGGTTTACATGCAGCTTGGGATTGAACAAAGGGGCTAGGGATGAGGTAGTTCTTTGAAGTTACTAGCTGAACTATAAGCATGAGGTTACTGATGGCTAACAGGATTCAGGGTATCTACAGAGACATACATTTTTTTACTCCCTATCCCCTGCTTTTGCTGAACCCAGGATATATACATTCAGATTTATTGTTCCAGTTCTATTTTCCCATAAGTTCAATTTCTGGTCAGTTGAGTCCATTACTCCCCATATCCTGTTTTACCAAGTCCAGGGTATACTGATTTATTGTTTCAGCCTTATCATCCTATGAGTTCAACTTCTGGTCAGTTCTAAAACTGCTGGTCAGCAAATACCTTTAGAGGAGGGGGGCAGTGTCTCTCAAGATGGCTACTGATTTTTCCCTTTCAGTATCTGAGTCAGAACTGGAATGTAGTCTGCTTTTGGGGAGGTCTTCTTCCCTCAGTTAATCCTTCCTGGAAATACTCTCATAGATTAGTCAAAAGACTTGTCCTTTAATTGATTTCAGACCCAATCAAGTTGTCAATCAAGACTAACCATCTTGGGGCTAGAGAGATGCTTCAGAGTTTAAGAGTAAGGCTGCTCTTTTAGAGGTCTTGGGTTCAATTCCCAGCACCCACATGGTGGCTCACAACCATCTGTAATGAGATCTGGTGTCCTCTTCTGGCCTGCAGGCATACATGCAGATAGAATCCACTATACATAATAAATAAATGAATCTTTTTTTTTTTTTTTTTTTTTTTGGTTTTTCGAGACAGGGTTTCTCTGTGTAGCTTTGTGCCTTTCCTGGGACTCACTTGGTAGCCCAGGCTGGCCTCGAACTCACAGAGATCCACCTGCCTCTGCCTCCCGAGTGCTGGGATTAAAGGCGTGCACCACCACCGCCCGGCCTAATAAATGAATCTTTTTAAAAAAGATTAACCATCATATTTAACTACTTGTCCATGGCTTGTATTGCCATGAAGAAGTATAAATATTGATATGGTCACTGATATATTTATATCAATCTTTCCTTCTATGGCTCTTGTTTTGTTTATTATGCTTTTCCCTATTTTCTATTATTTTTCCCTGTTTTCTGTTAATTACATTTTTAGTTTATGAAGTAGTGTATTTCTACATTTTTATATATTCTGTTTTATTTAACCCATCTCCCACCCCCATATCCGCACCCCATCCCAATTTAAGCCTTTCCGTATTAGTATTCCCCTCTCAACTTTCTGAATATCTCATTCTTTTTCCCCCCAGAGCCTTCGCCCATGGCTCCTTTCTTGCTTCCTGGTCTCTACACGTACTCAGTAAAACTCTAATACAGAAATCTAAAACTTAGAAACTAGAATCTACATAGAAAAGAGAACACAGGGTTTTTGTATTTCTAGTCCTGTCTCTTCACTCAGCTGACTGTTTCTTCTGATGTACAGAAGCCTTTTTGTTTAGTCCCATTTATTGATTGTTGGTATTATTTCCTGAGTGACCAGAGTCCTGTTTGGACAGTCTTTTTTTTCCAAGACAGAGTTTCTCTGTGTAGCCCTGGCTGTCCTGGATCTCGCTCTGTAGACCAGGCTGGCCTCGAACTCACAGCAGGCTCTGCCTCCAAGTGCTGGGATTAAAGGTGTGCACCACTGCCCGGCTCCTGTTTGGAAAGTCTTTACCAGCGCGTTGTAAGTGGAAACTTACTCTCTCCTCTAATAATTTCAGGCAATCAGACCTTATGTTGAGGTCTTGCTCCATTTGGGGTTGATTTTTATTCATGGGGAGACATAAGATCTAATGTCATACTTCTGTGCCTTGATATCCAATTTTCCCAGCACTGCTTGGTGAACATGCTGTCATTTCTATAGTGTGTATGTTTTGGCCTCTGGCCAAGATAAAGTGGCTGTAGTTGTGTAGGCTTCTATCTGGGTTGTCCTTTTTTTTTTTTTTCTTTCAGTTTTTCTTTTTTTTTTTTTTTTTTTTTTTTTTGGTTTTTCGAGACAGGGTTTCTCTGTGTAGCTTTGCGCCTTTCCTGGAGCTCACTTGGTAGCCCAGGCTGGCCTCGAACTCACAGAGATCCGCCTGGCTCTGCCTCCCGAGTGCTGGGATTAAAGGCGTGCGCCACCACCGCCCGGCTCTTTCAGTTTTTCAATACAGGGTTTCTCTGTGTAACAGCCCTGGCTGTCCTGGAACTTGCTCTGTAGACCAGGCTGGCCCTGAACTCAGATGTCTGCCTGCCTCTGCCTCTGGAGTGCTGGGATTAAAGGCGTGCATTACTATGACTGGCTTTGGGCTGTCTGTTCTATTCCATTGACCTATATGTTTCGTTTTGTGCCAGTTCTGTGCCTGTGTAGTAGAACATGAAACCAGACATTGTGCAATATTCTTTTTGCTCAGGATTGCTTTGGCTATCTGGGTCTTTTGTGCTCCCATATGAATTTTTCAGATTTTTCTTCTGTTTCTGTGAAGAATGCTGCTGGAATTCTTTTTTTTTTTTTTGAGTTTCTATTAAATTTGTAGATTGTTTTTGGTAGGATAGCCGTTTTCACAATATTGTTTCACTGTGTGAGCATTGGAGGTTGCCTAGGTTTTTTTCTATTGCTGTGATAAAAAGCCATGACCAACACGAGGAAGAAAGGGTTGATTTGAGCTTACATCGCTACATGGCAGGCCACCACTGAGTGAAGTCAAGACCGGAACCTGGAGTCAGGAACTGAAGCAAAGACCCCAGAGAAATGCTGCTTACTGGAATGTTTCTCATGGCTCGCTCAATCTAGCCTTTTTATACAACTCAAGACCACCTGCCCAGGAGTGGCACCGATAATAGGCTGGGTCCTCCCAATATCAATCATTCATCAAGAAAATGCCAAACAGTCTTGCCTACCCGCCCATCTGATGGAGACATTTTCTTAATTGAGAGTCCCTCTTCCCAGATTTCCCAGATGGCCTGGGCCTGTATCAAGTTGGAAAAAAAAACAAAAAACTAGTCAGCACAGAGGTCTTTCTCAATTTCTTCTTTGGCGTTTTAAAGGTTTCATTGCAGAGGTCTTTCACTTCCTGCTTAGGTTTATTCAAAGATATTTCTGATGCTACTGTGAGTGGGGTTGTTTCTGATTTCTTTCTTAATATGCTTGTCATTGGTATATAAGAAAGTTACTGGTTTTTATGTTAACTTTATGTCCTGCCACTTTCCTAAAAGTGTTTATCGGCTCCAGGAGTTTCCTGGTACAGGCTTTAGTGTCTCTTATGTATAGAATCATATCATCTGCAAATAGTATTTTACCTTCATTTTATTTATCTTTTTACTTCCTTCTCTTACTGCTGTTGTGAAGACTTCAAGCACTGCATTGACTAGGCGTCATCACCCTTGTTCTTGATTTCTGTGCTAAGGCTTCGAGGTTAGCATACTTTTGGCTATAGTTTCGTCATACATAGCCTTTGTCATGGTGAAATGTGTTTGCATAGCTCCAGGGACAGGGACAGGGGCAGTGAAGGGATGGAAAGACAAACACACAGGCACACAGTAAAGCTGGAATCCGGTGGACTGGGCTCCCTAATGGAAAACTACAACAAACACCGCACAATCTGTGTGTTTGTTATACAGTTAAACAGAGAGGCAGGCTTATTGCATCCAGCTGAACAAGGAGCTGGGGCTCTATACAGATAACAAGGGGGCAGGCAGGCTCATTATGTGCTGAAAAAGGAGGAGGGTTGGACTCATTTTGATAGGAGCAATTTCTTTAGGGGAGCGATCTTTAGAGAAAATAGAAATATCCATGGAGAGCATGCTATGGTGGACATTTTCTGCACACACTATCGACATTCACGCATGGGCCAGAAGGCAGCTTTGCCATCCCTCTGAGCCTCACCGTTGGGAGGAAGGCATTGCTATTTTCTCGTGGGTCTGAGGCTCTGGTCCTTTACTTGGCTGTGCCTAGGCTAACAACAAATTCACTCAGGCCTTCACACACTCAGGGCTTCCTCTGCTCCCCATATTCCCTCCATCCTTAGTCTCTTCAGAGCTTTTATCATGAAGGGACATTATAATTTGTTAAAGGCCTTTTCTGCATTTATTGAGATGATCATGTAACTTTTGTCTTTGAGTCCATTTGCATAATGAATTACACTTATTGCTTTACATATGCAAATAATCCCTGACCCTCTGGAATGAAGTCAACTTGATCATGGTTCTTTTTGATGTATTCTTGGATTCCAATTGTAAGTTTTTTACAATTGAGAAATGTTTATACCTATCTTCATCAGAGAAATTGGTCTATAATCATTCCTTATTTGTTATGTCTTTGCTTTTGTTGGCTTCATTAAAAAGACTTAGGAAGCATTCCTTCCTTTCTATTTTAAGGAATAATATGGTAAGTATTGCTTTTCATTAATTTTTAAAGGCTTGCTTAGGAATCTGCTTTGAATCTATCTGGATGCAGGCTTCTTTTTTGTTCAAATCGAGAGTTCTTTTTTTTTTTTTTGGTTTTTCAAGACAGGGTTTCCCTGTGTAGCTTTGTGCCTTTCCTGGAACTCACTTAGTAGCCCAGGCTGGCCTCGAACTCACAGAGATCCACCTGGCTCTGCCTCCTGAGTGCTGGGATAAAAGGCGTGCACCACCACCGCCTGGCTGAGAGTTCTTTTTAACTACTTCATCAAGCTTGTTGCTTCTTATGGATCAGTTTAAATGATCTCATCTTGGTCTAACTTTGGTAGATAATAAGTACCTATGAATTCATCCACTTCTTTTAGATTTTCCAATTTGAAGAAATAGAGGTTTTTAAGGTATATGTTCTAAATTTCATTGATATCTGTTGTAATCTCTTTCTTTTCATCTCTAGTCTTATTAATTTGGGTCTTTTTTCTCTCTCTTTTGGTGGATTTCGGTAAGAGTCTGAAATTTAGTTTATTTTTTCAAGGAGCCAGCTGTTCATTTCATCAATTTTTGTTATTATTATTTTTGTTTCTAGTTCATTATTTCTGGCCTGATCTTAAATATTTCTGTTTACTCTTAGTTCGGGTATTGGTTTGTTTTTGATTGTTCAGTTTCTTAAGATGTAACATTAAGTTAGCTATTTAAGGTCTCACTGATTCTCTAGTGCACTTAGAGTTATAAAATTCCCTCTTGTGTTTGCCTTCATTGTGTCCAGCGGATTTAGGTAGGGTTTATTTTCACTCTCACTCACTTCTAGGAAACTTTTATTTCCTCCTCAATTTGTTCAATGGTTCCATCCATTATTATTTTATTTTTTATTTTTATTTTTTAAATTACACTCATGATATTCATTAATTACACTCATGATATTAATCACATTTGTGGTATTCATAGATTACATTTGCAGTATGTATATATGTAATATATATATATTAATTTTAAATGCCAAATGTCATTTATTGAAGGAAGGAGGAGGTCTTAAATACAGGCTTACAGCACAATGGGAGAACCCCGGAGGGCAGAAGTTCGCTACTGATGTTTTACAATCTTGCATCTAAGCTGTTAACGCCCATTATTCAGGATACACAGACAAGGAACTTCCCTTTAGCATTCAGGAGGGTGGAACCCGGCAGGGAATTAGCATAGGGAGGATATCAAGGTCAAGGTCCGCAAGCAAGGCAACAGTTACCCAAAATGGGGGCCAGGGACCTACAGGTCCCCCTTTTATTAAAAAATGAGTTTCTGACTTGGGTTGTGTGGGACATCAGCAGGTCACCTTACCCGTCATGGAGACACCTGCCCAGGCCACACAGGTGCTCTGTCTTAGGTTGGTGAGTGCCCCCCCAGGCATTACCCGTCTCTGAATACTCATTATCATAGAGGCTCAACCGTGTGTGAGCTACAGAGTTAACTGCTGCCAAAGATCTCAAAGTGGCACTGGCTTGCAGTCTGTGTGTTCAACACAGAAAAGACCCACAGAGGTCCTATCTCACCCATAGCCAGTAGGCTAAAGGCAACTGAGCCATTTCCTTCTTTAATGAGCCACAGTTGTCCTAGGGACCTCCATGGTTCTGTGGGTCTATAGCTTCCATGGTTCTGTGGGTTGTAGTCTGATTGTTCTTTATTTTATATCTAGAATCCACTTATGAGTGAGTATATACCATGTTTGTCTTTCTGGGTTTGGGTTACCTCACTCACGATGATTTTTTCTAGTTCCATCCATTTGCCTGCAAATTTCATGCTTTCATTGTTTTTCTCTGCTGAGTAGTACTCCATTGTGTATATGTACCACATTTTTTTCATCCATTCTTCCGTTGACGGGCATTTAGGTTGTTTCCAGGTTCTGGCTATTACAAATAGTGCTGCTATGAACATAGTTGAGCATGTATCTTTATGGTATGAATCAGCATTCCTTGGGTATATGCCCAAGAGTGGTATGGCTGGGTCTTGAGGTAGTTCGATTCCTAATTTTCTGAGAAACCACCATACTGATTTCCACAGTGGTTGTACAAGTTTACATTCCCACCAACAGTGGAGGAGTGTTCCCTTTGCTCCACATCCTCTCCAACATTGACTGTCATTGGTGTTTTTGATCGTAGCCATTCTGACAGGTGTAAGGTGGTACCTCAGAGTCGTTTTGATTTGCATTTCTCTGATGATTAAGGATGTTGAGCATTTCTTTAAATGTCTTTCAGCCATTTGTGATTCTTGTTTTGTGAATTCTCTGTTTAGCTCTTTAGCCCATTTTTTAATTGGACTGCTCAGTATTTTGATGTCTAGTTTCTTGAGTTCTTTATATACTGTGGAGATCAATCCTCTGTCAGATGTGGGGTTGGTGAAGATCTTTTCCCATTCTGTTGGCTGTCTTTTTGTCTTATTGACTGTGTCTTTCGCCCTGCAAAAGCTTCTCAATTTCAAGAGGTCCCATTTATTAATTGTTAGTATTATTATTTAAAGATTTATTTATTCATTATGTATACAGTGTTCTGCCTGCATGTGTACCTGCACACCAGAAGAGGGGACCAGATCTCATTACAGATGGTTGTAAGCCACCATGTGGTTGCTGGGAATTGAACTCAGGACCTCTGGAAGGGCTGCCAGTGCTCTTAACCTCTGAGCCATCTCTCCAGCACCATTATTATTATTTTGTCACCACTTTGTCACTGTTATTACTGTGCTTCTCTCTGTCTCTCTCTGTATATGTGTATGGGGGTGCAGAATGTGGGCCCTTGTGTGCCATGGTGGACATGTGGAGGTCAGAGGACAACTTTCTGAAGTTGGTTCCCTCCTTCCATTGTGAGTTCTGGGGATCAAACTCCTATTTTCTGGCTTGTTGGGGAAGTGGTTTTATCCATTCAGTTATGTTTTTATTTCCATTCGGTTATCTTGCCAGAGAAGGAATTGCTCCCACACATTGTTCAAGTGAGTTGCATAATCTCCATGGGTTGGGTATTCTGGTTGTTTCACTTGCTGCTCATTTCTAGATTTATACCAGTGTGGTCAGACAGAATATGGGGATTATTTCTATTTTCTCGTTGTTGTTGAAACTTGCTTTGCTTCCTAATATGTGATCTAATGTAGCATATAAATCCTGTTGGTGTTCAGAAGAATGTGTATTCTGTAGTGTTTGGATGGAACGCTCTGTAGATGTCTGTTAGGTGCATTTGCTTTATGATGTCATTTAATTCTAGTGTTTCTTACTTTTATGTCTGGATGGTGAGGGTGGCATATTGAAGTCACCTATCTCGCCATCTGTATTGAGATTAATCAGTGATTTAGTACCTAGGAGTCTTTGTTTTATGAAATTGGATGTTCAGTGCATATGCGTTCCAAATTGTAATAACCCACTGAGTCCAGTCTGTGCTTCCTATATGTGCGTGATGTAGGGCACCATTCACTGGGGCACAGGTGAACTACCGTGATCCACACTGTGGAAGAAAACTGACTGTCCCCCCCCCCAGCACCCATCAACTCCCAAAAGCATCTCACATGTTCTCTTAAGTTGATCATTGACTTTATCCGAACCATCCAGTTTCTCTCTTCCTTCCTTCCTTCCTTCCTTCCTACCTTCCTTCCTTCCTTCCTTCCTTCCTTTCCTTTCTTCCTTCCTTTCTCTCCTTTCTTTTCTTTATTTCTTCTCTTCCTTTCTCTTCTTTTTCCTCTTCCCCCTTCTCCTTCTTCCTTCTTCTTCTTCTCCTTGTACTCCTTCTTCTTCTCCTTCTTTCTTCTTTTTCTTCCTCCTCCTCCTTCCCCTTCTTCCTTCTCCTTCTTCCTCGTTCTCCTCCTTCTTCCTCCTCCTCCTTCTTCTTTTGGTTCTTTTGAGACTGCCTGCTCTGCCTCCCAAGTGCTGGGCTTGACGACATGCATCGCCACTGCACAGTTCATTCTATTTTCCACTGAGGTTTTTTTTTTTTTTTAAGACAGAGTTTCTCTGTGTAGCCCTGGCTGTCCTGGAACTCACTCTGTAGACCAGGCTGGCCTGAACTCACAGAGATTTTCCTGCTTCTGCCTCCCTAGTGCTGGGTTTAAAGGCGTGCGCCACCACCGCCTGGCTTCACTGAATTTTTAATTTGATTTAATGGCTTTTTCTGTTTATAGATTTGTTTCTGTTTGGTTTTTCTTCAGTATTTCTATCTCATTACTGAATACTATTTTCATATCCTGAATTAACTTCCCAATTTCATTCAGCTATGTGTGTTCTCCTAGAATTCACTCAGGAGATTAGTGGGATGCTCTTTGAATTCATTCATGAGTTTATTCCTGACTTTTTTGAGTTCTCTGAACATATTTGTAATCGTTTTTCTTAATTGTTTTTCTGCGATTTTGTCCAAGTCACTCTCATTGGTGGCCATCACTATGGTACTGGTAATTTTTGAAGGAGACAAGCTGTCTTGGCTTTTCATGGACCTGATGTTTTTGCACTGGGACTTGCCCATCTGGAGTAAGTCTGTTGGTTAACTCTTTCTGTCCCTCCTGTGTTGAGTGAGCATTTTGACTGATGGTCCCTCAGCTTGGTGATGCTTGAACTTCAGTTGTGGAGACACTTGCTGATTTGTGGATTATCTCCACAGGGCTAGGGGTGGCATGGCTTCTGATTACACAGGGCAGCATGGCAGTGTGCAGGAGGTGGCGTTGAGGAGTTGCTCGTTCTCGGATCTCAGGAGCCAGGCTAGAGCTTGTAGAGTCACAGGGGATACCCTCTGGCCTCGTGAACCTCTTCGCACCCAAGGCTGAACAGCAATTGGCAGTTGTGCCTTCTCATGAACTAGGTCTCAGCAGCAAGCACAGTTTGGGATTGGGGGCACACGATCTCTGTCCTCACAGGCTGCAGTGCATGCGGTGCGATTGGACTGCATGCTGGAGGTAGGAGGGGAATGTGCATCCGTATAGCAGACGGGGATTCTGGCATGTGTGAAATGAAGCTGTGCAAACTGGAGACCACTGAGTTCATTCATAGTTAGGGTGGCCGAGGAACTCCATCTTTGGCTAGGTAACAGCAGGAAGCTGGGTGGGGTCAAAGCCTCCTGGTTTTCTGACTTCTGGAGCAATAGCCTGGGGTGTGCTGACCTCTGGGGCAACGGCTGGGGGCCAGACTCTCTGCGTGGAAGAAATACTGACCTCTGGGGCAATGGGTAGGGGCCAAAGCCTCTGTGCAGGCATGCTAGCCTCTGGGGTGACAGGAAAGCCCAAAGGCTCTGCTGCTTACGCGCACGCACACACACTGGCCTCTGGGACAAGGGGTGAAGACTATTTATTGATTTTAAGACCTTCTTTCTTCCAAATAACAGCTATATTATCCTTTTCTCATTCTGTTTAAGTGCCTTCTATTTAAATCTTTAATCTTGGGGGCGGGTCTTTTCAAGACAGGATTTCTCTGTGTAACAGCCCCGCTGTCCTGGAACTAGCTCTGTAGACCAGGCTGGCCTCGAACTCACAGATATCCGCCCGCCTCTGCCTCCTGAGTGCTGGGATTAAAAGAGTGTGCCACTGCCACCCAGCTTCATTTTAACCTTAAACTCATTTTATCATCTCTCCTTTCTGGTACTCTCTTCCCCTAGATCTTCTTATGGCGGCTAGCTTCACAGTTTAACTCCAATACTGCTATTTGCTGGGTGGTGGAGCACACACCTTTAATCCCAGCACTTGGGAGGCTCTGTCTCTACAGATGGATCTCTGAGTTCAAGGCCAGAAACCATATATCTATATATCTATTTATCTTATACACATATATTAGAGTCATGTTCTGGTCACCATTATTAGCACCCTCACACTGCTCTAAGATGTGCTGTATTTTATTACTCAGATTTATTTTCATCAGAGAGCATCTCGAGTTTACTTTAGTGAATTTAATATTGTTACATTTTGAGTGTGAAATGCTGTCTGGAGGCTTATTCGCCAGGGATGGGTTTCTGGTTCATGAGGATATTAACAAAATCAATTTATCATATATAATTAATGACATTGTTAGATGGTCCTAGCTCCTAGGAGGTAGGATCTAGTTGTAG
Source organism: Peromyscus maniculatus bairdii (assembly GCF_049852395.1). NCBI lineage: Eukaryota > Metazoa > Chordata > Mammalia > Rodentia > Cricetidae > Peromyscus > Peromyscus maniculatus. The sequence continues at coordinate 141,113,179 of NC_134875.1, read as the reverse complement.
GCAGAAGGTGAAATTGCCTCATTGTCTAGTAAAAAGTACGTCCTTGGATACATACCTTTCAAGGGTTTATCTTACTCCTGGCTCCTTCTGGTTCTCTTGCTTCCTGGCTACTATGATGTGAGCAGCTTTGCCCCACCACATGCTCGCCATCATGATGTTTAATCTCACCATGGACCTAAAAGCAGTGGGGCCATCTGACCATGCAGCAAAACCTGACCCATGAGCCAAGAGAATCTTTCTTCTAAGTTGTTTATGTTGAATATTTTGTCATGAAAGTCTAATGAAAAGTCTAGTGTTGCCAGGTGGTGGTGGCACACGCCTTTAATCCTAGCACTCCAGAGGCAGAGGCAGGCGGATCTCTGTGAGTTCGAGGCCAGCCTGGTCTACAGAGCGAGATCCAGGAAAGGTGCAAAGCTACACAGAGAAACCCTGTCTCTGGGGAAAAAAAGAAAAGTCTAGTGTCAATGAAAGTCTAATAGAAATGTGATATGGGGATATAACTCTTGTCTGAAAGGATAGCTAGTTGTCTTAGCATCAGGATTTCCCTCTAAATGATGATTTCAGTCAGTATGTTTTTCTCTACTATTTAAGGTTGGATGAATAGATGATAGAGTACTGCTAGTTCTATGTCACCTTGGTTCAGGCCCGTCCTTTGGGAAGAGGGCACCTCAACTGAGAAAATGCACCCACTAGATGGGCCTGTGGGCCAGCCCGTGCTGCATTTTCTTGAGCAATGATTGATGTGGACAGGCTTGGCCCGCTAGAGCAGGTGCCCTGCCAGGGATGGTGGTCCTGGCGCTCTAAGAAAGCTGGCTGAGCGCACCATAGTGAGCAAGTGAGTAAGCAGCACTCTCCCGTGGCTGCCGCGGCAGCTCCTGACTCCAGGTTCTTGCCCTGACTTCCCTGGATGATGGACTGTAAGTTATAAAATGAAAAAGCCCTTTCCTCTCCCTGTTGCTTATGGTCATGACAGATTGTTAAAGTTATTATTTAGCTCAATGATGCTCAACACTGGTTGTATATAAAAAAAATCACATTTGGAATTTTTTTAAGATTTATTTTTATAATTTTTAATTATGTCTATGTGCCCATGAGTGCAGATGCCTGCAGAGGTCGGAGGTGTCAGAGCCCGCTGGAGTTGGAGTTACAGGTGGTTGTGAACTACCTGACATGTTTGTTGGGGATCAAACTCCAGCCCTCTGGAAGAGCAATATGTGCTCCAGCGCCCCAGATTTTTTTGGTGGTTATGGTGCTAGGGAAGAAACCCAGAATCAGGGCTGGAGAAATGGCTCAGAGGTTAAGAGCACTGACTGCTCTTCCAGAGGTCCCGAGTTCAATTCCCAGCAACCACATGGTGGCTCACAACCATCTGTAATAAGATCTGGTGCCCTCTTCTGGCCTGCAGGGACACATGCAGAACACTGTATACATAAATAATAAATAAATCTTAAAAAAAAAAAACCAAAGAAATCCAGGATCTCAAGCATGATAAGCACACACTAAGCTAAATGGAAAGAGAGAGTGGGATATCAAGGAAGCTAGGGTTTGAGGAACTGGATTGTGATTCAGCTAATGAGGCCTGTCTAGAAGAAACCCTGGACTGATGACTAAAACACAGCCATCACCTTTGGTCACTGTTTAAACACATTCAAACAGGGAAGACTGATGCTCAGTTATAGAACAGAAGGATTCTGGGAGTATAGACAAGTCATTCATCAAAACCATACCGGCAACTTACACTTATTGGGGCTATTATTATTTTTTATTTTATTTTATTTTATTTTACAATATAATTTAGTTCTACATATCAGCCACGGATTCCCTTTTTCTCCCCCCTCCCGCCCCTCCCCTTATTGGGGCTATTATTATTATTATATCTCAGGCACTACCAGAATGTGTTGGTCAATATAGGATAGGTACCTGTGACCACATGAGGATTCCTTACCATGCTAGTGGGAAAGAATGGGTGGGTATATGTATATATACATATACACACACACATATATATGTATATATGTATGTATGTATGTATGTATATTTCACCCCACCCCCAACCCAAGACAGGGTTTCTCTGTGTCCTGGCAGTCCTGGAACTTGCTCTGTAGACCAGGCTGGCCTTGAACACATAGAGATCCGCCTGCCTCTCCTCCAGAGTGCTGGGATTAAAGGCGTGCACCACCACTGCCTGGCCACTGTTATATTCTTAACTTTACACACAAAGACTGAAGAGGCTAGATAATAGCAACAACCTAAGGGTGATGAATCAAGCCTACACAGAACTACGTTATCTGCATCTGGGATGCAATTCACCAAGTTTACTCAGTTCTATTCCTTTTGGGTATAGTATTGTACTTTTAAGTTTTAGAAGCAAATGTAGATTTTGGTCATATGCCATCGCCTAACTCAGTGGATGGACCCTCCATTAGTCTGAGTCCCAAGTGGCAATGTGTGGTACACTCGGCCTATCAATTTGTGTTAGACAAATACCACAAGTAGTAAATTTTTGCTGGGCCTGGTATCTAAGTTGCCCTGGCTAACATTGAACTTGCTATTGAACATTGAACTTGCTTTACGGCCCAGGCCAGCCTTTAACTTGTGATCCTGCTACCCAAGCCTCTGGAGTGGCTGGGATTACAGACCCTAGAACTTTCTGCCTCTCTCTGTTTGCTATTAAGGGACTAGGGGACTTTTGTATTTCTCATACATAAATAAAATTCAGCTGGGCTGTGGTGGCGCACACCTTTAATCCCAGTACTAGGAAGGCCCAGCCAGGCGGATCTCTGTGAGTTCGAGGCCAGCCTGGGCTACAGAGTGAGAGCCAGGACAGGCTCCAAAGCTACACAGAGAAACCCTGTCTTGAAACAAAACAAAACAACAACAACAACAAAACAGAGTTAGGGCTCCCCGGAGTTGGGGGTTGGCGTGGTGGTGATAAGCTGCGAGCATCCTCGCTGCGACCTTCTGGGGAAGAGGAAAGGGTCATTTGGAGCTGGCAGTTTCCAGCTTCCTGGGAGCCATTTGGAATTCAGTGAGACCTGGGAAGAGTGCGTTCAGAGGGAAACTTGATAGAGGCTGCGTCACACCTGAAAAATGTGCACTTTGCCTCCGTGGTAAATTCTTTTGTTGAGTTGGAGAATTACCATTATGTCACCATATTAATGAAAGGAGAGGTGAACATGGCTCATGATTCAGAGCCAAAGAATATGGAACCTGAAAAAAATGAAAGTTGGGAATGGATTCCTTGGGAAGAATTTCCTCCATCAGACCAGCTTTTCTGGGATCTCCGTTGTTTAAAAGAGCAAGGCTAGAGCCGGGCGGTGGTGGCGCACGCCTTTAATCCCAGCACTCGGGAGGCAGAGCCAGGCAGATCTCTGTGAATTCGAGGCCAGCCTGGGCTACCAAGTGAGCTCCAGGAAAGGCGCAAAGCTACGCAGAGAAACCTTGTCTCGAAAAACCAAAAAAAAAAAAAAAAAAAAAAAAAGAGCAAGGCTATGACCCATTTAGAGAGGACCTGAACCACCTGGACGGGTATAGAGGAGAGCACCTCGAAGGACAGACAATTCCTTGATTTAAAAAAAAAAAAAAACTTTAGTAAATGAAAGATTCCATGTTCCAGGATAACTCCATTTTATCTACAAAGCCACGTGGTCACCGGTTTATTTAGTCTCCTAAAGTAACTCGAACCCTTAAGAAAATCTTCCTGGGATGTGTCACTGAGTAAGATGGATAAGGAGCTTGTGGTTAATTATCTATACTACCTTAAGTTACTGTTGTGGGCTGCATGGAGGTGAGTGTCACAGTTTGTCTTACTGTTCTAATTCAAATAGAGGTCGGAACTCAAATATGGCCATTCAAGTTTGGAAGCAATTTCCCCACTGCAAAATTCATCATGATTGTTGATGCCCTTTTTCCTTTTACTTGAAAAGAATTTTAATTTTTTGGTTTTTCGAGACAGGGTTTCTCTGTGTAGCTTTGTGCCTTTCCTGGAACTCACTCTGTAGCCCAGGCTGGCCTCGAACTCACAGAGATCCGCCTGCCTCTGCCTCCCGAGTGCTAGGATTAAAGGCGTGCGCCACCACCGCCCGGCTTACCTGAAAAGAATTTTTAAACGACTGTGTAACTAGAGAGATCATGACATGTGGTATGCTGTGCTTTCCTGGTTTATGACAGAGAATCGGGGCTGAATGTGAGACCGCTAAGCTTGGATCCCACTATTAAAGGTCAAGTCATCTGAATCTCCCTCTTTCTCTGCCTGAGATCTTGTATGTGTCCTTGTATGGGATTAGAGAGAGCAGTGCACTGGGTCTCCTAGTTTGGGGGATCTCCCAGGGGTCCTCAAGATCTTTGCAGGGCGCCAAGGCCAAAGGTTGGTTGGTTGGTTGCCTCACCCTCCCCCCGTCCCCTCCCCCCTCCCAGCAAATTGTCAGGTTTCGCTGTGAGAAGTGCTCCAGCAGTGGAGTGTCTCCAGGAAGAGCATGCGCGGGGCTGCACCGGTCTGCAGTGGAAGCTGTGGGGCTGGTTTGGATTCGAAGCTGCTTCTGGCTTTAGAGCGGGCTTTGGGTTTGGGAAAATCACCTTCTGGGCATAAAGGATCACCTCGGGCTTAGCTAACGTTAATAGCTGAAGCTCCTAACCAGCCCCCATTGATGAGCGTCCGGGCCATGCCCTCAGCTCGCGTGTGCCCTCTTATCTTCCCTTGGTCAGGCAGAGCAGGGGTTTCTGGCTGATGTTTCTGTCACCAGGCAGTCACTGGCCCGCCCACTCGGCTGCCCAGGCCCCCGGGGAGCTCTTGTGAGGTTTTCTCTGTCGCCAGTCCACTCTGCAGCATAGGTGCCGCATGAGCTCTGTGTCCTTTGCTTTGGGGTCTTATTCTTTCATCAGCATTCCTGTTTCACAGGGGGTAATTGTGTGTGTGTGTGTGTGTGTGTGTGTGTGTGTGTGTGTGTGTGTGTGTGTGTGACGGTTTCTCTGTAGCCCTGGCTCTCCTGGAGCTTGTTCTGTAGACCAGGCTGGCCTAGAACTCAGAGATCCACCTGCCTTTGTCTCCCAAATACTGGGACTAAAGGTGTTCACCACCATGGTCTGGCTCGTCTGGGTTCTTTTCTTAGCAAAACCAATGATGGTGGGGGAACGCTGCCCACACCTCCTGTGCACAGCCCAGAGTTGTTTTTATAATATCCAAATATCACTATTTTTTTCCACTTTTATTTTTTATTTCATTTATTTATTTATTTTTGGTTTTTCGAGACAGGGTTTATCTGTGTAGCTTTGCACCCTTCCTGAATCTTGCTCTGTAGACCAGGCTGGCCTTGAACTCACAGAGATTCGCCTATCTCTGCCTCCTGAGTGCTGGGATTAATGGCGTGCGCCACCACCGCCCGGCCCACTTTTATTTTTTAACAGTCTCATATCTCAGGAGGGCTTCCAACTCACTGTCTGTAGCTGAGGATAACCTTGAACTTCTGATCCTCCTGCCTGAGCCTCCCTGATGCTAAGTCTGGAGCTGCATCCCTCCTCCTTCTAAGTGGGCAGAACAGTTGCCTGGCAGCTGCCTGGTGCACGATTAGTTTCCGGTGGTTGTTTTGGTACTGGGCTTTGAACCTAGCTAGGGCTTTGCACAGGCTGAGGCAGCGCTGTAACAGGCTGCAAAGGCAAGAGAAGCCAGCTTCTTCCGTCAGGTCAGCCACTGAAGAGATTTGCCAAAAACGATGACTTTCTTGCTGGTGACTTTTTGTTCACTTTGTAGGAAGACTCTGTTAACATGCATTCGATTTTTATGTGGTCTTTATTTCCTCATTAAAAAAAAACAGAGTTAGATTTCCAAACCCGCTTTTCTTACTTGTTAGCTGTGTCTGAGGTAGGGTATAATTGAATGTTTTTGCTCATGTAAAGTGGAGATGAATTTACTTTGCCGAGTTGTTTGAGGATTAGAGATCATTTTCCAGGGCCCAATAAACAGCAACTTTTAAAAGCCAAATGTCTAAGATGTCTTACTGTGGGATTCTGAGACTCAACACCCACAGATGAAAGGCTAGGAAAAGACAACTGTAGCTCCTATAAGGAACCTACATACGACAAAGTATGTTGGAAATAACGACTTTCATTTAAAGTGTTTCCAAGCTTCGGCAGGCCTCTGATCCTCCCCTTGGTTCAGCTGTATCTTTTTAAAAATAATTTATTTTTATTTTATTTGCATTGGTGCTTTGCCTGCATGCATGTCTATGTGAGGGTGTCAGATCTTGGAGTTAGAGACAGTTGTGAGCTGCCATGTGGGTGCTGGGAATTGAACCCGGGTCCTCTGGAAGAGCAGTCGGTGCCCTTCACCACTGAGCCATCTCTCCAGCCCCGGCTATATCTTTTTTATAATGTTTACATACATGGCACAGAGTGCTCAGGGCAGCTAAGCCAGTGTCATTCCGCAGAAGTAGTAAGGATGCCCTAGAGTCTCGGCTTCAGATTCTGTTCCAAGACCTCTCTATTGCTCAAAGGTCACACAGTGCTTTTTGTCCTCTCCAAAGCCCAATTTTACAAAAAGATTTATTTTTATGTATATGAGTATTTTGCCTGAATGCAGAAGGCATTGGATCCCTGGAACTGTAGTTATGGATGATTGTGAACCGTGTCACGTGGGTGCTGGGAACCAAATCTGGGTCCTCTGCAAGAGCAGTAAATGCTTTTTTTTTTTTTTTTTTTTTTGGTTTTTCGAGACAGGGTTTCTCTGTGTAGCTTTGCGCCTTTCTTGGAACTCACTCTTGTAGACCAGGCTAGCCTCGAACTCACAAGAGATCTGCCTGCCTCTGCCTCCTGAGTGCTTAAAGGCATGCGCCACCACCGCCCTGCTAAATGCTCTTAACTGCTGACCCATTGATCCAGGTCCCCAAATCCCAATTTGTTTTTTTAAAAATTCACTTTAATTATGTGTGTATCTAGGTATGTGCAAGTGAGTGCAGTGTCCTGTGGATGCTGGAAGAGAATAGGATTCACTAGAGCTGGAGTTACAGGCAGTTCTGGTGCTCTTAACTGCTCAGTCATCTCTCTCTAGCCTCAAAAACCAATTTAGTTAAATTTTATTATTTTTTTTATTTTTATTTTTGGAGCTGAGGACCGAATCCACAGCCTTGTGCTTGCTAGGCAAGCGCTCTACCACTGAGCTAAATCCCCAACCCCAGAATAACCTTTTTTAAAAAAAGATTTATTTATTTATTTATTATGTATACAGTGTACTGTCTGCATGTATGCCTGCAGGCCAGATGAGGGCACCAGTTATCATTACAGGTGGTTGTGAGGCACTATGTGGTTGCTGGGAATTGAACTCAGGACCTCTGGAAGAACAGCTAGTGCTCTTAACCTTTGAGCCATCTCTCCAGCCTAAATTTTTTTTATATGTATTAGTGTTTTGCATGCATGTATATCTGTCCACCACATGTGTGGCTGGTGGTACCTGGGGAGGCCAGAAGAGGATATCAGATCCCCTGAAACTGGAATTACATATGATTGTGAGCCATCAGCCAGTACTCTTAACCACCGAGCCATCTCTGTAGCCCCACAAAGCTCAATTTAAAAACATACTTAAATGAATACTGTTTCCGGATGAACGTTTACACTCAAGCTTTGTCTTTTTTTTCCAGCATCCTTTCTGCTTCAAAAGTCTACAATCTACATTGTAAGAAAGAATATGCCCCAAAGTGCTTTGGCACCAGTAAGAAAGAAGACAGCTGAGAGTCCTCTGACAAGTCAAGCTGCCTGGAAGAAGCAGAAACCAGCCAGGCTGCCTGGAAGAGGTTCAGACCAACTGAGTCACCCGGAAAGGACACTCTCCAGCCTGTTGAGCTGCCATAGGCTGTGCAGTGTGCGCCAGGTCCCCAGCTCCTGCGAGCTGTCGCCCCTGTTGGGATGGGCCTTGGCGATAGAGCTCTCTTTGAGTCATCTCTCCTCCTGTAAGTAACCCCAATAAAACTCATGAAGTTCATTAAGTTGAACTTTGGTGCTCTCCATACTTTGGTCTGTTGTGGACTCCCTATCTGTGAGTGGGTATTTCATCTCCCCAGGAAAAGTCTTGTGATACACCAGGTATTTCCAACTTAATTAATGAGAAGTGAACTTTATTCTCACCACAGTGGAATAGGGAAGGAAGTAAAGGAGGCTAGAAAAGTAGTCAAGAGTCAGCCAGATAATGCAGGAGTCATGGAAGTTTTGTGCAGTGTGTTAGATGGATATATTCTCTTTTTTGTTTTATTCTATTTAGATTTATGCATTTTATTTTGTGTGTGTTTTGCCTGCATGTACGTCTGTGCACCAAATGCATGCTTGGTGGTGCCTTTGGAGGTCAGAAGGACTCAGATCCCCTGGTTTCAGAATTACAGATGGTTGAATGCTGGGAACCAAACCCAGGTCCTCTGCAAGAACAGTAAGTGCTGTTAACCACTAAGCCACCTTGCTACCTTGCCAGCCCCGGAATATATTATTCTGGAAGCTCATTAGCATGGTAGGGTAAAGCAATGGTCCTTAACGTTCTACTGCCATAGAACCCTTATAAACTTGAAAAAGAGATACAGGCCTTTAAAGCAGAAAAGGTACCTTTGCTTACAATTATCTGTTAGGAGGAAGAATGAGGAGCAAGTGCAACAGTCAGGAGAGATATGATAAGGCTGACCTAAGTCACAGGACTGAAGACAGAAATGAGTTAAACAGCTGTGTGTCACCAAGAGATTTGGTCATAAAATTAAGAAATAAGGGAGAGAGATGAATCTAGGTTAACATCCCATAGTCTAGTTTGGAGAGAAACAGACTTCAGAAGGACGGATGGGTTTAGTTTGGAAAATATTGAGTCAAAGGTGCTTTTGGGACATCAAAATAAAGAAGTTAGCCAGGAAGCCAAACATGCTCTTCATTTTTATGTTTTACACACAGGGTTTTTTGTCGCGATACTCTACAGACTCTTAAATCTATGTAACATTTCTCAATTGTGACAAGAATATCCTCCATTTGCAGAAAGGGATTCAGAGATGGGGGAGGAAAAGCAAACTTCACACCAAATCAGTTTACATTTTTTAAACTAAAAGAATAGACTTTTATTAAGCGCTGTAAGTTTCTTTCCATCAGCATTAACAGAACAACAGATCAAATTCCATCACAGAACTCCTGAGACATTCTCATCCCTTTCTGAGACATTTCCAATAAGTCCTGCAGTTTCCCCCAAGAAGCAGCCACTCAAACTTACATTAATAAACTATGGAGCTTTTGTGGTGAGGTGGGCCGAAAGGCAGGGAACTTGGAATCTGGGAGTGGCAAAGAGAAATACGTTATCCATCCACTAAACACACTGTCAAGAGCACAGGAAAAAAACAACAACAAAAGAAATTACTTTTGTCAATAACATCATTTATCAGGGAGCACTAAAAAATCACTGACTCTTTGCAGTTAAAGTTTTTTTTTGTTTTTGTTTTTTTTTTGTTTTTTGTTTTTTAATCTAGTACGTTAGTCTAAAAATAGAATAAAATAAAAGGTAGGAGGAAAGTCCCTTCTGGGAAGTAATTAAAATGAATTCATCAGATCTGGCAGGGGTATGAGAGATTAATAAAATCTGAAATATTTAACTTGCTTCATTTACATGAAAATTCACTAGCCATTATTTACTACCAACACAGACAAAAAAGTCATCTATAAAAGTACAGGGACAATGTCAAAAGCTGAAATGGGCACCCCAGCATAGGGGATGTTTAATTTTGCTTTCAACTTAGAAAAGATGATTTTTTTTAAAAAGTGACATTTTCTTAGAACATCAAAATATCCTCAGCCAATACTGAAGATAATCAGCACTAAAAGGGAACAGGTGCACTGAGCTATCTGTACCAGCAGACTACATCAATAAGAAAAGAGAACATTACAAAAGAAGCAGCCGAAGTGATGGGAAGGAGGACAGGGGGACACACAATGGAAGAGTGAAAACTTACCCCCCAAAACCCCAAGAATATTTAGGAAATACGCATCTGAAAGTGAAGAAGTATAATGACGAAACCTTTAGTAGAATTAGACTAACTACTTTAAACTGTGGTCTACTTGTACTGTCATTTCAAAGGGTGGGGCGGCTAGAGGCTGAAAGGGTGGCACTGTACACCCACAGGGGCCTTCTAAGGTTTCAAAGGACTGAATCATCAGACCCAAAGGGCTACTCTCATTCCTTCTATCCTACAGAAGCATTTTCGCATGCCCTCCTCCTAATACCTTGTATTTTTTTTTCCGTGATGAAAATAATAGGGTAACTTGGCCAACAATGTCAGAAAATCCAGATGGAGGCAAAAACGAAGTGTCCCTAGCCAAAGACAGTGCCATTTCTTGGGCTTCAGTTTACCTGAAGTCCTACCCACATACAATGAACACGATGAAAATGAACAGAAGTCTGTCCGGACTGGTCACTTCAAAAAGGTAGGAGGCACAGGCTGAGCCAAAGTCACAAGGCAGAAGAACGGCAGGACTTTGGGGATCAGTGGCCATACAAAACCAGGTTTGGGGTGGCTTTTGCTGTGTCCCTACAAAGTAAAGCAGTCATTTCGGGGGTTCCCAACATGACTTTGTCCAGTAATAATCAGAAGTAGATCCTCAAATGGGTCCAGGAAAGGTCTGCAATTTGTCTTCCAATTAGAAAACGTTCATTTCTCAGCAATGAACCCTGGTTTTCCTGGCTTTTAAATCGTGTGTTTTGGGAGGTACACTGAAATCTAGGAACATGACCCTTTCTAGTTCTTTCTTGTAACTTCCCAAACCTCAAACACTGAATCAAGATAAAATCCAACGTTGGAAGTAAGCCACTTGTTTCGTCCTGGGCCTGGCTAGGGAGAAGCAGAGGTTGGTGGAAGGGGGGAAAAGCAAGTCTTTTGGCAAACTGGAATCATTTCTGTCAAAGCAGCAATTTTACCTCTCACGGTGAATGGCTACAAAATAAACGGTCGTGTTGGGAGAAGGGTGTGAGAGTTAACAATACTGTCCCCTGACTGTGTCAGACAGACTCACGATGCACACAAACAGCAACTGAAGATACTCTACCATTTAACTCCAAGTGCTTCCTATTCAATATTTGTCCATATATCTAACCATTCACTCACTCAGTGATTCTGGTTGCTTTTAGAGCTCCAAAGGATTCATCCTGTGGCTCAGAAGGTGATTCTAAGCCATCTACATTTTCTATGAAGTCCTTCCCTTACTGGATATAAAAGTCCTAACCTTCAAGGTATTGTGAAAGGATGAGCAGATCCAAGATCAGAAAGGGGACCAAATTAGGGGAGCTCATTTCAAAGAGGAAGTGTATACTTTTTCTTGTTATATACAGCCAGGTACATAATCTTGCCACCTATATTAGGTTTATTTAAGAAATGTCTGGGCAAGGGGCAAGGCATACCTGGACTCCTGTCCCCTGAAAATTGTCAGTTTTCTTAAACTGGGCTAGACTCATGTCTAAAACACCGAGACATTTTAGTTTCTTGAGACAGAATGGGCAGGTAGCAAACATAGCCTTCTGGTTGTCTGGAAAAAAATCACCAAGGATCTGTTGTAGGTTAAGATGCATGGTTGTTTTTTTCCCCCAAAGAGAGAACCCTGCTAGGAGTCTAGTCAGTTATATTCTTGTAGAAACGATATTTCTTGGGCAAGAATATCAAAGTCCAAAAGGAGATGTGTGTGGCTAGAAGCCTCAATTCCTGAATGAAGATACACTACTAGTTTGTTACAAGCCATGTTTCCAGCCCTTGTATTTTGGCTGCCCAAAATGAGGGAAACTGGAAATCAAGGTTTTCTTAAGATTATCTCCAGCAAGGAGGAAGAGCCTTTTTATCCTGGGCAGATCTTGGCCTCACAGGGACTGAGAGTCTCTTATAGAATCCTTCTCAAATCCCAGGCCAAGTCCTCTGACATCTTCCTTGCAAAGCAAATGAAAAGATCCTGTAGTCAAAATGTCAATGAGTAAATGAAACGATCTAGCATGTAAAATCAAATTGTCCAATTTCCTCACATCTCCCCACCCCATCGTTCCCGTGCTAGTTTTCCCTCCTTAGATTCATGTCAATCAATTCTTGCCTGAAGCCAATTTGATCCTGGAGTTCCACAAGAAATTTCTTCCAAATTGGCCCTTTCAAATGGTAACCACTTCCTATTCCTTTTCCATCTCCAAACCTCCATAAAAATGTGCAACTCTTCCCAATCCCATTGCAACCTCCTGTTCTCACCATATGGGATGTGAGGGCTCTGTTCAAAGTGAAGTATTGGTTGTTCTGAACAGGCAATCTCTGGAAAGTACTTTGTGTCTGATTTAGAGTAGCCCATCTTCTCGTAAGTGTGATAGGCTGTGACTTAGCAAGGATTTCAGATTTAAAGTATGGTCTTTGAAACCCACCATTCCATAGCAGTGGAAGCATTTCTGGGAAATTCAGTAAATCTTCTGGAACTTTACCATGTATGTATGTGTATATATATCTGTATACACACATTTATATATATAAAATATGTATAGATAAATAGATCTGTCTCTTATATAAAGGGTATGTGTATGCATATAGATACACACGTTCATATATACACCCACACACACACCTATACACATGTACACACACATAGAGTCTTTTGAGTCCCTTTTGTACTCAGTTTCTAACATTGATTCCCACCCTTTTAGAGTGTGGGCAGCAGATAGTGGGTGAACTGCACCATAGCTTCTATTTTATAAACAATGCACTGGTTGGGAGGCAGGAAAAATCTGCCCAGTACTTTTCTGACTCACTTGAATCTCCCAGTACAAAGGCCATTGTAGTTTTTTTTTTAAAGTATATAAAATAAAAAATTAAATAAAATAACCCAAAGCAACACTGTCTACTTCCCTGAAAACGTCTACCTATCTGATTGTCAGGCCAGAGCTAGAGGTGGTACACAAGATCCTGGGGCAGGCGAGTTAGGGAAAGAGAAAGGAGGAGACTGGCTAGGTGCCGAGCTTCCATCACCTTAAAGACAAAAGCTCAGGAAGCCCTGGGCAGCTTACCTTCAAGCCCTCGCTGATCATTTGAGTTTATAAATGAGTATCACATTCAATACTCAGAAAACCAAAGCCAGACCGTTCCCATCGTACTTCCGGGATAACATCTGCTTTCTGGTAGCCACTGCCTCTCTAGACTTCCAGGAAATAGAAGGAAATACTGGTGCTATGGATTTGAGAATCTGAGTTTAGTCTTGTTGCTAGTCATCTTTAAGCAGAAATCTCCCAGGCTCTAAGTCTGGAGCTAGAGAAGATAGGGAAGTAAAGATGGATATAATAAATATGTATTCCCTTCAAATCCTGGCTAAAACTAGGGGAAACATTTCTATCCTCCTCTAACTTGGGCCTAGAATCAGAAAAGTATAGTTTTCTCCTCTCCCTGACAAGTGAAGCTGGCTTCAGTTTGTCATTCCTCTTTCTGCTGGGCCACAGTTTCTAGCTCTTGCTCCTGCACAGGGTTCTTCTCTCCATTCTTCACGGGGAGGCAGTGGTCGTCATTATTACACACGGTACTGTCTTTGGATAAGGCGCATTGTGATGGAGCTGGAAGATGATCACTCTTCTCTTCCATAATCAATGTGCTGTTGTTTCCATTCACCTGGGAGCGGGCCCGACCTGGATGAAGCTCCACGGACTTAGAAATTCCATCTGCAGAGCCCTGTCAAAAACAAGAGGTACTTGGTGGAAATGGTAATCCCAAACCGCCTGGGCTTCCCCAAGCATGTTCATAAGTTAGCCTGAGAAATTCTTCAGAAACAGCAGGAAGCCTAAAGGTCATCCTAAGAACATCAAGAGCAGTGATGATACAATGACGCCACAAGTGCCACTCACATAGCTTTAAAGCGTATTTTTCTAATACTTAGAGTGACTGAAATAGTATATACTATCATGCTCCATTTACTGATGAGGAAGCGGAGGCACAGGAAAGTTAAAATAACTTGCTTAAGATAGACAGTGGTGCAGCCAGGAATCTATTTTAGGTGGGTCAGCCTCTACATGCTCGCCTGTCAGACAACACGGACTAAATACTGATAACCAGAAGAGCAAATTACAAGTAAAGAGAAAAACAATGGGGAGGACTCAGAAGATCTACTGCAATATCTCACAGTTTTAAAACGGATACTCTGCTGTTGGAAATGACATGAACTGCGTGAGCCTGCAGCATAATGCTGACTTTCCGTGACTGTTACTAGAAATAGTCATGTTACTAGGAAAAGTGACAGCTTCTGGTTACTATGTGGTTAGGCAGCTCATATATTCTGCAGTTCATTTTATGGATAAGACAACAGAAGCTCGAACAAAGCAAAATGATGTACCAAGGTCCCTTGCACGCCTAGGCCTTACTTTATAATGAGATATAATAGATGCTCATAACTGTTGAATTTTGGTCAATTATAAATAACTAATTTTTACTAATTGCTTTTTATATTCTAGGGTCTATGATAAATTCTTTACAGATATCATCTTATTTAATCCTTATACTCCAGTAATTTTCTCATTTTACAAATCAGGGAAATATGGAACAAGTTGTCCAAGATTATAGAATTGAAAGGGCAGAACTTGATGCAAAATTAAATCACTTTGCTCCAAAGTCTGTACAACACAGTGTTTGATCACAGACCCTATAGATGCCTTTTCCTTCCCCCCGAAAATCAGGTCAGAGCCCCCCGGGGCTCTCCTTTGGAGTACAGTTGAGAAAGCATGCTCCACTGTGGCCTTGAGGCTCCTCTCCTGGCACCTGGCACCTAAGTTGATGATCCTATCTGTAGGCCAGGCCAGGTTAGGGCACTTGGTATGAATGAAGCTTGCCTACACTCCTGAAAACACTCTAAGAATCAGAACCCCCTTTGTGTTCCAGGTTTGAAAGGAAACCTCCCCTCATCAGTCTCTCTTTGTCTCCTCCCCTTTTCAAGGCCCTATTATGGCTGCCTTTGGCCAGCATGGTATGTCTTCCAATAAAGCTCATCTTTGGAGCTGAAGTCCCATTTTCCCTTCCAGGGCCCCATTGTCTAATAAAGCTCCCCTGAACAGCAGTCTCATCTCAGCTCCTTTCCATGAACCTGCCATCTCTCTTTAGGAGTTACACCACACAGGGGCTACTAGGAAGTGTTGCCTAAGAATCTGAAAATACAGTGGAATTAGTAAAAAAAATCTACCCAATGGGTGGAACTTGTCATCTGATGGATTCAACAAAAAAGGAATAGTGACTTAAGGATTTAAAAACATGTAACACCAAGCCCTAGGAATTAACTTAGGAAGATAGAGCTATTGTATATGAGCATTATATAAGCTGGAACAATTAGTTACTGGAGGACTCATGAAGAGCAGAGCTGTGGAATATTACTTTAACTATGTAAAGATAGATGTGTTGCATTTGTTTCACCTTGCTGCCTAAGGTACCTGAGGGGGTCTAATAAAATGCTCAACAGTCAACAGGTAGGCAGGAGAGGGGCAGGCGGGACTAGTGGGCAGAGGGAATAAGCAGAAGGAGAAATTTAGGTTTGGAGGTGAGAGAACAAGGAAATGCCTGGGGCCAGGCAGCCAGGCAACCGCCAGGCAGCCAGACACAGGAAGCAGGGAAGTAGGACATATAGAAGGAAAGAAAGGTAAAAACCCCAAGGCAAAACACAGACGAAGGGGAAATAGGTTAACTTAAATTATAAGAGCTAGCTAGAAATGAGCATGAGCTAAGGCCGAGCATTCGTAACCAATAAGCCTCCATGTCATGATTTGGGGCTGGTGGTCCGAGAAAGGAAAATCAGCAAGGCTGTCAAGAGGGCCGACAGCAGTTGTGTCCAAAGAAGGTGCGTTAAGTAGGAATGAAGTTCATGTACGCATTTCTATGGCCATCTTACCTCTAGAGAAGGTAGTAGTGGCTGAAGTACTCTGAGCTAGAAGATTCCTTAACACCCTTGGCTTCTCCCTCTCATGAAATAGAACAGTGTGGACTTCCTTTGTTCCTACAACAATTTAATGAGCTACTCCATGTAAAACACTTAGAGTCTGGCATGCTCTAGAAACTCAATATATGGGCTACATGGCAAGAGCCCATTTCAAACCCCCAGCCTCTACCCCCCAAACCAAAGGAGAACTAAATAAATAGTAACTAACTTCACTGTTTCTGTTTCATGCCCCCAAACAAATTACTGATACCATGACTTGCCCTTTCAGAAATCAAGTTCTGGTAATAATGGTTCGGAGCATGTGCACTTGAGTCAGCAAAACCTGGCTTGGTTCTGATTCTGGCTCTAGCAATCAGAATTGCTCCATTGCAGTGGACTCCATATAGTATAGGACTTTGGAGTCAGCTGGCTCAAGATGGAATGTCAATTCTGAAAACTGACTCGATTGATACATTGAAGTGAGATACTGTCTCCCCTCTAAGCCTCAGGTTTTTCTGAAAGTGGGAAGTAGTAAACACCCCACAAGGTACTCATGTGGTTTCAATGACTTCATGTGGTAAACATGAGTGGCAAAGAGTATGTGTGCAATGTGTCATCTTAAGTATTCCTTCTTATCATAAATCAGTACTTGGTTCTCATTCATTTGCCACTCACTCTGGATAGATCCACATGGCTATTTCTGTGATCTTGTTAGTATGAGTCAATCACAGAATATTCTTTACATACTAAAAATAGAAGGTTTTTCACACTGCATGCTACTACTTTATGGGTGTCTTGTCTTCTTGGGTGACTACTTTTCCTTCTACATGCAACACTTTCTATCTTATTGACCAGTTTCTGGAGGAACTGAGAAACTTCAAAACATTCCCAAAGTTACTGTTCTGTGGTTTTGGAGTGCATTATAGAATGCTTTGTGTGTAGGCAGGGGTTAGTATTCTAGTTCCATTTTTGGTTTAAAATAATACCAAACCAAACATTAAATAGTTGGTTTATTTATTTATGGTATTTATTGCAAGACAGGGTCTCATTATGTAGCTCTGGCTGTCCTGGAGCTCACTCTGTAGACTAGGCTGGCCTTGAACTTACAGAGATCCACCTGCCTCAGCCTCACAAATTCTCAGATTAAAGGCGTATGCCATTATGCCTAGCTAATAGTTGGATTTATTATTGATACAGTGAAGGATGATGGTATACAGGAGAACAGATTTTGGATTAATATCTGATGACATCTTGGCATGGTGGCACAAGCCTTTAATCCCAGCAGTCAGGATGCAGATGCAGGTGGATCTCTGTGATGCCAGCCTGGTCTACACAGAGAGTTCTAGGTCAGCTAGGGCTACTACATAGTGAGACTGTTTCAAAGAAAGAAAGAGAGAAGAAGACAGGAGAGGAGCGAAGTGGAAAGGGACAAAGAAAGACAACTGATCTCTACCTCCGGCCTCCACACACATATGTATTACTCATTCATACCTAACACACATGTGCACATACATACACAAGTAAAAGCTGGTGATGTATCTCAGTGAGTATTTGCCTAGCATGTGCAAGACCCTGGGTTTAATTTCTAGGAACACACACACACACACACACACACACACACACACACACACACACACTAGAATAGTAATGGCTCCATCTCCCATAAGGCAAAAGTCAAATGTTCTAAGCACCTCTGTTGGGCCCGCAAAGCTCAGACAGGCTGCAGACAAACTAGTTGTTAGTGTTACTCTGGTCCCTTCTGGCTGGATGCAGCACACACTACACTAGGCACAGGTCTTCAGGACATTGTACCTGGTTTCTATTGTGTGGCCTTTCATTCAGAAAAAAAGGGAAGAGCCTCTGCAGCCCTGTGGGAACAATTTAGGGTGACAAACGCTTACTGGGAAGTAGGCACTGAGATCAAATGGCTGTAAAAGACATGAGACCTACGCCCCCCAAGACGGCTCAGTTTTCCATGCCTCGCACAATCTCTTATAATTTAACCAAAAGGGGCAAATGGTGTCAAACCAGCTTGACACTCTCAAAAGAGATACTTACTTGTTTATTTCCTTTTTTGTGACCTTTGGATCCTCTACCAGCCTGTTCTTTTCCATGCCTTTAGCAAGAGGGAGAAAAGTGACCATGAGAACATGTAAAGCCCAAATCCCATCTTTGCTGGGTTAACTACTCATCTCGAGGAAGCAGTTTAGTCTTGTAAACTTAGATGACTCTCTTTAGTACTGCTCCTGCAAACCTCTCCTCCTATCATTTCTATGCTGCACTGAATTATTGTGTATTTCTTGTCTTCTAGCATAATTTTTAATTTTTTTTTAAACAAAAGTAGGGCATTTGTTACACATTTGATGAGCCAGAGTTACAGCTGATTTCAAGTATGGAAAGTTGATTCATACCTCTTACCTTCACAGAAGGACTCAATAGCTGAGCATTTTCCTAAATGTACCAGGACTGACCCTAGCTCATAGCAACCTATTCAAGTACATACCCCTTTCCTGGCCCACCGACAGAAACCACTTGCATGCCAAAGGATCCTCGACTTCTAGAAGATCTGCTGCCAGCCCACTGGCCCACCACCATGCCAGCAATTTCCAGTTTTCCGCCTTGGGGTGGGATTGGATGGAGACCTGCGGATTGAAGAAGAGCAGTGGTGAACGGCAAGTGCAAGACAGGGCAGGAGCTGGAAGAAAAGAACTAGACAATCTACCTCTTCCTCTCGGATAAGACTGTGATAACGAGGGAAGCAAGGACAGAGGAGGGAGTGAAGGTCTCGATAGCCACGTTAATAACTGGGGTCTAAGTCATCTTTTTTTTCAACTGCATAGCCTGCCAAATAATAGGAATTTGTTTAAAAAATGCTTTTGCCGGCCCCAGATACATTTTTCCATTTTTAAAAAATCCAGAATTTCCATATATGCATATGTGTTTTGTTCAATCCTTTCACCCCATTCCTTTCCACTGTAAGTCATCACTTATCCTTCTCATCACCTTTCTCTTTCAACTTCACCTTCTTTAAAAAAAACCAAACCACTGAATCCACTTAGTGCTGCAAGCATGTGAATGGGTGGAGGGCCATGTACCGGAGCATGGGAAGCTTCTGAGGCCACATCCCTGAAGAAAACTGACTCTTCCTCCTCCAGGAGCTATTGGTTGCCAACAACCACTCAGCTGGATGGACCTCATGGCCCCTTCCCCGGTCCATGCGGGGATTTTTGCCTAGCTTGATCCTGTGAAGGTCATGGGCATGCAATCATAGCCACTGTGAGTTCATGTGTGCAATAGCCCTGTCATGTCCAGAAAACAGTATTTCACAGCAGTCACTCACAATCTTTCTGTTCCCTCTTCTGCAATGACTCCTAAGACTTGGGGAAAGAGAGCACGATATAAATGTCCCAGTTAGGGCTGAGAACTGGGCATTGTCTTATTCTTTCACACTGACTAGTCGTGGGTCTCTGTATTAGTTTCTATCTACTGCAAATAGAAGCTTCTCTGATGAGGGTTGGCAGATGCACTAACCTATAGATGTAAAGATAAGTACTCATGGAGCAGTTTAACCTATGTCCATTTGGAAGAATAATAGTAGTAAGTAAATCCAGTCAGAAAGTAGTTGGTTACTCCCACAATATCCTGCCGAGCCAGTCACTATTTTAGCTTACAGGGGTCATAGCTGGGTAAGACTGCTGATTCCTCTTCTCGCCCAGCAGTCTGCATAGCATCTTCCAGCACTATGAAGACAGCTAGGAGAGATGAAGCTTTCAAGTTGGTACTGGTTTAATTTCTGCATGTGCTATGACTCAAGTATGTGGTATGTTGAGTAAAAGGGTCTGGGTAACCAAAATCAACAGCAATACCTTGCATTGTTTTGGGACTCCAGGGGACCCCACTGACCAACAACATGTAAAGAAGTGACCCAAATCTGGCAACGCACTTCTTGTTGGCTAGCCTATGTTGGATAGTTGTTGTATGAGAGAGGAATTACTCCCCAATTATAGGGTAACTCCACTTAAACTCTTTTTTATACATGTATATGTTTTTAGGAAACTTCTATAGTAGTGGGTTTCCATAAGGCTTTGTCAAAGGCTTTAGTGTTAGTTATCCTTCTCCATACCTTCTCTTCTCTGCCCTCAAATGAATTCTTAAAATGTACTTATTAGAAAATTCTAGGTCAAATCCACTTTCCATACAAATGTGCCTCATTATACAATCAAGGATTAGCCAGATGAGTAAACTATATGAAAATATATATATATATAAAATTAAAAAGCTAAGACTTGATGATGATCATGGTGCATAGCCCCAATCCCAGCACTCAGGAGACAGGAGCAGGAAGATTGCAACAAGTTAATGCTGGTCTGGTTAGAAGAGTGTGGCAGTTTGAATATGAAATATGCCCCACAGGTTTCTATGTTTCAACAGTCAGTCCTCAAATGGCAGTGCTTTTGGGGAGGTTGTGGGGCCTTTAGGAGGTTGACCTTATTTGGGGGATGTGTGCTACTGGGGGGTTAGGCTTTGAGGGTTGTAACTGGCCCCATTTCTGGCCTGAGTTCTCTGCTTCCAGATTCACAAAGATCAACAAACATAAAGAAAACAGGGCTGGAGAGATGGCTCAGAAGTTAAGAGCACTGGCTGTTCTTCCAGAGGTCCTGAGTTCAACTCCCAGCAACTGCATGGTGGCTCATAGCCATCTGTAATGAGATCTGGCGCCCTCTTCTGGCATACCGGCATACATGCAGGCAGACACTGTATACATAATAAATAAATCTTAAAACAAAAACAAAAGAAAACAAACCAGCCCACAAGCCTTCCTTGCCATGATATACAGTATTTCTTTAAAACATTAGTTAAAATCTCCCTGTCCTGTTAGGTATTTGGTCACAACCACAAGGATAGCAACAAAAATGAACCATAACAGTTATAAAAACCAGGAACAATTCAAGACAAGATGACATGATTACCTCCTGAAGACAGGAGATTGCAATTGTGTGTGCGTTCATGAACACGGTTGAATTTCATAAGGTAGCAAGAAAGTTCTAGCTGGGCATGGTGACACATGCCTGTAATCCCAGCACTTAGAAGTTAAAGACAATAGGATCAGGAATTCAAGGCCACCTAGGCTACATGACACTCTGTGTCAAAAAAAAAATCACTAAAATAACAATGAATTGGGAGTTCTGGTAAGGTCTTTTAGCACATGGAATCCAGAGGTCAAGAACACTTTACACACTTAGCCTCTTGTTCTAGTTCCCTTTCTGTTGCTGTAATAAAATACCCTGAAAAAAAAAACTGTGGGAGAAAGAATACATTTTAGCTCACAGTTCCATCATAGCAGAGAAATCCAAGTGGCAAGAACTTAAAGCAGCTAGTCACACCACACCCACAGTCAAGAGCAGAGAGAATGTATGCATGCATGCTTAGCACTTGGGGAGTTTACTCTTATGCAGCCCAGGGCCCCAAACCAGGGAATGGTGCTGCCCAGTTTCAGGCTGGGTCTTCCTCATGCCAACTAAGGCAACCAAGACAATTATCCATAAACATACCTGTAGGTCAACCTAATCTAGACAGTTCCACATTGAGACTCTCTTCCCAGTTCTAGGTTGCATTAGGTTGACAGTTAAAATCAGCCATCATATGCCTGGTGCTGGTAGCACATGGCTTTAATCCCAGCACTCAGGAGGCAGAGGCAGGCAGATCTCTGAGTTAGAGTCCAGCCTGGTCTACAAAGTGAGTTCTAGGATAGCCAGAGTTGTTACATAGAAAAACCATGTTTTGAAAAACCAAAAAAGCAAAACAAATAAAAATAACCCCAAAAAGCCATCATAATCTTTATATGAAAGTGAGATCCTAAGGGTTTACTACTTTTTTTTTTTTTTTTTGAGACAGGTTTTCTCTATGTAGCCCTAGCTGTCCTGGAATTCACTCTGTAGACTAGGCTGGCCTTGAACTCAGAGATCCACCTGACTCTGCCTCCCAAGTGATCTGATTAAAATTCTGTACCACCAACATCCAGCTGCACTTGGTGATTTTTATCGTGTCCTTTCAGAAAGGCAGGAAGCACAGGCAGGAGGCTTCTGTGATCCATCACTAGTTTAGGCAATGGTAAGAATTTCCCAAGAACTTGGCCTTAATTAAGGCATCTTCTGAGAAACACACAATACAGTCAACACACACACACACACACACACACACACACACACACACACACACACAACAGAGATCAGTTAAGTCAGCTTAAAGAGATGGAATGGTTGGTTCCTTAGTCTGTAAGACTTGACTACACAGGGGCCTTGTAGGTGGAGTTTTCCTGTCCTGGGAGCTGCTTCCAAATTACCACATGAGACTTATATTAATTGTAAATGCTCAGCCAATAGCTCAGGCTTATTACTAACTAGCTCTTATATTTTAAGTTAACCCATATTCCTTATTCACACTCTGCCATGTGGCAGTACCTTCATTAGCATAGCACATTCATCCTCTGCTTCCTCTGCATTTAGCTGGTGACCCCTGACTCTGTTCTTCCTCTTCCCATCATTCTTAGTTTGGCTTTCCCACCTTTCTGCCCAGCTACCCACCTGTCAGCTTTTTATTAACCAATGAGAATAATACATATTCATAGTGTCGAAAAGGATTGTTCCACAGCAGGGCCTGACTTCCATACTGCTCATGTAAGCCTACCCTTGAGCTAAATATAACTGCTGAGTTTTGTGACCCTAAAAGACTAAGTTCAACTTCCAGCTTTATTGTTTTAAAATGGAGGTACAACACACAATACACATGTTCAACAGCAAAGATACACTCACCTGATGACAGATTCTTGCTATTTCATGTTAAAATATCCCTATTGAAATACCCTGGTTCAGAACTGGGGATGCATGTAGCTCAGAGGTAGAATGCCTGCCCAGAATATTTAAAATCCTGGGTTTGGTACACACACACACACACACACACACACACACACACACACACACACACACACAGCCGTGTTTCACCAGAAGCAGGTTATTTAATATATCAAGATTTTAGCTGCCTGAATCATGCTTGTGTATTCCTTATTAGGCAGAAGCTTGGGAGTCACCATAATTTATATATACATGTATGTCCTTGTTTTCTCTACTAAGATGTAATTCTTTGGGGTGTGTGGGTGATAAGATTTCTTTCCATGCTTTTGGAGCTGAAGGTAGGCAGTGTATCAGGTCTACCTCTAGAGTGAATACAGCTACATCAAGCAACTGTCATATTCCAGTACTGGGATGTACTTCCAATGCTTTCCACAAACACCTTCCTGCAACTGCTCATAAGGAACGGATGAACTAACAGCAACCACAAAGATCCAGTTCATATAAATTACAACTATCAAAATAAAGAAATGACAAGTGACTCTTGGTTTTGCATCAGTCCAGACCACATGAGTTTGGATGATGAGAATTAATCACTGAGAACTGACCACCTCTTTTGAGAATGGTCTTGGATTTCAATGGACTTTCTTCCCCAGGATACACTGATAGTTACATTTGAAACTATTATACCACAGCATGGAATTCAAACAAAGCAAGGGATACATTAGACAGCTGAGTCAGTAACTGGCAGTGAACTGGATGGTCTATAATGAAATAAATTAGATGACACCTCATTCTTAAGTACTGACCTGCAAATCCCCGACTCCTTGCTTGAGGGGGAGGTGGAAATGAGCCCATGGCTCTGGAATAAAGAGAAACAGGATAGAGAGAGGGCACCATGGGAGGCACAAACGTAGGTGACGGAAGTAGAGCAGAAGGTGGTGGATGATTCATGTTGACGCCTTCAAGGATACTCTGCCTCATCTTCTCCACTTTGCTTGCCAGGTCAGCCTTCAAATGAGGAAGAGAACTGGTATTGTTCTGAACTTGCCCCATGTTTCACATATAGTATTGAACACTCTAGGCACATTCTCATAATTCTATTCCCATTATGGGAATTGAGCCCAGAGTGAAAGGCTTCTAGACTCCTGCCTCAGGAAACCCATTTAGCATCAAAGCACCCACTCTTCACAAGATACCTACAATACCAGAAGATTAGTTCTGCCCAGCAACTTGTGAGGAACATTATCTATGGGGATGACAACAAATAGAGCAATAAGGAATCAGGAAATGGTTGACTGCATGGCCAACAACTGACTAGGTTATTCTTTTAAGGGGGAGGTAACAAAATCAGGTAACAGAGGAAAGAAAAAACAGACCTCTCCCATACTCAGTACTGGAGGCCCTTAGCTCTGATGAGTGTATGGGCTGTGAAATATTAGTTTAAGATGTGTTATATTCATTTATGCTGTGGAATATTTTAATGATACAATGATGTGCTGCATTTGTTTAACTCTGTAAAGCTGTGTTACTTTGTGTTACTTTGCCTGTCTAAAACACCTGATTGGTCTAATAAAGAGTTGAACGGCCAACAGCCAGGCAGGAGAGGGATAGGCAGGGCTGCCAGGCAGACAGAATAAAGAGGAGGAGAAATCTTGGTTTGAAAAAAAGAGGAGCAAGAAAAGGAGGAGAGGAGGATGCCAGGGGCCAGCCACCCAGCCACCCAGCCAGCCACCGAGTAAGACAGAAAGAAAGAGATATAGAATAAAGAAAGGTAAAAAGCCCAGAGGCAAAACATAGTTAAAGAGAAACGGGATAATTTAAGGTAGAAAAGCTGGCTAGAAACAATCCAAGCTAAGGCCAGACATTCATAAGTAAGAATAAGTTTCCATGTATTTATTTGGGAGCTGGGTGTCAGGCCCCCAAAGAGCAAACCAAAAAACAAAACAACAAAACAAAAACTCAACTACAGGTGTGTGCATATACCTAGTCCCAGAGGTTGGTAAACTTCTGAACAAGGTAGGAAAGTAAATACTTTAGGCTTCATGGGCCACACTGTGTCTTCCACAACTACTCTTCTTTGCCATTCTAGCATGAAAGAAGTCACAGGTATGTAAAGGAATGAATGAGGCCATGTTCCAGGAAAATGCTATTGATAAAGGACAGGGGACAGGCTAGGAGTAGTTGGCTGGCCCTGCTCTAGTCCCTCAGCTTACTCCCCACTCGACAGATAAAATACTGAGTAAGGCTCCCTTTCCCTTGCTTTCTTCTCCCTTTCCCAAGGCTATATTGGAAAATCTACCCCTATTATCTACTTTCTGCTCTCTTCCATTCCTAACCTCCTTCCCCCCAAAATTCACCTAGAAAAGGGACTTGCAGTGTTTGTAAATAAGGGAAAATGAAATTCCAATAGTTCATGTGGAAATTCTGTGGAGAAGAAATACTCTCAGTAAGAAATAAGTCATACAAACTTTAAGCTTGGGGATAAAAACAACTTTCGGACACATACTTTTGTAACAGACATGTATTAGATTATAAGCTTTGGAGACCATGTTGATTCAATTTAGCTTGGCTCAGACACATTGGCTCACTTCTGCTCTCTACTGCCTAAATGTCTGAGCTCCTCCCCCCCCCCCGACCCCCCGGCATGCCTACTGACTGGTCCCTGTGACAGGTCAGGGGTATGGACTGTACCTGGCCATCACAGAGTTCAACCAGGGACACTCGCTCTCGGCCTGCTTTAATGAGCTTGCTCTGGAACAGCTTGCCATCAAAGTAAATCCAGGGGCAGCAGTGCTCCCAAGGGACTGGCTGGCCACACGCATCATTGGCAAACAGAGCTGTGTCGACCCCACTCATGAACAGGGCAGCAAGCTGGATCCCTCGAGCATCCAGTTTCTCAATCTGAAACCATCAGAGAAAAAAATTAAGAAATAAGAAAAAAGAAATGAAAAACTTTAAGTCTAAAACAATCTAAAATCTGTGGCCTCATATGATTGGTTGCAGTTAAAATGCAGATGCCCTAAAAATATTGTATAAAATTATCTTCAGGCTATATTTATAAGGTATATATGAATCATAAATGCACATCATAGTTAAGATTTGGGTCCTATCCTAGGATATCTCATTGTGTGTATGCAAATATTAAAAATCTGGAAAAAATCTCAAATTTGAAATATGTATGGTCATTTCTGTGCATTTCAGATAAGGGATACTTAACCTACATTGTCATTGGTAACATTATTATTGTTGTTGTTGTTTATTTATTATAATGTCATGTTGACTCTTCCAGCTAAATGAGACCATGTTGGGCTGGCAAGATGGTTCAGTGGTTAAAGGCATTTGCTGCCAAGACTGAGTTTGATCCCCAGGACCCACATGGTAGAAGGAAGAGAACCAACTCACTCAAATTGTCCTCTGACCTCCACACTCCTTTCATGGCACACATGTATCCCTCTGCACTATACCCTCAAATAAATAAAAATACATGTAAAATAGTTTTTAAAAAATGATCTTACTCTGAAACTCGGACTGATCTCACAGTCACAGTAATCCTCCTGCCTCGGTTTCCTAAGTACTTGAGCTACCATATAAATTGCCTTTCAGTAGTTATTTCAGTACACAAGTAGCTTTTTTTGGGGGGGGGGTTCAAGACAGGGTTTCTCTGTGTAGCTTTGCGCCTTTCCTGGATCTCGCTCTGTAGACCAGGCTGGCCTCAAACTCACAGAGATCCACCTGGCTCTGCCTCCTGAGTGCTGGGATTAAAAGCATACACCACCACTGCCTGGCACATAAGTAGCTCTTATGTCCACCTTTCCTTGAAATGATTTAGATCAGTGGTTCTCAATCTTCCTAATGCTGTGACCCTTTAATACAGTTCCTCATGTGGTGATGACTCCCAACCATAACATTATTTCATTGATACTCCATAACTGTAACTTTGTTACTATTATGAATTGTAAATATCTGATATGCAGGACATCTGACATGTGACACCAAAGAAGTCATGACCCACAAGTTGAGAACCTACAATTTAGAGGCTGCTCATTATTCTGTCCATCAAATTTGAAAATGTCAAAAAATGAAAACCAAAATAATATTCAATACTGATGACAGTGCAGTGAAATAAATGGGAAATCATATAAATGCTGAGGATAATTTGCAACTAAGTAACATAGATCAAGAAGTCTGAAAATATTCACATTTGTCAACTCAATCAGTTCTAGCCAGGTGATGGTATATGGACTTGGGAGACTGAGGCAGGAGGGCTACTGCAAGTTCAAGGCCAGTCTGGGCCAAGACAATATATCTTCTCTCAAACCAACCAGCCAACCAAACAAACAAACAAAAAAGAACCCCTTCTGCCCAGCATGATAGAGCTCAGATACAGTCCTGGGTACTCAAAAGGCTGAGGGGATAGGATCATCTGAACCTAGAAGCTGGAGTTGAGCCTAGGTAACACAGCAAGTTCCATTTCAGAAACAAAATGTTCCAAAGTCTGAAGCATTTTTGAGTGCTAACATGATGCCAAAATTGGAAAATTCAATACCTAGTCTCATGAGACAGGTTGCAGTCAAAATACAGGTACACTAAAACTGTTATACAGGATTATAGACTATATTCTAAGGAAATGTACATGTCAATAAAGATGTATGCATAAGCATGCAATTATCACATTATATATATTAAGGAAAACTAGAAATAATCTATACGGCTAACATCATAATAATTAAACGATACATCGATATGATAAAAAATTACTAAATTTTTAACATAAAGTAAATATGGACTATGATAAGTTAAAAAGAAAGTACAATACAGTTGTCTCTCAGTATTCTTGGGGTACTGGTTTCAGGACCCCTTGAAGATAACTAAATCAATGGATGCCCGAGTCGCTTATGGAAAATGGTATGTTTGTATATAGCCTACACAATCCTTCTATATGTTAAATTGGCTCTATACTTTATTATGAACAGATTTCATATTGTATTGTTGGCGAATAATGACAAGAAATAAAGTTAAGAGAAATCATTTGGAGCTTTAGAGATTTATTTTTTATTTTATGTGTATGAGTCTTTTGCCTGTATGTACACAAGTGTAGCACTTGTTTAAAGTGCCCTTGGAGGTCAGAAGAGGGCCGTGGATTCCCTAGAACTGAAGTTATAGATGGTTGTATGTTGTGGATATTAGGAACCAATCCTGCATCAGACTCTGCAAGAGAAATAAGTGCTTAGAGCCATCTCTCCAGACCCCGACCCATCGTTTCTTTTTCTTTTTCTTTTCTTTTTCCTTTTTTTTTGAGACAGGGTTTCTCTGTGTAATAGTCCTGGCTGTCCTGCTCAGTAGACCAGGCTAGCCTCAAACTCAGAGATCTTCCTGCCTCTGCCTTCCAAGTGCTGGGATTAAAGGCATGCTCCACCACCACACTCTATGTAGAGAGCAAGCTGACCTTGAACTCATGGGTGATCCTCTAGCCTCTGAACACTGATATTATAGGATTGTGCCATTATACCCAGCCAACGGGTGTAACTTTGAAAAATATTTTTTGTATGGAAAAACAGTTGACATAATTTATAGACAATATTCTAAATGCATAGGACAAGCATACAAAACACCACAATATTTGATCATTAGCACACTCCCCCTCCCCAGAATCAAAGAAAGATAACATCAAAAATTGATCATGATATGGAGCTGGATAGATATCTCTGCAGTTAAGAGCACTTGATATTTTACAGAGGACCCAGGTTCAATTCCCAGCACCCACAGGGAGGCTCACAATCATCTGTAACTCTGGTTCCAAGGGACCCAATGATCTCTTCTGATGTCTGTGGGCACTAGACATGCACACAGTGCACAAATACTCACACAGGCAAAACATTAATACACATAAATAAGTTAAAACTGATTGTAGTGGCTACTTAAGGCTGGCATATCAGATGGCTTAACAGAAAAGTTGGTGCATTTTCAAGTCCCCTTCTGGGTGTGATTTGGCACGAAGAGCTGCTCTGGGACCCAGGAATATATTTGCTACTAAAAGAATCATTCCTTGTCTTAGGTTGTTGCATCTTTCCTTAGCTGACCTAATCTAAATTACGACTTTGCAAGTCTTTTTCTCTTTTCTCTGATGTTTGTGATCAAACCCGAAGCCTCTGCATATTATCCAGGTACTCTACCACTGAGCTGCAGCCCGACTTCAAGTCTATTTTATTGTTTTCTTTGAAACCTCCACATACTCCGGGCTGGTCCTAGACTCTTGACCTTCCTGCCTCAGCTTTGAAGCATGTGCCACCCTGCTTCAAATCTGTAGTTTGTGCTTGGTTTTTGAGCCAAGGTGTCACTACATAGCCTAGGCTGGCCTCAAATGAATGACCCTCCTGCCGCATCCTCCTGCAGCAGGGATTAGAGGATGTTCCACTATGTGTATTCCTTGTTTTGTTTCAAATGGTCCCAGGCCTTTCATTTTACATCTTTTTAAAAGAATAACATATTTTTATGAGCACTGATTGGTGTTTTACCTGCATATATGCCTCTGTGAGGGTGTCAGTTCCTCCAGAATGGAGTTACAGACAGCTGTAAGTTGCCATGTGGGTGCTAGGAATTGAACCTTGGTCCTCTGGAAGAGCAGCCAATGTTCTTAACCACTGAGCCATCTTTCCAGCCCCCTCATTTTAACATCTTACCATCAATTCTCCATTTATCCAGACTATCCTTATCTTCAGTGATGTTAAGTACAAAATTCCCCATTCTCTTAAAAACCATGTGTTTGTTGAAGTGAGGTTACTTTCCTCTCTGCCACAATTTCTGACAAATTTTCTATTTCTTCCTTCTTGTAGGTGGTTACATACAGTTGTTTAGAAATTCATAATATCTCATTAGATTCTCTTAAATATTTGTAGGCTACACAGTGATGGCACTCTTTTCTATAATTAATAAGCTTTGTTTTGTCAATTTATTGATTAATCTGAATAAAAGCTTATAAATTCAAAAAAAAAGAAAGAAATTGCCTTCATCAGATTGGTCTGTGAGGGAGTCATTTTCTTTCTTTCTTTCTTTCTTTTTTTTTTTTTTGGTTTTTCGAGACAGGGTTTCTCTGTGTAGCTTTGCGCCTTTCCTGGAACTCACTTGGTAGCCCAGGCTGGCCTCGAACTCACAGAGATCTGCCTGCCTCTGCCTCCCGAGTGCTGGGATTAAAGGCGTGCGCCACCACCGCCCGGCCGAGGGAGTCATTTTCTTGATTAATGATTGATGTATGAGCAAGCCATGAGGAGCAAGCCAGTTAGCAGCACTCCTCCATGGCCTCTGCTTCAACAATTCCTGCCTCCAGGTTCCTGCCTTGAGTTCCTGCTCTGGCTTCCCTCAGTGATGTACTATAAAGTATAAGCTGAAATAAATCCTTTCCTGCCCCAAGTTGGCATGGATCATTTATCACACCGTGTACACTTTGCAAACTAGGATACTACCCGCCCTACTCATCTTTACAAGAAGCTAGAACTATAATAGGTGCAGGCTACCATATCTGCTGTAATTTCATGAGCCATGATGGATTTGATCGACTTTAACCTAGGGCTGGGGTACTGGAGTGATTACAAAGGAGAAAGCATGATGAACATCAAATCAGCTCTCATGCGGATACAATGTGACCAACTCTTCGGATACAATGTGACCAACTCTTCGGGCTCCTGCTACCCTGCACTCTCAAACTGAACTAGAATAAATGCTTCCTTAAGCTGACTTTGTCACAGGCCTCAAAGGAACACAGCTACTGAAACCAGGAGAGGGGTATATTGCATTAATAGCTGGTATTTATGGAGTATGGTATATTTATTTATTTACTCATGCATTCATTCATTTATTTTTTAAAGATTTATTTTATATTCTGTCTGCATGTACACCTTTATGCCAGAAGAGGGCAGCAGATCCCACTAGGGATGTTGTAAACCACCATGTGGTTGTGGGGAATTGAACTCAGGACCTCTGGAAGACAGCAGCCAGTGCTCCTAAAATCTGAGGCATCTCTCCAGCCCCCGAGTATGGTATATTTAAAATATACAAGAGACTGCTCTGTTTTACATGCAGTATTTTACGCATTATCTTTACAGTTCCACAGTAAAAAAAAGAGACTGTGAGAAAGTTAAGTAACCTAGACAGTATCACACAGCTAGGGGGTAATGCCAAGACGGAAGCACAAGGCAACCTGTCTTCAGTCCACCTACTACACCACTATCTTCTATTGCTTTAGTTCTTGGTGTCTTTACTCTCTTCTTTATGCTTTTGTGCTTCTTCCAGGATCCACTAAGCTTTCTTGAGTGTGTTTTGGGAGAGGGGCCAGTAATGAGATGGCTCAGCAGGTAGAGGAACTTGAATTGGATCCCCAGATCTTCCTGGGTGGCCCGAGAGAACTGAGAGTTGTCATCTGGCCTCTACATGTATACTGTAGTACACAGGCCTATACTCATACACTGAATAAATAAACACAAATTAAGTAGAAGGAGATAGACATTTACTCAGTGACAAGTAGGGATACTAAGGTAAGTCCCTGCAACATGCCTTATTAGTGACGGAAACCTCACCATGATTTACAAGCCCTACAAAGTATCTTTTTCTGTGTCTTCTCATTCATCATCGGGGGGGGGGTAATATAGCAGCATCTCTTGGTTTTATTAATAGAAGTATCTATTTGGCTAAGGTAAATAAAACACTTACCTATAGAATTATTTTTTTCCCTCGCTCCAAAAGGAAAAGACTTAGAGTTGAGGTACGAGTTTACGTAGAAACGGCACATACCTATAAATCTCAGCACTGGGGAAGTAGAAGCATAAGGATCAGGAGTTCAAGGTCATACGATCATCTGTACTGACACAGAGTTTAAGCCAGCCTGAGACCCTGTCTCAAAAAAAGAAAAAGAAAAAGAAAAAGAAAAGCCTAAAAGGCAGAACAATTTTAAATGACGGTGGACTAAATTAAATCACCTTGAGTTCTTGAAGCTGATCTGGTTCATAAAGCTGGGTAGACACAGCCTGTGCAAGGAAGGTGTCAAGTTCATGGCGATGCAGGATTCGACCACCAGGCCACTGAACCATGTATCTAGAAACAAAAACATCAGTATTTGATCACAATTGCCATTCATGTCACATGCACTTCCTAAGAACCTAAAGTGGTGCCACGCATTTTGGCACACGCCTCTAATCCTATTACTTAGGAGAAAAAGGCAGAAAGATAGAGTTCCAGGCTAGCCCAGGCTTCATAGCAAGACACTATCAACAACAACAACAACAAGAAGGGCTGGAGATGTAGCTCCATAGTAAAGAGCTAGCTTAGTATGCACAAGGCACTGGAATCAATTTCCCAAACTGTAAAACAAACACACAAACATGCACACACAAAAACTCCACAACCTTATCAGGGACCACACTCTGAGCTAGTTTATAGTGATTCCTGAGTGGTAGAGGAGACAGGCATGAACAACATTGAACAGTGCAGTGTGTTATGAATCAAGAAAAAAAACTACGCAGGGTTCTTTGAGAACACAGGAGAGTTCAAACGGTCAAGGAAGTCACCCTGAAAAACTCAGCAGGAGCAGAGTTTCAAGGGAATCTGATAGTTATTGAGACATAAGGTAAGAATAGGATGCTCTAGGGTAGTCTGGAATATTATGGAGGCATGATTTGGCAAGATGCACCTGGCTTGTTATTGCTGAATGACAATGGGTGAAATCATAAAGTAGGTCACATCATAGTCTCCAAATAAGATTATGGAATGTGCATCTTTGTCCCCAAATTGTAGGAAGACATTTAAGGATTGTTAGCAGGAGTGTGATAATGACATGCATATCAGATGAGAGGTGACTGCATCTGTGGCCAAAGGCATTGTCAGTGGGAATGAAGTTCTCTGGGAATAAAGATAAGAGCTACCAGTGTATAAACCCACAAGGTTTGCTCATAGGAATTTCCGCCCACAGTGCTAGGGATGGAATCCAGGACTACATGTATGTTAGGTGAATGCTTTGTCACTTCTAATCCTTGGCCACAGGTTTAAGAACTCTGGCTTGTGAAGATGACTTGATGTCATGGTACCATTTTAAAAGCTAGGAAATGTAGGGCGAGGCATTGGTGGCACATCTTTAATCCCAGCACTTGGGAGGCAGTGGCAGGTGGATCTCTGTGTGTTCAAGGTCAGCCTGGTCTACAGAGCTAGTTCCAGGACAGCCAGGGCTTCATGGAGAAACCTAGTCTTGATAAAACCAACCAAACAAACAAAAATAAGGAGGGCTGGAGAGATGGCTCAGCAGTTAAGAGTACTGACCGCCCTTTCAGAGGACCCGGGTTCAATTCCCAGAACCCACATGACAATTCTCAGCTGTCTGTAATTCCAGTTCCAGAGGACCCAACACCTATGGCAAAATACCAATGTACATAAAATGTAAAAAAAAAATTAAAAAAAGGAAAAGGAATCTACTAATTAGGTACCTATTCATGAGTATTTGAATTGATTATCCACGGACTGAATGTGTCTTAAAGATACAGTGTTTTATAGATACTGAGAATGTAGAGACAGATAGAAAAAACCCTGCAAATATATCAGCCTAAAATATGCATTTAGCTCCTTGAAGGCCCACAAAACAATGAACAAGCATAACTTCTAAAGTTGTACAAGACTTTGGAAACTTGGCATTTAAAGCAAAGGGTGCCTGGACAACAGATGGGGTGTATTCCTGGGGACACTGGCCCAATTACTTTAGCCACAATCTGGCATGGCATCTAGAAACCTCTCTGAGCTACTGTCCTCCCATGGGCAAAAACCAAAACCAAACCAACCAACCAAACAGTATAAACAACCTTACCACCACTATTTTTGATTCAAGCTCAAAGTCTTATTCCTTTGAATTTTACACTGATTCTGGAGTAGCAGGGATGACAACAAATCCCGTGACTTCTTTGGCAACTCAGGATGTGGAGGCGGGAACTCTGCACCCCACAAAACTTCCTTTTGCCTAGAGCATTCTGTACTCTCTTTCCCACTCATACATTGTTCACTTGGGAAATTTATTCATATTTTATATTTTCTGATACTATATGATTTAGCACATAATTCAGAGCTTGTATCTTCCATAAAGTGTTCTTTTTACTAATATTTTTTGCCTTGAAGGCTATTTTCATAGTTTCTTGGTTTAGCTTTCCTGAAGCTTTTGTTTTTAAGCCTTTTATCCTAGTTTGTTGACCACTGTAAAGGAAAAAAAGGGAAGATAATGAACAACAAATGCATTCATACTGGGAGTTTCAAATGTCACCATCCAGCTAGGACATGAAAGGTACACATAAAAGACATTTAAAATTTACAGACTGTGTGATTAACAGAATGAAGTTTAAATGCTTTACTGATTTTCCACAAAGAATTTATTCAAATGTCTCTGTGAGTTACCAGAGGTCTAGGGCCTTTTATTTTCTTGATGATATTTGTTTAGAATTCTTCACTTATTGTAATTATAAAGTACATGGCATAGAGTGGGTATTTGTAAATATTTATTGGAAGAATAATGTATCAATTAGGTCATGATAAAACAAATGACAAACCAAAAGCAAATATATCCACAATGAAAACCTTAACTAAAACAAAGCTTCCAAAGTAGAATTCTTCGAATTACTTACATCTTGAATGTTGTAAGAGAAAAATGATCCGAAGGAGTCAAGTATGAGAAGTGAGCTCACAGAAAGGGCATGATGGTGCAGACTGTTCTGAGTGCTGACTAAATGGACTTGGAGAACCAGAGAGGGCTCTACAGAGGAAGAACTAACTTACTTTATTAGGGACCAGAGCTTTTTGCTTGGTATGATTTATATTCCAGTGTTAATCTGAAATCTCTATCTTACCTTAGTATAAAACACAGCACAGTAGGTGCTCAATAAATATTTGCTGGACTAATAAGTTACCATCAGCATAGGCTAACCTCCATTCTTGAATCAGTGCTGCTATTCAACTAGTGTTGAATAAATGTTGAGGTACAGTGTAGGGACTAATAAGTCAATGGTGTGCAAGGATCAGAAACAGGGTAGCAGAAAATAATAATTATCATTTGTTAAATCTACCAACATTTAGGGTGGTTCATCATGTGCCACTATATGATGTGCTATATGATGCCACTGAAGATTTTCTCTGGCGAAACCATCTCATGGAGGTTAGAGAGTTGGCTCAGTGGCAGCACTTACTGCTCTTGTGGAGGGCTTGGCCTTGGCTCCCAGCACCCACATGGTGGCTATCTGTGCTTCCAGTTCCCAATGATTCAACGCCCTCTTTTGGCCTTTGTGGGCACTGCATGCATGTGGGGCACAGACAGACATGCAGGCAAAACACCCAGACACAGAAAGTAGAATAAAAATTCACGAATATAAAAAATAATAAAACCTATATCATGATTCTATTTCCCAAGGAACTTTTTCATTTTCAGTGACAAGACAGCATCTTTTCTATAACATAATTTTAGACAATACATGCAAGTATTATATATTCTACTACAGTTTATAGAGTCAACTATAATTTATTCATATGTAGTGAATACCTGTGATATTGTGGACACATTGATAGGACCTTTATTTGTAGCGAATATAGTGACAAAGAATACATACTTTGGAAGCTAACATGAATGTAGAGCACTCAGCATTAGTACATAGCACAGTACGTAGTTCTTTCTTTTGGTAAAACTCTTTTTTAGATATTAAATTCTCATACATATATACAAAGACTTGTTACTAGCCTATTAATTTTGTGTTTGTTTGCCAAGCCAATACCATACTAACTTAAATAATTGATAGTCCTTCCTTTTATGCCACTTCTAATTTTTTTGAGCCAGGGTATCTCTGAGTAGCCCTGGCTGTCCTAGAATTCAACTGTAGATGAGGCTGGTCTCGAACTTGAAGATCTATCTGCCTGCCTGTGCCTACTGATTGCTGGGATTAAAGCTGTGTGCCATCACCACCTGGCACACCACTTCTACCTTTAATTTTCAGTAACATTAATGAATCTGTGCTGACTCCAAATTTTCAATTCATTCTAATTCAGAAAAATGTAAAAGGGTTGGTTGGGATGGAGTGGTAGAGCACTTGGGGAGAATGACATCCTTTTTATTTTGCTTTCCAAGACAGGGTTTCACTGTGTAATAGCCCTGGCTGTCCTGGAACTCACTATGTAGATCAGGCTGGCCTCGAACTCACAGAGATCCATCTGCCTCTGCCTCCCAGGTGCTGGGATTAAAGGCGTGCACCACCACCACCCGGCAAGAATGAGATCTTCATGATTAATATTTACAGTCCACAAAGTTTCCATCTACTTATGTCTTTTTGGCTTTTTCCAGGAACATTAAGCATAATAATTATTTGAAGTGCTGGAGTTTGAATCCAGGTCCTCACATGCATGCACTCTACAATTGACCAGCCCTCAGCATAATGATTTTAAGGTTGACTCATGATGTGGTCTGTTATCGGTAGTTTGACTTAATTGCTACATAATTTTCATTGATGGACATACCTCAGTACGTTTATCCACTTACCAGTTGATAGATAATTAGGTTCTTTGAGCTTTTTGGCTATTATGATTAATACTTCCATTAATATTCAAGTCTTTCTGTGGGCATATCTTTTCAGTGCTCTTGGAGCGACAGCTAGGAGTGAAATGAATGAGTCATCTGATATATACACATTTAATCTTTTGAGAAAATAATAAATTTGGGGGCTGGAGAGATGGCTCAGTGTTTAAGAATGTTTGCAGCTCTTTCAAAGGACCCAAGTTCAGATCCTAGCACCTACCTCAGGTAGCTCACAACCACCTGTAACTCCAGTTCCAGGATATGATGCCCTCTTCTGGCCTCACAGGGATCTGGACACACATGACATATACTCACACAGACACACAGACACACAGACACACAGACACACAGACACACAGACACACACACACACACACACAGACACACACACACACACACACACACACAAATACAAAATTTTGAAAAAAAAATCTTATGGAAAAAGAAAATGGCAAACCAGATGGAAATGTACCTCACTGGTAAAGCATTTCCTACTGTATGCAAAGCCATGCTTTTTTTTTTGTTTGTTTGATTTGTTTTAAAAAAACATCTAATTTAAACTAAGAAAATGGCAAAGTAGGCTCCAAAGTATCTATACCTCCTGCAGTTTTTCAATATTTTAAAAATATTTGTTATGCTCTTTTTAATTATAATCATTCTGAGTGAGTGAAGTAGTAGTACTGATTACTATCAGTTTTCTTCAACGAACTGCTGGCAGTCTTAGAGTAGTGAAGCAAGAAACAGAAACAAGAGAACTGTAAGTAGGGAAGGAAAAGTCAAGTTGTCCCTGTTCTCAGGGGTATGATCTCATACTTAAAAGATCCTAGAGAATCCATCAGATATGATCAACAATTTAAGCAAAGTGACAGAACCCAAAAATCAGCATTAAAAAAAAGTAGATTTTCTACACATTGGTGAAAAATTAACTTGCTGAGAAAACTACCATAAAATTTTTTAACTTAAAATAACCTCAAAAACAGAACAAAACTATAGCTAACATTAAATCTAACTGATCAGTGAATCTCAACTTTTCTAACACTGTGACCCTTTAATAGTTTCTCATGTTGTGGTGACTGTCAACAATAAAATTATTTTCATCGCTACTTCATAATTGTAGTTTTGCTACTGTTATGACTCATAATGTAAATATCTGATATGCAGGATATCTGATATGTGACCCCCAAAGAGGTCATGACCCACAGGTTGAGAACCACTGGGATGGACGAAAGGACTCTACAATGATAATTATAACACCCCAAAGAAAGATGACAAAAGACGTCCTTCCATGTTCATGGATGAGTTAATATTGTTAAAGTTGCCATACTAATGAAATTTATCTACAGATTCAATGCAATCCCCCATCCAAATACCAAGACTTTTTTTTAAAACAGAACTAGAAAATAATCCTCAAAATCATATGGAAGCAGAAAAGACCCCAAATACAAAAAAAGTACTTCTAAAGTTATAATGCCCAATTTCAAATTATACTACAAAGCCATAGTTGATGGCAAAAATCATGGTGTTGGCACAAAACAGGCATGTATAACAGAAGGCTGCAAAGAGAGGAGTATATGTAGACCTCAAATCCTCAGAGATTTGGTTCTTGGCCAAGGTGACAAGAACATACACTGGAAGCCAGAGTCATTTTAGCAAATGGTACTTAGGAAACTAGGCAACCCCATGCAGAAGCCTGAAACTGGCTCACTCTTCTTTTACATAAAATTCGAATCAAAATGGATCAAAGGTCTTAACATAAAACTCAAAGTTCCCAACTACACGTGGAAAACAGAGATGTTGGCACAAGGAACAATTTTGTGACTAGGAAGCCAACAGCTCAGTGAAACAGCAAGTACAGATGTTAGGCTTGCATCCAATCCCAAAGTTCTGCATAGCAAGGGGAGGATAGAATGTGCATGCTCATATTCATCGCAACAATTTCACAGATCAAGTTCGAATCAGTTTAGGTGCCGATCAATGGATGGGCAAATAAAATGTGCTATTTATACAGTGTAGTTATGAGTCAGCCTCAAAGAACAAAATTATGTCATTTTCAGGAAAACTGATGAAACTAGAGGTTATAATATAAAACTACTGGGCCTGGTATTTACCTTATGGGTAGATTTTAATTAGTAATTTGAGTCCTTGTTATATACTTGGTCAGATTTTACATTTCTTCTTGGGTTACTTTAAGTAATTTGTCAATTTTATCTCTCACTTAATTTGTTGGCATATTACTCCTCACACTTTTTTTATTGTGTAGCATTTAACATTATTCTTTTTATATCCTTATTTGATTTGTAGCTAGTGCAGACTTGGTAGATTCCTTCTTTCGGAGTTTATCTTTGGGTTTATCCAGTGTGCAGTGCTGGGGAGATTCGGGACTTCATACATGCCAGGTAACTGTATTAGTGCTGATGTCCACCCTTGCTCTGCTGCTTCTGATGGATGGCTCTTAACTACCATGAGCTCTCCTCCTCCTTCCTCAGCTTCCCACACAGCCAGGAACAGCAATGTGTAGAGTTTCAGTTTCGGCTTTTATCTAGTGTCATATACAAGATTAAGTAATTGGTTTGAGGTTTCCCTTTATATTAAAAGCACACACAGCTCTATATTTATCAGCACTGTTTTAGGCATGCCTTATAAATTATTGCGTCGCCATTTGGTTCTTACTCATCTTTGTCTTCTAATTTCCTTTGTGGTTTCTTCTTTGACTCATTATGTAGGATGTGCAGTTCGATTTTCACACACTTGTGATTTTTTTCAAACTTCATTTCATGAATTATTTCTAATTTGTGGTTGTTACAGATAATATTTTGAATAATTGTAATCCTTTCACACTCATCATGTCTTGCTCTGCGATCTACCATACTGTTTACTATGTAGACTGCCCCATGTACATATGAAAAGGATGTATACTCTGTAGTGTTGGGTGGAGTATTCTATAGATGACTGCAGGAATGGCTTATTGGATAGTTCAGAACTTTTGTTTCAATTTCTGCAGTTGTTCTTGATCCATTTCTGAAAATGAGATACTGCAATCTGTATTTAAATATCTTATGTGTGAACTGGGAACTGAACTCAGAGCCATACGGCATGCTAAGCATGCACACTATGGGGTAGCTACAACCCAGTCCAATTAATATTATTAAACTGTCCATTTATAGTTTCCTTTTTCTTTTTGTTGTTGTTTTCCTAGACAGGGTTTCTCTGTGTAGTCCTGGCTATCCTGCTCGGTAGACCAGGCTAGCCTCAAACTCAGAGATCCTCCTGCCTCTGCCTCCCATGTGCTGGGATTAAAGGCATGCACCACCACTGCCCATTTTTTATATTATCTTTGTTTATGTGTGTGTATATGTGTGAGTGTATGCCACATGGGTGTAGTTGTCCTCAGAGGCCAGAAGAGGGTGCTGAATCCCCTGGAGCTGAAGTTACAGGTGGATATAAGACTCAGGATCTCTGGAAGAGCAGCCAGTGCTCTTAATTGCTGAGCCATCTCTCTAGCCCCATGTCTACTTCGAATCCAGATGTACTCTGAGCTGTCATGTGGGTGCTGGAACTCAAACCCGGCTTCTCTAGAAATGCTGCCAGTGAACCAAACTGCTGAGTCATCTCTCCAGTCCTCGACTGCACTTTATAATCCAAAGTGTGCCTCTCCTAAATAGCATATAGTTGGATTTTGTTTTCTTACTTAATATGAAAATTTCTGCATTTTGGTTGGATTTTTCATTTAAATTCAAATATAATGTTATTATTGATATGGCAATTGAGTATATTATACAGTACATTATATCATCATTTCTACCCCTCCCTCTCTCATAACTTCTCCTGTGTCCCCTCCTACTCCCTCTAAATTATTAACCTCTTCTTTAATTATTATTGTCACACACATATGTGTTTAGGGATGACCATTTGGAATTGGATAACCTATGGGGGTTTACTCCTGATTTTCCCTCCCTCGGCACCCACTGATAGCCTGCAGCTCTTCATCTAGGGTGGGGGGCTCGTGAGATTTCTCCCATCAACGTTGGCACGCTAACTGGTGTTGTCATCATCTAGGTCTTGTTTAGGTGACTGTGCTGCTGAGATTCCATGGGTGCAACTTCCCTGTTACATATAGAAGATACTATCTGATAGCAGGCCTCCTGTTCTGGCTCTTACAATCTTTCCGCCCCTTCTTCTGTAATGCTCCCTGAGCCCTTAGCTGTAGTACTTGGGCTGTAGATATGGCAGTGGAATGGGCACCCCATGGTCGGTGGTTTTGGCCTTTTGATCATTTGTGGATTTCTGTAATGGTCTCTGACTGCTGCAAAAAGTAGCTTCTTTGATGAGGGGTGAGAGCTACATGTACCTGTGGATACAAAGATCAGTATTAAAATGAGTTTTCTAGAAATGTTAGTTGTAGCTTGCCTTTTACAAACCAAATTTTCACTCAATCTTTAACCAAGTTAATAATACGCTTTGAGATCAAATAGAACTATGTATTCATTCTGCTTATATACTGTGTACTCAGCCTGATTACAATTAACTGAACTTTAAGAAAAACAGTGTATCACTCTTATTATGTTTTAGACTCCTCAATGTACCAAGTTCCCTATTTCTCTTTTGTTACTCATTCTGCTCCCAACTCAGAACAATGTATGTTTGTGTAAGATGTGGTGGCTATGACTAAGATCATTTGCTGGGAATCACAAGGTATTGAGAGAAACACCACCCCACCAAAAAAAAATGTTGAAAACAACATGTGGGGATAGATCAACAATATCTGTTAGAGCTTTTTGTGTTGTTCCGAGTCAACAGGGACAGCACAACAATTTCCTCCCTTGTGAGATTCCTACAAAAAATTAAGACAAAT
This sequence comes from Peromyscus maniculatus bairdii, assembly GCF_049852395.1. Classification (NCBI taxonomy): domain Eukaryota; kingdom Metazoa; phylum Chordata; class Mammalia; order Rodentia; family Cricetidae; genus Peromyscus; species Peromyscus maniculatus. The sequence continues at coordinate 141,072,003 of NC_134875.1, read as the reverse complement.
ACCTGCTGTGCTGTTCAATAATAGAGAGGACAACCTTTGTTTAAGAGGTCAGATCGAGAGAGGTCAGAACTCTTCAGAACAAGTCAGGCCCACTTTGGGTAAATGACACCAAGAGTTAGTTTCTCTTCTTTCACTTTATACAGGTATTCAGAATGTCCTCACCAGCCACAGGTAGTTGGCTAGAGTTATAGTACCAGGCATTAATTTTCTTATATTTAGTGGGCCTTAAGTCCAATTAGGTGGCCATTGGCTATCCACACGATACAAGTGCCACTATTTCATCCTTGGGCCTATCTTGCTGTGTTAGTCCTCTTTGTGATTCATAGACTTTACACTAGTGGAGGGCTGTTGATTGCTTTTTCCCCCTTGGTAGCTTGCATAGCACCTTCTGATACTATGAGAGCTAGTCCTCAGGGAGGAGGATTCCAGGGTATTTCCAGCTCAACTCCTCCAAGGCTTGAGTCCAAATCATGGGTGGCATTGTATTAGTCAGGGTTCTCTAGAGCAGTTGTTCTCAACCTGGGGGTTGTGACCCCCCCAAGGGTTGAATGACCCTTTCACAGGGGTCACCTAAGACCATCAGAAAACATAGATATTTACATCATGATTTATAACAGTAGCAAAATTACAGTTATGGAGTTGCAACAAAAATAATTTTTTGTTTGTTTTTCAAGACAGGGTTTCTGGGTAGCCTTGGCTGTCCTGGAACTTGCTCTGTAGACCAGGCTGGTTTTAAACTCACAGAGATCTGCCTGCCTCTGCTTCTCAAGTGCTAACAAAAGTAATTTTATGGTTGGGGGGGTCACTACAACATGAGGAACTGTAACTCTTTAAGAGTTACAGCATTAAAAAGGTTGAGAACCACTACTCTAGAGGAATAGAGCCTATAAAGTGAATATATATGCAGACATATATGTATATAAGATTTATTAGAATGGCTTACAGGCTGTGCTCAAGCTAGTCCAACAATGGCTGTCTACAACAGAAGGTCCAAGAATCCAGTAGTTGTTCAGCCCATGAGGCTGGATGTTTCATCTGGTCTTCAGTATACATCTGAATCTCAAAGAAGTAGGCTCTAATGCCAGTGAAGAAATGGACTTGCTAGCAAGGCGATAGCAAACAGGCAGAGAGTTTCCTGTGTCCATTTTGTTTGTTTGTTTTTATTTTTGTTTTTCAAGACAGGGTTCCTCTCTGTAGCCTTGGCTGTCCTGGAACTCACTCCGTAGACCAGGTTGGCCTTGAACGCACAGAGATCTGGCTGCCTCTGTCTCCTGAATGCTGGGATTAAAGGCATGAGCCACCACTGTCTGGCTCCTGTGTCCTTTAAATAAACAGCCAGCAGAAAGTGTGGGCCAGAATAAAGGTGTGTCTTCCCACCCCAAAAGATCCAGATTAGAAGTGGGTCTTCCCACTTTAAATGATTTAAGAAAAAAAAATCCCTCACAGGTGTGTCCAACCATTTGGGTTTTAGTTCATTCCAAATGGAGTCAAGCTGACAACCCAAACCAGCCATCATAGGCATCTTCAGCAAAAGGTCTTACCTTCCAGTTGTGGGAGACAGCCAACAGCAACAGTAATAGCTTATGTTATTTGGGGAGTGTCTTGAACTCCCCTGCTCAACAACTTGAAGGGAGGTTCCTCATGCCTGGCTCTGTTGATTTTGGTTAGATTGTCTACGGCTCGGGTATTCACATATACTTATACAGTGCATATAATACATATGTACTTTTAAGTAAACTTCAAATAATGTTTTCCTATCATTTTTAGGTAAAAATTTTGTGTTAGTTTCTCTAGAGTTTATATACACCTGAACTTATCTGTACCTATTTCAGATATATACTAACTTCATTCCAAAAAATTTTATTCCTGTATAGCTCTATTTCTTCCTTTTTGTTTGTAGTATTTTTGCTATATGAACTATTACATCTATATAAAGCCAACACCACACCATCAAATATTATTAACATATGATCCCATGTTCTACAGTTCATTTATTTATTTACTGATGTACTGATTTATTTAATGTGTATGGGTGCCCACAGACCAGAAGAGAGCATCGGATCCCCTGGAACTGGAGTTACAGATGGTTGTGAGCCACTATGTGGGTGCTGCGAAGCAAACCCGAGTCCTCTGGAAGAGTAATCAGTGCTCTTAACTGCTAGCCATCTCTCTCGCTTCCATAATCCTACATTTCTTAGAAAAAAAAAGGAGAGAAAGGAATGTAGCTGTTGTATTATCCTAATTGCTTTTGGTTCCCTGCATTTCTCATTGTGGGGACCCTTTGCTGTCGTTTTCTTATTCCAAATATTCCTTTGTACTGCCCACTTTCTTTTTGCTGATACTTTCTACATGTGATATGCTCAACAACATGGTTAGATACATACTTGTGTGCAATAGCTTTTAAAACGAGAAAAAAGAACACATGCAATTATATTATTTGCAAATTGGAAGAAAATGTGAAAATGTGGGTATTTCCTGTTTTTCATGTTGAGTTGAATGAGTGTTTGTTGTTAATTTTGTTTTGGACTTTTGAGAAAAGGTCTGCTTTCCAACTTACTATGAAGCTAAGGGTGATCCCGAACTCCTTCCTCAACTTGTCAAGTGCAGCAGTTATATTCATGTGCCTTGCTTCCAACCCACAACACTTTTGTATTTTTTCCAAGGTAGATCTGCTAGCAGCATTCTCTGAGTCTTCTTTTATCTTGAATATCTTTTTTTTTTTTTTTTTGGTTTTTTCGAGACAGGGTTTCTCTGTGTAGCTTTGCACCTTTCTTGGAACTCGCTCTGTAGACCAGGCTGGCCTTGAACTCACAGAGATCCGCCTGGCTCTGCCTCCCGAGTGCTGGGATTAAAGGCGTGCGCCACCACCGCCCGGCCAAATATCTTTATTCTGTCTTCATTTCCAAACAGTTTATAATTGACAATGTTTTATTTTAGCATACTGAATGTTGTCCTTGGCCTCCACTGTTTCTGATATGAGTCTTAGCTTGTGGTCCCACTGTATGATGGGCTGAACTCTTTTCTTCTTGTACTCAAGCACTTGTCATTCTCATTTTAATTGTGTGTCAGATGTTGTTCTCTGTGTTCATGCTATTTCAAGTTCATTGAGCTTCTTGGACATATAAAGTTGTGTTTTTCATCAAATTTGGGAAATTCAGCATTTTTCCCTCCGTTTTTTCGTGACAAGGTTTCTCTATGTAGTCCTGGCTGTCCTGGAACTCACTCTGTAGACCAGGCTGGCCTTGAACTCAGAGATCTGCCTGTCTCTGCCTCCCGATTGCTGGGATTATAGGTGTGTGCCTCTGTCGCTCAGCTCATTCAGCCATTTTCTTTCTCTCTTCTGTTCTCTTTCTCCTCTTCTGGTATGATCATTATGTGTACGCTAATTTCTCAAGGTCTCTCTGCTCACACAATCTTAACTGATTTATTTTCAAATTTGTTGTTTCTTTTCGTTGGTAGCACATAGCTACTGTGGATCTTCTCTAGTAAATGTTATTTCACTTATCACACTTTCATGCTATAAGCAAACATCTGAGAGAACCCATTTAAAAGAAGAAAAATATTTATTTTGCTCATAGTTTAGGTGATAAGGGGATGGTAAAGCAGCTCACATGATGACAGAGAGTCAGGGGCAGAACAGAAACACAAAGGGGCCAAGGGAAGGCATCCCTACCCACCCAAGGATTTACTTCCTTACCCAGGCCTCATCTGCCACAGCTCTCCCAACTCTCAATGGAATACTCATTCTGAATCTGTCAGTGTATTAACCACATGAAGGGCAGAGCCTTCAGGAACTAAATGTCTCTGGTCATGTCCTCACATTTACTAATCTCCTAGGTGTTTCTCAGTTTTATCAAGTTGATGATTGAGATTAACCAGCACAGTGAGGTAGGTTATCATGCCTTCATTTAACTTCGCAAGCATGGCTTTATTCAGGTGTGTTTTTTGTCCAATGGTGGAGTTTAAACTTGGGCCTTTGTGTTTGCTAAGCAAGTATACCACTGCAGAACGATATCCCCAGCTCTTCATTTAGTTCTCTGAAAATATTTAGACTGCTTTTAAGTGTTTAGTCTCCTTTAAAAGCCTGAATTATTTACTGTTTGCTACATACTTGTGTTTCTTAGCATGGCTTTAGGAGATCTGTAGATGGGTCAGGGATGGTCAACATTATTAGTCAGTTGTTCTCTTGTTTAGTTAGTGAAGTCCATTTTACATGCAGAATGCAGCATTTGAGTCTTTGTTTTTACCATAACTTGACTATCTGTCACTCATGGTAAACAAAAGTCACTAACTGGTTAAAGAATGTGCTTAAGTCTTTCCAGCCAGTTAGATTTTTACCTTTTACCACTGAATACATTTCAGGAGTAAGATTTGTATCAGGGTTTAAGGAGGTTACACACTTCAGCCCCATATTCAGCAAGGGACAAGTTGCTTGCAGTCTCTTTCAGATCACATCTAAGAGGGCCTGGCCTTGAAGAGTCACACAGACTAAAAGGATACATTTGATTTTAGTTTTAAATTTAGATTCTTAGGAGTTATCCTCAGGCTCTGTTTGGCCAGAGGTGGTATTTCAGGCCTTTGTGCCACAGAAGCATGTTTCATTCACTGATGGATCTGAGTGTATGACTTGTGTCTGAGTGAGTGTGTGGGTCTTTAGTGAAGGACTTGAAGTTTGCCCTGTGTCTTTTCCTGATCTAGCAAAGACTCACTATTTTCCTGTTCTCAAGTTGTCTGTGGTTCCAGAAAGACAAGAAAAGGCTGATTCTTTCCATGGTTCTAGTTATAAAACTTCTGGATCTTCTGTCACTTTTTTATATCATTTAGCCACCAGCCTCCTAACTACTTATTATTAAGATCCCCATTGCTTTCCACATACTTGTAGGCACAAAGTTCTCCATGTCTTGTTCTAAAAAACATCAGTTTCCACCCCCCACCTTTCTTACTTAGGGTTATTATTGCTGTGATCAAACACCATGACCAAAGCAACTTGGGGAGGAGGACAGGGTTTGTTTGGCTTACATTTCCACGTCACTGTTCATCATTGAAGGAAGTCAGGACAGGAACTCAAACAGGGCAGGAACCTGGAGGGAGGAGCTGATGCAGAGGCCATGGAGGGGCACTGCTTAATAGATTGCTTGACACACCTTGCTCAGCCTGCTTTCTTATAGCACCCAGGACCACCAGTCCAAGGATGGCACCACCCACAATAGGCTGGAACCTCCCCCCATCCATCACTAATTCAGAAAATGCCTTATAGCTGGATCTTATGGAGGCATTTTCCTCAATCGACATTCCCGCCTTTCAGATAACTCTAGCTTGTGGCAAGTTGACATAAAACGAGTCAGCATACACACACCCTTAATGGGTTGCCCTGCCCCAGCAAAGATCTCTGACTGTTTTACTAGGACTAGGGATGTTTTTCCCAGTATGGTATGTACTACTTCTGCTCTATAGGTGGGCATTGAAGATGGGGATACAGTGGTGTTGGCAGCCTTGATCTTTGCAGCTTACCCCTCCCACTGTGAAAACTTCTTCCAACATATGCGCTGCTAAGGGGACAATTGGAGCCTCAATTATCATCAATTGGCTTCCCTTGGATTAGAGCAGCGGTTCTCAACCTGTGGGTCTCACACCCTTCACACGGGTCATATATCAGATATCATGCATATCAGATATTTGTATTATGATTCATAACAGTAACAAAATTACAGTTATGAAGTAGCAACGAAAATAATTTAATGGTTGGGGGGTCACCACAACATGAGGAACTGTATTAAAGGGTCGCAGCATTGGGAAGGTTGAGAACCACCGGATTATAGTTTCTGCCTTGTTACGAGTGGGGTTGGGGTCAATAATCCTCTTGGGCACACTTACCTGGACACAGGGATGGGATTGATGACAAATGGCAGCCTTCCCTTTCCAGGGTAAAATAACAGCCCAAGAATAGGAGCTGGGAGAAGGAATCCCTGTCTTCTCGGCTATTCCTGCTTGAAATAGACCCACTTTAATAGAGGTGAGGGTAAGGGAGGGATCTTGACTCAAATTTATAGACTACTGATGCCTTGAGCAGATTGAGACTTTCTTTCTTGCTGAAAGCTACATGTCTACTTCCATAGAAAAACTATTGTCTTTATAGAATTCTGTTCCACTTCCTTCACCTTCACTACTGTTCAGATTTACATACTTCAATTTTACTCAAGTAAAACAAGAATCACTTAACTTGCTCAACAACTAAATATTTCACATTATTAAGTTAATAGCATTTAAGTGGATTTGCTGAGCTTTTCATTGTATCTCAAAACAATAACTCAACTTTCCTGCATGTTATTTCCCTCTTCTTTTATGCATTTGATTAACTATGTAATAAGAGTCTCTTCTCCCACATCTAGCAACATAAATGTATATAAATGTAATTTATAGAATCAGTCACTAGATTCATTGTCTCTATTTCATGTTCAACTATCCCTGTTATATAGCATTTCAATAATAACCAGATATTTTGTTGAACTGACACTTACCAGCATCGATTTTAAAATTCACATGTTTTAAGAACATACTGAAAATGCTAGTTTAAATGGTAAGCAACACTGGGCCCAACTATAGTCACACTGTGTTAAGAGAGAGGCTTGCACTGCTATATGCTTCAATCAACACAGCTTCCACTGGGCAGAGGCACAACCTGAAAAGCAGCAGCAGTAGCAGGAAGACCATTTCTAAAGTACTGTTTGTAGGTTTCACCAATAGGACCAAGGTCATCTCTGTCAGCTAGTCAGTCATCTGAACTTCATGAGTGAAGTCACTGTTCGAAGCTTTCACAATACTCCTCATGTCTGCAAGAATTTCCTTGGTTTCTTCTATTATCCTTCTTCTACCCACCTGGCAGAACCTGTTCACCTCAAGAGCCCATGTCTAGCTATCCCCAAGAACTATCGCAGCTTGACTGTGAGAATAAATGGCTCCTGGGGCCTTCTATGGTGTTAATCACTTTTCTGATCAAGTAAAAATGCAACTAATCCTCTGCTTCCATGAGCCCCTCTAGAAGAAAAAAAACCCTATGCCAACCCCAAAGATCTTCTTTTAGTAGATTCTATTTTTACAAAAATTCTAAAATATTCTGAATTTATAGTGTGTGTATGCACATATGTATGGGCATATGTGTGTGCCACTGTGCATGTGTGGAAGTCAGAGAGTCAGCTTGTGCGAGTCAGCTCTTTCTTTCCACCATGTGGTCTTGAGTTTAAACTGAGGTTATCAAGTTTGCTGGCAGATGCCTTTATCTGTGGAGCTACCTTGTTGGCCTTGGTAGATTTCAGGGCATAAATGTTTTTCTATTTGTGGTATGTCATACAACATACAGCAGAAACATTAAATGATGTTTTATTTTCTAGTTTTCACTAGGTAAGTTGACAATTTTCAGATTTATTTATTTTCTGTATATGCATGTTTTGCATGTATGTCTGTGTACCATGTGTATGCCTACTGCCTGTGGAGGCCAGAAGAGGGTGTTGGATCCCCTGGAACTGGAGTTACAGATGGTTGTGGGCTATCATGTGGACTTTGGGCAACCGTTTAGATTTGGATAAACTTTTGCTAGAAAGGATAGGGTATTAATGCATGCCTCTCCATATTCAACAGGGCTAGATTCTACTTCAAAGGTCTGACAGGTTTTCAGTATCCCTCCTCAGTGTGACTATTTTATATACAAAAGCATATCTTTCCTAAAAAAGTCTTTCCTAAAAGATTATTTTTCTAGGACTAAGAACTTTACGAACATATATTAGTCATAATTTCTCCAGTATTACTATATTTCCATGAGAGGCATCTTTTAACTATAATTGGCTAAAGTAATTGAGAAGTACAGATTCCTGATATTCAAGAAGGCTATAGTTCAATGTTCATACAGAGTTTACTTGATGCTGGTAAGCAATGTCATGTTTATGTTTAATCTTCATTTAAAGTTAATTTTTAAAAATTTTCAACCAGATTCTATATTAATTGTTCGAAGTACATTCTTATTTTTAATTGTGTGTGTGTGTGTGTGTGTGTGTGTGTGTGTGTGTGTGTGTGCGCATACGCACATGTGAATATGTGTGAGGTCAGAGAACAACTTGCAGGAGTTAATTCTCACCTTCCACCATGTGGGTCCCAGGGGTCAAGATCCATTTGTAAGGCTTGATGACAAGGACTTTTATCCACTGAGCCATCTCACTAGCCCCAAACCACATTAAAATATTTTGTCCTCTTAACAAACAGGAATTGGTAGTCAGAAAAATGGGAGTTTAAACCCTCTAACTACTGTGTCTTGCTATATCATTACTCTCGGTTGCTGATCCCCGTTTCCTCATTTATGAGTCAATATATGTACTATTATTATAAGGATTAGAAACATCAACCACAATAAAGGAAATAGAATAGTACCTGTTCTTGATGATTTGATAGACTTTGGGGGTACTGATTAATATAGGGCAATTTGGCCTTCAGATACTGTCTTTAAGAAATGCAATCTTTCTAGTTTTTTTCTTTAAGTTGGGGCAGTATGCTACCATTTGTCACTGCTATTACTAGAGCTGTCTGTAAAAGTATCTGTCTTGTTTACTGTGATAATTAATCTCATTTGTCAATTTGATAAGATCTAGAATCACCATGGAGATGGGGTTATTTTAATTAGGTAAATTGAGTTGGGAAGAATTACCCACTATGGGTGGCACTATTGCCTGAGCTGGGATCCTGTACTGTAGAAATGGGAGAAAGATACCGGAGCATCAGCTTTGTGTTGCTGTTTCTAGACAATGGATACAATGTGATTAACTGCTTCAAGATCTGACTGCTTTGAATTCCCTACCATGGATGGACTGTATGTTTGAACTGTGAATTTAAATGAACTCTTTCTCCCTTAAGTTTCTTTTATCAGAGTACTTTAACACAGCAAATTGGAAAAGAAATGACATTTACCTTACTATTGGTGCTTCATGATCTGTGTGTACTAGAAAATCTGCTGACTAAATTGTCAGAAACGTGTTTAAGACTAAACAGGTTGAACAGGAGGCTGAGGGTTTCTCTTCAGAAATCCATAGGCCTTAGTAAAATATCTGAACAGTCTTTGTGTTAGATACTGTAGCTCCTGGACACATAAACAGGACAAGCAAATGAATGGGAAAATGAGCTATTACTATAGTATTAGAACAAAGGTCAAATGGGCTGGCTCCTAGGATAAAGGCACGTGACACCAAACTTCACAGCCTGAGTTGCATCTCCAGGACAACAGGATGAAAGGAGAGAACCAATTTTTACAAGTCGCCTTGACCTCTACATGTGAATTGTGGCAAATGAACACCCCAGATACATGGATATACATATATAATAAGAGAAATAAATGTAATGAAAGGAAACAAAATGTCTACTTTCAGAGCTAATATTGGACAACTTTTAATGATTTATTTATTATTATTTTATGTGGATTACATTGGTATTTTTACTTATGTCTGTGTGAGGGTGTCAGATCCCCTGGAAATCGAGTTACAGACAGCTGGGAGCTGCCATGTGGGTTCTGGGAATTGAACTCAGGACCTCTGGAAGAGCAGCCAGTGCTCTTAACTACTGAGCCATCTCTCCAGCCCTCTCTATATGGGAAAATTGTTAATCTGTGGCCCAGGAACATTTTAGTGATGAGAAAGATTAAATCTGCATCTATTATTCTTTTTAGGAAAAAAATCTCATGGGTCATCAATCTGATTTTCAAGGTAGTTAGACAACCAATACAATATATTGAGCATTTATTATGCAGGAGTGACCTTGCCTGCATTATTTAAATGCTCAAATGGTTCTGAAAAGAATTATTATGCTAACTTACAGTGAAAAAAAAAAACCCAAATGTTCAGAAAGGCTAAAGTGAGTTATCAAAGATCAAAAGGGTCCAAACGAGAATCTAAACAAAGGCTGAGTGTGGTGGCCCAGAATTGTAATCCTAATTATAGGATTAGCCTTAAGCCAGGTTGAAGGCTATCCTGGACTACATAGTAAAAGTCTGTATCAAAAACCAAAATAGGTCAGCAGCAAGACTGCCCAGACCACCTTAGCTCAATAGTGGAACACATGGAAAGGTGGAAGAAGAAAACCAACCCTACCAATTTGTTCTCTGACTTCTACATGCACACTGTGGTAAGTGCATTCCCAACACAGCATGCATATACATGCATAATGCTAATAAATAAAAACACGACTCAAACTAAGCTCTTCCCAGTTTCAAAGGTCAGTCTTCTGTAAGTCACAGAAACTAGAACCTGACCTACCTGCTATAAAAATTACTTTCAATGCATCAGCAAATAATTAGAAGGCATAATAGGAAATAAAATACCATCCCTAATTATAATAACATATCAATACTTAGGAATCAAATTGTAGCTATCACTAGAAAAAAATTAATCCTATGAAGACATGAAAAAATAGGAGAGGTAAACTATGATCTTTGGACACTGACTTAACATTATAAAGATGCCAATGTTCCTAAATTAATCAATCCAATGTCAAATTAAACTGCAATAATATTTGTAGAAATTAAACCAATCACATATTATATATTTAAAAGTTCATGAACTGTAAAAATGGTAAATTCTGAAACAAAAAATGCAGTTATTTGCCCTACCTAATATTAAAGAAAATTATAAACCTTTAATAACTAACCCAATGTAATATTGATGAAGGATGAAACAAAACATAATCAATGGATGGACTGGTGTATGTGTGCGTGTGTGTGCATACATGCGGGCATGCGTTTGTGTGTGTGTATGTGTGTGTGTACCACATGTGCACATGTGTGTAGCAGAATAAAGTTGAGTTAGGTCGCAAATCAGTGCAGAAAGAAATTATCATTTAATACACGGAAATGGGGATCTAGCTTAGTATGTAGAGAAAAGAAGGTTAAGATTTTTCTGCACATCTAAGATAAATATCCACTATATTAAAAAACTTGACTGCAAAGTGTTATAGAAAAACATCTTTATGACCTAAGGATAGGAAGGATTCATTAAATAAGATATCAAACTATACACCAAGTTACTGGGTTTGACAAACCAAAATATGTGCTTCTCAGTAAGGAGAAAAATATATTAGTATCTGCACTTTACTTAGTAATCTATCAAAAAGGACAAATGGAAACTAGATGGACAGGTGAATAACTTATGGATAAAATATCTACAGTAAGATATTAATAGTAGACTACATGTACTGGTCATATTGATGTACATTATTATTCTAACTTTTCTATATATAGAAAATTACAATAATGAAAAGTTTAGAAAAATAAATTAATTCCATTTGATAAAGGATATTTTACATAAAATTTGAACAAACTGTGACTGACTGGAAAAGATATTTGAAACAAATACACATGCATAAGAATACAAATATACAAAGATTTCTGCTATGTATCTCACAAAGAAGTTGTGAAATCAGAAAGAAAAAGAAAAGTAATCTAACAGAGTTTGCAAAATAAATAGCTGTGACCACTACAGAGAATAAAGCTCAAGTGGGCACTAGAGAGATGGCTCAGCAGTTAGGAGCATCTGCTGTTCTTGCAGAGGACCCAGGTTCAGTCCCCAGCTTCCATATCAGGTGGCTCACAAGCATCTCTAACTCCAGTCCCAGAGGATCTGATCCCCCTGGCTTCCACGGGCATCTTCATACACATGGAGCCTATGCATACACTCAGGCAAACACACAGACATGTAAAATAGAAATAAATGCTAGAATCTTAGATTTTATATTTAAAAGGTTTGTTTGTTTTAGACAGGGTCTCTCTATGTAGCCCTGGCTGTCCTGGAGCTCACTATATAGACTGGGCTGACCACGAACTCAGAGATCCACCTGCCTCTGTCTCCAAAGTACTGGGACTAAAGGTATGCACCACCACACCTGACATATCAAAAAGTTTTTATAAGGGGCTTAAGTGATGACTCAGCAGTTAAGAGCACTGCTTTTCTAGAGGACTCAATTTCAATTCCTAGCACCCATATGGCAGCTCGCAACCATCTGCCACTCCAATCCCAGTGGATCCAATGCCTTCTTCTGGCTTCCAAAGGCACCAGACATACATGTGGTACACAAACATACAATATGCAGTCAAAACAGGCACAAGAACAGAAAAGCAGGCCTGTTGTGTAGTTTAAGGGCTAGAATAACTGCTTTGCTTGTAATCTTTAGCACCAAAAGAAAAACAAATGCAAAAGGTCATCTTCATCAGTAGTTCAAGAAAAACAACTGACAAGATAGTGCACAAAAGCCACTGGATTTTGATTGGATGACAATTACTACTGGAAATATGAAGAAACAGAAAAACCTAAGTGCTACTCTAGGTATGTAAATTAGTATAGCTACAATCTAAACCAATTTGGCAATATTTCGTGAAAAATTTACAGACATAGTTTATGGCAGTGGTTCTCAACCTGTGGGTCAGGACCCCTTTGACAAATCTATTTCCAAAAATATTTACATTACGACTCATAACAGCAGCAAGATTACAGTTATGAAGTAGCAACGAAAATAATTTTGTGGTTGGGGGTCACCACAACATGAGGAACTGTATTAAAGGGTTGCAGCATTTGGAAGCTTGAGAACCAATGCTTTATAGGATCCAGAAGTTCTATTCCTGGGTATTTACCCCAGATCCTAAAATAATCATCTCATGAAAATATTTTTCTGGGAGCTGTACAGATAGCTCAGTGGTTTGATTTCTGGCACCCACATGGCGGCTCCCAACCACCTCTACATTTCTAGGGAATCTGACAGCTTCTTCTGCCCTCTGTGGGCACTGCACACACATGGTACACAGACATACATGCAAGCAAATGCCTATATGCATAAAATCAATAAATACAGGTTTACAATGTAGTTTTTGAACTCACTGAGTGAACTCTCAAAGAACTGGGAAGAAGTATCCATCAATTAATCAGTAAAATACTGTGAAAATAGTATTGCTATCTACCCATATATGAATGTGGGTAGATTAAAAAAATAACACTGAATGGCTATAGGCATGATGATCTATGCCTATAATCCAATCCACTAGGGAGGCTGAGTAGAGAGGATGGCTTGAGCACAGGAGTTCACACAAGCTTAGTAACATAGCAAGAGTCCATTTGTCCTGGCTAGTTTTATGTCACCTTGACACAAGCTAGAGACAGTAAAGGAAGGAGACTCAGTAGAGGAAATGCTTCCATGAAGTCCAGCTGTAAGGTGTTTTCTCAATTAGTGATTGACTGGGGAGGTCCAGCCTATTGTGAATGGTGTCATCCCTGAGCCTGTGGTCCTGGGTTCTATAAGAAAGCAGGCTGAGCAAGCCAGGGGAAGCAAGCCAGTAAGCAGCACCCCTCCATGGCCTCTGCATCAGCTCCTGCCTCCAGGTTCTTGCCCTTTGAGTTCCTGTCCTGACTTCCTTCAGTGATGAACAGTGACGTGGAAGTGTAAGCTGAATAAACCCTTTCCTCCCCAAGCTGATTTATGGTCATAGTGTTTTGTCACAGCAATAGTAACCCTAACTAAGACAACATTATAATAAGATAAAATAAATAAGATTCAAAGAAAGAAAGAAAGGTAAGAAACAGAATGATATGCAAAGTAACCTAAAGTCAGAAAGAGAAACACCACATTTTCTCTAATCTCCTATCCTAGCTGGTAATATATATATATATATATATATATGTATTTAGGTGGAGGTGAATGTGTATATGGTTAAGATACCAGAAAAGGGAGCATAAAAGGCTTTAAGTGGAAGAGAATAGTAGAACACATGTGAAATGAAAATGGAAAAGAGGATATGGGGGAGGGTTAACTAGGGAGGAAGAAAAGAGAGATGCAAGAGAGGAGGGGTGAGGGAGGAGATCAACCAAAGCAAAGGATGTAGAAAAAAAGAAGGAATCTTGATAATAGGTGAGTTACTAAAAAAAACAAAACAAAACAAAACAAAACCCCACCACTACCACCACCACCACCACCACCACCAATGGATGAGGACTGCTGGCAACAAAAACTCAAGTGAAATCAAACAAATCCGGCTGGAGAGATGGTTAAGTGATTAGAAGCACCTGCTGCTTTCCCAGAAGACCTGGGGTTGGATTCCCAGCACCCACACAGTGGCTCACTCCCGGACCGGGGGGATGCAAAGCCTCTTCTGGCCTCTGGGGGCGCTGCATGCACATGGTGCACAGGCATACCTGCAGGCAAACACTCGTCCACATAAAATAAAAGTAAACGAATCTAAAAGTTGAAATAAAAAAAATGAAGTCATGCATGTACTAATGATGACATGGGATCATAAGCTGAGACTATCCATATAACATTCATTCCTAATGTTTCTGAAGGCTAAGTCAAGCATAAAACAAAAATCTCTTCACCTCGAAATGCTATACAAAATCCCTTAAAGAAGATGTCCGAGAGCAAAGTAGGCGAGCCCGTCCTACAGCTTACCGGAGTACACAGCACATGAGCAGCAGGTGGGTGGGGACATTAGCTGGATTGAGCATACTGGGCGTGTCTGATTTCATACAGGCCAGGAAAGCCCGCATCCTCCTGTTCTTGTCCTCAACTGCTTTGCCTAGCCAGAGCTTCTTGAGGTTTGGGCAAGTCCATTCCCGAAATGTGAGTGCAGATACCAGCTCAGGTGTTTGAGGTGACTTCCCTTTATAGGCAGACCACTCTTTAAGGATCACAGAAGGAACTGAAAAACAAAGTAAGGAAAAGTGGGCTTTAGAAAATGGACATTACTGTAGCTGGCTACAGCTGACAGGATCTATTGCACTTCAATATCTTTGAATTTTTGTCACTGTAATTGTTATTGTTAGCATTAGTAAATACTAGGAGCCATATGCATTTATTAGACATATACATACTATCTAATTTGTACCTAATTATCACATTAATTCACATAAAAATCCAAAAAGGTGAACAGACATGACAACATTTTTTTTTCCGAGACAGGGTTTCTCTGTGTAGTTTTGCACTTTTCCTGGAACTCACTCTGTAGACCAGGCTGGCCTCGAACTCAGAGATCCGCCTGGCTCTGCCTCCGGAGTGCTGGGATTAAAGGCGTGCGCCACCACCGCACAGCATTGACAACATTTTTTGCAGAACATAGTGCTTACTTTGCAGAAGAAAAAGTCAAGATCCCATGCTACATAGTTTTTTAAACACTTTGAAATTCATTTTTAATTAGATGTACCAGACTAGACAAAGAAAGATATGCAAGGAAGAATGATGTGAATACTTGGTTTCATTAATAGATTCCCAACGATTTTAAATTCTCAAACAAAAACAAAATCCCTCAAGTCTTAGCAACTCTGGAGGTTTAGCAGATGTTGGAGGCCAGCATGGTCAAAAAACCAAAAACCCTAAGTCCTTCAGATCCAACATCAATTAGATTTCCAAGGTTGAAAGAAAGCACAGCAGAACACCATGGCTTCTAGTACATCTCAGATCCCCACTCTATGTTCTCTGTCATTGGAGATGGGTAGCATCCACCCAATCACCCAATTGAGATATTTCCTCTCAGTTTCCACATTTTTGAGAGATTTACTTATCATGAATGCATGTCACATTCTGTCCAATGCTTTCTCTGTATCCACTGGTATATCCATACACGAATGGTTTATTGATAAATGGTTTATTTATTTAGCCATTCAATGTATGTATGTATGTATGTATGTGTACACACACACACACACACACACACACACACACACACACACACACACACACACACACAATTCTACTACTATTTTTGTTTCTTTGTTTTTCTAAGACAGCTCCATGCTATGTAGTCCAGGCTGGCCTTGAACTCTTTATACACATTAAGATTTTTCACATCTATGTGTCTTCAGCTGTTTGGGTTGCTATGGAAAAAGCACCACAGGTAGAGGTAGTAGTGCGCACCTTAATCCCAGCACATGGAATCAGAGACAGGTGGATTTCTGTGAGTTCAAGTCCATTCTGGTTTATATAGTGAGTTCCAGGCTAGCCAGATCTACACAGTGAGTGAGACCCTGTCTCAAAAGCCACAGACTAGCTTAGATGGCTTATAAACAGCAGGGATGTATTTCACAAAGTTCTAGAAGCAGTAAAGTCTTAGACCCAAGTGTGGAGAGATGTTTCTGGTGAGGGCCTGCTTCCTGGTTTACAGATCGCTCTCTTCCTGCATTGCCACAGGGCAGAAAGCAAAGGCAGCTCTCTGGGTTCCCTTACAAAGACACAACTCGTATTTGTGATGACCGGTGCTTCTAACTGACATCTCGAGGGGTTAGGATTTCAACAGATGAGTCTGGCAGGTATGTGATAACAGAAACGTTCCGTCTACAGCACATACTGACTGTTCTAGGAGGGACTCGTAATAATGGAGTTATTATATATTAGAGAGTAAGTCTGTCATTTAGTTTTGCTACTGTTTGTTTTGTTTGTCTTTGCTCTGCTTTATGGTTATTCTCTTTCTATGAATTACCAGGATTAATTTTAGAATCCTATTTTGATTCTATAATAGTGGTTTGGGGTGTTATTTCTGTGTATCTTTTTGGTTTGTTTGTTTTGAGAAGAGGTCTTACTATGTAGATCAGGCCAGCCTTGAACTCAGAGATCCACCTGTCTCTGCCTCACAAGTGCTGGAATTAAAGGTGTGCACCATCCTTCATGACTATCTCTGTAAATCTTTTTTTTGGGACAGGTGCTAGAAGTTGAACCTACAAGTTTAGACATACTAGGCACATGGTCAACCATGGAGCTACATCCCCAGCCACATTATCTAGGTAATTTAATATCAATCATGTGCATTAAAAAGATATACAAATCCCAGCACTCAGGAGGCAGAGGCAGGCGAATCTGTGTGAGTTTGACGCCAGCCTGGGCTACCAAGTGAGTTCCAGGAAAGGCACAAAACTACACAGAGAAACTCTGTCTTGAAAATCAAACAAACAAAAATAAAAGAAATACAAAGAGAAAACAGGGATGTAGCTCTGTGGTAGAGTGCATGCTTCGCATTCTTGGGGCCCTGGGTTAACTCTTTAGCACTAGAACTAAATAAGGAAATAAAATCACACTAGTAGATGTTGATATTTTACCAGTTCAAATGAAGAAAAGCTGCTTTATCTTTATCCTCCTCCTCTTATAATTGTCTAAAATATATTCTCTTTCAAATTTTGATTTACTCATTTAGTGTGTATTTGGGGTGGGTATACTCATGCTACAGCCTGCACATGGAATTGCTTCTCTCCTCCACCACGTAGGTTCTGGAAATCAAACTCAGGTTGTCATTGGCAGCAGGACTTTAGCTGCTGAGCCATATCCCTGTCCCTAAGTAGCTTCTGTACACACACTGATAGTTTTATAATTTTTGTTCCAGTGAAACACAATTTAGAAACTCCAAGGAGGTCTGTTATATTTATCAATTATTTTGTTATTTTGACTATTTTTCTTCTTTTCTGATGTTCTAAGATGCATTCTTTTACCATTCTGCTTATAAAAAAGTTAACCTAGTTCTCCTTCATTACTAAAGGATCTTATTTGATAAATAATTGTGTGTTGCTGTGTTGGTTTGAATGAGAATGGCCTCTACAGGCTTATATATTTGAATGCTTGGTCCCCAGTCAGTAGAACTGTTTGGGAAGGATTAGGAGGTGTGGCCTTGTTGGAGAAGGTGTGTCACTGGGGGTGGGCACAGAGGTTATTTAAAAAAGACTCTTGCCATTCCCAGTGGGCTCTCGCTCTGCCTCATGTTTGTGGATAAAGATGTAAACTCTTAGTTGTTTCTGCCACCATGCCTTTGCTCAGCCATCACCATCAAGAACTCTAATTCCTTGAAAACATAAACCCAATTAAATGATTTGTTTTATAAGTTATCTTGGTCATGGTGTTTTATCACAGCCACAGAAAAGTAACTACGATAGTTGGTTATTCTTTTCTTTTAGTACTAGAAATAGTTTAGTATTTCTTTCTGAATTCTAAGGCTTCTGATCAGAGATCACCTGTTATTTATAATTATTTTTCCCTTAAAAGTAGACATCATATAAAGGAATTGTCTTTATTATGGGATTTTTGTACACATGTCATTCCAATTTTCTCCGAGAGTCTGATGATACAAATATTAGATCTTTTGTTGTAGTCCTATAGGTCTTTATTTTTCAGACTATTTTCTGTTTATTCTAAGTGCATAATTTGTGTTTTTCTATCTTCTTACTGTTGTGCCTACTCCACCATTTAACCTATTCCTGAACAGTTTTGTGTTGTTGTTTGTTCATGGAAAGAGGTTCTCGTGTAGCTCAGGATGGCTTCAAATTTACTATGTAGCCTACAGGATGATCCTGAATTCCTGATTCTTCTGCCTCGACCACCAAAATCTTGGGATGAAAGGTGCATACTGTCACAACTGGCAAGAATTTGACTTTGGTTATTGTATTTTTTTAGTTCTTAATTTCCATTTAATCCTTTAAATATTGTTACTTTTTAATTTAAAAAAATTTATGTAGTGTGTGTGTGTGATATGTGCATGCCATAGCATGTGTGTGGACGTTAGAGGACAACTTTCTGGAGCTGTTCTTTCTTTGTACCATGGGTTCCAGGGATTTGCACAAGCACTTTTACCTGCTGTCCATCTTGCTGTCTATGTTCAATTTGTTTTCAGTATGTCTGCAATTATTTGTTAAAACATTTTTATGAGAGTTGCTTTGAAATTCTTCTCTCATTAGCATCATGGTGTTCATGTTCTTTCTAAGCTGCCTGAGATCTGAATTCGAAACCTTCCTAATTCTTGGTATGATAAGGAATTTTCAGTTGAAGTCCAAAACTGTGAGTTTTGATTGAAAAGGTTCTGGATCTTCTTCCAATCTTGAATCTTATCAGGCATTTTCTTCCCACTGTAGTCTGTGAAGGTGGACTTCATTGCTGATAGCTGCACGAGTCTGTGTTGATTCCTCACTTGACCTTGTCCGACACCTCCCCAGTGGTATGGGGAAAGCAGCCTGGCAGCATAGGATATTTTCAGGTCTTTGCTGGGAAAGGTGAGGGTGAAGCACAGTTTCTTTTGTGGTGCTGGGCTTGATTAGAGCAATTTTTATAGAAACACTTCTGTGTTACTAGGTTGGTCCTTTGCAGGCTTCTGGGCAGAGGATATCAGTCTGCAGGGGTCAATACTTGTAGATTCCCTACCAAACTGTCTCACATCCAGTCTGTGATGTGTGAGACGAAAAGAAAACCCCGAGAACTTACTACTCTAGTATTCCCTGGGTCCCAAGGTCATCAATGGTCTCTACTTTCTGGAGTATTTGTATTTTTTGTTTTTGTAACCCCCCATACTAGAATTCTAGTTGTACTTAGCAAGAAGAATAAGGAAAGTATATCTAATCTAATTTACCTTCATGGAAGTAGAAACCTAAGTTATTCTTTTGGATATACTAATTTGACCAAGTCATTCTTGTTTAAAACAATATAACAATTTCAACTCTCTACAGCATCATATTCTAGAAGAAAAACCTCGCTGAGGAAGAGGGACTGTGAGATAAAGTCCTGCATTCTCAAAACCCGCCATTGTTCTTAAAAGTAATACACATTCTGAATGTTTCATGATTTCAGAATTAGGGCTCACATTTGTGTATTTCTTATTTTAATGTATAATCTGGTAAATGATGCATTTTCTTGAAGACTGCTTTACAGCTCAAAGTATGGTATGCTCGCACATAGCTAGAATAGCTGGACTCATACTTACCTTCCATGGGTAACCGTCGCCGTATGGCTAGACGCTCCACTTTTCGCTGTGCCTCTGCTAGGCTAAAAAGAACTCCATATACATATTGGCGAGCTGACCGGAAAAGGAGAGCAGCTGGAGGCAGCTCCATGTTACACTCATCCTCAATACACACAGGGATTTTAATCTCACCCTAATAAGAAAATGGTTCAGGGAAAAGAAGAAAATGAAATCTTCAAGGTGTAGAACAGAGCTGAAAAGAACAAATAATGAACTGTACCCTCTGGAGTAGAGACAGTAAACTTACTATTTGTATTCAGAGAGATTTTCAGATTAGCAGCCATAAGAAGGAAGACCAGCTGTGTGCAGCCACCTTATAAGCTAGATTCCATTTGGAAAGTCTCAGATCTCATGGACAACACTGACTGTCAGGGAGAATCTACCCTAGACATTTTTTTTTCTTTTTGAGACAGGTTCTCATTATGTAAGTCTGAATGGACTGGGGCTTGCTGTGTAGACCAAGGTGGCCTAGAACTCAGAGCTCTACCTGCCTTTACCTCCAGATTATCAGCATTAAAAGCTCGTGCTACCATACCTGGCTTAGACATTTTGTGGGCAATTTGTGTGTTGAGACCAGCGGAGGGGAGCAGGTATGCAGAAGTAGAGGCAGGGACAAAGGACAGGGGAACAAGACCTCTTCTTAGATGGCACCTTCAGAACCACAGTCTATTAACTTAGTACATTATTTACTCTGAAATCTTTTATTGTTGTTATTTTTATTAATTTTTTTCATTTATTTTACATACTGACCACAGTTTCCCTCCTTCTTCTCCTCCCATTCCCTCCCCGCTACCTTCCTTCTAACCCCACATCCACAAATCTTACAATTTGAACTTCTCTCTTGGAGTCTTTTTTTATTGCTTAGTGCCAATTCCTACTAATCTCACCTTTTCTGAGGCTTTTAATGCAAGGAAGGGCACGGACATACAGGGTTTCCTTGTACCTCTTGAGCTACAATGATCAATGGGCTGGGGATATAGCTTAAGCTAGAGTGCTTGCCTAGCATGTGTGAGACCCTAGGTTCAATCCCCAGCATTGTTCCCCCTGAATAAAAATACAAATTCTCAAATAATGAAAGCATGAAATTTGCAGGCAAATGGATGGAACTAGAAAAAAATCATCCTGAGTGAGGTAACCCAAACCCAGAAGGACAAACATGGTATGTACTCACTCATACGTGGATTATTCTAGATATAAAACAAAGAACAATCAGACTACAACCCATAGACCCATGGAGACTACATATATCATGGGGGACCCTAGGACGACTGTGGCTTATAATAAGTTTTGGTTTTACTCAATTATTAAGCAAGCCTCAATGAAACATTTCACAATTAAGATGGGAATACATACTGTATCAAGCTGGTAATAGAAAGGTGAATAAATTGATTAATTTGAAAAAGTGAAAAATGAAAAAAATAAAAAATAAAAGAAAAATTTGAACTGTTTAAAAAGGAGCCAAACAAACATATTTTGCTGGAATAAAAAAAAGGGGGGGGGACTGGGACTCATCATTCCTCTCAACATTCTATTCTTTCCCTTGTTTTATATATTTTAAATTTTTTATTGGTGGATTCTGCTAGAGTATCCACTGAAGATAAGCACTGGAGGTCGCCTATTGCAAATCACCCTCTGGAGTGACAGAAGGATCTTTCTACTAGCACTTGGAGGAGACCCGATCTGGTGTTGGTGTGGGCCCAGGGTTCTGTTTATGTCTTTCCTCAGGACAATGAGGTCCTCTTTGGGTTCCTGAGCGCTGTGTGCACCCTGTGGCTGCTGCTGAAACCCAACATGACAGAGACCTATTGGGCCTTCATGAAAAACTCTCCCCTTCTGATGCCAATGGGAATTGAGAACCCAATATGGCCAGCTTTGGCAAGCATTAACGTAAGCCTAGGAACTGTAGCCATGCTTTTGAATTCTCCAGAAGAGCTGCCAGCTTAAGTCATGCTGAGATCAAGAAAAATGGGCCTTGGCGGTTTGTGTTCCTGGAGTTGTATCCATGCCAGTGGATGTCCACACACTCGAGAAGAGAATCTGACATTGCTGCTGCCATTGTTGCTGTTATAGCAGTGGTGTCCACCACTGCTATTGT
Source organism: Peromyscus maniculatus bairdii (assembly GCF_049852395.1). Classification (NCBI taxonomy): domain Eukaryota; kingdom Metazoa; phylum Chordata; class Mammalia; order Rodentia; family Cricetidae; genus Peromyscus; species Peromyscus maniculatus. Next base: position 141,050,134 of record NC_134875.1, on the reverse strand, counting down.
TTTTGGGATTACCATTTCATAATTGCTTACTACAGCTAGCACAGTGGAGACCCTGGCAACAAAAGTAGCTACCACAGTTAGTTAATCTTTCATTCTATTGGGCATGATAAATTTAATTCAATAGTTATATACATTTTGATAGGCTTTGACAATTATAAATTTATAAACTCAAGTTCCATTTGCTTTTGGGACACCATCTTACAAGGACTCCAATTTGCAGTAAGGCTCATTAAGGAAGGGAATGGCTCAGTTGCCTTTAGCCTACTGGCTATGGGTGGATTAGGACCTCTGTTGGTCTTTTCTGTGTCGAACACACAGATTGCAAGCCCAGTGCCACTTTGAGATTGGCAGCAGTTAACTCTGCAGCTCACACACGATTGAGCCGGTATGATAATGAGTATTCAGAGACAGGTAATGCCTGGGGGGTGCTCACCAACCTAAGACAGAGCACCTGTGTGGCCTGGGCAGGCGTCTCCATGACGGGTAAGGTGACCTGCTGATGTCCCATGCAACCTAAGTCAGAAGCTCATTTTTTAGTAAAAAGGGGACATGTAGGGTCCTGGCCCCCGTTTTGGGTAACTATTGCCTTGCTTGCTGACCTTGACCTTGATATCCTCCCTATGCTAATTCCCTGCCGGGTTCCACCCTCCTGAATGCTTAAGGGAAGTTCCTTGTCTGTGTATCCTGCATAATGGGCGTTAACAGCTTAGATGCAAGATTGTAAAACATCAGTAGCGAACTTCTGCCCTCCAGGGTTCTCCCATTGTGCTGTAAGCCTGTATTTAAGACCTCCTCCCTCCTTCAAGAAACAGCATTCGACATTAAAAAAAAAAGATTTTATAAAATGTAAAAAATAAAAATGAAAGAAAGAAAGAAAGAAAAAAAGCAGGCTGAGCAAGCCATGAGGAGCAAGCCAGTACGCAGCACACCTCCACGGCCTCTGCATCAGCTTATGCCTCCAGATACCTGCCTTGAGTTCCTGTCCTGACTCCCTTCAATGATGGACTGTGACATGGACATGTAAGCTGAGATTACCACTTTCCTTCTCAAGTTAAAAAAAAAATACAAATTCTCTGACAAGTTATCTCAGGTGACTTTGTAATTTAGTAACTATGAGATACTGCAGGGAATTATCTGGGAGGTAGATATGGATGTGTTGATCTCTCACCTTAGTAAGGACATGGTAAATATATGGATACATAAGACCCCTTCGGTGTCTGTGTTCAGCAACCCTCAAGACTTCTGGAGCTACTGGAGGTAAAGGTGGAATGGTGATATCCATGTGGTTCCTTGTAGACATAGATAATAGAGATGGGATGTGAGGTTCACCATCACCTACGCTAGTTTCCGAAACTCCAGCATCAACAGGCTGTACCCAAGACCCTCTGTCACCACTTGGATCTTCCCATCCAGGCTGTTGCTGAAGTGCTTCTGTGTTGTGACTAAAAAATTCACAAACAGCATAAGACAGAAAAGGAGGTTGATAAAGATATTTCCACTCAAGACATCTAACCTGATCCCAAGGACTCTCAGAAACCCTCAAGGCACCAGATTAAGAACGGACATGATACTTTTCCTCTCAGTGGTCATCACTGTCCCCCTGGCCTCCTTCACCTGACACAGACAAAAGAATCAAAATTCATGGAAGTCACTCTGGATCCTTTACACCTGTAAGATGTCAAGTTTAGAGTCTACCCATAGTCTAAGAAAATAATTAAAATTATAATCTCAAAGTAGCTCTGTTTCCCAGGAATAATCTCTTTAGAGGAATACTTTAAAAATAATCAAACCAGCATATGAGACCCAATCTTCATTACTGAGGAACTGTTCCAATATTTCAACTATAAAAATTCTTTATTCTTTTATCCTTCAATCTATGTTCCTTGCAAACTGAAAAATGACAGGCATGTTATGTAGCACATTCATGTTAGGATTTCCTAAGCAACTGCTTTCCTGTATGGCCTGGATATCTAAAAATCACCACCTGCACAAGGCCAAGGGGCAAAGAGTAACGAAAGGAAGTCAAGAACACCCACTTCTCCACACTTCTTAGAAATCTTGTTCTGGTTGTTCGCATAGCTACTTACTCAGAACCAGCTCCATTTGCCTCATCACCCTCAGAGGAGGAGGAGTGGGAAGAATCTGGTCCCAAAGGAGGTGAAGTTTTAGAAGTCAGGCAGTTAGGAAACTGGGGTGTAGAAGAGTCATAAGAAACAGCCCAATTGGTAAAGGAACTGTCCTGTAGCATGGGATCCTCTGAAAAAGCATGGGATTCCCCCACATTATGGGAGAAGAGAAGAGACGAGTTGGGTCCCATTGGAAATGGTGGTGGATATTTCATTTTCTGGGGCACCTGGCGAGAAAACTAAAGGATAAAACAGATGGAAAAAATATTTAACATTTTACCAGGATACAGGATGGTTTTCTCAGAAGCTGTGGTATAGTAGATGATACCAACAGTAGGAACTGTTGAAGTACAAAGTACCTACCGAAAATATTAAGAAATAATTCTGATAGTGGTATCTGAATAGGGTTTACCAGAACCAGGAAAATGAACCAAACTAGATCTCTTAGAAATATTTTTGTGACATTATCTAACCTACATATATAATATCCTAGTGATTACTAATTTGGAAGCTATCTTTCTATAGTCTTCCAGCCTCAAGGTATAAAACAATACAGGTATATGGCCTGCATGGTCTAATTAACATTGAATCATCCTAAGGACTCAATTCAGAGTGTAAAAATAAGGAATGTGCTTAAGTCTAAGGTAAGCAAGTGATCCTAATCCTCTTAATGAATATGTAATAAACAACACTTACCATTGGCTTTCCAGTAGAAATAGGGCCCATTTGATTCCGTGGAATAGGAGGATTTCCAAGCCGATTATTTCGAAAGCCTGAAGCCAAGAAAAGTGCTGTTTCAGCCAAACCTAATCATTTTACCATGCTTATTATATCCTGTTAAAGCATCACTGCATAAGAAAACCTGTTATAAAGTTATACTTTATGATCTGAGATTGTGGGACAATGGTAGGGCACTTGCCTTGCATGCACGGAGCCACGGGTTAGATCTCTAGCACCACAAAAAGTTATAATTAATTGACCAGCTACTATGGGCTGTTCCAAGAGTCTGGCTTTTTGTTCCCTGTGGGATTTCATTACACAGTTTTTGACATCCTCAAGATTTCTAAGCTGGGCCCATAAGCCTGAGATTATATACAGGTGTGTTCACAAGCTATTTCTTGAATGGTATATTCAATATTAATTCATTTGAACTGAGTTCCCAGTTCAGTTTGATACCTACCAAATTTACAGTGGCAGCAATTAATCCTAGCCTTTCCATCAAGAAAGTAAGCGACATGAAGGTTCTGTGGTGAGATCGCATCTGTCTGCTGTAATACTGGTGGAATAGATAAGTGGTATGCCCATGCCAGGGATTGTAAATGGATGTTTCTTTCCCACCCATCAGTTCCCAAATAATCACTTAGAGGCTTAATATTACTTATAAATGCTCACCTGATAGCTCAGGCTTGTTATTAGCTAACTCTTACACTTAAATTAACCCATAATTGGCATTGGGTGGTTGGGACAGGAAACATCCATTTACAAGGGATCCTATAGAAAGTATTTAATCTGATAACAGCCCTCCATAATAGATATTTTGACCCATGTTTCATACAAAAATGAAGTGATGAGATCATTCAGCTAGTAAGCAACAGAAGCAGAATTCAAATCAAGCTTGCTGCCAAAGACAGGGCTTTTTTACATACACCAGGTCACAATGAGGGTTAGTATAAGAAAAAGCCCAAGCTAAGGAAATTATCCCCCCATCTATAAATGTGAAAAGGCAGGACACAGGCAGAAACAAGGGATTCCACTCTGGCCCTAAGGGATAAACTCAATTTAACAGCAGCTGGAAGCCTTACCTAGAAAGGAAGGACCCATTGGCAGTGAAGAGAGTTTGGTTGTGACTGAATAGTACTCAACTGCTTTCTTGAATCGTTCTATTTTGTCTTCTGTCCTAGACTGGATGTTGGAACATCAGATTTTCAGAAAAAGAAACAACATGAGAGTGTCTTTTTCATACAATGTATACATTGGAAGTCAAAATGATAACAGAAATAAAATATTTAGAAACCCAAGAGAACAACCCAAGAGAACATAAGATTAGGTAGAAAAAAGCATTAATCCCAGCACTAGGGAGGTAGGGGCAGGCAGATCTCTGTGAGTTTGAAGCCAGCCTGTTCTACATAGTCAGTTCCAAGCCAGCCAGGACTACACAGTGAGACCCTGTCTCAAAAACAACAAAAAACAAAAGCTCCATCTCTCCCACCCCCAACCCACTGCATCTCCAAAACTACAAGCCTAGTTCCAGACCTGTGGCCTTGAACACTTTTCATATATAAATCCCTTTTGCCTAATGTATCAGTCACTTCTTCCCTTTGCCATCCCTTCCTCCCTTCCTCCTCATCTAGAAACCACAAGCCTAATTCTGAACCACGGCCATGAACTCTCTCTGTTCCTGAGACACCTTGTCGAAGTAAGTCCCTTCCTCCCTTTCCAATCACCCCTTTCCTCAAACCCCCATTTTCCATCCCCCTGCTGTAGCTACCCAAAGGCCGAGTTCCAGATCTATGGCCTTGGCATCCACTTTTATCAAGAGCCATCTTTGACTGGCTTTCCTCTTCTATCCTCTCCTATCCACTGCCATCTCCTGTACCCACAGGCCTAACTCCAGATCTGTTTGGGATCTGTCTTAGGGCTTCTATTGCTATGATAAGACACTGTGACCAAAAACAGCTTGGGAGGAGAGGGTTTAGTTCATCCAGTGTGGTGGGGACATCTTAACTGAGGTTCCCTCTTCCAAAATGACTCCAGCTTGTGCCAAGTTGATATAAAACTAGTCAGGACAATTAAACCCTTTTCAACTTGACACATAAATGCATCATTGTTAAACCATAACCTTTCCTTTCTTGTTCATCCCCAAGATCTCATGTTAATATTAATATCACAATCTAAAACATACTTAACTTTAAAAGTCTCTTAAAATATCCAAGGTTTCTTTAAACATTCAAACCCTCTCCAAAATATACAAAGCCTCTCTAAATATCCAAAGTCTCTTAACTATAAGCTTTTTAATTTAAAAAAAATATACCTTTCTTTAAAAATGTATTTTATTTTTGTTTACACACAACATGTGCATGAACAAGACAAAGCATGCATATGGAGGACAGCCTTTGAGAGTCAGTTCTCTCCTTCCACTGTGGGTTCTGGGGATCATACTCAAGTCATAGGGCTTCCAAAGCAAGGGCTATTACCCGCTAAGCCATTTTGCCAGCCCTTGCCAATCTTTTCAAAGAACAAACTTTTTGTCTGATAATCCTATGTATTTTTTAAAGGTTAATAGTTTTTATTTTATGTGTATGGGTGTTCTGCCTGCATATATGCCTGTGCACCACATGTATGTAGTGTCAATGGAGGCTAGAAGGAGGTGCTGGATCATGTGAAATGGAGTTACAGAGTGTTGTTAGCTGCCATGTGGGTGCTGGGAACTGAATCCAGGTATTCTGCAAGAACAACTTCTTAACCACTGAGCCATCTCTCCAGCCCCTGTATTTTTTTTAGTGCTTAATTAATTTCTACCCTCATTTTTATTATTTCTTGCTATCTGCTGTATTTGGGTTTGGCTTCTTTTTATTTTAGAGGCTCAGGGTGCATCACTGGGTTCTTTATTCAAGATCACTGTTTTTTGTGTTTTTTTTTTTTTTCTGAGACAGGGTTTCTCTGTGTGTAGCCCTGGCTGTCCTGGAACTCACTCTACAGGCCAAGCTGGACTTGAACTCACAGAGATCCTCCTGCCTCTGCCTCCCAAGTGCTGGGATTAAAGGTGTGTGTGCCACCACCGCCCAGCTATGAGTTGGAATTTTGATGGGAATTGCATTGAATCTGCAGATTCCCAAAGAACCATTTGTTTCATTGATTCTTTGCATTGGTTTTTGTTGTTGTTTCTATTTTATTGATTTCAGCCCCAGGTTTGATTATTTCTTGCTATCTATTCCTTTTGGGTGTGATTTCTTCTTTTTGTTCTAGAGCTTTCAGGTGTGCTGTTAAGTTACTAGAATGAGATCACTCCAGAGTCTTTTTGTTTGTTTGTTTTTTAATGTAGGCACTTAGTGCTGTGAACTTGCCTCTTAGAATCTCCTTCACTGTGTCCCATAAGTTTGGGCATGTTTTGTATTCATTTTCATTCAATTCTGGAAAGTCTTTAATTTCTGTCTTGACCCACTTTTCATTCAGTAGTGAGTTGTTCAGTTTCCATGCGTTTGTAAGCTTTCTGTTGCTGTTCATATCCAGTTGGAATTTGTGGTGGTCTGATAGGACACAGGGTATTATTTCAGTTTCCTTGTGTCTGTTGAGACTTACTTTGTATGTGGTCAGTTTGTATGTGGCCAGTTTTGGAGAAAGTTCCACACGGTGCTGATAAGAAGGTACATTCTTTTGTGTTTGGATGAAATGTCTGTTAGGTTCATTTGGTTTGTGACATCAGTTAGCTCCAGTGTTTCTCCGTTTAGCTTTTGTCTGGATGACCTGTCTATTGCCTAGAGTGTGGGGTAGTGAGGTTTCCCACCATCACTGTGTGATGGTCTACATGATGTCAGCTGTAGTATTTTTTCTTTTTTTTTTTAATTTTTTTTTAGAAAGATTCATTTATTTACTAAGTATACAGTGTTTGTCTGCACACCAGGAAAAGGGCACCAGATTTCATTATAGATGGTTGTGAGCCACCATGAAGATCACTGTTTTTTTTTTAAACAAAACATTGTATTTTTTTATTTAGCATGTATACACACATGGGAAGGTCAGAGGACAGCTTGCAGGAGTCAGTTCTCTCCTTCCACACATGACTTGCAGTGAGTGAACTAAGTTCCCTGGGCTTGCAAGCAAGTGTCTTTCCACATGGAGCCATCTTGCCATAAATGGATGGAATTCCAGATATTCTAGTATGTTCTGTTTTTCTCATTTGATTCTACAAATTTAAAATTTCCTCTCTCATTTATTTGATGACACAAAAGTATATTAGTAGCCAAGGATTTGTGTGTTTTCTGAGGCCAGATTTTCTGTTGATTTCTAATTTTACTCCACTGTTGTCTGACAAGATACAGGAAATTATTTCTGATTTTTAGTTGCTAAACATTGCCTTTTGGCTTATAATGTGGCCAGTTTTAGAGAAGGCCCCATGTGCCAGTGAGAAGAATGTCCATATGTGTTGGGTGGAAGATTCTGTAGATAGCTGTTAAATCTAATTGATCTGTGGTATCATTTAGTTCTGAAATTTCTTTGCTTGTTTTTAATTAGGAAGAGCTATGTAGGTAAGAGAGTGGGATATTGAAATCTCCCACTGCTCTTGTATTAGAACCTATCTGTATGTGTTTTTGCCTTTTAATGTTTATTTTATGAAATTTGGGTTCCCATGATTTGATACATAGATATTTACAACAGTTATGGCCTTTAATTCATTGTTCCTTTTAGTAATACATAGTGGTCTTCTTGATCTCTCCTGAGTAGTTTTGGTTTGATATCTACGTTATCAGGTATGAGAACTGCTATATAAATTTACTTACAGCTTCTATTTTGTTGGTAATTTGGTGTCTAGCCTTTGACTTTCAGTCTTTCCTTGTTATATGAGATTCTTAAAGTTAATAGACAGATGAATCCTGTTTTTTAACCCTGTCAGATAGTCTCCATCTATTAACCAGTAAGTGAAGACCACTGCAATCAAAAAGAGTTTGCTTGCTATTATTTCTGGCTTTCTTTTTTGTTCTGGCTGATTGGCAGTTTTGATCTTCCTCCCTGGTGGTACAGATGTTTGCTTGCTTAATGTGTTAGACATGACAGAGACCTCAGTTATCCTCTGTTCATCTATTGTTTTCATGAACTATATTCTTTTTTTTTTTTCATGAACTATATTCTTTCCTGGGTTCTCATGTGTGAAGTTCTCTTTCTTCTTCAAGTCAGCACAGTATTCCTTTAAGAATTTTCTGCAGTGCTGGCTTAGTGGTCATAAATTGCCTTAATCTGTGACTGCCTTGAGAAAGTATTTCTCCATCTATTTTAATAGATAATTTTGTAGAGTAGAGCAATCTTGGTTAACAATTGTTTACATTCAATGTTCGTGACTTATCATTTCGGTGGTAATTTAATATCTAGTTTTCCTGGATTGTAGGATTGGTGATGACAAGTCAGACATTGTTTTGATGTTTCTGCCTCCACATATTACTTTGTGTTTTTTCTTTAGAGCATTTAGTACTGTATATTTGATGCCTTGATTATGCCATGAAGAGGTTCTCCTTTATTTGTATGTATTTGGGGTTCCACATACTTCTTGTGTTTGGAAGTTTATTTCTTTGTGTTTGTTAGTGAAATTATTGGCTATAATTTAATGGAATATGTTGTATAAGCCATTTGATTTTATCTCAGCCTCCTCTTCTCTGCCATAGACTCTTCTTTGGTTTCTTCAGTATATTCCAGTCTTACCAGAAGTTTTGGTCATATTCATTGATTTTTTTCTTTATACACACCTATAAATATCATTGCCTTGGCCTTGACCTCCATCCCTGAGATTTTTTTTCTTTTTCTTTTTTTTTGGGGGGGGGGTGTTCGAGACAGGGTTTCTCTGTAGTTTTGGAGCCTGTCCTGGACTAGCTCTGTAGCCCAGGCTGGCCTGGAACTCACCGAGATCCACCTGCCTCTGCCTCCCGAGTGCTGGGATTACAGGTGTGCACCACCAACGCCTGGCATTCTTTTCTTCTTGGTCTTGTCTATTGATGCGTTCTTCTGTGTTTTAAATATAAATGACTGTTTCTTTCCATTTCCAGAATTGCTGTTTGATTCTTTTTTAGCATCTTGGTTTCCTTGGTGAATCTGTTCTCCATGATTTAAATTTTCCCCCTAAGCTACTGATTCTTTCATCCAATTTGGTTCTTGAATCAGGCTTTGTAATTTTGTTGTCTGTGTCTTGAATTAAGTTCCATATTTGTATTCAACTCTTCTAATTGGTTGTCGATCCTTTCAAAATGTAAGTCTGTGAAATTGTAGCATTTCAGCTAGCTCATCTTCTTTTTTCCATGTTTTTGAGGATCCTTGTGGAGGTGTTGTAGTGGACTGTTGGCTCATGTTTCCTTATTGTATTTTACAATACAATTGAATATCTGTTGGAGTATGTACATTCTTTAGTTTGTTCTTTTTTCTTTCCACCTTTTTATTTCTCTCTCTGTATGCTGCATGCATGTGAGTGTGCAGGTGTGCGAGCTCATATACATACATGTGAAATCCATAGAAGGGTAGCTGGTACCTTTATCACTCTCTGCCTTATTGCCTTGAGACATTGTCTTTCATTGAACCAGAAGATGGCAGTTTTGGTTAGGCCGGGTGGCCAGTGAGCTCCCAGGATGTGCCTGTCTCTGTTCCTCCTCCACCCAATACTGGGTTACGAGCACATGCAGCCATTCCCAGCTTTTTATGTGGCTGCTGCAGATCCGAGCTATGATTCTCATGCTTGTGCAGCAAGTGCTTTACTTGATGCCATCTTCTTAGTCCCTCTTCTTTGAGTTTAGATCAGTCTTCCTGGTGGGCTGGACAGCCCACACGGGCTTATGAAAATCCACTGCAGTAAAATAGTCAGGAGAGTTTGACAGAAGACTCAGTTAGCTGCAGGAGAACATACTGTACTCCTGACTTATTTTCCCAGTAAGGTTTGGAGATAGAAGTACTAGGGTCAAAGTTATGGAACAGGCAATATATTTAAATAGTACAGTGGGACGTTAATGAGGTAGATAGAGAGTAGGAATGAGAAGAAAAGTATATGGGTTAGAGGTATGAAAAAGAGTAGAGAAGATAACCAAGTTATGACTTATCAAAGTGTACATGTGAAGGGTCAAAAAGATAGGAAAAAGGTAAAGAATTTTCAAAAAGTATATATGTATATATAGAAAATAGAAAAAAAGGTTAAAAATTTAAAGTATATCAACACAGAAGCAATAAACTGACATAGGTATTAAATTCTTTTTTTTTTTTTTGGTTTTTCGAGACAGGGTTTCTCTGTGTAGTTTTGGTGCCTGTCCTGGAGCTCGCTCTGTAGCCCAGGCTGGCCTCGAACTCACAGAGATCCACCTGCCTCTGCCTCCGGAGTGCTGACATTAAAGGCATGCGCCACCACCGCCCGGCGGTATTAAATTCTTAGTCAAAGTCTCTTTCTGGTTTGGAGCGAGTCTGTCCTCTGTGTTTATCTTAGAGCTGTCGGGTGGTCAACTTCTTGTGAACAATACAGCTCCTCCTGCTGTGTCCTGCTGTGACAGGAGCTGAGAACTCTCAGCTTTCCAGTTTCTATGGCCCAGGATGCTCAGCGTGGTGTCTTTTGCTCCAATCCTGATGCCACAGCAGTTTTCACACTTTGTCTTCCTTCTTCCTGAGGTCTAGTGGATCTCTTATCTCTTCCAGTTGGCAGAATGCCCTGCCAAGTTGGGCACCAGAAAAGGAGCAGCTCCTCTTCGTCTCGGGGTCTTCCAGGCCTGGCTCTCATACATTCAGCTTCTGCAGGCTCTGTGCCCTGCATGCTCTCCTCTGCATCTGCACAGCTCTGTCAGTGCCAAGGCATGCGCTGTATTCTGTCTCCTGCATAGCATCGATTCCTCTGCATCTTCCAGCGGATCTGCTGGGCTCTGTCCCTGGTTCTGTCCTGGGATTAAAGGCATGCACAGCATGCTCAGCAGGCTAAGACATTTTTCTCTGCCGTTGCAGGACTTCTTTTCTCTGCTTTGTTATCTCTGGTTTTTGGTATCCTTGCACTTCCTTTATGGACTTCTGGAGTTCTTCTCTAGTTCTCTCTTTGAGATAAAGACTATTTTTTTCTTACTTTGGCTCTCTCCTGACTGACCCACTCTGATGCAGCTTCTAAGCTACCAACCACCTTGGTCAGAAATCCAAAGCATACTCATTACAAAGAATCATGTCGCCTTTCCTTCTTTTGGTTTATATTTTTGGCACAGAATCTCATTCTGTACCCCATCCTACCTTGGACTTTACTATGTAGTGTAAGCTGGCCTCACACTCATGACGTCCTTCCTCATCCTCTAGATTGGTGTATTCTAGGTATGTAATATCATGTCCCACTAAGTATATCCAATCTGTTTTAGTACATGTACATTTCTCTAGTTGGTACAATGCGTGTAACTTTTTACCCTGATGTTTATTATATATATATATATATATATATATATATATATATATATATAAATGTCTGAATGGTTCCATATTTATTTATTTGTCCATATCTATATTTATTGTGAATATGTCATACTCAAATAATCACACACTATCTGACATTTAGGTTATTTTTCAAATTTGGCTATTATAAGTTATACAACAAACAGATACATTGTTCATTTAATTTTTGGCTGGACTATGGATTATACCCTTAGGAAAATACCATAAAATGAAGTTCTTAGTTCAAAAAGTATGGACATTAAAACCAAAATCACTTAAACATACAAATCCATAATGTGACCCAGTTACATATCCACCAGAAAGGCTAAAATTCAGGACAGTTAATCTTAAACAATGGTAAGGATATGAAATCACTGAACCTCTATCACATTGGTAGTAGGATTGTGCATTGACACAGTTCGGACTATAGTTTAGCAGGCTCTCTATCACATTGGTAGTGGGATTGTGCATTGACACAGTTCGGACTATAGTTTAGCAGGCTCTCTATCACATTGGTAGTGGGATTGTGCATTGACACAGTTGGGACTATGGTTTAGCAGGCTCTTACAAAATCAAACACAGTTACCATATAGTATTGCAACCCTACCCAAGAGAAATGAGTGTGTCTATCTACCAAAAGACACAAAACTGTTGATAACAGTTTTATTCATAATTTTCTCAAACTGGAAACTCAAATGTATAGCTATAAAAATGGACAACTTGAGGCACCATCAAAAATGGAATATGATAAAATGGTAAGAAACTAAGAAATGTTCAACATCCTTACCCATCATGGAAATGAAAATAAAAACTATTTTGAGATTTCATCTTCCACCTGTCAGAATGACTAAAACCAATAAAACAAGTGACAGCTCGTGCTGGCAAGAATAGACAGTAAGGAGAACACTCCTCCATTACTGGTGGGAGTGCAAACTTGTACAGTCACAATATAAATCAGTGTGGCAGTTCCTCAGGAAGCTGGGAATAAATCTACATCAAGATCCAGTTATACCACTCTTGGACATGTACCCAAAACTCTGCATCCTACTACAGAGACACTTGTTCATTGCTGCTATTCATAACAGTCAGAAATTGGAAACAGCCTAATGTCTATAAACAGATAAACTGATAATGAAAGTGTAGTACATTTACACAATAGAATACCAATCACCTGTTAAGAAAAGTGAAATTACGAAATTTGCAGATAAATGGATGGATTCAGGAAAAAAAAAAAAAAAAACAAAAAAAAAAACATTTTGAGTGAGGTAACCCAGACATGGCCTCCTCCCCCTAACCAAGAAGCAGGTATCTCAGGCTATATTTCCATTATGTTTTATTTTATATGTTGATATTAGCTTCTAAGCTTTCAATACATGTGCTACAATCTGAATAACTGCAGAGGTTAGGTACACAGTAAGGGGCCATAGAGGGAGGAGAGGATCTCCCAAGAAGGGAAGATAGAATGAATTGTTATGGAGTGGCAAAGGGAAACTAGAATAGGAGGATTAAATGGGGGAGGGAATGGAAGAACAGGATAAAGGAGGGAGTATCGGAGGGACAACTAACACTAAAGGCCTTTTGAAAAACTTACTGGAAACCTATTACTGTAGAAACTTCCTAAAATATACACATATATGAGAAAAATCTTAATGGAGTCACCAAATAATAGGGGACATGATACCTCAGCTAGACATCTTAGGCCATCATGTAAAACCTCTAGTGCCAAGAATGAGTTAAATCCTGTTATTTACCAAAGGAGTTCCCAAATATCACAGGCCATTGCCAAGGCTGATGGTGGTTCTCCACAACTTGATGATAAGGCCCTATTGCTGAAGACAACACTTACTTATGCAATAGATCACAGAGAAGTCAAGCTGCTGCCTAACTAGAAGCTTTACATACACTGATTTGTGTTTATGGTGTTGGGAGTCACTCTGCATGCAACTGGAGTAGAAAGGTAATCATCAATATCACCCAGCTACAAACCCTGTGACCTACAGTGGTGCCTGCCAGGGACACTGCTACAATAGTAGCACAAAACTTATGGGAATAACCAACCACTTGCCAAAAAACTAGACTTAAGGCCCACACCATGAGATGGAACCCATATTTGATATTGCTAAAGTAGCCAAGTACCTGAGACTAGATAGGTAATGGGCCTAGGGGAAACCTATTACTATTATTCTACTAAAGGAATAGGACAATAAAATGCCCCCTAATGACATACTGATATATATATAGATCAGTGCTTCACTCAGTTATCATCAGAGAAGCTTCTTCTTGTAGTAGATGAGAATTAACAAAGGCCCACAACTGGACAATGGGCAGACAGTGAGAAACTTTGGAGCACTCAGTCCTAAATGGGATGTCGTCATCACTGTCCCCCACCCAGGGCTCAGAATGATAATCAGAAGAGGGGGTGGAAAGAGTCTAAGAGCCAGAGGTGATGGATAACTCCAAGGAAACAGTGTCTTCAAGACACAACAGTGCTGATGCACATATGAACACAAAGAGACTATGGAAGCATGCACAAGTTCAAGCCAAACAGGGTAGGGTCTCAGCACTGAGAGGGAGAAATGGACATGGGCTCCCACTTGTAACCAAGAAGCAAGTATTTCAGGCTATATTCCCATCATCAATATATGAGAATATCCAATTCACCATACACCTAATTCTAAAAGGTAAGTATAGTGATCCAACAGTGAAATGGGCATTTCTTGTTCTTTTGATATTCCATGGTAAGGACAAAATGCAGAATATAACCAGAAACTATTCACTCCATTCTAGTTCTAGCCTGAGGAATGGCAAAAGACTTTCAGAAACCAAGAGGGTGCATAGGAATCCCATTTAATCCCATTTTAGTCTTTTTTTCCCCTTCTGCTCCTTTTAAGGCCAGCCTGAATCAAACCTTTGGCAGTAGAAACAATGAGGAAATAGCAGGAAACGAAGATGGAATGACAAAAACCTTCCTCTGATCAGAGAAGCAATGCTTTAAATGATTTTCTCTTCCATCCTACTACTTGGCCCCAGTCATGGGCCTCGTCACAAAAAGGTGGGATAATTAATGTCCTGACTTTACGGCAGGACAAGTGAGAAGGGAGTGGCTCAGAAAAAATAGAAGCACAAAGTTGTTTCTGAAGGGCTGAGTTCATCACTGAACTGCAAGTGCACACAGCTGACAAAAACCAGTAGACCATAGACTCTACGAACTGAATTACAAAGACCACCAAAAACGAACAGCACAATAACTTCAATCAGCACACACGTTTAGTAACAACTTTAAATATGAACAGTCTCAGTGCTCCAATCAGAAGACACAGGTTGCCTTAGAGGAAAAGGATGGACAAAAGTAGTCTAATCAAAAAGGAGCAGGAAGCAAGCAGGCATGGCTACCCTATATCTGTTCAAATAGACTTCAACCTAAAACTCATCAGAAGAGATGGGGAGGGGGGCACTTCTTCTAACCAAGGGAACAGCTGACCAAGAAGACATTACTATCTAACACATATATGCACCAAACTCTAGTGCACCCAATTTCCCAAAATGGCAACTACTGGAATTAAAGGCATAGTAGATGAGTTTAGTACCCCACTTTCTCCAATAGACAGGTTATCTAGACAACAAAATAAATAGAGAAATATAATAATTAATTGACATCATACATCAAATGGACTTAACAAATATCTACAGAATCGTCCACCCAAACACCAAAGAATACATTCTACTCAGCAGCACATGGAAGTCTCTGTAAAACAATCCACACCCTGGGACACAAAACAAATCTTTACAAATTCAGAAAAACTGAAGTAACTCAATGTATTCTATCTGACCATAGTGCATTAAAATTTGAAGTCCACATTAAACAAATTTCTGGTTAATACACAAACTCATGGAGGTTAAACAACTCATCACAGAATGATGAATAGGTTAAAAAAGAACTCGAGAAAGAAAATTTTCCTGGAACAAAATGAAAACAATAAAACCTCTGGGACACATTATAAGCAGTTCTATGAGGGAAATTTATAGCTCTAGGCACACACATGAATAAATCAGAAAGAACTGGGTATGGTGCTCCATACCTTTAATCCCAGGACTCAGTAGGCAGAGGCAGGCAGATTGAACTCCCTGTGAGTTCAAACCAGCCTGGTCTACACAACTGGTTTCAGGACAGCTAGGGCTACATAGAGAGATCCCGTCTCAAAACAACTACAACTAATCAAAATGAGCAACAAATAAATGACTTGATGATGCAACTCAAAACTTTTGAGCAACAAGAACAAAGCAAATAAAAATCCAGTCAATGATAAGAAATAAAGAATAACCAGAGTAGAGCCCTAAGGAAGAGGAGGCAGAAAAAGTGTGAGAGCCAGAGAGGATGGAGGACACCAGGAGAACAAGACCCTCTGAATCAACATGAGCAAAGCTCACATGAACTCACAGAGACTGAAGCGGTATGCATGGGGCCTGCATGGGTCTGCACCAGGTCCTCTGTGGCTATATATTATGGCTTCCAGTTTAGTGTTTTTATGGGCTTCCCGAGTAGGCGAATGAGTGTGTCTCTGATTCTTGTGCCTTCTCTTGGGCTTTTTTCTTGTTTGTCTTATACAATTCTGATGAGTTAGTTTCTGTTTTATGTCATTATTGTTATCCATTAGAAACCAGTTTATTTTCTAATGAGAGACAGAAAGGAAGTGGATCAGATGGGAGGAGAAGTGGGGAGGAAATGAGAGGAGTAGAGGGAGGGAAACCATAATCAGGATGTACTATGTGAGAAAAAGAAAATGATAAAAAGAATCAATGAATCTAAAATCTGGTCCCTTGAGAATATAAACAAGATTGACAGACTCTTGGCCCAACTAACAAAAAGAAAGAGAGGATCCAACTTAACAGAATCAGTAATGAACAAGGAAATATTACAATAATATTATAAGGGAATATTTTAAAATCCTGTACTCTGTTAAGCTGAAAAACTTAAAGGAAATGGGCAAATTTCTAGATTCAGACCAACTACCAAGTAGCCAAACCACTGAACAGCCATAACAAATGAGAAAACTGAAATAGTAATAAAAGGCCTTCCAACTAGAATAAGTCCAGGTCCAGATGCGGTCAGGGCAGAAATCTACCAGACTTTCAAAGATCTACAGACAATCCTTCTTAAACTATTAAAAAATGAAGAGGGGGGAGAAAGGAAGGAAAGAAGGAAGGAAGGGAGGGAAAGGAAAGGATGGAGGGAAGGAAGGAGGGAAGGAAGGAAAGAAAGAGAAGAAGCAAGCACCCCCAAAGTCCTTCTATAAAGCCAGTATCACTCTACTACCCAAACCAGCTAAAGACGCAACAAAGAAGAAAACGACAGGCCAACACCTCTGATGAACACAGACTCAAAAGTGCTCTATGAAATACTTGCAAACCAAACACAGACATAGAGCAAAAGGATTATCCACCATGACCAAGTTGGCTTTATCCCTAAGATGCAGGGAAGGATCAACATATGCAAGTCAACAAATGTAATAAATAACATAAATTGACTTAAAGACAAAACCACATGATCATCTCAATAGACGCAGAAAAGGTCTTTGACAAAGTGCCTTCATAATAAATGCCCTAGAGAGAGTAGGACTAGAGGAAACATACCTCAACATAATAAAAATTACATGAGAACTTCACAGCCAACATCATCCTACATGGAGAAAAAGTTGAAATAATCCCACTGAAGTCAGGAAGGAGATAGGGCTGTCCTCACTCCTATTCAATAGAGTGCTGAAAGTACTAGCTAGAGCAATAAGGAAGGAGAAGGAAATTAAAGGCTAAAATAGGAAAAGAAGTCAACTATCCTTATTTGTAGAAGACATGATATTACACATAAGAGATTCAAAAAATTCTACCAGAAAACTTCTAGAAACAATAAACAATTTCAGCAACACGGCAGTATAAAAATCAACTTGCAAAAATCAGAAGTCTTTCTATATACCAACAAAAACATATATAAAAAGTGATCATGGACACACTCCCATTCACAATAGCCTTAACAATATCTAGGAATGAACCTAACCAAGGAGGTGAAGGAGGCCTACAATGAAAACTTTAAACATCTGAAGGAAGAGATAAAGATACTACAAGGAAATAGAAAGACATCCCATCCTCATGGGTTGATGGAATATTATGAAAATGATCATTATAGCAAAAGCCATATATAGATTCAATGCAACCTAATCAAAATCTCCATCTCATTCTTTACAGAAATAGGAAAAAAAACTAACCTAAAATTCATATGGAGCCACAAAAAAATCCCAGTCAAAACAATCCTGAGCTAAAAGAACAGTACTGGTGGACTTAGCATTCCAGATCTTAAGATACATTACAGAGCCATAGTAGTAAAAACAATACAGTACTGGTACAAAAACAGACATGTAGACCATAGGAACAAAATCCAAGACCCAAATATGAGTACACATAAGTACAGCAAAAATATACACTGGAGAAAAGAAAATACCTTCAACAAATGGTTCTGGGAATCTGGATGTCCACATGCAGAAAAGTGAAATTTGACCCCTATTTATTACCTTACAGGAAACTAACTCCAACTGAATCAAAGACCTACACATGAAATTTGAAACTGCTAGAAGAAAACAGTTAGTACTCTACATGAAATAGGTGTGTAGGAAAGGACTTACTGAATAAGATATCATTTGTTCAAGAATTAATGCCAACTGTTGACACACAGGACTTCATAAACCCAAATGGCTTCTGTACAGCTAAAAAAGCAATCAGTCAAGTGAGGAGGAAGCCTGCAGAAGGGAAAAGAATCTGACAGAGGATTAATAACCAGAATATGTAAGGAATTCAAAAAACTAAAAAATATATCTACCATATGAACATATACCACTCCTTGGCATATGGCTAAAGGATGTGACATTCTATTGCACGGATTCTTACTCAGCCACATTTTGTGATACTCTATTCACAATAGCTACAAAGTGGAAACAACCTAAATGTCCCTCAACTGACAAATAGGGAATGAAAATATGGAGCACTACGGGATATTATTCAGCTATACAGAAAAATGAAATCATGAACTTTGTATATAAATGGATGGGACTAGAAAAGATCATATTGACTGAGGTAACCCAGGCCAGAAAGGCAAACAGGAGGGAGGAGGGTAAAATAACAGTAACGCTGTCTGAGAAAGTCATAAGGAATCAGAGTATTTACTATCTATCTCCAATATCTAAAATACATGTAAGTCTGTATATATGTATATATAATACATGCACTGTTTAAATAAAAATTCCTGATCTGGGCTGACAATGCTCCCTCAAGAGCCATAGACTATCTAACTAACAAAACCCCAGTACCAGGCATGAGAAGCCCTCTTTACAGTTGCTGGTCAGGGTTGTCCAGGAGACTCCCAGAACATTAGTAGCTGTTG
Organism: Peromyscus maniculatus bairdii; assembly: GCF_049852395.1. NCBI lineage: Eukaryota > Metazoa > Chordata > Mammalia > Rodentia > Cricetidae > Peromyscus > Peromyscus maniculatus. The sequence goes on along the minus strand of NC_134875.1, from coordinate 141,031,444 downwards.
CTATTGCTCTTGATTGCCCACCAGAGGTGAAAGGTAAGTCCCTATTCCTGAAGACACCATGCATTTCAGACACAGGGCCCAGAGGACCCAAGCTGGATGTGACCGGAAAGCCTCCTCCCTTGAGGACTGGCTTTAATTGTACCATAAGGTGCCATGCAAGCAGCCAAAGGAGGGAAGGAACTGACAATCCTACCCAGCTATGACACCTCTGAACCATAACAATGCTCAGCATGGCACAGTAACTCTAAGGGAGCAATGGTGGCATACATCCCATGAGAGTAACTATTGATAGTAACTGAGGACTGTCCAACACGAGGGGAATCATATCTGCTCCTGGAAACCCAACCAACTACCCAAGGCTGGTGAAGTCGTGGATCTTGGAGGAGAACCTACAGCCACCACTTTACTAAACCAGCATAATTCCTACCTACATTCTAAACATTTGTCCTTGTACCCACGGATGAGTGTAGTCCTCATCTTCATCAAGGAAACTTCTCTTTGCAACAGATGGAGACCACTACAGAAAGCCACAACCAATCAAAACGTGGACAGGTGGAGCCCAGTCCCAGGGAATACATATACAGCATAACTCCTTCACCTAAGGCTTAAGGAACATTGTGAAGGAGAGGGTGGAAATTGTAAGAGCCAGAGGATGAGGGAGTTTCCTGTGAGACTGCATCCTAGAAATGACAGGGAGGTTACACCCATGAAGTCCCACCAACATTGTTACCTAAACAAATATGACCTGAGCAAGGACTATACCAATAGACATTCTAAACTAACATGGAAGGGGGAAGCTCAGGAAGTCTCAACCTTAGACAAAGAACTACAGGCAACCGAGGGATGCTGAGAGCAAGGAAGACTAGTACCAAATAGTCAGCCCTGAATAAAATAAATTGTAATTTGAAAAGAAAGAAAAGAAACTGCCAGAGGAATCCACAGAATAATTCTGAAACATCTAAAATGGTGGGGATTTTTTTGTTTGTTTGTTTTTGTTTTTTTGGCAGGGGGAGGTGAGGAAGGAGGTAGGCTGTGGAGATAATGCAGTTGGCAAAATGCTTGCTGGGCATGCAAATGGATCAGAGTTTGATTCCTAGAACCCACGGTAGGGAGCCAGACATGGTTGTGCATGCTTTTAATTCCAGCACTGGGGAGGGAGAAAAACAAGAATTCTTGGGGCTCATTGCTCAGCCTTCCTAGCCTAATTGACAAGCCCCACATCCCAGTAAGATACCTTGTCTCAAAAAAACCAAACAAGGTGGATATAACTCTCAAGGAATGCCACCCAAGGTTACCTCTGGCATCCATATGCAGCACACACACACACACACACACACACACACACACACACACACACACACACAAACTTGGTGCTTTTGAGGTCAAGGAAGTAAAGAACAAGAGTACAGAACAGAAAATCTATTTGAAGAAACAATAAAAAAACCTTTCCAAATTTAGCAAAAGACAAAGTTAGAGATTCAAGAAGCTAAGCAAAATCTAAACAAGATAAATTCAAAGAAATCCACACCAAATGCACTTCCGGCAATTCTATGAAACAACTAAAGAACGAACTTTACACAATCTTTTTTTTTAAACTACACTAATTGTGTAAATGTGTCTCTGACACCTTACACATGTGGAGGTCAGAGGCCAGCCTTCAGGAATGGGTTCTTTTCTACACTCTGGGTGTTGGGGAACAAACCCAAGTTAGGGATTGGCAGCAACTGCCTTTACTTGCTGGAGCACCTCAATGGCCTTCTATACAATCTCCTTCAGGACAGAAGAAAAACACTTGCTCTCTTAGTTCCTTTTCTCAATGCTGTAACAAATACTGACAAGAGCAACTGGGCAAGAAATAAGGGAGGACTTCTTCTGTCTCCTGTTTGAGAATGCAGTTCATGATGCCATGGGACATCACGGCAGGGATGGTGTGGCAGCAGGACCATGACAGGGCTTGTCACATTGCATCCACATTCAGGGAGCAGAGAGAGACTAAGGCCAATGCTCAGTTTACCTCTTCCTTTTCATTCATTCTAAGGCCCAGTCCACAGGAACGCTGCGCTCTTATTCAGGGTGAGTCCTCATCCCTCAGTTAAACTTACTAGAAATGCCCTTACAGAACTATCCAGAAACATGTTTCCTGGGTGAATCTAAATCTAGTCAAGTTGGGGCCAGTGAGGTGGCTGAGGTCAATGCACTTGCTCCCAAACCTGATGCCCTGAGTTTGAATCTACATGGTAAAAAAAAAAAAAAAAAAAGAACCAACTCCTGGGAGTTGGCAGTGACTTCCACATGCATGTCATGTGCCATGCATACCATGCCATGCCATGCCACACCCACACATGCAAACAAATAAGTGAATGTTAAAAAAAAATCCAGTCAAGACCCAGGTATGTTGCCCTGGAAGAGGTGGGAATGGGGGGTAGGCTGGGGGTAAGGGGAGGGTGTGGGAGGGGGGAGAATAGGGGAACCCGTGGCTGATATGTAGAACTGAATGGTATTGTAAAATAAAAGAAAAAAGAAAAAGAAAAAGAAAAGAAAAAATAATAAAGTCTTTAAAGGGAGAAAAAAAAAAAGACCCAGGTATGATGGTGCACACCTTTAATCCCAACATTCAAGAGGCAGAGGCAGACAGAGTTCTGTGAGTTCAAGGCCAGCCTACTCTACATAGCAAGTTCTAAGACAATCAAAGACTATGTCTCAAAAAATCAAGCAAACAAAATCAAAAATCCAGTCAAACTGACAATGAAGATTAACTACCAGACTTGCCAGCTCATTTCTGAGCCTTCATTATCTTGAAAAAAATTTCAATACAGCACAAAAAAAAAAAAACTACAATTATCCTCCATGAAATAAAATGTAAAAAATACTCGGTGAAATACCAACAATTCAAACAGCATTCCAAAGAGGTTTGATATAAAATATATCAATCCTAAATACTGATGACTAAAGAAGGAAAAGAGAGCCCAGCAGTGGTGGTGGATGCCTCTAATCCCAGCACTCAGGAGGCAGAGGCAGGTGGATCTCTGTGAGTTCGAGGCCAGCCTGGTCTACAGAGTGAGTTCCAGGACAGCCAAGGCTACACAGAGAAACCCTGTCTTGAAAAAACCAAAAAAAAAGGGGGCGGGGGAAGAAACATGATTCTATCATAGATGTGTAAAATACATTTGTATGATTGACTGGAGAGATGACTTGGTAAAGAAAACTGTGTTTGCCATCCAAGCGTAAGTTCTGATGTTTAGCACACACATAGAGGTGGGTACAGAGGCATACATTCGTAATGCCAGTGCTGAGGAAGCAGAAACAGGTAGATCCCTGGAGCTCACTGGTCAGCCAACCTAGCCAAATGGTGAGCTCCAGGTTCAGTGAGGGACCCTGTTTCACAAAATAAGATGGAGGGGCTGGAGAAATGGCTCAGTGGTTAACATTATGCACTGCCATAGGCTGGAGGAAAGGGCTAGGGGTTAATAGCAAGGACTGTTCTTCCAGAGGACCTGAGTTCAGTTCCCAGCACCCACAATGGGCATGTTAAAATTGCCTGTAATTTCCATACCCAGGAGATCCAATGTCTCTTGTCTCCAAGGCCACCTGCACTTGTGTGTGTATGCACACACATGCACGCAGACACATACAAATCTTTTCAAAATTAGCACATACCCAGAAAACCCAAGTTTAGGCCCTAGCACCCACAACTGTCTCCAGTTCCAGGGGATTCAGCGTGTGCACAAATGTGCATATTCACACACATACATATAATTAAAAATAAATAAATATTAAAAAATAAAATAGAGAGTGACTGAGGAACACAATTGGTATTGACCTCTGGCCTCCACATGTATGTACACAAACATCCCAGTGCACTGTCACAAATGTAAGTATGCACATACACACAAAATATACACTGTGCACTCAGTATAATGATAACAATGAATCATCTTAGCAAACTAAGACTAGAACACAGGCATGTCCTGATATGTCTGTCTCCAAAACCTACAGCTCATGTCAGATATAATAATGACAATAATTTCTCTAAAGAGCAGGAATAAGAAAAGGTATTCTAGTCTCAGCATTCCTATTGAGCAAGGTTTGGAAATTCTAAACAATACAATAACACAGGTTTGGGAGGGAGGCACACAAATTGGAAAACAAAGAAATAAAACCATCTCTATTCAGAAACATGACCACCTAAACTAAAATCCCAGGAAGTCTACCACAATGTCCTAGAACTAATAAGTGATCATAGAAAGTTCCAAGTCCAAGCCGGGCAGTGGTGGCGCATGCCTTTAATCCCAGCACTCGGGAGGCAGAGGCAGGCAGATCTCTGTGAGTTCGAGGCCAGCCTGGTCTCCAAAGCGAGTTCCAGGAAAGGCGCAAAGCTACAGAGAAACCCTGTCTCGAAAAACCAAAAAAAAAAAAAAAAAAAAAAAAAGAAAGTTCCAAGTCCAAGACTCAGCACACAAAAATCAATCATATGTCTATGAATAATTATAAATAAAAATAAACAAAATAGTGTTTTTACAATAAATGAAATATGCAATATTTAGTATAAATACTGAAAACCATGTACAGAGCCTGAGAGCATAGCTCTGTCTGTGATAGACTATTTGTCTAACATGCACAAGGCCCTGAGGTCATAAGAAACAAGGTAAAAGTATAAAGATAAAAATAAATTTCAAAAATGCAGGGTTTGTATGTTAAAAAACTATAAAACATTCAACTGATTTTTTTAAAGTCAAAGAAAAGCCAGGCAGTGGTGGCACACACCTTTAATCCCAGCACTGAGGAGGCAAAGGCAGGCAGATCTAGGCCATCCTGGTCTACAGAGTGAGTTCAAGGACAGCCAGGGCTATTCAAGGAGAAATCCTATCTCAAAATAAATAAATAAATAAATAAATAAAGTCAAGGAAGGCATAAATGAAATGGATTTACCATGCTACTGAATTCAAATATTTACAACTAAGCTCAACTGTACAGACCTGTAATCCTAACTACTTGGAAGACAGAGACAGGAAGATCACAAGTTCAAGACCTGACTGAGATAGAAAATTAATTCAAGGCAATATAGTGAGACCTTATTGAAAAAAAGTTAAAAAAAATGGCTGGGGATATAACCCCATGATGGGCAGCTGGTACATGTGATCCTAGGTTTAATCAGTAGTACTTGAAAAACAACAAACAAAAAAACAAACGAATTTCCTCTATACGTTTCCAACAGAAATCCAAGCAAGATTTCTTCTTTTTTTTTTTGTAAATACAAACAATACTATTCCAAAATATATATGGAGAGGCAAGAGCTTACAAAGACAAAATAAGACTGAGACTGGAAGAATCACTACCCACTCCCCAGCTATAAGACTTACTATTGCGCTATAGTAATAAAGATGGTGCACTTTTGGTAAAACTCTCTCTCTCTCTCTCTCTCTCTCTATATATATATATATATATATATATATATATATATATATATATATATATATATATATATATATATATATCCTCACCACCACCACCACCCCGCAAAGTACAGAAATACACTCATGCACATATAGTCAACTGATTTTTTAAAAATAAAAACATAAAGGCAATTCAAGGGAGACAAAAATAGTCCTTTCAACAAACTATTTTCAGATACCTGGATAACCACATAGAAAAACAAAAGACAAATGCCCTCATAGTTTACACACAAATGAACTAGAGATATAAATAGAAAATATACAATTATTTGGCTGTTTAAAAAGAGAGGTTGAAGAGATAGCTCAATCAGTAAGGTCCTTGCCTTGTAAGGATGAGGCCCCTAGTTTGATCCCTAGAACCTACATACAAATGGTAGGATAAATGGACAGTAAGTGCAAAAAAAATGTTCGTTATCTATGGTGGCACATGCCTGAAATCTTGTCACTCAGGAGGCAGATACAGGGAGATCAGTGCAAGTTTAAGTACAGCATGGTCTACATAGCCAGTTTTGGGACAGCCAGCACTACATAGTGAGTCCTTGTCTTTAAACATAAACAAAAGTTCACTATGAGCCATTTATAAATACAAATTAAAACTATGATTAGCAAATGTGGGTATAGCTGAGTGGTAGAGTACTTGCCTAGCAGGACAAGGTACTATATCCACTTACAAATAAATCAGGACTAGCAAGCCAATGCTTGCCACTATGCCCGAATGAGCTGGATTCCACATGGTAAAGGAAAGAAGAGACTCTTTCAGGTTATCTTCTGACCGCCCTATGAGCATCATAGCATGCACCCACTCCCCACACATACATACATACACACAAAAAAGGCAGAACATTTAAGTTAAAATATCGACCAAGCACTGGTAAGGAAAGTGTGAAAAGTGATTTGGCATTAACATAAATTTAAACATACACTTAACAGATGTTCTGGAAATCTAGAAATATCTCAAACAGATATTTATACTATGAAAATGAAACACTATATTCATACAAAAACTTGTATGCAAGTGTTTACAGCAGCTCCATTTATAACCACTCAAATTTATATCCAATCTAAATATTCTTTAAGGCATGTATAGATGAATGAGCCGTTCATATACCCATAAAAATGAATTACTGGGGCTGGAGAGATGGCTCAGTGGTTAAGAGCACTGGCTGTTCTTCCAGAGGTTCTGAGTTCAATTCCCAGCAACCACATGGTGGCTCACAACCATCTGTAGTGAGATCTGGTGCCCTCTTCTGGCCTGCAGGCATACATGCAGGCAGAGCACTGTACATACAATAAATAGATGAATAGATAAATAAATAAATAAATCTTTTTAAAAAATGAATTACTGACACACACACACACACATACACAATATCAAACAACTTGAAAATTCTTGTTTTTCTTTAAAAAGTTTCTTTGTGTGTGTGTATGGGGGAATGACAGTGTGTGTATGCCACATCCACGGAGGTGGCCCTGAAGGCCAGAAGAGAGTGTTGGAGTCCCTGGGGCTACTTATAAGCAGTTGTGAGCTCCAGTCCTCTGCACAAACAGTACATGCTCTTAACCACGGAGCCATTTCTCTAGTCCAACTTGAAAGAATCTTAAAAACATTACGTTGAATGACAAAAGACATTCTCAAGCTATTATGTATCTTATGATTCCATCCATATAACATTATCTAGAAACCACAACTATAGCAACAGAGAATACCCAGGTGTTGGGAATGGGTTTCAGTGGTATTATAAAGGGATAGCATAAGAATCAGGGGGATAGGGTATTACAACTTTTCTGTATTCTGAGTGTAATGATAATCACATGAATTAATAACTTAAGATTTCATAGAACTGTACACACAAAAAATCAAACTGATTGTATGTTAATTAAAAAATAAGTCAAAAAAATCTCAGAGTTGCACATATAAATCATATTGCTAAAAATAAAACTATTTTTGGTTTTTTGTTTTTTTTTTTTTTTGAGACAGGGTTTCTCTGTGTAGCTTTGGAGCCTGTCCTGGAACTCACTTGGTAGCCCAGGCTGGCCTCCAACTCACAGAGATCTGCCGCCTCTGCCTCCCGAGTGCTAGGATCAAAGGCATGTGCCACCACTGCCTGGCTCCAACTTATTTTTGTAATTTTTACTTCATAACAAAAAATCCTAGTTGGGCCTTTTCTCCCGATAGTAATAATTACTTTCTTATTTTATGGAGACTCATTTAAATAGTCTTTTTTATTTATTATCTACTTCATCCTCCAGTAAGACATCCTTTAGGTTAAAATATACATTAATGAGATGGCTCTGTGGGTAAAGGCACTTGCCACCAAGCCTGGTGACCTGAGTTTAATCCCCAGAACCCACATGGTGGGAGGAGAGGACTAATGTACCAAAGTTGTCCTCTGGCCACATGTGCACTGTGGCTTACACACACAATAAATAAACAAAAACATCAAAAATATGCATACATCAAAATTAGCTGAGGGTGTAGCTGAGTTGTAGAGTGTTTCTTTAGCATGTGTCAAGCCCCGGGTTTGATCCCTAGCATGTAATACTGACAGAAGACACATAAGAGCATTAACTGTAATGAGTTGTTTCTGGGGAATGCATTTTTAGGCTTATTTTCTAATTTTTCAGAATATGTTTGTAGTACATTAATCATCAGTAGAAAAAAAAAGGACCCTTTTCTATTCAGACCTCAGAACATTTTTAAAGGAAATTTTAGAATTTCCATCAGTAAGCAGGGGAAATCAAGTAGCAAGGAGGGAAGCTGGGGACCAGCAAAAAGAACAGAGAACTAGGGAGCGTAGCAAGCGAATGTAAGAAAGGCGGTGAAGGCCAGCGAGGCGGCTCAGCAAGTGAAGACACTTGCCACCAAGCCCGACAACATGAGCTGGATTCCTACAGCCCACACGGTGGAAGGAGAGAACCAACTCCCACAGGCTGTCCTCTGGCTTCCACACACATGGCATGGCATGCACACAGCTGCAAACATGTGTGCACCCAAAATCAACTTTTTAAATTAAAAACAAAGAAAGCCGGTGATTCTTGGGAAGGGAAAGGCCAACTCACCTGAGATTGTTTGAAAACATCCTTCCCAACCACATCCAGGTTTGAGGGGTCTTTGATGGAACTGACATACTCAGAAACAGCCTTGATCACGACATCACAAGGTGGAAGGACCAACTGATGGGCTCGGACCTAGAAAAGACAAGTAAAGGACACCAAAGTCAAAGATGGGGGCGGGCTGGAGGGACGGCTCAGCTGTTGAAGGCTAGGCTTACAACCAAAATCTGAGTTTGGTTCCCAGCACCCACAGCTGTCCCAGCAGCTACAAAACAAAGTCAAAGATGGATCACTGGGTTGGGGATTTAGCACAGTGGTAGAGCGCTTGCCTAGCAAGGGCAAGGCCCTGGGTTCGGTCCTCAGCTCTGGGGAAAAGAGAAAGAAAGATGGATCACTAAGAGAAATTCCAAAGGTGGATGACATCCTGGCAGGGTGTGCTAGAGTCTCCCCGAAATGAAAGAGAAAAGAACTCTACAACAGTTATTGAAGAGGTGGCCAACACCCAAACGTTCCCAGGTAAATAACAGTATAGGAAACTTGACAAAGCAGGAAAGGCCAGAGTGTTTCCAGAGGGGGTGGCTGGGTTTAAGAGGCTGCCTGTTCTCAGTCAGAGGGATCCCCAACAGTAGCTGGGCGCGCCCCAGAAAAACTTAGACAAGCTGCAGCGTTGTTTCAGGACCAGACATTTTAACTTATTTTACTACATTCATTGGTTTGTTTATGTGTGTGCGCACTTGTGTCACAATTCATGTGTGGAGGTCAGAGGTCCACTTGTAGGAGTCAGTTCACTCCTTCCACCATGTGGGTCCCAGGGATTGAACTCAGGTTGTCAGGCTTGGTGCAAATACCTCTACCCACTGAGCCATCTGGCCCACTCTGTAACAGACATTGTAGAGCAGCAGAAAACCAGGTCAGAGTCTGTACAGCAGCAGGAATGATGGGAAGAGATGCTAGAAACCCTCTGTCCTCAGTGCTGGGGTGGTTGGCACTCAGAACCCAGTGGAGCAGCAGTGAAATGCCATTTCAAAAAGGCCATGCTGTGTAGGTGGCTAGGCTGTCCAAGACACATTCTTGAGGCACGCTTTTGGGGAAACTCAGGAAGAGCTGCAGGGACTGTATACTGAAATGCAGCCAGTGGAATACTGCTAACCTGGGGTAAAGGAAGTCTGAATCAGAACCACAGTATTAAGGGAGCAGAAAGCCTACTGGGAGGCAGGGTTTGCAGAGGAACTTCACCTAAGCTCAAAGTAGTACTCCGGACAACTCCTTTACTCAATACCAAATGGCAATTTAGCAAGCAGACTTGGTCCTGCTGTTCTTGTCCTGTATCTGTTCTTCTTTTCCTTTCGCTTTACAACTTCCTTTTCCACTTTCCTCTTCTAAATAACATAGGCTTGCCTAGTTTGCAGGGCGTCTCTGTGTCTCAGCCTTCTGAGAACTGGAACTGTTGTCTGTTCCCTGATTTCAGTCTGTTAGTGAAAACTGCCTCATGTCCCCCACTTTTGGCCCTTGCCCTCTCCATTCATGTTCTCTCTACTTTCTAGCAATCCAATTCTAACCGCTAGATGTACTAAGCTTTCTCCTAAGACCCACAGTCATTAGTATAGTGGCACACACATACTATCAGTGCCTTTTCTCAAAATGATTGAGGCTGAAGTGGTGATGGTTTTGTACTTTACTACTACTGGACAGTGTCATAATGGGCCTATGCCTGGATAGTGACTATTGTTGCGACAGCATTCTACTCTTGGGGAATGCTGGGGATCAACTCTGGTGCTCTGAGCACTAGTGCAACAGGACAATGACACCTCAACCCATCAAAAACTATCTCCCCTTGAACATTGTGAATATTTGCATGCAAAAATAAAGGTGACATTAAATAGAAAATCCAAGCAGCAACCTAACTGTATACCTGCAAGTCCCAACATAAAACCAGGAAATACAATGTTACATATCTCCTCTAAAAATTACCAAGTCCACAGTAATGCTCCCTATGAGAGTGACTTAAACAAAATTCCAAGGAATTCAAAAGAATAATCATAAATATGTTCAGAGAAATTGAGGACACAAAATCTCAACTGAATTTCAAAATGGTGGGGGCTAATAGCTGAATGAAACAGGAAGGCAATGAAAGATATTGAAATGGAATCCCATACAGACACAGAAATATGGAAGAAAACCCAAACTGAATTATTGGAAATTAAAAATTCATTAAGTCCAATTAAAAGCTCAGTGGAAAGCCTCACCAACAGAACGAATCATGGGAAGACACAATGCCAGGGCCTGAGGACAAAGTAGAAGAATAGCAACACTCAGGTGACAACCAAGATAAGGTAATTAAAAAAAGAAACACAGCATGCAAGATGGACAGTACAGGATGAAAAGACCGAATTCTCGGTGGTGCAGCCATGAGTAAGCTGCCCGTGGGACACGAAAACCCCCTATCCAGGGCTGGAGAGCTGGCATGGCAGTTAAAATATTTGCTTCTCTTGCAGAATACCTGGGTTCAGTTCCAAGCATTCAGTTGGTGGCTCACAACTGCTTTTAACTCCAGTTCCAAAGGATCCAACATCCTCATCTGGACTTTTTGGGTACAGGTATGCACATGGCACACAGACATATATGCAAGTACATACATATACATAACATAAAAAATAATGAAATCTTAAAAACACAAATACCTGCACATGCAAGTAACTCTAACTAAACACAATGGGTCAAAAAAAAAAAAAAAAAAAGACAGCCGGGCATGGTGGCACATGCCTTTGACCCCAGCACTCAGGAGGCAGAGGCAGGCGGATCTCTGTGAGTTCAAGGCGAGCCTGGTCTACAGAGTGAGTTCCAGGACAGTCAAGATTACACAGAAAAACCCTGTCTCAAAAAACCAAAAAAAAAAAAAATGTTAGTAGGAAGAGGAGACAGGAGACAGAGTAGGGATGAGGAAGGGTAATAAGGGATGAAAATATATAGGTTCGTCAGATAGTGGTGGCACACACCTTTAATCCCAGCACTCGGGAGGCAGAGGCGAGTATATCTCTGTGAGTGTGAGGCCAGCCTGGTCTATAGAGCAAGTTCTAGGACAGCCAGGGCTACACAGAGAAACACTGTCTTGAAACAACCCCCCCCCCAAAAGATTAGATTCATTATTTACATGTATGACATTATTTAGAAATTATTAAAAGAAATCACACAGCACTCCATTGATACATAGAAATTTATGTTCTCATGCATCAGTCAATGATAAAATTAATAATGAGGGACTAGCAAGATGGCTTATTGGTTATAAGCACTTGCCTCTGGCCTCTGTGGGAATCTGCACTTATATACACCTGTCGCACCTGCACGCACGTACGCACATACTACACACACACACACACACACACACACACACACACACACACACACGTGCTGTGGGATGTTCTGTATGTCCCGTGGGAGCCTGTTCTCGGGTTCCTCATGGCTTTACCCAGCAGGTCCGCCTAGAGGATGATTAGGACCATGGCTGAGTGCAGGTGTCTGAGATGGTCTACACTTGGCTGTGCTGAGGGATGGTCTGTATGGCAAATGTGTTGCTCTGATTGGTCAATAAATAAAACCTGATTGGCCGTGGCTAGGCAGGAAGTATAGGCGGGACTAACAGAGAGGAGAAATAAAAGAAAAGGAAGGCAGAAGAGTCACGGCCTGGAGCTGCCACCAGGACAAGGAAGATGTAAAGTACCAGTAAGCCACAAGCCGCGTGGCAGAGTATAGATTTATGGAAATGGATTAATTTAAGCTATAAGAACAGTTAGCAAGAAGCCTGCCATGGCCATGCAGTTTGAAGCAATATAAGTCTCTGTGTTTACTTGGTTGGGTCTGAGCGGCTGTGGGACTGGCGGGAGACAAAGATTTGTCCTGACTGTGGGCAAGGCAGGAAAACTCTAGCTAAACACACATATAGCTAAAATTCATAAAAAATAAACCTTACAAATAAATTAATAAAAATTTTAGATTTATTTATTTTCCTTGTAGGAATGTTTTGCCTGCACATATAGAGGCAAGTAGAGGGCATTAGATTTCCTAGCACTGGAGTTAGAGATGGTTGTGAATCATCTTGTGGGTGCTAGAAACTGAACCTGGGTCTTCCACAAGAGCTACAAGTGTTCTTAAGCACTGAAGCATCTCTCTAGCCCCCAAATAAATATAGTTAATAATGGGGGAAAAGTAATTCTAGGGGCTGGGGAGATGGCTCCGTGACTACGAGCGTTGGGGCACAAACACGAGGACCCACATAAAAAGCTGGGTATGGTCACACGGGTCTGTAGCCCACAGGTCTGTGCTGGGCCTTAATGACCACCAACCTAATTCCAGGTTCAGTGATAGACCCTATTATTCTGAAAAGAATAAGGTGGAAAGTTATACTGCATGACACCTGATAGCATCCTCTGGCCTCTGGATTAGCACCCACACACGTGTGCACATACACCATACACACACTCACACTTACAAAATCTTTAAACAAAAATAATTCTGTAATATATGGAGAATCTTTATATCCTGACTTGAACTAACCACAAAAAGGCCATTTTGAAAGAATCAGGAAAGTTGTAAAATGTATTAGATATTAAGGTAACAGGCCAGCAAGATGGCTTAGTGGATAAAGACGATTACTGCCAATCCTAATGACCTGCATTGGATCCTCGGAATCCACATGGTACAGGAGGAGAACCAACTCCTGCAAGCTGTCCTCTGACCTCTACACATCATCATCATCATCATCATCACACACACACACACACACACACACACACACTAAATAAATATATATTCCCCGAAATAAAAGGACGGTAACAAGAAATTAGCATTACTTTCATTAGGAGTGATAATGTCCATGTGCATATGCAAGAAAACGTGCAAACATTTTAGAGCCATACACAAAGAATATGCAAGTGAAATAACTTGTCATTCGTTTAAAGTCATATTGGCAATAAAAGAAAATCCAGCAAGCATGGCAAAAATCTTGGTAGTTGATCTAAATGATTAAACAATGCTAAATAATTGCAATAATCTATTGTTTTGCCCATGTTAGTGATATTCAAAAAAAGTCAATGAGGTGATTCTTAATGATATTCTGCTATGCTCATAGATTGGTGTCTAGCGCAATTGTCATTAGAGAGGCTTCATCCAGCATCTGATGGGAGCAGATGCAGAGACCCACAGCCAAATATTAGTGGAGTTCAGGGAACCCTGTGGCAAAGTGGGAGGAAGGACTCTTTTGAGTCAGAGAGGTCGAGGACGTCACAGAATCAACCAACCCGAGCTTAGGGGCTCACAGAGACTGAAACACAATTGCGGATCCTGTATGGGTCTGAGCTAGGTCCTCTGCATTAATTTAATGGTTTTTAGCTTGGTGTTTTTGTTGGACTCCTAAGAGTGGGAGTGGGCACTGTCTCTGACTCATTCTCCTGCTCTTGGGACCTTTCCTCCTACTGGGTTGACTCATCCAGCCTTGATCAGAAGGTTTATGCCTAGTCTTTTTTTTTGTTGTTGTTGTTTTGTTTTTTCGAGACAGGGTTTCTCTGTGTAGCTTTTCGCCTTTCCTGGAACTCGCTCTGTAGACCAGGCTGGCCTCGAACTCACAGAGATCTGCCTCCCGAGTGCTGGGATTAAAGGCATGCGCCACCACCTGGCTGCCTAGTCTTATTGTAACTTGTTATGCCATGTTTGGTTGCCATGGGAGGCCTGTTCTTTTCTGAAGGGAAAGAGAGAAGCAGTGGATCTGGGGGGAGGGGAGGGAAGGGAGGAGTGGAGAGGGGAAACTATGGTTGGGAGGTATTATATGAGAGAAGAATAAATAAATACATACATAAATATACAAATAATGAATAAATCAATACAAGATTTATTTATTTATTATGTATACAGTGTTCTGCCTGCATGTATGCCTGAACACCAGAAGAGGGCACCAGATCTCATTACAGATGATTGTGAGCCATCATGTGATTGCTGGGAATTGAACTCAGGACCTCTGGAAGAGAAACCAGTGTTCTTAACCTCTGAGCCATCTCTCCAGCCCTAAAGTGAACATTTTTGATGCTAGGTAAAAATGTAGGTTTGTGTTGCCTCATTGAAAATTATTTAAGTATAAGTTCCTTTACACTGTAATTATTGAATCAATGGTAGAAATCTCCAAAAGGCTTTTGATAAAATTTATTTTGTTGGGGGCTGGAGAAATGGCTCAGCAGTGACTAGCACATATTGCTCTTCAAGAGGACCTGAGTTCAATTTCTAGTACCCACACATCAGGCAGCTCACAACCACTTCTAACTCCAGCTCCAGGGGGATCCACACCTATGGCCTCTGTGGGCAAAATGCACTCATGTGCACATAGCCCCTACTTACATACACAGAACTAAAATCAAATTTAAAAAGTGAGATTCATAAACATTCCAAGTCACAAGGGGTCATTTGGCAAGAAAAATTTTTTTTTACCAAAACTATCATTCATTCCTCATAAAACAGTTATTGATGGAGCTGGAGAGATGGCTCTGAGACTAAGAGTACTTGCTGCTCTTCCAGAGGACCCAGGTTCAATTTCTAGTCCCAATATGGCAGCTCACAGCAGCCTTTAACTCCAGGGGACCCAACACTGTCTTCTGGCCTCCATGGGCACCAGGAATGCAAGGGGTGCATATACATACAAGCAGGCAAAATACCCATACACATGAAATTAAATAGAAATAAAAATAATTGTTTAAAAAGTCACTATGTTTAATGTGATAGCACACACCTTTAATCCTAACTCTTGGATGCAGAGGAAGGTGGATCCCTATGAGTTTGAAGCCAGCCTGGTCTACCTACATAGTGAGTTCTAGGTCAGCCAGGGCTATGTACAGAGGCCCTATATCAAACAGCTACTGTCAGGC
Organism: Peromyscus maniculatus bairdii; assembly: GCF_049852395.1. Lineage (NCBI taxonomy): Eukaryota > Metazoa > Chordata > Mammalia > Rodentia > Cricetidae > Peromyscus > Peromyscus maniculatus. The sequence goes on along the minus strand of NC_134875.1, from coordinate 141,016,032 downwards.
ATTGGCCAGACGCTGTCCTAAGGCACCAGGGACACAGCAGTGAAGACCAAATACAAGAACACTGCCTTCAAGGCAACAGAAATAGTAAATGTGTTGGATAAGGTGATACGCATGCATGTATGTATGTATGTATGCATATATGCACATATAATTTTAAATAGTGGGATTGGGAAAAGCCTCATTAAGAAAATGACATTTGACAGAACTTTTAGGAGTGAGAAAACGGCTATGTAAGAAAAAAAGGCAATCCAAGTAGAGAGAATGTTAAGTCTGACGCTTCTAAGGGGCTAGGAAGTGCTGGGGTTGGCAGGCTATGAGAAGGACTGAGTGACATAAACAGTCATTATAAGATTTTAAATAGGAAAGTGACACACTCTGAGTCATCTTTTTAAAATCAGTATATATTAACTATACAACAGAGTAGCTTTCATTATCATATGTTCCTGTATGAACATTATGTATTTTGATCATATTCACTTCATTACCCTCTCAACAGTCTCCTTATTTGTCCCAAATAGTCTAGTCCCCTCCCTATCAGTTTTTTTCCCCACACAGACAAAATAAGACAGATTCGTAATGCTAAAGAACAAATTTCAGAGCTGGGGATATAGTGTAGAAGTGGACTGATTTCCTATCATGTTTAAAGCTCTGGGTTCAATCCTGAGCACTGTCAATTTTTTTCCAAAAACAAATTTGCATAGTGTGTACATGTATGTGTGTGTGTGTGATGTGTGTGTGTGTGGGGGGGGGTGCAGGCGCACACGCATAAGCAAACCAAAGGTCCCCCTGGAGTACTGGTCCTCAGAAGTGGCTTATCTTGTTTTTAAGACAATCACTGGTACATGGGGTTCCTCAACTAGGGTAGAGTAGTTGGCCAACAAGCCTCCTGGATCTGCCTCTCTGTCTTCCCAGCACTGAGATTACAAGTACAAAGCATCTTGTCTAGCTTCCATGTTAGTGCTGGGACAGCGCTCAGGTCTTCATGCTTATACAGCCAGCGGTTTACTAACTGAGCTGTCTCTTCAGACCCAAGAACAAATTTTATTCTACACTTTTCTAAAAAACTAAAAGAGCATGTGGCCTAGTAATTCTAAACACAATGTGAATGGCCTAATTTCCCCTAAACGGCCATCTTAGTTTCACCTTGCAAGTTTCTAAAAACTTATACTTTTTTGGCAGTAGTAGAGATTGAACCCAGGTCCTCACACGTGTAGGCAAGCTCTATCACTGAGCAAATTCTCAAACCTAAAACCTTACTTTTAAGAGGGCTTTATAAAAACTATCAACAAACAGGTTGGAGTGATATCTCAGTGGTTAGGAGACTGGTAAGCAAAATGAAACTAGAGAGCTGGCCATTGGGTTTATTGGTAGCTTTGTTAAGGGCAATTTCAGCAAGTCAGATTACAGAAGCAGGATAGTGAACAGGTCAAATACAGCTCCCCTAACCCCCATGTGTGTGTATGTGCATGTAGGTAAGTGGTCAACATCACTCTTCAGTAGCCATCCTCTTTGTGTTTTGAGACAAGGTCTCTGATTAGGACCTGGGGATCACCAGTTAATCTAGGCTGGCTGATGAGAGAACCCAAGAATCTGCCTGTTTCCACCGCCCCAGGGCTAGGGTTATAAGCATGTGCCACCATCCCTGCTTTTTGTCTGGAGATCAAACTCCTTATGTTTGTACAGTAGGTACTTTATCAATGGAACCATCCCCTGCCCCTAACCCCTCGATGATTCTTTAGAAGAGTACACTGAAAGAAGAAAAACAGAGCGATAACTGAGGCGCAGGGAGTAAGGTCAAGAGTGGGTTTGGGCCTGGACAGATGCTCACGTGGCACAAAAACCTGAGCTCAGATCCCTAAAACTTGTATAAAAAGTCAGATATGGGCAGCACACACCTGTTATCCCAGTACTAGGAACACGGACACACACATACACACCCAAAAAGGGGACGTTTATTTTTAAACCTGAATCTTACATACCCAAATCATACACAGCCATCCATAGTAGCATGTGCTTATAATCTCAGAACTCGGGATGCTGAAGTCAGAGAATTTTGAGTTCAAGGCTAGTTGGCATCAGGTCTTATCTCCAATTAAAAAAAAAAAAAGGATTGGGGCTACAGAGATAGCTCAGGGGTTAAGAGCACTGGCTGTTCTTCCAGAGGAACCAGGTTCAATCCCCATCATTCATATAGCAGCTCACAAACATCTGTAACTTCAGTCCCAAGAGATGTGATGTCCACTTCTGGCTTCTGTAGGCACTATGTACGAATGTAGTGAACAGACATACATGCAGACAAAGCACGCTTAAATATATTTAAATTGAAAAATACACAGACATTTCTAAAAGGATCATGCTTATGCATCAAATGGGAAATAACCAATGAAGAGAGAAAAAATGGATGATGCCAGAGAAAGGACCCCGCTGAACTAGTATCTTTAAACTGGCAGGAGTGAATAGGACCTTTATAAATGGAAGAGTTTGCCTTAGATAGGACATGGACAAGTCATTCATGGTCATCAGGACACAAGCAGATTAAAGGTGAGGAGGTGAAGAGGAAATGGAAGTTCATAGAAATTCTCTTCCCACCACTTCCATTTGTTCAGTGAAACAGGAAGTGAGATCATGCAATGTGGGTGAGTCAATGAGGAGAAAGTATCAGAGGCTGAAGGAGGGAGACGGTATAAAATAATTATCGAAGACAGTGAAAAACAGGAAATGTAACATCACCAATTTACACCGCCAACACAGTGCCAAAGAGTATCAGTTCTTCTACAGGCTTCATAGCAGTAAACTCAGTTTTAATTGCTAAACTAGTAACAAAAATCAACACATCATTCATTGGATGTACATGACTGATCATTAGTGAGGTTGAGCATCTAGTCATATGATTAGTCATATAATCATAGGCTACGATGAGTCATATAATCATAGGCTATGATGAGTCATATAATCATGAGCTATGATTAGTCATACGCTTTTGTCAATTTTCTGATTCAGTCTTTTATTCATTTTTTCACTGTTTAGGTATTTTTCTTTGCCAGTTTGTATGAATTCTTATGTTATGGGTATTATCAGAACTAATTTTTATCTGCATGTAAAATTTAGTTTTACTTGAAGGGGAGAGTGTGAATGCAGTTCCACACTACCACAAATTAAGCAGTCAAGTTTCCCACATTTTGGAATATCATAGGAATCAGCACATGCCAAGTACAACCACCTTCTTGATCAGTGTCTCCACTGCCAGCAAGTATTTTATGCGAAATATTTTAAATTTAATGAAAGAGGACACCAATGAACATGCTGAACTGCATGGGGAAAAGCCCATGAGGCCTCAACCTCATGTAGACAAAGAACTCTAGGCAAGTGAGGAAAGCTGGGAGAGAGAGAGAGGCGGTCCTCCTCAGGGAAGAGCGCGCCAACTGGTTGTCCAGTGCTAAACTGTCAGCCCTGGAAACATACATTCAGGTACAGTATATGGACTCACCAGGTTATATTTAGGAATAAATACACACACACACGTACACACACAAATATATGTGTGCATGTAATAACAATTGGTGAAAAAAAGGGGGTCATGAATTAGAAGAATGAGTGGATAGGGATATATGAAAGGGTTTAAAGGGTGGAAAGAGAAGGGAGAAGTGTTGTGACTAAAATACAATCTCAAAAGCAAATAAACAAAAAGACTTTAAAAACGAAGATTTTTAAAAAATCTAATGAAAGACAACTATTCCACATCATCAAAATGCAATCAAAACTTGATGTCTCCTAAATGTACAGACACAAAATAGGGCACATTACCTTAAGTGATGCAAGAGGATGTTCTGGTCCCAAAAGGCTCCAGTGAAAAGCAGCCAAGTCCTCATCTGGTAGAATGTGGTTACCTATAAAATACAATTTCATTTATTCACTGTACAAATGTTTGCTTACATCTTTTAGGTCATAAAGAGGATCCTTCTGGGAGAGAAAATAACTGAATTAAGCATAGGCCTATATTCTTTTTATTTTTGAGACAGGGTTTCTCTCTGGAGCCCTGGCTGTCCTGGAACTCACTCTGTAGATCAGACTGGCCTCAGACTCACAGAGATCCACCTGCCTCTGCCTCCTGAGTTCTGGGATTAAAGCAGTCTCTACCATGCCCAACCAGGCCTATATTATTATTATTATTATTATTATTATTATTATTATTATTATTATTATTATTATTATTATTTTGGAGATAGGTCTCATTATATATCTCTGGGTGACCTGGGACTTAATATATAGACCAAGCTGGTTTCCAACTCAAAGGTCCACCTGCCTCTGCTTCCCAAGTGCTGGGATTAAAGGCATGCACCATAACACCCAGTAAGCTTTTTTTTTTTTTTTTTGGTTTTTTTTGAGACAGGGTTTCTCTGTATTACAACTCTTGCTGTCCTGGAACTCACTCTGTAGACCAAGCTGGCCTTCAAATCATAGAGTTCTGCCTGCCTCTGCCTCCTGAGAGCTAGGATTAAAGGTGTGTGTCACCACCATCTGGCAAGCCTATATTCTTAATGTAATAATTAATTATAGTAGCTATATATGTGTTGATTATCTACTTTGTACCATGTGTATTACATGTATCTCCTTTATAGTGATGAAGCCTCATAGTTTTATCTCCATTTTATAGACAAGGAAACTGAGATTCAAACAAGCTTAGTGACTTGGCCCAAGGTAGGCCTATGCTAGAACAGAGACTCAGGACTGTCTGACTATCAAATGCATGGTGCTACCCATTATCACAGGTAATAGGTAACTGTTACCCAGTTGTGCAGCTTTTTATTTTACAATAGCAAATTACTGATTACTTGACAAGTACAAAGCACTTTCCATATCTCATCTCACTTAACCCCATGAATAACACTTTTCATTTCTGAGATGAGGAAAATGAATCCAGGGAAGCGTGACTTCAGTGATTTGCACAAAATCTAATTCTAAAACTTGGGCTGATTCAATTAGATTATCCCAAGTGATGTTCTTTGTGCTTATAGGGCAAGGTCACAACTATTCTAGTCTATTAATGTTCATGCTGTCAATACTTGGGAAACCAATTCAAAATATCAATTCTACAATTTACTTTGAAATGCATCTTTAAAAGAAAGCCTGAAAGTTGGATTCAATGACTCATGCCTGCACTCCCAGCATTAGGAAGGTTAAGGCAGGAGGATCTTATGATTGAAGCCAGTCTAAGCTACACAGTGAGACAGGATGAAAAACCAAACAAGAAAAAAGAAAAGAAAAGCAGATAGGTGGGTGGATGGAGGAATGGATAGGTACACGAGAAAGCGAGTGCTGCAAAATGTTAATGGAGGGCACAAGCAGCAGCTACAGACTTCTCACTGCAAATGAATTTGCTGAATGTTGTTCAAAAGTAGTCCTAACAAAAAAGAAATGGAGAAAAACATAGAAAAATCTAGATTTTTGAAAAGAGAAATGCTAATCGTCTTAGTGGAGAAGCAAAGGCAACTAGGACTCTGCATGTCAATTCTGGAATATAATTTGTGGCCAGCCTGGTCTACAACATGAGTTCCAGGACAGCTAGGGCCACACAGTGAAATCCTGTCTTAAAAAACAAACAAACAAAATGCTCTTATGATCATAACTGACATTTTTATGTTCACATTCTTATCACAAGTTAATACATTCATAACATACTGAGTTTTTTGGATGGTCTGCTAAGAATCCCTAACTACCTACTGCTTTTCCACAACATTATATGGTATGAAAACTTTATGCTTTATTTTTGAGACAGGGTCTTTCTAATATAGGACAGGCTGGCTTTGACTATGTGGCCAAGGATGGTCTTAAAGTTCTGATCCTTGTGTCTCTACCTCCTGAATGCTAGAATTATAGGCATGTTAAACTACACCCATATATTTGGTTCTAGGATTGAGCACAAAGCCACATGCATGCAAAATAAGTGTACTACCAACTGAGCTACATCCCAAACCAGCATGAGGACTCTAAAAAAGCAAATCCAATATTGCCAGGCTAAACCACTCTAGTCTGCATATCTTATCAATGTGCTGTGGGATGTCTTTCTGTATGCTGTGAATATGTGTTGCTCTCATTAGTTGATAAATAAAGCAGTTTTGCCAATGGTGAGGCAGAATACGGTTAGGTGGTACACTCAAACTGAAGACTGAACAAAGAAGGGTAGAGTCAGGAGAGACACCAGCCCGCCAAGGGGCAATAAGATGCCAGCAGTCCAGTAATTCTACAGCCACGTGGAAACACATGGATTACAAGGAATGGGTTAATTTAAAATGAAAGAGCTAGCTAGCAAGAAGCCTGAGCCATAGGCCATACAGTTTGTAATTAATATAAGCCTCTGTGTGTTTACTTGGGACTGAGTGGCCACGGGACTGGGCAGGACATAGGAAAACTTCTAGCTACACAATGCAAGAAAAACTTTACCAAACACTGGATTATCTGTTTTACACTACCTACCTAGCAGTGCAGCAAATATGGGAAAATTCATTCGCTTCAAACCGAGCTGCTTGGCCACTTCCTGCATCAGGAACTGGTTGGTTGTGAGGTTCTTCCCATTCCAGCTGAGCTTCAGTGCATGGGAACTGTAGTAAGACGGAATATTGTAGAGCGCGTACTCGGAGTCATGAGCAAGAAGGCCATGAAAGCCATTTTCCCTAAAAAAAGCCACGACTTCCAAATGGTGGTCCTCAAGGCTCTGAAAGACCTAGGAGAAAAGAAAAAGAGAACACGTCATGACATAGAAACTGATGTATATACATACACCTACAAAATTAGAAATCAGGAAGGTTAGTGCCTAATTTACAATGATAAAATTTAAGATTATCATTGGCCAAAAAGAAGAAAACAAGCAAACTGTGTATCAGTTTAGAACATGATTATGCCAGTACATGTGTTTACTAACTGCCCAACCTTTATGTTGTGAAATCAATAATCTATTACTTAATATATATTAATTACTTAGTATAATACTATATTAAGTTTTTGCTTGAAACCATAACAGAGGCCTTCATAAGAAAAAAACACATGGAAATCATTACTTATTGCTCAGTAGCTATGTGCTGTGTATATGCTACCTATAGAATCTTATCACAACAATCATGGTAAGGTATATATGAATGAAAGTACTTAGAAGTGCAAATAGAAATCTTAGTTCATCTATCAAGTTTTTTATGTACATTGATGTCCTGCTTGCATGCATGTCCATGTGAGTGTGTCAGGTCCCTGGAACCGGAGTTACAGACAGCTCTGACTGCCATGTGGGTGCTGGGAATGGAAGCTGAGTCCTCTGGAAGAGCAGCCACTGCTCTCAACTGCTGAGCTAGATCCCCAGCCCCTTACCTATCAGTTTTTAAAAAACATTTATTTATTTTATGTGTATGTGTGTGTGCTGAATGTATACATTTGTACCAGTGCATGGAGGTGCCCATGGACATCAGAAGAGGTCACTGGACCCCTGGTACTGGAGTTGCAAGCAGCTGTAAATTGCCCAAAGTGGGTGCTAGAAACCGAGCCCAGGTCCAGCATACCAACACCTCCCTTTCACAGTTCTTGGTTTTCCCCCCTTAGGAGCATCTTAAGAAAGGAGAGTACTTCCACAAAGGAAGTTTCTCATAGGTTCTCCAGAGGAAACCCACAGAGATTATTTCTATTAGACAAGGGCCAGAAACTACCTCATTTTAAAAATTGAGAAACTAAGCTGCCAAAGGTTGGATATCCTCAAAGCTGTATGAGTGAGATACAATGTAAGCTGTTAAAAAATAATGACATCATGAAATTTTCAGTCAAATGGATGGAACTAGAAAAAAATCATCCGGAGTGAGGTAACCTGGACCCAGAAAGACAAACATGGTATGTACTCACTAATAAGTGGATATTAGCTGTAAAGTAAAGGATAACCATGCTGAATTATAGAATCTACAGACTCAGAGAAGCTAAGTAACAAGGAGGGCTCAAGGGGGTGGTGCTTAGATCTCCCTGGGAATGGGAAACACATTTCACAGGTGGACTGGGTAGTGACTGGATGGACATAGGGTGGGGATGGGAACAGGAGGGATTAGGTACAGGGAGGATGGAGGGAGAGAGTACTGGAAGAGACAACTGGAATGGAGGGGGGCATCACTGGGATAAGCTAGAAACCTAGTGTAATGGAAACTCCCAGGAATCTACAAGGATGACCCTAGCTAAGACTCCTAGCAAGAGGGGATACAAAGCATGAACTGGCCTTCTCCTGTAACCAGGTAAGAATTCTAGTGGAGGGATTGGGACACCAGCCCAGCCACATAACCTTCAACCTACAATTTGCCCTGCCTATAAGATGTGCTGGGGTAAAGGTGGAACAGAAATCCAGAAATCATGGGAATGGCCAACCAATGACTGGTCCAGCCTGAGACCCAAGCTGTAAGAGGGAGCCCATCCCTGACAGTGCCTGGAGTACAGGAACCAGAGGCTGGACAGCCCAGAGACCTAGTATAGAACCCAACACAACTGGCAAAAACGTCAATGAAATGATTCCTAATGACATTCCACTATACTCATAGGTTGATGCCTTCATCCAACAACTGGTGGAAACAGATACAGAGACCCATAGCCAAACATTAGGCCGAGCTTAGGGAATCCTGCATAAGAGGGACAGGAAGGATTGTAGGAGCCACAGGGATCAAGGACATCGCAAGAAAACCCACAGAATCAACTAACCTGGGCTCCCAGAGACTTAACCGACAATCAACGTGCCTGCATGGGCCTGACCTAGGCCCTCTGCATATATGTTAGTTTTGCTACTTGGTGTTCTTGGGGACTCCAAACAGTGGGAGCAGGAGCTGTCCCTGACTCTATTGCTGGCTTTTGGATCCCTTTTCCTCCTTCTTGCCTCATGCAGCCTTAATATGAGGGGAGGTGCCTAGTCTTACTGCAAGTTAACATGCCATGTTTGGTTGATATCCATGGGAGGCCCACTCTTTTCTGAATAGAAAAGGAGTGGATGGGGGCAGAGGGAAGGTGTGGTGGGACTGGGAGGTGAGGAGGGAGGGGAAACTGTGGTCAGGATGTAAAAAATAAAATAATAAATAACATGCAGAGGACCTTGTGTAGACCCATGCAGGCTCCAATTGGTATTTTATTGGTATATGAGTGTTTTGCTTGCCATGTCTGTCTGTCTACCAGTTGCATGCCTCACCTTTGGAGGCCTGAAGTGGGCAGTAGATGGCCTGGAACAGATGATTGTTAGCCACCATGTGGGTTCTGAGACTCAAACCAGGGTCTTCTGAAAGAGCAGATTGTCTTCTTAACTGCTGAGCCATCTCTCCCGGCTCCTACAGGTTCTATCTTACTTGTTTCCATTTCCTTTTTTAAATTAATTTAATTAATTAATTTGTCCCAGCCCAATCAGTTTCCCCCTTCCCTCCCTCCTCTCCTTCCAATCCCTCTCTCCATCTCCCCACCCCCACCCCCATCCACTCCTCCGCCTCCATTTCTTTTCAGAAAAGGGCAGGGCTCCAATGGATATTAGCCAGCCATGGCAAATCAAGTTGCAGTAAGACTATGCACCTCCTCTTCTATTGAGGCTGGAAGAGGCAACCCGGTAGGAGAAAAGGGTCCCAAAAGAAAGGTCTAACCACAAGATGCAAGAGGCATGGAAACTTTAAAAAGACCAACCAGAGTTACAAAAACAAGAAAGCAATGGACTATAGAAATGATCCCCAAGAGAGCCCAGCAGATGGTGAGGTGCAAGCCTCTAACCTCAGCACTTGGGTGGCAGATGCAGGCAGATCTCTGTGTGTTCAAGGCCAGACTGCTCTCTCTACAGAGCGAGTACCAGGACAGCCAGGGCTATACAGAGAAACCCTGTCTCAAAAAAATAAAAATTTTAAAAAAAGGAGGAAAGCAGTACAGCATCTGACTTCTATAGCAGATGTATACCTGGACTGCAGACTGTTTACATCCCAGGTAGCTAAGTAATAATTATTAATTATGTACTATGTTCTAGGCACTCTTTCAAACCCATCTCCTGTACACTAAACTTGATAACGTCATGAGGCATTGTTACAGTGATCTACTCATTTGCTGGGATTCTGTGCTAAGATCTCCAATGGAGCGCTTCAAATAGTTTAGAGTCCCAAATTCTCTATATACTATGCTTTCACACACACACACACACACACCCCGCACACACAGATGGGGGAGTCTACTAAGAACATTTAGTGTTGATCATATGTGTATGTGTTTAGGGCTGACCACTTGGAATTGCATAAGCTCTAAGTCATCTCTGGCGAAGACCTATCGATGGCTTGCAGCTCCTCATTCAAGGGTAGGGTCCTGTGAAACTGCCCCCATCCATGCTGGCATATTGGCTGGTGTTGTCATCATTCAGGTCCTGTTTAAGAACTCACATTGCTGAAGTTTCCTGAGTGTAGCTTCTCTGTCATGGCTAGAAGACACTGTCTAACAGCAGGAGTCCTGGTCATCTGAATCTTATCATCTTTCTGCCCCTTTCCTGTGGTGTTCCCTGAGCCTGTGGTATAACGGCTGTGCTGTAGATTAGCCAACTGGGGTTGGGGACCCCACAGTCTCCTCTCTGCCAATCAAAACCATAATGAGAAATGAGTTAGCAACCACTAGGATATCTGTAATTTGAAAAGTGAAAAGTGAGTGTTGGCAAGTAAGTAGAGAAACTGGAATTCTCAAGCTGGGTTTGGTAGCACCTACTTGCAATTCTAGTACTCAAGTGGCTAGGACAGGAGAATCATGAGTTTGAGGCCAGCATGGACTATGTAGCAAGAAAAAAAAGGAATCAGTTAGTGTTAAACAACTATAATCCTGGCATTTGTGGGTTAGATACAGGAATATCTCGGGTTTAAACATCATCCTCAGTTACATACTGAGTTTGAGGCCAGCCTGGGCTACTTGAGACCTTATCTCGAAAGAAAATAAAATTAAACTAAAGAAACAAACCACACCCACCCACATACATCCACATGCACACACAGGAGAGAGACAGAGAGAGAGAGAGAGATGGAGGTGGGGGTAGATACGTAAACTGGTGCAGCCACTTTGGAAGAGTCTAGGAGTTTCTCAAACAGTGATTCCATAAAATGTATCTCTAATAACAGACTAAACTGTTAGCTCATGATCTAGTAATTGCATTGGAAGATGTAACTCAAAAGAACTAAAATTGGTCCTGAAGATGGCTCAGCAATCGGGAGTCCTTACGGTTCTTGCAGAAGGAAGTGGATTCAGTTCCCAGACCCACATCAGGCAACTCACAAGTGCCCATAACTCCAGTTCCAAGAGATCTGATACTCTTTTCCTGTCTCTCTGCACTCTTGCACATAAACTCACAAGGCACACATACATGCACATAAAAAAATAAAACAATCTTTAAAAAAAGAATTGAAAAATCTATTATTGTACCAAAAAATACTACATGAATAGTCATAATAGCCTTATTCTGAATAGCCACAAAGTAAGAACAACTTAAATGTCCAACAATGAATAATCAAAATGTGGCATAGTGGTATCACTATACAAGGGACTATTATTCAGCCACAAAATGAAATAGAGTGTGGATACATGCTAAATTGTAAAAGGATCTTGAAAATATGCTAAGGCAAGTGTGGCTGTACACACCTGTAATCCTAGCACTGACAGCTGTAGCAGGATCATGAGTTTAAGGTGAGCCTGGGGTAGGTATTAAGACACTCTCCAAATAGCAAAACACCACCACGAAAAGGAATAAAACATTGTGCAAGGGAAACAAGCCAGATACAAAAGCCAAACAGTATATGATTGCTTTTATATGAAACATCCGGAATAGATAAATCTATAGAGATGGGGGAAAGATTGATGATTGATTGGAAGTAGGGGAAAGAGGAAATAGTGGCTGCAAATAGGTGCTGGGTTTCCTTCAGAGGTTCTAAAAGTGATACAGAATCAGATAATAGTAACAGCTGCACAATTGCAAATGTACCAACCCACATATTTTAAGATGGTGAATTTTATGATACATGAATGGTTTTTTAAGTAGAGCCTGGATTCAAAATTGGCTGTGTCCCCCCAAGCCAAGAAGCTCTTTAAACCTCACTTCAAGACTTTGTTTTACCTGGCCTGATGTCACAGACCTTTAATACCATTTACAGAGATGCTGAGGCAGGAAGATCACAAGTTCAAGACCTGCTTGGGCTATAGAACAAGTTTAAAATTAACATGGGCAACATGAGACCATCAAAAATTAAACCATGACAGGGCTTGGGCTATAACTTATGGTACTTGCTTACCATGGGGGAAAATATTTTTTTTTCAAGCTGGGGATGGTGGTCCATGTCTGTAATTTAGCACTTGGATGTAGAGGCAAGATCACAAATTTGAGGCCAGCCAGGGCTATAGAGCTAGGCTCTGAAGACAGGATAGTGTAACAGCAGCGTATTTCTCATTATGGAAAAAAACCTGTTTATATGCTTGGGTGTCTTGCCTGCATGCCTGTGCACCATGTGCAAGCACTCCCCACAGAGGCCAGAAGAGGCACTGGATCCTCTGAGTCTGGAGTTACAGACAGTTGTGAGCTGCCATGTGGGTTCTGTGAATCAAACCCAGGTCCTCTAGAAGAGCAGCTAGTGCTCTTAACTGCAGCACTCTCTCTCCAGACCCTCATCACAGATACTTCTAATTAGCAATTCAATCATCATTATTAAATAAAACATGTCTCATAGACTTATCCTCCCTTTTCTTACATTTTAATTCTGATAAAAAGCACAAAAATGTCCATCTTAGCAATTTCAACTATATACTTTTTAGATGTTAGTGATGATAATCACATCATTGTACAAAAGATCTCCAAAACTTTTTGTCATGAAAACCTAAAACTCCATAGCCATCAAACAACTCCCTTTTCCTCCCTTCAGCTTTATTTTCTATTTATATAAATGAGTTACATTTCATTTGCCTACTTCACATACCACATGTAAATGGAATCATACAGTATTTGTCCCTTTGTCTATTTCACTTAGCAGGATGTCCTCTAGGCCTATCCATGTGATGGGCTTTCCTTTTTTAAGTGGAAGAACATTCCACTGCAAACATATACCACATTTATTTATTCATTCATTGATTACAGACATGTGGATTGTTTTGATCTCCTTGCTACTGTTAATTATACTGCTATGGACATGGGTGTGAAAATATTTGAGCTCTTGCTTTCATTATTTTAAAAAGACATGCCCAGAAGTGGAACTACTGGATTATGGCAGTTTTGTTTTTAATTTCTGAGGAATTTCCATCATTTTTTCCATTTGATAATTTCACCAATACTGCACTGTACTTCCATTTTCCTTCTTCCTCGAACACTTATTTCCATCTGGGAAACACAAATCAAAATTATATTGAGAATTCTTATCACCCCAGTTAGAGCAATTATCATCAGGGGAAAAAAAGAAATGCTGGTGAGGATATGAGGGAAAGGAATGTTTATATAGTGTTAGTGGGAGTGTAAATTAGTACAGCCACTTTGGAAAACAGTATGGAGGTCCTTCCAAAAAACTAAAAATAGAACTATTGTAGGCCCCAGCTACATCAGAAGTAGTCAATGTTGCCACAGAGTTGAGATACATGCACACCCATATTTTCCCAGCATTAGTGGTAACTGGCAAGTTATGGAATTAGCCAAAATGCCTATCAATGGATGGATGAGCACGAAAACGAAACACACACACACACACACACACACACACACACACACACACACACACACACACAACAATGACAACAACAATAATAATATCCACTAGAAACAAGAAGAGACAAGGACCGCCCTCTCACTTCAGCTTGTGTCTGTGCCTCATGGGCTTGCCTCCATCTCCCCCTTCTCTCTCGGGTCTAGCACAATGGAGGTCACTTTTGCACAGCAGCAACACTACTACCTGAGAGGCCTGCTCAGCCTTGGAAATGGATGGAGAAAGCCTAAGAAAATTTCCAATCAAAGATTTTATCCCTCTTGCAAGCCATCAGAAATACATCAGCTGCTAGAGGCTAGACAAATGGTTGGGGTTTTCCTAAGGAATCTTCTGGTATTTAAATTTAATGAACCCTATCCAACTCTTCTGTCAGATGTTCAGATACACAGATGGAAATAATCTAGCACGAGGGAAAAAATACCTGCTGTTGAATTGACCATGAATTTAACAGATGAGGTTGGCAACAAATAGTGGCCTGAAGGTTTGAAGTTCCTTTTCAATCATGAATTCAGGTAGTTCTTAAAACACAGGCCTGGGAGGAGTGTGCTTCACGTATTTTGGAATTTTTCTGGAATTTTAAAATCAACAGCACTATTCAGTCATCATCAAAAGAATTATTAGTTTACTGTATGAAAGACCAGGCCATTATCTGCTAGAGCCATAACTGGCCTGAGATGTTAGCATGACTGACACCATATTGGAGGCACCATTCTGACCTTAGAACCCAGCATGTAGGCCCTAACATCTGCCAAAACAGGATCAAAGACCTAATCCATCAAAGACCTAGTCCATAGTTCCAGGATCCAGCAAAGTTCCTAAATGCACTAACCTTACTTTTTGCTTCCTTTAGTCTTGCCTCTCACTAACTGTTCTTGCTAACAGAAGTGTCAACCAGGATGTTTTTTTGTGTGTGAATAAAAGACAATGAGGAGTGAAGCTTGGAGCTGCATGATTTGGGCAAGTTCCCCAGGCAGCCACTAGCCAGCAATGCTTTATTAGGCTTTAAGAGTGTCGTACGCACTCTTGTCCAACAGAGGTACATCTGCATTTATACTTGTAAATGATCATCATCTTCAAAAATTTTGCAGACTTAATGATTCATGCTATCAGAATGATGATCTAGTCCTAAAATCACTCATTGAGATCGCAGATACTGTTTCAAGATATTTACTCCCTTACTTGGAAGCAATTCTACAACTAAATCTAACATGCAACGAAACTAGGCAGTACCAACCCACCTTTGGAGTGTTCAAGACCCTCTCTGAGACTTCAGCTGCTATGTTAAGGAAGTGAGGCCCAGCGTGGTGGTGCCTGTAATCTCAGCACTCAAAAAGTTGAGACAGGAGGATCTCTGTGAGTTCAAGGTCAGGCTGATCTACATACACAGTGAGTTTAAGGGCAGCCAGGGCTACATAGTAAGACTCTGTGAATAAATGAACTAACAAATGAACAAAAGAAAGAGGGGAGTGGCAGGGAGGAGGAAAGTATACTAATGTACATATGATTTCTCAGATGTTAGCAAAGGTGGTTGATCTGGAAGATGAGGATTGGGCAAATGATGAATGAGATGAGAATTGTGATAGCAATGCAGTAGTTAGTTAGTGGGAGTGCTTCAGACTGGATGGATGCTTTGTGGACTTGACAGAAGTCATTCTGCCAACGATCAGGGAACACATTATGTAAGTGCTTCAGAAGAGTGGCAAAATACTGGCATGCAGGATCAATGGCCTTATCTGCCACTAGAAAGGGTTTCACCACCAATCAGAAGGAATTCTAAGTAAGATAGTAGATTCTGTTTTGTGCTGGGCATGAAGGCATATGCTTTTAAATCCAGCAAAGGCAGGCCTCTGTGAGTTTGAGGCCAGCTTGGCCTACACAGCAAGTCCCAAGTCAGCCAAGGCTGTCACACACAGACATCTTGCATCAAAAAAATGTTGTTTAGCCTTCCTTCTGGATCCTTTTCCATCCAGGAGTAAGACAGTGTGCCATGCTGTGGGACAGATGGCTACAGATTTTGTGTGTGGATTCCAAAAGGAACTAACCTGTGGGAAAGCAGAGAAACCAACAGATACATGCCCATGCAGTTACTGCTCCCATTCATTTCACTGAAGACTTCAAGTCTCTACTTGCTCCACACTTTGATACTGTAGTGAAATGTGTGTTCCGTTTTTGTACTTAAGCTTCAAGAGCTGAGTCAACAGCCAGTATTTACTACATGCAGCATGAGTCCACATGTGGTGGATACAGCACTGAACCAAAGAGAAAATCCCTGCACTCGTGGAGCTGATGCTATAGAGATTGATAGTCAAGACAGACTCCAGACTGCACAATTTAAGACAAATCTTAGCTGGGCCTAGTTGCACGTGACTATAAGCCTAGCACTCCGGAGGCTGAGGCTGGAGGAATGCCTCTTGAGGCCAGCCTGGGTTACACAGATGAAGAGTCATCTTGTTTATCCTTCTAATCCTGTTGAAATGAGTGTTATATCATTAATCCCCCTTCTTTCCCTTACATAGGGACAACTGAAGCTTCAACCTTTTTTTATTAACTTGGCCAAAAACACAGTTAATTATATGGCAGAACTTTAATCCTTATTTTAAAATTATTTTCTTTCACACCAAGTATGTTATCTCTCTAATACAAGCAACTAGGAAACATGCATCTTTCTGATCCATATAATAAACACCAAGCCATAAAGCATAACTCGGCTGTGAGCCTGTCAGTGGCATAACCATTAAAGCCATTTATATCTTCAGACAGGACTAGGAAAACAGTAAAACAAATTAATTTCACACCAAAGATAATACTATTTTCTGACCTTGTTGTGTAGCACTTCCTTCCAGGATTAAAACCTTCCATCTTGAAGGAAAGCTTAAGACACATGATGGGAAAGGGGAGTTGAAACAAGATATTCTAAGGCAGGGGTTCTCAACCTGTAGGTCGCAACCCCTCTGGAGTCAAACAACCCTTTCACAGGGGCCCCTATCAGATAGCCTGAATATCAGATAGTTACATTATGATTTCTTTCTTTCTTTCTTTCTTCTTCTTCTTTTTTTTTTTTTTTGTGTGTGTGTTTTCAAGACAGTTTCACTGTGTAGTTTTGGTGCCTGTCCTGGATCTCGCTCTGTAGACCAGGTTGGCCTCAAACTCACAGAGATCCACCTGTGACAGTTTCTCTGTGAAACAGTCTTAGCTGTCCTGGAACTCACTCTGTAGACCAGGCTGCCCTGGAACTCACAGAGATCTGCCTGGCTCTGGCTCTGCCTCCTGAATGCTGGGACTAAAGGCATGTGCCATCACCACCCTGCTCACATTATGATTTCTAACAGTAGTAAAATCGCAGCTATCAAGAATCAATGTAATAATTTTATGGTTGGGAGGGTCACCACAACGTGGAACTGTACTAAAGGGTCTCAGCATTAGGAAGGTTGAGAACCACTGGCCTAAGGGTTCTTGAACCAGGGGCTGCAAATGCATATAGGAGGTAGGCAACTAACATGAATGAAGGAGAAGTTGAGTCCAGAAAAATCAATTTCCAGAAATGTAAGTTTTAAACTAAATTGTATTTTCTAGATGTTAATAATACATAAAGCAAAATACTGGGGTTTGCAGGTTAGACATGAGTTAAAAAAAAACAACAAAACAACAGACAAGTGTGGACTGGGAAGATGGCCCAGTGGTTTAGGGCACTTGTGGCTCTTGCAGAGACCTGGGTTTGATTCCCAGCACCTACATGGTAGTTTACAACCACTCATAATTTCAGTTCCAGGGGGTCAAATGACCTCTTCTGGCCTACTTAGACAGAAGGCACGCATGTAGTGTACATACATACATGTAGGCAAAACATTCATACATATCAATTAAAAGTGAAAATTTGTTTTTAAAAAAAGA
Organism: Peromyscus maniculatus bairdii; assembly: GCF_049852395.1. NCBI lineage: Eukaryota > Metazoa > Chordata > Mammalia > Rodentia > Cricetidae > Peromyscus > Peromyscus maniculatus. The sequence continues at coordinate 140,998,402 of NC_134875.1, read as the reverse complement.
CAACTAGGGCTGGAGAGCTGTCTCAAGAGTGCTTGCTGCTCAATCTGGAAGAGCAGAATTCAAATTCCAGCATGCCTGTCAGGTGGCTCACAATTGCCTGGAACTCCAGCTCCAAGGGATCCACATCTTCTTTTGCTCTCCATAGGCACCTGCACACACATGTACATATACACTCATACAAACACCAACACACACACACACACACACACACACACACACACACACACACACACACACACACACACACACACACAGTGATAATCATGTTTAAAAAAACAACAACAGACAATTGCCAGGCTTGGTGGTACATGTATTTAATCTGAGCACTCAGGAAACATAGGCAGGTAGATCCCTGTAAGTTCAAGGCCAGCCTGGTCTACACAGTGACACCCTGTCTTACAAACCCTCAGAAAAGTCGAAGTACTGGCCCATGACTTTAATTCCAGCCCTTGGGAGACACAGCACGTGGATCTCTGTGAGTTCCAGGACAGCCAGAGCTGTTACACAGAGAAACCCTGTCAAAACAAAACACAAACAAAACAAAACAAAACCCAGACAATTTCAATCATTACATTTAAAAAACAAAAATACAAAAACCACGCTCCTTAGAACAAGAAGCCTGATGCCCCTAACTGCCAAGAGGTCATCAGGTCTTAAATGTTTCTGAGACACAAGGGCTGGAGAGATAGCTCAACAGTTAAGATCACTGACTGCTCTTCTAGAGAACCTAGGTTCGATTCCCAGTGTCCTTATGGCAGCTCACAACCATCTGTTAACTCCAGTCTCAGGAGAGCAGGTGTTTCTGTTTCAAAAGGGAGTTTCCTAAGTCCAACAGTGATAGTATTTGAATTCAGAAACCCAACTGCCCCCGCCTCCTTAGTGCCAGGATCAAAGGTGTGAGCCACCTTAGCAGGTTTCATTGTTTTCCCCAACACACAAAATCCAGGGATTTCTAGATTAAACTGACAAACTGCAGGGTTTTTTCTTTTCAATTTCCTGACACAGGGTTTTGCCCTGAATGGCCCAGTCCTTGCTCTTCAGCCCAGGCTAGCCTCAAATTAGCAACAATCCTCCTGCCTCAGTCCCTCAGTGCTGAGATTACAAGCACACGCCACCACAGCTGATTTTACATACAAATTCTGAACACATTGGTTGTATCCAAATACAAGTTCAATGAAGCATGAATCTTCATCAGCTGGATGCCTTGCTACTGATGAGCCTCCCGTTCTTTTCTGACCCAGTAGGTCTGCCTCGGCCATTCTCACAGACTACAATCTAATTGTGAGGGCTGCAATCATCTCAACACTCCATTCTAAGCTCACTCTTGTCTTTGGTAGCATTTAGTTCCTTGTAGGTTGTCGGGCAGAGGCTCTCAGTTCCTCACTGGCCATTGGGTCAGAAGCTGCCCTTAATCTCAGAGCCCGAAAATGTGCCTTTCTAACAAGATTCCAGATGGTGCCCTGCTGTAGGCTGGGACCACTCTTTACATTCACTAGCTAAGACGTAGCTAAGTGTATGTCTACGTGGCTAGTATTTATTTTCTGTGGCTGCTTTGGAAAACTTCACAAATAACCGAACATCCTGGCACTACCTGTCCTATAAATGTTCAACCACCATCTTTAACATACTAAGCAAAAGTAGTTTTCTATCTTGGCAAATATTTACTTGTGGTATAATTCCTACTACATTCACCAAATCCTTTAATAAAACCACTGCCTACAGGAGGCTGCTAGGTATTTCACTTAATAAATCACTGCACTTCATGGAAGCATCACTTAATTCTGTCTATGTTAAAATATAGACAGTTGAATTCCAAGCCAGGTTCAAAATGCTTTTCAGCGCTCATCATTTTTGCATTCTAGTTTATTTTTAAATAGTATCTTAAATTGTAGTCTTTCAGAAGCCACAATTTATTTTGATACATGGGAAAATTAATCAGTTTCACAAAAAATGGTTGTCTTATTTTCTTTGAAATATATGATCTTCTTTTTGTATGTATAACCTTGGTCTCTCAGTTGGTGGGATTACAGATGTCAGCCACCATGCCCAGTTCTACCTATTTTTGTAATTTTGAAGATAAAACCAAGAGCTTTGCACAAGCTAACAAATAATATACCATGGAGATTCATCAACAGATCATAAATACATGACTTTTCTTGCATAATTGTTTTTACTCTGCATAGAAATGAGTATAGTGAGTATTCACAGTCATTAAAACCATTATCTTAAAAGTATAAACACAACAACTAATAATGGAGTTATCCATTTCCATGTGACCAATTAACCCAAAAACTCAGTGGCTTAAAACAACATTTATTATTTCAATAGTATCTGCACCATCAGGTCACCAAGGCTTAATGGGAAGTATCCACTTCTAAGAGCACCCCCACGGTGCTGGCAGGATCCACTTTCTTGCAGACTGTCAGACCGGAGGCTGCTGTTCTTTACCTGGTGTTGGTTAGAGGCTGCCCCACACTTCTTACCACATGAGCCTCAGCACAGGGCAGTTCCCACGGCAGCTAGCTTCATCAGAGTAGTCAAACAATGAGGGGGAGGCAGGGAGGGAGGGGAGGGAGAAGATGGGAGTTACAACACTTTATAATCAAATTTTATTATGACTTGGAAAGATTTCATTGCTTTGTTGTAGTCTGCTCATTAGAAACAAGTAACTAGGTCCAGCCAACATACGAGGTGGGAAGAGAGTACATAAAACTGAATATCAGAAGGTGGTGATCACTGAGAGTCATTGCAGAAGATTCCTTTGTATCACTGTATCAAGAAGGCACCACGACAACAAATTCCAATCTCCTGAAAAACTACTATGTTCATACAAATGACAGTATGAAATGAGAATCATTCAATTAATTCCTTACTATTCAGTCCAAACACATTACTTCAAATCCTAAGGAACACATGATCAAAGAAAACAATGTTCATTCACCTTCCCCTACCCCCCAAAAGTATAGGTCAAACAAAGGTATGGACATATGTGCACAAAACTGTGTGTAGGTCATATATGACCTATGGGCTACTAGTTAGTGAGCTCTGCCTTAACCTTAGTAACAAGCTTTGAGGTGTCTGGTATGCATATCTTGGTTCTGCCACTTCTGATGGCCATGGCCCTGGGCTTATGACACGGGCCAGAAAAAAATCCCTAGGGGATCATACTATATTTTTTTTGTATTATCAACTAGACTAGGAACCCAATGAATATTAGCTGAATTAATGAATTCCTCGGTGCATTATTTAGCACAAGTTGTTTGGCACAAAGTAGGTATTCAAAAATGTTAACTGAACTGAAAAGAAATTAGAATCCTGATAAGAACAAAGGCTGATGTGATGCTAGAGAACCAATAGCGGACAGATGATGGAAATCCTGTACAACATCCATACTAAGTTTAAAGCATAGGAGATGACTGTGCCAGTGAGATGGCTCAGCAGACAAAACTACTTGCCATACAAGCCTAGTGGCCAGAGTCTGATTCCAGGCCCCCATGGTGGAAGGACAACCAATTCCTCACTGGTTTCCTCTGACCTCATGATGCAGGCTGTGGAACATGTGTGCCCCCCATACATACCCAATTATAACTTATAATCAGCTGGATGGTGGTGACTCACACCTTTGATCCCAGCATTCAGTAGGATTCAGTAGGCAGAGGTAGACAGATCTCTGTGAGTGTGAGGCCAGCCTGGTCTACAGAGCTACATAGAGAGACCCTGTCTGTCCCCCTCCCAAATAAAACAAACAAAATCATAATCATAATCATAAAATCTAAGAGTGAGGTAATCTATGTCCAATCAACTAGGCACATATTACTTTGGTTAAAGTAATAGGACATGGGATTTATAGGCACCTTCTAATGGTCTAGTACTTTATTATATAGTTGAACACTCCAAGTCTGCTGTACAGTTTTATTGCTAGCCTCATCTTCCAGAGATAGCCAGTAAAAAAAGAACAGAGATTTAAACCCAGGCTATGCAGTTCAAAATCAATGCTGCTAGGCATTATTTTACATAATCTGAATATAAGAAACGGAGTTCTAAAGAAAGTAAAACGCAACCATAAAATAAATGTAACTCGTAAATGTATCTTGAAATATAGATTCTGATGTCTTAGTCCGTGTTATAACAGTACAATGAGGCCAGGAACTATACTAAGACTATTTCCATCTTAGCTATAAAGACAGAGATTCTGAGGACTAAATGATCTATATGAAGGGCACCCAGCGCATGTAATAGATATGACTATTTTTATCAAATGGGATTATATACTGTAAATACACCTCTGTAAACAGCTAACAAAAGTCCGGTGTCACAAACAAGAGTTTGATAAGACAGCTTGTAATCTGAGTTTATTTACTAGAATTTACCTAAAATTAACACACAATACTGGTTCTAAATTCTTGTACATAGTATGTTAAGTTTTAAAACAAATTCTCACTCTTGGAACTCTTTTAAAAGAGAATTCAGGCCGGGCGTTGGTGGCGCACGCCTTTAATCCCAGCACTCGGGAGGCAGAGCCAGGCGGATCTCTGTGAGTTTGAGGCCAGTCTGGGCTACCAAGTGAGCTCCAGGAAAGGCGCAAAGCTACACAGAGAAACCCTGTCTCGAAAAAACCAAAAAAAAAAAAAAAAGAGAATTCAGCTTAGTGGTAGAGTGCTCGCCTAGCAAGTGCAAGGCCCTGGGTCTGGTCCTCAACTCCGGGGGGGGGGGAAGAGAGAGAGAGAGAGAGAGAGAGAGAGAGAGAGAGAGAGAGAGAGAGAGAGAGAGAGAGAGAGAGAGAATGAGAATGAGAATTCAGCACTCAAGAGGCAAAGGCAGGCAGATATCTGTGATTTCAAGGTCAGTCTGACCTACATAGTGAGTTCCAGGACAGCCAGGGCTACATAGAGAGACCTTGTCTCAAAAAAGAGAGAATTATAATTTGACATGTAAATACTAGAAAAAAGGAAAAAAATTCAAGAGATAAGAAAAAGAACAGTCAAGTAGCACATGGGAAGGTGTTTTCACCTTAGCTGGATGAGAGATTTCATACTGACAACCTTTTTAGATAATATTTTTTACTTTATGTGTATGGGTGTTTTGGCTGCATGTATGTGTGTGCACCAGGTACATGCCTGGTGCCCTCAGAGGCCAGAAGAGGGCATCAGATCCCTCGAACTTGTAGTTACAGGTGGTTGTGAGCTGCCATGTGGGTGTTGGTAACAGAACCTGTGTTCTCTGGAGGAGCAGTCAGTGTTTTAAACTGTGAGCAACCTCTCTAGCACTTGATATTGACAACTTTCAAACAAGAAGAAGTAAGAATTTTCTATGCTACAGTTAAGGGAACTCAGAAATGCACAGAGTGAGGCCAGGCATGCTGGCCTAAAATGCCTAAAATCCTAGCAATCAGGATGTTGAGGCAGGAGAATCACAAGTTTGAGACCAGCCTGGTTATACAGTAATTCACTGTTTTTTCTAAAGGAATTCTGGGGGGAAAAAAACACAGATTATAAATTGTTTCCATCTGATACTCTAAATGAGAACTAGGGTAACAAAGGATAGACTATTCCTGGCCGGGCGATGGTGGCACATGCCTTTAATCCCAGCACATGGGAGGCAGAAGCAGGTGGATTTCTGTGAGTTCGAGGCCAGCCTGGGCTACCAAGTGAGTTCCAGGAAAGGTGCAAAGCTACACAGAGAAACCCTGTCTCAAAAAACCAAAAAAAAAAAAAAAAAGGATAGATAGATTGGAAGGTCATCATAAATCACACAAAGGAGATAATAAGATGCTGAAAACAAAAAAAATAGAAAGGCTAAGAATGATAAAGAGTATGCAATACATGACTCCAGCTCTAGGTCCAAAACCAGAACCAGAAGCGTCACCCAAAGGTGAGCCAGATGGCCCAGAAAAAGAAGAAACTGATAATCAAACCATAGGCCAAGCCCACAGTTACAGTCCTCAAATCCAGTTGGAGAATCTGGTATGGCTGTGACTTCTGCTGTGTAACAATCAACATGGGAGGAAAACTGCATTTTGTCACTAACTGCAAAGGGCAGAGTAGTGCCATCTTGAAAAAGAACCTGTTGTTGGAGACTAAGCCATTCTGGGAGCCTGAACACAAAGAATAATTACAAGTCAGGGGGTCAGGGGATACTCCGACACAGCCCGGGTGGGGTACTACCACAGGAGAAGGGGAGAGACTGAGATGGGCAAGCTAGATTGTTCTGGTGGCTGGAGGCTTAGGCTGTCAAAGGCACACTGCATGTTGGCCCTGCCCTCTGGGGAAAGACACAAACGCCATCACCTGAGGAAAACTGCAGAGACCACGCCCCGTTAGTAGGCTGTTGAGTTTCTTCTGGTTTACTGCTAGTGACAGTGAGAACGGAAGTTCAGGCCAGCTCTACTAGCGATCTCTGTACTCTGGGTGGCTTCCCCGACTCTCGAATGGACTCAAAAGACTCTCTGCTGGCTTGGACATTAGCCAGCAGAGAGTACAGAAACGGGGGAGTCTCTGGAGCAAGGGAGCACCTCCGTGGACCATAGGCTGAAAAGCCAAGTGCCGCCAGCAGAGGCTCCAGAAGGCAGGCTCTGTTGAACATCAAAACCTTGATGTGTCTGCAATCACTAGCAGCCTGAAGGTAAGAAGGATAAGAGAGTCAAGCTTAAACTGACCTCCAATGGGCAGATTCTAATTCTACTACTTACTATATCTATACCCAGAAACACATCACTCAACATTTTCATCGTTAAAAAAGAATTGTTTTTCATTTTTTGCCTGTTTTTCTCCCTTTCTCTTTACACACTTAGTATTATTTTTACCTTATTTCATTTTAAAAATGTTATTTCTATTGTCAATTTTTCTTTATTTTGTAGTCAAATTATTTTAATTGCTTGCTTTTTCTCTCTTCCTCATATTCTTCTGTCTCTTTTTTTTCCTTTATTTTGTTTAACTTTGTTTTGTCTCTCCAAGTCCCTGTTTCTTACCCTTCTATTACTGCTTTTTACTTTGACCCAATTAATTTATTTTTTATTTTTCTGAGATAGGTATTCTCTTTGAAACAGTCCTGGCTGTCCTGGAACTCACTCTGTAGACCAGGCTGGCCTCAAATTCACAGAAACCCACCTGCCTCTGCCTTCCAAGTGCTGGGATTAAAGGTGTGCACCACCACCACCACCACCACCACCACCACCACCACCACCACCACCACCACCACCCTGCTGACGCTATTAATTTTTAACTTCATACCAAACTACATTATTTTTGTACTTTTGTTTTATGGTCATTGGTTGTATAGAAGGTGACTTTAATCGACCTTAAGTATACTTTGTTTTTTACATTTATTTATTCTTATTTATATTATTAGTGTACATGCCTGCATGTGCATGTGTGTGTGTGCATGCACATACTTTCTATGATGTGTATGGAGGTCAGAGGACAACCTGTGGGAGTACCGGAGTCCATTCTCTCCTTCCACCATGTGGGTCCTGGGACTGAGCTCAGGTTGTCAGGCTCACCAGCTTGGAAGTGATTTTAAAACTGTTACGGTTTCTTTTCTCCTTTCTGAGTGGTACTGAAGATAGAGCCTACAAGGGACAACTGCTCCTTAAAAAGATACCCAGATAAAACCATAAGCAATACTATCCACCAAGCACAAGTACAACACAGAAACACACTCAATGGGAAATGACAAGGGCATTCTTCCAAAAGATCCTAACTCCCCAATTACCAAATCCAAAGATACTAAATAGTTAAAATGCTGCATTATGTATTTGAAAGTCTAATTGTTTTTGTTTTGCTTTGTTTGGTTTGGTTTGGTTTTTCGAGACAGGGTTTCTCTGTGTAGCTTTGTGCCTTTCCTGGGTCTCGATCTGTAGACCAGGCTGGCCTCGAACTCACAGAGATCCACCTGCCTCTGCCTCCCGAGTGCTGGAATTAAAGGCATGTGCCACCACCACCCGGCAAAAGTCTAATTGTAAAAACAATCAGTAAAAAACAGAATAATTTAAAAAGGACATCAATTCAGGACCTGGAGAAAAGAGTAGACATCATAAATGAAAGCAAGACAAGCGAGATTTTGAAAACACCAGGCGCTATTGGTGATCAATGGCTACAAGAGGCGTCAAATCTCTTCAGGGATGTAGCCCCTCAGAGGCTACCCATACTCCAACGGTTGGCCCTACATCCATGTACACACTGGCAGCACTAAGTGGATTCAGTGGGTTGAGGGAGAGACGGAGAGAGAAAGACCATGAAAATGGGAAGGAAAAGTGGTAAGGGAGAATAGGGGAGAATTTGAGGGAAGGGAATAGAGAGGGGGAGATGGATTTGATTAAAATACATTATATATGTATGAAACTCTTAAATAAAAATGAAAGTTTCACTAGCAATTTACCATCTTGACATTTTTCCACAGAAGGAATGCCCACTGAGGAATACTGTGGGGAAAGTGAGTGGGATGGGTGTATATGATACCTCCCATGCTTCTGTAAATCTCTGCAGCAGGTCATGTTCCAGTGTATTAGAGAATAATCAACACAGACTAAAATGAAGGAATAAATAACCCCAGATACAATAATAGTGGGTCCCTTAAATGCCCTACCATCATTAATAGATCAAGCAGACAAAAAGAATCAATGGAAAACCTTCAGAGCTAGACTGAACCACAGGTCAAGTGTATTTAACAAACAGATAGCTACAGAATATTGCATCCAATAACTGTGAAAGACGTATTCTTTTCAATAGCCCATGGAGTTTTCTCTAAAATAGAATGCATTTTAGGTCATAAAGCAAGTCTTTAACAAAGTACAAAAAAATCAAAATAATTTGTTGAATCTTATCAGATCATAGTGGAATAAAATTAGAAAGTGATAGCAAAAGAAACTATAGAAATTATACAAACACATGGAGATTAGACAATACATTTTTTAGTTTGTGTTCTGAGAGTCTTGTTATATAGAACTGACTATCCTGGCATCTGCTATATAGCCGGACTGGCTTCAACTTCAAACCCATCCAAGCCTAGCCTCTCAATTGCTGGGATTATAGACATGTAATACCTGGCTTAACAATACACTTTCGGTTTATAACTGGATCATGGAAAAAATCATCAAGGACATTATTTTAAAAAACCTAGAAACAAATGCAAATTAAATATAACCTTGGGAACATTCCAAAAGCAGGTCAGGTCTCTGACCCCTACATGCAGACCATGGCACACAAACACGCACCCAGACACATACATAATAAATAAACAAATAAATATATGTATATTAAAAATAAAAAAAACTAAATTAAAAAAAAAACCTGGAAAATCCAGAAGAACTGAATAAATTCCTAACTCATATGTATGACATACCAAAATTAAATGGAGAGGATGTAACTAATCTTAACAGATCTATAACAAGCAACACAATTGATGTAGTAACAAGAATCTCCTATCCTAAAACACCAGGACTAGAAAGATTTACAGACCAATTCTGCTAGACTTTTAAGGAAGAATCAACATCAAAGGTCTCCAAACTGAAATTGAAAGGAACAGTAAGAAATACATTCTATAAAGGCAGTATTCTTGATGCCAAAACTATATAAGGACACAACAAAAAAGAAAACTACAGACCTATGTCCTTTGTGAATACAGATGCCAAATTTTTCAACAAAATACTTGCAATCTGAATTCAACAACACATTAAAAAGATACCACTGTAAGCTGGGCAGAGTGGTACACACCTTTGACCCCAGCACTCTGGAGGCAGAGGCAAGCAGATCTCTGTGAGTTCGAGGCCAGTCTGGTCTACATAGTGAGTTCCAGGACAACCAGAACTACATAGTAAGACACTGTCTTCACCCACCCCCACCTCTCACCGCCCCCCCCCCCCCCAAAAAGTTCACTGTCAACTTGATTTTTATTCCAGGGATGCAAGAATGGTTCAGCATATACAAATCAATAAATGTAATACATAGCACATAAACAGACTCAAGGACAGAAGTCACATGGTCATCGCAGAGATGCAGAAAAGGCCTTCAACAAAGTTCAGTATCATTTCATGATAAAAACCCTGAAGAAACTAGGAACAGAAGGACTAACTAAAACACAGTAAAAACTACCTGCAAAATTCTATAACAACATTATATACCCAATGGGGAAATTTTTAAAGTATTCCTTTTAAGATCAAGAACTAGACAAGAGTGTCCCCACTATCTCTACTCTTATCCAGAATATTTGAAGTCTTAGCCACAGCAATAAGGCAAAAGAAAAAAATAAAATGTATGCCAACAGGAAAGGAAGAATCAAATTATCCCTATTTGAAGACACTAAAGAAACCACCACAAAACTCTTAGATTTAATAAACACTTTCACCAATGTAGGAAGATACAAAAATCAACATACAAGAATCAGTACCATTTGTTTATTAATAATGAACATTTTGAGAAAGAACTCTAGAGAACAATTTTATTATTAACAGACCGTAAAATTTCCTAGGAATAAATCTAACCAAGGAGGTGAAAGATCTCATTAATTAAAGAAGAAACTGAAGACACTAGCTGGAAAGAGCACTCGTGCTTATTGATTGACAGCATCAAGAGCATGAAAAGTGGGCTACAAAATGACTCAGATGGGAAAAGTGCAGGCCACCAAGCTTGTGGCCTAGAACTTCCTCCTGAGCCTGCAGACCTCAGTTCCATCCCCATGATCCACATAGTGGAAGAAGAAAGACTCCCCACAGGTTGTTCTCTGGTCTTCACACATGCACACACTAAATAAATGTAAATAAATAAATAAATAAATAAATAAATAAATAAATAAATAAATAAATAAATAAAATTAAAACAATAGGGCCAGCAAAATGACTTAGATTGATGCCTTGAGTTTGATCCCCAGGATACACATGGTAGGAGAGAACCGACTCCCACAAGTTGTTCTCTAACTTCCACACATGCCACGGGACATATACACCCACCCACACAGAAACACACAAAAGTACATAAATGTTAAATATATATGTGTGTGTGTGTGTGTGTGTGTGTGTGTGTGTGTGTGTGTGTGTGAGAGAAAATAGAATATTTCTGAAAGCAATCTACAGTTCTGATTTGATGTAGTCCCTCTAAAAATCCCAAAGGCATCCTTCATAGAAATTGAAAACAATTCTAAAATGAATATAAACCCATGAAGACCAGGAATAGTCACAGCAATCTCAATCAATAAGAATAACATTAGAAGTATCACATTATCTGATTTCACATTCCACTTCAGAGACAGAGAAACAAATACAGCATAGTATGGTCACAAAATCAGATACACAGATTGGTGGGAGGAAACAAATTCACACAGCTACGGACTCTTGATTCTTAACAAAGGTGCCAGAAACATTCACTGAAGGAAAGATTTTCTTTAATAAATGGTGGTGAGAAAGCTGGAAAAGACACAGAAGAATGAAATTAGATCCTTATCTTTCTCCCTGCACAAAAATCAGCTCAAAATGATCAAAGAACCCAAGACCCAACTGAAACTGCCGCAGAGAAAAACAGAAGAAAAACAGAAAAAAATATGCTCAAGATATAAGCAGATGCAAGGGCTTTCTCAGAGACTTGAGGATTTGGGAAGGTACAGAAAGAGCTGGCAAATGATGCCGCATGAAATTAAAGTTTCTGAACAAGAGGAGAAACAACAGAGTGAAAAGCCATCCTACAGAATAGGAGATGATCTTTGTAGCCATATATTATGAGAGCCAAAGTAACATTTAAGCTTTGGTTACTGTGCCTTAGAGATCCAAGAAAAAAAAAAATGCCTCTAACCTTTACGTAAGCCCCTTGCCCAAGGACAGATACTTGCTGAAACCCTGGAGGCTATTGTTTATGGGAGATAACAAGTCACATTTTTACTCCCCTAAACAAGTTTATTTGACCCAACTATACCAGATGTGCTTGATCACGTGTAGGCGAGAGGTATGTGAGCAGGAAATGCAGCAAGATATATGCTTACCTCTGATTGGATGTAGGCAGGAGGTACTCAGGTAGGAAGGATGTCAGGATATATGCTTGCCCTGATTGGACCTGATGGGAAATACAGTGGCCTTGTGGGATGGCCTTTTTAAGCCTCTTCCAGGTGTGACTCGTCAGCATTTCCTGGGAATCCTGGAATGGACCTGGCCAGAGTACATCAACCCGGCCAGTATTTAGTTGACGATTGTTTCAAATCTGGCTTATAATTGTGGTAGTGGTCTTATTCTCACCCCATGGGATTAACATTTTCTGGAGGTCCCAGTGAAATTCAGACCATCCACCTAAATTCTAAAGCAGGACCTTCACTCTGGAGCTGAGGGACCACTTCAGAAGGCAAGTGCCTTGAGACGTTCCAAGGCGCCAGGGCTGCCTTCAGTTCACAGACTATCAGGGTAAGCTGCCCTGCTGAGAAAAGCAGCAAGCATCCACAAAGGCCTACTAGTGAGTCATACTCTGGTTCTGTTCCCTAGGATCCTGATCTGGGAGGTGGAGGGTCTAGGGCAAATAGCAAGACATCACCCACCTGCCTGGCTCTGGTTGGTTGGCAAGTTTGGTCTGTTTTGTGTATGTGGATGAGTCTGTGTTTTCTGGTGTGTCCCTATGTTTTGTTGCAAACATGGAGCTGAGGCGGAATGGGGTCAACTCAGTTGAATGTATGGATGTATGGTAGCCACAGCATGTTTTGTTTCTGGCTACTCTTGAGTATGCAATCTTTATTGTGTTCAGTATTTCTTGGTTATAGTTCTGCCGTCTCTGCTGTCACCAGCCACTACTGTTACCATAAATGCTTTTATGGCTGGGGCCCAGAACCTCTGATTTCTCTGGTCACTGGATTCAGGTTAGCAGGAATTCAGATGTCTTTTGGAAATGGATAACATTAAAATTGTTTTATGCTGTTCTACTTTATTGGAAAGCTGGCTGTAGAGCTGGGTTATGGACCAACTTGGGTTCTCTAGACCCAAGCATATTTAAAACTTTCCTCTATGCCCTACATCAGGCAAGTCACCTGACGCTGACAGGGAGAAGAGAGCAAAGCAGAACAGCTAAAAAAAATTAAGCTCGGTTTATGTGAACATTGTGTACCTTAAGATTTATAAGTTTATTTTATTGGGTATGGTTAAGCATCTATAAAATGTGTGAAAAAAAGTTAATTAATGCAGGGTTGATAGATAAAGATCTATGCATAGGTAATCTTAATGGAACCATTTGACGTAATACCATTTGGGATATAAGCAACATGTAACTTGCTGCCATCTTTAGGCAGACGTGTGGCTGGCAGCCATCTTTGTTAGGGTTGGAGAAGGATGTCATATGACTTTGCCACCATCTTGATTAAAGGTTGGCCACATAGTCTGGCCCAACCATAGAGGCAACAACAGGTCTTCAAGATATTTTGGATTATGATGTTTTGTTTTTTGTACAATTCCTGTCCTGAAAACAATGTTTATGAAGGACAGGACTTAAAAACAATGCTTGTTTAATAAGGTATTAAAGCTGCACCTCTATGCATTCATATACAACAATGTAACTTGTGCTGGCAGCCAAACTTTGTAACCTAAGAGTCAGCCAGATGGTATTGGTTTTAAAGATACAAAAGGGTCATGGAGAACAGCTGAGGCTTGCTAGTGTGTGGCAGGACTGGAATTCCTAGAGACCAGTTGCAATGGAGGAACCTAGCAGTTCTGGAAATGCTGGTGCCATATGGTAATCATTGGAAACACCAGCCACAGTGAAATGAAGCAGGCTGGGACCTAGAAGGTAGGCTGTGTATGCTGCTGAGTGTGGGCCAGAGAGGTGACCCAAGCCCTTTTCGAAAGCTCAGAGGATTGGGAATGCATCCCAGATATTGAGCACTGAATTGTTTGTGCTGTTGGAGCTTGGTTTTGCCTTGTGCAAATTGTGTTTGCGCCCTGTATCTTCCACCTTGAAGAAAAAAAGGTACTTTATTTTTTTGATATTACAGGAGCACACAGCTGAGAGATTTTTAAACTTCTTTAAGAGGAAATTTTAGTTTTACAGAAAATTTAAATTTAAAAACTGGATACTTTTTAAGGAACAGCTTTTAAAATTTAAGTCTATACAATGTTTTATATTATTAATATGTGATCTTAAATAAATAAATAAAAGGCTAAAGAGTTAGGGCCACAGCTACGAGCACCAAACACTAAACACTAGATACTGGGATAGTCCTGTGCTATGATGCAGCAAGACAATGACCTAAGCAATCTGACACAGAGCTTGGAGCAATGGTTCTCAACCTGTATGACATGACCCTTCATTGGTCGAAAGACCCTTTCACAGGGTAGCCTGGGACCATCTGCATGTCAGATGTCTGCATTGCAATTCACAGCAGTGGCGAAACTGCAGTTGTGAAAGAACAACAAGAATGATTTCATGGTTGGGGGTCACCACAACATGGGGACTGTGTTGAAGGGTCACAGCATTAGAAAGGTCGAGAACCACCAGTTTAGAGAACGTCTCTCCTTACCTAAAGTCTATTCAGGCTGAAGAATGTATATCTATCCTCCTTGTCTTTGACAACTTTGTTAAGCTTTAGATATTTTTGATAAATGGAGTCATATTGGAAACTGTTATATTCTGTAATAGTAAACTATAAAAGAACCAGGAAATTAAAGTTGCCAGTCTCCCTGTGGAGATTTAATTTATAAGTAAAGTTTTGATTGTAAAAGAGTTTCAATTCAGAAATTACTTTTTAAGACTTAAACTTAACAGGGATAAAGCTGCAAATCCTAATCTTATAAAAGCTATCAACTTATTATAAACTATTAAAGATAATTAATATATACAAGTTAATGGTCAGTCACCTCATAAATGATCAAGTTCTTTAATATGTTCAGAATTGCATTTATAGTCATGTTAATTACTAATGTACTTAATTGCAGAAATAAGCCTTATTTAGCTTCTTGTATATGTTTTCAAGGTTAAGCATAAAAGAAGTAACTAAAAACAAGCAAAATTTATTTAGCTCAGATATACTTAATAGATAATAGTCCTCAAACTTGTCAAAGATCTGCTGAATATGGCATTTAAAATGTTTAGTGGAGCTGGGCGGTGGTGGCGCACGCCTTTAATCCCAGCACTCGGGAGGCAGAGGCAGGTGGATCTCTATGAGTTCGAGGCCAGCCTGGTCTCCAAAGTGAGTTCCAGGAAAGGCGCAAAGCTACACAGAGAAACCCTGTCTCGAAAAACCAAAAAAAAAAAAAATGTTTAGTGGAGAGGCTGAAAAGATGGCTCAGCAGTTAAGAGCACTAACTGCTCTTCCAGAGGACCTGGGTTCAATTCCCAGAACCCACATGGCAGCTCCTAACTGCCTGTAACTCTACTTTCAGGGTATCTGACACCTCCACACAGGAATACACTCGGGCAAAACACGAATACACATGAAATAAGAATAAATTATTTTCAAAAATACTTAATAGAAAAAGCTTACTATGACAGATATGCTAGGTCCTAGCAGTGACCCCAAGGTCTCCAAGAAGGTTATGGGGCACAATGATGACTCAACCTGGATTGTGGTAACATTAACCACTGGGCAATGCCTCACCTACAGCCAGTACCTGCCCAAATTGTGGACAAGCAGGACAATGGAGAGTTGATTGCCACAGGAAAAGCCTCTCAGGTCTCCTCGGCCTGGTGGCCAAAAATGATGCTGCCCTGGTACCTCTGCTGCAAAATGAAGCCATGGAGACCAAAGGAGCCTGAGATGACTGTCTAGGGAATGGATAATTTTAATGGATACCCAGGCCATTTGGATTATACTTCCGCTATAGTTGATCATCCTCAGATCTCTATAGTTTTGTCAGCCTGGCAGCAGCTGGCAACCAACCCCTCCCCCAAGGCCGCAGCCATCTTGTTAGTCCATTTCATATACAAAAATAAAGCCTTGCTTTTCTAAATCTGTAAGTCTCTTGTTAAGAAAAGGCCAACAGGTTTGCCGTGCTAACAGGCTTTGTATTAAAGGATAAAGAGGTTTCAGACATAACTTCTTACTATTCCTTTGTTTAAAAGAACTTACTTTGGCAGGGTGGTGGTGGCACACGCCTTTAATCCCAGCACTTGGGAAGCAGAGGCAGGAAGATCTCTGAGTTCAAGGCCAGCCTTGTCTACAGAGTGAGTTCCAGGACAATCAGGGCTGTTACACAGAGAAACACATCTCAATCCCCTACCACCAAAAAAAAAAAAAAAAAAAAGAACTTACTTTGCAATGACTGTTCTCAGTAATAACTACTTATGTCTCTGGTAAATGATTAGACAGAAAGGAAAACGTTTGAAATCTATGCAAGTTCTAAGCGTTGAAGAAAGTGTTCTAAGGTGTACAAAGTTCCAGGAAGTGAAAGCTTAAGGAACTTCTGACTTAAGGTGTGTAAATGCAAGTTGCCAAGATTTAAGCAAGTGATTTAAGGGATGTGATTAAACTGGAAATGCTTCAGACTTCTTCCCCTCTATGCTACTGTTCTAGTGAGATTTCCTACAGACACCTGTTAGCTGTTTTCTTCAACAATGTGGATTTCAGTACAGATTACAAACAGGGAGAAATGCTAATATATCTAAAACGTTTATCTTCTTTTCGTAAACTCAAATTCATGTAATCTTCAGGGAGTCAAGGGAGTTGTAAGACTTGGATCCACCTCTCACAGGTCAAAGGGACTCCTCTCCTTTCCCAATTACTGGGACTACGGGCCTGAAAGGTCCAAATATAAGATTTTCCTGTAAGTTCCTGAACTCTGACTTCCATCCCTAGTCTATATATGTCTCAGCAGACTTCCCCTTGGCTGATAGACACCATCCAAGAATCAACTATGGACTGCAAACTCCTGGGCTCTGACTTGCTGGAAGCTGATGTAAACAGACCAGCCAATGTGATTGCTCTCTGTCTCTTGGCTGGGTCAGCAAACCAGAGGCTTCTGATGAGTATTCCATTGCCTGATTCCTCTCCCAAGCTTTTGACTGGTATTCCAGCATTCCTGGGACCTAACAACATCCTGGTTGCAGCTGGAAGTAGTTACAGAAGAGAGCATGTCACCCCTTCTTCTCAACAGGTTGGAATGTTAGTTCAAAAGGAAACTTGCAGGCATAGGGAACAAAATGGCTACCTAGAATGCCAATTGGCATTCCAGAAAAGGTACCCATTAAAACCAGATAGGCCCAGATCTATCAACAGGTAGATTCATTAGCTGAAACAGTTCTACAATATAAGCGCATTCAACTTGCTCTATGTAAAACAGGTTATTGTATAGCTTTTAAAGAAAATTGTTTCTATCCAAAAAACCAAGAGATTAATTACAGATAATCTGGCTGTACTCAAAGAAACACTGCAAAAAGGGGGAACTGAGATGAAATAAATGGCTGGTCCTCATTTTCATTTCCAGGCTCCTCCTAGATAGTAACTCTGATGTCAGCCATCACAGGGTCTTTGGCCCTTCTGCTTCTGCTAATTACTGTTGGCTCTTGCATCATTAATGCCTTGACTAGATGATAATTCCTGTCTGAGTACCATTTGTCATTTAAGCTAATGGTTATTAGATCCCAATATAAACAGGAACCCATCACAGAGTCAAGGATTTGACTCACAATACAACTCAAGGGGGGAATGTGAGAACCAAAGTTACATTTTGTTTTAACTACTGTGCCATGAAACAAAATGCCTCTAACCTGTAAGCCCCTTGCCCAAGGACAGATACTTCCTGAAATTCTGGAGACTACTATTTATGGGAGATAACAAGTTACATTGGCAGGAAGTATGTCAGGATGCACACTTGCCCCTGATTGGATGTAGGCAGGAAGTATACCAAGATACATGCTTGCCCCTGATTGGACCTGATGGGAAATCCTTGTGAGATTGCTTTTTTCTGCCAGGTGTGACTCATCGGCATTTCCTGGGAACCATGGAATGGACCTGACCAGAGACCATCAACCTGGCCAGTATTTAATTGAAACTTGCTTCCAATATGGCTTAAAATTGTGGTAGTGGTCTTATTCTTGTCCAGTGGGATTAACAACATCTGATAGGGGATTGATTGATACCAAGAGTACATTATAAAAAAAAAATTAGACATCAACCCTCTTCCCCAGTTAGTCAACCAATAAACAGGAAAATGAGTAGACAATTCTCAGAAGAACAAATGACCAAGAAATACAGGGGGAAATGCTTAGTTGTTAGGAAACTGAAAATCAAAACTACATCTCATTCAGAATGGCGATCAAACAAAATAAATAACAAAGGATGTGGGTAAGGACGCAAAGTTGGGTGTGGTGGCACATGCCTTTAATCCAGCACTCTTAAGGTAGAGATAGATGGACCTCTGAGTTCAAGGCCAGCCTGCTCTACATACTGAGTCAGCCAAGGCTACATAGTGAGACCCTCTCTCAAAAAACAAAACAAAACAAAACAAAACAAAACAAAACAAAACAAAACAAAACAAAACAAAAATGTAACTTGACCACCATCATTATCACCAGGGAATTTAGTAGAAATATATATTCTGGGCGGGCATGGTGGTGCATGTCTTTAATCCCAGCACTTGGGAGGTGGTTAAGGACGCAGGGGGGACGGGGAGAGGAAGCCTGGGCTGGGAACATAGCTCATTTAGTAGAGCACTTGCACAGCATACACAAACCCTTCAGTTTGATCCCCAGGACTGAATAAACTGAATGTGGTGATGCACACACTTGGATTTCCAGTACTGGGGAGGCAGAGGCACGGTGAGTTCAGGCCAGGTAGGGCTATATAGCAAGTCCCTCTCTTAAAAAAAGGGGGCGGGGAGTTAAAGGATAACCTTGGCTACATAAGAATATGAGGCCAACCTGAGTTATAACAGGAGACACTGTCTCAAAACACACACACATTCACACACACACAAAATGAACCGTTATGTAATTCTAGCAGGAACGTAAGTTACCCAGTTATTATTGAAATCAGTATGAAGGTTCGTCAACTAACTAAAAGAGAACTACTATATGATCCAACTATACCACTCCTGGGCATATACTCCTAAGCAATCTAAGTCAGCATACTACAGAGACACTTGTACATCCATGTTTATTACAGCAATATTAAAGAAGTCAAGATATGCTACGATCCTAAATGTTCATCAATAAATGAATGGATAAAAAAATATAGTGAATGTATGTGTATGGGGGTGTTATTGTGAGCACAATGTAGTTTTACTTGAAGAAAGGGACAAAATTTCACAGGAAAATGCTTGCAACATAAGATCATGATAAGTGAAATAAGCCCAAGACTCATAAAGACAAATGTTTTCTATCACATACGAATATATATTGGTATGTATGAGACATGAAAGTAGAAAGGGGAATGTTTGGAGGAGGAAAAGGACTAACAGGAAACAAGGGAAACAAAAGAAGGTAATGGGCAGGAAAAAAATCAAGTATCACATGTTTCCTTACATATGTAAGATCAAAAAGTTAACAATATATGACATGAAAGCTGTATATATGTATTTGCACATATAAATATGAATGACATAAAAACATTATTATTTGGGAAGAAGAACAGCAGGGAAGGCAAAGTGGATAATGATGGAGATGAGCACGAGCAAATTACAATGACATATATGCACATAGTATAAGGAAACCCATTACTGTGCATGCTAACTAGAAATTAATTTCGAGCCGTCAAGATAATGCAGCAGGTAAAGGTACTTGCTGCCAAGTCTAACAACCCGAGTTCCACTCCTAGAACCCACATAGTGGAGAGAACTGACTCCCACAGCTGACCTCTGACAGCCACACACGAACCATAGCACACGTGTGCCCATACATACATGTACATACACATATGCAGGCACTCACACACAAATAAATAAATGTTTTAAGAAAAGAAACACATTTAAACTGTTTTTTTAAAGTGGCAATAAAAGGCAGGGAAATAACTCAGCAAGTTAACGTACTTGCCAAGTCTGATGACCTGGATTCAATCCCCAGGACACACATGGCAGAAAAGAACTGATTTGTTCTCTGACCTCACATTGTCGTACACACACACACACCCACTTTATATGCACTCACATACATCCACACCCTCCACCCAACATCAAATAAAAAAATCTTTTAAGTGGCAACAGATTAAGGAATGAGAATAGTCTTTTTTTTTTTTTCAGGAATAATGGTGGAAAGCAAAGAAAGGAGATAAGGATAATGGCTTAAAGGAAATGAGTAAGACTGATTTATAGTGGAAAGATTATTAGGAGACTAGGGATAACCTCAAGGGGAGTGTGTGAGATTCCAGGTTCCATTGGTAGCAACACACACACACACACACACACACACACACACCAATTATTTGTGCACAGACCAATTATTTGTGCACAGAAAGGGATTGCTACTTCTGAATTCCTAAACATCACTGTGTGACTCACTTGGCAATTAGCTAGCACATTTGTCTCGTATTGGCAGGACTGTGGATTTCAGCACTGCTGGCACAAATGCAATGCTCAACAATCCTTACTGTTTCTCTGCACTTTGTCAATAAAAGTACACAACCTTACACAAAAAGATGTTCAAAAAGGCAATGTCGTGGGATTCTGCAAAGAGACTATGCAGTAGAGCTCTTATGATTTTTATAGCTCACTTACCAGAGCCTACCTCCTTCCCCACAAGAAATTACTGGACCTGGGTTCAGCGGTATAGTAGGTACCAACCATGCAGAGGTGCTAATCCACAGCACCAAAATATGTTTGGTTTGGTTTGGCTTTGACCCTGGAGACTGAACCCAGGATCTTCTGAGCTATATTATAGCCCCAACCTCCATTTTACCTCTTTGCAATAAGTTATTTAATTGTAAAATGGAGAGGATAAAGGGCAGCTTGCAAAACTGTGAGGATTAAACAAGACACTATGTTTAAAAGCATTTTATACTCAACTTGGTGCTCAAGAAGTGACAGTGAGTACTCTCATGATCATTTCCCACCTAGAAGAACTGTGGACTTTTCGGCGTCTGGATGATAGGATTAGTAATCAGGAGGCACATCAGCCATTTCCTCCTGAAGGAGGAGAGCACAAATGGCACCTGCACCCAGTCAGATTTCTCCAAGTCTGGTTATTCATGTACCACCAATATGATTTCTGACACAAGCAAACCTTTTCCCATCCCATCAACCCACTCAGCGTCCTTTGAAGACAGCCATGAAATGGAAGGCTTTATGTGCTGGGTTTTTTTTTCTCATTTATAATAATCATTAAATAAAGCCTCCATTCGTCTGCATCACACCACATTATCTCCCAAGTCACAGTCTAAGCCTACTTTATGTTGCTCTATTTCTGAGACTCTTTGGCCAGGAACTTGGGGGTTACTAAATTTTCTTGCTACTGGTTGTTTTCACTTACAAAGGTATACTGAGCAAATAATTATGACAAACCAAATTAGAAACATCATGTCAACAATAGACACCAAAATTTTTATGAAGTCCAAGTTCACCTAAAGCTAAACAGACAACCCAGCACCTTATCAAGTATTTAATCCTGACACTTCTATATTCTCTATTAAAAATGAAAATGAGACTAAAAATAAAGGCTCATCTTGACTGCTAAACTAAAGAACAAAACCAAGGCACAATAGAGATCCAGTTTTTGTTCTGAAGCACTAGTATTCAAACAAAAGAAATGCTCCACATGCAAATCACCCATGGGAAAAATTGCCACCTTCAAGACAGAATGCAGCTCTGAAAAGGCAATGAACAGTTAGTTATTGACCCATACTCTTTCCTATCTGCACAGTTCAAGACATTCTTCATCATGCCAACAACAAAAGAGTTGCTGACCACAGCCAAGAGAACGAAGAGCATCAACATTACTTACACAATTCTGGAGTCAGTCTTAAGTCACTGTTCACACATTTGTGTGTGTGTGTGTGTGTGTGTGTGTGTGTGTGTGTGTGTGCGCGCGCGCGACTCACAGAATCCAAAATAGACTGTCAGATCCCCAGAGCTGGAATTAGTTACAAACCACCCATTATAGCTGGAATTAGTTACAAACCACCCATTATGGGTGCTGGGCACTGAACTCAGGTCCTCTCCAAGAGGGGTACATGCTCTTCACTTGTTTTTTTGAGATGTGTCTCACTATGCAGCTCAGAACTGCCTCAGGCTCCCTGAATACCGGGATGAGGTGTGTGTCACCTTTTTAGAAGTCACTCCTACAATCTCTTAGGATCTATCCAAGCCATCATGTTTATGTATTGCTGGGATATTTGCTTACAGAGGGTGTCTCACTATATTACCAGCTTGACCTCAAACTCCAAGGCTCAAGCCATCCTCCTGCCTCAGCCTCCTGAGTTGCTGGAATTATACAGGCATACATGACTGCCCATGACTGCTACTGAGATTTTTAAAAACTGAGACTGCACCAAGTGTGATGGTGCACTCTTGTGTTCCCAGCACTTGAGAGGTAGAGGCAGGACAATCAGGAAGAATTTGAGGTCAGCCTTGGCTATACATCGAATTCAAGGATAGCCTGGAATACATGAGAACTTGTCTTCAAAAGAAAAAAAACTGATAAATATGACAAAATGCACTTACAGTTGGATGTCAAAATTTTTGACTGGTGGAGAATATAAACCACAAACCTACAGTGTTCCTCTCTCCTGCCAATCATTAGTCAAAACCTCTTCAGCAAATAATATTTGTAAACATAATAAACAGGTACCTACTCAGAGCTCACAAACAAGCTGCTTTAGGCCTCCATACCCTTGTCCACTCTCAGTGGATTGTTTGTTTGGGCTAAGGCATGACAAGCTAAAAGCATGCTGAAATGAAAAGGATTCCATGGATAGGTTAAAAAAAAGCAGCATCGTTTTTATAACTTAAACCCCTTCATGGCCAGCCAGTCTGTAAAGGTGCTCCCAAATTTTACTCACTCACTAAGAAATTACCATGCCCCTGCAAATAGGCTACATTTTTCATCAAGTGGAACTCGCATAGAGTATTTGGATTTTGTTTTCAGTGTTTACTAAACCCTGACCTCCTGGAGAATTTTCTGCACCCAGCACAGTACTTACTGACTAGCAAACACTCAGTAAAGCAATAACACAAATGGATAAGCCGAACCTGCTTTTATCCAGGTGCCTGTGAGGTATTTCTTCCAGTGTGGAAACAATCTAACCACAGTGCCTCTTTAGAAAGATTCATCTTTGAACACTGTTGTTAAGAACACAAGCTGTGGAGTCAGACTACATGGACGTAAATCCCAGAATCCCAGCTCTATCGTTTATTACTAAGTTATCTCTGGGCAAATGTGTAAAGCTCCTGGGTCTGCCAAGTTGCCCCATTTGGAAAACAGGGGTAATACTGCTTCATGAGTTACCGTAAAGATCCAATGAGATAATTGTTTTAAAGCACTTAAGGGCTGCAGGTGTAGTCCAACAGCGAAGCACATCCTTCACAAAGCCCCACCCCCTGAAAAAAGAAGGAAAAGACCCTGCTCCACTAACATAGTCATCACTTGTGCCAGCAGCCAAGTTGCCAGCAGTAGCAAGATAAAAAAAAATAATGGGGTAAAAAAAAAATCCCTTAAAGCCTGGGTGGTGCCATTAAAAACATTTTGGAAGGAATGACTGTAAATGAATCTGCTTTGAAATGTTCAGGCAGGAGAACAGGCAAGTGGGGTTTTGTTACAGTTATATTTTAAGTCAGCTCCTGATTAGATTTCTTTCTTTTTTTTGGGGGGGGGGGGCATGCACAGTGTTAGGAGACTGAAGCAAGGGTCTCCTGGTTAGTAATGGCATTCTACCACTGAGCTTTCCCCAGCCCATTACTGGCTTTTCAAATTAAAAAAAAAGCTCTAATCCATGACGCCCAGGCAGAGATTTGATGCTGAGCACTACATGTCTAGCATCATAGGATTCCAATCACATTCTATTACCACTGCAAACGTCTCTACGTAGCAGATCTTTCCGTCTCCATTTCCTCCTTACTCCACCAGCTGCCACCTGTTTAGCCTCTGAATTCCCAAACCCCCAATCCTGAGAGGCCATCCCCCAGAACTCGGGTTGAGAAATGAGTTGGCAGTTTCTCCTACCTAAGCCTGCGCTGCTGTTTTTCTGTTTCTTCTCCCTGCCCACCTCCTTGCTTCTCAAGCCTTGCTATTCTCTACACGTAGGAACTTGAAACCTAAGAGTATGGGAAAGCAACAGCGTAATCGCAGTGGTGCCAAGACCCGGGGATGCTGCCAAGCTTTCCCCGAGCTCCATAGGCAGCGGCCCGACTTACTCACAGACTGGACTTACACTGCAGCCCATGGGGCCTCACACACTTGGTATTTCTTTTTGCTTCTGCTCGATTTCTTTATTTAAAACAACCTCCTCCAAAACCCGTGAACCATTCGAATCCAGCCAGTTCTGACAGACGCAGATAAGGTCTGTCATCTTCAGGAAGTTTCCCTGGACCATTTTAGCCCACAGATATCACCCCACCCACCAATCCAAACAGGTACTGTACTTACTGTCTATACCAGAAAGCATAGTCACCACACATATTTACACCAGGAAATAAATATTCCATATTTGATCTTCCAAGGACAGGAACAGTGGCTCAGCCCCCAGTCTTTGAAACCCCCTGTTCAGCATGTTCATCTTCCTGAACAGTGACTCAATCAGTGGATTGTTTGTTTGGGCTAAGACATGCCAAGCTAAAAGCATGCTGAAATGAAAAGGATTCAATGGAAGGGTAAAAAAGCAGCTTTAGGTCAAATGGGGGAAACTATCGAAGAAAGGTGTTCCACTAACATCTGTTTTATTTGCCATGAGGTTGAAAAGACATATGGGGGGGGGTGTCAACTGGAAAATGAAGGGGAAAAAAAACATATTTCAGTTTGAGGGAGATGACAGCAAGAGAGACATGAAGCCCCAAAGAAATTGTGAGTCAATTCTGCTAAAACCAACAGGTAGGCCAATTGGGTAAGTAAATATAAAGGGGGTTACTATGATGACATGGATAGAGATACAGCCATGTAGGGTAAGTGAATTGGTAAGAGGCCATGTGAAGGGGGCACAGGTGGATAAAATGGTCGCCAGCAGGTTAGCTGATTGAG
This sequence comes from Peromyscus maniculatus bairdii, assembly GCF_049852395.1. Taxonomy (NCBI): domain Eukaryota; kingdom Metazoa; phylum Chordata; class Mammalia; order Rodentia; family Cricetidae; genus Peromyscus; species Peromyscus maniculatus. The sequence continues at coordinate 140,973,353 of NC_134875.1, read as the reverse complement.
TGAGTGGCAGGTAATTCAGTAAATGGTTAGGTGTTTAGTCTGGAAGGAACAGGTGTGGGACATTTCATTTAAAATCTGACCCCTCCCTCACCTTGACCCGGAAGCGGATGAGTGCTAGCCTCACGCAGTGGCTCAGGCAGGCAGGTGGCAGGAACCAGGCCCGCGGTGGAGGGGTGCCCTTGTTGCCCACGTGTCCCACGATCAGTTGCGCAGTCTGCCGCTCCGCCTGGCACCGACGGCCCCACTCGGCCAGTCGGTCTTTCCCCAGGCCCCCAGGGAACATGACCACCAGCTCCAGGCCGTCGCCGCCCGGATAGGCACAAGCCTGGCACAGCGCTGACAAGTAGCCCAGCATGGCATTCCACTGGCCGCCACAAACCCAATCCGTCTGGTAGCCACCATAGAGCCGCGGCAGCGCCGAGCCCGCGTCTACCAATACCCGAGCCCCAGGCAGCGGAGGGGGCGGCGGCGGATGCAGCCCTGGCGGCGCTTGGCCGTGATGGTGGAAATGGTGAGCAGGGTGATGGTGCCGAGTCGGCCCCGGGCCCCCGGAGTAAGGGCCAAAGGCGGCGGGCGGGAGCGGCGGCGGCAGAGGAGCGGAGCCCCTGGTGATGCGTGGAGCCCCCGGCGCTAGGGCTGCCGGCGGCAGCTGGCGGTGCAGGTGCTGCTGCTGCTGCTGGCGCGAGACGGTGCGCGCGAGTTTGAGGAGGTCCACAGGCACCACAGCCCCGGGACAGCGCTTCTCCAGGAACTCTTGGAAGCCCTGGACGCCCATGCTTCCTCCGTGGGCAGAAGGAACAGCGGCTGCGCAAGCGGGCCAGTCGGCGATCCCCGCGCGAAGCTGGAGGCGGGCGCGTGCGCACTCCGCGGGGGGTAGGGGCGAGGGGGGGCGGGGAAAGGGTTCGCGACGGGAGGGGCGAGGGAACGTGGGCGGGGAGGGGAGGAGACCACAGACTGGGTGCGGGTGGAGAGCAGAGGTGAGGCTGACCAGACCCAGAAGAGGCTGGGAAGATAAAAGCGACGACAAGTCGTAGTCACTTCTCTTTTTTCCGTTCCCCTCCGCTGCTCTTCTTCACTGCTTCAGAGAGGGTGAAGCTTCTGCCTTCCACCTCCGGGAGCCATGTTGCCTCGTCTTCTCTGTGATACTCGCTTTCTAGCTGGGGGAGGGGAATCGGGGCGGGGCGGACGGGCATCCTGGGAGTTGTAGTCTTTTCCCGGATGGCCTCAGGATGCAGTGGAAGAACCTGACGGCCACCCATGTCAGGCCTTGATGTGCACAACGTCAGAAGAAGCAGGACGTGAAAATGTGTGTATAGGATTTGCACCAGAACGCCTAGTATCTAACCGAGTTGCCTCGGGAAATTATACTGCCATTCCCAGGGAAAGAAATGGAGGTGATGCATCATGGGAAAGGAAGTACAGTGGATTGATTGAATTTGGCTAAAGTGAGCTAAAGTTCCCTTTCATAGAAAAGATGACATGCCGTAACTCTAAATGAATGGACAAGAACACACATGAAACATAACAACCATTACTATTGTTTTAGCTACTGTCATTTTTTGAAGAGTTGTCTCCCTTAGGAATGGTAAAACATTTACCTAAGACAATGAACAGACAAAATGAAATTGACTATAATTTGCCCCCAGGATCTCTAGTCAGAGAGATAAAATATCCACACAAATTGAACTACAACCTGGACCCTATTGGTACTCACTAAGCTATGCCATATGGTTAGGGGATTTGCTTTCAAACCTAGTGAATTTGCCCATGTGGGAGCAATTCAGAATAGCTGCAAGTGTTCTAATTTGTTCACAATCTTTTGAAAAATATGTTTTCAGCATGTTTCCCCAATGAAATACATGTAGTGTCTGTCTGCTGTCAAGCTTTTAGGGCCCACCCCTTCAGCCAGAATACAGCAGAAAATAAGATCTGCATTGAAGAATAGTCTCATCTGGCTTAGAATTTGCTGAAACGTGACCGACAGAACATGAAAGTGCAGAGTCCAGAAGCGATCGTGATGAATGACGTCAGAATTGTCTGTTAGGATGAAAATACAAACAAGCTACAAATCCTGGAAAGGAATTAGAAAAGTGGATCCAGAATGGCAGGGATGGCGAATCAAAGGGAAAATAAGGGCAGTAGCCAGAAGGGATGACAGAGAGAATGGAGGTTTTTAGTAAAAGGTGCTTACTAGATAGTTTGCCCAGCATCCCTTTCCTAGAAATTGGCCCTCTCCTTGTTAATTAATAAGGTTACAGCAAAACCAAAAACTGTCGTCTTAGGTATGGTGGTATGTGCCTGCAACCCCAGTACTCAGGAGGTTGAAACAGGACAGTCCCCTTAGGATCCAGGCCAACTGAGGCTACCTAGTGATTTCCAGGAACCAAGAAAGTAAACAAATACTATCATGTTCACATAGTCTTATAATGCCATATTCTACCTGGTGTGGTGGCTTACAGCTGTAAGCTCAACATTTGGAAGGTTGAGGCAGAAGGATTGCCACAACTTTGAAGCTTATGTTTTCCAATTAAGTCAGGGATATGAATGAAACAAAACAAAAAAAATGAAAAAACTAAACCCCCCAAACCACAAAAAGAATTGAATCAATAAGCCATTTATGAAAACGTTAGCCACAAATGAGACACCGTTAGAGGCAAACGTCTATATTAATCTACCTTCCAAGCATCTTAAAAATCTACCTTTCTGTGCTGGGGAGATAGCTCTCTGGTCAAAACATTTGCTTTGCAAGCATGAGGACCTGAGTTCAGTCCTCAGAGACCACAGCAAAAAGCCAGGCTCAGTGCAGTGCACTTGGGATCCCAGTACTGGGCAAGCAGAGACAAGTGGCTTCCTGGGCCTCAGTGGCCTGGCAGCCTAGTCTAATTGATAAGTGTCAGGCCAATAAGAGAGCCTGTCTCAAAAATTGAGCTGGAGCACTCCTAAAGAATGGTATCCAAATTTTGCCCTCTGGTTTTCACAGGTACACATATGAATGAATGCACACCCAGACACACAAGTGCACCTGTACACGCATGAACACAATGTCTCCTTCCCTTTATTTTAAGCTAACACTTTATGATAAAAGCTGAGAATTCCCAGATCTATTCCTCTTCCCCATTTTAACCCTTTTAACACTCTGTAAACTTGAGCTATGTCTAAGATTTGTATCTTTCCCTCTTAGATGATCTGAAACAGCACACTTGGGACCGTGCTCCTTAACCGAGCATGCACACAGTTATTGCCCAAGCTAAAGTGCTTTCATCTATGACTCTGTAGGCTCTCTAAGCTCTCATTCCTTTGTTCGAAGAAGGCAGTGCTTAGGCATTACCTCCCATGCGTGGGGAGAGATTGTCCCCTGTATGAATGAGCATTGACGACACAAGTACAGCCATGTTGAGGACCCCAATGCCTCAGCCCCATGGGAATGATGCTGAGAGTGGGTGCAGAAAGTATCAAGCACAGCTTCCTCCTCCCCAGTGACTGCAGCCTGGGACTGCTCCCCTACAGAGATTCCCTTACCCAGATTAGCTAATGGCCTCCCCATTATTGCTGTACCTGATAAAGGTGCTGAGTTGCCAGCTGTTGCAGCTGGCTCTCCATCAGAGTGCAAGGCCCACCCAATCCCAGCTTTTCGGTATGCGCCCTGTCATTTCTTTCTCCATTGCCCCAGTCAGGTCAATCCCAAAGCCGTGCTGATTGAGACACGCATGGTCTCATTTGCTTTGAGTAATAAATCTTTCTCCACTCCTTTATGTCTTGGCTGTGCTTGTTTGTTTTGTCTTTGCACTCACCAACACACGAGCTCATTGCATTTGGTTACAAAAAGAATAACCGATCCAGGAATGAGGGGTGGCAAATGACAAACCCTAAATATGTGCAACTGATAAACATGGGAGTCCTCTAGCCTCCGTTGATGGGAAGGGAGTGGACATTTTGGAAGACATGGCAGTATAGCAGTTATTTATTGTTCCTGGGACTCAAAAGAGAAGCCCTGGAGCTGGGCATGTAGTTCAGTGGTAAGAGTCCTTACCAGCTTCCATTCCTCAGCACCACTAACAAAAACAAACCAAAGCAGCAATGAGCTCAGCTTACTATTTCCTTGTGTGTCTCTGCTCAAGAGCAGAATGGCAGAGAGAATGAGCTGCATCCTTAGAGTGCTAAGAAATGGAAGCTGCAACATTGGTAGAGCACCCGCTTAGCATGCCCAAGACAAGGCGTTCCATCCCCAGCACTGGAAAAAAAGAAAGGAAGAGAAAGGAGACTAACAAGATTTTTACTACCTGTTAACACTTGTTACTGGAAGATCTCCCAACATGAAACCAATAGACACTCAAATAGAGATTTAGAGTATTTTTGTCAGTAGAAAATCACATCTGGTAAATCAGGATCGTAATTGATCATCCAGAGTAGTAATTCTGGACCAGCACATCAGCAAAACCTGTGAATTGTTCCGAACAGGATTTTCTCAGTCCCAATGCTTGATTTCCAACATTAGAGACACTGAGTGTAGGACCAGAACTCTGTGATTTTAGTGGTGTCAAAGATAAACAAAGCCAGACATAAGTGTTGTAAACAGATTTTATTCACAAACTACTTACTGCTGGTAAGGGAAGGAGCTGAGCTTTGGTTCCATTTGCACAGAGATGAGTGGGAGAATGAGGAAATACAAGAGGAAACGGGGCGGGGGGTGTGGAATAGCATCAAGGAAGTAAAAAAAATTAGAGAGGTCTGATCAATATAAATGTGATTAGACCAAATGTGCATGCTGGCTAGCAATTAGATTTCTATCCTACCAACACAGCGACAGAAAGACAGAGGCCCTATTGTTCCTGACAAGTAGGTTTCCAAGGAATGTCTCACAGGTCCTTAGGAAAGACACTCCTGAGTTATATGAGAGATGTACACATCTCTAAGGGACAGAAGAAAGATAAACAATGATAAGCCCCTTTTAGTAAATACTCTAAAGTGGATCAGTTATGGGGTACAACAAACAGAATTCCTTGATAGCCCTCTTGTTCCTGAATGCCACACTGAATTATCCTAGTGATTTGACCTTGGGTTGCTAGAGGCCTTGTTAATTAGGTCAAATCTCTTAGTGCAGGGGTATGAAAGGAATGTACTGGTGCATTTTGCAGACCCCTCTAGCCTCTGGGAAATTCAAACACATTTCCAAATTTAAGAACCTCATTTTGATCATAATCCCGGCTTAAGTACAGCCTGGTTAAGTAAGAAAATAATAAGCAAAAGACTCCCATAGGTTTTCATATACCTGTGATTTATTTCCATTATCCCCATCCAGGTGAAAAGGTACATTCTCAGATCTAGTGATGAATCAATATGTGACTTCCCCTTCCCTGAAAGGGAAATTTGATTGCACTTATTTCTATACTGTCACACATTAATCTATTGGTGGAAGCTACATTTATCAGAGATTGCAAGATTACAAGGAGCTACATTTCATTGTAACCGAACTAGAGGAAGAAGGAGTATGTTCACGTGATGCCATTATATCTAGATTAGTAGTTGCTCATGACTTGCAATTATCCATGGATTTGGTTGAGGTAGGCATGTTTCTAATTGTATATATGGGAAAATGGCATAACGTTTCTAGAGCAACCAAGAAGAGCATTATGGGTAAACTACTGAATTGTCTCTGTGCACTCCTTTTCTACTACGTCCTATAATTTATTGTTTTAGCTGTATGAGACCACCTTTAATGTACTTTCCACGAGAATTTGGGATAGAGTTAGAAGAGAAGAAGTGAATCCTGGGTATATCAAAATATATACCTTTGTTTATTCCTAGGACCCATTTGCATTGTCCCTGGATTTTGTGAGGCCTCCATCTTTATAAATTCCCTTATTGCTAAAACTTGTTCAAATTTGTTCTCTTGACTTAGACACATGAGTTTTACTAACATGCATATGCAATCCAGGGGAAACTATGGTGGTGATAGGCCATAGAGAAGGTAGAAAGGACAGGCGCCAAAGCTCTGGAAGCAGAAGGAGGTGTGCCCCGGAATCAAGGCCTGGATTTCAATACCATTCAGCTCCTTCTTAGGGAGATAGCTCCAACAAGTTGCATAACTTCTTGAACTCTGACTGCATCTGTGAAAGAGACTCAATAATTTCTTTAACAGGTTCGATACTACTACAAGAACAGAGCTGGCTACTGGAAGAATGAGGGTGCTTTTGTTGTTGTTGAACCAATTAGTTTATCCAGGTTTGCTGACAGGAACATTGTGACTGACATGCCGCCATGCTCCTGACATATCTTCTTCCCTGCAGCCATTGTGAACAGACTTACATATCCTTGAGAAAGGGAGCAGCCAGCCTCATGTGCTTCCCCACTCTCTATGAGATACTCAAGATGGTAACCATCATGCCCAGCGTGGAGGAGACCGTCATGGTGTTATCAATTCATTTGCAATTCATTTGCAAAATCTCTGAGTTTCTAACCACTGTGGGGTTTCCTACTGACCCTCTTACCCACAGCCACAGCCCCATCATGCAGGTCACCAGGAGCCCCTCTTCCCTCGGAGCATTCTCGGCCCTTTCATCTGGCTGACAGGCACAGACAGGCTTGTGGTGATGGCAGGGAGGTCAGAACCTCATGCTTTTCTCCACTGGAGAAATCACTTCTATTCCTTTTCCAAGATCCAGTTTAAAAGTGGCCGCATCTGTTTGTTTATTCTCTTCCTTTACATACTCGCAAAGCTAGAAAGTGCTGGCATATGGCTACAATTTTGTGTTCGCTGTGTGCCTTCCTGTGGATATTCCCCAAAGTCAGATTGAATCATCATAGGTCTTTAGTCTCTAATGGTTAGGATTCATAACATTATAAAAAGCTCTTCAAGTGAAAGAAAAGGAATAGATTATGTGGTGGTATTTTGAACAAATAAAATTTGCCTGAAGATCAGAGGACAGAGCCAGTCACAGTTAGCTACGGAGGTCAGGCAGTGGTGGCACACACCTTTAATCCTAGCACTCAGGAGGCAGAGATCTGTCTGGATTTCTGTGAGTTCAAGGCTACACTGGGCTACATGAGATTAATCCAGTCTAAAAGAGAAACAGCCAGGCAGTGGTGGTACACACCTTTAATTCTAGTACTTGGGAATCACACTCCTTTAATCCCAGCACTAAGAACGTTGAAAAAGGAAGTGATATGGCTGGGCAGAGAAAGGGATATAAGGCGGGAGGAGACAGGAACTCGGTTCTCACAGGCTGAGGAGCTGGTGAGATAACAGGTGGTAGCTGTGGCTTGCTCTGCTTCTCTGATCTTTCAGCATTCACCCTGATATCCGGCTTCAGGTTTTTATTTTAAAGACCATTTAGGATTCATGCAACAAGAGTGGACAACAACCCCTTCTCCCAAGACTGGAAACCTCCTGCCATCTGGTTGCTGAAGGACAGACTTCAGAGGCTCAGTAAGGGTCCACAGTTTACCTAGGAAGCCCTTCTTCTGTTGCTGGAGAGGAAATTTAACCTCTACATGGTGTGACAGGACTGCAGGCACAAGAAGACTTCCTAGAGGACAGCAGTAAATGGAAACGAGTGACATTAGCCCTGTGTCCTAACAACCGGGAAAGCCCTCTCTCTGCAGAAGGAACCCTGGGCTTGGCGCCAATACCAGGAATAGAGCACACAGAGGCTACCAAGAATGGTGTCCTGTACAAAAGGTCGGCCACTTGTGCAGCACTGCACAGAGGGGCTGACAGCTTGCGGTGTGGACTTGCTTAAAACTTCCTAGGCCAGCAGAGAAAAGCAAATTCATGTCCCCTGGCAAAAGACAGACCGAAAACACAAAACCAAACCCAGCCCAAGACAGACAAGCACATAGGACAGATCCCAAAGCAGAACCTGGAGGATGAGGATGTAAGAGCTGCCACTTAAAATGGGCGAGACAGAGCTGACTTCTAGAGGCTGTTATGGGGATCCCAATTTGCCATTTGGTTGGCAGCCTCAATACCCAAAGTGACGTGTGTTCAAGAAGTCTGGAGCTCCACGGAAATGGGTATGCATCTTTCATGGACTTGGAAAAGTTCCTGGATTGTCGTCCTCCAGCAACTTGGGCTCTAGGAGCCCTGATCCCCTACTTGACCCTTGAACACTGCACAGCCCCTCAGTTCAGTCTTGCTTCCAGACAGAAAAGGCGGCAGGAGTTGTCTCCTTGTGAAGGCTAGATCCATTTAACACAGAAGGTGAGCTGTGGCTCTAGCTCAGTGGCAAGGCACTTGCTTAGGACATTTAAGGCCCAGGGTTCAATCACAACACAAAAGACGGAAGGAGCTAGGCACTTTTAGTTCCACTGAAATGGGTGCATAAATGGCTTAAGAATTTGGTCTCAGGGGCTGGTGAGATGGTTTAGCTGGTAATGACTTGCTGCCAAGCCTAAAGACCCGTGTTCAGTTCTCAGGAACCCACTTAGTAGGAGAGAACTGACCCCTGGGACTTATCCTCTGACCTCCACACATGCACTGTGGCACACATTTGCAAGTGCATGTGCAAGTACACACCAACAGATGTTTTTCTAAAAAAGAGAATTTGGCCCTAAATAAGACAGAGATTCAATTTTATTTTTTTTTTTTGGTTTTTCGAGACAGCATTTCTCTGTGTAGCTTTGTGCCTTTCCTGGAACTCACTCTGTAGCCCAAGCTGGCCTCAAACTCACAGAGATCTGCCTGGCTCTGCCTCCCGAGTGCTGGGACTAAAGGTGTGCGCCACCACCGCCCGGCTGAGATTCAAGTTCTTATTGTCACTCAGTATGTTAATCTAAAGTGGAGATATACCCCTGAGTCCTTTCTGGTGAGGTGGGAGCAGAGAACCCAAATCATGGCCAACAATGCCTGCCAAGGGTCTCTCTGGGCAGTGGAGGGGCCTTATTATGAGGCTGGCACATCTAAAGACCTCTGGAACTGAGGAGAAAGTCCAGCTGAGCTTGTAACTTATTTCCAGACTTCGTGGGACACTGAAGCCCCTTCCCAAGGGGTCTCTCTAGTTTCTCATGCATATTTGTGCCCTTTGCAAGCTGTGTGACCATGGGCCACATCTCAAGGTGCTGGCTCAGGCCTGTCCTATAAACAGAGAAGCTGAGATGGGAATATGCTCTCAAGAGTTTGAGGCTGGGCTGGGCTACATAGGGAGATCCAGCCTGGGCTATGTACAGTGTGAGACTCTGTTAAAAAAAAAAAAAAAGATGGGGCTGAAGAAATGGCTCAGTTGTTAAGTGTTCTTGCTGTGTCTGCAGAGGACCAGTGCTCACTTCTCAGCACTCACAACAACAGCTCACCACTGCCTGCAACTCCCACTCTGATGCCTTCTTCCAGGGCCCACGTGTGCACACCCATGCGTGCCGTGGATCCACACTCATTCATACCTACTACATAAACATAAAAATAAAGTGAAAGTTTAAAAACCGGGCTGGAGAGGTGGCTCAGCGGCTAAGAGCACTGACTGCTCTTCCAAAGGTCCTGAGTTCAATTCCCAGCAACCACATGGTGGCTCACAACTACTATAATGAGATCTGGCGCCCTCTTCTGGCCTGCAAGGACACATGCGGGCAGAAAAACTATACATAAGGAATAAGTAAATCTTTAAAAAAAAATTAAAAACCAAACTCAAAAGAGGGCATATGGGATGAAGAGGTTCACACAGACCAGAAACCACCCCAGGTTCCAGAGGAGGAAGACAAATAGAGGCGGCTGGAGAAGAAGGCAAAGGCAGGAGGAAACAGATGCAAGCGGAAGCTGGGTGCAGAGACACACACCTGTAATCCTAGCAGACAGGTGATGGAGAAAGAATAAGCAGGAGTTCAAAGCCAGCCTACACAGCAAGGCCAAGGCCAATCTGAGCCACACAGGTCCTGTCTTCAAAACAAAACAAAAACGAGAAACAGAAAGTACAGAGGAATGAGAACATGGTGAGGGGATGCAATGTGGAAGGCTTCCCGCCAGCCCCAATCATAGTAGATGACTCCAAAACACAGGGACAAATGATCTGAGTTGATGACAAGGGTGCTTGGTGAGCTCATGGTGGAAAGGTTTCCTCCATAACGTGCTGTCCTTGTGGATAACCATCTTACTAATGAAGACAGGCCAGCCTTCAGAGGTTTCTCAGAACCGCTAAAAAGAGCCCCAGTCCCAGCACTTGAGAGGCCCCTCAAGTTCATCTTCAGCTATATAGTGTGGTTCAAGACCAGCCTGGGCTACAGGAGACTATGTCTCAGAAAGAAAAATAAAAAATAAGAAAGCATCAGCCTTAGGAAGACATGCTTCCATCCTTGTTATCCAGTCATATTGGCGGGGCATAGTATAGGACAGCTCTTTTCTCTCCCACCCTGTGCACCGATAGCATCATGTAGGAGAAAGCAGTCCATAGGCTATACCAGAGGTGTACAGTAGAAGTTAAAAAGGCTATTTAAAAACCTCTAAAATCGGTGATGACTGAAAAGCCAGATTCTCATGACCTATCCAGTGTTCTCCTGGGTGCTCGGAGTTGACCCAAAAAAATCTCTGTGTCCCAAAGCACACAGAGTTATGGTCCTGAGAAACAGCGCAGGACCACAACAGATCAGTGTGTGCCCCACTGGTTGGGTAGATCCTGGGGCTCTGCAAGTGGCTGATGACTGGTAATGGTACCTGCTGCCTCCTCCTATAGGCCAAGGTAGAATCAGCAGGTGAATGTTCTCAAAGTATGGCCCAGGTGTTGGCACCCATCCAGGCAGGGGATGTGAAGTGGGCAGAATTTTGAGAGTACCAATGGAGGCACATCCAGCAAAGGAGTTCTGGAAGGTACTACACATCTCAACATCTCTGCAGGAGTATATCACAGCCTTAACCAATGAGTTGGCTTTGGCCAGGCGTGGGAAATATTTCTTCACAGACAGCACACTGTAGGACTTACAGCCCAGACTGCCAGGAGCAGCGCCACCTTAGCCTGGCATCCAGCATACCATGTTTGTCCCTAGGATGATAACAGTCCTGATCAGGCTATGAGGGGTCTCTTCTTAGCAGGGATGGCAGTTGACATGCTTGGTCATGAGCTGCATTTGCCTATGCAAGTAGAAGGGAATGCAGATGTAGATAGCTACTGTGACAGGTAGATGGGCAGGATAGACAGGGCCGGCAAGGTCAGGTATAAGAAGCTGAACAGAGGCACTGTATATGAGAAGCCGTCCAGGGCACAGAAGCAGGCAAGCACCTAGGGGATGGAGGCCAGTCTGGGAAATGTAGTGACATACTGGTCTCTTAAATACTAATTAGACAGATGAGGCAAAGACCATAGTTTTAATATTTTTCTTTCTTCTTTTATTTGTTATTGTTCTTCAAGACAGGGTTTCTCTCCATAACAGTTCAGGCTCTCCTGGAACTCACTTTGTAGATCAGGCTGGCATTGAACTCACAGAGATCTATCTGCTTCTGCTCCATGGTGCTGAGATAAAAGTTGTGCACCACCACTGCTCAGTTAAATTTTCTTTTAAAAGATGAATTTCTGTGTGTCTGTGTGTGTATGTGAGTGTATGTGTATATGTGTATTATGTAACACGAATTCTAATAGGTCTTTTATAAAAGTCCAGAGCCAGACATCGGGGTAAATGCTGAAAGATCAGAGATACAAAGGAACAAGCCACAGCCACCTCTTACCTCTAGAGCTCCTTAGCCTGAAAAGGCTCCAGTTTCTGTCTCCTCACGCCTTATATACTTTTCTCCGTCTAGCCTTATCACTTCCTTCTTAGTGCTGGGATTAAAGGCATGTGACTCCCAAGTATTGGGATTAAAAGTGTGTGCTACCACTGTCTGGCATCTATGTTTAATCTAGTGGCTTATTCTGCCCTCTGATCTTCAGGCAAATTTTATTAGGGTACACAATATATCACCACAGTATAGGTATACATATCTCTGTGTGTGTGTGTGTGTGTGTGTGTGTGTGTGTGTGTGTGTGTGTGTGTGCATACACACAGGTGTATGCATATCCACATGCAGAGATCTTTCGGCTTAGTTTGATACTAGCAAGTTCCAACAGTGGTACTGTCTCGGCCCCCTCAGAGGTGGGGTTATAGGCATTTGTGGGGATTCCTGCGTGTTACACGGGAGCTAGGATCTGAACTCTGGTTCTCAAGCAGAGCATGTGCTTTTAACTACTGAACCATATCCCTAAACCCCTAAATTCTTACTTTTAAGTGTGTTACATATACAGAGCAAAAATTTACCTTCTTTCCCCGACCCCCAGAAAGATTGATCTTCTTTCTTCTTGTTTTGTTTTTCTTTTTGAGACATGGTATCACACTATACCTCAGCCTGGCCTGGAACTCATGATATAGCCAAGGCTGGCCTCAAACTCAGGGCAATCCTCCTGCCTTAGCCTCTCAAATGCTGGGATTACAGGCATGTAGTACCACACACCTTAGACATTGTTAGGTGTATAGTTCAATACTGCTATGCAGACTCTTTTGTGGTGTAACCAAAACACTAGTTTTAGAATATAAAAAGTGCTCTCCAGGTGATTCTCTCGCATTCAGGGCTGAGAGGCAGTGAGCTGGAATGAATGGGGAAGGGGTTTGTTGCCACTAAATTCCTAAGCACAGTTCCTCATTGAAACATGTAATGTGTACTAAGCCCTTCCAATGATAAACTTTTTTTGTTAGCCTTCCCTCCATTTCTCCCAGTGGTTCTCAACTGTGGGTCATGACCCCTTTGGGGTCACACATCAGACATCCTGCATATCAGATACTTACATGATGATTCATAACAGTAGCAAAATTACAGTTATGAAGTAGCAATGAAAATAATTTTATGATTGGGGTCACTACAACATGAGGCACTGTATTAAAGGGTCGCAGAATTAGGAAGGTTGAGAACCACCGGTCTGTTGTTGTCTGCTTTTTCTCTTTTTGGTGGGCCTGCCACTCAGCTCCTAAAAAATAAATCACTCACCGAGGCTTATGCTTAATTTTGAATGCCCAGCCTCCACTTGTTTTGTTTCTTGCCACTTTCCTTAACTTAACCTGTCTGTCTTGGCCTCTGGACTTTTCCCGTTCTCTTACTTCTGTAAATCTTACTGTTACTCTGTGGCTTGCTGTGTAGCTGTGTTGCTGGGCCCTGATGTCCTCCTCCTCCTCTGGCTCCTTGATCTCTCTCCTCCATTTCTTTTCTTCTCTCTCCTGCCTTGCTATTGGCCATCCAGATTTTTATTAGACCAATCAGGTGTAAAGTAACACCTTCAAATACTATTCTACTACACTGGTCTAACCCAAGCCCTGCTCTTCTCATCATCTCTGCTATTCACCTTCTGCCTGTCTTGAGATCTGCCTGTCTTGAGATCTGCCTGTCTGGAGATCTGCCTGTCTGGAGATCTGCCTGTCTGGAGATCTGCCTGTCTTGAGATCTGCCTGTCTTGAGATCTGCCTGTCTTGAGATCCTATCAAAGGCCCATCTATCCTCCCTTCGACTACTTCAGCATCCAACTCTTTAGTCCCAGATACAATTCTGTCATCTCATTATTTTACCTGGTGGTGTTTATTAATGCTAGTATATTTCAGATGGATTATATGTTGGTCTTATCTCCCAACTTAATTGCTTTTCCATATGACTGACATTTTTATTACAGTATCTGACACGCTTTGGGGCTCAGAAAATTGTACATCAAATTATGACACTGGTGTTCTGAATACTTGGAGCTAAAAGATAATGGAAGGCCTAAGAAGCAGCCTCAGAGGCAAAGGAGACCTGTGACTTTGACCTTCCCCTCTTTCCCCACTCCCCTTTCCTCCCTAGAAAGGAGCTGTAGAAACTAGAACTCCTCTTTCCCCAGGTCATAGAAACTGAAGCCCCCCTTTCCCCAAACAAGCCATTAAACCCAGAAAAGTCTCACCCTTTCTCCCACCTTCACAGAGGATCTTCATTCTGAATGGTCCTGCCCTGTATTCTGGGTAAAGAATGCTACGAGAAAGAAAGGTATGAATACGCTTGGGTTTTCTTTCCTGAGTCTGCAAGCATTACATCCATCCTATCCTTTTGTTCCATCACCATGGCTGCCCATCCTTCAGTGAACCTAAGCATAAAATTTGGATCTTCTGTTTTGAAGGTTCTCATGTGATATACAACTTCAGTGAGCTGAGTGTGGTAGTCCACACCTTTAATCCTAGCACTGGGGAGGCAGAGGAATGTGAAGCCAGCCTGGTCTACATAGTGAGTTCCAGGCCAGGCAGGGCTATATAGTGAGACCTTGTGTCAAACATCAAAATGTAAAGAAATACAACTTTGGTGAAATAACCTTTTATTCACTTACTTTCTGCATGGCTCAGGCTAGAAGTCAGAGCCTTGAGTATGACAGGTAAAAGCCCTGCCTGTAACTTCCAAGATGAGTTTAGACATGTTCAGGCGACATGGTGTAGGTACTTCCAGCCTCTCGTTACAGGAGTGTCAGTTGTGAACCTGATAAGTAAGACAACATATCACACTTTTTTTTAACCTCTCCAGTCTCTGGCATCTGATAGCTGTGATTTACTTCAAAGCCTGTGGCTGAGATTCTAAGAGAAACAACGATTTGAGATAGGAGCTCAGAATGATTATGAACTCACTATGTAGCCTAGAGTAGCTTCATAATCACCAGTCCTCCCTTAGCCCCCCAAGTGCTGAGGTTCTTTACCAGCATAAGCCACCAGGCTTGGCTGTAGGCTATGTTTGAGAGAGAACTGCTGTCCTCAAGTGGGGCTGGATCTTCCTCGTACACGTTGAGAACACCATGTATGGCCATGGTGTTACTCGTTTGCACTGTATTCCTTCGGAATGAATTGACTATCATACTCCCTGCGTCCGATTCCTTCCTTCGTGGATAATGTGGAACTTCATTAGCCTTTTGGCAAACTTCAGCTTCCCTCCATATCTGTTCCACTCACCCCTGTTCTCTCAACTTGCTGCGGGTCTTCCTCTGTTCTTTCGCCATCTTTGCTCTCCTGCCCACTTCCCTTGAATCTTTGATATGTCCCACTTCAAGTCCCTCCCTAGCTTCTTGGCCTGGAAGTCAAGGGATGGAAAATCACTGAGACCAAACATCAAGGAAGGAGTCCGGCTTCAGAACCTTAGCCTATTGCCATCTATGTACTGCTTTGTAAAATACTGGAGCACATCCCCATAATTTCATATTGTCTGCTTACTCATTCTAAATCTGCCTGCAATGTGATGCACCTTAAATTCTGTCTTGGAAAAATCTTGCATTTTCTTCTATGAGCCTTTGAGACATACATTTCCTACCTGGTCTTCTGAAGAACATAATTCTTATCTTTTGAAAATACAAACTTTGCCAGGTAGCAGTGGCATACGCCTTTAATCCCAGCACTCCGGAGGCAGAGCCAGGCAGATCTCAGTGTGTTCGAGGCCAGCCTGGTCTACAGAGTGAGTTCCAGGACAGGCACCAAAACTACAACAGAGAAACTCTGTCTTGAAAAACCAAAACCAACCAACCAAGCAAAAAACTTCAGGGGAAATACTATCAGAAAAAGGAGATGAGAAAAAACATTTTAGTTTCAGTAAACTAGGTCCCATAGCCAAATCTAGTTGTTTCCTTTTGTAAATAGAGTATTATTGGAAAAAAAGTTTCTTTGTTTCTGTGATGGTTTTGGTACTTGTCTGACTTGCCGGCAATAACCAAACCAAACCAAAGAAGCAAGTAAACCTTAAGGGTAAGTTTGTCTCACAAAATCTCCACAAGCAATTCAAGTATAATTAAGAAACCCGAGGGGCTGTGTTTGTGGCTCACTGGGTAAAGTGCTGGCCTAGCATGCATGAAGCTGCGGGTTGCAAACCCAGTAGCTCATACCCTGTGGGTGGTGGCTCCTGTAATCTCTGATCTCTGGTGGTCGAGGCAGGAGGATCAAACATTCAAGGCTGTCTTCAGCTACATCGTGAGTTCAAGGCCAGTCTGGGCTACATGAGACCTTGTCTAAAAAAATAAAGTAAAACTCAACGAGACAGAAATGGGATATTTCTAGATGAACTTTTTAATAATATTTGTGTTTTATAGTAGATAGCCACTTGAACTCAGTTTCAAAAATCTTTTGATAATTTGAAAACTTTATTTTTTTTTGCTTTAATCATGGGTTTTATTAATCTTTTCTCTGAAACACTATACACTATACATGACTAACCTCAGAAAGTAGAAATTAAAATCATTTATCTATAAACTCATGTGCTTACACATATAAAACCAGGGTTTCTGTTGTATATTTGAGGCCAATCTGCTGACAGTCCCTACCACCCCAAGGAATTGAAAAAATTGTCACTAAAAAAACAACAACCAAACAACCAAATAGCAGATGAGGCTGAGGACATGGCTCAGTTCATGGTGGGATGCTTGCTTGGCATGTACAAGGCCCACATAAACCAAGTGTGGTGGCACACCTATAATCCCAGTACTGAGGAGGTAGACAGGAGGATCAAGAATTCAAGGTCCTCGGTTACATGTTTGAGGGCAGTCTGGGATAAATGAGCCAGTCTGAAAAACAAAAATAAGAAACTAGGTACTGGAGAATGCCTCTTGTGCTGTGAACGAACACCAGAATCCAGAAAGCACCGTGGAATCCACCTCAAGCACCTGGACAGCACCAACGTGGGCCCAGAGGATTCCCAGTGCTCCTTTGTTAACTTCAGCTTAGCCTGGCATTAGGGACACACACCCAGGGCCAGAATCCTGTTGCTGACGTGGACAGAAGCGTGGACTGGAGCAGTTTCCCTGACTCACTGACAGGCTGGCCTCTGAAAACCCATCTGCATGGGATGGCATCTACTCCCCTTAGGAAGGACATACGATGAAGAGACTTTTAGGAAATGAAAAACAGGGCCATGTCCTTAGTTCCTGGTTCTTGCTACTCTAACAAATTACATGCACAGTGGCTTCTTGTGGTTTTTAACCATCTGACAATTGTTGGTCACAACTCACTGGTCCCTCTGGGCTAGGTCAAGTTCAACAAAATTAAGTTCCTTTGTGGGTGCTCTGGCAGCAGTGTTGCACAGCTTCTGAAGGCTGCTCATGTTCCTGGCTTGTGGCCTTTTCCTTCCCAAGTGGCAGTCTGTGGCTTCCAAGTCTCTTCCACACTGACTCTTCTGCCACTTTCTGGTTAAGGAATTTTGTGAAGTGCATACTCAGGTGATCCAGGATCTTATTTCAAATTCATCTGACTAGCAACCTTAATTCCCTTCTGCCAAAAGGGTGAGGGTGCAGAGTGTTCTGCCTGCCACAACCTTAGTATGAAGCTTGCAGAGCTGAGTGCATCCCCTCCTCTAGGGGACAACTGTGTAGTCGGGAGATACTTTTGACAGGTCAGCCAGGATGTAAAAAGGTAGCCTCAGGATAATTTGAAAACTTTAAAGAGAAAATAAGTGGTAAAATGTGGGTGAGCTAGAATGCTGAAATACTAAGTAATCTTGAGTTTAAGTTTATATCCTTTGGGATGTTGTTCTTTTTCATTTTATTTTATTGTTGAGATTAATAATTTAATTACAGCATTTCTCCCTTCCCTTTCCTCACTTTTAGCCCTCCCAGATGCCCATCCCTGCTCTTCTTCAAATTCATGGCCTCTTTTTTCACTAATTGTTATTGCATGCATAGATGTATTTGTTTCTCTGTGTAGTTACCTGTCCTGGACCTCACTCTGTAGATCCGCCTGGCTCTGCCTCCCGAATGCCGGGATTAAAGGCGTGGCCGCCGCCGCCGCCGCCGCCGCCGCCGCCGCCGCCGCCGCCGCCGCCGCCGCCGCCGCCGCCGCCGCCGCCACCACCACCACCCAGCCACCATATAATTTTATTTGTATGACATGTTGTTCTTTATATAGTACAATGAAACTAAACATGTAGGCATGTTCACAAATATGAAAAATCATCTCTAGAAGTTACAAAATGGAAAATATAGATAAAAGATAATTCCCAATATTTTCTAGTTTTCATTAGGAATTAAGGTTATGCAGTGCCAAAAATTATAATTAACATGTGTAATTAAACTATTGGAAATTATGAGCTAGAACTCTGTGCAAGGGAGTAGGCTATTTTTATAAAGAAAGGCATACAGCCAGGCAGTGGTGGCGCATACCTTTAATCCCAGCACTTGAGGGGCAGAGATTGGCAGATGTCTGCGTGTTTGAGGCCAGCCTGATCTTCAGAGCAAGTTCCAGAACATCCAGGGCTATGTAGAAAAACTCTGTCTTGAAAACCAAAAGCACAGATATAAAGATGTATTTTATTACCAAGAAAAAAGAAAAGGAAAAACTTAGGGGACTTTAAAAAAGGTTGTTGTGGAAATATCTTGTTTGGTCAAAAATGGCTGAGATGAAATGTAGTTTTATAGTTTTATTAAAATCAGCATTATAAAAAGATCGATGTTAGTATTAATAGCACACGATACAAAAGGGAGAGTTCTCTATTTTTTGTCTGTAGAATATGTAATATTTGAGTACATGTATGTGTGAGTTCTTTTGGGGGTCAGAGGACACATGTCAGAGGACAACATTGGTCCTACCTTTTCTCCTTAATTGAGACAAGGTCTCTTTGCTGTTGCATGCATACTCCATGCAACATGGAGGGAAGCTCCCATTGTTTCAGCCTCCCATCTTCCAGGAGAGGGCGCTGCGATATTAATAGACACATGCCCTACTTAGTAATGTGGGTTCTGGAGATCTGAACTCAGGTCCTCAGGCATTCATGGCAAGTGCTTTTATCCACTGCCCTTTCCCCAGCCCTAGCTTAGTTATTTCTTAAAGTAATAAAATTTATTTGGAACTTCAAACTAAAGTTCTACCCAAAAGGTGACACTAATGATAAAAATTCACAGGTTTATTGATTGGAATTTCCCAATTGTAGAGAATTAGAATGTTGCAGATTCAGAGCCAAATTATCCTGGGCTATCTTTAGTCCCCATAATAGCCATTAATTGTTCCCACTGTCTGATCAAACATCTCTTTTATTGTCAGGAACTTTGGAACTCAGTTTTTAGCAGACTACTAACTTCCACTAATCCCCAAACAAGAAATGACAACGGAGAGCTGGGCATGTTGGTTGCATGCCTATAGTCCTGGCACTAAGAAGACCGAAGAGAGATGATGCCATACATTTGAGGTGGATTTCAGGACAGAACGGACTACATAGTAAAATCCTTCCTCAAAATCAAAATTTAAAAGTCATCCGATAGCATCTAACAACCTCTAGTGGTGTCTTCATGCTTTGCTGGAAGTCCTGCCCTGCTGTCCCCCCGCCGCTGTGTTTGGAAAATGCATTGACTTTGATTTCTTTGAAGGCAACCTAAATCTGTGTTCCCAGGTCACTCATATTTGGCTCAGAATAAAGCATCTCTTATTCCTTCAAAAGTGATGGCTGTATTCAGTTTATTAGGTCTGGGAATGTGAAAGGTTAAGTGATGGGCCTCAGGAAAAAAGATGTTGCATTTTATCAAGGTAACGTCTTCTTCTTTTTTAAAATATGTATTTATTATGTGTATAGTATTCTGCCTGCGTGTGTCCTTGCAGACCAGAAGAGGGCATCAGATCTCATTACAGATGGTTGTGAGCCACCATGTGGTTGCTGGGAATTGAACTCAGGTCCTCTGGAAGAGCAGTCAGTGCTCTTAACCACTAGCTATCTCTCCAGTGCCCCAAGGTAATTTCTTATACTTGATGTTATCTATCAGGTCTGATTGCTCAAAAAGTGAATCTTTGCAATATTAAAAGAGCTACATTTTTGTTTACAAATATATAACATGTTTGTATTTGCCTTTAAAATATCTTATTGTTGAAAATTTAAAAGGAAGAGAATAGAAAATAAAATTTTAAAAATTGAGACAGGGTCTCATGTATCCCAAGCTGACTTCGAACTCACTACACAGCTAAGGACTACTTAGAATCTCCTGCCTCTACCTCCCAAGTGCTGGGATTACAGGTGTGCACCAATACAATCAGTTTGTGCAGTGCTAAGGATAGAACTCAGGACTTCAAGCATCCCTAGGCAAGCACTCTACCAACTCAGTTATATGCTCAGCACTAAAATATTTTATTGTTATTTTGATTAAATAGATAACTATGGTCTAGTTAAATATTTTTAACTTAAAAATATTTTTGTGAGGGGTTGGGGATTTAGCTCAGTGGTAGAGTGCTTGCCTAGCAAGCACAAGGCCCTGGGTTCAGTCCTCAGCTCTGAAAAAAAAGAAGAAAAAAAAATATTTTTGTGTATGAGTGTTTTGCTGTATGTATGTCTATGCATCACATGCATGCCTAGTGTCCATGGAGGACAGAAGGTGTCAGATTCTCAGAAACTAAAATCAGCAGTTGGTTGTGAGTTACCAGGTGAGTGCTAGGATTCAAACCTGGGTTCTCTACAAGAGCATCCTTTAAATGCTGAGCCATCTCTCCAGGCCCCATCTATTTGCTGTTGTTTGAGACAAGGTCTCCCTCTGTAGTCCTGGCTGGTTTCAAACTCATGATCCTTCTGTTTCAGTCTCCCAAGTGCTGGGATTATGGGAGTGAGTCGCCATATCTGGCTCCACCAATTGACATGTCTGACAAATTGCTCAAACTCAGTTTTTGCTTTATTTAATTTAATTAATTTATTTATGTAGAGACATAGAGTCTTATGAATCCCAGGCTGGTCTTGAATCTACATAGCTGAGGATAACCTGGAACTCCTGATCCTCCTGCCTCCCTCTCTCAAGCACTACAATTACAGATGTAAACTAGTGAACCCACCTTTTTTTTTTGAGAGAGAGAGAGGGTCTGTGGTGGTTTGAATAATAACGGCCCCCAAAGGCTCATATATTTGAATGCTTGGTCATCAGAGAGTGGCACTACTTGATAGGGATTAGGAGGTGTGGCCTTGTTGGAGGAAGTATGTCACAGGGAGTGGGTTTTGGGGTTTCAAAAGCTCAAGCCAGTCCCAGTATTTTGTTCTCTCTTCTTGCTGTATAGACAGCAAGATCTGGATGTAGAACTTCAACTTCTCCAGCACCATGTCTGCCTGTGTGGCACCATGCTCCCTGCCATGACAACAATGGACAACCCTCTGTAAGTGTAAGCAAGCCCCAATTAAATGGTTTCCTTTATAAGAGTTGCCGTGGGAGCCAGGGGTGGTGGCACACACCTTTAATCCCAGCACTCGGGAGGCAGAGGCAGGTGGATCTCTGTGATTTCGAGGCCAGCCTGGTCTACAGACTGAGTTCTAGGACAGCCAGGCCTGTTTCACAGAGAATCCCTGTCTAAAAAAAAAAAAGTTGCCATGGTCAGTGTCTCTTCACAGTAATAGAACACTGACTAACATAGGGTCTTTCTCTGTAGCTCAGGTTGGTCTGTAATACTATGTAGCCTAGGTTGGCTGCAAACTTGTAGGTGAATTTTCTATCCCAGCCTCACAAGTGCTGGAATAACTAGAATTTCCTACCAGGCCTGGTTCAATATCACATTATGACTCTTGAACCTCAGATTAAATTTGGGATTTTCTAGTTTGGCCCCTGGAACTGAATACAATTTGCATTGTGTCAAGGACATGGATCTTGGAGTTCAAGAGTAGAATTTGATTGTTTAGACATGGCTTGTATTCCTCAAAGGATTTTTTTTTGAGACAGGGTCTTACAATATAGTGTTGGCTGGCCTGGAATTCAGAGATCTGCCTGTCTTTGCCTTCCAAGTGCTGGGATTAAAGGAGTATGTGTCACCATGCCTAGCTCTCAAAGGAGTTTTGTTTTGAATCAAGATTTTACTATGTAGCCCAGGTTGGGCTTGAAATGGCAGTGATCTTTTGTTTCTGCCCTCTGAATGCTGGGATTACCGTCATGCATCTGTACTGGAAGTTGTTCCCAGTGTGGCAGTTTTGGGAGGTAGGAAGGCCTCACTGAAATGAGGTGATGGGGACACTGTCCTCATGAAAGGATAAATGTTTTTCTCACTGGTGTACAGAACAAGGCCACCACACACATTTGTCCCTTCTTCAAAGACCCAGCCATTCCCCTTTCTCTGCCATGCTGCAATGCAGAAGGCTGTGGGAGGTGTGGGGGAATGTGTGTGTGTGTGTGTGGGGTTGTGTTTCTCAGAGGGCTGAATGGATGTATCTGCCTAATCTTAAGACTTTGAGCTGTGGGGTGGAGAGATGGCTCAGCAGTTAAGAGCACTGTCTGTTCTTCCAGAGGTCCTGAGTTCAATTCTCATCACCCACATGGTGGCTCCCAACCATCTGTAATGAGATCTGGCGCCCTCTTCTGGCATGCAGGCAGAACACTGTATGTATAAATAAATAAATCTTAAAAAAAAAAAGACTTTGAGCCTCTAAAACTCTTAGCTAGATATACCTGGTTTGTCTACAAACTACCCATTGCTAGTAATTTTGTAATAATACAAAATGGAAGAACATAATTGGGTTATGTTTGGTCATGTTTTTCTTTTAAAGGAGAGATTTGTGGGGTCCCTTAAATAGTAGTTACTATTAGTTGCAAAAGCTATGTAGTAGGCACAATGCTAAACTGACAAGAACCTCACTGAAGCTGTAAAAGCTAGGCACTTCTCCAGCTTTATAAATTGGAACACAAAACCAGGTTTAAGGGACTCCAAAAATATACTTGCATTAACTATAATAAGAATTAGGTCTATTCCAACCAGCTTGGTTTCTCAAGCACAAGTTGATTGTGCAACACATTAGCAATATCCAATAAGCACATTCAGGAAATGAGAAATAAGGGTAACTGCCCTTACATGTCACTTAATGTAACCAGCTCATTTCACAAAATCAAATTGCCCATGCTTGTTCTACTATGCATCTACTACGCCTCTGAATTACTGAATCATGGCAAGACTTTATTTTATTCAATGCAAGGTCCCATGCCAGGACTGGCTTTGAACTCCTGCTTCAGTTTTCTGAGTGCTGAGATTACAGGTATGCACAAGTGGCTAAAATAGATATTTTCAAAAAACTTCAAAGACGCTGGATGGTGGTGGTGCATGCATTTAATCCCAGCACTTGAGAGGCAGAGTCAGGTGGATCTCTGTGAGTGTGAAGCCAGCTTGGTCTCAAGTTCCAAGACAGACAGAGTGGTCACACAGAGAAACCCTGTCTTGAAACACCCCTCCCCCCTGCCCAAATCATCTAATCTTGATTCATTTCATTTTCTCCTCTCTCTCTGTTCCTTTCCTCCTCTTTTCTTTCTTTTCAAAAAGGCTATTTCTATCTTCCCCAGGCTGGCCTATAACTCCATGGGTCCAGCAATCCTCCTGCTTCTGCCTTCAAATGGCCTGGGACCAAAGGGGCATGTGACCATGCCTCACACCATTAACATTTCTGATAGGTCTTATTACTCTTCCTCCAGGGCTCTTCACATATGCATATTTCTTCTACATAAATAAGTGAACAAGTGATTGCTCTGACACGTTTTTTTTAAAAGATTTATTTATTTATTATGTATACAATGTTCTGTTTGCATATATTTCTGCAGGCCAGAAGAGAGAGCCAGATCTCATTACAGATGGTTGGGAGCCACCATGTGGGTGCTGGGAATTGAACTCAGGACCTCTGGCTTAACAGCCAGTGTTCTTAACCTCTAAGCCATCTCTTCAGCCCCTGACACGGTTTTATAGTCTCTTAAGTCATAGTACACTGGTGAGTGAGAGGTGATAGGAGGCAGGTTTCCAAATGTATTATTCTAAAGGTGGCCCAACATTGTTGGAAGGAAAGAAAATACTCTTTTGTAAGGAATAAGCACTGGACAGTTTCATGACAGATATGTAAAGAGTGCACATATGAATCCAAACAATTACAATGTGCTCTCAATATACTTGGATTATTATGTATGCCATTATGCAATATACTTGGATCATTACATATGTGTGCTATGGAGTCAGACATAGCTGGATTTGGAGGTAGACTTTACCACTTACTAGCCATATGACCCTTAAAAAACTCTGTCTCCCCACCTGAAAATTTGCCATAAAAAGTGAAAGACTGATGTTCGGGCTGTTGTGTGAATTAAGAATTCACAATTGAAACCCTAGCTAAGATGTAAGTTTACAACTCTGGCTCATTTGCAAATGTGGAGGGGGGCCCACTGGAAGAGCATTAGAATTGCATGTAAATCAACAGGAAACATGTGGCTGAGGCAGGCTCCCCTCACTCCAAAGCCCACACAATCTGTAAGACTACATTTTGTAAATCTGCTAAATTATATTTGATAAAGAACCATTTTAAGCCCGATGACCGCAGTAACTGAGAGAATTTTAATAAGGTGACATAGTCATTTAACACAGCCTTTATTTTTGTTTCAAAACAAAATTCCAGGAAACAAAATACTCAACAACAGTTGGGTAGAAATTAAAATAAAAATCACAGTCTCGAAGAATCAAAACCAGACAACTGCTGAAAGGTAGATCACTTGGCTTACCAAAAATAAAAGTGAAAAAAAGTCAATGTTAAAAAGGGTTAAAATTAGGTTTAACAGCATTCTATAATGCTACATTCCCGAATTAAGAAAGGAGAGTTCACATATATAACTAAATGTTAAGTATTGAGAATTGGCTGAAATTCTACATACTTCATGGTAAATTATGCATGAAAGTTTAATTGCATAAACTTCCTGAGTGGCTCCCATGCTGCGTTAGGTCTACATGCTTAATATTCATATTAAACAAATTATAGCTTTAAGTGATTGAGCATGACAGACCTTCAACTGCACTTTCTGATCAGTCACTCTATCCACTGTATCTGCTGAGGGTCCTGGACTACAAATCTCAACCTTAAACCTTAAATTATAGTGGAAAGAAATGCAATGTAAAAAGCTAGAGAAGTGACAAGTGAGCATTTTAGAGCACTGTCCCTTCAGAGCTTAGTCCTTCCCTGCCCTCTTGCCTGACTTTTAGCTTTGTAGTAGTCTGTGTTGTTTCACTTCAGAGAAAACCTTCCGGAATCGGAGCTGTTGATCTGTACACTCTTTCAACCATCTCAGTGGAAAAGAACTTCAACCTGGTTACTATTTTGGGCTCATTCACATGTTAGCTGTCAAGATCCCTGATCAATATTTGAATTCATCCTTCATACACACAAAAAGAGATTGTTTCCAGGGTAGTCTGAGAGTATGGCTCCACACAAATTGCATACTAATTTTACTTAAAAGAAATGTTTACTATGTTTAAGTGTTTTCATTTTATAATCTGGATTAGATCTTTAAATTTTAACCCTAGAATTATAGTTATCAAATCAAAAGCCTTTGTTATATATACATACCTTTCTATTACATCTTCTAAATAAAGGGAGAGAAAATAAATCCCTGATAAACTACAGATTAAAAAAGCAACCAAACAATCTATTCAAGAAAATGGCTTGCATACCACCTCAGAAGGCTCAGATTTTTCTTAATCAAACAGAATATGAGGTAACTGAATCACAAATGGATGGCAAATATACCTCAGGAATGCATTTATAAACGATGACTGAAATATAGTATTTACTAATATTAAAAATGTAGTGTTACATGGTAAACATGTGAAACAAGGAATATCCAGTTACAAATATTTGCTGGGTTTTTTTTAAGGGGGAAAGGAAATGTATTATTTTCAATGCTTAGAAAATACAGCAAAGAGAGTGAATTCCATAAACTACGGAGATTAGATAAGCAATTATCTAAACCCTTACTACCAACTATGATTCAAATGAAATGCATTCTGCCATTTTAAGATAACAAACTGTCACTGTAAATACCAGGCAATATTTTGACGATGGGTCACTGGCTAGGTCGTCAAGTATTTCACTGTGGTAGTTAAAGCAATTTCAACTCATAGCCCTTTAGAAACCGAGATGAGAAAGCATGGCCAGTACATGTGAAGTTACAGGCACCAGGACTATCTCACTTCAGTACATTTGAGCCATTTGTTTATTGAAAACTAACTCCCACCACTAAGTCTTATATTGCCACCAATTTGATTTCTCTCTTTGCTTTCCATTCCCCAATCCCCTAACTTTATTACACATAGGCGTATGGTTCTCATCGCTTAAACACAGACTGGTGGCAGAATGATGGTTCCTCTCATCTCACATGCCTGGTGAGTGCTAGGACGAAAAAGGCAAGCCAGATTGAGAATCTAAACAACATAAAGAATCAAGGCAAAAAAGCAAGTTTCACAGGCAACATTTACTTGTGCACCTAAAACAGTACTGGAAAACGAGGTAGATAAACAAAAGTAACTGGACTGCAATTAAATCTGGGGTTTCAGATGATAACATCCCACTTTATAACCTTAGAAAAGCACTCTACACTCAACCAAAAAAATCACAGCAGAAGTGCCTTTTAAACTTTCACAGTTAGTTTTCCTGTCAAACTATTAGAACTTATGCTTGATATTAAGCAAGGAAGAGATGAAAATGCAGGGATATTTGTTAAGCTACAGCAAATTACTTGAGATTCAAGACTGCTTCTGGTATATGAAGGGTTATCAGCACTGAATACACCAGTATTGGTTTCACAGTCTTAGGATGTTATACCCAACTTCACAGACACAGCAGCAGTGCTTGATGGTGAAGTGCTCATGTTGCCATACATGAAGACACACTGCTGCTCATCAGATGTGCACTTGGAGAAGTAAACAGAGCGGCTGGACATACAGACTATCTCCCAAGGAAACTTCAAAAGATAGTGGTTAAGCACAATCTTTATGTTGATTATAAGGAAAAAAATGGAAAGGATAGGTTTGCGTGCTTTCTAGAAATGAACAGAAGGCCCATTATATGCACTAGGCTCTTTGTTTAAAAAAAGGGACACTTCTGAGCATTATCTGATTCATTATTTATGGGAGAGAAAAAGGACTTCAGGCAAGGATGGAAACAGCACTATTCTATGACTTAGCAAAATTATGAAATAATACAAAATCCCCATCTAGAAAACTAACCAATATTTACAATCAAAGTGACTATAAGTTGAATCAAATCAAAAAGTAATGAGAAAAAGTAAAGAAAAACCCACAGCAAAGTGAATAATATTGTTTTCTTCATTTCTGCACACTCCCTTTTTTCTGTATGCTTTAACTTCTACACATTACACATACATAATGTATATGTAACATATATGTTAACCTAGATACTGCAGTCAGCATGGAGACAGCAGTACCCTATTCCCCATCTTCAAACTTTAGAAGATGACTTCTCTTTCCAGCAAAACCTGAAAAGATTTTAAGTATTACAAGGCACTGCAAACATCTGCAGGCAAACAAGAACGATGAATTATATG
Organism: Peromyscus maniculatus bairdii; assembly: GCF_049852395.1. NCBI lineage: Eukaryota > Metazoa > Chordata > Mammalia > Rodentia > Cricetidae > Peromyscus > Peromyscus maniculatus. Next base: position 140,946,126 of record NC_134875.1, on the reverse strand, counting down.
TAAAACTGAGATGTTTAACAAAACACAGAACATACTATGTAGAGCAGCCACTAGTAAATGGGATTGTCCATGTCATCTGGGGAGCTTTCTTCATCCTGGGTTACACTGTGTAAAATGATTGCTAGTAGAGAAGATTCAGTCTTAAAACCTGTAGTATTTCCCCTTATACCTTGTTTATCTCAATGTAATTATACAAAACCAACTGTTAATGGAACAGACAGTTTTAAGGAACTATGGGCTTTAGGAGCATTGTTTTTGTACATGTGGAAAACACTGCAATGCAAGTTAACTGCACTACATGAATATCCTACAAATCATTTCAACTTGCAGAGCAATACCATAGAAGCAATTTCAGGAGTTTGGGCATAGGATCTGGACTCATCCAAAAAAGGATGTCTAGGAAAAGAAATTGTGGCTCTTACCAGTAGCAATCCACAGAATGCCTCCAGTAACAGTGACAAAAATGTGATGGTGGATGGGATCTTTAGGTAAGTAATGTAAGACAACTTTTAAAAGAGGTACTGACTTTCACAAAGTATACTGTATGAAATTTAAAAAAAAAAGTTTTTCTAACTTCCTGGCAAGCCCATGGGGTAAGTTTTTGAGGAATATGGAGGAAAGTATGTTAACAGAAACACTGAGCATAATTTGGAATGATTACCAAGAGAATTCCTAAAAAGGAAAATATGTATTAGAAATGACTTTCAAAGCTTCAGTGAATGTGAAGTCATTTGAATATGTATTCTTAGGAGTTGATAAATACCATGTAAAAGTTCTATTTGGGTTTCACAGACTGAAAATTAGGTAACCCTGTGATGAGCCTTTAAGATTACTGAAGTTAACCTTCCTAAAAACCAAAGGCATACATTTTGACACTGCCTCCCTTCCTCCTAAAACTGGATAAAACCCAGTAAAGTGCAACTTGACAGTGAAATCTCTCAAATTTTCAAGAGGCCGACAAACGCATCTACGATCTAAAATGGTCTAAGACTATAGATATTAGTAAGAAATTATAACAACCAAAAAACTGTCATCAAAAAAGGTTAAAGGCAATTTAAATAATATCATCCTAGGGTGTACTATTTCACTGCAGGATAGTATGTATCCTACATTTCTTAGAACCCTGTAAAGCCAGTGTTTTATGTAAAAGTCTCAAAAGCTACAAACCCTAATGTGTCAAGTACATTTCACTTTAGAAGAATGGATTAACAAGTGTTAACCTGAATCTCCTTGTTTAGGATTACAAGGATTATCCCCAAGTGAGATTCACATCAGCTGCAATACTTAGCAAAAGAATGCAAGCCAAGCCAGTGCCTCTCAGATGCTCAAAACCAATGCAGTGTGCACATGAGAAAAAATAGCTGCTTTGGGTTATTACTGGAACCCAAAAGCAGCTCTAGTAGCTGTAGGCTCAAGGAACTGTTACAGTTCTGTTTTTTCCTTTCCCTCCGCCTCACTTAAAACAAGCCCTCACTCCTACTGCTGTGATGACGGGAAGAAAATCACATTCAAAACGTTCATGTTCTGTACTGCTTGACAAAAGTATACTAAATTTATACATCAAAACATCTTCTGCAGCCAGTTACTGCCTTCTGTGAAAAGTAAACAAAAGACAGTTGTGACAAATCCCACAAGACTGGCTACTGGAGGGTCTTACCTCATCCACATTTGGGGAGAACCAATCTACATAGTTTTTACACACTTTAAAGAAAAGTATCATACAACTGCTGGTAGCAGCATAAAAAAGTGGGGTGAGAGCTTCTCAGCAACACATGAAAGTGTCCTGGAAATGGTAACACTCAAGCTGAGCTTATTAAAGCATTCTGAACAGTATTTTTTAAAAATCAAGTATCAAAGAGGATAGGATTTGAAGTGAAAAAACATTTCTGTGTGCAGTATTCTATGTGCAAACTGCACATTACTACAGAAAGATGAGCTGTATCAAATATCACACTGGAACAACAAAAAACACAGTTGAAAGTAGACTCAAATGAGAGAAAATATGGCAGAACTCAAGAACAAAGTTTAGTATTATAGGTGTTCTGAAAGTCCTCTCCCCTTACATCAGCATCTATTTGGATTCATTTAGGACCAGGAGGGATTGATGGTGGATTCTGCATTGGTGGAGCTGGAAATGCCTGCAAATTCATCCCGGGCTGGAAGAGTCCCCCAGATTGGGTAGGAACCACAACAGACTGCTGTGCTGTTCCCGAAATTCCTACCCACTGTACTGGATACCCCGTGGGCCCCACAGCATTATACTGACAAACATGGGGCATTCCATATGATGGTAATGGCCCAGGAAATGGAGGGAGTGGGAGTCCTTGAGGCAAGGGAGTTGGGACAGCTCCACGAATTTGGGAATGAGAAGCAATCCATGTTGATGTGTAGCCCATAGTAGATGGAGTACTCTAACAAAAACAAAAACAAACATAAAAACAAAAGATCAGTTTATTTGGCATATTCTTTTATCAGTCTATATTCCTATTCTTTTAGGCTCACTACATCTACTACTACAACGAGTAGAGCATCTTTCTGTGAGTTATGCAATGGTAACATTTTTTTACCGTAGCTCATGTTTCTAACGGCCCTGTCTTGCAGTATAGGCATTTTCAGATAAGGAAACAGAAAATAAAATTGGTAAGTAGCCCAATACCACCAAACAACTTAAGAATGAGGCAGGGACTTAACACTGTTCCACATAACTCTAAGGCCCATATTAACTCCCTGTTCACACTTTAGTCCCTACTTGACTCATGCTAGTACTATTCTTTTGCTTTTACTTCATTTTTCCAGCCATGAATGTGCTTTTACACTGTAGGTATAGATGAAAATAGCCCATCTTACTTATATGATCCTCTGGATACAGAGGAATACAATTAGTGTAACAAGGGGACCTGACGTATAGCAGATGTTCAATAGACATCTCCCCTTCATTTCCCCCTTCTCATTATCTTGAAATATGAAACTTCTGTTATTTTTATTTTATTTTGCTTATATGGGTGTTTTGCCTGCATATATGTGTAACATGTGCATGCAGTACCCATGGAGGCCAAAAGAGGGCATTGGATCCCCTGGGACTGGAATTAACAGACAGAAGTGAGCAGCCATGTGGGTGTTGGGAATCAAATCCATCTTCTGAAAGAGCAGCCAATGCTGTGAACGACTGACTCATTTCTCTAGGCCTTCTGTCATATTCTTATACATTTACTTTTATTCTTGCATATATATGTGCATGCAGCCTTATATGCAAATGCAGGCAAGAGGTCCACTTGGGGTGTGGTTCCTCAGGTGCTTCCCAACTTGTTTTTGGAGACAGACTCTCTCATTGGCTGAAGCTCACTAAGTAGGCAATGCTGGCTAGCTATCAATCCCCAAGGCTTCACCTGTCTCTGCCTCGCCAGTGAGAGAATTATGCATGTACCACACACCCAGCTTTTACACATGGGCTCTAAGAACTAAATTCAGGTCCTCATACTTGCACGGTAAGTAGTTTTCTGGTTAAGCTATCTTCACAGCCCCCTATTCTTCCAAATTTAAACTGAAAACAGACAATTGTGTTTTGGGCAGTACTGAAAAGAAATATTCCTTCTTGCCTGGCTATTCTTAACAGGTTATGTTGTGATTAAACATATGTATAGAGATTTATAATATATTTATAATACACATAGGAATAATAATTCCAATAATGTAAATAATTCTCTTAGCAGCCTCAAATCCTGAATTACCAAGCTAAAACTAAACTTTCAATTAAACTTTTGTTAGAAAGTTTCAATGTAAGTTAAAAGTTTTTAGTTTGACCTGAAAATGAATGGCAATATATATTGAGTTACAAAATATTTTATTTAAAGTTCAGCAATCTCAACAGTATTTCTTTCTGTTAAGTAAAATTAAATTTAATGTTTCTGATTCAAAACAGCAATATACTATGATCACATTTCAATAATCTTATTTCTATGCATCTATGTATTCATATAGAAAATGATCTGATGTCTAACATTTACCTGAAGTTGATGACAACCATTTCCTGGTGGTGGGATTTGAAAGTGCTATTTTAAAATTTGTACTTTTTTCATTGGTTAGGTTACGTAATGAGTAGTATTGTTTTAAAAATAATGGTTTGTTTTTTTAAAGACTGAATTAGAGAGGTTATAAGTCTACTCTTGAATATTCCTAAGATATCTCTGATTCAAATGCCCAAACAGGCAATCCTCCCCTTCCAAAACCCATTATCTGTTCATGTATGCCATTTCAGTGATCAGCAGCCACTACCAACCAAGTCATACAGTCATTCAATTTACCAAATCTTGTCTATTCTCTCTTAAACATTCCTTGGAATCTGTTCACTTCTGTTCAAATCAACTTCTCATCAACTAGACTAGTGTAACTAACTCCTACTGCTCAGAGAACACTAATCCCACCAAATTCTGTCTTCTTGCTTCAGTCATTGCTGTTCTCAAAAGAAACAATAATTCAAATGTGATCCTATGAAAGACCTGGGGCATCATAACTGTCCATCTTTCTTAAAATAAATACACCACTCCTCACCATTACCACATTTGAGACCCCATCCACTCCTTATATTCACTGTTCACCACTCTTTGCTCTCTCTGCTTCAGCCAGACTGGCTTACTCTCAGTCCTTCCATGTTTCTTTCCTCACATCAGGCTTTTGCATATGCTATTAACTTCTACTCTCTAGATCTCAGTCGATTATCCCTTTATCAGGAAAGCTTTCCTTAACTACTTACAATTGCATGTGGAGGTCAGAGAGCAACTTGTGGGAGTCAGTTTGCTCCTACCATGTGGGTTCTGGGAACTGAACTCAGGTAGTCAGGCAGGGTGACAAGTGCCTTTACCCACTGGGCCATCTGGCTAGCCCTCATTGACCTTTTTTAGTAGATCACATTTCCCTTACTACATGGTATCCCCCTATACTTTATTTGTAATTCCTAGTATAATTGCAATTTAATACTGATTTAATGCCTTCATTTGCTTTTACTCACTAAACTTATGTCTAGCAGAGCACTTGGTATACAATAAGGGGCTTGATACATGATTATGCAAACAAAAATGTCTAAGTAGGGCTACAGGACAGTACCATGCAAGAATATTAGTTGACTATCTATACAAATATATAACTAAACAGATCTAAAACACAAAACTGTGACCATATATAAGTAACCCCTGTGAAGGTGTAATTTTATTGGTGCTAGCTAACTTAATCTTCACAGTAATCCTGTGAGGATTATCCACATTGCAAATACAAGAACTCTGAGGCAAAAAGACATGAAGTCATACAACTAGTAAACGACTAGCTGACATCGGGACCCAACTCTGTTAAAAGATCTTTACCACTTTTATTTACACATAATTTTCTGCTCACTCTTCTTGCAAACACCCTCTTTTATACTCAATAAACCACCATCCAACTAGTCGACAAAACCTCCTGCATACAGCACTCAGAATCTCTCACTGGCAGAACAAATGCATTTCTGTCTTGAAATGCATCTAAAGGATCTCAGATTTTACAGTAATATTATCTGAGCATCAACTGGTACCAGGAACAAGACAAATACATACATCTCCCAAGTGGATATAGTGTTCACTATTTGAGGAAGCCAAGTTTTGATAGTTTCACCCAACATTAACAATAGATTTTTTTTTTTACTATGTATCAACTAAGGATACTTTTGTCTCAGCCTCCTGAGTGCTGGGACAACAGATGTGCATCATCATGTCCTGTTTAAAGAAAAGTTGTCATTTTTCTACCTTTTCCCTCATAGTATAGTACAAGGTACCAGATCCAGGGCTTTTTCCTTGTGAGGCAAATGCTCTACCACTAAGCTACAAACTCAGTTCAATGAAACTCTTTTCATATGTTTTTTACTTAACTATATTCAATGACTATATCTATTATCAAGTATACACACAAGAATAATATACTCAGAGATATCCTCCAATTACAAGGGCTGAAAATCTAACACTTAACATTTTAACAGGTTTGCTTGCTTTGAAAAAATATTACTTATTTAAAAAATTTGAACACAAAAAAGTACAAGGTAAAATAAGATCCAAATTCCACCATCCAGCACACTGTTCAGTGATTTTCATATTTATATATTCATAAACATATGTCTAACATATAATTTTGCCTAAATTATATTATTCTATATATTCTGTTGAATAATCTATATTTTTTTCAAAGATTCATTTATTTTATGTATGACTGAGTGCTTTATCTTCATGTATGCCTTTATGCCAGAAGAAGGCATTAGATCCCACTCTAGATGGTTGTGAGCCACCATGTGGTTGCTGGGAATTGAACTTAGGACCTCTGGAAGAGCAGCCAGTGCTCTTAACCTCTAAGCCATCTCTCCAGCCCCAAATAATCTATCTTATTCCCACTCCAGAATACACTGTGGACTCCCACATACCACTTATATGTACATCTTATCTTGTATGCCACGTGTAATAACTGGCATCTTTTCTATAAACTCAACAGACCTCATAATATTTCACCTTCCACAGCCTTAATTTCTTTCCCAGAGCTGAGGACTGAACCCATGGCTTTGTGCTTACTAGGCAAGCACTCTACCACTGAGCTAAATTATTTTTAATGAACTAAACAAAGATAGTTCAGATACCTTATTGGGTTTAAGAACATTGATGTGTAGCATAGGACACCTTTCCCTCAACACTTAATTCTTCTTGTACTATCAGATTAACCCCTCTTTCCATGTGAATTCCTTTTGAGTATTTTATATTTTTAGAGAGAGAATAGTGTAAAACTAGAGCCAGCAAATGTTGGTCCACCACCTCTTTTCATAAGTCATGTTTGTTTGTTTTTTGAGCACAGCAAACTGATTTGTTAAGGGAAACTAAGAACTCCTATGAATGGGAGGGGCTTCAAGGGAGGACCAGTCCATAAATCAAGTGGTAATAGAACAGAGCCACAACCATTTGCCTACTTATTTTCTTAGACTGCTTTTGCATTATAAGCAAGGTGATTCCTGTAACCCTGTGGCTTGGAAAGCCTAAAATGTTTACTAATTGGTCCCTTCATAAAAATTTGGCAACTTCTAGTCTAAAAGATAATTTGCTCAAAGACATGATAAATCTAGATAAGGATCAAAGTCTCAATATCATACCATTTTTGAGCAGTACCTATAATCATAGTCTAAATCAATTGTTACAGCTTTTAATTTTTATAAGGAGGACAGAGGACAAGTGACTTACTTCATATACCTTGTTCCAGTTTTCTGTCTCTAATTTTTGTTGGCTTTGTTTGAGTTGGTTTAAACTTGGCTTACTAGGAAAATGCCCTACTGTTTCCTTTGTCCAATCATCCACCAGCTTATGTAAATCATCTGTGAACATCCCCTTTTTACTGGCTGGAGATTGCTGGCATGACACTGTATTACTCTCCACACATAGGGCATCTACAAGAAAAAACAAAACAAGAAAACCATGTAAAGGAATTGCAACTGGTAAGTAGATAACACTCCTGTTCTTAACTTTTTTAATGTGTGTGTACGTGCGTGCGTGCGTGTATGTGTTTGTGTCACAGGACAGCCTGCAAAAGTGAGCTATCAGCCAGGCGGTGGTGGCGCATGTCTGTAGATGTAACCAACCGTCTTATTAAATAAGAAACACAGAACCAATGTAAAAGAGAAAGCTGAGAGGTCAGAGCTCAGAGCTAAAATCTTACCCTTCCTCCTGCGGTGCTCCTAGCTTCCCGAAAAAGAGCTATTTCCTGTGTGTATGTCTTTAAATAGTCTTTCTGTTCTGCCTTCTCATTGGTTGTAAACCCAAACACATGACTGCCTTGTCACTGCCTGTAAGTACAGCCCTCTAGGTCTTAAAGGCGTATGTCTCCAATGGTGGCTGTATCCCTGAACACACAGAGATCTATGGGATTAAAGGTGTGCGCCACCACCGCCACGCTCTTTCTATGGCTCTAATAGCCCTGGGCAACTTTATTTATTAACATACAATTAAAATCACATTTCAGTACAAATAGAATACCACCATAGCATGTCTTTAATCCCAGCACTCGGGAGGCAGAGCCAGGCGGATCTCTGTGAGTTCGAGGCCAGCCTGGGCTACCAAGTGAGTTCCAGGAAAGGCGCAAAGCTACACAGAGAAATCCTGTCTCGAAAAACCAAAAAAAAAAAAAAAAAAAAAAAGTGAGCTATCTCCTTCCACCATGTGGGTTCCCAGGAATCAACTCAGGTTATCAGGCTTGGTGGCAAGTTCCTTTGCCTACTGAGCCATTTCCTAGTTCAAGATAACTAACTCTTCTTTGAGCAACATATATACAAGATAAGGGTAACCATAAATTATAGTTGACTTGAGACTGCCAATTTAAAGCTGTTATGCTAGTGTAATCACTAAATAACTCCTCAATACTCAAAAGTTTCTTAGAGCTTGGACATCAAATTAAATGGTGTAAGTCATGTATGATAAATAGGCTCTCCAAAAAAATTAGTATAACTTTAGTCTTTTTATATGCTTCCTTGAGCAGATATTTGGAGGAGTTACAAAAGACTCACATGTGCTTATAGAAGCCAGGAAATTAAAAAGGGGCCACTAGGGAGAAGAAAGACCTAATAGGACAGATAAAGAAGAGGGTTATGTGAGAAAATGAGGAGGGGAATGGGAGAACAGGGAAATGAGAGGGTTAGTGGAGGGAAGAACTACAATGAGGATGTTTGAAAAGGCTTTAGGAAACTACTGTCATAAACTTCCATATGCACATACACATGTAAGAGTTTAAATTACAGAGAAACCCTGTCTCGAAAATCCAAAAAAAAAAAAAAAGAGTTTAAATTAAGTTACCTTTCAAATCAATACAACCTATTACCATTGCTTTCGCTTGTCCAGTAGAACATAATGGTGATGCCCTATTGCTGAAGACACCACACACTTTGGTCACAGGACTTGGAGAAATCAAGCTGGTACTGACTTGGAAGCTTATTTCCTGCTGGCTAGTTTTCATAGTACAGCAGGTTGCTGAGGGATAATAGTCATCAAGAGTTTTACCCAGCTGTGACCCCTGCAAAGTACAATAAGGACTGGTCTGGCAAGTATAGTAGTGAAATAAATGTTATAGGAGAAACCAACCACTTTCTGCTCAGATTTAAGGTCTTTTCCACAAGAGGAAACTCATGGCTGTTACTGTAAATCTATCCAAGAAACCTGGATGGGGAGCTCAGAGGTTCTAGGGGTGAACATACTACTATTATTTTTCTAAATGGACATAGTATTAAAACAACTCCTAATAATTTACTGCTGTACCCATAGATTAATGCAGCCCTCAGTCCTCATCAGGGAAGCATCTTTGTGTAGTGGATGGCAGTTAATACAGAGACGCTCAATTGGTCAAATTGAGAGAGTAAGTATCTGTGGAGTGCCCAGCCATAAATGGTACATCTATGTCACACACCTCCGCTCAAGACTCAGAACATTGCAGAAGAAGGGAAAGAAAGATTCTAAGATCCAGAGGTTGGAGAAGATCTGGGCCAAACTGTCTTAGACATGACAATATCACTGCATTCACAAACTCATAGCTGGCTGTGGTTGACTGCACAAGACCAATAAAAGATTAAACTAGTCAACATTTCAGAACAAATGTGGGAGGGGCACTGTAGTGGTCTGAATGAAAATGGCCCCCATAGGCTCACAGGGAGTGGCACTATTCGAAAGGATTAGGACTTTATGAGCTTGTTGGACTTAGGTACAGTTTTGTTGGAGGAAGTGGCTGGGCTTTGGGGTTTCAAACGCTCAAGCCAGGCCCAATGTGTCTCTCTTCCTGCTGTCTGTGGATCCACATGTAGCACTCACAACTAACTCTCCAGCACCCTATCTACCTGCACACCGCCATGCTTCCTGCCCTGATGATAATGAACCAAAACTCTGAACTCTAAGCTAGCCTCAATTAAATGCTTTCCTTTATAAGCGTTTACTGTGGTCATGGTGTCTCTTTATAGCAGTAGAACTTTGACTAAGACAGGCACTCAAACTCCCAGGCCTAGCTGATGGCAACTAGTGGTTTCTAGAAAGTGAATTTTCTTTAGTGGTGTAGTTCTTGGTAGGCTGACAATGCTCTTAGTGGATGGCCCCACACATGGCTAGCACTTATTGGGTTATTTAAAAAGAGAACATTAAGTTGGAAAAGGAATGTGAGGGGATCTAGAAATAGTGGGAGGAAGGAATGGGTCAATATGATTGGAAAACATTCTATACATTTATAAAATTCTCAAAAATAAATAAAAACATTAAAAAATACCCATAGGGCTAGAGATGTGCCTTAGTACTACACAGCTTGTGTAGCATGTATGGCCATGGGTTCAAGTCATGCAGGAGGAAGAGAAACAGGAGCAGGAGCAAGAGGCAGCATCATCATATAATGATAAAAATGTAAACAATCTAAGTAATACAGTAAAAGTATTTTTTAATGGAGAAACTAGACCCAGACAAAGTAACCAATCATGTTTAAGTTCTTCCAGAGTCAGGCGTAGAATGTGAATGTATTTAAACAAGGTTCAAAACCATAGAATCACATCTTATTTAATTTTTTTCTAATATTTCTGTTTATGATTAAAATTTAAGAAGAACAAGGCATTGTAGTATATGCCTCTACTATCAGTATTGGGAAAGCTGAAGCAGGAATATTCCAAGTTCAGAGCCAGCCTGAGCTATATAGTAACCTTTTCTAAAAAAATATAAGAAGAAAGGCTGAAGAGATGGCTCAGTGCTGAACAGCACTGGACCTGGGTTTGATTCAAAGCACCTACATGATGACTCACAACTGTCTATAACTCCAGTTTCAGGGGATCTTATGCCTTCTTCTGGCCTCTGTAGGCACCAGGCAGGCATGTGATACACAGACATACATGCAGGCAAAACACCCATATACATAAAATAAAAATAAAAATAAATTTACAAATTAAAGAAATAAAAGCAAACAAGCAAATATATGGCAAGAAGATGATGAAATATCATCAAAATGCTGAAAAACTATCAAGCAAGAAGACCAACCTTCAAAAAGGAAGAGGACCCCCCAGATAAGACTATGCTACAAATTCCTCAAAGGAGATTAACTTTTTATCATTTAGAGAAATGAATACCAGTTTCCTAAAGGTGAATTTTAACCTATGAAGAAAAAGGAAGTGTGTCTTATAAGAAATGTGTATGTAGTAGAGTTAAAGACAATCAAACAGTAGGATATTTCTGGGGGACCAACTAATCAATTTTAAGAGTTCAAAGGCAGATAAAGTTGGCTCTATGCGGGCTGGAGAGATGGCTCAGAGGTTAAGAGCACTGCTTGCTCTTCCAAAGGTCCTGAGTTCAATTCCCAGCAACCACATGGTGGCTCACAACCATCTGTAATGAGATCTGGTGCCCTCTTCTGGCCTGTGGGGATATGTATAGACAGAACAATGTATACATAATAATAAATAAATAAATTTTAAAAAAAAAAAAAAAAAAAAAAAAAAAAGTTGGCTCTATGCATGAAATTAGAAATGAATAAAAATGTAAATGTGATTGAGATTTGAGAAAAAAATTATAATCTAACTTCCTTTTTAGGGACATGAAGCCCACTTTTGCTGAAAGGACTAGCTTTACACTTGGGTCTACAAAGTTCAATAGTGTTCATATTTTGTTGTTGCTGTTGTTTTTAGTGAATAAACTATGAATTTATTTCACATTACCCAAATAATATTCATTAAAAAAATTGGCCATCCTGTGATGGCACAAATAATTGGTGAGCTATTATACTGACTTTTCTCTGGATCCTTATATTCTTATATGAAGAAGTGATTCCACACAGAAAAAGACATTTAAATTCTGAGAAAAATAAATCAAAATAATCAATATTGAGAAGTGTTCATATTTTTATCTGTCATCTTTCAACCTTAACCTTTGGGTCAGATTTCTGTCAGTTGTTTAAGGAATGCCTGTGCTAGCCTGGCAGTCCAAGGTTGTTTTGCCCCAAACTTACCCAGTAGCTCTCCTGCCCTTTCAAGGCTGAAGACACTAAGATAAGAGTAACTAAGAATTTAAAGGATAAAAGGGGCATCTGGATTGGACCTTGTGATTCCATTCCATTCCAAACAATGGAGGAGAGCCTTGAACTTTTTAGCTATCACTCTTTCCTATCTCACCTCCCTTTCCCCTTTTGCTTAAGGACAAAAGGAGCTTAAAACTTACAGTGAATTCATATGAATTTTCTTCCCAGGCACTAGTAAATAAGTCATTTTACTTTCCTCAGCGACTTGTCCACTGGGCTCCTTTCAGTGATGAGTAAATGTACTTAGGTTCATTAACAATGTGTGGAATCAAAAATAAAAATTTTTTGTTGTGAAAAGATATTAAAGGGGGAGATGGATAATTCTTGGAAACACTCAAAAAGAGATGTATATTTTCAGTGCTCATCTTGATAGCTCATTATTTTTCAAGGTTTATTTTTATTATTTTAAATTATGTGTATGTGTGTGTCTGTATGAGCAAAGATGCCTGAGGAGCTGGAATTACAGGCAGTCATGAGCCACTTAACATGGGTGCTGGGAACAGAACTTGGGTCCCTGTAAGAGCAGTAAGTTCACTTAACTGCTGAGCCATTTCTCTAGCCCCTGATAACTAGTTATGTTGAGGACTGAATACATCATAATCTAAATTTCCATTTAACCAATCATTTGTAGAGTAAGGCCTTTCTTGAATATAAGATTTCTAAATTTAAGATGTCAAACAATTTTACAAATATCTCACATTCATATCTATTTGTTCTGTGACTCAGCAAGATTAATGGAGAGTATCTGTATGAACAGAGGTTTGGTTATCTCTTGGAACCTGGTAGTACACACAGCAGAGGGTACATAACTAAAGGCTGGTGACTCACTCTTTCTCAGAAATGATATCAATAGCCAAATAGTTCAGAGGTAAAGAGCCCCATGAGGCCTTCTCCCTTGACTGATCATTGATAGGGCTGGACTTGGATGGTCCCGGTGATAGTAACTACATAGTAACTACAGTTTCTGTGAGATAATGATTACAATGGTTGTTATCAAGTCTAGGGGATAGTATTTTATAGCCCTTTACCATATCTTTTGGCCCTTTTTCCAGCCCCTCTTCCATAACATTCCCTGAGCTGTAGAGGGGGTGGTATAAGTATACATCATGATTTTGATTTCTGCTCTTCATAAGAATGAAATCTATTGCTTTACATTATTTCCCAAAGTCCTTGAAAATTTGAGTCAAGATGATGGGATCTCTTTTACAAAAATGATCTTTTTAAAAAATATTTTGGGGATCCTTACATCGTAATTTTATTTATTAATTTATTAATAGCCATTCTTAGGGTAAAATATTTTTCTCTTTATTTCAATTTTATAAGTTTCATTAGTTTTTTTAAATCAACTTTATGGGAGAAAAGGATTTATCTATTTTTATTACAGATGAACTTTAGCTAATTAATTTAGAATTCTGGTTATAATAGTGTTCTATCTGTTGTAAATAATCAAGGACATTTAACTCTGGACCAAAAGACAAAATATAAAGAGTTACAGCTGTTTCTAGGAGCTGGAGGCTGTCAAAGCAGTGATACACATAAATTGGAAATCTAAAATATTTCTTTTTGATTGCCCAAGCAAAACATGAACATGTTTTTTATGTTATATTTTGTGGCAAAGAGAAAAGCAATTATAATTTAATTATAATTGGTCCTTTTAATAGCCCTTGAATCCAAGGCATTTTTCTATAACCTGCTTTGTGAAACAAATCCTATAAATTAAAAATATGGAAAAAAATTTCTTAGAAAAAGTCTTAAGCCGGGCGGTGGCGGCGCACGCCTTTAATCCCAGCACTCGGGAGGCAGAGCCAGGTGGATCTCTGTGAGTTCGAGGCCAGCCTGGGCTACCAAGTGAGTTCCAGGAAAGGTGCAAAGCTACACAGAGAAACCCTGTCTCGAAAACCAAAAAAAAAAAAAAAAAAAAAGAAAGAAAGAAAGAAAGAAAAAAAAAAAAGAAAGAAAGAAAAAGTCTCGCTGGGCGGTGGTGGTGCACGCCTTTAATCCCAGCACTCGGGAGGCAGATCCAAGTGGATCTCTGTGAGTTCAAGGCCAGCCAGGGCTACAGAGTGAGTTCCAGGACAGGCTCCAAAGCTACATAGAGAAACCCTGTCTTCAAACGCCCCCCCCCAAAAAAAAAAGAAAGAAAAAGTCTTAAAATGAATTGTTAACACAGCTGCCTTGTAAAAAATAATAGGTGAAGCCCTTTATGATGAAAAAGTCGGAAATGCAGTGAAAGTATATGTGAAGAAACAAAGAACTGCATTAGTAAATATAATATTCAGTATAAGTGTATTTTGTGTTTATAACTATCTTATTCTCTCATCTGATTACAAAGATGACTACAAAAAGCAATAATTATAAAATGTGTTGATTTGCTTATTATATGTAAAATGTAATGTGTATAATTGAAAGACCCCCGCTCCATTATGAGGACATGGGGCTTTGGGCCAATGAAATGCTCCCCCCCCCCAATAACTTAGCCTAAGAAACGCCATTCTGAAGGAATCAGAAAAACAGGAGTTCACAGCCGTAGCCAGCCACCCGGCCTTGACAGAGATAGCTATGGCCAGCCATTCAGCCTTGAGAGAGATAACTGTGGTCGGCGGCCTTGGGAGAAAGACAGTTGAGTCGAATCAGGATATTTTATGGCTGGCCCCCTGGCCTTGAGGAATAAGCAGCTGGCCTGGGCAAGGCCAAATCAGCCACACACATACGACCCCAAGTTCACCCTGGCCTTCTTTAAAACAACCAATAGGGACCCTGTAACTATGCTTCTCGCTTCTGTAACCGCGCCTCTGCCCCTGGGATCCCATAAAAAGTCCCCCTTGCCCTAAGAAAGCGCGCAAGTCCTCCAAGAGACTTCGCCCCAGGTACCTGGTCTAAATAAACCCTCTTGCTTTTGCATCTGATCTGTGGTTTCGGTGTGTTCCTTGGGTTTGGGGTCTCTCCCGGAGGAAGATCTCAGCCGGGGGTCTTTCATTTGGTGGCCCGTACGGGGATTGAGACCCCTCCCTGGAACCACCGACCCACCATCAGGAGGTAAGCCGGCCGGCCTTGGTTTATGTCATCCCTGTCCTGTCTGAGTGTTGTCTGTTTGTCTGAATGTTGAATGTTGTTTGTTTGTCTCCGCGCCTGCGTCTGATAATCTGTCTGTGTCAGTGGATCTGAAAGGGGGGACCGACGGGTCCGGACTTCGCCACTGGGAACCTGGAAGACGTTCCACGGTTCGTCTGTAGTGCCCTCTGAGGCACGGTCTGTAGTGCCCTCTGGGGCACGGTCTGAAGTCCCCTCTGGGGCACGGTTTTTTTGGGGCCACTCACGTATCCGAGGGATACGTTGTGTTGGTTGGAGAAGAGGGGGCTGGACCCTCGCAGTCTCCTTCTGAGGTTTTGCTTTCGGTTTGGAACCGAAGCCGCTCAGCGAGTGTTAGTCTTACTTGTATTGGTCTGTCGTTTTTTGTTTTCTGTTTAACCGTTCTCCTCCTAGAAACAGTCATAGGAAGCCGGATCGGCGGATCTCTCCCGCTCCCTGTTCCTCCCGACCCCTCCACCAGCGTGTCGTTTCCTCTCCCCAAGTTCTGCCGCTCTGGAGGAGCCGCCGGGGAGCCGGAGGATGGCGGCGATGGCGGCGGCCGCCCGGGAGGAGGCGGTGCGGAGGCCGCGGAGCGCGGCAGCGAACGGTAGCGGCCCGTCGCGGCGGCCCGGCAGCGACCGCGTCCGCACGGCCACCTGAGCGCCAGCCGCGAGCTGCGTCCAGCCCGCCTCGCTTGCTTGCTTGCTCGCTCGCTCGCGGCCCTGGGCGGCGCGGACATGGGCGCCAAGCAGAGCGGCCCCGCCGCCAACGGCCGCACCCGCGCCTACTCGGGCTCGGACCTGCCCTACGGCGGCGCGCGGCGGCCCCCGGCGCGGCAGGCCGGGACCCGCGCGGCGGGGAGCCTGCGGCGGCGGCGGGGCGGACGGCGCTCGGGCGGCCCGGTTCGCGGCCCCGGTGCCCGGCGGCGGCCTCGGTCCCGACAGCGCCCCGCAGCCGCTCACTCGGAGGGGCGGTGGGTAGCGCGGCGGGCGGCCGAGCGGCACAGTCGGCCTTCAGCATCCCTGATGGCGGGGGCGCGCAGGCGGGGCCAGGGATGGGGTCGGCGGGGGACTGCCCCCGGCCGGCGACAGCCGCCGAGTGCACTTCCACCTTAACAGCGCGCAGCGCGCCCGGGACGGCTGAAAGGGCCAGGTATAAAAAAGATGGCTCGGGGGCGGCATCACCCGTGGGCGCCGAGTCACCCCGCCCCGAGTGTTACAGCCCCCCCGACAGCGCCGGAGGGACCGGCGGCTCCTGCCGCGGCCCCCAAACAGCGGAGGATGAGGTTCCTGCTTCCTCCCCAATTGCCGGGTCGCCTACGAGGAAGGCGGGACAAACCAGCGAAGGTAGGGAACACCTACGTCTCTATCGCCAGTTGCTCTTAGCGGGTCTCCAAGGGGCTCTAGACCCCCTACCGATTCGGCTCAGGTTACCAGAAAGAGATGCCGGCAGCGCGTTTTTAAAAAGACTTAAAAAGACACGGAGGGAGAGAAAAAAAAAAAAAAAAAAGTCCTGGCCACTGTAATGTCTCAGGGACAGGTCAGAGAGGGAGTTAGGACGTTAGGACGGGAGACTTAAAAAGGACACTGCTTGACAAAGACAAAGTGCTTACTGTAAACAGAGAGGACATTGGGCTCGTGACTGATCAAAAAAAGCCTCAAGGGTCTTGGAGACCTAAGCCAAGGGTCCTCAATCTGGAGGATTGGGGAGGTCAAGGCCAGGAGCGCCCCCCCCCCCCAGCCTAAGATAACTCTCAAGATTGGGGGGCAGCCAGTGACCTTCCTAGTGGACACCGGGGCTCAACATTCAGTCCTGACCCATACCGGAGGCTCTCTCAGTGACCGCACAGCTTTGGTCCAGGGGGCCACGGGTAACAGGAGGTATCGAAGGACCACCGAGAAAAAGGTTCAGCTGGCATCTGGACAGGACCCAAAGGGACCCCCCTACAAGTCCTAGCCCTTTAAACTGTTCGTGGACGAAAACTCAGGCTTTGCAAAAGAAATGTTGGTACAGAGACTGGGGCCATGGAAGCCCGGTAGCTGCAGGATGGCCCCCTGTCTGCGTGGTAGCCGCCATTGCTGTTTTGCTCAAGGATGCAGGGAAACTGACTTTGGGACAGCCATTAACTGTGTTATCCTCCCATGCGGTGAAAGCTCTGGTCCAGCAGCCCCCAGACCGAATGGTGTTCAGACCAGTTGTCTCCCTCAACCCCTCAACCCTGCTGCCTGGTACACGGATGGGAACAGCTTCCTCCAAGAAGGAAAACGGAGGGCCGGAGCAGCCGTCACCACCGAATCGGAGATAGTTTGGACCTCACCACTGCCACCTGGAACATCGGCCCAAAAGGCAGAGCTGATCGCGCTGACCCAGGCCCTCCGGATGGCGGAAGCCCGGAGGACCAGGAACTAACAAAGAAAATGGGGGCGGAATGGAGCCCTGAGCGACAAGCTTACATCATAGATGGACAGAGGCCTTGCCTACCAAGAAAAAGACCGCTAACGTGGTAACCAAAAAACTCCTAGATGACATCTTTCCCAGGTATGGAATACCCCAGATATTGGGGTCAGACAATGGGCCCGCCTTCGTCTCCCAGGTAAGTCAGGAGGTGGCCAGGCTACTGGGGATCGATTGGAAACTTCATTGTGCATACCGCCCCCAGAGCTCAGGACAGGTAAAACGTGCAAATAAAACCATTAAGGAGACTTTAACCAAATTAACGCTTGCAACTGGCACTAGAGATTGGGTGCTCCTACTCCCCCTAGCCCTTTACCGAGCCCGGAACACTCCTGGGCCTCATGGCCTAACCCCGTTCGAGATCATGTATGGGGCTCCTGCACCAATTATAAATTTCCTTCACCCTGATATCTCCTCTTTTGCCACTAGCCCTACCCTAGAGGCACACCTCCAAGCCCTCCAATTGATGCAAAAGACGGTGTGGAAACCCCTGCCTGCCGGGAGCAACTGAACCGCCCGGTGATGCCTCACCCATTCAAGATTGGGGACTCTGTCTGGGTCCGACGCCATCAATCCAGGAACCTAGAGCCGAGGTTGACGGGACAGCGGCTTGGGTCCACACGTCGCATGTAAAGGCTGCCAAGGAACCCGACGAAGCTGAGGGCACCGAGACATCTAGTTCAACGCTCTCCAAACCCACTAAAGATAAGACTCACACGGGGGTCCCCTTGATCCCCCTAATAGTCCTCCTGACATTAGGAGGGACATCACCAGAGAGCCTGTTTCCCTGACGCTGGCCCTGTTACTGGAAAAAAAATTACCATGGGCGGAATAGCTGCTGGGGTAGATACAGGACTGCAGCCCTTATAGAGACCGGCCAATTCAGACAGCTCCAAGTAGCCATGCTCAACAGAGATAGTTTAAAAAATGGTTCCAAAGGTCACCATAGTTTACGACCCTTGTCTCCACCATTATGGGCCCCCTAATCATCCTCCTGCTCATTTTATTGTTTGGGTCATACATCCTCAACAGATTGGTACAATTCATCAAAAATAGGGTTTCTGTTGCCCAGGCTTTGATCCTAACCAAGCAATATCAGAGGCTCAGACAGTCAGAGATAGAGCTAACCCCTTATTCTCCATCCTAAAATGAAAGATTCCATTTGGTACAAAAGAAAATGGGGGAATGAAAGACCCCCGCTCCATTATGAGGACATGGGGCTTTGGGCCAATGAAATGCTCCCCCCCCCCAATAACTTAGCCTAAGAAACGCCATTCTGAAGGAATCAGAAAAACAGGAGTTCACAGCCGTAGCCAGCCACCCGGCCTTGACAGAGATAGCTATGGCCAGCCATTCAGCCTTGAGAGAGATAACTGTGGTCGGCGGCCTTGGGAGAAAGACAGTTGAGTCGAATCAGGATATTTTATGGCTGGCCCCCTGGCCTTGAGGAATAAGCAGCTGGCCTGGGCAAGGCCAAATCAGCCACACACATACGACCCCAAGTTCACCCTGGCCTTCTTTAAAACAACCAATAGGGACCCTGTAACTATGCTTCTCGCTTCTGTAACCGCGCCTCTGCCCCTGGGATCCCATAAAAAGTCCCCCTTGCCCTAAGAAAGCGCGCAAGTCCTCCAAGAGACTTCGCCCCAGGTACCTGGTCTAAATAAACCCTCTTGCTTTTGCATCTGATCTGTGGTTTTGGTGTGTTCCTTGGGTTTGGGGTCTCTCCCGGAGGAAGATCTCAGCCGGGGGTCTTTCATAATAATAGTACAAAGAAAGAAAAAAATGTATATACCACTGAAATTAAGATAGTATTATTCTGAACTATATTGCCTTGAACTAAGAAGCTAATTGTAATCCCCATGGCTACTACAGGAAAATAACTAAAAGAATATAATAAAGGACGGGGGCTGGAGAGATGGCTCAGAGGTTAAGAGCACTGACTGCTCTTCCAGAGGTCCGGAGTTCAATTCCCAGCAACCACATGGTGGCTCACAATCATCTGTAATGAGATCTGGTGCCCTCTTCTGGCCTGAAGTCATACATGCTGTATACATAATAAATAAATAAATCTTAAAAAAAAAAGAACATAATAAAGGAAACAACAACAGGATTTAAACATTATAAAAAAAAAATCTATTTAGCGCCTGGAAGGATGGCTCAGCATTTACTGCACAATCATGAAGCCTAGAGTTCATACCCCAGCACCCACATTAACAAGCCATCAATCCAAACATCTATAATTCCAGATGATAGGGGAAGCAAGATAACAGCATCAGGGAGGCTTGCTAGTTTCCAGCCTACCTAAGAAAATAAGAGCCTGAGGCTCAGGGAGGGACGGTGCCTCAGAGGGGTAAGGAAAGCACACACACACATACACATATGCACATGCACCACCCCCGAATGAATCTTTTAAGATTACATGTTTAACATAAAGGAAGGCAGGCAGGAATTGAAGAACAACAAAAAGGTCATTAGACATGAAAAACAAATAGCAAAATGGTAAGTAGAAATGCTTCTTTGTTTATAATTAAATTATATAGACATGGTTTAAATAACCCAAGAAAAAGTCAAAGTCTGGCAGAGTAGATGAAACATGATCTAACTATATAATGATGTCCATAATAAATACTGTTCAGATTAAAAGTATAAAAGGCCTGGGAAGATGGCTCGGTAGGTGAAGGCACTTGCTGCCAAGTCTGACAACTTGAATTTGATTTCTAGAACAACTCCTACAACTTGTCTTCTGACATCCAAATGCATGCTGCGGTACATATGCAGACACACACATGCACATATACAGAGACACACAAAATAAATGAATTAATTAAAAAATAAAAAAATACATTAAAAGAATGGAAGTGTGCAACATATATGTAGTAAACTAACAAAAGACGATTGCCTATATTCATATTAGAAATATATAATATCAAAAGATGCAACAATCATAAACACATGCAGTAGAGTTCCAAAATAAATGAAACAAAATTTATAGAATTGAAGAGCTCAACAACAGGTGGAAGACACTATAATCCACTTTAAATAATTGAAATAATAAGCAAAAATCATATGAAAGCCATGTTTGGGCACAGCAAAAAACATAAATAAAAAAAGCCATTAGGATGCTGGGCGGTGGTGGCGCATGCCTTTAATCCCAGCACTCGGGAGGCAGAGGCAGGTGGATCTCTGTGAGTTCGAGGCCAGCCTGGGCTACCAAGTGAGTCCCAGGAAAGGCACCAAACTACACAGAGAAACCCTGTCTCAAAAAATCAAAACAAAACAAGCCATTTGGGTAAGCTAGCAGTTTAGCTCACTGATAGAGCAGTTGCCTAGAATGTGCAAGGCTCCTGTGCTTCGATCTTCAGTATACCAGAAAAAGAATATCAAAGAGTGCCTCTCCTATACCGAGGTAGAGGGATAATTTGAGTCCAGCCAATGGCTTGGGACCATAGGAAGAATTCATCTCTAAGCAAATGAACAAAACAAGTATGTAAACAAGCAAGGCATTTGGGACCAAAATGAAGTCTAGCTGTAAATGCAATAACATCAGACTGAAGGTCTTATGACTTCTGATACTGAATCTCCAAAGCTGCCTTCAATCCTAGTCTACCCTTCAATTCTATTTTTACCAGAATCATCCGATAGTTCAATATAGGCTGGCCCCAAACTCAACCAACTTCCTGCCTCAATCTCCCTGTGCTGGGGCTATAGGTATATACTCCACACATTTCTAGTTTTCCATCGTTTCACTGAGATGGCTCAGTGGTTGAGAGCACTTGCTGATGCTACAGAAGACCAGAGTTCAGTTCCCATCACCCATGAGAGGTGGCTCAGAGGTTAAGAGCACTGGCTGTTCTTCCAGAGGTCCTGAGTTCAATTCCCAGCAACCACATGGTGGCACACAACCATCCATAATAGATCTGGTGCCCTCTTCTAGCCTGAAGGGATACATGCAGTACAGAACATTGTACAAATAATAAATAAATAAATAAATCTTAAAAAAAATAAAAATAAACTCTTTATAA
This sequence comes from Peromyscus maniculatus bairdii, assembly GCF_049852395.1. Classification (NCBI taxonomy): domain Eukaryota; kingdom Metazoa; phylum Chordata; class Mammalia; order Rodentia; family Cricetidae; genus Peromyscus; species Peromyscus maniculatus. The sequence goes on along the minus strand of NC_134875.1, from coordinate 140,924,503 downwards.
AGTAATATATAAAGATCAACATGGAAGTATTTCAAAGTTTACCTGCATGATCAACAAACTTTTAAACCAACTCTAAATATAAGACTAGTAATTCTCACTGACTGGAGCATTTTAAAAACTATTTAGGGGAATATACTATAATTCCACCTGTTTGTTTTCCAAATGAAAACATAAAACAAATAAACTCATTCTCCAAAATCTGTCAATGATAATCATCATTATTTCACTAAAGAACATTTAGTACAAAAAAGACAGGAGTATTTTAGATCAATGTGTACATCATTAAATTATTTCAGCCTAATAAAAAGCAACTTGTACTGCTGCTGTTTTTCTAATTTTGCTGTTCTTTGATCAGATTTTATTTCTCTTGAGACAGGTTCTCATTGTTTAGCCCAGACTAGATTTGAAGTCACCATCTTCTTGCTTCAGTCTCCTGAAGTGCTTCAACTCCAGGCATGCTATACTATGCCCAGATCTGATTCCTTTTTTAAAAGCAATTATGTTTCTGATTGGTTTACCTTTCACAACAATTAAAATGATTACATTTGTGACTGGTTTACCTTTTACAACAAGGACATTGTCGGAATGTGTCAAGGACTGAGGGCGGCCTCGGAGTTTACTTTTGAAAGATCGTGGCCGACGTGGTGATGCAGGTGGCAAAGGAGTCTCTGAAGACTTCACTTTGCCATCTTTAGTTGCTCGAAGGCGTTCATATAGCTCCTGCAGTTCTTTATTCTGCTGTGTTTGAAGATTGACCACCTCCTGAATGTGTCTGAATAAAAATTATGCAGAAAATATTTTAATAACTTTGGTGTCATAAAGACAAACTCAGAAACTTTGTAATGGTATAAACAAAGCTTAACAAAGCATTAATATTAAAAATGGTGGAATGAAGAGTATTTTTTGTTGGTGTTGTTGTTGTTTGAGACAGGGTTTCTCTGTGCAGCCCTGACTGTCCTAGAATTCACTCTATAGACCAGAGTGGCCTTGAACTCACAGAGATCCATCTGCCTCTACCTCCCGAGTGCTGGGATTAAAGGCGTGTGCCACCACCATCCAGATCAATTTTTTTTTTTTGACACAAGACCTCACTAAGTAATACTGGCTAGCCTGGAACTCACCAGGTTAGTGTCTACCTTCCAAGAGCTGGGATTACAAGCATGAGCAACTAAGACTGATATCAAACACAATTTTAACAATTATCTATAAGCTTTAAGAATACAGACCTTTTAATGGTATCCCACAGAAATATCTCTGTGTGTAAAAAGATAAGCATCATTTACATAATTAAACATGGAGAAAACTGAAATATCTCTCAAGAAAGGATTAAATAAACTTGGACACACTCATACACTGGAATTGCATGCAGTGATTTTTTTAAAGATATAAACATTTATAGACAACATTTTCAAGTAAAAAAATTATAAAATAACATGATTGTTTTTTACTTCATTACTGTAAAGAACAAAAAAAGGATATGTACAGGAAAAGAACCAGCAAGATACATCCCAAACAGTTCACAGTGAGTACCTCTGACAGATAAGGTATAGTATGAGAAGTACAAGGGGTCTTTTGGTTTGCTTTCTTATTACGTTATTTGAATATTACCCTATGTATCACTTCTTTTGAGATAGGTTCTCACTATGTAACCTTGCTGGCCTGGTACTCACTATATAGAGCAGACAGAGATTTGCCTACTTCTGCCTTCTGGGTACTGGGATTACAAACATGTGTCACCAGAACTGGCCTTTATTTTTAAAATTTAACTTTTAAAATACAAACCCCCATATCTATAGATTATTCAAACTAATTTAGGTTAAAAAAAAGCTCAGCTTACTATTATTGGTCTATAGTATCTACCAATCCTCTGGTAAAATACTATAGACAAACCATAATGTCAAAAGAACACTAAAGTGCTAGGGATGTAGTCCAGGGGTAATGAAACAGAAGAATGGAACAAGTATTCATTCCCTTAGCCACTGGGCAGGTTTTAAACACTATTAAAATCAGTTAAAGTAGCTACTATTAGTATTAATGATAAATTAACGTTCCTATTCTAACTCCTCCTGATGTTCATTTTCCTATTTAAAAAAAAAGCCCAGTTACTATGGGACTATGCAGTTTGACTCCCTAACTAGTAACTCTTGGACTCTTCCTTGCTGCCCTGGTTGCTTTGTGCACAAAGACTGTCAGTCAGCCAGCTGGACCGCTCTTACGCTAGCACCAGCAGTTTTGAACACCCCACAGACTCCTTGAGAAAACTACAAAATGAACTCAGCTGATTGCTCTAGTTCCTAGAGGTGCAGCCTTAACTAAGACTGTTCCAAACAGTGTGTACTCAGCTTTTTGCTATCAAAAGCCTTGCAGAGCTCTAGAAGACTCTGCAAACATTTTCATCTCTCCCTTGCAAGGCCAAAGGGAAATAACTTCTGGTGGCCTACCAGAGGGACTGCTGTGGCTGTGGCTAAAGGGACAGTGCTATGAAAGATATGCTGTGATTGGTCCAAATACTCCTCTGGCTTTCTAAGCAGGTCCTGTGCCGTCTTCTCTGCTGTAACAACACTAGGCCCAATACAAACCTGCTTCTCCTGGGTGGTCTTGTCTTGCCTACCTTCAGCAGTGGAGGCTGGGCTGGTAAACACAAAGAAGCCAGCAGAGGAAATGAGAGTTGACAGTCTCCAGGCCTGAACTATCAAAGTGACAAGGCAGCTGGCTACTTGACAGCTGAAGAAGAGAGCTTGCTTGTCAGCAGGCTGCGCTTCAAAATCAGCAAGGTTCAACTGCCTGCCAGCTGTAGAGGTAGCTCAACAGTTCGAGAGAGGCCAGGCAGGAACTAAGGGGATAGTGGAAGTTGAAAGGAAAGAGAGCTGAAGCAGAAAAGGATTGAAGGCTATAAAAACCCAGAGGGGGGGAAAAAACTGCTGGTCCTGGTCACTGGAAGAATTTCAGAGAGCTGTCAAGTCGTAGTGGGAGGGTTTCAGAAATTCTACCCTGGGAGCTCTAATACTTGCCATTGCCAGGGGCTGAGGAATCCTGATACCAAGAACTAAAGAATCCCACCTTCCTGGCCTTATGTAAGAACTCTGGCACATTTAGAACTAAAGGTCTTGTTACTAGGTCTGCACCAGAGCTATAACTGGCCTGGAATTTGTTATGTACAATAGGCTGGCCTTGAACTCACAGAGAGCCACCTGCCTCTGCATCCCAAGTGCTGGGATTAAAGACATGCGCCACCACACCTAGTCTTATTTTGGCTTGATTTTTTAAAAAGATTTTTGTTTTTATTTATGTGTGTGTTTGTATGAATATATGGCCATCAGAACTCCTAGAGTTGGAGTTACAGGTAGTTGTAAGCCACCTGATATGTATGCTGGGAACTGAAGAACAGAAAGTGCTCTTAACCACTGAGCCATCTCTCCAATCCCAGAATAAAAAGATCCTTTTTGAGAATCTATGTTTTATAACCAAAATCAACTACTCATAACCAACACAGGCAGCTATAAAAGCCAACAGTCCTTTCAAAATGATTTAAAAGATGTGTTAAATTCCTGTAATCAGGAGGCTGAGGCAGTAGGAAGTTTGCAAATTTGAGGCAGCCTGGGCAAGACCATATTTCAAACAATAATAATACTCCATAAAACAGAAATAGAATACTAACATCACAAATGTTAAAACACTTTAAAAATAAGTATTGTACCATAAAAATATCTGTATACATAAACTGCATAGTACTGAATATATAGAAAAATTGCAATATATGCAATATAATATCAAAATGTATATAAGTATATTTTAGTTAACTTTTAATCTTTTGCTATAAGAATTATTATTACATATATATGTGTACAATATATGTGTTTATGGATGTCAGAGGAAAATTTTCAGCAGTCAGGTCTCTCCTTCCACTGTGGATTCTGGGGATTAAATTCTGGCTGCCAGGCTTGCATGGCACCTTTCAAAGTAGACCAATGGTCAAATTTTTTTGTTATTGGTGGTGGTAATTTTGTTGTTGTTATGATGGCACATGCCTGTAATTCCAGCCCTTGGGAGGTACAGGCAACAGGGTCAGGAGTTCAAGATCATTCCCAGCTTAATTTAGAAAGTTTAATGTTAGGCTGGTATATGAAACCAAATATCAACAAAACAAAACATAAAAAAGCACTCTACATGATAAAACATATTGCCATAGTACCATTAGTAACACTTTATGACCTCATTCACTAAATAACAAGCTTGATCTTAGAAGGATCTTATATTTTCCTAAAGATGAATTATTCTCTTCAACTTAAATTAGCTGTCTACTAATAAAAGGTAAGAAGAGTTGTCAATTCTTACTCCTAGAGTTCTAAAAAACAAAACTGAAAAAACATAAAGAAGTCAAGACATCTTGGCATGAGCCTATAATACCAGCATGAAGGAGGCAAAAGCAGGGGGATTACCACAAGTTTGTGGTTAATGAGGATTAGCTCCATTGTATATTCCAGGCCAGGGAGAACTGCATAGTGAAACCCTGTCTTAAAATGCACTCCTCCACAAAAAAAAAAAGAGCTGGAGAGATGGCTCAAAGTTATAAGTACTCGATACTCTTCCAGAGGACATGGGTTCAATTCCTAGCACCTGTACAGCAGCTCACAACTGCTTGTTAACTCCAGTTCTAGGGAGATATCCAACAACCTCTTCTGGCCTCCGTGGTCACTGTACACACAGGATGCACAGATATACATGCAGGCAAAACACCAAAACAAATAAAACAATTTTAAAAACTAAAATAAAATTATTTCATATACAATAATTTTAGCATTCCAAAAACATTTTACAATAGCATTTATTATAGTTTTTAATCAGAGTTTTAATCATTAAAATACTACCAATTCTCAATTAGCTACAGAGCAAATATTACGTTTTATAAACCCATAAACAATTAGATTTGTTACAGAAAAGAGAGCATCCTTACTTTTCTCGTAATCTTTGAAGCTCCACTTTCAAGTCCTCGTCCTCAATTTCTGATTCATCATCACTGCTCATTGGGGAAGATGGAGAATAGAAAAGTGAACTCTGTGTTTGAGCACAGGCTTGCTCTTCACGGAGTGGTAAATACTGGTCACTCTTTGAACCAGTTTTTGCCACTGATTTTCTATTACTAGCAAGAGTGGATGAAAATTCATTAGTACATGGCTGTTTCCCAGGAGACAATTCCTCCTTTTCTTTATCTAACAGGTCAGACCCAGAATGCACGCTAATTGCTGTGGTTGAAGTTTCTTCCAAGTTCTTTGCTGTAGTCACTGAAGACACACTGGTCTCACAAGCTGTGCTGAAAGATAAGATGTCACCTTGTTCAGGGTCTCCTTTATCTTCTTTCAAAGTTTCATAAAGAGTTTGTAACTTTCGTGAAGAAACTGAAGCTTTAGGAGTAGGCATGGCAGGTTCCACTTCGATCAATTGAGACACTGCAGTTTCAGCAAAGGCTAGTGCTTGTTCACTAGACTGGACTGTTGTTTTCTTGAATGGAGGTCTGTGCTCTTTTCCAAAAGACATCATTTTCACTGACTGCTGCTGAGGAACTGTAATTACCTGAGACATAAAAAGGTAAACTTGTCTGGTTTAAACCTCATGAAGAAATTCACTGTCAAAACACAGCACAGACAACTGGAAGGGCTGATTTGACATATATAATACTTGGTAATACCAAAACTTAAACTGCCCACAGTCAGTCTTTCAGTTGGGCCCCTTGGATAGATTAGCTTCCTGTTACTCAAATAAAATTCCACTGTGAAATTTGCTGAGATTCTAAAGGACATGAGATTAAACTGAGGCAGGAGAGACAGCTCAGCTAAGAATATTTGCTACTCTTGCAGAGGATCTGGGTTTGGTTTCCATCATCCACATTGTAGCTCACAACCATCTGTAACTTTAGCTCCCAGGGATCTGATACCCTCTTCTGGCCTCTGTGGGCACCTCACATGGCATATGCCCACACAGACACACATGAATAAAATAATAAATCCAAACAGGAAACTAAATTGATAGAAATGATGACCCCCAAATGATTATCTATTTCTGTGTTCTTTTGCAACTAGCATCCTTATATTCTTTAGATATACTTTTAATGATAACTTTATAAGGTGAAAATATATGACCAAGATAAAAAAAAACTAGATATGAAATGATTTACAGCTAAAGTAAGGATGATCTACAGATCAACTACAAATGGGGTCACCTTTTTATACTGTTGGGGATAGAAGCCTGGGTCTCACAGATGATAGGCAAACTTTCCCAAGAAGCTTTGTCTCTAGCCCTGCTGTTTCCTTTCCTAAGGCACCCAATGATAAAGAGTCAACCAAAGGCACAAACCTGGAACCGACCCCGCTGAAATGATCCACTCATCGATTTACATCTACTCAAAGCCCTAGTATCAGCTGATAACTCTCTTGGCAGCGGAATGGGATCAGGAGCAATTGCTGATCTTTTATCTTCTGTTTCCACTGTAAGGTTTGTCAAATTATAAGCAGAAAAGAGAAAAATCATTTTTTAAGACTAATTTGTTTACATTACCAAAAATGAAGAAAAGCAGAAAAAGTTTAACCCTTGCTAGATAATTAAAAAGTGTTAATGTATAAGCAACATCGTTTAAGTCCCTAACTCTAAATCAGACATTGCAAGATTTATCCCGATACTTAGTATCTATATGAAATGAATAACTGAAAAACCAAATTAGTTACAAAAGGAAAAAAATAAAATGGCAACAACATTAATGGGATATTTAACATACATGAGCTACATGGAAAACATGGCAAGATTCAAATATGAACGACAAAAAAAAAAGTAGATGAAAAATGATGTTACCTAGTCTATGTCCCTGACTGTAAGCACACTACCTTGACGGACTTTTGATCTCTTGAAAAAGCTGGTTGACTGCCGTAGCCTGTATGCCCAGCTTTTTAATTTTCGAGTCCAGGATTTCCTGCTAATAGGATTTTTGAGACTAGGACAAGTAAAGCTTAGGCCAAAATATCCACCTCCTGTCTGCAGATGAATGGTTCCATCGCTTGACACAGCAGCAGGATAGGCCTCTGGATCCCCTGGAAGTGAAGCATCTGGGGACATCTCCTAATGGAGACAAAACCAAAGAAAAACGAAGTGGTAATAATTTAGGCAAGGTGAGTAAGTTTTTTGGCATACTGGTGTTTTTTAGATTGATTAATAATTAACCAAAAAACAGAAAACTATGAACTGTTTCAGTAACAGTACCACATCAGACTGAAATTGAAGCCTTGACATTTCTCTGAAGTCTTCATATGAAATAAAAGGGAATATTACTTTTCCAGGCCAAAATATTGTTATCATTATATCAAATTTGTAAACTAAAATTTAAAATAAGTTATTTCTTTTATATATGCCCAATGACTAAAAATACTAGTTTTTTTTTTTTTTTGGTTTATTAGATACAAGGTATCATGTAACTCAGGCTGTCTTTGAACTCTGGCTCCTACTATCTTTACCTTCCAAGGGGTAGGATTTCAGGTGTATAGCACCATGCCTGGTCATAAATGCTATTAAATGAAATGTAAGTTTATTATCTTATTATTTAGGAGATAAAGATGCTTGATATATAATGCAAAAGAAAAATTATCTGTGGTAATTAATACAAAAACTTAGTGCATGAAACACAGATACTTTGGGACATAAGAATGGTCACTAATGTCAAGTAATGGTGGTGCAAGCCTTTAATCCCAGCACTTGGGAGGCAGAGCCAGGCAGATCTCTGTGATTTCTAGGCCAGCCTAGTCTACAGAGTTCCAGGATAGCCAGGGTTGACAGAGAAACCCTGTCTCAAAAAACAACCAAAAAAGAATGGTCACTAACAATAGAAGATTAAAAGGGAATATAAAAAGCATATAAGATGGGATGTAGCATTCATCTAAATGAAGACAGCCTTCCTACATGACAATAAGCATTATTACTTACAACAAACAAATTAGGAGTTATCAAAAGGGAAAATTTTGGACTAGAGATGTTCGGTTGATAGAGGGTTTGCCTAGCAAGCACAAGGTCCTAGCTTTGATTCCCAGAACCACATAGAGAATTCATGTGCATACACCCATAATTATAGCACTCAGAAGGTGGAGGCAGGAGTATTAGGTAGAGGCAGGCCATCCTTGGTTATGTAGTAAGTTTAAGGCCAGTCTAGGATACATGAAAGGCTACCTCAAAAATAAAAAAGGATGAAATTTTGAATAATCAGTAAGTAAGTTTCTGAAGTCTCATTTTGGGTTAGCAATACTATTTAAATTAGGAGAGAAAAACTTGTAAAAATACTACATTTCAGAAAGTGCTACACTGATCCCATTGAAATTATCAATGAGATATATCTATATGTAGCGAATAGAACAAGATGGCATATTTACTATAAATTTTAGCTTCCCTGATCAAGTGAAATACTTAGACACAACAACAGCAACAACAAAAATCCAGACATATATATAAGAATTTATGACTCGCCGGGCGGTGGTGGCGCACGCCTTTAATCCCAGCACTCGGGAGGCAGAGCCAGGTGGATCTCTGTGAGTTCGAGGCCAGCCTGGGCTACCAAATGAGTTCCAGGAAAGGCGCAAAGCTACACAGAGAAACCCTGTCTCGAAAAACCGAAAAAAAAAAAAAAAAAAAAAGAATTTATGACTGAAGGAAGAAAAGACAGACTGTACTATATGTATGAAATGAAAAGCTAACATGACAAAAATAGGAATGAACAAATAAAATTATCTTCATTCACAGATGACAAAATTTTATACACAGAAAACCCAAAGATGAGCATTGTGTAATCCCAGCACTCAGGAGACATAGGCAGGTGGGTCTCTGTGAGTTCAAAGCCAGCCTGGTCTATATAATGAGACCCTGTCTCAAACCGAGAGAGAGAGAGAGAGAGAGAGAGAGAGTGAGAGTGAGAGAGTGAGAGAGTGAGAGAGTGAGAGAGAGAGAGAGAGAGAGAGAGAGAGAGAGAGAGAGAGAGAGAGAGAGAGAGAGAGAAAATTCAGGGTTAGAGCTCAGTGGGTAAAACACTTGCTATGAAAGCATGTGGAACTGAGTTCAGATCCTCTGAGCAAAATGTCTAGCTACAATAGTCAATCAGTGATCTTGCCACAACAGAATATGGTGAAGAGTGATTAAGGACACCTACTGTCAACCTCTGGCCTCCATGTGCACTCATACATGCAAATATACACAAGCATACACATGCAAACGCATCCATAAAGAGAGAAAAAGAAAATCCAAAAGAATCTACTAAAAGCTATTAGAGCCAATAAATAAACTTAGCAAAGTTCAAGGATACAATTGTAACACATGAATGTCAGTTGTAGCTATGAGGAGTGGCTCACATCTATAATCCCAGCACCATGAAGATTGAGATAAGAAGATTGCCATGAGTTTGAAGCCAGGCTAACCTGAACTACAGAGTAGATGCCTTGTCTCAAAAAAAAAAAAAAAAAAAAAAAAAAAAGTCGCCGGGCGGTGGTGGCACCCGCCTTTAATCCCAGCACTCGGGAAGCAGAGGCAAGCGGATATCTGTGAGTTCGAGGCCAGCCTGGGCTACCAAGTGAGTTCCAGGAAAGGCGCAAAGCTACACAGAGAACCCCTGTCTTGAAAAACCAAAAAAAAAAAAAAAAGTCAGTTGCATTTCTATATGCTAACCAATGAGGAATCCTAAGAGGAATTTGTTATCGTTTGAATGTCCCCATCAAAATCATGTTAAAATTTAATCCCCATTGTGAGACTTTGAGAGGCAGAAAGAAACAGGCAGAAACTTTAAGAGGTAACAGAGCTATAAGTTACAAGAATGGCAAAGTAATGAGTTCCATGCCAGCTTCAAGATACATAGTGAAATACAGCCTTTTTTTTTTTTTTTGGTTTTTCGAGACAGGGTTTCTCTGTGTAGCTTTGCGCCTTTCCTGGAACTCGCTTTGGAGACCAGGCTGGCCTCGAACTCACAGAGATCCGCCTGGCTCTGCCTCCCGAGTGCTGGGATTAAAGGCGTGCGCCACCACCGCCCGGCATGAAATACAGTCTTAAAAAGAAAAACACGGCCCCGGCGGTGGTGGCGCACGCCTTTAATCCCAGCACTCGGGAGGCAGAGCCAGGTGGATCTCTGTGAGTTCGAGGCCAGCCTGGGCTACCAAGTGAGTCCCAGGAAAGGCGCAAAGCTACACAGAGAAACCCTGTCTCGAAAAAACCAAAAAAAAAACAAAAAAAAAAAACAAAAAAAAAACAAACAAACAAAAAAAAAACACAAAATCACTAAATCAAGAGAGGAACAAATACATGAGTTATTTATAAGTTATTAATGATAATGACCAAAGAAACTACAATAGAAACTTGTTTAGGAAGTGTTTAGATTTACTATTCTTTTGAAATGCTTTTGTGCTTACATATTAATTGTATAATAGTTTACAAAAATTTAAAAAATGCAAAATAGCATATATATATATATATATAAAGGAATGTATGTAGATGAATGTTACATCTATCTATATCTATAAAAGGCATAATACATATGCAGAATTATGTTGGTACAAATATTCATACATTAACTAAAATCATATCTGGAAATGCTAACAGCTATGTTTACAGACTTGGGATGTGATAGATTTTATTTTGCATACAAATAGATATTATTTGTACAGCAATGATGACAAAACTTACTGTGGTAAACATTTAGAAAGATATTCATGGCATATGGTAAAATGAAAATTTTCAGTTTGCTGACCAATGTGTTTATAGCAAACTGAAAATTTTGGAGAACATATGTGATATGCATGTAAATAGATCTATGTAATCTTAAGAAAAGTCAAGAAGGACCAGCAGCAAAATTACTAGTGGTTACCTCTGTGACTGAACAGGTAGAAAAAGGAAATAGGACTAGGAGTAAGGCTCAGTGGTATAGCACTTGCATGGTATATATTTGATTCCTGAACTTACTATCCAATACTAGAAAATAAAAAAGACATGAAAAGAATAACTTCCTACGTTATATAGGTGAGCAATCTCAATACAAATCTAAAATACAAAATATGAAACTTTCTGAGTACCAACATGATCCCGCTAGTAGTGGAAAATTCCACATCTGGCCAACCTCATCTAATAAGTTGCAATTAAAATGAAAGTGCATTAATAATACTATATAAAATTGTCTACAGTCTCTGTGTATAAATATATAAAAACATACATGAATTCTGTACTTAGATTTGGGTACCAGCCCCAAGATACCACATTTGGTATTTACAAGTATTCTAAAAATTCAGAGATTCTAAAATCTGGAAACTTGTAATCTTTCAATCTCAACTGTTTTGGAGAAAATTTTTTTCTTCCTGTTCCTTCTCCTCTTTTTTAAAAATTTATTTTTATTTTATTTTGCTAATTGAATTTATTCTTTAATAGTTTTATAGATGTTTGTAATGAATTCTGATTACTCCATCCCACTTTCTCTCTCATTTCCCTCCCATCCATATCAACTCCTCTCCTCCCAACAAGTTCCTTTCCCACATTCATGTCTTTATATTTAGTTTGTGGTCCACTGAGTTGAATCGGCACCATCTGTGTGACTGTCTGTTTGGGATTTTTTGTTAGAGTCTGGTGGGTTCGCATAGATTACACAACTGAAGACAATGACTGTCTCTTTCCTAGAATTTATCATTAACCGATAGTTCAGCAGGGATGGCCAGGACCTATGAGCCTGTCTTACATTTAATTTGTTGTTTTGCAACAAGGTGCCATGTAGTGCAGGCTTGCCTCAAACTCAGTACGCAGTTGAAGAGGATTTTGAACTTTTGATCCTACCACCTCTACCTCCTTAGTGCTAGGATTATAGTATGAGTTACCATGCTTACTTAATTAAATATTGTACTGTTTAAGGTACTGGGGCAAGCAGCCTATCACTGACCTATATTTCTGGTCCTTTTAGAGGTTAAGAAAAAAGTCATGGGATTATGGATGATTTTTGCTTTAAAAAATAAGTTAAACTCATCAAAACATTAAATTAATACTAGAAAAGTGCTGTAAAGAAATAGACAACAGTTTTCTCTTTGTAAATTTTTGTTTTGTTTTTGCAGTTTCTTCTTAAGTTGAAATCAAAAAGTATGTTACTCTTATCCACAAAATAATCTATAATTATATACAGTGCTTGCAAGTTTCAAGCTAACTTAGCAGAAGGCTCTTTTAAATAGATTCAAGACAGATCTGCCATTTCTAAGAAGTTCTGAGTAGCTACAGCCTAAGTCATAGTCTTAAATGTTAGTTACTTTGGAACCTTTTAGGAAAGAGGGCATTTCTTTAAATTCATAGGCAAAGAATAAGAATAGAAAGATACTTACATGTAAACATAACTCGCTGGGTACAGAAGTTATCACATTCAAGTCTCTTTTGAACACTGATATATTAGCAGGCTGACTTGCAGCCACATTGGACAGAATCTTAGAGCCTGTCTGTTGGCAATTCGGGGATTGTGCAGGGCTATCTTGAATCCCACAGTGACTGACAGCTATGACTTCTGGCATTGAATAGGATAGTATATCTTCAGCAGAGGAAGAAAATGGAGAGTCTATGCTTTGAGTATCTTTCTGACTCTCAGGATAGATGCTAGAAATGCTGTGCTCCTGATAGAGCAGGTTTCTTAATTTTTCATCCAGCGTTTTAATTCGGTTGTCTGCAAACTCCATTTTTGGAGGTCGTTCCCCATCTGATTCCAGGACAGTAGCAGGTAGAAGCGTAGCTGGTTCAAAGCCAGGAGTCTGAGTGGCAATCATTGCCTTAGGAGAACTTGGTTCAGTGTTCACTGTGGTTTCTCCTTCTTGGGAAATGATCTCTGTATCTATATTTGGTTGCTGTACTGATAAGGACTGAGGCTTTTGATCACAAGATACAAACACTGAAGTTAGAACAGCATTATCACCAATCTGAACTGATTCACCAGGATGGGTCATAAGCACATCAGCCAGAACAGTAGCTTGTTGACATGGATTTGTAGGTATGAACATGCCTGCTTGGCTGGTGGGTGCCTCACATTCAACTGGAACTGGACACACCAAAGTAGCAGAGTAATTGGAATTATCAGTAGCTGGTGCCATTATCTGTCTGTCATCTTTCACTTGATAGAGAATAGTTGGCTGCTCAGTTTCTACACTAGCACATTCAGAAACCTTACCATCAACCACATCCTTGTGTTCTGATTTGGAGGTGAAAAGTACATGCTGGTCTGGATTATTAAGTACATGCTGGTCTGGATTATTCTCTATAGTGAACAGTGTGTCCTTTGATATTTCCTGATTACCTGTGTTTCTTGAATCTGGAACAATAACAAAAGAATAGCTAAGTTATGATGAGTACAAAGTGCAAACACAAAACTCAAAAGGGACAAGAAAAGTAAGGGACAAATGAGAACCTATTTAAGAGTACACTTGTAAATAAGTGTTGAATATTCACAAATATTGAGTAAGATGGCTTGTTATATAGCGATATTATGTCTTCTAAAATGCTTGTGAAAACTGTCATAAGCACAAAATATTCATGAAAAAAATTAATGAGACAGTCTATAATTTGTAACAGTATCATCCAAGTCCATAGAAAACTGAGAGACAGTAAAACTTACTAGTAGGCGTGGGCCACCACGCCTTTAATTCAAGCACGCAGGAGGCAGAAGCAGGTGGATTTCTGTGAGTTCCAGGATAGGCTCCAAAGTTACACAAGGAAACCCTGTCTTAAAAAAAAAAAAAAAAAAAGAAGACGACGAAGGAGAAAACTTACTAGTAAATGGATGTAACCCAGGAACCATAGCCACAGAAGGCTGAAGGGAAGGAGGAGACTGTGCCTCACGATTTTTTATTGTTTGGTTGATACAAAATCGCCACCTACCAACTGGGGATGACTGAGGAGCAGATTCATCTGTAGGAAAGAATTATCAACAAATTATACACTAAGCAACTGTCAGTGTGCACTAAGCAACTGTCAGTGTGTTCATATTAAATAAAGAAATCAAGTTAAAAATTAGCTTGTGTTACATTTCCACAGTACAAGGATAATTATAAGCCATAAGAGTAATATCTCAACCTTGACAAACAGTCTACAGAACTAAATATAAGGTATGTATTAATAGTAACCAGAGACAAATTTTAGATCAGTGGGTCATAGTTTCTCCATTCAAATCTACAGCTATTGTTCTGCAACCTGACTATGCTGGTGCCTAAGTGGTATCATGGTGGTATATATCGATACAAGTATTAAAATTTACAGAACTATACACCAGAAAAAAAGAGAAGTAAATCTAGCTTATGGCAATATGAAAGTTAAGTAAGAGAAATCCCTACATCTGTAACTTTCTCAAGTAATTTCTTTGGAACTTTACCTTACGTTGTCAGTCAGAAACTTGCTCAGATTTCTGCTAACCAACAAAGTAAGATACAGATGTATTCTGGCATCCTAATACAGTTGAACTAAATTTCAGGATAATGGTATCTGCTTCCATTATTCCCACCACCTTTTGCTTCTTCATGTTGTGTTAATTCCTTCTGAGGTCTTCATGATGCTATGGTTCTTCTCCCCCTCCCAGACACTCTTAATATACCCATGACCAGGGCTAAGAAGAATGAAGAGATAAAGTTGTCAGAAAAGAAAACAGAAGAACCCCTATTTTAGTTTCTGGAAGTTTATCTGGTGTCTGATTTATAAAGTTGGCAGTGGCCAGAGCTGGCAGAAGTATTATCATCAGTGAAAAAGTCAAGTTCTGAATGACTATTAAAATAGGAGACAAACTTAGAACACAGTGATTTTAGTTAAAATACGTTTGTCCATCTCATGTCAAAGTAAATGGATTAGCAGTTAAAATTCAAACAAGATGTCAATCAGCATTGTGACTGCCTTTTCTGGTAACATACCATGTAATAACTCAGAACTAAATTACTCAGATAAAGAATCAATATCTGGGCTATAAATTTCTTTCAAGTGTGGAAAAACAATTTATCATCAAATTAATTTATTGGTTAATATCTTTATCTATGAAAGTATATCAAGACTCCAAAATGCCTTGTTTCAAAAGTCAATGGTAAATTTTACTAAATATACTTACTGCTGGTTTGAGTGGATGCAGAATTTATCAGTATTTGGTCAGATGACCCTGTCTGAAATAAAAATGAAAAGGTAAATGATGATGTTCCTGACTAAGTCCCCAAATGACCTTCTTACTAAAAAGGCGTTCTTACTTGGGTACTGTTGGTTTCCAAGACAACAGAGTCAACACCAATAGATTTTTCTGCAGCTGAGTGGACATGAAGGATTTCCTGGGCTTGACTTACAATAGCCCTCAATTCCTCTACAAACTTTTCTTTCTCATTTTCCAGCACAAAGTTATCTTCAACCTGCCATCAAGTAAAAGCCAATGTATTCATGAGAATATATTTATTTTCTTCAAAATTATAATATTTTAACGGTGAATTCCATAGGAAAACAACAAAATAAGTATGTGTCACAAAAATAATTAAGACCAGTTATAAAGTATTTCACAATGCATTCAATTTTTCTGAGATCACTGATATTTGTCAGAAAAAGCCACTATACTTTGAAATATCTTGGATTTTATAAATTGGCTGTAATTTCAACTGAACAATGTGCAGAGAGACCTTGGAACACTCAGTCCTAAATGAGTGTCTTCATCAGGCCCCTCTATCAGGGCTCAGGAAGCAGAAAAATGAGATCCAGAAGAGATGGATGACACCAAGGAAACAATGTCCTCCAGACCCAGCAGGACTGACACACATATGAACTAACAGAGATGGTGGTAGCTTGCACAGGGCCTGCACAGGTCCAAGACAGATGGGGCAGCACTGAGGGGGGAAGTGGACTCAAGCCCACATCACAACCAAGAAGCTATTTCCAATTGACATCTACTTACAAAGGAAAGACTAGTTTTCTCTAATAGAGTCTTACAGTTACCACAGTTAAGGGCAGGCCCTACACCCAGCAGTAGATAGTCAGCACAAAATGAACACAATGATGTTTTACAGATTTTTTTTTTGTCTTTGCTTTGTTTGGTCATTTTTTGTTTTGTTTTGTTTTGGTTTGGTTTTGAGACAGGTTCTTTCTACATAATCCTGGCTGTCCTAGAATTCACTATGAAGATCAGCCTGACCTTGACCTCACAGAGATCAGCCTGCTTCTGCCTCCATGTTCTGGGATTAAAGACATGAAAGAAAAAACGCTATCTTAAGCCTAGCTATTCAAAGCTATTAAAAAACTTAATGTGGGTCTGGGTAAATGACTCAGTTGTTAAACTGCCTGATGTGTAAGAATGGGAACCTGAGTTTGACTCACTAGCATACATATAAAAAGCCAGGCATGGTAGTGTACATCTGTAAACCAAGTGCTGGGGATGGAGTTAGGGGTGATAGAGACAGGAAGATTTCTAAAACTCACTGGCTAGCCAGTCTAGCTGAATCAATGAGCTCCAGATTCAGTCAGAGACCATGTCTCAAAAAATAAGGTAGATTGCTCAGTGGTTAAGAGTGTTTGCAAGATACCCCCACAAAAGACTGCTGGCAATGGCCGAGAGACAGCCGGGACTGATCTACTCTGGTAGAGTTGTGCCAGAAACCCCATCCAAGGACTGAGGAATCTGGATGCAGAGATCCACGGCTAGGCCCCGGGTGGAGCGCCGGGAGTCTAATTAGCAAGAAAGAGGAGGGTTTATATGAGTGAGAATTGTTGAAACCAAGGTTGGATAAAGCACAGGGACAAATAGCCAAACGAATGGAAACACATGAACTATGAACCAAAAGCTGAGGGGCCCCCAACTGGATCAGGCCCTCTGAATAGGTGAGGCAGTTGATTGGCTTGATCTGTT
The DNA here is from genome assembly GCF_049852395.1 of Peromyscus maniculatus bairdii. NCBI lineage: Eukaryota > Metazoa > Chordata > Mammalia > Rodentia > Cricetidae > Peromyscus > Peromyscus maniculatus. The sequence goes on along the minus strand of NC_134875.1, from coordinate 140,907,624 downwards.
TGGGAGGCATCTAGGCAGTGGTACCAGGTCCTGTGCTCATTGCATGAGTTGGCTGTTTGAAACCTGGGACTTATGCAGGGACGCTTGGCTCAATCTGGGAGGAGGGGACTGGACATGCCTGGACTGAGTCTACCAGGTCGATCTCAGTCCTCGGGGGAGGCTTTGCCCTGGAGGAGGTGGGAATGGGGGGTAGCTTGGGGGAAAGGGGAGGGGGCGGGAGAGGGGAGAACAAGGGAATACGTGGCTGATATGTAGAACTGAGTAGTATTGTAAAATAAAATAATAATAATAATAATAAAAGAGTGTTTGCTATGGAACCATGAGAACCTGAGTTTGGATCCCAGCATACATATAACAAGTTTGGCATGGCTTCATATAAACCTGTAACCCCAGTAATATGAAGAGACAGAAAGATTTCTGGGGCTTGCTGGCTGCCAGCCTACTTGAAACACACAAGCATCAGGATTAGGAAGAGACTTTGTCTTAAAAGAGTAAGTCAGGGGATGACAAAGGAGGACACGTGAAGTCCTCCTCTAGCCTCTGTAGGTGAAGGTATGGTTGCATGTACCGGAACACACACTTGCACATACACGACATACACAAACACCACACTTGCACATTAAATAAAGAAATAAAGTGGAGAGTGGTTGAGGAGGCCACCCAATGTCCTCTGTACTCCATGCACATACACACACAAACATGTATATACACCACACACAACCACACACTCACACATTCAAAAAACAAAACTAAATGTACTGAAAAACATAGCTTGAATACTTTTGTGCAGGATGTTAGATACACTAAAATTACTTAGGTGGCTTGATTCTGATTTAATCAGGGGCCTATGCAATGAGATTATCATTTAAAGCTTATAGTATTATTTTAACATATAGCCAGAGATTAAAACACAGTGATCTAAAAAACAAACAAAAAATCCTAAAAACCTATTTTCTCAGATAACTATAGTAAAACCAGAGGAAATGCAATAATTTATCCCTGATAATCAATTTTCCTCTGTGCAAGTAAAAAAAAAACTACACACATTCTATCAACAGATGGGTGTAAATGAATAAATAGAGAGAAAACAGAGAGGGGAAAAAAGCAGGGTGAGAGAAAGGAGAAAAAGGAGAGAATGAGTACACAAAGGGAAAAACAATTCTGTCTTTTTTTTTTGGTTTTTCGAGACAGGGTTTCTCTGTGTAGCTTTGCGCCTTTCCTGGAACTCACTTGGTAGCCCAGGCTGGCCTTGAACTCACAGAGATCCGCCTGCCTCTGCCTCCCGAGTGCTGGGATTAAAGGCGTGCACCACCACCGCCTGGCCTACAATTCTGTCTTACTATACTCACCATATAGTCTGCAATATCCTCAGGTGCATCACCATCCACATCGAACTTGAAAGTGACCATCTTGTTGTTGTGTGTTTCCAGCTGACACTCCACCATGTTGTCTCCAGAGATTGATACCTAAGTATACACATTTAACCAGTTTAAGAGAAGCAGTCTTGGCTGGGGATGGAACACAGCTGGTAGAGTGCTTGCCTAGCATGCACAAAGCCCTGAGTTCCATCCCCAGCACAACATAAACCAATCAAGGTGGTATATATCTGTAATCTCAGTACTTGGAAAGTGAAGGCAGGAGGATTAGAAATTCAAGGTTATCCTTGGCTATATATTAAGTTTGAAGCAAGCCTAGGCTATTATCAGACTCTGTCTCAAAACAATAAAAATGAAAATAAAATCACAACATTTTACAGGGAGTAACTAGGTGAGCTCACATACAACATATTCAGCAACAGTTACAGAACGAACCTAAAGGAAGAACGGGAAAAAGGATAATTAAATTATATCTCTGTACAAGGGACTATGTATTGCAGACATTTAAAAATAGATTCTTCAAATTATTTACTGGTATCAGAAACATGTACAAAATATATTGTTTTCAAAAAGAAAGGATATAAAACTATATATAAGTTTTGTTTTTTGTTTTTTGTTTTTTTGAGACAGGGTTTCTCTATGTAGTTTTGGTGCCTGTCCTGGATCTCGCTCTGTAGACCAGGCTGGCCTCGAACTCACAGAGATCGGCCTGGCTCTGCCTCCCGAGTGCTGGGATTAAAGGCATGCGCCACTGCCACCCAGTCAAACTATATATAAATTTTATAATCCATCTGAAACATATATATATATTGGTTAGAAATACAGGCTTTAAATTCTAATCTGGTTCAGATCTGATTCTAGCATTTGGTAGTTGAATGATTTTATGCAAATTACTTCTCTCTATTTGTAATGATGGGTATACTACTTTTGGAGGGTCATGATAAAAATAAGTACATAATATTTGGAACACCTACCACAAAATAATTCAATATATTTTTGCTAATATTAGTCGTACTATTACAGTGTTAAAACGTGAGACACTGAACATACATATAGGACAAAAGATGAAAAACTAAAAAGATAGAAAGAATAAGCTCTGATTCGTGGTTATAGCGATTTTATGTTCCTCCTTTTATATACCTTACAATCTCCAAGTTTAATATCTACAATGTAATGTTCTCATCAGAAATTTTGGATGAAAGAGAGGTTAGTTTACAGAAGGTTTCACAATATTCTGCATTTACTTCCATAGCACTGTTCCTCCCTGAGTCTCTAAGACTTCTACACAAACTCTAATCCAGCCATACATACACACTGACCTGAAGGACAATAAGTTGAAATTTAGTCCCCTTCTCTGGCCGAGGACAGGAGGCTCTTCTCTGTTTCATCCGATCCTGTTTGCTATTTCCACTCAGGTTATCAGGGTTATTGGTGTTTTCTTTCATAGCTGTCACGTCTTGATTCAAGCTAGTGATTTAAAGAAAAGGTAACTCATTTCAATCCTGATCATAAAATCTAAAGAAACTTAATATAAAATTATAAATTTAAGGAAAATCAACCAACTCTGAATGTACTTAATACCACTGAATTGTACAAGTTAAACAGTTGAATTGTATGATAGCTAAATCATATTTTTTCTTAAACATTTGTTTTTATTTTATGTGCATGGGTGGTAAGCCTGCATGTATGTCTGTGTACCATGTGATGCAGTGCCTACAGAGGCCAGAAGAGGGTATCTGATCCTCTGGGACTGGTGATACACATGGTTGCAAGTGCTGGCAATTGAGCCACTGTTCTTAACTGCTGAACCATCTCTCCAGTCCCACAAATTATATTTCAATAAAGCTGTTTTTAAAAGTTATAAAAAATGAGCCGGGCGGTGGTGGCGCACGCCTTTAATCCCAGCACTCGGGAGGCAGAGCCAGGCGGATCTCTGTGAGTTCGAGGCCAGCCTGGGCTACCAAGTGAGCTCCAGGAAAGGCGCAAAGCTACACAGAGAAACCCTGTCTCGAAAAACCAAAAAAAAAAAAAAAAAAAAAAAAAAAAAAAAAAAAAAAAAGTTATAAAAAATGAGATATCATATATACGTGTCATACATTTTTATCACAGGAGTAGGAATAAAAGAAAGACACTGGTAGTCATAAGCCACTATGAAACCTATTATTAAGGGATGTTCTTTTTTTAAATTTAGGAGCTACTCTTGATCAATTTTTTTCTTGTTTGTTTGGAGATTACTTTACTAATGTATTCAAATAAAGCTTCTAAAATGAATACACATTCTTAATCCAAAAAGGGGATAGACCTCAACAAAGGATAAGCAGACTAAGTTTAGGAGATAGGAATAATGCAGGGGGTAAAACAAGCAATGAAAATGAATGATATAAAAGTGGTTCAACATAAGCCGGGGCGGTGGTGGCGCACGTCTTTAATCCCAGCACTTGGGAGGCAGAGCCAGGCGGATCTCTGTGAGTTCAAGGCCAGCCTGGGCTACCAAGTGAGTTCCAGGAAAGGCGCAAAGCTACACAGAGAAACCCTGTCTCGAAAAACCAAAAAAAAAAAAAAAAAAGTGGTTCAATATGATTAATTGTGACTAGTTATACCTATAAGTTCAAATCAGAAAAAAATATAAAAGACTAATGAAGTCATGTATCTTAGAAGAGAAACTACAACCACTAATTTACTAAACCAGCATAATCACTAACAGCAATCATAAGCATTTGTCCTTATACCAACATATAAATATAGTCTTCACTCCTTATCAAGAAAACTTCTCTTTGCAACAGACAGAGCTTACTATAGAAATACAATTAGCCAGGCATAGTGGCACATGCCTTTAATCCCAGCACTTGGGAGGCAGAGCCAGGCCGATCTCTGTGAGTTCAAGGCCAGCCTGGTCTACAAAGCAAGTTCCAGGACAGCCAGGGGCCAGGGCTATACAGAGAAACCCTGTCTCGAAAAACCAAAAAAAAAAAAAAAAAAGAAAAGAAAGAAAAGAAGAAAAAATACAATCAAAATACAAAGTTGTAGAGCCCAATCCCAATTGGTACATCATCTACAGAATACTCCCACATCTAAGGCTCAGGAAATATTGTAGAAGAGGGGAAGAAGAGATTCTAAGAGCCTGATGATCATGGAGTAAGTATCAATAGATCTTTTTTTCCCCAAACATATCTTTTAAATTATTTTTTGGTGAGTCCTTCTAAAAACTCCTCATGAACCATCTCTGTAGATATGTACAGAAAGAGACAAAAACAAAACATAAATTCTTTCTACATCTTCATGTAAAAGAATATACATAGGTACAAGTAGTAAAAGGTTACACATTAATGTTCATGGGGGCTAAGGATGTAACTCAGAGGTACAGTGCTTGTGCAGCATATAAAAGGGCTGGGTTCCATCCCCAGGACACCCTCTCAATAAACCATTCTCCTGGAGTTCTTAAAATATAGAGAAATGACAGTAATAAGTAATAATCATTAGAGGATAAAAAAGATACAATTTTAGCTCACGAAATAATACTTTACACATTAAAAAGTTTCTTTAAAGTACTAGCTTAAGACTAGAGAAATAGTTCCATGGTTAAAAACACTTACTGTTCTTGCAGAGGACCTAGATTCAATTCCCAACACTCACATGTTTACAACTGTCTTTACTTTTAGTTTCACTGAATTCAATGCCTTCTTCTGACCCCTATGGGCACCAGGCACACATGTGGTGCAAATACATACATGTAGAGCACTCATAAACATAATAAAATAAATATAAAAAAATAGCTTTTGGAACAAGATGACAGAAACAACTTTTCTTGCTCATTTCCCCCAAGTACAATTTTTTAAATTCTGGAAATAATAAACTAGACAATCATAGGAGGGCAACCAAGACTGAAAAACCGAAAGTAAAACTGGCTAAGAACCCCAAAGACTTGAAAAAACAAACAGCAGCTTGACATTTCCCAATTAGCTATCCAGTGACAGAAGGCCTAATCAGGCTCAGTCTCATATATCCCAGTATAGACACAAAAGAAACTCAAACCTAATGTCTCCTGACTTGAGCCCATTAGCCAAAGATAGACTCCTTCCCCAGTAGAACTGGGAGGAGCCTCATCAATAGAGTATGGACTAGAAGGATAGCCTAGAGGAAAACTCGACCCTTTGGTCCCATGGTGGTATTCAATGGTGCCAGGTGAACAAAGCAGACCAGAATATTACAAGAACTCTAAAACTATATTTTCTTTGGAACCACAGCCCATTAAGTGCCAGAACACATGCACCTAAACACAGGAAATGTATTCTAAAACAGAAGATTTAATTCGAATCCAAACTATCCTTACATAATGCCTAAAATATATAAATAAAAATAAAATTCTAGTTATACCAACAAACAAACAAATATGAATCAGAAGCTAATTAAAATAGAAAAACAATCAGACAAATGAAAAACCAAACAAACCAACCAACCAAACAAACAAAAACAAAATACCCAGGAAAATCACAACTCGAATGCAGACAATCAACAGGCATAGGCTTCCAAGATAAATCAGATATTGGAATTGTCAGACAAGCCATAACCAAAATATTTCAGTAGGCTAGGGTGTATGGAGTTCAGGGATAGAGTACTTGTCGAGTATGCACAAAGCCCTGGGTTTGGTCTCCAACATAAAGGAGAAAGAAATTTAAAAAATGGAAAGGGAAGTCAATTTCAGCAAAGGACTGAGTGGTAAAGTGCTCACCTAGCATGTGCAAGGACCCTGGGCTCCATCCCCAGTAATGAAAAGAACAAAAACAAAACACAACTTCAACAGGCAATTGAAACTGCATTTGAAACAAACGAGAAAAATAAATCAATGAGAAATAGGAAACTTAAAAAGAGCCAAATGGAAATTATAGGACTAAACATAGAACTGCAGAAATAAAACTTCACTGAATGGGAAAAATGGTAGAATAAACAGGACACAGAAAAGAATCAATAAATTTGAAAAAATAGCAGAAATTACCCGATCTGAATGATATATAAAAAAGACTATTTTAAAACTACCAATAATACAATTACTTATCTTGTTATAATTTATTTTGTGAGATTAGCTGAAAATTTACTTTACATAATTTTTCACTTACTTTGTAGAACAGAATACTATAAACAAAATAAAATATGGTCAATAATTTCACAATCTATATGATCACTAAATATTTAAGGAATAAAATTCATCCCAATTTTATTAATCTTATACCTAAAAGATCAGTTTATTCAAGGGATTTTAAGCATACAATGACATATGTTAGCATGCCACCACTGATTTCTAGGTACTAAGATGATGATACTTACCTTCGAACAAAATCTGGATTTTGAAGAGCTGCTTGTTGTTCAGCTCCAACTGGTTGGGATACAGGCTGTAAAGAGTGCAGTAATAACATCTATTATGATCACAGCAAAGTTCATGCTAAGATACAATTTGCTATTTTAAAAACCATCATCGTTATATTTCATTTTATTAACTTTGTAAAACAGGTAAAATGCCTTTATTATCCAGTGCCAATATCAACCCTATTACTGACATTAGTACATCAAGTATCTCTTACTCAAGGTTTTTTTCATTAAAAGTTAACAGTGTTTTAGCAATTATGGTGGTGTACTCCTTAATCTCAGCACTTCGGAGGTGGATCTCTCTGAGTTGGAGACCAGCCTGGTGCGTAAAGTGAGTTTCAGGCCAGTCAGAGCTACACAGTGAGATCCTTAAAAATAAATAAATAAATAAATAAATAAATAAATAAATAAATAAATAAATAAATAAATAAATGCCACTTAACACTGTTTTAATTCTTATTTGTGTTAGCTATCACAGAGAACAGATGAATCCTGAGTTACTGCAATTCCACAGGAAAACAAATCAATGAATCAAATGTTCTTTAATTAAAGAATGCAAATACCAATCCCAATGAAAAATAATTCTAAACATTTATGTAATCTATCCTTTATGAATTGCCACCAGCAACAGAAAAGAATATTAAAACATAAATCTAACAAAAATAATTATTCCTTACCCAATCAAACTTTCTATGATGACTCCTCATGTTCTAAAAGATTGAGTTCCTTCAGAGGGCAAATAAATTCCTAAATGAACTGGTCCATTCCTGGCTCTCTAGTTTTATATCTCTTCTTTAAGCTACACTAGACTGGAGCTCCTTTCCATGAGTTGAGTTCTTCCATACACTATGACTACACTTACATTCCTCTACTTCCCCACCCTATTTAATCCCTCCTTAGTCCTGTCCATTTAGAAAATATTTGGACAAATTTTCTATAGAAAAATATATACAAAATATACATCTACACTATACACATAAACACATATAAAATTTATATATACCAGGATCTTTAGCAGTGGCTTCCAGAAACAAACCAGTAAAATTGCTCATATCTTAGTTAGGAAGGATGAAGGTACTCTGGGGAAATTACTACTTCCAACACTGGACTTACAAGATGAATTTTACTGTGGCAAAAAGCAAATAACTCAAAGAGTAATAGGGTGATATCATAAAAATAAATCAAAGGACCACCAATACCCAAATCTTGAACAATTTGCTGTCAAAATAAGTAGTAAGAATATAATCTATTCAATAAATGAGTTCACACTGATTGAACAAACAAATAAGGAAAAGGCAGTTCTAACTGTAAAAACGTAATTAATGAATATAAGAAGGGATATGGAAAAATCATAAATGGATGCTAAAACTAGTAAAAGTTAGATGAAGAACAATGGAATTACATAGTTTCAAAATGTATCCTTACAGATTGCTTTTAAATTACAAAGGCAAACGTGGTAACTTAAAAGTGGCAAAAATATAGAAACTCCCATCTTAACCACATAATCAAATTTAATCCTCTGATGTTGAGACAAACCAGTATGATGTAGAAAGAACAACACAACCACACTTACAAGTTATTCCTGACCCCCAAAAAATCGTAACTTGAACTAAAGAGGAGGATGATTTGGACAGAATCAAACTAAAGGATATTCTACAAAAAATAAGTGTTCATTCAGAGAGATCAAAGCAATGAAAGATGAAGGTTTGAGGAACTAGTCTAGATTAAAGGAAACAAAAGAGCTAAGACAAAGAATGTATGTTTGTAAATTAGATCATGAATCAAAGGTGGGAGGACTTGCCAGTAAATGCATCATCTCAATAATTGGTGAAATTATACTTATATGGATGTGGTATGCATGTACTACAAACAATAATACTGTTAGCCTTAGGGCTCTTAATTCATATCCCATTTAATCTCCTTGATGAGTTCCACAAAAATAGTCGCTCCAAACTTTCCAGTAGTTTCTCCTACATATATATACTCAAAACTTTAATTTTTAGTATTTATTGGCTATTGGAACTTTGTTCTCATTTTAGAAGACAATTTCTGTTACTTTAAGAGTACTAGGTGAAGGGTTTACAACACGCCCCCCACGGTCCCATTTACCAGGCGGACACTTCCGCCTAGCCATTTCCGGGTCAAAGCGTCTCTCGTAGCCAGGATACCCGGCGGACCCAGACATCTCTGCCTAGCAAGTTCCAGCCAAGGCATCTCGCGTGACCAGAATCCGTGATGTTACATGGCTACGTAAACGCACAACGTGACCATGTGATCTACGCACATGCGTGGAGTAGTGACGTGTCCTGGCCACGCCCCCAGCCGGTTTTTAAAGCGGAGCGCCATATTCCCAGTTCTCTCTTCTCTCCTCTCTTCTTCTCCACGCACGTGTCTCTCCCACAGGCCTGCGCACTCTCTATCCCTTTCTCTCTAATAAACTCTTATAAGCGGATTCTGTCGTGTTTCGTGACACTTCCTTGCAGGGTAAGAACACAACGCAGCTAAATAACTAACACTAGGTGGCTGATGGAAGATATATGTGTTTACTGTTATACTAGTTTAGTCTTTTATAATTTTTAACTGAATGAATATAGTGGATCAATGTTATAAGAGAAAGATAAACAGTAACTTTTGCTATTGTAAACATTTAGCACTGACAGCTCAATACTTTTTAAAGAAGCACTGACAAGATAGGTCAGATTTTAGATTTTGTTTTGTTTTGTTTTGTTTTTCGAGACAGGGTTTCTCTGTGTAGCTTTGCGCCTTTCCTGGAACTCACTTGGTAGCCCAGGCTGGCCTTGAACTCACAGAGATCCACCTGGGTCTGCCTCCCGAGTGCTGGGATTAAAGGCGTGCGCCACCACCGCCCGGCCAGATTTTAGATTTTAAATGCATCAGAAATTAGTAAAATATTATATATAAATTGGTTTTTTTTAATTTAGTAGTTGTCCTACATTTCAATTTGAAATTCCAGGTTATAGTCCATTATGGTGGCAAGGAATTTAAAGTAGCTCGTCACATCACAACCAGTCAAGAGTAGAGAGAAATGTATGTGTACATGCTTACTTGTTTGTGCTGAGCTCAATTTCTCTACTCTTATACAGTTCAGGACCTCTTGCCTAGGGAATAGTACTTCCCACAGTGGGTTGAATCTTCTCAAATCAGTTAATCTAATTGAAACAATCCTCCAAAGATATGCCCATGTAGAAAATAGTTTAGAGTTCAGTTAAGTAAACTATCTATTAAAACAAAAATGTCTACATCCACTGGAAGACCATAACATAATCCAATAGGCATTGGGCACTTAAGTTTTTCCATATTTTTATAGCTGTAGCAGAGATAAAATATTAAAGGTATCAGCATCCTCCTGCTTCCATCTAGCAACATTTGGCAGTATAGAGAATTATCTTACTTTTTAGGTAGCACCAACAGAGACCCAATGAGAGCTGAAACAGAGACAGAAGACTAAGCAGCAATAGATTAAACTAAAACATATTAGCCAGGTTATTATGGCTCAAGCCTGTAATCCCAGCACGTGGGAGGTTGAGACAGGAGGATTAAAAGCTGTATTGAGTATACAATAGTGAGATGGTGTTTCAAGAAAAATAAATTTACTTAATTTAAACAATAGAACAGAACTAAAAGAAATGAATAAGGCATCCAAATAAGGGAAGAGCACAGTTTCAAAAGAGATCAAAACAGGCATAGGAGCTGAGAATATAATTCAGTTGGTAGAGTGCTTGCCTAGCATGCACAATGCCCTGGGTCTGACCCCAGCAATACATAAGCGGGGCATGGTAGTATGTTCCTAGTGCTTGAGAGATAGACAGATCAGGAGTTCAACATCATCTTCCGCCATATAGGGAGTTCAAGGCCAGACTGTGTTATGTGAAACTTACCTTTTAAAATACATATTGTAAACTGGAGAGGTGGCTTGGCCATTAAAGGCTACGTTTACAATCAAACAGATGAAGATGTATATTGCCTGAGGATATAGCTGAGTCAAAGAGAATGTGTCTAGCATGCATAAAGCCAGTTTGATCCCCAGCACTTCAAAAATGAATGAATGACTGAATGGATAAGTAAACATATAAAACATCCAGCCAAAGCATTGGAAAGAGATAAGAATATGAAACAAGAAAATCTACAACATTAGCAGCTAAAAACCTCCAAATTTGGCTAAAGACCCATAAGACTGAGGGAATTTTCAACAGGGCATCCACCCCAAATCCATCCTAACATGCATTACAATTACATTTCTGCAACAAACCAACAAAAACAAAGCAAAACAAAACCCTGAAAATTTACTACCAGTTAGAAACAAAACTGTGGAATCTATATCCAAAAAGAGGATTAAAAGAAAACTAGGAGAATTTGTTTCTCTCAGATATATTAAAGAATGACTAAATGAAGCTCTCCAATGACAAAATGAATAATTAAAAAAATGCTTGGGACTTCAGAATGGGTTTAAAACTAAGGGCAAATACACTATCCATGTCATGAGTATCTTAAGTCATATTTAATAGTTGAGATCTATGTCATAATAGCATCTAATATGCATATAAAGAGCAATGTTTGAGAGAACTCTATTAAAAAGCACAAATAGGGGCTAGGGAGAAAGGCTCAGTGAGTAAAATGCTTGTAGTACAAAGCATAAGGACTTGAATTAGAATTCCCCAGGTCCCATAGGAAGCTGGATTCAGTAGGGTACATCTGTAACCTCAGCATTCCTACAGTAAGATAGAAGGAAGCGATAGGAGAATACCCAGAAACTCATGAGCCAGCTAACCCAATGTATGTGTGCAGTAACAAAAAACAGAGTCTGTCTCAAACAAGATAGACAGTGAGGATGGATAATTGAGGTTGTCCTCTAAATTCGACACACATGCCATGGCATACCACACACACAAACACCCATTTATACACACACACTCACCAGTTAAAAAAAATAAAAGTAATAAAAAGACTTAATAGACACAAATTTTCAATGTTCTACTTGAAATATCAAAATCAGCAGGGAATAATAAGAGTATATATATATATATATATATATATATATATATATATATATATATATGTGTGTGTGTGTGTGTGTGTGTGTGTGTGTGTGTGTGTATAATACATATAGGCATGTAATAATAATTAATTTTTTAAAAAGTCTGTGCATTTGAAGGATAGTGGGGAGGAGTAGATGTGAGAATTTAGAGGAAGAAAAGGGAAGGGAGAAATGTAAATAAAATACAATCTCAAAAATAACAGAAAAAAAGATTACATATATACACATATACATATATATAAAATCAGTATTACAGCAATCCATAAGAAAGCCAATTATAAGGCATAATTATATTCAAAACAGTATAAATAAAACAACTTTTAAAGTCCTTGTATAAGTAATCCACAGGTGGACAGAAAAGAGAAACACAGAAAAAGAGAAATAAAATAAAAGAAAAAACAAATACTTGAAATGCAAGACTTAAGAACCAACATATAAATAATTAAAATGCTAATAGTCTAAACATATAAATTAATAGAATATGGCAGAATAGATTTAAAGAACATAGACTGAAAAACAAACTACATGTTTTCTATTTTTTTCATTTTACTTCAAAACACAAGACAGATAAGTTGAAAGGATGAGGAAAAGTGCATCATGCTGATATTATCAAAAGAAAGTGAATATCTACACTTCAAAGAAAGAAAATTGCTCGGCGTGAAAGGGGACACAGATAAAAAGAGTGATCCACAATTTTGTGGATCTACCAAACAATAAAGCTTCAAAATAGATTGAAAGGCTGCTGTGGTATTCTTGTTACTGTCCAGCTTAATGGCCTTAAAATGTTTTCAATAAATCTGTTTTCTTCCTTAAAAAAAAAAAAAATTAGCCAGGCAGTGGTGGTGCACACCTTTAATCCCAGCACTCGGGATTTAATCCAGCAGAGGCAGCCTAGTCTACAGAGTAAGTGCCAAGACAGCCAGGGCTACACAGAAACCCTGTCTTAAAAAAACCAAATTAAATAAATAAATAACTGGTTTATAAGAAGAAATACATGAATTTACTTTACTTGAGTATTTCAACAATTTTTCTCAGCAATTAATAGACCCTCTAGATAGAAAATTAAACTGGGTGGCAGTGGCACATGCCTTTAATCCTAGCACTCGAGAGGCAGAGCCAGACGGGTCTCTGTAAGTTCAAGGCCAGCCTGGTCTACAGAGAGATCCAGGACAGGCACCAAAGCTACACAGAGAAATCCTGTCTCAAAAAAACAAAAAAAAAAAGGAAGGAAGGAAGGAAGGAAGGAAGGAAGGAAGGAAGGAAGGAAGGAAGGAAGGAAGGAAGGAAGGAAGAAAGAAAGAGAAAATAAGGATGTAGCAGAACAGAACTGCTATCTCTCAACTTAAGATTCAAAAATTCTCAACAAAATATTAGTAAATTAAATCCAGTAATTTATTGAAAATGCCATACTATTTCCAAGTAAGTTTATGCCAAAAATACAAAGCTATTTCAATATTTGAAACCAACTGCCAAGTATGGTGGCTTATGTCTCTAATCCTAGCTCTCAGGAAGCTGAGGTACAATGACTGGTAGAAGTTGGAATGTGGTTTGGGCAAGTTAGTGAACTCCAGACTAGCCAGGATTACAGTGTGAGACCCTATTTAAAATAATCATTAGTGGACTAGAGAGGTGGTTCAGTGATAGAGCATTTACTGCTCTTCCAAAAGACCTGAGTTCAATTTCCAGAACCTACACTATGCAGCTCACAACTGCCTGCAATAGTGATGTAAGAATAACCAGTTGTCTCTGTATATGTCAGCAATATACAGTTTCAAATGGTAATTAAGAAAATTATTTCCACATGGCATGTTCCGTGTAATATAACAACTTGTGAGATGGAAGCAGAAGATCAAGAAATTAAGGCCAGTCTGAGAAACCAAGTGAAATTCTATCTCAAAATAAAATAAAAGCTAGGCATGGTGGCATAGGCTTTTAATTTTAGCTATTCAGGAAGTGAAGGTAGGAGAATCACAAGTTCAAAACCTGATTCACTTAAAGAATGAGTTCAAGCCGGGCGGTGGTGGCGCACGCCTTTAATCCCAGCACTCGGGAGGCAGACCCAGGTGGATCTCTGTGAGTTCAAGGCCAGCCTGGGCTACCAAGTGAGTTCCAGGAAAGGCGCAAAGCTACACAGAGAAACCCTGTCTCGAAAAACCAAAAAAAAAAAAAAAAAAAAAAAAAAAAAAAAAAAGAATGAGTTCAAAGCTAGCCTGGGCAACTTAGTGAACCTCAATGCTATGGGATGCTATGGGATGGTCCTTCTGTATGATGCTGTGAATATGTATGATAATAAAATTGCTTTGGCCTATGGCAAGACAGGATAAGGCTAGGTGGAGGAATCAAACTAGGACTCAGAGGAAAAGGGGTGGGGCTGACACAGAAGCCATGAGCTGCCCAAGAAGCAGGATGCTGGAGGACTGGTAAGCCATGCACCATGTGGCAATAAATAGATTAATAGGAACAAGTTAATTTAAATGTAAGAGCTAGTTAATAATAAGCCTGAGCCATTTGCCAAACATTTATAATTAATATAAGCCTCTGTATGATAATCTGGGAAGCAGCTGCTAGGTATTTGGGAGGTGCTGGCAGGACAGAAATTCCCCTCTGATTACACCCCAGTCTCAAAAAATAATATGGGACTGAGAATGTTTGCCACACAAGTATGAGGAACTGAGTTCAAATCCGTAGCACCCATATAAAGCTGGGTGTTACAGCAGAGTGTGATGTAATCCCAGTGCTTCTATGGCAAGATAGTAGGTATAAACAGGAGAATCTCCAGAAACTCCTGGGCCAGCTATCATGACTTACATAGCAGTGAACAACAGAAAAGAACCATCAGGTGAAGATCAAAATCTGAGTGTCCTCTGAATTTCACATGTACATCATGGTACATGCCTGCCCACACTCAAAAGACTTAAAACATTTTTATAAGTTAAGGCTGGGATGTAGTTCAGTGATAAAGTGCTAGCCTATCATGTGTGTGTAGCCCTAGATTGAATCCCTACTATCATAATAAATAAATGAATAATAAATGAACAATTTTAAAAGGACTGGCAAAGAAATGATGTCTTGAAAAGGAAAGAAGAAGTTATAATTTTTGAAGACTTCAGAAAGCAAGCAGGCTTATGAAACATCATGGCTAGGGCCAGTACGCTACTGCCAAAATAGTCTGAGTAAATGGTCCTTGGAAAACTGAATACGCACGTGAAGAGAATGAAACCGAACAGAGTAGGTCAAAGACCTGCATTTAAGAACCAAAATTCAAAGCTCCTAAAAGAAAATTTAGGGGGAAATGTTCATAATTTTGAATTAGGCAATAGCTTCTTAGGTATGACATGGAATGCAGAAAGCAATCAAACTGAATTATGTCACAAAAGACATCATCAATAAAGACAAAATACATGCAAACTGGGAAAACTATAAGTAATACATGTCAAAAGTCTAGTATTAAAACTATATAAATAGCCGGGCGGTGGTGGCGCACGCCTTTAATCCCAGCACTCGGGAGGCAGAGCCAGGTGGATCTCTGTGAGTTCAAGGCCAGCCTGGGCTACCAAGTGAGTCCCAGGAAAGGCGCAAAGCTACACAGAGAAACCCTGTCTCGAAAAATCAAAAAAAAAAAAAACTATATAAATAATTATTACAATTAAATCATATAATTGAAAAAATTAAAAGATGGGCAAAACATTTCAGTAGGTATTCCTCTGAAGAAGTTAATATATAAAAAGGCCCTAAAATTATATGAAAATGTGTTCACGACCAGTGGTCTTCAAAGATATACAAATCAAAACCACATGGAGACTGCTTTTCATACCTACAAAAGAGGGCCATAATCAAATGGTTTTGTTAAGTATGTGGACATGTCAATGTGTTTTCAATAAATCATGCTGAAATAACGGGATATCAAAAAGTGAACATTCATCTTCAAACATTCATCTTTAAAAATGGATTTAAAATGTACACAGACATTAACATAAGACACCCCACCAAAAAAAAAAAACCTCATAAAACATTACAGAGTACCTTTGGAACATAGGTACAAAGATTTCTTAGGTCATATAAAGCAATAATCACAACAATTAGTTTTCATCAATTAGATTCCTCAAATTAAATACTTTGTCTCATAACTGAGAATGGGCAAACCACACATTGGAGAATATATTGTAAAGCATGTATCTGAGAAAGGACTGGTATCATGATGAATATATAAATAACTCCTATAAGTCAATAAAAAGACAATAGCAAAATAAAATGGACAAATGAACAAAAGGCTTAACAAAAAAAGTAGAGAATGACAAATACATGAAAAGGTACTCAATATCACAGCATGTGGAAAACAAAAGGACAATGAAGGGCTGGAGAGATGGCTCCGTTTTTAAGAGCACATACTGCTCCTGTTGAGTTTCAGTTACCAGCACACACATCAGGCAGCTTATAAACACTAGTGACTCCAGCTCCAAGGGATTTGATGCCTCTGCCCTCCAAGGTCGTTTGCACATACTTGCACGTGCACACACATACACATAATTTACAAGAAATATTTTTAAAACCACAATGAGACTCATTAACATCTACCAGAGTCATTAAAACTAGAAACACCAAACTACACATAGTGGTACATGCCTGTAATCCCAGAACTTGGTAAATTGAGGCAGGAGAATCACAAATTCAAGGCCAGTCTCAGCAATGTAACAAATTTAAGACTCTTTTTTTTTTTTTTTTTTTTTTTTTTTGGTTTTTCGAGACAGGGTTTCTCTTGTGTAGCTTTGCGCCTTTCCTGGAACTCACTTGGTAGCCCAGGCTGGCCTCGAACTCACAGAGATCCGCCTGGCTCTGCCTCCCGAGTGCTGGGATTAAAGGCGTGGGCCACCACCGCCCGGCTAAGACATGGTATTCTTAAGGGTGCAGTAGTAACATGCGTATTTGGTGATAAGCAACAGTTCTCTAATTGTACTTAAGGTCTACTCAGCCAGAGGAAAATCATGGCTGGTACTGGAAATTTAGTCAACTACCAATCAAAATGCAGAGTTGTGGAGCCCAGTCACAATAATATATCTATAATACAACTGCCATACATAGGCTTGGGAGTCCTAGTGGAAGAGGGGCAGAAAGACTGTAACAGCCAGAGGATCAGGGCGTTTGCTATGAGATTGTGCCTCCTAGGAATGTCAGAAGCTACACTCATAAAGTCTCACTAATATGACTGCCTAAACATGAGCTGAACCAGGACAACAACAGACATGCCAAAATGGACAGGGAAAAAAAAGCTCATGAGGCTTCAATGCTGGACACAGAACTACAGGCAATTACAGAATGCTGAGAATGGGCGAAACAGTTTTCACTCAAGATGAGTTTTCCTAATACCAATGGTCAACCCTGAAAACATATACATTCATGCAACATCATATGGACTGAGCATGTTGTATTAATGTATTTAGGAACACACACATATACACTAGGGTGGTTTGAATGAGAATGGCATCCACAGCCTCATATATAATTGGATAAGAAGCTTACATGGAACATACTGTGACCCCAATGGTTGTACAATAGAAAGTAGATTCTCAAGGCTGGCAGTGAATAAAACAGGCTGTGTTGAAAGCTTGTGTAGGTTAGCTGTGCTAAGAAAGTAATTTTGTTCCTGGGGATGTATCACACAGGGCAGCTGCTCAGGAACCTTCAGTGGGGAAAGTGGTGCTACTATAGGTGGTCCTGAATAAATGTTTTGAATAGGGTAAGATGGCCATTCCCAGGACCAAATCACACTTTCAGAACCACCCTTTGGCTGGTGCTGACTTGAAAGAGCTTCAGATCATTGCAGAATACAATCTCAGTGAACATTCTCCTGTGATGCTTTCATATTAAGTTGTGAAAATCAAGGCTGCTGCTGAATAGTGGCTTGGAAATAATACTTCAAACGAATCTGGCTTCGTGGTACTGAAGAACCTGGAGTTACACATTCCTGATGTACCACTGGATAGGGCTCTGATACTGACTATACTTTTTGCAATGGCTGATGGGTCCCCAAATGCCTCCCAATGGAATTAGATGGGAAACAAGCTTTGCAAATGTGTACTGCTTACATTTGGGGCAGAAAAATGATTTAACAAAATTTGAAGATGATTAACTGGCAAGAAACAAGAAGTCTGATTGGCAAATGGTGGTTTGACCATTGCCTTATTCCCATTTCTAGGGCCAAACTCAAGTTGAAGACCAAATGTTAGAAGCTGCAAAGTCATCCATGAAGCAGGCAATGTCTGAGAAGTTAACTGTAGAAAGGGTTGGTTGTGAAATTCCAATAACTAACAAGTCTAAAGTCATGGACTGGGCTGAAGTTTGTCCATCTGCTCTAAAGACCAGCTGTGGTTCCTGGTGTTAGTGTAAAGAAAATTCATATAATTTGTCCATTTTAATGAGACTGTTCCAAACAGACTCAAGAAATAATGCTATATGCTAAAATTTTCACCAAGTAATACAAAAGGACTAGGTACAATCATCAGGCATTCATTCTACAAAACTTCTATACCATGAGTAAATGCTAGTTGAATAAATGAAAGAGCTAGGAACAGTCCTAGCAATATATTGCTCGAGGCTTCTCATTTATTGCACTTACCACATAAATTATTCAAACCCTGGTAAAGACAGATTAACTAAATCTGACACTTTCACACAATCTGAACACATGCTTCAAGAGAAAATACAAAGATTTTCAGTATAATAACTAAAATAAGCAGGAGAAAGTTGACAGAAGTAAGTACAGGCTGGTTATAATCATTCCTAGAGTTTGACAAATTTGCTCATAAAAAGACTCAAATAGTTGTTGTGGTGATTTTAATGAAACCAGCTCCCATTGGCTCATATATCTGGACAGTTGGTAGACTGTTTAGGAAGGATTAGGAGGTGTGGTCTTGTTGAGGAAGGTGTGTCACTAGGGGTGGGCTCTAGGGTTTCATAAGCCTATAACAGGTCCAGTCTCCCTCTCTCTCTGCCTCCTGCCTGCAGATCAGAATATAGAAGTCTCAGCTACTGCTCCAGCACCATACCTACCTGCTTGCCACACTCCTCACCATGATGAAAATGGAGAAATCCTCTGAAACTGTAAGCAAGCCCCAATTAAATGCTTTCTCTTATAAGTTGGCTTGGTTATAATGTCATAATGTCTCTTTACAGCAACAGAACAGTGTCTAAGACAGTTGCTTAAGTGTGTTTTATATAGTAAATGAAATGGATAGGCTACAAAAATAGTTAAGTGTACAATATGCATTTGTGCCTATTATTAATTTTTCTAATACTTGTTTTTATTTATGTGTATGTATCAGTATGTATGTACACCCACAGAGGTCAGAAGAGGACATTTAATCACATGGAGATAGAGTTACAGGCAGTTGCAAGCTACCTGACATGGGTGCTAGGAACCAAACTCAGGTCTCTTCTGGAAGAGCGAGACCTGCTCTTCACTCTGAGTCCCTGTATCTATAAATTAAATTATGTATGTATACACTAAAATGACAAATCAAGAGGCTATAGTCTCAAACATAAAGTTATCTCTCTCTCTGGAAGGTGATTTTCACTTTCTTCTTTATAATTTTATCAATGGGATCTTGCTATGTCGTTCAGCCTGGCCCGGAATTTGCTATGCAGTCCAGGCTTGAGCTGAACTTGTGGTCCTCCCTCCCTAGCCTCCCAACTGCTGAAATTCTAGGTATGTGCTACCATATTCAGCTTGAGTGTTATTTTTAAATATGCAAATAAAACTTCCAAAAAAATTTAAATACATTTTAAACACATACTTATGCACTTAAAGCTAAGCATATGTTCAGCAGACAGGATATGCTTAGAAAGAAATTAATTAAGCCACAATGTGAGCTCAATTGCAGATATGTATCATATCACTTATAAATACTACCCAAATACTCAACTGTATCTACAGACCAAGTTTACCCCCAGAATATTTTAAATGCTTCTGTCATTTTTCAAGTGCACATCTGCTTTCTCCTACAAGATTATGTGCTCTTTGAAGCTTAGAATAACGTCTTAGCTTACTTTATTTTCTCAGAAGGTAGTAGTCATTAAAAATCTATTGACAGAGCCAGGCAGTGGTGGTGCACATCTTTAATCCCAGCACTGGGGAGGTAGAGGCAGGTAGACCTCTGTGAGTTTGAGGTCAACCTGGTCTACATAATGAGTTCTAAGACAGCCAAGGCTACATAGAGAAACCGTGTCTCAAAAAACAACAAAAAGTCTATTGATAAACTGGAACTACCCATGGGCCAATTTCTCAAAAGAAACTAAGGTTGCACATGCTAACTAGAGAATACCCATGATAGAGCCTCTAAACTATGTGACTTATGGAGGCTGGAGAAATGGCTCCGCAGTTAAGAGTACTGGATGCTCTTCCAGAGGACCAGGTTCAATTCCTAGCACCCACATGGCAGCTCACAACTGTCTTTAACTCTTCCTCCAGATTTGATACCCTCTTTTGGCCTACACGTACCAGGAATGCATGTGGCACATAGGCATACATGCAGGCAAAACACTCATACAAATAAAATTAAATTAAAAGTTTACATATTAAGGGTGGGCTGGGGGGAAAGGGTGGGGCCCAGGAGTGGGGAGAACAAAGGAATCCGTGGCTGATATGTAGAACTGAATGGTATTGTAAAATAAAATAAAAGGAAAGGAAAAAATGTAAAAAAAAGTTTACATATTAAATTAAAATACTTTAAAAAAATGTGTCGCACTTGCTGGGTGGTTGTAGCACACACCTTTAATCCTAGCACTTAGTAGGTTTAGGCGGATGAATCTCTGAGGTTAGGGCTATCCTGGCCTACAAAGTGAGTTCCAGTACAGCCTGGGCTATTCAGAAAAATCCTGTCTCAAAAAGAACAAACAAACAAACAAACAAAAAAACCAAAATGCATCTTACCTTTATCTGTGAGACCTTCTGGATAGTTAATGGAGAAATTTGGGGCTGTGAAACAACTCCAAGTCCAACAGCACATACAGGCATAACAGAGGACTGACCTTGGACCACAGGCAAAACTGGGGACTGAGTCAACTTTGGCTGCTCCTGCAACTGGTAAATAGAAGAAAACAGATAAACTCTCCAATATATAAAATATAGTAGTAATTCCCTCATCCCTGAAAATTGCTGGCAATGTCCTACTAGTTGGTGAGAAGAATATATTTGCCTGGAACACTTATGTCAGCCTACAGAATACTATAAACTACCTGAGAGTTAGTTGTCTGGTTTGAAGAATAGGGTACAGTGGGAAGACTTGAAGTATCTGAATGTAGAACTGGTCCAGCTGCCGCCTCAGATGAAGTGTCACCTTTAACAAAGAAAATGAGCAAAAGGTAGAAGGGAAGACATGAAGACCAATGTTCAAGTGATATAAATAACAGTTAAATGTTTCTTTAATGTTTTTCTATGACAATCATAGTTTCAAATGAAATATGCATAATTAATAATTAATACTTTTAAAAACAACTAATACTAGCATTTGAGAGATAAAAGCAATAAGATCACAAGTTAGAGGCCAGCCTGTGTTACAAGTTAAGTTCAAAGACAGTGTGGCCTACATAGTAAGGCCTGTCTCAAAATCAAACAAAGAGCTAACAGGTAAAACGCTTTATGAGTCAACAAAATGTTGACACTGTGCTGTAAGCAATAGTTTTTTTTCTTAGAACGCAAGGGATTAAACACAGGGTCTTAGACATGATAAATTCATACTCTGCTATTGAGGTGTGTTTCCATCCCTAAATTTTTCTTTTTCTTGTTTTGTTTCTTTATTTGGGGGAGAGAGGGAAAGGGAGAGAGATGGAGGGAGAGAGAGAATACTCATATTGTATGCAGGGGTGTACAACCCTGGATACTGGTCCTTAGGACCACTGATTTTTTTTTTTTTTGAGACAGATTCTCTCACTGGCTTGGAGCTCACCAAACAGGCTAGGCTAAGTAGTCAGCAAACCTCGGGGACCTGCCTGTCTATAGCACTGGGTTCACAAGTGTACACCAGCAAAACTGGCTTTTTTAAGGCGGGTTCTGGGTAAGGAATGCATGTCTTTATGCAAAGCAAGTACTGAGCATCTCCTCAGTCTGACATTAAACTCTTGATCCTCCTACCTCAGCCTTCAGAGTACTGAGATTATAGGCAGATGTTACCATGCCTATCTCCCAGAGTCTTAAATTTTTCTTTATAACACAAACTTAAAATCAGGCAGTGGTGGTGCACACCTTTAATCCCAGCACTTGGGAGGCAGAGGCAGGCAGATTTTGGTGAGTTTGAGGCCAGTCTGATCTACAGAGTGAGTTCCAGGACAGCCAAAGCTGCACAGAGAACCTGTCTTAAAAAAAAAACATAAAAATAATTACAGGAGCTGAAGACATAATTTTGTGGTAGATTATCAGTCTAGCATGCACAAGGCCTTCGGTTCTATTCCAATCACTCCAAAAAAGAGAAAGGGGTAAGATGGTAAGAAAAGGAGAGTAGGAGGGGAAAGGAAAGGCAAGGAAGGGGAAGGGAAAAAGTGGGAAGAAGCAGCAGCTAGGCACAGTGGTAAATACCCATAATCCCAGCACTTAAAAGGGATAGGCAATAAGATCATGAGTTTGAGGGCACAGCCTGGGCTCTATAGCAAGATCATCCCCAAAACAAACAAAGAAGAAAAACAAGAACAACAAGGAGGAAAGATCAACTAACCCCATTTACCAGTCATTTCGTGTGTATCCTAACTAATATATACTTGCTGTTATGATTTCAGTAAAATATAAGTGTCATGTTCCACATCTCCTAGAAAATGGGTAGAAAAAAAAAGTACTTCCTTTGTAGAACAATTGGCTGTAACTATGTAAATACTGTGTTTTTACTTTTTTGTTTTCATTTATTTCTATTTTATTTAAATAATTAATTGGTTGCTGCTATTGTTGTTTTAAGATGGTCTCACTATGTAGCTCTGGCTGGCCTGGGAGTCACTCTGTAGCCCAGGCTGGCCTCCAAATCACAGAGATTTGCCTGCCTCTGCCTCCAGAGTGCTGAGATTAAAGGCCTGTGCCATCACACCTCCTACTGTGTATTTTTTAAAAAGATGATATATTATTGCAAAAAAACTAGAGGACTTATGCTTTCATTCCAATCTAAAATCCTAAGGCTCTTAACATCTAGAAATGTTCTTAAGAAATAAACTATATCTTTAGTTCTAAATTTTCATGGGGTTATATGCTAGATTACTACAAATGCTATTAATATCATTTCTATGAATTGGAATAGTTGCATAGTATAATCTTTTTGCAACTAGAACATTGGGCAAGTCACATAAAGACTTTCTTAAATTTATTTTGAGATGAGAACTAGCATTCCAGTCTGGCCTTGAACTAGTTGAGGATGACCATGAACTTCTAATCCTCCTGCTTCCACTTTTCAAATGCTAGGATAACTGGTAAGTACCACCATGCCCAGTTTATATATCAAGCCCAGGGCTTCCTGTATACTAGGCAACACTCCCAATTGGAATAAATTCCTAGCCCAGCTTTCTTGATTTTAAGATAAAGAAGTCATCTTGTCTATTTCAAAAGTTTTTAAAAGGATTAATAAAACTATATATAACAGAATACTCTTAAAATACAAAAATGTTCTTTAAAGACAAAGAACTATAATTAAACATTTGTCTTTACAGTTGTCTTACCTCTAACAGAGGAGCACTGTGGCTGTGGTTTTCCCTGGAAAAGCTGCTGTCGAACATGTTGATCAACTTCTGTTTCTTCACATTCAGCCACAGTGTGTGTACCAGGAGCAGGTGGTGAAGTCAGAGTTTGCTGTGGAGGTAATACATTCCCCACATGCTTGCACTGGGAATCCCTGCGTTCCTCCAAGCATCCAGCAGGCTTCTTTTCCCTTATCTTTTTTATCAGTGTCACACGGTCCCTAATGGACTTAGCAACAGCTTTGGAATCACTTTCATGAAAGAATCCAGATTTGACCTACAAAGAAAACATAATAAACAAACTCAAAATTCTATTAAATAACTAATAATTAATAGCTTGTTTCTATATATCTTTAAAATTGGACATGTGTACATGTGAGAGCTTTTGACTGATACAAGAATAATACTTCAGGGACTGCAGCAACAGGATCTTGTAATGCCAGTTACAAAGTCTATCTCAAAATCCAGTAACAGCATACCCAGTACTGATACCAGAGACATATAGCTACCTAAAATGGTCTTTTGCCTTATATGAGCACATTATCTGATGATATAAGATGGAAATAAGCTTAACATAAAATGAAGCAAAAATGAGATGCTGAAATAAAAACTTAAAAAAATATCTTTCTGGAGGAAACAGAAAAGTACCATAGATTTGAACTGTATTAACATCCCCAAAATAGGAATATAATCTATTGAAAAAAATACAGATGAAGTTTAAAGCAGAGATCTACATTCTAAGCATGTATGCTCAGAGCAGAGTACTTGCTACATCTTACTAGGGATTAGAATAGTGTGAGAACAGGAAAGGGTTCTTTTTGTCTCTAAGGAACAAGGATGTACAGCAGAGAACATGATTTGAAGAAGTACCATAGCAATACCATGTTTAGCCCTACAGTCTGCTTGCTTGCTTGCTTTTTTTATTTTTTACTTTTGAGACAGGGTCTCATGTAACACAGGCTGGCCCATACATAGTAGCCCAAAGTAATCTTGAACTCCTTGATCTCCTACTTCTCCCCTCTAAGTGCTAGGATTATGGGCATGCATCACCAAGACTAGCCTACAGTCTACTATTTAAAACTTGTCTTAAAGTTCTGCAGATCAGAAAATTCATGGTAGTTGAAAGATTATTAAAATGTTAATGGGACTGGGAATCCTAGCACTTGGAAGGTGGAGGCAGGAGGCTTGCCACGGATTTGAGGGTCAGCCTGGGCTATAATGTGATTACCAGGCCAGTCAAAGCTACATAGCACAATCCTGTCTAAAACCAAACTAAAACAACAACAAAAAAAATGGATGAAGTGCACATATCCAATTTTGCCCACCCTAAAGTTCCCAATAAACCCACCTCATAGTAAATGAATTTTAAAGTTGCACATCAATAAAAACAAGGCTAGACATGGTACCACACACCGGAAATTCCAACACTGGGAGGCAAAGGAAGGAAGAGCTGGACTTCAAGGCCATTTTCAGCTACACAATGAAATCTAGGCCCATTTTGGTTACATGAGACCCAGTCTCAAAAATAAATAAATAAATAAATAAATAAATAAATAAATAAATAAATAAATAAATAAAATAAAATAAAGGCAAAGGGATATACAAAAAAAAATAATAAGAATACTTGAGAACCTATCCAAGAGGCCCAACGTCCAAATAAGAGAAGTTCCAGAAATAAGAAACAGCAAATCATCTGATCCTGAGGGCTAAAGATTTATTTTGTAGATGTGTATGTTTATAAGAAGGCCCAAGGTCAACTTCAGAATTCTTCCTCTATTGCTCTCCACCTCATTTTGTGCAACAGGATCTCTCAGTGGTCCCCAGGAGTCCTGCTGTCTTCACACACAAAGATCTAGGGTTACAGAGCTATACCACAGCACCTTACATAGGTGCTGGGGATCCAAACTCAGGTCCTCATGTCTGTACAACAGGCACTTTCTCAACTGAACCATTTCCCCAGCCTCCAATTGTAGTTCACCAAAGGCAGTACCATACAGTTCTTTATAGTGGGCATGCAAATTTAACATATCCTGCTAAGAAAAGTACTTTGCAATGACATGACAATATCAAAAAGGAAAATAGGAAGTCTAGGAGATGCCTTGGTCAGTAAAGTGCTTGACATGCAAGCATGGGCACCTGAGTTTGAAACCCCAGCACCTGTGCACAAAGCAGAGCATAAAAGGACACACACACCAAGCAGGGTGGTGGTGGCACACACCTGTTGTGGGATATTTGTACACCGTGTGAAGGTATATTGCTGTGACTGGTGTAACAAAAAGCTGAATGGCCAATAGCTAGACGGAGAGACAGAGAGGACTCTGGGAAGAAGAAAGGCAGGGTTGCCAGCCAGACACAGAGAGGAGTCAGGAGGTGCAAGATGGAAGTGAGGTAACACCATGTGGCAGAACACAGATTAAAAAATATGAGTTGATATAAGTTATGAACTAGTTGAGACAAGCCTAAGCTAAAGGCCAAACTTTCATAATTAATAAGTCTCTGGGTCATAATTTGTGGGCTGGCAGTCTCAACAAAAAATATTGTTACACACCTTTAATCCCAAAGGTAGAGGCAGGTGGATCTCTGTGAGTTGAAGGTGAGCCTGGTCTACAGAGTGACTTCCAGGACAGCCAGGGCTAAACAATGAACACCTATCTCAAAACAACAACAACAACAAAGTATACACCTATAATCCCTGCACTGTGGAGGTAAAAATACATGCCTATGCAGGCATACATATACAAATATACAGCAAGAGAGAAAGCACACAGAAGAATATGAAAGGAAAGAAAGCAATGAGAAGTAGAAAAGAATCAATCAATCAGGATACGGTAATGTGTAAGGAAAGCATCACTAAGATTTACTTACCATTTCATATGCTACTTCCTCGGGTGTATCTTTTTCTAAATTGAAACTGAATTCAATAGCTTCATTGTCTTTATGTTTGCCTTTTAATCTTTTAGGATCTTCAACCCAGAGTCTTAGAGCCAGGGATGAATTTGAGCAATCATCTTCCTCTGCTAACTCCACCCTCAGTCCAGTATCCTCAGCAAAGAATGCATGGTTTAGTAGGTCCTTAATAGATAACCTAATTAACAAAATATCTCATTACCAATTCTTCCAGTCATAAGCAAGATATGATCCTTTAAATAGTAAAAGTTAATTGCATTAAAGTGAGAATCTTACATTTTCTATTAAACCATTAATTACTTTACTATAAAAACAACATCTTATAATCAATTTATTACTAAGGACACAAGAAATGTCAACTTACATGCATATAGAATGATCTTAATTAAGGATTAATAACCAACAACATATCTTGATAACAAAGTCTAACATACATAAAAGGATGCCTAAGAGAAAACTGTTAGGTAGATTTATTAGCTTGCCTTAAGCCACTGGTTTATATTAATAAGACCAAAGCAATAGATCTTCAACAAAAGAAACTAAAAACATTTCCCAGATATATAAATTCTACAGTGAACTGGAAATCCAAATTCTTACAAATGTTTTAAATAGACTACTTCAATTAACAATTATCCACTCAGAAGCTGTGTGTGATGGCCCACTCCTATACCACAGCATTTGCCAGCCTGTGTTATATAGTTTCAGGATAGTTTGGTTTACAGAATGAGACTGTTTCAAAAAACTTCAAAAAGAGACAATTATTTAATTAGTGTGTACTACATTATTTAGAAGAATGTCATAGGTGAAGCTAATGTGGTTCAATGAAGGACAGTAGTTTGTTTGTTTTTAATTTGAGGCAGTGTCTCACTGTGTAGCTTTGGCAGACCTGGAACTTGCTATATAGACTTTAACATAGAGAGATCAGCCTGCCTCAGCATCTCAAGTGCTGGGATTAAAGGGGTGTGCTACCATGTCCTTTTTTCACCTTTTCATAGACACACACACACACACACACAGAGAGAGAGAGAGAGAGAGAGAGAGAGAGAGAGAGAGAGAGAGAGAGAGAGAGAGAGAGAGAGAGAAAGAGGAGTCTTAATATATAGCTCAAGCTAGCCTCCAAATCTCAGTTCTTCTGCCACGGCCTCCTATGTGCGGATTACAAGCATGCACAAGCATACTCAGCTCCAATAGTTTTCTTGATTTTAGGCTATACTATACCTATAATGGATATAACCCTAGTTTAATATCAGAGATTAACCATCTCTGAAGAGAAGCAAGAGGATATGGCTTCAAAGGATTCTTTTGCAAACTTGGGCAAGTAAATTTTTCCTTCACAAACTTTTAATATATGCACATTATAATTCATCTGTTTATATCTATTATATCTATGTAGAGAGCCACAGGTGTAAAAGACATATGGATAATGTGGTGGTTTGAATAGGAATGGCCCGCCATAGACTCATGTGCTTGAATGCTTGGTCATACAGAATGGCACTATTGGGAGGTGTGGCTTTGTTGGAGGAAGTGGGTCACTGGGGGTGGGCTTTGAGGTCTAAAATGCTCAAGTCAGGCCTAGTGTGACTGTCTGCTATGGATGATTGATTGATAGATAAAACGCTGATTGGCCATTAGCCAGACAAAGAGTATAGGTGAGACAAAGAGAGAGGAGAGGTCTGGAAAGTGGAAGGCTGAGACAGAGAGATGCTGCCAGCCACGGCCATGAAAAGATGTTAAGATACCAGTAAGGCATGAGCCATATGACAACTTATAGATGAACAGAAATGGGTTAATTTAAGATATAAGAACAGCTAGCTAGAAGCTTGAGCATTAGGCCAAACAGTTTAAATAATGTAAGCATCTGTGTGTTTATTTTATAAGTGGGCTGCAAGACTGCCAGGGCTTGGCGGGAGCTGGAGAGAAACTCTCCAGCTACAACTGTTCCTTTCTGTTGCCTTCAGATCTGGATGTTAAACTCTCAGCTTCTTCCCCAGCACCATGTCTACCTGAATGCTGTCATGCTTCCCACCATGACAATAATAGACTAAACCTCTGAACTGTAAGCCATCTCCAAATAAATGTTTTCCTTTATAAGAGTTGCCATGATCATGGTGTCTCTTCACAACAATAGAAACCCTAACTAAGACAGGTGCTAGAAGGAAAACTCCAACCTAGAGAGGTTAACTACATCCAAGAAAACACAGTAAATAAACAATCCCACACCACCTCCCCTGACACACACACAGACACACACACACAGACACACACACACAGACACACACACACACACACACACACACACACACACACCTAACAGGAATTAACAAATACTGCTCACTGATATTTCTCAACATCAAGAGTCTCAATTATTCTCCAATAAAAAGACACAGACTACACAGAGAAACCCTGTCTCGAAAAAACCAAAAAAAAAAAAAAAAAAAAAGACACAGACTACCAGAATGGATGCAAGAACAGCATCCATCCCTTCTGCTGCATTCAAGAAACACACCTCAACAACAAGGATAGACATCACCTTGGGGTAAAAGGATGGAAAAAGATATTCCAAGTAAATGGGCCTAAAAAACAAGCTTGTGTAGCCATTTTCATATCTGACAAAATAGACTCTCACCAATAGACAAGCCATCCAGAAAAACTAAACAGAGAAATGCTGGAGCTAACTGATGTTATGAACCAAATGGACCTAACAGATATTTATAGAATATTCCACCCAAACACAAAATATACCTTCTTCTTAGCACCTCATGTAATGTTCTTCAAAAGTGATAATATACTCAAACATAAAGCAAGTCTCAACAGATACAAGAAAACTGAAATAATACCTTGCATCCCAAAGGACCATGGATTAAAGCTGGTATCAACAACAGAAACAACAGAAAGCTAATAATGGTGGGGGAGAGAGTAGAAGATCTAGGTAAAATAAGCAAAGAATATGAAAAATTAAAAGGAAAACACACAGGAAAGGAACATACAGGAAATATGGGACACTACGAGAAGACCAACCTTTGAATTATAGGCATAGACAAAAGCAAAGAATCTCAGGTGAATGTTACAGACCAGATTTAACAAGATTATAGAAAACTTCCCCCAAAGTTAAGATACACCCATCCAAACACAATGAGAACATAAAACACCAAATAGACAAGACCAGAAAAGAAAATCCCCACAGTATATCATAGGTAAACACTAATTTTTTTTTTTTTTTTGTCTTTTCAAGACAGGGTTTCTCTGTGTAGTTTTGCGCCTTTCCTGGAACTCACTTTGTAGACCAGGCTGGCCTCGAGCTCACAGAGATCTGCCTGCCTCTGCCTCCCGAGTGCTGGGATTAAAGGCGTGAGCCACCACCACCTTGTGCTTGCTAGGCAAGCACTCTACCACTGAGCTAAATCCCCAATGGTAAACACTAATTATACATAACAAAGAAAGTATACTGAAAGCTGCAAGAGAAAACTGAAAGTCACATATTAAGGAAACCTATCAGAATAACAGCAATTTCTAAATGGAACCTCTGGAAGTGAGAAGGGCCTTGAGCAATGCACTGCAAGTCCAAAAGACCATGATTGGTCTTAATACCCAGCCAAACTCTCTGCCGTAGTTGAAGGGAAAGAAAAACTTTACATGATATAAACAGGCTAAAAACATTTACAATCAAGAAACCAAACCACAGGAAGCAATATTTTCATCTAAAAAGATGAGAATGAGCATAGCCAGGAAACCATATAATGAAATACAAAGCCATAATTACTAAAACACAAAGTACCACTGAGAACACAAACAATAACACCAAAAACCAACAATACAATGATCAGAAACTTGCACAGCATTTCTCCTTATACCTACAGATAAGTGTAGCTCTCAGAGGCAGTCGGATCTCTGTAAGTTCGAGGCCAGCCTGGTCTACAAAGAGAGTTCCAGGAAAGGTGCAAAACTACACAGAGAAACCCTATCTAGAAAAAACAAAAAGTGTAGCTCTCACTCCTCATCAAGGAAACTTCCTTTGCAACATATGGAGACCACTATAGAAAACACAATTAGTCAAAATACAGAGTTGTGGAAACAGTTCCAACTGACACACATATACAACACAACACCTGTACCTAAAACTCAATAATCATTACAAAAAAGGGGGAGGGAAGATTGTAAGAGCCGGAGGAACAGTAAGTGTGCTGTGAGACTGTGTCTCCTAGAAATGACAAGAAAGCTACTTCCATGAAGTCTCTCACCAATACGGCTGGCTAAATATGACCTGAACAAGGATGACACCAATAGACATGCTATTGTGGAAGGGGAAAAGCTCATGAGGCCTCAACTCTAGACCAATAACTATAACCAACGAAGAAATGCTGAGAGTGAGAGAAATAGTCATTCCCAGGGAAGAGCCCCTTCCCCCCCAAATTGGTTATTCAATATCAAATGGGTTGGCCCTAAAAACATGTACATACAAGTAATATTATACAAGCTGAGCAGGTTGTAGTG
The DNA here is from genome assembly GCF_049852395.1 of Peromyscus maniculatus bairdii. NCBI lineage: Eukaryota > Metazoa > Chordata > Mammalia > Rodentia > Cricetidae > Peromyscus > Peromyscus maniculatus. The sequence continues at coordinate 140,876,730 of NC_134875.1, read as the reverse complement.
ATGTATTTAGAACTCTCTCTCTGTGTGTGTGTGTGTGTGTGTGTGTGTGTGTGTATACCTACTTATGTAACAAATGTAACAACAATTAAAGAAAAAAAGGCAATGAATGGGAGGATTCAGAGGGAGGAAAGGGAAAGGGGAAATGGTAATCATATTATGAACTAAAAAATATTTTAAAAAGGAAAGTAGAATAGAGATTATCGGGATCTGGAAGGAAGAATTCTGAATTATTAGCCGTTACAAAGTTATAGTTTAAAATGAAGAAATATTAGGGGGATTAATAGTGATAGGTGTACAGAAGTAAGAATACACATAAAGTATGTTTCTGAAATACACCCTTAAAAACAGCTAAAATGGGGCTGGAGAGATGGTTTAGCAGTTAAAAACATTTGCTGCTCTTCTAGATGTCTCAGGTTTGGTTTCCAGTACCCCACATTGAGCAGCTCACAACTGCATGTGACTCCAGATCCAGGGCATCTGATGCCTTTCTGGCCTTTGCACACACTTGCATGCACATGGTACACATAGATACACCCAGACACACAAACACATACACATAAAAAAATCTGTAAAAAAAACAACCAAAAGATGAAACTACCAATTTAAGCCAGTAATTATACGTAGCTCAAAATAACAGGAGCGAAAGCCAATACTAAAGCAATTATGTATACAAAAATACAAACTTTGATACAAATAAATATAGAATATTCCTTGAACAAAAATATCCATATTACTTTTACCATTATTATTATTGGCACAAAGATATAAAACCAAATGTAAAATATCTGCTTACTCTCAACTACTTAAACAAGCAATGTATTACCTGTTTTACATCTTTAGAAATTTATTTCATCTATTAAGCTGATGGTGACTCAAGTTTGTCACAACAAACACAAATGTCAGTTCAAATTCAGCACATCATAATTATGTCTAAAATGTCAAATGACATGCCATGATATACATTACAGTACCCAGGATAAAAATGCATCCATCAATTATGTAATTCTGTTATAATTCTACCCACCTTTCAGATTTGTTTTGTCGAATACATCCTTCAATTATTTCTTTCACTTCAGGGTCTGTGACTTTATTGAAACTGGCTGGTTTTATGCCCTGGGAGAAGAAAAGTTTCTTGTTATAAATTAAACAATTGAAAGTGCAAATCAACATGGCATTAAACATTTTTTCATAAAAATATCCAATTATTCAATGAGATCATTATACATATATATTTAACTTCTAAAATTTTAAGCAGGGCCTCACTACATAGCCCTGGTTAGGGTGGAACTCTCTATGTCAGTTTCTCAACCCCTTGGGAGGGGGCGTTGAATGACCCTCTCCCAGGGGTCGCATAGCAGATATCCTGCATATCAGATATTTACACAATTCATAACAGTAGCAAAATTAGCTATGAATCAGCAACAAAAATAATTGTATGGTTGAGGGTCACCACAACATGAGGAACTGTATTAAAGGGTCGCAGCATTGGGAAGGTTGAGAACCACTGCTCTATGTAGAACAGGCTGGCCACAAACTCATAGAAATCTGCCTGCCTCTGCCTCCCAAATGCTGAGAATATAGGCTTGTGCCACCACACCCAGTCAAATTTAACTTTTTAAAATTACATTTTATTTACTGGTGGGGGAGGGAGGATCTAGCACACATGTGGAAGTCAAGAGAGTAACTTGCAGGAGTAGATAATCTCCTCTACCATGAATTTTCCAGGAATTGAACTCAGGTTGTCAGGCTTGATGGAAAGATGACCAGCTGTGTCATCTCACCAGCCCAAGTTTAACTTTTTAAAAAGGATTTTATCACAGCTCCATAAATAATTAAAAATTGTGAATAATCTACATTAATAACGGAGGCAAACTTATATTAATATTATATATAAAAACATATAGACTAAAATACTATTATACTTAATAATATGGGGAATTCTCATAGTTTAATATGAAACAATAGAGGGAAAAGCAAGATGGCACGTATATATACATTATAATCCTAACTGGAAAAACATAATAGGGGCTAGAGAGATGGCTTAGTGGTTAAGAGCAGTTGTTCTTTTAGAGGACCCAAGTTCAATTCCCAGAACCCATACTGAGTGGATCACAACCATATGTTACTCCAGCTCCAGGGGATGTGATATCTTCTTCTGGCCTCCATTGGTAATCATAAACATGTATGCAAGTACCCATTCACAAACACATACATAATTTAAAAAAAAAAGAAATTTAATAATGGACCTGCAAGATACCTCAGCATGTTAAATGTGCTTGCCACTTCACCTAATGACCTGACTTCAATCTCAGAACCCACATAAAGGTAGAAGGAAGAGAACAGACTCCCACATATTGGCATCTGATAACCACACTCACCATGCGGCACATATGTACCCACACATACACAATAAATAAAATGTAAGGGGGGGAGAAGGCAGTGAGAAGGCTTGACCTGAGTTCCAGCCTCCATTCCACAATGTGTCAGGAGAGAACTGATTCCTACAAGTTGTCTTTTAGCCTTCATACTCAGGAATGTGACTGTGAGGATTTGTGGATGCGCGTGCGCACGCGCACACACACACACATACACACACATACACGATGAATGAAATACATTTTTAAAGTAAAATGGAAAAAAGGTTTTTTTAAAAAAGCAAATATAGTAACTATTTTGAATCAGAGAAAAAGTAGGTTTGTCTGCTTGCTTCCTTTGAGGCAGGATCTCGTTTATGTGCCAAGTTTCATGATCCTGTTTCAAATTCCCAAATAGCTGGGACCACAGACTACCACGCCAGACAAAATGAGTATGGTTTCAAAAACCTTTTGAAGTGTAGCATAGTGGTCTATGCTACAAACCAGTACTGGAGAGGTGAAAGCAAGAGGACCAGAAGTTCAAGGTCACCTTGAGCTACTTAGTGAGACCCAGTTACAGAAAACATAACTTAAAAATAATGACTTCTCTATTTCTAGTATGCTGAATTTAATGTAGTTCAAAGTCTTCTAAAATGGCTAGAAGCCACAAACAAACAGTATGCTTATGTGCACATAGATACAAATGTATATGGTAACGTATGAAAATATAAAGAAACATGTAAAATCTTTTTCTACTTAAACAATACTAATACACTGAGAGAATTTCTCCTCAGGCTAATTATTAGGTTCTTGAATACTAATAAGAAACAAATAAAATCCAGAAAGTGTAAAAAAAAAAAGCTGTAGCTAAGATGGCAGCTGAGAAGCTGCTGCTGTGTGACTCACTAAAGGAGAAAAGTCAGAATAGACTATTCTAAAGAGAAAAAGCAATGAAGAACTTCAGAAATTCATAAAGGTGGCCACAAAATACTTGAAAAGTGCACAGTAAAGGCTGGGAAACACACAGAAAAGAAGCCAAACCTATCACAATTCCAGGAGTGCTGATCTCTGAAAGGGAAAAGAAGCTGAGGCTGCTCCAAAAGGTAGGACAGGTGGCCCTGGAGAAAAGACACTGGCAGTCTTACTTTTAGACTAAGTCCACAGCCCTCCCATGTCTCCAAAGCAGCCGAGGGGAGACAGTGATTCCTTCAGTGGGGGGACAATGGTGAGGAATCCCATTCCTGTCACTATGATTTGGAGGACGGACTTGGGCATCATCTTGGCGGGGGCAATGGTTATTAGAAACTGAGCTGCACTGAGGACCCCAAAATGAAGAAAAACCTGAAGAGAGGAAGCCTGAATTTAACTTGCCGTAGCCATGGAGCAATAGACAGTTCTGGAAAGCTGGAAGGCCATGACCAACAAGCCAAAAAAGGCAGGTGGCAGAAGGCTTGGTTAAGGAAGAGAAATGCACAGGGGAAAGTAACCCTGCTCTCAGTTAAATTGGCAAACCTCATCAACTGAGAATGACCCTAGAGTCTGATAGCCCTGAGCCTTGGGTCAGAAGGTAGAGCAATGTCTGCAGCCATCCAGCTGCTACTTGATTCTATAAAGCTAAAAACCTTGGAGCCTCCAGTGGAGTACTTGACATCCATGGCCTCATCCCTCCAACAGGACGATTAATATTTAAAAGATTTGGAAAGTATGAAGATATATCTTCAACTTGTGCAGATCTTGACAGCTACACATCAGAAATAGGATATCTAAACTATATGAAGAATGGCAAAAACTAAATACTATCAAAAGAAACCTTTAAATCAATAGATTGGCTAATGATCTGAATAGACAGATCATAAAAGTAGAAAGACAAGGGCTGAAGAGATGGCTCTGCAGTTAAGAGCACCTGCTGCTCTCCAGAGGGCATGGGTTCAATTCCCACCTCCCACATAGTGGCTTACAACTATCTGTAACTCCAGTTCCAGGGGAGCTGATGTTCTCTTCTCACCTCTGCAGAAACCTAGTTATGTATATAGTACACATACAGTACAGATAGGCAAAATACTCATACATATAAAATAAAATAAGTCTCAAAAAAATTAAAGTGGAAACACAAATGGCCAATATATATATGAAATAAAAATGTTCAGCATTTTCACTGCTCTGGGAAAGACAAATTAAAAAACTGCCCCAAGATTCCATCTTACCCCAGCCAGAAAGGCTATCAAGAAAATAAGAAAGGGTCTGGAGAGATGAGTCAGAAGTTAAGAGTGTATACTACCTCACACACAAAAAGGGTTTCTCTGTGTAGCCCTGGCTGTCCTGGAATTCACTCTGTAGACTGGCTGGTCTCATTCAGAGATTCACCTGCCTCTGCCTCCTGAGTACTGGGACTAAAGGTGTGCACCACCACCACCCAGCTAAGTGTGTATACTATTTTTTTTTTCTGGATCTGAGGACCGAACCCAGGGCCTTGCACTTGCTAGGCATGCGCTCTACCACTGAGCTAAACCCCCAACCCTGAGTGTATACTATTCTTGCAGAGGAGTCAAATTCAGTTCCCAGCATTGGTATTGGGTGTGGCTCATACTACCTATAACTCTAGATCCAAGGGACACAATTCCTTCTTCTGGCCTTCACAGGAACCTGCATTTATGTGCATATAACCACACAGAGACATATACAAATAATAAAAAATAATAAAATAAGACCTGGAGAGGTAGCTCAGCAGTGGGTGACTACAAGGAAACAGTGTCTTCTAAACAAGGCAGGGCAGCTGCACATATGAACTCACAGTGCTTGTGAAAGCATGCACAAAACCTGTACATGCCTAAGCCAGACCAAACCTCAGCATGGAGAGGGGAGTTGGGCATAAAGTTTCACCCATAGATGAGGAGCTACTGGAATTTCTTAGCAGTTGATAGAGAATGGATCAGTTTTCTCTAAAAGTGTAGCCTTTCATAAGTTGACCATGCTCCAGTAGAAGCATCCAAGAATATCTGAACAGTACAAATAGGCCTTGTGGGGGAGGAGGGCATGAACGATGGACAATGAAGTTGAATGGGAAAGGAGAATGGATCTAAGAAGAGTTGGGGGAGGGAGGGCGAATACAATCAAAATATACCACATGATATTCTCAAAGAACTAATTAAAATTAAGCAATACAAAAGAAATGAAAACCAATGCTGGCAAGGATATGTAAAAAGTAGAAACCTTATTAATTGCTGGTAGGAATGTAATGTATTGCAACCATTATGGATATCAGTATGGAGGCTCCTCAAAAAACTAAAAATAAAACCACCATATAGCCAAGCTATAACACTCTAGAGTATATATCCAAAGGACTCTTTAGTTAACATACCACAGAGACACTTATACAACTGCGTTTATTGATACACAATCCACAACAGCTAAGAAATGAACCAGTCTAGATGTCTATCCACAAATAACTATATAATAAAAGTGTGGTACATATATACAATAGAATTTTATTCAGCTGTAAAGAATAAGGAAATCACAGTATTTGCAGGAAAATGAATGAAACTGGAAATCATATGTTAAGCAAAATAAGCCAGAAAACATGTTTTCTGCATATTTGGAATCTTAAATGTCTCTCTATGTGTGCATGTGTGTATGTGTATTGTGTGTCTGTGTGTGAGGATGGGCAAAAAGGGAGCCATGAAAATGGAGGGAGAGACTGGGGGATAATGGAATATATAATATAAAAGCAGAGGGAGAATTATTAGTGGGGGTAGAAAACCAGCAAGATGTAGACAAGGAAAATAGGGAGATGATGAATAAGAACAAATTAAAACAATACATTCATATGAAAAATGCCAAAAGATAACTATTACTTTATATGCATACTTAAAAAAAATACATAAATGTGGTCCAGACAACTTATAATTTTCCTGTAAGCATGTTATCTACCTGAATCTGCTCATTTTACTACCTTTTGTTTATAAGTTTTAGGCTTTCAGAAAATTATCCAGGTATCATCATAATCATTAAACAGAAAATTGCAAATTAAGCTGAAAAAATAATTGCCATGGATTGAGATAATCTAAGATCTACTTCTACACCTATCACACTACCTTAAAGAATACAGAATCACAAAGTCTTGTTATCATATACTAGATAAATCTGGCAAGATTTGGAATTAATTTGGATCCAAAATACAAGAAGCTTTGAGAGAGGTAGAAATGTAAATTGTGATATGACATTTTTGTATGTTAATATAAAAATAATAGGCATTCAGAATTGCAGTTATGCTTAAGGTATAGATTAGTGGCAGAGCATTTGTGTAGCTTTCATTAGGCCCTGAATTTGATCCCCAGAATCACAAAAAAGACATATTATGCACAGCACTTGGGAGGCTAAGGTAGAAGGGTCAGGAGTTCAAGGCCAGCCTCAGTGACATGGTAAGACCCTGTTAATGTTACTCTATTCATAGAAAAAGTCCTTTATGATCTCTCCACTGACCTCTTCCTGATTTCCTTGGCAATTTATGCCTTTCTCTATATGTAAGTGAAGACAGTCATAGAACTATAATTTATAAATCAAGCACAAAATACTTTTGCACTTGGGGCTCTTTAAAGGACACAAACTAAAACGTCATTGTAGCTCTATTTCTGAGCTCTTATCAGAGGCTGGGAAGGAATTAGGAATTGTTGCTTAATGGGTATAAGTTGTAATTAAACAGCAGGAATAAGCTTTGAAATATACTCCACAGCACAATGACTATAGTCAATAATACATAGCATATTATAAAGTAATTAAAAAATTAAGTTTTAAATGTCTCACCACAAAAAATGATAAGTTACAGGTAAACTACATTGATTTTACATTGTATATATCATATTGTATCACATAACTGTATACAATTGTCATTTGTCTATTTAAAATAATTGACTCTTTCATGGTCTATCTCAAGTCACCCAGCCATATGTGAAGTAGTCCACCCTAAACAATGAAAACACTCCAATTCTACATTGGTATCCCTTACTATACTCCTATCCTTTTATTTTATACTTCTCTTTTTTTTTTATTTTCAGGATAGGGTTTCATCGTGTAGCCCAGGCTGGCCTCAAACTTGCAACCCTCTTACCTCAGCCTCCCAAGTGCTGGGATTACAGGTGTGCACCGCCATGTCTTGCTAGCTATTTCTTAATTGATTATTATTCTGCTCCTAGAGATGTAAGCTCTCTGAGGGTAGCAAACATTTATTGTCATTGCAGTCCTTGCAATTTCTAACACAAAAAATTATTCATATTAGGGATTCACACGTTTCACCTGTTAAACTACATACTGAATTCTCTTTCATAATTGAGCACTAAAGTATTATAGTCCTTTAAACTCTTGCAGTCAATCTTTACTATCCAATTTTAAAAATTAAGACCAATCAAGCCAGGGGTTGTAGTGTAGCATGCTTTTAATCTCAGCACTTCAGAGGCACAGGCAGGTGGATATCTGTGAGTTTGTGGCCAGTCTGATCTGTGTAGTGAGTTCCAGGACAGCCAGAGATACATAGCAAGATGCAGAAAAAAAAAAAAAGAGAAAATCAAGAGCAATCTAATATCTGAAACTGTACCATAATTAAGGATGACATACCTGTACATTTTTTCCAAAATAATATAGAGCATTGTATATGACCCTAATAAGAGTTCAAGTACATAAATAGAAACCATTATAAATCTAAACCTTTACTAAGTGCAATTGTTAAACTAACATTGTTATATAAAATTAAACCATGGGGGGGAGGAAAGTTTCTCTTTTCTTCCACTAAGCCACACTCCTTGTCCCATAATTAAATTCGACTAAGTCAATTTTATCAATTTCAACACAAAATGTGGCAATCTGTAAAGTAAAATGAATAAAATTATACCTACACTGGTTACTTTACGGTATATTTGAGCTGCATTCTGGCACTCGGAATACGGATACTCCGAAGTAGCCATTTCCAACATACACATCCCAAAAGCATAAACATCTACAGATTCATCATAGTGCTCTTCATACATCTCTGGAGCCATAAACTCAGGAGTGCCTACAAAATAATACCACAACCATATTTTTATTAAAGAAAAAGATATATTCATCAAAGTTTCCTTTCCCATTAAAATTATCTATTAATTTCTGTTCCTTCAAAGTAAATCTGTAAGTTAGGCTAGGCATGGTGGTGCACACCTTTAGTTCTAGCACTTGGGAGATAGAGGTAGGTGAATCTCTTTGAGTTCAAGGCCAGCATAGTCTACATAGTAAGTTCTAGGACAGCCAATGCCATGTAGAGAGACTTTGTCTCAAAAACAAAAAATGCCAATTTAACATTTTGTCCCAATAAAGCACAATCTAAAGTACAACTCAAGGCTAGGTTGAGATGTTAAAAAACTTTAGACAGGCATGGTGGCTCACACTTGTAATCCTAGGACTTGAACAATCACAAGCAAGGCCATCAGAATTTTAAGTTATTCTCAGCTACATAGTATGTTCAAGGCCATCCTGGTCTATAATGAAATCCCGTCTCAAGAAAAGAAAAGGCCAGGCACTATGATGCTCACCTTTGATGCCTGCACTCAGGAGACAGTGACAGGAGGATCTCTGAGTTTGAGGCCAGCCTACTATACAGGTAGTTCCAGGTCAGCCAGAACTATATAATAGAGAGATCCTGTCTCCAGAAAAAAGACAGCTATAGATAAAATCTTATTTTATTTTTTATTTGTATCTTTTTAGTTCAAATTTGGATAAATTACTTTAGTAAATTTTGTTCCTTAAGTCCTCAAAATCTTTCAATAGTCCTTAATAGATGAGACTGGAGAAGTAGTTCAGTAGTTAAGAGCACTTGTAGAGGACCCAGGGTTCAGTTCCTAGCACCCACATGGTGGCTTACAACTGTCTGTAACTCCAGCTCTAAGGGCTCCAACGCCCTCTTCTGACCTCTATGGGCATTGCATATGCGCAGACATACATGTAGGCAAAACACCCACACATGTAAAATAAAGATAAATTTAAAAAATAATAGTCCTTAATACATTCTATAAAATATACACACTAGGGTATAATGGAAATAAGTCGGTTTTCATATAATTGGTATTTCAAATCACATTCACAAATATTTCAAAGAAAATTAACAGCTGAGTGTGCTGGCTGGGTCCTAAAATCCCAAGACTGAGGTGTTCAGGTCATCTTCTATTACATAGTGAATTTGAGGCCTGCCTGGGTTACACAAGACCCATTCTCAATAATAAAACGTGTGTGTGTGTGTGTGTGTGTGTGTGTGTGTGTGTGTGTGTGTGTGTGTGTGTGTGTGTAAAACAAAAATAAAACCTTAAAAAACAGGCAGTGGTCAAAACTTTGCCCAAGCCCATAGTTGACTCATCATCTCTGTTCTAGTCCTATACAACTGACAAATCTAATACCCAGACAGTAAACTGTAAAATACTAGTCACCAATGACACTCTTAGCAAATGATGTGCGCATTAAGGTTGCAAGTCCCAGATCACCAATCTTCACTGATCCAGTGGGTCCTGTGATGAAAATGTTGTCACATTTCAGATCTCGGTGAATAATAGGAGGGGTCCTTGTGTGCAAGAATTGCAATCCTTTCAAAATTTGCCTGCACCAGCTTCTTAAGACCTTTGGCTTCATGACTTTAAATCGTTTTAAGTACCTATATAAAGAAACAAAGATCATGTGTAAACAAACATTCCCAGATTATTCTATAAATACCACTATGAGTGAGTTGCTCTGCTTATTTACTTACTAGGAATACTACCCTTGGACAAATTAATGTTTTTTATTTTTACTTACATATTTGTTAATATGTACATATGTGCAACTGCCTGTGGGGGTCAGAAGAGGACACTGGACCCTCTGAATCTGAAGTTACAGACAGTTGTGAGTTGCCTGCCCATTGTGGATACCAAGACTTGAACTCTGATCTCTGGAAGAGTAGCAGGTACTCTTAACCACTGAGCCATCTCTCCAGCTCCTGAATTATTTTCTATTGTCTCTGCTGCAGCAAAAAAAAATCTATCCAAACCCTCATTTTCATCTAATCTTTCAGTGACTTACAGTCACTTTACAAGTCATTTAAGTTTACCATCCCACCTCACAGACCGTCAAAAAAAATGGTATGACCAAAAGATATGCTACAAAGTCTAGTACTTTTATTTCAAAATAAGAACCACATTAGAATGAGTTTTTGGAATAGAAGCACTATTTTAAAAAGAAAGCCCTTCTCTATATCTAAATAATTACTTATACAGTCACTGGAGGACATAGCTATATAAAATTTTACTGGAAATGTTGCGGAAAATGTACACCTCACATTTAATTATTTATAATTGATTATACAATCAATTTATACTAAATGAAGAGTTGGCTACAAACAAAAGACTATAACTATGTAGTAGTTATTCCTTACAAGATGTGTAAGTTTGACCAAACCCTCAGCAAGTCATTATCTTTTAAAAAATGCAATCATAGTCTATAATAATTTTTAACTCAAATTTTATGATATCTCTGAAACATTCACTTTTGTGGGGTTTTTTTTAGATTTATTTATTTGATGTGTATGAGGGCTTGTCTGCATGTGTATGTTTTGTAAGTGAGTGCCAGGCACTCACTGATGTCAGAAGAGGTCATTAGATTCCCTGGTTGTAAGCCATCACATTGGTGCTAGGAGCCTCTGCAAGAGCAACAAGGGCTCTTAACTTATTTTTTGTTTGTTTTGGCTCTTAACTTATGAGCCATCTCTCTACTCCCCTTTTTTATGTTTTTGAGGCATGGTCTCATGTAGCTCAGGCTGGTCATGAACTCATCATGTAGCCAAGAATGACCCTGAACTCCTGATCCTCCTATCTCTACCCACCCCCACACACACAAATATAAACTCAGTGCTACGATTAAAGAAAGGTGGGTGCCACTGTTCCAGTTTTATGTGGTGCTGGGATTGAACCCATGCCTTATTTCATACTAGGCCAGCACTTAACCAACTGAGTTTCATCCCCAGGTCCCCAAACATTAACTTTTCAGAATTGCATAGTCTAATAAACTGCAATAATATCCTGATTTTTCAATCTGAAATAGATTCTACAAGTTCTTTTGTTGTTCTTGTTTTGTTACAGTACTAGGGATAAATCCCAAGGCCTTATACATACTAAGTGCTATTTCACTGAGCTATAGCCCCAGCCCCTCTACAAAAAAAAGTTTATAATTAACATTTATGATTCCTTAAAATGATTTCCATCTCAACCAGTACTAGCAGAGTCAACTTACGTCTTTAAGGTTCCTGATGTCATTAGTTCAGTCACTAACACAATACATTTCTTTCCTTTTAATATAGACTCCCAAGAATCATAAAATCGAACTATATTGGGATGCTGGAGGCCTTTCAACATCTCTGCTTCTTCTTTGAACCGTTGCTGTTCAGCTTTAGTTAGTTTGCGGTCCTAAAGTGCAAGAACAAGTGCCAAATTAATAACACAGACGTTTCCATGTACATCTCTCATAGCTCAACTGAGTGCCTTACTATAGGCATAGATGTCTTACACCTATCAATTTTTTCTCAATATCTATAGAATCACAGCTATTCTTTCTTAATTAAGTTGGCTCTTTAATCAGGTAATTCAACTATTGTTACATTTCATAACATCAATATCTTAAGGGCTTTGGGATATAGTTTGGTGGTAGAGTGCTTATGTTATCTCAAAATAAATTGACAAACAGTAATAAAATAGGTAATTGCGATGTTTCCCTAAGAAATCTCCAAGTTTTCATATCTAGAAGATCTCTAAAAATCAGAATGAAAATAAACAAATGGTAACGACACTTAGACATTTATTCCAGTTTAATTTCTGGATTGTTAAAATAAGACTGCTCTAACAGAAATATTGGGCTACTAACATAATGAAAGACCTTCAAATAGGCACTAGACCTCTAATCTGCTACATTCATTAAAGGCGAAAAGTCATAGGTGCAATGCTTATAAAATCCTGAAGGACTGTGATCCTAAAATTCTGAAGTCAGACAAACTATCATGTTAAGAAAAGAAAAATGCCTATATTTCTAGAAATAAGGAGAGAGAAAACATCCATCCCATACAACTCTTCTGAAAATATTATTCAAATACTTCCAATTAAAAAAAAAAACGAGCCAAGTTAGGTGTGCATCTTTAACTCCAGCACTTGGGAGACAGAGGCAGGTGGATCTCTGTGAGTTCGAGGCCAGCCTGGTCTACAGAGCAAGTTCCAGGACAGCCAGGACTGTTACACAGAGAAACCCCGTCTTGAAAAACACAAAAACAAAAGAATAAGAAGGCCAAACTTTTTTCGGAGCCAAGAACCTGTGATGAGACAGGTCACAGACCCTAGAGGAGAACCTGCTAAATGAACATAGTATGAAACCAACTCCTAGTGACTTGCTGTTATACCCATAGATTAGCACATCTCTCAACCCTCATCAGAGAAACTTCTTTTAGCAGTAGGCAGTGATTAACACAGAGACCTACAACTGACCAACATGCAGAAAACAAGAGATTGTAAAGTGTTAAGCACCAAATGGGACATTTATATCACACCCTGCTCCTCTTAAAGCTCAGGGATCATTGCAGAAGATGGCCAGAAAGATTTGCAAGAGGTGGTGGATGACTACAACAAAACAGTGTTTCTAGGATCCAACAGGGAACCTGCGTAGATGAACTCACAGCAGTTGTAACAGCATGCACACCTGTAGAAGCTCAAGCCAGACACAGTGAGTATTTTTAGCTATCACAGTAGGTATATTGAAGATATCAGATTATGGTGTTAATTTTAACTAACAATCAACAACCCAATTAAAAGAAAGATTTGAAGAGAGATTCAGGGGACATAGCTCAGGTATTGAATGAGGCCCTGGGTGTGATCCCCAGCATTGACAGAAACTGAACACATTTCACCAAGTAAGTTACACATATGGGTCAACTTCGTTGGCTGGTTTTGTTTGTTTGTTTGTTTGGGACATGGACCAGACTGGCCTGGAACTCACAGAGATCTGCCTGTCTCAGCCTGAGTACTGGGATTAAAGGTATTCACTACCATATTTGGCAATATCATATGATATCATCCTTAGGTTTATCACTGTTGGAAAGGGGTGTATTGTTTTTTTGTTTTGTTTTGTTTTTATGAGACAAGTTCTCATGTACCCAGGATGGCACTGAAGAACTGAACCTCTGGCCTCTTGCTAAGATTACAAGCATGTACAACCATACTGTGCTTTGTTTTTTACCCTTTGGGGTGGGGTTCTCTCTCTTGCCCAAGTTGGCCTCAAATTCATGATTCTATTACTTCAGTCTTCCAAGTAGCTAAGATTACAGCCTATGCACCAATACTCCACAAGTTTCTTTTTAAATAGATACCTACTTTGTTAAGATCTCCTACTGCAAATTTGCTTAGGTGCTTTTGGGTTTTTTGTTTTTTTTTGAAAATAACAATCTTCACTTTTAATTGCATTAAATTTGTATGTACATACTTGTGTGTGTCACAGTGTATGCAGAGGTCAGAGGGTTTAATATCTTAATATTACACTGGACATTTTTATCTATATTTGTGGAGAATGCTAAAATTGTTGTTAAATATATTTATTTGGGTTTGACTGTGTGTACAAGGGATGCCATAGAATTCATGTGGTGATCAGAGGACAACCCTCTGGAGTCTGATCTTTCCTTCCACCATATGGGTCCTGGGGATCAAACTCAGGCCATCAGGCTTGGTAACAAGTGCCTTTACCCTTTAAGTCATCTTTCCAGTGCTAATAGCTTTCTTATAAAATCTTACTCTGCTTTTGGTAGCACAAGTTGGACTCTGATTTGCTTTTTGTTCTGCTGTCTTAAGGCAATCAATGCTCTGAAAAACTCAGTATAGCGAAGGCTTATGCCTCTAGTCATCCTATCCTATGTAACAGAAAAATCAGAGACTCAAATTTTCCAGGAAGATATTTTCTTTTCAACAGGAAATAGTAAGTCAATCTCTCTCTTATATTTGTACTGCTCTATTTTCTAACATTATTGATTTTGCTAAAATAGCAGCAATATTGAAAAAAGGTGCTAACAGTCATGATTACCTCCTACTAGATTTTCATAACTAAAACAGCTTTATTAACCTAGAGCTTAAAAGACTATTTTGTTTTAAAGAAATTGTTTAAAATTCAGTGATTTCCATACACACACATATTAGTTTTGCTTTTTAATTAAGAGTATCTGCAGAATTCTACCTATTATCTTCTCAGCAACTACTAATACAATCATATGTTTTATTGGTAAGTTTCCTAGTATGGAATTAGTCTTAAATTCCTTCTTTCTCCTATTCTTGTATTTTGGAGATATTAAACCTAGGGCCTCACACATGCTTAGTTAGTATACTCACTAAGCTACACTCCCCAGCGTGTTTTTAAATTCCTAAAACTTACAGCAAAAAACTATGAATCACCAGTGAATTCTATTTGTTAAAATTTTACTAAAGAATTTAACTAACTACTGCATTCATATATGACATTAAGTTATAATTTTCTGTTTCTTGCACAATATAAGGATTTAGTATTAAAATTACATAGAGCCGGGCGGTGGTGGCGCACGCCTTTAATCCCAGCACTTGGGAGGCAGAGCCAGGCGGATCGCTGTGAGTTCGAGGCCAGCCTGGGCTACCAAGTGAGTTCTAGGAAAGGCACAAAACTACACAGAGAAACCCTGTCTCGAAAAGCAAAAAAAAAAAAAAATTACATAGGGTTATGAAATTATTAGTCATTATTGTTGGTTTTTTTTTAGACAGAGTCTTTCTATGCAGTCCAAGTTGGCTTGAAACTCATGATCCCCCTGCCTCTGCCTCCTAAGTGTTGGGATTATAGGTATATACCACCTACCACCACATCTAGCTCAGGCTTCATGAATGGGATACAGCAGTTTAACACTGAAATTTCTTGTCATCTAAATTTTACTATGATTTAAAGCTTTGAAGCTACAAGTTCCTGATGTGAGGTTCGAATTTTGTTTTTCCTTTTTTAAATTATAATAAGAGTGGAGACAATGAGTAAGATTAGGGATTTTGTATTCAAAGGATACAAAAAATCTCAATTATATGAGTAGTTAAGGCTTTCTATGTATAGTATGGTAAATATAGAAAATAATAATATATTGTACATCTTAAATTTGATGAGAGTAAATTTCAAATGTTATCACTACAAATATTTAAAGATATGTTTGGCTTGATTTAATTATTGTGTATTATTTTGTAATTATTGTATATTACTTTGATCAATCATAAGACCACTTTGTACTCTATAAATATACAACTGCAATTTATCATTTTATAATTTAAAAGACCAAAAATTAAACTTAGAAAACTAATGTGCTGTAAGGCATGATGGCTCGCACCTGTAATACCAGCACTTGGGAGGCTGAATCAGGAGAAGTGCAAGTCCAAGAATATTCTGAATTGCATGAGTCACAGGCCAGCCTGAGATACAGTGAGATCATTTTTAAAACAAAAACTGAAAAAAAAATACTGATAATAGTCTTTGTTGAACCTTAACATCTTACTATATTTCCTTAACCTTTTTAAATGAAACTTCACATAGTTGAAGACCCTTGTGTACTCTTCCTTGATCTACCACTTTCTTCCTTTCCCAGAAATAAACACTTATTCAGTTCATGTTCATGAAGGGTTTCAAATATTTAAAAATGGCATGTGTTCATAATGCTTTGTTGCTGGAATTGAGCCCAAGGCTAAGAGGCATTCTCTACCACTGAATCTTCAATAACAGTTTATCAATGTTAACATTTCAAAGCTTTTGTTGTTGCTGTTATTGACACTGTTTCAGGCAGGATCCTACTAGATAACACAGTCTAGCCTCAAACTCATGATTCTCCTGCCTCAGCCTCCCAAGTGTCACCAAAACATAAGTTATGGGCTTTTAATTGATCTTTATAAACTATTAAATATAATTTCAGAATATCATGTCCAATATTTTAATCTTAATTTTATCTTTCTTTAAAAAACATTTCTATTCTTGCTTCTCTTTGCTTGTTTATATCTTAACTTTTTCCTATCATTGTTTTAAGTTTTGAATAAGCAATAAATGTGGGTTTTATCTTTTAATACCCTCTAACAGTTTGTGTGTGTGTGTGTGTGTGTGCACGCGCGCGTGCGTGATTCTGTTTTGTTTTTGAGGCTTGGTCTCATTATTTAGCCCTGGATGGTCTCAAACTCACATGGATCCACCTGCCCCGTCTCCAAGTATAGGTATTAAAGACATGAACCACTATGCCCAGTTATTTAAATATGGAAATACAGCATGTCCATATTTGATAAAGTAAATAATATACTTACTTTTACTTCTTTTATCTTATGACCTCTAATTTTTACTTAGTTTTTCATCCTTTCTATCAATAAATAGGAACATATTGTATTTTTTCCTTTTTACTAATGGCTTGCCTCCTTTGACACCCATAAATCAGACATATTTCTCTGTAAGTACGGTATATGGTTGAAGAGGTGGCTCAAGGGTTAAGAGCAATGGGTATTCTTCCAGAGGACTTAGGCTCAATTCCCACCACACACAACCATCTGTAACTTCAGTTCCAGAGGATCCAACACCCTCTTCTGGCTTCCATGGGTACCAAGCACACATGTACAGAGACATACATGCAGGTAAAATACCCATACACATAAAATTAAAAAAATATATATCTTTTAAAAACAAACAAAAAGAAAGTACAGTATTAATTTATTTCCCCTTGTGTTTCTAAACCCCCCAGTCACTACAGTAAATAATTCAAAATACTGAGACACATCATTCCCACACTATCCACTCTCATACTACTGCTGCTCTTCCAACACTTAAGTTCTATTAAAATGGTCTAGAACTAAAAGTAATACATTGTTATGTTGCCCTCCAAATTTATTCCCTTTGAGCTACATAGTCTTCACTTAGTACTTTTTATAGTGCTGGGGTCGGAATCCAGAAGCCTTGTGAAAACCACTGAGCCCTTTTTAAACTTTTGCTGATATTTTATTTACCCAACGTCTACATGTGTTGGTTATCTAGATCAATCTTCTTTTAACTGCTAAATAATTACACTTTGGTCTTTGTAAGTACACAGCTATGTCTCACCTTGCAGACAAGTGGTATCTAGACTGGTTGGAGAATCTTGAGTTTTGAAGCCCTTTTCCTTTATTTGTCTGTAGTGTTTTATTTTTTAGGTTCTAGCACTGAAAATAAGAAGTCATGTGCAGGTACAACTCTTTTTGCTTGTGTGTCTAGTTATCTGCCAGAACTTCTACATTCGGTTCCTTAGATGTCTACTTGGGTACTATTTCTACTTGAATATCCATGTTAAAAAGTGACTACTTCTCCTCATACTCAATTGCCCTCTTAGGGGTCCTTAATTTACTAAAAAGGGCACTAGATGCCTTAACATCTAGTGACAATATCATAAATGATGGAGGTAGAGAAGCCATTCCCCAGGAGCTAGCTCTGTACTAAGATGTTATTAGACACCAAGGAAGACTCTGCTCCCTGTCCTCCTAAACTGCAAAATCTTAAGATCTAAATATTTTCCCATCTGTAGACTAAATAATCAACCAGCCTACCAGTCTTGCAGCTTCCCTCATACTTTTGAGGGGTCAAAACTAAGCAAGGAGGTCAGCAGTTCTTCCTATAAATTATATATAGACTAAATGTCTATGTTTCCCCTTCCAATGTTGATGCTTCAAACTGACAACTTTGAGGAGTTGGTTCTTTCCTTTCACCATGTGGGCTTTGGAGACTGAACTCAACTCATCAGACTTGCACAGCAATAACTTCTACATTCATGGACCACCTTGCTCATCCAGGATATGTGTGACAACATCAATCCTGAGAATATTATGCTGAGTAACAACTAGATACAAAAGAACAAACACTGATTATTTTACTTCTATGAGATACCTAAAAAGGGTAAATTTAAAACAGAAAGTAAAGCCAGGTGTGGTGGCCCACACTTTTAATAACAGGACTCAGGAAGCAGAGGCAAATGGATCTGTGAGTTTGAGGCCAGTCTGATCTACGTGTGAGTTCTAGGCCAGCAAGGGCTACATATTGAGACTTTGTTTCAAAAACAAACAAATAAAACCAGTAAGTAGAAACATGGTATCCGGAGTTAGGGAGGGTGAGAAATAGAGAATTATCATTTAATAGTTACAAAGTTTCTATTTGAGATGATAAAAAACGTTCTAGAAATGGATTATTAGTAATTATAAATCAGTTTGACTATACCTGATGTCACTAAATTAAACATTTAAAATTAAATTTTATGCATATTATGCTACAATAAATATTCAGGGCTGGTGAGACAGTACAGTGCCTAAAAGAGCGTATTGCACAAGCCTGATGACCTTTTGATCTCTAGAACACATGGCAGAAGGAGAAAATCACATGGCAGAAGGAGAAAATCAGTTCCCAAAAGGTGTCCTCTGACCTCCATATGCATGCTATGGTGTGTGTTAATCTCTCCCCCTCTCCCCCCTCTCCATATCTCTCTCCCCCCTCCCTTTTTCCCCTCTCCCCCCCCTCTCCCATACACAAATAATGATAAACAGAGTAAAAAAATTAGGGTTGGGGATTTAGCTCAGTGGTAGAGTGCTTGCCTAGCAAGTGCAAGGCCCTGGGTTCAGTCCTCAGCTCCGGAAAAAAAAATTGAAATTCAAAGAATTTTTTTAAAGTGTTCAAAAATTCTGTGTATGGTGGTGCAAACCTGTCATTCCAGCTTGGGAGGCTAAGACATGTTATTCAGGAGTTCAAGGCCAACCTGGGCTACATAATACCCTACCTTAAATAAAATCAAAAACAGTTAAGGGACTTAACAAAAGCAAGGAATGCTAAGCACAGAAGATAAACAGAAACAAGTAAAATATTATGTTTTCCTATTATTATATCCTAAATGGTTATAAATTATATCCTAAATGTGATTAGCTATCATCCATACCTGGAAGATCAGATCACTCTAAGGAAAAATTAATATATTTTAAGCTTTCTGATTAAATTTGTAGAATATTAAGTATTTCTTACGACAAACTCACTTACTCTACTTCATAATTTGCCCCTAAATATCAAAGGTAATTACAACTAGGAGTAAACAACTTTATAAAACTGTAACTGCTGTCTCAGACACATTACTACAGAGAAAATCCACTAAAAATGCAGGGTCAGTACCTTTAAATTTCTACTTCTGATTCAGGGGACAGAAAGTAAGTGTGTTAAACTAGCGCCAACACCCAGAGGGAAGTACGTACAGTAGAGCTTTCAGCTACTATTGTAATCCTCCCTTGATCATACTGAGACAAACACTATTATATTAATGGTAATGATTTTGATAGAATAACTTCCACCCATCAACAATGAGGAGAGTTCTTGGTGCAAGAAAGGCAAACTAGAGAGTAGCAATAGCTAATGGAGTTAGCATAGAGCCATTAAAATGCTAATCTAAAGGCTGGTTATGGTGCTACATGCCAGTAGTCCCGGTGCTAAGAAGACTTGGGCAAAAGAACACTAAATTCTGAGCTCAGCCCAGGGTACACGGGGAGATTCTACCTTAAAAAAATAATCTAGTCTATAGAAATGAGCCATAAATATTGCTGTTCCAAAGTAAGATCATAAAAAAGGAACAAGCATAAAGTTTTATTAGTGTTATACTTACTCATTTATATTGATAGTAAATAGATGTAAAATTCAAATTAAACAAATAGAACTCAATTACTCCACAGTACACTAAAAATACTATCTTTTTATAAATGTTAACTAAACATTTAATCAATTTTAATATGTGGAATAGTAAAAATATATACAAAACCTTTCCTGAAATGTAGACTAACAGCAAGATGACTAACCACCATAGGTATTTTATTCAAGGTAAGGAACATATTTTTAAGAGAGTGACTGAACACAGACTGCCTCCAGGGCACCCTGCTCTAGCAGAGCTACCTAGGGAAGTGTTTTTCCCAGGTGTAGCCTGAAGGCACACAGAGTTTACTGACGCTGTTGTCCCAGTAGGATCTTGGCACTTTCTACATGGTGCTGGTTTTGTAGGCATGCAAAATGCAAGAGTTGCAATGTTTGGGATGCCTTGGCTCCAGAAAGCTGCTGATGCCAGGAAACTCATAGCAGTGTCAGGTGTTCTGCCTGGAGCTCCTGATCAGGCTCTTCATGAAACTGGGAAGGTGAAGCCTACATTTAAACAGGGACTGGAGATGCCAGAACCGGGCAACTTCTACTAAGAAGCTATGAATGCTGCAATCCACTGAGTTGAGTCAGAGCTACCCAAGCCTGTTAGAACCCAGATGAAGCAACCTTGAGCCCTGAATACCAGATACAGAATTACAGGGTTCGGTGTTTGCCTTACTAGGGTTTTGGTCTTGCTTTGATCTGATCTTTCCTTGTTATATTCCTTTCAGAATTAGAATTCCTTTTAGAAATGGAATGTTTGGCATGTGACACTGTATATTGGAACTATATAATTTGTATTTTTTTTTTTACTTTACAGGAGATCATAGTTAAGAGACTGATTTGAATCTCTGAAAAGACTGTACTTTGGGATTTTTTTGGACAAATGAACTGTTAAGATTCTGGAGATTCTTAGCAAAGGACTAAACATATTTTACATTATTAAAAATGAGATGTGGTTTAAAAGTAACATGTTTGGATGTCAAATTGACAGAGATGAATTACAATGGTTAATTTTAATTGTAAGGTTGATCAGATTAAATACATATAGGCATCAATAAACTATACCTCTGTGTAAGGGTGTTTCTAAGGAAAAATTAGCTGAGCAGGTTAAGATCTAACCTGAATGTGGGTACACCATTCCATTGCCTGGTTTGCAGACCAGATAAAAAGGGAAAAAAGGGAAAGCCAGCTGAGAATCAGTCATCCCCCCTTTCTCTGCTCCCCAATCTGCCTTCTGGCACCAAGCACAGGAGCTGCTCCCACAGCCATGCATTCCTCATCCCAGTGAACTCTATGCCATGAGTCATATCCAAGATTAGGAACATTTCTTTTCTGAAAGGTAAACTATGGTTTTATAATCTCACTCTCTTAATGTAAATATCAACAATGATCTACAAAACTAGTTCAGGCTATGTGGATCTATTTCTACAAATGTAAAAGAAATAACAATGATATAAAAGCTATATAAAATAACTTGTTCAGGTAAGGATAAATAGTGCCTTCCTACAAAGTATCCTGTCATTGCTTTTTTTTTTTTAGTTTTTTTTTTTTATAGCATAGGCTGGCCACAAACCATTTATGTAGCCTCTGCTTCCTAAGTGATGAGATTAAAGGCACTACTATTACCATGTCCAGCTCAATGAATGTTCCTAGCATGAACTTCTTCAGCATTTTACCACTATTGTTTATTAAATACTCAAACATGTCCCAAGCTTTACAAGCATTATCTCTATGTTTCATTTCTTTTTTCTTTTGGTTTTTCAAGGCAGGGCTGCTCCTCAGTGTAGCCCTGGTTGTCCTGGAACTCACTCTGTAGCCCAGGCTGGCCTTGAACTCACAGAGATCCTCCTGGCTCTGCCTCCCAGGTGCTGGGATTAAAGGCGTTCGCCACCACCACTTAGCTAAAAATAGCATAATTTTGACACATATACATAAAACTATAAATGACAGAATACCCTCTTTGACCAGACCACTTAATGTGCCTGAACCTCAGATCTGCTATCTGAAAATAATAATCTTGACCTCATATAACTATTGCCAAAATCAAATAGTAAGAATTTATGTCCAATTAAATTTTAATTTTATGATAAATGCAAAGTACATAATACCCATTGTTGCTAACTATACTAAAACACCTCAGCTACAAAGTCTATTGTGAAATTTTCAGAAACTTAACAGACATATTAAACAAAGGCCACACAAAGCTAAGAGGTAATGCCAATTGATAAATGTAGAAGAAAAGTAGGAAATAGAAAGTTGCCATTTGAAGCAGAAGGATCACAAGTTCAAGACCAGTTTGAGCCAGGAAGTTCCAGATCAATCTCACATAAAAAGCTCAGAACACCATAATTACAATGTAGATTACCTGTGTAAATACACTAAAGAGCACCAAAAATTAGTGACTGAAGTTCTGAGAAGTATTTCACAGTGTCAAAGTATATATTCCTAAGACACTTGATCTACAAAGGAGGAAAGATAACTTCATAGTAGGAACAATCTAACAGATAATACTGTAGTCAAGTGGTCAAAATTACATTATCATTAATATGTATCAACACCATGTATCCCCTGCTATCACAGCCTGAATAGAGGAGCATCACTTTTGTGGAAATCTTGCCAAAAATATAGAGCTTAGCTAGCCAACCATGGTAGTGTAAGCTGTAAAGCATTTAAGAAGCAGAAGCAGAAGCAGAAGGATTTTATTTTTGTGGTCAATATAGTTTACCTAATGAGTTCTTGGTCTTTGTAGGCTATATAGTGAGATCTCATCTCAGAAAGAAAAAGAGAAGGCATGGGAGGGAGAAACTGTTAGTACCCTTTGAAAGTTCAAGGAAAAACTGTTAAATAGGAAGGGGTAACCACACAAGTAAACACAGTATAGAAATGTGAATATGATCACAGAACTGAAAAGAGAAGTATTTGAGGGGAAATTGATATATTCTGATTAAGTTCAATATTTTAGTTTATAGCATATCTTTGTAACTCTTTTGTAAGTAGAAAATCATCTGAAAATAAGTGCAAAAAGAAAAATGAGGTAAAGGAGTAGTACCTCTGTTTCTTTCTACTTCTAACCCTCTCATTTCCTTTAAACAGACCCGTATTTAACAACCCTTTCATCTTTTGCTAACTCCAATCTCCAAAGTTTCTTCATATACTGACTATAAACTCCTAGTATAAGCTTTATGAAATCCGGTTGTGTTTGCTTTTTCTCCCTTTTTGTGTCTCTAGCACTTAGTATAAGTCTGGCACATTGCAAGGAGTGTTTATTTGCTGAGAAAAAAAAATGACAACTGTATTAGGTTGTATTCATTTCCTATCGCTACAGTAACAAATTAGCATAAACTTAGTGGATTGAAACACAGACATATTCTCTTCCAGAAATGGGAATCAGAAATCTACAGTGACTAGACTGGAATCTAGAGAGCAACACTGTTTCTTCTGGGGCCCTAGGCAACTGTTTACTTCCTTGCCTTTTCCAGCTTTCTAAGCTATCTGCATCCTTTGACTTGGTGACCAAGTCCTGCAACGGCATCACTCCAAACTCTGCTTCTATTCTTAGATCTTTCTCAAATGACTGTCAACCTGCTTCCCTCCTTACAAAGACTGGTGATTAGATAAACCAAACTAATTTCCCTATTCCCATCTTTAATAGTCTCATCTGCAAAGGTACCTTTTTTGGTTATATTTAGTATGAAACTTGTAGAATTCTCTTCTCTGTCATTTAACTTTGGGTTTTCATGGTTTATAGATTTTGCTTTTCAGGAAATGGATGTTTTGGTAAATTATTAAAATGGAGGTTGGAATATCACTTGACAATATTCCATCCTTGGAACAAAGATTAAAGAGTAAAATGATTTATCACTCCCTCCTTGGAGCAAAGAATAAAATGATTTATCATTTTCTACTCATAAATCTACTGGATAAATCATAAATCTACTAAAAATAATCATAAATACTACTAAAATAAAATATAAAATCATATAATATAAAAAATACTAAATAATCATAAATCTACTGAAAGAGACACTTGGTCTAGATGTAATCAAGGAGAAATAGGTCTCTCTAAAACTGTAAGATAGGGGTAATGTGGAGGACAGGATTAGCTCTCCCAATTCCAACAGTATTAATTCCCCCTGTCAGAGGAGGAACCTACATGAGACCGAACTAGGCCCTCTGAATGTAGGTGACATTTATGTGGCTAGATCTGTTTGAGGAGCCCCTGGCAGTGGGACCAGGACTTATCCCGGTTGCATGAAATGGCAAAGGTACTTTTAACAATGAAAAGTTCTAAGGATTAAGACATGGGCATCTTTGAGAAGTCATTATTCAGCCTACTATACATATCAATTTGTTTTTCTTTTTAAAGTCTATGCAACAAATAACTAAAAATAACTCACAAAAACTATTTAGAAACTAATATTTCCAAGACCAGAGTTGTCCCCTTCCACCATCATCCTTTGCCATTTTGCAAAGCATTTGTCTTTGGTTTAGATTTAATCAAGTTATATGATTTGTTAAACAAAGAGACTAGAATATATATATATATATATATATATATATATATATATGCAATATTCATCATACCTAGATTCTTTTCTCTTGGGTCTATACTTAATATCTATGGCTGGATCTGATGAAAACAAAAAGAAATAGAACTAAACAGCATTGTGCATGTGGCAGGGCCTTTAAAGGAATTAAGCATATTCATTTTCTTGTGTGGCTCACACAGAATCTAGAAACATTTCTGAAAGGGTAATAAAACTATTTAGGAGCGAAATTAAGTGCCCTACAGTGAATATTTCAAAAAAACTATATTTTTTTTTCAGAAACAAGATCTGGCATCTAACTCAATATTTTTCTGCCTCATTCTCCTAAATGCTGGCATTATAGGTGTTAGCATCATGCTTAACCCTTAAACATAGATTTTCAGTTATTTCTTCGACTTCTACAATACCTTGGCTATAATCACTACTATAATATAAGTACATAGAAGCCGGGCGGTGGTGGCGCATGCCTTTAATCCTAGCACCCAGGAGGCAGAGGTAGGCGGAACTCTGTGAGTTTGAGGCCAGCCTGGCCTACACAGTGAGATACAGGTCAGGCACCAAAACAACACAGAGAAACCCTGTCTCAAAAAAACAAAAATAAAACAACAACAACAAAAAGTACATAGAATGTTCACTCAGCATGGCAACCTGCTATAGTCGATTGGACCTATTTTTTTTTCTTGTTGGTAGTTTTGATTTTCAGTGACATCTTTAGTTCAAACTCTAGATGGAGTTTCTAGATATCTAGGTACTAGCTATTTCAAGGAGGCCTGGTCTAGAAAGATGTAACTCAGATGGCAGAGTTCAGTCCTCCAAAATCAAATAAACTGGGCATGGTGGTACATGCCTGTAATCTCAGCACTTGGGAAGTGAAGGCAGGAAACTCAGAAGTTCAAGATCTTTCTCAGCTACAATAGTAAATTTAGGGCTAACCTGGAATATATCACACTACGTTTCAAATAAAATATAAACTTCATACACTAGGCACTTAGATTAAATTCCAGTCTATCTGAATGGCAACCAACAGCACTTTATAATGGGTAGAATCTGGATATTTTGTAGACACCAGCACTCAAAGACACCATTAGAATTTAAACAATAATGGCCTACACTTAGTGGCTGTCTTTATTTAATCTTAATTTGTGGTTTGTTTTTTGTTGCTGTTGTTGGTTTTATTGCTGTTGTTTTGAGGTAGGGTCTCATGTGGCCCAGGCTATAGTCAAGAATGACCTTGAACTTCTAATCTTCCTGCCCCCACCTCCCCAGTTACTAGGATTACAGGCATGTGCCACCATACCTGGTATACATGGTGCTGAGATTGAACTAAAAGCTTTGCTCATGCATGTTAAGGCAAGCACTGTACCAAACTGAGCCATATTCCCAGTCCAATCTTAATTTTAAGAATCCCATATGAATGCTGACCATTTTTCATGAATTGACAGAGGTTACCAAGGCTTGTTCTCCTCCTATTTGCCCTACACCTGCCTGAGACTATTCTCATTATAATACCTTCTATGCTGCTTTGTCCCTCATTTGTTAATAATACTACATAAAATAGCTATCCTAGAACAAAATATATGGTAATTCAGTCATTCTCCCCATTTTTTTCTTTAATTTCTCCTTGCTAAACATACTTGAGCTAACTAACCTCTGTAGATTCTGATTATTTCACTTGGCTCTAAATTTCAAAGGCATGAGGATGGAATAGCAATAGAAGTTTTCAAAGAGTCAAGAAAAATCTTTCCTATTTGGAAAAACATCATATGAATTTCACATGTTTTTTGGTATGAAAAAGATAAAGGTAATTATCATACTGAATACATTCCTATCATACACTTAATTTTGTAGTGCAACAATCAACCAATGAGACACATACACTCAGTTCTTAAAATGAAGTGTTAAGGAGAATTTGGGGAATTCCCTGAAGCTAATAAAAAATGTTCCCAAAGAATGTCACACATAGACTTTTTCTTTTTAAAACAGGAAAGGAAAGCAAGCATGGTGGGCATATGCCTATGACCCTAGCAATAGAGAGGTTGCGACAGGAAGAACATCAGTTTGAACCAAGCCTAAGCTACATAGAGAATTCAGGACCAGTTTGTTGGGCTGCATTGAAGACCTTGTCTCAAAATAACAAATAAAAAATGATAAATGTAGAGCAAAAATTAGTTATATTTCCAAAGGCTGGGTACTTTTTTTTTCTTTTTTTTTTTTTTTTTTTTTTTTTGTTTTTTTGAGACAGGGTTTCTGTGTAGCTTTAGTGCCTGTCCTGGATCTCGCTCTGTAGACCAGGCTGGCCCTGAACTCACAGAAATCTGCCTGGCTCTGCCTCCCAAGTGCTGAGATTAAAGGCGTGTGCCACCGCCACTAAGGCTGGGTACTTTTTATAGCTCAGAGGTAGAGCATTTGCCTAGTATGTACAAGGCCCAAAATTTGATCCTAGCAACATAATATAAATAGACAAATGAACAAATTAAATAAATAGAGGGGAAGAGGGGGTATAACTCAACAGCAGAATACTTATATATGGCTCTGAGTTTATTCTTAGCACTGCAAAAATTAAGATAAAAGCAATTGACTAGAAATATATCTCAATGGTAGAGTACTTGCCTAGCATGTAAAAAGGTTCTAGATTCCATCCTCAGCATTGACAATACAAGGAAAGACAATTTTTAAAAAGCTTGCCATGTTCAGTCTGGGAGGAAGGGACTGGACCTGCCTGGATTGAGTCTATCAGGTTGATCGCAGTCCTGGGGGAGGATTTGCCCTGGAGGAGGTTGGGGGTAAGGGGAGGGGGTGGGAGAGGGGAGAATAGGGGAACCCGTGGCTGATATGTAGAACTGAATGGTATTGTAAAATAAAATAAAAAAAAAATGAAAAAAAAAAAAAGCTTGCCATGGGCTCCTAACAGATTAGAAAAGAACATAATTTCTAGACAATGGTAGAAGAGCTTTCTTCATCCTGGGTCACTCTGGAGGTCAGGGCAGCTAAATCTGGTACTCATAAAGCCAAGAAAATTATATACCCACCTGTAGTTCACACCAAGCAACTTCAACCCACGTTTCAGTGTCCAGTCCTTTATATACTGTCTTAAATGCTCCTCTTCCCAGCTCTATATCAAATTTCAGGAACCTGCCACTAGGGGAAGTTGCTACAGCCTTCATTTCGGCTTCTTCTTCCATTTCCTTTTCTTTTTTCTCCTTGAAGCAATCTTTTGATGATTCTGAGGTTGCCTTTGAACACTGCTCATATTTACCTTCTTGCCCACCTCTTAGCACATTTGTAGGATGTTTGTCTACTCTTGAAATATTTGATGCAGCTTTTATTCTTTCATCTCTTGGGGAGGATTCAGCAACTTTGTCATCTTCTGTCATCTCAACACTCTTTCGGAAAAATCTCTTTCTTTCGATGGTCTCCCCTGAAGCAGAGAAGGTGCTGGGTTTGTCCTTCATTCTAGCTTCTACAATCGGAGGTGCAGCAGTCTGAGCAACCCTGTTTTCAAAGGAAACCCCATCAGGTTTCTCAGAATCTTCTGTGCTAGCTGGCTCCCCAGAATCAGTGGCCATTGTAACTAAGGTTGGCAATGAACTTTTTCCTGTTTCACTCTTCAGTCCGCTTACATCTCAGGTATCAGAGTTATCAGAACACACTTCCTTTTATGATGTTATATCTTCCCATAGCAACCTGAAGGAGGGAAAAAGATAATTTTAATATCACCCTACAACAGAAATTACTAAGGAGAAAACAAGTTACCTGATTTTTTTTTTTTTTTTTTTGGTTTTTTGAGACAGGGTTTCTCTGTGTAGCTCTGGAGCCTATCCTGGAGCTCATTCTGTAACCGAGATTGGCCTTGAACTCACAGAGATCCACCTGACTCTGCCTCCCGAGTGCTGGGATTAAAGACGTGCGCCACTATCGCCTGGCCTAGCTACCTGATTTTTAATTGCTTCTTTCTTAATAAGAAGTTTATTCTTGTTTCTGTATAACTTAGCAACTAAGACTCCAGGGACCATGCCTTATCTTATTTAATATAGCTACAGTGACTAATATAGCATTTGGCATATAGTTCAGTATGTCTTCATATGCTGGAACCTAGTTCTCATCTCAATCCACCAAATTCAATACACGTGCCCAAATCCTGAATTCACTCAGCTCTGAATTCACTGGGATTAAAAGCATGCGCCGCCGCCGCCGCCCAGCAATTTTTTATGTATAGTGTTCTGCCTGCATGTATGCCGGTATGCCAGAAGAGGGCACCAGATCTCATTATAAATGGCTGTGAGCTACCATGTGGTTGCTAGGAATTGAACTCAGGACCTCTGGAAAAGCAGCCAGTGCTCTTAACCTCTGAGCCATCTCTCCAGCCCGATTTCATCATCTTAAACTGAAAATCTATACTCATTATAGAAAAATGTCCTATCCAGCTGAGTGCTATGAAATGTACCTATAGTCCTAGTTACTTAGGAAGCTGGGGGTGGAGAATCACCTAAGACCTGGGAGTTCTGAGCTGGCTTGGACAAACAGCAAAATTAATTTCTAAAATAGAAGAAGAGCAGGTTTTAGGGGGCTGAGAGTGTGGCTCACTAGCAGATGTATGCTTAGCATGTACAAAGTTCTATGTTTGATCACCAGAACTACCAAAGAAAATCTTACCCACATCCCCTCCCCAAGCCTACATTCTACTCTCTATTTCTTAATTTACTTATTCTAGATAATTCATGTAAGTAGATGCATACAATATTTATATTTGTCTTATTTCATTTGGCATAATTTGTTCATTTCTTTTTAAGATTGGCTAATAAATACATGAAAAATATTCAATATCTCTAGTCACCAGGAAAATTAAAATCAAAACTACATCAAAATTCCATCCCACCCAAGTAAAAGTAGCTACCATAAACAAAATGCAAAAGAGGTCTGGAGAGATTATCAGTGTTTAAGGGCATTTACTGTTCTTGCAGAGGATCTAGGTCAGTTCCCAGAACCCACAGGGTGGCTCACAACTGTCTGTAACTCCAGTTCCAGAAATTCCAAAATCTCTTCTGACCTCTCCGGACTCCTGCACCTGTGTGGTGCACATACATACACTCAGGCACACACACATACAACAAAATAAATACATTTTTAAAAAGAAAACAAAATAAATTATGAAGATGGAGAATTTAAATTAGCCCAGCCACTAGGGAACTTAGTACAATGTTTCCTCAAAAAATTAAAAATAGAACTACCATATGATCCAACTATAAAGCTTCTAGGTATAAAGATCAAAGTAGCTTACTTTATACAAGGCATGGTGGTGTACACTTGTAATCTCAGTACTTAGGATGGAGGATCTAAAGTTTGAGGCTAGCCTGGGCTACATAGTGAGATTGTCAAAAATAAAGGAGGGAGGGAGGGACTTCTTCCCTCCTTACTACATCATGCATTGGTGGTATGCTACTAAGTTATATGCCTTGAATGACACAAATAAAGTTCAAAATAATGTATATCACTTATTTTCAAATGGCTAAGCAAATGAAACACACCTGTGTGAGTATTCATGTACATGTGTATGTGGAAAATAGAAAGTTGATGTCCATTGTCTTCTTTAATTGTTCGCTACTTTTTTTTTGACAAGATCTTACTATTTAGTCCTGTCTACCGAGAACTGTGTAGACCAGGCTAGCCTCAAACTTACCATTATCTCCATCTTCTGAGATATAAAGAAAGCAGCTACAGCACTACCAATTAGGAATCCAGGTGAACATCATGCAAAGTTTCATTGTATTACTTTGTTACTTTTTTAAAAACATGTTTGAGGTTTTTTTTTTTTTTTTCAAAATAAAAATATTTCAGGGGGCTGGGAAAATGTCTCTGTTAGTAAAGTCCTTACTTGGCAAGCATAAACACCTAAGTTTAGATCCTCAGCACCCTTGTAGAAGCCAGATACAGCAATGCATGCTTGTAATTCCAGGGCTGGGGAGCTGGAGAAGGAAGAATCCTTAGGATGTGAAGCTACCTAGCCTAGCCAAATCAGTAAGCTTCATGTTCAGTGTCTCAAAATATAAGGTGGAAGGCTGGGTGTAGTGACATACGCCTTTAATCCTACATCTCACCACCCCCTGAACTTTCTTTTATAATCATTTGGTTTATATGTAAATTCTTGAGAGCTAAAGAGATAGCTCAGAGGTTAAGAACACTGGCTACTTCTCCAGAGGAACTGGGTTTAATTTCCAGCACCCACATGGTGGCTCACAACAGTTTATAACTGTAGTTCCAGGGAATCTAATACCTCTTCCTGGACTCTGGGTATCAGGCACATATGTGGTAAACAAGCAGATATTTATGCAGAAAAATACCCATACAAATAAAAAAATTTAAACTATATGTATAAATTCTATACATTTTCTGAATGTATATTTCATAAGTGCAATGCCTTAGGTTTCTATTGCTATGATAAAATGCCATGAGCAAAAACAACTTGGGGAGGAAAGGGTCTATTTCATCTTATACTTCCAGGTAACAGTACACCATTGAGTGAAGTCAGGACAGAAACCTAGAGGCAAGAACTGATACAGAAACCATGAAGGAATGCTGCTTATTGTCTTGCTCCATGGCTTGCTCTGCCTGCTTCCTTAAACAATTCAGGACCACTTGACCAGAGATGGAACCACAAACAGTGAACTGGGCCCTTCCACACATACCATCAATCAAGAAAACGCAACACAGGCTTGCTCACAGGCCAATCTGGTGATTGCATTTTTCAATTAAAGTTTCCTCTTCCCAGAAGAGGCCAGTTTGCATCAAGCTGACAAAAAACTAACCACCACAAGGAAAGAGTTTTAAAAATAATAATAATAATGAATATAAAATGCTTTCCAAGAAGATTTGCTGTCTATTGGCTACATACGCTTTTTTAAAAAAATAGGTTTTGCTTTGTAACAAGCAAATTTAAGTAAAGGATTTTTTGCTAATTGAGCCACTTACTTGATATCAATATAACAAAAGGTACTGACCATGAACTAGTTTTAAGAATAGCTCTGAGAAATTCATCTTTGTTTTACACATGATAGTTCTGATATAACCACTAATTCCAAATCTTGTTTAGTTTGACATTAGGGAATGCACTCTAAATAATTCCCATGAATGACAATATGATGCCAGAATATTCATTTTGGCAAATATTTTAGTACATATAGGCACAGGCATAGGCATGTGCTTTCTGAAAAGGAATTTAATAACACAAGAAATAATGCCAAGAATTTGTAAATGATATAGTATGAAATTAAAAATCTTGTGTCTAGCAAAGGAAACAATCACCAGAGTAAAGAGACAACCTACAAAAATGGAAAAAGAGCCGGGCGGTGGTGGCTCACGCCTTTAATCCCAGCACTTGGGAGGCAGAGGCAGGCGGATCTCTGTGAGTTCGAGGCCAGCCTGGGCTACCAAGTGAGTTCCAGGAAAGGTGCAAAGCTACACAGAGAAACCCTGTCTCGAAAAACCAAAAAAAAAAAAAAAAAAAAAAGCAAAAATGGAAAAAGAAATCTTTGCCAATAATACATCATACAGTAGAGTAATACCTAGAACATATAAAAAAACTACAAAAACTACCAAAAAAATCTAAATCATCCAATTAACAAATGGGCTAGTGTGAATAGACAGTTTTCAAAAGAATATGAATGGCAAAAATACAAAAAAGGAAGTTTGAGATCCTCAGTAATCAGTGAAATATCACTTAAAACTACACCATCTCGACGGGTGGTGGCGGTGGTGGTGGTGGCAGCGAACACCTTTAATCCCAGCACTCCGGAGGCAGAGCCAGGCAGATCTCTGTGAGTTCAAGGCCAGCCTGGTCTACAGAGCAAGATCCAGGACAGGCACCAAAACCACCCAGAGAAACCTTGTCTTGCGCGAGGAGGGGGGGGACGGGGACGACGACGACGACGACGACGACAAAATTGTATAAATTTTTGCCCAGTGTATGAATGTGCACCACATGCATGCCTGGTGCCATAAGAGGTCAGAAGACGGCATCAGATCTCCTGGAACCAAAGTTATGGACAGTTGTGAGCCACCATGTGGATGCTTGGAACCAAACCCAGGTCCTCTGCAAGAGCAACAAGTACTCTGAACTGCTGAGCCATCTCTCTAGCTCCCAAAACCCTGAAAGCGTGATTTTAAAAAAATGTATTTTATGTGTATGGTTGTTTTGTTTCCATATATGTCTGTGTACAATATGCATGCCTTGTGCCCAAAGAAGCCAGAAGAAAGCATCAGATCCCCTGGAATTGGAGTTACAGATGATTGTAAGTTGCCACATGGTGGAACCAGATCCTCTGAAAGAGCAGCCAGTACTCTTAACTATTTAGCCATCTCTCTAAACCCCAAAACCCTAAAATCTTATTTAAGCTCTAATATATTTTTAAAAGTCCAATTCCCTGATATCAAATGATAGTTAAACTAGAGACAAAGAGCAATAATATATAATTATATAAGCCTATACACACATACATTTAACAATCATGCCCCCAAATACATGAAATAAAACCTAACACACTGAGGAGAGGACCAGACAATTCAATAACAAAGTATTTGGACAATACTATCAAACAACCTGACCTAGCTGACATCTGTAAAACATTCTCTTCAACAAAGGCAAAATATAAATTATTTTCAAGCACAGATGAGGCATCTCTAGAACACATCATATGCTATGCAGTAAAACAAGTATCAATAAAATATGTTCTCTTCTACAACAAAACAGTTCAATTAAGGGATGGAGCTCAGTTGGTAGAGTGCTTAGCTAGCATGAAGGAAGCCCTGAGTCTGAGCCCCAGTACCACATAAATTGGGCATAGTGATGCATGCCTATAATTTCAGGACTCATACAGCGGCAAGAAGATTGGCTGTTCAAGGTTATTTTCAGCTACATAGAGAGTTGAAGACCAGCCTGGGCTGTGTGAGCAGAGGGAAGAAGAAAGGAAAGAAGGCTGGCTAAGGAAAATAACTAAACTAGAAATTAACAACAGAATGACAATGGAGATCAACAGAAAATTAATGAAAGGCTAAACGGAAGCCTTAATGTCCTTTGTCAGGTGATTTTCAACAAAGAAACTAAGACTATTCAATAGCTAAGTGGCAATCTTTTCAGCTAAAGGTTCTCAACAACTCAAATCAATATGCAGAAGGTGGATCCTTCACCCCACATCAGGCACAGAAATTAGTTCAAAATGGACCACAGATCTAAGAGTGAGAGATAAAGCTTTTAGAAGAAAACACCAGACTAAATCTTGGTTATCCTGGGCCTGGCAAACATAAAGAATAAAAGAGAAAACTGACAGCAGAGCAGCCATCAGTTGAGAGTCAGCCAAAACTAAATAAAGACCAGTCTGAGGTACATAGTGGGAATGTGTCTGGAAACAGTAACCAAGGGGCTGGAGAGAGGGCTCAGTGGTTAAAAGCACTGGCTACTATTCCAGAGGACACAGGCTCAATGCCCAGCATCCACGTGGCAGCTCACTAGAGCTGAAACCCCAGTTCCTGGGAATCCAGTTCCCTCTTTGGCCTCCTAGGGCAGCAGGCATGTATACAGTAGACATACATGCAGATAAAACACCCATACACCTCATTTTTAAGCATTTGAGCAATTCTACAAGTCAATAAGAGAGGGAGGGGAAGAAATTATCTCATAAAAATGTTAAACCTTTGTACTTCAAAGAATATGATTATGAAACTGGAAAGGACAACCCAAATGGTAGGAAAAAATATAAGATGCAGGCAGATCTCTGTGAGTTTAAGACTAACCTGTTCTATTCCAGCCAGAGCAACAAAGTGATACTCTGTTTTAACATAAAACAAGCAAACAAAGAATACATGAAGAATTCTTACAATTTAATAAGGAAAAGGCAAACCAATTTTAAAATGTGCGGCTTAGCATGTTCAAAGATCTCGGTTCAATCATCAGCACTCTATCCCCCGCAAAATGGGTAAAAGGTTTGAATAAATATTTTCTAAAGAACATGAAGCAAAGTCTTTCTTATCTGTAGTTTTACTTTCTACAGTTTCAGTCATATTCAGTAAACTATAGTCCAAAAGTAACAGAAAACTCTGGGAATAAAGTCAGACATGGTGGCACACGCCTAAAGCCCAGTAACTGGGAAGCTAAGGCAAGAGGATTACAAGTTCAAGTCTAGCATGGGCTACATGATACCACCTCAAAAAAAAACACACAAATAAAAGGAGGGCAGGGGTGAGATGGGTCAGTGATAAGGGCACTTGCCACCAAGCCTGACAATCTGAGTTACTGAACCCACATGGATCCCAGGACCCACACGGTGGCAGTAGAGAACTGATTCCCAAAAGTTGTCTTCTGGCCTCCATAGTGTGTGCTAGTGCACATATATGTAAATAAATAAACAAATGATGTAGTAAAAGTTAAAAGAAAAAATTCCAGGAAGAAGCAAAAACACTACATTTATATAAATGTATTATAGCATTGTCTTACTTTTCTACTGCTGTGATACAAGTGCCACAATCAAGGCAACTTACGCAGAAAGGGGTTTATTTGGGCTTATGACTCCAGAGAGCTAAGAATCGATTATGGTGAGGCAGTGTAGCAGCAAGCAGCAAACAGAGATCACGTCTCAAACAGGAAGTAGAGAACAACTTGAAATGATGGAGTCTTTTGAACCCTTAAAACCCACCCCAGTGGCTTACTTCCTCCAGTAAACCCACAGCTCTTAATCCTCCCCAAACAGCTACCAACTAGGGATCGAGTATTCAAATGCCGAGATTTATGGAGGACAACTCATTCAAACCACATTCCACTCCCTGGCCTCCACAGTATTGTAGCAAAAAAAAAATGCATTTAGTCTTATTTCAAAAATCCCTATAGTCTTTCACAGTCTCAACACAGTTTAAAAGTCCAAAGTCTCTTCTTAGACTCAAGGCAATCTCTTAATTGTAACCCCTGTAAAAATCAAAAAGCAAATTACATACTTCCAACATACAATGGCACAGAATATACATTACCATTCCAAAAGGGAGGAAAGAGATAACATTGGACCAAAGCAAGGCCAAAACCCAGCAGCACAAACTCCAAATCCTGTAGTTCTACGACGTCAAATGGCTTAGATGGCTCTACCCTTCCAGCTTTACTGACTGCAACACACTTCCCTCTCTTGGGCTACTCCTACTCCATACATATAGCTCTTCTTAGCAGATATCTCAAGATTCTGACATCTCCAAAATCCTGGGATCTCCAATGCAATCCAGGTTTCATACTCACAGCTTCACACAATGGACTCCCCTGCCACACACCTGGCCTCGGTGGCTTTCTGAACCCTGCTCTGAAAGAGCAGCAAGTACTCTTAACTGCTGAGCCATCGCTCCACCCCATCCACTACTTTTTTTTTAATTTAGCCTCAGGCACATTCTTAGGACACAGGCAGAAAGATCAAGAAGATTCCACAAACCCTTCACTCCTGTATACTTCATGAACCTAAGGCCAGAACCACACAGTCATTTAGGGTGAACTCTAGAGCCCTTGATTCACATTCGTAGCAGCTTTGATTTGTTGTTCCTTTTTAGGAGCAGAAAATTCCTTATGCCTTTTCTTTTTACCAGGTGAAAGCTCAGCTGGGTAGGGTCTTGCTCTGAGGGCACCATTGCCTTTGTCACAATGCAGATCAGGCCTTGCCTTAATCACCTTAGCTTTTTCAGCACAAGCTTTGGCTGTGGTGTTCATTTTCTCTTTAAACTGTACATTTTATATCTATTTCTGCCATACTTGCTCTTTTTCACTATAGGCCTCCATAAGAGTGATTACTAATAATCACACAACAGAGTCAATATTTAGGTTATCTTGAAATCTCTACCACCAAAGAAATTAGTCTACTACTTTTTTGAGGATTTAGGGTTTTTTTTTATTTTATGCATATGAGTGTGCCTGGCAACTGCAGAAGCCAGACAAGAGTTCTGGATCCCCTACAACTGGAGTTATAGACAGCTATAAGCTGCCATGAGGGTGCTGGGAACTGAACCCAGCTCTCTGTAAGAGATACAAGAATGGTCTCTATCCCAATTGCTATTATTGTTTCCCTCTGAAACTTTTTGAGCTGGGCCTCTGAAGTCTGAATAGCTCCCAGCACTACTGGCTTCCAAGGTCCTACGAAGATTGAGCATTAAGCTCTGCTTATAGCATTCAACCAATTTTCTAGTCCAAAGTTCCAAAGTCTTCCACATTCCTCAAAAACAAACAAACAAGAAACTACATGGTCGGATCTGACACAGCAATAGCCAACTCCCTGGCACCAACTTCTGTCTTAGTTTCCTTTCAATTGCTATGATGAAAGATCATGACCAAGGCAACTTAAAAAGAAAGCATTTATTTTGGGCTTACTGTTCCAGAGGCATAAGAGTCCATCATGGCGTGGCAGCATGGCAGCAAGTAGCAGGCATGTCGGCTGGAACAGCAGCTGAGGGCTCACATCTCAAACAGGAAGCATAGAGAACAAACTCGAAATGGCGCGAATCTTCTGAACCCTTAAAGCCCACCCCCAGTGGAATACTTCCTCCAGCAAGGTCTCTTCATCCTCTCCAAATAGTCAGCAACTGCTCCAAATATTCAAATGTCTGAGACTTATGGAGATATCTCATTTGAATCACTACAAGCATAGTTTTATAGTAATAGTAGTAAGTCAGACACAAAGGTGTACAC
The DNA here is from genome assembly GCF_049852395.1 of Peromyscus maniculatus bairdii. NCBI lineage: Eukaryota > Metazoa > Chordata > Mammalia > Rodentia > Cricetidae > Peromyscus > Peromyscus maniculatus. The sequence goes on along the minus strand of NC_134875.1, from coordinate 140,839,405 downwards.
CTGTAATCTCAGAACCTAGGAAGCTGAGAAAGAAGGACTGTGAAGTTATGGAGACTCTGGGCTACACAGACCCTTTCTCAAAACAAACAAAAAAGTCTTACTAGTATTTCATCCTTATAAAACTGTCATAGAATTCAAATCACAACTTGGGTTTTCAATAATTTGAGTATTTTTTCTTACACAATAAAGGTTTAGTGAGTTTTGTGGAGTTATTTCTTTACTTTTAATTTTACACAGATTCTGGGCATCAACCTCAGGCCACTAGGCTTGTATAACAAGCAACCTTCTCCATTGATGCATGTTGCCAGCTGCCGTCAGTTTTAAATATAATAATAAGGCAGAATTAAAGTATTTTGTTATAATTGTTCTTTTACTGGCCTATTTTACCATTCAAACTTTATCCTATGTATGTGTACATAGGAAAACAATATTTTTTATAGGATACAGTACTATGGTTTTAGCCATGTACTGAGGGACTCAGGTCCTGCACAGATAGGGCAGGGACTACTGCCCAATAAACACAAGAAACAATATTCAATATCATTACTCATCTGGGGAATGCAAATCAAACTACAATGAAATATTACTTCATTCCCAAGAGGATGGCTACAATAAAAAGATACTGTAACTGGCACTAACAAGGATGTGGAAAAAACAGAGCTCTCATTCATTGCTGGTGGAAATGTAAAATGGTACAGCTAAACATTGTGTGGTGGTTCTCCAAAAAAGTTAAACAGAGTTACCACATGACACCAAAACTTGTCCATAAAACTGGGGAAGCCCTGGATTTGATCCCCAGTACATATAAAACCATACATGGTAGACCAAGAAAATGGCTCAGTTTGACAAACCTGAGTTAAAGCCCTGGAATTTATACAGTAGAAGTAGGGAACCAATTCCTGCCAGTTATCTTCTGACCTCTACATGAGTGCTGTGGCACAAGTACACAGACACAAACATACAAAATAAATAAATAAGTGTTTATATTAAATAAAGAAGACTGGGCTAGAGAGATGGTGATTAAGAGTACTGGCTGCTTTTCCAGAGGACCTAGGTTCAATTACCAACATTTACATAGTGACTTGAAACTGTAACTCTAGTTCCCGGAGATCCAGTGCTCCCTTCTGGCCTCCACAGGCACCAGACACACAAGTATTGCATAGACATACATGCTAGTAAAACACCCATACACATGAAATAATTTAAAAAATTGAACATTTTAATTTGGAAAGCAAGAAGATCAGAGTTCAAGATCTGCCTCCACCACATAGCAAATTGAGATCAGGTGTAGGTTACAGGATAAAGGCACTTGCTACACAAGCTTGAAAACCTGAGTTCAATCTCTGTAAACCACATAAAGATAGAACTGACTCCAGACTCCACAAAGTTGTCCTCTGACCTCACATGTGCTGTAGCATGCATTTCCCCCCACATATCTCTCTCTCTCTCTCTCTCTCTCTCTCTCTCTCTCTCTCTCTCTCTCTCACACACACACACACACACACACATATATATATACAATAATAACAAAAAGTTGTACACAAGGATTCATAGCAGCACTATTCACATAGGGACTTTTCACATAGCTGATTGATGGAGTTCTAAAAACATTATAAATATCCAGTGGAATATTACTCAGCAATACAAAAGAATGTTATGCATGCTTACAAAAGTAAGACTTGACAATATTATACTAAGTGAAATCAGCCAGAGGAAAAGCCCACATACTTCATGATTTTGTTTATGTGAATTGTCTAGAAATGAAAATCTATAGGAACAGAAAAGAATTAGTGATTAACTGGGGTGAGAGCAATAAGACAAATGACCATGTATGATCTTTGGGGTAATGGTATGCTTTAGTCAGACTTTGCCTTGCAGTGATAAAATACCTTATAATTTAAGGGAAAAAAGATTTATTCTGGCTCATAGTCAGAAGCTCCAGTCTGCCATGGCAGAAGGCCATGGTAGAGCATGACAGTTCACATCACAGTAGCTAAGAAGTTCTAAGAGCTGGTTGTGGTGGCACATTCCAGCACTTAGGAGGCGGAGGCAAGAGGATCTCTGTGAGTCTGACACCAAGCTGGTCTACAAAGTGAGTTTCAGAACAAAAAAAGTAGAGAGAATGGCTGTGCTGCAAGACTTCTCCTTTTCCCCCTTTTATTCCATGTAGGCCTCAGCCTACATGATAACACTGTCCCCTTAGTTAATCCTCTCTGGAAATGCCCTCAATGTGCTTCATTGCTCTTGGAGGTGCTTTACAATCCAATCAAGTTGACAATCAAAATTAAGCATCACCTAGTAACTAAAACTAGATTGCAGAGCTAAAGGAATAGCTAGCTCAGAGGTAGAACATAGTTTTAGCACACTCCAGAGCCTGGCTTCAATGTTCAGTATCATGAAAAGCAGCTTTCGTTTGGTTGGCTTTTCAAGACAGAGTTTCATCTGTGTAATAGCCCTGGTTGTCCGGGACCTCACTTTGTAGACCAGGCTGGCCTGGAACTCACAGAGATTCACCTGCCTAGTGCTGGGATTAAAGGTGTGGGCCACCACACCCAGTGAAAAGCAATTTTTAATGTTTGAATAAAAACAAGCCCAGTGTTGTAGAAATGGTTGTAATCCTAGCACCGAGAGACTAAGGCAGGCAGATCTCAAATCCAAGGCCAACCTGGAACACATAAAAAACATAGTCTCAAAAACCAAAAGTAGCACTCGGGAGGCAGAGCCAGACAGATCTCTGTGAATTCGAGGCCAGCCTGGTCTACCAAGTGAGTTCCAGGAAAGGTGCAAAGCTACACAGAGAAACCCTGTCTCAAAAAAAAAAAAAAAAAAAAAAAAAAAAAAAAAAAAAGTAGATCTGGCCCAGGATACAGGCCTGTATAGTTACTTGGTAGGCTCAGGAATGAAGATCACAAACTCAAGGTCTACCTGGGCTACAGAGTAAGTTCAAATGAAGCTTGGAAACTTAACAAAATAAAATATAGAGAGATGAAAAATGGTTCAGTGATAGGGTGTTTGTCTAATACATGTAAGGTTTTTGTTTCAACCCCCAGTACCACAAAAAACCCAACCATAGTAAAACTGGATTCTAATGAAGGCTATAAAACCTTGTAAATTTACCAAAATAATTAACTATGACATTTACAGTGGGAACTTTTTCCCCCTTTGACATGGAATCTCACTATCTTGCTGTCTGTACTCAAGCCCCTTAGTAGGTAGGACTCTGGTTCCTCCAAGCTTGACTTTCCAATGGTGAATCTTTTTTTGTAATTTTATCTTAAACTGAGTGTACTAGTGTACACCTATGATCCCAGCACTTGGGAGACAGAGGCAGGAGACTCTTGAGTTTGAGGGCAGTCTGAGGTATACAATAAAACCTTGTCTCGGGCTGGAGAGATGGCTCAGAGGTTAAGAGCACTGACTGTTATTCCAGAGGTCCTGAGTTCAATTCCCAGCACCCACATGGTGGCTCACAACCATCTGTAATGAGATCTGGCTCCCTCTTCTGTGTACATAATAAATAAATAAATAAATCAAAAAAAAAACCTTGTCTCAAACAAATATATCTCAATCAAATATTATACCCTCCTTAAATGTCTTAACACAGCCAGCCAGACATGGTGGTTCACACCTTTGATCCCAGCACTTGGGAGGCAGTGACAGGTGAATCTCTATGAGTTCAATGCCAGCCTGGTCTACAGAATGAGCTCCAGGACAGCCAGGGCCTCAAAGTGAGACTCCCTTCTCAAAGAAGGGGAGGGAGAGAGGGAGAGAAGGAGAGAGGGAGAGAGGGAAGGCAGGCAGGCATCTTAACACATTTAGAGCTTAGTGTGGTGACACACACCTGCAATCCCAACACTTGGAAGGTAGAAGCAGAGAGATCAGGCATTCAAGGCCAACCTGGGCTACATGTCTCAAAGCAACAAACAAATCTTAACATATTTTGACTAAACTCAAAGCCATTATAATATCAAATATGTTTTAAAAAACTATACTGACCTCTCACTTCCATCTTTCTGGGTTTTCCCTTCTATGTCTGTCTACAATAAAGTATTCCTAGCCGGGCGTTGGTGGCGCACGCCTTTAATCCCAGCACTCGGGAGGCAGAGCCAGGCGGATCTCTGTGAGTTCGAGGCCAGCCTGGGCTACCAAGTGAGCTCCAGGAAAAGGCGCAAAGCTACACAGAGAAACCCTATCTCGAAAAACCAAAAAAAAAAAAAAAAAAAAAAAAAAAAAAAAAAAAGTATTCCTTTATTTTTATTTTTTTTTAAAAAAAAAATCTTGTTTTAGGAGTGGTTCTCAAACTGTGGGTCATGACCCCTTTTGGGGTCAACAGACCCTTTCACAGGGGTTGCATATCAGATATCCTGCAAAGCAGGATTAAGGATTTACATTAAGATTTTTTTTAATTAATTTATTTTTTAAGATTTTATTTTTCGGGCTGGAGAGATGGCTCAGAGGTTAAGAGCACCGACTGCACTTCCAGAGGTCCTGAGTTCAATTTCCAGCAACCACATGGTGGCTCACAACCATCTGTAATGAGATCTGGCGCCCTCTTCTGTATACATAATAAATAAATAAATCTTTAAAAAAAAAGATTTTATTTTTCATGCACTAGTGTCTTGCCTGCCTGTATGTTTGTATAAGGGTATCAAATCCCCTGGAACTGGAGTTCAAGACAGTTGTGAGCTGCCATGTGTGTGCTGGGAATTGAACGTGGGTCTTCTGAAAGAGCAGCCAGTGCTCTTAACCTCTGAGCCATCTCTCTAGCCCTACATTAAGATTTTATTTTTAGATTTATTTATTTATTCATTTACTTATTTATTTATTGTGTACACAGTGTACCACCTACATGTATGTCTGTAGGCCAGAAGAGGGCACTAGATCTCATTACAGATGGTTGTGAACCACCATGTAGTTTCTGGGAATTGAACTCAGGACCTCTGGAAGAGTAGCCAGTGCTCTTAACTGCTGAGCCATCTCTCCAGCCCTACATTAAGCTTCTTAACAGTAGCAAAACTACAGTTAGGAAGTAGCAACAAAAATAATTTTATGGTTGGGGAGTCACCACAATATGAGGAACTGGATTAAAGGGTCACAGCATTAGGAAGGTTGAGAACCACTGTTTTAGAGGGAAAAGACTCAACAATAACAAGATGTAATAACTAACAACTTAAGGACAAATAATGAATAAGAAAAATTGAGTTCTAGGACAGAGGTATAGCTCTGTAGTGGTACATTTGTCTAACATACAAAAGACTCTAGGTTTGGTCCCCAATGGCACAAATAATAATAACAATAACAATAATAATATTTTTTAAACCAGGCAAAGGACTTCACTAAGCATTTTTCTGATCTCTTCATCATGGATTCAATAGTAGCTCCTTTTCCTCCTTTTCAATTGTTTTTCTCATGGATCCAATAACTGCTATTGTTGCTCTACCTCTTCCTCCTCACTCATTCCTGGGGACTGAATTTAGGGTCCTATGCATGCTAGGTAAGTATTTTTACAAAGGATCTAAATGCCTGTGCTTTCTTTTTATTTTCAAAACAGGATCTCAGCCAGTTGCCCAGGCTTGCTTCCAACCCACTGTATAGTAGAGACAAGCCCTGAACTTCCCAGGGAGCTGGGGTTATAGGCCTGTACAACTAGGGCTAGCTTCCAATACTTGCTTGACCATAAAAAACACAGGCAGGGTTTGGAGTCAGAGAAACCTGCAATCAAATCTTGGTTTTGCCTTGCAGCAAATAATTTAACCTCACTCATTTTTTATTTCATTTGTGAATCTCACAGGACTAATATGAAAATATAAAGTACTTAGCACAATGCCTGGCACAATATAACAATCAATAGATAAAAGCTTTTATTTTCCACTTCTTAATCTCCCCTAGGGCAGTACTGTATTAAAGTACTATTCAAGACCATTGAAACGGCTCTGTGCATAAGGGTGCCTGCTGCCAAGTTTGACAACCTGAGTTCAATCCCCAGGGCCTAAGGAAAGAAAGAACTGAGTCATGTAAGCTGTCCTCTGACTTCATGATAAACACACACCTACCTCCATATATAAATAGATAAGTAAATAAATGTAAAAATGTTAACAAAATAATGTACTATTCAATAACACTGACAAAAACATTAAATGGATATTCAAAGGGACTCAATTCAGGAAGGCAAAAACATAATGTATTTTTTAAAGACTTTCCAGTAATAAACCATGTTGGCATTGCTGAAGAGATATGCTGCAGTGAACAAGTTATGTGTTCCATATTCAGCAACATAGAAATACAGTACAACAAAAAAGTCAACAAAAAAATTGGGCTTCAAATCTGGAGTTTCCTCAGGCCTGGAATCAACTATTAAGTTTATAGCTATATAGTATAGCCTATATGTAATAATTTTTCTTTCATAAAATGGTAATATAGTAATCTAAGCCTAGGAATATATATAAAGGCAACTACAAAAACACTTCTCTAGAGACTCAAATTATAAGGGGAGAGTCACAAATTTGTATCCCACCTCTATTCCCTCAACACATGAAAAATCCAACCTGGATCCAGTACATTCTTGCAAACCAGTAATCCCAACTACTCAGGAGACTAAGACAGAAAGATTGAGCCCAGGACTTAAGAAAAAAATGTAATAAGACTCTCACCTCAAAACAAGATAAAAAGTAGTACTTTGTCAACCAATGGATTAAAGAATTTGTTTAACTTTTATAGCAACTAAAAAAAGGTATATTTAAACAGTAAAAATTGTCCATTAACAGTATTATGTCTTATACATACATTTTCATAACAATAAACACCAAGTACCAATGTACAATCACTAAGTCAACATCTAAGAGTAAAAGAAGAAAACTCAGTCCTTGTTCTCAAGGATTTTACATTTTATCCGAAGTTATAACATATTTTGATTATTTGCCACACTTTCACATCTATGTTTTTTGCTTTTATCTTGTGTGAACTACCTGTGTTTTAGGGGTTTTGTTTGTTTCTTTTCATTCTCTGAAAGTGTATTGTTGTGTGGCCCTGGCTGGCCCAGTACTTGCTATGTAACCCTGTCTGATCTTAACCTCAGAGCAATCCTCCGGTTAAGCCTCCTAAATGCTGGCTTTACAGGCCATGTGCCACAATGCCTGATACCGTATTTCTTTTTCTAATTTATTTAATTTTTTTTTCATTTTACATACCAATCACAGTTCGCCCTCCCATCCCTCCTCCATTCCCTGCTCCCTCCCATCCCCCCAACCCCTCCCCCATCCATTCCTCCAAAAGGGTATGGCCTCCCATGGGGAGTCAACAAAGCCTGCTACATTCAGTTGAGGCAGGCCCAAGCCCCTCCCCACTGTGGCAAGGCTGAGCAAGGCATCCCACCATAGGGAACCTCCAAAAAAACCAGTTCATGCACCAGGGATAGATCCTAATCCTACTGCCAGGGGCCCCTCTAACAGACCAAGCTACACAACTGTCTCCCATGTGCAGAGGTCCTGGTTTGGTCCCATGCAGGCTCCACAATTGTCAGTCTAGAGTTTGTGAGTTCCCACCGGTTTGGTTCAACTGTCTCTGTAGGTTTCCCCAACATGATCTTGACCCCCCTTGCTCATATAATCCCTCCTCCCTCTCTTCAACTGGACTCCCAGAGCTCAGCCTGGTGCTTGGCGGTGGATCTCTGCATCTGCTTCCATCAGTTAGTGGATGAAGGCTCTATGATGACAGTTAGGGTAGTCACCAATCTGAATACAGGAGAAGGCCAGTTCAGGCACCCTCTCCACTATTGCTAGGAGTCTTAGCTGGGGTCATTCTTGTGGATTCCTGGATTTCCCTAGCACCAGGTTTCTCCCTAACCCCATAATGGCTCCCTCTATCAAGATATCTCTCTTTCATTGTTCTCCCACTCCATCCCTCCCCCAGCCCAACCATCCTGTTCCCTCATGTTCCCATCCCCCACCCCCACCCCCTAGTTTACCCAGGAGATCTCATCTATTTTCCATTCCCAGGGCGATCCATGTGTCTTTCTTAGGGTCCTCCTTGTTAGCTAGCTTCCCTGGCACTGTGTGGGTTGTAGTCTGGTTATCCTTTGCTTTCCATCTAGTCTGATATTTCTTCATTTATTTGTTTTGCAATGCTAGGGACGGAATCTACGGCCTCAGGACATATGCTAGGCTGAGCTATTATACTCCAACCACCTTCAACATTTCTTTAGAAAATATGTTTATCTTTGCACCCCAAAAAAGTATAGGATACAGTAAGTTTTTTTGTTGTTTGCAGTACTAGAACCTGGGCCTTCTACATGCTAGACAAGTATTCTACCCTGAGTTCTTTCTGCTCTTTATTTTGAGACAGGTTCTTATTAAGTTGCTCAGAATGGCCTTGAACTCAATCTGTAGTCCACTGTCTACCTTGAATTTGCAATCCCATCTCAGCCTCCTGAACAGCAGGGATTATAGGACTGCACCATCTGGCCCAGCCTACACTAAATTGGAGGTATTTTGTTTGTATTTTGAGGCAAAACATTACTCAAGCTGGCACAAAATTCTGGGTTCGAGCCATCCTTTTGTCCCAGTCTCCCAAGAGCTGGGACTACAGGTGAATAATACCATGCCCAACTCACTAAGCTTTTTTTCTTCTTTCCTTGTTTTGAAATTTTGAGACAAATATGCCTATGTACACCAGGCTGTCTTTGAATTCTGAATGCTAGAAGTGCTCAATTTTTTAGAGTCATGACTTGGGATTTCTTTTTTTCTTTTCAGCATATAGAAGGCTCTTATTCTTCTTACTCTGTAGCATTAAATGTTTTGCTACTATAAATATTTCATTACACATGTATAGATACATGTATATATATATATATACATTTGTAGCAGGCATATTTATATGTATATATATATATATTTTAACTTTCATTGAAATATACTAACATATCAAAGTGAATGGATGTAATCTTTATACAATGCTAAAAAATTGCTTCCCATGACCATTATACCAATTTAAACTTCCACATACAATATGTATCTTTTACCTTACACCTGTGACAAAAAAAGTTCTATCAAACATTTTGATTTTTAACATTCTAATGGGATTTTAAAATCTCTGTATGTTTTCTTTTTATGCAGCACAGAGGATCAAACCCAGAGCCTTGCATGTTAGCAAGTACTCAATCACCAAGCTACAGCTTCAGCCCTCAGTATGCTTTCAGTTAACATTTAACTTACAAGTGAGGTGAAGCCATCTTCCATATAAATAATGATTAACAAGTTAAGAATAAGCCAGGACTAGGGATGTAGCTCAACTGATGGAGTGCTTGCCTAGCATGAATAAAGTCCTAGGTTTGATCCCTAGCATCTCATAAACCAAGCATGGGACCCACAACTGTAATCTCAATACGGGAGGCAGAGCCAGGCGGATCTCTGTGAGTTGGAGGCCAGCCTGGTCTCCAAAGCGAGTTCCAGGAAAGGCACAAAGCTACACAGAGAAACCCTGTCTTGGAAAAAAAAAACTAGAGAGAGAGAGAGAGAGAGACTTTATCTCTAAAAAGGAAGAAGAATTCAAAAATTCCTATTATCACTGCTACCAATGAAGGAAGTAAAGCAAGATGAACAAATATTAAAGGATATGGAGCATAATGATGCACTCCTGTAATCCTGGCATGACAGAAACTAAGGCAAGAGAATTACTAGCTTGTGACCATCCTAGACTTCATACTGAACTGAAATTCTGGGTATGGTGATGCATACTTTTCTTTTCTTTTCTTTCTTTTTTTTGTTTTTTTGAGACAGGGTTTCTCTGTGTAGCTTTGTGCCTTTTCCTGGAACTCACTTGGTAGCCCAGGCTGGCCTCGAACTCACAGAGATCCGCCTGCCTCTGCCTCGCAAGTGCTGGGATTAAAGGCGTGTGCCACCACCGCCCGGCGCATACTTTTTAATACCAGCACTGGAGGGTGAGAGGCAGGAGGCTCAGGATCAAGGCCAGCCAGAGCTACATGAGACCCTTTCTCAAAACAGAAAAAAAAAAAGCACTCAGGATGTCGAAGGCAAGAGGATTCGAAGTTCAAAATTATCTATGGATATATAGCAAATCTGAGATAAGCCTAGGCTATGAGAGACCATTTCAAAAGGCCAAAATATTCAAAAGTAAACAGAAATCAAGTAAACTGAACTAAAATGGCACAGCTAGAAAAAACAGCCAGGAGGTAGGGGAAAGAAAGGGACAGCTCCGTGACAGAGAACTTGTTTAGAATGTTCCAGGTCCTTAGTTCCATCTCTAGCCCCACAAAAAACAAGCCAGAGGTCAACACCAGTATCTCATTCCCAAGCTCACTTATAACTGGGGCCCCTTATAATACATGTAGTCATATAACACTAAGTTGCACAGATACATACACTGAAAAAACATATTACATTCTTTGGAAATAAAGTCTCTGCAAGGTAATGATTTTAATAGATAGTAGATAGATAGATAGATAGATAGATAGATAGATAGATAGATAGATAGATAGATAGATATTAGTATATATTACTGAAGAAGTCAGGTGAAAGGCATGTTGACATTATTCCTACAATCCCAATACAATGGGAGGCTGAGGATTATAATTCCAGGCTACCTGGGACTAAATTAAACTAAAAAAAAAAAAACCTCAGTGAAAATAGATGTAAGCCATAATTATCTATCATTTAACTAAAAATTGACACTGTATATATCTAAAAAAGCAATTATATCTGTTATATAGTTTATGGTTGTCCCGATCAGGAATCTATCTATCCAAATAATTTGAGTCAAATTCTTTTATTCTTTTTTCTTTTGATGATGTTGTTTGTTTTGGTTGTTTGTCTGTTTAGTTGGCTGGTTGGTTGATTGGTTGGTTTCAGACAAGATAAGCCCAGACTGGCCTAGAACTCTCCGTGTAACTCGTCTGCCCTTGGACACAAACTAGATCTTCCTGTCTCTGCTTCCACAGTACTAGAATTACTGGTAGGCACCATCATGCCCAATTGTTTTTCTCTAATTTTAAAGGAATATTTCACCTTACACAATGTAGACCAGGCTGATTTTGAACTTACAGTACTCCTGCCTCGGTTTCTTTAGTGCTAGGATTTTAGGAATGTACCACTGTGCATGACAAATAATCTTAGTTCAAAAATGACACTGGAGAAATGGCTCAGTAAGTAAAATGCTTACTATACAAGTATCAGGACATGAGTTCAGATTCCCCAGCATCCATGTAAAATAGCTAGGCATGGTGGTTACTTGTAACCCCAGCACAGACAGTCAGAGACAGGAAGATCCCATGTGCTTCCTGGTCAGCTAGTCTATTAATTTGGTGAGCTTCATGTTCAGCGAGAGACCCTGTCTCAAAAACTAAGGTGGAGAACTATAGCAGAAGACACCTGGTATTAACATCTAGTCTCCAGACACACTGGCATGAGTGAACACATTTACACACACATGAATATCCCACACAGAGATATATAAATAAATAAGTAGGCAAAAAGCATCCCTATAATTTCAACCTAAGGATTTTTTTTTAGCTCATCATATGAAGTTTAATCATATAAAAGCTTCCCTGGGGCTGGTGTGATGGTTCTATGAGTAAAGGTGTTTGCTTTGCAAGCCTATATAATGATCTGAGTTCAACACCTGAAATCCGTATCAAAAAGGAAGGAGGGAACCAACTCCATAAAGTTGTCTTCTGACTTAAACACAGACACAGACACACACACACACAGACACACACACACACATAATAATAATAATAATAATAATAATAATAATAATAATAATAATAATAAATTTTTAAGAAATATAAGTCTTTCTGATAACACAGAGCTTTGGAACATCCACACACAACCAAGTACAATGTACAATCTTCACAAATGTAAAGTTTAAAAACTTATAGTCAATTCACATGTAAAAGAAGGGAGGAGACAGGTATAAAATCTTACTTCTGGCATTTGATAACTGCTGGGATAGGAAGTGTTGGCCTTTTTCAACAGTGTGACCCCTGGTAGGCTGACTCCAGGAGCGGCCACACATCCAACAGAAGTAGGGCAACACAGAAAGACTCCATGGAGAAAAAAAAGAAAACTCATTGGATGGGGAGAGAGGTGAGGGTGGATATGGGAGGATTGGAGGGGGGCGGAGGCCAGTAAATATGATCAAAATATATTTATGAAATTCTCAAAGAATTAATAAAATATCGTTTTAAAAAGTTCAGAGCTGGTGGCCTAGAGTGCATACTGCTCTTGCAGAGGAGCCAGGTTTGGTTTCCAGCACCCACATGCCAGCTCACAATTCTAGGCTATCAAAGCCCCCTTCTGGCCTCCATAGGAACCAGGCATGCATGCAGTATACATGCAAGAAAAACATTCATACACATTAACACTTATAAATCTTTTAAAAGAATTGTTCAAGGTCATCCTTGGTTATACAACTTTGAGGCCAGCCTGAGGTGGGTTTAAGAATGAGCAGCAAATGGCACAGGCAACAACAACAACAAAATTAGATAACTGGACTTCATGATGTTTCAAGAAAGACTTCAGTGCCTCAAAACACATTATCACGATAGCAGACAGAGTGGTGCATACCTATGATTCTAGCATGTAGGAGGCTGAGCCAGGGGGAATCAAAAGTTCAAAGCCCTGCCTGGGCTACACAGCAAGACTCTCAAAATAAATAAAATGAATAGATGGATGAATGAATAAATAAATACCAAAATCCTTCAATCAAAGTACAAATTCAGGGCTGTAATGTAACTCAGTGGTAGACTAGCTGTCTAGCACATAAGAGACCTTACACCATAAAAAAAAGACAACTCAGACAGAATGGGAGAAATTATTTGCAAAGAATATCACCTAGCAGAGTCTAGTATTTAGAATACAGTTTTTTAAGAACTTTTATAACTCAGCTGGGCGGTGGTGAGGCACACCTTTAATTTCAGCACTCGGGAGACAGAGGCAGGGGAATCTCTGTGAGTTTGAGGCCAGCCTGGTCTAGAAAGTGAGTTCCAGGACAGCTAGTGTGGTTTCACAGAGAAACCCTGTCTCAAAAAACAAAACAAAACAAAAACAAAAAACCTCTTATAATTCAATAAAAAAAAAGTCAAATTTTCAAATGAAGGTCTTTTAAGATCTAGAAATGTTACCTTTGTTGCAGGTGGCTGAATGAAAGCTCTGGAATAGATTACATTGATTGATTTCTATTTTTTTTTCTTTTTGAGACAGGGTCACACTATATCATTGGCTGACTTGGAACTCTCTATGTGGACCAGGCTGGTCATGAACTCATTAGAGATCCTGCCTCTGCCTCCTCATTGCCTGTCTCAATGGCTTTGCTGGGATTAAAGGCATGTACCACCACACCCCATTAGACTAATAATGTTTTACCACCATAAAATTAAAATAAATTTCCACAAATCATCAAAAAATCCCTCCTATAATTCAAAAAAAAAAAAAAAAACAAAACTTAAAAATGAACAAAGGGGGTTAGAGATTTAGCTCAGTGGTAGAGGGCTTGCCTGGCAAGCACAAGGACCTGAGTTCAGTCCTCAGCTCCGGAGGGGAAAAAAAAAAGAACAAAGGTCTTAAATAGCTCAAAACACTTCTTCAAAGGAGAAATATAAATAGACAAAGCACAAGAAGAGATGCCCCACATCATTAGTCATTAGGGAAATGCAAATCAAAACCACAATGATACCACTTCACACTCACCATGAGGCCATTAAAAAAAGAACAACAAGTTTTGGAAGGAGATACAGAAATTGGAATCCATATATATAATTGGGTATGATAATGTATAATGGTGACACCTCTGTAGAAAACAGTTTGTACGTGATCCAATAATTTCTTTTCTATTTACATACCAAAATAAGTTAAAATGGGTATTCAAGCAGAATCTTACATGTGAATGAATATCTACAGCAGCACTACCCATAAAAGTTTAAAGGTGGGTAGAAATATTCATGAACTCATGAATGGATTTTTAAAAATCTGATATACTCTACAGTAGAATATTACTCAACCACAAAAGACAATGAGACATATACTGGGTGAATCTCAAAAACATGCTAAGCGAAAGAAGTTGGGCATCAGAGCTGGGGATATGGCTTGTGAGGACCTGAATTTGGATCCCCAGAACTCAGGTAAAGCCAGATGCTGTAGCATGTGTCTGTAATTTCAATATTCCTACAGCAACTAGGGAAGTGGAGGCAGGAGAATGCCCAGATGAAATACCCTGCCTCAAACAAGATCAGCAAAAACTGAGACCTTAGATTGTGCTCTGACTTCCCTATGTGTGACATACATACCCACATTCACACAAAAACACATGGGGTGGGGGTGGGGGCTCATGCAAAGACTTAAAAAGAAAAAAGTCCGACATAAGAGGTTTGGGGTTAGTATTATGATTAGAGACTGAGCAAACCCATTGAGACAGGCAAATAAGGGTTACTAGGTGTTAGAGGGAGGAGAATGGAGAGTGAGTACTTACTGAGTAAATACAGAGTTTCCTTTCAAGGTGATGAAAACATTTTGGAATTAGATACTAGCCCCAAGTACAGTAAAGTTACTTAATGTCAAAGACGTATACTTTAAAAATGATTTAAAGCCAGGCTTAGTGACTCAGACCTATAATCCCAGCAACCTGGGAGACTAAGGTAGGAGGATCACAAATTCAAGTTCTGCCTAGGCTACAAAATGAGTTCAAGGACAGCCTGGGCAACTTACTGAGACCCTCTCTCAAAAAGTAAAGAGGGCTGAGGATGTTGGCCAGGGGCAGAGTGCTTTCTGGACATGTACAGGGCTGATTGTTCAATCCCAAGTACCACAAAAAAATGAATTTATTAAAAGGTAAATTTCTTACTGAGTTTTATCACAATTTAAAAGTACCCATGCTAAAAGATGGCAAAGATCTATTTCATTTCTCCTAAGACTTTTTAAAGGAGCCTGAGTGGGTATGTGGTTCCCTGCTAGAGTGTTTAAGTAGCAGGCAGGAGACCCTGGGTGCAATTCCAAGCACAGTTTCTTTTAAAAGGTAAGGGAGAAGGGCAATGAGAAGGGAAAGATTTATATGGAAGGAAGGGAAAAAGAAAAAAGTTTCAGAAGAAATACATATTCCTGAAAGAAAGGGTATGAAAGGCTCATTTCTACAATAAGTCACTCTCAACAACTTCAACATTCTCCAAACCAAACATCTCATGATATTTATAGAACAACTATAAATACAGTACTTATATATGAAGCCCAAAAATAAAAATTAAATTAAAAATGGCATCAATACTAATTTCTAAATAAATACCTTTATCTATGTCCTTTACAGTCATCAAAATTAGTCATTGCCTAACAATATCACAAATTTTATGATATCTCAAATAAAAATGGGCAAGACACACTCCTGTGAAAGAATCTTGGCTTTTAGCCATGAGACCTAAGTATATCTACAAGTAGAACTGGATACTTAATACTAAAATAAGAGACAGAAAGGGTTTTTTTTTCTTGCACACAGTTCATCCTCATACAAAAACATGTACACAAATATTACTAATTACTTTTTGTTTGGCTTTTTTGAGACAAGGTCTCTCTGTGTACCCCTGGCTATCTTAGTACTCACTATGTGGACCAGGCTGGCCTTGAACTCATGAATATCCATCTACCTCTGCCTCCTGAGTACTAGGATTAAAGGTATGTGTCCCATCTTCACTAGTTTTAATTCAGTTACCTAACTGGAAATGTGTTACTACTATATAACATTTTCTTATTTTCTGTATTTCTATTATGTTTCTTTGCAGTCTTTGGCCTTATTAATTACTGACTAAGCAATGGACAATTTAGTGAAAACAGAAACTCTTCAGCTTTACAGAGAAAAACTTAAGGCAATACTACAAACATCTAATACCTGAAACACTAAGAAATAATTATGGCAATGAATGTAGAGTTGTGATGGGAGCATTAACATTGGTCCAAAGTCAGAAGTGCAGGGTCCACTACTTACTAAATCAAGCATTTTGTTGTTAGTTTGCTTTGTTGGTTTTGAAGTGTGGTCTCACTAAATAACTCCTAGATATAGACCAGGCTGGACTAGAACTCACAAACATCTGCCTGTCTCCCAAGTGCTGGGATTAAAGGTACTGTACCAGACTTATCTTTGACCTTTATACTCTCTTTCAAATATGAGGAAGATAAAGAAAGATAGTGTGAAAGTATATGTAAAGTATGTAGACAATCTAAAGAGGGGCACAGTGGAGAAGGTGGCAAAGGGAAGAAAGGAGGGGCAGAACAGGCTTTAGGGAAATAAGTCTAGTCCTTCTCTTCAGCCTCAGTCTCAGCATATGATTGCAGCCTTATCTCATCCCACTCCTCAAATACACTTCTATACTTATATGCTCTTCCACTCCAGGAATATCTAGTTAAAAACTAGGAGACTACCTTTCCTAGAAGAGTTGCACATTTCTAAGCTCCCACTGTATCTTTATACTTCTACTCTATTTAATGTGTGATATATATATATATGTATATATATATTGGTATATATGCATATATACTACCCAATATATTTATATACATATACAAAGACTTCATCTCAAATTAAACACAATATTAACCTTTGCATTAAAACTTTAAGTAGTCAAAGAAAGGATTATACTCTTTCCAATTTCAAAACAGAATGCAAGAAATGTTCTCAAATTTACAACATTTCTAAGAACTCAATATATCTCAGCAAAACGTAAAAATAATCATCAAAAGCTAAAAATCCATAATCATGAATTTTGACCCGGAATAGAATGAAAATATTACAAGATCTTACCAGAAGCTAAGTAACATATTCAGAGAACAAAATGTCCAAGTATTCTATTGTAATTTAAAGTTACACCAGCTGCAGATGCAGCTCAGAGATAGAGGCATTGCCTAGCATACTCAAGGCCCTGGGTTGGAGCCTCAACAGACAAAGAAACAAAAACACTGAAAGCAAGTGTCAATTTTCAAATAAAACATTCAAGAATAACCAAAAATTCAAGAATAACCAAAAACATCAGGTATCACTATTAAACACTCAAAATCGAATTTTGTACATTCTGACTAAAATTTAACACAAGGTATCTTTCCCTCAGGCTGACCAGTTTAAATAAATTTTAAATTAAAAAATCCAAAGAGTTACAGACTGTCTAAAAACACATCCAGTTCTGTATCGTACACTAAGATCTCTTGAAAAGTTCTCTTTACATTAAAACTTAGGAGGCAGAAGCAAGCAGATTTCTCTGAGTTCCAGGCCACCCTGGTTTACCTTGCAAGTTCCAGGTCAGCCATGCCTTCATAGTGAGACCCTGTCTCAAAAAACAACAAAACACTATTCATGAAAAACAGTTAACAACGCCTTCAAATGTTGGCTGCAATCACTACTACACAGATTTTTCACAACTCAAGACTACTGATTGATTCCTATGACTGTCTCAGCAGTAACCCTTAAGGAATCACACCTGAAGGCTGAGGCAGGAGGATAGAAGGGAATTCAAGACCAACCTTGGCTACACAGTGAATTTCAGGTCAGCCTTCGCTACAGGATGAGACCCGGTCTGAGAGAGAGCAGGGGAGGGGGAGGGAGAGAGAGGAAAGGGAGAGACGGGGTAGGGAGGAAGAGGAGCAAGAGACACAAAACTCGCACCTCTTGAAGGCTTTAGTCTTGTTTTAAAGTGTATCGACTGGCAAGATAGAGACATACATACACTCTGGGGGTTTCCACCCACATCCCACAATATAAATGTTTCACAGCGCTTAACTAAACAAAACCTCTTTCAATACAGGGAAATCACCTCATGACTTTTATCCTTACCCTATCATACCCTCTCCCATTCCCAGCAAGTCAGTCACAGAACACAAACCACACCTCTCAATTCCCTTGCACCTAACACAATTTACACAATCAGCCTGCTACATCCCTCACCCATATTTCAGTCCTATCAACCCTTCTACATCAAATGAACCTCTAAATTAAGCCTCCTCTTTCCCCCACTCCATTTCCATCCATATAACACACCCAAACCTTGTTGAACATCCCACACCCAAAGCGATTCTTTTAGTAGCACCAATCTCACTTAAATGATCTCTCAGTCCCTTTGTCAACCATCTCCTGGAGCCTCATCTTCCCCGTCTCTTAGTCTTCCATCAACTGCCAAAGTTGCCACCCTCCCCAACAGAAACAAAAAAAGGAAAAAGAAAAAAAAACGCACCTTAACCTCAAATCTGTCCTTCTCCACTTTCCTCACCTCTTAATTTTCCTCTCCGCACTCGGTCAGTTAGACTCAAGCTCTTACAACCCCAAGACCTGCGCCCGGCCTCGTCCGGTACCTTTGGGTTGACCGCACGCACCTTGCCTGGGTCAGGCAGCTCCCCCTTAGCGCACACACACACACATACGCACACACACACACAGAGACGCGCACACACACACGCGCGCGCACACACACACACCACCACACACACACACACACACACACCACCACCACCACCACACACTGGGGCGCTTACTCTGAACAGACTGTTGGCCGCCGCTGCCTCCTTCCATTCATCCTGGGCCCATTCATCTCTCAGCCCGATCCCGGACACGCCCCCCGGCCTCCTCCCTCTCTCGGGGTCCCGGGCTGGCCGGGACCCTCACCTCACTAGAGACTCTGACGGACCGAGACCCACTCTCTTCACTTCTCCCTCGCTGTCTGTCTCTCAAGCCTCCTCCAGCCCCCCGACCGGCTACCCCGTAGACTAGACACACACATATACCTCCTCCTCTAACGCCTCCTCCGATGCTTCTTACTCCCCTCCTCAGTGTCTCGAGCTCGTCTCCGAATCCTGTGCGCGTGCGCGCGTCTCCCCGCGAGCCCACCGAGCCAGCCACCGCGGTTAGGGCAAGAGCGGGCGGGGGTGAGGGGAGCAGGGTGCGAGCCCAAGCTCGCGCTCGCCCCGCAGCTGACCGGGCGCAGGCGTACTGAAGCCGGAGAATTCTGATGGACTGGAGAGGGGCGGGGAAGGGAAGGGAAGGGAAGGCGAGGGAGGGGAGGGGAGAGAGGGGGAGGGGCGGAGAAAGCCAACTGAGCAGCCCCGACGCGGACCGGCCCCCTAGCAGAGCGAGGGGCCCCGAGCCCGGCCAACTGGCGCTTGCGCACACCTTCCCCCGCACTCAGCGCAGCAAGGTGGATGCGCGCGTCGAGGAGAGGAGCTTCGCCCCATGGCAAAGAGAAAAAAAAAAAATCTCAGCGAGGCGCCGCGCAAGACAGCGCTTGTGTGTTCTGAGGCGCTCGTCCCCAATGCCGCTTTCCCCTTTCCCCTAAGAAATTTAAAATAAAAAACCAAGGGGGAAAAAAAAACTAACTAAAAAGACATCCAATCACACACCACTTCTGGCCCCGGCAGACCGCTTTCAGCTCCTTGTCAACCTTAAAATGAACCAGCTCTATGGATACTTTGTTACCCACCAGTATCTTTTTTTTTCACCCGCCACCCCTTACTCACTTTTCCAGTTCCCGGTTTATCTCGCGAGACCGATACCTGCCGGCTTCGGGATTAGAAGTCGAAGCACAGATTTACAAATACCTGTCTCCGGGTTATGTTGCGAGGGCAATGGCCACGGCATATACCACGGCCGCCCCCCCGCCCCCAGGACCGTAGTGCGCGCGGGGGAGGGGGGGCAACAACCAAAGCAGGGATGGGAAAGGGGAGCTAACCGATTTTTGACGGCGTGTAACCGCTAGGCCTAGGCACGTGGCCTGTGCCTCACAGGCGGGTGCGGTGTACCCTGGGAATTGTAGTTTTTCTTCCCACCTCTTGTCCCACTCCCCTCCTCAGCCATACATAGGCCTCAGACAGGGAGGGGGATTGCCGACGCCATTTTGTGGGGAACAATGGCCAATGGCCCTGGTGATGACGGGTGGGGGAGGGAGCAATGGTTTAAGGGTTCAGTTAGCCTCCTCTGGCCCCTCGGTATCATAGCAACCCCTTCAGAAGCCTGGCCCCGCCTGCTTGCTACTCTGCCAGGCTTGGACTGCTAGCCAAGGAAAAAGATACTTTTTCCCAGATGCTGACTCTTATCACCCATTATCCACCTCCCTGAAAAACTCTCAATTCCTCGAATTAGTGAGTGCTGTCTTCATCAAGCTTTCGTTGCATGTTAGCCTGAGCTCAGTGGCTTTAAGAAGTGCTCCATATGCTGTATGAGGCACAGTGAGGAATTGTTTCTATAATGCATCACAATCCTGCCTCGACGAAGGAGGAAACTGAGGCTCAAGGGGAAAACAGAAGGGTAGCCAAACAAACACCAAGCAGCAGCTTCAAAGATTACCAAGTTATTTCAAGTCTTAATCTGTCCTTCCTCCCATGAGACAGTAACTAGAAAGCTGGACCACCTTGTTACTTCTGTGACCACCTTGTTACTTCTGTGACCACCTTGTTACTTCTGTGACCACCTTGTTACCTCTCTGTGTTCACTAGTCCTCCCACTGCCACACAGTGCCTTCCAAAACCAGGCTCGCCTGTGGCCCTGCCTCTCTGCCTTCTCTGAGCCTGATGATACAATCAGCACCGAACAATGCTTAGGAATGCTAACCCTTCAACCTGCTCTGATGCAAACTCTTCCAAGGAGTTTGTCTTTGACTACGTGCTCAGTAATTATTAAGCGTTGTGACACAAAACACATACAGCCTTAGAAATTTGAAAAATCAGATGATTCTGTTCCCATCCAAGTACAGAGCCTTCTCAATGTAGAAATACTTTTTAAAAAATTTTAAATATTTTTATTCAATGCTTTTTTACAAGTAATTTTGAAGAATTGTTATGTGTATGAGTGTTTTACTTGCATGTATGTATGTGCACCACATGTGTGCCTGGTGCCCAAAGAGGTCAGAAGAGGGTATTGGGTTACCTGAAACAGGAATTACAAATAGGTATGAGCTACTGTGTGGGTACTGGGAACCAAATCCAGGTCCTATGCAAGAGCAGCAAGTGCTCTTCACTGTTGAGCCTTGTCTCCATCCCCTTGTAGACCTACTATTGATATATATGCTGTCCAGAGTTAAACACAAATGCCATTATAGGCAGAAATGAGAGTAAGCAATCATAGCTAATCACTTCTATAGGTTAGAAAACATTCCACTGGTTTCCGCTGTCAAGTGGCAATTGTGATATTCCCATTCATCTATCATAAAATTTGAATGATTATTAACCACTTCTAATTTGACTTTATATTATCACATAAATCATCTAATAACCCAGTTATTTTTGGAAGCACTACTGCCAAGAAACCACAAAAATTTTCACTGGAATTATTTTTGGTGGATTTTTTTTTCAGGGAGGATGTTTGAAACAAGGTCTTGTGTACTCAGGCTGACCTTGAACTCACTATGTAGCCAAGAATGACCTTAAATTCCTGATCCCATTGCTGCGACTATAAGATGTGTCACAACACCCACGTGGGATCAGTTTTAGATGTCAGCAGCATCCCAAGGCATATTCTTATATTATTTGTTTTCCTGCCTTGCCACCTCCTCCCTTGAGATATCCCAAAACAGACTATGAGAGAGGTAGAGAGAACACAGAGAAAGAACTATTTATATCTCAAAATAATATTGCGCCACACATATTTTCTATTAAATGTCAGTATCCTGATAAAGGGCATGAAATGTATTTCTTATCCAATCACGCACTAGTTAAGACCATGACTCTAAGGGCATGAGTTTCTGGATGACCTTTTCTCTAAGCAAGCCTAAAAATTGGGAGGATTCTAGGGACTCAGATCATCTAGGGACTATCAGTGCCCACCCCTCCCCCACCCCCCAACACAAGCCAGTAGCTCCCTTGGGCTTAGCGCAACAATACAGTTTCTCTACTTTGGTTATATTGTCTGGTCTTCTCTTTAAAGATAGTGTTCCAGCCAGCTGGTGCTGGAGCATGCCTTTAGTCCCAGCACTTGGGAGGCAGAGGCAGGTGAATCTTTGAGTTAAAAAAGATACAGTGTTGCCGGGTGATGGTAACTCAAGCCTTTGATCTCGGGAGGCAGAGCCAGGCGGGATCTCTGTGAGTTTGAGGCCAGCCAGGGTTACAGATTGAGCTCCGGGAAAGGTGCAAAGCTACACAGAGAAACCCGGTCTCGAAAAACCAAAAATAAATTAATTAATTTAATGTAATTTAAAAAGATACAGTGTTTCCACGTGTGCCCAGAGCATATGTCAGGGCACTGCTTTGGCACCTGACTCTTGGAAACTCTAAGTATGAATACGCCCACATCACTTCTCTGTAACCGTGAAGTGTCACAAAGCTGAACGCCTCTGTGAAGTATCTATGGAGCAGAGCTCCTAAACCTGAGTTGCTGAAACAACTGACCATTCTCTTCAAAAGCTCATACCCTGAGGTCCATTCTCATCCACAGCATCATACAAGCAAGGCATTCTTGGGGAAAATCTTTTGCATAGCAGATATAAATCATAGTCTACTCACTCAGGCAGGTGTATAATAATAACAGCTAGCAATTAAATAGCATTTCCTGTGTGCTTTATATGAATCCACTGAATCATAAGTATCAGTCTTAACACTTTATTTTTTTTTCGAGACAGGGTTTCTCTGTGTAGCTTTGCTCCTTTCCTAGAACTCACTCTGTAGACCAGGCTGGCCTCGAACTCATAGAGATCCGCCTGCCTCTGCCTCCCAAGTGCTGGGATTAAAGGCGTGTGCCACCACCGCCCAGCATGATCTCTTTTCATAACTGTTCACCATTTTCCTTTAGGTTGTTTTGTCTATGCTTCCTGTCACTCATCAACTGTGTAGTAAGATGGGAGAGCAGAACCGAAGTTATAAGCACAAAGGGATGAGTCAAGAAGAACAACTATCTAGTCTCTAGTTTAGACTATAAACTGGATAGAACCATCAACTTTAGACTAAGTTTGGCTCAAGTATACTAGAGTACTGGAGTAAGTACTCTATTAAGCTCCTCATACTGGAGTAAGAGCTGGAGATGTTACTTGTCCTCCATTGCTGGAGATGTTACTTGTCCTCCATTGCTGCGTTTTTCTCAGAGTTTACAACTGTCACTTATGTAGTACAGTGGTCTGTGGTAAGTAAGTACATGCACACATGTACAATGTGATGAGAACCAGTACCTCTCTGTTTACTATCTGGGGCCAGTAATTGGATGCCTCTCAATATCCCATGAAGGTGTGGAGGTGGCCAGAGATGATGGAAAGGGACCTAATTATGTCTCTTTTCGTTAGTGAATTATCTCCCAGTTTGTAGATCTTGCCATCTGACATGTCTCAGGGTAGAGATGTGACTATTGAAGTTCATCTCAGTGTTAGAGGCCAGCATGGCTGAGGCCCTGAACTCAATTCCCATCCCGGGTCGGGGAAGAGCTAAGTCTCTCTGCTTCCTGAGATTTGTTTCCCAAGGACAAACAAAATAGCAATATGAAAGATGCTTCCAGCAGCAACAGATTTGGAAAAGCAGAATAACCCCTAGATCCCCTGATTGAGAAATAGGAAATAATGCTTGGATATATTCAGTGCTTTAATTTTCCCATGGGGGAAAACGACTCACTTATTAATAGTAAACACTTGATATCATACATTTTATCAAACATTGATTATATATGACATTGGAGTAATATTACTTGTGAAATCCCATGTATAAAGCTAGGTTGGAGAGACAATCCATTGTTTTCAATTGCCGTCTCCTGTGTTCACTTCTCATACAGGGTTCCCAAGACCCACTCAGTGGGAAACGGGCCACATTCTCCAGCCACCACGGACTGGACCAGAGTAGACAGCTGGGCTCCTTAGTATCTTATTCCCAAGAATTTGGATGGGAAAGAATGCATAGAACAGATAACTGTAGCACTGAGCTACACTCTTGTGCCCCAACTGCTTTTCGTTTCCTGAGACAAGGACTCAAACACAAAATTGCAGCCAAGGATGAGTTTGTAGAGGCAATCCTTTTATCTACATTCTAAGTGCTGGAAATACAAGTAAGCACTACCAGACTGGGTTTATGAGGTGCTGGGGATCTAACCCAAGGCTTCATGCATGCTGTGCAGGCACTCTACCAACCAACTGAGCTACATTCCAGCCTTAATCGCTTTTGAGTAATGGGGGTGGTCAGTCTCTGTTTGGAGGTCTCTGTTCTCCATAAGATAAACTCTAGGCACTTTCTCATTCCAAAGTGGTGAGTCCTACTTACAAGCTGTAAACTCTAGGAGGTCTTTGTAAAACCTGGTGAGGGAAGCTACTCAGTCCAGCAACCCAGCTGCTGCCTTTGCCCTCTGCCACTGGTCCTGCAAATACAAGACCCTAGATGACTTAAGTGAACAGTTATCTGCTACAGATTCTCAAAACACGACAGTGCCTGGCAAGTTCAGTCTCTGGTTTTTAAGCCTCAGAACTGATCCTTGAGCTCAAGGGTTGAGCCCATCATTTAAGTAGTATACAGATTCTTGCTGCCCTTGGGGTAGTTTCTGTTTGGGGAATACCAACAGATTTCCAAAACATTCACTCTATAGAACAGGTGGTGTTCTTTGCAGCTTCATTCTGAAAAGCCCCTTGTCCTCTCCTGCAAATTGTTCTATGGCTCCTTCCAAACTCCTGAACCCTAAATAAAATCACTAAAACAAAGAAAATGAGAGGGGAGAGGAGAGGGGAGATCTTGTAATCTTTGACTAAGAGGGCCTTGCTGCCCTCTGTTTACATAACTAAGGGAGCTGGTCAAATGATTTTTCTGGATAAGAAGTCTACAGTGAGTCACAAATCTGCATTTCTAGACTTCAAAGGCCATAAGACCATTTTTTAAATTCCACTTTACTAGGCATGAAGTTATATTTGAAAAAAACCAAAAACCCAAACCCCAAACCCAAAGGAAGGTGGAGTTACAAAGAGTGTGCCCCTTTCAGCATACCTTCCAGGGATTTCCAGAGGGAGCACGTCACATCTGTGGGTCATCAGGGTTCTGACTGTCCCCTGAATTGCTCAATAACATAGCAGGCAAGGGAGCGGGGGTATGCTAACTTGATTACATCTGCCCAGACCTTATACCTAAATATGGTAACTGCGAAGAAAAACTCCGGGAAAGAAGCTGTGTCTGCAGAGACTGCCTGACTCATTAGAGCTGGGGTACTGGGGAGAGATTAGAAGGTTGCAGGGCCAGAAGCTAATTACCTTATCTCAGGCTAGCTTTAGGCCCCAGAACAGCCATTTCTTGCCCAGCTCTGTGCTGGAACTAACATCCTGTGACTAAAAGATAAAAACCTTTTGAAATCGATTAACTTACCAGACCACCAGCTTCCACCAACTCAGAAGTTAAAAAGGTTATAGACAGCATCTTGGGCCTATAGGACAGCTTCTCCCATCTTGCTGTGACCACTTCTCTCATGTACCCGTCAATGTATTTTAAACTTGCCTTTATTTATGACTATCTTTGGACTAAGATTATAAAAGTCCATGACACTGCTTCCACATTGGAACATGGAATTTGGGCTAACCTAAAGCTGTGTTCCTGGGCCATGGTCACTCAAAATGGCTCCAGAAGAAATTATCTTTCCTTTAGGGAAATACGATTTACCCGAGAACAGAGGCTAATAACTAACATGTATGTCAAGGCTTAAATCTGTCCTTCCAGTGTTTTTGGTTGTGAGCTTAGCCTTTACTAGCTGAGCCTGTTAGTTGAGCCTTGGAAGATTCTGAAGTTATACTGTGCTCCACACACAAATGGATATAAGCTCTATCTCCTACACTCTGAATATCACCTTGTGTCCTCCCCTATCTCAAAGAGTTCCTTATAAAATTAGCTCTCATATTGTGCCTGAA
This sequence comes from Peromyscus maniculatus bairdii, assembly GCF_049852395.1. Classification (NCBI taxonomy): domain Eukaryota; kingdom Metazoa; phylum Chordata; class Mammalia; order Rodentia; family Cricetidae; genus Peromyscus; species Peromyscus maniculatus. The sequence goes on along the minus strand of NC_134875.1, from coordinate 140,813,592 downwards.
ACCACTTACTCCATAAGGATCAGACACTAGTTCATGGAGTTCATCAAAAAAAAGACAATACAAGGACTGGAAAGATGGCTCAGAGGAGAACACTGACTGATGTTCTTGCAGAGGACCTACGTTGGAGTTCTAGCACCTACATGGTGGCTCACAACCATTTGTAACTCAATTCCAGGGGGATCTCATGGCCTCCACAGGAACCAGATACTCATATGACATACACACATACATGCAGGCAAAACATTTGTACACATAAAATATAAATATTTTTTTTTAAAAGAAACAGAAGGAGTTGTAGATTTGGCTCAGTGGTAGAGTGCTTGCCCAGCAAGCGCAAGGCCCTGGGTTCGATCCTCAGCTCAAAAAAAGAAAGAAAGAAACAGACAATATAGATAACAGTCAAGAATATGGTCTTTAAGGCCAGGTGTGGTGGCACATGCCTTTAATCCTAGCACTCAGGTGGCAGAGGCAGGCAAATCTCTGTGAATTCGAGGCCAGCCTGGTCTACAGAGTGAGTTCCAGAACAGCCAGAGCTGTTAAATAGCAAAACCCTGTCCCAAAAGAACAATACAAAACAACAACAAAAATAATGTGGTCTCTGCTGTTAGATGCATCAACTACCATGAGTATTTAAGCTTTAGCCTCACAACATGATATGCTGGGGTTATGGCTCAATGGTAAAGTACTTGACTAACACTGTTCAAGGCTCTGAATTATCCCCAGTACCACCTGAAATTTTTTTTAAAAATGGAAAAGGAAAGTGAGTGTGAGTCATATCTATTTAGTTTGAGAACTAAATGAGATATAAAGCATATCGAACATTTATTAGCAGGCGTGGGAGAGGGTACTGCAGAGTGAATATGATCAACATATTTTATATATGTATAGTTGGGCGGTGGTGGTGCACGCCTTTAATCCCAGCACTCGGGACGCAGAGGCAGGCAGATCTCTGTGAGTACGAGGCCAGCCTGGTCTACAGAGCAAGATCCAGGACAGGCACCAAAACTACACAGAGAAACCCTGTCTCGAAAAAAAAAAAAAAACATTATATATGTATGTATGTGTCATTTTGTAACCTATTAATAATTGATATATGCAATAAAAACTTTTTTAGAAGATCATGAACCCACCTCTGTGATTAAACATGTTACAATGTTTCTATAATTGCCAGAGATAGAACATTTAGCTACATTCTTACCATTTAAAGGACCATGTAGGGAGTAAATAGTTGCTGGAAGGTGGGGGGCGGATCTTGACATCCAATCCTTCCTTGAGAATCTACAAACAGTTGATGGTTACTGGGTGGAGAAGACATTTTCTTCAGTAGTGTAGCCTCTGGTAAGGTACCCATATTCTTGTAAGTCATTCCTTACTCATACTCATGTAAGCAACCCAGTGAGTCACCAAACACACACACACACACACACACACACACACACACACACACACACACACACACACACACAAGAAACAAAAATACAAAGAGAAAGACATGAAAGTAGAAGGGACACTAGTTGGGAAACAGAAAAGAATCATGGGACAGGGACATGGGGGTAATGGAGAGTAAGTATGATCAAAATACATTACACCTATGTATGAAAATGCTGTCATGAAACCTATTATTTTGTATAACTAATATAAGCAACAAAAACTTTTTTAAAAGACCAGTAAACCACCATTGAGATTAAGCATGTTACTATATTTGCTACATCCTTTTACTCTTTTATTATTTTTATTTATTTATTATAGTCTTGTGGATCAAATCTAGGGACTTACATAAGTTGGACAAGCACTGTGCCACTGAGGTAAAACCCCAGCCCAAGTAATTGTTTTTAAATTTTCCTTATTTCTTTTTTTTTTCTTTTAAAATTGTTTCATGTATGTTTTTTAATGAAACTATGGAGATGAGAGTATAACTGGGTGGTAAATGTGTTATGTAGCATGCTCAAAGCTCTGGGTTCAACTCCAGCACTGAAAAAAAAATAAATGAAGGAAAGAAAAGAAAGGATAAAGAGACCAAAGCATGACAGTTGTCTTTAGTTTGAGGCCAGCTTGGATTATACAATGAGCATCAGGCCAGTCAGAACTACAAAGCAAGACCTCTCTAAAAATAATAAATAAAATACATAAATAAATAAAATGCAAAAGAAAGAAAGAAAAGAAGTAAGGGGGAGGGTAAAAACAGTTTCACAATCCTATGCCCATTTCTCTGTTTCCTCCATTCCTCCTCTGCAGGAACTATCATTCTGACAGTGCCAGCTTAGGCTGAACTACATATGGACATACTGTCTTGGAACTAATACCATGTCCAGAGAGATGGCTCAATGGTTAAGAACACCGAGTTCCCTTCTAAAGAACCCTAGTTCATTTCCCAGCACCCACATGGTGGCTGATAATCAGGCATAGCTCTAGTTCCAGGGGATCTGATGTCATCTTGTGACCTCTGAAGGGACCAGGAATGTACATACATGCCGCATAAACACACATGCAGGCAAAATACTCATACACTTACACATAAAATAAATAAATATAAAAAGTAAAAAATTTAGCTCCAAACATGGAAATTTACAGAAAGTTCCTCCAAACCTCTTCCCAGTGCATTCTTCTCTACCACCATTACAAGTAACCACTGTTGGGATTTTTTTCACCATAGAGTAGCAGGGTTTTTTTTTTTGGGGGGGGGGTTGTTTTTGGTTTTGTTTTATCTGTTACAGAACTTCATTAAGTTGAAACACACAAGGTATAAAATTTCCTTACTTGATTCTTTTCTATTCTACTGTACGAACATACCATGGTTTGTTTATCTCACCATTGAAAGACATCTAAGCTGCTTTTGATTTGGGGTTGCTAATGAATGATCCTGTCATGGTGTCCACCTTTCTAAAGTGTTCACAAAGCATCACTGTCACCTGGTGTACATTGTGCCCTCTTCCATAGAGATTTCAGATGGGACCATTCCCTCCCACTGATGCCTTGACTATAGTCCTGTGAGGTATCCTGACACAGAAACATTCAGCCAAGACTTGTTTGGACCCATCCAAAAATATTTTTTGAGACAGGGCTTCTCTGTGTAGCTCTGGCTGTCCTGGAACTCACTTTATAGACCAGGTTGGCCTCGAACTCACAGAGATCTGTCTGCCTCTGCCTCCCAAGTGCCAGGATCAAAGGCGTGCGCCATCATGCACCTATGCAAATTTTGATTGTAATAAATGTTCGATGTTTTAAGTTACTGGATGTGTTTTGTTTTGTTGAGTTTCTAGGGCTCAAATTCAGGGCCATATACATGGTATACAAATACTCTACCAGTGTTTTCAACACAGGGACTCATGTGTCCCAGGCTGCCCTCAAATTTGCTATGTAATCAAGAATGACCTTGAACTCCTGATCCTCCTGCTTGCATCTCCAAAGTGGTAGGAGGTTGCTATGCCCATCCAGCACTTATGTGGGTGCTGGGGATCTGAAATCCCTTGCCACACTCATAGAGCAAGCATGAGATCTACTGAGCCATCTGCCCAGCCCCTAGGAATATTTCTTACTGAAACATTATATTCATATATCGAAGTAAGCAATTTTTTTCTTTGAGATAACATCTTGCTATATAACCTGGGCAGGGGTCCCTCAAACTCACTATGTAGCCCAGACTGACAAGGACTTGAGATCCTCCTGTCTCAGCCTCCTGAGTGCTAAGACTACAAGTACAAGTCATCATGTCTGGCCTTTTTTAGTCTCTCTCTTTTTAAAATGACTTTCTTGGGGGGTGGTAGGTTTCAAGACAGGGTTTCTCTGTGTAGCCCTGGCTGACCTGAACTTACTCTGTAGACCAGGCTGACCTCGAACTCACAGAGATTCGCCTACCTCTGCCTCCGGAGTGCTGGGATTAAAGGTGTGCACCACCTGGCCTAAAATAACATTTTTTATTGAATAAAATTGGCGTGCATGTGTGTGAGTGGAGGTCAGAGGCCAACCTATGAGAGTCAATTCCCTGCTTCTCCCATGTGGGTTATTAGGGTCTAACTCAGTAGGTCAAGCTTGGTAGCAGGTGCCTTTAGCCACTGAACCATCTCACTAGGCCCTCTCAATCTCTCCATCATGTCTTTTGACAAAAAGAAGTTCCTTATCTAAATGGAGTCCAGTTCATCAGTTTTTTTCCATTTTTCCTGGGCATTTCTTCAGCACAGTTTTGAAAATCTTTGCCTACCTCCAGACATTGTGTTACAACAACATCAACAATAAAAAATAATAAATCTTAGAAGATTTTTTTTTCCCTTTCCATCAGTTTGCTTCATTGCCTTCTAGGAAGTATGTGGCCAAGATTTAAAAAAAAAAAAAATTAGCACCAGGCAGTGGTAGCACATTCCTTTAATCCCAGCACTCTGCAGGCAGAGGCAAGAGAATCTGTCTATGGGGCGAGTTCTAGGAAGGCTAGGGCTACACAGAGAAACTCGGTCTCTTTTTTGTTTTATTTTGTTTTGTTTTGGTTTGGTTTTGGTTTTTCCAGACAGGGTTTCTCTATGTAGCTTTGCGCCTTTCCTGGAACTCACTCTGTAGACCAGGCTGGCCTCGAACTCCAAGATCCACCTGGCTCTGCCTCCTGAGTGCTGGGATTAAAGGCATGCGCCACCACTGCCCGGTAAAACCCTGTCTCAAAACAAACAAACAAACAATAACAAAAAAAATGCTTGTAAAATATTTTAATTTCTCTTTGCCAAGCACGTTGAGGGGAATTGGGCTTGAAGGGAAAAAAGAAATATCCCCTGGGTTGTAGAACGAAGTGAGTGAGAAGTCAGCTGAGACCTGAGTCTTGCATCCCATAGCCTCTTGGTGAGGCCCTAGAGAGAAGTCGGAGCTTAATTCGCCGGTCAGGCAAGAATGCTCGGCCTGAGGCTACAAATACTAGAAGGGATTTCTGTGTACAAAGTGTGCCACAGAACCCACAGAGAGCCTGCCAATCTAAAGATGCCAAATGAACTATGTTCCTCAGTGATAACGTGGAGGCACATGACTGACTTCAACATTTTTCCAAGGTTTGACATAGCGTTAGGTCCCAGAACAAATTAAGAGAGTCTCAAGAATGGAGCTGAGCCTCCATTTGCACCCTGCAGAAAGAAGTACCTGTAATTAGTTAAATATTTTCTAAGACAAGATCTTGCCTTGTAGCCCAAGCTGGCCTCAACTCACAGCATTCCTCCTCTCTAAGCCTCCTGAGTGCTGGGAGCACAGACCTGCACCACCCCCACCAGCCACCCACACCATCAGCCCCCCCACCATCAGCCCCCAACATCAGCCCCCAGCACCATCAGCCCACCACCATCATCAGCCCCACCACCACCATCAGCCCCACCACCACCATCAGCCCCCACCACCATCAGCCCTCAGCACCACCATCAGCCCCACCACCACCATCAGCCCCCACCACCATCAGCCCCCACCACCACCATCAGCCCCCACCACCATCAGCTCCCACCACCACCAACAGCCCCCACCACCACCATCAGCCCCACCACCACCATCATCAGCCCCACCACCACCATCAGCCCCCACCACCATCAGCCCCCACCACCATCAGCCCCCACCACCACCATCAGCCCCACCACCACCATCAGCCCCCACTATCACCATCAGCCCCCACCACCACCATCAGCCCCCACCACCACCAACAGCCCCCACCACCACCATCAGCCCCACCACCACCATCAGCCCCCACTATCACCATCAGCCCCCACCACCATCATCAGCCCCACCACCACCATCAGCCCCACCACCACCATCAGCCCCCACCACCACCATCAGCCCCCACCACCATCAGCCCCCACCACCACCATCAGCCCAACCACCACCATCAGACCCACCACGACCATCAGCCCCACCACCACCATCAGCCCCCCCCACCATCAGACACCACCACCACCATCAGCTCCGACCACCACCATCAGCCCTACCACCATCAGCTCCCACCACCATCATCAGCCCCCACCACCACCATCAGCCCCCACCATGAGCCCCCACCACCATCAGCCTCCACCACCACCACCAGCCCCACCACCACCATCAGCCCCCCCAAAAGCCCCCACCACCAACATCAGCTCCCACCACCACCATCAGCCCCCACCACCACCAGCCCCCACCACCACCATCAGCCCCCCCACCACCATCAGCCCCCCCGACCATCATCAGCCCCCACCACCACCATCAGCCCCACCACCATCAGCCCCACCACCACCATTAGCCCCCACCACGACCAGCCCCCCCAACATCAGCCCCCCCCACCAGCCCCCACCACCACCATCAGCCCCCACCACGACCAGCCGCCCCACCATCAGCCCCCACCACCACCATCAGCCCCCACCACCACCATCAGCCCCCACCACCATCAGCTCCCACCACCACCAACAGCCCCCACCACCACCATCAGCCCCACCACCACCATCAGCCCCCACCACCACCATCAGCCCCCACCACCATCAGCCCCCACCACCATCATCAGCCCCCACCACCACCATCAGCCCCCACCACCATCAGCCCCCACCACCACCATCAGCCCAACCACCACCATCAGCTCCCACCACCATCAGCCCTACCACCACCATCAGCCCCCCCCACCATCAGCCCCCAACACCATCAGCCCCCACCACCACCATCAGCCCCCCCCACCATCAGCCCCCAACACCATCAGCCCCCACCACCACCATCAGCCCCCACCACCATCAGCCCCACCACCACCAGCCCCAACCACCACCATCAGCCCCCACCAGCACCATCAGCTCCCACCACCACCATCAGGCCCCACCATCATCAGCCCCCACCACCACCATCAGCCCCACCACCACCATCAGCCCCAACCACCACTATCAGTCCCACCCACCACCATCAGCCCCCACCACCACCAGCTCCCACCACCATCATCAGCCCCCCCACCATCAGCCTCCACCACCACCATCAGCCCCCACCACCACCATCAGCCCCCACCACCACCATCAGCCCCCCCACCACCATCAGCCCCACCATCACCATCAGCCCCCACCACCACCAGCTCCCACCACCATCATCAGCCCCCCCACCATCAGCCTCCACCACCACCATCAGCCCCCACCACCACCATCAGCCCCCACCACCACCACCATCAGCCCCTACCACCACCATCAGCCCCACCATCACCATCAGCCCCCACCACCACCATCAGCCACCACTACCACCATCAGCCCCACCACCCCCATCAGCCCCCCCACCACCATCAGCCCCCACCACTACCATCAGCTACCACCACCATCAGCCCCACCACCAACATCAGCCCCCACCACCAACATCAGCCCCCACCACCATCAGCCACCACCACCACTATCAGCCCCCACCACCACCACCAGCCCCCACCACCATCAACCCCCACCATCACCATCAGCTCCCACCACCATCATCAGCCCCCCCACCATCAACCCCCACCACCACCAGCTCCCACCACCATCATCAGCCCCCCCACCATCAGCCCCCACCACCACCATCAGCCCTACCACCACCATCAGCCCCCCATCAGCCCCCACCACCACCACCAGCCTCCCCACTATCAACCCCCACCACCACCAGCCCCCACCACCACCATCAGCACCCACCACCATCAATCCCCACCACCACCATCAGCCCCACCACCACCATCAGCCCCCACCACCACCATCAGCCCCACCCACCATCAACCCTCACCATCATCAGCCCCACAACCACCATCAGGCCCCCCACCACGATCAGCCCCCACCACAATCAGCCCCACCACCACTATCAGCCCCCACCACCACCACCAGCCCCCACCCCCACCATTAGCCCCCACCACCATCAGCCCCACCACCACCATCAGCCCCACCCACCACCAGCCCCCACCACCATCAGCCCCACCACCATCAGCCCCCCCACCATCAGCCCCCACCCCCACCATCAGCCCCCCACCATCAGCCACCACTACCACCATCAGCCCCACCACCACCCTCAGCCCCCACCACCACCATCAGCCCCACCACCACCATCAGCCCCACCACCATCAGCCCCACCACCATCAGCCACCACTACCACCATCAGCCCCACCACCACCCTCAGCCCCACCACCACCACCATCAGCCCCCACCACCACCATCAGCCCTACCACCACCATCAGCCCCCCATCAGCCCCCACCACCACCACCAGCCCCCCCACTATCAACCCCCACCACCACCAGCCCCCACCACCACCATCAGCCCCACCACCACCACCATCAGCCCCCACCACCACCATCAGCCCCACCACCACCACCATCAGCCCCCACCACGACCAGCCCCCCCAACATCAGCCCCACCACCACCAGCCCCCACCACCACCATCAGCCCCCACCACAACCAGCCCCCCCACCATCAGCCCCCACCACCACCACCATCAGCCCCCACCACCACCAGCCCCCACCACCACCATCAGCCCCCACCACCACCATCAGCCCCACCACCACCATCAGCCCCCCCACCACCATCAGCCCCACCACCATCATCAGCCCCCACCACAACCAGCCCCCCCACCATCAGCCCCCACCACCACCATCAGCCCCCACCACCACTATCAGTCCCACCACCACCATCAGCCCCCCCACCATCAGCCCCCACCACCCCAGCCCCCACCACCACCATCAGCCCCCACCACCACCACCATCAGCCACCACTACCACCATCAGCCCCACCACCCCCATCAGCCCCACCGCCACCATCAGCCCCCACCACCACCATCAGCTCCCACCACCACCATCAGCTCCCACCACCACCATCAGCCCCCACCACCACCATCAGCCCCACCACCACCATCAGCCCCCACCACCACCATCAGCCCCCACCACCATCAGCCCCACCACCACCAGCCCCAACCACCACCATCAGCCCCCACCACCACCATCAGCTCCCACCACCACCATCAGGCCCCACCATCATCAGCCCCCACCACCACCATCAGCCCCACCACCACCATCAGCCCCAACCACCACTATCAGTCCCACCCACCACCATCAGCCCCCACCACCACCAGCTCCCACCACCATCATCAGCCCCCCCACCATCAGCCTCCACCACCACCATCAGCCCCCACCACCATCAGCCCCCCCATCAGCCCCCACAACCACCACCAGCCCCCCCACCATCAACCCCCACCACCACCAGCCCCCACCACCACCATCAGCCCCCACCACCATCAATCCCCACCACCACCATCAGTCCCACCACCACCATCAGCCCCCCCCACAAGCCCCCCCCACCACCATCAGCCCCCACCACCAGCCCCCACCACCACCATCAGCCCCCACCACAGTCAGCCCCCATCACCACCATCAGCCCCCCCCTACCATCAGCCCTACCACCATCAGCCCCCAGCACCACCATCAGCCCTACCACCATCAGCCCCACCACCACCATCAGCCCCCACCACCACCATCAGCCCCACCATCAGCCCCCACCACCATCAGCCCCCACCACCATCAGCCCCACCCACGACCATCAGCCCCTACCACCACTATCATCCCCCACCACCATCAGCCCCCACCACCATCAGCCCCACCACCAGCATCAGCCCCCCCACCATCAGCCCCCACTGCCACCATCAGCCCCCACCACGACCACCATCAGCCCTACCACCATCATCAGCCCCCACCATCAGCCCCCACCACCACTATCAGCCCCCACCACCACTACCAGCCCCCACCACCACCATCAGCTCCCACCACCACCATCAGCCCCCACCATCATCAGCCCCCACCACCACCATCAGCCCCACCCACCACCATCAGCCCCCACCACCACTAGCCCCAACCACCACCATCAGCCCTACCACCATCATCAGCCCCACCACCAGCATCAGCCCCTCCCACCAACATCAGCCCAATCACCACCGTCAGTCCCGCCCACCACCATCAGCCCCCACCACCACCAGCCCCCACCACCACTATCAGCCCCCACCACCACCACCAGCCCCCACCACCATCAACCCCCACCATCACCATCAGCTCCCACCACCATCATCAGCCCCCCCACCATCAACCCCCACCACCACCAGCTCCCACCACCATCATCAGCCCCCCCACCATCAGCCCCCACCACCACCATCAGCCCTACCACCACCATCAGCCCCCCATCAGCCCCCACCACCACCACCAGCCCCCCCACTATCAACCCCCACCACCACCAGCCCCCCCCACCACCATCAGCACCCACCACCATCAATCCCCACCACCACCATCAGCCCCACCACCACCATCAGCCCCCACCACCACCATCAGCCCCACCCACCATCAACCCTCACCATCATCAGCCCCACAACCACCATCAGGCCCCCCACCACGATCAGCCCCCACCACAATCAGCCCCACCACCACTATCAGCCCCCACCACCACCACCAGCCCCCACCCCCACCATTAGCCCCCACCACCATCAGCCCCACCACCACCATCAGCCCCACCCACCACCAGCCCCCACCACCATCAGCCCCACCACCATCAGCCCCCCCACCATCAGCCCCCACCCCCACCATCAGCCCCCCACCATCAGCCACCACTACCACCATCAGCCCCACCACCACCCTCAGCCCCCACCACCACCATCAGCCCCACCACCACCATCAGCCCCACCACCATCAGCCCCACCACCATCAGCCACCACTACCACCATCAGCCCCACCACCACCCTCAGCCCCACCACCACCACCATCAGCCCCCACCACCACCATCAGCCCCACCACCACCACCATCAGCCCCCACCACCACCATCAGCCCCACCACCACCACCATCAGCCCCCACCACGACCAGCCCCCCCAACATCAGCCCCACCACCACCAGCCCCCACCACCACCATCAGCCCCCACCACAACCAGCCCCCCCACCATCAGCCCCCACCACCACCACCATCAGCCCCCACCACCACCAGCCCCCACCACCACCATCAGCCCCCACCACCACCATCAGCCCCACCACCACCATCAGCCCCCCCACCACCATCAGCCCCACCATCACCATCAGCCCCCACCACCACCATCAGCCCCCACCACCACCACCATCAGCCCCTACCACCACCATCAGCCCCACCATCACCATCAGCCCCCACCACCACCATCAGCCACCACTACCACCATCAGCCCCACCACCCCCATCAGCCCCCCCACCACCATCAGCCCCCACCACTACCATCAGCTACCACCACCATCAGCCCCACCACCAACATCAGCCCCCACCACCAACATCAGCCCCCACCACCATCAGCCACCACCACCACTATCAGCCCCCACCACCACCACCAGCCCCCACCACCATCAACCCCCACCATCACCATCAGCTCCCACCACCATCATCAGCCCCCCCACCATCAACCCCCACCACCACCAGCTCCCACCACCATCATCAGCCCCCCCACCATCAGCCCCCACCACCACCATCAGCCCTACCACCACCATCAGCCCCCCATCAGCCCCCACCACCACCACCAGCCTCCCCACTATCAACCCCCACCACCACCAGCCCCCACCACCACCATCAGCACCCACCACCATCAATCCCCACCACCACCATCAGCCCCACCACCACCATCAGCCCCCACCACCACCATCAGCCCCACCCACCATCAACCCTCACCATCATCAGCCCCACAACCACCATCAGGCCCCCCACCACGATCAGCCCCCACCACAATCAGCCCCACCACCACTATCAGCCCCCACCACCACCACCAGCCCCCACCCCCACCATTAGCCCCCACCACCATCAGCCCCACCACCACCATCAGCCCCACCCACCACCAGCCCCCACCACCATCAGCCCCACCACCATCAGCCCCCCCACCATCAGCCCCCACCCCCACCATCAGCCCCCCACCATCAGCCACCACTACCACCATCAGCCCCACCACCACCCTCAGCCCCCACCACCACCATCAGCCCCACCACCACCATCAGCCCCACCACCATCAGCCCCACCACCATCAGCCACCACTACCACCATCAGCCCCACCACCACCCTCAGCCCCACCACCACCACCATCAGCCCCCACCACCACCATCAGCCCTACCACCACCATCAGCCCCCCATCAGCCCCCACCACCACCACCAGCCCCCCCACTATCAACCCCCACCACCACCAGCCCCCACCACCACCATCAGCCCCACCACCACCACCATCAGCCCCCACCACCACCATCAGCCCCACCACCACCACCATCAGCCCCCACCACGACCAGCCCCCCCAACATCAGCCCCACCACCACCAGCCCCCACCACCACCATCAGCCCCCACCACAACCAGCCCCCCCACCATCAGCCCCCACCACCACCACCATCAGCCCCCACCACCACCAGCCCCCACCACCACCATCAGCCCCCACCACCACCATCAGCCCCACCACCACCATCAGCCCCCCCACCACCATCAGCCCCACCATCACCATCAGCCCCCACCACCACCATCAGCCCCCACCACCACCACCATCAGCCCCTACCACCACCATCAGCCCCACCATCACCATCAGCCCCCACCACCACCATCAGCCACCACTACCACCATCAGCCCCATCACCCCCATCAGCCCCCCCACCACCATCAGCCCCCACCACTACCATCAGCTACCACCACCATCAGCCCCACCACCAACATCAGCCCCCACCACCAACATCAGCCCCCACCACCATCAGCCCCCACCACCATTATCAGCCCCCACCACCACTGTGTTTGTTTTATGCAGAAGTTCATGAGATTTCAGACTGAATTAGAAAAGAGAACATTAGAAACTAATTAAGTCTATAGACACAAAAAGATGGAAATGACTTGATGTGAACTGCAGGTGCAGTATAATCTTCTTAATAAATTCCAGTTCTAGCCAGCACAGCTTCCTGAGTGATCCAGGATTAAAATAAAAACACAGTTTAAAATGGAGTATCCCCTCCCCTTTTTCCTTGAATTGTAGTCCTTCTCTTGATCCTCTTAGGAGCACATCAAACTTTTCTTCTTCCTGTATTTTTCCTTGCTATTAAAAGAAAATGAATTGTATTGCTTTCTTCACATGCAAAAATGTTCCTAATGTCCACAACAAAAAAAGTTTCCTAGGGTTGAGATTACAAACCCTGTGTGGACCACTACACCCATCTTCCAGTAGTTTCTTTTTCTCTTATAGATATACAGGGTCTCCCTATGTAGCTCCAGCTGTCCTGGAACTATGTAGACCACACCAGGCTGGCCTCAAACTCACAGAAATTTGCCTGCCTCTGACTCTGGACTGCTGGGATTAAAGGCGTGCACCACCACAACTGGTCCCTGTATTTTCTTCCAGAGGTTTTCATGTTGCCAATACCCCTCAACCAAAGACTGCCTAAAGCATATGCATGAAGAAGTTAGTGGTTTGTTTTTTTTTTTTCTTTTTGAGACAGGGCTTCTCTGTGTAGCTTTGGAGCCTGTCCTGGAACTTGCTCTGTAGACCAGTTTGGCCTCCAACTCACAAAAATCCACCTGCCTCTGCCTAGTGTTTTGTTTTTGTTTTGTTTTAATTCATTGCAGCAATCATGGTTCTTCTGCTTCAGGCTCCTGAGTGCTAGGATTATAGGGATGTACCATCATACCCAGTTATGCCATACTTTAAGAAGCTAGTCTGGGCTACACAGCCAATTCTAGGCCAATGTAGGCTACAGAATGAAGCAATTTCTCAAGAAACAATAAATGCCAATGAATGAACAGATAGATAGATAGATAGATAGATAGATAGATAGATAGATAGATAGATAGATAGATAGATACATACATACATACATACATACATACATACTTACATACTTACATACATACATACATACATACATACATACATACATACATACATACATAGATAAATGCTAAACCAAGCCTGATGACACTATTCAGAATGTGGAGGCAAGAGGATGACAAGTTCAAGTTCAAGGCCTGGCTGGGCTACTGAGTGGATCCAAGGACAACCTGGACAATTTAGCAAGACCTGTATCCAAATAAAATGCAAAATCAAAAGCTGAGACTAAAGGCCAGGGATATAGTGCTTGCCTAGTTTATACAAGACCCTAGGTTTGATCCCTAGCACTACAAAAAGAAAAGAAAAGAATAGCTTTAGATAGATGTGGATCAATTAAAAGGAAAATCTTTGTGACCTCTATCAGCCTATAGGAAATCAGTGTTTACAGGACGTATTTAAAGACTGAATAAAGTCAATAGTTAAACATAGATTGGGAGGTGTTGGTAAGAGAGAGAGAGACCTTAGAGATGTGAAAATTCAGGGTCTGGGAAATAGATACTGTAACTTGTCTGGATACAGTAGCTGATGATGCTAAACCCAGACCTTATCATGATACTATATTATTGTGAGCTGCTATGTTGGAGCAGCAGGTGCAAAGTATTTCTCTTACACTACTGTTACTGTTTTCACTAATTGTTATTTATATGTGTGTGTACATACATATATACATATATATATATGTAACGTATATATTCCTTACAAGTACTGCTATTGCCATAGCAGTCCTATGAACATTGTTAACATGATTCTACTAAAGAAGAAAAGCTCAGAGAGTTGGAACAGTTTTCCCAAGATCCCTTACTTAGCAAGTAGGTCCAGGACGGAGAAAAGTACAGTGGTGTTAAATGAGAATAGAAGAATTTGAGTTCTGATCCTTCTGTTTAATGGTTAAATTGCCTTGAATCAATTATTTGACATCAGTTCACTCATCTCAGAAAGGACCTTGGAGCTTTTCTGTGAAAACACATGGCTGAGCCCAGTGTGGTGGCTCATGTCTATAATCCTAGCACTTGGAAAGTGGAGGACGGAGAATCAGGAATTCAAGGTCATCCTGGGCTGCCTTGAAAGTTCAAGGACAGTCTGGAGTACAGAAGACCTTGTCTCAAAACAGTAACAACAACAACAATTATTTGGCTGGTCTGTGCAGACACTTCAATCAGAATGTTTCAAATTGTTTTTCTCTCCTCCTTCCGTACCCCAGATAAACCCACCTTTCACGGAATCGCAGCCTCCTCCGTGATATCACATTAAACCTAACAGCAGAAATACAAATAACCCCAAGGGGAAAAAAAACACTTTAGCAGCTAATGTTGCCTTGTTTCTGGCCCTTTAAATCACCGTGGTCTTTGTTATATGGATGTGCATATACAAAATTTCATGATTTTGCCCATTCTGAATTTGCTGACTGACTTTCAGATAGGTTGAAATTTAGTTTCATTCAGTCTTTGGATTTCTGGGAATCTTATCTTAAAAAACAAAACCGAAAACAACACCGTCTCCTGTAGCCTGGGTGGGCCTTCAACTTTCTATGTAGCTAAGCCTAACCATGAACTCCTGATTCTCCTGCCTCTACCTCTCAAGTGTGGGGATTACAGGTATGTGCCACCAAGCCTAAATTCTAAGAAGGTTTTGTTTATTTTTAAGTTATTTTTTCTTTTATTATTTAGATTATAATATAATCATATTATTTCTCTCTTTCCTTTCCTCTCTCCAAACCACCCATATACTCCTCCTTGCTCTCTTTCAAATGCATGGCCTCTGTTTTCACTAATTGTTATTTATATGTGTGTGTACATACATATATACATATATATGTATATACATACACATGTATATGTAACGTATATATTCCTAAATATAACCTGGTTATATACTACTCATATGTATGTTTTCAGGACTGATCTAAACTAATTCATGGAGATATGATAGACATACCAAAAGGTGTGTGTATTTAATGTTTGCAATGTGCTGAGTTAGGAGATACGTATATACCCATAAAACAGTCGCCACAGTCTATGCCATAAACCTGTATCTTATCTCCAAAATTTTCTTCCTACCCTCTGTTTAATTTTCTTTCTCTATTTAGTTATTTGTTTATTTATTTACTTCTTTCTCCCTTTCTTCAGTACTGGTGAATGAACATGCTAAACAAGTGCTCTAAACTGGGCGGTGGTGGCGCACGCCTTTAATCCCAGCACTGGAAGCAGAGCCAGGCGGATCTCTATGAGTTTGAGGCCAGCCTGGTCTACAAAGCAAGTTCCAGGACAGACTCCAAAGTTACCAAGGAGAAACCCTGTCTTGAAAAACAAAGAAACAAACAAACAAACAAAAGTGCTCTAAAGCTACATCCCCAGTCCCCTCCCCCATTTTTTGACTTCAGGTCTCACTTCATAATCTAGGCTGGCCCTTCAAACTCACTCTGTAGCCCAAGCTGACCTGGAACTTGAGATCCTGCCTCAGCCTCTTAATTCTGGGGATTACAGGTGTTCACCACATGCCCAGCTTTACTGTTTTCTGTTTGCTAAATTATTTATTTTTTCTCTGTAGTCCTGGGGGTTGAACCTGAAGGCTCAAGCATGCTAAACAAGTGTTCTACCACTGAATGATATCACCACTCCTAACTTTTATTTGAAGCAGGTCTCACTAAATCCCACAGACTGCCTCAGATTTGCAAACTTCCTTTCTCCAGTCCAACAGCTGAAATTAAAGCTGTGTGTCACTCCCTACCTGGCCTCTTCCATATTTTCTACCTTAATTTTACTGGATTAATTAGCAGCATTTTTTTTGTTCTTGTCCTGGAACTCGCTCTGTAGACCAGGCTGACCTCGAACTCACAGAGATCCGCCTGGCTCTGCCTCCGGAGTGCTGGGACTAAAGGTGTGCACCACCACCGCCCGGCTAATTAGCAGCATTTAACCAAGCTGATGATTTCATTCTTAGTGTAGATGACAGCATGTCAAGGTGAGAAACATGATTTTAGATCATCATTTCAAAGTTTTCAGTCCACAGTCCTTGACTCAGATGATTCTGGCCCCATGGTGAAACAGGACTTTATGACAGCAGGAACATGATAGATGAGGGAGCAGAGAACAGGGTGCAACCCCAATGACCCACTTCCTCCAACAAGGCCCCACCTCCTACTCCTCACCATCTCCCATAATACTATCAGCTAATTATTTTATTAAATAATTAATTGAATACTGATTGGTACCCAGTACAAAATCAATTCCCAAAAACCCATCAGCTGGCAAACAAACTCGTAATCTCCAAGCCTAAAGAGAATATTTCATATTTAAATCATGATAGTATCTCTCTTTCCTTTACACTCTACAACAAATCTATCACCAAATCCTCTCAATCCCTCAGTTCTCTCTGCAAAATATGCCATTCTCACTGTCTACACTAAGAAATCTTGGGGGCCAACAGGACACCTCAGTGGGTAAAGATACTTGTCACAAAGGCCTGACAACCTGATTTTAATCCCCAGAATGCACATAAAGGTGGAAGGTGAGAACCACAGCACTGTCCTCTGACCTCCACGTGTACACCATGGCAAACATCGGTTTTCCCCCCCCCCACACACACACACCCTAATGAATAGTTATTTTACTTGGGAAAAGTCTGGGATTGCAGCTCTGTGGCAGAACCATTGCTTAGTGCTGAGTCCCATCCCCAGTATTGCAATAAGAGAAGAAAAGTTTCAAAGAAGGAAGGAGAGGACACAGGGAGAAGGAGGGAGGAAGAAAGAAACAGAATGAACAGAAGAAACATTAATCTTCTTGGTGTTACTAATGGTCCGGACTTAATATTTCCAGGTTCTTGGCCTCTTATCAAAAGAGTTGAAAGTAAGGACTCACACAGATTTGCAAAAGAAACAAAGTAACTGTTTTTTTTTCCTGTGAGACAGGGTTTCTCTGTAGCTTTGGAGCCTGTCTGCCAGGCTGGCCTCCAACTCACAGAGATCCACCTGTCTCTGTCTCCCCAGTGCTGGGATTAAAGGTGTGTACCATCAGCCCTACCAGCCGGCTGCAAGGTAACTTTTTATTCACAGCAAGTGATACTACAGTTTAGAGAGGAATAGATACACTGTTGAGATCGACAGCAGGCCATGTGAGTGATTGTTCAATACTCAAGAGTCCAAATTATTGTTCAGGGTTTTCTCTTATGGGATTCAAGAGAAGGAAGACTTTGGTTACCAAGGACTGTAACAAGGACAGTCTGATAGACATTTTAATATATTTAATATATTTCTTTTTCCCACAACACTTCTGCTTTTCTCTTTTTTTAAATTGTGGTATTGGGGCTGGAACCTAGGGCTATAGGCATGCCATACAAGTGGTCTGCCACTAAGCTCTTTCCTGGGATTCAGAATTTTTTTTGGTTTTTCGAGACAGGGTTTCTCTGTGTAGCTTTGCACCTTTCCTGGATCTCCCTCTGTAGACCAGGCTGGCCTTGAACTCACAAAGATCTGCCTGACTCTGCCTCCCAAGTGCTGGGATTAAAGGCGTGCGCCACCACCGCCTGGCTCAGAATTTTAAATAACTTTTAAATGAAAGAAATGGGGTGAGGGTCTCGTTATTGTTGCCTAGGCTTGTTTTGAACGTGTGAACTCAAATAATCCTCCCATCACACCTGGCATAAAATAAAAAATAAAAATAAAAAATTCACAAAGAGGGGGCTGGAGAGATGGTTCTGTGGTTAAGAGCACTGGCTGCTCTTCCAGAGGTCCTGAGTTTGATTCCCAGCACCCACATGGTGGCTCACAGCCAACTATATAGTGAGATCTGATGCCCTCTTCTGTCATGCAGGCACACAGGCAAGTTGAGCATTCATTTACATAAAATACAGTTTTTTAAAAAAATTCACAAAAGAGACTCTTCTTCAACCTGCTAGTAAGTGGCCTTTACATTCTTTGTATACTTGTTTCCTATGAAAGAATATACTTTTTTTCTTTTCTTTTTGAGTTAGGGTCTCTCCACGTACCTTTAGCTGGCTTGAAACTCGCTTCTGAATCAAGCTAACCTTGAACTCATAGAGATCCATCTGCCTCTGCCTCCCAACGGCTCAGATTAAAGGCATGGTACACCAGCCTCTGCTCAACATAACTATTTCTTAACTGGTTCTAACACTCGATCAGGCTTTGAATTTGAATTTTCTGGGAAAGTGGCTTTGCTGCCACCACTTTTAAGGCTCACATTCCCATTCCAGTTCCTCATGAAAATTTTCAACAACTACTTCAGACTAAGGCTCCCTTTTCATCACCCAAAAACATTACAGTTGTTTTCTGCGCTGACTTTCCACTGGGTAGAGTCTTGGCAAGAAGTGATTCCTAATACCAGCTTTCCACTACTGGCTCCCATTACAAAAACTGAAGGGGCCAGCGCTTTTCTTCCTCCAACTTTTCAAACATTGTGTGGTATTTGGCTCAATTTAGGACCTTGAATCCTAGCTGAGTGATGCAATGATGGAGGAAACTTTAAAAGCAAGACTGCACTAATTTATGCAATTGTCATGGCATCCCATATCTTCTTTTTCCCTTTTCTATTCCTTCAGATTCAAAATCAGGCCTGGAGAGATGGCCAAGCAGTCAAGAACACTTGTTGCTCTTGCAGAGGGCCCTGGTTCAATTCCCGCACTCACATGGAGGCTCACAGCTATTCATAACTCCAGTTCCAAGGGATCCAACAGGCATGTGCATATGATGTACATGTATGCGTGAGGGCAAAACATTCATACATGTAAAGTAAATAAGTCATTCAAAAGAGAGAGAGAGAGAGAATCAAAGGAACTTGTGCTCCAGACTCTTATGTGAGGGTCATAGAAGGGAGGATATTCCAAATCTGTTTCCTAATGTCAGCTTTGTTTTACAAGGGATGTGATTCCGTTATTTGGGACCTTCTAACTGGTACCAGAGAAAAGTCACAGAGCCGTTCATTCAACGACATTCATTCACAAAAGCCTACTCAGTTTTGGAGCAGTCAGTATTTAAGATGGTGGTTATCAATGATGAGAAGTGCTTATACATGGGCTTGGCTTTCATTAGTTTCCATTCCATGTGGCAAAAGAGAAACTATAAGCAACTTCAGATAGTAATAGTTATATGAAGAAAATCAAGCATGAAAATGTAACAGAGTAAGACGTGGGGTGTAGTGTGGAGCAGAGCATTACAGTGGTTGGGCAAGACCTCTTTAAAGACATGGTATTTGATCTGAGATATGAAAGATATGTAGACATTTGGAGGAAAATAAGTCTAGGCAGAAGGGAAAACAAGTACAAATAGCTAGGGGTGAAATGGGTTTGGTGTGTTGAAGAACCAGAAAGAACTCAAACCGAGGGAAAATACAATCAGAGAGAAACAAAATCTGGGACTGAGGATGCAGCTAAGCATCTCTATCCCCAGTATCACAAATAAAACAAAACCAATCAACCAACCTAAGAACACAAAAACAACAGAAAGGCCCTCGAGACTGAGGTAGATTGGGTGAAAAGTAGAAGATGAGATCTCTTAAGAAACCAGAATGAG
This sequence comes from Peromyscus maniculatus bairdii, assembly GCF_049852395.1. NCBI lineage: Eukaryota > Metazoa > Chordata > Mammalia > Rodentia > Cricetidae > Peromyscus > Peromyscus maniculatus. The sequence goes on along the minus strand of NC_134875.1, from coordinate 140,793,282 downwards.
GTAAGGCCGAGTAAGCAAGTAAGTAGAAGAACTTTTTCTTGGGGTTAGGGATTAAACTCAGGTCCTCATACAAGCAAGTATATACTTATACACCCAGCTGCACCTCCAACCAGTATTTTGATGAATGGGGAGACATAGGACTATTTTGTGTCTATCGAAGTATCTAACTGATCCATCCAAGCAGGCTAGGCTACCAACCCAAGTGATAGGAGGGTTTTCTTTTGCCTTGGTATTCTCTGGCATCCCAGGTTGTCCTCAAACTCTCCAAAAGCCTCTCCCAGACTTCAAGTACTGGAACTACAGGCATAGGCCTTCACACCTGGAACGGGAGGACTGTTTTTGAGGCAGGGTCTTCTGATGTAGCCTTGGCTGGCCTTGAGCTAGCCTCCAATTTACTGTTCTCCTGCCTTAGCTTCCAGAATGTTGGGATTATAGTTGTGTGCTACCGCGCTTATCTTAAAGGTGGGACTTGGTTAAAGTTAGTTCACTGGACTCCGTTGGCAACTTCAACAATAGACAAAGGGCAAAGGTGGACACAGAACAGAAGAAAGATAGGAGCTTGCTTGCTCTTTAACTGTTACTGTGTAACCTTGAAAAGGAGGGCCAGGCCTTTAATCGCAGCGCTTCCCAGAGGCAGGCAGATCTCTGTGAGTTCCAGGCCAGCCAAGGATACATAATGAGACCCTTACTCAAAAAAAAAAAAAAAACCCACAATAAAATAAGTTAGAAGAAAAACTTTGAAACCTCTCCAGAGTGAGCACATAGTCCCGTAGCAGTTGTGTTGGAGAAGGTGCCACTGCCTAAAGAGTAAGATGCCCCCTTTCCATGTAGATGCAAGCCCACACTAAGGCTCATGGCATGGTAACAGAGTGCCAACTGGATTGCAGCCCCCACTGACTCCAGCACCTGCTTGCCCAATAGCCAGATATACCTGTTCAGCGAGCAAACTACAGACAGCGCTATCTACAGTCTTGATGAAAGAGATTTGCAGGTGACCCTTGAGGCATCAGGGTAGCAGCAGGATAGAGGAAAGGTCACCACGTAAAGGGGAAAGGTGAAGAGATCCTTTGTGCTAGGAAGCTGGGAGGCCGGAGCATTAATGCTCATCTTTTTAAGCAGCTCTAATGTCTACCAAATACATGGACTCCAACTCATCCCAAGCCTAAACAACTCCCAAAGACAGGATTTGGCCACGTTACGCTGGAAATCAGAGGATGAGGTCCTTGTCTTCACAGAGAGAAGCCATCACCCTAGACTCCCAGGAAGGATGGCAGCTTCCCTCCCAAGGGATTACAGAAGCAGCTGTGGCTTGCTGTGAATTGTGAAAAATGAAGATATTAATCCCTAGAGTGGGCCTGGCCCTTAGTGGGCACTCAGCAGACCTCCACTCTAAGTGTAATCCTTCCATGGGTTCACTGAAGGATCATCGATGAATCATTTCCCCTTTGTGAGATAGTGTGTTCATTTGTACAAAGTACTATTCCCGTAAAGAGGATTGGAGGAATCACTTAGGGTAAAACATTTACCTGGTTTGCAAGGTCCTAGGTTCAATCTCCAGCACTGAAAAAAGCATTATCAGGGCTAGAGAGATGGCTCAGAAGTTAAGAGCACTGACTGCTCTTCCAGAGTTCCTGAGTTCAATTCCCAGCAATCACATGGTGGCTCACAACCATCTGTAACGAGATCTGATGCCCTCTTCTGGCCTGCAGTCATACTTGCTGTATACATAATAAATAAATAAATCTTTAAAAAAAAAGCATTATCAATCCATCATCTGTCTGTCTATCTATCATCTATCTATCTATCTATCTATCTATCTATCTATCTATCTATCTATCTATCATCTCCCTACTTACCTATCCCCTTCAATGAAAAGTTTCTGAGGCATGGCGGCTCACGCCTGCAATCCTAGCCCTTGGGATGCTGAGGCAGGGCGAATGCCACATGTTTGAGGCCTGCATCAGCTCTATGGTGAGTTAGAGCTTAGCGTGGCCTACAGAGTGAGACCCTGCAAAGAGAAAGGGGGGAAGTTTCTGGAGAAAATGGAAGGAAGTATTGAATGTGAAGGAAACCCTGGGAAAGCTAGTCAGTAAAGTGCTTGTCTTGTGAGTGTGAGGACCTGAATTGGATTTTTAAAGCTGAGTGTGGTGGCCTGTGCTTTAATCCTAGTGCTGGGAAGACAAAAACAGGTGGAACCCTGAGGCTCCCTGGCCAGCCAGTTCAGCCTACTTGGTAAGTTCAAGGATAATGAGGGATACTCTCAAAAACAAATGGACACAATGACTGAGGAATGACACCCAAGATTGTCTTCTGGTCTAAACACACAAACACACACAGAGAGAGAGAGAGAGAGAGAGAGAGAGAGAGAGAGAGAGAGAGAGAGAGAGAGAGAGAGAGAGATGTACACACACATCTGAACACATACTCTGAAACCCCATGCACACAAACATACACAAAGAAGCCCACATAAAATATGTACACTAATAAAAGTGTTGGATGTGGGGACTGGGAAGATGGCTCAGCACTTAAGCTATTTCAGAGAACCCAGGTCTGATTCCTAGTACCCACAAGGTGGCTCACAATAATCTGTAACTCCAGTTACAGGGGATCAGATGCCTTCTTCTGGTCTCCACAGGCACTAGGCACACATGTGATACACAGACATACACACAGACAGAACACTTAGACACACGAAATAAAATAAATAGATCTTTAAATAACAAAATCCAGGCATGGTAGCACACAACTGTAATCTCAGCACTCAGAAGGCTAAGAGGAGAATCATAGTTTAAGGCTGGCCTGGGCTACTTGGTGGGCTCTGGGTCAGCCTAAGCTGCAAATCAAAGCCCTGTCTCATAAAAAAGGAACAGGGCAGTACCTTAGTACTGTGTGTATGTGTGTGTGTGTGTGTGTGTGTGTGTGTGTGTGTGTGTGTGTGTGTGCGCGTGTTGAGACAAGGTTTCTCTGTGTAGCCCTGGCTGTCCTGGAACTCACTCTGTAGACCAGGCTGGCCTTGAACTCACAGAGATCCACCTGCCTCTGCCTCCCGAGTGCTGGGATTAAAGGCGTGCGCCACCACCGCCCAGCTAGTACTGCTTTTATATGAGAGAAATAGAGGCTTCTGTGGATAGCACAGCACACTGTAATTTCAGAGTAAAGGAAGCTGGAGACAAGAGGATGGAAAGTCAGCATAGGCTAGGTAGGGAAACACTGTCTCAAAAAGTTTAGTTGAATAGTAGTACTTAGATAATTCCTCCCCCCACCCCAGCAGTTTAGAGGAAATGCTCCCTCCAGTTTTCTGATCCCTCTACTTTTCTTTGTTCTTTCCTTTTTTGTTCTTAAGGACTTTCCTTTTGTTTTTCTCTTTTTCTCCTTTCTTGGCCTCCCTCTGTTGCATCCTTTGTAGTCTTTGGTAATTTGGATTTCCGATTTTCTGGATGTTTCCCTATTTTCTTCCCTTCAATCATTCCCTTCAGTGCATGGAGTGAATCTACCTGTCTTAGTGTGCTATTGCTGCAAAGAGACACCATGAGGTTCAGTCCATTGTCATCATGGTGGGAAGCATGGCAGCACGCAGGCAGACATGGTGCTGGAGAGGAGCTGAGAGTTCTACATTCGGATCCACAGGCAGCAGGAAGAGAGAAACTCTGGGCTTAGAATGGCCTTTTTTTTTTTTTTAACCTCAAAGCCCACTTCCATTGACAGCTTCCTCCAACAAGGCCACACCTCCTAATCCTTTCAAATAGTGCCACTCCCTCGTGACCAAGTATTCAAATCAATGATCTGAATCAAATCAAATCAAATCAATGTGGGGGGGCATTCTCACTCAAACCACCACACTACCTCTCTACCCCACAACTCTCTCAAGTTTTGTACCCTTCCACACAGTAAGAGTCTAACACTCTCACAGGTCTGAAGTGGATGCTGAGACCTCCCACCTCTAGACCTGAAGAAGGCCAACCTGGCCCTCAGGCAGGATCAAGAAGTAGCAGAAACGGGGGCATTGCATTAACAGCACCACGCTTTTTGTTGTTAGTGAATAGTCATTGTATAGCACAATGGGTTTCATTATGACATTCTCATAAACATATAGAGACATCTTGATTTTTTTTGTTTTTGTTTTTCCAGACAGCATCTCACCAGGTAGCTCTGGCTGTCCTGGATCTCTCTCTGTAGACCAGGCTGGCCTTGGACTCACAGAGAATCACCTGCCTCTGCCTCCTGAGAGCTGGGATTAAAGGTATGCATCACCAACAGCATCTTGATCTTATCTGCCCTCCCTTTACCTTCTTTCCATCCCTATTGCTGTTCCCATTGGCTCCCTTCCTCTTCCCAAGAGTTTCTCTTTCTGCTTTCAAGTCTTATTATTAGTTTTGAGACAGTCTCACTCTGTAGCCCAGACTAGCCTTGAACTTGCTTGCAGCAATCTTCCTTCCTCTTGTTCTCGAATAGTGGGATTGTCGTCTAGCGACCACACTCAAATCTTTCTTTTTTTTGGGGGGGTGGGGTGGGGGAGAAGGTCTTCATTTTTTTATTCTTTTTTTTTTTTTTTTTTTTTTTTTTTTTTTTTTTTTTGGTTTTTCGAGACAGGGTTTCTCTGTGTAGCTTTGCGCCTTTCCTGGAACTCGCTTTGGAGACCAGGCTGGCCTCAAACTCACAGAGATCGGCCCGGCTCTGCCTCCCGTGTGCTGGGATTAAAGGCGTGCGCAACCACCGCCCGGCCCATTTTTTTTTATTCTTTATGTACAAAGATTAGCATGATCCGTTTCATTGTGTAGACAGTCTTGAATAATCCATTCAAGGTCGCTTAGTCCAACTTAATGAAGCCTATGTCCTTCGAGTACTGGCGGAAACACTGATGGCTCATGTTCAGGCCGTATTTCCGGATCAGACCTTGGCACTTAGAGCAGACATGGCAAGAGCGAGAGCCCTGGCCGAACTTCCCTGGGTGACTCCAGTAGAGCTGCTGGTGACCCATCTTGCCTTCAGACGGCCAACGAGGAAAAAGGAGCGAGCTCCACACTCAGATCTTAAGTCTTATTTTTTATTATGTGCCAGGGGGAGGCAGGGAGGCATGTGCACACCTTGACAAATGGGTGGAGGTCAGAGATTAATTTGTGGGCTTGGTTCTCTCCTTCTACCATGTTTGTTCCTGGGAATCGAACTCAGATCATCAGGCTTGACAGCAAGCACCTTTAACCACCGAGCCCTGTCACTGGTTCCACACTTGCTCTCTTTCCTTGCTCCACATACAATTAATGTTCGTCTGAGAGCTTGGTTTGCCTTTCTAGGAAATAAAACTCTTCTAAGAAACCACACCATTTAAGCACTTGGTTTGCCTCGAATCAAGCAACAGATAAGAAAATGAAAACAGAAAGGGCTTTTAAAACCAATTTACTCCACACACAAATGTAATTCTAATGAATAATCAATACAGCAGTGGATCATTTTTCCTATGACTCCTTGGAGAAGCTTTGAAGAGCATTTCAATCAGTGGAATGGGTAAGGTTAAAATGTTCTTTTGGAAATAACTCCAACTGATTTAAAGATGAAAGTACATAAATAAAAGCCAAGGTGGCATTTGATCTTCACAAATATTCAGTGATGTTCCTCTGCGGCTCTTGTAAGGGAAACACTGATGGAATAAGACTGATATGTAGTGGGAAAGGGTCAAATGCCTGCAGATTCAGCGTGGCTAGGAACAAAGCCGAGGGAAGAACAGTGCCAAGGGACTGACTGCTGTGTTCAGGCTGGAGAGGCGGGCGGACAGACCCTGGCAGTGTGGCTATGTTGCTTGTTGGTTTTTACTTCTCCAGGCTTATTTCTCCCCCTTCCTTGTGCTGGCTGGTTTTGTGTGTCAGCTTGACACAAGTTAGAGTCTTCAGAGAAAGGAGTCTCAGCTGAGGAAAGGCCTCCTTGAGATTCAGCTGTAGGGTATTTTCTCATTTAGTGATCAATGAGGGAGGGCCCAGCCCACAGTGGGTGGTGCCATCCCTGGGCTGGTGGTCCTGGGTTCTATAAGAAAGCAGGCTGAGCAAGCCATGGGAAGCAAGCCAGTAAGCAGCACCCCTCCATGGCCTCTGCATCAGCTCCTGCCTCAGGAATCCTGCCCTGTTTGGGTTCCTGCCCTGACTTCCTTCAGTAATGAACAGCAATGCTGAAGTGTGAGCCAAGAACCCTTTCCTCCCCAACTTGCTTTTTGGTCATGGTGTTTGGCCGCAGCAATAGAAACCCTAAGAGTCTAGTCATAGGGTTTTGGAGAAACTTCCTCTGGCCACACTGTAGTAGCCCTTGTCAGTTTTCCTCTTTTTTCCTACACTGTTGGGGCCCTGCTTTGGCTCCAGGGCTTCCTCATCTCCTATGTGACCAAGAACTAAGTTTTCATTGGTTAAAGCCGGTGGGTTTCTATGTGTAGTCTAGAAATCCTAGGGATACCCCAATGCCATTCAGGCCAATAAGATCAATTTCCTTTTAGCCTGTGATTTGTCTTCCTGTCTCTCTCATTTTCTAAATGTATATGGAGGGGCTGGAGGGATGGCTCAGTAGTGAAGAGTACTAGATGCTCTTCTAAAGGACCTAGGTTTGATTCTCAGAACCCACATCGAGACTCATAGGCCTCTGTAACTCCATCTCTAGGAAATCTGACACCCTCGTCTGGCCTTTGTGAGCTCCAGGCATGCACATGGTACACATACATGCATACAGGCAAACACCTACATACATAATACAATAAAATTAAAAATCTAAATATAAAGTATATAGAGATGGGCCTCAGAGATGGCTTGGTAGTTAAAGTGGTTGCTACATAATAAGAGGACTGGAGTTCAGATCTCCAGAAACTCAGATAAGGGGTTGGGGATTTAGCTCAGTGGTAGAGCGCTTGCCTAGCAAGTGCAAGGCCCTGGGTTCAGTCCTCAGCTCCAGGAAAAAAAAAAAAGACAAAACAGAAATCCAGATAAATACCAGGTGGGTGTGTCAGCCCACCTGTGATTCCAACCTTGGAAGATGGAGACGGAATTTCCAGAGCAAGCTGGCTAGAGACTAGCCTTATTGGTGAGCTCTGGGTATGACTGAAAAATTCTTCCTCAATAGTTAAGGTAGAAGTGTGATAAAGGATGATTCCCAACATTGAATTCATGCTTCTACATGCACTCCCCACACATGCAAAAATGTGTACCACACACACATGAAAAAAGAGAAAGAAGCATATGAAGATGTTCTGAGGTTACATGATAGTCAATACAGTGTATATATACTACTATATTTTCTGGAGTTTTCGAATTGTTGTATTTTAAAAACAGCAGGAAGCTGGCAGTGGTGGCACATGCCTTTAATCCCAGCACTCGGGAGGCAGAGCCAGGAAGATCTCTGTGAGTTCGAGTCCGGCCTGGCCTGGTCTACAGAGTGAGATCCAGAACAGATACCAAAAATACACAGAGAAACCCTGTCTTGAAAAACTAAAAAAAAAAACCAAAACCAACCAACCAACTAACCAACCAACCAACAACAACAACAACAAAAACAATGGGAAGGAGTCACACCATACAACAGGGCCCATGTAGATTTATTGAGGAGAGGGGAGAGAAGGGGGCAGAGACTGGTCTCTGGGGATGAGATTGAAGGAAAGAGAAGGAGAAAGGGGCAGGAGGTGGGCAAGGCCCGCCTTTTGTAAGGAAATGTAGCGAATGCACACAGGGGGTGCTCTTAGTGGCTGCCGCTGAGGTCTATCCTGTCAGGACCCTGAGGGCAGGCCAGCACAGATGCCTGAATGTTAACAATAATCATGCCCATTTCAATGGGCTCGTCAATGCCAGTTGCACAGTTACTGGTTGCTATAAACTCTCTGCCTTTGTTACCATGCAATACTTCATCTCATTTACTTCCCAAAGTTTTGATTCATCTATATGGAAACATGAGAATCTGGTACATTGATTTTGTTTTGTGATCATATTTAAAAATTTCTCATACCTAATTCCTAAATACAGACCTATAAAACCCCCCAAAAAAACACACACTCAAAAATTTATCTCATTTTCTTTTCCAAGACTTTTCTCTCCTTTTTCAAATTAGCTTTTTAGTTCACATACAATATAATGGGTTTCATTATGGCATTCTCATATACATGTATCATATCTCTTTGCACCATATTTTGCTCATGTTCACCCCCATTACCCTCCTCCCCACCTCTCACTGCTCCCCATCACCCCCCAGATAGTCCTGCTGCTGCCTTCATGGCATGTACATGAACACACACACACACACACACACACACACACACACACACACACACACACATTTTTCATATGAAAGAAAGTGTGTTTTTCTTTCTTTACTCCATTACTTTCTTGTTTGCCCCTCACCCTTCCATTTAGAGCCTTTTACTCTCTCATAGTTCCCTATCTATTTTCACATCATGTATGTATGCATGTATGTACATATGAATCCAGACTCTGCATATGAGAGACATATATAGTGCTTGTCTTTCTCAGCCTGTCTTACTTAGCTTACATAATGACTTCTGATACTATCCATGTCTTGCTAATGTCATAATTTTATTCTTCTCTATGGATAACTAGAACTCACATCTGTATAAATAGACATAGACCTAATTTTTTAAAATATTTTTTCTCCTGAGCTTATATGTACACATAAACACATGTCTGAGGCCCAAGTGTGGAGGGCCGAGGAGTGCTCTTTGCTCTGTGTGGCTCCTGGGAAACTATCTCAGGCCATCCATCTTGACAGCAGGGCTTTTACAAGTTTGGACGGTTCCCTGGCCCACATCTTCTCTTGGTGGGTATCTAGGCTGTCTCCATATCTTGGCTATTGTGAAAGCATGGAAATGCAAGAAACTCCATCGTATGTGTTGACTTCAAGTTTTCATGGACATACTCAGTAAATATTTAGCTGGGTCATCTGATAAACTGGGTTCCATGGAGGTTCTGTCAGTTTACATTTCTACCAACAGTCTATGAGGGTTTCTGTTTCTCCACAGCTCTACCAGCATTTGTTCTTTTCTTGATGATAGCTATCCTGACTAGGGTAAAATGGAATCTCAATGTAATTTTAACCTGTATTTCTTTGTTGAACTTTTTTCATTTTTGAGAGATTTTTTTTTTTTTTTTTTTTTTTTTTACTGTGTACCCGAATAAACTTGCCTGAGGATCAGAAGACAGAGTCAACCACTAGATTACACATAGAGGTCAGGCAGTGGTGGCACACACCTTTAATCCTAGCACTTGAGATCTCATGCCTTTGCTTGGGAAGCACACAAGCCTTTAATCCCAGGAAGTGATGTCTGGGCAGAGAAAGGTATATAAGGCGTGAGGAAGCAGGAACTCACTCTCTTTAGGTTAAGGATTTCCTAGAGGTCAGAACTAGTAGCTGGCTGTTCTTCTCTGATCTTTCAGCTTTTCACCCTGCTGTCTGGCTCTGCGTTTTTTTTATTAAGAACAACACCTCAAAACATGTCTTTCTCCCATTTTCTGTTTTTTCCTTCTCCCTTTTCTTTTATAAAAAGATTTATTTTATTTGTACGAATGTTGTGCCTGCATATGTGTCTGTCCACTATGTACAGTCCTGGGCCTGCAGAGGTCAGAAGAAGGCATCCAATTCTCTGGAATTGGAGTCACATGTGGTTGTGAGCCACCCTCTGGGTGCTGGAAACAAAACAGAAGTCCTCTGTAAAAAGTGCTCCTAACCACTGAACCATCTCTCCAGCCCCTCTTTTCTTTTCTTTTCCTTTTTTAATGTAGTCAAGATTAAAAGTGTACACCACTACTTTTGTCTGGATTTCTATTTTCTTTTCTTTTTTTTTTTTTTTTGTTTTGAGACAAGGTTCCTCTGTGTAGACCCAGGTGTCCTGGAACTCACTCTGTAGACCAGGCTGTCCTTGAACTCACAGAGATCCTCCTGCCTGTGCCTCCTGAGTGTTGGGATTAAAGGCATGCACCACCACAACCTGCTATTTATTTATTTATCTATCTATTTATTTTATTTTACAATACTATTCAGTTCTACATAACAGCCACAGATTCCCTTGTTCTCCCCCTTCCTGCCCCCCTCCCCTTCCCCCCAGCCCACCCTTCATTCCCACCACCTCCAGATCAAGGCCTCCCCCGAGGACTGAGATCGACCTGATAGACTCAGTCCAGGCAGGTCCAGTCCCCTCCTCCCAAATTGAGCCAAGCGTCCCTGCATAAGCTCCAGGTTCCAAACAGCCAACTCATGCAACAAGCCCAGGACCCGGTACCACTGCCTAGATGCCTCCCAAACAGATCAAGCCAATCAACTGTCTCACCTATTCAGAGGGCCTGATCCAGTTGGGGGCCCCTCAGCCTTTGGTTCATAGTTCATGTGTTTCCATTCGTTTGGCTATTTGTCCCTGTGCTTTATCCAACCTTGGTTTCAACAATTCTCGCTCATATAAACCTTCCTCTTTCTCAATAATTAGACTTCCGGTGCTCCACCTGGGGCCTAGCCGTGGATCTCTGCATCCAGATTCCTCAGTCCTTGGATGGGGTTTCTGGCACAACTATTAGGGTGTTTGGCCATCCTATCACCAGAGTAGGTCAGTCCTGGCTGTCTCTCGGCCATTGCCAGCAGTCTTTTGTGGGTGTATCTTTGTGGATTTCTGTGGGCCTCTTTAGCACTTTGTTTCTTCCTTTTCTCATGTGGTCTTCATTCACCATGGTCTCCTATTCCTTGTTCTCCCTCTCTGTTCTTGATCCAGCTGGGATCTCCCGCTCTCATTGTTTGTAATAGCCAAAACCTGGAAACAACCTAGATGCCCTTCAACTGAAGGATGGATAAATAAATTGTGGCACATCTACACAATGGAATACTACTCAGCACAGAAAAACAATGACATCATGAGGTTTGCAGGCAAATGGATGGATCTAGAAAAAATCCTGAGTGAGGTAACCCAGACTCAGAAAGACAAATATGGTATGTACTCACTCATAGGAGAATACTAGATGTGGAACAAGGATGACTGGACTGCTACTCACATCACCAGTGAGGCTACCTGGAAAACAGGACCCCAAGAAAGACACGGGGATCACCCAATGACGGAGAAATGGATGAGATCTACATGAACAGCCTGGAGTTGAGTGGGAGCAATGAAGGGCGAAGGGCGAGGGAAAGAGAGCCTGCTCTTTTTTCTTGATAGTTGGTTTTAGCCAGGTGTGATGGCTATAATCCCAGTGCTCAGAGATAGAATCAGAAGGATCAGAAGTTCAAGGTCATCCTCAGCTTCATAGCAAGCTCAAGGCCAGCTTGGGCTACGTGAGACCTTGTCTCAAAAAAAAAAAAAGCCAATTTTTATGGAATAGTGATATGGAAAAGGTTAAACCGACTCTGAAATCCCACTACTTAAGACTTCTTGAGTAAGATATTTACATTTCCTATGATTTAACTGAGTTGAATGATATTGGAAATTACTTTTATTTATTTTTGAGAAAGAATCTCATTCTGTAGCCCAGCCTCCCAAGTAGTAGAATGAGAGATGTGCAGTACCATGCACAGCTGCTTGGAAATACCTTGCCTCTTATTTAATTAATTGGTTGTTACTCCATTGTATATTGTCTTTGTGGACAGCACTAGACAGACAGGCAGGAATATGTGTCTGGGGTCAGCCTTGGATGACATAGTCGGTTCCAGTCGTCTAGCCAGAGCTTAGCCAGACTGTCTCAACAACAAAATCTAAAAAAATTCTTAACAGACAAGATAATACCTGTTTTTGTCTCTGCTGTGTCAAGAGAATCCAGTTTATAATCTGAAGGCATCTTGGAGTCAGGAACAAAGAATACAAGAGTCGAGCCAGGAATGGTGGTGCATGCCTTTAATCCCAACAATCTGGAAGTGAAGATGGCAGATCTCTGTGAATCTGGAACCAGCCTGGTCTACTTATGGAGCACCAGGCCAGCCATGGATACATAGTGAGACCCTGTCTCAAAAACCAACAAACCAACAACAACAAAAAAAAAAATACAAGAACAGAGGAAAGAGTTTTAAGTTGACCGCTCTATTCCTACAGTTGCCTTACTTCAACATCCAATATCACTTAGAATGTTCCATCTCTCTTGGATGTTTCATTAATCAACCATGTAGCCACTCTATTAATTAATTAAACAGCACTTTTTGGTTTGGTGGCATATTTGAGTTTACAGTTTGCTTATCACCTAGCTCTGAGGTGGACCAGTTTTGTGTTATTTTGTGTAAATTTGAGACAGTTACAGTGTGTATCTCAGGCTGACTTCCAGTTTGCAATCCTGCTCCAGCCTCAGGAATACTAGGATTACCAGTGTGCACCCACCATGCTTTCAAAGTCCGGTTTCTGGGCTGAGGCTAATGGGTCTCGGATATGAGGACCCTTTTTACGCCATTGCCGGAGATGGAACCCAAAGCTTTGCTCATACTAGATAAACACTCCATTAACTGAGGTCCGTGTCCAGCCCTGGAGTCTAAAAACCCTTGAATCAGCAAAGCAGGTCACCCATTCAGACAATGAGCAAATATTTATTATCTAAGTGCTTTAGGATAAGGCTGCAGTAGTAAACAGAACAGGGAATCTGTCTTTGTAGACCTGACATTCTAGTTGGAGATACAAGCATTAATCAATTCTACAAGTATTTGACTATGACAAACATTGGAAAGAAAAAGTGCAAGGTAAGCTTGAGCATGGACAGCTGGTTCCCAACCGTTCTCTAGCGTCAGGGAAAGTTGGTCCGGTGAAAGGTACATTGAACATCAGGCAGACGGTGGGAGGAAAGTTCCAGGCAGAGAAAACAGTATCTTATCAAGCTCCAGAGGTGATATGCTAGGAAAACAGGAAAAAAGGGACAGAAGTGCAAATGAAGTCCCATATGGCAGGGACCAGATGCGGCTCTGTAGACCAGCCCTGCTTTTAACACTTTTTAAAATGTGACAAGATGCAGATAACATAAAATTTACCTGTTTTGTGGCCCTGGGGAGCAAACCCGGGACCTTAAGTCTGTTAGACAAGGGCTCTACTGTTGTGCTTTAGGCTCATACCTGTCACCCCAACATTCAGGAGGCCCAGGCAGGAGAACGGCCAAGAGTTTGAAGTCACACTGGGCTACATAGTTAGCTCCAAGCCAAAGGAAACCTTTGCTTCAAAAAATCTCAGTCAATTGCCAATTGGTGATGGTACAGGTCTTTAATCCATGCCCTCAGGAGGCAGAGACAGCCACATCTCCGAGTTCCAGGCCAGCCTGGTCTACAGAGCAAGGTCCAGGGCTACATAGTGAGATTCTGTCTTGAAAAACAAAACAAAATCTCAACCATTTCTGGATTATTAATACAATGTGAACGCTGTATTCATTTTTTATATTAAAAAAAACCAATGTTTTTATTACAGAAAAATTCTGACATATAAAAGATAAGGAATATGATGCATTACTACAAAACAACTCCCAGTACAATTTTGGTGTTTATCTTTCTAGTCCATTTTCTACATATAGACTCATTTTGATATTTATTTATTCATTTATTCATTTATTTATTTATTTATTTTGTTTTTTCGAGACAGGGTTTCTCTGTGTAACAGCTCTGGCTGTCCTGGAACTCACTCTGTAGCCCAGGCTGGCCTTGAACTCACAAAGATCCACCTGCCTCTGCCTCCCAAGTGCTGGGATTAAAGGCGTGCGCCACCACACCCAGCTGCTATTATTTTATGTATTCTATTTTTTTCTTATAAGGAAAACATTTAACTGGAGTAGCTCACTGACAGTTTTAGAATTTCAGTCCATTTCTGTCAGGGTGGGGAGCACGGCAGCGTGCACACACATGTCATGCTGGCTACACTTGGCTTTCAGGGAACAGGAAGTCACTGACTGTCACACTGAGGGAAGCTTAAGCAAAAGAGACCATCAAAGGTCGCCTCCACAGTGACATTTCCTCCAACAAGGCCACACCACCTAACAATGCCACTCCCTTTGGGGGTCATTTCCTTTCAGTCCACCACATTCTACTCCCTGACCATATCACAGTTAAAAAAAAAAACATGCCGGGCGATGGTGGCACACGCCTTTAATCCCAGCACTCGGGAGGCAGAGCCAGGCGGATCTCTGTGAGTTCGAGGCCAGCCTGGGCTACCAAGTGAGTTCCAGGAAAGGCGCAAAGCTACATAGAGAAACCCTGTCTCGAAAAACCAAAAAAAAAAAAACAAAAAAAAAAAAAACATATTCAGTCCAACTTCAAAAGTCCCCATAGTCTGTAATACTCTCAAATTTGTTTTAAAGTCCAAAGTCTCTTAGATTTATGTAATCTCTTAATTGCTATCCTTATAAATAATCAAAATAAAAAAGATCACATACTTCCAACATATTATGACACAGGATATACGTTACCATTCCAAAATGCAGGGAATGGAGCATAGTAAGGAAATACTGGACCAAAGCAAGACCAAAAACCAACTGGGCAAACTCCAAACTCTGCAGCTCTGTGTCTGATGTCAAAATGTTCTTCATATCTCCAACTCTGTTCAGCTTTGTCGACTGCAACACACTTCTTTCTCGTGGGCTTGTTCTACTCCCTATTAGCAACTCTCCTTGGCAGGTATCCCACGACTCTGGCATCTCTAACAACTTGAGTTCTCCAACACAATCCAGGCTTCATTTTCACAGCTTCATACAACAGCCTCTTTACTAGGTCCCTATTCAGGGACTCCTCCAACACATGCCTGGCCTCAGTAGCGTTATTCCATAACTCCTTTCTTCTGTCCTTAACTCTCTGCTGCTTCCTGGGGCTGGAACATGGCCTCCTTGTTCAATTACATCTTCACCAGCTTTCTGTCATTTACTGCCTAACCTTGGCTGTCCTAAAACTTGCTCTGTAGACCAGGCTGGCCTCCTATGTATTCTATTTTTAAATAAAAATTTTGCTTTAGAAGATTTCTACAAACCTTTCCATGCAATTCACAACTTACAGGTTTTTTTGTTTGTTTTGTTTTGGATTGGTTTGGTTTTTTTGGTTTTTCGAGACAGGGTTTCTCAGTGTAGTTTTGGTGCCTGTCCTGGATTTGGCTCTGTAGACCAGGCTGGCCTTGAACTCAAAGAGATCTGTCTGACTCTGCCTCCTGAGTGCTGGGATTAAAGGCATGTGCCACCACCACCTGGCCACAACTTACAGTTTTTAAATGTTCACTTAGTAGCCTGTTTTACATATATAATAGTTTTATTTTTAAAGATTATATGTGTCAGTATTTTATTTTATTTTCAATTTAGAAACTTTTTCATACAATATATTTTGATCATATCCCCTCCTCCAATTCCTCACAGATCCTATCCTGCCCATCCACTTCATTTTCATTCTTTCTTTAAAAAAATAAAACCAAGCCGGGCAGTGGTGGCGCACGCCTTTAATCCCAGCACTCGGGAGGCAGAGTCAGGCAGATCTCTGTGAGTTCGAGGCCAGCCTGGGCTACCAAGTGAGTTCCAGGAAAGGCGCAAAGCTACACAGAGAAACCCTGTCTCAAAAAACAAAAAACAAACAAAAAAAAAACAAAAAAAAACAAAAAAACAAATCAGGTGGTGATGGCACATGACTTTAATTTGAGCACTCAAGAAGCAGAGGCAGGTGGATATCTCTGAGTTCCAGGCCAGCCTGATCTACAGATCAAGTTCCAGGATACCCAAAGCTACATAGAGGAACCCTGTCATAAAAAACAAACAAAAATAAAAACAAAAACCAGTAAACAGATAAATAAATAAAACCAAAGAAAAACAAAACAAAAATAAATAAAAGCACACACACACACACCAAAACAAAACAAAACACACCAGAAAAAAAATACAAATAAAACCCAGGGAGTTCCTTTTGTGTTGACTAGCTATTCTTGAGTGTATGGCCTGCCTTGTGGTGTGGTTGTTGTACCCAGTGTCAACTCCATTATAGAAGAACTGATTTTCCCTCTTGCAATCGCTTCTCGGTGGGGATGGGGCTTTGTGCCTATTTCCCCTTCTGCATGCTAGGATTGTTTTCTAGGTTGAACTTGTCTGGTCAGCATATTTCCGCATGCTGTCACAATCTCCGCGTTCATATATGCACCAACCTGCTGAGTTAGGAAAATGCTGTTTCCTTGCACTGCTCCACTACCTCTGGCTCTTAAAATCTTTCCGCTTATTTTTTCTGCCTCGATCCCTAAGCCTTGAGGGGGGGAAGGTTGATAAAGATGTAGGACTGGGTCATACATACACTCTCACTATGTTGTCTAGTTGTTGTGTTGGTCTTTGTGTTAATTACCATGTATTGCAAGGAAAATCTTCTTTGATGAGAGTTGAGGGATGCACTAATCTATGGGTGTAGCAATATGTCATTAAAGTATTCCTATGTTCATTTAGTAGAATAACTGTAGTAGGGTTTCCCCTAGAGCCAAATACCTATCTAGTCTCAGGTTCTTGGCCTCATTGACAGTGTCAGGTATGAACACTGTCACTCCATTTTATGAAGTGAGCCATATATATAACAAAATAGAATATAATAAGATAAAACAACTATCACATCAGAGTTGGACAAGACAAACTAACAGGAGGAAAAGAGCTGAAGAGAAGGCACAAGAATCAGATCAGAGACCCCTTAGTTTGCAGTCTCAGGAGTCCCATTAAAAACACTAAACTGCCAAGTGGTGGTGGCTCACACCTTTTATCCCAGCACTCTGAAGGCACAGGCAGGTGGATCTCTGTGAGTTCGAGGCCAGTGTGGTCTATAGAACAAGTTCCAGGAGGACAGCCAGGGTTACACAGAGAAACCCTGTCTTGAAAAACCAAAAAAACCAAACCAAACCAAAACAACAACAAAAATCCCCACTAAACTGGAAACCATAATATATACACACAGGACCTGGGGCAGGCCCTGTGCATGCTGCTTCAGTCTCTGTGAGTTCATATGAGCTTTGCTCAGTTGATTTAGAGAGCCTTGTCCTCTTGGTGTTCTTCATCCCCTCTGGTTCTTACACTCTTTCTGCCTCCTCTCCTGAGTGGTTCCCTGAGCTCTGAGGAGAGAGTTTTGATGGAGACATCCCAGTTAGGGCTCACTCACTCTCTACATAATGTCTGGCTGTGGGTCTCTGTATTTGTTCCCATCTGCTGCAGAAGGAAGCTTCTCTGATGATGGCTGAACAAGGCACTGATCTGTGAATACAGCAGAATTTCATTAGGAGTCATTTTATCACTACTTTTTTTTATTAAGAACATTATTATTTCATTTGACCCTAGGCTTCTGGGCTATCTAATCTCTGGTTCTTGCTCACCCAAGCAGTGTCAGTTCCATCTCCTGGAATGGGCTTTAAGTCAAATCAGATATTGGTTGGTTACTCTCACAAGCTCTGTACCACCATTGTAGATTAAAAAAAAAAGTTTTGTGGCTGGATATTTTTTTTGTTTTTGTTTTTTTTTGTTTTTTGAGACAGAGTTTCTCAGTGTAGCTTTGGTGCCTGTCCTGGATCTTTCTCTGTAGACCAGGCTGGCCTCGAATTTACAGAGATCCACCTGCCTCTGCCTCCTGAGTGCTGGGATTAAAGGCATGCGCCACTACTACCTGACCGACTTTTTTTTTAGCATACAGAATACCCTCCTATACCAAAGACTCTAGCATATAGGGGTGAAGGCTCCTTGTAGGCATCTTCTCAACATCTCCATGTTTGATGAGTTGTGTGGGTGTTGTCTTCAGCAATGGGGTCTTGCTGTCAGTTTGTGGAGATCAGCCTATAGTCTTAGAAACAGCCTGGGTTGTTTGGGGGTTACCATGGGACCCCTTTGGCCAACAACTGGGATGTAAACCAATTCTGGTACTGGAAGCTTCATTTGATGACAAGAGACATCCATCTGGGGCTCTCTCTCCCCCATTATAAGCTTTCTGTTGTTTCTGTTGTTGATATCCAGCTTTAATCCATGGTCCTAGATGCAAGGTATTATTTCAGTTTTCTTATATCTGTTGAGACTTGCTTTATGTTCAAGTATATTGTCACTTTTGAAGAATGTTGCAGAGGTGCTGAGAAGAAAGTATATTCTTTTGTGTTTGGGTGGATTATTCCGTAAGTATCTGTTAGGTCCTTTTGTTAGTTAGCTCCAGCATTTCTGTGTTTAGTTTTTGTCTGGATGACCTGTCCATTGGTGAGAGTGTGGTATTGAAGTTTCCCACTCTCACTGTGTGAGGGCCAATGTGTGATTTAAGCTGTAGGAGTGTATCCTTTATGAACCTGGGTGCCCTTGTGTTTGAGGCATGGATGTTAAGAACTGAAATGTCACTGGGCGGTGGTGGCACACGCCTTTAATCCCAGCACTCGGGAGGCAGAGGCAGGCGGATCTCTGTGAGTTTGAGGCCAGCCTGGTCTACCAAGTGAGTTCCAGGAAAGGCGCAAAGCTACACAAAGAAACCCTGTCTCGAAAAACCAAAAAAAAAAAAAAAAAAAAAAGAACTGAAATGTCCTCTAGGTGGATTTCTGCCTTGATGAATATGTAGTGTGTTTCCTATCTCTTCTGATTAGTTTTGGTTTGAAGTCTATTTTCTCAGATATGAAAATGGCTACACCAGCTTGTTTTTTAAGGTCCATTGGCTTGGAATACCTTTTACCCTGAGGTGATGTCTATCCTTGATGTTAAGGTGTGTTTCTTGGATACAGCAGAAGGATGGATCCTGTTTTCCCATCCATTATGGTAGTCTGTGTCTTCTTTTATTGGAGAATTGAGACCCTTAGTGCTGAGAAATATCAATGAGCAGTGTTTATTAATTCCTCATTAATTGGTTGTGTGTGTGTGTGTGTGTGTGTGTGTGTGTGCCCACTTCTCTATTGATTTGGGCATCTGGGATTATTTAATCCCTGTGTTTTCTTGTAGCAACTGTCTTAGAGATTCTATTGTTGTGAAGAGACACCATGACCACAGAAATTCTTTTTTTTCTTTTTTCTTTTTCTTTTTTTTTTTTTTTTGGTTTTTCAAGACAGGGTTTCTCTGTGTGGCTTTGTGCCTTTCCTGGATCTCACTTGGTAGCCCAGGCTGGCCTCGAACTCACAGAGATCCACCTGTCTCTGCCTCCTGAGTGCTGGGATTAAAGGCGTGCGCCACCACTGCCCGGCAGAAATTCTTATAAAGGAAAACATTTCATTGGAGCTGGCTTACAGTTCAGAGGTTTAGTCCATTATTGTCACAGTGGGAAGCATGGCAGCATCCAGGCAGACATGGTGCTGGAGAAGGAGCTGAGAATTCTATATCTTGACCCATAGGCAGCAGAAGTGAAGACTGAGACACACTGGCCAGACTTGAACTTCTTAGACCTCAAAGTCAGCCCCCAGTGACCCTAAATTTTTATTTCCAGCTTTCCCTCAGTTTGGGTTTTCTTTATGGATTCTATTTCCATTTTTATGTTATGAACAGTTTTATTCATTTCCTTCTACTGTTTGTATTTTCATAGATTTCTTTTTATTAATTTTGTTATTTTACATACCAGTCACAGTTTCCCCTCCCTCCTCTCCTCCCCTTCCCTCCTCCCATCTCCTTTCTACCCCGACCACCAACTCCTTAAAAAGGGTAAGGCCTCCCATGGGAGTCAACAAAACATGGCATATCAAGTGGAGGCAGGGACCAACCTCCCCACTGCATCAAGGCTGAGCAAGGCATCCCACCATAGGGAATAAGTTCCAAAAAGCCAGCTCATGTGCCAGGACAGGTCCTGGTTCCACTGCTAGGGCTCTACAAACAGACCAAGCTACACAACTATCATCCATATGCAAAGGGCCTAGGTCGGTCCCATGCAGGCTCCTTAGCAGTCTGTCCAGAGTCCATGAGCTCCCATGAGCTTGGGTTAGCTGTCTCTGTGTGTTCCACTGTCATGATGTTGACCACCCTTGCTTATATGATCCCTCCTCCCTTTCTTCAACTGGACTCCTGGAGTTTGGCCCAGTGCTTGGCTGTGGATCTCTGCATCTGTTTCCATCAATTACTCGATGAAGGTTCTATGATGAAAATTAGGGTAGTCATCAATCTGATAACAGGAGAAGGCACCCTCTCCACTATTGCTAGAAGTCTTAGCTGGGGTCATCCTTGTGGATTCCTGGGGGTTTCCCTGGCACCAGGTTTCTCCCTAACCCTATAATGGCGCCCTCTATCAAGATATCTCTTTCGTCACTCTCCCTTTCCATCCCTCTACCAACTCTACCATTCTGATTACTCATGCTTCCATCTCTATCCTCTCCCCTATAATCCCCCCCCCAGTTTACCCAAGAGATCTCATCTATTTCCCTATCCCAGTGTGATCCATGTGTCCCTCTTAGGGTCCTCCTTGTTACCTACCTTCTCTAGGGCTGTGGGTTGTAGCCTGGTTATCCTTTGCTTTATATCTATTATCCACTTATGAGTGAGTACACACCATGTTTGTCTTTCTGAGATCTGGGTTACCATACTCAGGATGATTTTTTTCTAGTTCATCCATTTACCTGCAAATTTGATGATGTCATTGTTTTTTACAGTTGAGTAATACTCCATTGTGTAAATGTACCACATTTTCTTTATTCATCTAGGTTGTTTCCAGGTTCTGGCTATTACAAACAATGCTGCTATGAACATGGTTGAACAAGTATCCTCGTGGTATGATTGAGCATCCTTTGGGTATATGCTCAACAGTGTTGTAACTGGGTCTTGAGGTAGATTGATTCCCAATTTTCTGAGAAACCTCCATACTGATTTCCAAAGTGGCTCTATCAGTTTCCATTCCTACCAACAGTGGAGGAGTGTTCCCCTCACTCCACATCCTCTCCAGCATAAGCTGTCGTCAGTGCTTTTGATCATAGCTATTGTGGCAGGTATAAGATGGTTTCTCAGAGTTGTTTTGATTTGCATTTCCCTGATGACTAAGGACGTCCAGCAATTCCTTAAATGTCTTTTGGCCATTTGGGATTCTTCTGTTGAGAATTATCTGCTCAGATCTGTAGCCCATATTTTAATTGGATTGTTTGGTATGTAGCTGTCTAGTTTCTTGAGTTCTTTACATATTTTGGAGATCAGCTGTCTGTCAGATGTGGGGTTGGTGAAGATATTTTCCCATTCTGTAGGTTGCTGTTTTGCATTATTGACTGTGTCCTTTGCCTTACAGAAGCTTCTCAGTTTCAGGAGGTCCCATTTATTAATTGTCAATCTCAGTGTCTGTGCTGCTGGTGTTATATTCAGGGAGTAGTCTCCTGTGCCAGTGCATTCAAGGCTACTTCCCATTTCTCTTTTTATCAGGTTCAGTGTAACTGGATTTATGTTGAGGTCTTTGAGCCACTTGGACTTGAGTTTTGTGCATGACGACAGATGATCTATTTGCAGTCTTCTACATGTTGACATCCAGTTATGCCAGCACCACTTGTTGAAGATGCTTTCTTTTTTCCATTGTACAGTTTTGGCCTCTTTGTCAAAAAATCAGGTGTTCATAGGTATGTGGATTAATGTCAGAGTCTTCAATTCAATTCCATTGACCCACATGTCTGTTTTTAATGTCAATACTAAGGTGTTCTTATAGTAGAGCTTGAAGTCAGGGATGGTGATGCCCCCAGAAGTTCCTTTATTGTACAGGACTGTTTGTTATCCTGGGTTTTCTGTTTTTCCATATGAAGTTGAACATTGTTCTTTTGAGGTCTGTGAAGAATTGTGTTGTGATTGTGATGGCGATTACATTGAATCTGTAGATTGCTTTTGGTAAGATTGCCATTTTTACTATGTCCAAGAGCATAGGAGATCTTTCCACTTTCTGATATCTTCCTCAATTTCTTTCTTCAGAGACTAGAAGTTCTTGTAATACAAGCCCTTCACTTTTTTTTTTTTTACAGTAACTTCAAGATTATTTGTGGCTATTGTGAAGGGTGTTGTTTCTCTGATTTCTTTCTCAGCCCATTTATCATTTATATATAGGAGGGCTACTGATTTTTTTTTTAGTTAATCTTGTACCCCACCAAATTACTGAAGGTGTTTATCACCTATAGGAGTTCCCTGGTCAAATTTTTGGGGTTACTTATTTATATATACTACCATATCATCTGCAAAAGCAAAAGTTTGACTTCTTCCTTTCCAATTTGCATCCCCTTAATCTCCTTTTGTTGTCTTACTGCTCTAGCTAGAACTTCGAGTACTATATTGAATAAATAAGAAGAGAGTAGACAGCCTTGTCTTGATCCTGATTTTAGTGGAATTGCTCTGAGTTTCTCTCCATTTATTTTGATGTTGGCTGTCAGCTTGCTATATATTGCTTTTATTATGTTTAGAAATGTTCCTTGTATCCCTGATCTTTCCAAGACCTTTATCATGATGGGATGTTGGATTTTTTTGTTTGTTTGTTTCTTGGTTTTTCGAGGTAGGGTTTCTCTGTGTAGTTTTGCGCCTTTCCTGGAACTCACAGAGATCCACCTGGCTCTGCCTCCCAAGTGCTGGGATTAAAGGTGTGTGCCACCACTGCGGGATGTTGGATTTTTGGTTGTGAGCCTAGCCTTTAATGGCTGAGCCATCTCTCCAGCCCCAGATGTTGGATTTTATGAAAGGCTTTTTTAGCATCTAATGAGATAATCATGTTTTTTTTTTCAGTTTGTTTATATGGTGGATTGCATTGACAGATTTTCATTTGTTGAACCATCCCTGAATCTCTGGGATTAAGCCTACTTGATCATGGTGGATGATTTTTTTAATGTGTTCTTGGACTCAGTTTGCTAGTATTTTATTGAGAATTTTTGCATCAATGTTCATGAGGGAGATTAGTCTGTAATTCTCTTTCTTTGTTACATCTTTGTGTGGTTTGGGTATCAGGTAACTGTAGCCTCATAAAAAGGTTTAGCAATTTTCCTTCTGTTTCTATTGTGTGGAACAATTTGAGGAGTATTGGTATTACCCCTTCTTTGAAATTCGGGTAGAATTCTGCATGGAAACCATCTGGCCCTAAGCTTTTTCTGGTTGGGAGACTTTTAGTGACTGCTTCTATTTCCTTAGGGGTAATAGGTCCATTGAAATTGTTTATCTGGTCTTGATTTAACTTTGGTATGTGGTACCTATTCAGAAAATTGTCCATTTCTTTTAGATTTTTCCAATTTTGTGGAGTACAGGTTTTTGAAGTATGACCTGATGATTCTCTGGATTTCCTCAGTGTCTATTGTTACATCCCCCTTTTCATTTCTGATTTTGTTAGTTTGGATATTATCTCTCTTCCTTTTGGTTAGTTTGGATAGGGGTTTATCTACCTTGTTCTTTCTAAAAGAACAAACTCTTTGTTTCATTGATTCTTTGTATTGTTCTCTTTGTTTCTATTTTATTGATTTCAGTCCTCAGTTTCATTATTTCCTGTCTTCTACTCCTCCCCGGATGAGTTTGCTTCTTTTTGTTCTAGAGCTTTCAGGTGTGCTGTTAAGTTGTGAGTGTGAGATTTCTCCAAATACTTTATATGGGCATTTAGTGTTATGAACTTTCCTCTTAGCACTGCTTTCATGGTGTCCCATAAGTTTGGGTATGTGTGCCTTCATTTTCATTGAATTCTAGGAAGTCATTAATTTCTTTCTTTTTCCTCGACCCAGTGGTAATTCAGTTGAACATTGTTCAGTTTCCATGAGTTTGTAGGCTTCTTGTAGTTTGTGTTATTGTTGAATTCTAACTTTAAGCCATGGTGATCTGATAAGATACGGGGGTTATTCCAATTTTTTTTGTATCTGTTGAGATTTGCTTTGTGATCAAGTATGTGGTCAATTTTAGAGAAGGTCCCATGGGTTGCTGAGAAGAAGGTATATTCTTTTGTGTTTCGGTGAAATGTTCTATAGATATTTATTAAGTCCATTTGAATCATAACGTCTGTTTGTTCCCTTATTTCTCTGTTAAGTTTCTGCCTGGTGGACCTGTCCATTGGTGAGAGTGGGGTGTTGAAGTCTCCCACTACTACTGTGTGGGGTTGATGTGGGATTTAAGCTTTAGTAATGTTTCTTTTACAAATGTGGGTGCCTGCTGGTTGGTGGTGGCACATGCCTTTAATCCCAGTGCTCGGGAGGCAGAGGCAGGCAGATCTTTGTGAGTTCGAAGCCAGCCTGGTCTCCAAAGCGAGATCCAGGAAAGGCACAAAGCTACACAGAGAAACCCCATCTCAAAAAAACAAAAAAAAAATGTGGGTGCCCTTGTATTGGGGGCACAAATGTTCAGAATTGAGACTTCATCCTGATGGACTTTTCCTGTGATGAATATGAAATGTCCTTCTCCATCCCTTTTGATTAATTTTAGTTTGAAGTCTATTTTGTTAGATATTAAGATAGCTACACCAGCTTGCTTCTTAACTCCATTTGATTGGAAAGTCTTTTCCCATCTATTTACTCTGAGGTGTAGTGTCTGTTTTTGAAGTTGAGGTGTGTTTCTTGTATGCAGCAGAAGAATAGATCCTGTTTTATTATCTATTCTGTTTGTCTGTATCTTTTTTATAGGTGAATCGAGTCCTTTGATATTAAAAGATATTAATGAACAGTGATTTTTAGTTCTTGTTATTTTTGGGTTTAGTTTTGATGTTGGTGGGTATGTATGTGTTTCCTTTCTTTGGGAATTGCAGCTGTGGGGTTATCTATTGCCTATGTTTTCTTGGGTGCAGCTAACTTCCTTGGCTAGGAGTTTTCCTTCTAGTGCTTTCTGTTGGGCTGGATTTGTGGATAGGTATTGTTTAAATCTCATTTTGTCTTGGAATGTCTTGTTCACTCCATCTATGGTAATTGAAAGTTTTGCTGGGTATATTAGTCTAGGCTGGCATCCATGGTCTCTTAGTGTCTGCAAAACATCTGTCCAGGACCCCCTGGCTTTTAGAGTCTCCATTGAAAAGTCAGGTATAATTCTGTTAGGTCTGCCTTTATATGTTACTTGGCCTTTTTCCTTTGCAGCTCTTTATATTCTTTTTTATTCAATATGTTTAGTGTTTTGCTTATTATATGGTGAGGGGACTTTTTTCTAGTCCAGTCAATTTGGTATTCTGTAAGCTTCTTGTATCTTTATAAGCATGTCCTTCTCTGCTTTTGAGCTGGAATTCTTCTCCTTCTATCCCTATTATTATTAGATTTGGTCTTTTCATGGTGTCCAGATTTCCTGGATGTTTTATGTTAAGAATTTGTTGGATTTAACATTTTCTTTGACCAATGAATCTATTTCCTCTATCATATCTTCAATGTCAGAGATTCTCTCTTCCATATCTTGCATTCTGTTGGTTATGCTTGCATCTATAGTTCCTGTTTGTTTGCCCCAATTTTTCAATTCTATAATTCCCTTGGTTTGTGATTTCTTTAAATCACCTCTATTTTAATTTTCAAGTCTTGAACTGTTTCCTTCACCTGTTTGATTTTTTTTCTTGGCTTTCTTTAAGGGATTTATTGATTTCTTCCAATTTTTGTTTGTCTTTTCCTTGATTTCTTTGTTTTGTTTTGTTTTTTGAGCCTGTCCTGGATCTTGCTCTGTAGACCAGGCTGGCTTCAAACTCACAGAGATCCACCTGCGTCTGCCTCCCAAGTGCTGGGATTATAGGCATGTGCCACCATTACCCGGCTTTCCTTGATTTCTTTAAGGGAAATTTTCATTTCCTCTTTAAGGGCCTCTATCATCTTCATAAAGTTATTTTTACGGTCTTTTTCTTCTGCTTCATCTGCATCAGGATGTTCAGGTCTTGCTGTTGTAGAACCACTGGGTTTGGGTGGTGCCATATTGTTCTTTATGTTGTTGAATTATTCTTACACTGTCATTTCTTCTTTTGGGTTTGGGATAATTATAGGAACAGGTGTTGATTCTTGTGATGTCTTAGTTGAATTGGTCTTTTGTTCCTTTATTGTGTTTCCTTTATTGTCTTTTGGCCTCAATGGCCAAGGGTTCTGCTGATTGGCTGGTAGTCAGGGTTGTCTCAGCTGAGGTTTGTGTGCCTAGATCCAGTGTATTGTCCAGTTCTTCTGGCTCATGTGGGCTTTACTCATGCTATGGGGTCTCTTCTTCCAACAGGTGTAGGTTTTGCCTGTTCCCCTTCTTCCAACTGGTGTCGGTGGCACTTGTGCCTTAGGGTCTGCTGATGTTGCTGGAGAGGACTGTTCACAGGGAGACTGCTCTTTTTCAATGGATGCAGGTGATGCTTGTGCCTCTAGGGGTTGGCTCTTCTTTCAATTGGTGCAGGTGATGCTTGTGCCTCCAAGGGCTCTTCTTCCAGTTGGTGCAGGTGATGCTTGTGCCTCTAGGGCTGGCTCTTCTTCCAATGCTTGCAGGTGGTGCCTCCAGGGGCTCTTCTTCCAATTGGTGCAGGTGATGCTTGTGCCTCTAGGGGCTGGCTCTTCTTCCAATTGGTACAGGTGGTGCTTGTGCCTCTAGGGGCTGCTGTTGTTGAGGGGGGCGGGGGAGGGCATGGTTGCCCAGGGGGAGGATGATGGGTTCAGTGGGTTTGGGTGGCAAAGTGGGTCTTGTAGGTGACAGAGCCCAATGAATGGCAGGCTCTTTCTTACTGGCCTGCTGCTGAGGCTCTTTCATAGATTTCTGTAAGGTATTTATGTATTTCCTCTATAAGGACCTCTGTCATCTTCATACAGGCAGTTTTAAGGTCTTTTTCTTGTGCTTCAGCTGTGTTGGAATATTCAGGATATGTTGTGGTAGGATAGTAAGACTCTAGTGCAGATATACTGTCCTGGCTGTTATTGATTATATTTTTACACTGGTGTCTCAGCATCTGGGATTGGGCAGAACGCAAATTTAGGTGCTGATATCTGACCTTTCTTTGTTGTGTGGGTGTTGTTCCTTGGTTTCTGTTTTCTCCGTGGCTCTTAGGAGAGCATTATCACTATGTGTTGCCTGGTAAGACATTTGTTTGGGGTTCTGATAGTTATGGCCACTAGTGGTTCCAGGGAAAACATGTTTCCGGGTATTAGAAGCTGACATTTGGGAATGGGGATGGCCTGGGGAGGGGGTAAAGGGGGGTCACGGGATGGGGAAAAGCAGGGTGTTCCACCAGCATCTGCTTAGTCCCCTAGGAATGGTGGTGGAGTATGGGGGAAAGCCATAGACGCGAGGAGACGCCACAGCCGAAGGTCTGCTACAGAGCTGGGAATGAGACTTGGGGGGTGGACTTGGAGGAATGGAGGGAGAGGTGAAGATCTGAAGTTATCCAACTTGTTTCCCAAGTCAGAGTGGCTGTGGGTTCTCAGGGAGGGCCTGCTGGGGGCTGGGACAAAGTAATTATTAGGGGTAAGGAGTTTGGAGGGGGAAAATGCGTGTAATCCCCTGGAGATAGGGTAGGGGGAAGGGAGGCTGCAGCAGGTGTTCTGCTCCAGATCTGGAGATGAGACTGGGGGAGGGTTGGATTTGGAGGAGCAGAGGGAGAGCTGCAGATCTGCAGTCAGCCTACCTGCTTCCCAGGCTGGAATAAAGCTGTATTCTTTAGGGGAAAAAAATGTGCTCAGTACAGGTGCAGCCACTGAGGGTCTTCCTACATTGTATGTATCCCCAACAGCTGATTTGTCTTTTCTTTTGTTTACTTCTGGTATTTTGAGACAAAGTGTCATTTGAGAATAATATCCCCCCCTTTGCCTCCCACCTTCCCTTTTCTCATCTCCCCCTACCAAAGTGAATATTTTTTGATATACAGTTCATCAAATTCTCAAATGTTATACTTGTGATATGAGGGAAGCAACAGTACTCTGAGCAAATCAAATAAAACAAATCCTTGCCATGTATGGTGGCACACACCATTAACCCCATCACTGAGGAGTCAGAAGCAAGAACAGCAGAAGTTTGAGGCCAGCCTGGGCTACATAGAGAAGTCTAGGCTAGCCTGGGCTACATGATACTGTGTTTCTAAAATGAAAAATAATCCTTGAGTAGACCACAGCACAGTATACTAAAGATTGGAAGGAGAGAAAAGGAAACTAGAGGTCACTTTTGGAGGCTCTTCCCCTTACAGAAACTATTTAAGGGCCACTGGATCTGGTAAGGGAGAGTTAGAAATGGTGATAGTGGCATTACAGGAAGTTAAGAGTTTTTAGGAAAATGGTATTGAAAAAAGAAAACAGTGTTGGATGAGGGATAGGATCGGGAAAAGGGCAGAAGCAGGGCAAGTCTTGGCGACAGCTCAGGGGAGCCCCCAGTGGAAGCGAACTGCTACTGCAGTAAAGAAGAGAAAGGCCACATTAGGCTACTTTTGGATTTGTATAGTTACCAATGCCTTATGTTACTTCTTCTTAGAGTATTGAAGCACCTATCACATTCATTTAACATGCATTTATTTGAACTGGTGGTGGCTCAGGCAGGAAAACTACCACCAGTTCCAGGCTACACACATACAGGCAAAACACCCACACACATAAAATAAAATTTAAAAAATTGAAAGCAAACAAAATCAAAACGTATATTGAATATCTACCATGGGCTAGGTTCTTGGAGGGCGGGCAGAAATAAGATGAACTGGGTCCCTGTTCTCTCCATGTATTCTGATTGGGGAAAGAAAACCAACAAGCATGAATGTGTAGGCTGATGAACAGTTCACCATTTGAAGATGATGTATTCATGGTTTTATTTCTCCAGTTAAATGAAAACCAGCAACAGGTCTGGACTTTTATTCACCAGATTAACAAGCTGTTTGGAGTTTTCCTTCCTCGGATGTATCCAGTAATCTATACACTCTGCAAACGGAGGCTCTCCAGATCGGAATGGGTGGGGACTGAAGGATGGTCTACTGCCACGACTGTCATTGCATGTCATTGCCACAACGTGTCGCTATTGACCACTAGTCAGCTTCCTTTCGAGGCTGCTGGCCTATCTGGCCACCTTTCCTAGCATATGCTTTTCTCCTCAGGAGACATTATTTGCTCTGTAGCACTGGGTTCAGACTGAGGAAGGTGTTGGCCCGTCATAAACTCTCACTCTTCCCACTCCCTAGGGTACACTCCAAGAGTTGGGGGGCATTCTCTTTCAAATCCCTGAAATTCCTTGTCTTGAGGAAAAGAATTTAGTTGCCTCCAGTACAGGGAGAGTCCACATTGGATGAATACACAGGGGTTTGTTGTTGCTGTTTTTAATTTTTCATTCAGAAAAAACTATCTCCCAAACTTCATTCACCCAAGGAAGAACAAGGTTGAGGTCATTTATGTGGTGGTTCTTTGGCTACTCAGCATTCATTCACTATTCTTTTGATAACAGAATCATGTGTCGGGGAAATGTGGTTTTTTTAAAGACAGGATTCCTACTGTCTACCACAGGCTGGCCTGAAACTGGAGATCTTCCTGACTCTACCCCTTGAGTTCTGGGACTGTATGCAAACTGCCATCTCTGATGGGAGATTGTCTTATTCCCCGGTGGAATCCAGAGCCTTGTGCATGATAAGTGGGTACTCTACCACTGATCTACACCCCAGACCTTAGTGGGTATATATAAATGATAATTTCTTCCTACTGGTTATAATCTATCAGGACTGTCAGCTGTGGTATCCTGCCCTCTAGTCAAAGATGGGCACACGACCCAAGCCAGTTTAGATAAGGTAGTACATCTCTAAATTCGAATGAGCATACAAATTACCTTGGAATCTTCTTATAACCCAGTTTCTGAGTCAGTGGGGCTTGAGAGCCTTTGTCCTACTAGAGCTCCCAAGTGACACTCATGCTGCTGGTCCGCAGATCATCCTTCGAGTGGGCAATAGCTAGGGTGCCTTCATCCAACCACGGCAACCTGAAAACCACACTCTTCAGTCTTTCTTCATTCTGTAAACTCCGTGTGTGTGTGTGTGTGTGTGTGTGTGTGTGTGTGTGTATGCATGCGTGCGTGTGTGCTTGTCTGTCTATGTGTCCCCAAAAACACAAATAGCCATGTTTAGTGGCTCACGCCTGTAATCCAACTACGTGGGAGAGGGTGACAAAGTTGCTGGGAGTTCCAGGCCTGCCTGGTCTGGTATTGAGTTTCAGGCCAGCCTGAGCTACAGAGTGAGACCCTGTCTCAAAAACAAACACTTGAGCCACGTGTGATGACGCACACCTTTAAACCCAGGACTCGGGAGACAGAAACCTGTCTCAAAAAAACAAAACAAAACAAACAAACACTTGATAGCACATTCCTTCTGACGGTTGGGAGCTCCAGGTGGGTACTCATATCATGAATTTTTGTAGGAAAAGAATTCTGACAAATCAGGACCATAGCCTTTCCCTGGCAGTTTACTTGGACCCATGTGTACTTTCTTCTAGGTTCAGTTTGGGACTTGATCTGGAAAACCATGAAATCTGTGGAGCTGTACCTTAGGATCTGGTTGAGGGCTCCAGTTGAGAGTTCACAGAGCTCTTCTAAATGCTTAAGACTTAGCTATAGATGCCCCATATGTCATCCCCATATGTCACTGTTAGGCTCAACTTCTCCATAAGCAAACATATCTTCTGGCCAAGTCAACCTCTTGCTACCATGGTGACATCTAAGCCCTTGTTCTCAGCAAAATGGACCATCTCCTCAAATTCCAGTCCAAGCATACCACTCTCCAATCATCATTTCCTAGTCCAAGTTGACTTAACTATTCTATAAAGAAAAAAAATTCTTGTTTAAGTCATATTTCCTTTTAGAGAGGGTCATATGAAAGATAGCTCCCAGGATTTGAAGGTATTATTTCTACACCTACAATTATGTAAGCTTGAAAGAGGACCCATATGCCTTACAAGATTGTAGCCTGGGCCTAGTGTGGTGGCACACACCTTTAATCCCAGCACTTGGAGGCAGCAGCAGGCGGATCTCTATGAGTTGGAGGCCAGCCTGGGGTACAGAGTGAGTTCCAGGACAGCTACATCTGTTACACAGAGAAGGCCTGTCTCAAACAAAACAAAACAAAGACTGTAGCCTGAGCCACATACAAGATGGTAGCCTGTAAAATCCTGCACAGAGGACCTAGCTAACCTGTGCCTAAACTTGGTGCTGGTGGTGCTGGTGGTGCTGGTGGTGCTGGTGGTGCTGAGATAGAATCTCACTGTATAGACCAGGCTGGCCTAAAACTCAGGATTCTCCTGCCTCTGCTTCCTGAGCACTGGGGTTGCAGGAGTATGGCATCCTGCTGAACTTCATTTCCTTACTTATTGGTGCTGGCTATTTTTGGTGGCTAATATGATTGTCAGCTTGACAAGATCTAGAATGTCTGGGGGAGGAAGGAACCTCTGGGTGTGTCTGTGAGTGACTTTCTAGATTCGGTTAGTTGAAGTGGGAAGACCCCATTCCATGGGCTAGGGTCCCTGACTGAATAAAAATGAGAGACAAGCTGAGTACCGGCTTTCATCTATCTGCTTCCTGAGTGCATGCGCAATACGAGCAGCCGCCCCCCACTCCTGTCACCATGGCTTCCCTGCCACGATGCATTAGACCTTCGAAATGTGAACCAAAACAAAGCGTTAATTCTTGAAGCTGCTTTGATGGGTATTTTGTCACAGCAATGCAAAGAGTACCTAATACAGACAACTGGAACCAAGATGGGGAGCCATTGCCCTGAGAAACCTGACGGTACTTGTTAGATTGTTATCAGCTGACGCAAACTAAAGTCAGCTGGGAAGAGATCTTCTCAGGCTGAGAAATTACCTCCATCACATTGTCCTGTGGGCAATGCAAACATGAATCTTCTTGATTAACACTTGATTAATGGAGGGTCCAGCCCACTGTGGGCAATGCCACCCTTTTTTGAATCATCCTGGGTACGATAAGAAATAAGGCTGGGGCTGGAGAGATGCCTCAGAGGTTAAGAGCACTGGCTCCCCCCGCCTCCCAGTTCAATGCCCAGCAACCACGTGGTGACTCACAATCATCTCTAGTGAGATCTGGTGCCCTCTTCTGGCCTGCAGGCATGTATGCAGGCAGATCACTGTATGCATAATAAATAAATAAATCTTTTAAAAAAGAAAAAAGAGCCGGGCGGTGGTGGCGCACGCCTTTAATCCCAGCACTTGGGAGGCAGAGCCAGGTGGATCTCTGTGAGTTCGAGGCCAGCCTGGTCTCCAAAGCGAGTTCCAGGAAAGGCGCAAAGCTACACAGAGAAACCCTGTCTCGAAAAACCAAAAAAAAAAAAAAAGAAAAAAGAAATGAGGCTGAGCAACCACGGAAAGCAAGCCAGTAAGCAGTGTTCCTGTATGGCTTCTGCTTCAGTTTCTGCCTTCAGGTTCTTGCCTTGAGTTCCTGCTTTGTCTTCCCTTCAAGGTGGACTGTGTAAGCCACATTAATCCTTTCTTTCTCAAGTTACTTTTGGTCGTGGTCTTCATCACAGCAATAGAAAACACACTAGGACACTGACTGTAAATTTCTTAGACCTCTGGGGCTGGTTTGTGAATAAAATATGAAAGAGTTTGGGATTCGGGGCTAAAAAAGCCCAAGGATGCTCTAAGTGGAGCTTAATGGGGCATTCTTATGGAAGTTTGGAAGGCAAGAATACTGAGAAAAACCCAGGCAGTACAGGCCCAGCTCATGCTGTTTCAAAAGGGAAGAAGAACTCTACCAGGAACCAGGCTAAAGATCATTGGAGTTGTGTTTTAGCAAAGAATCTGGCTTCGTATGACATGTGTCCTGAGAACTGGAGTGACGCTCAATTCAAAAGTGATGGATGGATTTGTTTAGTGGAGGAGCTCTGGATGGGAGTGTTTGGGCTGTGTCATTGTCACTGCCTAGCCAAGCCTACCGTCAGAGCAACAGGTGGAGCAAAAAGATAGAAAATGTAGCCAGGCGGTGGTGGCGCACGCCTTTAATCCCAGCACTCGGGAGGCAGAGGCAGGCGGATCTCTGTGAGTTCGAGGCCAGCCTGGGCTACCAAGTGAGTTCCAGGAAAGGCGCAAAGCTACACAGAGAAACCCTGTCTCGAAAAACAAAAAACAAAAAAACAAAAAAAAAAATAGAAAATGTGATGTTTGCTGGGGAAAAGTGAAAGTTTAAAGGTGCAGACGAGATGGATCATGAGAAAGCACCTTGTGACTGCTAAAGAGATTGGCAAATGGTCAACCCTGAACATATACATACTAGTAACATCATATGGACTGAACAGGTTGTAGTTAGGAATATATATGTATATACACAAACATCTATCCATGTGATAATTAGTGAAAAAAGAGACCATGACTTTGAAGAAGAGCAGCGGGGGATAGGGGAGATAATATGGGAGAGTTGGCAGGAGAAAAGGAAAGGGAAAAATGTGACTAT
The DNA here is from genome assembly GCF_049852395.1 of Peromyscus maniculatus bairdii. Classification (NCBI taxonomy): domain Eukaryota; kingdom Metazoa; phylum Chordata; class Mammalia; order Rodentia; family Cricetidae; genus Peromyscus; species Peromyscus maniculatus. Next base: position 140,760,127 of record NC_134875.1, on the reverse strand, counting down.
ACTATAATATCAAAAATAAAAACTTAAATTTAAAACAAAACAAAAAACTGAAGAAAAAAAGAATGAAAAATCTAAGAGATGGAGATAGACAGAGAGACAGATAAAAAGGTTAGCGCCATTAACAGAACCCCCCGGGGACTGGAGGAATGAGTCAGTGGTTAAGAGTCCACGTTGTTCTTGTGAATGATGGGACCTCAGTTCTCAGCACCCATGTCGGGTGGCTCACAGCCACTTGTAACTCCAGCTGCAAGGGATCTGACACACCTTCCCTACTCCACAGGCACCTGCACTCATACCTGCACACACACACACACACACACACACACACACACACACACACACACACACACATACACCATGTGGGGAGGAAGAGATTTTAAAAGGGAGATAAGAAAGATGTTCTGAAGCTCCATCTTATGAAACTGGTGGTGAAATTTGAATAACAAATGCTGTCAAGGGGTTCCCTGCTGGGAAAACAACCACACAGGAAAGTGTTGCCCAGGGTCAGCCTAGAGGCTGTGGTCCAAAGTGGGGGGCGAGGGCAGGCTATATCTCAAACTGGCAGCAGAATTTGGCAGCTCCATCCACATGGTACTTGTTGGTTTTATAGGCATGACAGATGCAAGAGTAAGGATGTTTGTGAAGGATTGTTTCAAGGTTCCAGAAGACCACAGAGGCCAAGCAATGTAACTCAGGATTGGATTGCCTTCAAGGAGGCCCTCAGAGGCCATGGTGTAAAGTTGTGAAGGTAAAGCCTAGATTTCAATGGAGAGCCCAGAGTATTAGAGATGCCAGGACTGTGGAGCATCTACTGAAGAAACCTGCAGGCACGGAGTAGAGCTGGCTCAAGACAGAGGCCATGTGTGTTGCAGGGCTGAATGTGTAGCGCTCCCTTAGTAGCCCAGATAATACCATAGCCAGCCCCAGATGCCCAACATGGAGCTACAGAACTTGGAGTTTCCCTGCTGGGTTCTGTCTTATTTGTTTGATATTTCCTTGCATATTTTCCCATTTCTTTTTAGAAGAGAAATGTTTACTCTGTGTCATTTTATGTTGAAAATATGTAACTTGGTATGTGTGTACCTGCACATGCACATGTGTGTGTATGTGTGTGCATGCTGGTGCTCAGAAGTCAGCCTTGGGTGTCCCTCCTTAGAAGCTACCTACTTTTCTTGAAACAAGGCTTCCTATTAGTCTGAAACTCTCCAAGTAAGGTAGGCTGGCTGGCCAGAGAGTCCCAAGGATCTGCCTCCTCATGGCCACCATACCTGGGTTTTCTTTGGTTGGTTTTGTTTGTTTTTTTGGTTTTTGTTTGGTTTGGTCTGGTTTTGGTTTGGTTTGGTTTTGGCTTTGGTTTTTTTTTTTTTTTCCTGAGACAGGGTTTCTCTGTGGAACAGTCCTGGCTGACCTGGAACTCGCTTTATAAACAAGGCTGGCCTCGAACTCACAGAGATCCGTCTGCCTCTGCCTCCCAAGTACTGGGATTAAAGGCGTGCGCCACCACTGTCTGGCATTTGTTCGTTTTTTATTGTGGGCTTTTGGGCCCAAACTCAAGTCTTCCTGTTTATAAGGCAAGTTCTCTACTAAGCCACCTCCCTAGCCCATGCAAATTTTTAATGTTGTTGGAGCTCAGAGTTAAGAGGCGACCTGAGTCTTAGAAGAGACTCTGTCCTTGCACTTTTGAACAGTCCTGAAGCTGTTAGTGACTATGGCAATTTCTGAAGTTGGAGTGGATGCATTTTGCATTTAGAGATGACCATAAGTATATAAGGAACATTGGGTGGGAGTTGTAGCCTAAAAACAACATGTTTAGGTGTCAAATTGGCAAGTGGTGACTTTGTGATGATTAATATTGTCAGCTTGGCAGTGTATAGAATCACCTTGGGTACAGACCTTTCGGCCGGTCTATAAGGAATTTTCTACATCGGGTTAATTAAGGAAAGACATGCCCTAAATGTGGGCAGAACCATTCCACGGGCTTGGGTTCCAGCCTGAATAAAACGGAGAAAGAAAAAAAAATTGAAATAGCAGTGATACTCAGTCACGGTCTGCCAGTGTCCCCATGGAATAATCTGGGAAAAGCTGAAAAATAGCTGTCATAAGAGTTAACAGACACTCTGCAGCTGGACAAAAGGCCATTCCCAGGGCAGCAGCAGCATTAGCAGGAGACACTGGGGTAGGGGGACTCCTCCCCCTGGCACTGAGTGCCTGGCACTAGACAACTGACGGAGAGAAACAAGATGCCATTTCAAAAAGACTTCTGCTGTGTCAGCAGCTCGGCAGCCCAAGGCCTTCTGTGAGAAATTCAGACCGAGAGTCATGGGGCTGTGGAAAAGAAGCATTGAATCAGATCCACATAATATTCAGCGAGCTGCAAACGTCGTGGGAACTAAAGACAACAGTAGAACTATTACACAGAGTCCAATCAGTTCATGGGACACTGGGGAAAACTGCATGGGGGAATGCCAGCATGTGCCACCGGGACCATGGTGGCACTTGTGGAGGTGCCACCACCATCTGAAACTGTGCCAGTGGAGCACTGCTCATAGGCTGGGACAGCAGCACAATTCCATCATCCAAAGCAAGAGTTAGAGAGGAAACTGGGACTGCCCATTGCAAAGGGGCTCAGAACAGTAAGACAGGGTTCTAGGAGCCAGGAAAGGAACACAAGAAAATACAGATAGAATCCAGTCGTCAGGGCCAGGTGGCGGTGATGGAGCATGCCTTTAATCCCAGGACTTGGGAGGCAGAGACAGGCGGATCTTTGTGAGTTCGAGGACAGCCTGGTCTACAAAGCGAGTTCCAGGGCAGCTAGGACTGTTACACAGAAAAACCCTGTCTCTAAAAATCAAAAAAGAAAAAGAATGCAGTTATCAGGCCAGGCAGTTTATATGTCCTGTATCTCCACATGGCTCTCCCTGTCCTTCACATATATATTTTTTTTTTGATTTTTTTCTTTTCTTTTTTTTTGTGATATATATTTTTTATTTTACAATACCATTCAGTTCTACATATCAGCCATGGGTTCCCCTATTCTCCCCCCTCCCACGCCCTCCCCTTACCCCCAGCCCACCCTCCATTCCCATCTCCTCCAGGACAAGTCCTCCCCCGAGGACTGTGATCGACTTGGTAGACTCAGTCCAGGGAGGTCCAGTCCCTTCCTCCCAGACTGAGCCAAGTGTCCCTGCATAAGTTCCTGGTTTCAAACAGCCAACTCATGGAATGAGCACAGGACTTGGTCCCACTGCCTAAATGCCTCCCAAACTGATCAAGCCAATCAACTGTCTCACCTATTCAGGGGGCCTGATCCAGCTGGGAGCCCCTCAGTCTTTGGTTCATAGTTCATGTGTTTCCATTCATTTGGCTATTTTTTTTCAATAATTGAGTAAAACTGAAATTTATTATATGCCACAGTCGTCCTACGGACCTCCATGCTATATATATATAGCCTCTATGGTTCTATGGGTTGTGGTCTGATTGTTCATTTTATATCTAGAATCCACCAATGAGTGAGTACATACCATAACTGTCTTTCTGGGTTTGGGTTACCTCACTCAGGATGATATTTTCTAGTTCCATCCATTTGCCTGCAAATTTCATGCTTTCATTGTTTTTCTCTGCTGAGTAGTACTCCATTGTGTATATGTACCACATTTTTTTCATCCATTCTTCCGTTGATGGGCATCTAGGTTGTTTCCAGGTTCTGGCTATTACAAATAGTGCTGCTATGAACATAGCTGAGCATGTATCTTTATGGTATGTATCAGCATTCTTTGGGTATATGCCCAAGAGTGGGATGGCTGGGTCTTGAGGTAGTTTGATTCCTAATTTTCTGAGAAACCGCCATACTGATTTCCATAGTGGTTGTACAAGTTTACATTCCCACCAACAGTGGAGGAGTGTTCCCTTTGCTCCACATCCTCTCCAACATTGGTTGTCATTGGTGTTTTTGATCTTAGCCATTCTAACAGGTGTAAGGTGGTATCTCAGTGTCGTTTTGATTTGCATTTCTCTGATGATTAAGGATGTTGAGCATTTCTTTAAATGTCTTTCAGCCATTTGTAGTTCTTGTTTTGTGAATTCTCTGTTTAGCTCTTTAGCCCATTTTTTAATTGGACTGTTCAGTGCTTTGATGTCTAGTTTCTTGAGTTCTTTATATATTGTGGAGATCAATCCTCTGTCAGATGTGGGGTTGGTGAAGATCTTTTCCCAATCTGTTGGCTGTCTTTTTGTCTTATTGACTGTGTCTTTTGCCCTGCAAAAGCTTCTCAGTTTTGAGAGGTCCCATTTATTAATGGTTGTGCTCAGGGTCTGTGCTGTCGGTGTTTTATTTAGGAAATGGTCTCCAGTGCCAATGCGTTCAAGAGTGCTTCCTATCTTCTTTTCTATTAAGTTTAGTGTAACTGGATTTATGTTTAGGTCTTTGATCCACTTGGACTTGAGTTTTGTGCATGGTGACAGATATGGATCTATTTGTAATCTTTTACATATTGACATCCAGTTATGCCAGCACCATTTGTTGAAGATACTTTCTTTGTTCCATTGTATAGTTTTGGCTCCTTTGTCAAAAACCAGGTGTTCATATGTGCATGGATTAATGTCAGGGTCTTCAATTCGATTCCATTGTTCCGTATGTCGGTTTTTATACCAGTACCAAGCTGTTTTTATTACTATAGCTCTATAGTAGAGTTTGAGGTCCGGGATGGTGATGCCTCCAAGGGTTGCTTTATCGTATAGGATTCTTTTAGCTATCCTGGGTCTTTTGTTTTTCCATATAAAGTTGAGTATTTTTCTTTCCAAGTCTGTGAAGAATTGTGTTGGGATTTTGATGGGGATTGCATTGAATCTGTAGATTGCTTTTGGTAAGATTGCCATTTTTACTATGTTAATCCTACCTATCCATGAGCATGGGAGATCCTTCCATTTTCTGATATCTTCTTCAATTTCTTTCTTTAGAGATTTAAAGTTCTTATCAAAAAGGTCTTTCACTTGTTTAGTTAGTGTTATCCCAAGGTATTTTATATTATTTGTGGCTATTGTAAAGGGTGATGTTTCTCTGACTTCTTTCTCAGCCCTTTTATCATTTGTGTATAGGAGGGCTACTGATTTTTTTGAGTTGATCTTGTATCCTGCCACTTTACTGAAGGAGTTTATCAGCTGTAGAAGTTCCCTGGTAGAGTTTTTGGGGTCACTTATGTATACTATCATATCATCTGCAAATAGTGAAAGTTTGACTTCTTCCTTGCCAATTTGTATCCCTTTGATCTCCTTTTGTTGTCTTATTGCTCTAGCTAGAACTTCTAGTACTATATTGAATAAATATGGGGAGAGTGGACAGCCTTGTCTTGTTCCTGAATTTAGTGGTATCACTTTGAGTTTCTCTCCATTTAATTTGATGTTTGCTGTTGGCTTGCTATAAATTGCTTTTATTATGTTTAGAAATGTTCCTTGTATTCCTATTCTTTCTAAGACCTTTATCATGAAGGGGTGTTGGATTTTGTCAAAGGCTTTTTCAGCATCTAGGGAGATGATCATGTGGTTTTTTTCTTTCAGTTTGTTTATATGGTGTATTACATTGACTGATTTCCGTATGTTGAACCATCCTTGCATCCCTGGGATGAATCCTACTTGGTCGTGATGGATGATTGTTTTGATGTATTCTTGGATTCGGTTTGCCAATATTTTGTTGAGTATTTTTGCATCAATGTTCATGAGAGAGATTGGTCTGTAGTTCTCTTTCTTTGTTGCATCTTTGTGTGGTTTGGGTATCAGGGTAATTGTAGCCTCATAAAAAGAGTTTGGTAGTGTTCCTTCTGTTTCTATTGTGTGGAACACTTTGAAGAGGATTGGTATTAGTTCTTCTTTGAAAGTCAGGTAGAATTCTGCACTGAAACCATCTGGTCCTGGGCTTTTTTTAGTTGGGAGACTTTTGATGACTGTTTCTATTTCTTTAGGGGTTATTGGTCTATTTAAATGGTTTATCTGGTCTTGATTTAATTTTGGTATTTGGTATTTATCCAGAAAATTGTCCATTTCTTCCTGGTTTTCCATTTTTGTGGAGTACAGGTTTTTGAAGTATGATCTGATGATTCTCTGGATTTCCTCATTGTCTGTTGTTATGTCTCCCTTTTCATTTCTGATTTTGTGAATTTGGGTGTTCTCTCTTTGCCTTTTGGTTAATTTGGCTAGTGGTTTGTCTATCTTGTTGATTTTTTCAAAGAACCAACTCTTTGTTTCATTGATTTTTTGTATTGTTCTCTTGTTTTCTATTTCGTTGATTTCAGCCCTCAATTTGATTATTTCCTGGCGTCTATTTCTCCTGGGTGAGTTTGTTTCTTTTTGTTCTAGAGCTTTCAGTTGTGCTGTTAATTCATTGGTATGGGATTGCTCCATCTTCTTTATGTGTGCATTTAGAGCTATGAATTTTCCTCTTAGCACTGCTTTCATAGTGTCCCATAAGTTTGGGTATGTTGTACTTTCATTTTCATTGAATTCTAGGAACTCTTTAATTTCTGTCTTTATTTCTTCCTTGACCCATTGATGTTTCAGGTGGGTATTATTCAGTTTCCATGAGTTTGTGGGTTTTCTATAATTTTTGTTGTTATTGAGTTCTAACTTTAAGGCTTGGTGGTCTGATAAAATACAGGAGGTTATTCCAATTTTTTTGTATCTGTTGAGATTTGTTTTGTGTCCAAGCATGTGGTCAATTTTTGAGAAGGTTCCATGGGGTGCTGAGAAGAAGGTATATTCTTTTGTGTTAGGATGGAATATTCTGTATATATCCATTAGGTCCATTTGAGTCATAACATCTGTTAGGTCCTTTATTTCTTTGTTAAGTTTCAGTCTGGTAGATCTATCTTTTGGTGAGAGTGGTGTGTTAAAATCTCCCACTACTAATGTGTGGGGTTTGATGTGCGTTTTAAACTTTAGTAGTGTTTCTTTTATGAATGTGGGTGCTTTTGTATTTGGAGCATAAATGTTTAGAATCGAGACTTCATCTTGGTGGATTTTTCCTGTGATGAATATGTAATGTCCATCCTGGTCTCTTTTGATTGATTTTAGTTTGAAGTCTATTTTATTAGATATTAGGATAGCTACACCAGCTTGTTTCTTAGGTCCATTTGCTTGGAAAACCTTTTCCCAGCCCTTTACTCGGAGGTAGTGTCTGTCTTTGGAGTTAAGGTGTGTTTCTTGTATGCAGCATATGGATGGGTCCTGTTTTCTAATCCATTCTGTTAGTCTGTGTCTTTTTATAGGTGAGTTGAGACCATTGATATTGATGGATATTAATGACCAGTGATTGTTAATTCCTGTTATTTTTTTGGTTGTGTTGTGTTGTCCTTCTGTGGTGTATGTTGGTGTAGGATTATCTATTGCTTGATTTTTCATGGATGTGTTTAGCTCCTTTGGGTTGAATTTTCCCTTCTAGTGCTTTCTGTAGGGCTGGGTTTGTGGACAGGTATTGATTAAATCTGGTTTTATCCTGGAATATTTTGTTTACTCCGGCTATGGTGATTAAGAGTTTTGCTGGGTATAATAGTCTGGGTTGGCATCCATGGTCTCTTTGTGTCTGCATGAGGTTTGTCCATGATCTTCTATCTTTCATAGTCTCTATTGAGTAGTCTGGTGTTATTCTGATGGGTTTGCCTTTATATGTTACTTGGTCCTTTTCCTTTGCAGCTCTTAATATTTTTTCTTTATTCTGTGTGTTTAGTGTTTTGATTATTATGTGGCGAGGGGACTTTTTTTTTGGATCCAGCCTATTCGGTGTTCTGTAAGCTTCTTGTATCTTCATAGGTATTTCTTTCATTAGGTTAGGAAAGTTTTCTTCTATGATTTTGTTGAATATATTTTCTGTGCCTTTGAGTTGGTATTCTTCTCCTTCTTCTATCCCTATTATTCTTAGGTTTGGTCTTTTCATGGTGTCCCAAATTTCCTGGACGTTTTGTGTTAGGACTTTTTTGTCTTTATTGTTTTCTTTGACTGACAAATCTATTTTCTCTATCGTGTCTTCAGTGTCAGAGATTCTCTGTTCCATCTCTTGCAATCGGTTGGTTATGCTTGTTTCTGTAGTTCCTGTTCGTTTTGTCAGGATTTCTATTTCCAGCATTCCCTCAGCATGTGTTTTCTTTATTGTCTCAAATTCATTTTTCAGATCTTGGAATGTTTCTTTCATCTGTTTAATTGCTTTTTCTTGGCTTTCTTTGATTTCTTCCCATTTTTTGTTCGTTTTTTCTTCCATTTCTTTAAGGGAGTTTTTTATTTCCTCTTTAATGGAGTTTTTCATTTCCTCTTTAAGGGAAGTTTTTATTTCCTCTTTAAGGGAGTTTTTTATTTCCTCTTTAATGAAAGTTTTTATTTCCTCTTTAAGGTAGTTTTTCAATTCCTCTTTAAGGAAAGTTTTTATTTCCTCATTGAGGGAATGTTTTATTTCTTCTTTAAGGGCCTCTATCATCTTCTTAATGTCATTTTTAGGGTTGATTTCTTCTGTTTCTTCTGTCATGGTATGTTTAGGTCTTGCAGGTGTAGAATCACTAGGTTCTGATGTTGCCATATAGGTCTTTATGTTGTTGCCTGTATTTTTGCACTGGCGCCTACTCATCTCTTCCTCTGTGAGGTGCAGGTGGTATCTGTGTCTGAGAGTGCCTCTCTTGTTCTAATTTTTAGTCTTGGTTTAGTAGGGGTTCTTGGTTAAATTGGTGCTTTTGGGCTATTTCTTCAGGGGCAGCTGATTTCGATCGGTGAATTATATACTTATGATTCTGGTGATCTGGTTTGGTGTCTGGGTAGCGCCTTCTTCTGTGTTCTCAGGTCACTTTTTGTTCATTTGTCAACTCTTCAGCTGATCTTGTTTCTTCAGACTTTAAACTGTAGGCATCTGAATCCTCTCCCAGATGGGTTTCAGCTGAGCAGGGTAGTCTCACCAACACCTCCAAGTTGCTGGGTTTCACAGGATCAGCAGCTGGGCCCTGGGTTGTCCTCAGACGGAGTGTTCAGATTCGTTCTGGTTCTGACCCACGGAGATAGCTTCTTCCCCAGATGTTGGGGTTAGGGGCGTCCCTGTTCCAAGCTGTGTCTGCTTGTCTCCGTCCCTGGGCCTGTTTACTTCTGCGGTCCGCCGCCGGGCCTGTATGTCCCTGTCAGCTGCCGCTGGGTCTGTCTGCCTCTGGGGGCCGCCACCGGGCCTGAATGTCCCTGTCGGCCGCTGCACGTCTACCTCAGCGGGCTGCCGCTGGGCCCGTCTTCCTCCACAGGCCGCTGCCACAGGCCTACCTGCGTCTGCTTGTCTTCGCCGCCGGGCCTGTCTACCTCTGTGGACCGCCGCTGGGCCTGAATATCTCTGTCGGCTGCCGCCACTGGGCCCGCCTACCTCAGCGGGCTGCTGCTGGGCCCGTCTACCTCCGCGGGACGCCGCCGCAGGCCTACCTGCGTCTGCTTGTCTCTGCCGCCGGGCCTATCTACCTCTGTGGGCCGCCGCTGGGACTGAATGTCTCTGCCGGCTGCCTCCGGGCCTGAATATCCCTGTAGGCTGTCGCCGCTGGGCCCGTCTACCACATATATTTTTTTACATTTTGTAAAATCTTTATTGACAAATAATTCACATAGTATACAATTTGCCTGTTTGCACAATTTGATAGACTTTAGTCCAGCATCCTCATAGGCCCATGACACCATCACCACTTTCTATTTTAGAACATTGCTGTCTTCAATTTCATACACACATATAATGTATGGTGATTACATTCCACCTTATTTTTTAAATGAACATAATATTTGCAATTGTAACCATTTTTAAGTTCACAATTCAGTGGCATGAATTACATTCAAGATATTAATTATACTCATGATATTCATTAATTACACTCATGGTATTAATTACATTTGTGGTATTCATTGATTACATTTTCAGTATTCATTCAATAACTATATTTATGATATGATTTATTACATTCATGATATTATGTCCTGATACTACTGTCCATTTGTGGGGCTTTTCCATCACACAAAACAGAAATTCTGTACTTAGGAAATAATTGCTCTATATTCCTTTCTTCTCCATCTTGAGATAACATCTAATCTTTCTGTCTCTATAAATTTTTGTGGGCAGTGGTGGCACACACCTTTAATCTCAGCACTCAGGAGACAGAACCAGGTGGATCTTTGTGAGTTCGAGGCCAGCCTGGTCTACAAAGTGAGTTCCAGGAAAGGTGCAAAGCTACACAGAGAAACCCTGTCTCGAAAAACCAAAACCAAAACCAAAAACAAACAAACAAAAAAGTTACAGGAGCTATATATTTCACTTCACATATATTCTTGCTTTATTTAACTCAATGTCAAATCAGTCCACCAGTATGGTCCTGCTCTGTTCTTGCCCAATATTTCTCATCCCCCCTCCTTAATATTTCCTTCTCTTTCCTCTCCCAAAGAACAAAGATCGGCATGGTTTGCAGGATCTCTGCAGCTCAGCCTCCTGAGCGATAGGGACAGTCCTACATTGTCTGACAACATAGCTTTTCAGTCTACCTTTAGCCAAAACATCCTCATCTCTTGCCCCTCCCTTGCCCCGACAGTTCTCCTTTCTACATTCCTCTCTACTTTCATCAACTCAGTACTAATCACTTGTCATATTGTCTTCTTCTTACATTTTCTTTAGAATCTTACCCACAATAACCAATATGTTAGCACACACAGTACTACCAGTGTCCCTTACTTCCCCTACAATGAATGACACTTAAAGAGTGTTTGTTTTGTAGTTGACTATTCCTCTATTTTTAAGTGGGTCTATCTCTGGATAGTAACTGTTGTCAGAGACAGTATTCCACTTGTGGGTGGGGGGAGATAGAGCCTGATGTGCTAAATACCAGTGTAACAGAGGAAAATTATACCTTAACCCGACTATAGAACACAAAATTGACAAATAGGACTAGGAAAGAAACTTCCCACATCATTTTATAATTAAAACACTAGCTATATTAAAAGCTGCAAGAGAGAACTACCAGAGGGGGAGGAAGGATTGTAGGAGCCAGAGGGGTCAAGGACATTACAAGATCTAGGGCAACAGAACCAACTGAGCAGGGCTCATAGGAGCTCACAGAAATTGACGCAAAAAACGCAGATCCTGTATGGGTCTGAGCTAGGTCCTCCGCATATACCTTATAGTTGTGTAGCTTGCTGTTCTTGTGGAACTCCCAGCAATGGGAGTGGGGGTGTCTCTGACTCTTTTGCCTGTGTTTTTGACCCTTTTCCTCCTACTGGGTTGCCACATCCAGCCTTGATATGAGGGTTTGTGTCCAGGCTTACTGTATCTTGTTAGGCCATGTTTGGTGGATATCCCTAGGAGGCTTGATCTTTTATTATTATTATTATTATTATTATTATTATTATTATTATTATTATTAAAGATTTTTATTATGTATACAGAAGAGGGTGCCAGATCTCATTACAGATGGTTGTAAGCCACCATGTGGATCCTGGGAATTGAACTCAGGACCTCTGGAAGAACAGTCGGTGCTCTTAACTGCTGAGCCATCTCTCCAGCCCTGATTTTTTTTTTTTAACGGAAAACAGAGGAGGAGTTGATCTGGGGGAGGCAAATGGTGGGGGAAGGGGGTACTGGGAAGAGAGGAGGAAAGGAAAGGGATACTGCTGTCTAGATGTAACATGTGAGAGAAGAAGAAAAGTAAAAAGAGAGGGAGAGAAATACCAAGTCATAAAGGGAGGCAGGCTTATTAGAACAACAGCTGACTTCTGAATAGACATTTAAAAGCCAGTAGGACTTGGGATAAAGTGCATCAAGTTCTGAAGGGAGATTTTCCACGATCAAAACAGGCTTAAAGAATTCATGACCACTAAGCCAGCTCTACAGAAGACAGTGGAAACAATTATTTGGACTGAGAAGAAGGATGAATTCAAGCGTCCACAGGGGGAAAACTGGAGCCTGGGGAGGTGGTTCAGCCAGTGAGAGCGCTTGCTATAAACCTGATGATCCAAGTTTGATCCTCAGAACCCGCAGGGTAGAAAGAGATGACAGATTCCCCCTGCGCCCCCAAGAATCCCCTGACCTCCACACACATTCATCAACTACATACACAAATAAATAAATAAATAAATAAATAAATAAATACATTCACATTTTTAAAATTAAAAATAAAAGAGGAGCCAGTGAGATGACTCAATGGTTGAGCATTTACAGCTCTTCCAGAGGATGTGAGTTCCCAACACCCACATAGTCATAGTAAGTGGAGAGAGAGGGATGGGGATAAAAATATAGCTTTAAAAATAAATAAAAGAGCCGGGTGGTGATGGCGCACACATTTAATTTTAGCAATCGGGAGGCAGAGGCAGGCGAATCTCTGAATTTGAGGTCAGCCTGGTTTACAGAGTGAGTTCCAGGACAGCCAGGGCTATGTAAAGAGAAACCCTGTCTCAAAAAACAAATAATAATAATAATAATAATAATAATAATAATAATAATAAATTAAAAGGAAATAGACACATTCTGTTAGGTAATGAGACCCATACCTATAATCCCAGCACTTGCAAAGCCAAGGTAGGAGGATCAGAGTTCCTACTCGTCTGCGATACTTAGATCTTGTCTCAGAAGACACAAAGAACAAGAACAAATAGACACACTCAAATGAGAATTTCCTTATCTCATCACTCAGTCGACAATGTTTCTACCACCTGGACTTATCACATGAATGAAGAGCTGTGCCACCTCATGTCAAAGACTACCCCCTCCACTTCTGCATCTTTGGACTCCCAACCCTCTTGATTCTGCCTCTTAGGTTCATGGATTGTAGGAGTGAGCTGTGATGCCAGGCTTCCATGTCTATTTCTTAACCACTGAAGGACTTAGTTCCTTCAGAACTCTAATGCCACTAGTTTCTCCTCCCTGGGACCACCAGCACATACTCTATTATCTCCCACCATTAAGATCCCAGCTGGGCTAATGGTGCACCCCTGTAATCCCAGTACTTGGGAGGTAGAGGCAGGAGAATCAGGAGTTCAAAGTCATCCTCCACTACTTAACAAGTGTAAGACCGGACTGGGCAATATGAAACCTTGTCTCAAGAAAAATATAATAGCCGGGCGGTGGTGGCACATATCTTTAACCCCAGCACTCGGGAGGCAGAGCCAGGCGGATCTCTGTGAGTTCGAGGCCAGCCTGGGCTACAGTGTGAGATCCAGGACAGGCAGCAAAACTACACAGAGAAACCCTGTCTCGAAAAGCAAAAAAAAAAAAAAAGAAAGAAAAGAAAAGAAAAGAAAAATAGAAAATAAATGAAGAACCTCCTCTGAATTGTGTGAGCTCTTCTCCCTACTGCCCATTTTCTTTCACAGCCCAGCTCTTCCAACGACAAGGTACATCTTATCGCTTCTTCACCCTCCATTTCCCCTTCAGCCAACTCCAGTCTTCTTTTGTATCATTCCACAGAACCTGCTCTTGTTCAAATCACAAAAGAATGCATATGACCAAATAGGATGGCTGCTTTACTCTGCTCATCCTACAAGCAGCAGTGGGAGATGGTAACTCAGTGTTAGCTGTGAGCCTGCACTCTGGCTCAGACTGCTACTCGGAGCTGAACTCTGTTTTGTTTACGGTTTATTTTGATTTTATGTGTGTGAGTGTTTTGCCCAAGTGTATACCTGTGCACTGAATACATGCCTGGTGCCCTCAGAGGTCAGAAGAGGGCAGTGGATCCTCTGGAACTGGAGTTACAGACAGTTGTGAGCTGCCATGCGGGTGCTGGGAACCATACCTGGGTCCTTTGCAAGAGGAACAAGTACCAAGCCATCCCTCCAGCCCTTGTGTTTGTGTGGTTTTGTTTTGAGACAGGGTTTATGTAGTCCTGGCTGACCTGGATCTTGCTCTGTAGCCCAGGCTGGCCTCAAACTCACAGAGATTCCACTGCCTCTGCTTCCCAAGTGCTGAGGCAAGCACCACCATACATATAGCCCCATCTTTTTTACTTTGATTAATCTTCCATTCTTTCCTTTCTTTTCCTTTTTCTGTCTTGCTTTCTTTTGTCTTGACAGTCTCACGTGGATCAGGTCACCTGAGAGTGGCCTTCATCCTCTTGCGTCTGCCTCTGCTTTATGGGTGCTGAGATTTCCAGGCACGTGTCACCATGCCTCAGCTCAGCTCACCTCTTGAAAAACTTTTTCTTACATTTTTATTTATTTAGTGGTGTGTGTGTGTGTGTGTGTGATACATGTACACAGACACATACATGTCACAGCACATGTGTGGTGGTGAGAGAACAATTGGTGGTAGTTTTTTTTTCCTCCTCCATTGTATGAGAGGGACCCCAGGATCGAACTCAGGTTGTCAGGCTTGGCAGCAAGTGATTTAACTCACTGAGCTATCTGGTCATGCCCTTACATCATATACATACATACATATATACATACATACATATATGCATACATACATACATACATATGTCTGTATACACACACATATATATAATTGAAAATAATTTTCATACAATACAATCTGATCACAGCCTCCCTTCCCCCAGCTCCACCCAGATACTCCTTTCCTCCTCACCCACCCACCCAACTCTTCTTCCTTTCTTTTTCTCTCTGTTTAGAAAACAAACAGGTAAACAAAACAGAATTTAAAAACAAACAAAAAACAACAAAGAAAAAGCACAAGAAACACATACAGATACTCCCTCCCACAAAAACAAAACTCAAATAACACAAAATCAGAAACCATAATATACAAGCAAAAGGCTAGAAAGACAAAAAAAGCCCAAACAAATCAATATGAGAAAAAAAGACTGCAAAAAATACCACTGAATTCATTTTTTTTATTGCCTATCTACTGCTGGGTGTGGAGCCTGCCCTTACTTGTGGTCTGAGAAAAGTAGTTTTTCCTTTCTGAGCAGTTAGTTATCAGTTGGAGATACCTTCTGGATTAGGGATGGGGGCTTGTGTCTATTTCCCCTCTAAGCACTGCAATCCCATCTGGCTTAGACTTCCCTGGCCCTGTGGGCATCAGTCCTGTTGTGTTTAGAAGGCCTTATCTCCGTGATGTCCTCCATCTCTTCTGGCTCTCATAACCCTTTTGCCTCCTTTTCTGCAGAGTTCTGAAGAGGGGTTTGATGAGGACATCCCATTTAAGACTGGGTGTTCCAAGCTAGGCATGGTGGTACAGGCCTTTCATCCCAGCACTCGTGAAGCAGAGGCAGGCAGATCTCTGTGAGTGTGAGACCAGCCTGGTCTACAGAGTGAGTTCCAGGACAGCCAGGACTGCTACACAGAGAAACCCTGTCTGAAAAATAAAAATAAAAATAAAAAATAAAAAAAGACTGAGTGTTCAAAACTTCCCCACTCTCTTCACATTGTCCAGATGGGGGTCTCTGTATTAATTCCTATCTACTGCAAGAGGAAGCTTCTCTGATGATGGCTGAGTGAGAGACACTGATCTATTGGACCAGCAGAATGTCATTAGGAATCATTATATTTTTATGTTCAGCAGAACAAACCCTTCCTTTCCTAAGTGTTCCTCCCTCTAAATGCTTGTAGTTAAATAAGCCCTAACTTTGCTTATCATATCTCATAATGACCATGTCATAACAATCACATAAACCTGGATGATTATATCATAATGCTGGCCCATCCTGAAACTCTTTCCTGCAGTGTAGTCAAGGGTCTGGCTTTACCTGGGGGGGGGGACGAAAACTCAGGCTGCTGGGGGCAGTGCTGGGCTGTATGTCCCCACTGGCTCTTTTAAAAATATTTACAGCTTGAACTTTCTTGTTTCAAGTTAAAAACTTGCCCCCTAAGCACTTCAGCTGCATCACATAAATTTTGGTATGCTGTGTTTTTCAAATTCGCTTCCCTGTGTTTTCCAAGTTCCCATATGTATGGTGTGTTTTGGAGAATGTTCTTGCGAACTTCGGGAAAATGTATATTCTGTGTTAAGTGTGGTGGTGCATCACTAGTCCTAGGATTTAGGAGGGTGAGCTTAGGAGGATCCGCATGCAATACCATGGCTACACAGTGTAAACTGAAGTTCCCAGAGAAGAAAAACTACGCCTGTATAGAAGGTTCTACAAGGCCAAATGACTGAACCTTGTGATTACAGACAGTTAAAATGTTACAGTCGAGAGACAAAGCACCTTGAACTACTTTTGGTGCCTTTGAAAAGCATCCCTTGTCTTCCCTTGTGTCTGAACTAAAATCCTTGTGACTATTAAAATTTTTAAAATATATGCTTGGGGGCTGGAAAGATGGCTCAGCAATTAAGAACACTGACTGCTCTTCCGGAGGACCTGGGTTCAATTCTCAGCACCCACATGGCGGCTCACAACTGTCTATAACTCCAAGATCTGACACCCTCACATAGACATACACGCAGGCAAAGCACCAAGGCAAATAAAATAATTGGTGGTGCACACCTTTAATCCCAGCACTCAGGAGGCAGAGCCAGGCGGATCTCAGTGAGTTCGAGGCCAGCCTGGTCTCCAAAGCGAGTTCTAGGAAAGGCGCAAAGCTACACAGAGAAACCCTGTCTCGAAAAACCAAAAAAAATAAAAAAATAAAAATAAATAAATTAAAAAATAAAATACATACTTAGCCGACAGTGAGCATCCACAAGCCCAAAAGCTAAGAATGTCATCAGACAGTTTCTGAAACCTATACAGAATTTCCTTCACCTCACTACTTATGGTCCCTATCAAAGGATTTAGTAAATGCTTTGACTTATGACGTTCTTTGTAACTACTAAAATGTCATTTAAACACCTCCACAAAAGAAAATATCTTTCTGGGCAACCTGAATCCTGGCCACGGTAACTCATATTTGACACAAGAATGAACTGTTTCTTGTTGCCTCTGAGGTGAGAATAGTGTTTTTGTGTTGATAATACCAAGCCTCTGGAAGAAGGGGGAGCAGAAGGAGAAGGAGGAGAAGGTGAGGAGGAGAAGGAGAAAGACTCAGGGAGTACAGCCATCTGCCACAAGCTTGAGACCGGACCTGGGTTCTATTGTGGAACCCATTTGGTGAAAGGAGAGAAACACACACACACACACACACACACACACACACACACACACACACACACACACAAATGAAAAATATGTATGTATGTGTGTTTTGCTGTTAAAATGTGCATCCTAGTTCTCTGACTGGGAGCACCTCTTACCTCAACTGCTCACCTCTGAAAACATGCCTGCTCCAAGTTCATTGCCACCAGCTCCTTGGTGAGGTCACCTTCTTAGCTACTGTACCCATCGCTACCTTCAGTGGCACTGAACTGACCAGAGACCATGACAAGTGAGAACCTTGGCAGCTTGACACATCCCTTGACCTTATTTCTCTGTCTCCAACGCTTCCAAAGTGGAGCCATTTCAAAGGACATCCACACAGGAGGCAAGTCCATTGTGGGCTGGGACATAGGCAGTTGAGTGGCTGGCTCTGGGGCTGGAATTGCATCTGTATTTGGTTATGCTGAGAACCCTTTTCTGAAACAACAGCTGCTGTGTTACCATCTGGGGTTTTGATTGGGTTTGTTTTTCTCTGTCACTTAAAGAAGTCAAAAGTAGGAAACATCTCAAGTTCAACAGGTAACCTCTAGGAAATTCTCAAACGCAGCAGGCCAAACCAGCCTGGTGAAGAGAAGCTTTGGTTAGGGGTGAGGTGACACGCGTGTACAGCAAACATACAGAGCAAAGCCGATGGGAAAAGAGAAGTCCAGCTTCTTGCCGGCTTTTTGTTGGTGTGGGTGTTGTTTATATCTTTGAAGGGTCTTTCTCCCCTAACTTAGGGTTGGTAAGTTTGAAGAAAGACAGGGTGGCTGATTGGCCCACAACTGTAGTGTAACATGGTCGGATCTAGCCTTGACTTTGTTGAGCCAGGCCATCGAGCAGGGGTCCTACTGGCCGGAGAAAAAGCCTACAAGGCCTCTAAGTGGTCAGGCTTTTCTTTCTGGTTAGGGTGAGGAGGAAGCCAGTCATGTTGGAAGGTGAAGAAGCAAGCTGCTGTCTTGGAAATTCACCATCTTTATTACCTTGTCATGGCATCTCTCCCAATCTGTCTGCCTGTCAGGAGATCTAAGTCCTAATCCCTCAGTCCTATGATTCCAGGTTTTGCCCTCTCAGAAGCTATGGCATTCTTTTGCCCTTTCCCATTCTCTTTGTCTTGCAAAGCAAAAGTAGCCATATCCTCTTCTACTTTCCCTAGTTTGACCTTGCATGCCTCCTCTGTCCTGTGTGTTCCGAAGAACCAGCCTGCCTCCATATTAGGCTTAAAAGCCATCTTTTTTTATTGTTGTTGTTGTTTGTTTGTTTTTTGAGACAGGGCTTCTCTGTGTAGCTTTGCACCTTTGCTGGAACTCACTCTGTAGCCCAGGCTGGCCTCGAACTCACAGAGATCCGCCTGGCTCTGCCTCCTGAGTGCTGGGATTAAAGGCGTGCGCCACCACTGCCCGGCTTTTAAAAGCCATCTTATAGTAAAGACAAACTAGGTTCATTCCTGTTTCTGATTAAATCTGTTTCTTAAGGATTGGGCTATGCCCCACCTGTCACCTTAACTGCAAATGGTTCTGTACTGCCTGTTCCAGGAAGTGGTAACCATGTCTTTGTTTCAAATAGCTGTTTATAACCATTTTGCAACCCTACCTTTGTTTTAAAAGGTTGTTAGGACTACCTGTTGTTATGGCTACTTTATGACCACCCTGAAATCAGGTATGTTTCAGGAGCTTGCTATGACTAACTTGTTATGGTTATCCTGCTCCTGTAACCCCACCTATTTTCTCCCATTTAGAAACTCTCTACCCCTGAACTATAAAAACCTTGTCTTCTTCACATCCAATGCTGACCTCTCAAACCCCACCTTACAGGGAGGCAGCCCGTGTGCACAACTGAAAAAAAAGTTTGTTTTAATTAATTGCTTGCTTTAATTAATTTGGCCATGATGATTTGAGTCAGTGGTCTTTCTCCTCCCATCTTTAGGATAAACAATTCTGTTTCCTGTACCTTCCCAGGAAGTCGGGGGAAAGTAGTTGTTTCAGGCAAGACAAGTACTGTATTAATAATATAAAACAAATGTATTCTGCTGCTATTGGCGGCAATGTTCTATACAGGTGTTACGATGCTGTTTGAAATGTAGCGTTAAATTTTAAAAATTACATTTATTTATTTTATGTGAGCGCATGTACCTGTTCATGCAACGAAGGATGTGGAGGGGAACGGGGAAACAGCAGGAGTCGGTTCTCTAATTCCATCATGTGGGGCTTAGGGCTCTAACTCAGGTCATCAGGCTTGGTGGTAATTGCCTTTATTCATTGAGCCTCTTACAGGCCCTCAACTGTAGGTTCTCTCTCTCTCTCTCCCTCCCCCCCCCCGTCCTCCCTCCCCCCTACCTATTTCTCCCTCCCTCTTTCTTTCGGCTACCCTCCCTAAGTCCTCGGCTCCAGGTTCAACTTTAATTATTAAAATTTACTGTGGTAAGTGCAATCATCTATCACTGACAAAATTTTCAACTGTTCTGGTCTTGCTGCCAGGTCAGCAGAAAACGAGTCTGCGTTCTGAGAATCGGCTTTTGGCTCATTTTGCCTGGCGAGATCTGACGCGCGATTGGGCTTCCTGGGAGCCACGTGATCCAAACGGATGATGGCGGGCGCTGGGGAAGACGTGCGAGTGCTCTTCGGAGCTGCTGTCCGCGCGGCTCTGGATGCTTGGCCTGCTTTACAGGTGAGTGGGACCACGGCGGGGGTCACAATTAGGGCTGGGGCACAATAGGAGCTGGCCAGGCAAGGCGTCAGAGCCTCGGCTGGGCGGTGTAGGCGGCAGACTCCCAGGCCAGGGCAGGCCATGCCACGCCACGCCACGCCACTCCGGTTTCCATGCTGTCATGGTTGGCTTGGGCCTGTGTTCACAGATCGCTGTGGAGAATGGCTTCGGGGGCGTGCACAGCCAGGAGAAGGCCGAGTGGCTGGGGGGTGCAGTGGAGGATTACTTCATCGCCAATGGTGAGTGAGTGTGAGACGTTGCTGTCTGTCTGTCGGGTTTCGGAGCGGCGGAGCCTCGTCCTAGAGAGCCCGTGCTTTCTCTCCCTCTCTCTCTCTTTTAAAAAAAATTATTATCTTTTATTTTTTCGAGACAGGGTTTCTCTGTGTAACAAACAGTCCTGGCTGTCCTGAATCTCGCTCTGTAGACCAGGCTGGCCTCGAACTCAGAGATCCGCCTGCCTCTCGAGTGCTGGGATTAAAGACGTGCGCCACAACCGCCTCCGCGCTTGTCTTATCGAATGAATGGTGACTTTGGAATTAGAATCGTGCGTTTCGGGTGCTTTGCAGGCAGTGACACTATGATCCTGGACAACACATTTTACCTTCCATAGAGTCTCTTAATTCCTAAAATGGTTATGAAAAGATCCGACTAATAGAACTGTGTGAGCCATATCGTAAAATTGCTGGGTCAGGGGAGGGAAAGATGGCTCCGTGGGCAAAGGCCAACAAACATAGTGATCCGAATCTGATAGGTGGGACCACATGGAAAGAGAGGACCGAGTCACTTAAGATGTCTGACTCCCCCTACTCGGGTAAACCTATTTTAAGATTGTTGGGTGAAGCGTGTAGCCCAGTGGTAGAGCACTTTCCTAGCATGCTCATGTTTCTGAGTTCTATCTCTAGTACCACCAAAACTAAAAGCAATGCCTCTAATAAAAGGCAGCCAAGCCCTGTGGTACAGTCCTATAATCTGTTGCTCCTGAGGCAAAAGGACCTCAAGTTCAAGACTAACCTGAACAACATTACCATGACCTTGTCTCATAATAAAAAATAAAGAGTTGGGGATGTAGCTCTATGGAAGTGCTTACCTACTACATGTGAGACGCTAGGTTCAATCCCCGCTACCACAAATGAATGAATGAATAAATGAAAGAAGCAACTATAATAGTATTAAATTCACATCCAAAGCCTAGCATATGGGCCATGTCTGTAAATCCAGCACTAAGGGGACTGAGGTAGGAGAACTCCTCTGAGTTTGAAGCCAGCCTTGGCTACATAGCCAGAACTTGTCCTTAAAAGGAAAGGGCTGTAGAGATGCTTAGCTTCCTGCTCTTCCAGAGGACATGAGTAAGGTCCCCAGTACCTTTGTCTGGTAGCTCACAAACCACCTGTAACTCCAGCTCCAGAGGATGCAGTCTTCTTCATTTGCACACATGTACATATACACATAATTGACAAGTAAGTGAAACACGGCTGAAAAGATGGCTCAGCATTTAAGAGTATTTGTTTTTTACAGATGACTCGAGTGAGTCTACATGGTAACTCATAACTGTCTGTAACTGCAGTTCCAGGTGATCTGACACCATCTTCTGTCCATAGAGAGTGCAGACATACATGCAAGCAAAACACCATATACATAAAATAAGTATTTTGGTGTGTCATAAGAATTAAGCATTTTATACATCTTTAGAATTAAAATTTTACAATCTGGAGTTTTAAAGGTCTTAATGGGCGTTTCTTAGTTGAGACTAGCACCATTTCAAGTGCTTGTGCTTGGTAACCACATATGGCTACTTCTCCAGCAAAGACGTACTCCCTTTGCTTTGTCTTTGTCTTTGTGGGGATAAGAGAACACGAGGACCCAGTAGGAGTATTACATGCGGTAGTTTCGAGTGTGTATCTCGTGAGTGACTTCAGATAAGAAAGTGGATAGTTAGAATACTGGATGACAAGTGTCGTGATAAAGAGGTGCTTAGAGTTCTTGAGTTATCTGAGCCTGAGGAGAAGCCCTTTTTTGTTTTTTAAAGACAGGATTTCTTTGTGTGGCCCTGGTGACCAGGCTGGCAGCCTTTTTTTTTTTTTTTTTTTTTTTTTTTTTTTTTTTTTGGTCTTTAGCCTTTAGTGATTGGGGTGGGTCTTAATGAAAAGGGGTGATGTAGGTAGAAACATTAAGTGTTGTATTTTGAAAAGCCCCCCCCCAATGTAGCAAGGGAATGGAAGAGTGGTAGAGTATTTGTGCATGTACAGAGACAACCCTTACCCTAAAGGGTAAGAGATGTGAGACCTTATGTGCCTTTGATTATATCCTTTAGGCCAGTGTTTGTAAAATTCAAGCTATAGAAGACTTGTCCAGTTAGATGTTCAATGCAGAAAAAGTTTCTCCAGTCAAATTACATAAACTCTCCCCCCAGCTGATATTTTATTAATGTTGTTGGTGGTGGTAATTGGGAACAGTATCTCCTTTTATAGTCCAGCTGTTGTGGAATTGATGTTCCTCCTGCTTCATTTTCCTGAGAGTGCGGGGATTATTGGTGTGTTTTATCAATCCTGGCTTTGTTTTCCATTAGCATTCTATGGAAATCCTTGTTAAAACTCAGCAAAATTGAGCTGGGGATGTAGCTCAATTGGTAGAGTACTTGCATGACATGTAAGAGGCCTTAGTTTCAATCCCCAGAGCCACATTAATCAAGCATGGTGATTCATGCTTGTAATCTTAGCACTGAGGAGGTGAAGGCAGGAGGATCACCAATCATCAGGAGTTCTAGGCTAGCCTTGGACTACACAGTTTGATGCTAGCCTGGGCTACATGATACCTGTAACAAAAACAAAACAACTCCTTAAACCTAGCAGAATATTTATATCAAAGGCAAACTTCACAATAGGTAATAAAATTCATGAGCAGGTTCTAAAGTAATAGGATGGTGTTTGCTAGAAAATTCAGAAAGTAGTATAGATTATGAGAAGGAAACACTCATGAGAAGGCTATTTGGGTCTCGAAAATGTCTAAAATAGGGCAGTGGCAATGGTCAGGAAAAAGAATACTTGTCCATAGAGGGGGTTGAGGAAAGAGACAAATTTGTGGTGAGTGGCAGGGTAGATTAAGAAACTTCCTTTGGGGGCTGGAGAGGTGGCTCAGAGGTAGCTGTTCTTCCAGAGGTCCCGAGTTCAATTCCCAGCAACCACATGGTGGCTTCACAACCATCTGTAATGAGATCTGGCGCCCTCTTCTGGCCTGCAGGGATACATGCGGACAGAACACCGTGTACATGATAAATAAAATAAATCTTTAAAAAAAAAAAAAAAACTTCCTTTGGGGCTGGAGAGATGGGCTCAGGGGTTAAGAGCACTGGCTGCTCTTCCAGAGGTCCTGAGTTCAATTCCCAGCACCCACATAGTGGCTCACAACCACCTGTAATGACAACTGGTGCCCTCATCTGGCCTGCAGGGACACATGCACATGCAGACAGAACACTGTATATGTAATAAATAAATCTTTTTTTTTTTTTTTTTAAAAAAAGAAAGAAACTTCGTTTGGATAGAGGGACCTTGGAGGATGAGATGCTGGTTTGGAAGGCAGGGATAATAAATCTGGCTTCGGAAATGGGGACTTGAGGCACCTGTTTAACATCTGGATACATAATTAGCCTGAGTGGAAAAGAAATTTGGAGGCTATTAGATTTCAATAGCTTGTAAAAGCACAAGCGTAGAAGAGTTATGTCTGGGAGAAGAAGGCATGTAGGGAAGAGAAAGCTAGTCTGGGAGAAGAAGGCATGGACCCGTAAGATAACTGAGGTCCAGTGAACAGGGCTTAGCCAGAGTCACAAAGTTTGAAGGTGGTTGTTTAGGTTATGATTTCATTTTTAAAAGTATGCATCCAGCTGAGGGTGTAGTTCAGTGGTTGTTTGCCCAGCATGTGCCAGACCCTGGGGTTGATCCCCAGCAACAAAAAAACCAATGAGTACCATATCCATTTCTTCTTACCCACTACTGTTGAGTCTCTGGACTCCTGTATTAGTGGAGCCACAGCTGTGAAGGGTCTCTATACTTCAGTATTTCAGCTCTGAAGTAATGCAAATTGATATTAGAGATCTCATCTCCCTTTTGCCAAGCATTGTGTTAGATGAGTCCTCCTAATAGACCCTCCAGGGGGCCCTATTAGCCTCTCTTTAGAAATGAGAAAGTGAAGGCTCTGAGGCTATTTCAAGGTCACCTTAAGCTGAGGTCAGTTAGAATAGGCAAAGTGAAAGAGGGTGTTTTAGTGAATAAAGGCTCACTGCACCTTTACCTCCCAACCAGATGTAGCAGATATGTATTGAAGAATAGTGGGCAGGGCTGATGAAGTTGATCTTTGTCTAAAGGGTCCTATCCTTTCCTATTTAGCTGATTTGGATCTGGAAGAGGTGGAAGATTTCCTTGGGGAGCTGATGACCACTGAGTTTGATACAGTTGTGGAAGATGGGAGCCTGCCCCAGGTGAGCATATGGAAACTGTTGTCAGCCCCCTGCCTGCTCGCTCTTCTTTGTACTGTCTGGGACAAGATTCTTGGTTGTAACCATTCTTTTCTTGAGGCATAGACAAGATTCCCTATTGCATTTTCAAATATTACCTTTATTTCTCTTGAGATCATTCTCAACCAATGATTTTCCCCACATGCCACAAGCTGGGCCAGATCAAATTCCATTCCTGTTCTGATTAACACTGCTCACCCTGGTGAGATTATCTTTCATTTGCATCTTCTCTCTCTTTTTTTGAGACAGTTTTTTTTTGTTTGTTTGTTTTTTACTCTCCAGCCTAGGCAGCCTGAAATACTATGTAGCCCAGGCCAACCTCAAATTCATAGCAGTCATCCTGCCTCAGCCTCCCAAGTACTGGGATTATAGGTGTGCAATTCTAATACCTTCTCTCCTGGGAGACCCTCACTCAAGGCTTCACACTGTCACCCAAGCTCTTGATTTGTGGTTGCTCTACTGGACTTTGTTGTTGCTTTATTTTTTGAGACAAGGTCTCACTATGTTGCCCTGGCTTGCCTAGAACTCGCTATGTAGCCCAGGCTGGCCTTGAACTCACAGAGACCTGCCTGCCTCTGCCTCCCGGGTGCTGGGGTTAAAGGCATGGCCAGCACTCTCAGCTATTTTATGTTGACAGTGTCCACCTCAAACTCACAATCCTGCCTCAGAGGCCTCCCCATTATATGCATCCACCAGTTCCCAGATGCTTGGATGAACTTCTTAGGAAGAAGAGAACCCCACTTTTTTTCTGAAAAATTCCACACTCCTCTAGTCTGCTGTAAACAGAGGCTGGTTTTATGATAGATTGTCTGAAAACTCCAAGCCGTTTGGATGTTTCCTTGGTAGGTGAGTCAGCAGCTACAGACCATGTTCCACCACTTCCAGAAGGGTGATGGGGCTGCTCTGCAGGAGATGACTGCTCAGATCAACCAAAAAAAGTGCAAGGTCATGGCTACTCCACTTAAGACGGCCGAAAAACCTGATGTGGCTGAAGATGATGTGGACAGCGTGGAAGAAATGGAGGTGAAAGAGGTGCCTGTGTGTGGTGCGCAAGGTGGGGGTGGGGGTGTTGCAAATGTTAATTTTTTAGAAGAGTAGCTAGGTCCCCAGGGAAGTGATGATGGTTGTAGGTGGTGGTGGTGGTGGTGTTATCAAAAGATAGTTCATATAGTCATGGGAAAGTTGGGAGCAGAGCATGGGTAATTACTTAGTGCTCTCTCTTATATTTTCCCTCTAGGTGACAGCTACAAATGATGGGCCCACAGCGGATGTGGTCTGCCCCCAGCCTCAACCCTCTGATCCAGACCCCCAGACTATTAAGGAAGAGGATATAGTAGAAGACGGGTGGACCATTGTCCGGAGAAAGAAATGAGTAGGGCAGTAAATGGTTTGGGCCCTTGTTAAGTATTATGAGAGTTATAGGGGCGGTTTTAGAGGGCTATATACACCTCTGTCCTGATAACCATATTCCTACCTTGTTCCCCTGTCCTTCCCTCCAGGGGAAGAAAAGCCCTAGGATCCTTGGTTGTGTTGATGGGACCTATTCCAGCCCTTTGAACCTTAGGTACCATATGAGAGATAAGACCAGGTTTCCCAGCATAGTGCCTCCTAGGTGCAGTGAATGTGAAGATGGACAATGAGTGTGGCTATGGTTGGAGTAGAAGCCAGACTTGTGGACAGCAGGCAGGTAAATTTGTGGGAAGGATGAGAATTCCGCAGTGGTGGGAGGCTGGCTGGATTGGGAATGGCGAGATAAACATGCAGTTGGAAGAGAGGAGATGTAAGTGTGGTACCTCCCCAATGTCCCCACCCCAGCCTCCCACAGAGCACCTCTTCCCCTGCCCAGAACTTGCATCCTCCTGTGAAGGCTCCCACCCTGAATACTCTTGAGAGTTCGAAGGACTTGACTAAATGGTGAACTTGGGAAAGTTGGGCTGTTTTAAGTCCAGGGATGAGGCTTAAGACCTTAATAACACAACACCTTCTTGTTTAATCCACGATTTAACCTTGGAATCAGCCTTCTGAGAGCTGAGCTTCAGAGTTCAGTGAAAGAGTAGTTTCTGCACCCCACCCACCCACCCACCCCCAGTAGCCTTGGACTTTGGACAAACGAACGGACCATATCAGTGTTCTGAAAGTTACTGTAAGCCTGAAATAAACTGTATTTTTCTTTAAAAAACAGTATCCATTGTCCTCCCCCCTCCCATTCCCGTCCTGCCCCAGTGGCCCTGCCATGGGTCTGGACGATAAAATACTGGATTGCTTTGGGGCTAGGTAGAAGCTATAAGCCATGGGAAAGGCAAGAAGGGTCTAGTTACCGCCCCATGTAAAGTCATACACGTGAAGACACTGGCTGAGGAGACAAGGGTAGGTTGGGGTTCCAGGGTCAGTAACAGAGCTGGCACTTGAATCCAGGTCTCCTGCCTCTGGTGCTTTTGTGGGGAACTGGGTGGAAGTAGGATCTGTGGGGTATTGGGAGGAAACAGCCTAATTCAAGTGAGTCTAGCAATTAGCTCCTGCCCTCCCTGGGGACAGGGATTTAAAAAATTAACATCAATGTAGGAATAGTTTTTAAAAAGCCCACATTTTGTGAAAAGATGAATTAAAAAACCCAAGACCCAGCATTCGGGATTGAAAGTGCCCGTGATGGGAATTCAAGTATTGACTGCATTGGGAGTGGGCTGGAGCCCCCAATTGAACATGGGCAGCTGGAGTGTGGGGCAGGAGTTTCTAGTTCCCCCCCAAACCCTCTAGGTCTTGTCTCGGGTCTGGGAGGCTTCAGGAGGTTCAGCAGTGGCTCCTGTGGCTGCCCCTGGTGTCTCCTCCGTCTCCCTGTCCTCAGACAGTGTGGGCCCTGGGCAGAATGTGTCCCCACGGCCCGCCCTGCCGAGCACAGCCATCCAGCGCCGCTGGAGTTCTTCTGTCTCTGGGCTGAAGTACCAGCTTAGGTGGCTCTGTGTGATCTTGAAGACGTGCCTCCTGTCAGGCCGCTCCCCTGCCTCAGGAGGCCCCACCTCAAAGCCAATGAGGGGCAGGCTGCGCTGGGCTTTCACATCCTGGGAAGGAGGGACAGAGCCAGTGTCATCTAGGGGCTGGACCGTGCCCTCTACCCAGTGAAACAACTTCGTTTTGTTTCCTCTGCTGAAGACCCTTGCCTTCACTGTAATGAACAGGAAGGTGTCTGAACTAGGACTAGAAGGCAGGCTGGTGTACATATCTGTCTCCCCCATGCCCAAACCAACTGCTAGTCTTCACTATTATTACAGATTCAGGTCTTTGGACAGTTTCCTCTATGTGCACATTGTTAAAGTCAGACCTAGAGGTGCCTGTCTCCGCTCCTGTTTGCTCCACAAAGCTAGATTTGCCACTTTACCCTCATTTTCCCTCCATACCTTGGCCTCCAAACACTTGTCTCTACATACTCTGTCACAAAAGGATGGGGGTTTTGATTTTTCCCTTTGCTAGGCTCACCCTGTCCCCAAAGGACAAGGCATACGAGGAAGGGACAGCCTGGCTTTGTCAGGTGGTTGGAAAAACCTGAAGGAATGGGATGCACACCTGAGGGGCTCCATAGATGTACAGCACCAAGGGTTCATTCTCAGGAACCACAAACCATGCCTTGTGCCATCCTTTCCCACCCTTCTCCATGTAGTGCAGGAAGCTGCAGATGACGCTGTTCTCAGCAGCCACCGAGGCCTGTTTCTGTGATCAGAGACACAGGGTACATCAGTGTTGACAGAAGGCTTCTTCTCTGCGCTTAAACAGCCCCGTAGTGTATGGACTATGTCTCAGACAAAGTTAGCAAAGCTAGTCTTGGCTGCCGCCTCCCTCTAACAGCTAGTGGAAGAGGTGGGAACACTGAAATGCTGGTCAGGCACTCTACAGTCTAAGGGACATTCACGGCTCACCTTTTTTCTTCTTTCATTCTACACTCATTGCCTGCTCTGAGAAAGTCCTTCTAACATTGTGATTAAAGGGATGAGTGGGTGGTTACCACCATCTGTCCCACAGTCCTAACAATAGATGAAAATGCAGGACTTGTGAGAAGAGCACAGAGGGTGTTTATGAGATTTAAATTAGCATAAACAAGGCATTTAAAACAGTCCCGGTGCAGAGTAAGCTCCCTTACATTTGGGATACCTTGATTTCTTTATGAAACAATCACCCCAAATTGCCCTAGAAAGATAGGAAGCATCAGTATTAACAGTGGCAGCTTCTGGGTCAAGGGATATGTCTTTTTTATGTTGTATTACTTAAACTATTTCATAATAAAAAAAGGCAATTGGTTCTTTAAAAAAAAAATCCTATAGGCTGAGGCAGGAGAATAGGAAATCCAGAGCCAGCCTAGGCTATGCAGTGAGACTTTGTCTCAGATAAAACAAAACCTAGCAGTTTTTCTGCCTTGCAACCTAGCCAGATACCCTCACTGGGTTTTAGTTTTTCCTCACATGTAAATTAAACATTAGAGTATGGGTTGATTAGTTACTGTGAGGGTGAAATGTGTAAAGTACTTTAATAAAAAGGACTCTTTTAACCCTTATACTCACTTTCCTTGTCTCAAGCCTGGATCACCTGGCTAGTGAGTGCACACAGCACCCTACTGTCTGAGATGTTCAGACCTCAACCACACCTGCTCAGTAACGGGGGCACACTTTGGGGATTGTGGTTAGGAACTCTTACCTCTAGGATGGACCTCCTGCGCTGGGGTGTATGCTGGCTACAGGCTGGACTGCTCCCAGGTGTCCCATGCAAGGCCACATAGCAATCAGTGCACACACGGTTGGAACGGTTGTTGTCATAGATGAGGCGGGCCCGGAACTCAGAGCATTTTCCACAAACCACCTGGGGCAGCAAGTGGGCAAGAACAGCCTAATTGCCTTGGGCCTTTCCCTTCAGTGTATCAACTACCACAGCCAACTTGCAGCCTCCTCCTACTCGGAGGGTACCCAATCAGAAGTGGGCTTTTAGGCTGTCAGCCTGCCCCCATTTTAGCTCTGCCCCTGCCTCCCAACACTCACATGCCCACAGGCCTTGCAGTGATGCCTGCGCTTGGTGATGGAATTGAAGGGCTCCTGGCAGCGCATGCACATGGTGACTTCCTTTTCCCGGATAGGCGTAGGTGCCCTCTTCCCAAGGTCCACGTTCTAGGGGGAGGGTTAGGTCTTGGTCACAGACAGCTCCTCAGCCCAACCCTCCTTGCCTCTTCTGCAAGGCTTGAGTCACAGGGTTGGGGAGCACACACACACAGAAGGTCTGGCTCTACCCTACCACACTGTTATTGGAGGTAAGTCATTTTTACTTCCTGGGGTACAGTCTGCAGCCCTATCAGCAGAAGACTGCTCCTAGGGGCCTGCACTGCTCTCTAGTCCCTATTTTCTGAGAAAAAGATCAC